>NC_071990.2:167950000-170450000 GCF_028885655.2 Pongo abelii
GTGTCCTCACTGGGGAGGGGGTAGCAGCGGTTATGGGAGATTGGCTACACCCAGACAATTGTTCAAATAAGACACAGCTGTAGCTATAGCGATGGAGGAGAAGAGCAGTACAAATACTAACAAGGAGAAACTAGAAGTAGCCCAGTGGTACTGGTTGAAATGAAGGTGTTGATACGAATTCCTGGTTTTGAATATATTAGGTTGGCGCAAAAGTAATTGCGGTTTTTGCCATTAATGACAAAAACTGAAATTACTTTTGCACCAACCTAATAGATTAAATACAGAAAGAAATACAGCTATAAATGCATTTGTATATGTATATATGTCTCATCTCTAAACAGAGAGAGATTGAGATAGAGATGTATACATCGAAAGACACAGAAGCCACCCTGAAGGAGCTCCCACTGCCCAAACCTGGGACAATTTAAGCTTCAAAATAAATTAAATAAATTAAACCATTGAATAAAATAGGAAACCGTAAGTCCATACTCATGTAAATCAGCAAGTGAATAATTGAAGAAGTTTGGAGAAAAAGAAAGTGTTTACATGATTTCAGAGTAGCTACTCCCAAATTCCTTCATAATGACAAAGAGAAAGAGTGTAATTTTACAGTAGAGATTGTTGGAAGACACCAACTTAAGCTAGTGACCAAGTGTTCAAAGTAAACACCGTCAGTAATAGGACAAATGGACACAGCATCATTTTTATGATATTTCGATCTAACCAGCAGGCATCACTTTGATCTAACCATGAGTATATACCAAAACAGACTCAAACCAAGAGACAATCTTTAAAATCGTTTGCTCAAAATCTTCAAAAACACAAGTCCTGGAAGCCCACGAAAGACTGAGAAGTTGCTCCAGACTGAAGGAAACCAAAGAGACAAATGCTATGTGTGGTTCTGGAACAGATCCTTTTGCTATCGAAGATGTTATTAGAACAACTGACAAAACCTGAATGAGATTTGAAGATTAGATGGTAGAGATGTAACACAATTATTTTCCTGATTTTGGTAGTTGTAAGGTGATCAATGTAAGAGAATGTCTTGGTGTGTAGAAAATGCACACTAAATTATTTGGGGTAATGGTTCAGAAAAAAAAAAATTCTACTGTACATGCAGCTTTTCTATAAGTTTGAGATCATGTCAAAATTTAAATATCTGTTTTTAAAAATATCCATAACAGTTATCATATAAAAAAAAGCTGTTTAAAAGATTTAATAGAAGAAATGACTCCATTTATAAGTTCAATAAAAAGGTAAACATAGCTAAAAATAAACTTAGAGGAAAGAAGCCATATCTATATGAAGAAAACTTTGAAACGCTACTGAATTAAACAAAATATTTATTTCTTATTATATATCTTTTTGTCTTTTGAATTTTTGCCAATTGCATTTATTTTTTATTTAAGAATAAATGAATAGAATTACAACAACAAAAACAGTGCATTGGAGAAAGCATTATCAGAACATGAATTGGACCCCATTATTTTGATAATGAAAAAAAAATTTTTCAGCCTGGCGCAGTGACTCACACCTGTAATCCCAGCACTTTGGGAGGCCAAGGCAGGTGGATTACCTGAGATCAGGAATTCCAGACCCAGACTGGCCAACATGGCAAAGTCCCGTCTCTACTAAAAATACAAAAATTAGTTGGGTGTGGTGGCCGGCATCTGTAATCCCAATTACTCGGGAGGCTGAGGCAGGAGAATCTCTTGAACCTGGGAGGCAGAAGTTGCAGAGAGCCGAGATTGCACCATTGCACTCCAGCCTAGGCAACAGAGGGAGACAAAAAAAAAAAAAAAGAAACTTCCAATTTGCTTTTTGAACCTAGTAGAAGTTGCTATAAAGAAATCGCTGTTAAAATTTTTTTAAATGGCACAGAAATGGATTCTGATTGTTAAATACATGATTGAACATGATGGTGACCGCTCATTGACTTGTTAGCACCTCAAGCTGGAAGTTCGAGGCCATCCATGATTCAATTCAGTCAAGCTTAGGAGAAATGATTCACTCCTTTCCAGAAACCTCTGCAACACACTGGACGACCTCACTTAAGGGCTCATGCCACACATTCTTACCTTCCTATAAGACTGAAAATTCCTTCAGGGCTGGGAAAATAAACTCGTGCCCATCACCCATTGCCATTCTCTGGGTCTTTGCACACAGGAAACATGTGACTGTGTGACTGCACGTTTGATTTTCATTTCTTTCTCTCTTGGTCCAAACTCAGGCCCAGACTGCCAACAGTGCCTTGCCAATTAAGAATCAAGTTTTACGTATGTATTTTACTGAAGATGGGAGAAAAAGTAGAAGCAAAACAGTAGTAATTTACTGCTTCTGATTTTTAAAAAGAGAATGGAAAAGTTTAAATCTTCAGGCCTGGGATTGGAAGCAGTACTGCAAACCACAACCGTTCCAGATATTTCCAAAGATAACTTGGCATTAATTTTGAAAACTGGCATTTTGGCAGCCACAGAGCTTTTATTTATTTATTTTATTATTTTTACCTCTGTACCTATCAAATCTAGACCACCTAGATTTCACTCTTGAAGGGGAAAATAAAGAACTGTATGTACCCATGGCGTTGACTTGGGCTTAACTTTAAATCTGTTAAAGTATAGAATAAGGAGTGATACCTGACACAGTAGCAATCACGGCATAAATAACAGAGGCTGCAGTCCAGCCTCCTGGGGTGTGAGGGGGTGAAAGAAAAGGAACACACTGTAACAAAGGAAGCCTGAAAGAATCTCACTTAAAGAAAATACATAATTACTCCCCAAGCACATTGGAATAAGGATTGAGAATTAGGTGTGAAAAGTTTTAAGAGCATAAAAATGATTTTAGAAAGGAGAGTGCACCTTTCACTCTGTGGTAGAAGGTAGGGAACATTCTGTTCTGCTGGCCGGGATAGAGCTGCTGGGAAGTGAGAACTCATGGTACCAGCAGGGTGGCCACCTGCGCAGGTGGACGGGGATTCTGCCCCTGGGTCCTCCACACTCTGTCTGCCGGCCACGGGCACCCAGTATGGCTCTCTTGCCTTCCTCTCCTCTCACCCCACCCAGGTGGTATGACCTATGGCTGAGATGTGTCCCAGTCTCTGTCACAAAAAAAATTATTTGCGAAATACCTACTGTACTTATTCTCCGAAGAATAACTGAGACAAAGACTTGGTTGTACCCTTAAAATGTGTTCAATCCAGCTGGAGAGCCAAGGCGCACACGAGCAGCTTTAGACAATGTCAGCCAGCAGGGACAGCGATGAGAGGAGGCTCCAGTGGCACTGAGGCTCCGGTGCTGAGATGGGGGTGCATGCCCCTTCAGTGAACAAAGGCAGCTGAGAGCCCTTTAAGGGACAACTCTTCATCCAAAGCAACTGGCTTCAAATAATTAAATTATTATTTTTCGCCAAGAGGCCAGAACAATTCTGGCATTGGTGCTCTGTTTATTGTGACCAAGATACCTGTACAATATGGTCTCGGCCAGGGATTTTATTACTGTTTTCACTCACAATAAAAAATGTGTTTGACAAGAGTACCAAATACACACACACAAGTCCCTGTACAACACCAGCTCATTCCCCTCTCCCCTCCATTCCCACCCTCTCTCCTTCTCTCTTCTCCCCTTCCCCTCACCCTCTCCCTCCCCTTCTCTTCCATTCCATTCAGCTGCTTGAAAACATAGTTAGGACTCACTAAAAATAAATTGATTTCATGGCTCACAAATAAGTTGCTATCCATAATTCAAAAAATACTGGTTGAGCCCAATCCAAAATGTGATGGAGGCCGGGCACAGTGGTTCATGCCTATAATCCCAGCATTTTAGGAGGCCGAGGCCAGCAGATCACATGAGGTCAGGAGTTTGAGACCAGCCTGGCCAACATGGCAAAACCCTGTCTCTGATAAAAACGTAAAATAGCCAGGCATGGTGGTAGATGCCTGTAATCCCAGCTACTTGGGAGGCAGGAGAACCACTTGA
Organism: Pongo abelii; assembly: GCF_028885655.2. Taxonomy (NCBI): domain Eukaryota; kingdom Metazoa; phylum Chordata; class Mammalia; order Primates; family Hominidae; genus Pongo; species Pongo abelii. Next base: position 167,953,975 of record NC_071990.2, read on the forward strand.
ACCCGGGAGGCGGAGGTGACAGTGAGCCAAGACTGCGTCATTGCACTCCAGCCAGGGTGAAAAGAGTGAAATTCTGCCTCAAAAAAAATAAAAATAAAATTAAAAAGTGATGGAATTGAGGTCTTTTAGGATCCCTGCATATGTTTTGTGAGTGAAAGATAAAAGTTTTATTGAAGTTAGTTGAGATTGACTAAGGAATGTATTACATTAACAAAAGCTTAAAATCTTGTTCATGAAAAAAAAAATTCTGAAGAAAGACTCAGTTGTTCCTGGCAGTCTGAAGATGCCTGTGATCGCTGAAGAGGCCCCAGGGAAGAGGCAGACAGATGAGAAGCACCGCAGCGTGGGCCCCAGACTGGCCCATCCCAAACAAGGGGTGAGGTCAGGACTTCACAGGAATATCCAGACAGATGTGAAATGGCTGGACGGCAGCAGTGTTCATTTATGAATATAGCAACGTGGCTTTGCATGTAAAGTTTTTTTATTCGTTTATCACAATTCATCTTTTTTGATACTTGGGCAATTTCTTTCTTCAATAACATGCAGAATTTCTTAACAAAACTAAAGCATTTTGCATAAAAATTACCCACCTTGTGCACCAGTCATTGTCTGAAGCAATATAGTTTTATCCTTATATTTTCTGTCATCTACAAAGTATCACTTGAATCAGTCCATTAAATTATTAAATACATGTTAAATAATGCTAAACATATCAATTACAAGTTTGAAATTGCCTTCTCATACTGTATACTGATATCACTAGTAGCTAGAGGAGAGCTTCTTATTGATGCAGATATGTAGAGTTTTATTTCTTTACATTTTTCCTCCTCTTTCATCCATACACTTTTGACAAGTGGCAACTTTCACAAATGTATGTCTCTGTTCCATCAGAAAATGGTCATGGGCCTTCTACACAAATAGTGACTCCAATGACTGCAAGAATGTGCATGAAACAAATCTCTAGAATTCTTCAGGCTAATGGGAGAAAGAGGGATCTAAAAATGATTGGAACAATCCTCATGCACCAGGGGGTATAGTAAGTGCCTGGCACACCACCCAGAGCCCTGGAGTCCTGGAGGAAAGAACCTGTCTGCCCCTTGTGGAGATGGCCATGCTTCCTGGAGGAGGTAGAATTTCACAAGGGCCTCCAAGGATGCTTAAGGCCTACACAAAGAGATACTGGAGAATAGGAGTTCTGGAAGAGAAGATATCATAAGCAATAATTAAAAGTAAGTATCAATTTTGCTGAATGATAAAGAGTGCAGAACCTTATGGACATAAGATATTAAGACTTTACCAGTTGATAGAGCATTGCACATCTATTTTACATCTCATTGGTAACTTCTCTGGGACCACAGTATGCTAGATTCTATTGCTGAAGGAGAACATTTGTACTAAAAGAAACATTGGCAAGTTCCCTACAGCCAGAAAGGACAGCAATGCTGCCACTTTTACTCAGTGAGAGGGATCTGGCAGCAGGAACAGAGGGTGACTGTCGTGCCTCTCTGCAGTTTTCTCTTGAACTTTCTTCTAGGAACACACCTGCCCTATCTATAGAAATGGGAGTGTCTGCCTTTGGGATATTTTGGCTCAGTTAACCGGGACAGGGTATTCTTTCCTGGCTGTGCAGGGATTGTGAGGGTGTGACCTTGAGCTGCCCTTCATCTCATTATCTGGGAGAACAATGGAGGCAGGAGAAGGAGCCCGGGTCCAGACCCTGGAGGTGGCTGCTTTCTGTACACTCCTCTGCTGTGGCCTCTCCCTAGGACTTGCTGATAAACCACCTTTCACTTAAGTTTATTCTCCTTGCCTGTTGCCACTTGCAACTGAGACTGACTGAGAGCCGGGAGGTATTCAGGCTATCTGGGGAGCTCTTCTAAAAGTCCCCCTTAGCCTTTTTCTATAAAGCATTTGATTCACCCTAACTCAAGGGAAAAGTTCCATTAAAAAGACAATTTATTCCAGGTGCAGTGGCTCATGCCTGTAATCCCAGCATTTTGGGAGACAGAAGTGGGTGATTAGTTGGGCTCAAGAGTTCGAGACCAGCCTGGGCAACATAGCGAGACCTCAACTCTACTAAAAATTTTTTTAAAGGGGAACTCAATCATTCAGTCACACATTCATTCAACAAAAAGTTTAAGAGCACTTAACATTTGCCAGGCTTTAGTCCAACTGCTAGAGGTACACAGGAAGAAAGCACAAAGAAGTTTCCAACTTTAATGAAAATATATTTTCACGGGGAGAGGCAGACAATAAAAGTAAGCAAAATAAGAAATTATCAGATGACACTTTGTTCTATGAGTTAAATGAAACACCCTCACCATCACTAGCAAGGCTATGCCTGTTCTTGAGACACCATGTGTCCAGCACTTAGCTTAGTGGATACTTGGCACATTTTTGATGTCTAGAATAGAATGGAATAGAAATATTTGGTAGTAGGGACACAGTATAACCCTCATTGACTTTCCCTTTTCAGTTCAAAGTCTAACTTGTTTTTTAACGACATTGCGTGTGGGTAGAGCTGTTCCCAGCACCTCTCTTGGATTTAATGAAATCTTGTAATTGACAACATTTCACTTCCATGTTGTAATTCTTTTGCATTGTATTCTAAACAATCAAATAATGATGATCTTACAAATCTTAGAATCAGAGACTGAACAACAAAAATGGGAGTAAGTAGGCAAATAAAGAACCTGCTATTAAGCATAGAGGGGTATGGATAAAATTAGCATGTTGTCAGTTAGTTATAGATTTTTCCTGTATGCCATGACAAATTTATCTTCTCCATATACATTTTGACATTCATAATGAAGCTTAAAAAGACTCCTTTTAAGTTACCGTTATGTGGATATGTTAATTATTATTATTATCATGTAAGATAACAGCTGATGTTGACTCAGCCCCAGTGATTTTAGGCTGAATCACTAAAATCTGTTGGGCCCTGAGTAAAACCAGGCCTCTCACCATCTTTGTAATCTTTACCTAAATCTCAAGCCACAGGTGATAACACATTGAAAACAGGAGACTAGGCTGTGACTATGATCAAAATCTTCCAATTCACTTCAAGTTAAGAAAAAAATGGCTTCAATATAGCTCAAAGCCAAGAGTTTCCTAACCCTTGGGGTAGGGTGATTTGCCTTGAATCGCAACATATTCCTACCTGGAGACACCAGAGCCTTTGCCAATGTTTCAAAGAATATTCCAGAACCTGAGTCTTCCTGGACTTGCCCGACTCTGGGTACCACTTCACACTCACTCACTCTGGTTTATGCCACCAAAGCCCATATGTGAAACTCAGACCCTTCACTGGTTTTTCATTTACAAAGCCTCTCTGAATCACTCAAGAATTTGGTAAACTTGACAGAGCACTAGACTCACACAGAGTCACGTCTTCCACCACACACCACACCAGCTCACAATAACTGACAGCTGTTCCTGGGCTCTGCAGTCCCCACCAGCCACCCTGCAGCAGGGCCCTCCTCAGGCTGTGCGTCATGCCATCCTCCTGTCCCCACCTTCCCCACACGCTCTCCTGGAGCAACCAAACCCTGTGCACCGGAAGCCTTGGAATTGCACCCTCTGCTGTCAGCACACATCGAAGCATTGTCCCAAACAGATAGTTAGTTCCCTTGGTGAGAGCTAGGCTGGAGCCAAATGTGAAGATAACTGAAAGTTCTCTACCTTGTTACAGAACCTGTTACTTTAAAATGAGATTTATTATTCTGTGGCAAGTGGGTGACATAAAGTTACACTTGTCCCTTTCTACTTCACAGTTAGTCCAGGCCAGCCCCAGATAAGACCAGCAAGTGGATGTCATTATGCCACATTGATGCAGAAAAATAAAGAAGGTTGGAAATCAAAATCACAACAGCACGAACTAGCAGTTTGGGAAAGATAGCAGATTCCTTCTCTTCTTGAGCTGAACTTATGGACTTTCCTAGGCAGAGATTCCTCAATCTGGTAAGCTTTTCTCAAACAGAAGTAAAGAAATCCACACTACCAGCAAAACTGTACCTCAGGACGGTATAACTTGGTGATGGTCCATCTTTCTTCTTAATACCGTCTCCTTCAGGGTCCTCAAAGCAAGAATAATACACCACTTAAATGAACAAGCACTAAATTCAACATCCATGGTAGAGAGGGATAATTATATTTGTGAGTCAAAATTAAGCACAGACTTCTATTATGGGTAAAATCTAGTTCATTTATCAAGATTCTATATCTGAATTTTAAGTGTTCCCATGAAGGCACCTGAATTTTTTATGAATATAAGGTTTGTGATATTCAGACGTATTTATAGAAAATCAAACACCTTCATTGATGAGTTCCAATGACTAATAAAGAACATTAAACAAATTATTAAAATAAAAAGCTGTCTATAGGATTTGTGCCTCAAATAAATGAGGGTCTATGCCCACTAAAGGCATGTACAAAAATGTTGCATAGCAGTTTTATTTGGAGTAGCCCCAAAGTTGAAACTACTCAAATGTCCATCAATAGTAGAAAAACAAGTAAATTGTGGAATAGTGATACAACAGAATATTACTTAGTACTTAAAAAGAGCAAGCTACTGCAACAATGAAGCTGAATCCCACAGATTGAAGTCTGAAGAAAAGAACCCAGGTAACGAAGATGTGCTTTTCCATTCCTACAGAAGAGTCCCAGAGCAGGCAAATGAATTGATGGCAGAGGTCAGAAGGGTGAACAATGGTTACCTGTGGGAAGCAACCTGATGAGGCAAGGGGCACAGGAAGCCTTCTGGAATGCTGGAAATGGCTTCCATCTTGGTGTTTATTTATGTTAAAATCCACTGAGCTCTTCCCTTAAAATTCGCCTAAGCTGTTTAGCTCAGAAAGGTCCTTTTCTAAAATCATTACACCTCAATGAAAAAGAAAAATATTGGCATGTAAATAAAATCCAAATTTATATAATTATGAATTGCTATTAAATTAAGGATTTTAGTTGTCAACATTTTGCACCTTTAGGCAGACATTTTGCCGTGGCATAAGGGAAGAAAAATCAGAGTTTATTACTATTTCTCTTTACAGTGGAGAAGTCTGGCAGAAATTTTCTTAACCAAGCCATCAAACTTAATGTCACCACGACAGGACCTGCCGACATCAGGTGCTTTCTAATGGGATGCATCGAGAATGGCACAGTGCCACCTATGTGGTATCTTTGTCCAAAATATTTATCTTGAGTCTAATCACTAAGAAGCATCATATGAATCCAAATTTGGGATTTCTGAAAGATAAGCGGCCTAGATGCTTCAAAAATGTCAATGTCATGGAGTTTTTTTAGATTAAAAAAAATAACAACTCAACATATGTGTGATTCCCGACTGGATTCCGGATTGAGAAACTAACTAGGCTATTACTGGGGACATTTGAATATGTGCTCCCACTAGATAATAATGTTATATCAATGTTAAGCATTCTTAGTATAGGTGTTGAATCGTGGTTATGTACAGGAATATCTTGCGCTTAGAAAATAAATCTAAAGTATTTAGATTATCAAAATGTTTATAAATAACTCTGAATTACTTCAGCCAAGAATAATAATAATTATGTGTGCCAGAGAAGAATAAGAAAAGGAGGAGGAGGTGGAGGAGGAGAAAAAGAAAATGTAGCAACATGTTTGTGATGGGTATTCCATGAGAGTGAGATGGATCTCCCACCCAAAATTTCATTCAGATGTCAACTCTGATGACACACACACCAAGAGGACATAAAACGGTTTATTACTCAGAGTGAGGCTTTCTATGCAGAGGAGGGGTAGCTCTGAGTGTGTCTGAAAATGGCTTGAAAGCAGGGTTACAGGCTTGGGGCCTGCTGTGGTTGGGAGCTGGAGCTGGGTAAGGGTTCTTGTTCATTGGCCAAGGCTTGTGTGGGCTGAACTCCCCATTAGCACCAAGGGAAGGAGCACGTGGGCTTTCTCCCCAGCTGGCCCAGGTATGAGGCAGAAGGGGAAGGGGAACATGTTTCTACTTCTTTGTCACCCATTCATACCAGGCATTAGCACCTTAAAATTATGTCCTGAGGAAAAATTCTTTTACAAATATGTGCTGCTATGGCATGTTTAATCTCATAGCAGATTTTATTTCATGAATAAAAAACTTTTACAACTGAATATAAATATTTCTTCTTATCTATAGTCATTTACAAGTAGAAATATTGTAGTTTCTATTAAATAAGATACTTGTTAATTCAAGTTGCTTCACTTACAAAAACATTCATGATTCCACTCAACAAGAAATGCTGGCATGCCCATTAGGTGCCAGGCACACTGGTAGGGGCAGGGACAAAACAGGGGACAAGGCAGGGGTTATCAGCTCCCACACGGTGTAAATGTCACAGTTAAGACACCATCATTCCCACTCTTTGAGAGCCAACATTCTGACTGACAAATTTAGGAATCTCTAAATATATAAAATGTGCAAAAGTCACAACACTCAGAGTTACCATTGTGGTTATCTGAGAATTCAAGAGTAATACATATACCAATTACAATTTTCATAAATCTCCTCAGAAAGAACATTCGTGTCCTATTTTAAAATAATACACATTTTAAAATAACACAATTCATTCTCTGTCATTACTGAAATTCCTCAATGTTTATTCTACAGCAAAATCACAAACCTGCGCCTATGTATTGTTACTGAGATGGATGTAATGCAACACCCGCCCATCCCGACATCCACCTTAAGCAGAGAGCAGGAGAAGAAAAAAGGTTGTCTTATAAATCCTAAAATCCATCATAGGTGTAATCACCCTACATCTGGGACTTTCTACATTTCAAATACTCTATCCCACTGTTTTGAGGAATATGCTTATATTTACCAAATATCCCAACTTGGGATTTTCAAAATGTAGTGTCTGTACTCATGACAGATCAAACTGCATAAGAAAATTACAGCAGGTATGGGCAAATAACCTTCGGTAGAGTTCAAATAGTTATCATTTCTTTGACTCAACTTCCATATCTAGGAATTTACCAACATATACATGTATACATGTGTTGAAAAAGTACTATGTGGTTGCTTGTGAAAGCTTTATTTATTTATAACAGCAAGAGACTAGTATTTTGAATGTCATTCAATAGGGTTTAGTTAAATCGATTATGGCACATTGTACCACGGAGTATTATACAGGCAACGAAGGTAGTTTTATATATGCTGATACATTTCCAAGACACAGGTAAGTGGATAAAGCAAAGTATAAGGAGAACAGTTTAACAGGATACTTGTGTCTGTATATGAAAGGGATGTTACATATATCAACCTGTATGTGCTCAGGAAATTTCTGGTTGGCTTCATAAGAACCAGGGTCACGTAGGTGACATTTGGGGTTGGAGGAGGACTTACTGTACATCTTCTCATGACCATTGACTATTGTTGCCATGTGTGTATAATATATATGCATGTATCTATATGATATATGCAATATATAATATCAAGATATTGGTCATTGTGATTGCTACCTTGTATTCATCAAGGAAGGAAAGGGAAAGTCAAAGAGCTCTTAAGAATTTCATGTCACGGTTGAGCAGTTCTTTTTATTAAAAGTGCTCCTCCTGCTAACAGGTGAAGATAATTTCTGCTTGCCTGAGAAACATTTGTTCCATCTGTATTGTTTAAGCTAGCCATAGAAGTGACAGGAGGTGGCATTGCGACGTAACTTTCACCTCTGTTTATTTGCAATTCTGTTTTCCCCTGGAGGGGAGGGGCAGGTGCATGTTTGTTGGGGAGCAAGAGTTGGCCAACAGGAATATAAATGTAGGTAAATATAGGCCATTTACAACATAAAGAAGAGTCCCTGCTGTACTCTAGATCAAAAGGTGCTCTACATTATTGAACTGTGATGCTCAGAGCTTCTGCCAGTTCTAAAAAGAGAGTATCCTCCCAGTTAGTGGTTGCTCAAATAATCCAGTTTTTAGGTAACTTCCTCTCCCCACCCTTTCAGATTAATAATTACCCCTCATTTGGTTCCTTTGTCAGTTATCATTTAGATTGGAGTCTAGTTATGGTTTAAGTTCATTTCTTCCCAAAGTCATAATCAAAGTCACAGAAATTGGACCACCAAGGCCATCTAATTCAACCTGAGGAGAAGAGAGAGGCACATAGGGGTGACTTTGTCTTTCAGATGTCGGTCATTTTCTTTCCCACTTGAATCAAAAAGGCAGGGGCAGGTCCAAAGATGAGTGAGGACTGAGGCCTCTATTCCATTCCGCAGGCTTCATTCTTGAGCTCCTTTTCTCCTCAAAGTCCCCTCCTCCACCTTCTTTGGCCCACTGGATGGTAATGGCCTTACTGGTTTGAAGCCAAAGAAACTAACACAAGAACTTTAAAAAATGTCTAAACGATAACCGCCTTTGCCATCAAACTTCTGTAAAAATGCATGCTTGTATGACTGTTTGTTTGTCTTTAACATTGATTTCCTCTTCCGAGGGTCATGCCCATTTTTTAATATCAGTGATGTAAATAACCCTTTGAGAGATATTTTTGTAAGCTATTTTAGAAATAGGCAATCTGAGCAATTCTATTAGAAACATTAATCTGTTGGAAAGATCAATCCAGCTGATGGTGGGGGTTAGGTAGACGCAGGTCAGTTAACAACATACACATTCACTTTTAACTAGTGTTAGAGACATAAAATTGATGCTACTTCCCATACCCAGTTTCAGGCTCTCCCAATGCTAACTACCCATTATTAATACAGGAAAGCTACAAAATCTTGGTGTTATTGTAATATCAGAGAGGTAGAGGTATGTGGTTATTGAAAACCGTATGCTCACTCAGTCACTGATTCATCTGACCACATAATAGCTACCCTATTTCACTATGACTCAAGAAATTCAAGGAATGCGTGAGTCGGTCATGCCCAAATGTCCCCTAGATTCATTCAGTCCCAGAGTCTCCCCTTTGGGTGGTTTTAAGCACTACCAAGGCAAGAACCCGGAAAACTGGGCTGGGGAGGATCTTAACCAATTTCATCCAAAACAGAAACTACTTACTTTTAAAACATTCATGAGATTAATTTAATGTAATAATATACCACTTACGTAACTTCCTAACCTAAAACCATCTTGAAAGACATGGAGGTTAAAACTAGAAGACAAAGCAAGATAGTCCAATTAGGGTGACACTAGGGAGAGGGGAGAATAGAAATGGATTTCAGAGAAGTTACAGGTACTAAGAGAACAGGTTTCTAACTACAGCGTAACTGGAAAAATACAGTTAGTATTACTTCTTCAGTGTATAGTAACTAATAAGATATCTTGTGATTAAACCAAACTCTTTAAGTAAATACTAATTCTTTGAAAAGAGACTAATATAAAAAGAATGTGAAGAGAATGAAAAAAATTTTGAAGTACTTTCTTATTAGTTATAAGATCAATAAATACAATTATTCGGGGTTTTCATCAAAGAGTCCTCCCATACAGCTTTCCATATGTCCATTCAGTTATAATCAACCAAACATTGTAACACAATCTTATGTCCAAGTTCAAAGCAATTAAGAAAAGAAGAAACAAAACAAAACAAAACAAAAATTGTCATTGGCATGGTCCATTTGCACACCAATTTTCTTTAAGTTACAAAGGAAAACTGTTTATAAGTTTAACATTTTATGCTAATATCTTCCATCAGTATAGACCGCACACATGTTGGACATGGAGCCAGCTGCTGCCCACAAGAGGAATGTATCCTAATCACAATTTTACAGACACACACACACAGACACACACACACACACACACGAGTACATGTGTCAAATAACTTCAATGGACATCCAAGGAAACATTCAGTCTAAGCTAGGATAATGTATTTCATCTTTCCTTTTGCCTAGTTAAATTAAGCAGGCTGGATCTATTAAGGTCAGGGAGGAAACCAAACCCATCTGAGTGTGTACACAATGACCCATTTACTATCCTACGTTCATCAGTATAAGGAATCTTCTAAAGAGAAACTATTAACAATACAGGGGCCACACAGCACAATAGCCAGGAAGTATCAGCACAGGACCTGAAATGAGCACTTAGCAGTTGTGGCCAGAGACCACGAGCACTCTGGCATGGATTGGTGGTAGGGAAGGATGTGAACAGGACCGAAGGGCTTTAGTTCTCATGTTCAAAGTTCCCACCACACTCCTCTCTAGGCAGCCTATATGCCTATTAGCTATTTAAAACTTCAAGTCAAACCAGCCTGCCAACATGCCATCTTAAAATCATTGACTACCACTGAAAATTAATTTCCAGTTGCCTTCATTTCATACATGCTATAATATACTCTCGATGGTTGAATTGAGCAAACATAAACCTTCCAAGTTGTTGGAACTTAAAAGATGACCCCTCTGATGTTCCATCCAGGTCAGCAACACCAACATATATACTTTTCTCTGTTTTGCAGTGTGTGTACAGTCACATTTGGCTTAGAGGCCCAAAGGGGTAAAAAACAACAGCACTGAGTTTGAGAGGCAGAGAAAATGCAGTTTCTTAATCATGGGTAAGGGGTTATGTGTCATGAACAGCTGTCACTCAAACACTGCCAGCTACCTGGCTTCCTGGTTTCCCATTGTGAAAGCGTGCACAAGCCATGTATTCATATAGCCATATACCACAGACATCCACCAGAAATGCACAGACGTGCTCCTGCCACTGCAGGCATGGGCTGTGGTTTCCATTTCCCAAAGAAATATATTCCCAGCTCCATGGTAGTGGAGTGTTCACCCTTCAATGGTTTCTACAGTTACATATTCTCAGACAATTACCAAGTAGCATTTTTAGTTGCCAAATACAAAGGATATAATAAAATCTTTAGACGTTTTTATGCTAAAAAACAATTGTACAATAAATTATTTTGAAATTATGATAATCTCTGAGTACTATGGATATAGGTACTTACTGTTGACTATGCTGACTTGCAAAATATCCTCTGTAGACTCTTATTACCTGGGGAATGTGGGAATTACTTGCTACTAGTAGTACAGACTTCCATAGCATAGATTTTTAAAAATCCTAATACCAAATATTTCCACCAAAAAGATGAAAAATGTTTGCTGAAATACAATTCTTATTTCTTTTCATAGCTGGCAGTCATACATTTATTAATTATTAAAATTGCATTAAAAATATTAAGGTTGTTATTTACCATAATAATGGTTTCAGTTCCCATAGACTTCGTCTGCTCTTAACCAAAAGAAAAGCCTATGTATGTACCTTTACAGAGCGACCCGAGGCCAAAACCAAATGCTGCGTATGGAGCTGAGGAATTTGCCAGACACTCATGGTGATATTGAATTATTTCCCCCAAAGATGGAAAAATACAACCATACAAATAAAGTCACCTGCAGTGCTTGAATTTCTTACCAAATGCCATTTTTTTTTCAGTAAAAGTAACTTAAGAAATGACCTAGCTTTGCTCTAAAATCATAACTGAGCAGAGAAAGCCAAAGCCTGCAGTTACTGAAATACCCCTTTTGAGGTAAGCGGTGGGATTCTTCTAAACTCCTTCCAGTGTAACCAAAATGCACTTTCCGGGCATGGCCGGAACCCGTCCTTTGTTTGGAAACGGACGCAAGCCATGCCGAAGGTTCCCAGTGCACACAAAGACTCATGTTTTCTGGGTGGAAGGACTTCTGTGACTTGGTGTTTCTTGTGACGTCAAAGGAGAAGAGCCATTGCCTCCATTTTGGAGACAGGAGCCCAAGCCAGTCTCTCTGGATACTCTGCCCAGCTCGGCCCCTGCCACAGCCGAGGCCACAGAGCTGGGCTACAGGAAGGAATCCGTCACACAAACAACCCCTCTACCTAGCTGCCTACCTATCCAGATTCAGATTCTCCCCCAACATGCCTGTTCACCTAATTTTCCACAGCTTAGCCAACAACAAAACATCTCCATCTGGTTCATTTTTCCTTTGCATTTTAACTGCAGCCCAGAAAAAGCCTGACTAGTTCATTGGGGCCTACTTTAAACCAAATCCAGAAAGCTTTAAGGGAAATAAAAGGTGTCTGCCTGGGTTTCTTTTATGTGGAAATCAGATATCCAAGTATCACTTGTGTTTCCATAGGAAATTTTCCATCTTCAGTTTTTCATTGGTGTTATTCTAGGCAAAGAAGTACCCAACTGCTTTCACCACCACGTCTCTCCTTGAAATCACAGCACATCACCCCATTTGCTTCAAAAACCTCACCTCCAACTTCAGGAGGAGGCACAGGGCCCTGCCTGTGCAGAGGATGAAGATTTCACATGACGCAGCCCTAAGCATCCCTGGACTGGAGAAGCATGGAAGAAGTAAACGTCCGTCCCTGCTGTCCCTCATCAGCAACGAGCCCGAGGGGGATCTCACCGGCACCCCTGCCCTCTGGACACAGGTGTCCTGCACACAGACATTCATGTAGGCTCTCCATCCCCAGTACAGTGTGTCCACACCAATGCACATGACAGCCAGGCAGGCATGAGGGAAAATAGCTGTCCCCAATCAATACCTCTTGGCCTCTTCCCTTCCCACCCCACCCTCCCTTCTTCCCCACACAGCTTCAAGTCCACGCAGATCTGGGTCTCTAGCATTGTCTAATCAGCTCACTCCCACCCCACTCCCCGTATCCTGAAGAAACACGTAAAATCCCATCTGTGGGGGAAAAGTCTACTCAAGTTGTCTTGCTATAGGGAGCTCTGATGAAGCGTGGCGAGGGCATTCCTGCGGAGGGATCTCAACTCCCAAACGTCTTCCTGCGTGTGCTCCTGTTCCTTTTTCTCCTCCCCCTCCCCGCCCCCTACCTTGCTCCTCGCTGCTGTCCCCAAACCAGGCAGTGGGTTCCTCCTCTGGGAGCTGGGGTTCTCCGCCACCTCCTCCACCCTCGAGGGCTTTTCGTTTCTTCGACATCTCTGCCCAGGGCTGGGGATTTGGGGGTTTTCTTTCCCCACCCCCTGGCCCTCCCCCCTCGGAGAGGAGAGTGAAGGTGGGGTTAGATGGAGGGGAGGGGGTTAGGTGCAGAGGAAAGGGGTGGGGAGAAGAGACCAGAGAGGGAGATGGAAGAGATTGCTGCTTCAGGAGGGGAAGGGACTTGGGGTGGCAGGAAAGGCAGAGGGGCAGGGACTCAGTGCAGAAATCCTACAATCCGGTCCATCAATGTAGCCCTACGTCTAGGAGACTGTTTGCTGGTGTTGCGCCTCTCTCTCTCTCTCTCTCTCTCTGCCTCTCCCTCTCCCTCTCTCAGTCTCTCTCTCCTTCCTCCTTCCTCCTTCCTCCTTTTCCTTCAACTAGAAGGGTGAGCCGAGAGGGGAGGAGAGATCAAACCAGAAAGGAGAGGCTCCTTGGGTGCCTCAGCGGATTTCTTCCCCATTTGGGGGGGCGATGGGGTGGGGTGCTGTGAGGACTCCTGGCCCTGTCTAGCTATGAAGGAGTGGTGTCTTATGGCTGGGCTTGGCTTGGCTTTGGGGGAGGGGGGCGGGACAGTGTTTGCAGTGTTTGGTGAGGATGCGATTTCAATGGGTTGCAAGGAAAATTGGGTGGCATGAAGAAAATAAAATGCTGCAGAATGCAATCTAGTGATGCTTTCAGGTGCTGGGGACTCCGGACCCCCTCCTCCCCTATGACATCACAGGATCTTTTGCAAAAGAGACTGGGGGAGGTGGGGGGAGAGAAGAGAGTGGCGGCAGAGGCGAGGATCAAAAGAGCAGGGGGTCCTGTCCCCACTGAGAACTGGAGAAGGGCGGCTGGCTCGGGAGGAAGGAAGTTGCGGTGCACACACCATCCCTTCTCCAGGCCGCCTCGGGAGGCACCTGCGGGTCTGGAGCGGCAGCCGCTGCGGTTTGCAGCTGGCGCGCAGCCCTCGCTGGGAACTTGGAGCTCTCAAACTCCTCGGATCAAGCGTTAGCCCCGAGGCTGTCAGTTGGCGCTGGGGCGGGCTGCAGTCTCTCTCCCCTCTTCTGCAAACCCTTGAGTCTTCTGCTTTATAAACTGCCTTTTCTTCTTTCTCGAGTCCACTCATCACCCTTTCCCCCAAACAGTCACGTCCGCAAACACAACACACCACACACGCCCACACGTTTTCTTATTGCCAAAAAGGGTGGAGGGAAAGGACAGGAAGTTTTTTTAAGTACACGCACACACACACAAAGATTGGGACTAAGTTTTTCTGGACTCTCAAGGGTTAAATAATAGGTAAAAGAACTGTCAACTTACCCGCCAAAGTATGCTGACGCGCATATCTGCTTTCCGCTTCATTTCGAGTTCATAAATTTAAAAAGAGAGAGTGAGAGAAAGAAAAAGAAAAAAAAAGGCAAGGCGCCGGGAGCACAGTGGGTCCAGGGTTCCATGGAGAACTGCGCAAAGCAAGTTGCCAAGAAAGCCCGCTGGCCAAGTTCGGGACCTGTCCACCACGCTCGCGCGCTCCGCTCAGCAGGCAGATTCCAAAGGCTTGGGGCACTCTGGGGTGCGCGCCGATCTTCTCCCAAAAGGCGAGTGTGTGGGGTTCCTCCTTCCCTCCTTTCCATCTGGGGGTCTCGGGGAAAGCTGCACCCAGCGCCTTGGGCGCCCATGAAGACCAGTCCATCTCAGCTCAAGCTCCCAGCAGCAGCAACTTCGGACTCAGACCTCTATCTCTAGAACATGAGTGCTTGTGTGTGCGTGTGTGTGTGTGTGTCCGAGTGCACTTGACATTTGGGGGTGCATGTGCTCTCAGGAAAGACTCTCCCGGCTGCCCGGAACTTAGAGAGTTTCCCTTTAAGCCGGAGATGCTGCTCGGACACCCCCCCGCGTCCAACAGGAGGCGATGACGTCTGTAGCCTCGTTGCCAGAACAGTCCCCAGGCTGCCGCTGCCGTTCATTGACAGGAGCGGGCGCTCGGACGTCAGCAGCCGGACCTTTGGCAAGGCTGCTCCCGCGGAGACGGCTCCCACCCCCGCACCTGCCAACCCGCCCCCCCCCCCGGGGGGTGGTCACGAAATCAAAGCCACCAGAGGAGGGGGCTGCGGAGGTGCTGGGGCTGGGGGAGGGGGATGACTCGGATCTGCCCTCTTTGTCCTGGAGCACAGGAGTATATAAATAGTGCAGTCTCCAGCCAGACTCTCTCCCAGTCTTGCACGCCCCCGCAGTCCCCCCAACCCGACCCCCGCCCCTTGTCACTACGTGTCGAGCTCGCTCTGCCTGGAGGGAGGCTGGGGTGCGGGGAAGCAGGGAGTGCAAACAGACATTGGTTCTCTTTCCTCCTCCCATTCATAGATTTCTGTTGGAGTCCTAGGGCCGCCGCGCCGGGAGTCGCAATGAATGGATGGATGCCCGCGCGCTGGGACCACCAGGTCCGCAGAGATGTCGCCGGCGCTAGGGGCGCTCCTCCCGCGTGGGGATAGGCGCTCTCGCCTAGGCGCAGTGTGGGGGGACCCCAAAAGACCCTTAGGAGGCCAAAGGCCTGCTGTCCCCCTTCTCCCCAACACACACCAGGGGTATTTTCTGCCCCAGAGAAGTTGGGACGCAAAACGTAGGGAATTGCGTTCAGTCTCCGCACAATGAAGAGTCCAGATGGGAACCGAGACCAGGGCCATCCCGCAGCACGGAAGATAGCAACAGAGAGGGGAGCGCCCAAGTGGCGCAACGCTGTGGCTGAAGCCAAGCCTGTCGCCTCCCCCTGAGTACCGCAGGCGGCCCAGGACCGCGCGCTCTCCCTTCCTGAGCACCCAGGGATGCACCGCGCAGGGAAGGAGGGCACCGCGGGAGGGTGCATGCAGGGGACTGCTGCGCGGATTCCCCACCCGAACCCGGCTCGCGGGGAATCCGTGGGCTTCCACTCTCCAGAAAGAGCTGCTGCAGGAGCAGCCGGATGGTAAGGCCCATTCCCGACCCTGGGTGGGAAGAACTTAAAGGACTGAGTTCTGAGGCACCAGGCACAGGGCGCAGCTTCATAAATGCACCCAAAAGCTTCCATGGACAGACGGCACAGATGTCGCTGAAGTGAACCTAAGGAAGTTTGCTACTCCAAGACCCGGGCTTCGCGCCAGGTGACAACAGACGCCTGGGAGTGTGGTGACACCTGCGCAGAGTCCCTGGTGGTTCAATCTGTCCGAGAAGGTTGCAAGAAGGTGCCACTGTCTTACCTTTCTCCCCTAGTGCTCATGCCCCAGAAAAGGCCACTGGGGCACAAGATCCCAACCCCTTGTGCCATGAGAGGGAAGCCTGCACAACTGCGTTGGCACTCCCCCCTAAATCGTCTCCTGGGTCCTTCCCATTACGCACACACATAATGTCATTTCTCCGTGGAAAAATAAATAAGAACTTTCTTGACTCTCCACCTTCTCCCTCCATCTCTACCCAGGTTCTCTGTTTCCCTTTACAACAGAATGCAGCTGTCTAGACGGTGGCTCTGGTCTCTCTCCTCTCTCTGGGTCTTGAATCGTTCCAAAACACTTTCTTAAGAGTTCTACTTCTGCTGTCCTGCAATATCTCACTTTTACTGAGGTCACCATTCAACCCAAAACTCTCTATCCAAGAGTCCATTCTTAGACATCTTAGATGACTTACCCGCTGCAGTGGACAGAATTCTTCATTCCTGCCTCCTTAGAACACAACCTTGACTCGGCTTTCCAGATGCTCCACTCTGCTGACTTGTGTCCCACCTTTCTGGACATTTGCCCTTAGTCACATTTGCTGAACTCCTCGTCTCCCCACTGTCTTCATGTTGCAGTGTCCCAAGGCTCATCCGTGGACCTTTTATTTTCCATCACTCCCTGCTCCCTTGGTGATCTTGCTCAGCCTCATGGGTTTAAATCTGAATACTAATGACGCTTGCACTTATATATTTAGCCCAGACCCCTCCCCTAAATTGTAGATTCATGTAACTAGCTACCAGCTTCACTGGGGCATCTAGAAGGTATCTGAAACCTAACATGGCTATTACTGAGCTGTTGGTTTTACCCCCATCATAAACCTGCTCTTCCCACAGTTTTTCCACCTTGGTGAATGGAAAGCCCACACCCATCATGTCTGGGTTATAGCTGTTGCCATCTCCCTCAGCTCTCACTCTGCCCACGCCTCCTTCACTCTATTCTCAGCCACATGGGCCTTCCTAGAACCCACCAGTCACCCTCCCAACTCAGAGCCGTTGCAGCTGCTGTTTCCTCTTCAGGAACTCCTCTGCCCAATGTCCTGAATATCTGCAGGGCACATTCTCTTCCTCTTTCACATTTTTTCCTCTTGCACCTCTTCAAGGAGCCTCCAGAGTCCACCCCACCACACACTGCTACACCGCCTCTCCCAGCACTTATTCCCACTTTTCTTTGCTTTACTTCCTCCATGCATTGCTTGTGGTTGACTTATCTGCCTTGTTTAGTCTATTTTCCCGGTAAAATATCAGCTTCCTAATGGCAGGAATTTTGCCTGTGCTTATAATTGCATAAAAACTACATAACCTCATCAAACTTTCTTTACCTCTCACCACACATTCAGGAGTTGCCTGATTTATCTCTCAGAACATAGAAGAAAGTGAGCTTGGAGGTTGGTAAAGGCCATTTCTCTGCCATGGTGACCTCTCATATTAAATGTGTGTGTGTGCTTGTGTGTGTGTGTGTGTGTGTGTGTGTGTGTGTGTGTGTGTCTGCCCAAGACCATTGTCACATCTCTGGTGATTCCTGAGAAATGCAATTTCTCTACCTTCCTCACTTTCTTCTTCCATCCCTTCTTTGCCTTCCCCTTTTTCTTTCTTTTCTCTCCATTAGTCTTCTTCTCTTTTCTGCCTTAAGCCTCCCATGGGCACCAAGGGGCATGCCCACCTAGCCCTTGGCCACCACGGAGGTAAAGGGGACCTTCAGGCTTACCTGTGTTCTCAAAGCCGCCTGCTCCTTCCCATCTATCCTGTTTCAATGCATTCACATCCCTTCTCATCAGCAAGTAAATATATCCCTGATTCTAGAGCTTTGGGATACTGAAATTAGATGTCAAACATTTGAGTCATTTAATAACTGCTGAGCTCTAGGGCTCCAGAATGAAGTCCTGGGATCTCCCCTCAAAGCTGTCCTAATCTAGCGGAGGAGAGGGGCAGGCACACTATCAAGGCATCAAGGTGCTGACAAGGGTGCTGATGAAGGCAGCCAGCGGGACGAGGGCGCTGGTGAAGGCAGCCAGCGGGATGAGGGCGCTGGCGAAGGCGGCTAGTGCGACGAGGGCGCTGATGAAGGCAGCCAGTGCAGGAGTTCCTGGAGCCCAGGTCACCGGAAAGGTGGGAGAGAGGACCACAGGGGGAGCTGCATCCGAGATGGGTTTGCAGGCCGTGGGGGAACTCGACAGTGGAGGCAGCTGTGCAAGCCCCAGAGGCAGGAGTGAGTGGGATGGTTGGAAAGCTGGGCATCAGGGTGGTTTGGGTGCCAGTGCTGGGATGGAGGGTGAACAGGTAATGAAGTGTCTTCAGCCTATGCTGAAGAGTTGAGCCTGCATCCTGAAGGGCTTTATGAAAGATAAAATGGTGTCCTACATGCTTGAGTCAGAAAGTTGATGAGTGGATCAGAAGGAGGTGAAATCAGAGGCAGGAGGAACAGCTAGAAGATGCTATTCCGGGGTAAGGCGCTAAAGGAGATGAGTTGGCCATGTGGGGCGAGAGGATGTGGAGGCCCACACTTCCAGTGCACATGTAATTGCCTGCCTTCTGCAGAAGGACCTGAAAATAAGTTAGACTTTGCTGATGATTACAGGGTCATTGGTGTCAAGGGGGCAGATGCTGCTTCATGCCAGCCCTCTTAGCTGGGCACGACTTTGGTGGTATGAGTGCAGTTTATAATCTGTCACCTATCCTGCACATCTGGAAACTCCATGTCACCAACTTAACCTGAGCAGATCAATGTCAAAGGAGCTTAGATGAAGACTCATGAGAGATTGATGTAGGAGCCAGAAGCCACCTTGTTACTCTACAGTGGGCAATTAGTGTTTGCTAGCACTAGAATACTCTTTTCCTTTCTTCTGGCCACCTCTATCCATATCAAAGTTATAACTGATCAAATTACAGGGCAAATTTCATCTAAGCTATGGTAAGGGTAATACATTTGTCATGTGAGCCTAGGAAATGCAGTGCAATTCTCTGAGGATGCTTCCCCAATTTGTTCCATGCCAGGTGTCCACTTGACTATCAGTGGCCTTGCTTCCTCATCCCTGTGTTACTGCTTCCACAATGACCCCATAAGACCTTAAGGAGTTCTTTAAGAACAAAAATTCCCTGTGCAAGGCTTCAGCACTTCTGACATGTGAACGGCCTTAGCTTTAGTGTGAGAGCTGCTTCACATAGTCAGACCTTTTCATTTTCCCTTTTCTTGGAAGGGCGTTTTTAGGTTCTTCTCATTCTGAGAAGAGGAGAGACCTTCAGATAAATGGAATGTTAATTCTGTCCACTTCCAAGAAATGATGCAGAAAAAATGAGCAAAACCAAAGTAGCTTACAGACTACTTTATGAGAACTCACCATTAGACAAACTGATACTTCTCTCATGCCGTAGTTTAAATGCGCCGTCCAAAACTCACGTGTTAGAAACTTAATCCCTGTCTCAAGAGTGTTGGAAGGTGGGGCCTAGTGAGAAGTTTAGGTCCTGATGGCTCTGCCTTCATGAACGAATGAACAGCACTATGAAAAGGGCTTAAGGAGAGGGTTAATCCCTTCTGTCTCCTTCTGCCATGTGGTGAGGAGCAAGAAAGCCCTCACCAGAGGCTGGCAACAACTTGATCTTGGACTTCCCAGCCTCCACAACCATGAGAAATACATTTCTGTGCTTTATAAATTACTCAGTCTGAGGTATTCTGTTATAGCAGCACAAAACAGACTAAGACACCCCATTACATTGACCAATTGAGCACAACAATTTCTATACGTAAAAAAATTTCTAACTTGTGGGAAACTATTTTAAAATAAGTACAGGAAACACAGAAAGTCTGGAAGAAGCTTACTTAAAGTTGCAAATGGGTTAGATCTAAAAACATTCAGAATGTAATCATTGATTTTTAGAGCTACAAGAAACACTAAGTTATCTAAGAAGGCTAATTCTCCAGCCCCAAAATACTCTGTTATAAATGAGGAAAAGGAGGGCAAATAATATGACATAGAACATTTGTAGTAGGCCTTGAAGTAACTTTTTTGGGAAGAAGGACATTATAGCTATGCAGTATGCTTGGATTTTAAACTAATCATATAATTGCAGAAATATTATGTCATATCTGTTCTTCTTCCATAAGTGGCATAGTTTAGTTATTCTATATATGTTCATTTATTTAAATTCCATCACCCACAGTTTTATTCTTTTATTTGGGAATAATTCCAAATTTACAGAAAAGTTGCAAGAATAAAAATAATACCAAAAACACCTATAACATCTGTTACCCAGATTCACCTCTTGTTAGCATCTTGTCCCACTTAGTCTATCACGTGCACCCTCATCCTTTGCTTTATAAAGCAGCTAAAGGTGAATTATGTATCTCTAGGTCCTTGACCCCCAAAGGCTTCAGTGCGTACTTCCTATAAGAGAATTACTTATATAGATACAGTACTGGTATCAACAGTACTAAATTAACATCATTACTACAATGCTTTTATCTAATCTATCACCCATATCCCAGTTTTGTCAATTGATGCAATAATGTCTTTTATGATGTTCTCCCCATCCTCCTGTCCCACATAGCATATAGTCTAGGGCTCAAGGATGGCATTTATCTGCCCTATTTCTTATAGCCCTTCAATCTGGAGAATTTCTGGAATTTTTCTTTGTCTTTTATGACATAGACATTTTTGAAGAATACAGACCCTCGTCTGTATTCTTTTTTTTTTTGAGACAGGGTCTTGCTGTGTCACTCAAGCTGGAGTGCAGTGGTGCAATCTCAGCTCACTGCATCTTCAACCTGCACAGCTCACGGGACCCTCCCACCTCAGCCTGCCAAGTAGCTGGGACTACAGCCATGTGCCACCATGCCCAGCTAATTTTTTTTACTTTTTGGTAGATCTGGGGTTTTGCCATGTTGCCCAGGCTGGTCTTGAACTCCTGAGCTCAAGCAATCCTCCCGCCTCAGGCTCCCAAAGTGCTGGGATTATAGGCATGAACCACCATGCCTGGCATCTTCCTTCTATTTTTAATAAAACATTTCTCAGCATAGGTTAGGGTTCTGCCGTCTCGGCTGGACTGCTATGGAGATGAGGTGGTGTCTGTTTCAGAATTTCATATCTGGAGGCACTTATGTCCCATGGGTGATGTGAATTCTGATTGAGGCATGATCTGACTTTCCCATTGTATAATTACTCTTTTTGTTTCAGGTACAACTAATAAGCAGCCTTTGGGCAGCCTAGAAGACAAGGCGAGTATCCTGCTCCTCAACTCGGTTCCCTAACTCAGCACCCACTCCTGACTCCTGCTTGGTCTACTCCTGCCTCAGTGATATTCAAGCTCAGTACTTCTTCCACATCAGCCCTCAGGCAGGCAAAAACACTTCCTTATGCCTCAATGACTAACGTCTGTACCTATTTATTCATAGCACAAATATCTTGGACTCATGAATTCCTATATTTAATTGCTCATAATTCATTCCTTTATATATTATTTTGATGTTCATATTTGATCCATTAAAAGGGCCAATGAGAGTCCCCTCAACCTGGCTCCTGCATCCTGATGGCATGCCCCCATCACTTCTAAACACTTCCTTACTTTCTGGCTTAATAAGATGCTTTGGGCTCATTTGTACCTACTTTGTTCCAGGCCCTGGGGTCAGCCATTTCTCAGAACACTGGTTCCTTTTAATGGAATTATAGACTAAGACACAGGTACTAGGTGTGCTCATTGCTGCTGGGGCATCTTTTCCTCCTGGCCCTTGCAGCAGACAGATCTAAGCAATAAGTGCATGTACATGCATGCACACATACACACACAAACACATACATGTGCACATATACATACACGTATTTATTTCAGCAATCAGGAGCCATTCATTTGTCTATGTCTCTTTCATCACAGTGAAATCCCTGGTTCCTAAAAACATCAATGTATTTACTCACTTGCTGAATCCTATAGTGCATCTAAGATAGTTTCCTAATTGCTTGCCCATGCCACCACAACACAACACACTGCTGAATAAAGGGCAGGATGTGTTCGCAACTCCTCCCCCTAATTGCTTGCCCATGCCACCACAACACAACACACTACTGAATAAAGGGCAGGATGTGTTCGCAACTCCTCCCCCTAATTTCTTTCACCACTCAGCACAGAATCTGGAAGATCTATAGTTAAATTCTGTGTTCATCATTATTTGTATTTGTTCTTTCTAATTGATTTCCCTTTTATTGCCCTTCACTGGAAACATGGTTGACTTCATTTGTTTTAATTTCCTTTCAGTTTTAGGGCTTTTCTCTCTTTCCATTTTTACTGATGTAATTTTATTGTTTGAATATTTTTTGAATATGCCTTCAAAAGCCAAAACTACACTTTAAGAAATACAGGCAGAAGAGTCCTTCCCTCTGTATTCCTTCCACCCCATCTCCCTCCCACCCCCAGACTCTGTAGGAAGCAAATTTCATTGTATTCAGGTTTATCTGAATTTCGTCTCCTGTTGTAAAGGTGAGCAGGTAAAAATTTATTTTCTTATTTTCTCTTTTTGCTTCATACAACTCAGTGTCCTATATATGCTCTTTTGCAATTTGCTGCTTTCACCTAATAATATTTTCTAGAAATCACTCCATATCAGTTTATCAGTATCATCCTCATCCTTTTCTCAACAGCTGTATAGAACTCTACAGTGTGTATGTACCACAGTTCATTCAGCCAGTATCCTGTGCTTGAACATTTAGCTAATTTCCAATATTCTACAGTTACAAATAACACTGCAATTAGTTACTTCACACACTTATATTTAGGTAATTTCTAATATTTCACAATTACAAATAATGCTGCAATGAGTTACTTTGCACATGTAGATGTTTATTCTATGAGAGGTATAACTTCATGGTATAGACCTAGAAGCAGGTTTGCTGGAGCACAGGTAACTGCAAACAGTTTTATTAGATACTGTGAAATTATTCTTCAAAGGTTTTATACCAGTTTCTAATTTACTAATCATTTTCTTTTTTAAAGAACAATAAATAAAACTTCCAAGGGGTGATAGAGCTGTGTATTAGTCTGTTTTCCTATTGCTGTGTGGAACTACCTGAGACTGGATAATTTATGCAGAAAAGAAGTTTAATTGACTCAGTGTTCCACAGGCTGAACAGCAAGCATGACTGGGGAGGCCTCAGGAAACTTAACGATCATGGCAGAAGGTGAAGGGGAAGCAGGCACATCTTCACATGGTGGAGCAGGAGAGAGAGAGCAAAGGGGGAGGAAGTACTACATACTTATACAAAACCAGATCTTGTGAGAACCCACCCATTATCACTAGAACAGCAAGGGGGAAGTCGGCCCCCATGATCCAATTACCTCCCCTCAGGCCCCTCCTCCAACACTGAAGATTACAATGCAACAGGAGATTTGGGTGGGAACACAGAGCCAAACCATATCAATCTGCATTAATTTAAAAATATTTAATGCATTTTAAGGAAGTAATTTGGTTCTCTCAGCTGGAATGGTTAGGATCTAAGGCCTACTTTACCCTCAGGCAATTTGGGCTCTGGTGAACTTGAGAGTACAGAATACAAAAGCATGTTTCTATAATACTGGTCTACTAAACTCAGCATATACATTTTCCATCTGGTGTCCTCCATATTATACAATAAAATATACTAGAAATAGCCTGGATGCAGTGGCTCATGCCTGTAATTCCAACACTTGGGGAGGCCGAGGCAGGCAGATCACCTGAGATGAGAAGTTCGAGACCAGCCTGGCCAACATGATGAAATCCGGTCTGTACTAAAAATACAAAAATTAGCCAGGTATGGTAGTGCGTTCCTGTGATCCCAGCTACTAGGGAGGCTGAGGCAAGAAAATCACTTGAATGCGAGAGGCGGAAGTTGCAGAGAGCAGAGATTGTGCCACTGTACTCCAGCCTGGGCAACAGAGCGAGATTTCATCTATCTATCTATTTATCTATCTATCTATGAAATAAATTGATTAGAACCAAATGTGATTTCTGTTCTCAATTCTGACATGTTCTTGTTCTGTGAATTTGGGAAAGTCATTTAATGCTACTAAGACTCTGTTTCCTTGTCTGTAAAAGGGGGGAGAATAATAATTTTCATAATTACAGAATGAGTTTAAGAATCAAGTGTGTGTGTCATTTATAGGCATAATCACAAAGTTCTATCTATCTGTCTATCTAATCATCTATCTATCTGTCATCTACCCACATCTCTATATGTCTATAGTCTTTGAAACATCTCCCTTTCAAGATAGTGAGAAGATAAAAAAATTTAACTGAAATTTAGGAAGCCTGGGTTTTTTTGTTCATTTTTATCTTAACCACTGTAAACTCACTGTTTAATTCTAGAAATGTTATTTCACCTTTCTGAATCTTATCTTCTACATCTATAAAATGAAAGGGCTAAACTGGTTGATCTGTAAGATTCTTTCTGATCCTAAAACATTTTGATTCTTCATGTAACCTATGTTAGGTTGGTGGTGAGTGCACTAAGAGAGTGGAAAAGAATTTCACTCCCCCTATTTGAAGATCCTCAGTAAAAATAAATTATTTTAAAATGAAACTTTAATAAAAGAGAACTAGTGCAGCTCCCTAAAGTCATTTTGAAGATCATATTTTCCACCTAGGAGGTGTGAGACCAGCTTCCTTTGATTCAGTGGAAAGTATTTAGAATTTTTTCTTGCCTTTCCATAAGATCTCGAATTTTTTAGTGTAATTTTTGACTTCGGAATCTTGAGATTTTGAGTTTTGGGCATAGTTGGCTAACAAATAAAGGCTGAAAAGGAAGAAAGGAAGGGAGGGAGGAAAGAAGGGAGGGAGCGGAGAAGAAAAAGGAAGAAAGAAAGAAGAAAGGAAGATAAAAGAGAGAGAGAGAGAAAGAAAGAAAGAAAGAAAGGAAAAAGAGAGAGAAAGGGAGACAGAAAAAGCAAAGAAGGAAGGAAGGAGGAAGAAAAGAGGAGAGGAGAGGATATTACGTACGTCCACTCCTAACACATTCTATGTCCAAGTCAGTGACCAGGAAGTAAAAGGGAATCCTGCCCCTGGTAGGAGGGAAATGAAGAGTGCAGGTGGAAAGGAAAGAGAATGTATCAATATGGCTGATGTGTACTTTATAAAATTTACCTCCATCAAGGACTTTGAAGCTCTGATTCTAAAAGGGCTTTGTCTTCGGGAAGAGGATCAGCCTGTCTATGCTGGCCAAGTCCGTCGAGTCCATGTCACTGTTCCCTGGGTGAGGTAGTGCGGGTCTCTTGCTTTAAGGCCCCTGCAGTATTTCACTCACAGCCCCTGGGATGTAGGACTGACACAATCTCCAACCCCAGCCAGGCTCCGAGTGCCATCCTGCTTTCTCATTCATTGTCCCAGGGGCTCCTGTGAAAGCCTCCTTGTGCTTCCCACCCTTTCCCCACCCTGGAAGCCACCAAGGTCGAGTGTGCCTTTGTCTTTCACCTGCCTCCAATCCTTTGCAGATGCTGCATTACTGTCCTCAGCCAGGCATCACTTGAGCCCTCCTTCTCTCCACTCCCAGTGGCTGGCATTAGGCTCTTCTCATTTTCTTCCACTGAGACCCCACGGAGGCCACCTGACATGTCCGCTTCCTCAGTTTTCCCTCTGTCCCAGCCTTCATTATAACTGTATGAAATGGAAATATGAGCAGCTTAACAGCATCCAGAAACTCTCCTCAGGACACAGCCCCAGCCCAGGTGAGCCCAGGGAGCCCTTCAGGGCAGGTCCCTGCTCGCTCTTCCAGCTCTGTCCTCCTCCACTGGCCGTGGCCTCCTTCTTCTCCAGTCACACAAACACCTGGAGGTCCCAGCATGCCAGCTCCTTCATGCTTCTCTCTTTTACTGATGCTCAGTCCTCTGCCAGGACATCCTGCCTGGGCTCCTTTCCCAGGCCGAAGTCTGTCGGGCTGGCTGTGCTCCTTTGGCGGTGCTCCCTCGGCGGTGCTCCACTCCACTTGCTCCTGGAAGCTCTCACCCTCTGTCCTCCACCTTGGGAGGAAGCTGGATAGCTCCTCAGAATAACCTATGCCAGGGCACACTTTATCCCATTGTATTATGGCAGTCAGGGTGTGCGTGTGTGGTATCTGCGTGTGCCTGTGTGTGATAGGAGATGTGATCTAGAACAGAAACCCTAGCCTCTTGTTCTCACAGAACAGTATGTTCTGAAAGGAGGTGGTTGCTGCTGCCAGTCAGAGGCCCAGCAATGCCAGAGCCGGCCCTTTGGCAGTGCCATTGGCCCTCTTCCTCCCACTGTTCCTTTCATGGACAAGATTCCCTGTGGAGATCCAGGCGCCATTTTGTGTCCAAGTCATGAAAATGAGGGAAGAGAGGTTGACATCAACCAACATCGTGGTTGATGTCGTCAGGAAAAATAAAACCTTTTCCACAAACCTCCAGCAGACGGCTCACACCTCATCAGCCAGGACTGTGTCACAGACCACCTCTGCCCACAAGAGCAGAAGGTTAACCTGACTGTCATGTGGGCAAAGCATGCAGCCCCCCGCCAACAGAACCAGGGATCTGTTAGAAAGGAGAAGGGAGAACAGAACTTGGAAATGCAATCACTCAGCTTTCTCCCTGAACCCCACGACAGGTCCATGTCCTTCCCTGCTCTCAGTCTCCAGCATTTGGCAGGCGCCTGGCTCACAAATCAAAATCAGACAGAAGTCAAGGGGGCTTCTGGTTTATCACTTAAGTTTTCATCTGCCTTAGCATGAATAACATGAATAAATACAGTAGGTCCTGTGCTCGTCATACTGAACATGGTTTGATTTGGTATAAAATATTTTGTTCAACTACTTCCATTTCCTTGTGAGATTTCACTCTTGCTCCCCATTAGTGACTACAGATTTGGGCCAATTTGTGAAAAAAAGAGCTATTATGTATCAAAACATCTTGACTTTAGAATAGTAACCGATATGCAATAACAGAGACAGCACTGATCAATTAGAGGCCAAATGTCTTTAAGGAACAGACAAAAGAATTGTTAAAAAAAAAAAGAACGGTAAAAGAATTGCTAGGCCCAACTAAATGCCAACATAAAAAATTGTCTTCTTATAAATTACAAAATGCAGAATTTTGCTCAAAGTTAAATTGGACAGCCTATGTTCAACTATGTACGCTTTGGTAATAAATTTTTTTATATGTAGGCGGCACATACTAGTGAGCTGCACTGAAAATCGGAGCTGTTTGGGAACGTGCTTCGCTGCTGTTTCTTATTAAGTGTTTGTCTTCCAACTCTTCCTCCCCTGTGCTATCTGTGATAATGCAACACGAGGGTTTCCTTACGTGAAAAATAAATAATATCGCATTGAAAGTTGTGAAGTTTCTTCTCTCAGATTTGAGGCATTTCTCAACACACCAAGGCTTTAAATGTTAGGGATTCTCTTGCAAATCTGGAATTTTCCATAGAGAAATGCTAACATTTTGACTAATGTACAAGTAAAAGAACATGCTGCCATGGCATGTAACCCATTTATAATTTGATCTTTGATCCAAAATTTTTTTTGATTATTTCTTTTGGTAACCGTAGCAATATTTTAAAAAAATAAACATATACAATGAATGCTGTAAGAGAATTATTATGGCACATATGTGCACATGTTCAGCTTGAACAAAGATCAAAGATGGAAAATCTTATATAACCGTGTATCTGAGGAAATTCTATACAAATCGAGGAAGGGTTGCAATGAACATCTTTAATTTATTTCAATGTCGCTGTCTCTTTTTTAAAAAAAAAATTGCTTGCATCTAACAATTGTCTTTTATATCTTGAGACCCAATTATCTTAAATACATTCTGAAAATAGCTAATAAAATATTTCAACAGCAAGTAATTGTAAAAGAAAAAGATATAATTAGCAGTGTTCATAGATGATAGAAAATGGGAAACATGCTGCATATGGGTTGAAAAATGAAGAAGCAGAAAGAAAATCAGAAGTGTGGCCAGTTATTGCAGCAGCCCATAGGACGAGACTGTAGGGTCAACCCTGGTCCTAGTCCTCAGCTTCGTAGTAGCCATCACTGGGAATAAAGAGTGGGAATCTGAATTCAGACCTACAAGTAAGCGCTCTCCTGTTGCCTGGTGTAGCCCAGCCTAAGGGCCTAGGATCCCTTTCTGTCATTGTTGAGTTATAGAAAGCACACTTCCTGAGCATTGCCCACGTGCTGGGCACAGAGCACAGGCTGAAAGAAAACAGCACAGCCAGTGCCCGCCAGAGTTTGCAGGGCTGGGGGCTGGGGGCTGGGAAGACAGGGACAGAGTGAAGGGAATAATATATAAGTCAGTACATAACTACAAGTCGTAATATGTGCTGGGAAGGAAAATTACACCATGTAATCATACATCACAATAAAGCCGTGTGTTTGGGGTTGGGATGGAAAATAGGAAGAGAAGATTTCTTTGAAGTGAAATTTCTGGTACAACCTCAAAACAGTATGAGCCGCAGCCAGGCGAGAGGTGAGGGGAAGGAGGACCTAGGTGGAGGGAACAGCATGTGAGGTTGCTCAGGACAGAAAGAGCCTTCTGGAGACTGAGAGACAGGGAGGTGCTCAAGGCAGCAAGGGAAGGAAAGGAGCAGAAAACATGGGGCCTAGGGATCGACACTCAGACTTGGGTTTATCCTAAGGCAGTGGGTGGTCATCAAAGAGTTTTAAGCAAGAAGGGGACAATTGGCTCTCTCTTTTGCAAAAGGCCAGCAGTTTCCCTTCTCCCCTAGCCATGCAATCCATCCCATATTACCTTTGCAAGCTTTTAGAAGGACAGTAAACCGAGAATGCATGGCTGTCTCCTGGCCCTGCACCAAAATCTAGAAAATGAGAAAACACATTTTAAAAAAAAAGTTTAATTATGGCTGCACTCAAAGGGGGAGACTGTGAGGACTCTGGAGAGGCAAAGCCAGTGGAAATGAGAAGGGAATCAGAGGATGGGGAACAATGGGGGAGTTGGAGGGGGTGAAGGGAGACCAATAGGAAAGCTGTTGGTGTGGTGGAGATCCTTCACAAAACCCACCTTCCCCTCTGTACCCAAACAATTAGAGCCCAACACAGGCCATGTATTTCCCAGGCTCCTTTGCAGTTAGATGTGGCCAGCATGGGTTACTTTTGCTTGAATAATGGGAGTGAAGTTGCTGTGCCCCTGCCCAAGCCCAGTTGTCTGTTGTACCCTCCTTCCTCTCCTTGCAGCCTGGTAAGCCAGGACAAGTGCAGTCTTGGAAACCCGGGCTCCCAGGACTCAGGACTGTAACACAGGCAAGAACTCCCTTTGTCATTGAGTCACTTTATTGTGGGGTCACTCGTTACAGCAGCAGAGCCTTTCTTGCTGACTAATGAGAGCAGAGGAGCAGCCAGGCCTGCATCCTCCTCACCCCCAGTGGTGCATTCATGGCAGGAACCTGGAATAACTACTGTGTCTAGGCTCACGTGTGCTCAGGGCAGGGCTCCTGGTGGTGAGTGATGCTCGGGATGGAGAGCCCGGCTATGGAGACCCCCCACCTGGGGAGCACATCTCATTCACCCAGGGCTGGCTATGTGATTTGCAGGGCCCAATGCAAAATGAAAATGCAGGGTCCCTTATTCAAAAACTATTCAGAATTTCAGAAAGGTGATAGCCAAGAAATAAGCAAGCCCGAGACACTACTGAGTAAAAGTTCCTAAGAGACCACACAGACCAAGGCCCAGGACACAGGCCTGTCCCACCCCCTACTATCCTGAAATAATGAGCTCCTGCCTGTGCAGCTGCCCCATCCCCCCGCCGGCTGCACCCAGGAGCCTGTGAATGTCCATGGCCTCAGCTGCAATGAGGAGCCCTGAATCCAGGTTCACACTCATTGGAGGAGCATCACCAGTATGACAGGAGGGACCAAAACCCTCCTCCAAAAAGCATAACTCACTCAGGGAAAAAGGGAGATAGCAGAGCAACCTCCCCAGGACTCTAGGATGGGATCAAAGCCACTAAAAAAAAAAGAAGTAAAAGTCACTGAAGGAGAGCCTTAGTTAATTTCTACCCTGAATATTTATAAATTGTGAGCAAGCTGGCTTAAATGACTCTGAGTTCCCATAAGCAATATTCCTTAATATAAAATCATAAACTAGAACAGGTTCCTTAGTGTGGTAGACAGAAAGATGGCCCCAGGATGTCCATGTCCTAATCCCCACAGCCTGTGACTGTCACCTGACATTGCAAAGGGGATTTTTGCGGATGTCAAGGGCATGGAGCTTGAGATGGAGAGGCCAACCTAAATGATCCAGGTGAGCCTGCCCTGTTTAATCGTGTGAATCCTGAAAAGAGGAGTTCCTTCCTCAACTGTTCAGTGGGAGAGGGAGCCTGGCAGGCTCTGACCATGGCGGAAGGGGCTGTGAGCAGAGGAATGCAGGCAGGGGCCAGGAGAGGGATTCCCCCAAGAGCCTGCAGGGGAACAGAGCCTGCCCACACCTTCATTTCAGTTTACACTTCTGACCTCCAGAACTGTAAAATCATAAATCACTGATTTTTGCAGTTCTAAGCTACCACATTTGTAGTAATTTATTACAGCAGCAATAGAAAACTGATACACTTAGGTTAGCAGTAACCAAAAACACTGAAATTACTTTTCTTCACAAAATCCATTCTATGTTCGGCAGTGCACGTGGTGAGGCACTATTGAAGGGAAGAGCCAAATGATGTAAGAATGTAGTCTGCTCCCCCAAATTCTCAAATAGACAGGGTGATCTTTTTAAAAGATGTAAATGAGCAAGAGAGCCCTAGTGGTTTTGGTATCTTACCTCACTTTGTTTTTAAGGAGGTAGAGGGTCCATTTCAAGCTGGGGGTGCCTGAGGGTGCCAACACCATGCCTGGGGGTGCTGTTCCCAGAAGGCAATTTGAAGAGGAAACCTGAGTGAAGTATCTGTGCTAACATTCATGTTTGTTTGTTTGTTTTGTTGTGGTTATATATATGTATGTGTGTGTGTGTGTACACACACATATGTATACATATAAAAAATATATATATATATAAATTTTCCATTGTCATCATCTTTAAGGATACAATTCAGTGGCACTGATTAAATTCGTGATGATGTGATATGAGCACCTTGATCTATTTCCAACACTTTTCATCATTCCCAACAGAACAATATTCTACCTATTGAACAATAACTCCCCACACCCCTCCCCCAGCTCCTTGCAACCACCACTCTACTTCCTGTCTCTGAATTTGTCTACTCCAGGGACTTCATGTAAGTGGAATCCTGCAGGGTTTGTCCTTCTGTGACTGGCTCGTTTCACTGAGCACAATGTTCTTATCCATGTTGCGGCCGGGTCAGTGTTCCCTTCCTTAAGGCTTATGCTCCATTGCATGGATGCACCATGTTTTGTGTATTCATTCATTGGTTGAGGGTCACTGGGCTGGTCCCTCTCCTCTCGGCTATGGTGAATACTGGCTATAGCTGTTGTGAATCCTGGTGCACAAGCATCAGACATTCCCGTTTTTAGTTCCAGGGACATGGGGTGCCTTCTGCCCCAGGGGGATTGAAAGCTCCATGTCCCTGGGACATTATGAATGGCACATCTCCCTCCCCAAGTGGATGTAGTGTAGCGGGATTGATGGGGGAAGTTTAGGCACTGGCTGATTAAAATGTTTATAGAATGACTTATGGACTTGGAATTGCGGGGTTAGACGTACTTGAGTTTTTTGGTTCTTTTGACAATTAGTAGTGGAATTTTAAGGCCTGTTTTTTGTTTATCAGTCTCTCTAATTCCTTCTCGATCTAGCTACATTTCGAGTAGACGTGTAAAAATTTAAGGCTGGAGGGCTGAATCAGGCCTGGCCGATACAATTACTTTTCTAGTGTCCTTAGGAGGACATCTTCCCAGTCATTCTGTTCTGAGACCGTGAGAAAACCACTGGTCTGGAACCCCAGATGTTCTATGCAGTCCTTGGCTTGTTTTGCCTGGATATCAGAAGCAGCATTTATGCGTGGGCTCAGCAGTGGCATGCGTCCCTGCACCATCTTCGGGGCTGGCCCGGGACCCAGGTCCTCCTACTTACTGCCCGGGAGCAGTGGCCGCAGCTCCAGGCTGAGGCCTGGCTCTGTCCACGGGGAACCACGCGTGGGTGCAGGCACAGGGCCTTGGATCACACTTGCGCACTCTGAGCACAGCGCATTACTCTTTTTTTCCTGCCCAGATGACTTTTTAAATAGAAAAATAACCCCGACTCTAGCATGTTCTCAGCCCGTGAACAATGAGTACTTGCTGGACAAGGGGCTGCGGACCCTGTCTGCAGGCAGCTTGGGCCTGTGGGGAGGTTCCCGTGACTGCAACTCCCCGGGGGCTCGGAATACAGGACCCCAGGCTCCCAGCCCTGCCTCCTTCCTCGGAGGGAGGGGAGGGCTGTGACTCCCTTCCTGGGGGGCCGTGAACTGCCCCCTCCCAGGTCCCTCCCTCTTTCACTCTCCCCTCGGAGGACTAGGGGTCCACAGGGGCAGGGGGATCACATAGGGTGGCACCCGTCACTACAGAGGGGTACAGGATTGCAGTAGCGGGAGCTGGGGTGCCTCGGGGACTCGAAGAGTTGCGGGAGCCGTGCGGGGGTGAGTGCAGTGGTGCGTAGGGGTCGCAGGGATGGCGACAGCGGGGGCGGGAGCTGAAAAGGCGCGGGGGTGGCTAGGGGACCCTGCGCCGGAGCTGTCGGCCCTCGCGCGCCCCTCGCGGGCCCCCCGGGCCCCCCGCCCGCCCGCGGCTGCTGCCGTCAGAGCTGCCTGCGTCAATGCTGCTCGGTGACACACACAGCTTTTTTTCTTCTGCTCCTTTTTCTCAATGAGAGGAGCCTAATGGGATTTTTATTATCAGACTCATAAATCAAACCGTTAGGCCGTCACGTCTGGCACTTGGACAGCACCCCCACCCCCCGCGGCAAACGGAGAGGGCTAGAGCTGCGTTTTCCCCTTTTCAAGAAAAACTTCGAATATTTTATCTTTACATTTTGAAAATCCCAGTTATGCACAGAGCTCGGCTTGCTGTGGCTGTTGCAGCTTTACATGGATGCAGAGCTGGTCCTCCCGTTCCCTGGAAATGGTTTTGCAAAGTTGTTGGTTTTGCAAACAATAAAAGGGTAAAAAATGGGGTTTGCAGGCAAATCGGTTGGTTGGAGGGAACCCACAGATATTTCAAGCTACTGCAACACAAATCGATTAAACATTGTATCAGAGGGGGTTGTGGGCACAGACTTTGGAGCAGCCCTACCCTGATGCTTGTGCTACTGACACAAAACAAAACCCCAGCTATGAATGCAAATCAAGGAGCAAAGACGTCAGCAACTAAGGCGATCTGGAGCGCTAGGAATCCTGAAAGCTTCTGCATTCTCATGGCTACTTGCATGCGGATTTCTAATAAGAGAAATCGGCACTGGTGTATCTAATTAATGGTTGTCCTCCAACAAGCCACTGGACAGCACTTATTAGCCATGAGAGGTGGGAAGCCAGGTTAACCCCCAAAGGAATCTCAGTGCAGCCCCTTCCTCATTTTGGTCAGAGACTCAACCGGAGTGTGGAAGCGGAGCAAAGTCAAAAGGGGTCCAGGGACTAAGGCGCTGGGGCAAGGACATTTGGAGAGGGAGGTCCCAGCTTCCAGAGTTGGACACAGAAAAATATGTTCCACCTCTTGGGAATTGCCTCTTGTGCGCAGCCGTATATATTTAGGGGGTCATCTACAAGGACCTGTGAAAGGTCTGCAAGCCCGTCATCTGGTCACTCTGAAGCCAGGTCTCCAGAGCTTCCCTGATGAAACTGTCCTGCCTGTGATGGGGGAGTGTTACCTTAACCTTTGGGACAGCCTCTGCTGGCTCAGATCAAAACTTCACAGAGCTCAAGCCATGGTCTTCAATTAAAAGCCTGGACCACATGTCAGGTGGGAAGAGGGCTAACGCTTTAGGGTACAGTGGCTACAAGGAGACTGGCCTGATATTTTGTATATATTCATGATCATTTTAATTTCCTCTTCCCAGCCTGTGTTCTGCATTTCTCCAGATGTCTTCAAAGGACATATATGATGCCCAGGAGCAGAATTGTTGGGTCTGTTCTTTCTAATTCCAGACCTTTCTGGTCTTGAGTCATGGTTTTCTCAGGGTCCAATGAAAACAGCAGCGCTTGGAGCTGCAGACCCAGGCTGGGAGCTGCCGCGGGGGCGCACCTGTCTGCCTGTAGCCACCGCCTAGGATCATTGCCCTGCGCAGATGGACGGCTTCCACGCCTCGTCTAGTTCTCCCTGCATTCTTATAGCAGGACAAGTTCTCTGGGTTTATGTGAACTTTTAAAATAAGAGTTAATAAGTCAATGATTGCCAGATGAGAGAGGCAGCTTATGTGTTTTGAAGAAGCATCAAACCCGCCCCCCAACCCCATATTCTTCCACCGCAGCAAAGAAGGAGCCAGGAGGGCACTGCAAGGGGGAAGCGGGGGCAGGGAGGATCCGTGAGAAAAAAGATGAATATTTGCATCTTCACTTGTGTGCCTCATTTGGGGTGACCCGTGGGTGCACAGGATGATGTATTTTACACCGAACATGGTACTGGCAATTTTGGGGTGCGCAATGAAAAAGAAATTGGCATGAGCATATCTAGCTTTAAGACACGATTTCAAATATAACTTCCGTCATTCACGTCTAGACCCATATTCTGATATGAGTAATAACCATGCTAAGCAAAAGTAGATTAGGTGCAATAAATATAAGCCCTGTATTCCCATGTTGATTGATGGACTTCAGTGGAATATTTCATTTTAGCAACCGATAAATTGCACAAATTGAGTGAACATTGGTCCCATTGCAAAATGATTTTTATACAAAATTAGAGAGGCTGACATAAGGAATGCTGCTAGAAAATTATTAGCTCACTTTTTACATCCAAGGGGGTGAAATGATACACTGTGGAAATTTGTACAAATAGACAAGTGGATGGATGTCGATGTCAGTGGGGAGAAACGGGAGGCCAGGTCCCGTTTTGAGGAGAGGAGATGCGCCCAGGCGGGGGCGGAGGAGCGGGTCGCGCCGCCGACATTCGCTAAGGACAGGATGGGGTGGGCGCCTGCCGGTGGCCGACTCCGCCCCTGCCTCTCAGGGGTGCGCGTCATCAGCGCAGCGGCGGATTCCGGCCCGGGGAGCCACTGGCCCACCCTCGCGCCCAAGAGCCGGACTCGGAGACGTCCACCTGGTGGAGAGACGCGAGGGAGCCGTGCAGATAGGGGCTGCTTCCGTGGAGAGCCCGGGAAGCCTGCGGGGCGCCGGCGGGGTGGGTCCCGGGGCAGAGCAGTGACCATCCGCGTCCTGCGTAGCGCTGCCCCCAGGAGAGGAAAACCCATCGGAGGTTGTGCTGTGTGCGTTCTCCAAGAGGGAAGCTCAGTGTGCGCACTCCCTTCGTCCCCTTAAGGAGGACCGCACACTGTGTGTGTATGTGTGTGTGAGTGCGCGCACGCGCTCATGTGTGTATGTGCCTGTGTGTGCATGTGTGTATGTGCGTGTGTGCATGTGTGTGTGCGTATATGCGTGCCTGTGTGTGTGTGTGTGTGTGTGTGGCGCGCGCACAAACGTAAGCACACCCCCGGTACATAGAAACTCACAGAAACATACAGTAATCCTGTATAAAGATTATGAGTCTAGAAAACATGTACTGCCCGTCATTTTTCTCGACTGTCTCTGTGCCTTCTAGATATTTCGGTGTCCTCCGCGCGCTTCATTTTTATCAGACTCCTGGGTGTGTGCAGGGAGGGAACGCAGGCGCGGAAGATGTAATTTGTGCATTAGGAAGCCTCCGCTCGAGCGCCACTGACGTCTGCACCTCCGCGCTTGGCTCTGCTGCAATACATCAGACTGATGGCATGATCACTGCATCTTTGCTGTAATATATGTGCACTGCTGGTTAGGAAAATCCTCAGCCATACCTTGACTCTAGCTAGCTAGTCAATGTATTTTAATTTTATTAATTGAAAGGAAGGACTAAGGAGGGAAAAGAATGCAAAGGAAACATGAAAAGATTTTACAAATTTTTAAATGCTTATTTTTCCAGATGGAAGGTTGAGACAGTACGATTAGAGACTTCATGGCTGCAGATGTTGATGCTTTTGCTAAATGAACAGCCAAATTCAGTTCTGTGAAATTGCGTCATATTTCTTTTCCAGAAGACATAAATCTTGTGATTGTTCTACTTCTCTTTGTATATTATTACTGTTTAAAATTTTGAGGAAACAATACTTTCATGTGAGGTCAATTCTTAGATTTCATCCCTCTCAATGATTTTTGCAGGGCCTCATCACTTCACTTTCAGTGTGATGACATTTGCTTTTTAGTGTATTGTCTTGTGTTGGGAGATATGAATGAGGCAGGAAGAGCGTTACAAGTGAACCATAATTAATGTTTACATAGTTCTCACGGGTTGGCAGGCAGCCCCCTAGAGTGCTGATTTGCTGGCAAGCTGCCAGGGTCACTCTGCAGGGGCACCGGGCAGGCCTAGAAGTAACTGTAGTTTCCACTTTGAGAACTGTCACTGGGCCTGGGTATCCCAACATTAATGCTCTTGCATGAGTAGAAGCAGCAGAATGTCCTGGGACCTCAAGGAGGGTTTGGGGATGGCAATGCCAACATGGGGAAACTGCTGTAGAAGCAGCAGAATGTCCTGGGACCTCAAGGAGGGTTTGGGGATGGCAATGCCAACATGGGGAAACTGCTGTAGAAGCAGCAGAATGTCCTGGGACCTCAAGGAAGGTTTGGGGATGGCAATGCCAACATGGGGAAACTGCTGTAGAAGCAGCAGAATGTCCTGGGACCTCAAGGAGGGTTTGGGGATGGCAATGCCAACATGGGGAAACTGCTGTAGAAGCAGCAGAATGTCCTGGGACCTCAAGGAGGGTTTGGGGATGGCAATGGCAACATGGGGAAACTGCTGTAGAAGCAGCAGAATGTCCTGGGACCTCAAGGAGGGTTTGGGGATGGCAATGCCAACATGGGGAAACTGCTGTAGAAGCAGCAGAATGTCCTGGGACCTCAAGGAGGGTTTGGGGATGGCAATGGCAACATGGGGAAACTGCTGTAGAAGGAGAATGGTGGGGTTCTATCTTGGGACAGCATTAGCACCTGACAGGGAGTGGACGTTATGCCAGTTTGCTAGGGTTGCCCTAACAAAGTCCTACAAAACTGGGAGGCTCAAAACAAAAGAAACATCTTCTCTTACAGTCTGAAGCCTGGAAATCTGAAATGAAGGTGTCAGCAGGGCCAGGCTCCCTCTGAGACCCTGGGTGGATTCCCTCCAGCTTCTTCCAGCTCCTGGTCCTGGCCAGCCATCCTGGCATTCCTCCACTCGCAGCTCATCACTAATCCCTGCCTCTGCTGTGAAGGCTGTCTTCTTCCTGAGTGTCTCTATCTCTGGCTCCTGTCCTCTTCTTAAGGGGACACCAGTTGTATTGGATTGGGACCTGCCCAAATGACCTCATCTTAACTTGATTACATCTGCAGATACGTTATTTTATAAATAAGGTCATATGGACAGGTGCCCATCTTTTCAAAGGACACAATAGGACCCACAACAGATGTTTTGGGATTGTACCTCTGCCTCAGTCAATGAGGAACTTGTCCTGAGTTTCTCAAAAGAGGTGATGAAGAGTAACAGAGGGAACTGGGCCAGAGTTTCCACACCGTCTAGCATTGCAGTGTTCCATGGCTGATGGCACTAGCAGGTCAGCATTAGCAGCTGGAGGGAAAGCTGATGGGAGCCAGGACTGGAGGGGCGTCGACAGGGCAGATCTGCAGTGGTGAGGGTGGCTCTCAGGCCGCCAAGAAAAACACAAGGAGCTGCAGGGCCCATGCCAGGGGAAGGAAGGGATGTTGTGGGTCTTTAGGGCCTAGTGTTCCCTGAGATTGGGACCCCAGCCCACTGCTTTTCTTGTACCCGTTTCTCCTGTCCTTCTTCAGTGACAAGGTCTGGGGAAGCAAGAATGGACGTCCACATAATGAAGCACCAAATTAATGGAAGGGATTGTGGATTTACCAAATCTTTTATTTCAGCCCTATGTGTGATGCATTGTGTCGGGACTTCACGGGTAGCTACGATGGGTGTTAGCTTATAATAATAACTCACAGTTAAAGCACAGCTGGGCCAGTAATTTCCAGCTGTATTCCACAGGATCCTAGCGCTCAAACCAAAATACTGCAAAACTGAGGCAACACTGTCAAAAATAAACACTTCGTCTTCTTCAATTCTGTATATTTGCTGTGTGTGTGAATTTTGTAAGGAGTTTCATTTGGGGAAAGGATTGAACAAATTAAATAATACATTTATTAATTCAACAAATATGTGGGCCGGGCACAGTGGCTCATGCCTGTAATCCCAGCTATTTGGGAGGCTGAGGTGGGTGGATCACCTGAGGTCAGGAGTTCGAGACCAGCCTGGCCAACGTGGTGGAACCCTATCTCTACTAAAAATACAAAAAATTAACCAGGTGTGGTGGTGCATGCCTGTAATCCCAGCTACTAGGTAGGCTGAGGCAGGAGAATTGCTTGAACCTGGGAGGCAGAGGTTGCAGTGAGCCGAGATTGCGCCACTGCACTCTAGCCTGGGTGACAGAGCAAGACACTATATCAAAAAAAACAAAAAAATGTAGATCCCTGTGCTTCAGGT
This sequence comes from Pongo abelii, assembly GCF_028885655.2. NCBI lineage: Eukaryota > Metazoa > Chordata > Mammalia > Primates > Hominidae > Pongo > Pongo abelii. Next base: position 167,992,697 of record NC_071990.2, read on the forward strand.
ACTACTAGGATACATACCCACAAAAGAAATTAATAGTAATTCCTGCAAGTGTGGAACTACCATTCTATTGGGTGAGCAGCATATAATTAATGACAATAAATGAGAAAAATAGGTACTACGATGATAGAAGGTGACCTATGGCTCTGAGAAAAAGCAAACACAGCAGGATGATGGGAGACTAGGGCCATGAGGGCAGGCTCCATGGAGACGAGGCATTCAGCAGAGTTGGAACTGGTGAAGGAATTCATAATGTGGTATCTGTGTAAAGAAGGTTCTGGGCTGAGGGATGAGCTGCTGTGATGGCCTGATGGTGAGAGTATGCCCAGCGTGTTGGAGAAACGGCAAGGAGGCCAGAGTGGCCGAGGCAGAGGGGGCAAGAAGTAGAGGCCAGCACCCGAGGCAAACAGCAAGCCCTGCAGGTGCTTGCAAGGATTTTGGATTTTACTCTGAGTGAAACGGAGGGCCAGCCATTCCTTGGTGGTGCAAAGCATGACATGGTATGACACACATTATGGAAGGATGTCTCTGACCACAGGGAGGAAAATGGACTGGAGGAGCAGGTGGGAAGCAGGGAGACCCAGGAGGGAGCTACTGCAGGAATCCAAGTGAGGTATGATGTTTGCTCAGAGCAAGGCGGTAGCAGTGGGAATGGTAAAATGATGTCATATTCTGAGTCTGTTTTGAAGATGAAGCTAATGGGATGTCCTATGGGGCATCATGAAATAGAGGAGTCAGGAATGACTTTGAAGAAATGAAAGCTAAGCTTGAACATTTTTCTAGTCCATTTGGGCAGCTACAACAAATACTTTAGACAGGGTAATTTATAAACAACAGATATTGCTCACAGTTCTAGAGACTGAGAAGTCTATGATCAAGGCACCAGCAGGTTCGAGGTCTGGTAGGGCCTCTTTACTTCATAGATGGTGCCTTGTTGCTCTGTCCTCACATGGCAGATGAAATGGAAGGGAAAAACAGGCTCTCTCAAGCCTCTTTCTAAGGGCACTAACCTGATTACAATCACCTCGCAAAGTCCCAACCACTTAATACCATCACTTTGGGGGTTAGGATTTCAACATATGAATTTGAGAGGGACACATACATTCAGACCATAGCAAACATTTTAGCAAGGAACTGGACAATATGAAAAGTAACACACTGCTGGACACAATGACTGACATCTGTAATCCCAGCGCTTTGGGAGGCTGAAGCAGGAGGATCACTTGAAGGCAGGAGTTTGAGACTAGCCTAGGCAACATTACAGATCCTGTGTCTACAAAAATTTTTCTTAAAAATTAGCTGGACATGGTGGTGTGTGCCTGTAGTCCCAGCTACTCAGGAGGCTGAGGTGGGAGGATCTCTTGAGCCCAGGATCAAGGTTGCAGTGAGCTATGATTGTGCCACTGCACCCCAGCCTGGACGACAGAGCCAGACCCTGTCTCTAAAATAATAAATAAATAATTGTGACAGTAACACATTAATTTGAAAATGAACCAAAAGTCTATTCTAGATTTGGAAAACGCCATAATCAAAAGTAAGAAGCCAGTGGATGAGTCTAAAGTTTAAAGCCAATGCACAGACACAGCAAAAGAGAAATTATTCAATAAGAAAGTGCATCAGGATAAACTACTCAGACTAGAACACATAGTGACCAAATATGGGGAATATCACAAAACATAAGAGATATTAAAAGAGTCTAAATTGGTTTACCAAAAATGCCAGAAAGACTGAAATTATCAAATAGGGTAGAGGCGACAATTGAAGAGATAACGGCTAATAATTTCTCAGAACTGATGAAAAATCAACTCACAGATTCAGAAAGCCCAGTGAATCTTTAGCAGGATAAATAAAAAGATATCCTGACCTAAACACATCATACAAAAAGAGAGTAGGCAGAGTTGAAAAAAATGAACTATCTCCAAAGAAGAAAACACTGACCGATGAATTCTCAAAAAATGAGAAAGGAAGCCTCAAGACAGAGGACGGACATCGTCAAAGAAGGTGCTGAAATAATGGCCAATACTCAATAATGAAGTGAAAGAAAGACATTGTCATTCAAACAGTGACTGAAATGGTTTATCATCACAGACTCACACTAAGGCACCTTCTAGAAAATGGGACTGTGTTATCATTGGAATGTGGCGCCTGAGCTACCTTGTTTGGTATAGATTCCCCCCAGATTTCAACCTTAGCAAAGGAAAACAACCCTAGATGAGAGGCAAAGATGCTGGAAGGTAAAGCAAATAAAGAAATATATGAGTAAGTCTAAGTTAACTTTCACGTTATAGTACAAAAACAACAATGTATTTTGAGTTTAAAACACAGCATTAAAACTCATCAAGATAATACTGTGTAAGCTGAGATCAGGGTAAATGAAATTAAAAGTATTGTAAGGTCCATTTGAGTGTCTGGGCAAGGATAAAACTATTGATTAGCATAAGGGTATGATTAGATATGGATGCATTCTGTCTTATTGTAAGGAACACTTGAAGGTGGAAATCTTTAAGTGGGAAATATGGATAATTTCAATTTGCTGTCAAAGGCATCCACCCAGAAGTATTATTTAAATATTACCACATGCATCCTTAACCACTCTCAGACTAAAGGATGCTGTTGTCAAGTTGCAATAAAAAATCTTGTTTAGAACGATTTTTTTTCTGTAGTTGGGTTTTGATGGCATTGGCCGGTTCCACAGTACATGGGATGATGTTATCATTGGAAAGTGGGGCATGAGCTACCTTATTTGGTACAGACTCCTCCCACATTTCCAGCAATCATCCTTGATGCAGTCTTTCCCCAGTATCTCAGTAGTTGCATATGATATTGTAGTCTTACGCACCTAAATTGCTCCTTTATAAGAAGCCCCATAATGTGCCAATGTTTATTTGTAAAATACTGAACATCTGCTTCTGCTAGGCTTTTCTTTCAGTAACTCTTCAGAGAATTCTGTTTGGCCTTTTTAAACTTAACTTTTTATGTTTTATATATAGATGCCACCACCAGAGTTTTGGTGATTTCATTGCTGTATTACCTAGTGCATCTCTGCAAATAACATTCTCTGACTTTAGCATTTTACCACTGATTTGGCTACAAAACTGATGACAGCATATGAAAAGATCGTACTTCCAAATAAAGCTGGTGAAATTTTGGCCTTAATTTCTTTAGAATAACTTTCATCAATATCGTTACATTTACACTCTACTACCACATTTAGGAAAGATTCATGGGACTTGATAACTAACAAACAACAACAACAAAAGGCTAGCAAAGCTGGTTCTACCATCAATACATTGGGGAAAAAAGAAGAAATACGAATTTTACTTCTCTAATCTAGATAATAATATTAAAGTATAAATTTAAAAATTTGGCTTGGTTAATGTGATGGTTAATATTGAGTGTCAACTTGATTGAATTGAAGGATGCAAACTATTGTTCCTGAGTGTGTCTGCTGCCAGCTGCCAAAGGAGATTAACATTTGAATAAGTGGACTGAGAAAGGCAGACCCACCCTCAATCTATTCGAGCCAGAATAAAGCCGACTGGCTGAGTCTTCCAGCCTTCATCTTTCTCCGGTGCTGGACACTTCTGGTCCTTGAACATCAGACTCCAAGTTCTTCAGCTGTTGGACTCTAGGACTTACACAAGTGGTTTGCCAAGGACCCTTGAGCCTTTGGCCGCAGACTGAAGGCTGCACTGTGGTCTTCCCTACTTTTGAGGTTTTGGGACTCAGACTGATCCACCACTGGCTTCCTTGCTCCTCAACTTGCAGATGGCCTATGGTGGGACTTTACCTTATGACGGTGTGAGTCAATTCTCCTTAATAAACTCCCTTTCCCATTAGTTCTGCCCCTCTAGAGAACCCTGACTAATACAATTAAGATTAAAGTGATTGTAAAAATAAAAGTTATAAGAGAAAATAAATGCTCAAATAGTCTTAGATTTTTATATACTATTTAGTTACTGTTGACTGATTAACCTTAAAATACCATACACAGTACGTGTTTCTATTGCACATGATTAGTTCACAACTAGGAAGCTAGGCTAAAAAATAACTTGTAAGAGATATTAGGGACTGCACAATGCATGGGTGACATATTTCACAGTTCAATTCCAGGTAAGTTAATTGCCTAAAGAACCCAATAACCTTTAGAAAAGCAAAACAGAATCCAGAGCTGAAGGAACATATTATCTATATCTGGTTTGGATGATGAGTTGAACAGAGCAGAGAAAAACTTCAATGCAAGCATTGTAAACAAGTTCACAGAATTAAAACAAAATGTAAAATCAGTGAAGTAACAGACAATCTCAACATAGAAATAGGTATGTACCCAAAGGATTATAAATCATGCTGCTATAAAGACACAAGCACACGTATGTTTATTGCGGCACTATTCACAATAGCAAAGACTTGGAACCAACCCAAATGTCCAACAATGATAGACTGGATTAAGAAAATGTGGCACATATACACCATGGAATACTATGCAGCTATAAAAAATGAAGAGTTCATGTCCTTTGTAGGGACATGGATGAAACTGGAAACCATCATTCTCAGCAAACTATCGCAAGGACAAAAAATCAAACACCACATGTTCTCACTCATAGGTGGGAATTGAACAATGAGAACACATGGACACAGGAAGGGGAACATCACACTCCGGGGACTGTTGTGGGGTGGGGGGAGGGGGGAGGGATAGCATTAGGTGATATCTAATGCTAAATGATGAGTTAATGGGTGCAGCACACCAACATGGCACATGTATACATATGTAACAAACCTGCACATTGTGCACATGTACCCTAAAACTTAAAGTATAATAATAATTAAAAAAAGAAATGGAAACTATTAACAACAGAAATCCTAGGACTGACAAGAATGATAACTAAAATAAAATTAAAACAGCACATTAGAAATGACAGAAAAAAAACCCAATGAATTTAAAGAAAAATCATTAGAAATTATCCAACCTGAAGAACAGTCATAAAAGACTGAAGATAAATGGATAAAGTCCCAGGGATTTATGGGACAAAATCAAACCTACATAGGTGTGATTGTATTCCCAGAAAAAGCAGACAAATACAAAACAGTTAAAAAAATTACTGGAAAATATAATAGCCAAAAACTTCTTAGATTTGAGAAAGAAAAACAAAACATTAAATTGTACATCCAAGAAGCACACCAAGCCCCAAGTAAGACAAACTCAGCTCACAAAGACGTATCGTAGTCAAACTGCTGAAAGAACAAGCCAAAGAGAAAATATTAAATTAGCAAGGGTAAATAACCCATCATGTACAGTGGGAAAATAATACAGTCAGTGACTAACTTCTCATCAGAAACAAGGGAGGCCAGAAGACATTGGAAAAACTTATTCTACGGGTTGAAATAAAATACAGACTACTAAGAATTGCATATATAATGAAACTCTCCATCAAACATGAAGGTGAAAAAAAGACATTTCTAAATAAATAAAAACTGAGAGAATTTGCTAATAGAATACCAATGGTATAACAAATTCTAGAATAAATTACTCAGGCTAAAATGAAATAACACCAGATGATAATTATTTAGTAAATATAAAAGATAAGAATGGTGTGTGTGTTTAAGAGCATGTGTTTCTCTTCATTTCTTTGAAAGACATATATTTAAAAAGCAGTTAATCACTGTATTGTTAAGGTTATAAAGTGGCTAGAGGCTTTATATATGACAATATTAGCACAAAGGAGGTAGTAGGGATTCTACTATATTGGCACAAAGTTTCTATATTTTACTAGAACAAGGTCAATGTGAAATTAGAGGCTATTTGATTTATGCAAATTGCATATTTTAATCCCTAGAAAAAGTACTAAAATAATGACACAAAATATAGAAAAATTTCAATAAATGTATTAAGATTATATATTACAAATGATGTTTAACACACACACAAAAATAGGAAAAGCAAAACTAAATGAGATAGACCAAAAACAAATAGCAAAATGGCAGATCTAAATACAAACATATTAATTCTTGCATTAAATGTAAATGGCCTAAATACTCTAGTCAAATGGCAGAGATTATCAGACTGGATATAATAGGAAGATCCAATTGTATGTGTTCTACAAGAGATGCACTTCAAATTTAAACACACACACACACACACACACACAGAGATTAGAAAAAGACACACTATGTAAACAGTAAGCATAAGAAAGCTAGAATGACAATATTAAAGCCAGACAATACAGAATATAAAACTAGGACTATTATTAGAGATTATAAAATATACGAACAGGAGTGGAAGTCAATTTAGCCAAACTGGTTGTTTGAAAAAAAATCATGTGAAATTGATAAACATTTACCTAAACTGATGAAAGAAAAGGAAAATAATTAAGATATTATCAATACCAGAAATGAAAAAGGAGTACCACTACAGATTCTACAGACATTAAAAGGATGACAAAGGCATATTATAAACAACCCTACACCAACAAATTTGATGCTTTTTATAAAATAGAAAAGTTCTTTGAAAGACATAAATAATCAAAGTTGACACTAACAGATTTATTCTGTGACATGTCAGGAACGATTTCCAGGTACAAATAACAAAATAAAAGGACCACTTGTGAGAATTTCAAGTTCTCAAATAAATGAACTAAAAATTAAGCAAAATAAATTTGATTCTACATGAGGTAGAAGATTTGAATAGATCTATAACATGTAAGTTGAATTAATTATTTAAAATCTTTCCACAAAGAAAAATCTGACTCTGAATGGCTTCATCATTGATTCTATCAAACAATTAAGAAAGAAATAATACCACTCTTATATAGCTCTTGTATAAAACTGAAGAGAAAGGAACACTTCTAATATCAATAGTGTGCACTCTCTCTCTTCTCTCTCTCTCACTTTCACACTCAAACACAAACACACAAACACTCTCATATACTAAATATTAGTATATTTATTGACCATAGGTGCAAAATCCTTTAAAAATAATAAGCACTTCCAATTTCTGGTCCGATGTGTAAGTAGCTTAGAAATCCTAACAACAAATAAAGAACTGAACAAATTGAAAAATCCACAATTCTTCTTAGATCCATCAGAGAATTTAAGTGAAATTGCAGGCAATTTGCTTCCCCACAGTTTGGAGAGATAGACAAATGCATACAGAAATCACAACTTACTGGAACAGAAACTTCATGGGAACTAGGCTGTTAAGAAAAACTGTATTATTAATGAGATGCTGGAGGCTCACTGTGGACAAGTTTGAGAGTTAAGAACTCCGGGGAGACAGTCATAGAGGGCCTTCACACTTTTGTGAGTTTTATCTCCAGGGGTCCCACCAGGTCATCACAATGAATATTGGAGAAATATTCCCCCATGCAGGTGGAGGGAAAATGTAATACTTTTGTAACATACCAGAGCCTTCTCTTTTTCTCAAAAAGGCCTGCCCTCAGGAGAAACTATTTAATCAGAGCATAACCTTCTGGCATTTTATCAGAGCCTACCCTACCTGGGGGGAAAAACATACACAACTCCAGCCCCCACCATTACCCTGTCCCACATAAGGGGGGTTACTAAGAAATACTGGTGAACCTTACTGTCCATGGCACAGGCTCACTAAAAAACAGACCTAATCATAGGACTATAGAATATTTCCCCTCTCCCTACACGTTACCACCTCATTACTAAAAGCCTATTTACTGTTGTTCCTTTTACCTAGTACATCATATTCACCTTTTAACAAAAAACTAGAAAACATACTAAAAGGCAAAAAAAAAAACACAATTTGAAGAAATTGACCTAGAGTCTTATGTAGCAGGTATGTTGGGATTATCAGATAATAGACATGCCTTGCAAGAAATGTTTTTTAAAACAAGTTCTAAAGAGGGAAGGAAAATAATAAAGGCCAGAAATTTGTGTCTGCATAAAGAAAGGAAGAGTATCAAAGAATAAATAAATAAAAGTAAAATAAAAAACTTGAATTTTTAAAATTCCTAATTCATCAAAAGTTTGTTCAAAATGATAATAGCAATAATGAATTGGGATATATATATACATATATACACATATACACACTTACGTATGCTTATGTATAAATGAAATGAATGACAGCAATGATACAAAAAATGAGAGGGAGGAATTAGGAATATCTTATTATTATAATTAAAGAATGTTAGCACTGCTTATGAAGTGGTATAGTGTTACTTGAAAATGAACATGGATTAGTTGTAAATGTAAATTCAAATCCTAGGGCAACTAATAAAAAAAGCTGAAAAAGTAGTATAACTGTTATGCTAAAAAAAAAAAAGAGAAAATGAAATCATATAAAATGATCAGTTAAAACCACAAAAGGCAGAAAAAGCATGGAAGACAAAAATAAGAATAAAGAATAAGGGCAACAAATAAAAAATTGTAACAAATTATAGATATTAATCCAACTATATTAATAATCACTTGCCAAAGTGAATCAAAAAACAAGACCAACTCTGCTGCAGTGACAGCCAACAGAAAAAGAAAACAAGAAAGACCCATTTATATGTTGTTTACAAGAAACCCACTTTAAATATAGACAAACATGTAAGTTAAAAGTAAAGGGATGAAGGAAGCTATACCATGCTAACATTAATCAAAAGAAAGTGAGAGTAACTGTATTAAGAAAGAGTAGACTTCTAAGAAAGGAGAGATATCAGGGTCAAAGATCAGCACTAAATAATAATAAAAAGGTCAATACTCCAAGAAGACATAATTATCCTTAATGTATATGCACCTAGCAACATAGTGTCAAATATAAGATAAAGCTCATAGAACTGCAAGAAAAAAATAGATGAATCCATTTCAATACCCCTTTATCAGAATTGGACAGATAAAGCAGGTAGAAAATTAGTAAAAAAAAAATTTGAATTCAATAGCACCATCTATCTGCTGACTATAATTGACATCTATAGACTACCTCATCCAATAACAGCAGATTACATTCTTCTCAAGCTCACATGGAACATTCTTCAAGACAGATCACATTCTGGGCATAAAACACACCTTAACAAATTTTAAAAAATAGAAATACAATGTTTGCTTTCAGGCCATATTATAATCAATTTGTGCAGCTATAACAAAATATCTGAGACTGGGTAATTTGTAGAAAAACAAAATGGAAAAAGAAAAGAAATTTATTTATCTCAGTTCTAGAGCTATAAAGTCCAAGATCAAGGCATCAGCAGGTTTGGTATCTGGTGAGAGCTGCTCTCTGCTTCCAAGATGGCACTTTGTTGTTGTGTCCTCCAGAGGGGATGAACACTGTATCCTCTCATGGCAAAAGAGGAAAAGTCAAAAGGGGCAAAAAGGGGCAAGCTCATCCCTTTAAGCCCTTTTATAAGGACACTAATCCATCCATGAGGGCAGAGTCTTCATGGCCTGATCACCTCCTAAAGGACCTACCTCTCAATACTACCATACTGGGTATTAGATTCCAACATGAATTTTGGAGAGGTACATTAATAGCAGACCACAATGAAATTAAACTAGAATCAATAACAGAAAAATGGCTGAAAAATTCCCAAATACTTGGAGATTAGACAACACACTTCTAAAATGAGTCAAAGATGAACACTTAAGAGAAGTTTAAAAATATTTTAACTAAATTAAAATAAAAATACAACCTATCTTGGATGCAGCAAAAGCTTACTAGGAAATGTTATAAATTTTATAACATTCAAAACATATATTAGAAACAAATATAATCTAAAGTCAATAATCTAAGTTTTCCCCTTAGGAAACTAGTAAAAAAAAAAAAAAAAAAAAAAGAAGAACAAATTAACTCCAAAGTAAGCATAAGAAAAGAAATAATAAAATTTAGGACCAAAACCAGTGAAATTAAAAATAAGAAATCGATAAGGAAAATCAAAACCAAAACCTGGTTCTTTGAAAAAATAATAAAATTGATAAGCCTCTAGTCAGGTTAACTAAGAAAAACAAAGTAAATACACAAATTACTAAAATCGGAAAGGAAAGAGGGAGGCTGGACACAGTGGCTCATGCCTGTAATCCTAGCACTTTGGGAGGCTAAGGGAAGTGGATCACTTAAGGTTAGGAGTTAGGAGTTTGAGACCAGACTGGCCAACATGGTGAAGCCCCGTTTCTGCTAAAAATACAAAAGTTTTCTGGGTATGTTGGCAAATATCTGTAATCCCAGCTACCCTGGAGGCTGAAGCAGGAGGATTGCTTGAACCAGGGAGGCAGAGGTTGAAGTGAGCTGAGATCGTGCCATTGCACTCCAGCCTGGGAGATGGAATGAAACTCCATCAAAAAAGAAAGAAAGGAAGAAAGAGAGAAAGAAAGAAAGAAAGAGAGAGAAAGAGAGAAAGGAAGGAAGGAAGGGATGGAGGGAGGGAGACATCATTATAGATCCCATGGACATTAAAAGGATCATAAAGGCTGGATGTGGTGACTCACACCTGTAATCCTAGTACTTTGGGAGGCCAAGGAGGGTGGATCACCTGAGGTCAGGAGTTCAAGACCAGCCTGGCCAACATGGTGAAACCCCATCTCTACAAAAAATACAATATATATGTGTATACATATATATATGTGTGTGTGTGTATATATATATGTGTGGGTGGGTGTGTATATATGTGTATATATATGTATATATGTATATATATGTGCATGTGTATATATGTATATACACACACACACATGCACACACATATATATATATAGCCAGGCATGGAGGTACATGCCTCAAATCCCAGCTACCCAGGAGGCTGAGGCAGGAGAATCGCTTAAACCCAGTAGCTGGCTCAAGGATGAGGTTGCAGTGAGTCGAGATCACACCACTGCACTCCAGCCTGGGTGACAGAGGGAGATTCCATCTAAAGAAAAAAAAAGGATAATAAAGAAATATTATGAACAATAATATGCCCACAAATTTGATAACCTAGATGAAATGAACCAATTCCTTGAAAGGCACAATCTGCCAAAACTCACTCAAGAAGAAATAGACAATCTTAATAGGCCTATATCTATCAAGGAAATTGAATTGATAATTAATAACCTTCCAAAATAGAAAGCACCAGGTCCAGATGGGTTCACTGATTAAACCTACCACACACTGAAGGGAGAAATTACACTAATTTTCTACAATCTCTTTTAGAATATTGAAGCAGAGGTAATACTTCTTAACTTACTCGATGAAGCCAGCAATATCCTAATATCAAAACAAGACAAACACATTACAAGAAAAGTGCAGGTCAATATCTCTGATAAACATAGATGCAAACATTCTCAATAAAATTTTAACAAATTAGATCCATGATAAAAAAAAAAAAACACACTCAGAAAACTAGGACTAGAGGAGAATTTTCTCAAGTTGTAAGGACCACAAAAAACCTACAGCTAACATTATACTTAATATAAGAAACTAGAAGCTTAGCTATTCCATTAAGATCAGAAATGAGGCAAATATGTCACCTCTCACCACTGCTTTTAAACATTGTACTGGAAGTCCTAGCTAATATAGTAAGACAAGAAAATAAAAGCTACACAGATTGAAAAGCAAAAAATGAAACTCTAATTAAACATATAAAAGAACTGAATAAATTGAGAGATAATCCATGTTCATGAATAGAAATACTCAATATTGTTAAGATATCACTTCTTTCCAAATTGACCCATAGATGCAATTCAATCACAATGAAAATCTCAGCACCTTGTTTTGTGGATATTGACAAACTGATGCTAAATTTTATATGGAGGGACAAAAGACACAAAATGGCCAACTCAGTATTGAAGGAGAAAAACAGTCATTGGATTGAAACAATATGACTGCAAGACTTACTATGAAGTTACAGTAATCAAGACTTTGTAATATTGGTGAAAGAATAGACAGATAGATCAACAGAACAGAATAGGGTCTAGAAGTTGACTCACATAAATACAGTCAGCTGATTTTTGAGAGTGGAGTAAAGGCAATGCAACAGAGAAAAGATAGTTCATTCAACAAAGAGTTTTGGAGCAATTGGATATTCACATGAGAAACAAAAAGGATTCAAGACACAGATATTATAAACTGCACAAAAATTAAAATTGATTATGGACCTAAAAAAATAAAACTCCTAGAAGACAACATAGGAGAAAACCTAGATGACATTGAATATGGTGTGACTTTTTAGATACAATAGTACAGGCACAAACCATGAAAAAGAAAGGATAAACTGTATTTCATTAAAATTAAAAACTTCTTCTCTGCAAAAGACAATGTGAAGAAAATGAGAAGGCAGGCCAAGGACTGAGAAAAAATATTTGCTAAAGACACATCTGATAAAAGACTTACCCAAAATATACAAGCAAGCATATGAAAAGATGTTCAACAACATATGTCATTAAGAAATTGCAAATCCCAAAATCTCCTTAAGCTGATAAGCAACTTCAGCAAAATCTCAGGATACAAAATCAATGTACAAAAATCACAAGCATTCTTATACACCAATAACAGACAAACAGAGAGCCAAATCATGAGTGAACTCCCATTCACAATTGCTTCAAAGAGAATAAAATACGTAGGAATCCAACTTACAAGGGACGTGAAGGACCTCTTCAAGGAGAACTACAAACCACTGCTCAATGAAATAAAAGAGGACACAAAGATATGGAAGAACATTCCATGCTCATGGGTAGGAAGAATCAATATTGTGAAAATGGCCATACTGCCCAAGGTAATTTATAGATTCAATGCCATCCCCATCAAGCTACCAATGACTTTCTTCACAGAATTGGAAAAAACTACTTTAAAGTTCATATGGAACCAAAAAAGAGCCCACATCACCAAGTCAATCCTAAGCCAGAAGAACAAAGCTGGAGGCATCACACTACCTGACTTCAAACTATACTACAAGGCTACAGTAACCAAAACAGCATGATACTGGTACCAAAACAGAGATATAGATCAATGGAGCAGAACAGAGCCCTCAGAAATAATGCCGCATATCTACAACCATCTGATTTTTGACAAACCTGACAAAAACAAGCAATGGGGAAAGGATTCCATATTTAATAAATGGTGCTGGGAAAACTGGCTAGCCATATGGAGAAAGCTGAAACTGGATCCCTTCCTTATACCTTATACAAAAATTAATTCAAGATGGATTAAAGACTTAAATGTTAGACCTAAAACCATAAAAACCCTAGAAGAAAACCTAGGCATTACCATTCAGGACATAGGCATGGGCAAGGACTTCATGTCTAAAACACCAAAAGCAATGGCAACAAAAGCCAAAATTGACAAATGGGATCTAATTAAACTCAAGAGCTTCTGCACAGCAAAGGAAACTACCATCAGAGTGAACAGGCAACCTACAAAATGGGAGAAAATTTTCGCAACCTACTCATCTGACAAAGGGCTAATATCCAGAATCTACAATGAACTCAAACAAACTTACAAGAAAAAAACAAACAACCCCATCAAAAAGTGGGCAAAGGACATGAACAGATGCTTCTCAAAAGAAGACATTTATGCAGCCAAAAAACACATGAAAAAATGCTCACCATCACTGGCTATCAGAGAAATGCAAATCAAAACCACAATGAGATACCATCTCACACTAGTTAGAAAGGTGATCATTAAAAAGTCAGGAAACAACAGGTGCTGGAGAGGATGTGGAGAAATAGGAACACTTTTACACTGTTGGTGGGACTGTAAACTAGTTCAACCATTGTGGAAGTCAGTGTGGCGATTCCTCAGGGATCTAGAACTAGAAATACCATTTGACCCAGCCATCCCATTCCTGGGTATATACCCAAAGGACTTTAAATCATGCTGCTATAAAGACACATGCACACATATGTTTATTGTGGCACTATTCACAATAGCAAAGACTTGGAACCAACCCAAATGTCCAACAATGATAGACTGGATTAAGAAAATGTGGCACATATACACCATGGAGTACTATGCAGCCATAAAAAATGATGAGTTCATGTCCTTTGTAAGGACATGGATGAGATTGGAAATCATCATTCTCAGTAAGATGATGTAAGATATCTTCTCAGTAAGATATCGCAAGAACAAAAAACCAAACACTGCATGTTCTCACTCATAGGTGGGAATTGAACAATGAGAACACATGGACACAGGAAGGGGAACATCACACTCTGGGGACTGTTGTGGGTTGGGGGGAGGAGGGAGAGATAGCATTAGGAGATATACCTAATGCTAAATGACGAGTTAATGGGTGCAGCACACCAGCATGGCACATGTATCCATATGTAACTAACCTGCACATTGTGCACATGTACCCTAAAACTTAAAGTATAACAATAATAGTAAAATTAAAAAAAAAAAAAAGAAATTGCAAATTTAGGCCGGGCGCTGTGGCTCACACCTGTAATCCCAGCATTTTGGGAGGCCAAGGCAGGCAGATCACGAGGTCAGGAGTTTGAGACCAGCTTGTCCAATATGGTGAAACCTTGTCTCTACTAAAAAATACAAAAATTAGCTGAGTGTGGTGGCACGCGCCTGTAGTCCCAGCTACTCTGGAGGCTGAGGCAGGAGAATCTCTTGAACCCGGGAGGTAGATGTTGCAGTGAGCTGAGATTGTGCCACTGCACTCCAGCCTGGGCAACAGAGTGAGACTCTGTCTCAAAAAAAAAAAAAAGAGAAAGAAAAAAGAAAGAAATTGCAAATTAAAACAACAATGAGATACCACTACGTAACTGTTAGAATAGCCAAACTCCAGAACCAAATGCTATCAAGAATGTGAAACAACAGGAACTCTCATTCATTGCTGGTAGAAATACAAAATTTGAAAGACAATCTGGCAGCTTCATACAAAACTGATCATACTCTTACCATACTATCTAGCAATTGTACTCCTTGGTATTTACCCAGATCGATTGAAAACTTATGTCCACACAAAAACCTGCTCAGGGATGTTTATAGCAGCTTTATTTATAATGCCAACACTTGGAAGCAACCAATATGTGCTACAGTGGGTGAACGGATGAATAAACTAGGGTAAATCTATACAATGTAAGGTTACATAGCAATAAAAAGAAGTGAGCTATCAAGCCATGAAAACACATGGGCAAAACTTAAATGCTTGCTACTAAATGAAAGAAGGCAATCTAAAAACGTTATATACTATGTAACTCCAACTATATGACATTCCAGGAAAAACAAAAGTATGGAAATACTAAAAAGATGAATGGTTACCAGTGGTTGGGGGAAGGGAGGGATGAACAGGCAGAACGTGGAGGATTTTTAGGGATGTGAAACAATTCTGTGTGATACTACAATAATGGATATGTGTCATTATACATTATACATGTTGGATAGAATCTAGAACACCATGAGCTACCCTAACGGTGATGTGGACTTTGGGTGATAATAACTTGTCAGTGTCGGTGCAGGCTCACTACTTTCCACTCAATATTTCTGTGAACCTAAAATTGCTCTAAAAATAAAGTAAGAAAAATAAAATTTAAAAGAATTTGCAAGTTAAAGCGGCCAAAATCTAATGCCCCATGACTATGTAGGGTTTATAACAGAAATGCAAGGTTGATTTAAATCACATTAGTAAAATAAAAGGAAAAACCATATGATTATCTCAATAGATACTGAGAAATCATTGGGTAAATCCAATATCTATTCATGATTAAACTAGTAATAAATGGAAATTTCTTTAACTTGATAAAAGACATTTATTTTTTAAAAAGCAAACATTAAACTGAAACCAACAGCATACTTAATGGTGAAAGACCCGAATGCTTTCTACCCAGGGCAGGGAAAAGCAAGAATGCTCTTTCTAACCATTTCTACTTAACATTTTGCTGGAGATCCAAGCCAAAGCACTCAGGCAAGTAAAAGAAATTAAAGTTATACAGATTTTTAAAAAGAACCCTTTATTCTCAGAAAACATGATTGTATACTTAGAAAATTCTACGATGTTGACAAAAAAAATCTTCTGGACCTAATAAGTGACAATTTCAAAGCTGTAGGTTACTTGTATTTTGAGAGCCCCCAGCTAAATTGAGGTTCCAGGGCATCTGGAAACCATGCCTTAATGGGAAATGAAGGGGAACTGGACATAGTGTTTTCAGGGTGCCTTTTACATGGCACTGTTACCTGGCAGAGACCCTAATGCCCAGCTGTTCCGCCCGTTACTAACGGGATCCCTCACATGGGAAGCTTGTTTATACCGGCAAACGCCCTGTGGCTCTTGTCTGACCAGTGTCCAGTTTATGCCTGCCCTGGGCTCTTGTCTGATTAGTGTCCAGTTGCTCTGGCGCCGGAAGCCTAACCTTCTGTTCCCCCCGGTGTCCAGGGAAAACCCCAGCCTCGGGCAGCCCCGAGTTCTTTCTTCAGATGGAAGGTGCAAACTCAATTCACCACCACAATAAGAAACAAGTTCAAAGATTTTACTTACAGATCCTGGGCAGGGAGGATGTGATGAGTCAAGAGTGCAGTCCCCCATGCCCAAGTCATGCCAGGAAGGAATGGAGGGCCAGGCAGAGAGAAAGGAAAGCCTGTGGCAATCAGCAGTGTCTATGAGGGAATAGGGTGTGCATCACTTTAAGATTACCGGCAAATGCCTGATTAGTTTGTTTAAAGGAAACAGCGGGAAAGTGGGAGCCCAGTCTGCTAGGCAGGAGAGATGCCTCTAAGTTCTCATCTCCAGCCACCGGCTTAAGCCATTCGGGTATGGTATAGAACGGAAACTGTGCCAGGGTTAGCTGAGTCCTTCCTCTGGATGAGAAAGTTAAATTTGCATTCAAAATGGATGCCAAGGAAACACAAACATTGTAAGAATTCATTACAATTTGGTCAATATAAGAAATCAAATGCATTTTTGTATACTAACTGAACATTTGGAAAATGAAATTTTTAAAAATCCGTGATTACAATAGCAAAAAAAAAAAAAGGCATGCAAAAATGTGCAAGACTTGAACATGGAAAATTACAGACTACTTCTGAGAGGACTCAAAGAATACCTCCATTTATATGTACGTTCTTGGATTGGTAAATTCAATATTGAGATGTTAATTCTCCTATACTTGTCAAAACAATTCCAATCCAACTCCCAGCATACTTTTTTAGAAACTGACAAACCAATTCTAAAGTGTATGTGAGTATGCAAGGGACCTGGAGAAACAAAGCAGTTTTCAAAAAAAAGAACAAAGTTGAAAAACTTATAATACCTGATTTTAAGACACACAATAAAGCAACAATAAACAAGATAATGTGATACTGGTATAAGGATAGACACATAAATCAATGGAACAGAATTAATAATTTATAAATTGTGATGGTTATTATTAGGTGTCAATTTGACTAGATCCAGGAGGCCTAGGTGGCTGGTAAAGTACTGTTTCTGGGTGTGTCTGTGAGGATGTTGCCAGAGGAGACTGACATTTGAGTCAGTGAACTGGGAGAGGTAGACCCACCCTCAGTGTAGGTGGGCACCTTCCAGCTGGCTGCCAGCGCGGCTAGAACAAAGCAGGCAGAAGAAGGTGGAATAAGTTGGCTTGCTGAGTCTTCTGGCCTTCATCTTTCTCCCCTGCTGGATGCTTCCTTCCATTCCTTCTGCCCTTGGACATCAGACTCCAGGTTCTTCAGCCTTTGGACCCTTAGATGTATACCAGTGGTTTGCCAGGGGTTCTCTGGACTTCAAAAAGACTGGAGGCTGCACTGTTGGCTTCCCTGCTTTTGAGGCTTTGGGACTTGAACTGGGCCACTACTGCCTTCCTACCTCCTCAGCTTGCAGACAGCTTATCATGGGGATTCGCCTTGTGATCGCATGAGCCAATTATCCCTAATAAACTCCCTTTCATGTATATATATATATATCCTATTGGTTTTGTCCCTCTGAAGAACCCTGACTAATACATAAATGAACTCATATTTAACATGGTGCATTGATTTTGAACAAAGAGAGGGCAAGATAATTCAACAAGTAACAGAAAATCTTTTCAATACGTGATTCTAGATTAAATACCTGCATAAAAAATAAACGTAGACTCTTACCTTAAACCATACACAGAAATTAATTACTAATGGATCATAGACTTGAAGGTAAGAACTAAAACCATAAAACATCTGGAAGGAAACAAAAGAAAATCTTCACAATCTTTAGGTAGATAATTATTTTTTAGGACAGAAAAAGCCCAAATCATAGAAGAAAAATGGAATATTGAACTTTACCAAAATTTTAAGCATTTGCTTATCATACAACACTGTTAAGAAAATAAAATACAAGCAAAAGACAGAAAAAAAATGCTTACAAAACATATCTGACAAAGTAGGAAAGTACTTGACAAATTACATATTAGGTTGGTGCAAAAGTAATTGCAGTTTTTGCCATTACTTTCAACAGAAAAACCGCAATTACTTTTGCACTTACCTATATCCAGATTGCAGAAAGAACAATTAAATAATGATAAGACAAACAACTGGGCAAAAGATTTCAGTGGAATCCATAAAAAAAGATATTTGGACTATTAACATGCACATCAAAAGATGCTCAACATGGTGATCAGAACAGCTGAAGGCAAACATACCATGAAGTAACACTACACACTCACTGGCATAAAGTCAAAAAGACTGGCAATACCAAATATTGATGAGTATGCTGAGCTATTAGGACCTTCACACAGTGCATGTGAGAATGGAAAACCATACAGACACTTTGGAAAACAGTTTATCAATTTATTTTAAAATTAAACATACATTATTTGCATAGCCCAGCAGTTCCACTTCTAGAGAAATTAAAACATGTATCTGCACAAAGAATTATATGTGTGTGTTAATAACAGCATTACTCATAAAAGCCAAAAAAAAGATATAATTCAAATGTGTATCAGCTATTAAATGGATAAATAGACTGTGGTAAATCCATTCAATGGAATCTTAATTTAGTATGTGTATAAAACAGTTATATATATTTATATTTATATATTTTATATTTTTATTATCTTTATATATTGTATTTATTTATAAATTTATATTTTATAAATGTATATATTTTATTTATATATAAATATACAACATATAAATTATATACAAATGTGTCCACTGATCCACCTACTGTTGTGTTGGTTTCACTTCTTGAACATTTCATACTAATATAGAAGACATTCTCTCGTGACTAACTTCTTCCAGTAACTAGGACGTTTTTGAGATTCATTCATACTGTTGTGGTTAGCACTGTTTTTTATATATATAAATATATAAATATATAAATAAAATATATAAATTATGTTTATAAATTTATATCTTATTTATATATAAATATATATTTAATATAGTTACATTATATAAATATATTTATGTAAATTATAAAAATATTGAATATATTTCTGTATAAATATACATTTAATATATTATACATGCTATATGTGTTAAATATGTATTTTTATATATTATATATTATATATTATATATTGTATATATTTATATGTAATTTACATAAATATATGTATCTATATGATTTATATCTATTAATATATTATATAAATATATATTATATATCATATAAATATATATGTTTATATGAATATATATTTATAAAATATATTTATACATAATATAAATATATACATTAATATAAATATATTTATATTAATTTATATAAAATATAAATATATACATTAATATAAGTATATATTTATATATAATTTACATTTATCTATAATTTATATATATTTACATTTATCTATAATTTCTATGTAACTTACACTTATCTATAATTTCTATGTAACTTACACTTATCTATAATTTCTATGTAACTTACACTTATCTATAATTTCTATGTAACTTACACTTATCTATAATTTCTATGTAACTTACACTTATCTATAATTTATATGTAACTTACACTTATCTATAATTTATATGTAACTTACATTTATATATAATTTATATGTAATTTACATTTATATATAATTTATATATAATTTATATGTAATAATATATAAAATTTATATAAAATTATATATAATTTATATATAATTAAATATTATGCATTAGATTACATATAAATATACAAATAAAATATATGTTTATAAATATATAATAAATGTATATATTTATAAATATATAAATGAATATATTTTATTTAATATTTATATTAATAAATAAATAAAATAATACATATATAATGTATAATATATGTTATATATCATATAATTTATACAAATATATATTTATATATCAAGTATAAATAAATATATTATATATTATATAATTATAAAAATATATAAATATATAGCATATTATATACTATATATAATTTATATATAAATATACATCTATATATAAATTATGTAAATAAAATATATTTATATATAAATATATAAATTTATAAACATAATTTATATATTTTATTTATGTATACATTTGCATATTTATATATATATAAAACAGTGATAACCACAACAGTGTGAATGAATCTCAAAAACATCACAGTCACTAGAAGAAGCTAGACACAAGAGAATGTCCTCTATATTAGCAGGAAATGTTCAAGAAGTGAAATCAACACAACAGTAGGTGGATCAGTGGTGGCCTGGAGCCTGGTGAGGGTCGTGACTGCAGGGAGACATGAGGTCACTGCAATGCTGTGCACATTTCCCAAAACTCATGAGACAGTACATTAAGGATGGGGAAGCTCCACAACATGTAAATTATTTTTCAATAAAGCTATTTTAAAAATACTTCCCACAAAGAAAACTTCAGGCCCAAAAGACTCCAATAGTGAAGTTTATCAAATACTTAGGGAAAAAATAACACCAATCTACCATAAACTTTTTCAGAAAATAGGAGACTAGCATATGCTCCTATGACCCAGCAATTCCACTCCTTGGTATTTCCCTAGGAGATATGAAAGCACATGTACAGTTACATGTTTGCAGCAGCTTCCTTCATAATCAGCCCCAAAGTAGAATCAACCCGTGTCCATGAAGGGGTGTGGTCCCTGCATACAGCAGAACACTAGTCAGCTTCCCCCGAGATCAGGAACAAATTGCTTATAAACACGACACTATGGACATCTTAGTTTAGGCTGCTGTAATAGAAATACCATAGACCAGGGGACTTAAACAACACACGTTTATTTGTCACAGTTCTGGAACTGGAAATCCAAGATTAAGGTGCTTGCAGATTCGATGTCTGGTAAGCACTGTTTCCTGGATTTCTGACAGCCACCATCTTATTATTTTCTTGCAGGATGGACAGTAGAGGGAGAGAGAGAGAAGGAGAGAGAGAAATAGGGGGAGAGGGAGGCGGATGGGGAAGGCGTGAGGTGGGGGACAGGGAGAGGGAGAAGGAGACCTTGTGCCTCCTCCCCTTTTACATTTCATCCCCAAGACCTAGTTACCTCCCAAAGGCTCCACCTCCTAATAATGATGCAGGATTTTTATCAACCCCTTCACTGTACTCATGAGGGGAGCAAACGTTTATGCGGCTCACCGTGCTCAATCCCTTGCAGGAAGGAACATGTGAGCAGGTGAGTGCAGGACCCAGCCAGCTGCTCTGGGCACCGGCAGGAGCAAGCTCTGTGCAGCAGCACCCAGGTAGGGAAGGCAGGTGCCTGCGATCCCAAAGCCCCTGAGGGCATGTTACAGTGCTCTCTTAGCTCTGCCATCCATGGATGGTAGTGTATTATCAGCTCAGTTGGCTCTTTGCCTCATCCTTTGGGGCAGCTGCCCTCTGCCAGCAAAGGGAAAGGGCCAGTGTGACAGCCTTTTTTGTGTCTCTATACTCGGTGGGTCCTGAGCTCTTGTCCAGCATCCAAGAAGAATGAGGTCATGTGGACACTTAAAGGGTGGTGAAGGTGAAGAATTTTATTTAGCAATGGAAATGGCTCTCAGCAGAGAATGGAGCTGGAGAGAGGGTGGGACAGGCAGGTCATCTTCTCCCAAAGTCAGGCTAGTTCTTCCCTGAAGTCAAGCCATCTCTCTTGTGAAGTCCAGCTGTCTCTTTGAAGTCAAGTTGTCTCTTTCCAGTCAAGCTGCTTCTCTCTCCAGTCAAGCTGCTTCTCTCCCCTCTACCGACTGAGTCTGGGATCTTTATAGGCACAGGATGGGGGTGGGGCTGGTCATAGGTAGTTTGGGGAAAGGCAACATTTGATTGGCAAAAGGCATTATCCAGAAAGAACCAACTGGAAAAGAATGGGCAAACAGGAGTAGAAGTTCCCACTTTGGGCTGTGGGTATCAGGCTTTTTGGCTTGAAGGTGGGGTTTCACTGGGGACCCACCCCTGTCTGCCTAGACTTTCTCTGCCTCCTGCCTCTATCAATACCATCACCTTGGGGGCTGGGCTTCAAGCTATGAATTTGAGGGAGACACAAACACTTAGGCCATAGCAATGGATAAATCTCAAAAACATTCCGTGTTGCCACAGAAGCCTGACCCAACAAAGTCCAAAGTGTATGATTTCATTATCAAAAATGTTAGAGAGGAGCATTCCAACCACCAAAAGCTGACCCATCCTTGGCCGAAGTGGAGAGCTGATTGCAATGGAACTTTCTGGGGCCAGGGAAATATTCTATAACTGGATTATGGTGTGGTTACACTGAGGTAGACTTTTGTCAAAACTAATTCAAATGTACACTTCAGTGGGGTGTGTTTCCATGTGTGCAAATTATATTTTCCCAAAGTTAAACCCAAGTTGATGGACTTATTTTGAAAAGAAAATAAGTGAAGGTAAACAACCTAAGTCACTAAGCCAGGCTCTAAGTAATGTGCCAGGTGACATGCCTTTGGGCCCGGTTAGGGCATGCTTTTGGGAGGGCTGGCCCAAAACCAGGGCAGCCTAGTACTGAGCACTTCAACTGGAAGTGCTTGGAAGAAACAATCACAGGCTCTTCCAGGTCACACTGAAATCAATCTCCAATAAAAGAGAAGGGAGACACCAGTTAGCCGGCAGCCAGAGGACCCCATCCTCATCCTAGTTCTCTGTCCTACGCCTTCTACTTGGCACTATGCAGATTTTAGGAGAAATGAAATTGCAAGGCCGTGGAGAGCAAAGCATTGGTGTGGGGCCTGTTTCTCCCTGTCCCTCAGCCGCACACCCGAGTCTGCCCCTTGCTTTGGACCCCTCCCAGCTGTGAGCCCCAGAGGCGGATAAGGAGTCTACCCGTTCTGTGCTCTGCCAGCCCAGCATCCCCTCTGAGGCTAAGCTGGCCTGGCTGCCCCTGCTTCCATATCCCTTCTCTTTCATCATAGCGTTGGGTAGAGTCATAGAGACCTCAAGCCACTAAAGAGCAAACATATTCAAACTTTGCCACAGCCCACATTAAATACAATTAAATATATATGGGTTGAGTTAAATTGCAGGTAACCAGTTGCCATGTTATATTTTGTGGGCATTTAGTTAAACATTTATTTATTTCAAGTTTTCCCACCCACAAATTAGAACCAACTTTTTTTCCAATGTAGGTTCCTAAAAACTTCAAAAACTCTGGGATAGCAGGGTTTCTCTACTGACCATGCCTCATCTGTAAAATGGAAAATGGTCTTTCCTTGCCACATACAGGCCTCTGGCTGCCTGCTTAGCCCTTTTTTTTTTTTTTTTTTTTGAAAGCTTTGACTTCATTGAAAGGGAGCTCCCGTAAAGAGAGCCAGAGAGCTGTGGGGCATGGGCGGAGGTGTGGGAGGGTGGGCGTGTTCTCCAGCCCTGGTTGCACACCCCTGTGCTGATGAGTAGCCTCTCAGCCCCTGCTCCCAGCGTAGACAGACGGCTGGGGACCCACTGCATGCACAGGAAGAGTCCAAGGCTCTGCTTTCTAACCAGTGCCCCGGCGGTGCTGTGGTCTTAGGCTGGGCTCCTTCCAGGCAGGCTCCTGCCTCCAGGCTGAGCTCCTGCCTCCTCCTGGCTTCTCGCTTACTTAACTGAGGAAGGGCTCCCAGGGGAAGCTGCCAGGGAGTGGGGAGCAGGCGAGGGCAGGAGGGGAGTGAAGTCAAGATGTGAGAGCAGCTGGAGACTCGCTCTGGCCTGGCTCAAGGGGAGGCTTGGAACCAGCATCCCACCTCAAGGCTGGTCCTGCCTGGAGGCAGAGTCTGAGAGCTCTCAGACCCCGCTGGGCAATTCTCCCCACAAGTGCAGCTGGGAGCCATTCACATGGTCACTCACAGGTGCCCTGGCCCAGTAAACGGGATGTGAACACCCACAGCCCCTCCTCCCCAGAGCTGCAGTGTGAAGACCACAGCGTGAGGAGAGCTCTGGTTCCTAAAGCCAGTTCTTAGAAGGCTGTCACACCAAGTGCAGACCTTTTACCGCTACAGATTTCCAGGAACCACCCCCAAGGCAAAGGTAATTTCTAGGCGCTTCCCTGGGGTTCCAATTGCAGTGAAGTTTGAGATGCGCTAAATTTTAGCTAGTGTTTCACGGGCTCTGACTCTTGCCCACGAATGAGTGTCTGCACGGTGTTTCTCACCACCCCTTGCTCTGCCATGCCCAGGCTAGCTACCCCGTGGAGCATGCAGGCTCCACTCCCCACTGTTGCCCTCAGTGGGGTGCTGCCCACTTCGCACATCCCTGTCATAGCTGGGTGCTGGAGCCACATTCCCAATGCCCCCAAGAGCCCAAGAGCCAGAGATTTTGGTTGCAGGGAGGCCCTCTCTCCCCTTTGTAATACACTTTGTAAAGCAGAGGTTGTGTGAGCCTAAATGGTGCAGTTTTAGTGAAACATCTTTTTGGGTCTTTTTATCAGACCAAGGCAGATGTGATCGTGGAGAGGTAAGGGGGCGCATTTATCCAAGTGACAATGTTCTCAGCATTTCCCACACCTCCTGCGATGTAAGGTCTTAGCACCAGGTCAGTCTTTCTAGGGAGGCTCCTCATGCAAATAAAGTCCTGGCAGCCTCCAGGCTGGGTCCTCAGACATCCCCAGATAGATGTGGACACTCAAGCTTCAGTGAGAAAGTCAAAGAAATTGATTCTGTTCCTTTCCTGGGTTCAGGAGGTGACCATGAGTAAATCCCTCATCTTCCTCCCTCTCATACTTTTCACCAGAAAGAACAACTTCCTGTAACACGTCGAGTGTTAGTCATGGTTGCTTTAGGACAGGAAGATTGTGTGTGTGTGTGCACATGCGCGTGCGGGCGCATGTGTTCTTTTTACTTTACACATCTTTATATGCTCCAAATTGTCTACAATGGAAGAAAGAGAGCTTCTATCTCTGCAGGCAGTGGGCACATAGAGATGGTTTGTCGAGTGGGCAGTAGATGTGGTTTCTAATCGCAAGGGCTAGGCGAGAAAAGGTAGAAGCCAGGCACTTCTTGGCGTCCATACTGAGGGGCGTGTGAGTTAAGTCTTGTGAACACTCCTCTTTGAAACCTTTCCATGTGTGAATGAAAAATTAAGAGCTTGGGCACTAAGAGGTCTTGTAAAAATGTTTCCCTGCATTCAGCCTGCTACATTTACTATAGAAAACAAGCATAATGAAAACCTCAGGGCTTTGTGTGAGCTGGTAAGACATTATCTCTAGATTGATAATGATTCCCCTAAAATGAAATGTCTTGTCTGATAGGAATTATCTGTTTATTATACTGTTGACTATCCCACAAGCTACATGTGATTTCTCCTGACATTCTCAGGTGGAAGATCAGAAAAGCAGAGCAGGAATTGGTTTCATGCATTTTCCAAATTCCCATAAAATGCTCAGGTTGGGTTTGATGCTGGTTACTTCATCTGCAGTAACTCAAAGTGCAGGTCTGTTTTTCACAGGTGGATTTTATAAGCAGGTCTGAGTAACAAGATGAGAAGTCCAGATTTAACTCTTATCCTATTAATCTTGTCAATGCAGACACCAAGTTGGATGTGTAAGATTTTAAGAAATTGAGAATTTGTAGTTTAGCTGTCTTCTCTGATTCCGTATCTGATGGCTAATAATATTCTTCTGCCACTCCTTGGTGGAGATAAAAAGCCCAGGGAGTGTTGCTCTCAGATAACAACAAATTATCCCCCACGGATACACAGAAAAGAGGCAGTAGAGTATCAGGGAAAGAGGACATGGCTAAGAGGGCTGACGGGATGGCGTCTTCCCTCTATCGCTCACCAGCTGTGGGCTTCCGTGAACGTCACATCATGGTTGAAGCTGTGGATTACAACAAACCGAGTCCCCTTCCCACTTCTAAAATCCCACTCTTATCTTGAGAATGTTATTTCTTTATTGATGGAAAATAGAAAATAAAATTCAACTAAAAAGGTCAGAGTTTTATAAAAAGCAGGCAACTGTAACAAATGTGGAAAAAAATGTAATATCTGACTCATCTAGATCCAGATCCTTTCCTTAAACCTTAAAACAGATGCCTGCAATATGTAAACAATCCAATATTTACACATAGAAAAGAATCCTAAAGTTAGAATAATGAAAAAAATGTAATCCCCGCAGGACCTTAAATTTATAATGAGCTGGATGCTGAGAGACAATTCTGCAGTGGTCTTTCGGGTTTCTGAATGTCTTGCACACAAGACACTGACAGCCTTGGCTCTGAACTACCTTTTCAAGGATATTTGTGTAGAAACTCCTTCCTGGGCGACGGGTAGGCATGCTTACTGCCCACTGTAATAGAGTCCCCCTCAGGGCAAATGACATGCATGCCCATTGTAAACACGTGACATTTCCTAAATCAGGGTTCTGCTCCTGTATTGCAAATAATGGCAAGTTAATTCTTTTGTCTTGGTTTCTGGGATTTGGGTTGTGGGGGATGAGCTGCTGGCTACCTCGAATGCTGTGGGTAAGAAACTGTCCTTCCTCTCAGCGAGCATCCATGGAAATACGCAGGCTGGTTTGTGAGCCTGCAAGTAGGGAAGGTCCCAGACCCTTCACCCTTCTTGATTGAAAGTTGAATTTTCACAGCACACCTCTGGGAATCACTGAAATTACAGCCATAATGATTCATAGGTTTCCTATTCCTCGTAAGTTTTCAAATAGCAGTGCCCTTGTGAGACTGATGCTGTATGTTAACACTTTGATCCTTCACCTCCTGATTTATAAATATAGATAATGGTATAATCCTCATAGGAGCTTTGCCTGTGATGTCACACGTGGGAACACCCAGACGGCACCTGGATATTACAGTCACTCCGTTTTCATTTGTGGATTTTGAATTTGAAATGTCATAAAAATTTATATTAATGATCACACTAGGAAAAAGAGACTAGATTTACCCTTCAACCTAGAAAATTAAAAAGTTGAAAAAGTACATTTCTCATTTAAAAATGAATTTAAAATCTATTGATTGCTTAAAGCAAAAATAATACAATACATTGTGAGGTTAACAACCTATGAAAAAGGAAAATATCTCAGAATACAAGCAAAAAGGACAAAGAGGGAGAAAATGAGAACAAATTACCTTAAGTTTCTTCCATATGCCTAATATCATACTGTCGTAACAACATACTATAACATACTTGATGCTATTGCAAGGCAGATTTGGTAAATTTAAGATAAATAAGATATAATAGGTGCTCTCAGAGCAACTGTGCATATACACAAAAGCTATATGGCTAATAAACAATTATAGCAATATAATTAAATTCTTAAAAACAAGTCAAGGTAAAAGAAGACGGGAAAAGAGAGGAATAGTGAAATAACAGATGGAACAAACGAAGAACAAATAACAAGATAGTAGATTTAAACCCAAACATATTGATAACCAGAGTAAATGTAAATGGTCGACATCAGTTATTTCTACCAAGGAACAGATAGTATAAATAGTTATGCCTTGCATGCAATGTAACCTATGCTGCTGCAATAGCAGCAATATATAATAATTGCCTATTTATAATATATAATTTATATATAATATATAATACATATTTATAATATATGTTATATAATTTATAAATATGTTATTTATAAATATATTTCTAATCAAATATATACTTATATATAATATATTTATATATTTATAATATTATATTGAAATATATTATATGTATATAGGTATATGTATATATTATATGTAACATATTATTATTACATTATATATAAATATATTACATAATATATAAATATATTATTCATATATAAATATATTAATAATATTTATTAATATATTTATTAATATATAAATATATTAATAATATTTATTAATATATTTATTAATATATAAATATATTATAGAGCTAAATAATATATTTATGTTATATATAATAGAAATAAATAATATATAATATTTATATATTTATATTATGTATAAATGTATTATGTGTTATATTTATGATATATTTAAATATATTTATATCATCATATAATATATCATATTTATATACATAAAAATATATGATATATTTTATATAAATATGTATGTATAATATATAATAATTGTATATAATAATATACATTATAAGTATATATTAGTTATAAATTATACATAATATATTAAATATATAATTATATATTAGAATTAAATATTATAAATATATAATTCTGCTGTTATAAAAAGTCAGTTATAGTTATAAATATATTTATAATGTATATATTTATATAATATATTTATATATTAATATACTTATAATGTATATTTACATATTTATATAAAATTAAATATATAACTATAAATATAAATAAATATATAATATAACATATAAATATATGTAAATATATAATATAATATAGAAATGCATTTATTAATTAAATAAATATATTTAAAAATATTAAATATATGTTAATATATTTAAATGTATTATATAAATATATTTGTATAATATAATTATATGTTATAACAATATAATTTTGCTGTTGTAAAAATATCAGTTATAGACATTTCACAAAGGAATAGACAAGACTGTGTTTTCATAAAACTTATTTATACAACCAGGTGGCAGGATGTGGCCCAGGGGCCATAGTTTGCTGACTTCTAAACAGTCTAGTCAAAAAGCAAATCAAAACATCTATCTAGCTAGTGAGATAGAGATACGTAAATAAAGACACTGAGAGGCTAACAGTAAAATACTGGGAAAAAAAACATGCATTATTAGAACACCAATCAAAAGAATGCTGAAGTGGCAAGGTTAACATTAGACAAAGTTAGATTTCAGAGCAAAGAATTTTACTGTGAATACAGATCATTTTTTAATGATATAGGAGTCAATTCATCATAAAAACATAACAATGCTAAATTGGTATGCACTTAACAGGTTTTCAAACTTCTTGAAGCAAAAACTGATAAAACAAAAAAGTATATAAATTCCAAGTATAATTGGAGCTTGCAACTCATCTCTCTCAATAATTAATAGAACAAAGAGGCAAAAGAGTAATAAAGTTAGAAGACTTGAGAAGCACTAAACGTCGACTCGTCTTCACTGGCACCCGGAAAACCACCCCCAGTTGCAAACTACACATTTATTTCAAGTCCACATGGAACATTTACCAAGACAGATTACACTCAGGGCTAGAAAAATAAGTGTTCATAATTTAGAAGAGATGAAATTATACAAAGCATATTCTCTGAACAAAATGGAATTAAATTAGAAGTCAATAACAGAAATATATTATGTGGTAAATCCTCCAAATAGTTGGAAATTGAATAATACTCTTCTAAATTCTAATTTCTCTGCATATGAAATCAAAAGGAAAATTAAGAAATATTTTGATTCTGATAAAAATATAAAAACAGCATATCGAAATGTGTGAGATGCAGCTAAAACAGTGCTTAAAGGAAAATTTATAACATCAAATGTTTATAGTAGAAAAAAATGTTTCTAATCAACTACTGAAACTTATATATTAAGAAAACTAAGTAATGGGGTAGGGCTTCCAGTAGGGCAGAGTGAGAAGCTCAACAAATCCCCTTCCCCCGCCAAAAAACCCCAGCGACATTGTACATAACTATTTAAAAAGAAAAAAAACCCCACTAATTTCAGGGCCCTGGAAATTGGCCTGAAGCACACAGCAAATTTAGAAGATGTGATTCATGGAAGCTTGTGGAACTTCAGGTAAGACAGTGGAAGACCCTAGGATTTTTGCCTGCGACTGACCCCATCCCTCTCTAGCTCTGTTGGTGAGGCGGTTCTACCAGTTTGGGGCTCGTCCTAGAAACCAGTAAACTTTGCTGCCAGAGGGAGCTAACTTGATTTGGAGTAGAATGCAAAGCAAACAAACAAACAACAAAATCCTACCCCCAGTGGCATTGTCAGTAACAGCAGTCATCTCAGTGGCAAACACTGAGGAAGAGCAGTGGCTCAGCTAGCCTGAGGTTGCAGTCCTGATTGGGACAAGAAACAGAGCAGCAGACTAGCCAGAAAATTAACCATGTCCAGGAAATGAGACTGCTTAGATACCATTGATCAGCCACATGGAGAGACTGGAGAGAGCCTGAGCTGCCCACTGGCTGGCCATGAGCCTGCACAAATACATACACAGAGGAGAGGCAGCAGGGCCTGGCTGAAAGTTAAAGCCAGGACAGACTTGGAAGCTGCCTGAACTTGGAACACTCTCCCCGAACCACATACTGATCTATTGACTGAGGCTGTTTGAACATAGCCTCTGGGCAATCATTGGCTGAACACTAAGCTATGCAGACACACGGGTGACCCCTAGAAACCTTAAAAATCAAAACAAGAATTTAAAAACTGAGCAGAGACATCAGTGGTCACACACTATAGGGGAAACAGACCTCACAAATTTACTCTAGACAAGTACTAAACAAACAAAAAATCAGCAACAGCTGTATAACCTACAGGGAGAAAAATCAGTATTCACAGTTGCTAAATTATATATATGAATATATACATATATTTACCTAAATATTGGATAAGTCTATCGTATTTTTTGAACTGCACAGTTTTCAACCAGAAAATTTTGGAGCAAACAAAGAAACAGCAAAATTTGATCCATACTCAGGGGTAAAAAACCATCAACAGCTATATTTTTCAACTCCAGAATTTCTATTTGATACTTTTTAATAATTTCAAATCTTATTCATTAGCATGAGTTTTAAATGCTCTTCATATCAATTCCTTGTCGGTTACACTTTACAAATAGATTCTCCCAGTTTGGGGTTCATCTTCACTTTCTTAATTTTAACATAATGATATTCTCTTATTTTTTCTTTTTAGAGGTTGTGTCAGGTGGAGTTAGTACAAAAAGAATGCCCAAGAGGTAGTTCCGCAGAGAGAGGTTTAAGAGGGGAAATTGTTACAAAGGTGTTCAAAGAGCTGAAAAGACCATGAGGATGGCAGGACAACCCAGAGGTCAGCAACGTGGAAGTCCACCAACATCCCCAGGCCTGGGGAACAAAGGAGGGTATGATGTTACCAAAGCCCAGGAATCAGGAGCACCTGCTGGGAGCTGGGACCTGTGGGCAGGGGATCTCCCACAGAAGTGACACCTTGGAGGATACACAGCCCTTCCCCAGACACCACTAGAAGCTGAGAAAGGAGGAAATGCCCTGGATTCTCTTTTTCCCTTCAAGTGTCTGCCGGTGCCTTCTATTGGCTCATCTTACGTGGAAGTCAGGGATCAGGGAGCCTGGGAAATTAGTTTCCAAGGTCAACCCTCTGAGCTACAGAGCAGAACTTGGAAAGAGGAGGGAACTGATCTGAGAGAAAACAGGCAAGGGACTGGGACAGAGGATTAAAGTCTTGCTTTTAACATTTAAGTTCTTAATCCCTCTGCAGTAGATTTTTGTTTATGGTGTAAGGTATGGATCAAATTTCATTTTTCTTCCATATCAACAACTAATTTTCCCAGTTACATTGAAAGTTAACATGTAGATACTGATATGGTTTGGCTGTGTCGCCACCCAAATCTCATCTAGAATTATAGTTCCCATAATCCCTATGTGTGGTGGGAGGGAGCTGGTAAGATAATTGAATTATGGCGGCAGTTTCCCCCATGCTACTCTCACGATAGTGAGTAAGTTCTCATGAGATCTGATGGTTTTTAAGTGGCTCCCCCCTTTCCTCAGCTATCATTCTTCTCCTTCCTGCCACTATGTGAATAAGGATGTGTTTGCTTCCCCTTCTGCCATGATTGTAAGTTTCCTGAGGCCTCCTCAGCCCTGTGGAACTGTGAGTCAATTAAACCTCTTTCCTTTATAAATTACCCGGTCTCAGTTACGTCCTTATAGTAGCATGAGTATGGACTAATAGAAACACATATCTTTCTAGACTCTCAATTAAATTATTTATTAAATACAAAACTATGGTTTCTTAAAATAAATGAAAAACTTAACCTTAAAATGAATCTCAAAATTCTTCAAATTTTGGTTAAAAATATAATTTTAAGAATTAAACTTTATACAAATTAGCAACTCTTGATTGCCAAAAACTCTTTGTTTCCCCTCTAGACATGGAGAGAATATTTGGAGCACAAAGACATCAATATTTTTTAAAACAAATAAGTCATTATCTTTTATATCCCTACTGTCCTTCACAGAATAGTGCAAATACAGAAAGTATTTATTTTTGTAAGAGATGAGGAAAAAACCTACAGGGCAGGGTACAGTGGCTCACATCTCTGATCCCAGCACTTTGAGAGACTAAGGTAGGAGGATTGCTTAAGGCTATGAGTTCAAGATCGGCCTGGGTAACATAGTGAGATCCTGTCTCTACAAAAAATAAAATTAGCCGGGCATGGTGGCATGTACCTGCAGTCCCAGCTACTTGAGAAGCTGAGGCAGGAGAGACACTTGAGTGTGGGAAGTCAAAAGGCTTCAGTAAGCTGTGACTGCACCACTTCACTCCAGCCTGGGTGACAGAGAGAGACCCTGTCAGCAAAAAAAAAAAAAAAAGAAAGAAAAAAAAGAGAGAGAGAGAAAGAAAGAAAATAAAAGAAAAAGAAAAACCTACATTCACTGGAAAAGTTTTGCCCCATAGAAAAGTCTATGCAGTCTCAGCTTCTTATCCCCCATAACATTGTTTCTCCTTAGGATGTTTTGTTGTCTTGAAAGAGTTTTGAATACTAAGGATTTGCTGTGATCGAGACAAGCTTCCTTCTACCTCTTCAGATTATTTGGTCCTTCTATATTTCACAGTTTAAAACAGTTTTCAAAAAACCGGCTATTGAGGAATAAGGATTCAAAGCAGGAAAGACATCCGAGAGACCAGGGCTACATGGTGCAAAGCCATAGGCACCTACTGTTGGGGGTCTGCATGGTGGGCAGGGTCCTGGCTTCCTTCATAGACCCAGGACCTGCGGATGTTCTGCTTTCAGTATCTCAGAGCCTTGTTTCTAGAGAACTACCTTGAGTGTCCTAAGCTTGTTTTATGAGCCAATTAAGAACAGTAGCAGAGTCATTGCTGGTTATATTTCTGTCCTTGAATAAAATAGACGTTACTCCCATTTGTCTATGTCTCTTCCATTCTTTATGGTCTGAGATAAACCAACATATTCACTAACATTTCAACCAAACACTAATAATAGAAAACTCGAAAGCACCATACCGTTCTCAGCTGTCTCTCTTTTATGTTTGAGAGTTGTATCATACTGCTTGTACAAATTAAGTTTATATTAAAAGCTTCCTGTGGCATAGGTTCTGAAAATAACTTTTGGATGTGAGAGAACATCTAGCCATTTATCTAATAACTATTTATCAAGTACCTACTATGCTCCTTCTGAAACCTTCTCAATGTATTGAGTACCTACCATGTTCCTTCTGTTTAATTTTTAGCGAGAATTCTTTCTTATCTCTTCCAGCTTCTGGGGTTTGCTGGCAATCTTTGGTGTTTCTTAGCCTGCAGAAGCATCACCCTAACTTCTGCTCCCAGCATCATATGGCTGTTCTCTCCCTGTGTGTCTCTGTGTCTTCACATGCCATCTCTCTTAAAAGGACACCAGGCATATTGGGTTAAGGGCCCGTCTGACTCCGAGGCGACTTCATCTTAAGTAATTACATCTGCAGCCACCCTATTTCCAAATAAGGTAATCTTTTGAGGTACTTGATGTTAGGACTTTGACATATCTTTTGGAGGGTCATAGTTCAACTCATAACGCCAAGGTCTGGAAGGGTGAAAATGAATAAAATATGTGTAGTATGTTTTATGTTATTAATTTATTTTTTATTTCAATAGGTTGTTTAGGGAGCAGGTGGTGGTTGGTTACATGAATACGTTCTTTAGTGGTGATTTATGAGACTTTGATGCACCCATCACATGAGCAATGTACATTATACCCAATGTGTAGTCTTTTATCCCTCACCCCACTCTCACCCTTTTCCCCGGAGTCCCCAAATTCTGATGTATCATTCTTATGCCTTTGCGTCCTCATAGCTTAGCTCCCACTTATGAGTGAGAACATACAATGTTTAGCTTTTCATTCCTGAGTTACGTCTCATAGAATAATAGTCTTCAATTACATCCAGGTGGCTGCGAATGCCATTATTTCATTCCTTCTTATGGCTGAGCAATATCCCACGGTATATATATACTACATTTTCTTTATCCACTTGTTGATTGATGGGCATTTGGGCTTGTTCCATATTTTTGCAATTGCAAATTGTGCTGCTGTAAACATGCATGTACAAGTATCTTTTTTGTATAATGACCTCTTTTCTTCTGGGTGGATAACAAGTAGTAGGATTGCTGGATCAAATGGTAGATCTACTTTTAGTTGTTAAAGGAATCTCCACACTGTTTTCCATAGTGGTTGTAGTAGTATATATTCTCACCAACAGTGTAAAAGTGTTCCCTTTTCACCACATCCACACAAATATCTATTATTTTTTATTTTTTTTATTATGGCCATTCTTGCTAGAGTAAGGTGGTATCACATTGTGGTTTTGATTTGAGTTTCCCTGATTATTAGTGATGTTGAGCATTTTTCCATATGCTCATTGGCCATTTGTGTATCTTCCTATGAGAACTGTCTATTCATGTCCTTAGCCCACTTTTTGATGGGATCGTCTATTTTTTTCTTGTTGATTTGTTTGAGTTTATATTTGATGGGAGTTACATCGAATTTGCAGATTGCTTTTGGCAGTATGGTCAATTTCACAATATTGATTCTACCCATCCATGAGCATCAGATGTGTTTCCATTTGTTGGTGTCTTCTGTGATTTCTTTCAGCAGTGTTTTGTAGAGGTCTTTCGTCTTTTTGGTTAGGTATATTCGTAAGTGTTTTATTTTTTAGCAGCTATTGTAAAAGGGGTTGAGTTCTTGTTTCGATTCTTAGCTTGGTCACTGTTGGTGTATAGAACGGCTACTGATTTGTGTACATTAATTTTGTATCCTGAAACTTTGCTGAATTCATTTACCAGTTCTGGGAGCTTTTTGGAGGAGTCTTTTGGGTTTTCTAGGTATACAATCATATCATCAGCAAACAGCAGGAGTTGGGCTTCCTCTACCAATGTGGAGGCCGTTTATTTTTTTCTCTTGTCTGATTGCTATGGCTAGGACTTCCAGTACTATGTTGAATAGAAGTGGTGAAAGTGGGCATCTTTGTCTTGTTCCAGTTCTCAGGGGGAATGCTTTCAACTTTTCCCTGTTCAGTATAATGTTGGCTGTGGGTTTCTCATAGTTGGCTTTTATTATCTTCAGGTATGTTCCTTCTATGCCAGTTTTGCTAAGGGTTTTAATCATAAAGCGATGCTGAATTTTGGCAAATGCTTTTTCCATGTCTATTGAGATGATCATGTAATTTTTGTTTTTGATTCTGTTTATGTGGTGTATCTCATTTATTGACGTGTGTATGTTAAACCATCCCTGCTTCCCTGGTATGCAAACCCATTTGATCATGGTGGATTATCTTTTTGATATGCTGCTGGATTTGATTTACTAGTATTTTGTGGAGGATTTTTGCATCTACGTTCATCAGGGATTTTGGTCTATAGTTTTCTTTTTTTGTTATGTCCTTCCTTGGTTTTGGTATTAGGGTGATACTGACTTCATAGAATGATTTAGGGAGGATTCCCTCTTTCTCTATCTTTTGGAATAATATCAATAGTATTGGTACTAATTCTTCTTTGAATGTCTGATAGAATTCAGCTGTGAATCCATCTGGTCCTGGACTTTTTTTTGTTGGTAATTTTTTGAATTAGCATTTCAATCTTGCTGCTTGTTATTGGTCTGTTCAGAGTTTCTAATCTTCCTGGCTTAATCAAGGAGGGTTGTATATTTCCAGGAATTTATCCATCTCCTCTAAGTTTTCTAGCTTATACACATAAAGGTGTTTGTAGTAGCCTTGAATAATCTTTTGTATTTCTGTGTTATCAGTTGTAACATCTCCCGTTTCATTTGTAATTGAGCTTATTTGAATCTTCTCTCTTCCTGGTTAATCTCGCAAATGGTCTATCAATTTTATTTATCTTTTCAAATAACCAGTTTTTTGTTTCATTTATCTTTTGTAATGTTTTTTCTTGTTTCAATTTAATTTAGTTCTGCTCTGATCTTTGTTATATCTTTTCTTCTGCTAGGTTTGGATTTGAATGTATTTTGTTTCTCCAGTTCCATGAGGTGTGACCTTAGGTTGTCTATTTGAGCTCTTTTAGACTTTTTGATGTAAGCATTTAATGCTATGAACTTTCCTTTTAGCACCACTTTTGCTGTATCCCAGAGGTTCTGATAGGCTATGTGGCTATTATCATTCAGTTTAGAAGAATTTTTAAAAAGAATTTTTTAATTTCCATCTTGATTTCATTGTTAACCCAACAATAATCAGGAGCAGGTTATTTAATTTCCATGTATTTTGCATGGTTTTGAGGGATTTATTTTGGAGTTGATTTCCGATTTTATTACACTGTGGTCTGACAGAGTACTTGATAAAATTTTGATTTTCTTAAATTTACTAAGACTTGTTTTGTGGTCCATTATATAGTCTGTCTTGGAGAAGGTTCTATGTGCTGCTGAATAGAATGTATATTCTGCAGTTTTTGGGTAGAATGTTCTGTAAATATGTTAAGTCCATTTTTTTGTAGGGTATAGTTTAAGTCTATTGTTTCTTTGTTGACTTTCTGTCTTGATGACCTGCCTAGTGCTGTCAGTGGAGTATTGAAGTCCCCCACTATTATTGTGTTGCTGTCTATCTCATTTCTTAGGTCTAGTAGTAATTGTTTTGTAAATGTGGGAGTTCTGGTGTTGGGTGCATTTGTATTTAGAAATGTGATATTTTCCTATTGGAGTAGTTCTTTTATCATTATATAATGTCACTGTTTGACTTTTTTAACTACTGTTGCTTTAAAGTTTGTTTTGCCTGATATAAGAATAGCTACTCCTGCTCACTTTTGGTGTCCATTAGCATGGAACATCTTTTCTCACCCCTTTACTTTAAGTACGTGAGGCCTTATGTGTTAAGTGAGTCTCCTGAAGACAGCACACTGCATCACATTGCAGCAGAGGTTCTCAATTTACTTGCTTATAATATTACTTATGATGTTATTTGAGGAATAAAAGTTGTACATTTTATGTTATTACATAAAAAAAGTTTTATTTTATTTATTTCATTGTTTTCTGTTTAAAATGTCCTTCCTTATCCAATAGTTTAAAATATTCTGTTATTTTTCTAGTTTACATCAATTATTTTTATACTTAATTTCTTTAATCCAGATTGTATTAATTTTGATACACTTAGTGAGATACAGCTCTAAAAAGTTTTTCGAATAAAGAATTTTTCCAGCAATATATGCTGAATAATCAACCCTTACCCATTGGTTTGATATAAACTTCATGTATGCCATCCACCTTTTCCATCACAGCATTTAACACGTTAATAAATAGTTACCTTAAAGTTGTCTAGCGGGCCCCCAAGCATGAAAACGAAGGAAAACCCTGAGTTCCTTCAAGGGAAATTCCAGGTATCTAGCTAGCCCTGAGAAGTAAGGAAGGAACTTGATAAGCAAGGTAGCCTAAAACAGTAGTCAAGGAAGTTAGACTCCAGAGATGTTTGCTTTCCCTATGGAAACTGAAGATAGCATCTTAACATATGTCCCTGAGTTGTCTTTCAGAAACCTGGATCCCTACCAACGACCCCACCACCACCCACTGGCACAGAGACCTCAGATAAGAGGGAACTGAAGACTGAACTCTGACCACTGCTCTCTGTTCTAAATTTCGTCCTGAGGGACCTGGAGAAGTCACACCCATAAGCCAGAGCTGAGGTTCTTTTCTAGTGACCCCAAATTTTTAAACAAAGCTTCTTTTTCTTAACCAATTGCAAATCAGAAAATATTTGAATCGACACACTACCTATAAGCCCCTACTTCAAGACATCTTGCCCCTCTTAGGCCAAAACCAATGTATACCCTCCATGTATCAATTTACAATTTTGCCTGTAGCTTCTGCCTTCCTGAGATTTACACAGGCCTTTGAAAGCCCTAACCTGCAAGCCATTGGGGAAGGTGGGATATGAGCATTAGCCACTTGGTCCTCCCTGTTTGGTGCCCTGCAGATAAATGATTTCCTTTCTGCCTCTGCAAAACCTCCGTGTGGATGTCTGGTTTTATTGCACCAGGTGAGGAGACCCAATTTTGTTGTCTAACAGTTTCATCTTCTGGGTTATCTCTGAGTCCAGTTTTGTTGATTGCTTTATCTCTTGAAAAATATTTAACTTGCTCTATTTTGTATTTCATAATCTTCTTAAAGAAAATTGTCTTATGTCAAAACTGAATACTGGACACTGTGTGAAAGAGTGGAGACTGAGGAGATCATTATTTATACGTGGAAATGGAGAAGATATTAGTGTAGAGGTGAGTCAGTCAAGTCAGTTTGGGTTTTGTTGTTTGTCTCCAAGCCAGACACTCTCTTCCTCTCTGGAGAAACCCCCCCCCCCACACCCCACAGCCCTGACAGAGGAGGCAAGGTTCTCTTCTACCCTTATTCCCCACATGTCAGAGGTGAAGGCCAGCAGGTGGCAGCCAGGACTCAGGTGGGAGCCAGGACTCAGGTCCGGGGCAGAAGTTGACGTGTATCTGTACCACCGGTGGGGGCTCTTACTGGCCTCCTACTCCAGTTTGTCTTGTGAGCACCCAATGGGACTCATGCAAAGGAGCTTGCAAGGGAGTGCAAACTCCTTTTGTGCTAGAGACCCCCCCAGCCATTCCAAAAGGACCCACTAGCCCATGCTTTAATAATTTGATGAAATTTTGGTGATTTCTCCTTACACTTTTTATAAACAACTCTTTCTCCTGTGCTATGCTAAAGGGAAACACTCCACCTCTCCTGGGAGCACTTTGTCAGTCTTTGGAATCCGGATTACTTGGCAACCTTGCAAAGATAGCTGTCAGCTTGACAATAAGCTCAAGAGAAGTTATGATTCTGCAGATTATCCAGGTTCTTCTTATTACTAAGATGAGAATGGCAATCTTTACAACTTTCTACCTCCTGCGTGGAAACGTGTTTCTAGGACGGATATCTAAAAGTGGAAAAACTGGGTCACATGACATGCATAGTTTTCATAGGCAGAAAAAAACCTCATAATTTGAATGTCTGTGTGTATTCTTTCCCCAGTAATAACACCTTTAACTGAAAACTTATCAGTTATTTTTCTTGCTCCCTCAACCACATGTTAAGCGACCCTTGTTTTCTGGTATACACAGAGGACACTGTCCTGTGTGAGCCCAGAGAACTGACTGTTCAGTCCAGAAAGAAGCTTAGCACCTAAGGAAAAAGACTCAAGAAAAACTGGAAAAAGTGCTGACAATAAAGGATTTAGTAGAGAAATTCTTTTTTTCTTTTTCCTGGTGAACTGCATAGAGAATTTCCTTTTCCTAGGTCCCCAATAAGGACTTGTCTTCCATCTCCTGTATATCAGCCATGTTTGAGGCAATCTTTCTCAAATTCTTTCTCATTAAATTACTTTAAGAAGATTGATGACTGCAGAAGCTGTTTTTCTAAAACAATTACAGACATGAGAACGCTTGCATTGTTTTAGAAGTAAGGGTCAATTAAGCAATGGGTCTGATAG
The DNA here is from genome assembly GCF_028885655.2 of Pongo abelii. NCBI lineage: Eukaryota > Metazoa > Chordata > Mammalia > Primates > Hominidae > Pongo > Pongo abelii. The sequence goes on from NC_071990.2 coordinate 168,032,510, forward strand.
GTCCTTTTCCGTGTCTAATGCTAGAGGTGTTCTACCCTCGTCGGTCAGCGGCAGAACTCAAAGTACAACAGGGACAGCCGGAGAGTCTCGGATCCATCCCGTGTCTTGGTACATGCGTTTCCCACCAGCTGCTCCCAAAAAAGACCAGGGAAGCGGATTTGATATTTAAAATTGAGAAGGACTTAGAGCACTGTGGTAGCAATATAAAGACTAATGCCCACCTGTTATAAAAGGAATGGTGAGGGCTGAGCACAGTGGCTCACGTCTGTAATCCCAGCACTTTGGGAGGCGGAGGTAGCAGGTGGATCACCTGAGGTCAGGAGTTCGAGACAAGCCTGACTAATATGGTGAAATCCTGTCTCTACTAAAATACAAAAATTAGCCGGGTGTGGTGGCAAGTACCTGTAGTCCCAGCTACTCTGGAGGCTGAGACAGGAGAATCGCTTGAACCTGGGAGGTGGAGGTTGCATTGAGCCGATATTGCACCACTGCACTCCAGCCTGGGTGACAGAGTGAGGCTCCATCTCAAAAATAAAATAAAATAAAATAAATAAAAAATAAAAAGAATGGTGAGGAAAGGAATGAGTCGAACCAAACTCGACTCATGATATCATTTTAGCATTTTAGCATGATAAACCCTAAAATCCTACATGTTTTCCACAGGGCGTTTTCTGTGGGGCAACTTGGTTCCACTGAGAGGGAAAGAAATCTAAATAACAGGAGTAAAAGTCAGGGAGATGAGGAGGGGTGGAGAGGCTGGGGAGGGAGGGAGTGAAGAGAAGTGAGGAGAGGAGGGGGCTGCCATGACTAGTACTTGGAGGAGCCGCTTGTTTTCTTTAGACTTTGGTTTCCTGGTCTGTAAAATGAAGCTGCTGGACCCTATCATGTTGAAGGTTCTTTCCTCCTTTAAGATAGCATTTCCTCTTTGTTTTAGATTAAGCTAAAGTAAGCCCATGCTATTGTGTCACAGTGAATTACCGTTTTGGTAACCAGGTCTAAGACACTGGGCATCATCTAGCACACCAAGAATCTGAAGTCCTGGGCAGTGACACTTGGAGAGATATTGGGTGTCTTTTCATGAGGATTCAGTAAAATGCTGAAATCTGAACTGGAAGCTACCTGTAAGGATCTTCCTTTTCTCAGGACAGAAAACAACCTAGACATATTCTCCTTCGTCATCGATTTTCCCAAAAGCAAAAGGCTTTTAATAGAAATTCTTAAAATCCATCATAAAATGGCAAGGTATATTTCATGTCCATTAAATTTTGTTTAGAAGGGGAAGAAAATTTTCTTCAGCATTTGTCAGAATGTTAGAACTGTGCAACTTGAGGCTAAAATAAAAATGTCAAATTTTGAAATGTCAGAAGTGTAAATCACTAGTTATGATAATAGTAACAATGATAATCATGGCTGACCTAACAGAAGTCTCAATAACTTGAGAATTTTCAAGTAATTATCTATTTATTATCTTAATGTTTTCTCATCAAATCCCTGTGGGGAAATGGGCTAGGTGATTACATTCTACAGATGTAAAGGAAGGAAGTGGGGCCCAAGGTGGTGGTGATCTAGGATCAGACTCAAAACATGCTTCCCAGTCCAGGGATTTGTTCCCCAGACCAAACGTCATCAAGTAACGAGGCAGTTGCCACTGGGTAGGTGTGGCTAGAATCTGCTGGGGCAATATAGGCCCCTCCCAGGACATGTAGTTAGTTGTTTCCTCAATCTTCCCTGCAGCTTTTTGTCTTACTTTTCATCTTTTTATCTTTTCTTCTTGTCTTGATTTTCTATTTACTTCATAGGATGCCCAGTGCTCAGTATTTCTAGTGTCTAGCACAGGGTGCCACACATAGAAGTTATCCTGTAAATATTTGTTGAATGACAGATTAAGTAAATGAACAAACAGATAATTGAATGTTTTGTGGCTCTGAAGCTATACAGAGAACCTGTTGTGTCTTAGTCATATTATCTTGTTTTATTTGTATAATTGAACTTTAGACAATATATATAATATTATCCTCTTCATTTATTATATCCAGAAACGGTAAATAGGCAGAAGCACATGAGCACAGCACAAAAGCGAATGCTCATTGAGCATTTCTCAGGCACCAAGTTCTAGTGCTCTTGAAATGAATTATTTAATCATTTAATCCTCATAAACATTTTATATAGTCAGGGTTCCTAGTGGCTACTCACAGAAACCAAAGGGTAATGCATAGAAATGGAATATTTTGGATGCCTCTCATGTATCCTATAAAATTGGTGTTAGAGGATTAGAGGACAAGGCTCAGTCAATGAGGAGAGGGAACTTAAGTTATAGGGCACAGCTCACAGTCATCTCCAAGAGCCGTCTGGTTAGGACCCCCCGCTACTGACCCTACACTGCCTGAGCTGCCCCAGCCATGACCAACAACCTCCTAACTCTCCTCTCTTCTTTATAACACTCCCTTGGGATCCATGTCCCAGAAGGTCAACTGATTAGTTAAACTTCAGTCATACTCTCCTGTGTTAGCTGCTGGGGCTGCAGGGAGAAGGTTGATTTGTCACCTTGGGCTTCCCTCCAGTGGGAGGTGGGTCACCTTCCATCAAGCATCCCACTATGAGGCATTGGTCTCCAACAGGATTCATATCCTGGGCAGGGGGAAAATAGACTAAGTTGATTACATGTAGGTACTATTTTTATTCACATCTTAGAGATGAGGAAACATAGGCTCAGAGAGGTTCTGTAATTTATCCAAGGCCACACAGCTATTAAGTTGGTACTGCAAGTTTAAGTGATGAGCAAAGGCACAGGGGACAAGTATGTTCTGCCTTTTTATTAACCAGTTAGCTCATTCAACAAAATATAAGTTGAGTCATTATTTTGTGCCAAGAAGTTTTCTAGATGATGCAATATGATGGTGAGCTGTCTTCTTCTAGAGTGGTCCTTATCCTCTTGGTGCCTATGATCTAGCAGAGATGCAGACATCAACATAGAACTGTGAAATAAAGTATACGATTACCAATTTGTTAAGTAAGATTAAGAACAAAAATACAGAATACAATAAGAGAACCTACATTGGATGTTGGGTCATTAAGTTCTCTGAGAAAGGAGATTTTATCTGTATAGGAGTTAGCCAGAAGAAAAACAGGAGAAATAGTGTCCTAGATAATTCATTGTACTCAGAAACCTGGGGGAGGAGGGAGCTTGATGTGTTCAGCATGACCGCATTCTTGTCTATGTGTTTTATAAATGATTTTAACTAGAGCCAATTTGCTGACTTGACAAGTTAAACTTGTCATATGTACAAAGCCAGAGTAAACATGTGTAATTAAATGAAGACTGGGATTATGGATCATTGATTATTTCATGGCACGATGCATTCCTGAATTCTGAATTTTAAAAAAATTGATAATTAAAAATCCCCTGAAATAAGTAACAAAACCTCTCTGAATGATGAGGAAAGCCATATGTCTGCATTGTTCCACGAAAGGCCTCTAAACTCTGGCCTCAGTGAAATCAATCACTCTCCTGAAGTTGTCCTCAAATGCGCAGGAGTTTTTTGATGCCAGTGTGCAGGCCAGGAATGCAAAGAAGAAAGAGGCAGACCTCTGAAAGTTGTGAATTTCATCTTATAAATAAAAAGATTATCTCACACAACCCTCTGATGTGATGACACAGGGAGAAGCAACTGCCTTGGAGATGGTCACTTGCTACTCCCAATGTCGACAGCTTGAACTTCTGCATGTCTTTAAGAAACGCAAACACTATGCATATAATGGGTCCCCAAAAAATCCACCTCCAGTGAGCCAAGTTGGAAGGGCAGGAAGCAAGTATGTGTTAACTTTACAGAAATAGCATGTTTATATAAGAAAGTGATTTCTGCAGCCTAGTCCAAACACACCGCCGCTCCGGAGATGAGCAATCCCTAGGAAATTTCAAGTCCAATGTTAGTGTATGGATCAGGTTAGCCTTGGTTATGCTAATATGACAAAGAGCTCCCATAGCTAAGTGGCTGGAAACAACAGTATTAATTTCCTGCTCATGCTTCGTGTTCACTGTGGGTAGAAAGTCTTTATTCATTGTGGTCTTTTAAGAACCAGACTGAAGGCTCCCATGAAGACGTGCTTCCACCATAGCCAAGGGAGGGATTGTGCCCTGGTTTTTAAGACTTCCTCCTTGAGGTGTCTCTTAGCCAAGCAAGCCACATGGTTATTCTTGACTTCAAAGTGGGTGGAAAGTGCAGCTCCACCTACTGTACCTGGCAAGAGAGGAGAACTGGAATATTCATGAATCAACCTGATGAGAAGCCCAGAGCAAATGAAGATATCTGTCTAGGCCTAGACATACATTGTAGGGCCTCAAGAGTATCACCAACAGTCACAATGAAGCCTTTTCTCTGTCCTCCACTGTGTTCTGTGTATCAGCCAGGATCCAGGCCAGAAAACAGAAATTAAGTACTTCAGCTCTGATTAGTGATACAGTGTTGGAAGAACCGAAAAAGGAAAAGGGAGGAGAAGGTTGAAAGATATAAATGAACAAGTGATTCCCAGAGGCCACAAAGCTAATGCCCCTGGGATGGAGTCCCTGAGCCCACACCTGCCCTGCATTGTTGGAGTTGCTGTCACAGTTGGTTCTGGATGTGCCACTGAAATGCCACCATACCAAGGGCTGAAACTGTCACCAACAATGTTGACACAGCTGCACAGGTTCCATTGGCAGAAATTGAATGGTGTCTGCAGATTAGATAGCAGTGTCATTTCATTTCTTGGTGCTAATGGTTCCTTTGTGGTTATGTAGGACAGTTTACCCATATTTTAAAAATACACACTGAAGTGTTAGTGGGCAACAGAACATCATTTTGGCAAATTACTCTCAAAAGATTAAACTGAAAAAAATCCTTTGTATTTTCTTTGTTGCAACTTTTCTGTAAGTTTGAGATTATTCCATGTTTTTCAATTTAGAAGTCAAGCATAAGACCACTAGTGGGTCACCTGAACAACAAACATATTCTTTTCTTCCCCCATGTGAAGTGACAGGCCCAGCTCTTCTGAAAGTCAGTCCATTGCCCAAGTCAACATGAGTCCTCTTTCCTTGCCTGCTGGTCTCTTGACACAAGGATCCTGAACTGACTGGGAAAGAGCCATAGCTTGAAATCTAATGGGACTCTTATTGTGTCTCCACATGCAAATATGGAAACATTTGCCCTCTGAGAACCAGGAACTCTAGAATTGCAAAACCTAAAGTTGAAAGCACACATCATCCTTGGGTGATTGATTGGGATATTCATTGGGTTCTCTGTGGTGATGTGAGGCAACACCTTGTTCTCTTCCACCCCCTTGTTACCTAGACCCATACATCACACTTGGAAACATAGCACCACATAACAGTTATTGACTAAGGCAGAGACTCTCAGTAATAATGATGCTTCTCTTACCATTGCATTTTTTATTTTTTTAAATCAAAAAATGATTGCTTGTAGTTTACATGCAATAAAATTCAGCAGTTTAAGTGTAGAATTGAGTGTTATCATGGCGCAGAATTTTATTACCTCAAAAGGTTCCCTCATATCACTTTTCATTCTGTGTACTCCCACAAACCTGGGCCATGGCAACCATTAATTGGATCTCTGTCCCTACAGTTTAGCTTCTCCTAGAATTTCACAAAAACAGAATCATACAGTATGCCATCTTTCATATTTGGCTTATTTGGCTTTGCATACTGCTTTGAGATTCAGCCATATTGTTGTGTATATCACATAATATGTGATATGCTCCTTTTTATTCCCTGATAGTATTCTGTGACATGCATTTGCCACAATTTATTTATAATAACCCTGAAATTAGGTAACACAATTCCTTCAGCTTTGTCATAAGTTTTCAAAACTGTCTTGGATGTTCTACGTCCTTTGCATTTGCAAATACAGTTTAAAATCAGCTTGTCAATTTCTATAAAAATGCCTGCTGGGATTTTTATTGGGATTGCATTGAAGACATAGGTCAATTTGGAGCAAGGAAACATCCTGATAGTATTGATTTCTCTATTCCATGAGTATGGTATCTTTCTACATTTATTTGGTCTTCGATCGTTTTCAACAATGTTGGTTTGGTTTTTTTTAGTTTACGGCATAGACTTCTTCAATGTATTTTGTTAAATTTATCCCCAATATTTCATGTTTTTGATGCTCTTGTAAATGGTATTGCTTAAATTTTAATTTCCAATCAGTCACTCTTAGTACATAGAAATATGTGAATTCTGTGTATTGATTATGGACCGGCTGCCAGCTTGCTAAAATCATTTAGCAGTTGTAGTAGTTTTACATAAATTCTGAGGAATTTTTCTATGTAGACAACATGTAGTATGTGGATAAAGTCAACTTTAATTTTGCCTTTTCAATCCGTATGCTTTTATTTCCTTTCCTTGCCTTGTGGCATTGTGTAGGATCTCCAATATGACCTTGAATAGAAGTGACAAAAGTGAACATTCTTGCCTTGTTTCAGATCTTAGGGGGAAAGCATGCAGTCTTTTGACACTGTGTACAATGTTGACTGTGGGCTTTTTCATGATGTACTTTATCCTGTTGATAACATTTATTTATATGCCTTCTTTTCCAAGAACTTATCAAAAATGGATGCTGAATTTTGTCAAATGTCTTTCCTGTATCTGTTGAGATGATCTTATGGTGATTCCCCTTTGGTCTGTGGATATGGTCAATTACTTTGGTTGGTTTTCAAATGTTAAATCAACCCTTATTATCATTAGATTATACCCACGTATTTATGATGTATTATTTTTTATATTAGGCAGGATTTGTTCTATAAATATTTTGTTATAGATATTCACATCTCTGATAATGAGATATATTAATCTACTTTTGATATTATGGTCATAGACCTCATAAATTGAGTTGGGAAGTGTCCCATCTTTTTTTTTCCTGAAAGGGTTTATGTACAATTGGTACTATTTCTTCCCTAAGTGTATGATAGAATTCACCAATGAAGTTATCTGGGCCTGGAGGGTTTCATTTGTTTGTTTGTTGGAACATTTTTAATTAGAATTCAATTACTTTATGGATATAGTGCTATTTGGGTTATTCATTTCTTCTTAAGTTTGCTAGTTCATGTCTTTAATGAATATGTCTATTTCATCTACACTAACATATTCATTTCTGTGAAATAAAGTGATCCATAATATTCGCTTATTATCCTTTCAATGCTAACAGAATCTGTAGTGATGGCCCTCTCTTTTAGCTGACTTTGGTAAGTTTTGTCTTCCCAATTTTACTCTGATCAGTCTGATTATAGCTCATTAATTTTATTGACTTTTTCAAATAACACAGTTCTGATTTATTGATTTTTCTTTACTGGTTTTCTGTTTTCTATTTCATTGATTTATTATTTTATTTTTAATATTTTTTCCTTCATCTTGGAGAGGTTTAATTTATTCTTCTTTCTTACTTTCTTTTCTTTCTTTCTTTCTCTCTGTCTCTCTCTTTCTTTCTTTCTTTCTTTCTTTCTTTCTTTCATTCTGTCACCTAAGCTAGAGTGCAGTGGCGCAATATTGCCTCACTGCAGCCTCCGCCTCCTGGGTTCAAGTGATTCTCATCTCAGCCTCCCAAGTAACTGGGATTACAGGCATGCGCCACCATGCCCGGCTAATTTTTTTACTTTTAGTAGAAACAGGGTTTCACCATGTTGGTCAGGCTGGTTTTCAACGCTCGACCTCAGGTGACCCACCCACCTCGGCCTCCCAAAGTGCTGGGATTACAGGTGTGAGCCACCGAGCCTGGCCTGATTTCTAGCTGTGAAGGAAGAATATATGTTTATGCTTTCAGCCCTCTTAAGTTTGTTTAGCAGATTTCCTTTACAGCCCAGAATATAATCTATCTTGATAAATATTTGTACTTGAAAATAATGTGTTGTCTGCTGTATTGGATGAGTGTGCTATAAATGTCAATTACAGCAAGTTGTATGATAGTTGTAGCAGGCTGAATAACAGCCCATAACCATATCCAGATCCTAATCCCTGGAACCTATGAATGTTCCCTTATATAATATCAGGAACTTTGAAGATGTGGTTAAATTAAGGACTTTGACATAAGGAGATTATCTTGGATTATCTGAGCCCTAAATGGAATCCTTGTAAGAGGCAGGCACAGAGAGACTGGCAAACAGAAGGAAAAGGCTATATGAATACAGCAGAGAGAGATGTGAGATGATACCCTGCTAGTCTTGAGGATGGAGAAAGGAATCCTGAGCCAAGGAATGCAAAGAATGCAGCTTTATAAAGGGAAAAAGGCAAGGAAATGAATGCTCCCTAGAGCCTCCGAGGGAGGTGGTCCTGCTAACACCTTGCTCTCAGCCTAGTGAAACTCATTTCAGAATTCTGACCTCCAGAAATCTAACAGAATAATTTTTAAAAACTATTTATTTGGAAATTATTATAGATTCAAAGGAAATTGGAAAGATAGTATAAAGAGATCCTTTGTACACTTCCCCAGATTCCCCCAGTGGTTATGTCTTGTATAATGTAATACAATAGCAATTCTGTAATATAATACACAATATGTCTTATATAATACAGTACAATAGCAAAACCAGGAAATTGGCATGCGTATAGTTTTATTTCTGTGTCATTTTACTGCATGTGTAGATTCGCATAACCACCACCACCACATCCAAGATACGGAAGGAACTATGAGGCCAGTCTAGGCAACATAGCAAGACTGTTATCTCTACAAAAATAAATAAATAAATAAAAATTAAAAAGTAGCTAGGCATGGTGGCACGTGCCTGTAAGTCCCAGCTATCCTGGAGACTGAAGCAGGAGGATGGCTTGAATCCAGGAATCCAAGGCTGCAGTGAGTGATGTTCCTACTACCACACTCTAGCCTGAGTAAAAGAGCAAGATCCTGTCTCAAAAAATAAAAATAAAAATAAATAAGAAGATTAAAAAAAAGATACACAATTATTCCACGAACCACCACAAAGATCTTCCTTATGCTGCCCCTTATGGTCACATCCATCCCCTTCTTCCTACCCTCCCACAGCCCCTACCATTCCTAACCCCAGCAGTCACTAACCTGTTGACCATCTCTTGGCCAATTGATTTTTTTAATACTTCATTTTTAGGGCAGTTTTAGGTTCACAGAAAAATTGAAATGAAGATACAGAGAGTCCCCATATATTCCCTGTCCCACGCATGTATAGCCTCCTCCCTTATCAACATCCCGCACTGGAGTGGCATACTTGTGACAGCTGATGAAACTAATTTGCTGTGTTTTAAATGGCCAAGTTTGTAGTGATTTGTTATAGCAGCCATGGGAAACTAGCACAATAATGTTGTTCAAATCATCTACATCCTGACTCATATTTATTTCATTACTGAGGGAGAAAGGTAGATGTTTCCAACTATAACTTTAGATGTGGGTTCTTTTCTTCCTTCCAGTTCTATCTGTTCTTGCTTTATGTATTTTGTAACTTTGTTATTTGTACCCCTGTTAACACATTTTAGACTATCATGTTCTCTTGATGAATTTCTCCTTTCCTTATTGTAAAATGTTGATTTTTGTCTCTGGTAATATTACTTGTCCTGATATTTACTTTGACTGTCATTAAGATAGCCATTCAAACTTTCTTTTGATTAGTGTTTTCATGAGATATTATTTTCATCCTTTTCTTTTAATTTGTGGTTTTATGTCCAAAATGGGTTTCTTATAGACAGCCTATAGTTATATCTTGCTTTTATATCCAGTCTGACAGTCTCTGACATTTAATTTTAGCATTTAGGCCATTTTTATTTCACGTAATTATCAACATGGATAGATTGAAAATGACCACTTTGCTGTCTATTTTCTATCTGTCCTATCTCCTCTCTATTCCTTTCAGATTAAATGAGTTTTGTTAATAATTTCATTTTATTTTCACTATTGGCTTGTTAGCTATACTTTTCTGTGGTTTTTTTTATAGTTGCTCTAGAATTTACAACATATGCATTGAACTTCTCACAATCTACATTCAAATAACATTATCTTACCTTAGGTACTACGTAATAACCCAACAACAGTCTATTTACATTAAATCCTTCTGTTCTTTGGGCCATTCTTTTCATACATTTTACTTCTCCATATGTTATACATCCTTCAATGTATTATTGTTAGTTTTGCTTTAAGCCATCAATTATATTTTAAAGAAATAAAAATAAGAAAAAAGTTTACATATGTTTACCTATTTATCATTTGCAATACTCTTTATTTCTTTGTTTAGATCAACTCTGTATCTGGAACTATTTTTCTTTTGCTTGAAAATCTTCTTTTAAGATTTCTTGAATTCCTGCTCTGCTGATTATAAATTCTATCATCTTGTTTCTCTGGAAAAAAAAGTTTTTAACTTTAATTTTTGAAAAATTACTTTTACTCTTAATTTTTTCTAATTATTTTAACTTTATTTTAATGGTTTTAAATTATTTTCACAATTCCATTGTTTTCTGGCTTGCATAGTTTCTGATAAGAAGTCTAATGTCATCCTTAACATAATTCTCCTGTGTACAATGTTTTATTTTTCTGGCTACTGGTAAGATTTTCTCCTTATCTCTGGTTTTTAGCAATTTAATAATGTATCTTGACATGGCTTTGTTTGGTTTTCTTTTCTTCTTACTTTTTGTTTTCTTTCTTGGTTGCTTAGAGCTCACTGGGTTTCTGGAATTTGTAGGTTTAAAGTTTTTCTTAAATTTGTAAATTGCTTTGCCATTATTTTTTTAAATACTTTTTATTCTCCCTCCCTGCCTAAACTGCTTGATATTTTTCACTGGCCGGTGATGCTCTGCTCATCATTTTTCAGCTTTTTAACTCTCTGTGTGTTTCAGTTTAGATAGTTTCTATTGCTGTGTTCTCAACTTTACTGTTTTTTAATACCAGCAGGATGTAGCATTAATCCCATCCAATATATAATGAATTTCATATATTGAATTTTTATCTCTAGAGTTCAGTTTTGATTTTTTAAATATCTTCTATTTCTACATCATGTTCGTATTTACCTCTGCCTTCATGGATATATGCAGTACATTTGTAATATCTTTTAAGTCTCTTTTTGTTTTTTGCCTGCCAGTTAGCTTTATATTATCTCCTGGATATCATCCATTTTAAATTGTCGGTTTCTGGATTTTATTCTGTTTTTCTAAAAACTGTTGAATTTTTTCAGTTATCAAATTACAATTAGTCGTATCCTTTTGAAGCTATCTTTAAAGCTGTATTAGAGTAAGTCCATAACAGTCATTAATCTAGGGCTGAAATACAGCCCCAGTATTAAAGTGGGGCCCTTATGAAGATCTATCTGATGCCTCATGTATTAAGAGGTCTTTCAGTCTCATTAGTGGGTACATTAACTAGTCCAAGTCCTGTGTGAGCTACAAAAATTGTAGTATCTACTCTTTTTATTGGCCATTGTTCTGATTTTGGCCATAGGTAATTGCCTTTCATGTATGTACAGATCAGTATTCACTCAATGACTCAGGGGAACCCCTCTGCAAATCTCTGAAACTCTTACTTTCTCTCTGTAATTCCATCATTTCTTATATTTTGCACGTGCACATTCTAGCCTCCTTGACCTTCCTGAAGTTCATGTCTCCTAAAGTTGGTAGCACTGCCAGGCTCTCGCTGGTTTTTCCTCCCTGCCCTGCAGTCTGGGAACTGCCTCCAGACCACGTGCTGAGGCAATCATAGAGCTCCCTTCATTTGTCTCCCTTCTTTCTGGGATCTCATTCCTACCCTGCCTGTAGTCCAATGTCTGTAAACCATGGTTTTATGTATTTTGTCTGTTCTTATCGTTATTAAAGTGGAAGGGTAAATGCAGTCCCTTGTTACTTTATCTGGGCTGGAAGTGGAAGTTCTTTGCGCATTCTATATTAATAGAGTAAATAGGGTGTCCTATGGGCATTCCTCAAAACATAGTCAGTTTGTGGGTTTTCTGGACTTAGGTTGTATATTCACTTGTAACCACTTTTCTAAGATCTCTCCCTTCACCATCCATCATGGAAGTTCTGGGATTCCTATTTCACTTAATAGAAAAAGCAATTACTTCCAAAGTCCCACGTCAGCCTGGCTTTATGTTTGCATTATCTTCCAGAGTTCTTGCCAGGATATTAAATTTTGTCTAGGAGGAAAGAGTTCCTGGGAAAGTATAAGATCAGCAGGGAGACACTCCCAGGAAAGAAAATAGGTAGGCAACTGTGTCTGATCTCTTTTTGAACATATTTATAACTGGATCTCCTGATAATTACATTTTCCAAAAGAGTCCTCATCTACTGAAGGATTTTGGCTTAACATAAACAAACCTAGAAGCTATGGATTTATGGTGCATAGCTCCTTGAAAAATGTCACATAAGCCATGCAACTATCTATCTGGGTATAAAATGGAGATATTTCTTAACATCCAATGCCTCCTGTTGTGTGAGATAACCCTCACCTCACTCAGAGGCCTCATCTACTACTCTGTCCAGCACTATATGGAAATGTGGCCTGAGGAGACTCATTTGACCTAGCAGACCCTTCCCTGGTTTGCACAGGCCACAGGACCCACCAGAAGGTATTTTCTTGATCTTGTTGCTCCTCTTTGTGCACACATTGCCTCTATTGTCTTGGCAAGCTTAGCACTTCATCATGACTTCAATAGGATTTGGCCCTTGATATTTGCCTCATTTCCCGAAGCAGAAGATGCTGAGGCCTTAGCCCATCCTCTGGGGAGCTCTGGAACTGGGTTGATTCTCCTGATACTTACCAAACTGAACTCAAGAGGTTCGACCTTGTACCCATATCAGTCAGGCACTGGCTGTGCTTCTCTTTAAGGCAAGTGGTTCACTGTGGTCACAGGTGATAGCCAATGAAAAGTGCAGCCATGAGCCAACAGCAACAGATATTCCCAGCAGCACTTCAGTTGTTTTGGTACGGCCAAAGTATCCACAACTTTATTCCATTTGATTTTTTAAAATTCTAGTTAAGAATCACTAACTTGTAAAAACCAAATTGGTCATGACCTGGAGATGAAAAAATACTGGCCTGGCTCATGCTTAGGGATTTAGCATGTGGCCGTGGGCTTAGCACACAGTAGGTGACAGAATAATCCTTTAATCCCTACTTCTGCTGATGGAAACATCTCTCTAGTAGCTCCGGCCAAAAACATCTGGTTATGCTTAACACATCTTTTTCTGTCACATCTCACATTCTTTCCTTCACCTTGTCCAGTTGATGTCACCTTCAAGATGCAATATATTCAGAGTCTGGACCTTCTTTCCCTTCTCTGCTGCTGCCCTGTAAATCGGATCACCCCCCTGGCTTCTTTGCTTAAAACTCTCTAATTGTTCTCCATTTTATTCCGAGTAAAGGATAAGGCTTTACAATGGCCTCAGGTTCTGGTGGGTTTTCTCAGCGCTCTCCCTGACCCCGTCTCCCGCTTTTCTGCCCTGGCTCCCTGCTACAGCAACACTGCCCTTCACTGTTGAATCCCCTGAGTGTGGTTCAGCCCCAGGGCATTTGCAGCAGCTGCTCCCCTGCTGGAGAGCTCTTCCTTCGAATGTCTGCTCAGCTCAGTCCTTCACCTTCTTCAAGTCGTTGCCCAAATAACTATCTCCCAAGGAGACCAATACTCTATACCATTCTGTTAAAATTGCCACCTGTCTCCCAGCCCCCCAACACCTCTTCCAAATACTCTCACACTGCTTTTTTGAAAACACTGTTCCCATCTTAGACTAAACAATTTACTTATTTATGTCTGTTTTCTTATTTTCTGTCTCTTCTACTAGGCTATCAGTCCCATGAGTGCAAGGAGTTCTATTTGTTTTCTTTTGTGGCACTGAGTTTGTTCCAGTGCCTAGAACATGGCCTGGCCCACAGAAAGTGCCCAAGAATTGTTGGCTGGATCCATCGATGACTGACTTCGAGTCTAGGTGGCTGAGCTTTAAGTTCCCCTTTCTCCAAATGTTATTCCCAGTTTTAAAAAATCTCCTGATTCTGCTCCATATACTGAGTGTCATATTCTTGAGCCCTACAATATGAACTTACAAAATAATTTATTTTCAAAAGCTGTTAACTCATTTATCTGATTACTAAATTCAAATCTGATTTAAAATTATAAATTCTTCTGGCTTACATAAATGACAAAAATGAATTCAGGAAGCTATCCTTTCTCATAGGAGTTTAATCTCCAAGGCTTCTGCTAGCACTGAAAACAGTCTGTGATTCTAAGAGTCAATTCACTCCCCATGGCCATATCCAAATATTTTAACACCTATTCCACAGCCTGCACAGTTGGCCAGCCCAGCTGGTCTGCAGAATCTGGGGGAGGCTCATGGCAGGCTGACGTCAATTGGCAGAGCCCAGTCTGGAAGGAGCTCCTAGTCAGCCTACTCCCACACGCTCCTCTCTCTTCCATCCAGTGTTATCAACTCACTTTTTCTTCTCAGTATTCATCTTCTACAATTCATCTTCTACAATTTTCTCCATAAAGAAATCTGTGGCCTTTACAGAGTCTTTGGTCATGTTATTCTCAACCTATAACCATACCAACAGAAAATATAGGAATTAAGTGTGAATTATTCTAATTGATACTTTTAGTTATATTTTTATTTCTCAATATATTAATGTTAATTTCTGTAAATGTCTGAATGGACTCTGTTATGGTTTTACATTTCTTTATCCAAAAGGAAGATGAAGATGTTTGCACAGAAGAGCTGCCAAGCAGTACAAAGCAATTGATTACAGACATGGTGACAGTTGATCTACCAACTCGCTTTACTTGCATGCCAACATCTGTGAATTAGTCTTTTGTTTTGCAGTTTGTGTGTGAAGACAAATCATTACCTCAGTTAGGCTCGTTAAACAGTACACCTCTTTGCCGCTACAGTGTGCAAGTAAATCAAATCGAAAAATTCCATAACAAAACTAGTGGTATTTTTGTATACAATTGGGTGGAAAAAACAAAACAAGTACAATTCATGATATAAATAGAAAATGTTTTCTGAAAATAAAAAATCTCATTTATGCTAGCATTTACTGTAATCTGAAATTTCTCCTGTTTTGTTGGCCATCTAATGTAATGATAGGATATGAGAGCCATTCTACATCTCCAAAAATAGAAGCAGAAAAAGGAAGAGCAAAAAACCACATTGCTGACCAGGCCAAGTTCTGAGTCCTTATGTTCTCAGCCTTTCTGTGCTGCTAAAGTATGGAATATTCCACCTGTAGGAATTATTTTGCCCATATTCTAAATGACAATTTGTCAGCTTTCAATTTCTCCTTCAATTTCCTCATATTCCCTCATGCTCACTCTATTCTTGGAATCTGACAGATATTTACTAATTTTTAACTTGGATATACAATTAATATCTTCCCTAACTTCTCCTGTTGTTTTCTCTCCTGTAAATACAGCAGGTGATTTAGGAGCTCACCCTGAACCTTGCCTCCCCTCTGTGCTTATTCAGCCCCGTTTTGTTCTCAGCCTACAAGGACACTCGCATCAAACCTTCATTTCTTTGAAGTCTCTGACTTAAATCAGCCTCTCTCTCGTTCCTCCCTTCTGCATTCCTTTAAAAAAATACTGACCTCAATTCTCTCACATTTATCCACTCCCAAGTTATATCTGGTTGAAAAAGGAACTGGAGCGCATACAATTCTTAGAGCATTAATTTGAATGATATTTATTAGGCTCACAGCATGCAGAGTAGTCAGCCAGGCCCCTCTGTTATCATCTCAAACCTGATGAATGCACCTTCTGTTTCTAATTCCTCTCGCTCACTCTTGAGCTCTAGAAATTCTGACTCACTGAAACGTTTTTCACAGAAACAACTCCACAGCTTCCAGCAGCTCCTCTTAATCCAAATCGTGTCTGCACATCACCACGTGGCTGTCAGAAAATGTGTCTGTCAGTGAAAGTTTATACAAAGCCACATTTTCCCATTAATTTTCATTTTCTTTCTTTTTTCTTTCTTCCTTTCTTTTTTTTTTTTTTTTTCTTTTTGAGAGGAGTTGCTCTATCGGCCAGGCTGGAGTGCAATGACACGATCTCGCCTCACTGCAGCCTCCACCTCCTGGGCTCAAGTGATTCTCCTTTCAGCCTCTCAAGTAACTGGGATTACAGGCACCTGCCACCACACCTGGCTAATTTTTGTGTTTTTAGTAGAGACGAGATTTCACCATGTTGGGCAGGCTGGTCTCAAATTCCTCACCTCAAATGATCCACCCGCCTCAGCCTCCCAGAGAGTTGGGATTACAGGCGTGAGCCACCGTGCCTGGCCTAATTTCCATTTTCATTTCAAACATGCACTCCTATGGAAAGAAAAATTACATGAAGGTATAGTAAAAATCACATTAACAATCATAAAATTTACCTCTTAGTACATTTGATATTTTAAAATTTACAATTCTTGTCTATGAATGGAAACCATGTCTACATAGGGTGGATGTTTGTATGACTGGGTGTATCCATGAGGTCAGAATATTAATTGATGGAACAATACTGTGTGGAAGGTGGTCTCTAGTGGAATGCCACAGAGTTTCCAATATAGTCTTAGGAATGAGTGTAGAAAGATAATGGTCTGCTGGTCACATTCATTCAAGACAGAAAACTCTGATAGGCAGTAAAAATGTAGGTTGAATTAAAAACAAACAACAACAACAAAAACCCAAGTTTCAGCAGTCTGAAATGATGGTCTAAGTCCAATACCACTACTTAACAGTGCTTTATAACTAAAGGATTTTGTAATTTAGAGACTTTGAAATTTCCCAGGAATTTCTAGCGTAATCCACTGAGCAAAAACCCAAGTGAGTCTGCTCTTGGACCACATTAAAAGAAGTTCAAGAAGCAAGGGAGATGTTAATCCCAATGTACTCACCCAGAACTGTGGCAGGGTCTGTTGGCTTACTGTGGGAGTGCACTGGCCAACTCACATAGGTCCAGGTGTGAGCAAACAGGATGAGGGAAAGGTTAAAGAAACTGGTGATGTTCAGCTTAATGCTATCTTCAAATAATTAAGGATTTTAATGTAGTAAAAGGAATAGACTTTTATCTCCAGTGTCAGTACAACCTGATGCTGGAATTGCCACACTATCTTCCACAATGGTTGAAATAATTTATATTCCTGCCAACAGTATAAAAGTGTTCCTATTTCTCCACAGCCTCACCAGCATCTGTTGTTTCTTGATTTTTTAATAATAACCATTCTGATTGGTGTGAGATGGTATCGCATTGTGGTTTGGATTTCCATTTCTCTAATGATCAGTGTTGTTGAACTTTTTTTTTACATGTTTGTTGGCCTCATAAACATCTTCTTTTGAGAAGTGTGTGTTCATGTCCTTTGCCCAGTTTTTAATGGTGTTGTTTTATTCTTATAAATTTGTTTAAGCTTTTTGTAGATTCTGAATATTAGACCTTTGTCAGACGGATAGATGCAAACAGTTTCTCCCATTCTGTAGGTTGTCTCTTCACTCTGATGATAGTTTCTTTTGTTGTGCAGAAGCTCTATAGCTTAATTAGATCCCAGTTGTCAATTTTTGCTTTTGTTGCAGTTGCTTTTGATATTTTCACCATGATATCTTTGTCTGTGCTGGTATCGCCTAGATTTTCTTCTAGGGTTTGTAAAAGTTTGGGTTTTACACTTAAGTCTTTAATCCATGTTGAGTTAGTTTTTGTATAAGGTATGAGGAAGGGGTTCTGTTTCAATTTTCTGCATATGGCTAGCCAGTTCTCCCAGCACTGTTTATTAAATAGAGAATCCTTTCCCCATTGCTTGTTTTTGTCAGATTTGTCAAAGATCAGATGGCTGTAGATGTGTGGTCTTATTTCTGAGTTCTTTATTCTGTTCCATTGGTCTATGTGTCTGTTTTTGTACCAGTACAATGCTGGTTTGGTTACTGTAGCCTTGTGGTATAGTTTGAAGTCAGGTAGTGTGATGCCTCCAGATTTGTTCTTTTTGCTTACAAGTGTCTTGGCTATATGGGCTTTTTGGTTCCATATGAATTGTAACGTAGTTTTTTCTAATAATGTGAAGAATGTCAATGGTAATTTAATGGGAATAGCATTGAATCTATAAATTACTTTGGGCAGTGTGGCCGTTTTCACGATATTGATTCTTCCTGTCCATGAGCATAGAATGTTTTTCCATTTGTTTGTGCGCTCTCTAATTTCCTTGAGCAGTGGTTTGTAGTTCGCTTTGAAGAGGTCCTTCGCTTCCCTTGTTAGCTGTATTCCTAGTTATTTTAGTCTCTTTGTAGCAATTGTGAATAGGAGTTCATTCATGATTTGGCTCTCTGCTTGTCTGTTGTTGGTGTACAGGAATGCTTGCAATTTTTGCACATTGATTCTGTATCCTGAGACTTTGCTGAAGTTGCTGATCAGCTTAAGAAGCTTTTTTGCTGACATGATGGGGTTTTTCTAGATATAGGATCATGTCATCTGCAAACAGAGACAGTTTGACCTCTTCTCTTCCTATTCAAATACGCTTTATTTCTTTTTCTTGCCTGATTTCGCTGGCCAGAACTTCCAATACTATGTTGAGCAGGAGTGTTGAGACAGGGCATCCTTGTCTTGTGCTTGTTTTCAAGGGGGACATTCGCATTTCAAACATGAGAAATAGGAAAGAAGAAAAGAGTAACACGTTGTAAGCATGTTCAAAATCCATTAGGGCAAACAATACTACATCTCAAGGCTTGAGAATAATCTTTGTTTGATTCTCTGTCCTGCTGTCTGGACACAGTGATGGAGTGATGGTGGGGGGGTTTGGGATTGGGCCCCAGCACTTTAGATAGCCTTATTCTAACAGCTTTGTTGGTCTCAGTCTACCCTGAAGCTCTCACAGGTTGGAGTCTTGTGTCTTTCACTCTCCTACGCTGGTGTTTCACAATGGTAGCTCTACAGGTCTAGAGTCTCAGGGGTGGCCCTGACCCCACAGCTCCACTAGGCATTGTCCTAATGAGGACTCTCTGTGGCAACTTAGGCCCCACAGTTCCTCTGGTCATTGCTCTAGTGGGGGCTGTCTGTGGTTGTTCCATCCCTGCAACATCTCTATCTGGTCCCCAAGGCTGTTTGCAACATTCTTTGAATTCTAGCTCGTGGAAGCCATGCTGCCACAGCTCATGCATTCTATGAATCTGCAGAACTAGCACCATGTGGCCATGGCCAAGGTTTACAGGTGCACGCTCTGCAGCTGTGGCCCAAGCCACATCTAGGCCTGCTTTACCAACAGCTTGAATCGCTAAAGAGCACTGTTCCTGAATGCCAAAAGTAGAGACTTAAGGTGTCCTTTGGTTGGGAACTTCAAGTTCCTGAAGGCACTCTAGGCCTCTCTTTTGCCATTTTACTTGCCCCAGGTTTTGGCACTCTGGACCTGGGATAAGAGGGTCAGTACTGGTGGTCTCTGAAGTACCTTTGGTGTCGTTCTTCCATTGTCCTGATGAATAGCCTTGGCTTCATTCTGTTCATACTAATCTCCTTATCAAATGGCCACTTGGCCACAGCCTTGATTTCCTCACCTGAAAATGCTCTTTCATTCTCTATTAGGATCAAGCTGAGAATCCTTCAGATCTCTAAATTCTGTTTCCCTTTTAATTATAAATTCCATCTTTAAATCATTTCTTTCTTCTCATATTTTCCTTTATACAGTTAAAGGAAGCCATGCAATATTCTGAGTATTTTACTGATTAGATATTTCTTCTGCCAGACATCCTAATTCATCACCCTCTACTTCTGCCTTTCATGAAGTCCTAGGACATGACCACAATTCAACCAAGTTCTTTGCCACTTTATAACAAGGATGGCCTTTTCTCTAGTTTTCAATACCGTGTTGTTTATTTCCATCTGAGGCTTCATCAGAATTGCCTTTACCATTCATATTTCTACCAATATTCTGATCACATCTACTTAGAGATTATCTAAGTAATCTCTAGGAAGTTTCAGACTTTCCCTACAGCTCTCATCTTTTAAGCCCCTCGCCAGAATCATTCTTAATGCTCATTTTCAGCAATATAGTCTTTTTCTAATCTACTGCTCCAAATTCTTCCAGCCTCTGCCCATTATCCAGTTCCAAAGCTGCTTCCACATTTTCAAGTGTTTGTTATAGAAACACTTCCACTCTCTATACCAATTTCTGTCTTAGTCCACTCTGTGCTGCTGTAACAGAATACCTGGGACTGGGTAATTTATAATGAACAGAAATTTATTGGCTCACAGATTTGGAGACTGGTAAGACCAATATCAAGATGCTAGCAAGGGCCTTCTTGCTGTTTCATCACCTGGGGGAATGCAAGATGGCAAGGGAGATCAAAAGGGGGCTGAATTTCTCATTCTTTTATAAAAACAACAATTCCATCAATTAGTGGGGAGTCTTCATGGCCTAGTAATGTCTTAAAGGTTTCACATCTTAATACTGTTACAAAGGCAACTAAATTTTAACAAGAGTTTTGAAAGGAACAAACATTTACACGACAGCAACTTCTATCATTGCCTCCTTGGTCAGTTGAAGGAAATCCTATCTATGCTAGATACTGAGGGTTTTGGATATTACAAACATCTTCCTTCTGATCTGTCAACTTTGACTGTAACACCATTAGAATGTAATAAATTCATCAATTTTTTTGCCTAAAGATTGTGTTTTTGAGATTTGATTTAAGAAATTTGTCCCCAGCTCTATGTCACAAAGATAATCCTTGATATAGTTTGGATATTTGTCCCCACCCAAATCTCATGCTGAATTATAACCTCCAATGCTGGGGGTGGGGCCAGGCAGGAGGTGGTCAGGTCATGGGGAACAGGCCCTTGTGGCTTGGTGCTGTCTTTGTGATGGTGAGTTCTAATGAGATCTGGTCATGTAAAAACATGTGGCACCTCCCCCCACTGTCTCTCTCACTTGCTTCTGCTTTTGCCGTGTGACGTGCCTGCTCCCTCTTTACCTTCTGCCATGATTGTAAGCTTCCTGAGGCTTCCCTAGAAGCTGAGCAGATGCCAGCACCAAGATTCCTGTACAACCTACAGAACTGTGAGCCAATTAAACCTCTTTTCTATGTAAATTTTCCAGTCTCAAGTTTCTTGATAGCAATGCAAGAACAGCCTAACATAATCCCCTACATTATCTTGTATGAACTTTAGAGTTTAATCTTGCACATTTATGTATTGTGCAAAGTCCACCTTTGAGTATGGTGTTAAGTAGAAATTCTCTCATATTTTTCTCCATGCAGTGAGCCAATTTTCCAAACACCATCTACTGAATAATCTACTTTCGTTGACTTGGGTTGCCAGGTTTATTATATACTAAATGCCTATATAAATACATGAATCTGTCTCTTAACATAATATATTGTTCCACTGGATTATTTATCTGCTCTTGGTAAAATACAAATTCTTTAAAATCTTAACACTATAATATGTCTTCATAGACTGGTAGGGCAGGACTCATCTATTTGTGCTTCTATTTCAAATTGTACTTACTTTTATGTGGACCTGTAAGCTTTCATATAAATATTATGGTAACATATTTTCCTTCCTCAAAAAAATTCAACTGGAATTTTTGTTGAAATTGCCTTGAATTCGTACTTTGATTTGGGGAAAACCAGCATCTTTATAATACAAATATGTCCCACCTAAGAGTATGGGTTGTCTCTCCATTGAACTTTCTGTGTCACTCATTAATTTTTTTTTTTCGGCTTTTTCCTCCTCCAATTCAGCAGACAGCCGCAGCTTCTCTCGCATTGCCAGCCACATCCCTGAGACACCATGGTGAAGGTGAAGGTCGGAGTCAATGGATTTGGTCATATTGGGCGCCTGGTCAGCAGGGCTACTTTTAACTCTGGTAATGTGGATATTATCACCATCAGTGACTCCTTCATTGATCTCAACTACATGATCTATATGTTCCAGTATGATTCCACCCATGGCAAATTCCATGGCACCATCAAGGCTGAGAACGGGAAGCTTGTCATCAATGGAAATCCCATCACCATCTTCCAGGAGCGAGATCCCTCCAAAATCAAATGGGGCGATGCTGGCGCTGAGTACATCGTGGAGCCCACTGGCATCTTTACCACCATGGAGAAGGCTGGGGCTCACTTGCAGGGAGGAGCCAAAAGGGTCATCATCTCTTCCCCCTCTGCTGATGCCCCCATGTTCACAATGGGCGTGAACCATGAGAAGTATGACAACAGCCTTAATATCGTCAGCAATGCCTCTTGTACCACCAACTGCTTAGTGCCCCGGGCCAAGTTCCTCCATGACAACTTTGGTATCGTGGAAGGACTCATGACTACAGTCCATGCCATCGCTGCCACCCAGAAGACTGTGGATGGCCCCTCCGGGAAACTGTGGCATGATGGTGGTGGGACTCTCCAGAACATCATCCCTGCCTCTACTGGCACTGCCAAGGCTGTGGGCAAGGTCATCCCTGAGCTGAATGGGAAGCTTACTGGTGTGGCCTTCTGTGTCCCCACTGCCAATGTGTCAGTCGTGGACCTGACCTACCATCTGGAAAAAACTACCAGATATGATGGCATCAAGAAGGTGGTGAAGGAGGCATCAGAGGGCCCCCTCTAGGGCATCCTGGGCTACAACACCAAGCGCCAGGTTGTCTCCTTCGACTTCAGCAGTGACACCCATTCTTCCACCTTTGATGTTGGGGCCAGCATTGCCCTCAGCAACCACTTTGTCAAGCTCATTTCCTGGTATGAGAATGAATTTGGCTACAGCAACAGGGTGGTGGACGTCATGGCCCACAAGGCCTCCAAGGAGTAAGACCCCTGAACCACCAGCCCCAGTGACAGCACGAGAGGAAAAGAGAGTCCCTCACTGCTGGGGAGTCCCTGCCACACTCAGTCCCCTGCCACAATAAGAATCTCCCCTTCTCACAGTTTCCATGCAGACCCCCTGAAGAGGGAGGGGCCTAGGGAGCCCCACCTTGTCTTGTACCATCAACAATTTCTCCTGTGCTCAGCCAAAAAAATAAATAAATAAAATTTTTTTCTATAGTTTCTATGGATTAATGATTAATTCTTAAATATTCTAGTTTTGACTGGTATTTGGAATAATATTTTATTATTATTCCTAGTTTGTATTGTCAGTGTAGAAGATATTAAGATTTCTTAAGTTGTTCTTATCTAAAAATTTTGTTCAATTCTCTTACTAGTTCTAATAGTTGGCAGTTTTTTTGGACAGATGATTATACTATCTGCAAATAATAACAGTTTTATCTCCTTTCAAGTCTTACCTCTCCTACTTATTCTTTTTTCCTTACAGAATTGGTCACAAGCTTACATACAAACGTTAATTAATAGGAGTGATGATGGGCATCTTCAATCATTTACAATTTCAGAGAAAATATTAAAAATGCCCCTAATCTGTGTAACGTTTAACATCACTTTTAGAGTAGACAACTTTAACAAGTTGAAGAAGTTCCTTTCTATTTCCAGTTAACAAGTTTTATTATACATATGTGTTGAATTGTTCAAGAAGTTTTTCTGCATCAATTCAGATAGTCCTGCATTTTATACTCTACTCTTAGCTGATATAATAAATTCTGTTGATATGTTTATGATAGTGTATCATCTTGCATTCATGAGTAAGTCTTATTTAATTATTGTGTCTTTTTATCATACAGTTAGATTTTCTTAACTATATCTTATTTAAGATATTTACATCTGTGTTCGAAATGAACTATGCCTGTAATTGTTGGGGTGGATTGACCTTATCTATTCATAGAATGAAAAGTGGGAACAGGCACAGTGGCTCACACCTGTAATCCTAGTACTTTGGGAGGCAGAGGCGGGCGAATTGCTTGAGTCCAGGAGTTTGAGACCAGCCTGGGCAACATAGTGAGACCCTATCTCTACAAAAAATACAAAAATTAGCCAGGCATAGTGTGCCTGTTGTTCCAGCTACTCAGGAGGATGAGAGATAGAAGGATCAGTTGAGCTTGGAAGGTCGAGGTTGCCGTGACCTCTGATCATACCACTGCACTCCAGCCTAGGTGACAGAATAAAACCCTGTCTCAAAAGAAAAAGTGCAGGTTTTGGTCTTTTTTTAATAACTTATATAAAGCAGGAATTAATTATTTCTTAAAAGTTTAGTAGAACTTATTAATAAAACCTTCTGAGCCTTAGAGCCTTAGGGAGGAGAAAGATATTTTTAGTGTTATATTTATATGGATGTACTGGATGCCAATTAAAAATATGGTTGAAACAATTTCAAAGACCCTGGTTAAGGGAGTCAATAAAGCACTTAATTTTGGCATAACTTGTTTTTAGGGTTCTATTTCTCTTCTACTACTCACTTCCTACCCTCTTATTCATATTCCCTGAATGAGTCACACTGCCTGGTACATAGTAGATGTTTTTTGGTTGACTTGATTAAATTTGGGGACCCATTATCATTCACCTCCTTCCTGGCCCAGAAGCCTAAGGGAGACCTACCCGCTTCTTCTCACTCTAAATAGGTGCCAGTTATTCTACCCAACACAAATTGTCCTTTAGCACCTTAAACTTCAAGTGTTAGAAATAAGCTATTGTAACAATGTTAGTGAGTCCACCATGGCCACGGCCCATGGGAAATTTTTTAGCCAGTTCTGTCCATCCCACCTTGGCCAGGGATGGAACTTTGCCTTTGGGCCTCTATGTCTTCACAAGATGCCCAAGTGCCAGCCTCTGCCCAAGGGTCTTACCTACAAGTATCCCATCTATGGAGGGCAAGCAGTCCCCAGGTGATGTGGGGTTAGGCCACCCACACTCAGGCCATTGAACCACTCGCTGGTCATAGGGAACAGAAACCCTGTAAATCAAGAACACAGCTCCCTCTTTCTCTCTGTGGCTCATTTCTCAACCTTGTATCTGTTATTTTTGTTTTTTCTTCCCCTCATATCAGGATGACTTAATCTTTGAGGCAAAAAACCTGCTCAGCAACCAAGTTTCTGAGTCTTGACAACTCACATTTGGGTTAAAGAGTCTTTGGCACTTTGTTTTCAGTTTGACGTTGGCTAGAGGGGCTTATTAGGTACCAACAAACGAGAAAAAAGGAAGAAGAAAATAGAAAACAGAGAAGCTAATACTTGAGAGTTGTAGCCCTGCCACACATCCACACTCACATGTACCCACATACTCAGGGGTTACCCTCCTGCTAAGTCAATGGACAACCAAATGCTCTGTCTATGGGATAGCCCTGCTCTGTCTATGGGACAGCCCTGCTCAGTCTATGCGATAGCCCTGCTCAGTCTATGGGATAGCCCTGCTCTGTGGAACAGCCATTTTGCTGTACACTGTTGCTCTGACAAACTTTCTTTTACTGCCAGCTTGCTCTTAAATTCTTTTCTGAGTGAAGCCAAGCACCCACCCAGGCTAAGCCCCAGTTTTGGTGTTCACCTGCCTTGCATCAGTACTGTTGGGCTTGCCACTTGTACCCATGGACACGTAGCAGGACTCCACTGGACCACAAAATGCAATGTCTATCTGCTTTGGAGCCTGACACTAATAAATACATGCGAGGCAGAATTGAGTCTTAGCTTTTTTTAAGTTATAACAGTGCACTTGGTGTCAGGTTATAGAGGTAACTCATCTCTAGCTACTGCTGATCAACAATGTTACTAACAGAACCTGAAAGCTGTTTGCTAACCCATGCTTCCTACCACTCTCCCACAACTGACCAGACCAAGGATTTGTGCCTGAACCAAAGGCAGACATCTACACAGGGGATTGGGGCCAAATTACCCAAAGTGGCCCCCACTGAAATCTTTCCCTGGGAATATAAATAGGAGACGTACAAAGGCAGTGGGCAGGAGCAGACATAATGCAGGGAGAGGGCAAGTGGTGGAGCTCATGAGGCAAAGCACAGAGAAAGCGTTAGGGTGGAGTCGGCGGCACAGGAGCAGAAATATGTCAGGGCACAATTGTGGCAAAGTCAGTAGAGGAGGCAACCTGGGTCTCTAGAGCTGCTGGGAAATAAGGCTGCCACCAGACAATCAGAGCTCCCGCTAGATCCCAAGGGGTGTCTCAGGACTTGTGGGGTGAGCAGCCAGCAGAACAGAATGTCTGGGGTCCAGACAGTGTGGTCATGGTGGCTGCCCCACTGCCTGACTTCTGGCCCATAGGTCAAAAACATTAAGAAATGCTGGTGAAGACATTTTTAAAACCTGCAAACACTGACCTGCATTGTGAAAACAAGAATGATACCAACTGGTTTGTTAGCTAATGACATAATTTTAGCAGACCTCCCTCACTTATTAAATAAGAAAGCATTCTTTCCTGGAAGCTGTTTCTGTATTTAAGCAGAACCCAGCAAGGCCTAATTAGAGCTCTTATCAGGATCTTCATATGGGTGCTGCATGAAATAAGAGTCAAATGGGAGAAAGCTTTAAATATCAAAGTTTTGAAGACAGGAGAGATTGGAGAACATGATGATGCATTAATTCATTTGTTGCACAAACATGTATTGGCTGCCCCTATATGAAGGGCATTCTGGGTGATAAAAGCAGTGCACCATGGTCTCTTTTCTCAAACAGCTAAAAATGCAGTAGAGCTGGCAGCCTTCTACAAAATTTCCATGATGAAAAGTAGTGTGGAATATAATAGAGGCATGAACAAAATATTTAAATGTGGATAGTCATGTGAATATTCTTATATAAATCTGCCTTTATTAAAAAAAAGTCCTTTCCTAAGCTCCTTATAATTCACCTTTCTGTCTTGTTTTAATGAGAATTGCTGCTATTGAAACTTTTGATTGACCAAGATTTCAGCGGGGCTGTTGGCTTTTCCTTTGTCCTTACCACCCATTAGATATTTGTTGTGATCAATGAGCAGACTAAAGAAGGTTCAAACTAAAGTTTTATTATTAACGTGAGAGACAACATTGATATGGATGGTTTTCAGCATAAATACTTATCTTACTATTATGTACTAGGTAACTGATATACACATGAGGAGTGCCTAATAGGGTCTGGCTCTGTGTTGCCACCCAAATCTCATCTTGAATTGTAATCTGAATTGTAATCCACACTTGTTGGGGGAGGGACCTGTGGGAGGTGATTAGATAGATCATGGGGGTGGTTCCCCCATGCTGTTCTCATGATTGTGAGTGAGTTCTCATGAGATCTGATGATTTCATAAGGGGCTTTCCACCTTTGCTTGGCACTTCTCTCTCCTGCCACCATGTGAAGAAGGACATGTTTGCTTCCCCTTCCACTGTGATTATAAGTTTCCTGAGATCTCCCCAGCCATGCAGAACTGTGAGTCAGCTACACCTTTTTCCTTTATAAATTCCCCAGTCTTGGGCAGTTCTTCATAGCAGCGTGAGAACAGATTAATACAGTGCCTGCCCTGGGAAGAAGCCAGCACAGAGGAAAATCAGACATAAATAACAGAACCAGAGATGGATTTTTTTATTTGAACAATTGCTTCTTATGTCCAGTCATGCTACAAAAGCCAGTAAACATAGATTGATCTGTACTAATTTTTATTTGTGCATTCCTTGTACTGTAATAGTCTTAGTACTATTTCTGTTATAAAGCAAACTATTGGAAAGCTTTTCATCATATCTACTACTCTCTGAAATAGTATATAGGGCACAATCATTTTCTTTACATTTTTGAAATTATTTGCATAAAACTACCTAGTATTGGTGCATTTTTAAAATTTCTTCTATGATTGATTACAAGTACAAAGACCAGGCAAGGTGTTTTCTGAAGTGGAGCACTTTTGAGGGTAAAAATGAATGCTAACCAGGTGGATGCAAAGAAAACAGATATAAAACAATATACTCCTAGACAAACCAGGGGATATTGTGGATTTTGGCAAGAAAAGGGTTAGCTGCTGCTCTGCAACCTGTTCTTTCTCTCAGAGACCCACGGAAGATAAAGAAACATTGAAGAAATCACCTGGTCAAATCTCCTTGTAAAGATATGAATCAGATTTCTTCATATTTACTTGTGGAAAGATAATGGAGCATCCTCAACTATAGAATGCTTTTAGCAGGCTGTCCCTGGTCTACCTAGGTTACATATGGTAAGTAAGCACTGGACTTATAGATTTATATTGCAATGGGGCCCCTGGAAAATGTTAATGTCGAATGTGTAATTATCATAGTATAAAATGGAGATGTATTCATGATTGAAATCCTTTCTTTGTGAAAGCAGCGCCCAGCATGTGATTAGAGCTTTACATGATAAATCTTGGCAATTAAGAACTTGTGATCACACTGGTGGTCTTAGTATTCTTGCTTCAACAGAGTCGTGATTATCTGTGCCTTTTGAATCACTAGCAAAGCTTCATAAGGGTACAATTTATGATTTTTTTATAAGTCTGATTTGACAATTTGACATAATTTTCTAATTTTCTTATTAGGGAGTTGTACAGAATATATGCTTATAATTTTTCCAATCTCTTCTCTACCTTTGCTTATATAGCCGTCCCTAATCCTAACATAATATATTTGAGTCTTTCTTATTTCCTTGATTGTCTTTGCCTTTAGAATTCTGCCTGCCACAATTGCATACATAATGACACAGATGTAATGCCATTTTACCCATAAATACTTCAGTGTGCATTTTCTAAAAGCAAGTATATTATCTTATGTAACCACAGTCCAATTATTCAAATTAAGAACTAACTTTGATAGAGTACTGGTATCTAATCGACAGACCTTTTCCAAATGTTGCCAGGTGTTCCACTAACTCTCTCTATAGGGAAACTAACAACAGGCAGGCTTCCAGTCCAGGCTGCAGACCAGGATCTCATGCTGTGCTTGGCTGTCTTGTTTCTTCAGCCTCCATTAATTGGAAACATCTCCTTGGTCTTTCTTTGTCTTTCACAACCTTGATTTTTTAGAGTGTATGGCCTATACAGTTTTTCAAAGACACTTCTTAAACAATGTGCTGGACTTGAAGGAGAATTTACCTAGGATCAGTTTCGTTAGAACCATTCACTCCTATTGAAAGACAGAGAAGGCCCTACAAATAACAGGCACAAATAAAAATGATAAAAGCAAAATATTAAAATTATACAATAAAAAATGCAAGGTTTTTATTTTTGTTTGCTTTGTTTACTGTTAAACATTCAGATCAAAATAACTTCCTGAAATAACATAAAAATCTGAGTAAGCATGTCACTATGAAGAAAAAATCGTATTTTCTAAGAACCAATTTTTCTTCTCAGCTCCTTTTTATTTGATGTTGATCAAAACATACAGTTGACAACTTAGAAGATAAAAGAAAATGTTATACCTGAACACATGCACACCCGTTACTTTATGCTTAATAGAGGAATGGGATAGGTGTTGGGAGATAATCAAAGACTAGGAAAAAAATAGTCAGAAGATGGTGCAACCAACTCACGCTGTCCCAGCAGTGGATATACTACTCTTCATGCACATCCAGCTCTGAAAAAAATAGCAAGTTGTTCATTTGCTTGCGTTGTGGTGCTTTGGGTTTTTACTAGACACCTTTGACTAGCATGGAGTGTAGTAATCTTCTCTGCATTCTCTGTTTCCACGTGTGCTGTTTCCTGGATTTGCTGTTTTGATCTTACTGGAATTTGATCTAACGTAATTGATTCTTCTTCAGGCTCATTGATTTCTTTTGTGGCACATTCTCTTTATAGTCAATCCCACCATAAAACCATCTTGCCCACCACCTTTGAGTAAACAGGATCACGGTTTTCCACCCTACCTCCCTCCTTTGGCTTAGTTTCCACCCCACTCATCACGGGACTCTCCCTAGGAGCTCCTTCACTGCGAGACTCCCTCGACTTGCAGTAGTGCACACAGGGTCTGCACCAGGGATGCAGAAAACAGGGCGGTGGCTCTTGTGCGCGTTCCAATGTGTTTGTATATTTATTGCACTTTTCTTTCTAGTGTATCAGATGCTAAAAACATCTGTTTCTTGAATGCTGAAATATTTCCATGGATGTAGTCACTTTGAGGGTACAAATCTCCACTGTATATGTGCATATCTACATCATCATCCTTATTAGTCACAGTATTTAGACCCTCAATCAGTTAGTTATCTCTGTCTCCCAGAGTTTCGGAGGAGTGCCAAATGCACCACCACACTCCAGTTTGTTTCCTCTTGTTCTGTCTTCGTGAGTGAGCCCTCTCAATGCACATTCAACTTCTTTTCCATTTAGGAAACTCTTCTTACGATTACCTCAAATTCATCTGATTTTGTTTTCTTCGTTAAGTTGGTTCTCTCTCTATGCCCATGTTTATTAACTAACCTCTCATCTTTCTTTCCACTTCCCCCAGATTTCCACGAGCTTTCCAAGGGCGTCCTCCGCAGTCCCTAATAGCTGCCCCACAGTGTCAGTCTCATCACTGCTTCTATCACGCATTGCAAGAATGTGATTGTGCTTTCAACTGCTGTAACCCTTTCTTGGGAGTGCATTGCAGATTGTAAAATCTGATATTTTATTTTTACCTCATTGTCTTTCTTTTTAACTAAATTTGTTCTTTCCGAAAACTTTCTTGCTCTTGACTCAAATGGGATTTGTCTTCTCTTATACACAATACAAAATTTTAAAATATTTGTTGAATCTTGGAGCACACCATTTTTAAATATGTCTACACTTTACCCTTCAGCCACACACACACACACACACACACACACACACACACACACAAACTCCTGAATCCTGTTGCCAGCGAAATCACCTTCCCTGTGCATACCCAGCAGGCAGGTGACCGTGCAGAGCCAACGCCTGGCTTCTTCCCACGTCTCCTGGTGCAGCCCTGCTGCTCCCACTCACGCAGTCCTGGGAGGCTGCACTAGGGACACCTTGAGAACACACGCCCCGCGTGCTCTCTTCACCGCCGACTGGAGGGGTCATCAGGAGCAGAAGTGGTGACAGAACCCAGCATCTTCATTGTTTTTCAAGTAGCATCTTTCTTTTTTTTTTTTTTTTTGACGGAGTCTCGCTTTGTCTCCCAGGCTGCAGTGCAGTGGCGCAATCTCGGCTCACTGCAAGCTCCGCCTCCCGGGTTCAAGCCAGTCTCCTGCCTCAGCCTCCTGAGTAGCTGGGACTACAGGCACCCGCCACCACGCCCAGCCAATTTTTTGGTATTTTTAGTAGAGACGGGGTTTCATCATGTTAGCCAGGATGGTCTCGATCTCCTGACGTCCTGAACCACCCGCCTCAGCCTCCCGAAGAGCTGGGTTTACAGGCTTGAGGCACCGCGCCCGGCCGAAGTACGGCTTCTTAATTGGCTTCCATCTACTTGGCAATTATTAAAGATTTATCACCGACACTAAGTATAGGTCATCTGCCAGCTGTCACCTGGGCCGGTGACCTCACACTTGTCACAGAGGGGGGCTGGGCTTGTGAGAGTCCCTTGCCTGCCTTTCTGGGACCCCCATGGAGGGATGTGAGGCCATATTCATTCAATACTCGCCTCTTTCCTGCTCTGTTTTCCATCCTCCATTCAGGCTATGATGCCTTTGGCTAACCAGGGACAGGTGGAGGAGCCATTCTTCCAGGTGCTCAGCTGACACCAGGAGACCACCGGGCTTCGGAGGCAGGAAATGGCCTCCCCTGAGGCAGAAACCGTGGCTGGGGCGATTTCCACTCACCAGTCCCATGGCGTCTGAGGTGCCAGGAGGCCCTGGTGTCCTCCAGCAGAAACACTGTGGGTGTCGTGGGTGAGTTATCACAGAAAGCACAGTGAGAGGTATGGATATAGTTTTTTAATTTCATTTTATTTCCGAAGAGAGGAAAACAAAGCCATCAATTAAGGGGTTCATAAACAAGTCTCCAGAAAGGAATCTGACCAAGAGTTTCCCAAATTGTTACTTTAAGTTTTCATCTTCTTCTAGAAATTGAGAAATATCTGCTGTTAGCCTGGTGACATTTTTAAACCCCAGAACAAGTGCAGCTTCCTTTCATTCAGGAGCTAACTTGTTTATCAAACTGACACGTAACATGAGCAAGAGCCACTATCTGGGGCTAAGAGGCATAATTCCCCTCGGGTCCTGAAACTGCTCTGGACATGGGCTAAGTGATCCAGAATTTATGGGCTTGAGTACTGGGGTTCACTGTGGTAAAGATGCCTGAGGACTGGCAGAGGGCCGCAGTCTCTTCTTGCACCTTTCTTTGTTAAGCAAGAACCATTGGTATCAGTGCCAAAGCTGAACAAATGTCCAATCAACTTCCTGAATTAAAAGTGAACTCAGAGAGCATGGCTGCCTCTGGAAGGAAGGGGTCTGGGAGGCCACAGCTCAGGCTAACCTCATGTCCCCAAAAGCATGCCTGGTTCTCTTTCTACCAAGACATAAAAATAAAACCCTTCTGTAATTTTTCCACATTTTTTTGCTGTAAAATAGTGGCCATCTACATGCCTGCTTTATGTAGTTTTCTAGAAGTGCTTCATATCTACAAAATTTTTAGGATTTTGACACAAACTAAAAATTTCAACAGTACCATTATTTTAAAAATAAGCCATTTCTTTGTTTTGTCCTCTTTACCTAGAAAGCGATCTCAGATATGCATTCTTAAGCAATTTCTAAATATATGTATATGGTACTATGAAGTACTGTCAAACTGAGGATATTTATTAAAATCATAAATACATGTTTGTGAAAACTAAAAATTTCAGTCACCAAGCACTTTTTCTCACAAATTTTTCTAAGCAAAACATCTGTAGCTGAAATAACCAGAATCACATGTATTTCCAAATTTTGTAAACATCTCCAATTTCCTGGATTTCTTCTCCTCTAATATTTGAGAACCAACTCTTTATGAGAACACAAGAAAATGCTGAATGTGGCAGGCATACAAATGGTCTCAGCTTACAGAATTTAACCTGGGTATTATATATTTCAGTACCATATGGAAATAACTAGCTTAACAAATATTACACATTCTACAATTTCAGCATTTGCACATGTAAAGGGATCGGAACTAACTATTGAAGCTCTTGGGAAACTCTTGGCTGTTGAGTAATTTATTGCACGGAAAGCATCCACACAGCCAAGAACAATTTACTGAACCAGAAATCCAGAGGCTGTTTATAAAACTTTATTATAAATCCCAATGATAATAGATACGTTTTAAAGGCTTTTTGGTCATTTGGCTCACAGTTTCAGTGGTGTGCAAAGCAAATAACATACCACCACAGTTGGATTTTTGGTTAGGCAGAAGACCCGACTTTTTCTGTGTCAACACAGATATGGATGTAGTATGGAATTTCCCTGGGATAGTCTAGGTGGAGCTGCTATAAGATGTGGCAGAGTGACAGACAAGAAGCCAACAGCTGCCATTAGTAGTGGAAAAAGAACACTCACACTTCTTAGTTATGCGAGAAATAGATCATGTGTAAACTACATTCAGCAAAAACTGTGATCACTCAGTCAGTCATCCTATTGTTATGGGATGCTTGGGGTGTTGCTTTTTTGACTGGAAACCTCTGTGGCTGGTGGCACCTTTGCCTGAGTTTTGCTGAGGCCCACTGGGCTCATCCCACCCGCTCGGCCTGGCAGGCTGTGCTCAGCTCACACTACTAGCCTGGGTCCCACACCTGCCAAGGCAAGCCAGGCATGGAGCAGTGAGGGGTGTGTGAACAAGCAAGCATGCGGTCTGTCCTCGGTGCACAGTCAGGCACTCTGGCTGCTGCAGCAGAGTGGGCAGCTCCAGGTGCTGGCATGGGTGCCAGCTCTCTGCAAGGCTGCAGCTGGACTAGGCACACCACAAGCAGCTTCCACAGGTGCCACTAGGGAATGCAGTGGTGCCCAGAAGCCTGGAGACTCCAGGAACAACAGGGCCCCAAACAGGGAGTCACAGCCCTGGTTTAAGGAGCTCCCAAGTCTGGGTTCCCTGAAGGGCCACAGCTCTTTTCTCCTTTTCTTCACCCACAACATGGTGAGCAAGGCGTGTGTTTCAGCCCTGTTTGTGTTATAGCTCTTTCAGCCCTGCCATTCAGCTGGTCCCAAGTTCTTGTCCTGCATCCAGGAAGAACTAGGTATGCAGACAAGTGGAAGGTGAGCAAGGTGAAGAAGAGCTTTATTGAGGGACAGAGTAGCTCAGAGGAAACCCTGGAGAGGGTAACTCCTCTCTGCAGCTGGTCATTCCCATGTCTGCTCAGCTGTGGCTGAGCCCGGAGCTTTTATGGGCCTCAGAGGGGTGGAAGTGCTTGCTGATTGGTCCATGGACAGCCATGGGCAGTGTGGAAAAACCAGTACAAGTTCCCACTCCAGTCTGCAGGACCAGCAGCCCAGCCCCCAGTCTTCAGTCTCTCCCTGGCCTGAAGGTGGCGCTTCACCAGGGAGCTGCCCCCTTCTACCCAAGAACTTGTCTGCCTCTTGCTGCCTTTCATGGCACCCAAGCTGTAGGTGCCAAGGGGCGCCGTAGGCCAGTGCCAAGCTGCCCTCCACATCCCCTCAGCTTCTCTCCTATGCTCATTGGCACCCTAAATGCCAAGGGGGCTGAGGAGGCATGGAGCTGGCTCTGTGGACCCAGAGGCCCGAGTCTGCAGCCAGCATTTGGGTGGCTGCAGCTGCACCCAGGGAGCTCCTGCCCCACCAGCTTGGAAGGGGTGGGGCTCCCACTTGTCTCTGGCTCCTGCCAGCTCTACAGAGTGTGCAGCCCTGGCCATGCCTCTCTGCTGCAGCCAGTGTGATGGTAGCAGCTGCTCGAGACCAGCTAACACTGCTCGAGACAGGCCGCCACTGCCATCACTACAATATTTGTTATGCAATAATTATGAGTCAAGCATTTAGGCTGAGAGGTGAGGAATGAAAACAGGGAGCACAGGAGAAGGAGTACCTGTCCCTTTCTTAGAGTTACAAAAACTTCACGAAGGTTATCCACCATCTTTGAACTGTTACTTGAAAAGCAATTAAACATTTCTAGGTAGCCAAGCAAGAGGAGAACATCTCTGGCACAAAAGTGACTTTTAAAGCATGCCCTAGGACAGTTGAAGACATTAAACAGTTAATAGGTAATGAACATGTATAATAAAGAATTTACAATGTCTAAGAAATTACACAAGAAGTTATAAAAACAAAAGGACAAAGAAAAGATACACATATCATTGGAAATGACTAATAGGAATGTAAGGACATCAGTCAATAGGAGAGAAAACCTAAGATAAAAGTTAGAGTGCAGCCAGTACTCAAAATATATATCATATATTTCTGAACACTTGGAAACTGGGCACTGTACTTGCAACCAGCTGAAGAAAAGAGGAAAAACAATCTATTACCCAACTGGCAATGCAAAAAAAAAAAAAAAAAAAAAAAAGTTCTTTTTTTAAAACACTAGTTGTTCCAGAGAAGCACAGATTAATTTAACTAAGCCCTGACATATATTTCTCCAGAACATAGAGATGATTCCCTGTGGCATAGTAAACAAGGTACATAACAACATCAGCACTGTGAGAAAAGCTCGTATGAAAAATGGTGCCCTCTACTGTCAATTTAAGGCACAATAACCAAAACACATTTTAGAAAATTACATTCTATTTGGGGTCAAATTAATGCAACCCAAGGCATTTCTCTTTCCCAGGAAGGAGTTCAGAGGCAGTATCCAAAGACAGAGTCAAAGTTTTCCTCAGAAAGTAGTTCTGGATTGATTACAACACAGAGAACGGCCAAGGTGATTTTAGCTTAGTAAACTAGACAAACTCACAAAGCCCATTTTGGGTTCCAAGACCAGCTAGAATGGAGATTTGGTTCAAGGTTGCTTGCATTGGGCCTTCCTACCAGACCAACAAATGAGCAGTGCAGAGAATTCATGACCGGCCAAGAATACAACTGTGTGGATGAGTGCATTCCGAAACCCTCTTTAGTTGCTCACTAAGAAGCAACTGAAGTCTGACACCATGAAAAGAGGAGTGTCTAGGCTGCTGGAGAGACCACGTGGAGAAAAAATATTTGGCCAGCTGTCAGCAATGACAGCCATTCCAACAGAAGCACCAAATATGTGAGTGAAGTCATCTCGCAGCCACATGAATAACACCAAGTGAAGTGAACAGAACTGTCCAGCTGAGCCCCATCCATACCACAGAACAGTAAGTGACCAATGGTTATTGCTTTCAGCACTGAGTTATGGGCTAGTTTGCCAAATAGCATTACATTACTAAAATAGCTCCGCACTTAGGAAAAATTTAAAACACATGCATTTTCAAACACCTTCTAAGACTCCCCCTCCCCCAAAGTCCATAAAAAGCAATAAAACATCTCACATGGAGCACCATTTCTTCCTGATTGACTAAATAAATCAAAGGATTATATAGGCTATTACCTCTCAATTGGTTAAACGCTAAAGAACATCATGGCTATTTATGGCTAACAGTATCAAAAAGTGCTTCCAACAACTGTACAAAACATCCCCAACAAAAGATATACATCCACCGAAAATGGGAGTCTTGCTTTTGAAAAAATTGCTCTTAATTCCTTCTCCTGCGTTTTGTGTAGAGCCCCTAAATAAATAAAAAAGCTAGAAGTGTGGGTGGAAGAGAGTATGGGAAGAGAAGTTCCGTCTAGGTATAAAAAGCATCATGAACAAGGCCTGGTGGTACCTGGAAGTGTCCATGCTCCAGGACAATGTAGCCTTGTGGAGGACAGGGTAACAGTGCTGGAGGCATGGTTGGAACTGAGGCAGAGAACAACACCTCTGTAGTTGTTTCTAGGGCCACTGTAACAAAGTACCACAACCTGAATGGCTTGAACAAGAGAAATGTATTGTCTCACTGCTCTAGAGGCCGGCAGTTCAAAATCAAGGTGTCCGCAGGGTCATGCTCTCTCTGAAGGCTCCAGGGGAGGATCCTTCCTGCCTCTTCCAGCTTCTGGTGTTGCTGGAAATCCTTGGTGATTCTTGGTGTGTGGCTGCATCTCTCCAACCTCTGCCCCCACTGCCAAATGTGCTCTCCCGGTATGTTTCTGTGTCTTTGCCTGGGATGCCCCTCTGTGTGTCTGTGTCTCATCTCCCTCTTCTTACAAGGACACCAGTCACTGGATCAGGACCCACCCTAATCCAGTATGACCTCACCATACCTTGACTGATTATACCTCAAAAACCCTATTTCAAATAAGGTCTCATTCTAAGGGTCATGGTGAACATGAACTTTTGAGGGATACTTTTGAAACCAGTACAACCTTCAATTGCAAGTGCAGGTGCTTGGACTTTTTCAGCATACAACCACCCCATTGGAGTCTGAGAGTTCAGTGAATTGCTGCAATGGAGAGGACCGTGTCTGGACCTTATATGAATCGAGGGATGACCCTGACCCTCCTTTCATGATCAGAGACATTTAAGGTTTGCTGTTCGACTCTCTTGTGTGTAATGTGTGTAATTTTCTCCCTAACTAGAATGTTCCTGAGGGACTGTGACCTACATTTTTTTTTTGTCAATGTATTATACAGTAAGTATTTTTTGACATGAAACACTTTGAGAGGAGTGAAAGGAAACCAGGAATAGAACAACATGTATTGAGTCCCTACTGTCGAGCATGATTCATACATTATCTCATTAGGCATCATTAGGCTCCTCTCAAAGAGGAGAAAATGGATGAATACAGAAGCTTTGAGGCTGCCCCAGGCCATGCACAAATACACGGTTTGAATGTTTAACGCACCTTTAGGGGACCCTGCACGTGCACCATAACCGCATTTAACAAATAAGACTCCAAAGCGTTGTGGGAGGGATCAGTGTGGCCACAGGCTATGAATTTGATCTCTTTTAGAGTATTTCAAGAAAAGCTATTAGATGCTGGATTTCCTTTCTTTTCAAATTATTTTTGATTACTAGATTGTACTTATATAAATGCAAGTGGCCCACATGGGCACCAGAATTAAAAAGTTATGAACATAAAATAGGGACACATTAAAATTCTGTAAGAAAAGACTATTTGGTAGAAATTTGTATCTTTTTTCCTTCCTCATATTTTTCTGAATTTTTAAATGAACACTTTTACTTCTGTAACAGAAAACATAAACATCAAAAATAAAAAATAGGAAGAATTTTGACTGCGGCATTTTAGGCCAGGACTTGAATACTGACTTCACATTGACTGGCTCAGTGACTTGTATGACATCACTACCATCTTGGCCCATATCTATAAAAATGGATGAAAATATCGTCTAATTGTCAAGACTGTTGAGACTCAAATTAGGTCTTGAAGTTTCAAGTGCCTCACATGGAGTAAAACACATCACATGTGGCACGCATGCATGGAGCTACCACATCCTTTCTCTCCCTGAGCAGCGAGTCAGCTACCAGTAGATGTGACCATGGCTCAGTAGTGTCCAAGATGCTTCTTGCACACCCCAATGCAACACTGTCCACAGCCAACGCCTCGTTTGCAAGTCAATCTCCCACTAGAGTATTAGTCGTTATAAGCAGACTGCATATTCATCCTATACCAACATCCCCCAGAACAGCTCCCAGCATGTGGTAGGACTCAATATATTTTGAATTCATAAACAAATTAATATTACTCAACAACATGGTCTTATCGATTTTAAGAAACATGGACATTTTAGAAGCATAGACCTTTTCTTTAATACTATTTTACAGTTTGGAATCCTAACAATGCATTTAAAATGCAACCCTCTAAATTTGGGGAGGAAAGTGTCACAGGACCAATATCTCTGACCTAAAAGGATCAAGATATTTAAATAGCAAAACAAGAGGAAAATATAGAAAAAAAATCTGAAGACATGAAAAGAAAAAAATTAACTTTTGGCTAGCTCTTCTACCTGGAGATAGTCTGGAGTCCTGAAACACACATACTACGTGAACTCCACGCTTCAATTATCTTGGAAAACATCAAAAGTGTCCTTCATGCCACATTGTCATAAGTGGAGTTTGCAGTGTGGATTGTTAGTTTTTAAACAGCCCAATAAGTCAATGCCCATACTGCATAGTTTTCTGAAACTTACACACTTGTTTAGAGTAATGGATTGCTGAAACTTACACACTTGTTTAGAGTAACGGACAGTGCAGATTTTAAGGCACCAACTAAAAACAAAGCCATGGCAAATATACCAAACAAGCTCCTTAGGCTTAGAATTCTTCACCAAGTAGTTACATTACCCACTTGAATTATATTTTTAAATTCTGTATAAGTTAATCTCTAAAATAGTAAAGATTAATATAAGGATTTCAAATTTTCAGAGCACTACCATGGCAAAGAGTCCTGCTGCTTGTATCCTTACAAAAGTGTGTGAGTTTCCGCCGGGCACCGTCGCTCATGCCTGTAATCCCAGCACTTTGGGAGGCCGAGGCAGGTGGATCACCTGAGGTCAGGAGTTCAAGACCAGCCTAGCCAACATGGCAAAACCTCATCTCTACTAAAAATGCAAAAATTTGCTGGGCGTAGTGGCAGGCGCCTGTAATCCCAGCTACTCCAGAGGCTGAGGCATGAGAATCACTTGAACCCAGGAGGTGGAGGTTGCAGTGAGCCGAGATCATGCCACTGCACTCCAGCCTGGGGGATAGAGGGAGACTCTGTCACACACACACACACACACACACACACACAAAGTGCATGAGTTTCCTTTGCTGTGCAGAAGCTTTATAGTTTCATATCATCCCATTTGCTTATTTTTGCTTCTGTTGACAGTGCTTTTGACATCTTATTCATAAAATATTTTCCCAGTCCAATTTTCTGAAGCATTTTACCTATGTATTCTTCCAGTGGTTTTAGTTTCAGGTCTTACATTTAGGCCTTTGATCCATTTTGAGTTAGTTTTTGTACAGGGTGAGAGTTGGGGGTCTAGTTTCATTCTCCTGCATGTGGGTATGCAGGTTTACCTGGCATTTAATGAAAAGACTGTCCTTTCCTCAATGAGTATTCTCGGCACCTTTGTCAAAAATCAGTTGGCTATAGATACATGGATTAACTTCTGGGTTCTTTATTCTGTTCCGTTGGTCTATGTGTCTGTTTTTAGGCCAGTACCATGCTATTTTGGTTTCTACAGCTTTGTAGTGTATTTTGAAGTCAGGTAGTGTGATGCTTCCAGCTTTGTTCTTTTTGCTTAGGATTGCTTTGGCTCTTCAGGCTCTTTTTGTGGTTCCATTCAAATTTTAGATTTTTTTTTTCTCTTTCTGTGAAGTATGCCATTGTTATTCTGATAAGGATTGCACTAATTCTATAGATTGCTTTGGGTAGTATTGTCTTTTTAATAATATTAATGCCTCCAATTCAAGAGCATGGGATGTCTTTCCATTTGTATCCTTCTGAATTTCTTTCATCAGTGTTTTGTAGTTTTCCTTGTAGAGGTCATTTTCACCTCCTTGGTTAATTTGTTCCTAGGGATTTTATTTTTTATAGCTATTTTAAATAGGATTGCCTTCTTGATTTTTTGTTTGTTTGTTTTGAGACAGAGTCTCGCTGGAGTGCAGTGGTGCGATCTCAGCTCACTGCAACCTCCGCCTCCTGGGTTCAAGCAATTCTCCTGCCTCAGCCTCCTGAGTAACTGGGACTACAGGTGGCCATCACCATGCCTGGCTAACTTTTTTGTATTTTTAGTAGAAACAGGCTTTCACCATGTTGGTCAGGATGGTCTCGATCTCCTGACCTCATGATCCACCCACTTGGCCTCCGAAAGTACTGGGATTACAGGCATAAGCCACCACATCCAGCCTTGATTTCTTTTTCAGCTAGCTCATTGTTCATGTATAGCAACACTTCTGATTTTTGTATATTCATTTTGTATCCTGCAATCAACAGACTGAAAACACAGCCTACAGTATGGGAGAAAATATTTGGAAATTACACATCCAACAGGGGGTTAATATCCAGAATATACAAGGAGCTCAAGCATCTCAACAGTAATAAAACAATTAATCCAATTTAAAAGTAGGCAAATGAGCTGAACAAACAGTTCTCAAAAGAAGACATAAAGATAGCCAACAAATGTATTTTAAAATGTTCAACATCAGTAATCATCAGGGAAATGCAAATCAAAACCACAATGAGATATCATCTCACCCCAGTTAGGATGGCTGTTATCAAAAAGACAAAAAACAACAAATGCTGGCAAGAATGCGAAGAAAAGAAAACTCTCATACACTGTTGATGAAAATGTAAACCAGTGCAACCCCTATGGAGAACAGTATGGAGGTTTCTCAACAAACTGCAAATAAAACAACCTTATGATCTAGCCCACTACTGGGCATTTACCCAAACGAAAGAAAATCAGTATATTGAAGAGCTATCTGCACCCTCATGTTTATTACAGCACTATTCACAATAGCCAAGATATGGAACCAACCTAGGTGTCCATCAACAGATGAATAGATAAAAAAAATGTGGCATATATACACAATGTGTTACTATTGAGCCATAACAAACAATAAAATCCTGTGATTTGGAGCAATATGGATGAGCCTGAAGGGCATTATGTTAAATGAAATAAGCCAGGAACAGAAGATTAAACACCACATATTCTCACTCATATGTGGAAGCCAAAAAAAAAAAAAAAAGTGCATCTCACAGAAGCAAAAAGTAGAACAGAGGATGCTAGAGGCTGGGAAGGATGGAAGGAGGAAGGATGGGGGAGATTTGTTAAAGGACACAAAATCATAGCTAGACAGAAGGAATAAGTCTGAGTGTTCTATGCCACTGCAGGATGACCAGAGTTAACAGTCATAGCTTCAAATAACTGGAAGAGGATGTCAAATGTTCCCAACATGAAGAAATGATAAATATTTGAGATGATGGATATGCCAATTACCCTGATCTGATCCCTGTACATTATACATCAAAGCATCACTATGTACCCATGAATATGTACAATTACTATTTGCCAACTAAGAAAATAAAATAGACAAATTTTAAAAAGTTCATGAGTTGCTGTTTCCTATGCATGTATAATACACATGTACATATGAACATACAACATACATATACATGTGCATATATGTACACAATGTACACATACAGTCAGCCCTCTGTATTCAAAGTTTCCACATCCATGAATTTGACAAACTGCAGATCAAAAAAATTAATCAATAATAACAATGCCATAATAAGAAATAATACAAATTTAAAAAACAATACAACATAAAAACTATTTATTTACATAGCACTCACATTGTGTTAGCTATTATAAGTAATCTAGAGATTATTTAAAATATACAAGAGGATGTACACAGATTACATGCAAATCATGCACGATATCAAGCATTTTTTTTTTAAAAATCTAACTGCTATTAAACATGCAATATATTCTGCCCTTACATTTTTCAGCCACACCTCATATTCATAAATGGGCAGATTCTATGGCTGACAGGGAAGTGACAGATCATTCAAAACATACACTTTAAAAATAACAAATGATTCTACCGACCTGCTGCTTATGAATTAGACAGGCAAGCCACTTATCCTACATAAATTGGTTTATGCATCTGTAAATTTAGAACAGCAAGTGCTGACTTCCAGAATAAGGGTTAGAAACAATAATGAATATGCGAGCAATTTCTAAATTTTAAGGTTATTTACAAACACGGGCATTTTATTATAAATGCTAGTCCTGGAAAATTGATGTCATGTTTGTTATGGGACTTCTACTACCTCAAAGTCCTTTCCATGTCCTATCCTAAATCGAAGAGCCTCCAGTAATATGTCTTCCCGAACCTTCTATTTTTCTCTTTTTCTTTCTCGTCTGCATCTGTTTCTAACAGATGATGAAACCCTTACATCTCTTTAAGAATTCTGCTGGGCTGCTTAG
Source organism: Pongo abelii (assembly GCF_028885655.2). Taxonomy (NCBI): domain Eukaryota; kingdom Metazoa; phylum Chordata; class Mammalia; order Primates; family Hominidae; genus Pongo; species Pongo abelii. Next base: position 168,075,156 of record NC_071990.2, read on the forward strand.
CAGGCTCCTCTGACTAATTGTACTGACTGTTGAGACAGATTTGAAAAAATCTGAGTTTTAGAATCGGTATTTTAAAACGCAGTACCTTTCCAAAACTCTGTAAGCTGGCCCATAGCTATTATGGTTGATAAAGTGCTGACTCACATCTTTTTTGTGGAAGAAAGAAGGCCGTATGTTTTAAGAGACACAGCCATTAGATTTTTTCATAAATGTAGGTGGAATCTCCACTTGGAAAAGTAAATACCTCCAGCATCACCCCAAACCAATCATTTCATATAACTGGCTATTTTTACAAGACTCCAAATACATATTCAGGGACAATTTAGAGGTGGAAACCTGCGATTGTTCAAACCATTTGATTGCTTTTTCTTTTAAGGAGAATTAAGGCAGAGAAATCTGCTCTGTCCCAAGCTCAGGTGGGATACCACGCTTGGAGCGGGCTCTTTGGGAGGACCCCATGCCTGCAACAGCTGCCAACAGGGAGCACGCAAAACAGGTCATCCAACAGCCACATTTCAGGGAATCAGGGGCTTGCTGGCAGTTTCCAGACTGTTCTGTACTCTCACAAAAAGAAACACAAACCAACTTACTGTGGATTCGAGCCAGTCGAAGATATGCTTCCAAGAGCCAGAGAAAGGCAATGAGGTGATGGCGGGACTTCCAGCGGTGCCACAGCTGGGCGTGTGCTCACTTACCAGCTTGCATACTGCCTGGGTATTGTTTATGGCCATTGCTTTTCTATGTGAACGCATGATGAGGGTTGATGTAAATCTATGTCAACCATATAATCCAATAAAGCAGGAGCTGCGTTTTATTAAAAAATAATAAAATTAAAGTACTTTAAGTCTAGGGATAAGCTCATGATCTTGGGAGGAAATATACGTTCTCAGTGCCTCAATTTCTCAGTCCATGAAATGGGTGACCAGATACCATGATGTTATAAGGTGTTGTAAGACAGAAAAAAATTAAAAATTCAAATTTAATTGGCATTCAAATCACCTGAGTCTCTTGTTGAAAAGTATGTTCTGATTCAGCAGGTCTGGGGTGAGATCAGATATTCTGCCCCTCTAACCAGCGCCCTGGTGATGCTGATGCTGTATTCTGGGGACCACACGGTGAGTAGCAGAGAGATAGAGGAGAACGCTATTCCTAGGCAGCATGGTGTTTTAGGCTTCCTAGGGTTGCCTAGTCAGATAAATTGAAGAAAAAGAACTTTACAGTGCAATATAATCCAAATGCCAAAAGGATTATCAAAAGGCAAAATGCATTAAAATATTTTATGAGAAACAAGATAGAACAATGGGAAGACTTGAGTAATTGTTTCCAGTCTACTTTCAATGTGTTTCCTGATGACCAACATCCAGCTCATTCCTCCTGGCTCAGTTCAGCTAGTGAGGACTAAGCAGCGGTGTGTTATTCACACCTATTTAGATGCTGTGCCCTAGACTGTCGAGCACAGCCCTCATTTTAAAGTTCTGTCTCATCGCTTCTTTTAGCACATTCTATTGGATCATAAATCCTTAGTTTTGGTTCAGAAAACACGGCCACTATGTTAGTTTAGGCTGTCTCACTCCTCTAACAGCTACAGTTTTGTCTTATGCTGGCTGGCGTCGAGTTGGGGCTGCACACTGTCCTTCAGGGCCCAGCTCTCTTCTTTCTAGTGGCTCTGCTATTCCCTAGAGTCTCAAGTTCCTTGGGTCCTCTGCATTTGGGTGATGTTTTAGAGACGAGGCCTGAAAGTGGCAGACATCGCCTCGTCTCCTGGTGGGAGCCCAGCCCTGTGACTCCCCTGACTGCAGGGCACACAGAGCCAGACACAGGGCTGGGAGGGAAGAAAACACAGCATTCTCTCTGCCCCGCCGCCCAGTTAGCACTAGTTGGATTATTAACTCTCTGAATACTGAAGAACACACTGGACTTGAAGAGTGAGTCCCAACAGGGAAGGGAAGGGACGGCAGCAGAACGTGAGCTCAGGACAGGCTCTAAGCTGGGCCTTGGGACCCATCTCCTGCCCAGGGAAAGGGGGTCTTTGGAGAACCATTAGCTCCCTCAGACCAAATGCGTTCCCACCACAGCCGAAAGGCCTCCCAGGAACTAGAGCAGCCTACGAGTGAGGCCCAGGAAGGAGAGTACAGGATAGTCTGCAGATACAGGGGGTCTCAGGTGCAGCTCAGACCTTAGGAATCTGAATATTCCCCTAAGGCCCATTGCACCCCATCCATGCCTGACAAAAACACTCCGCTTCTTGATGAGGAAGGAATCATTACCCGGGGCCCAACTAGACTGCCCCCAGGGATGTGTGTGGGGGGGGGGGTAGGGGGTGAGTGTGGTTGTGTGTGTGTTGTGTGGGGGAGTGTGGTTGTGTGCGGGGTGTGTGGTTGTGTGTGGGGTTGTGTGTGGAGTGTGTGATATTGTGGGGGGGGTGTGTGGTTGTGTGTGGGATGTGTGGTTCTGTGTGTGGTGTGTGTGATGTGTGTGGTTGTGTGGGGGGTTGTGGTTGTGTGCAGGGGGTGCATGTCATGTGGAGGGGTGTGGTTGTGTGTGGAGTGTTTGTGTTGTGTGTGGTTTGTGTGTGTGTGTTGTATGTGATGGTGTGTGGTTGGGTATGGGATGTGTGTGTTGTGTGTGATGGTGTGTGGTTGCATATGGGATGTGTGTGTGGTTGTGTGTGAGGTGTGTGGTTGTGTGGGTGTGCGTGGTTGTGTGTGGGGATGTGTGTGGTTGTGGGTGTGTGTGGTTGTGTGTGTGGTTGTGTGGGGGGGTGTGTGGTTGTGTGTGGGGGTGGGTGTGGTTGTGTGTGAGGTGTATGGTTGTGTGGGTGTGTGTGGTTGTGTGTGGGGATGTGTGTGGTTGTGTGTGTGTGTGTGGTGTGTGGGGGTGTGTGTGGTTGTATGGGTGTGTGTGGTTGTGTGTGAGGTGTATGGTTGTGCGGGTGTGTGTGGTGTGTGGGGATGTGTGTGGTTGTGTGTGGGTGTGTGTGGTGTTGTGTGTGGGTGTGTGTGGTTGTGTGTGTGTGTCCGGGAATGGCAGGAGAGGGTGGTCACAGTTAATGTATATGTTACACTCAGAGAAGACTCTTACCACCAAGGCTCAATTATTTTTCAAACTCTAAATGCAGAAAATGTAGCCGTGTGGAAAAATTGGTTGGTGACAACAAAATGGTTTGTTGTTGTTGTTGTTTTGTAGTTTGGTAGATCATCTCTACCTGGCCGAGTATTGTTCGAACCGCCTCCTGAGTCTCACCCATGGACTGCTCTAGCTCCTGGAAGGCCACGTGGCTACAGTTGGAATGGATTTGGCCCGAGAGATCTAAAGGTTCTCCAAAGAGAATCTTTGTCACAAATGTGTTCTTTTAGCACCAACTTACATGACATGACTTTGGGGTCAAATGCAAGTGACAATGACCGGTCTGTGCCTCACACAGTGTTCCCACCATCTGCTTAGGTTTTAAGGTGAAACTGATTCTAATGATGTTTGCAGTCTGTGTGGTTTTGGTGTGAAACTAAAGGCTTGCTCTAAAAAAGTACATGGGCAGGCTAATGATGATTCTGTCTCTGAGTTTGAAGGAATTCAGCCAGGGGACGGAGGGAAGGTCCTCATTGTAGAAATTAAATTTATATCCCAAGAAAAGTCAGCCTCTTTTTGGAAAATCTCAGGTAACATCCAAAATTTAGCAAATGGTTTGACCACGAACAGACACCACATGGAAACCTAGGAGCAGTCAAAAGACCTGGCAGCCTCCATCTGAGGTACCTGGCTTTGTTCCTTTGTCACCACAGAGCTACCTGCCTAGGGGGCCTTCCCCACTCTCTAAAAACTGAGGGGAAGCACAGACTACCCTGAGATGTAGCTCTCAGATTTGCATATTTTTGTTTGACAAATATTTGGAATTATCCTTTTTTAATTTGAATGTCTCTTCATAACAAAGACAGGCCTAGAAAAAATTGATGGGTCAAGAGAGTGGTGTAGATTAAAAAGATAAAAATACCCAGTTGCCCAGTGTACCTTTTGTTTGCCAGAGAAAGAAGGAGGAAAGGAAGGCACGGAGGGTGAGAGGAATCGTCAGTACAGATATGTTTTCTAAAGGGCACCCAAAAATGACACACACACAACCCTAATCATGGGTTTATGTATAAAGTACCTTAGAATTAAGTCAGAGTCACTGTAGGCTTGGAAAAGTATTCAAGGGGAAATTTAAAATGCATTTACCTCAAACTTTTGTTAGTATATTTGAAGCTATTCCACTTTAAAACTTGCCATACATTCCCATCTCAAATAACCAAAGGACTTTCAATCTGCTGAAGGTTCTATTTCAGGTCCTCTAGTTTCCACCACAATCTTCCACTGAAGTCTGCAGAAGCTCCTTCAGTCAGTGGCCTGGAAAACAGTATGGACCCAAGTGTGCCTGTCTCTCCTTTACTCTGATCTTTCTCACTCCAGTCGCACATGGTAGCAGCAGCACCCAGCCCCAGTGCACTCTGCTGGGGGAGCAGGGGATGAAGCATAAGCAAGAATAGGGTGTTTCTCCTTCTTCCCTGCCACCACCATTGCTGAGAAAACTTGTAGGGATGTGCCCATCCCATATGTTCATAAAATGCTCTCACATTTATAGGGCAGGCCCCTGCGTGGAAGATGAGGAAAAAATATTGGAGTTGAACAGACTGGCTCTGAATCCTGCTTTCCAAGTTACAACTTTGAGCAAATTATTTAACCTCTTTAAAACTCAGTTTCTTAATTGGTAAAAGGGGCATTATCACAGTTCATTCAGCATTGCATTGAGATTTAGTGAGCTGGTTGTCAATAGCAGATAATCAATTGCATCCATTTATTATGTCCCATCATGGACACATTCTCAAGGACAGCAGCTCTGTGATCACCCTGGCCCTCTACTGCATTAGAAATTTCTATATTTCTTTTTTCGTTGTTGTTGTTTTTTTAGACAGAGTCTTGCTCTATTGCCCAGGTTGGAGTGCAGGGGTGCAATCTCGGCTCAATGCAACCTCCACCTCCCTGGTTCAAGCAATTCCCCTGCCTCACCCTCCCAAGTAGCTGGGATTACAGGCACACGCCACCACGCCCAGCTAATTCTTTTGTATTTTTAGTAGAGATCGGGTTTCACCATGTTGGTCAGACCGGTCTTGAACTCCTAACCTCAGGCAATCCGTCTGCCTTGGCCTCCCAAAGTGCTAGGATTACAGGCATGAACCACCGCATCTGGCCAGAAATTTCTCTATTTCTAATGGATGATTCCCGTCAAGACAAAGTCAATCTCCAGTATATCTCTGTTTAAAACTCTGTACCTTGATTTTACACCCCATTTCTGTTTTCTTCATAGACAAACTATCTTAGTCCATTTTGCATTGCTATAACAGAATACCACAGACTACCACAATAGTTTAAAAGCAAAAGAATTGTACTTCTTACAGTTCTGGAGGCTGGGAAGGCTAAGAGCATGGCACTGGCATCTTGTGAGAGCCTCTTGCTACATCATAACACGGTAGAGGGCATCACATGGCGAAAGGGGAAGAGGGTGACTGTTAGCTCAGGCCTCCCTTCCTTAAAAAGCCATCAATAGGGGCTCCACCCTGATGACCTCATCTAATCCTAATTACCTCCCAAAGGCCCCACCTGCAATCAACACATGAATTTGGAGATTACATTTTCAACACATGAAATTTGGGGAATACATTCAAACCATAGCACAGCTTTTCAAAGATTTATCTACAAATGCTGCCTTCATTTTTACCACTGATCCATTTCTCTTCATCCTTTAGTTTAGCTTCCACCCCCAATATGCCACTTGTCATGCATAACCTCCATTTTATCAAATTTCTGTCCTGATCTTACCTCAGGTAGCAGTCTTCACAGCTGAGACTCCATCCTAAAAACACCATCCTTTCTGGCTTCTGCCATTTTGCTCTATTCTGGGTTTCCTTTCACCTGGATAGTTACTCCTCCTCTGTCTTCTTGGTGAGATTCTCCTCCCCTTTTGAACCCTAAATATTTTGTAATCCTAAGCTTTCTCATTTTTCCTAGGAATTTAATTATCATCTTTATGCCATGAACTCTAATGTTAATCTGTAGCCCAGACTTTCTTCCAAGCTTCAAACTTTTATATCCAACTGATGTGATATCACAGCCATCTCAAACTCAGCATTTCTGAAAAGAAACTCTTTGAAATGTACAGCCAGCACCCAGACCCCTCCTCAGTACACAGGGCACCATTCATTCAGTTAAACCTAGCCATCGCACACAAATTCTCCCTTTGTTTTCAGGTTCACATCCAATTCCAAGCAAACCTGGTCAATCAACTTCCTGAATGATCCCAATCCTCCTCTTGGTTCTGTCTCCAGGTGTCCAGCGTGTCCTCTCATCTTTCATGGAGATGAATGCCAACACCCAAGAGGTCTTTCTGTACTTACTACTGTGTCTTAGCCCCTTCAGTTATCCTCTTATTCTTTCCTGAAAACCACTCAATGATTTCCCAAATTTCTTCTCATGACTTTTACAACTCTGCATGTCTTACAGGTTTTTACCCATCTTATCTCTCTAACCTCATCACAATCTACTCTTTCCCTCAACTCACTCACATGACATTTAGTTGGTTCCTAGAATATTCCACATATGCTACATTTTTTTTTAACTGAAGGGTTCTTCATACAAGCTGTTTCTTCTGTCTGGATTTCTCTTATCCAAACAATTTGTATGACTAGCCTTTTTCACGCTTTGTGTCTAAGAAAACATCACACTCTATGCAGTTAGTTCCATCTCCCACATTCTATAATGGCAGCCTTGTTTGTTTGCTCTAGAGCAAGTTCTGTTAGCGTTGGGCGCAGATTGTCTTGTTTAACATTGTGCCCAGCACCTAGCACAATGCCTGACACATAGTAGGTCCTTAATAAATATTTGAAGAGTAGACAAAAATTATTATATTTAATAATAAAACTTGCACTGCCTACTTCATAGGGCAAGGAAAATCAAACAGAACATGTTATTGGAAAATACTTTGCAATTGTAATACAATTAAAGTAAAATATATTAACATTTTACCTACTATGCATATATATTGGTAAATTTCAATATATGTGATATCTTATCCATAAAGGCTATTGATATTTTTTAAAGGAACACATATGTATATTTTTTAAAAATCCTCTTCAGCAAGTTAACTTTAAGTGCTAATACCATTAATATGTGAGCATGTTTTTATTTATCTAAAATTATATCTATTTACTTTCTGGCAAGCTGTGTTTTACCAGTTGGAATGCTTTTGTCTGTAAGTAACAAACTACAATCAAAGCAACAACAATAACAACTTGACTCAAGCTGACTTAAAGTATAAAATAATAAGGGGCTTTATAATCTCACATAACAAGAATGCCAGAGGTAGGTGTACTCCAGGGTTGGTAAACACGGTCTCTCAGAGAGCTCATCTGAGGCTCAGGGTCTCAGATGGACACATCTCTGCACTCTGCTATCCTTAGACAAAGACTCTCCTTGACTCAGGCTCCTCTGAGCCCACTCTCAGCTGATGGTATAGATGAAGGTGGTGGCAATGGATATAGGGGAAATTGGGAGTTTTAAGATATCTTTTAAAGCTCAAAACCACAAAACTGACTAAAGAATAGGATGATGGGAAAAGGTAGTCAGGGGTGACCATCTAGTTTGAGAAACTGGGTGTGTGGTTGGTGATGTCACTTACTGAGATGGGGAGGAAGCACTTTGGGAGGAGGAATCAGGAATTCCATTTTAGACAGGTTACATTTGAGTTGTCTGTGAAACATCCAGTAAGAGGTGTTCCTAAGATGATGTAATAGTCAGACTTCATTTCAAAAGAAATATCTGAGTTAGGGATATAATTGGAGTCTTCTCAATTTGCAAATGACATTTATAGCTCTGGGAATGAATGAAGTCACCTAAGGAAAGAGTACTGATAAAGAATGGAGTGTACTTAAAGAAGGCAAATGATTTCTTTCTGTTTTTAATTCAACTTTTATTTTAAGTTCAAGGGTACATGTGTTATATAGGAAAATTTGTGTCATAGGGAATTTGATGTACAGATTATTTCCTCACCCAGGTACTAAGCCTAGTATCCAATAGCTATTTTTCCTGATCCTTTCCCTCCTTCCACCCTCCACCCTACAATAGGCCCCAGTGTGTGTTGTTCCCCTCCATGTGTCCATGTGTTCTCATCATTTAGCTCTCTCTTACAAGTAAGAGCATGCAGTATTTGGTTTTCTGTTTCTGCATTAGTTTGCTAAGGATGATGCCCTGCAGCTCCATCCGTGTTCCTGAAAAGGACATGATATTATTCTTTTGTATGGCTGCATCACCGTCTATGGGGTATATATAGCATGTTCTCTGTATCCAGTCTACTAATGATGCACAGTTACATTGATTCCATGCTTTTGCTATTGTGAGTAGTGCTTCAGTGAATATACATGTGCATGTGTCTTTACAATAGAATGATTTATATTGCTTTGGGCAGTATGGCCATTTTAACGATATTGAGTCTTCCTATCCATGAGCATGGAATGTTTTTCCATTTGTGTCATCTCTGATTTCTTTGAGCAGTGTTTTGTAGTTGTCCTTGTAGAGATCTTTCACCTTCCTGGTTAGGTGTATTCCTAGGTATTTTATTTTTTGTGTGTGGCAATTGTGAATGGGAGTTTGCTCCTGATTTGGCTCTCAGATATATACCCAGTAATAATAACCAGTAATGGGATCATTGGGTCGAATGGTATTTCTGTTTTTAGGTCTTCGAGGAACTGCCACACTATTGTGTCTTTCACAATGGTTGAACAAATTTACACTGCCACCAACAGTGTATAAGCATTCCTTTTTCTCTGTAACCTCGCCAACATCTGTTATTTTTTGACTTTTCAATAGCCATTCTAACTAGTGTGAGATAGTATCTCATTGTGATTTTGATTTGCATTCCTCTAATGACCTGTGATTTGAGCTTTTTCTCATATGCTTCTTAGCTGCATATATATCTTCTTTTGAAAAATGGCTGTTCATGTCCTTTGCCTACTTTTTAATGGTATTGTTTACTTTTTTCTTATAAACTTGTTTAAGATCCTTATAGATGCTGGATATTAGACCTTTGTAAGATGCATAGTGTGCAAAAATTTTCTTCCATTCTGTAGATTGTCTGTGCACTCTGTTGATAGTTTTTTGTGCAGAAACTCTTTAGTTTGATTAGATTCCATATGCCAATTTTTGCTTTTTTGCAATTGCTTTGGTGTCTTTGCCATGAAATCTTTGCCCATTCTTATGACCAGAATGGTAATGCCTAGGTTGTCTTCCAAAGTTTTTATAGTTTTGGGTTTTATGTTTAAGTCTTTAATCCATCTTGAGTTAATGTTTGTGTATGGTATAAGGAAGGGATCCAGTTTTAATCTTCTGCATATGGCTAGCCATTTAACCCAGCACCATTTATTTAATTTTTGTATATGGTGTAAGGAAGGGATTCAGTTTCAATCTTCTACACATGGCTAGCCAGTTATCCCAGCACTATTTATTGAATAGGTAATACTTTCCCCATTGCTTGTTTTTGTCACGTTTGTTGAAGACCAGAGGGTTGTAGGTGTGCAGCCTTATTTCTCAGTTCTCCTTTCTGTTTCATTGGTCTGTCTGTTTTTGTACCATTACCATGCTATTTGGGTTACTGTAGCCCTGTAGTATAGTTTGAAGTCAAGTAACATGATGCTTCTAGCTTTGTTCCTTTTGCTTAGGATTGCCTTGGATATTCAGAGTCTTTTTTGGTTCAAAATGAATTTTAAAATAGTGTTTTTCTAGTTCCATGAAAAATGTTGATGGTGGTTTAGTACGAATAGCATTGAATCTGTAAATTGCTTTGGGTGGTATGGCCATTTTAATGATATTGATTCTTCCTATCCATGAGCATGGAATGTTTTCCCATTTGTGTCATCTCTGATTTCTTTGAGCAGTGTTTTGTAGTTGTCCTTGTAGAGATCTTTCACCTTCCTGGTTAGTTGTATTCCTAGGTATTTTATTTTTTGTGTGTGTGGCAATTATGAATGGGAGTTTGCTCTGATTTGGCTCTCAGCTTGACTGTTGTTGTTGTATAGAAATGTTAGTAATTTTTGCACATGAATTTTGTATCCTGAGACTTTGTTGAAGTTGTTTATCAGCTGTAGGAGCTTTTGGGCCAAGACTATGGGGGTTTTATAGATAAAGATCATGTCATCTGCAAACAGGGATAGTGTGGCTTTCTCTCTTCCTTTTTGGGTGTAATTTACTTCTTTCTGTTGCCTGATTGCCCTGGCTAACGCTTCTAATACTATGTTGAATAGGAGTGGTAAAAGAAGGCATCTTTGTCTTATGCCAGTTTTCAAGGGGAATGCTTCCAGCTTTTGTCCATTCAGTGTGATGTTGGTTGTGGGTTTGTCATAGATGGCTCTTCTTATTTCGAGGTATGTTCCTTCAATACACAGTTTACTGAGAGTTTTTAACATGAAGGGGTGTTGAATTTTTTTGAAAGCCTTTTCTGCACGTATTGAGGTAATCATGTGTTTTTTGTCTTTAGTTGTGTTTATGTGATGAACCACATTTCTTGATTTGCCTATGTTGAACATTGCAATCTTGCATCCCAGGGATAAAGCCTAGTTGATCATGGTAGATGAACTTTTTGATGTGCTACTGGGTTTGGTTTACCAGTATTTTGTTGAAGATTTTTGCATCAATGTTCATCAAGGATATTAGCCTAAAGTTTTCTTTTTTTTTGTTGTGTCTCTGCCAGGTTTTGGTATCAGGATAATGCTGGCCCATAGAATGATTTAGGCATGAATCCCTTCTGCTCAGTTCTTTTAGAATAGTTTCTGCAGGAATGGCACCAGCTCTTCTTTGTACATCTGGTAGAATTCAGTTGTGAATCCATCTGGTCCTGGGCTTTTCTTGGTTGGCAGGCTACTTATTACCAATCAGTTTCAGACCTCGTTATTGGTCTGTTCAGGGATTCAGTTTCTTCCTGGTTCAGTCTTGGGAGGGTGTATGTGTCCAGGAACTTATCTATTTCTTCTAGATTTTTTGGTTTATGTGCATAGAGGTGTTCATAATATTCTCTGTTATTTGTATTTCTGTGAGGTCAGTGGTAATATCCCTCTTGTTTTTGATTATGTTTACTTAAATCTTCTCTCTTTTCTTCTTTGTTAGCCTAGCTAGTGATCTATCTACTTTATTAATTAAAAAAAAAACAGCTCCTGGATTTATTGATCTTTTGAGTGGTTTTTCTTGTCCCAATTTCCTTCAGTTCACCTCTGATTTTGGTTATTTCTTGTCCTGAAGGCAGATGATTTATTATAGAGGTGAATATTTGCTTATGTAAGGCCCAGCCTTCTAGGGACCCCATTTCTACATATCTGTCCCAGAGAAAGGAAAAGCTTATCTTTAACTGAAAAACCTGGACATGCGTGTTTATGGCAACATTATTCATAATTACTCAAAACTGGAAGCAATAGAAATGAGGCCAAATCTGGAGGCTTTATCTGACCGTTACGATCCACTAACCTCCCGTTGTGCAGGAGACCGTGTGTTACTCTCACCTCTGCATCCAAGGGATCGCACTGTGCAATGGAGATCACAACTGCTCCACGGAGGCAGAGATTAAGAAGATAGGCAGAATACGCATTGTCATTCCCAGAAGGGTGGTTGTTCATAAATCTGAAACCAAACTATTAAATAACAACAGCTGTAGCGCTGCTCTTAACCAATAACATAACAAAAATATCCCCAGTTATTCTGACCAAGGTCTGCAGAGAGTCAGCACTAGAATTCTGACTCAATCCCACTAGAAAATACTGGTAAGCTTTTCTCCTAAAATGTTAGGGTATTTGAGAAACAGAGTCACATCACATACTTCAACAGAGTGCAGTTCAACAAACTCAGCCTATCTTCATCACACATTTTAAAACCGAATTATGTATGCAACTCCTTTCTGTAAAACAAATACTCTTTCTTTTTTCTTTCTTTTTTTTTTGAGACAGAGTCTCCCTCTGTCGCCCAGGCTGGAGTGCCGTGGCGCCATCTCGGCTCACTGCAACCTCCGCCTCCCGGGTTCAAGCAATTCTCTGCCTCCGCCTCCCGACCAGCTGGGATTACAGTGACGCGCCTCCACGCCCGGCTAATTTTTGTATTTTTGGCAGAGACGGGGTTTCACCATCTTGGCCAGGCTGCTCTTTAACTCCTGACCTCGTGATCCACCCACCTAGGGCTCCCAAGGTGCTGGGATTACAGGCGTGAGCCACCGCGCCCGGCCAAAACAAACACTTTTACGACAATTGAAAAATAGAAGTTTCCAATTCAATTTTGCAACTAAAAAATAATAATAATGTGGTGCCTTCATGTTAAACTTTGGAAAAAACCAGGGAAGCTGCTTGCTCTGGTGAATAAATTCTGTAGAACCTTGAGGCTGTTCGCAGCGTACACCGACTTCTGAGGCAAGTAGGGGCTCCCTCTGGCGGCTGCTCCGGATGGCTGCTCCGGGATTGTGCGGACCTCCAAGCTACACCGTCTCAAATCAACAGAAGCCAGCAGGAACCTGCCTTAGATGTGGTAAATGATCTAGCTAAGCACCGTGGACAGAGAGAGTTGCAAGAAAAATGGTGGCATAAAGTAACTGATCCTAACATTTCACCTACGAATTGACCCCTTGCAGGGAATGAGACAACACAACTTCTCCCATAGGCCTGGTGGTCAGAGAGGCTGGATCAAGAATCTCCATAGCCCAGCGAGAAGCCACGCGAACACACCCCTGTGTGGGCATCCGTGACCCGGCAGCCTGCAGAACTCCTGGACCAGAGACGTCCTCATCCTGTTGGAATATCCAGGTATCTCCACTCTGAATGTCCTCATCTTCCTGGAACCCCTCTTTTTCTCCTAACATTCTTCTAAATGAAATTCCATATCTACTACAACACAGAAAGAGAGGCGGAACAAGAAAAACTAGTGATCCACTAATAAGAAGGCCCTGGAGCCGCTCGATGTTTAATCTTCTCAAGGGAGGAGAATGTGTCTCATACTTCTCAGCATCTGAAACGCAGCCTTCGCTAACGGCACAGTTTCACTGGACGTACTCCCAGGATCATAGATGGCAGCCGGGGAAGGCAGTGAGGGTGGAAATGTCTCACTAGGCTGAATTGAAGTAGGCCTACCCATTGCCTCCTTTGCATGTGTTTAAGTATTAAAAGAATCTAGTAATTTGCCCATAAGAGATAATCAAACAAGAAAACAAAGGTGTATGTGCAAAGATTTGAATCTTAGCTTTATTTGAAATAACAGAAAATTGGAAGTCAATTCATGTCCATCAGCGTGGGGCTGGCCACCTGCCAATTCATGTCCATTTCCTGGAGGGAAATGACCCAACCATGGAGAGAACGATGTTCACTGATTGCATTGGCGTGGCAAGAACTCCATGTCGTATTGCATCATGAAGAAAGCTGCCCCGCAAAATGAGATGCGATTGACGTTGATGTGTCTGTACTTGTGCAAAGAGAGATTTGGGAAAGGAAGTTTACTGAAGTGTTAACAATGGGTTACAAGTTTTTGAAGTGATTTTAATTTCTTTTTTTTAAGTTTCTGTTAGGCTGGGATTTTCCCCATAGATATGCATCATCTATGTCAGCAGTCCCCAACCTTTTGGGCACCAGGACAGGTTTCGTGAAAGACAATTTTTCCACAGACCAGGAGTGGGAGGGACGTTTTCAGGATGATTCAAGCACATTACGTTTATCATTAGATTCTCACAAGGAGCATGCAAGCTAGATCGTTTGCATGCCCAGTTCACAATAGGGTTCGTGCTCCTATGAGAATCTGATGCCGCCATTGGCCTGACAGGAGGTGGAGCTCAGCTTCGCTCACTTGCCCAGCCACTCGCCTCCTGCTGTGCAGCCCAGTTCCTAACAGGCCACAGACGAGTACCAGTCCGTCATCTGGGGATTGGGGATCCCTGATTTTTGTAATTGGAAATAAAGTTGTTCGCATTACTTTAAAATAAAGACAGTACCATCGTTATAAAGTATTCTCTAAGTGCAATCGTAGGGAAAAGTTCTGCTGAAAACTCTAGGGATGGTTAGTCGTTTTAGGGAAATACGGGGAACTAGATGGATTCTGGTTTTTATTTATCTTCCTTCAAAACAGCTACTAGTAATCTGCAGAAAAGATGCATGGGAAATAAGCCAGGAAAACTGAGCCCAAAGTGAGGTGCAAAGGTTCTAAAAGGATCAGTGGTCAATGATATCGTGGCATGTATTAGCTGAGTCCAAAGTTGATGTGAGTTCCAAAATTATACTGAGACTTTGGGGGAAAACAAAAGCTCAGCTATGCTCATCCATCAGATTTCAGTTCCTTCATCAGTTCCTTGAGTGGCCACCACTTCTACTGTGATAAGTCACCACTGACCTGCACCACTGCTCTGTTCTTGTCACAGTTACAAGGTAAGATTTCTTTAAAAGATTATTTGACTAACAATTGGCCTCACCCATTTGATTGTGAGCTTCGTGAACACATGCATCATTTCCTTTTTTTTGAGACAGAGTCTCACTCTATCAGCCAGGCTGCAGTGCAGTGGCACAATCTTGGCTCACTGCAACCTCCACCTCCCGGGTTCAGGTGATCCATCCACCTCAGCCTCCTGAGGAGCTGAGACTACAGGTGAAGGTCACCATGCCTGGCTGATTTTTGTATTTTCTGTAGAGACAGTGTTTCATCAAATGATCCACCTGTCTTGGCCTCCCATAGTGCTAAGATTACAGGCATGAGCCACATGCCCAGCTATTTTTATTTTTATTTAGTTTTTGCTAATAATTTAATCCTTGGTGGTTGACACTTATTAGGGGCTCAAAACAAGTTTGAGTAAATGCATGAAAGCACTACATTGTGAGCTTAAAAAATAATTATAATACTTGGACTGTGGAAACAAAATTACCTTACCAATCTGAAAATTGCATTTTGTACTTTTTGCTTTAATGGCATATTTTGAAAAAATAAATGCCTCATAATTTTTCCTTGACTGTTATTTCATTTTCTTTATTCCTCAAAGATACTGTAGACATTGGAGGAAACACCAGAGCCCATACAGGGATGGTTGATTGTGAGAAAAGGTAAGACAAGTAAGTCTCTCTATTTGAAACCCTGAAACCTTGTTTTTCAGCAGGCACATTGCATGCATGATCAAACAGATTAGTGTGGTTCTAATTGGTAAACCATTAATAAGCCATAGAATATAATCAAGGTTGTTCAGAAAGATACACAAGCAAATCCACAAAAGGGGATTAGAAACCCAGTGTGTTCAGGTATTCTTGCATTGCTATAATGAAATACCTGAGGCTGGGTAATTTATAAAGAACAGAGGTTTAATTGGCTCATGGTTCTGCAGGCTGTACAGAAAGTGTGGGGCCAGCATCTGATGCACTTCTGGTGATGGACTCAGGAAGCTAACAATCATGACAGAAGGCAAAGGGGGAGTAGACATCTCACATATAATGAGAGCAGGAGCAAGAGAGAGAGTGGGGTGGGGGCAGGTGCCACACACTTTTAAACAACTGCATCTCACGATAACTCACTCATTCTCATGAGGACAGCACCAAACCATTCATGAGAAATACACCCTTAAGACCCAAACACCTTCCACCAGATCCAAGACTGAGGATTACATCTCAACTAAGATTTAGAGGGACCATCCAAACTATATCATTCTGCCCCTGGCCTCCCAAATCTCAAGTCCTTCTCATATTGCAAAATAATCTCGTTTCCTTCTCACATTGCAAAATAATCTCTTCTCAATAATCCCCCAAAGTCTTAACTCATTCCAGCTTTAACTGAAAAATCCCATGTCCAAATGAGTTGCTTCCACCTGTGAGTCTGTAAAATCACAAGAAGTTATTTACTTCTGAGATACAATGGGAGTACTAGAATTGGGTAAATATTCCTGTTCCAAAAGGTAGAAATTGGCCAAAAGAAAAGGGCTATAGACCCCACACAAGCCTAAAAGCCAGCTGGACAGTCATTAAATCTTAAAGCTCCAAAATAATCTCATTCGACTCCATGTCCCACATCCAGGGCACACAGGTGCAAGGGATGGTCTCCCAAGGCTTTGAGTAGCTCCATCCCTGTATCTTTACAGGGCATAGCCCCTACAGCTTCTCTCACAGCCTGGAGTTGAGTGCCTGCAGCTTTTCCAGGTGCAGGGTGCAAGCTGCTGATGGATCTACCATACTGGGGTCTGGGGTACAGAGCCTCTTTCCCACAGCTCCAACAGGCAATGCCCCAGTGGAGACCCCTATTAGTGGGGTCTCCAACCACACATTTCCCCTTGACACTACCCTAGTAAAAGCTCTCTGTGAGGGCTCCACTCCTGCAGCAGACTTCTGGCAGGAACCCAGACTTTTCCATACCTCCAATGAAATCTAAGGGGAGGCTGCCAAGCATTCTTCAGTCTTACATTCTGTGTGCCTTCAGGCTTAACACCACACAGAAACACGAAGGCTTATGGCTCCTGCTCTTCATAACAGCAGCCAGAGCAGCCAGGATGTGGGGACCAGTGTCCCAAGGCTGTGTAGGGCACTGGGGTCCTGGGCCGAGCCCACAGAACCATTCTTCCCTCCTAGACCTCTGGGCCTGTGATAGGTGGGGCTGTCTAGAAGAACTCTGAAATGTCTTTGAGGCCTTTTCCCCATTGTCTTGGCTGTCAGCACCTTGATCCCTTTTAGTCATGCAAATCTTTCTAGCAAATGGTTGCTCCATAGCCCACTTTGATTCCTCTCCTGATAATGCTTTTTCTTTCTCTATCATGTGGCCAGGCTACAAATTTTCCAAACTTTTACACACTGCTTCCACTTTAAATATAACTTTCAACTTTAAGTCATTTCTTTGCTCTCATATCTGAGAATAGGCTGTTAGAAGCAGCCAGGTTAGAGGCAGCCAGGTCACATGTGTAACACTTTATTGCTTAGAAATTTTTTCCTCCAGATACCGTAAGTAATCACTTTTAAGTTCAAACTTCCATAAATCCCTAGGGCATGAACACAATACAGCCAAGTTATTATCACTATCAGCATTTTGGTCACAACCATTTAACCAGTCTCTAAGAAGTTCCAAACTTTACCTCATCTTCCTGTCTTCTTCTGAGCCCTCCAAACTTTTCCATCCTCTGCCTATTAACCCATTCCAAAGTTGCTTCCACATTTTCAGGTATCTTTATAGCAACACCTCACTCCTTGGTACCAATTTTCTGTGTTCGTCCATTCTCACATTGCTATAAAGAAGTACCTGAAGCTGGGTAATTTATAGAGAAAAGTTTAATTGGCTCATGGTTCTGTAGTCTATACAGGAGGCATGGTGCTTGCATCTGCTTGGCTTCTGGAGAAGCCTCAAGAAGCTTCTAATCATGTGGAAGGTAAAGTGTGAGCACAAGTCTCACATGGCAAGAGTAGGAGCAAAAGAGAGGGTCAGGGGGAGGTACCACATACTTCTAAACAATCAGATCTCACAGGAACTCACTCACACTTGGGAGGATAGTACCAAGCCATTCATGAGGAATCCACTCCCATAACCCAAACATCTGCCACCGGGACCTACCTCCAATACTGAGGATTACATCTCAACATGAGATTTGGAGCAGACATCCAAACTATATCACCCAGAAATGGTCCAACTTCAAGGTCTTGCAGTATCTGAGATAATGTGTGCACTGCTCAGGATCACAAAGGCTTCTAAAAACATGGGTCAATGAGAGAGATATATTGATCCTAGCTTTGAGTACCAAAAGGAAGAAAAGAAGGCAGAGTTTAAATGGTGTCAGTTCTCAAACACAGAGATGAAGGCTCAGGGAATAACCTTAGAAGAAAGATATTGCATTGTCAGAACACTGAAAGAAAACAAAACAAATTTTTTTTAAAATGGTGGGGGATGAGGTAAGGTTTCAGATTAGCAGCAGTAAAATTCTCTTTTCCACTAAGGGCACTTTATTCAGAGTCTGCTTAAAATGTGAGAGGGCATCACACACATTAATAATGAATAGTTCCATTTCCTTTCTTTTTTAAGTGACTTACAAGAAACTTGTTGCATAGATTTTTAAAAATCATCCAAATGCCCTTGAAGTGTAATGGTTGTTTACTAGAAAGCATAATTACTGAAAATGTTGGGCTACATTAATAGAGGCCATGATCCCACTGTAAGAATCACAACTTTGAATGTTTGTTATTTCTTAATTTTTGCAACAACTGTGAAAGGCAAATAACTAAGGAGGCCCTGAATCCTAGTTGTTAGAGGAACAGTCATCCATCAGCTTTGTGACCTTGGGAAATCCTTTTACCAGCTCCATAGAGTTCTTAATAGAAGAATTCCTGAGCTGATACATAAAAAGCACTTACTTCGTGCAGGGCTGAGACTTAATAAACAATAAATAGCAGCGATCATTTGATTATCTGACAAACAAGAAACATAGATTCCTTTCCTTATGTGACTTGTCCAAGATCCCACAATTGGAAGAAGTTGAGCCAGGGCTGAAATCCAGGCTCAGCTCTGTTTTAAATTCCAAGTCCCTTCTTCACTCACTTCTCAGCTGCCTTTTCCCTCGATCTTGCCATGGTAACGTCCCAGACGGACCTTTGCTTTGCCAAGATCTGATGTTGACGTAATATCCCATGCTATCCCCAGGCTTCTTCCTTGAGAGATTGAATGTTTCCACATTGCTTACATCTCCAGTGGTCACTTACATCTCCCTGACAATCTACTCTGCTAAGTACATTGCTTGCAAAATACTTAAACAACAAACAAACAAATATGCAGATAAACACACCTTTGCACCTTCCTGCCAGCTCGTCATCCAGCTCTATCTTGTTCCTTTGCTGCATGCACAAGTTGATGAAGAGCAAGCCCCTGTCTACCCCCTGCACCATCCTCTCTCTCTTCAGCCCTCGCAGTCTGGCTCTAACCCTCCTTTGTGTGGAAACCCAGAGGTCCGGTGACCATTGCTGTAGCTGAGGCATTGCTCTGTCTTCTGTTTGTCAACCTTGACATCACCAAGAACCTCTAAGCACCCCCCAAGCCTGCTGCCCTGGGCTTTGTGACTCCATTTTGTACTTTCTTGCCTCACTCCAACTTTGCCAACTTGTTTGATTTCTTTTCTTGACTCTTCTTCCTACTCTCTCCAGACTGGCTCAATTTCTTTTAAGAAATCAGAGAATTTCAGAATCATAAGAAATCTGAAAAGTTATCTGGTTCAATAGCGATCCACTGTCTCCTCCACTGCCCCCAGTATCTCTGGCTGGTGCCACTCTAGGCTCTGCAGTGCTGGCGGTGGGCTCTCCCTGCCCCATGTGCCCGTCAGCGCCCCTGTATGTGGCTGCTGATGTCGGGGAGCGCCCATTCATTCCATCCACACTGCCTTCCCACGGCTCCTTTTACTCTGCCCTGTGAGATCCTCCCTGGCTCCTGCACCATCACCCCAGACTCTGAAGGCTCTCACCTCTCCCTGATCTCCCCCTACAACCCTGAGGTTTCCTCTCTCCAGATAACAGCCCAGTTTCTTCACGGGCAATTCATTAAATATGCTTTCTTTTTCTCCACTCTCCTGTCACTGCACCCATTCCAATTTACCCATCCGTAAACTCTGAATTTTGCTTGTCTCAAAGAATCTGCACACAATAGAGCAGAGTGCTCACCACTCCAGTTCTGGAGCAGACACAGGTGGAGGTAGGTCCTCAGCTGGAATGAGGTCCCAGGAGCTAAGTTATTGGGTAGCTAATGCGGAAAAGTAGTGTTCTACCTAACGTAGAATAGATTGATGATGACAAACTGATGGCTGGCTAGCTAGCTGACTGACTGCTTAGGTGGCTGACTGGAAGGCTGGCTGGATGGATGGATAGATGGATGGATAGATATGGATGGATGGATGGATAGATGCATGGATGGATGGATATAGATGCATGGATGGATGGATATGAATACATGGATGGGTGGATGGATATGGATGGATGGATGGATGGGGGGATGGATATACAGATAGGTAGATAGATATATAGATAGACTGGATTCGTACATAAGAAACAATGTCAGAATCACAGATAGGCAAAATAAGTTGTTTACTGAAGTGTACAGAAAGCTGACCAGAAACAGTAAATGTGAGTTTGAACCTAGGTGCTCCACGTGGGCGTGGAGTTTGTCCCACAGCAGTTATGAGTAAGATGTGAGGGGCAGTCACTTCTTGTCATCCTGACCACGTGGTTGTGCCATGTCTTGGTCCAGGTCTCTGCTTCTCCATCTGTTTTTCTCAAACCCTTTACCGCACTCTGAAATTATCCCTTTTGACTTCCTTTTTTTTTTTTCTATACCCCAACCCCACTCCTGGGAAGGCAATTGTCTTGTTCACAGTAGTAGCACAGTGCCTGGCATGTAGCAGCTCAGTGAGTACTGGTTGGACCCGTAAGCGGTTTAAGAAATTGATACATTCTGTGCACACACAGAGGAGAGGGTGCACTAACACGGCGAAATTAAAAATGCGAAGGCATAAGCAGCTTTGCTGGTGTTGTCACGCCATCGTGTGGCCTTTTTGACTATTGCAGCTACAGGCTCATGGCTGTATTTATACCATGAGGGTAATAACCTGTTTGCCTCCTTTGCTGGTGGGATGAAGTCAGAGGCTGATAGGACTTACTGCACTCACCTGCTTCTCCTGTACCTATCTTGCTCTCCTTGTGCTCTCGTTAGAGCTGAAGTTTCTCGAGGTGCACGTTTGGCTTCTGCTTTTTCTCATTGTGAAGTATTTGTTGATCCATTACACCTGGCTGCAAATGACTACTAATTCCAAATCTCAATCCCCAAGTTCACATTCCTCATATCAGCATTTAAAGTGACAAAGCTCTCTAAACACTGCTTCAGCTGCATCCCACAGATTTTAATATGTTGGATTTTTGTTGTCATGTATATCAAAATATTTGCTAGTTTCCCCTTGAGTTCGTTTTTGGCCTATGAACTATTTAGGAGTGTGTTCTTTAATTGTCAGATATTTAAAGGGTTTTTCTAGCTATCTTGTTACTAATTTCTAAATAAATTCCATGGTGTTCAGAAAATATACTTTGCAGGACTTCAGTGCTTTTAATGAGACTTGTTTTATGTCCACCAGCTTGTCTGTGTTAGCAAATGTATTATGTGCATTGGAAAAAAAATGTGTATTCTGCAGTTGCTGAATGTAGTGTTCTATAAATAGCAATGAGATAAGAGTGGTTGGTTGTGTTGTTCAGGTCATCCCTGTCTTTACTGACTTTTTTCAATTTGTTCTATCAATTTCAGAAAGAGATATATTAAAAAATTCTTAGCTATAATTGTGAAGTTGTCAGTATTTCCTAGTTCTTTTCATTTTGCTTTATGTATCTAAGGCTGTGTATTAAGCACATACACATAGTTAATTGCTAAATCTTCTTGATGAATTGTCACTTTATGATTATGATAATGAAATGTCTCTAGTAATGCTCTGATACTACATTTGCCACTCCAGCCTTTTATCCATGTCGTTTGCTCATGGTATGTCTTTTCTGGTCCATTTCTTTCAACCTACCTTTGTCTTTATATTTAAAGCATGTCTTTTACTTTCCTTTCTTTCTTTTTTTTTTTTTTTTTTTTTTGAGATGGAGTCTCACTCTGTTGCCCAGCACTGACTGCAACCTCTGCCTCCAGGGTTCAAGTGATTCTCATTCTCCTGTTTCAGCCTCCCAAGTAGCTGGGATTACAGGCACCTGCCACCATGCCCAGCTAATTTTTGTGTTTTTAGTAGAGATGGGCTTTTACCATTTTGGTCAGGCTGGTCTTGAACTCCTGACCTCAGTTGATCCACCAGCCTCGGCCTCCCAAAGTGCTGGGATTACAGGTGTGAGCCACTGCGCCCAGCCTAAAGCATGTCTCTTGTAGTCAACATATAGTATGCTATTATTTTTTATCCATACCAACAATCTCTGGCACTTGATTAGCATGTTTAGACTATTAACATTTACTGTAAGTATGAATAAGGTTAGTTTAAGACTTCCATTTTATTACTTATTTTCCATTTGTTCCCTCCGCTTTGGTTTATTGGATCCCCCTTTCCTCCTTCCTTTTGGATAATTTAATTTTTTTAGTATTTCATTTTAATTCATCTATGGACTTTTCAGCTACATCCTATACATGTTGTAGCGTTTGCTTTATAGGTTAAAATGTACATAGCTAATTTTTCACATTTGACTTAGAGTTAACTTGTCTCACTTTAAGTAAAACAAAGAAAACTTGCAGACATATTGGATCCTCTACCACTACCACCCGCATTGACCTGTATGCTATAGATGTCATAGATGATGTCTACGCACATTGAAAACCCCACCAGGCAGTATTATAATTTTTGCTTTTAATAGTCATAAGTATTTGAGAGAAGTTCAGAGGAAAAAAAATATTATCCCAGCTATTTATCATTGACTTCCCTTTATTACTGAAAAGCCAAGTTTCTCTCAAGTGTCATTTTTCTGCAGCATGAAGAACTTCATTTTTCATTTCTCGTAGAGTGGGTCTGCAGGTGATATCTTCTTTTCTTTCATCTGAGAATATCTTTACATTGCTTAATTCCTGAATTCCTTAGAGAGAGAGAGAGAGAGAGAATGAGAAAGAGTCTCACTCTGTTGCCCAGGCTGGAGTGCAGTAGCACAATCTCGGCTCACTGCAACCTCTGCCTCCCAGGTTCAAGTGATTCTCACGCCTCAGCCTCCCAAGTAGCTGGGATTACAAGTGTGCACCAACACACCTGGCTCATTTTTGTATTTTTAGTAGAGACAGGGTTTTGCCATGGTGGCCAGGCTGGTCTCGAACTCCTAGCCTTAAGTGATCCACCTGCCTCAGCCTCCCAAAGTGCTGTTAAAATCCTTTGGCCACTTAAAAAAATGGGCTACCTTTTATTGTTGAGTTGTTGGAGTTCTTCATATATTCTAGATACAAATCTCTTATGCAGTACATGATTTGCAAATGTTTCTCCCATTTTATAGGTTATCTTTCTGTGTTTTTGGTGATGTCTTTGGATGCCTAATGTTTTAAATTTTAATGAAGTACAATTTATTTATTTTTTTTTGCTGTTGTTACTTGTGCTTTTGGTGCCATATCTAAGAAAACATTGCACAAAGCATGAGCCACCATGCTTGTCCCGGAAGGATATTTTTGCTCAATATAGAATTCTGGATTGACAGTTCTTTTCTTTCAGTAAATACATTGTTTTAACATCTTCTGGTCTTCACAGTTCCTAATGTGACATCTAATCATTCAGATTATTATCTCTCTGGATGTGCCATTTTTCTCTAGCTGCTTTAAAGAATTTTTCTTTATATTTGGATTTCAACAATTTGATTATAATTGTTTTCTTTGAGTATATCTTTCACCAAATTCGGAACATTTTTAGCCATTATTTC
Organism: Pongo abelii; assembly: GCF_028885655.2. NCBI lineage: Eukaryota > Metazoa > Chordata > Mammalia > Primates > Hominidae > Pongo > Pongo abelii. The sequence goes on from NC_071990.2 coordinate 168,098,597, forward strand.
TTCAAATGTTTTTTCTGCACCAATCTCTTCTTCTGATCCTTGGGAACTTCAGTGACACGTATTTTAGACCTTTTGACATTTGCTTATTGTTTCCTGCATTTTGTCATTTTTTTTCAACAATGTTTCTCTTTGTCCTTCAGATTGGATTATTTTTATTGATTTACCTGTAGATTCTCTGACACTTTATTCTGTTTTCTCCATTCTGCTATTGAACTCATCCAGTGTATTTTTAACTTTGGTTTATTTGTTTTTCAGGTCTAAGTTTTTATTTTGGCTCTTTTTAATAATTTCTGTTTTTTCCTGTGGTCACTACTATCATTCTGATTATTCTAATTGTATTTACCATTACTTTATAAAGCATAGTAACAATAGTTGCTATAAACTCCTGGTCTAATAATGTTAACATCTGTACATCTTGGGGTTGACATCTGTTTATTGTTTTTTTACTTGAAAATTAGTCACTTTTTTTCTAATTCTTTGTGTAAAATTTTGGATTGTTTGATAGATATTTGAATGATACATTGATTCTGAGTCCCATTACAATCCTCTGAAGAATATTGATGCTTTTGTTTTAATAGGCAATTAGCCCAGTTAGATTCTAACCACAGACTTAGTCTTTAGTCTTGTTTACTTATGGGCAGAGTTTCTAATCTCAGTTTCATTCTCAAATATTTTGTTATGCTTCTTTGGATCTGTTCTGCCCATTCACAGCTAAGACCTAGCAACAAGATTGTCTAAGTTCAAAAGCAAAGTTAGGAATCCCCTTCTTTGGCTTTTTTGTCCAAACTGGTATTGCCATCTCGGAAAACTGTGATATTAAACAACTGTATTTATTGTTTTGACAAATGCTCTGAGGATAGGGCTATCACCACTGAGGAAGCTCTGCATCAGAGCAATTAAAGATAAGTTCTGTGAATGGGTCTTTTACACAGAGCTGCCTGATGGGCCAGACGTTGACAACTCTCTTGGTTGCTTCCAAACTTTGGCAATTATTTTAAAAATGGGGCTCTAAGCATTTGTGGGCAGGTAGTTGTGTGGACGTTTTGTGGAGCAGAGAGGGGAAAGGTTCCTACACATGACTGTGTAACTATTTTCCTGTCAAGTTTAAAAATTAAGCCTCTGGACAAAACACAAAAGGTACCTACTTACAGACTCTGAAAAGTCATAAAATCAGGTGAATTGTGAAGGGGAGTAAAAAGTTGAGGAAACTACATGAAATTGAGTATATTTTCTGATTAATTTTAACAAGGATGCCAAGGCAATAAAATGGGGGAAAATGTGTCTTTTCCACAAATGATGCTGAGAAAATAAGATATCAGCATCTAAAAGAATGAAGTTGGAAACTTCCTCACACCACACGCAAAAATCAACTCAAAATGTATCTAAAATCAACATGTAAGAGGCAAACATATAAAACTCTTAGAAGAAACTAGAGGAATAACTCTTCATGACCTTGAGTTGGGCAATGTTTTCTTAGATATGGCACCAAAAGCACAAGTAACAACAGCAAAAAACAAATAAATAAATTGTACTTCATTAAAATTTAAAACATTAGGCATCCAAAGACATCACCAAAAACACGGAAAGATAACCTGTAAAATAGGAGAAACATTTGCAAATCATGTACTGCATAAGAGATTTGTATCTAGAATATATGAAGAACTCTAACATCTCAACAATAAAAGGTAGCCCATTTTTTTAAGTGGCCAAAGGATTTTAACAGGCATTTCTCCAAATAAAATATAGAAACAGCCAATGAGCATATGCAAAATTAATCAATAAGGATGTGCAAACAAAACCATAATGATATACTGCTTCATATCTGCTAGGATGGCTAAAAAAGTTTTTAAGACAATAACAATTGTTGGTGAGGATATAGATAAATTAAAACCCTCATACATTGCTGAAGGGATTGTAAAATGATGCAGCAACTTTGGAAGCATTTTGGCAGTTCTTCAAAACATTAAATATGCAGTCACTATATGACCCAGTAATTCTTCTCTTAAGAATATATTCAAGAGAAATGAAAATAAATATCCACATAAAAAGTTGTGTGCAAATGTTTATAGCAGCATTATTCCAAAAAGCCAAAATGTAGAAACAACCAAAATTTCCATTGGAGGATGAATGGGGAAAGAAAACGTGGAATCTATACAGTGAAATGGAAAATAAAAAGAATGAAATACTGATACACACTGCAACTTGGATGAATTTTGAAAGCATTACATTAAGTGAGAAAAGCCAATGACAAAGTACCACATACCGTTGATTCCATTTATTTAAAATGTCCAGAATAGACAACTCTATAAACATAGAAGATAGATTTGTGGTTTCCAGGGGATAAGGGAAGATGGAATGGGGAGTGATTGCTAGTGTGTATGAAGTGATGAAAATATCCTAGCATTAGACAGCAGTGCTGGTTGCACAACCTTGGATATACTAAAAACCATTGATTTGAACATGTAAAGAGGGTTAATGTATTGTATGTGAATATTATCTCAATAAAGCAGTTATTTTTCACCTATCGGAATGGTAATGTCTAGTTGTAGTGCTGACGAGAGTATAGGTAGGAAGGTATTCTGTATGCTGAAATGGGTTGTGCAAATTGGTACAACCTTTTTCAGGGTCAATTCTGTAGTTTTTATTAAATGTAATATGCATATACCCTTTGGCCCAGAATTTCCAATTCTAGGAAAATATTCTACTAGTAAAATTCATATATGTACACAGTAAAGATTTGGTAGATCTTTGTGTGTTTATATAAAATGATCTATAAGATATTTTGTTGGGCTGTAAAAATTTGAATAGTCTATACAATAGATCTTATTCTAATTTTTGAATAAGGTCTATAATACTTTTCCAATGTTAATTTCCAGATTTTGATTGCTATCACATGATTGTATGAGTTGTTAATATGAAGGTAAGCTGGTGAAGGATATATGGGAACTCTGTGCTATTTTTGTAAATCTAAGATTATGCAATATAAAACTAAAATACCATAACGACTTTGGTAAAAATATGTATGTTGTGAAAATATAGCTATTTGAATGGAAATGAACATCCAATTCAAGAGAATGGTTTCCTGCCCATCATGAGTGGGGAGAACACAGTGAGAGAGGTGTACAGTAGTGATTTCAACCATACTTGCAATATTTCACTTTTTAAACTTCATCATATATAGTCAGGTGTTTATTACATAATTCTTTGAAATTTTCATATAAAAGGAAAATACACACACACACAAAAGGCAATAAAAATTGTTGCAACCAATGTCATGAGTCTGCGAATACCTGGAATCCATCTATGGTCCCATGATTAAAGCTGCTGCTTTGAAAAACTTAACAGTGTTAGTACCTTCATTTGCTGCACAAAGGCACATTTTACTTCACTGCTGGATGGATCCAAAGGGGAAAATATTCCTGCTGGGATGCTGTTCTGTCACCGGACGGAAGGCAAGGGAGTCCGAGAGTGTAGAGAAAGAAAGAAAATCCTTCAACGACTGCGTGTTCCGTGACTAGAGCCGTTCTCATTTTTACAGGGAGACGCCATCTGCCCATTCAGGAATGTGTGGTGAGACTCTCTCCTTGGGCTCTGCACACCACCGTGAACATTTTGTCAGCACGGGTGACTCATAACTTACACGGAAAACAGTAGTTTGTCCCTAGCAACCGCACATCGTCTTTTTCCCAGACATTTCCAATTTCTCTGCACTCCTATGGAGACTGTTATTTTCTTCTTGCTTCACTCTTTGTGTGACATAAGACAGAAATCTACACAGCTCTTCCACACTATGGGTGTATATGGACTGAACCAGAATAACAGCAAATAAAAGGTGGTGGACCCAGGTACTGGAAATAGCCAGACCGCTTACCTTAAGGGAAAATGTACCAGGAATAACCTTAGTGTCCAGCCAGCTTTAACTGCTTTTTGGTCTCCAAAGGATGGAAATGGTGGTGGGCCAAGCAGCCTCGGGTGAATGTGGCCTCCTGGTTCTCGATGCTGATACTGAACATGCAGTGAAACCCTGTGAGGGAGCACGATGGCTAGGAACAGCCGATTTGCAGATGAATGAGAATAAATGGGAGAAAGTGGAGCCTTTTCCAGCCAGTGTTCTTTAACAATGATCCTCACTGATTCGCTGCCACACACACGTCAGTCCTCTCCTCAAGATGAGCATTTTGCTCACAGTGGATTCCTCTCTGCTGCTGACGTCCTCTCTCTTCTCTTGTCTCAGTTTATCAACTACTTTTTCCCTTCCAATGGCCTTTCCCTTTCTCTCCTGTGCTGCCGGCTCCTTTCCTCTCTGATCTGCAAACGTGAGCCCTCTTTTCCGCACAGCCTCAGATTCCGCCTAAGAGATTCACCCATTCTTTGACTTTATGGCCCATTTGTGTCTCAGTGATTCCCACATGTGTATATCCAACTCAGGCCTCTTTAAGTGATTACTTTACAAATCCATCTGAAAATCACACAGCTACATCCAACTTCACACATCTAAAATTGTCTCGTTCTAGCCCCAAATATGTTCTCCTCTTGTGTTCTCTCTCTTGAAGACTGGTGCCTCCATCTCCCTTCTTGCTCCCAACAGACATGGTGTCATTCTTCACACCCCACGTTGTCCCTGTCCTCATCCATCTCATATCTTGTTCCTTTTTTGCAGCGGCACCCCTCTGCTGGAGTGTCTGGCCCCACGGCAGGCAGAAGGAGCTTCGCTTCCTGGGCATCCTGAACAAAGAGTTCAGTTGGAGATGGGACTGCCAGTGTCACTTTACCAAGGAGAACAGAGAGCTGCAGCTGCCTCCATGGCAGCAATACCTCCAGGTCACTGTGGCAGCAGGAGTGACTGGGGCTGGAGAGAAATGACTGCACCTGGGCTGCGGGACATTAGCACATTTGCAGTAGCAAGTGCAGAGGGCTTCATGCCGGAGAGCTGCTGAGGGAGCCAGGGGCAATTCTTGGGGCAAGTGCAGATTCCAAGAGCCATGGACCTGTTTTATCCCTGAGCTCAGCACCTCCAGTGCTTTCCTCAAGGCGGCAGGCCTCGGGACCCATGCTGCAGTTGTTTCTCTAGTTACTTCCATCCATTTTCCACCTCCTCCCCTTAGGTAGGAAGTCTTGCCAGAGTCACAGCTGTGTGAAAAATGGCACCTTCCTGAAACAGCTGAGTCAAGTCAGTCTTCTCATGACTTCATGTCTAATCCCCCACATTTCTAATAGGAATGAAGGAGGGTAAACCATTTCGAAATAAAGCATAAAGATTTATTTGCATGATGTCTCCATGAAACAGCTCCTTGGACTGTCTGTGGGAGGAAGAATGTTGCAGGAAGAGGACATGGCATGAACCGGCAAGGTTTTCCCCAAAATTCCAAGGGACACTGTGGGGCACAGAACTGGAAGTCAGGCAGCTGAGTCCTGGCTAGGAAGCAGTGGGACATAACACCTGCCAAGTCTGAAGGGAGAGAAAGGAGGCCACAGGACAGGACAGCCAAGGAGCAGGCCGGACTCTCAGCCTCAGGAGCCCTTCAGGAGGGGGCCTTCGTGGGTCTTCAGGGTCTGCCAGCATGAGGGGCTGTGCCAGGCTGCACTCCTAGGGGCTCAGGAACCAAGCCCTTGTGTCACCAGAACACTCAGACACGCTGCTACATCAATATCTTCTGAAGGGGAGCTCTAGACTTATAGAAGTGGGAGATCAGATGACAGATATTAATTATCTGTTAATTAATATTAATTATGCCCCTCTAGTGAGCAAATTCTGAAAAAGGTGTTTTCCTCATTGGCAAAATTGTTTAGGAAGCCCTTGACAAGGTTGTAACAGGAATTAAAAATATGTGTGAACATATGTACTTGAATATGTATAGTATGTATGTGAATCGTGAGTATATATATAAATATGTCAATGTATATTGTGCATGTATACATATATAAATGTGTCTATGTATATATGTGTATGTATGTGTCTATTAGAATGCATATGTATATTGTGTATGTGTACTTACTTGTATATGTGTGTATGTATGTTTGTGTGTATATAAATGTGTATATGTGTATATATAGTGTTTTCTACATATATAATATATTAATATGTATGTCTGTATATATACATAAATGAGTATGTATGTATGTGTACATGTATGGTGTATTTATATGTGTTTATATGTATGTATATGAGTAGATGTATTGTGTATATATACATATATAAATACACAAATGTGTGCATATATATGAATATGTGTGTGTGCATGTATACCTATACTGATATGTAAATGCAAGTGTGTATACATATATGAATATGTATACCTATTTATATGTATATAAATGTGTATATGTTTGTAGGTATATGTATATGAATACATATATGTATGTGTTTGTGTGTATATGTGTATACATATATAAATATGTATGTGTATATGTGTATTTGTGAATATGTGTATGGGTATCCATATATGAACATGTATGTGTGTGCATACATATAATAATGTGTGTATATGTAAAGTGACCATCACATGACCACATCCTCATCCCCTGCTCCAGATAGCCAAACCCATCTCCCACATCCCTGCAGGTACAGATGGCTCTCCCAGAGCCCCTGCCCCTACCTGAGACATTAGGCCCTGAGGAGGCTTCAGTGTCCAGCAATGAGCATGCCAACCTCTGTAGAGAAGGAGAGCTGCCAGGGTGCCCAAGTGGCCCAGCGTGAAGTGACTACCCACCTACCCTGCAGATGATCATAACTCATCCTCTCATCCACACACCCCAGTCCACTTGGTCATCCCAGGTCATCACCACCCAGACCCTCATCTCTGATTGTTCCATGCGTTTCCCGATCTGACCATATTTCCCACCCTCTCAAACTCTTCCACTGCACATCTGCACTTGACAAGGTTGTAATAGGAATTAAAAATATGTGTGAACATATGTAGGTGAATATGTATAGTATGTATGTGAATCATGACTATATATATAAATATGTCAATGTATATTGTGCATGTATACATACATAAATGTGTCTATGTCTATATGTGTATAATAAATACTTTTAAAGAAATTTTTAATAAAACTTTTTAAGAAATTTTTAATAAAAGTTTTATTGTGGTGTAAGTAACAGAGCAAAGTGAATATATTTAAATTGCACAATTTTAGTTTGATGTATGTGTACTCCTGTAAAGTTGCCGTCACAAATCCAGAAAATGAACACACACATCACACCTAGCATTTCCTCGTACCCCTCAATGCATCTCTCCCTCCCAACCTCTCATCCTGCAAGTGACTGCAGATGTGGTTTCTTAACTGAATATTAGTTTGTATTTTACATAATTTTATATAATTATAATAATACACTGTACTTTTTATTGTCTGGCTTCCTATACTTAGCATAATTATTGTGAGATTATTCAATATGGTGATATGTATCAATAGTTTGTTTCTTTTTATTACTGAGCAGTATTCCATTGTGTGGATATACCAAAAGATACTTACCCATTCACCTGCTGAGAAACATTTGGGCTATTTTCAGTTGTGGCTATGACAAAGCCTTTTTGAACGTTTGTGTGCCAATATTTCTGTGTAATAAAATTTTCATTTCTCTTGAGTAAATATCTAGGCATGGAAAGCCTGGGCCATATGATAGATATCTCTAATTTTTTTCGAAAAATACCAAACCCTTTCCAAAGTAGATGGACAATTTTACATTGCTACTGCCAGTATGTGAGACTGGTGCTCCACACTTTGCCAACACTTAGTATGATTAGTCTTTTAAATTTTAGCTATTATGGTAGGTGTTTAGTGGTTTCTCATTGTAGTTTCAGTTTGCATTTTCATATTAATTAATTATGTTGAGCATATTTTCATTTTCTTATTATCTAGTATATCTTATCTTGTGAAGTGTGTTAAGATCTTTTACCATATTTTAATTGTTTTCTTAAAATTTAGTGGTGAGAATTCTCTACATATTGTGTGTAGGTACAAGCCCTTTGTTGTATATATATTTTATAAATATTTTCTCCTACTCTGTTGCTTGCCTTTTTATGTTCATAACAGTGTGTTTTAAAAAGCAAAAGTTTTAATTTTAAGGAAGTCAAATTTATTGAGTTTTTTGTATTCTATAATTGTGGCTTGGAGGTCCTTTAAAAAATACATTTGCCAAATCCAATCTCACTCAGATTTTCTCCTCTGTTTTCTTCTGGAAGTTTTATAGTTTTTCTATTACATTTTGGCCTATTGCCTATTTCCAGTTGACATTTGAAATGGTGAGAGGTAAGGGTCTATGTTTTGAGTCAATCTGTTTGTTTTTCATTTGGCTATCCAATTGTCCAAAAAAGATTTGTTGATGAGATTATTCTTGAGTTGCTTTGACCGCTTTGTCAAAAATCAGTAGAGCATAGGCGTGTGGATCTATTTCTGCAGTTTCTAGTTAGTTGATCTCTTTTTCTATCTTTTTACCACACAGCTTTGATTAATGTAGTTCTAAAATATAGCTGGGCATGGTGGTACATGCCTGTAGTTTCAGCTACAGGAAGGAGAATCACTTGAGCCCAGGAGTTCAAGACTGTAGTGGGCTATGACAGCACCTATGAATAGATGCTGCACTCCAGCCTGGGCAACATAGGGAGAATCCATCTCTAAACAAAATAATAATGACAATAATAAAATGTGTCTTGAAATCATACAGGACAGGTTTTCCAACTTCATTCTTTTTCGAAGTCATTTTGGCTATATTAGGTTGTTTGCATTTCCAGTTAGGTTTTAGAATTAGCTTCTTAACATCTGTCAAAAAAAGACTGCTGGGATTTGATTGGAGTAGACTTGAATCTATAGATCAATTTGAAGGGAAATGACATCTTAATAATATTGTCTTCTAATTAATAAACATAATACATCTCTTCATGTATCTAAATCTTCTTTTACTTTTCTTAGGAATGCTTTGCAGCAAGATATTACAAATAAGATAAGTGCCCACAAGTAAGTAATATAAATCATAATGCATGATGTTATATCAGGTGAGAGACATATATTACTAGGTAAAATGGAAAACCCAAATTACAGCAGATTAAACAGATTGAATTTTGATTTTCTCTGATGTAGAAGTCTTGAAGGAGACAGTTCAAGCCTTGTATGAAAGATCCATGATGGTGTCAGGGGCCCAGGTCTTTCTGTATTTCTTGTCTGTCAACCTGACCACATGGCTTCCATTCATGGTCAAAGACACTGCTCAAACTATTATCAATTCATCCACAATACAGACAGAAATTCAGAAGAGGGTGGTGGGTGGGAGGAAAACTGCTTAAAACACAGTGGGAGAAGTTTAGAACTCAATTAAGAAAAGCAAAGAAGTGGGAAAGAATCATCATTTAAAGAAGTAAAGGTAAAAAGGATGCATTCAACTGACATGCCAAGAAGATCCAACAGATGCAGAACGGATATTCCCAAAGGGAGAATGAAGATCACAGAACAGAACATCAAGCTATAAATTGTAAAGAAATAAGCTACAAGTTATAAATGAACTAAAGAAATAAAAGCTTGTTCTTTAGATAGAAAAGTCTGCTGTAACCATTAAAAAATTGACAGAGAACAATCCACAAGTTATTGAGAGGTTACTGAGAAGCAATGGCAAAGAAAAAAAGCCTTTTGACATCCAGACAAAACAGGCTAAGTCACCTATAACAGAAGAATACCTGTGGCCCCGGGATGATTGCTAGCAGCATTCCTTTCCACACGTCAGCTGAGCAATGTCTACAGATTCTCAAAGAGAGAAGAAAATTCAGCATACAGCCAGTGAATTTTTCTGTTCAGTTAAATTGTTGTTTAAGTGCAAAGGGATAAAATATAAAGTATAAATAGATAGTAATAAAAGTAACAGCCTAAATAAAATACAAATGTCCAGTTTACTAAGCCATACACATAAAACAATAAAAACAGAGGTTAGTCTAGTGAAAAACAAGTTGTAAATAAGCAATAAAAATAGTAAATGTAAGTAAAAGTCATGATAAAATGAATACTAAGAATATCTTTCACAACAACAAATGCAATTGAACTAATCTCATATTTCAAAGAAAGTCTCTCAAACTGGATCAAAAAGCAAAACCATATATATGCAATTTTTTAAGAAATGCTTAAAATAGAACATACCTGAGAAACTGGTAACAGGAGTTTCAACTGAAGAATAGGATCACAGTTTGAAGTGAGACAAGAATTTTTTGCCCCACAAATTATACTATATATTAAAAGATCTTAATTTTTATGTTTTCACGACCAGAAAGATACTCCCAGGTATTAGCGGGGCCTACCTGGGAAAGGGGTTTAAATTCAAATTATTTTTAAAACACAGTGTGATGAAACCAAATATTTTTGCAGGTCAGAAACACAGGTCAAGAGTTTCTAATCCTGATGTCGTTACTTAAAAGAAAAAAGTTTTCACATAGGAGGCAAAGGAAGTCAAGTGCAGTTGTAGTAGTGGGGGCTGTGAATTCCCAAGGCCATGAGAAGGTTTTTGGAGGAACTAGGACGAGAAAGGGCTGTGAAGAATGGGTAGAGGTGGGCAGCCAAGGATAGCGGGAGGCAGAGAGAGCAGCAGGGCCTTGCATCCCGGTCATTGAAGTTCAATGTGTGTCCATCCTATCACACTGAGAGCTTCCTATCATGAACTCTGCAGCTGCCGCTGCACTTTATACTTAGAAAACCATGTCATAGGAAGTCATCATGTCGTGGAAAATCATCAACTTTGGATTCAGGTGAGTGCAAATTCAACTCCAACCAATGACTGCAACCATTGCAGCCAAATTCAACCCCAAGCAATGGCTGCAAACAGAACACAGGTTAATTGTTAACTCCTAACAATTAAGCTGTTTGGCTTCTCCCAAATATATCAAGATATGGGAACTATTGAAGGCAATACATCTATATCGTGGTGTGTATTTTTAGAATTTCATGTTTACCATTCATAGTTTCCATAGAATTCAGGCTGGAGGAAAGGCTTCTGCCCAGGTGCTGCTTAGGCATCCTCCCTCCATGCCCTATGCCCCCTACCTCATCCGCCCTCGCTCTGTCTTTACATTCACTTTCCATCGATTCAATTTTTTGGAAGGTTTTTCTTTAATCTGATGTAGCATCCAAAATAAGGTGGCAGAACAGAAGAACCATTATTTGCTTGTGGATAGTTACCTTTGCAAGCCATGGAACCATCTATTTGCCTTAGGTGCCCTCAGGTCAGACCCATGAACTTCATGAATAGCCAAGCCTGCAAGAACACACACACTGCCTGTTTGCCTCATCAGGAGGGAATGTGCTCAGAGTCAGGACTGCAATAAGGAAGATTCATATGTCACCCTCGCTTTGACATTCTTGATCTAAGGCCACCCCACTGCCCCAGCACAATGATTAAAACTGCCAATTGCATCTAATTAAAAGTAGTGGGACCTAAGAGCTGCTCTGGAAACATATGGAAAACCCATCTTAATGACCACTAACTAGCTGCATTTTCTTTCTGAAAGTTCCATCTAAACTCTATGAAATGTCACCATGACATGGGGCAAAATATTCACACCAATGCCACAGATTTGTTCTGATGGGAGAATCTTATATCCACCCAACTTTCAATTAGCCAGACAGAAAGCACTTTGTGATCACTCGGGGACTTTGGCCTCACATCTCATAAACAGAACACAGCCCAGCCTCCAGCACTGGGTGGCAGAACTACCCCTATGGAGCTGGCACCTGGGCTGAACACTCACAGAGAAACCAGTGGTCAAAATCCTGTGGCTACACTTACATGAAGTTGGAAAGTTCTCCAGGAAATACGATTCTATCACATCTTCAGAATACTTAAAATCTTTTCAGTGAAGTTCAATGTCAACCACTGGAAATTGTTTTCAAATGTGTTATCCATGACATTAATTTATGATGATGAAGAAATGATGTCTTTTCAGAATAGCATTTTAAACCTAGATGTGTGTTAAGTTTTGAGCAGTTGAGTCAGGTGTCATGCTGTCTGAAACATATATTGTCATATTGTAAAGAGTGGTATTGTTTAAGAATAGTGTAGAAATGATGCTAAAATAATCCAGATGAACCCAACAATGTAACTTTGATTTAGTCACACTAGTGGTGAGAGACCGCAGTAGGCAGTAACTAGCTGTGAATATCCTGGGCACGACGTACAGGAACAACCACGGACTTTTGAAACAGACTTGCCTGGGTTTTAATTTCCACATTCCTCTGGTTATGTAAGCGTGACAAGCATCTGAAACCTTCAAGCTCCAGGCTGACTATGAACGTAGAGCTTCCAACACCTATCCCATCAAGGTTGTTGCAGTGAAAAATATCTATGGGAAGACATTTCATGGCATAAAATCATCCTGTTGATTTTCCTCTTTCCTCCCTAGTTTTCTGAAGTTCACATCTGGAATTTTGGAATATGCTCTCTCCTAGAGGCCCCACTGTTTCTGCTCTATAAAAATGCACATAGTAACAGCACCTGTCTCAATGGGTTACTGAAGAGATAAAGTAAGAATGCATTATTAGAGACAATCCCTGGCATAGACTGAGCCTTTAGATGCTAGCTATGATCATCATGCTTGGTTAAGGTCCTGGCAGATTTTTTAAAGAGTCCATATCTATAATAGAAATAGAATATGAAGATGTGGCAGAAAAATTTGGAAAGATACAGGAAATAAGTTAGTAAGGGAGAAACAAGAGGGGAAAATATTCATTTTATGGAAAGAAACTAAACTAAATAGGGGCAAGGCATAGATAGGAGGAGAGGAACTTGGCCAGGGGCGGTGGCTCACACCTTCAGCACTTTGGGAGGCCAAGGAGGGGGAATCACTTAAGCTCAGGAGTTTGAGAATAGCTTGGGCAACATGGTGAAACCTTGTTGCTACAAAATGAAAATTTAAAAATGATCCGGGCATGGTAATGCGTGCCTGTAGCCCCAGCTACTCGGGAGCATGAGGTAAGAGGATCGCCTGAACCCAGGAATCAAAGCTGCAGTGAGCCGTGATCTCACCACGGCACCCCAGCCTGGTAGACAGAGGGAGACCCTGTCTCAAAAAAAAAAAAGAAAAAAAAAAGCAGAACTTATATGAGCACATTTAATGTACTTATCCATTATAGTGCTAGTGCAAAAATGAAACATGGTATATGAAGCAACTCATTGAGACTTAGGCCATCACGCTAATAAATTTCTTGCAAAACTCACATACACACAGTGGCCATGTTTTCAAGCCAAAAACTGAAGCATACAATTAAGCATACAATTTGACTTCTGGTCGTGCAGTAAACTAAAAATTATAATAAATACTTAGTATTTCACGAGTGCTTACAATGTTCTTAATGCAAGACTTTTTAATGCAACTTCTTGCTTTTTAATACTTTCAATATAGTTGTGCTCTTTTGAAAAAGACAAAACCAGATTATTTCTAACTAAAATAATCTGTGTGTTCTTTCTTTAATTTAATCTCAATATATTGAATAACAATACGCAATCATATCCTATGCATTTTAGTTCACAAAATATTGTTCTTTGGATATGGTTTTGAGGATGTGCAAAGTTCTCAAACCGTTTTCCCCAATGTGAAAGTAAAGTTAGGCCAAGTCGCATGAACAGCAGTTGTAGTTTCTATAGGAGACGTTCTACAAAGAAATCACACATAAGTTGGCTCAAACTGTAGTTAATTATCCATGTCAAAAATAAATCCTCAAGAGACTATTAAGATGTGCCACTTTCTTTAAAAACATGTACCTTTTAATTAGAATACACACGACCTCCTGTTTCTCATTCCAACTTCCATCCATCACTCAGACCCAAGGAATTTTCTTCAGTGCCGTCTGAACACTGTGTTGTCCTGGCGAGCACATTCTTCCACATAGGTGAGGAATGGCGTGTATTTCCAGCACTTGGCCTCTAAGAACAGAGCACACAGCAACCAGCATGGAAGAGGCCTCCGCCTGCAGTCAGGGAGCAAAGCAAAAGCATCCCTCAAAGAAGTCAGAGCTAAATGAGGCCCAGCATGTGCTCGCTGTAGGGCAACTCTTTTGATTCGTACCAGAGGGAGGTCTTCACTCTGTGTTTGGGGCAGTGATTTCCTGTCTCTGTCATACAAACCCGCAAAAACAATGTTAGCAAAACCCCGATCTTTAACAGGAAAGTAGCATGACCAAATATTTCCAGAGAAATCTTATGTGCTTGCTGTAAGGGAAATTGCCTGATCAAATGTCATATAGTCAGGAATACTCTAGAACAGTGGTCCTCAACCTTTTTGGCATCAGGGACTAGTTTCATGGCTGGCAACTTTTCCACAGATTGGGGAGGAGGGAATGGTTTCAGGAGGATTCAAGTGCATTACATGTATTCTGCATTTTTTTTATTTATTTATTTTTATTTTTTTAAGACAGCATTTCCTTCTGTTGCCCAGGCTGGAGCACAGTGATGCGATCTCCGCTCACTGCAACCTCCACCTCCCGGGTTCACACAATTCTTCTGCCTTAGCCTCCTGAGTAGCTGAGATTACAGGTGCACACCACCAAGCCTGGCTAATTTTTGTATTTTTAGTAGAGACAGGGTTTCATCATATTGGCCAGGCTGGTCTCGAACTCCTGATTTCAAAGTGATCTGCCTGCCTCAGCCTCCTGAAGTGCTGGGAGTACAGGTGTGTGTGCTTCATTTCTATTATTATTACATCATAATATATAATAAAATAATTATACAATGGTGACGTGTATCAGTGATGTAGAATCAATGGGAGCCCTGAGCTTGTTTTCCTGCAACTAGACAGTCCCGTGTGGGGTGATGGGAGACGGTGACACCTGAAGTGTGTCGCTTATGTCCAGGCTACTCTGTAATCTCATTTTAGTTGCTGTCATTGTAGAAAACCCTGCTTCACAAAGACAGATTGTTGGACATGGAAGCAGGCTTTTCAGTGCTTTTGTGGCAACCTCAGGATGTTCTACCTGGACTTTCATCCAGAACATATGGAGATTTGAAGTTGTCTCAAACATATTTTTAAAGCCACTGTTTTGCCATCTCAAGCAGTTGATCCTCTTCTAGCACAGACAGTCAGTTTACTGGGCTTGTTCACAAATGGGTCACGGATCCATTCCTTCCCAGTTTGGGGTTCTTTTATGGTTGGTAGTATTGTGTAGGTGATCATGTGTCAGCTGCGGGAAAGAAGGCCCTGGCTCCATCTCTTTCACAATCTCTACTAATGTTTGAAACATGTCAGAAATCCCAGTGTTCACTTGTCACCCCCATAATTCCACTTTGGCTTTGAATGCAGCTGCTTTATCTGACGACTTGAACACAGCTGTCATTCTCCCCTGAAGTGACAGATTCATTTCATTGAACAGGTTAAACAGGTCACACAAGTAAGCAAGTTTTGAAACCCATTCTATGTCACTGAAATGTGCTGCCAGTGGTGACTGTTTTTCTAAAACAAATCCCTGAATTCTAAAAGAATCTCCTAATTCAAAAACTATGGCCAGCAATCTACCTTTAGAAAGCATCTCACTTCTGTGTGTGAGAAGGTGTATGTGCTCTGCATTGATCTACTTGCAGAGCTGCATGAACAGACATAAGTTAAGAGTATGTACTTTAATGTGGTTGATCATTTTAATCACATCATGCAAAATGTTGTTAAGTTCAGGGGATGTTTTTTGGTTAGCCAGCATTTCTCTGTGGATGACACAGTGTGTGGACTCACATTCAGAAGCGACCTCTTTGACCCGAGTAGTGAAACCAGAAAGCCGTCCAGTGATGGCAGCCACTCCATCCATGCATATACTGACAGAAAATGACCAGTTTAGTTTTCCCAATATGTAATCATTCAAAAACTTGAGTAGTTCTGCAGCTGGGGTGTTGATTGGCAGCAAAAGAACACATAACATATCTTCATGAACATCCTCTTGAAAAATGTATCACACATAAACAAGGATTGTTGCCTTGCTGTCAACATCCATTCTCATCAACCTGGATTGTGTCCCACAGTGACTCATTCATCCTCTCTAACAATTGTGCCTCAATATCTTCTGCTATTTCATCAATTCCTCTAGTTACAGTGCTAGATGAAAGACGAACACTTGCCACCTTTTGAACTTCAGCCTTTCCTAAAAGTTCACAACAAATAACCTTAGCAGCAGGCAGGATCAACCCTTCACTAGCAGTAAAGGGCTTCTTAGCTTCAGCAATGCAGTTAGCCACTAAGAGTGATGCTGTCAGTGCAGACACATTTGATGAAGTGGTGGCCTTCAATAATTGCTTCTGTTCTTTGTGTTCACATTTTCTTCTTTTGAAAACTCCAAAGACTTGTCTTTTAATGCAGGATGCTTGGTTTCCATGTGGTGAAGCAGTTTTGAAGGTTTCATGGCTTTGTTGCATAGCCAGTTGCCATATATTATAAAAAGTTGACTTGGAGAATGTGAATCACCTGTTACAATGAACCTGTAATTTAAGTAGGACTCTTGGTATTTTCTTTCAAATGCAGCTTTATTTTTGTTTGCAGTCTTAGAGTCTTCTGCTGTCTCATCATTGGGTCTTTCTTCCTTTTCAAAGAAGCTCTCTAGTGATATTTATTTTTTACTCATTTTGGCTAGGGTTAGCTTGTGGGCTTACAAAAACTGTGACTGAGACAAGTGTGCAGTGTGGGAAAGAGGCAGGAAAAGAAATGGTCAATAAAGTAATAGGCAAGCCATTCACAGACTAAAATAAGTGTCAGATTCTGACTTAAAGCTGCCACCAGATGCAGCTGTGCAATTGAAGTGCATCAGCTCACTTGCCACTGTAAAGCCTGCGACCAGAGGCAGCTTAATTGTCACTTGCCACTCACAGATAGGCATATGAGCCTTGCAATTGATGTATCATGGTCTCTGTGCAGGGAAACCTCTCTGCTAATGTTAATCTGTATTTGCAGCCACTCCAGCACTAGCATTACTGCCTCAGCTCCACCTCAGGTCATCAGGCATTAGATTCTCATAAGGAGTGCACAGTCTAGATCCCTCACACTTGCAGTTCACAATAGGGTTTGCACTCATATGAGAATCTAATGCCACCGTTGATCTGACAGCAGGCGGAGTTCAGGCAGTAATGTGAGTAATGAAGAGTGGCTGTAAATATGGATGAAGCTTCATTCACTCGCCTGCTACTCACCTTCTGCTGTGCGGCCTGGTCCCTAACAGGCCATGGACTAGTACCGGTCTGTGGCCCCCGGGTTGTGAACCCCTTCTCTAAAAGCCCTATAGGAGCTGCAGGAAATTATTTTGAGAGCAGGGTCATTAAAGAAATCTATCTCTACACTTCAAGTAATTATCTCTCAAGCCATTTTTGTCTATTTTTCTATTTTTCCTTTCAGTTCTTTCCATCCTTGCTTCATGTTCATTGAAGCTGTTTTTTTGGTACATGCACATTTAGGATTGCTCTATCCTTTTGGTGGATTGAGCCCTTCATTGTTAGTGGTGGTAAATCTGTATGGGTCTGCAGCAACCTCGATTTTTGCCTCTTTGGAAGAAAGAATTTGACTGAGGGGCACGGGGCAGAGGGAGAGACCACCGAGGCAAGTTTTAGAGCAGAAATGAACATTTATTACAACATATTAAAGCAGGAAAAAAAGTAAAGTACACTCGGAAGAGGACCACGTGGGCAACTTGAGAGATCAAGTGCCCAGTTTGACCTTTGACATGGGGATTTTATAGGCTGGCATGCTTCTGGGGTCTTGCATCCCTTCTCCCCTGATTCTTCCCTTGGGGTGGGCTGTCTGCCTGTGCAGTGGCCTGCCAGCTCTTGGGAAGGGGCTGCATGCACAGTGTGTTTACTGGAGTTGTACACATGCTCACTTGAGGCATTTTTCTCTTACCAATCGAGTGTTCCTAGAGGAAGATCATATGCCTGTTAAACTTCATCATTTTGCCTCTTAGTGCGTATGCTTGAGCCCACTGGCCCAAGTCTTGAGATCTTATCGGGAAGCTGCTAATCACTGGCTTCAGGTATTTTCTATTGGGAGATGGCCTTTCCCTGGTGCTGGCTGTGACCAATTATTGTTTTAGAGAGACAGTTAACAATGACCTGACCATCGCCTGATGCTCTCCTGACATTCCTGGTATTGGCAGGGGAGCTCTTCTGCCCTGCTCATGCCTGACTAGCTACCTACTAAAACATAACTGACGATCCCATACAAGCTGAATTCTCCAAGGGCTGAAGGGCCAGGTAGGGTGGGCTTGACCAGGGACAAGGTGCTAATTGTCAGAGGGAGGGGTAATTTTTTATATGCTGTAGCAGATGCCTCTCTCCATGCTGTAGCAGATGCCTCTCTCCATACCCACATCATCCAATGTCTGCACCTGAAGGAGAGAACAGTTATAACAGTTTTTTAATGTAGAAAAAGACATATCACTAAAAATGCTATTAATCCAATGGGGCCAACAGAAATGCTTTGGAGCTCCTCTTACAGAGTATGAGACACAGTGACAGAGGCAGCTTTCCCGGAATGTGCTGGCCACTTTCTCTTTAGCACAGTGGTGGCCCCAGGCCGGGGCAGCTCCAGTGAGTAGGTGCAATGCAGCCAGAAGACACTATGGATGTCACACTCGTCAGAAATGGCAGATCCCTCAGGTTTTTGTGACTGAAAAATCCCAGGGGTCTTCAGGTGTTCATGTTCTGTGTATCACCACAGGCTGCGCCTGCCTACCTGTGCCCAGAGGGAAAGGGTGAGGTCTGGAGTCCAGCGCGCGCCTCACCGCCCATCCTGCCTGATGCGTGCTTCCAGAGCACATCCTTCTTTTATGACTACAAGGGTTCCCTCCAGGGTAAAGGCAGGCCCAGAGACATCTGTCCATGGTGAAAGGACACTGTCCAGAGAACTTGCGAAAATACGACCGAGAAACTGTGAGGCTGGAATTCGACATAAACCCTGAGAATGAGCATCAGTGGCCTCTGGGTGATGGCTCTGAGGAACCCCAGAAACTCAGGCTGCACAGTCAGCAAAGCACAAGAAAGCCAGGCTGGCATGCGGGCCACTGTGTGCAGGCCACATGCTAAATTATATACTTCAGGAAGAAGTGCTACCAAGTTTCAAGAAAAAAAGTGATTATCAGAACTTTAAAAATCGAGATGTGCTATTAAAAATGAGGACATACACAAAAGAACCATCCTGGAAAGAACAAATGTGCACAGAGACAGGCGTGGGGATGACACAGCACCACGAGCCACTGTCCATCTCCCCATCTGCAGAGGAGACGCACAGGCGCAGATGCACGTGCACAGACAGCTGGAGAGCAAGGGGAAGTCCTCTCAGTGTGAAGCATGGCCTTGGCTCCTTCTTACAATCACCGGTCAGGAAAAAAAAACAAAAACTAATTTCATTTAAAGATGAGCAGTGAAAAAGTAACCAGCTCAGGATATAATTTGATAGAGGAGTAACGCATAGGATTGTTTCTTCTGGTTTTAATAAAAAATCGAGTTGCTCAAAACTATTGATTTTAAACTACCAAGAAAAAAAAGAGATAAGCTATAAGATGACAATGTTTTTAGCAGCCCATCAGCTTTCTGAGGATAAAAGATACATAAATAAACCAAACTCTAGAAAGTGACAAGCCATTCACAGGAGTGAATACCACAGGCACACTCTTATCCGCAGCAGAATGACAAAAATGAAATGGCTGGAGGCCAGGAGAAACTGGCCACATGTTTGCATCTGCAGGTAAGTGGGTGACCAGCTGGCATCCCTGTGGCTGGAGTCACCGGCAATGCTGCACCCAGCCTTCAAGCGTTTCCCAAAGGCCTCTGTGGATCCCTTCACTGAGTACTAAGGGATAAAGTTGGGAGCAGGGACTGAGAGACAGGATGCATTCCCGGGAGCTCTGCTGAGTCTCACTCAGGTGTAGAGAACCAGTCTCAGAAAACAGGAGACAGAGTGAAAGCCTGAGTGGAGCCCGTCCCAGGCCTCCAGACAATGCCAGGCCACGGCTCAGAAACACAGACAGGGCCTGCACCCATGCCTCTGTTAACACCCTTGGCTCTGCTGATCGTCCCTCAAAATATTTCAGCACATGGTGAACTGAGCCAAGCTACAACTGCAGGAAACCCAGACCCCACTCACCTGTGGATCAGGGCAATGGACCTGCCCTTCTGCAGCCTGGCAGAATCCAGCTCACCCCTCTTTGCAGGAAAGTATCATCTACTTCACTCTTAACTATTCCTTTCTACAAGAATACCCAACAAAAATCAAATGTGATGAAACATGAAAAAGCAAGGCAATGTGACTCATGTAAAATAGGAAACAGGCAAAAGAAGGGGACTCAGAAATTGTAAGGACTCAGAGATTCTGAAAGGACTCTGATAAAAATGCCAAGTATCCAGTGGAAAAAAGTAGATAGTGTGTAAAGAAACAGCAACATTCAACACACAGATGAACACTAGAAATTAGAACTTACTAGAAATGCCAGAGACTGAAACTATGGTGTCAGTAATAATTGGTGCACACACTTAAGAGCAAGTTGGATGCTGCCAAGAAAAGGATTGATAAAGACAGGCAATGACAATTATTCAAATGGAATAAAAAGAGTGGAGGAGAATGATACAAGAGTATCCAAAATTTGGGGGAAAATATATCAAATAGTCTAACTTGAATTGAGAGTGTCCTGGAGGAAGAGGAGAGATGTAATGCACCAGGGGAAATGTATCAAGGGGTAGTGACTAAGAAATTTCCAAAATTGGTGAAAAACGCTAAGCCCTAGATATAAAATCCCCAGCAAACACTGAGCAGAATAATTAGAAGAAAAATAAACAAGAAAAATAAATCTAACAACATCATTGTAAATCTGCTAAAAACCAAAAGATGAATAACAGGTCTTAAAAGCCATCATAGAAAAAGATATCTACAACACATCTACTTCCCTAGGTCTATTGTATCTAGGGCAGTAGTGATGTGAATGATGCCTGACTTCTCATCAGCAACAATGGATGTCAGAAGACAAGAGAATGACCAAAACACAGAGTTCCACACTCAAATGGAATATTGTACAAAATCGAAAGAGAAATAAAAATAATGACTGCACAATGGCTAAGAGAATTAATCTCCGGCAAATCCATCCTATGAGAAATACTAAAAGAAAGTTCTCAAATGGAATCCCAGATCTGAGGGAAAATAAAATTACCATAAAGGATAAATATAATATTATATCATGCATTGATTGTTTAAACCAAAAATAATTACAATTTTGTAGGATATATATATATATCTCCTACATATATATACACACACTCATATATGTGTGTTTATATTATATGTAAATGTAAAATGTAAGACAGAAAGACACAAGGAGCCATGATGAGAATAAATAGAATTATACTGTTGTAGGATCCACAGGTCATTTGTGAAGTAGTATAATTCTATTTGAAGGTAAATATAATGACTTAAATATAAATATAATAAACACACAGCAGCCAATAAATAATAACCCAAAGAGGTATGACTAAAAAGTACATGTAACAGATAAAAAATGACATACTAAAAAGTATCTGACTTGTTCAATTGTTTAAAAAAGACAGAAAAGCAAAGAAACTGGGAGAAAGAACAAGAGGGATAAATAAAATTATATCCCAGCACAGAAGACATAAAATGTACCATGTCAATAACAACATGAATTATAAATGGACTAGACACTCCAGGTAAATGACAGTGATTCTCAGGCAGGTAAAGCAGCAAGACTCAACTTCAAACTCTTTATAAAAAATGTATTTTAATTATTAAGACACTGGTTGAAAATAAAAGATCTTTAAAAAAAGGTATATCATGCAAGTTATGCATAAGAAAGTTGTGTGGTTATTTTACTATCAGAAAAAAAGTAAACTTCAGGACAAGGAATACTACTAGAGATTCAGCAACACAGTTTATAATGTTAACAGGATCGATGTATCAAAAAGACAAAAATATATAAAGTACGTATGCACCTAAAAACAGAGCTTCAAAAGTCATAGGACAAAATATAAACAGAACTAAAAGGAGAAATAAACAAATTAATTATTAGAGTTATAAATTTTAATGCTTCTTTTCCTGTAATTAATGTAAAAAATATACATAAAATCAGTATTGCTTTGGAAGATTTCAACACTATAGACGAACTTGAAGTAATTGGCACATATAGAGTCCTCCTCCCAATAGCTGTAGAAGACAAGTCCTTTCCAACTGTACATAAAACTTTCATGAAGATCAATCATATGACGGGTCATAAAAAGTCTCAGTAAGTATCAAATATTTGAAATAATTCTGAGCATATTCTCTGTTTTTTTTGTGTGTGTGCTGTAAGGAAGAGGTCCAGCACCATAATTTTGCATGTGGATACTGAGCACCATTTGTTGAAAAAATGATTTTTCTCCATTGATATGCTTTGGCACCATTTTCACACATTAATTGGCCACAAAAGTATGTGTTTCACTTCTGGACTTTCAATTGTGTTCCATAGATCTATATTTATATCCTTACTTCAATAAGATACTGTCTTGATTATTGCAGCTTTGTTCTAAGTTTTGGAATCAGGAAGTGTGAGTCCTTCAACTTTGTACTTTTTCAAGAATACTTTGGTTATTCTGGTTTCCTTGCATATTCATATGAATTTTACAATCAGCTTATGCATTTTTTGAAAGAGCCAGCTGGGATTTTTATGGGGATGAAATTGACCTTTAGATCACTTTAGGAAGTATTGTCATCTTAACAATATTGTCTTCTAATGCATGAACATTAAATGTCTTTCCATTTATTTAGGTCTTTTTTAATTTCCTTGAAGGATGTTTTATAGCCTCAGAGGACAAGTTTTACACTTGTTTTTAAAACTGTATTCCTTGATGTTTATTGTTTTTAATGCTATTGTAAATAGAATTGTTTCCTTGATTTCATTTTCAAATTGTTCATTGCTGGCGTATAGAAAAAAAGATTTCTATATTTTGATCCCATAACCCACAACTTGCTGAATATGTTAGTTCTAATAGTTTTTTATGTGTGTGAATTCCTTATGATTTTCTATATACAAGGTCATGTTATCTGTGAATACAGAGAGTTTGACTCCTTCCCTTTCATTCTGGATGCATTTTATTTCTTCTCCTTGTTTGACTGCTCTAGCTAGAATTTCCAGTGTAATGATGAATAAAAGTGGTGAGAAGAGACATCCTTGTCTTTTTACTGACCATAGCGGCAAAGCATTTAGTGTTTCAAAGTTAAATATAATGTTAGATGTGAGTTTTTAAATAAATGTCCATTATCAGATTTTTAAGAATCAACCAAATAAATATGTAGAATATTCACAAATATTCGGAAACTAGTGACAGTCTTCTACATTGTGCATGTGTAAAAGGTGAAATCACAGAAAAATTGTGAAATATTGTGGACCAAATGATAAAAACACACATGTCAAAATTTGTTGTATGCGGCTAAAACCGACTTTAGAGGAAAAATGTATAATATTAAATGCTTCTGTTAGGAAAAAATAGAGTTTTAAAGTCAATAATGTGAATTTCCTTCTTAATAACCTAGAGAAAGAATACTACATTAAACCCAAAGTAGAGAAAAGAAACAATACAGGTAAAAGTGGAATCATTGAAATAGAAAATATAAAAGGGAGAAAATTAATAAAAGCAAATTATGGTTCCTTGAAAAATCAATTAAAATTGATAAACCTCTAACTGGATGGATAAAACAATGAGAGGGAATACTCAAATTTGTAAGAGTAGGAATCAAGAAGCAACATCACCAGAGTCCCTATAGACATTAAAAAGAATAAGAGATTTTATAGAAAATCTAATGTTTCTAAATTCAATAACTTAGATTAATGAACAAATTCTTTAAAAGATATTAGTTACCAAAAGCGACTGCAGAAGAAACAGAAAATCCAGATAGCTTTATACCTATTTAGAAAATTAAAATATTAATTAAAAACTTTTCCACAAAAAAAACCTCCAGGGCCAAATGGCTTTATTGGTAAATTCTATAAAGCATTTTGTGAGAGCAGCACACCTTAATAACAAAAATTGACAAAGATGTTACCAAAAAAAAAAAAAAGCCATATCTACATCCCTTAGGAATTTAGTAACCAAAATCCCTATGAAAATGTTAGCAAACAAAAACCAGTAGTATATAAAGTAGTATATAAGAAGTCTACCACACAAGGACCAAGTGGGGTTTATCCAAAGAATGCAAGGTTGGATTAACATTAGAAACCAATTCATATAACGCACCACATTCACAGAATAAAAGAGAAAAGACGACATGATCATCTTAGTGGTTGTGGAAACAGCATTTGATAAAATTCAACATGCCTTTGTAATAATAATTCTCAGAAAAAATAGGAATACAAAGGAATGCCCTCAACCTAGAAGATCTAACCACAGACCTCATATGAAATGGTAATATATTACATTCTATTTTCTTAAGATTGGGAAAAGGCACTGACTGGTGTCTACTGTCACCATTTCTACTCAAGACTTTAGCAGAGGTCTTAACACCTGACATGGAACCAGAATATTATATAAAAGGCAAACAGATTGGCAAAGAAGCAGAACTCTCAGAATTCACAAGTGATCTATATGTTTATACAGAAAACCCCAAAACTACTAGAATAAGTGGTCTTCAGAGTCACAGCACACAAGGTCAATATATAAAAATAACTGTATTTCTACATACTAACAACAATTGAAAACTGAAATTACAACAGTAAATTTTTAATAGTAACCCCAAAAGAAAATCAAGTTTCTAGAAATATATCTCAAAAGGACAGGCAAGGCCTTTGTGCTGGAAACCATAAAACCCCACTGAGGGAAACTAAATAAGATCTAAATAAACTGAAAAAATAGTACATGTTTATGGACTGGAAGACACAAGATTGTCATCATGGCATGAACATAAAATGGTCTATAAATTTAATGCAAACCCCAGCAAAACTGCAGTAGGATAGCAGGGGGTTTTGGTGTTTTTTTGTTTTTTTTTTTCTTAGAATCAGACAAACTGATTCTAAAATGTATGTGGAAATGCAAAAACAAATCTAAAACAGCCATATAATTTTTGACAAAGGAAAACAAGTTTAGAGAACTTGCGTTCCTTGGATTTAAGAATGATTATAAATTTACAATAATTCAGAAAGTAAAATATTGGCATAAGGATAGGAAAATAGATCAATGGAACAGAATAAAGAGTCAAGAGTAGAGCACACATGTACGGGCAATTATCTTTCAACCAGTGTGAAAAGGAACCTCTTTTTTAAACTATAGTTGGTGTTGTTTAACCTCATGAACTTTAAAAAAAGAATAAAACTATAGTTGGAAAAGCTAGATATCCCCAGAGAAAAAGAGATAACACCAGACCCCATCTCCCTTCATAGCCAGAAAATAACACGTGGCAGGTTGTAGGCCTGAGCAAAAAACTGAGGGCAACAGAACTTCTGCAGGAATATATACAAGAAGCCTGGGCAACATGGCGAGACTCTGTCTCTACAAAAATACAAAAATTGGCCAGGTGTGGTGGTGCAAGCCTGTAGTCCCAGCTACTCAGGATGTTGAGGTGAGAGGATCAGTTGAGGCCAGGAGGTTGAGGCTGCAGTGAGCCAAGATTGCACTACTGCACACCAGCCGAGGCAACAGAGGGAGATCTTTGCAGAAAGAAAGAAAGGAAGAAAGGGAGGAAGGAAAGGAGACAAGGAAGGAAGGAACGAAGGAGGGAGGGAGGGAGAGAGAGGGAAAGAGGGAGGGAGAGAGGGAGGGAAGGAAGGGAAAGGAATGGAAGGGAAGGGAAGGGAAGGAAGGGAGGAAGGAAAGGAGGAGGGAGAGAGGCAGGAAGGTGAGGGAGAAGGAGAGAGAGAACAAAAGAAAGAAAGGAAAAAAGAAAAGAAAAACAGAGGAGAATAGCTTCACAATTTTTCAATTCAGAAAAGATCTCTTAGGACATCAGAAACACTATCTATAAAAGGAAAGAAAACTGATAAACTAGACTTTAAAATTTCTGCTCAGAACGTCTACCACTAAGAAAATAAATAGGTAAATCACTGATTAGGGAAAATCTTCACAGCACATGTATCTTGCAATGGACTCATTCAGCATATATAGAGACTTCTGACAACTTGGGCAATGATGAAACAATCAGACAATGAAAAGACAAATAACCCAATTTAAAAATATGCAATAGACTTGACACCACAGATAAAAATATATGAATGGGCAATAAGCATATTTAAAAGGTGCTCAACATCAGGCAAATGCAAGTTAAAACCACCATGAGATATCATTTCCCATTCACTAAAATTACTAGAATCAAAAATGATGACAACACCATGGACTGGCAAGGAAGTGGGACAATTAGAATGCTAACACATTGCTGGTGGGCATTTAAGATGGTACAATTACTTGGGGAACCTGTTCAACAGTTTCTTGTCAAGTTGAATATTCACTAACCCTATGATTGAGTAATTTTATCTCTAGGTATATACTCAGGAAAAATGAAAATATGTTCATAAAAGGATGTGTATGAGAATATGCATCACAGCTTTATTTTTAATGGATAAAAACTGAAAACAATTCTGTGGCCCAAAAAGAGATCAGAAGACGATGAATGTATTTAGTAATTAAAAAAAAAAAGAAGAAACAAACTAACTAGAAAAGGACATTTGTGGAACGGTTGGCAAAATTTGAATAAGGTTTGTACATAATTTACTAGATACTAGTAGTATTGTTTCTGGTTTTGGTAAGTTTACTATGGTTACGTGCAATGTTAACTTACAGCTCTTTTATCTATTATTTTTGCAACTTTTTATAAGTCTGAAATTATTTCAAAATAAGAATAAATAAACAGATATATAACAGTTAAACAAATTAAAAACTCAAGAGTACATATTTGTGATTCCAGTTGTGTTAAATTCATCTATAATGATAAAAGTTAGAAAGTGGTTTCTTGGTGGAGGGAGTTGGAGAGTTGATTGGAGGTGATGTGAGGAAATTTCGTGATGATGGAAATATTTTCTATCTTGTTTTGAGTGATTGTTACAGAGGTGGATACAATGTTAAAATGCATTAAGAACACTAAAAGCCAGTACATTTTATTAGATGTTAATTATATCTCAATAATAAGAAGACAACAGAAATAATGTACCAAGGAAAATATCAAATTGGGGCCAATTATTTTGAATGAAGAAAAAGTGATAATTAAAAGATAAATTCTAAAAAACAAGAGCATAAAGCAGAGATAGGAGAACTATGAGAAAAGATGGGTTGAGAACAGAAGACAAGGGAACACCATTTGTGAGTTAGGAAAGGAAGCATAAGAAATAAACACAGAATAGCTCCTTAGAGGCGCTGAGCCCCAAGCTGAGGAGCATGTTCTCCTCTTCCAATCCCACTTCAAAACTGCTTTTTTTCAGTTTTACAAGAGAAAGGCTAACAGTTCACCCATCAAGACATTGACCTAAGGTTTAAAAACCTCGGGCATTGTATGAAAAGGACAATTTAAAAATTCTCTTAAGTAAAAAGTAAAAACCTCAATATTCCCACTGATCACCACCACTAGTAAATCTTATCAGGGATAAGATTTCAAATAAAATTTTACTTGTAAATTTTTAAAATTGTTTACTGAATTTTGTATTATATTTATGCTATATTGAAAAGTTGTGTACTAATTATATCATGATACCTCAGTCCAGAAGAAAATGTTTAACATTAAGAGTCTCATATTTAAAGGAAAGTAAAGAGAAAAAAATGGAATATATTGTACAGATGAATGGGTAAATAGATACATACAATGTGATGTGTGTGTGTGTGTGTGTGTGTGTGTGTCTAGAAATATGATAGAAAGATCAATAAAAAAGTTTTAGGCTGGGCACAGTGGCTCACACCTGTAATCCCAGCATTTTGGGAGGCTGAGGTGGGCAAATCACCTGAGGTTGGGAGTTCAAGACCAGCCTGACAAACATGAAGAAACCCCATCTCTACTAAAAATACAAAATTAGCCAGGCATGGTGGCATATGCCTGTAACCCCAGCTACTCAGGAGGCTGAGACAGGAGAATCACTTGAACCCAGGAGGGGGAGGTTGCAGTGAGGCAAGATCGCACCATTGCACTCCAGCCTGGGCAACAAGAATGAAACTCCATCTCAAAGAAAAAAAAAGTTTTAATATTCATGGCATATTACATTAGGATATACTTTTGTAGGCCAAGCGAAATGAACATACAAATTCAAAGAGAAAAACTTAAAATCCCTGCTGAGAGGACCCGTAGACCCCCTGCAGGAAGCAGATTGCTCCTGCAGAACCCAGGCGACACCCCAAATACTGTGCTGGTATCCACAACTGAGAAACCCATAGGTGGTTCACATCACAGGACTCTGTGCAGACAACCCCCAGTACCAACTCGGAGCCTGGTAGACTTGCTGGGTGGCTAAATCCAGAAGACAGAAAACAATCACTATAGCTCAGCTCTCAGGAAGCCACATCCACAGGAAAAATGGGAGAGAACTACATCAAGGGAACACCCCATGGGACAAAAGAATCTGAACAGCAGCCTTCAGACCTAGACCTTCCCTCTGACAGAGCCTACCTGAATGAGAAGGAAACAGAAAACCAACTCTGGTAGTATGACAAAACAAGGTTCTTTAACACCTCCAAAAAAATCACACTAGCTCACCAGCAATGGACCCAAACCAAGAAGAAATGCCTGACTTACCTGAAAAAGAATTCAGGAGGTTAGTTATTACGCTAATCAGGGAGCCACCAGAGAGTGGCAAAGCCCAGTGTAAGAAAACCCAAAAAAAGTTACAATAAGTGAAGGGAGAAATACTCAAGGAAATAGATAGCATAAATAAAAAACAATCAAAACTTCAGGAAACAATGGACACCCTTATAGAAATGCAAAATGCTCTGGAAAGTCTCAGCAACAGAATTGAACAAGTAGAAGAAAGAAATCAGAGCTCAAAGACAAGCTGTTTGAATTAACCCAATACAATCAAGACAAAGAAAAAAGAATAAGAAAATATGAACAAAGCTCCAAGAAGTCTGGGATTATGTTAAACAACCAAACCTAAGAATAATCAGTGTTCTTGAGGAAGGAAAGATTTATAAAAGTTTGGAAAACATATTTGGGGAAGCAATCGAGGAAAACTTCCCCAGCCTTGCTAGAGACCTAGACATCCAAACACAAGAAGCACAAAAAACACCTGGAAAATTCATCACAAAAAAGATCATCACCTAGGCACATTGTCATCAGTTTCTCTAAAGTTAAGACAAGGGAAAGAGTTTTAAGAGCTGTAAGACAAAAGCATCAGGTAATCTATAAAGGAAAACCTATCACATTAACAGCAGGTTTCTCAGCAGAAACCCTACAAGCTAGAAGAGACTGAGGCCCTATCTTCAGCCTCCTCAAACAAAACAATTGTCAGCCAAGAATTTTGTATCCAGTGAAATTAAACTTTGTATATGAAGGAAAGATACAGTCTTTTTCAGACAAACAAATGCTGAGAGAATTCACCACTACCGAGCCACCACTACAAGAACTGCTAAAAGGAACACTAAATCTTGAAACAAATCCTGGAAGCATCATCAAAACAGAATCTACTTAAAACATAAATCTCATAGGACCTATACAATAAAAATACAATTTAAAAAGCAAAAACAAAAAACTAAGGTATACAGGCAACAAATAGCAGGATGAATGGAGTGGTACCTCACATCTCAATACTAACATTGAATGTAAATGGCCTAAATCCTCCACTTAAAAGATACAGAATTGCAGAATGGATGAGAATTCACCAACCATCTGCTGCCTTCAAGAGACTCACCTAACACATAAGGACTCTCGCAAATTTAAGATAAGGGGGTGGAAAAAGACATTTTAAGCAAATGGACACCAAAAGCAAGCAGGAGTAGCTATTCTTATATCAGACATAACAAACTTTAATTTAAAGCAACAGCAGTTTAAAAAGACAAAGAGGGACATTGTATAATGATAAAAGGCCTTTTCCAGCAGGAAAATTTCAAAATCCTAAACATATATGCACCAAACACTGGAGCTCCCAAATTTATAAAACAATTACTAATAGACCTAAAAAATTAGATAGACAGCAACACAATAATAGTGGGAGACTTCAATACTCCACTGACAGCACTAAACAGGTCATCAAGATGAAAAGTCAACAAAGAAACAATGGATTTAAACTATACCCTGGAACAAATGGACTTAACAGATATACACAGAACATTCCATCCATCAACTACAGAATATATATTCTATACAACAGCACATGGAACTTTCTCCAAGATAGACCATATAATAAGGCCACAAAATGAACCTCAAGAAATTTAAGAAAATCGAAATTTTATCAAGCCCTCTCTCAGACCACAGTGGAATAAAACTGGAAATCAACTCCAAAAGGAACCTTCAAAACCCTGCCAATACATAGAAATTAAATAACTTGCTCCTGAATGATCATTGGGTCAAAAATGAAATTAAGATGGAAATTTAAAAATTATTTGAACTGAATGATAATAGTGACACAACCTATCAAAATTTCTGGGACACAGCAAAGACGGTGCTAAAAGGAAAGGTCATAGCCCTAAATGCCTACATCAAAAAGTCTGAAAGAACACAAACAGACAATCTAAGGTCACACCTCAAGGAACTAGAGAAAGAAGAACAAACCAAACCAGCCCCAGCAGAAGAAAGGAAATAACCAAGATCAGAGAGATCAGAGCAGAACTAGATGAAATTGAAACAAACAAAAAAAAAAATACAAAAGATAAATGAAACAAAAAGCTGGTTCTTTGAAAAGATAAATAAAATTGATAGACCATTAGCAAGATTAACCAAGAAAAGAAGAGAGAAAATCCAAATAAGCTCAATAAGAAATGAAATGGGAGATACTATAACTGACACCACAGAAATACAAAAGATCATTCAAGGCTACTATGAACACCTTTATGTGCATAAACTAGAAAACCTGGATAAGATGGATAAATTCCTGGAAGATACAACACTCCTAGTTTAAATCAGGAAGAATTAGATGTCCTCAACAGACCAAAAACAAGGAGCAAGATTAAAGTGGTAATTTATAATTTACCAACCAAGAAATTGTCCAGGGGTCAGGCACAGTGGCTCGTGCCTGTAATCTCAGCACTTTGGGAGGCAGAGGTGGGTGGATCACTTGAGGTTAGGAGTTCAAGACCACCCTTGCCAACATAGTGAAACCACATCTCTACTAAAAATACAAAAATTAGCTGGGCGTGGTGGCACGTGCCTCTAATCTCAGCTACTCAGGAGGCTGAGGCATGAGAATCACTTGAACCTGGAAGGCAGAGGTTGCAGTGAGCTGTGATCCCACCTCTGCACTCCAGCCTGGGTGACAGATCTTGTCTCCAAAAAAAAAAAAAAAAGTCCGGGACCAGATGGATTCACAGAAGAATTCTACCACACATTCAAATAATTGGTACCAATACTACTGATACTATTCCACAAGATAAAGTGGGAACCCTCCCTAAATCATTCAATGAAGCCAGTATCATCCTAATACTAAAACCAGGAAAGGACATAACAAAAAAAAACTACAAACCAATATCCCTGATTAACAAAATACTAGCTAGCTGAATTCAACAACATATCAAAAAGATAATCCACCATGATCAAGTGGGTTTTATACCAGGGATGCAGGGATGGTTTAACATATGCAAATCAATAAATGTGATACACCACATAAGCAGAATTAAAAACAAAAATCACATGATCATCTCAATAGATGCAGAAAAAGCATTTGACAAAATCCAGCATCCCTTTATGATTAAAACTCTCAACAAAATCAGCATACAAGGGACATACCTCAATATAATAAAAGCTATCTATGACAAACCCATAGCCAACATAATACTGAATGGGGTAAAGTTGAAAGCATTCCCTCTGAGAACTGGAACAAGACAAGGATGCCCACTCTCACCACTCCTCTTCAATATAGAACTGGAAGTCCTAGCCAGAGCAATCAGACAAGAAAAAGAAATAAATGGCATCCAAATCGGTAAAGAGGAAGTCAAACTGTGGCTGTTGCTGATGATCATTTACCTAGAAAACCCTAAAGACTCCTCCGGAAAGCTCCTAGAACTGATAAAAGAATTCCCACTATTGGGTATCTAGCCAGAGAAAAAGAAGTCATTATACAAAAAAGATACTTGCACATGCATATTTATAGCAGCACAATTCACAATTGCAAAAATGTGGAGCCAACCCAAATGCCCATCAAGCAACAACTAGATAAAGAAACTGTGGCATATATATATATATATATATATATATATATATAATATATATATATATATTCTATCCAGAATTTATATTCTGGATAGAATTGGAGACTATCATTCTAAGTGAAGTAACTCAGGAATGGAAAACCAAACATTGTATGTTCTCACTCATAAATGGGAACTAAGCTATGAGGATGCAAAGGCATAAGAATGACACCATGCGCTCTGGGGACTCCAGGGAAGCTGTAGGAGGGGAGTGAGGGATAAAAGACTACAAATAGGGTGCAGTGTATACTGCTTGGGTGACAGGTGTACCAAAATCTCACAAATCAATGCTAAAGAACTTGTGTAACCAAACACCAACTGTTTCCCAATAACCTATGGAAATAAAAAATAATAATAATAATAATAAAATTATTTTAGTTGTATGTATGCTAATGAATCAATTTTAAGTATGAATTTTTTTGATATCAAGATTCCATTGGGTACATTTGAAGGCAATTTTTTTTTTTTTTTTTTGAGACGGAGTCTCACCTCTGTCACCCAGGCTGCAGTGCAGTGGCTCGATCTCAGCTCACTGCAACTTCCACCTCCCGGTTTCAAGCAATTCTCCTGCCTCAGCCTCCCGAGTAGCTGAGACTACAGGCCCATGCCGCCACGCCCAGCTAACTTCTTTTGTATTTTAGTAGAGACAGGGTTTCACTGTGTTGCCCAGGCTGGTCTCAAATTCCTGAGCTCAGGCAATCCGCCTGCCTCGGCCTCCCAAAATGCTGGAATTACAGGTGTGAGCCACCACGCCTGGCCTGAAAGCATTTTATAATCTCTTTATTTTAAAATGTTAGTACTTAGGTCTGTGTGGAAATTGCAACCTTTACAACTATAAAAACTTATTATCAAAATCTTATCAGCCCATTTAACAAATGTCCAAGAAAGCATAAAGTTTTAAAAAATTATTTGAAGGGGCAAGCAAGCAGAAATGCACGTCAGCCCTAGGTCTAGAGCATCATCGTACCTCACATAAAAGATCGAGGTAGCCTCCTGGCTCCATCCCCTGCTACTGCTCCCCTACAACAAGACATTCTTAAACAACAGACTTTTGCAGAGGAGGGGAAGGCAAATCCAATCTCGTCTCCTCTGGAACATGGTGTTAGTGCATGCAGGTGCAAAATGCAAACTCTCAATGGGCCTGCAAGGGTGCGCGGGGCCACTCTGCTCACCCCCCACTTCTCCTCCATCTCCCCCTTTTTACTCTCCACGCTCTGTCCGTGCCGGCCTTCCTACTCCTTGTGCACAAGCGATTCTTCCTTTCGAAGTCCTTGCATGTGCAGTTCATGCCCTGGAGATGCTTGCACAGGACTTCAGGTTTCTGGCTCTTTCTGACCTTCATGTTTTGGCTTCAAAGTCAACTCCCCAGGAAAGCATTTCCTGACAACATTCATTCAAGTGCTCCCCATCCTAGCTGCTCTTTTTCCCAAGACAGTGCTTATGTTGGGGGTAACATTTATCATAATCAGCATGTATCTCCTTTTAAAAACTTTTTTCCGTTGAGTTACCACCACTAGAGAGCAAGTGCCAAGACGATGCAATGAGGTTTCACCCATCCCTGTTCCTCACCACCACAAGCCTAATGCCAAGCCAAGCGCGTAATGAGTGTTCAGCACACGCTCGTGAAAGGGAAGGAGGGAGGGACAGTGACAGCCACAGCACGTGAAAGTTTGGGGGGTGAACGCATTTGCAGCTGGTGGTCTGCAGGGCCTACGTGCTGCTCTCATGCCTCCATTCTCCATTCAGACCTACAGCATTTTGCATCTGCCACATGACATCACCACCGGTCACCCTCACCCCCACCACCTGCCTCTTCCTCCAGCCACCTCCTCCCACCTGGCATCCGGTCCTGGGTTTTGTAAGGCTAGGCTAAGCCATTCTTCCTCCGTTACCTGGTGTGCTGGCTGCCCTTTGAGAGTTTACCAGCTCACAGATCTTCTTCCTCTTAGAATTGCAGAGCCACATCTGTACCTGCTCGGACCCTCCATGGTGAGGTCAGGAAGTGCACCTGAGTGTGGGCTCTGCGCTCAGCCTGCTCCACTGACAAGTGTACACAGGACCTTGCACAGGACAGCTCACTTCTCCACACCTCCAGTTTCTTTTCCATAGAAATAGGATAGGTTTCTGAGGAGGTTGAAATCATATATGTAAGGCACTTATAACAGTGACACACGAATAATAAGTACCCAAAATGATAACTGGCTTTGTGTCCCAGGAATTTAACATGGCATTCAGATCAACCAGTTTGTTTCTGCAGATGACTAGAACCAGTGATACACGTTTGAGCTCTGAGAAGTGAGCACCTTCTGCCATGAAGATTTTTCATGGGATTTATTCGAGGGAAGGTTTGGGACCTTTAAGATGCCTTGGAATTGTCCAATTGTCCTTTTGTTGGGCATCTGGAGGTTTTAGCACCTGGGCCAATGCAAGCCCCAGTGAGCCAGCAGGAACCCTTTCTCTCCTAAGTGGAAGAAGGCAATCATGACAGGAGTAGGACGGGAGAACTTCCACCCCAAGAACCTTCTTGGGCAGATCAATTTTAGGAAAGAATATACATGGAAGTTGAGGATTTGGAAAAATGTTTTCTCATTAAAACTTTCAGCTGGGTGTGGTGGCTCACATCTATAATCCCAGCTCTTTGAGAGGCTGGCAGACAACCTGAAGTCAGAAGTTCAAGACCAGCCTGGCCAACATGGCAAAACCCCATCTCTACTAAAACTACAAAAATTAGCCAGGCGTGGTGACACGCACCCACATTCCGAGTTACTTGGAAGGTGGAAGCAGGAGAATCACTTGAACCCAGGAGGCAGAGATTGCAGTGAGCCAAGATCCTGCCACTGCACTCCAGCCTGGGCAGGAGGGCAAGACTCCATCTCAAAAGGAAAAAAAAAAAAAAAACCCATTCACCAGAGAAAGCCACTCTGCAGAGAAAAATGGGTGTGTGTCCCCCATTATAGTTCTTCTCTCAGGGATAAAACATAATGCCAGGACCCCCTTCTCATTCAAATGCACAAGAGACATCCTGCCTCCTCACATAGCAGCATCAAGCTTTAAGTTTTGTTTTGTTTTGTTTGTATTGTTTGTTTTCTAAGAGATTTTTCTATCCACATTAATAAATATCTTTGTAATTCAAAGTTTTTCCTTCTTGTTTTTAGAAGGAAGTTTTATTTTAAGAATAATGTTTATTAACACAAGTCCTCTATAATCAGTAGTGTACAGAAATTGCAGGTTGAAATGAAAGAAAGAATAAATGAAGGATAGGTTTTCCTTTTATAAGTGTTTTTTAAATGTTTCATTGAGGTGTAATTGATATACAAATAATGGCACATGTTTAATGTCTACATTTCAATGAGTTTGGACATATAGCCATATCCATGATACCGTCACCAAATCAAGGTATTAAACATCTCCATCTGCTCAAAATTGTTCTTGTATTGCTTTGTACTTTTTAAATTTTATATAGTATATTTTAATTACATTTGAAATCGTTTATCAAATACATGACTTGCACTAATTAGAACTTAAACACAATGTTTTTAAATTGTACACATCAACAGCTATATGAAGATATCACTTCACCTAAGGGCATTCATTTGTGATGGGTA
The DNA here is from genome assembly GCF_028885655.2 of Pongo abelii. Taxonomy (NCBI): domain Eukaryota; kingdom Metazoa; phylum Chordata; class Mammalia; order Primates; family Hominidae; genus Pongo; species Pongo abelii. The sequence goes on from NC_071990.2 coordinate 168,134,477, forward strand.
AAAATTACTATTGTACTTGGAAATGAATTATTTGACTCAAAGTTACACAGTTTAAGGTAAATGGTATTATCATTTCTAAACAATTAACTCCAAATATTCTCACTGAGTTCCATAAGAGGAGTGTAATTCCTGTCCCATTGATGTAGGGCTGGGCCATGTGACTTTCTTTGGCTAACAGAACAAGAGTGAAAACAAAAGTGGAAACCTGCCAGGTCTAAGAAGGTCAGTGAGTTCCTGCCAGCTCCACAGCCCCCACCTTCCACCCTGAGAGCTGTGCCCAGATTAGTGTGGTCGGGAAGCCTGGGGCTCCAGTGAAAAGACCCATAGCCTGAACTTAGACTGATATGGTTTGGCTGTATCCCCACCCAAATCTTACCTTGAATTGTAATAATCCCCACATGTCAAGGGAGGAGCCAGGTGGAGATAATTGAATCGTAGGGGCAGTTTCCCCCATAGTGTTCTCATGGTAGTGGATCAGTCTCACAAGATCTGATAGTTTTATAAAGGGGAGTTCCCCTGCACAAGCTCCCTTGCCTGCGGCCATGTAAGACATGATTTTGCTCCTCCTTCACCTTCTGCCATGATTGTGAGGCTTCCCCAGCCATGTGAAACTGTGAGTCAACTAAACTTCTTTCCTTTATAAATTACCCAGTCTCAGGTATGTCTTTATTAGCAATGTGAGAATAGACTCATACGTAGACCCACCCTGCTTGGAGCAGAGCCACAGACCCCAACCTGTAGCCACTGCCATGCCATGTGAGGGAGAGAGAAATATGTGTTTCATAAGCTCTAGAGAAGCTTGTCCAACCTGCGACCTGCAGGTTGCATGCGGCCCAGGACAGCTTTGAATGCAGCCCAACACAAATTTGTAAACTTTCTTAAAACATTATGAGATTTATGCATGGACTTTTTTTTTTTTTTTTAGCTCATCAGCTATCATTAGTGTTAGAGTATTTCATGTGTGGCCCAAGACAATTCGTCTTCTTACAGTGTGGCCCAGGGAAGCCAAAAGATTGGACACCCCTGCTCTAGAGCTTTAGAGGTTGTTTGTTACGCAGCATTATCCTCACGAAAACCAGTCAACACAGCTTAAGGGTACAATTTGGTTTTACAAAGCTAGGAAACTGTAAGCGACATAAAACTCACTAGAAATTCAGAGGCACATGAATTCTTTATCTAAATGAAATACTCTCCCTCTAGAGTCATTGTCAGTGGTAGGGGGTACATAGAAGCTCAACAAGAGACAAGTGTTTGTTCAAGATGTCAAATATGACATACTAGCATCAGGGGCCACCATCCCCCTACTCAAGTGCAAGTTCAGGCTCTGTTCTTAGAAGCAGAGTGAAAGATTTCCTCATTCCTTAGTGGTGGATTATTTGCTCCTTCTGAGAAGGAGACAAGAAATATCAGAGTAAAGTCCTTCCTGAGATAAGGCTCTGAACAGATTGGTATGGTCTTCTAGGTCCAAAAGTTATCTACCATTGAGACATGGAGGCTCCCCATAACCCCAAACCTAAGTAAATAAAGACCAAAACAGAAAATCTCAAAATTACTTTACATTGAATGACACAGAAGACTTGATGACTCACAGGTAGCAGAACCGGCCCAGGGCTGGATCAAGTATCTTAGCTGTCTCCACAGGGGCCACTTATTGGTGCATCTTTTGGATTTAAAGAAAGAGACAATGTATTCGTGTATGTCAGTGGAAGATGAAGTGCCCTCGTCACTCACACCAGGTGGATCAAAAGAAGCATTTTAGTTACTGTTATTCAATGAGGCAGAACTGGGACCTTGAATAGAGGCAGATGATAGTCTAGCTAAGAGCCACCTCGAACCAGGCAGAGGCCAGTCAATAGGTTCACCCCAGCATTGGCTTTTGACTGAAGGTGAGAAGACTTGTGATGGTTGTGTCTGTCCACAGTGGCGAGCTGTGTGTCCCTACACTTAAGAACAAGATGTGCGTCTTGCCTTAGAAGACCTCTCAAAGGAACAATTTGATGATGAGATCTTTCCAAAATTGGTTTTCAGTCTCCAGTCTCTGAAATATTGCTGTCTCTTGATTGGATTAATTTCTGGCTTGAGTAATTTCTCAATTGGTTTCTGGCTTCCTCAGCCCAGCACTAACTCTTTCTTGCAGCATGAGCCACAGACTAGTAATCATAAGCTCTTATTAAAATAAGTACCTGATTTTTTAAATTCCCTTTTATGAAATGTGTTGGAGACACATTTTTTATTTCTGTCTGTCTCTTACAAGCTTCTGCTCTTCCTCTTCCACTCACAACCTGGATACTCAGCTGCTTTTTCAGAGGCAGCACCATCTGCTCATAGAATTCATTGGGAAACTCGATTTTCAGGTACAGGTGTTGCCATGCACTCTCCAGGTGAGCTTTTATCAATTGACCCATGTAGTGGTTAATATTAAGTGTCAACTTGATTGGATTGAAGGATGCAAAGTATTGTTCCTGGGTGCATCTGTGAGAGTGTTGCCAAAGGAGATTAACATTTGAGTCAGTGAACTGGGAGAGGCAGACCCACCCTCAATCTGAGTGGGCACCATCTAATCAGCTGCCAGCATAAAAACAGGAATGGAAAGAGCAGACTGGCTGAGTCTCCTGGCCTTCATCTTTCTCCCATACTGGATGCTTCCTGCCCTTGAACATCAGACCCCAAGTTCTTCAGCTTTTAGACTCTTGGACCTACACCAGTGGTTTGCCAGGGGCTCTTGGACCTTTGGCCACAGAATGAAGGATGCGGTGTCGGCTTCCCTACTTTTGAGGTTTTGGGACTCAGACTGGCTTCCTTGCTCCTCAGCTTGTAGACGGTCTATTGTAGGACTTCACCTTGTGATGGTATGAGTCAGTTCTCCTTAATAAACTCCCTTTCATGTGTACATCCATCCTATTCGTCCTGTCCCTCCAGGGAAACCTGACTAATACAACCCCAAACAAGGTTCACATTGTTTTGCCTAACTGATTCCTTTCCTCATTTGGCTTTGTTTACACATTTTCTTAGCATGTGTTGTTAGCACAGGTTGAGCTAGAAAATATTTGTTACTTTTTCTTCTCCAACGTTTATTTTCTCATTCCAGTGATCAGCTGGCTCTCCACTGCTAATACATTCCATTGTTTGCTTATTTTTCATTAGTTATGTTCCTGCCCTGAGAATCAAAATTGGTCACAATCCGTTTTCACTCCCAGTGTAAGTGAAATCTTCTGCGTCTTCCTAAGTCACCCAATAGCATCTGCTCTGTGTTTTAGCTCTGTATGGGGCTCACCCAGCCTTCTGCTCTTGGTAGCAACTGCCCTTTGCAATCTGACATTGCCTTTATGCCCAGAGGAGCTGATAATTTGAACGTCCTTTCTTTGAATTCGTTAAGATACGTTTGCTTCTTTAGTTTTTTCTTTTTTCTTTCTTTTCTTTTTTTTTTTGAGATGGAGTCTCACTCTGTCACCCAGGCTGGAGTGCAGTGGCACGATCTTGGTTCACTGCAATCTCCGCCTCCCAGTTTCAAGTGATTCTTTTGCCTCAGCCTCCCAAGCAGCTGGGACTACAGGTGCACGCCACCACACCCGGCTAATTTTTGTATTTTTAGTAGAGACAGGGTTTCACCACGTTGGCCAGGATGATCTCGATCTTCTGACCTCGTGATCCACCTGCCTTGGCCTCCCAAAGTGCTGGGATTACAGTTGTGAGCCAACGCACCCAGCCGACTTCTTTAGTTTTAAATAATTCTTTGTAGACTCATAACATGTCTGTATATTTCTGGCTTTCCAGCATGGTGGCATCTTTATTAGCTTTTGAATCTTACATTCAAAGGCCAGCACATTTTCAAGAGTTTCAGAAGGTTTTCTTCAAGTCCTGTGCCTTGCATCCAAAGACAAGCTCAAACTTGAGAGTCATCAGAATGATGTTTAATTTCTAGATCTCTCATAGCTTTTTTGTTTATTCTATGTTTTGTTAATATTCTAACCTTTAACATCAGGTGGTTTCAGGCTCAATGGCTCTTCTCTATTTTGAGGCCATCTTCTGGAGTCTAATATAACATGGAGTTGAAGGTAGGGCCATTTCCAACATTTTGAAATCCTCTTCAAACACTTTCACTCTCACAATATCTACTTCTGTGTTCTCTGGTGGCCCTTCCTTCCTCTGGTATGATACAATCTTCTTTTTCTTTTCTTTTTTTTTGAGACGGAGTCTCACTCTGTCACCCAGACTGGAGTGCAGTGGTGTAATCTCGGCTCACTGCAAGCTCTGCCTTCCGGGTTCATGCCATTCTCCTGCCTCAGCCTCCCGAGTAGCTGGGACCACAGGCACCTGCCACCACGCATGGCTAAGTTTTTGTATTTTTAGTAGAGACGGGGTTTCACCGAGTTAGCCATGATGGTCTTGATCTCCTGATCTTGTGATCCACCCGCCTAGGCCTCCCAAAGTGCTGGGATTACAGGCGTGAGCCACGGTCCGGCCCAATCTTCTTTTCCTTTGTCCACTGTTGATTAAAATTTCTGGTGAATTATTGAAAAGACGCACCTTCTTTTTTTTAACAATAAAGTAGCTATTTTTTATTCACTTTGATTTGGATCATTGGAAATATTCAACAATAAATAAACTAGAGAAGGGACTGAGGAAAGTGGGATCTTGCTAACGTCATTCAAATGCATCCTGATCAATGCCCAGCTGCAGAACAACACGTACAGTGGCAAACAGGAATAGAAAGCGAATTCTAAAACACCAACAGCCCAACACACAAGACCTCATGGAAGAGAAAGTGCTCAAGAAACCTTGGCTTTGAAGGGGATTCCATGAAGGGAAGTAATTGTGCAGGAGGAAGGGAATGAAAGCATGATCACCCTAATAGCAGTGGCAGGAAGGCCCTGATGCAGGCTAATGTTAAAGTTGACATCCCACAGTTCAGGATGTACAGATGCACCTTCTTACTAAATAGATTTTACAGCATTTTTCATTTGGCCTAGCAGTAGCCAATGAGACAGATTGCTCCACTGAAAAGTGCTTCTTCTGTGCAAAACAGATACATTGTCTAACAGTGCCCAGCTCCTGACCGGAACCTGGCATCATCTCTGCCAAATCTGGGTGACCAAGGAGTAAAAAGCCAGTCTGAGACTTGGCCAGTAATACCTACCTGCCGCTCCTGCTTGCATAACTTGAACTTTGATCTGTGATAGGTAATGGTTCTCTCTTTGGGGGAAATGTTGAGATTCAAAGTAATTCTTGCATTGGGATGAGAGCCGCAGCTCCAGCTCCTGCCTCTCTCCTCCCTTTATGCCCACTTTCATCACAAGCTCAGCTGAGGCAATGTTGAGAATTGAGAAAACTCCTGTTTCCATTTGAGGGTAGATGCTTGCTGTGCACCCCCTAACATGGGTAGCTCAGAAAACACACAACGGCTGATGGGACTCTCAGGCCACATGGTTGCCTGGGTGGGCAGTGGTGGGATCATGTCCTCACGATTTTTAGGATACGTTTGTCCAGCTGGAAGGGTTTTCAATAAACCACCATAATACATCAGAGGTCTTGGCAAAGGTTGTTTCCATCTCAATCTTTATTTTGTCTTTATCCTGAAACCACATCATTCTGGCGGTACTCTAGATTTGATCTTTGTCCCCTGTCTATACAGACTGAAGACAAGAAATTGTTTTGTTTTCCCAGCAGGTTCTGGAATCTCTAAATTCCCTCTCAATATTGCCACTTCCTTCCTGAGCTCACGTCTATCTTGTAGGTCTTTGCCTTACGCAGCTGAGCAGAGCCTGGTTGCGCTTGCAATGCTCTGCATGGGAGCACCTCGCCCAAGTCGGCAAGTTCATGATGTACATTTCCCCTCTCCTCTCAGTTACTGCAGGTAAACAGCTTTCCCAGCACTTTGTACTGGTTCATATGGGTGGCCACTCTCTCAGATTTAAACCAGTTCCCTTGCCTTGCACCAGATATCCCAAAGCCAATGCCACTTGTTTTCAGTTTTGGCTACTTTCTTGCTCCACTTATAGATACCAATTTCCATAACAGTTTGCTTTTGCTGCATAACAAACCACCATAAAATCTTAGTGGCATAAAACAGTGTTCATGGGGCTGCAGGTGGCTGGGAAGTGGTGTTGCACTGTGGTTCTGCTTCTCTGCATCCACTCCACGTGTGTACCCTCTGGGCCCAGAACGAAAGGACATTCACTCCTGGGGAGGGTCTCATGAAGGCCATAGAAGCAAGGGGCAGGGAGGACAGGGAAGGCCTTTTAAATCTAGTCTCAGAACTAGCACATTGTCAACTTTTGCTAACGTTCTAATGACCAAAGCAGGTCACATGGCAAACCAGGAGAAGGGAAGAAGTGGAAAAGCAGGCTCTGTTTTTTGAGGGAGAAACTGAAAAGTTACATGGTAAAGGGCATGGATACAGGAAAGAGCAAAGAACGAAGGCCAATAGTGCCAGCCGTCATGGTATTCACTCTCAGAAACAATTAATTACAGCATTGGGCTTAAAATCCAGGATCTCATGATCTATATCAGGCCTGGGTGAAGCTCCTTTTCATCCAGAGGCCTGTTCTGCCCCAGACACCCAACATAAAAAGTCAATGAACACTCCCATCTGAAAAGTGAGAGAACCGGAGATGCCTCACAGTTATCAACCCCACTGGGCAGATGTGGCCAGGCCCCCTGCTCTGGAGGTAGGAACTTACCTCACCTAAGCCTAGGTTCAGCATCCTGGCATTAGCTCCCAAACCTGTTGTTCCTGCTTGATCTGCTTTCCTCCTGGTTGCATTCTGTGCCCTGAAATCTAGCTTTTCTGTTATTAACATAGATACTCTGGCTTCCTTTTGACTGCTGTTAGCATGGCACATCTTTTTCCATCATCTTACTTTTGATCTATTTGTGGTTCTCTCTCTCTCTCTCTCTCTCTCTCTATATATATATATATATATATATATATTTTTTTTTTTTTTTTGAGACGGAGTCTCACTCTGTCGCCCAGGCTGGAGTGCAGTGGCACAGTTTCAGCTCACTGCAATCTTCACCTCCCGGGTTCAAGCAATTCTCCTGCCTCAGCCTCCCAAGTAGCTGGGATTACTGGCATGTGCCACCACGCCCAGCTAATTTTTGTATTCTTAGTGGAGACAGGATTTCGCCATATTGGCCAGGCTGGTCTCAAACCCCTGACCTTAGGTGATTGGCCCACCTCAGCCTCCCAAAGTGCTGGGATTACAGGCGTGAGCCATTGCGCCCCACCTGTGGTTATTTATTTGTTTCGTTTTATTTTAAGACAGGGTCTCACTCAGCTGCCCAGGTTAGAGTGTAGTGAGGCAATCACTGCCTACTGCACCCTTGACCTCCTTGGTTCAAGCAATCCTGCCACCTCAGCCTCTTGAGTAGCTGAGACCACAGGCATGCTAATTTTTTTAATTTTTTTAATTTTTTCGTAGAGACAGGGTCTCCCTATGTTGCCCAGGCAGGTCTTGAACTTCAGAGCTCAAGTGATCCTCCTGTCTCAGCCTCCCAAAGTGCTGGGATTACTGGAGTGAGCTACCATGCTCAGCCCTGTACTGTTGTATTTAAATTGCATTTGTTGTATGGAGCATATAATTGGATCTTTTTTAAAAAATAAATTATATCTGACCATCTATGTCTTTTATTTGGAATGTTTAGACCATTTACACTTACTGTGATGATTGATGTGACTAAATCTTTGTTTGTTTGTTTTGTTTGTTTTTTGTTATTTTGTTTGTTTGTTTTTGAGACGGAGTCTTGCTCTTTCGCCCAGGCTGGAGTGCAGTGGCACAATCTTGGCTCACTGCAAGCTCCACCTCTCGGGTTCACACCATTCTCCTGCCTCAGCCTCCCGAGTACCTGGGACTACAGGCGCCCGCCACCACGTTGGGCTAATTTTTTGTATTTTTAGTAGAGACGGGGTTTCACCATGTTAGCTAGGATGGTCTCGATCTCCTGACCTCGTGATCCACCCACCTCAGCCTCCCAGGGGGCTGGGATTACAGGCATGAGCCACCATGCCCAGCCTGTTTGTTTGTTTTTCATTCTTTTAGTATTTTTTTAGAGACAGTCTTGCTTTGTTGCCCAGGCTGGTCTCAAACTCTTGGCTTCAAGTGATTCTCCTGCCTCAGCCTCCCAAAGTGCTGGGATTTCAGGCATGACCCACGATGCCCAGCCATGGCTAAGTTTAAAATTACCATCTTGCTGTTTGTTTTCCAATTGTCCCATCTTTTTATTTGCTTTTTCCCCTTATTCTGCCTTCTTTGATCTGAATATTTTTTATAATTGTATTTTATCTCCTTTGTTGTCTTTGTTATTTTAATTGTTGCTTTAGAGATTATAGCAGACATCTTTAACTTATCACAGTCTACCTTCAAGTCACATTATACCACTTGATGTATGATATAATACATATAGTATAATGTAGAATGTAATACCTTACAATATTATAGTTTCATTTCTCCCCAACCCTACAGCTATTTCTAGTATATATTTGCTTAAACACATATCATAAACCCACAATGCATTGTTATTATTTTTGCTGAACAGTCGATTATCTTTTAGAGAGATTTAAAGAATAAAAAAAAGTGTTTTCCAATTCCTTTCTCTAGTGCTTATGTCGAAGGTTAATTAGTTTCTTCATGTCCACCCAATCCCTCTTCCTGTTTAACTTGATGTGTGGATGTTATGTATTGCTTGCCCAAAAGTTTGCCTTCATGAACTTCTTTATATTTACTTGATGTCAGAATTGAACGGATGTTTCATCACCATTGATGGTACATAAGAGGAAATAACAATATCTATGCCATTTGTCTTTTTATTCCTTTCAATGAACTATCATGGGAGCAAAAGTCTCAAACTTTGTTCTGATGTAATTTGATGACTTAGCCTTTTAGTTTGCCTGGAAAATTTTTATATAAACTGCAGTATTATCCATGAGGGTACATACTCTCTATTTCTGTCTAGGATAAACTCAAAACCCATGGAATTGTGCAAAATCATCATTATACACCCATGATTTTGTAGGAATTCACCCTCAAGTGTTAATCAAGTTATTCTTAATTGTAGTGAGCATAAACTATTTTACCAAAACACTTGAATGTTATTACTGTAAGAGCTCTTATAGTTATTTGTTTTTTCTACTGACATATGTATAAGTCCAAAGTAACAAGTGTTGTTGTTTATAACAATTAAACTACTAATGAATTCCAAGAGTTAACATTGCAGTTGTCTTTTGTGTGACCATCTGTAGCAATTAGCTTTTGCTACATAATGGAAACTAAAACCAACAGAATTTTCTGTCCCTGTTTTAAGCAGTATGAGACTAGGATTGATTTTCCCTGTTTATGTTAAATACTGAAATCATGCATTAAAATATATATATATATATATAGCTGCTTGCTCCAGGACATACTTTGCACCTGGCAGATGAAACTGGGCAAGCTGAAATAGCTTCCCATCAAGACTCACTCCAGGACCCCACCCACTGTAGCCTCCACTCCAGAGCTGATGTCCTAAACTCCACTAAATACCAACTGATTCTCCGCCTTGCAGTATCTGATTAAATTGTATGACCTAGGTCAAACCCTGTAAAAACCTTTTTCTGTTTTCCCTTGTTTTAGACACAACTATAACTATAGAGGTGATGTTATCCCTTCCTGTCTAATAAAATTAGCTGTGTTTGATGAACAGGCTTTCCTGGAAGATGGCAATTGACCAAAGAGCCACAATAACTGAGTGGCATATAACAGTCAGCTTTTATTTTGCTGATGTGTGTGCAAATAATGGGTTGGCTTTACCCTCCAGGTATTTAGATAAAGGCTAATCTCAATGGTATACTCACCTTTACATTAAATATGCATAGCCTCAAGTACTGTTTTAGATAATGATACCTTTGGGGGTAATGATACGTTTAGAGGGTTTCCTAAAAGAAAGTATAGGAAATTTAAATCTTACAGACAAAACTTGACATTTTGTTTATTGTACAAGTCTCTAAATGGATCAAAAGATGTCATCTCTGTATTTTCACTTCTATATCCTACAGTGCGTCGTTGTTACAAAGATGAAACACAATCACTTTTAAAGGATTTGAGTTTAGAAAGTTGATTTACAAATAATTGGCTTACATGAATACATATCAAGGAAGAAAATTCCCAAACTGAGAAATATTAAATTTTTGCAGTCTCATTATATTTATAATTATTTATTTCTTTGGAATTACTTTTTTTTGTTTTAAGACGTGTGTCACCCAGGCTGGAGTTCAGTGGCACAATCATGGCACTGCTGCCTGGACCTCCTAGGCTCAAGTGGTCCTCTCACCTCAGTCTCCTGAGTAACTGGGACCACAGATGTCCTATCACACCTGGCTAATTAAAAAATGTATATATAGTAGAGCTGAGGTCTTGCCATGTTGCTCAGTCTGGTCTCAAACTCCTGGGCTCAAGCAATCCTCCCCCCTCGGCTTCCCAAAGTGCTGGGATTACAGGTGTGTGCCTCCATGCCCAGCCTAGCCTCTTCTTTTTACTGATAAGATAGATATTAGAATTATAAGCATAAATATAAGAAAATAAGCTTTTATTCTCAAAACTAGTGTCTTGGAAATTGGGGAGGAGCTTTAATATCAAACCACTCATATTTCTCGGTAGGTTGTCATAATAAGTGGAGTACCTATATTATACAGCACCATAATTTTCCTGTTTAGTAATACACAAGACTTTCTAAAATATAATAGTGTGCTAGAAAATAGATTTGGGGTTTTACAATGGTTAAGTTTATATGTCAAGTTGACTGGCCTAAAAAATGCCCAGAGAATTGGGAAGAGAGTATTTCTAGGTGTCTGTGAGGGCATTTCTGGAAGAGGTTAATATTGAATTGGTAGAGAGAGTGAAGATCACCTTCACCAACATGGGTGAGCAGCTTCCAATCTATTGAGGGCCGTTTAGCCCAAAAGGACAGAGGAAGGCTGAGTTCGCTCTCTCTGCCTGAGCGGAGCCATCGTCTTTTCCTGCACTCAGACACTGCACACCTGGTTCTCAGGCCTTTCAGCTTGGACTCGTTATGCTAACAGCTATCCTGGCTGCCCAGCTTGCAGACAGCAGATGGTGGGACTTACTGGCCTCCATAACTGCATGAGCCAATTCTCATCATAAACCTCTCCATATATAGAAATATAAACATAAGTACACATATACAGCGTCTATCTCCTATTTGTTCTATTTTTCTGAAGAACCCTGACTAACACAGTCATGGATCTCTTTAACTTTCTATTAGCTTCTGGTTTTAAAGATTAGGCTGTTTTAAACTGGATTATAAGTGAACTGTCTTAATCTTTGAACAGATGCCATATATTGACTTGCCCATATTCCTAACTAGGAATATATTCATCAAAATTCACCTTTTAAATGCGTGATTCAAATTTTTTTTCTTGGCTGGGTGAGGTGGCTCACACCTGTAACTCCAGCACTTTGGGAGGCCGAGGCAGGTACATCGCTTGAGCTCAGGAGTTCAAGACAAGCCTGGGTAATATGGTGAAACTCCGTCTCTACAAAAAAATACAAAAATTAGCTGGGCGTGGTGGTGTGCACCTGTAGTCCCACCTACTCCGAAGGCTGAGGTGGGAGGATCGCTTGAGCCTGGGAAGTGGAGGCTGCAGTGAACCAAGATCATGCCACTACACCACTGCCCTCCAGCCTAGGTGACTGGAGTTAAGACCCTGTCTCAAAAAAAAAAAAAAGTCTTTCTAGAAAGCATAATTCCTATATATCGCTACTATCTCTTCTCAGAGGAAAATACATATAATAAAAGGATCAGAGGCCAGGAGCAGTGGCTCACACCTATAATCCCAAGCACTTTGGAAGTCCAAGGTGGTAGGATAACTTGAGCATAGGAGTTCGAGACCAGCCTGAGCAACATGGTGAGGCCCCATCTCTGTAAAAACAAACAAACAAACAAACAAAAAAACTTTAAAAAATTAACCAGATATGGTGGTGTGCACCCATAGTCCCAGCTACTTGGAAAGCTGAGGTGGGAGGATGGCTTGTACCCAGGAGCTCTAGGATGCAGTGAGCTATGATCAGGCCACTGCACTCCAGCCTTGGGAACAGAGCGAGAACCGGTCACAAAAACAATAAAAAAATAAAAAATAGGATCAGGTCACAGATATTAAAACAGTTGCAGGTTTAAGGATCACTCCCACCTTACGTATTGGTCAATTCCACTGAAACCCCAAAGACATGGTGCTCAGATTGTATAATTCCATGTTAAAGAGTGAACTAAATATTTTTTGGTCATGGGTAGTTCAGCACTCACCTGAATGTTAGGATAATTCAGAGGAATTTCCCAACAGGCATGAGAGATGTGCATTCCAAATTGGGGCAGGTGGCCTGAGAGCTTGACATGAGTTTCTCATGTGCAGCAGCATCTTGTTATTTGCTATAAGGGCTTCATAAACAGAGCTGGGTTTACAAGGAGCCTTATGGGCTCAGAATCTTAACTGCGATGTCTAACTCTCTAAGATTATATCTTTTTTTTTTTCTTTTTTTTGAGATGGAGTTTTTGCTCCTGTTGCCCAGGCTGGAGTGCAATGGTGTGTTCTTGGCTCACCGCAACCTCCGCCTCCCAGGTTCAAGTGATTCTCCTGTCTCAGCCTCCTAAGTAGCTGGGATTACAGGCATGCGCCACCACGCCCAGGTAAGTTTGTATTTTTAGTACAGACAGTTTTCTCCATGTTGGTCAGACTGGTCTCGAACTCCCAACCTCAGGTGATCTGCCTGCCTTGGCCTCCCAAAGTGCTAGGATTACAGGCATGAGCCAGCGCACCTGGCAATTATTTCTTTTATTTCTTATAACCACCCTTATGGTTAAGCATTTTCTTCCTCCATTTTTACAGTTCAGAAAATTGAAGTTTGGGAGTAGATAACTTTCCTAGGGTCTCACAGCAAGTCATCCAAATGAACACCAAAATCCAGGCCTTTTATACCAAATTCCAGGCTCTTTCCAGTGTACAGCTGCCACTGCCCACATTGCATAACCAGAAAGACCCTGTTTGAATTATTAAAATGTTAATTCCTAGAATTTGAACTCTGGGACACCTTTAGAAACTCAAACTCTCAAGTCGTCATCTATCTTCCACATGTGAAAATGGTCTTCCCCCCAACCTCAGAGCTTAAGGTCCCAGGGGAGGGGCATGTGACTCAGTCTCCCCACAGCCCCCACAGTGGGGCCACGTTCCCCAGTTGTATGCTTCAGCTGCCCAAGCTCAGTCGACAACGTTTTCCTCTTATTCCCACACTATTAGCGTCACTGATGCCCACAAAGGGGCCAGCACTGGAACAGACCCTGAAAATACAAAACCCAGGCAGTCAGGGTCGTGGAGATGGTCAAGGGTTCAGTGAGGTGGTGGATTGTGCAGAGGGGATCACCGGACACTGGGATCACAGGGTGGCACTGCCTGCCCTTAACCCCTTCCCAAATGTCCCCCAGCCCTCCTCCAGCAGAACCAGCACCTATGCAATTAGAAGCCACAGTCCAGATGGCTGGGACTAGTTCTACTTCCCAACGCTACCTGGACAGTGGGTTTACTCAATGTATTCTCCCAAAATACATCAATCAATCTCCTGATTTGGGGGTATTGCCAAATGAGTAGTCGTAAAACCAAGAAAAACTTTCAAATGATAATTTACAATAAGCATGTCCTGCTTGGAAAGCAGGCACAAATGATGCTAAAAAGCTAGCTATTTACACTTCAGTTCTGGGTTTATATTCAATAAACAAAAACAAACAAACAAAACACCACTTTGTCCTAGAACTGTTAAGTGGAGTCTAAAGGAGTCAGAGTTGGACAAGCGGTAAAGTTAGCAACGCTGACTTGGAAAAAACAACTTTTGCTATGCCTGTGGATGATTTCAACCCCCCGAGCCTTTTAGCTTAACCATTAATGTCCATGTTGCTAGTATATTCATAATGCCGCTTTGACACTCCTGCATTACTAACCCAGCTCTAACCTACTGGCCACCTGTAACTTGGAATACTAAGGAATACTAAGGTGTACTTGGAATACTAAGGAATACAAGGTTTGGAATACTAAACTGGAAGTAGGGTCAACATTAAGGATTCTGCCACTAGATGGAGAAATTGTCCCAATCTAGCGCCATTGCAGTTGTGTTCTGCTTTTGAGAAAAAGCAGCGGGAAAGATATTTATAAATGCCATTTTGTTCAAAGTACTATGGTAACCACACTTTACATTGACAAATGATAACTTTTTATCCATTTATTTTATGTACAGTACTTTAGCTTGAATAGGGTGGACATCCCATATTCATCTTGATGACATCGGTATGTTCTAGGTTCTGTCTTTATCCACATCATCCATGATTCAATGTTGAGTAAATCTCTTAAAAATTACTTAACATCTTTTAAATCGCTGTGGTAATTAGCACTAAGTCTACGCAAATTTCACTTCTAGTTTTGCAACTAATTAGATACAATGTTAAAGTTCTTAATAGATTAAAATGCTTTTTGGGGATAAGGTCTTTACCACCAGCTACAATAAACAGTAAATACTCACAAAAGGAGGGGCTTGACTAATAACTGGACCAATCACATTTTGCATATTGCGTTTATTTTGCAGAAAATGCTTTCTGCTGATTGTCTTTGGCTACTTTGACAAAAGAAAAATAGGAAACAGTTATAGTTTAACAACACAAGAGATTAGCTACATACGCTTAAAATACACACATTCTAGCTGGCAGAGCAGTCAAATTTTCAATTCAACTAAAACCTGCTGTCCTCAACTATGATTTTATTCTGTCCTTAACAGCTCAACTCCAACTACTTGAAAGCAACAAGGAAGAAGATTAAGAGTGTGCTTTTTATCTCACTAAAGTAGGACCGGTGGAGTTTACAAAGTCTGGTGTGCCAAAGTTGCCAATACACTGTATGAGAAATAAACCAAAAAAAGTTTCTGGACCCTGGCAAACATTTTTTCACTGTCAATCAGGTTGGGCCAACTGCATCATCTCCACAGTAGGGTTCATCTGGAAGCCACTTGGGACAGCACCGCTACTGCAGGTGTGAGCAAGGGATGCTGGGGCTCTGGGGAACAGCGCCGTGTGCTCCTCCGCTGCTTTGAAAAGGAAGTTACTGAGGCTGCATTTCCTTCCTTAACCGGTGAGACTGCCACTGGGTACCTAGTAGGTTAATCCAGTCACCACTGGCTGCCACGACAAAAAGTCACCGCATCTTTCGGGACCTGGGCCTTGCTGCTTCACATGGAAGGCGGCGACACAGGTGTCCATGAGGCTATGAGGCGGCCTTGGGCTGCAGCGTCGTACTGGCTGTCCACGATGTCTGTGGCCGCAGCCGCCCCTTCGTACAGTGGGGATCCCGAGGAAGAGGGCGCCGAGACCGGGTGGGTGAGGGGTGCGTAGTGCGCGGGGGAGCCCCGAAAGAACTGGGCCCCCAGCCCGTTGGACACGGCTGCTGCCTGGGAGCCCGGGGTGACGGCGCCGTTGCTCACAGACCACAGGCTGGGGTACTGACTGCAACAGAAAGACACCAGTGAGCAGGGCCTGGGCAGGGGCTGCAGGCCAGCTAAGGACGGAAAAACACACCAGAAATCTCATTCGGAGTGACTGTGTAATATGACAGTTTTTTTCTTTTAAACAGGTCATTTTCTCCGAATTATTAAAGGACTCACAAGCACATTCTGTGATGTATAGAAGTTATTGTCGTATCTATTAATAAGAAACAAAATCGTCAGGAAGATGACTGAAAAGATTACTCACATATTCAGAGCTCATGAAAGAGCGCTGTTAAGTTTCACTACGAAAGACTCAGACCAGGCCAGCCGCAGTGGGTGACGCCTGTAATCCCAGTACTTTGGGAGGCCAAGGCAGGTGGATCACCTGAGGTCAGGAGTTCAAGACCAGCCTGACCAACATGGTGAAACCCTGTCTACTAAACATAAAAAATTGGCTGGGCATGGTGGCGCATGCCTGTAATCCCAGCTACTTGGGAGGCTGAGGCAGGAGAATCGCTTGAACCCGGGAGGCAGATGTTGCAGTGAGCTGGGAATGCACCATTGCACTCCAGTCTGGGCAACAAGAGCGAAACTCCATCAAACAAACAAACAAAACAGAAAAGAAAGACTCAGACCAGTAGTTTTGCACTCTCATTCGGAATAAAACTTTTCAAATATTCTCAATCAAAAGTTACTGAGGACAGGCTTAAGTGCACATGCTTTTATCTAGCACAGCTCACCCCCACCACTGCAGTAATTCTCACCATGAAGACCAGCCTCTCCTCAAACACTAAGCAGCAGACATTCCTTACAGTAACTCCAGTACAGACACAATTCCCTGCACTTTGTCCTGCTCAGTACATAGGTGTGCTAGCATGGTGCCCGGCAGCAGGAAAAGCACCTGGCAGTCAGACTAGGAAGCCATTCCCAGTTCCGCCTTTACCTACCTGTGTCGCATTACACTTTGCCCGAGACTCCTTATAGGCTGTGTTTCTCAAGGCATAAAATGAGGAAGGTGGAAATGACTATTGAATTCTCCAGTCTAAGCACATGGAAGTGGATAGTATTCAATTATGGTAAGATTTTATTTTGGGAAATAATCTTGTCTTTCTATAAGTGAATAATGAGGCCTTATGTTGTATCACCATACTGTTTTAAACAAGTCTGAGTTAATGAAGGCAGATTTTTATGCCATTTTACAAATGAAAGCTCCAGGTTCTAAGATGCCCAATTAGAGCCACACTGAGACCCTTGGGTGGGGCCTCTGTCAGCAGCTTGCAGTGTGTGGGTCATCTGATTGGGTGCAGGCTTCTGGGGCGATGCTCTTGGAGCCCCTGAAAGCTTCGCTTGTTTACGCATTGTTGGTCTGTTTCTAACCGCAGGCAATTGAATTCTTATTATGAAGGAACTGTTTTCTAGACAAGAATTAAGATTGCAGGCATATTTTGGTATTCTAGAAAATGAAGTGCATTGCCTTTGAGGTCAAGATCACTTAATTCCAGGCTCGCTCTGCTTTGAGCTGGTCCAATCATTTAATATCTCTGGCCCTCCTTCCTCCCTGGAAAATGAGGGTTGACTTCTAACTTTGGTATTGTAGGTTTTTATATTCATCCTATGAAGAAATGTAAGACATTTAGCAGCCTGCTTGATTTGTAAGCCTTTCTTCCTCTGCATAACTTGCAAATTGGTAACAAAATAATCATCATTGTTTACCAGTTACCTAGCACATATATAAAGATTTCGAGCCTGTATCCACAGAAAAGCCAATAAATTCATTTCCTTAATTTACTAGCTGTTGTTGAAAAAGGTTCTGAAACGATCTCTTTAAGCTCTACCTACTGACCCCAACAACCCTGTAGGAGACAGGCCAAGGCTGGGTTATTTTTTTACCACCTTCCTTTTATAGGTGAGGAAACTGAGGCTCAGAGAGGCTAAGAGACTTGTCCATCATGTGAACCAGTAAGTGGCAGAACCAGGATGGGGACCCTGGTTTCATTCAGGGATGGGATAGCACAGCTCCCATTCCACACCTGGGTTGTAAAGGAGCCCAGTCCTTGCAGCGAACAGACTGCAAACAGGAACTCGGCAGTCATGTCACCTGCAATCCCTGGGCATAGCTGGATAATAAAGAATTCTAAATAAAGACCCAACCACCCACGGGGACCAAGGAGAATAAGGACTAAGGGCCCATAGGAATGGAAACAGCGTGAAGTCACAGGCAGAGCTCCCAGGATGCTTTGCACCACGTCCTGGACATACATTACCTGGAGCTGGTAGATGGGCTGGCATTGTGGCTCATGGGGAGCATGCTGGGATGGGCAGACATTCCAAGGCTGGACCAATTGTCATGGGATTGCAGCATGGATAAACATGCAGGTGAGTTGTCAGAATAGGCTAAGGGGGGAAGGTAAGAAACTGCAATTATAGATGGTGTCTTCCAAGAACAACAAAGTACAGTGAAATATCACCAATAACTGAAGCTATGTAACACTGAAAACAAAATGTACATGGGACATTAACTGTAGAAAACAATCCATTAGTCTACTTACGTGGTTATCAGGGGCAAGATTTATTGCCAAATGTATGTATTTGAAAACATACCCTGGTAAACCCAAGCTCTTTCCCTTATCATCAGATCAGTAGATGCCCTGTAGACATTGAATCTTACAATCACTGACTTGGAATTACTTATCTTTAAAAATAAATATAACTTTACCCTGCCTTTTTTCCAGTAATTACTTCATAAGAATGGGTGATAGAAACCATTACTCCAGGCAAAATTAGAAATAAGATCTTCCTGCCTCGGAGTCTAGCCTCTGGTTGAACAAGTCCCAATGACTTCCTAACCCAATAAGGTCCTTTCATTTCAAATCAGCTTTAATTGCTTAATTGTTTTATGGTGTTCTTTAGCTATTTTCCTTCTTTTGGAGCCAGACAAAATTAAGTCTAGACATATACAGTGTTATAGAGAGAATTAGGCCAGGGGATCTTTATGGTCTATCCCAGTGTTCCTAATATTGGAGCATGCATCGGAATGGCCTGGAGGGCTTTTAAAAGCACATGGCTCACGCCTGTAATCCTAGCACTTTGGGAGGCCGAGGCGGGTGGATCACGAGGTCAGGCGATCGAGACCATCCTGGCTAACACGGTGAAACCCTGTCTCTACTAAAAATACAAAAAAATTAGCCAGGCGTGGTGGCGGGCGCCTGTAGTTCCAGCTCCTTGGGTGGCTGAGGCAGGAGAATGGCGTGAACCCGAGAGGCAGAGCTTGCAGTGAGCCGAGATCGCACCACTGCACTCCAGCCTGGGCAACGGAGCGAGACTCCGTCTCAAGAAAAAGCACACATTGCCGGGCCCCACCAAAAGCTGCTGCCTGTCAGTCTGGAGTGGGGCCTGAGACTGTGCCCACTCTCGGGTGGTGCTGAGGCTCTGGCCTGGGCACCGTATTTGGAGAATCACTGGTGTAGTCAGGAATTCTTGAGCCTGTCTGCTCCATCACTGTCACTTTAGAGAGGTTCATAAAAGACTCAAACCTGGGCTCTCCTCCTAAGGATCGACCATGGTTCTGTGGAGAGGCTCAGGAATCTGTCATTTTCAAAACCTGGAGCACCAGCTCTAAGGCCCATGCAAGGATGCAAGCCTCTGATCTGGGTCTCCGTGGTTGCTCCGCCAGCGGCGGCAGTGGCGTAGACATAAATTGAAGATCCTCTCTTGAGCTGCTAAAAAACTGGGCTTGGGTGTGGGTTCCAGAAAACCGTCTCTTTTTTTTTAGATTCTAGACCCGTGCAGAATGCCTTTCCCAAAGTGGTCTTGCAGCCACCCACCAACCCCTGGCAGAATGAGGCTTAGGACTCACTTGGAGAATTGTTCCGATGAGCATAGGGGCTGGGGTAGGGTGAGGACCGGTGGCTCCTCAGGGCTGGGTACCTGTCACAGCCGTGCGTGGAGGGGAGGGAGAGGGCACCTCCAAACTGAGGATGAGGATTTGCAGGTGGACACAGGGTGCTGGTTCCAGGAAGAAGCCACCCCCCTGCTGTGAGAAAAGAGAGTGCTGAGTAGTAACCTGCATTAGTGCTCCCTCCATCACTCCAGAGAGCAGAGCCCAGGCCAGGGACTCTCCCTTCATCACTTCAGAGAGCACAGCCCAGGCCAGTGACTTCCCACCTTCCCCTCAGGGGCCCCTGATGGAGGAAGCACCCTGAGTGTCTCATACTTAGGACACAGTCTGCCTCACAAGACATTTGAGGCCATCAGCCCCACACTCACTACCACAGGTAACCCAAGGCTTCCAATCCTATGTGTACCTGAGTAAACCCAGGAGCCTGGCCTCAGGCAACCTAAGCTGTTTCCTCCTGAGAATCCTCTGGATTGCTTTGAGATCTACTATTCCCCAAGGCAGGTCAGCTTTCCTCCACTGAGCGTGAATACAATGTAACCACAGGCAGAGAGCAGGTGAGAGACGCTGAGAGAGGTGGGGTGGTGCTTAGACAAGTATGCCCTCCCCTTCTCCTCCAGCCACCCACAGAGACTTGGGAGCTGCCTTCCTAGCTGGGGGTAGACCCCTTTACTGCTCACTCTCCTGGTTTAACCTCCCCCCATTCTCCCCAGGAGAATCAGAAAGTGCTTCCAAGACTCCCCTTCCTTCCTCTAAAACTACAATTTCTTCTCCACTCATTTTTTTCTCCTCTGAGACTGGGAGTTTCATTCTGTCACCCAGGCTGGAGTGCAGTGGTGTGATCTTGGCTCACTGCAATCTCCGCCTCTCAGGTTCAAGGGATTCTCATGCCTCAGCTTCCCAAGTAGCTGGGATTACAGGCGCCCACCACCATGCCTGATAATTTTTGTATTTTTAGTAGAGACGGGGTTTCACCGTATTGGCCAGGCTGGTCTCTAACTCCCTGACCTCAGATGATCCATCCAGCTTGGCCTCCCAAAGTGCTGGGATTACAGGCGTGAGCCACCGTGCCCATCCTCTTCTACACTCTTTAAGCTTTGTTGTTTTGATTGAGAAAAAGCAACCCCTATTGGGACAACTACTGTGGCTTCAATTTCCAAACTACTAACAATTCTCCAGGCAGCACTGGAAGGAAGGGTGCAGACGTGCCCTCGCTGCCCAGCCGGCCTGGCCAGAGCAGTGGCTCACTCTACTCAAGTGACTGACCTTCTGGTTGTTCAATCAGCCTAGGAAATGATGAAAAATCTACAGAATAGAAAATGCCTGTGTAAGGAGGAGTGTGCCCTGTTGATTCATCCAGCCTCTTGACCAGCCAGCGCTACCGCGTTCATTGTTTAACATCTCCAAGTAACCCTTCCTCGGGTGGAGAGGACGGACTAGGGTGAGACAGAGCATTTCTCCCAACAGATGCTGCTATATAATCCTCTATCCTGCACTCTGACTCCTGGAACTCCTAGAGGCAGCTAGACTTAAATCCAACTCTCTCATCCTCAGAGCCACAGGGTTCGGTGAGACATTCCTAGAACCAAAGGGCTGAGGAAAAATTTTGTTCCTAAGCACCATTGGAAAGATGGCTCTTCAACCATTAACGAAAGCCTCAAAGAGGATGTAATGAGCTAGATTCTCCTGTTGCCTAATACAGGAGAGTCCAAACACCCAGCTAGGTCTCAATGATCCACCCCAGGCATGATGGCAGCTGCCTCACGGAAAAACAAAAGCACCCAGGAGAGTATACACAGCCCCGATTAGAGCAGAGGTTAGATGGGCAGCACAGCTTCAACATCACAGGGCCAAGAGCCTTGCATGGCAAAAAGGCAATCTTACATCCCAGGCACACCCAGAAACGCCCTTGTCTTCTCCATCTCCACTTCCCAGCTCTCAGCAAGTCTAGTCCCGATGACGCAGAATGACATGACAGAGTGCAACAAACCGTACATTGGGAGTACCCAGGTTGCTGGCTGTCTCCGGGTTCCTCCATTATCTCTTTGTGATCACTTCTATCAAAATAAAAAAAAAAGTATATCAAATTTTCAAAAATAAGGAAATTCAGAAAAGAGTATGTGCAGCAATATTTCATCTTTCTGCGTACTTCTTTGCCCAAGGGTATTTATAGTTAGAATTCTCTCACCTTTCCTTTGCATCAAGGAAAGCTTTTGCAAATGGATTGTACTTAATTTTAAGAGCTGTGATCTGAAAAACAAGAAATTGCATTTACTAGTATATTCCCTATTAGCCAGGGGATTTAATTTGGCACCAAGAAACTGAGAAATGCCAGTACCACTTTTAAATATTCAAATATAATCAGACTTCTTTCCACATACAGTTTTCTATTTGGAACTGAAAATAGCTGAGTAATTGTACAGAGTAGCACGCTTAAGAAAAATTTTCAATGTCAATGTTCTGAGTGGGATTCACGATAAATTTAACCTACTACTAACAATGTTCCATGTGTATAAATCAGAAATAGCTGAAAACACAAGCTGGGGCTGCTTAGGAAATAGAGACCTGGAAGTTCTAGTTTTCGGTCAACGTCAACACCAACAACGTATCCAACTAATCTCTAATGTGCAGTACTTTGGGGTTGGGCTTAGGCGTAGATTTACAGGCACCTATGCAGTAGCTTGTATCTAGTTGAGTCTTCACACTGCAGAGATTTGAGGGGTTGCCCCCCACCCTTTGGGGAAGATTTCCAAGGAAGGACATGCCCCTCTCTCACTCAAGTCTTGTTCTCAAGAAATTCTCACACCATTTAACCTGAATGCTTTTTGGATCTTTTCATTTTGAGCATTGAGAAGTTGTTTCTAGTTTTAAACACTTATAAGGAGAATTCAAGGGGAAAATCTTTGAACGGGGACTTATTTTAAACAGTTCTCTCCTGTGCTTCCATTTCAAGTTCCGGAATATTATTTGAAAGGGCAGAAAGCCTTCCTCTCAGTGCGGGTTAGCGCGTCTCCCCGCTCCTCCAGAATCTCCACGGAGCAGCACACCACACCGCAGCACACCGGGAAAGCGATCCCCCTCTCTCCTTCTCACCTCCTCGTTCTGATAAGCAGTCACCGCTATGAACTGGGTCTCAGGGAAGCAGTGGCTGGTGATCATGCGCTGTGGACCCCCAACTCTCACTATGTGGATTCGAGGCTCATACTTATGCAAGGAGTTCAGCATGATCTGAGGGAGACAGATACAGAATTGGTGGCACTGAAAGGCCTGCGTTAAAACAGCAAAACATCCATTTCTCCAGGATGCAGAAAGTCCTCTGGCTCCCAAGAAAGTGTCTCTGCTGTCGGAGGAAGTGGGGTTCCGCCAGGGAGGGCTTCTCCGCGGTTTATATGTGCTATTCCCACAGCTTGTTTGGAAAAGGGATGTGAGATGCTACACACCATTAAAAGTAATGAATGCTCATCACAAAATCCTTTCACCTGATGGAATAAAGTACTAAGGCTTTCAGGAAGGCTATAGACATTTTTAAAACCCTGAGCTTGTTTGCAACTTGCCTAACCTGGGGTCTTCCAGGAACAATCTCCGACTAAAGAATGTTCTTTAGCAAAGCACGACTTTACAAGTTTGTTCCGACTCCACGCAGTAAGTACTGTGGCGCATGTTTAAATTTAAATGCGACTTTGCCATCAAGGCTGATATCTTTTCCATCCCTAGGAGAGTCTAGGGCTAGACACGGAAGTTCCCCCAAAGCTCCAGACCTTCAAAGGGGAGTGTTCCCGCTCCCCGTTCGCCAGGCGTGGATGTTATCAGCTTAGTATAAACAGCGCTAAAGGCCTTATTAGAGAAGGCTGTGGCAGTTTCTCCAGGACAGACGTCGCCTTCCCACAACTCCCGTGCAGAAGGCGCAGGGCGGCCCCTCCTCGCTGGTCCCAGACCTGGCGGGCTCCGCACACCTACCTGGCCCCCTCCGTTGAGCTTGTTGGTGAGCTTGACTTTGCTGAAGGAGACCGGAGCCTTCATCCAGTGGGCCCCGAAGTTGGGCGAGTCGGGGTGGATGTAGACGCAGCTGGGCGCTTGCGGCTCCGGCTTGCCCCCCGGCACCCATTCCCCGTTCACGTACTTCCAGCGGTGGTTGTCCGCCGCCACGAAGTCCAGCAGGAAGGAGTACATGGCGTTGGGGTCCAGGCCAGACACGTTCACCTTCAGCACCGGAAACATCCTCCTGGAAAACACGGGGCGGGCGCAGGAGGACCCCGACACTGACCAGATAGGCCGGAGGCAGAAGCTAGCACAGAGGCCTCAGTTATTTCGGGGCACAGAGGAGCCCCCTGGGGAACGTTGAAGGGTGACTCCCAAGCTGCTCGTTCCCCGAGCCCTACCAGGTCCAGGTGGCCTCGGGAGGCAGGGGAGGAGAGGACCTGGCGAAGGGTTTCAGTGCAGGAGGCCACATCCCGCCGGGACAGGCGGGACCAGCGCGCGTCTCGCGGGTCCCGGGATGCCTCCGAGGTCGGGACCTCGAGGTGCGCGTTCCTCCTCCCCAGGCTTCCGCGGAGAAAGCCCCAGAAGAGGGGCTTGTAGAAATGCACTCGAGGGAGTTAACCAGAGCGGGAACAAACACAAATCCCTCCTCCAGGAGAAAAAGGGTTCGACCTCCGGGAACTTGCCAGGCCCCCCAGGGTGCCCAGGCGCTGCGGAGCGCGGCGAGCGCGGGGCTCCGGACGCGCACCCACCTGCCGTTCTTGGTCACGATCATCTCGTTGGTGAGCTCCTTGAAGCGCAGCCACAGCTCGCTCTCCTCCAGGCCCACGCGCAGTTCGCGCTCGGTGGGGTCGCCCTTCTCGCTGCCCGCCTGCAGCTCGCTCTCCACGGCGCTCAGCAGGTGGTCCACTCGGTACTGCAGGCTCTTTCCCGCGCTCTCGGTGCCGGGGGAGCTCATCCTCCCGTCCGGCTCCCCTCCCCGCCGTCCCCGAAGCCCAGACTCGCTACCTGAGATCCACCTTCCCCGCTCTTGGCCGCCGCCCTTCCGAGAAAAGGGGCCCCTCGGACCGAGACCTGCGACGGCTCCCGGGTCCCGACACAGACCCGGGAGGAGGGCGAGGACCAAGACTTGGGGGGAGGAGACGGGGGACAGAGGGGTGGGGAGAAGTTATTCCACTCGAACTCCCCAAGGCTCCACTAGTGTAGGTCTCTGGGGACCGAAATTCAGTGCCCTCCCCATAAATAGAGCCGCGGCGGCAGCGCTGGGGGGCTCGGCGGATTGGGCCGTGCACGCTTTGAAGTGCCGGGCAGCAGCCCATTGGCCGAGAGCGGCCATATCAGACCCAGCCGGGCGGGTCTGGGAGGCCGGGGGCCAACAATGGGCTCCTGCACGCCTGTTTCATGTAAATCCTGGGCCTCAGCCCTGCGAGCCCCAGCCCAGCCCCTACACCCCCGCCCTTCCCCAAATGTTTGCACCTCCATCAAAGCGGCGGGGCAAGCTCCGGAGGAAGGTAAGCTGGACGCCCCGGCCCGCCCCAACCCGTCCCAGCCGGCACTTCCGCGAGGGGCCGCCCGGCAGCCTGCGATGCTCCCTGATTCCCGCGCGCAGGGTCCTGCTCGCTTTTCCACCGCGCCCGGATCCCGCAGCCGCGCCAGCCTGGAACGTTCGCGCAGCCTCACCTGTCCCCGCTCCAGGCGCGCCTCCCTCCCCTCCCAGGGACGAGCGCATTTGGCCCGGCTTTAGGATGCGCCGCGCTCGTCTCGCCGCAGTAGTGCTGTTCTCGCGCCTCCGATGCCTCAACTCTCCAGTCTGGCAGTTTCCGGTGCACCTGTCCCCACACGTCCCTCGCCCACGGAGCCCCAGGCAGCGGCACGAACACCCAGGATCGTGGATCAGCCCGCCCCGGCGTCGGGTGTCCCCGCGGCTCTCACCATCTGGAAAAGGAAGGTCCGCGCGCTGAGAGGGAAATGGACGGAAATAAGCAAAAGCAAAACGACCCCTTCTGGGAAGTGTCCTCCTCGCTCTCTTATAAAAACAGGACTTCATGCCGAGGTCTGCGCGCGCATCGAGTGTGCCAGGCGTGTGCGTGGTTTCTGCTGTGTCATTGCTTTCGCTGAAGGTGGGAGAGGGTCGGGGCTGGCGGGGTGGTCCCGGACTAGCGGGACTCGGGGCGCTTTCCCCGCCGGGCCCAGCGCCAAGCGGTGTCGGCAGCGGTTGTTTTATTACCTTTCGGTGAGAACTTCCGCGAGGAGAGCGAAGGAGAGGTGACAATGAGCAGGAAATAGTTCAGTGGGGTCTCTTTAAACAGTAACATTCCTCCTAAAACGGGAGCCCAGGAAGGGGGAAGGAGGCAGAAGCTCCCCATTCCAAGGCCTGGCTTTGCGCTTCTGCACACCTCGCCTATTCGCTGGACGAGGGCCTGGGGTAGCAGCCTCTGTTTCCCTGTCTCCTGAGCGGGCACCCCAGCCCCAGCCCCTCTAGAGAAAGCCAGCGCATCGGGAGGGCAGCGGGTTCAGAGGAGTCTTGCGCCCTAGCAAGGGGGCTTTCCCGCGGACAGGGTATCTGCGCCCCGCGCTAAGTCTCCCCTGCTCCCTGCCCCCTGCCCCTCGCCCAGCCCGGCTCGCTCCGCGGTCGGGAATTGCTGGGGAAGCCGCCGGAGGGATCTCCGCCCGGGACTCGAGGGATCGACCCGCCTCGCGGTATGCGGAGGGCCCCCAGGAGCCAGTCCCGGGGAAGGGTGCCTGCCGCCCGTGGGGGACAGGGCTCCTTCTCTCCCTTCTCCAACTTACACCGAGGAGTCAGGAAGCCGGGGCGTCTTGTCCCGGTCCGCATTTCTCATTGTCTTTTGATGTCTGGGATGCATGGATATTCCCAGGGGACTGACCCGAGGGGGGAAGTTTCCTTCTGGAAAGAGGCACCAAAAGGACCTCATTTGCTCCTGACGGCGGACCATCCTGACACGCCTTCACTGGCCCATAGGGCCCTGGGCTTTGGGGGAGAGCGTGGTGCGTGTCACTCTCCTTACTCCGGGTATTAAAATGTCTAAGAGGTCATCGCTTTGGCCCAAGGCCTCCCGAGGATAGGATAAAAGGGAAAAGTGGAGGGGAGGTGAAGGAGGAACGAGGGTGGGTCCCAGGCAATTGAGGGCCTCGGAACCCCAAGCACGAGAGCGAAACCTCTTCTGCGGCTTCAGGGCAAAGGAGTCCCGAAGGCCGGATCCCTCCCCTGAGCTCGGACGGCTTCGCGGCTGCTTTTCCCACAGTCGGGAAGCGCCAAAGAAGACTGGAGGGTTTAACAGATCGCTCTAAAACTGTTCCGAACAGGAGGGGCACGGCCAAATAAGAATACAACTTCAGCAGGAAAGAATATTCCGTTTCTAACATGCGTAATAAAATTTCTACTCTCCAGAGAGAATGTCTGAAGCATTGAAGAGTATGACCCAGGAATTGAACCACCCAAGTCGGAGCAGGTAGAGGTTGGAAGTCACCGACTTTGGCCAGCACTTGTGTAGTGTCACCTGCCTTCACTTTCTAGCGTTTATTTTTCCTCCTCTTTCTGTGGCTGATTTTCTGATCTTTGTTCCTGGGTTCCCAGGACCAGGCCCACTCCCTCCGCCTTTTCAGCGAAGGCTGCAGTGCATGACAGTTTACAGCCAAAAACTTCCTCCAGCCCGGCTATAAAGAATTCCCAGTTAATAACAATGTGCTTCCTTGGGAGGAAAGAGGGGCTGAGGCACCGACAGCTGTTTCGCTCCCAGGGTCTATCTCTTCTTGGGAAGCCCAGCCATTCAGAGAAAAACAAGACAAAGCCTTATGGCTGGGCCTCAGGGTGCAACTGTCCCACCGAAAACGTGCTTGAAACATTTTATAAGAAAACGCACACACACACCCCACTCAACTCCCAGAGAGGGAGTTTTCCTGGGCCCAATCCCTTCTGAAAAAGCAAAGCCATTTATCTTTAGGAGCAGGCAACAATGAAGCTGTAACAGGCTCAAGGAGGGGTGGAGGACAGCCTCACGTGACTCTTACCCCACCCTCTAGTCCCTTTCTTTCTGCAAGAAAAAAATGAATTTCTTTTCTGATTATATATGTACTCCTTGTAGAAATATTATATATGTATCTGTCTTCATATATATGTAAAACAGTCACCCACAGTATCTGTGGGGGATTGGTTCCAGGACCTACAAAGATGGCAGAATCCAGGGATGCCCTAGTCCCTTGGCATGGTGTTTGCATATAACCTATGGACTTCCTCCATGAACTATAAATCACTTCTGGATTACTTATAATACCTAATACAATGTAAACGCTATGCAAATAGTAGTTATACTGTATTGTTTTTTATTTGTATAATTTTTATTCTTTGATTATTGGGGAGAGGGAGTTTGGAATGTTTTCTATCAATTCACCCAACCACGGATATGGAACCTGTGGCTATGGAGGGCTGGCTGTATGTTTATCTCTCTCTATGTATATAAATGCTAACCTCAAGCACTAAGCAATGTTCACATTTTGGGGTGTGTTTCTCGTCTTTTTTTCATTTTGTTCTTCTCATGAGCTCCTTCTCCCACACTGACTAAGCGGACTGAACGCAAACAGTCACAAGTTCTACCTTAGAGATAACAGCCGTGTTTCATGGCCAATAATTCTGCCACCAATTGGTTTATTTGTCTCTCCCATTAAAAGAAACCCAATGGCTTTTGTTATTGCTTTCAAAGGTGTGAAACATAATTCTTTAGACTCTTTACCATTGAAAAATTTTTAAAGCCCATTGGGTTGTTTGGGGTGGTTGTGGTTTTGTGGGAAAGAACAGAGACTTGGTTTTTTAAAGTCTTCCTCTCAGGACAAGGATCCCACCCTGTGCACAGCCGGCCCCTCCCTGCTGCTCTAGGGAGAAGGCTTCGTGGTGTGCTCCCTGATCTGCAGGGAGGGCTGCGGCCATGCGGGGTAGATGCAGGGACTACTGTCAGCCTCAGGCTGCGTCTCAAAACCAGATCCCATCCAAGCTATTTTTTCGGAGTCAGTGGGCTTTGTCACACATGACAGTGTGTGGTTGTTTTAGTGACAGGAGTTCACACATTAACAACAAATCAACCTGCCCAGTTGAATGTTTGGGAATGTAACAATCCCAAACATTTGTCGTTAAAACTCTAGTGCTTCAGCTCCTATCTCTTTGGAATTCAAGGTTCCAGAGGAGAAATTGGTGGGCTGCTGGATTTTGATCTCTTCCTCAGTAGAGAAGGGTAGCTTGAGTTTTTCTGCCCGGATACTTAATTTTTTCAATCCCTTGTGGACGATACGTTTCTGGGCGATATGTTTCAGTGGGAATCTGCTGATTTTGCTTGGCATGCAGAGAAAGCCCTTTCCAACTCAACAAGTCTCTTTAGTTCTGATCGGTATGATGGTGAGTACTGTTTCCACTTCAGGGGTTATCTATACTTCCAAATCTGAGGATCCTTGACTATTCTCCCACCTCCTCCCCCTGTGTTGTTTCAGCTCTTAGATCTTTCTGCATATATTAAATGGCTTGTGAAATGTTTTTTCCACACCACTCTGTCAATTTCCCTCCATGTCACTTTTGGTTTTTACTGCCTCCAATGCAGATTTTATTTCTCTGTTGTAGCCTCAGTTTTCTGGTAATCCTTATTTCCTCCACGTCCCTTGTCATCTTATTCCATGGCCTTCTAGAGCAGCCTTTTTGCTCCTTAATGTCCTGTTTCTGCTTCTTAGAGGCCACGGTTCTCTGCATCTTCTGGCGCTTATGGTTTATTTTTTCCCAAGGCTGCTTTTCCTCTGTGTCTTCTGAATAATCGCTCTTCCCGCTTCCCTTTCAGCCTTTTCTGGGAGTCTCCACAGTCTTTTCTTCTCCTTCCTCCCCCTCTTACATAGGGGTGACTGCCCAGCATGCCTTCTGCAGGGCTGCACTCTCAGGGGCCCTGGATGGATGCCCCTTTCACAGCCACCTTGGGAAGACAGAGGTGTGGAGCCTGCCTTATTCAGGGTGAAACCAGCCCTTGACTCGTGGCAGGGGCTGAGCAGGCCTTTGCTGAGTGGCTGCTTTGGCAACATGGAAATGCAGTAGCATGTCCATCTAAGAAGCAGCAGTAGCACTGTACTCAGATCCACTGGACATATGCTGCTGAGCACTTTCATCATGAACAAAACATCAATCCTTCACATTTACTAAAATGCAGAATGCCTCTGAAACTCCAAGGGCCTTTCTCTAGTAACCCGCTCATTGATTCAAATAGTCAGGTGTTTTGGAGAGAGTAAAGGAAGGGTTTCCTGTGAAAATTGTGTATTAAATGAGACTTAAGAATTACTACAAGTGAGCTATTCCAAGGGAGGCTTGAAGATGAGGGGGCAGGAACATGCTTGCAGGCTGAAAATGACTCCAGTCGTCATGACTGGGGACCCCCATGCAATCGTTTAATTCATATTTATATACCTGTGTATGTCATACTACTGGAAATGTTCTTTCTCCCTCCTCTACAACTAATTTTGAAAAATCCTATTTTGGCCCTGAATAAAATATCTGGCAGAAAAGAATGTTGGAAATAAATGCGGGTAGACGTACACACACACATACTCTGGCTGGACCAGCTCCAACTTCCATAATCACCATTTAGCAGGAAAGGTTGACATGATGTCCCTAATCAGAACATGCTGTGATCACTGTTTTGAAGGGATCCACAGGGCAGGCAGGCTCTGAGCTCTGCACCAGGGCCTGACACTTGCCGGAGGAAGCAGGGGTGGGAGAAACCAGCAGGAGTTCCCCAGAGGCCGCTGGAGAGAGGAGAGGGGTGGGGCTTGGCCCCAGA
Source organism: Pongo abelii (assembly GCF_028885655.2). Classification (NCBI taxonomy): domain Eukaryota; kingdom Metazoa; phylum Chordata; class Mammalia; order Primates; family Hominidae; genus Pongo; species Pongo abelii. The sequence continues at coordinate 168,164,677 of NC_071990.2, forward strand.
GAGTCGAGGGAGGTAGCGCTTCCTGTTGAAGAACAAGGGTACTCAGGAAGGCCGAGTGGCGCTGCAGGACCTACAGAGCCCCTGGGCACATGAGGAAGGAGAGCCTATGAGGTTTATAAAGTGTCCGAATATGGAGCAAACTTGAGATCAATAAACTGAGAGAAAGACAGTCTAATCTGAATGACAGTAGAGACTCAAAAGTCACAATCGCCTATTTAATAAGAACAAGTGGGATGTCACGGCAGGAGGGGTGAAGCCTGGCAGGAAATGTTAGGTGAGACCAAGTGCTGAGTATGTGGTGAGGGAACATAAACTAGGAGGAGATGAGATCAAACAGGGGCGGAAATGGATGGGATTGCAATACCCTCAAGGGAGCAGGCAGGAAGGACTCTAGCAGAGACTTGCAATAATTCTGGAAATGGAGCACTTTAGAGGGTTCCTATAGAAATTCCCATCAATATTGTAGCCAAAGACAATGAACCAAAAAAATGTGATTGAATTATAAGAATACGTTGAAAGGACTATTGAAGGCTAGTGGAAAAAACAGAAGACAAGGGCAGAACAGAGCTGAAATCTGCAGAAGGACTTGTCAGTGGCGGGAGAGAGGGGAGGAGGCTGCAGCCTGGAGGTAATGGGAGGACCAGGGTGAGAGACAGAAGCCCAAAGGGAAGCTAGGGCTGAGGCTGCCATGGGGGCGGGGAGTAAAGGGCTGTCCTCCCTACAGATCAAGTACCAGACTGATAGTAAAAATGGGACAAAGGGGAAGGACTTAGCACACCTGTGAGAACAGATTCAGAATCAGTGGTTCCCACCACAGGGACTTCGGCTGAAAAGACACCTCAGAGGAGAAAAGCCCATTTGGAAATTAGAATTAGCATGTTCTATGACCGATACTCACAGCTCCAAGGTGATAACCTGTCCCAGCTCCAGAACCCTAGAAGGAGCTGACATTCACTGGCGCCTACGACGTGCGAGGAATTGTGCATACACTATCATTTAGGCATCGATGGGAGATAGTATTCCCTCTTGTATATACAAGGCAACTCAGAGAAAAGAGTAAAAAAAAAAATGGAGTGGCATTTTGATTTCTGATTTGTCTCATTAAATGCAGGTTATTTCCACTAGACTAGGTTAAATATGTGAGAAGTAGAAGCAAAGTATGTGAAAAGTAGAAACAAGTTTTTTTCTCTCTTTCACCCACCATATTCATACAACCACATATGAAAGGAATCTGGTGTGCTTGCACTCAAGTGTGAGTGTTTGGAAAAGGGAGGTGGTGGGGAAACTAGTTGACTTTAACTACTTTTGAAATCTAAAAAAATGTTTAGTCATCTGAAAGACAATAATAGGAGCTGGGGGAAGAAAATCCCATCACGTAAATAACTTCCAGTCCAGGTTGAGATGGTGAACTATAACCACAGGTATGGAAACCAGAGAGAAAAACAGATGCCAAACAATGCTTAAGCCTAAACACATTATCCTGAGTTTCCAAAGAACCCCGTGAAGTCAGTACTGTTATCCCCTCCTCAAAAAAAAGGTCATAATAAAAGGAAATGTACATTAGAGAGGTGAAGAAGTTTGCCCAAGGTTACAGTTAGAGTGGAACTAGAATTCCAACTTACGCTAATGGACTATGGTAATTCCAAAACAAGAGTAGGAAGACAAGGATTAACTCCTTGTATGATTATCAGCTCGTGTATAACATTCGAACATGGTTGACTTCAGGAACTGGATTTAAAAAGAAACCTGTATCAAGGTTATCACTACAGCGCTTCACTTGAGTGTTAGAGGGATTAAGATGAGAAGCAATGAAAGGAAAACAGGGGGGTGCCATAGGAATTTTGTGCAGTGCTGTCTGGAGAGGTTTGAATGCACAGCACGTATTTTCATGTATTTCTCATGTTTGTGGGAAAGCAACATTGTGTTAAGATGACCAAACCTAACTGAAACCTTGAAACCTAAAAATGTGAGAATTTTATATTACAACAAGAATACATATAGTGAAACATCAGTTGGCTAGTTGGCTAGAGTGCAGGACTAAAGATCAGGTAAATCGTGCCCTTAAAATGTGAAAATCATGTGGTATCTTTAGCCCGAGTTTCTTTCACAATTTATAAGGTAGGAGTGTTGGCTCCATACAAAGGTTTGTGAAGGTTAAAAAATTAGTTCTGGGTGTTGTTTTCAGCTATATCCTGAAGTAAGGAATGGTCCTCCTAAAATACATTGGTTCACTGCCTGCCTGGCATAGAACCACAGGCTTATTTTTTGAGTCTTTTATAAGAAGGTGCTTCAATTAACAGACCTGCAGAGGATGGAGGTCATCAGTATCTTCTTCAGTCTCAAAGTGTGCTTCCGGGAACACCTTCCCTGAGAAAGGCAGAACAGGTGCACTGAATGATGAGCGCTCAGCTATTTCCATCATCCTTAGCTTCAAAACCTATGTCCAGTCTAGAAAATTCTTCTTCTTCTTCTTCTTTTTTTTTTTTTTTTTTTTTGAGACCACATCTCACTTTGCTACTGAGGCTGGAGTGCTGTAGCCCAGTCATAGCTCACTGCAGCCTCAGCCTTCAGGGCTCAAGCGATCGTCCTGACTCAGCCTCCCAAGTTGCTGGGACCACTATATCTGGCTAATTTTTTATTTTTTGTAGAAACAGGCTCTCTCTATGTTGCCCAGGCTCATCTTGAACCCCTGGGCTCAAGTGATCCTACTGCCTCAGCCTCTCAAAGTGCTGGGATTACAGGAGTGAACAACCACACACAGGCAAGAAAATTCTTTATAGGTATTTTGGCTTCCCTCTCCATTTGTTCTTTCATTATAAACAGTAATGTATGTATATCTCTCTGGGAGTTCAAAATATTGTTAAAGGATTATATTCTACTTAGGCTATTTTCTTTTCTTAAGTCTTTTCTCGTCTTCTGATCACATGGGGAGGAGGAAAAGTGGCAACCTTTTCTTTTTTAAAAAAAATACATGCCTATGATAGCAATAACCCACCAGGTGTCACAGTAGGCATTTAGTCATTGCCAATGGAATGGAAGAATACATGACTAAATTTTTAGCGACTCCTAGCTCCGTCCCCATAGCTCATTAACTTTTTAATTTTCCCAAGTGCCCTTACAATTCAGTCCACAGGAATATGTAATATTGAAGATTACAATTCGATTTTTGATGTGATTTGATGCAGGAGGGGATTTATTCTGGCTGCTGTGTTGATAATGACAGGGACAAGATTGGAGGTAGGAAACCTAACTGGGCCACTGCAGCAGTTAGAGTAAGACATGTCATCTCCTCGGCCCAGTGAGGTGGGCAGGGAGAATGGGTGGAACCCTAGGTAAACGTCAAAGGTGGAGCCCACAGGGTTTGCTGGACAGGTTGGATGTGGAGGGTTGAGAGACATAGCCACGTGGAGGGGCCCATTAGGCCGTGGGATCTCCTGGCACTCAGGGTTGAGGTCCAAGCTGGTGATCATCCAGGAGCTGGCAGGACGGGAGTGGTATGGAGTCATGGAACTGGGTGAGCTCACCAGTGGAGGGCTCACGCCTGCATTTCCAGTCACAGGTCTAATGTGAGCCTACAGAGCTTTTAAGGTTGGCCAAAAATCACATGTCGGCCTACTTTAGAAATAAGGATCATAGGGCTGGGCGCGGTGGCTCACGCCTATAAGCCTAGCACTTTGGAAGGCCAAGGCAGGTGGGTCACGAGGTCAGGCGTTCGAGACCAACCTGGCCAACATGGTGAAACCCCATCTCTACTAAAAATACGAAAATTAGCTAGGCGTGGTGGTGCGTGCCTGTAATCCCAGCTACTCAGGAGGCTGAGGCAGGAGAATCACTTGAACCTGGGAGGTGGAGGTTGCAGTGAGCTGAGATCACGCCACTGCACTCCAGCCTGGGCAACAGAGCGAGACTCAAAAATAAAAAAAATAATAATAAAATTAAATTAAAAGAAATAAGTATCATAAACCTGGGAGCCAGAATTTCTTCCTGTGGGAATCTAGAGCCTTGACTGGTCATCACCAGGTAATAGCACTGGAGGTAAACCAGGGGGATGTAACTCAGATCCTCAAGGAAGGCAGAGTAGGAGGAGGGAAAGCTGGAAGGGTCTGGGTTCCAAGCGCATTAAGAAAATTATCCCAGTCATCAACGACTTTCACAGCCTTCTCATGCGGTGATCTGATGGCTTGCTTAGAGATGAGGAAACCAGGGCACTGGTTGCTTCACTTCTTCCCATGTTACCAGGGAATGAAATGTAACCCACAGCCTGTCTGGCCAGCTGGAAACTTGGGGCCTGCTCTTTTCTCCCCTGGATCTATTGAGAAGAGACCAGAACCTTATCTAAAAGGGGCAGGTTTTAAAGTTGAAGTGTATGGCTCAAATATCTTTAAAATTTTATTTGCTTACAAAGAAAATATGTTTTTGTGCACAGCATTTTGTAATAATACAGCCAAGCTTTCCTCTAGCTTTTACATTGCACTAGATGAAGTTGTTGACTTGCACTTTGGTACAAAGTTTATATATTTTTGTTTTATTTTTGGCTAAACATTTATAGTTGAATTCACCTGAGTTATTTATAGTTGACTTCACCTGAGTTGAACTCACCTGAGTTGAATTCTATGGCTATGAGCTCTATGGTCCTTATTACTGTAATAGGCCATCATTTTTGAACAATAGCCTCACATTTTCTTGGTGGAGACTACTCAAGTTTAGAGATTAGACTGAAATTAACAGTGGTCTGAATTAATAGATATTTACCAGTTATTAACAGTTAACAATTATTAGAGGCATCTTGTCTTTTTGGAAATCCTTTGTTCCCCCTTTCTTAACCAAAATGATTTTTGCCCCAGTCTGTTGATAGTAATTGGACAGTTAAGAGGGTCTTGCCACCCAAGTCTTGATCTGAGATCAACATTGTGTAGGGAAGCCGAAGTCCTAGTAAAATTAAATTAGTCTTTAATTAACTGACTACTTATTAGTCATCCAGACTCCCTTACCCAAAACTAATTTCCATCCTCCCCCATCCCACCCATGGCACCTCTTCCCACACTGTGTGAGGGCATCATTATGTGGGTCCCCCCTCAACTGATTGTCATACATGTAACATATTAGACATGCTATTTGAAAATTAAAAACATATTTCTATGCTATTAAAGGAGTTTGTTTAAGAAATACGGCAAATGAGTAACTGGCCTCACCATTCTCTTCCCATGCTAGAAGGGAGTGCACCTGGTACTGTGACTGAGGACGTGGTTACTGAAAGCGGGGTTGTGACAGGCTCCTGGGAAGTGAACTTTGATGCAAAGGTAGCCTTCCAGTTCACCCCCAGGAAAGCTGTCACGGAGCTCACAAAACAGAATAGCTCACCAGCCAAATTAAGATCCTCAAATCACAAAGTTTAATGTATCCATTTAAACCACATAGTGAGCAGCAAAGGAACACAGGCGGGACCGGTCAGCACACCTGCGTGGAAGGTCCTCATTTCCTCATTTCTGCACCATCCACACTTTCTGGCTCTCTGCTGCACGGGCCTTTCCTGCCAAAGGCATGGGCATGCAGACCAGACCAGAGGGTGATGGTTAGAGAATAGTGTAATGAACACATGGACAATATTGCTCTATCTGTCTCCCCACCCTAATCATCCCCACCCCCAGATGATTTTAGAAGGATTCCTGGACATCTTTCCATCCATAAAGGAAGCATTGCAGTATGTATCCCTAAAACCTAGGATTATTTTTGGTTAAACATAACCATAATATCATTATCACACCTACAATTAATAAACAAGACCTCCTTAATGTCATCAAAAACTAGCCAGTGTCCAAATTTTCCTATTTGTCTCATAGATTCATGAGAAAATTATTATAGCTTTTGATGTCCATGTGCAAAAGTTCCTGTAGGTGAATATAAGCCTAGAAGGGAAATTTCTAGGTAGTGTCTGTCCTCAGTATTTTTAGAATATGCTGAATTGTTTTCCAAAGAGGTTGCACTAATTTTATATTCCAGTAACATTGAGGAAGGGTTCCCCTGGCTTTGCATCCTAGCCAATACTTGATACTGTCAGATTTTAAGAGGTTTTCCAGTGTGAGGTGTATAAAAAAGGATGTCATGGTTTTAAATCACATTTTTCCAATTTTCCCACAAAATCTTTTTGAGTATGCCGTGGAATATTTTTAAAAAATCGATTACAGGAGTTTTTCTACAATGCCAGTACTAATCATTTGTGAGCTTTATAAGTAGAAAAACATTCTCCTACTTTGTGACTGGCCTTTTCACTTCCTTAATGATGTCCTTTATGACCAGAGATTCCCAACGTAATACGACCACATTTATCACACCTTTCCTTTCCATTTTATGCTCTTTGTGACTTTATCTGAAAGAGCCATTTCCATCCCCAGGACAGTCTTCCATATCCTTAACATTGTATAGTTCTACATTTTTACATTTCAGACTCTAGTCCACCTAGCATTGACTTCCATGCCTAAGATGAGATAGAGATCCAATTTCAGTGGAGAAAACCGGTCGACTCTGCATCATTGATTGAATCATCAATTGCTTCACCAAAGATCAGCAATAAATCTGACATAAATCATTTCTGCATCTGATTCTGGGCTATCTGATTCTGGGCTTCCTATTCTAATTCATTGATACTTTTATCTGTCCCATTTTGAGTGCTATATAGCTTTAAATTAGGGCTTGATTTCATGTAGGACAAGCTCCCACCACTTACTATCATGTCTTATCTATTACAGATCTTTGCTCTTCTATATAAACTTAAGAATTCGCTTGTCAAGTTCCATGAAAAATTATTAAAATTGCATTAAATCTCAAGATCAGACTGCAGAACTGACACCTTTTCAATTTCTACCCATGAAGGCAGCACCTCTGCTTATTTAAGTCTTTTTTAAAATGTCTCTTAATAATGCTTAATAACTTTCTCCATGAAGGGCTTGCAAATATTTTTCCAAATTTATTCCTAGATAATTAATTTTTATTGCTACCATAAATGGAAACTTTTTCTTCCCCCTCAAGGAGTCTTGCTCTGTTGCCAGGCTGAACTGCAATGGTGCGATCTTGGCTCACTGCAACCTCTGCCTCCTAGGTTCAAGTGATTCTCCTGCCTCAGCCAACCGAGTAGCTGGGATTACAGGCTCCTGCCACCATACCTGACTAATTTTTTGTATTTTTAGTAGAGACAGGTTTCACCATGTTGACCAGGCTGGTCTCAAACTCCTGACCTCAAGTGATCCACCCGCCTCGGCCTCCCAAAGTGTGGGGATTACAGGCGTGAGCCACCGCACCCGCCCAAATGGCAATTTTTTTTCTTTTTTTGAGATGGAATCTCACTCTGTCACCTAGGCTGGAGTGCAGTGGCGCAGTCTCAGCTCACTGCAACCTCCGCTTCCCCTGTTCAAGCGATTTTCTTGCCTCAGCCTCCTGAGTAGCTGGGATTACAGGCGCCCACCACCACGCCCAGCTAATTTTTTTGGTATTTTTAGTACAGACAGGGTTTCACTGTGTTGGTCAGGCTGGTCTCAAACTCCTGACCTCATGATCCACCTGCCTCGGCCTCCCGAAATGCTGGGATTACAGGCATCAGCCACCGTGCCCAGCCAAATGGCAACTTTTTAAATGAAAGCTTTTTATTTTATTTTCCCTCAGAAAAAATATTTATTTATTTGTATTATTTTTAAAGACTTTTATTTTAGTTTCATGGGTACATGTGCAGGTTTATTATATAATTTAACTTATGTCATGGGGGCTGGGCTGGGCGCAGTGGCTCACGCCTGTAATCCCAACCCCCCTTGGGAGGCTGAAGCTGGTGGGTCACCTGAGGTCAGGAGTTCAAAACCAGCCTGGCCAACATGGTGAAACCCCATCTATACTAAAAATACAAAAAATTAGCTGGACTTGATGGTGGGCGCCTATAATCACAGCTACTTGGGAGGCTGAGGCAGGAGAATCGCTTGAATCTGGGAGGCAGAAGTTGCAGTGAGCTGAGATTGCACCATTGCACTCCAGCCTGGGCAACAAGAGCAAAACTCCATCTTAAAAGAATAAATAAATAAATAAATAAATAAATAAATAAATAAAATAATGTCATGGGGGTTTGCTGTACAGATTATTTTTATCTGCTCCTCTCCTTCTTCCTACCCTCCACTCTCAAGTAGACCCCAGTGTCTGTTGTTCCTCTGTTTGCGTCCATGAGTTCTCATCATTTAGCTCCCACTTATAAGTGACAGCATGCACCATTTGGCTTTCTGTTTCTGCGTTAGTTTGCTAAGGATAATGGCCTCCAGCTCCATCTATGTTCCTACAGAGAACATGGTATCATTCTTTTTTGTGGCTGCATAGTACTCTATGGTGTATATGTACCACGCTTTCTTTATCCAATCTGTCATTGATGGGCATTTAGTTTGATTCTGTGTCTTTGCTATTATGAATAGTGCTTCAGTGAACATACATGCGGATGTGTCTATGGTAGAATGATTTATATTCCTTTGGGTATATACCCAGTAGTGGGATTGCTAGGTTAAGTGGTAGTTCTCTTTTTAGCTCTTTGAGGAATTGCCACACTGCTTTCCACAATGGCTGAACTAATTTACACTCCTACCAACACTGTATAAGCATGACCTTTTCTCCGCAACCTTGTCAGCATCTGTTGTTTTTTGACTTTTTTTCTTTTTTCTTTTTTTTTTTTTTTTTTTTTGAGACGGAGTCTTAGTTTGTTGCCAGGCTGGAATGCAGTGGCATGATCTCCACTCACTGCAACCTCCACCTTCCTGGTTCATGCGATTCTCCTGCCTCAGCCCCCTGAGTAGCTGGGACTACAGGCATGCACCACCACGCCCAGCTAATTTTTGTATTTTTAGTAGAGACAGGGTTTCACCATGTTGGCCAGGCTGGTCTCAATCTCCTGACCTCATGATCTGCCCCCCTCAGCCTCCCAAAGTGCTGGGATTACAAGGGTGAGCCACCTCACCCAGTATTTTTTGACTTTTTAATAATAGCCATTCTGACCAGTGTGAAATGGCATCTCATTGTGGCTTTGATTTGCATTTCTCTAATGATCACTGATATTGAACTTTTTTTTCATATGCTTGTTGGCTGCATGTATGTTTTCTTTTGAAAGTGTCTGTTCATGTCTTCTGCCCACTTTTCAATGTGGTTGTTTGTTTTTTTCTTGTAAATTTGTTTAAGTTTCTTATAGATGCTGGATATTAGACCTTTGTCAGATGCATAGTTTGCAAAAATTTTCTCTCATTATGTAAGTTGTCTGTTTACTCTGTTGATAGTTTCCTTTGCTGTGCAGAAGCTCTTTAGTTTAATTAGATCCAATTTATCAATATTTGCTTTTGTTGCAATTGCTTTTGGTGTCTTCATCATGAAATCTTTGCCAGTTCCTATGTCCGCAATGGTATTGCCTAGGTTGTCTTCTAGGATTTTTGTAGTTTTGGGTTTTACAATAAATAAAGAGCAACTTTTTAAAAACTATAACTTTTTTGTGATGTTTATGTAAACACTTTTATAAAATTTCATTGTAAAGCAAACCTACGTAGGTAACCACAACCCAGGTCAAGAAACAGCACATTCCCAACACTCCAGAAGTTCCCTTCCCAATCACAAACCCTTTTAAAGTTAACCATTTTCCAGGAAATTATGGCAGTTACTTCCTTACTTTTCTGTATTATTTTACAAGCTAACTCACATCCATAAGATAAATCGTTGGATTTTGCTTCTTTTTGAACTTTCATTGAGATCACAGGTTGCATTCTTTTGGGTCCATGTCATTCTATTCAACATTATGATTGTAAGGTATGTGAGAGTCATTGGCATCTTCATTCACTTTCATCGCTGTGTAGGGTTTTATTATCTGAAATTTCCATAACTTATCCATTCTGCTGTTGATGGACACTGGATTGGTTCCAGTGTGTGACCGTAATAAACAGCGCTGCTCTGAATGTTATCTGTCTCTTGGTGCGTATAGAAGGCTGCAAGGGATGTGCCTAGGGTGGAACTGCAGCATTCCAGGCTGTTCCTATGCCCCATTAGGAGATAATGCCAATGGCTTTCCAAAGCAGTGACGCTAATTTACACCTGCAGTGTCTGAGAATTCTGGTTGCCCCACATCTCTTGAAGCGCTTGGTATTGTCCATCTTTTTTCATTTTAGTCATTCTGGTCGGTATGATGATATGTCATCATGATTTTGTTTGCGTTTCTGGTAAATAAAGCAGCTGAGCACATCTGCAGGTTCATTGGCCATTTAGTCATCTCCCTTTCCACACCTCCTGTTCAAACCTCCTTTGCTTTTCTCTATTGAGTTGTTTCTTCATATTATTTCTTTGTAGGAGTTATTTTATATTTTGGATACAAGCCAGTTGTCAGTTATAAATGTTGTATTTATTTTATCCTACTCTGTCTTGCCTTTTAATTAACTCAGGGATGTCTTTTGACAAAAAAGTAGTTCTAATTTAATGTAGTCTAATGTAGTAATATTTTTCTTAATGCTAAATGATTGTTGTTCCCGTTTTATGAACTCTTTCTCTATCTCGGCAGAATAAAGTTATTTCCTATATTATATTTTAAAAGTTCTACGCTTTCGGAGGCCAAGGTGAGCAGATCACCTGAGGTCAGGACTTCAAGACCAGCCTGCCCAACACGGTGAAACCCCGTCTCCACAAAAATACAAAAATTATCTGGGCTTGGTGGTGGGCGCCTGTAATCCCAGCTACTTGGGAGGTTGAGGCAGGAGAATCACTTGAATCAGGGAAGTGGAGGTTGCAGTAAGCCGAGATTGTGCCATTGCACTCCGGCCTGGGCAACAGAGTGAGACTCCATCTCAAAAAAAAAAAAAGGAAAGACTTCCAAGACTAAACGAGGAAGAAGCTGAAACTCTGAATAGACCAATAACAGGTTCTGAAATTGAAGCAATAATTACTATCCTACCAACCAAAAATAGCCCAGGACCAGACGGATTCACAGCCGAATTCTACCAGAGGTACAAAGAGGAGCTGGTACCATTCCTTCTGAAACTATTTCAATCAATAGAAAAAGAGGGAATCCTCCCTAACTCATTTTAAGAGGCTAGCATCACCCTGATACCAAAGCATGTTAGACACACAACAAAAAAAAAAGAGAATTTCAGGCCAATATGCCTGATGAACATCGATGTGAAAATCCTCAGCAAAATACTGGCAAACCAAATCCAGCAGCACATCAAAAAGCTTATCCACCACGATCAAGTCGGCTTCATCCCTGGGACGCAAGCCTGGTTCAATATACACAAATCAATAAACGTAATCCATCACATAAACAGAACCACTGACAAAATCCCCATGATCATCTCAATAGATGCAGAAAAGGCCGTTGACAAAATCCAACAGCCCTTCATGCTAAAAACTTTCAGTAGACTAGGTATTGATAGAACGTCTTTCAAAATAATAAGAGCTATTTATGACAAACCCACAGCCAATATCATATTGAATGGGCAAAAACTGAAGCATTCCCTTTGAAAATGGGCACAAGACAAGGATGCCCTCTCTCACCACTCCTGTTCAACATAGTGTTGGAAGTTCTGGCCAGGGCAATCAGGCAAAGAAAGAAATAAAGGTCATTCAATTAGGAAAAGAGGAAGTTAAATTGTCTCTGTTTGCAGATGACATGATTGTATATTTAGAAAACCCCATCATCTCAGCCCAAAATCTTCTTAAGCTGATAAGCAACTTCAGCAAAGTCTCAGGATACAAAATCAATGTGCAAAAATTACAAGCATTCCTACACACCAATAATAGACAAACAGAGAGCCAAATCATGAATGAACTCCCATTCACAATTGCTTCAAAGAGAATAAAATACCTAGGAATGCAACTTACAAGGGATGTGAAGGACCTCTTCAAGGAAAACTACAAACCACTGCTCAACGAAATAAAAGAGGACACAAACAAATGCAAGAACATTCCATGCTCATGGATAAGAAGAACCAATATCATGAAAATGGCCATATTGCCCAAGGTAATTTATAGACTCAATGCTATCCCCATCAAGCTACCACTGACTTTCTTCAGAGAATTGGAAATAACTACTTCAAAGTTTATATGGAACCAAAATTGACCGCATAGCTAAGACAATCCTAAGCCAAAAGAACAAAGCTGGAAGCATCACGCTACCTGACTTCAAACTACACTAAAGGCTACAGTAACCAAAACAGCATGGTACTGGTACCAAAACAGAGATATAGATCAATGGAACAGAATAGAGCCCTCAGAAATAATGCCGCATATCTACAACTATCTGATCTTTGTCAAGCCTGAGAAAAACAAGCAATGGGGAAAGGATTCCCTATTTAATAAATGGTGCTGGGAAAACTGGCTAGCCATATGTAGAAAGCTGAAACTGGATCCCTTCCTTACACCTTATACAAAAATTAATTCAAGATGGATTAAAGACTTAAATGTTAGACCTAAAACCATAAAAACCCTAGAAGAAAACCTAGGCAATACCATTCAGGACATAGGCATGGGCAAAGACTTCATGACAAAAACACCAAAAGCAATGGCAACAAAAGTCAAAATAGACAAATGGGATCTAATTAAACTAAAGAGCTTCTGCACAGCAAAAGAAACTATCATGAGAGTGAACAGGCAACCTACAGAACGGGAGAAAATCTTTGCAATCTACTTATCTGACAAAGGGCTAATATCCAGAATCTACAAAGAACTTAAACAAATTTACAAGAAAAAAAAACCCCAACAAAAAGTGGGCAAAGGATATGAACAGACACTTCTCAAAATAAGACATTTATGCAGCCAACAGGCATATGAAAAAATGCTCATTATCACTGGTCATCAGAGAAATGCAAATCACAACCACAATGAGATACCATCTCATGCCAGTTAGAATGGTGATCACTTTTTAGTCAGAAACAACAGATGCTGGAGAGGATGTGAAGAAATAGGAACACTTTTACACTGTTGGTGGGAGTGTAAACTAGCTCAACCATTCTGGAAGACAATGTGGTGATTCCTCAAGGATCTAGAACTAGAAATACCATTTGACCCAGCCATCCCATTACTGGGTATATACCCAAAGGATTATAAATCATGTACTGTAAACACACATACACATATATGTTTATTGTGGCACTATTCACAATAGCAAAGACTTGAAACCAACCCAAATGTCCATCAATGATAGACTGGATTAAGAAAATGTGACACATATGCACCATGGAATACTCTGCAGCCATAAAAAAGATGAGTTCATGTCCTTTGCAGGGACATGGATGAAGGTGGAAACCATCATTCTCAGCAAACCATCACAAGGACAGAAAACAAAACACTGCATGTTCTCTTTTTTTTTTTTTTTTGTGACGGAGTCTCACTCTGTCGCCCAGCTTGGAGTGCAAGGTGCAATCTCTGCTCACTGCAACCTCCGCCTCCTGGGCTCAAGTGATTCTTCTGTCTCAGCCTCCCGAATAACTGGAACTACAGGCGCCTGCCACCACGCCTGGCTAATTTTTGTATTTTTAGTAGAGACGGGGTTTCACCATGTTGGCCAGGCTGGTCTGGAACTCCTCACCTCAAGTGATCCACCTGCCTTGGCCTCCCAAAGTGCTGGGATTACAGGCATAAGCCACCATGCCCAGCCAAAACACTGCATGTTCTCACTCATAGATGGGAGTTGAACAACGAGAACACATGGACACAGAGCAGATAACATCACACACCAGGGCCTGTTGGGGGTGGAGGGAGGGGGGAGGGATAGCATTAGGAGAAATACCTAATGTAAATGATGAGTTGATGGGTGCAGCAAACCAACATGGCACATGTATACCTATGTAACAAACCAGCACGTTGTGCACATGTACCCTAGAACTTAAAGTATAATAATAAAAAAAGAAATCTCTACCATTTTACTTTTAACATTTAGATCTACACTGCATATAGAATTGATTTGTGTTATTTTTTTTCGCCTAATTGTATGCAGTTCTCCCAGAATCTCCCAGGTATTAAAGAGATTGTCTTTTATTGTAAATTTTGTCCATATATGTGGGAGTCTTTTTGTTTGCCCTTTGCTCATTTTGTCTTTTCTGGGCCTATTGCTATAGCATTCTCCTAACTGATAGAGCATTAGGCTTTTGTACCCTGCCTCCTCTTTCTCTAAACCCCTCTCGTGTGTGGTATCACCTTGTTTCTCAGTGCTGTGTTTCAGATAATTTATTTTGCTCTATCTAGTTCACTGATTCTATCTTTAGGTTTGCCTGATCTATTGTTCAGCCCACTCACTGAATATTTACTTTCATTTATTTTATTTTTCCACTCTAAAAGCTCTATTTCATTTTTTTCAAGCATCCTTGATTTTTTTTCATGGTTTACTAATATTTACAATTTAGAACTTCATTTTAAAATTTATTTAACTGTATTAATAGTACTTACTGCATTTTCTGTGTCCGATAATTTCCATTATCCAAATTCATTGTGAGTCTGATTTTACTGACCCTTATTTCTCTTGGTTCTGGGTTTCTACAAGAAGAAAAGTCACATTTATAATAAAAATATCAATGAAGTACCACGTTAATACACACTATTTACTTGATGCCATCATTGCTTATCATAACTTTCAATTCAAGAGAAAGAAAGCTGCCATTTCATTATTTGGGGGGAACTTCAGCATTTTCTTACCCTTTTCACCTAACGACGATACCATAGTTGAATTCTCTTTTTTTTAAGACAGAGTCTCGCTCTGTCATCCAGGCTGGAGTGCAGTGGAACGATCTCGACTCACTGCAACCTCTGCCTCCTGGGTTCAAGCGGTTCTCCTGCCTCAGCCTCCAAGTAGCTACAGGCACGTGCCACCACGCCTGGCTAATTTTTTAGTAGAGTGTTTACTAGTATTTAGTAGAGTATTTAGTAGAGTATTTACTAGTATTTTTAGTAGAGATGGGGTTTCACCGTGTTAGCTAGGACCTTGTGATCCAACCGCCTCAGCTTCCCAAAGTGCTGAGATTACAGGTGTGAGCCACCATGCCCGGCTGAATTCTTAATCCACACAGTTGACCCCATATTGATTTACTGTCTTAGACTACTAGAATGAATAAAAAGAATATATATATACACACTCACACATATATATAGATATTCCTTATATATGTATTCCTTTTACACATATATATATACTAATTCCCTGGTAAGAGTAGTGGGTGTTACTTCACCTTCAGAGTTTATAAGGCAAAGTGCCAGGGGGATGTACCACCCACTACCTCTTACCGGGAATTAGGAAATAATTCATAGCCCTCCAATTCCTGCCATCATCCCTGGATTTCCATATTTCTGTCTCTGGGCTGCTGGCCCATCTACTTCTGAAGGCCCTGAAGCCCAGTGACCTCCCTCACTCATCTGCTCCAAGCCAGAAATCCTGCCCTCTGTGTCCCGCTCTGGCCAAGCCTCTCATCCTGCCAGCACCCTGCCACACTTCTCCCACTTTAATTTGTTCTTTGATCTCAGGGAGTTCCACATCCTCCATCCCTGCGGGCAGAGAAAAGGCAGGAGCCATCCGCAACATAAAGTGTCAGAACTGCTTGTTCCAGGGACAGGGGAGCTGCGGTCATCCCAGGAGAAGGAGGTTCACTCCTCCTGTGATCTACAAAAAGAGAGAGCCTTCTCTTCAAGATTGTATTTAAGTTTTTTTTTCTATTCTTTTCTAACATCTTACAAGGATGTTAATATCAATTCATTTTTTTCTGCAAATATAAGGTTTGTCCACTTAATTCAACTCCGCGGCATTAACCTTTTTTGGATTACAGACCTCCTTAAGAATGTAACTTTAAAAAACACACCAGGGAGCCTCTCTCCAATAAAATCACATGTACATAATTGTAGAAAACATATTTTAAGGGGTTTACCCCTCAACTTCATGAACCTTAACTTAAGCGCCCCAATCTACTATAACTTTGCCAACGGATTCCGCATTCAGTGGGCTCTCTGAAGACTTTTACTTGTAAATTTTTCACTGAGCTTACATTTACATTTACCAATATTCCTACCTCCTTTGCTGGTTATGTGACTCCACAGGTTATTTTTTTTCTTTTTTTTTTTTTTTTGGAAATGGAGTTTCACTCTTGTTGCCCAGGCTGGAGTGCAATGGTGCGATCTCAACTCACCGCAACCTCCTTCTCCCGAGTTCAAGTTATTCTCCTGCCTCAGCCTCCCGAGTAGCTGGGATTACAGGCATGTGCCACCATACCCGGCTAATTTTGTATTTTTAGTAGAGACAGGGTTTCACCATGTTGACCAGGCTGTTCTCGAACTCCCGACCTCAGGTGATCTGCCTGCCTCGGCCTCCCAAAGTGCTGGGATTACAGCGTGAGCCACTGCGCCTGGCCCACAAGGCTATTTTAACTCAGACTGGAACTTGTGAACACTGGGGAAATTATGGAAACATTTTTTGAGATTTTGAAAATAGAGTATATACAATTTTGATTAGCATTTTATACTCAATAATTCTGTTCTGGAGGATATCTTGAGATCACAGATATTGGCTGAAGAAAAGAGCCTCTGCTTCTGGCAAGAGACACTAATCTACACCAAAACCAATTATGAGATAAATGAAAACAAATCCCTGTTAACAAAGATGTTGTGTGTCTGTATGTGTGTGCAGGTGGGATAAAAACAATCTCTCCTGCAACTTGCATGACAATCCAGAATAGTGACTGATGCATTTAGGTAGGCTGTATGGGTTGGCTTAAAGTTAATGTCTGTAAAACATTATAAATTGATAAAATTGGGGGCTATCCTGGAAACAGGAACTATGCTGCAATTCCCTGGACAAAATTCAGGCAGAGTTCTGCCTTCAGCTTTGGAGCCACACCAGCGTGCCCAGCGGAACAACATCCATCCCATTTCCAGAGGGCAGAAGTCAGTGCTGCCCTGAGATGGAGAAGAGTTTCCAACCCCTTACCAGTCATGGCCAGCAGCAAACATGGGGTCTCTGCAGGCCGCTCCAGAACCCAGTTTTCCTGGGCTTTGTAAAAGTCACCTGCCGTGTGCTACATATTTATGAGAAGAGACTGTGAGAGGTACATTTTAAGATGCAAGATAGTTTAATTAAACTATTAGCTCGGCCGGCTTAGGCTTGTAATCCTTGCACTTTGGGAGGCCGAGGCAGGTAGATCACTTGAGGTCAGGAGTTCGAGACCAGCCTGGCCGACATGGTGAAATACCATCTCTACTAAAAATACAAAAATTAGCCAGGTGTGGTGGTGTGCACCTGTAATCCTAGCTACTTGGGAGGCTGAGGCAGGAGAATCACTTGAACCCAGCAAGCAAAGGTTGCAGTGACCCAAGATCGCACCACTGCACTCCAGCCTGGGTGACAGAGTGAGACACTGTCTAAAAAATAAATAAATAAATAGATAGATAAAAACATTAACTGTTCATTTCACTCAACCTGGAAAGGACTCCAAATAGAAAAGCAGGTGTTGACAAGCCTGAACCCCAGTGTTTTTACTATGCCACATCAAATTGGGCTAATGCTAAACATGGCTGTCCACAAACACACTTTGCATGTGACCAGAGAGCAGGCTGCATCTGGATCTCCCCCTAGCTGGAGGCAGTCACACCACATGATGCAGCTTTGGGTCAATTTCAGCACTAGATGACAAATGACATCTACTACTTGAATGTGAGTTTGCAAACCCTAAATTGGATACTCCATGTGATTTTGTGTCCAGAACACAGGGAGGCCGTGGTGGCCACAGAGGGAGTGTAGGCTTCAGTGCCAAGCCTGTGTGATGCCCAACTCAGCTGAGGACCCGCTGGGGCCTGCAGCCTCCATCTCCCCCTCTCTGTGGGGTTATTGGTCACGAATGTGAGGTGCCTGGCACAGGTACTCTGTTGCAAGTACACTACTTACAACTGCTACCTGAATGGATGTAACTTATGTAACTTTATGCAAAGAACTCAACATTCCAAGAGCCTGTACCAGGCCAGGCGTTCTGTCAAGCACCTTACTCACATTACTGAATGTAATCCTCCCAGCAAGCCCAGGAGCAGGTATCACTGTATCCACCACACAAAGGAGAAGACTGAGGCCAAGCTGGGCTGAGGCACACAGGCCTTGGGGAAAGTGGATGCTGCAGGCCGGGCATGCTGACCGCAGCAGCTAGAATGTTCCTCTGCCTCACTGTGAGAAGAGGAGGAGCGGGATTTATCTTGTGGAAGAAAACCTGAGCTAGAAGCAGGTGATACCGTGGGGAGCAGCACAGCCCTTGGCCCTCCCAGGGCTCCCAACATGGGCAGAGGGTGGTGGAGACAGAGTAGATTTAAGCCATATTCAGTGCCACTAGGGAAGGAAAATGTGATGGGGACATGAACGGCCTGGGGGAACCCAGAGCTGGCATCCCCTCCCCCAGGGGCATCCAGAAAGGGTTGCAGAAGATGGTGCGGGGCTGGCTGAGGCCTGCAGATGGAAACTGCCGACCAAATCTGGAATTCAGGTTTCTTAGTTCCCAATTTTTTCTACCTTTCCCCTGCTAAATTCTTCTCAAACACTGTAGTGTGAGGGTTTGTTGTTGTTATTGTTGTTTTGCGAGTATTTCTCATTTCTTTCTTTTTTTTTTTTACTACTCACATGCCACATAGGGCCACTTGGTGTCTTCTTGTCTTCTGCTGAGAATCTCTGTTTTCCTGGCCAGGCTCTTGAATTGTAAGAAGTCAAGGGGGTTGGGCATGGTGGCTCATGCCTGTATATAATCCCAGCATTTTGGGAGGCCAAGGTGGGCAGATCACTTGAGGTCAGGAGTTCGAGACCAGCCTGGCCAACATAGTGAAACCCCATATCACTAAAAATACAAAAATTAGCCTGACATGGCGGCACGTGCCTGTAATCCCAGCTACTTGGGAGGCTGAGGCAGGAGAATCACTTGAACTCAGAAGGCAGGTTGCAGTGAGCCGAGATCATGCCACTGGACTCCAGCCTGGCTGTCTGAGCAAGACTCTGTCTCAAAAAAAAAAAAAAAAAAAAAAAGAAGTTGAGGGGAAGCAGTGCTGGAGGCTGTGGGCAGCCGGGCTTCTCTCCCTGTCTCCCTGGGCTGGACCGCAGCCCGCCGGTGTTGGCGTGGGATGTGCACTCCAGCTTTGGGAAGCAAAGGCTACTTTCACATTTGTTGTTTTCGTTACATTCAGAATATGAAAATTAATTTTTAAAACAAAATGTGATAAAGTTGGACTAGTGATTATTAAAATGTGTATTTATACATAAAATTCTTTGCTATCTTGGAAAATAGCACCTTATTGCCAAGAAATACCAGTTAGACCTCCTGTGATCGTCTGTGAGTTCATCCCCCTTGGATGCCGATCGTGGGGCGGCTTTGCCAGGTGACACCCACCATGGAGACGGAGGAAAGGGGGAGGGAATCCAGGCACAGTAAGGTGGTGGTGGTTCTGGTTTTGTTCTGTCTTTAAGACAGATTCAATGTTAGATCTTTATTTCTCTAAAACCAAAACTGACTTCTCTGTCCTCTGGCCACCTCCACATCAAGATCCAGAATTAAATCACCTCCACATCAAGATCCAGTTGAGTGCAAATGGACTGGACCTTTCTGAATCCTACGTGGTAGCCACTGTCTACTGATGGCTTTTCTGTATCCATAGAAACTCAGGTTATGAAGTCCAGTGCTACCTAGTGGGGAAATGCCAGACACTCACAATTCCAGCTCTCCGACTCCACGTCCCCCCGCCCCAAATCTAGATCTAAGGAAGGACAAGGCCTCACTTGTGCTGCTCCTGACCCACCGGACTCTGGCCAGACCTCCAGCTCTGCCCTCTTCATCCACATCTGCAAACCAGCCGCTCCCCTCCGCAGTTGGCTGGGGGTAGCACCAAACAGAGAAAAGCAAACACGGGAGAAAGCTGTCGGGCTCAGCACTCCTTGAATACACAGTGGCTGTTGTTATAATGTCCTCAATATTTTTTCTTGCTGGAATCTTTGGGCAGGGATTCATCCTGAGGGAAGGAGGATGAACAAAGCCCCCGCATCGCAGGCCGCGTGTGTTGTTGCGCGCGTGCCTTGTATGGATCGTGTATGAGGCACATTAAAACCCACCTATTATTAGAGCCGCAGAAACTGTATTTTCCTTTTACTCTGGAAGAGAACTACAAATAAAGCCTGGCATCTAACGGGTCTAAACCCAAGAAGCTGGGAGCTGAAGGAGCACCCTCTGTGGAAGCAGATGCCTCCCGGAACAGCTTAGGATTTCGGTACCCGCTCTGCTGCTCGCCGGCTGTGAGCATGAATGTGCCTCCCTAGCCTCTCTGAGCCTCAGTTTTCTGATCTGCAATATGTGACAATGATTAGTTACTCACAGGGCTAAAGGTGAAGTGACATCACTTTTATGAAGAAGTTCGCAGCTTGCCTGGAACACAGAGGCACTCAGTAGTGCCTAGTTCTCTTAATGCTAATAAAAGACACAACTTCAGTGCACAGTGTCCCCTCCCCTCCCCCACCTACATCATGGGGACAGAGGCCAGGAGGCTGTGCCCCACGGGGAATTCCCTTCAGACCTCGTCCAGCCCTGGAGGCCAAGGGAGTGCAGGTTACCGGTGGGCCCTGTCCCAGGTTGAATTATTGTCCTCTGGTGACAGTCACAAGGAAGTCTCTCTGCTAACACTGCAGTGACAGCTTCCCTGCACTCCCTCACTTGGTTCTCACAACAGCTCTGTGTGGACATGAAGTCATTCTCGTCCTTGCTGTTTCACTTTTGAACCAGCTCTAGAGCCAATAAATGAATTATTAGCTCTAGAGCCAATAAATGAATGTCTGATGCTCCCCAGCTGGGCTGACAGCAGAGACATCAGGGACTCTGAGGAGGGCTGCGAGGTGCCCAAAGGGCCACAGAGCAGCAGGTCGGGGCTGATTCCCCTTCATGTGGGGGCAAGACAGGTGCCCCGTGGCCCTGCAGGCCATTTGTCTCTGTACACACCACGCAGCAAGCACCAAGGCAGAAACAAACACACAGTCTCTTATCAGCTCCTAGGAACAGCTGCTGACAAATTGCTTTTCTTGGGAAAGCACTCAGGCCTATAGGAGGAGACACAGTAATCAGAGGAAATGGTACCTGCCTCCGAGGCACTTCTAGTTCTCAAACAGCTGAAGAATGTAATTCAAGGAAGTTAATTTCAGCCCTAGTTTCTGCAGGAGTTGGTGAGTGAAGGCCAGAGATCCAAGAAGGCTTCCTGGAGGAAGTGATGGGGTAGCAGAAAAGAGGAAGAGGAAGTAAAGGGAGTGGGCTAGACCTAGCTGAGCCAAGTTGCCCATCTTATTTGAGGGGAAGTGAAGTGGGGAAAGGAAGCAAGCACAGATTTTAGCTGGAATAGGAGAGGGAATGCAGTCTGCTGTGCATGGAGGCCTTCTGAAACAGTGTCTTCATGCCAGGAGTGCTTTGGCATGGTTGTGAGCCTGGGCTGGCCCAGCAGTAAGGAGGACCTTTCCCCATTTGCTATCTCTGAACCTCTCAGAGTGGCTGCCTTCTCAGGTCCTCCCTAGCAGGGAGCCCCAAGGCCAGGCTCTTCCAAAGGCAAGGGGCCCTGGCAACTCCCCACTGGCCGGGCCTGGTGGGCTTGCAGCGACCTCCGGGAGCTTTGCAGACCCCTCTCCTCGGATGCTCAGCAAGGAGGTTCAGGGTCAGCCCGGTCACTGTCTGTTTGGTCCAGGAATTGAAGCCCCTCACTGTGTGGAGAGGAGCATCCACAGGTTTCAAGGCTTCTGTTCAACCCTCAGTGTGCAAAATAAACAGACTTGGATAAATTCTGAGGTTGGCTGCAGACACGTCAACTGTTCCGAAGACACTTTGTTTTCCAAAAGGGTTTTTTTATCGGTCATCTCCATATCTGAGAATCCTAGATCCTCATGTCTGTATACACACACTGTAAGAAAATGTAATGTGCATCCATCATCTCACACATTTGTCATTTCCTTGCTTTGGAGACACTCAATATCCTCTGTTTAGCTGTTTGATACTATACAATATATTATCATTAACTATAGTCATCCTACAACAGCAGAGAGCACTGGCCACTATACAGTATATGTATTGAAACATCACCATGTACTCCATGAATAAGTACAATTATTATTTTTCAATTATAAAATATAATTTATAAAGAAAATGCAATGCACATCCATCATCTCAAACATTTGTCATTTCTTTGTGTTGGAGACATTCAGTATCCTCTGTTAAGCTGTTTGATACTATATTCTATATTATTGTTAACTGTAGCTATCCTACAGCCACAGGGAGCACTGATCACTATATATGTATCAAAACATTGCCATGTACCCCATGAATACATATAATTATTATTTGTCAAATATTAATAAAAAGTACAATTAAAAAAAGAAAATGCAATGCAAACTAAAGGCAAAAGAGCAAACAGGATTTTTGAAAACTTGTTCTTCCATCTTTTTAAACTTAAAGTTTGTAATTTTTATTAGCTACAAAACTAAATAGGATGTTTCCTAATCATGTAAATTAAATGCCATAAACTACTTCAAATAACTCCATGCCACCTGGAAGGAGCCTTACCTTCACTGAAGGTTAAGCACTAAGCTACTTGGATATTATCCTTGGACCGGCCACATACCTTCCACATTTTGTCTCCTTTTGTGTGTGAGAAATATATATGGATTGGCTGAAGGAAAAGAAGACTTAAACCACCAGCATTTCGATCCAGCCCTGCTGTGTTTCTGTAATTACTTGGATTGGTTTAATCCAAACAAAGAGAATATTTTGAAGATGCTCAATGAAATTCTGATGGAAAGGATGGCTGGCCAAGAGAGAGTCTCCGATCCCTAGGAGCTGCCACACGCAGGATCCAGGCTCCCATGGGAAAGCCTCAGGACCAGGGGCGCCATTTGCATTTCCCAGGCCAGAACACACTTTTCCTACATGTTGCCATTTCCCCAACTATTCAAGCTGATTAAAGGATGCTAGAAAATTACTTAAGCCCTTAAATTGCAACAACAAAGGCTTGGTTTCTCTTCTCAACCAAAACAGCACGGCTGCCTGATTCAAATGCTAATAGCCGGGGCCTGAATTGGTCACTAAATGAGAGAGTCACCTCTCCCTGCAAATGATCACAAAGCCACTCCTTTGCAGCGAGAATCTGCAGGATTCTCCCTGTTGGACGTTCTGTTAAATTGCTCCTTGGGAAGCATCCTCGCGGTGGGCTGGTTGGTTTCTGGAGAAGAACGCCTTCTATCTGGCCAGGGCTGACTCTGGAGGAGCTAGGAACCACGCATCTCCCTTGTTGCAGAGCCAAGAGGACATTTCAGCAGATCTGGCACAGCTTTCAAATTCTTTGTTGAGGAAAAAGATCCCAGTTTTAGAACTGGTTGCTACCATCTCAGCTCATCCTAATTTCAAAATGGCTCTAAAGACAGAATGTGGTTTCTCAGCTCCTTACCACCCCATCTCCACACCTCCCTTTCTACCCCACAGTCCTTCTACCTGGGGGTGGGCACTGCCAGCCACTGACCAGATCCCCACTCCCTGGCTTGCTTCACCTACCCCCAGCTCATGAAAGAGGGCTTGGGGCCAGATGAAGGAAGTTTCAGTCTGAACTCTCCCATGTAGGGAGTGACCTCGGGCGAGGTACTGGGCTCTGTCCACCTGGGTACACTATGGACATGTTCAGTATCAGGGGAATAGGGAGGCCAATCTTCACACAGCTGCAGTAAAGCCACACACAGATTATACGGGATTTGGAGTCAGCAGGCCAGAGGGCAGATTTTACCTCCTCCACCATCCTGACTCTGACCAGGCTACATCTCATGCTGAGCCTCAACTTCCTTCTCTGTAACATTGCAAAGGTAACAGTACCCATCTTGCAAGGTTTTGCTGAGCGTTAGATGGTATACAAGTATACTATGTATAAGGCAACAGGGACTGTGCCTGGTGTGCCCAAGATTAGTGGATGGAGCTCCCATAGGCGTGCAGTTAGGGTAGACAATGGAGAGGTTTTGAAATGTCTCTCCTCAATCTCTAGTCCTCTCTTTTGCCATTATTACAGTATGTCTTTCTAATGTTAAGTTTTGGATTTGTCTTATCTACCAATTATGCAATTGTACTCATTATTGACTCTGCACCTACAGCCCAGTCCAGTGTGGTATTGGAAATGTAGTGTCATTGCTCAGGGAATGATACAGTCCGCGCTCTGTTGGCAGGTGCATTCCTGAGAGTTATTTCTATTCTGTCAATACATGCATATTTGGGAGGGGCAATGCTAATTTTCAGTTGACATGAGTAATATCATTTGTCAGTTTCCAGTCCTGAGGGAATTGTTCTTGATCCTCAAAGATGATGTC
Source organism: Pongo abelii (assembly GCF_028885655.2). NCBI lineage: Eukaryota > Metazoa > Chordata > Mammalia > Primates > Hominidae > Pongo > Pongo abelii. The sequence goes on from NC_071990.2 coordinate 168,189,032, forward strand.
CACTTTTCTCTCACCTCTGCTTTCTGCTTCCTAAATTCCTTGACAGTCTCAGAGGCCAGGGGTTACTGTTGTTTACTTTTTACATCTACATTATGCCTGGTTCTTTCCTATTGATTAGACATATGTCCTTCCTTTACTGGCAAATAGTTTTAATACCATTTTATAGAATAACAATTCCTTAATATATCTAATATGAAAGACTGTGAATATGACTGTGCAAAGTTGTATTTAAAATAGATTAAGAACCAGGCACAGTGGCTCACGCCTGTAATCCCAGCAATTTGGGAGGCCGAGGCAGGTGGATCACCTGAGGTCAGGAGTTCAAGACCAGCCTGGTCAACATGGCGAAACCCTGTCTCTACTAAAAATACAAATATTAACCAGGCATGGTGGCAGGCACTTGTAATCCTAGCTACTCAGGAGGCTGAGGCAGGAGGATCACTTGAACCTGGGAGATGGAGGTTGCAGTGAGCTGAGATCACACCATTGCACTCCAGCTTGGGCAACAAGAGTGAAACTCTGTCTCAAAAAAAATAATAACAATATAAAAAAATAGATTAAGATACGTTTTAGAGCCAGGCATGGTGGCGCACGCCTGCAATCCCAGCACTTTGGGAGGCCGAGGCGGGTGGATCACGAGGTCAAGAGATCGAGACCATCCTGGCCAACATGGTGAAACCCAGTCTCTACTAAAAATACAAAAATTAGCTGGGCATTGTAGCATGAGCCTGCAGTCCCAGCTACTGAGGAGGCTAAGGCAAGAGAATCTCTTCAACCCAGGAGGCGGAGGTTGCAGTGAGCCCAGATCACGCCACTGCACTCCAGCCTGGCAACAGAGCGAGACTCCATCTCAAAAAAAAAAAAAAAAAAAAAAAGATATGTTTTAGAAAGGAACTTACCTTCTGAAGAATTCCATATTACAAGGAGATAGAACACATCTGATACAAGCATCAAAGATTGATTTTGCTTTGGGAATCTTTCTTATCTGATTTACAAATAATCTTATTCTGAAAGAAATATTTAATTTAAAAAAATGTTTCACGTTACTATCTTAACCTCTGCTTTTTAAAAAATGTTTTACATTCATATCTTAACCTCTGCAGCTAGAATTTAAGATTGTCAAGGATGAGAATTTAAACCTCTTTATATTGCCAGTGTGCAAATCAATGTATTGCAATTGTACAATAGGTACATACTGTAAAATTTTCCATGATGATGACATTTAGCATGTATTCTCCGCAGCTGACATTTATGATGCTTTGACTTGACCTCTGCCTTGACTTTCCAGTGTCAATTGGTCAAGAAGGTAAAGCTCCCGCCGCTGGAGATCAGGATGTCGGATAGAGCACTAGATACCTAAGCTAAGACTGGTTAAAAAAGAGATGAATGTTGTCTTAGCATAACACAATGAAAGATGGTATTATGTACAGTATTTAAAATAATATTTTAAATATTCAAAAACAGTGCCATAAATTATGTCATTCTAAATTTTAAAAATGAGGAGAAAATAATTTTAAAATACATAAAGGTAGCTTAAAAGCTAAAATAAAACCCAATTGCATTCCAAGTAATAGAGTGTTAGGTTAGAGAAAATTTCAAACAGAAGAAAATTAACCAAGAAACAACTAGGAACATAAAACTAAGGGAAAATGAAAGGGTAAGCTGGAGTGGTGGCTCGCACCTGTGATCCCAGCACTTTGGGAGACTGAGGCAGGAGGATTGCTTGAGCCCAGGAGTTCAAGAGAAGCCTGGGCAACACGGCAAAACCCCATCTCCACAAAAAATACAAACAATTAGCTAGGCATTTGTGGCACTCACCTGTAGCCCCAGCTACTCGGGAGGCTGAAGTGGGAGGATCACTTGAGCCTGGGAGGCAAAGGTTGCAGTGAGCCAAGATCACACTACTGCACTCTGGCCTCAGTGACAGAGTGAGACCCTGTCTCAATAAAAAAGGAAAAAAAAAAATGAAAGGGCTAAGAGAATGATTGTGTAGCAGAAAATTCTGAGACCACCCCAAAGTCTGTGATGAGGAAACCATTATAGATAAATCCAAATGCGTTCTCATTCGGCACTCCAAAGGATCAGTGCTATGATCCGGAACCATAATTTCATTTAAGCCAGATGTAATTTCACTTAAACGAGATGTAACTGGGCCACCAATAGTCGTGGGCAGATTACTTAAGTCAGGATTTCCCAGACTTACCTAATCATCAGAATCAAAGGAATGACGTGAGAAGTGTGATAAAAATACAGGCTTTTGCATCCCAACCCGACCCCCTAAATCAAAATCTTAGGGGAAAGCCCTGGGCGCTGGGTGTTTTTATCAAGTGCGCAGGTGATTGCTATGGTGTAGCCCATTTGAGGGACATGCTATAGTCAAGTATGGGTTGGGAAGAGCAACTGGAAATAAACAGAGACTGGGATATCTTACAGACAGCCCCAAAACATGCACCCAATTTACCATCGGATTCTTTGCTTGATGAATAGGATTTAAAGCTAGACTGTATTAGTTATATGACAGGATTTGTTTCATCAATGAAATGCCTCTGTGTGCGTGTGTGTCTGTGTGTGTGTGTGTGTTTCCAGTTAATCCAGTTAGAGTGGTGGTTGTAACTTGGTCCCTAGATTTCTAAATACTTATGTTTATAGAATTTTATGGTCAAAATGAGTCCCTATCAAGAGCATCTTGTCAAACTCCCTCCTTGTCCACTGAAGAGCTGTGTGCTGTTTAAGTTGGTATATCCCTGTATTTATGAGTACACATTTAACGGTGAGAGAATTCTGCAGCCTCCGTGGGTCACCTAGAGCCTGATGAATAAAGTAAGCAAAGTCCAGTTGTTGTTTTCATAATCCAGGACAGTAAGTCCATGGAGGAAGTTCTGCCCATTAAATTCCATGAGTTTCAGGAATTTGCACGGACCCTAAGATGCTCCAATATTAATAAGGTGACACACTGATCCCTGACATGCTCTTGGAAGATGAAGCCAGGCACAGCTGGATTTATGACTTGTTTTTCAGGTGAGTAAAGGTCACTCCTGGCCTTTACTAACATTCACCCAGTGCCTCGGCCGGGCTCCACTACTATTATCGTGGTGAAGAAAGCTGGATCTGCTTCGTTTCTTTTCTTCTCCACTATCGATTCTTCTGAGTTTCACTCTGAAATTCCAACACCTTGGGCCTTCTCTCAGGCTCAAAGCGGCTCCATCAATCAGGGTGTCTAAAGACCCTGTGTGTGGGGGAGAAAGGAATGGAGCCAGAGAGACCCCACAGAAATGATTCGGGAGCCCCAAGCAGCTGACCCTCCCTGTCCTTTGGGTAGTTTTTCTGCAGTTTCTCACTGTTGACACTTTTTCTCCTCTATGAGTCAAGAAAGAAGGCCCTTAGAGGGAAATGAGACAGATCTTTTTACAAATATTCTTCATTACCACACTTTATTCATTCTATCAGCCAAGTGTGTTCCTCCAATTTTTCACTACAATTTTAAAAGTAGAAAATACACCTTATTGTTTTGCACTGTTGGGGCCCATCCAGAGAGAAGGTGCAAGGTCCCTACTGGACTTCAAGGCTAAGATTCCGAATGCAGCCAGAGTGGCTCGGAAACCAAATGTCAGTGGGAGCTCCCAGTCCCAGCTGTGAGGTGTGGCCCCATTGCTTCCCTAGTGGGCTTCTGCTAAGATGGCTCCAGAGGCTGCTCTTCTGTATCATGACAGCGTTTCATGGTAACAGATGCCAGCTATTGCATTTGCTCCTTTATTTTCTGGTTAAGTTTATACGAATGTATCAGATATACTGCAATATTAACAGTTCTCTCCTCATTTGTTTCTGTTATTCTTGGGTCTGGTTTCACAAGTTTTGGGGGTTTCAGTTCTTTTTTTTTTGATACAGAGTCTTGCTCTGTCACCCAGGCTGGAGTGCAATGGCATGATCTCTGCTCACTGCAACCTCCACCTCCCAGGTTCAAGCGATTCTCCTGCCTCAGCCTGGCGCGTAGCTGGGATTACAGGTGCGTGCCAGCACGCCCGGCTAATTTTTTTGTATTTTTAGTAGAGATGGGGTTTCATCATGTTGGCCAGGCTGGTCTTGAACTCCTGACCTCAAGTGATCCACCCACCTCAGCCTCCCAAAGTGCCTGGGATTACAGGCGAATCACCATGCCTGGCCTGGGGATTTCAGTTCCTAGTCTCCTTTCAGATTTGCCCATACTCTTTTCCTTCAGTCATCTCTGAGAGAAAACCCAGAGGTCCTTCGTGGCTGGCTCAACTCATCATCACTCAGGACAGCAGGGCCTTGCAGTCTGTTGCACTGTGGAGATGCAGGGATGCCTGTATGGGTGAGTGGAGTTGTTCTGCGTGGAAATCCCAGGCCAGCTCTTTTCCTGTGACTGTGATAAGTGACTCAGCTCAGAGCCACCTAAGCCTCATCAGTACAATAAGGACCACAACACTTAATCCATTGTAAGGGTGAAGACACAGTCTGCAGAAAACTTGGCACATAGTGGGAATTTCATATGCTTTAGCTGGTTAAAGAGAATTGACCATTTCTGCCTTTCAATTTCTCAGGAGTCCCTTTTCAGGGAGGCCGGCTGTCTAATTTGGCCCATTCTACCTCCATGCATCCTCCTATAGCCATGCCCTCGGTACAAGTGAGGCCAGCCTGACTTCTGTTCTCTGCAAGCGGCAGGCTTACTCCCACCTGAGGTTTTGCACAGGGTCTCCCTGGCCTGGGCCACTCTTCCATCTGATGTTACCACTGTTGGTTACTCTGACCTCTCTTTAATGCCCCTTTCACAAATCTGAGCCACCTAGGGACAACAGATAAGGAAAATGGAGTGGAAGCCTCACCACAGGTGATGGTGCCGCACTGAGAAGCATCAGATTCGAGACAGACATAGAGACCTGGAGGCTCTGAATGGAAAAAAGGAACAGAGGAGACCAGAACATACAGACGGAATAACATGGGCTTTGCAAAGGCACACGACAAACACAAAATGCCCAGCGGACATGTGACTGCTGGGGGGCAGGGCTGGTATGGGAACAAGAGGGGGTGTGTGCATCAAACAAGGCAGAAAAAAATGCAGCCCCTGGTCGCTACACATCGCTTCATCCTGTTAAATTCCCCAAAATAGCATGTATCGCTGTCAAACATGAGCATCAGGATTTTTATCCAAACAGGAAAATTTTCTGTTCTTTTAGTCCCAAGTATATGGAGCACACATACTAATTAGGACATTATGACGGGCTCTGTGTAAAAATGGGAAGTGAATCTCTCAATATGTATTTAGTGAAATTAAAGGTACATTGAATCTACTAAAGAAAAAAAACACTTAAGCCTGGGAAATTATCTTTCTGTTTTTTCCTAAGTGATTATTATTAGACACCAGAATAGCACCAAACTGAAAAAAATCTCACGACTGAAATATCTCAGAAACGACATTTCAGTATATAAAGGAGACATCAATTTTAAGTTACAAGTAAGGAGAAATTTGGAAACAGAACATACAATTTAACTAAGATTAAGTCTTTCAAAATAATAAGCAGCACTCTAAAACTGAAATCAAGAATGATTTTCATGACTATTTGAATTTTTTTAAATTAATTTTGGTGGTTTTTTTTTTGAGACAGGGTCTCACTGTGTTGCCCAGGCTGCAGCGAAGTGGCATTATCGTAGCTCACTGCAGCCTCAAGCTCCTGGGTTCAAGTCATCCTTCCACCTCAGTCTCCCAAGTAGCTGGGACTACAGGTATGCACCATGACATCTGGCTAATTTTTTAGTTTTTGTAGAGACGGAATCTTGATATGTGGCCCAGGCTGGCCTCAAGTAATCCTCCTGCCTCAGCCTCGCAAAGTGCTGGGATTACAGGCATGAGCCACGACACCTGGCCTAAATATTTCTCAAAAATAAACCAAGAATGATTTTCAAGGCCTAAGAAAAAGACAGGGCACTGATGAGATTTTGAAGACTTTTATTAAAAGTAATAAGCATAATTCATTCCCCCAAAACTGACAGTGGAAAATCTGAATGTTTCAAGTAAGCAGAGGAAATTCCCGCAAATGAAGAGGGGATGACAGAGTCCTGAAGTTAGCTACTGGATACCTTCAACGGCAGACACTGGAGAATTATTTACAAGAGGGCTCGACAGGGCTGCAGGTAAAACAAACAAAGCAAAACAAACTGAAACAAGAGAATAAACGTCAACACGGGCATTCTGGAAAGCACAGCCAGGCTCTCTCTCCCCAGCCCAGCAGGAGCTCCAGCCCCAGCTGCCATCATTCCTAGCACTCCGTAGCAGCGTTAATATTACTAACACTTACAGGATCTTCAAAATCTTCCTCCTGGCAACCGATGTGAAGTCACCACCAGGCCCAGAAAGTGGCTGTGGCTCTCCCCTGGTGGCTAACACTGCTAGCTGCTGACCTAACCTCCATTACCCATCCTCTTCCTCACTACCAGGCCCGCAGTACTGCTGTGGGGTATAAGGTGTGCAGCTGAAGAAAATGCATTTTTCCAGCCCCCTTGTGAGATGGGGTGGCCATATGACCACGCTCTGGTCAGCAGAATGTCAGTGAAGTTTTTGGGTGGAGATTCCAGAAGCTTCCTGAGAAGAGGGCTGGCGGGATGGGCAGGGATCCCCTCTGTCCCAGGTCCTCTGCCGCAGAGGTAGCATGAGGTCAGGAGCAGGAAGCCCCCACCAGCACCAGGCAAGAGCGAGCAGCACCATGGGGTCCCCAAGCCAGCCAGGGACTCTCAGCGATGGGAGAGAAAGGCAAGCCTCTGCGTTCTCACAGGCGACTCTTTTCTGGAGGCGGTTTCAGTTTTGCCGTGCTGAATCCAGTTCTGTAAGGGAAGAAAAAGTTATTTCCTCACCCATTGCTAGGTTTATGGCTGAGACACCTATCATAAAAGACAGATAAACAAGAGAAAAGCAGGCGAATTTATTTCATTGTATGTAATTTTTACATGACATAAGCACCTTTAGATATGAAGACCAAAAGGCACAGGGAGGCCTGTGTATCTTTAGACTAAGCTTGATGGAAAGCGGACAGTGGTGGAAAAGGGTGAGTACACAGAGCGGATGTCACCTGATGACAGTGAACTGCGGGAATACGCAAGGTGCCAGATTTCAGCGTCTTGTGTCCCAAACCCCATTAGTGTCTAACTCAGTGTGGATATAACTGCTGGGATGCTAGCAAGGGTCTCTTTGGAAATTGCCAGAGCGCGCCACTGTGGCTGCTGAGTCACTGGGCTTCTGTGTTATGATGGATGCTGTATTCGTCATCCATCATTTGTGGTGTGTTGTAAAGCACCACAAACTGGGTGCCTTTAAACAACAGAAATTTATTCCCTTACGGTTCTGGATCCCAGAAGTCTGACATCACGGTATCGGCAGGGCCGTGCTCCCTCCTGGGAAGCTTCCCTCCCCTCTTCCCTCTTCTGGCATTGCTGGTGCGTCAGCCCAGTCTCCACCTCCATCTTCACACAGCCATGACCCCGTGTGTCGCTCCTCCTCTTCAGATGTCCTTCAGTAAGGACATCAGTCATGTTGGATTAGGACCAACCCTGATGACCTCATCCTAGCTCACATCTCGATGTCATCTGCAAAAATCCTATTTCCAAAGAAGGCCACTTCACAGGCCCCAGGACTTAGGATTTTAATGTATCTTTTGCAACAAACACCTTAGCGAAATTTCTTGCAACACACACCTTGGTTTAATGTTCTTGAACTAATCCACTGGCCTCCGGGACTCAGGCATGGCTCTTTGGGCCTCTCAAACTGGCCTGATGTCCTGGGACCAAATTTGCACTGTGCCTAACCTTGGGCTGAGGATTTTTGCCAGAAAGCTCTGGTCTCTCATGCCCCAAGCAGGCCCATCCTTCTAGTCCTCCAGGCAAAGCGAATCTGAAGTGTGTTAGTTCTAGGCTGTGCCAAGTCCAGGCTCCCTGAGTTCTACGCTGCCTTTATATTTATAGATCTTTAAAAAATTTTTTAAAAAAAAAGGTAGGGTTTGTGGTATGGTTTGGCTGTGTTCCCACCCATATCTCATCTTGAACTATAGCTCCCATCACTCCCACTTGTTGTGGGAGGGACTTGGTAGGAGATAATTGTATCACGGGGGCAATTCCCCCATACTGTGCTCATGGTAGTGAGTCTCGCGAGATCTGATGGTTTTCTACGAGGAAAACCCTTTTGCTTGGTCCTCATTCTCTCTTGTCTGCTGCTATGTAAGACATGCCTTTGCCTTCCACTATGATTGTGAGGCCTCCCCAGCCACGTGGAACTGTGAGTCCATTAAACCTCTTTTTCTTTATAAATTACCCAGTCTCAGGTATGTCTTTACCAACAGGGTGAAAACAGACTAATACAGTTTCTCCCCGGCTTCCCTGAAGACCCACCAGTGTCAGAGGAAGGTGAGCTCACAGCCCAGCACATCTGGGACTCAGCTCACCTCAGGGGTAAAAATCTCTTTGAAGTCACATGTTTTACTCAAAAATCTGGTTAACTTTCCTTTTACTGCGTAAAGTACTTGTGTTTGCTTCCTTGTTGGAAGAATGGTTTTTTGAGCATATCTTCAGGTGCAGTCAATGCCCAGGAATTGTGCACTACCCGCTCTTGAAGGGCCTCTTTCTCCTCAGTCCCTGGGGGTGCTTCCCCTGCTTGAGAAGCACAGGTCTTTCCTGTTAGGGGTTAGGGTTAGGGTTAAGCCCTCGTGTCCCATCCTGGATTTGATCTCTACCACCCTGTGGAATGACAAGAAATCTATTTCATTTAAAAAAAAAAAAAAAAAAAAAAAGTTAAACAGCTTTCGAAAGTAAAAAAAAAAAAAAAAAATATTTTTTTTAATTTCTGAAACAATTTTTAAATTAAAAAAATTTTTTTAAATAAATTGGGTTTTTGTCCCCCATTCCTGGCACACAGCCCCTAAACGCCTTTCTTGAGTGTCGGGGCTGTCTTTGGTGTTGGCCAGGAGCCCCTTCCCATCACACCTGAGTGCCTGCTAACAAAGTAAGTGAAGCTGGGTCCTGGGACAGCCTCAGGATGGGGTAGGCATGAGAAAGACCATGCCAGTAGAGGGTGGGAACTTTCAGCCTCACCCACCTGCCTCTGGGAAAGGGGGTGGGGGTGCTGGCAATCAACTGCTATAAAATCTCTTAATAACTGTATTTGATGAGCTTCCAGGTTAGTGAACGTGTCCAGGTGCCAAGAGGGTGGCACCCCCCAACTGCTGCACTCAGGATCCTTCAGACCTCATCCTGCATATTCCCCACCTCACTGTTCATCTGTGTCCTTTATAAAAGGGGCCCCAACCCCCGGCCACAGACCTGTACCAGTCTGTGGCCTGTTGGGAACCAGGCCGCACAGCAGGAGGTGAGCGACTGGCGAAGCTTCCTGTGTATTTACAGTCACTCCCTATCACTTGCATTATCCCCTGAGCTCTGCCTCCTGCCAGGTTGGCAGCAGCATTAGATTCTCATAGGAGCGTGAAACCTATTGTGAACTACACGCGCGAGGGATCCAGGTTGCCTGCTCCTCATGAGAATCTAATGCGTGATGATCTGTCTCTGTCTCCCGTCACCCCCATATAGAACTGTCTAGTTGCAGGAAAACAAGCTCAGGGCTCCCACTGATTCTACATTATGGTGAGTTGTATCATTATTTCATTATATATTACAATGTAATGACAATAGAAATAAAGTGCACAATCAATATAATCTGCTTGAATCATCCCAAAACCATCCCCCCGACCCCAGTCTGTGGAAAAATTGTTTCCCATGAAACTGGTCCCTCGTGGCCAAAAAGGCTGGGGACTGCTGCTTTATAATATTCTTTATGGTAAACCTGTAAACATAAAAAGAGTGTTTCCCTGAGTTCTTCAGCCATTCTAGCAAATTATGGAACCCTAAAAGAAGGTCATGGGAACCCCCAGTTTACTGTCTGTTGGTCAGAAGTACAGTGGATGATTGGCATCCGTAAAGGGGGCAGTCCAGGCGTCTAAGCCCTTAGCTTATAGGTCTGCTGCTAACTTCAGGTGGAGAGCGTCAGAATTGAATAGAATTGTGGCAGCCACCTGGCTTAGGAGAATTAATCAGTGTGGAAAGAATCCTCACATGTGGGGTTAAGGGTGTTGTGTGTGAGAACGTAGAGAAAGATGTGTGATTCCCCATAGCCCAGGGTGTAGATGCTGCTGTTCTCATCCTGTAGATGCTAAACAAAGCAGAGGGGCTACAGAAGGGAGGTATGGAAGATATTTGGAGCTGGGACTAAAAGCAGTTACCCTTGTCCTGATCTTGCCGAGGGCTCTGTTGATAGCTACTTCCCACTGAAAAAGATGCCTGTGATCCTTGGACCCAGGAACCACAGATGTCTGATTCTTTTGCTGCTGGCAGAAGTAAGCTCAATCGAGGATAAGTCTTTGGTTCAGGGAATAAAAGGATGTGTTATTACAGGGCTGCAGAACACATTCCAAACTGAAGCTATTTTAATAGTCAAATTGGTTCAATGGCTATTTACACTGAGTATGGGATTAGCCATCTTGGCTAAGAACCACAGCGTCCAATCAGAACTTAAAAAGTTATATTCTGGGCCTGGTGCGGTGGCTCACACCTGTAATCCCAGCACTTTGGAGGCCGAGGCAGGTAGATCACTTGAGCTCAGGAGTTTGAGACCAGCCTGGGCAACATGGCAAAACCCTTTCTCTACAAAAAGTACAGAAAAATTAGCTGAGCGTGGTGGTGCATGCCTGTAGTCCCAGCTACTTGGAGGGCTGAGGTGGAAGAATCACTTGAGCCCCGGAGGTTGAGGCTCCAGTGAGATGAGATCGCACCATTGCACTCCAGCCTGGGTGACAAAGTGAGAAAAAAAAAGTGATATTCTGAAAAATCTTGAATCTTTTACTTTCATGTTTTTAACTTTGTTTCCCTCTACTATGGCCCTTATAATACTCTATTGTAATTATGTATCATAATTGTAATCACCAATTTTATGCAAATTTTTAAGTTAAGTTTTGTGCTGCTTTTTTTTCATTTCTTCTAAAAAAACGAAACAAAACAAAACTGGGATACATGCGCAGAATGTGAAGGTTTGTTATATAGGTATATGTGTGCCATGGTGGCTTGCTTCACCTATTGACCCGTCCTCTATGTCCCCTCCCCTCACCTCCCACCCCCCACCTCCCAACAGGCCCTGGTGTGTGTTCCCCTCTCTGTGTCCAGGTGTTCTCAATGTCCAACTCCCACTTATGAGTGAGAACATGCGGCGTTTGGTTTTCTGTTCCTGTGTTAGTTTGCTGAGAATGATGGCTTCCAAGCTTCATCCATGTCCCTGCAAAGGACATTATTTCATTCTTTTTTATGGCTGCATAGTATTCCATGGTGTCTGTACCACATTTTCTTTATCCAGTCTATCACTGATGGGCATTTGAGTTGGTTCCATGTCTTCGCTATTGTGAATAGTGCTGCAGTAAACATAAATGTGCATGTGTCTTTGTAGTAGAATGACTTATATTTTTGGGGATATATACCCAGTAATGTGATTGCTAGGTCAAATGGTATTTCTGTTTCTAGATCCTTGAGGAATAACCATACTGTCTTCCACAATGGTTGAACTAATTTACATTCCTACCAACAATGTAAAAGTGTTCCTATTTCTCCACAGCCTCACCAGCATCTATTGTTTCCTGACTTCTTAATAATCGGCATTCTGACAGACATGAGGTGGTATCTCATTGTGGTTTTGATTTGCATTTCTCTAATAATCAGTGATGTTGAGTTTTATTTCATATGTTTTTCGGCCACGTAAATGTCTTCTTTTGAGAAGTGTCTGTTCATATCATTTGCCCACTTTTTGATGGAGTTGTTTTTTTTCTTGTAAATTTGTTTAAGTTCCTTGTAGATTCTGGATATTAGACATTTGTCAGATGGATAGATTGCAAAAATTTTCTCCCATTCTGTAGGATCCCTGTTCATTCTGATGATAATTTCTTTTGCTGTGCAGAAACTCTTTAGTTTAATTAAATCTCATTTGTCAATTTTGGCTTTTGTTGCGATTGCTTTTGGCATTTTTGTCATGAAGTCTTTGCCCATGCCTATGTCCTGAATGGTATTGCCTAGGTTTTTTTCTAGGGTTTTGATGGTTTTGTGTTTTACATTTAAGTCTTTAACTCATCTTGACTTAATTTTTATGTAAGGTGTGAGGAAGGAATCCAGTTTCAGTTTTCTGCATATGGCTAGCCAGTTTTCCCAAAATCATTTACTGAATAGGAGACCCTTTCCCCATTGCTTGTTTTTGTCAGGTTTGTTGAAGATCCGATGGTTATAGATGTATGGTGTTATTTCTGAGGTCTCTGTTCTGCTCCATTAGTCTATACGTCTGTTTTGATATCAGCACCATGCTGTTTTGGCTACTGTAGCCTTGTAGTATAGTTTGAAGTCAGGTAGCATGATGCCTCTAGCTTTGTTCTTTTTGCTAAGGATTGTCTTGGCTATACAGAGTCTTCTTTGCTATTCCTTCTCTCTGTGGGTCACGCCAGCCTTCTAGTTAATTTTGATGAGAGAACCTGGATACCTTAGTTGCCAGTAAAGGATTCACACCCTTATTATGGTTTTCTTGATGGGAGCCTCCAATCCGGCCACGTTGACCCTGCCAAGTGTTGTCACCTCTTAAGTGCTGTCTGTTTCTTCCCCTGGCTGGCAATAGCTCCAAAGCCCTTGGGGAATTAATTGTCCCTCTCCTCCCTCTCCAGGTTGCAGAGGTGATGCCAGGTAAAGGGAAGGGAAGGTCTGGCTTTCCTCTGGAATGTCAGTGACCAAGATTATGGTTCCTGCCCAGGCCGGATGGGGCTGAACCACAGGAGGCGATAATGATGCAGAAAATGAAGTGGCGTGGAGAGGGGAGAGGCTGCTGAGGAAGACACCATGGCAGTCCAGGCGTGGCCAAGGCCAGCCCGCTCCATCCCTGTGGGCAGGTCCACATGCAGCCCAACGCCCATGCTGGTTTGAATGGGGCTGGCATCACCTGCCTCCCAGGGGCCTGACTCTTCACTCTATTTTGTAAGTTATATTTTTTTCCATGCACACCCAAAAATGTGCCAGGAGTTTAAGCCACAAAGGATCCCTATCAGGTCAAGCTGCTTTCACTTTGCCAAAATGACAAAATCCTAGTGAGAAACTTTTCCTTTGGGGGTCCCTTTGGAGGATAAACACAATCACTCCCATCAGTATAGTCTTTTCCCATGTGGGAGTGTTGGATTTAGGATTTGAAGCTGGGAGCAGTGGTGCTCTCTGTGAAGGTCCGGCATTAAGTCACTGCTTTGCTTGTTGGGAACATTTGCCTGGCAGTGACAGGTGCTGGCAGAGATTTCACTCGGCCAAGTGGTGATAGAGGCGCCCTCTTTCTGCTTGCAGGCCTCGGTCTCATCCATCCTTGCTCCCTCCTCTTCTTCCTCTTGCTCTTCCTTCCTCTCTTCCGTCTCATCCTCCTCCTACTCTTCCTGGGCCTTCTCTTCCTCTCTTCTTCCTCCTCTTTTCTTCTAATCAGTAGCCTGGGTGGTGAATCTCCACGTGAGCTCAGAAGTGATCGTGTCTTCCTCAAGGTCTCCCTGATGCTCTCCGGGACGTCTGAGGACTGGAAGATGGGTTATGGTCCTCGTGCATCAACCTCTGCAAAGGGACACCTAACATGTTGCTAGTGAGGTGGCATGCTGTGGTTTCATGCCAATTTTGGAATTATAATGAAGACTTTACATATTCTCATGTTCTATGTGCTTGAGTTTTACAATTAGAAATAATTATTTTCAAATTGTAAGTTTGAGTGTGTGTTTCAAACCATTCATTGTCAGTTAAGGAATCTTTCAATATTTCCTGTTCTTGTCCAAGAGAGTCATACTTGCCTAAAAAATGTTTAAATATTTTCTTGTTTTAGTCTAGAACTGACTTTATCTCACCGCTTATGAACATTCTCAAATGCTGCTTCGAGAGACTCAAGTCTAGATCTCAAAGCATCTGTTATCTTTTTTGTTTGTTTGTTTCAGAGACAGGGTCTTGCTCTGTAGCTTAGGCAAGAGTGCAGTAGTATAATGATGGCTCCTGTAACCCAGGAGTTCAAGTGACTCTCCCACTTTGGCCTCCCAAGTAGCTGAAACTACAGACACACCTCCAAGCCTGCCCGCGTGTATGTCTGTGTGTGTGTGTGTTTGTGTGTGTATGTGTAGACAGGGTCTTGTTATGTTGCCCAGGCTGGCCTCAAACCAGGGCCTCAAGTGATCCTCTTACCTCGGCCTCCCAAAGTGCTAGGATTACAAGCATGAGCCACAGTGCACGTCCTCTGTTTCTTTTTTATGTTTTCATTTTCCCAACCCATTTTGAATGTTTCACTGCTCTGAAATGGTCTGTCAAATTAGCTACCTGAGTTTTCAAATATGTGTCTTTGTTTTCAAGGGTTGTACATAAGTAACTACCCACTTTAATCGGAACACTAGCCAATTGACTGTCTGAGTACAGGAATCTAGTTGGTTTTCTGCCAGTCTTCAACTGCAGAAAATTTCTTTGCTTCCAGATTTTGTTTCAAAGTATTTCTAACTCCGAGTAAACTCGTCCATTTGCTTAGGGTGAGCCCACATTCCCCGCATCCCCCATCTCAGACAACACCATTGGGTCTCCCAAGATGTCCCAAGGAAATCAATAACAATTGATTATTATTAATTCTCTGACACTCTTATCCATGCTTGGAAACACGCACTGACTACTGAATATAGTTAAGGTTCACATCGTAATTTTGTTTTCTAGTAAATCTGTCTTTACTAATAATAATATTTACAGAAGAAAAAGTAGAACTCATTCTATTTTTATCTTGGAATGCATGATACCTCCAGGTAAAGTGGGGTTTTTTGTTTTTTAATGTGTAAGTTTCAAACTGTTAATTTTGAAAACATTTCAAACTTACACAAGTTGCAGTCATAATAAAATGACTCCTTCAGCTAGATGTATCAATCGTGAACATTTTGTCACATTGTCTCATAAAACATGTTTCACGTCTCTCTTTCTCTCTTTACATATATGTGGAGATACATGCATATGCATTTAATTATGTCAGGATTTCATCATTTGAGGGTAATTTACAGACATAATGAAACTTAGCCCCTAAATAACTTCCTCATATATCTCCCAATAAAAAGGTTATTCTCTTATATAACTTCAGTAAAATGATGAAATTCAGGAAGTTGAATGTTGCTATAATACTATTATCTAATTTACAGACTAATTCAAATGTCACCAATTGCCCCAATACACTGGTAAATGTATAATGCTTTAGGGGTATGTTAAGGTCCTGTCAAATGAGATGAAGAGACGTTAACTTGCTTTTGAAAATGGGTCTGTATCATTAAAAATTTCTAAATTCCAAGTTCTATGGTAAGAAAGAGACTCAGTCAATAGCAGTTATTTAAGTATTCAAAAACCTATTGGCACAATGACTTTGGCAACATTTAGACTAAAATTGAAACCATTCAGAGAAAATTAACATGGCCCCTGCACAAGGATGACACAGAAATTCATGAATTGTTTAATTTTTTTTTCTGAATAGAAAAAAGCCATCTGGACTGAATTGCATTCTTCTAAAATACATGTGTTGAAACTCCAATCCCTGATGTGACTGTATTTCTTGATAGGGCCTGTAAATGGGTTGTTAGGTAAAATGGGGTCATGAGGGTGAAACTCTAATCCAGGAGGACTGTTGTTTATATAAGAAAAGGAAGAGATACCAGCGACACACTTGCATAGAGAAAAGGCCATGTGAGGACACAGCAAGGAGGCAGCCGTCTGCACCCCGCGAAGAGAGGCTCACGAGAAACACTCCTGCTGGCGCCTTGATCTTGGACTTCCAGCCCGCAGAACTGTGCGAAAATCCATTTCTGTTGTTTAAGCTGCCTGCCTGTGGTATGTTGTTATGGCAGTCTTAGCAGGCTGACACATTGGGTGAAAATAGAGGTAAAAGCAATAGACTCACCTTCTCAAAAGTTTCTTAAATCATATTTGGTGGCTGAAGCAAACCTAACACCATATGATGCAGTGCTCAATGTAAAATACTTAGGAACATTTTATTTAAGAAGTAGGAAGTGTCAAGGGGCCTAAATGGAAGTAAACATTCAATACTTCACTCAAAGTGGTACAATTTTTATATGAGGACGCTATGATAAGTTACATCTATACATATGTATATGTGTGTGTGCATATATATATATATATAGAGAGAGAGAGAGAGAGAGAGAGAGAGTACAATCACCAGGAGGACAATACAAGGTGATATGATTTTTAAATACATGAATAAAGTAGAATGGAATTCTAGAAAATGCTGAGGTAATCTACAGGAAGGAAAAGAAAAGGAAACGAGAAACAGAAAACAGGTAATACAGTGACAGACTTAAACCCTAAATATCAATTCTAATCTAAATCCATCAGTTCAATGACAGAGATTGGCAAAAATAGATAGAAATACACTACCCAACTACGTGCCATCTACATATGTTGGTGGCTCACGCCTGTCATCCCAGCACTTTGGGAACCGAGGCAAGCAGATCACTTGAGGTCAGGAGTTCGAGACCAGCCTGGCCAACATGGTGAAACCCTGCCTCTACCAAGAATACAAAAATTAGCCAAGCATGGTGGTGTGCGCCTGTAGTCCCACCTACTCAGGAGGCTGAGGCAGGAGAATCGCATGAGGCAGAGGTTGCAGTGAGCCGAGATCATGCCACTGCACTCCAGCCTGGGTGACAGAGTGAGACTCCGTCTCAGGAAAAAAAAAAAAAAAGGAAATAACTGAAAGGAAAAATAGACAAACTCGCAATTATAGTTGGAGACTTCATCACTTCTCTTTCAGCAACTGATAGAACTATTAAACAGAAAATTGGCAAGGATAAAGAACTGAACAATACCGTCAGTCAGCATGATTTATAGAGCATTCCACCCCAAGATAGCAGAATACACATTCTTTTCAAACATCCATAAATGTTTACCAAGATAGACCATATCTTAGGTGATTTTTAAAAATCAATAAATTTGAAAGAATTAAAATTATACAAAGTATGTTTTCTGGTCATAAGAGAATCATACTAGAAATCAATACAGAAAGACAAACGAAAATCTTTAAATATTTGAAAAGTAACCAACACACTCCTAAATAATTAAACATCAAAAAGTAAATCTCAGAAGAAATCTGAAAATATATTGAACTGAATAATAATGAAAACAAAATGTGTCAAAATTTGTGAGATGCAGCTAAAGCAGTGTTAACAGGAAAATTTATGACATATATAAATGTCATATATATGCATATATATGAAAAGAGGAAAAGCCTGAAATCATTTCTCTAAGTTTCTACTTCACAAAACTAGAAAAAGAAGTGCAAACTAAACACAAAGCAAGCAGAAGGAAAGAAATAATGAAGATAGAATAACTCAATAAAATCGAAAACAGGAAAGGAGTAGAAAAAAATCAGTGAAACAAAAAGCAGTTCTTTAAAAAAATCTCAAAAAATCTAAAAGTCTCTAGCAAGACTTACAAAAATTAAAAAAAAACCATAAATCACCAAGGTCAGACAAAAAATCACTAATAAAACAGGGAATATCAGTACAGATCAATCCTTCAATCATTAAAACAATATTAAAGAATAATATTAACAAAAGATAGTTAGACCTTATAAATGAATTCAGTAAAGCTGCAGAATACAAAATAACAAAAATCAATTGTGCTTCTATACACAAAGAATGAACTATCTGAAAAAGAAATTAGGAAAGCAATTCCATTCACAACAGCAACAAAAAGAATAAAATAGGAATACACTTAACCAAAGACATGAAAAACTTGACACTGAAAATTATAAAACAATAATGAAGAAAATTAAAGAAGACACAGATAAACAGAAAGACATCCTGTGTTCATGGATTGAAAACTGAAAAAATTAATATTGTCAAAATATTCATACTACCCAAAGAGATCTAAGATTCAACGCAATCCCTATTAAAACTCCAATGGCATTTTTTTATAGCTATAGAGGAACAAACCTAAAATGTGTAAGGAAACACAAAAGACTCTAAGGAGGTAAATCTATCTTGAGCAAGCAAGATAAAACTGGAGGCATTACACTACCTGACTTCAAAATATATAACACAGCTATAGTAATCAAAACAGCATGGCTCTGACATAAAAACAGTCATTTAAACCAGTGGAACAGAATAGAGAGCCCAGAAACAAATCTATGCATCTGTGGGTCAATTGATATTTAACAAGACTGCCAAAAACACACAATGGGGAAATAATAGTCTCTTCAATAAATACTGTTGGGAAAACTGGATATCCATATGCAGAAGAATGAAAGTGGACTTTTTCTCATACCATATGCAAAAATCAACTGAAAATAGATTAAAGACTTAAACATAAGTCCTGAAATCATAAAACTACTAAAAGAAAACCTAATGGAAAAGTTTCTTGACATTGGTCTGAGCAATTGTTTTGTGGATATGACACAAAAAGCACAGGCAATAAAAGCAAAAATAAGCCAGTGGGATTGTGTAAAATGAAAAGCTTCTGCACAGCAAAGGAAACAATCCACAGAACAAAAAAACAACCTACAGAGTGGGAGAAAATATTTGCAAACCATATATCTAATAAGGGGCTAATATTCAAAATATACAAGAAACTCAAACAACCCAATAGCAAACAAATGAACAAGCAAAATAAATAACCCAATTAAACAATGGGATAAGGCACTGAATAGATATTTCTCAAAAGACGACATACAAATGCCCGACAGGTATATGAAAGTGTGCTCAACATCACTAATTTTCAGGGAAATGGACATCAAAATCACAAAAAGATATCACCTTACACCTCACAAAAGATAACGTGTTGGTGAGAATATGGAAAAAAGGGAACCATTATGCATAGTTTGTAATGTAAATTGGTATAGCCACTATAAAAAACAGTGTGAAGTTCCTTAAAAAATTATAAATAAGGCCAGGCATGGTGACTCACACCTGTAATCCCAGCACTTTGGGAGGCCAAGATGGGCGGATCACCTGAAGTCAGGAGCTTGAGACCAGCCTGGCCAACATGGCGAAACCCTGTCTCTACTAAAAATACAAAAAAATTTTCCGGGCATGGTGGTGGGCACCTGTAATCCCAGCTACTTGGGAGGCTGAGGCAGGAGAATCATTTGAACCCTGGAGGCGGAGGTTGCTGTGAGCTGAGATCATGCCACTGCACTCCAGCCTGGGTGATTACAGCGAAACTCCATCTCAAAAAAAAAAAATGATAAATAAGAACTAGCATATGATCCAGCAATTACATTACTAGGTACTTATCCAAAGGAAATGAAATCAGTGTCTCAAAGAGATATTGCACCCCCATGTTTATCGCAGCATTATTCTCAATAGCCAAAATATGGAAACAATCTTATCTCTTATCACTTGTCCACTGATAAATGAATAGATAAAGAAAACATGGGTATATTAATATACAGTGCGATATTATTCAGCTTTGAAAAGAAAGGAAATCTTGCCATTTGTGACAACATGCATGAACCTGGAGGGCACTATGCTAAGTAAAATAAGTCAGACACAGAAAAACAAATGCTGCATCATCTCACATGTGCAATCTGAGAAATTGGAACTCATGAAAGCACAGAGTAAGATGGTGGCTGACAAGGGCTGGAGGGGAAGGATAGGGAAATGTTGGTCAAAGGGTACAAAGGTTCAGTTATGCAGGATGAATACATTCTGAAGATCCAATGTACACCATGGTAACTACAGTTAACAATACTGTATTGTATGCTTGAAATTTACTAAAAGAGTTTATCTTGGCCAGGTGCAGTGGCTCATGCCTGTAATCCCAGCACTTTGGGAGGCTGAGGCAAGTGGATCACCTGAAGTCAGGAGTTCAAGACCAGCCTGGAAAACATGGTGAAACCCTGTCTCTACTAAAAATACAAAAAATTAACTGGGTGTGGTGGTGGGTGCCTGTAATCCCCGCTACTGAGGAGGCTGAGGCAGGAGAATTGCTTGAACCCAGGAGGCAGAGGTTGTAGTGAGCCGAGATGGCACCATTGCACTCCAGCTTGGGCAACAAGATCGAAACTCTATCTCAAAAAAAAAAAAAAAAAAGTTGATCTTAAGTGTTCTCACCACATGCACACACACACACAAATCATAACTATGTAAAGTGATGAATAAGTTAGCTTAAATGTAATCATTTCACAATTATACATAAATTAAAACATGTTGTACACCTTAAAGATACACAATTTTTACTTGTCAAGTATACCTCATAAAGCCAGAAAAAACTAAAATGATAGTAAGGGAATACTACAACTTTTAAATCATAAATTTGACAACTTAGAAGTAGAGGAGGAGGAAGAGGAAGAAGAAGAGGAAAGAAAGGCCATACAGACTGGAAAGGAAAATATGACTGTTTCCACTACAGATGACATGATTATCTATACAGAAGAACTCAAGCAACCTACATAAAAACCTTTCAGAACTAGTAAAAGAGCTCAGTAAGATTGCCGGATGCAAGATCAATACATAAAAATCTAATGCATTTCTATTCTAAAAATGAACAGGTAGAAATACAAACAAATTATTTATAATTGTTCTAAAGAAAATGAAATCTTATGTATAAATCTAGAAACACATATACAGATTCTGTATGCTGAAAATTACCAAATGCTGATAAAAGAAATCAAAGAAGGCCTAAATAGTTGGAAAGACCTAACTATATTCATGGATTATAAGAGTCAACTTATTAAAGATGTCAATTCTCCACACATTGATCCATATGTATGATGTGATCCATATCAAAATTCTAGCCAAATTTTTGTAAACATAGACAAGATTATTCTAAAATTTATATGGACTGGGCTTGGTGGCTCACACCTGTAATCCCAGTGCTTTGAGAGGCCTAGCTGGGAGGATCACTTGGGCCCAGGAGTTCGAGACTAGCCTGGCAATATAGTTAGACCCTGCCTTCATAAAAAATAAAATAATTAGCCAAGGCTGGGTGCAGCGGCTCATGCCTGTAATCCCAGCACTTTGGGAGGCCAAGGTGGGCAGATCACTTGAGGTCAGGAGTTCAAGACTAGCCTGGCCAATATGGGGAAGCCCCATTTCTACTAAAAATACAAAAATTAGGCAGACGTGGTGGTGCACACCTGTAGTCCCAGCTACTCAGGAGGCTGAGGAAGGAGAATCGCTTGAACCCGGGAGGCAGAGGTTGCAGTGAGCCAAGATCATCCCACTGCACTCTAGCCTGTATGATAGAGCTAGGACTCTGTCTCAAGAATAACAATAATAATAAAAATAGTAATAAATAATTAGCCGAGTATGTGGCAAATGCCTGTAGTCCCAGCTTACTCGGTAGGCTGAGATGGGAGGATTTCTTGAGCCCAGAAGGTTGAGGCTTCAGTGCTACTGCACTAAAGCCTGGGCAAAGAATGAGACCCTGTCTCAAAACTAACTAAATAAATAAAATTTATATAGAAAAGAAAAGGGCCAGAACAGGCAAAAGAAATTGAAAATGAAGAGTAAAGTGGGAGAATCACCCTTCCCAATGTTAGAGCTTACTATATAACTACAGTATTTAAGACTGTATGATACTGGTAGGGAGATATACACATGGATTGATGGAACAGATTAGAGCGGCCAGAAACAAACCTACCAAATATGCCCAACTGACTTTCTACAAAGATGCAAAAACAATTCAATGGAGATGGGATAGACTTTTTCACAAATAGTTCTTGAGCAAATTAACAATCATAGAGAATGTTCATTTGCTCAAGAACTATTTGAGCAAAAATACCATTTTGAGCCATGTTCAAAAAATGAACATCTCTCAACAAAATATTAAGGTAATAAAAGAATATATATAAAACTTTTTATACATTCAAATGATATAATATATAACAATGTATACATTGTATAAAAAGAATTATACACTAAGTGGGATTTATCCAAAGTATGCAAAGCTGTTTAATATTCAAAAAACAATTAATGCAATCCATCTCATCAATAGATTAGAAAAGAAAATCTCTTTTCTTTATCAGTAGATGCAATAGATGAAAAAAAAATTCTGACAAAATACAAAACCCATTTATGATCATTTAAAACACTCTCAGCAAACTACAAATAAAAGGGAACCCCCTCAACTTGATGAAGAACATCTACAAAAGAGCTACAGCTAATATCATACTTAATGGTGAGAAGAAGCTAGATGCTTTCCCCCTAAAGGCAAGGAGGTCACCTCATACCACTCTTCGCCAGCATTGTAAGAAATTCTAACTAATGCAACAAAGCAAGAAAAGGAAGCTATACAGATAGAGAAAGACGAAATAAAACTGTCTCTGTTCACAGATGATATGATCGTCTATGTAGAAAATCCCAAAGAATTGACAAAAATATTCCTGGAACTGCATAATAAGTGATTATATTAGGATTTCTGAATATAAGATTAATATAGGAAAGTCAATTGCTTTTTTTTTTTTTTTTTTTTGAGATGGAGTCTTGCTCTGTTGCCCAGGCTGGAGTGCAGTGGCACGTCTCAGCTCACTGCAAGCTCCGCCTCCTGGGTTCACACCATTCTCCTGCCTCAGCCTCCCGAGTAGCTGGGACTACAGGCGCCCACCACCATGCCCAGCTAATTTTTTGTATTTTTAGTAGAGACGGGGCTTCATCGTGTTAGCCAGGAAGGTCTGGATCTCCTGACCTCGTGATCCGCCCGCCTCGGCCTCCCAAAGTGCTGGGATTACAGGCGTGAGCCGTCAATTGCTTTTTTACATACCAGCAATGAACAATTGAAGTTTGAAGTTAAAAACATAATAATAGTTAATTATAACATAATGCCATTTACAGTAGCACCCACAAAAAAAGGAGGAGGAGTAAGAGGGGAAGTGGGAAAATAAAGGGGAGGGGGAATAGGAGGAGAAGGACAGCAACAATTTAGAAATAAATCTTACAAAATATGTGCAAGATTTATATGAGGAAAACTACAAAACTCTGATTAAACCAAAGAAGATTTGAATAAATGGAAAGATATTCCACATTCACTGATAGGAGGACTCAACATTGCAAAGATGTGATTTCTTCCCAAATATATCTACAGTCAATGTAATCCCAATCAAGCCTCAGCAAGTTATTTTGTGAATATCAACAAACTGAATCTAAAGTTTATACAGAAAGGCAAAAGACCCAGAACAGCCAACACAATGTGGAAGAACAAAAGTGAGAGAACCAACACCACCTGATATAAAGGTGTACTGTAGAGCTAGAATAATTAAGGTAATGTGGTATTGGTGAAGGAATAGACAAATAGATCAAAGGCACAGAATAATGAGCCCACAAATAGACCCAAACAAATGGAGGCAACTGATCTTTGACAAAGGAGCGAAGACAATTCAATGGGAAAAGAGCAGACTTTTCAAAAAATGGTGCTAGAACAGCTGAATACTTGCTAAACACACACACACACACACACACAAACAAAAACTAATCTAGGCCTTACACCTTTTAAAATCGTTACTCCAAATTGACTGTAGACCTCAATGTAAAACGCAAAATTATGATACTTCTAGAGTATAACAGCAGAAAACTCTAGGTGACCTTGGGTTTGGGTTTGGCAATGAATTGTTAGATATGACATCAAATGCATGAACCATGAGAGAAAAAAAATGTTAAGTTTGACTTCATTAAAATTAACCTTTTCTCTGAGAAAGACATTGTTAAGAGCATGAAGAGACAGGCCACAGATTGGGGGAAAGTCTTAGCAAAACACGTATCTGTTAAAAGAACATATATACAAAATATATATTCAACTCTCAAAACTCAACAATAAGAAAACAAACAACCCACCTAAGAAATGGGCAAAGGATAGGAATAGACACCTCACCAAAGCAGGTATGTCAATGGTAAATAAGCATAATGAAAGATGTTCACCATCACATGTCACTAGGGAATTTCAAAGTAAAACAACATGATGCCACTACACACCTATTGAAAGGCCAAAACAAAAATCAAAAACAAACAAACAAACCTGAAAATACCAAATGCTGGTGAGGATGTGGAGCAATAGGAACTCTCATTCATTGTTGATGGAATGCAAAATGGTACAGACACTTTGGAAGAGTTTACAGTTTCATATGAAGTTAAACATAGTGTTACTGTAAAATCCAGCAATTGCGCTTCTAGATATTTAGCCAAATGAGTTGAAACCTTATGCTCACAAAAAAGCTGCATGCAAATGCTTGTAACAGCTTTATTCGTAATTGCCAAAAACTGGAAGCAACCATAATGTCTTTCAAACGGTAAATGAATAAGCAAACTGTGGAACATCCGTGCAATGGAATATTACGCAGAAGTAAAAGAAAGGAGGTATCAAGTCACAGAAAGACATGGAGGAAACTGAAATGCATGTTACTAAGTGAAGAAAGCCAGTCCAAAAAAGCTACATACATACAGTATGATTGCAACTATATGACATTCTGGAAAAGGCAAAATTATGGTTGCCGGGGTCTTTATGGGGAGAGAAGGATTAATAGAGCACAGATAATTTTTAGGGCAGTGAAAACTGGATACATTACATTATGTATTTTTAAAACCCACAGAATGAACAACACAGTGACACCTAATGTAAACTATGGACTTTAGTTAATAATAAATAAAGTGTCAAGGCCAGGTGTGGTGACTCACACTTGGTATCCCAGCTTGTCACTAGGATTCACTTTTGAGAAGCTGAGGTGGGAGGACTATTTGAGGCCAGGAGTTCGAGACTGCAGTAAGCTATAATCACACCACTGCACTCCAGCCTGGGCAACACAATGAGACCCCATCTTTAAAAAGCAAATAAATAAACAAAAAGTGTGTAAAATTAAAGTGTGATAATTTTATCTTTACCTTGAAAGGTCTGAATTAGGTTTTTATTTTAAACTACCTGCAAGGTAACAGTCCAGTAGTCATTTGTTATCATAGAAAAGTTCAGCACATTTGAAGCAGCTCTCATAATAGAGTGTGGAATTCATGTGTAATTTGAAATCTTCTGAGCAGTCTGTGTAGAGATAACTGGTCACCTCTGTATGGTACAAGACTGTCATGGCCACAGCCCATTTTATGAAGCATGCCATTATGACAATACTGCCGTATTTAAAAGGGCTTTTCTTTGTTCAGTTACCCATATTAATTGCATTCTACATCATTCATCCACTCCTCTGTTCAACTTATTTTGCCAAGTTTACCTTTGAAGGACACGGTGCATTAATGTCACATATGATGTCGTGTCTAGAACCTTACCCACTATTAGTGTTTCATTTTTGCCAAAGCTGTTACTACATTACTGATTAACTTTTACTGATTTTCTTTTTTTTTTATTTTTTTTTTTGAGACGGAGTCTCGCTCTGTCGCCCAGGCTGGAGTGCAGTGGCGCCATCTTAGCTCACTGCAATCTCCGCCTCCCGGGTTCACGCCATTCTCCTGCCTCAGCCTCCCGAGTAGCTGGGACTACAGGCGCCCGCCACCATGCACTAATTTTTTGTATTTTTAGTAGAGATGGGGCTTCACCGTGTTAGCCAGGATGGTCTCGATCTCCTGACCTCGTGATCCGCCCGCCTCGGCCTCCCAAAGTGCTGGGATTACAGGCCTGAGCCACGGCGCCTGGCCTCTGATTTTCTTTAAATTGCTTTTAAAATAAAGAAGCTATTTACGTTTGAGAATATACCTTTATTGAACACACACGGGTGATATTCAAAATACTTGAAAGCTGGCATTGCACAGGCATCTGAGTGCTCAGAAGCTGGCAGCCCTGGGGTGCAGGAGCCTCCCTTCACAGGTGGGTTTGGAGTGGGTTGGGTGGCCAAGGTGGAAGAGGCTTTCTCAGAGCAGTGGCTGCTCACTGACCTGCACAGAAGTGTGTCAAAGTGTTGACCACAGCTATAGTGGCACCCACACATACAGACTAATGGTCACTCAGGTAAATACAGATTTCAATATTGAAACTGATTCTGGTGAATACACGAACCAAGACCTATTCGAATATCTAAACTTTTTGTGTACTATAAAACAATATTCTCACATTGTACATTTGTTTAAGTACTCATTTCTTCAAACCTTCAGCAAGGTTTCCTAAATGTCACCTAACAACATACGCTTTAAGAATACATTTAGGTTTATTGCTTTGATATTTTCTGCATACTAATTTTCTTTTTTTTGTGTGGTAATTTTCTTTTTTTTTCTGTTTTTTTTTTGAGACAGAGTCTTGCTCTGTTGTCCAGGCTGGAGTGCAGTGGCGCAATCTTGGCTCACTGCAAGCTCTGCCTCCCGGGTTCATGCCATTCTCCTGCCTCAGCCTCCCGACTAGCTGGGACTATAGGCGCCGGCCACCACGCCTGGCTAATTTTTTGTATTTTTAGTGGAGACGCGGTTTCACCGTGTTAGCCAGGATGGTCTCAATCTCCTGACCTTGTGATCCGCCCACCTCGGCCTCCCAAAGTGCTGGGATTACAGGCGTGAGCTACCGCGCCCGGCCTTATTGAGGTAATTTTCATCTCAGCAGAAGGACAATGTTTTCCAAATGATACATGATTTTTAACCTTTCTCTATTAAGACAGAAACTTCACAAAAGAGGCATCCAAATGATCCTTATTAAGTTTAGTAAATTTTTGTAAAGTATCCAATGCAGCAATGCATGATCTTAAATGTCACTGAGAAGTGTAGGAGTTAGTTTGAAAGTTTCCAAGGCTTCATTTTTCTTTTCTTTTCTTTGTTATTTTTGTTTTAGATTCGGGGGGCCTGCATGCATGTTAGTTACAAGCGTATATTGTGTGATGCTGAGGTTTGGGCTCCTGTTGATCCCATCGCCCAGATAGGAAGGTGTTCAGCCCTTCTCCCTGTTGGGGACCCCAGTGTCTATTGTTCCCAGGCTCGCTTATAAGTAGGAGCTAAACACTGGGTACAGTGAGCATCATTGCTTCATTATGAATGCCTTGCCAGGTCACACACTCATTAGCTAGTTTCTCCAGCCTCTGGTACACTCGGAAAAGTTTGTCCTATTTGGAGAGCAGGATGTAAATTCATTTCTGGCTTCAGCAATTTTGCCATTTCCTTTTTCCTCCTGGCTTAGCCTTGACTGAATGGGCATTGCAGGCCAGCTTTTCAAGATCTCATTCGTGGTGCCCCAGGATCTGTCTCTGCCATTTCTCCGAGGTCGCCTGCTGGTTTTGCCTCATGAGCAGCCCATGGGTAGGCATCATCTGCAGTAAACTGTGGTTTGGCTCAGGAAGCTAAAGTGAGAGATGTGAGCACCGGCTGCCCCACAGGTGCCCTCAGGGTACCCCCTTTACCACAACTTGCCCATGAGGCCTGGGCCCCAGACAGCCTTGAGAAGGCCCTACCAACATGCACAGTGTCACAGCAGTGTGTGCTATCTGTCTGTTTTTAAAAAATTACCATATAGGCTTTTGTCATACTCTTAGTAAATATTCACGTTCATAACTTATTTGGGATTGTTTTTGTTAAAGAGAATCCCCAAAGTTATATAAGCTCCAGGCCCCACAGAGCCCAGCTGTGCCTGATGCATGGGACAGTGAGTTGCCGGGTCAGCCTGCGTATGAAATATTAGTTAGGCTTAACTTTTTCATTCTTAGAAAACAAAATGAAGAAAAGTTTTCTCCCTCCCCTATATGGGTGATTTTGTGCACCTTATCTTGAAGGACACTGACTTGAATTTCAGGATTTTATTGCCCTTGGTAGGAGAAGAAGTTCTGTGTAAACCTCAATCACAACAGGCGGCGAGCCCGCTCTGAACCCAGAAACGAGATAGCAGCTCCTGCAACCATAAACACCTGCAGATGAGGTGCTGTCAGATAGGTGTCTCGGTGGACCTGCTTGGTTTTTGTTTTGTTTTGTTTGTTTTTTTGTTTTTTTTTTTTTCTTTGTTTGTTTGAGACAGAGTCTCCCAGGCTGGAGTGCAGTGGCGCGATCTTGGCTCACTGCAACCTCCACCTCCTGGGCTCAAGCGATTCTCCTGCCTCAGCCTCGCGAGTAGCTGGGATTACAGGCGCCCGCCACCACGCCCGGCTTAATTTTTGTATTTTTAGTGGAGATGGGGTTTCACCGTGTTAGCCAGGATGGTCTCAATCTCCTGACCTCATGATCCACCTGCCTCAGCCTCCCAAAGCAGGACCTGCCTGTTTCGAGGGGGATACAAAAAGAACACAAATCATCTGTCCTATAGCAGTTTGCAGCTGGCTAGGAAGATGAAGCACCAGGTCGAAGCACCAGGAGGCCGACTGCAGCAAAGGCCAACTAGAGTGGTGTGGAGTAGAAAGGAAGGGCCTCTGGGGATTAAGGGAAGGCGGAACACGGTGGTAGACACTTTGGGTGGTCTTTGAAGAAATGCTTTGAAGAGTTGAGGAGGAAAAAAGGAAAGGATACACGATGGGGGAAGAGATCTTGAAAGCCTAAAATACAAGTGCCCTAGTCCGAAGATGGGGAAGAGACTGCCAGGTGGAAAGGCTGAGCAGAGAGGGCGAATGTGAATGTCCCATCCCAGGACTTGACCTTGCCCAGCAGGAAACGGGGTGGCCTTTGAGTGGGTGTAGACTGTCAGGCAATGTTACAGGAAGATCCGTCTCCTGGTGGTGTGCAAGGTGCTGTGGGGGAAAGGTGATGAGTTAGGAGTGGCTCTAGTGACATCTACGAGGTGGATGGGAGTCACGGTCCGGGAGACCATAAAGAAGCAGCAAGATATGTCCCTACCCCCCAGCCCCAGCCAAACCTCAAATGTATACAATCCGGCCTTTTTCAGAAAATGCTTGCAAAGCCCTGGAACATACCAGTACAAAGTCCCAGATCTGATAGTAACTGCTGATTCAAATTAACCAGTGAATCACTTAAACATTTTGTTTCTTTAAAGTATGTTTTTCCTCCTAGTGGACACAGCTGACTTGGTGACCCAGTACCTGGCCCTTTCAAGTCGGTTTCCTTAATCAAACCAAACAGATAAGTGGGGAGGAGCAGGGGTGAAGGGAGCAGCCCCAGCCCAGGGCCTCCTGCTGTTCCAGCAGGGACACACACCCCCCCACCCCCACCCCCCAGGGATCAAAGAGAGCCTGGCTCTCCTGCACGCTCTCCACAGGGGAGAAAAA
Organism: Pongo abelii; assembly: GCF_028885655.2. Taxonomy (NCBI): domain Eukaryota; kingdom Metazoa; phylum Chordata; class Mammalia; order Primates; family Hominidae; genus Pongo; species Pongo abelii. The sequence continues at coordinate 168,218,202 of NC_071990.2, forward strand.
CGCCTAATGTAATTAAAAATACCCTGCAATTTGGTATGATCTGAAGCTGTGACATTTTGTTACCAAGGATTAAGGCTTATGGAGAGCAGTTGACTCACCACCAATTTAGAAGATCCTGAATGTTGAACCTTCTCTGTAGAGAGCCTGGTGTCTACTGGAATATTTTCTCAGATCTACTCACTTCCGTGTATAGAAACCATTTGCAAGGTGGAAAACATGGCATTTCCTTTCCATATCAAATGCCGTTGGCTCAAGGCTGAAAAATTTCACTCAACAAACAGTGTGATCCCATTTGATCAATGAAAAGAATAGAAAAAAGGAAAGAAATATGGAAACATGCACATTGATGGCCAGTCTTACGTGTCAGGCTGTGTGTTACATGCCTTGATCACATTTATTCATTCCATAAACTATTTCTTGAGCCTCGGCTCAGACTGTGCCAGCCACGTGGGCCTGTAGGGAGCACTGCTGGGCAGGATTGCCACCTTGGCAGAGCCCACAATTCACCACCAGGGAGACAGATGTTGATCCAGTGACCACAGAAATACATCTGCAGCTACAACTGGGAAAGTGCTACAGGGGAAAGGGACTTACCTCATCCCTGAGAACCTATCATACGAGGGGATTCAACATTTATCAGGAGGTAGAAAATGCTTCTCCAGGGGTATAAGGCTTGAGCCAACCTCTGCACGATGAGGAGGGGTTCGCTGGGTGCAAGATGGAGGAGGGAGTCTCGGAAGAGTCCGGGCGGGGAGGAGGTGCAGGGGTCTCTTTATGAGAGGGGGCAGGGCCCCTGAGATAAGAGCTGGGACACGGCAGAGGCAGACCACACTGGGTAGACTGTGTCCGTCACACTCAGGGTTTTGGTCTTTATCTTAAGAGCACTCGGAAGGCACCAAAATGTCTTGAGAAGGATGCTGACATGAGCATAGATGTGCTTTGAAATTATTACCCTAACAGATGTAAAGGACCTCTTCAAGGAGAACTACAAACCACTGCTCAACCAAATAAAAGAAGACACAAACAAATGGAAGAACATTCCATGCTCATGGATAGGAAGAATCAATATCATGAAAATGGCCATACTGCCCAAAGTAATTTATAGATTCAATGCCATCCCCATCAAGCTACCAATGACTTTCTTCACAGAACTGGAAAAAACTACTTTAAAGTTCATATGGAACCAAAAAAGAGCCTGCATTGCCAAGACAATCCTAAGCCAAGAGAACAAAGCTGGAGGCATCACACTACCTGACTTCAAACTGTACTACAAGGCTACAGTAACCAAAACAGCATGGTACCAGTACCAAAACAGAGATATAGACCAATGGGTCAGAACAGAGCCCTCAGAAATAATACCACACATCTACAACCATCTGATCTTTGACAAACCTGACAAAAACAAGCAATGGGGAAAGGATTCCCTATTTAATAAATGGTGCTGGGAAAACTGGCTAGCCGTATGTAGAAAGCTGAAACTGGATCCCTTCCTTACACCTTATACAAAAATTAATTCAAGATAGATTAAAGACTTATATGTTAGACCTAAAACCACAAAAACTCTAGAATAAAACCTAGGCAATACCATTCAGGACATAGGCATGGGCAAGGACTTCATGTCTAAAACACCAAAGCAATGGCAACAAAAGCTAAAATAGACAAATGGAATCTAATTAAACTAAAGAGCTTCTGCACAGCAAAAGAAACTACCATCAGAGTGAACAGGCAACCTACAGAATGGGAGAAAAATTTTACAATCTATCCACCTGACAAAGGGCTAATATCCAGAATCTACAAAAACTTAAACAAATTTACAAGAAAAAATCAAACAACCCCATCAAAAAGTGGGCGAAGGACATGAACAGACACTTCTCAAAAGAAGACATTTATGCAGCCAACAGACACATGAAAAAATGCTCATCATCACTGGCCATCAGAGAAATGCAAATCAAAACCACAATGAGATACCATCTCACACCAGTTAGAATGGCGATCATTAAAAAGTCAGGAAACAACAGGTGCTGGAGAAGATGTAGAGAAATAGGAACACTTTTACACTGTTGGTAGGACTGTAAACTAGTTCAACCATTGTGGAAGACAGTGTGGTGATTCCTCAAGGATCTAGAACTAGAAATACCATTTGACCCAGCCATCCCATTACTGGGTATATACCCAAAGGATTATAAATCATGCTGCTGTAAAGACACATGCACACGTATGTTTATTGTGGCACTATTCACAATAGCAAAGACTTGGAACCAAACTAAATGTCCATCAATGATAGACTGGATTAAGAAAATGTGGCATATATACACCGTGGAATACTATGCAGCCACAAAAAATGATGAGTTCATGTCCTTTGCAGGGACGTGGATGAAGCTGGAAACCATCATTCTGAGCAAACTATTGCAAGGACAGAAAACCAAACACCTCATCTTCTCACTCATAGGTAGGAATTGAACAATGAGAACACTTGGACACAGGGTGGGGAACATCACACATGGGGCCTGTCATGGGGTGGAGGAGGGGGGAGGGATAGCATTAGGAGATATACCTAATGCTAAATGACGAGTTAATGGGTGCAGCACACCAACATGACACATGTATACATATGTAACAAACCTGCCCTTTGTGCACATGTACCCTAGAACTTAAAGTATAATAATAATAATAATAAAAAGAAATTATTACCCTAAAAAAAACTAATGTAAGAAGACAAAGAAGGGTGGCAGTGAGGCCAGAAGAGGTTCGCATGGTGAAGGATGAGGGCTGCCCCACAGACGCCCATGCACCCAAAGCTATTGGCTGTTGGGGAGATTAGCAACAAGTGCAGGAGTGGATCAGGGAGTGAGGAGAGGGTGAAGGAAGGGATCATTCCCAGGTGACAGCTTGCGTGATATTCCCTTTATAGCACCATGTCTAATCCTCCCCAATCTTGTCCTCTGAGCCTGGCAGAGTACATGCCGAAACAGTAAGAGGGACTATGCTCCCTGACCACCTCCCAGCCCCCAGGGGCTCCTCTCGCTCTGCAGGCTGTGTTTCTCACCTAAGCCACACTGGCCTTTAGGACCCCAGGACTCCCCTTGAAATAGACAGATAAGTGCCCAGGCAGGCTAAGCTGCAGGACCTGTGCCTTGCGTGTGGCTCTGTGGCTCAGCATCCTCCAAATTGATACTCACTGGGGGTCATCTGTGCTGATCCCAGCTAAAGCCAAGTATATTTGTAAATCGTAATTTCAGATTGTAATACAATATTTATATAATCTGGTAAAATATGGCTGTGGAAGGGGGTTATTCCTTAAAAATAAACCAAAAAACCATGCTGTTTTCGGAAAAAGTGATAAAGGTAAGTCACCTAACAGACCACCAACAAATTGAGTGGAGGTGAGGGAACCGAAAAAGCTTGAGAAGCAATCTCTGCTCAGCCCGGGTTGTTGGGGAGTGGAAGTAATCATGTAATAGAATCTACTGCAGACAGTCCACTTGGGGTCTGCTCTTTCCCAGCTCCTCTGGATCACACTGTACATTCCCAAGTCCATTTGGGTCTTGTTTTGTGCTTTCTGTTTGGTTCACATGATCTCCGTGGCAGTACCACAGTATCTGATAGGGCAAATCCATCCGGGTTGCTCTTCTAGATGTGGAATTCACATCTTAAATAGCACTCTTCGATTTTGGTTGATTAAGTAGAGGGAACCTATAGATTCATGGTCCAAATTATAACAGCACAATTTATAGAGCCATCTGGCTTGGCTAGTAGGCAGTTAATATTAGAAATTGATTGATTCTGGAAGCCTTTCATGTAAACATGTTTAAAGCTAAATCTATGATCATGCATTCATCCAACAAGTTTTTCATGAAGAGCCAAAGTTTTTCCATTGAGTTTGGGTCTGCTGATTAGAGTTTTCTGGGTTTTCTTGCATCCTTAAAACCTTTAGAAGACACCTTACTCTTCAACTTGGCAGTTACAAGGGTATATTGGCAGGTATATCGGCAGTTCTAGTTCTAAATTTTCATCTCATTATGCTCTTACAGAATAATTTCCATAAGGTTTTACCTGGCACAAGAATCGGCATTCCATTGGGAGGCCATCCCTGCACGCCACCCCATGCTAGGATCCCCAGCATCCCCTGCACGGCTCTTTCCTTATCGGGTCCTGTGTTCTGAGTTTGCTAGTCTCCCCCTCAGTCAGGCTGTAAGCACCTAGCCCATGGGCACGATGTACTGTACTATTCCCAGCCTATCATACAACTGTTTTCACACCACAAGTGCTCGTTACATATTTAAGTAATGAATGTCCCTGCCTTTCATAGCTATTACTATGAATAACTATTGTTAGGAGTATCGTAAGAATGACTTGGGACTAGAGTCCAGTAGCCTGGAGTTCCCTCCATGTTCTGTTTTACAGTCAGGAAGGATAATCCATATTTTACCTGCCGGTGCCGTTCAGTAGGAATTCCTGCAGCCATCCAGACTTTCTTTACCCACGCTCTCCAATGCAGTGGCCACTAGCTGCACGTGGCTATGGAGCACTGGAAATGTGGCTAGTGCAACTGAGGAATTAAATTTAATTTTACCTAACTGTATTGAATTTAAACTTACAGAATCACATGTGACTAGTGGCCACAGCCTTGGGCAGAAGGGATCTAGACTAATTGCCTTGTTTTCCAAGTGGGAAAACTGGGTCCCAGGCAGTTAGATGATTGGTTTAGTTTTACTACTAAGTAGTCAGAGACCATCGAACATTCTGATAATGATATCATGAGGTTCTGTGGGTTGGTTACTGGGGTTAATTTGTACCCTACAAGGAAAGATACAAAGTACTTATGCTTCTTTTAATATGTTTGAAGAAAAAAAATGAGATGATCATAAGATTCTTTCTAAACTTTATGTTGGCCTGGAAATGGCCTTTCAGAATGCTCTGAGTTCCCGTTTTAGAATGGACATCAGAGATTTTAAATTTGATCCATATTGTCTATATTTCATTAAACAGAAAGTCAAGACCGTTGTTAAAATAAGTTTGGAAATCACAAAGCTGTCAAGTATGAGGACAGTGTAGTTTGTGCTGTATAGTTTGAAGGAAATCTTTCATGCTTTGATCACGTGCGTAGTTCAAACTGGAGACTCAAACCGCATAATCCAGCAAGATCTCCTGGAGAATGAACAATATCAGATGCACACACAGTCCTCCAGGACATTTCATGCTAAACTATGTGAAAGTGACAGGATAACTAAAAATCTTGGAGTCTTCTTTTAAACTAAAAGAGAAAAACCCTGAATGCAAAGTGGAAAGAAAAAGCATTCATTGGAGATTAAAATTCGGATGTGAAATTGAGAGAAAAATGTTAACACCACAGTTTCCCTTCACGTCCTTATCATTTTTTTAAGAGAAAAGCAAGAAAATTTAAGGAGAAAATGTGTGCAGAAGATGCAGGAAGGACGCGCGGTGGTGGTGGCTTTGTACAGTTTCACCTTCAACTTGAATGGAGAGCACTCTGTGTATGTGTGTGTTATTTACAGATACGCATCTGTATTGGCCTTAAGTGTAGCACCCTCAGTTAAAATAACCCATTTCTCGTCACAAAGTTACGCTGAAACCAGGAAAGGCTTGGAGAAATGGTATTAAAATGCTGAGAACCCGGCAGACCTGAGTGTTCCGAGGAGGTGCGTCTTTCCTTGTAAAGCTGGCCCATAGCTGCTGTCAACATACCTGGGACACCAATTTAAAAAGGAAAAAGGAAGTGGTCAAAGTCATGCTTTTTGCAGACTTCAAAGGTGATCCCTCCCTCCCCCTCTTTACATTTTACTGTCTGGGAGCTGACGGGTCTGCAGCTGTTGGCAGAGGCCGTTCTGGGCGTCAAACCTGCCTCCTCACGGCCCATAAAACTGCAGCGGGAACCGGAGCAGGTGTGGGCGGGGCGGGCAGGACGCCCTTCAGGGTCTCCCTGACACCCCATGCTGTGTGGGTGGGGGAGGGAGGCTGTGGGAGCTTCCCTGTGGGGTCCTCCCTTTCCACAGCCAGGGCGTTGGGGTAGCTGCCCACCCAGTTGCTGAGGGAGCTGAGGCCTCTGCAGCACAAGTCCACCAAGACTTGGGCCCCCAAAGGAGGGCCGGGGAGAAGCCAAAGTAACCCAGACACTTGGTAATCCAAGTTTTTGGTGTTTTGTTGTTTGTTTTATAAGCCTTAAACAGCAACAAGTACTAGAACAAAACACCTCTACAATCCACAAGTCCGGGTTCTTTTCCTCCTCAAACTGGGAGAAAGAAATACAAAATCAGACGTGTTTTCAAAGATGTCGGATATCTATTGGCATTTAGTAGTAAGAATGCGATACATTTGCCCTTTTTCTTTTCTTCACGCAATAGAACAAATCAGTAGTTATAGAATGCCTATTAGTCGATTGCAATGAAAAGTTGCAAATCACAGCTCATTATGGCTTCTTGTTTTGTGCCAGTATTTTAAAGGGAAAAAACAGATAATCAATTTACTTAAGGCAATCTTAAAAAATTTTTTTTGATTACGCTCATTGAGAAATACACACACTTCTTTAAAGAAATTGAAAAGCAAGCAGAAGTGGCCTTTTTGCAAAAGACAGAAAGAGGGAAGAGGGAAGGGACCATCCAGGTCTGGAGAGCAAGAGAATCAGGCCTGCAACATTTATGAAGCCCCACTGTGTGCCAAGTAGTGGGTGCTTCAAGGCATTGGGGCAGGAAGGGAGGTAGGAGTGAGAGCAGTGAAGGAAAGAAACATGAAGGAAATATTAAAAGTCCTGTTTTGTTTTGTTTTTTCCCTCAAGGGTATTACTTTATAATAGAGATGCCCAACAAATAAACACAAAATGGACTTAAATACATTTTAAAAATCAGCAGCCAATAATTTATTTTATACCCTTCTATTATTTTCACTCTTTACTATTATGTTTGCATGATACGTAATACTGCTTATCGAGGTCATAGTTTCGATAATTGTTTCTATCGGGTTCCATACTTTAAAATCTGCGGAAAAGTGACGGGGGTTGGGGTTTAGTGACCCCTGAGAACATTTCTATTAAGATTGATAGAAAACACGGCCGGGCGCGGTGGCTCACGCCTGTAATCCCAGCACTTCAGGAGGCCGAGGAGGGTGGATCACGAGGTCAGGAGATCGAGATCATCCTGGCTAACATGGTGAAACCTCGTCTCTACTGAAAATACAAAAAAAAAAAAAAAAATAGCCAGGTGTGGTGGCAGGCGCCTGTAGTCCCAGCTACTCGGGAGGCTGAGGCAGGAGAATGGCGTGAACCTGGGAGGCGGAGCTCACAATGAGCCGAGATCGCACCACTGCTCTCCAGCCTGGGAGACACAGCCAGACTCCGTCTCAAAAAAAAAAAAAGAAAAAAGAAAACACACACACACCCACACACCCACACACCCACACACCCACACACACACACACACACACACACACACACCCCACCATTCGGAATTGAAGTAACCCTTTCAATACTGTAGAATTAGATGAAACTTTAAGACCAGGCACAGTGGCTCACGCCTGTAATCCCAGCACTTTGGGAGGCCGAGGCGGGTGGATCACGAGGTCAGGAGTTCAAGACAAGCCTGGCCAAGATGGTGAAACCCCATCTCTACAAAAAATACAAAAAATTAGCCGGGCGCAGTGGCAGGCGCCTATGGTACCAGCTACTCAGGAGGCTGAGGAAGGAGAATCATTTGAACCCGGAGGGTGGAGGTTGCAGTGAGCCGAGATGGTGCCACTGCACTCCAGCCTAGGTGACAGAGTGAAACCGCAACTCAAAAAAAAGAAAAAAAAAAGGATGAAACTTTAAAATGTTGTCATTTTGTAAACATTTTCTGAGAATCTACCATATGTCAGGCATTGGCTAGGATTGTGACACTTAAGGATTAAACATAAAATAGAATGTAGCTTAAACAGAAGACATTTTAAACAGAATGTAGTTTAAAAGACATATGAGTTGTTTTAATTTGTTTTCCTATAATTTAAGTCCAGTAAAGAGAATCACAAAGCTAATATCCACAAAGATTAGAGGTCTGAAAACTACATTCTAGTGGCCAAATCTGTGACTTTTTATATTTTTTAAGTTGTTAAAAAAAGGAAAGAAAGAAGAGGATCAACAACAGAGACTGAACGTGGCCTTCAACGTCTGTAATGATGGCTCTCTAGCCCTTTCCAGGAAATGTTTGCCTAGATTATAAGAATATCTAGAACAAAGCCACACTTCAGCACATTCTTCTCTTCTTATTCTCCAAGTTTTCAGAGTGTCAGATATTTGGGGGTTCTCTATTTAAATTAAATTAATTTTAAACTTATTTCAGAATTCCTGGCTTAGTATTTATTACGGAGTGTATTTCTTAATGAAGAAATCAGTATATTACACATTTCAACAGTATTCAAACTCTATTGATTTCTGAAACCTCTCTGTGACCACTTTCCAATGCTAACCTCTTCCTACCCAAATATTTTTACACGGTTAAAATCACATATATTGGGTAATCCACATTCTTAAGGATCATGGTTTCTAATTGCAGTCAAGTCATTACGATTGTTTCATTTGGAGACAAGACTAGTTTTCTGGTGTAATTGAAGACAGGGCTTTAATCAGCAAAATTGTAATCCTAGCCCATAAAATTATGCCTGTGCACTCTAATAAAATATACGGTTAAGCAAAATTTCATATTATGTCAATTTCTACAAGGAATAAACAATGCAGCCACTTTGATGTCCACAGATCAACCTATGTGCTTGTCTTTTGATCATTTATTTGGATACGGTAAACTACTCATATGCTGAAATTGGAATTTTCAGAATTTTTACTTCATACGTCCTACATTACTTTTAAGCATATTTAGAATGAATGGAAATGCATACGTCATGAGAAATTCAGGCAAAACAAATCAGCCTGGATTTATTTAATGCATACGAGAGAATCTAAAAAAAGAAAATCACACCAGAAAATTTATTTTGTATTTTCCTCATTTTATTGATTGATTATATGTTTGCTCAATGTAAACATAACAAAAGCATGTTTTCTTGGAACTAGGCAAAATAAAATTTGATCCTTGATCTAAGTAGAGGATACAGTTAGTTCCTAAAACCAATGACTCCATTTGGCTTGTGCCCATTTGAGGTCATTAATGCCATTTGTACTACACAGGGCCGCAGCCTCATCTCCCAGCTGGCTGGATCCAACAGAGACAGGCAGGAGATATATATTACAACTTACCTCCAGGACCAGTAGGATCTGACTAAGCACATTTTTGCTGCTACAATTAGGCAACTGCACGTAAAACCCCCAACTAAAGTTATACAACAACAACAACAACCCGTGTTGTTTCTAAATCTGCGTAACTGCAGGCAATTTTGTCAGCTACAGCTATACATTTTCCAAAGTATATGTCTTCCAATCCCTCGGCATAGAACTTAGTAAGACAAATCCCTATAGCCCAGTGGATTCTGCCCAGTTGCAAAGTTCCGGGGCAGACCTGCTTCAAAATAGATATAGGTAATGGTTCACAGAAGATTAGTGGAGTATGTGAGGACAAAGGAGGTTTACAGGTTTCCTTCAGTGTTCCAAGCCATTTGGGAAAAAGAAATATTGAGGCGCGTGAATGTAACTTTCTTTCATTTAAAATAAAAAGGCTTAAGTGAGAATGGTGCCTTCTACCTTGACGGGCCAAGCAGCTGACCTCCCTCTCAGCAAGAGCTTTCTGTCCGTGGAGGCTGGGCTGCGAGCCGCTCCAGGAAGGAGACGCTGAGATGCTGAAGCCGTGCGTGAGATCTGACCTGACGGCATCCCTCTGTGGCTCACCAACCAAGCTCGCATCCCTCTCCCATAGGAAAGAATAAAACTGTGCCGGGATCCAGGGGACGTAAAGCTTTTTTTTCAAATTATGAAACACTCACAGAAAGTGGCTGTGTCATCCGAATACTGCGTTTATTCTGAAGAATGACAAAGTTATAAGCAGAGACACGGTGTCATGTTCTCTATTATTTTCACGTCTTTACTTCATATTCCCACCAGAAATTCCAAATTTAACATCGCTATCATTCTTTTAAATGAAATAATTTGGAGATATAAGAAAGGAAGAGATCCTATTTAATGAGTGGTAAGTTTGTGAGAGGAGCTTTACATAACTTAATCTGATTCGCTGAACTCTTCAGTAACCCTGTGGGGTGGGAATTATTGCTCCCATTTTAAGGATGAGAAAACTGAAACGTGGAGAAATAGACTTACCTGAGGTTTGCAACAAATAATTGAGAGAACCAGGATAAAAACTCACATCTGGCTGACTCAGAATCACTTGAAAATATTGCATGTCACAGTTTAAATATTTTCCAATAAAGCTAAGAAAGTAAGTGCTTTGAGGCATAATTGTGAATATCCTGTAAGCAGTAAATAAGCTTTAAAAAGTATATTTTTTCCTACTTCTCTATTCACGTCTTGATTGAATCGAATCAATATTTTGACTATTCACAATGGGCGAGAATGTGTCTGAGCAGTCACTAACCTCTCTGAGAAATGCAGTAATAAATCTGCAATTCCCACAGACAGCTCCCACAGTGTCATTACTAATAGCAACAGCTGACTGGGCGCAGTGACTCCCACCTGTAATCCCAGCACTTTGGGAGACCAAGGCAGGGGGATCATGAGGTCAGGAGTTCGAGACCAGCTTGACCAACATGGTGAAACCCCATTTCTACCAAAAATACAAAAATTAGCTGAGCATGGTGGCACATGCCTGTAATCCCAGCTTCTCAGGAAGCTGAGGCAGAAGAATCACTGGAACCCGGGAGGCGGAGGTTGTAGTGAGCCGAGATCGCACCACTGCACTCCAGCCTGGGCGACAGAGCAAGACTCCATTTCAAATAATAATAAGAATAATAACAACTTTACATTTGTAAGACGTTGCCCCACGTATTATCACATGCCGTTCTCATAGCCCAGTTTGGTGGTTAGGACTTCATTCATTCATTCACCCATTGTACCTTAGATATTTATTTCATTCCTATGAACTCAGCCTAGGACTGTGCAGGCCTTCGGAAGGGAGAGATAAAAAGATCTATTTCTAGCCTAAAGCCACTCACTGTCTTGTATGAGGGCCACTGATGAAATGGAAACACAAGGTAAGTGAAAACACTCTCCATGTTGAGAATACATAACCTAATCAGTATTCTCAAAGGAAAATAAAGTATTCGACACATAGAGCCCACCAGTTTTGAGACATGGTAATAGGTACCTGTTTTTCCTTCATTATATAACCTCTATTCCTTCCATTTTAATACCCATAAACTGGTTCTAATATTGCTTACGAAAAGTGTATTACGTAGAGAGGTAAATTATTTCTCTCAAGTCACCAAAATGTTCTTCATGGCAAAGGAAAAAGGTTTCCTAAAATGGACTTTTTTTTTTTTTTTAGACGGAGTCTCGCTCTGTTGCCCAGGCTGGACTGCAGTGGCACAATCTTGGCTCACTGCAAGCTCAGCCTCCCGGGTTCACGCCATTCTCCTGCCTCAGCCTCGCGAGTAGCTGAGACTACAGGCGCCCGCCACCACGCCCGGCTAATTTTTTGTATTTTTAGTAGAGATGGAGTTTCACCGTGTTAGCCAGGATGGTGTCGATCTCCTGACCTCGTGATCCGCCCGCCTTGGCCTCCCAAAGTGCTGGGATTACAGGCATGAGCCACCGTGCCCGGCCTTGAAATGGACCTTTTAACCCAACCCACGCCTCCCCTCAAAAAAAATAAAATGAAAAGAAAGTGAACTTTCAGCGATTATATTTGAAAGTTACACGTTCTCACAAATACGCCTCACAGTACAGCATCACAAATAGATGGTGCTGTACTGAGCATTATCTTTAGGATGCAATGACCACAGTCAGAAAACGTGCCCTGTTTCCAGCACAGTAGGGTGACCACATCCTCTTACTTTGGGCATGAGCTGTGCTCAGAAAACGTGTCATGTGAACAAAAGCATCAGACTGGGGTTGGGGAGGAGGTCGTCTCCCTCCTTGGAGCTGATCAATGCATGCATTGGAATCAGTGGTGGGGGTCCCAGTAACCCCGTTTCCACCCAGGTGATCACCATGACACATCTCGAGAGTGGGATCCAGTCTGAAGAACCCTCATCCCTGAGAAGTTTTAAATCTAGAAGCTGATGATCAGGGCTGACGATGAAGAGTGTGTGTGGGTAGAAAGAGAGAGGACGCTGCTTAGGGAAAGCTGACCAAATATAAAATAATGTGGATTGACGAGGTGAGAGGGGCTTTCAACTGGCCAACCATAAGAAGTACGGGTGCTTGGGACAGAGGAATCCCAGCTGCCAGGCTGAGCCCAGGGGTGTGTGCCTGGCTGCGGATGGCCAGCCTGGGTGGCTGTGGAAGGAGATCGGTGAAGTCCACTGGGCCAGTGCTATGTCCTGTTCAAAGACTCAGTTGTGTCTGAGAGAACTTCAGAGAAGAGCGAGGATTTCACCGCTGGATCCACCCGGGAGGGTGTGTGGAAGAAGTGGGGTCAGAGCGGCTGAAGGGGAGACCTAGGCAGGTAGAGATGGGAATGGGGACAGTAGAGGCAGAGACTGCATGGGAAATGCAGGAACTCCTAGGGGTGGTTAGAGGAACTGCCCCCCCGCCCCCCGCCAACCCCACCCCCCTGCCCGCCCGCCACCACAGCGGAGCTGGGAGAGTTGTTCCATGGCCACAGGACAGAAGGTCTTGAACACTAGGTTTGACTATGTCCTTAAACAGCCTTAATTTATCTTATGCTCATGATTCTGAAGATGACAACAAGGTGAGGTCACCTTCGTCATTCAGAAACTGCATGTAATAAAACAAAATGAAAAGCATTGCCAAGGAAATTAAGATTCCCTAGAAAACCCCCTAATCTTTTCATGACTTCATCAAATGTTTATTGAATGCCAGGACCTTGTCTAGACTGGGGATATATTAATAGAAATAAACACTAAAGAAGATAAATAAATAAAATGTGAATTACATTAGATGGTGATAAATGCTAAGAAAGGAGAGTGAGGCAGCAGAAGGCACTGCAGGCTGGGGAGAGTGTGGAGGTGGCATGGATGAGCTGCAGGTGCCACGCAGTCTGAGCCTTTTCTGCAAAGACCCCAGGAATTGAGAGGTTGTGGGGGGCATCTGGAGAAGGGGCTCCAGATAAGGGGGGCAGGTGCAAAGGCCCTGGGCTGGAAGCATGCCCAGGGCTCTGAGGTGCAAGGGGGCTGCTGTAGCAGGGCAGAGAGAACAAGGAAAGACAGCTAAGGGGGACGAGGCTGTGCAGCCTGGAAATGAGAAGCTGGGACCCTGGCACAGAGACAGTTGCCAGGTCACCTAAGGAGGGGCGAACGCTGTGTTTCTAACTGCAGCTCGGCACCATTGTAGACTTACTTCTGCTTGTCTTACACAATAATGAAATTGGGTTCCTTCCTAGTCACAAAGGGACTTAGCAAGTTTGTTTTTGGAAGTCATATATGTGGCAAAACCCTCTTGAGGCCCTCCATCCCTGGGGGAAGACTCCTGGAGGAAATGCGTGTGCAGGGATTCCACAGGGACAGTGAGACCCTGGGGTCCCCATCACTGACAGAACACATGAGGAGGTCCCCTCAAGCAGCCCAAGCCAGCCTAGGGTCGGGGGTTTCTCCAAACACAGACCCTGAAACAATGAATTTTCTCAGGTACAAGCACCCAGGGCGGCTGGCCCTGAAAATTCTGTGTAGGGACCGGAAACACCCCTCAAGTTCCCACACCTTGGCTCGGCCCTGAGGAGGTGAAGGAGGAAAGCAGGGTTGGAGGCCACTTAAGAGCCCTTCTCTCAGCGAGGGGAGGCCCAACGTGGCTCTCGTGGGCTCTCTGAGATTTAAGTCAGAGCTAAGAGCAGCATGGCATGGAGGAGATCATAAAAGGAGCCAGAAAAGGTGGCCTCTGCTCTTGTCGTCATCAGAATCGCCAGGTCCTAGGGGAGTCCTTAAACTCCCTAAAATCTGCATTTTGGCCACTCAGGAGGCTGAGGCAGAAGAATCGCTTGAACCCAGGAGGCAGAGGTTGCAGTGAGCCGAGATGGTGCCACTGCAGTCCAGCCTGGGCGACAGAGTGAGACTCTGTCTCAAAAACAAAAAAATATGCATTTTGGTCTTTTACCTAGAAAAGCCAAGTCTGGTTAACAGAAATGAAAATGTCGTAGGAATCGCCTAACCAACCGCAAGTGCATTTGGCAAAATGGAATCAACTTGAAACCCGAAGTGAAGTAACTCGAAGTATTTACAAGCCAAGGCAAATGTTCAAAGGGAAGCTCAGACACAAAGAACAGATGGCGGATGAGAAAGCCAGAGAAGACTGCATTTTGCCAACACCCACAAAATGCAGATTTTTTAAGTGCCTTGAAGGCTGTTTATGGTCTGAGCACCCAGGAATCTACGCCCTTAAGCTCCAGGGACAGAAGAAACTTGCTTGAAGTGTGGTCACTGCATACTGGAAGGGATGATGTTCTGTCCTCTCCCCAGGGAATCCTATTTTTCATGAAAACCTCAACTTTGTCTATCTTTTACGCCAATCAGACCCTTTCCACCTTTTTAAAATAGAATGAAAAAGAGAGGAAGCTATAAACAACTGATGATCCGCCTGCTAAAATCACAAGGAAAATGTGAAGAGGGCCACCTCTCTCCTCTCTCTTCCCAGGGGTTTGTCTAAACCCTCAGGGACCTTGTGGCTACACAAATTTCTTTAAAGGTCCAATTGTAGGAGCTCCTGAAAGAGTGCTGCATTGTTTACCTTGCAGGACATCTTTGCAGAAATAGTTCTAACCTTTATTGTACATTTAGTGAAGAATGTTAGTACAGGTTGAAGGACGCCTACAGTGAAATGAAGGAAAATAGAAACAGAGAATTGCTGGTAGTCAACCAGAGAGGAAATAAACAGACAGAATGTATTTTCATGGAAAAATTCTCATTAGCTCTTATTTCTGATCCCTTAGATACTTTCTCATATTGGAATGTTTTGTTGAAAAACAGTGAAATCAAATGCATGCACATTATCACATTTAAAAACTGATCCGCTGCTCCTTCTGAAATTCAAATCAAGTTTTCGTATAATAGACGCTTAAAAATTACCAAAATTTAGTCACTTGAGAAGCTGGCTTATCTGTTTCTCTCTCACAGAATCTCTTTAGGTGTCTGTTGTAAAAAACACAAATGAATGTTTTTTAATGGATGGATGGATGGATGGGAGGATGGGTAGATGGCTGATGTGTGAATAACACTCTCACATATAGAACAATATCCCCTCCTAATAGGAAAGACACAAGTAATACACAAGCAGTTTCATCTTCATAGAGAAAAGACATTCCCATATACAACCTCAGTATCACAGAGGCTAATTACGTGGTGCAAGTTAATTGTACACAAATGTACAATTAAAAAAAAAAGTTTGGGAAACTTTTGAAAGATTCATTTTACTACAAAAAGGAACAGAATTTCTGGGTCTGAAAGGATTTGTATTTGAAGATATTCCAGTCAGCGGAGGGTCATGTTGAGCATTCTGCAGACAGAATTGTTTAAAGTCTGCAGCTGCCTGGGAAACTTTAACACGGTTGAGTTCAGCCTCCAGCCAGAGCTGTTGAACCACTTTCTTCATAGCAGCGACACTGGAGGAAGCCGATATGGTACATGTGATGGCTGAGCCGATTCGTGGGTTGCTGGATCGTGGGTCATAGGGGGCCAGACAACGGAAAGCATTCTCACATTCTTACCACTGGCTGGATGTTTCGAAAGCAGGCAGAAATTATTATTCCTAGTATCCTAGACCCAGTGTTACCATAGCTTGTTTTTTCCTTCCATCCTTACTGAAAACATTCGTAGATATCCCTTCCATAGGAAAAATGAAGGAATCCTGCCTCTAAATTAAGGGCCTTGTTACTGAAGAAAGTCAGAGAGGGATGGGGAGGGACAGACCGACAGACGATTAGAAACAGGGAAAGATGGAGAAAGACAGAGGGAAAGAGAGGGAGATGCACAGACTGAAAGAGAGAGACAGAGTGGGGAGGTGGAGAGAGGGAGAGAGAGAGAAAGAGAAAGGGAGGAAGGTGAAAGGGCGGGGAGGGAGGGAGGGAAGTGGCCAGAGGCCCTCTGAAGCCATTTTGACATAGTCGAGTCCACCCAGCTCACAGCAGAGTGCGGCCCGTGATCGAGCCCTGGGAGAAAAGACCCTCCCCTTGAGCCCCAGCCACCCCTTCAATACACAGCACTGTTGTCTGTCGCCACCAGGCTTCCAGGCCTGCTGTTACACAGCAGGAGACAACTGAAGCCTGCAATTGCTCCAGCCCTTGTCCTAGGACAAGACTACTTGGTGTGTGTTGGGGAGAAGGGGCGGCAGAGACAATGAATTTGACAAGAGGCAAGCCTGGCCTGGGCCTGGGTAGGCATAGATGTGGTGAGAAGTGGGAGGAGAGTGGGAGAGAGGTGCAGACAGGTATGGCAGTGTGGTTCACGTACGTAAAGAAATGTGCAGAGCCTATCGATGGCTTTCCCTGAGTGTCTCTGCAAGGAGAACCCACATGAGTTGCTGACAGATGGCCTGATGGAAAAAAGACGAGCCACGGACTAAGCCAGCCTTACAACTTGACAGCTCGACTTGACTTCCTCGAAAGAAGTGGCACAAATGCGGCTCAGACCCCACTGTCAGCAGGTGCACAGCCCTCAGAGTCAGGAGGCGACTTGTTCTCTTGAGAGCTGTGAGGTGTCACCTGTCACCTGAGAGCTCATAGGTAATTAGGAATTCCTTACAACCCCATGCACAGGGCCTGAGATCCTAGGGCAGGCAGGAAGGAGGCTTCCCACGGCAGAAAGGAAAGGCCGCTCTTCGCGATGCTTCCAGAGTCATCCAGCAGTCTCTTGGAAATGAATGCTGGTCTCAGTTTCTTTTTACAAAACTGGCAGTGGGTTCAGTTTCTTCCTTCCATGCTCAAGAGACAATTCTATGGGCTTGCCCCTTCTGCCCACAGACAAGCCTCAGTATGAGAAGGGAGGGGCCGTTGGGTGGGTGTGTTGGGAACTTCAATCTGTGAGCAGCTGCCAAATCCCAGACCCATTTCTGACTGTCCTGGACTCTCCTGCTGGGATGGCCCCTGCTCCTACTTAGGCAGGTGGCCAGGTTTGCTCAAGTCAGAGGGAGCTGTCAGAAGAAGAGAGACTTTTCCCAGCAAGCCCCTGCTGCCCCCTCCTCACATCTCTTGGTCAAACTCTGGGGCCCCAGAACCACAGTGCACACTTCCAGGCAACTCCACCTGCCTCTCTGGGGAGCATTGGTCATTCATCCCGAATCCTTCATTCATTCAAGGAATCTTTATTGAGCACCTCCTACGTGCCCAGCAACACTCTGCTCACTTGATATCTGAAAAGAGTTTGTCTGTATGAAGAGTTGGAAAACTGCAATCAAACCCTCGCTTTCACATGAGCAAGTCTGTAAAATTATCCAGCATGCTGTGTTCATCCCAAAACCACCCTGAGAGGTCCCTGAGCCTCTCACAAACTTCCTTTTAAGATACTTCTTCTCTTCTATGATTTATAAAATGATTTTTAGCTGGGCGCTGTGGCTTACGCCTGTAATCCCAGCACTTTAGGAGGCTGAGGCAGGTGGATCACTTGAGATCTGGAGTTCGAGACCAGCCTGGCCGACATGGCGAAACCCCGTCTCTACTAAAAATACAAAAATTAGCTGGGTGTGGTGGCGGGCATCTGTAATCCCAGCTACTCAGGAGGCTGAGGCCGGAGAATGACTTGAGCCCAGGAGATGGAGGTTGCAGGGAACCAAGATTGTGCCACTGCACTCCAGCCTGGGCAACAGAGTGAGACTCCGTCTCAAAAAAAGGAAAAAAAAGATTTAAGTGCTTTATTTTCCTTTCCAATCCTTTTTCCTCCCCTCCTGCCTGCCTTTCTCTTTCTCTTCTCCTCACTCTCCTTTGCTCTCTTGCAGCAGTGTTCGTGCAGCACCTGTCCGGTGCCAGTTCTGAAGCACACACTGCAAAGATTAAGAAGATGGGTCTCAGCTGATTGGGAGTAGAGCACAGCATCTGCAGAGAAGGCCACGGAAGTCCTCCGCAAGGTGACCAAGTGTCCTCTAAACATTAGCCACTGTTGTTATTAATAAAGGAATTTAAGACTGAAAAGACCTATGGAGGATTCAAGAGTCCAGGGGCCTGTATTACACAGAAGAGCTGAGAGGGTGATTCACACACCGGTGAAGATGAGTCTCCTCCCTCATCCTCCCCACACAGGGTCCATAAGAGGTACTCCAGAGCAGTTTTGCCCCATAGCCCACAGGCTTAGATTTGGTGCTGAGGTAGCCAGGGTCAGCCCTAGTGCAGAGTAGAGTAGCTTAATTTCAGATGAATTTTTCAGTGGCCATTGATCGCTAGGTGCCTGGACAGGTCAAATCGTTTTCCACTGGTGAACAAGCATCTCAAAGCCAGTCCCCCCGCAGCTGACTGGCAGGGGTGCTCTGCCATCCACGGCACTGAGGACATGGCAAAGGGAGGGCAACCAGAGGGTCTGGGAGGGGCCGCCCAGGCTGCTGTGCAACATGAAGAAGGATCGCTTTTGGAAACAAGCCCTCGTGTGAATTATTTAAAGTCAGGCAGCCTACTATTAGCAGATCTAAAGGGGGAACGCCTGGCAATTAATTAAATCCTGATATTTAACCCCCTGAGCTGGGCTAGTGCCTGTAGGGCAACGGTGCTCAAACTTCAGGCTGCGTTGGAATAACCCCGAGAGCTTGTTAAAAAGCAGACTGCTGGGCCCCAGCCCCGGAGTTTCTGGTTCAGTAGGTCTGGGGTGGGCCTGGAAATGTGCACTTCCAGCAAGTTTCAGGGGCTTCTGCTGATCCTGGAACATTGTATCACACAAGACCGATAGATTATTGTCCCTGATTATGGTGAGTAATCTGGCCCAAAACACTTAAGAAACCTCAAATTTTCTCAAACTAGCACATTTGTGTACCTAATTATCCATGTGTCGTCTCTCTGTGTGTGAGGCCACATGCTCTCCATGAAGACAGGTGAGTGGAGACCAAGACGCAGAGGAGCTGCTATGACCGCAACTGCACCCATCTTGCAGAAAGCGCAAAGCTTCACTTTACAGCAAAAATACCAGCAATCTCCCCTCAGACTTTCAGAGCAGTTCCCAAACAGGTAAGAGCAGGACCCCTCTGTCTGTGAAAGGCAGATCTATGCCTACACCTTATTTGGCAATACAGAAGTATCAATAAGATAATCATAAGTATTTAGAGAATGACCAAAAGTGCCCTCCTAATATAATTCAACAAAGAGTCCAAAATTTGACTTTGAAGGAGTCATTTCCACAGTGGACAGGTGTTTGGTTTTTTGTGCCCAACCAAATCTCATGTTTCCACTGGCAGTGCCACTGAAATGCATGAGTTTCTGGAAGGTGAAACGTGGCCACTCCTGTGGAACCCATGCTGCCCTGGCCAAGTTGCTCACAGTCCACGAAATCTGGCTTCCACATCTCAAGGGCATTCTCTCCAGGATTTTTTGAAGTTCAAGTAATTCCATAGATCCAAGGCTTATTGGTTAAATTTCATCCAGCACCTCATGACAGCGGCTGAAGTCACATTAACTTCAATCACATCAGTGACAAAAGCCACAGCCTTGTGCTGCTGCATGGTTTTAGACAGAAACCATGAAACTGCACTGGCAAAAAGTGTAAAACTATAAGCATTGGGTCCACAGAAAGGTGTGTGACGCTAAGAGGGGCTGGCCCCGTTCCGCTCTTACTTTCTATTTTTCTTTCATTTTCTCCATTGTCATTTCTCCAAAGCAGGGCTGTCTACGCTTCATTGTCCTGCCTGTTGACAAATTGTTAAAGCAATTGCCTTACATTCATTTTAGATTTAATTTCCAGTGGCACTTTTCCTTTTCATGTTAAAGTCTTGCCTCATTTCAGTTTTATTTTTTCCTCACCTTTTTGTGAACAATCTCCTCCTTCAGTCAGCTCTGGACTAACAAGGTTGGACCAAAGATCTGTTTGCTTGGTGCAGGAAAACCACACAGGAGCCCCACGGCCTGCCCCGAGGCCGGCCCACATGAAAGCCCAGGGCTTCCTCACAGTTTGCTGTGAGCTGCACCAACTCTCCTGGAGTGTGAAACCAATTTCCAAATTCACCTGAGGGTCCTTCTGCAGGAAGGTTGTTGGTGAAAATATTTAGAATGTAGCAAAAAGCAATGATCAGAAGGTCTTTCAGATTTGAAAGTCACTTCATCTTCATTGTATTAATAAGTATTGATACTGGAATGGGTGGGCTCACAGTTACTGGTCACAAAGAAGAGCTTCTACGTGCCCCCGTGTGATTTTGTGTTCTTCCCTGTGTGGGTGGTGCAGCACATAGGCAGATCTGAGCATTCTGGAGACAAGCTAGCTTTGGAGACAGGATCCACGCTGCTAACTGGATTCTCCTGGGCCAGAGTGTTACTGGAGAGTCCTGTTTCCATTTCATCTGCAAAATGAGTTTGCTAAAAAATGGTAGGTATTTCACAGCCTTTGTGTGAGAATTGAGATAATCCGTGAGCAATTCTTGAAACAACATGATAAATACTTGGTGTTATTATTTTAGTCATCTGCCTTTAGCCGGACTCAGTGTATCACACAGGACCTAGAGATTATCGTCCTAGCCCCTACCTCGTTGCTTTGACACGAGGTAAGAACTACTTTCCTCCTTATTACACTGTTTTATGTAGGATACTTTGTCTTTTTCGTTTGTTCCCTACAGGTTTCTTTCATAGCACTAACTATTACAGATTGATCCCTGTAAAATAAGTCTTATTTAAATTTGACTGTGGGCTTTTTAAATATAAAATCATGTGAACATCCCATAAAAACTATAACACTGAAAACTGTAGCATTACACCTTAACAAGCACTTACACTTACGTAGTGGCTTCTGGTTTAGGAACTCGGATAACATTCCAGTCGCCTTCTGAATAGGGGGTTTTCTACATAGTGTGCTTGATTCTCACATTGTGTGGTTTTATTTTTCTAGTTGCTTTTTCTATTTAGATTATTACACATTTTGAATTGGAAGAAACATTACAGCCCACCTAGGTGAACCTTTATCACAAGACCAAAATCCTTTTGTGGGGGGAGAGGAGGGAGCCTCCAGTTTAGCATTACACACGTCCAAGCTACCAGTGCTCAGCCTGGACCCAGGATACACCTTGAGTCCCTTTTTAAAAAAATCTCCCTTGTGCTGGGCACAGTGGCTCACGACTGTAATCCCAGCACTTTGGGAAGCCGAGGCGGGTGGATCACTTGAGGTCAGAAGTTCAAGACCAGCCTGGTCAACATGGTGAAACCTCGTCTCTACTAGAAATACAAAAATTAGCCAGGCATGGTGGCGCACACCTGTAATCCCAACTACTAGGGAGGCTGAGGTGGGAGAATCACTGGAACCCAGAAGGGGGAGGTTGCAGTGAGCCAATATTGTGCCACTGCACTCCAGCCTGGGCGACAGAGTGAGACTCTGTCTCAAAAAAAGTAAAAAAAAAAAAAAAAAAAAAAAAATTCCCTTGTATTGAACTGAACTTTAACTTCTTTGTAAATTATTCCCATTGGCCTTATTTCTGGTCTCTGATGCTACCTAGGATAAATATGAAATATATTTATTGGAATATTTATTGCCTTAGCTCAGGCTACTGTAACACAATTTCACATGCTGGGTGGCTTAAACAACAGAAATTTATTTTCTCACAGCTCTGGAGGCTGGAAGTCCAAGATCAGGATGCCAGCATGGTTGAGTTCTGGCAAGGGCCTCCTCCTGGCTGGCAGACAGCAGAGAACATCAGTCCCCTGTAGGGCCTCTGTCATGATCTCATTGAACCTTGTCACTGCCCAAAGGTGACCTCCAAATACCACCACATTGAAGATTAGGTCTTCCACACAGAAATTTTGGGGATGAGAAGGACACAGTGCAGTCCAAGCAGAATAGTCAATAAAACATGAAATAAGTATAAAATCCACATGCAAACCCCAGGTATTTCAGGCTACTTACACCTCCCCTTAGACCTTTCTTTCCAGGCTCAGATACACCTGCTTTAGTCTTTACTATGTGACAGCTTCTAGAGCTTTACCATCCGGCTGAGCTTTCATTCTTAAAAAGGACTACATTTTTCATCCTTGTTTTGAAACCTTCATGAAATCCCATAAGTTGTCCACCAAAATCTATCCCATTCTTGTTAGCACTAAATACTTTTATAGCTATGTATATACCTGTGGACAAATAACTGATTTCAGTTCTTTGAATACAGAGGGGTAACCAAAAACAACACCAAAAATGCTATAAAGTCTTTGATATTTACAGAGATAATAAAGAGGATGATTTCTTTCAAAAGCTTCGTATTTCTAACACTATTGGAGAAAACCACCTTTCCTAGCTTAATATGTACGATTTATTTTGATTCAAAAGTGTTAACTGGAACTTCTGCCTCTGCAGTCACGACAGCATTTTGTCTTCTCTCTAGAGAACGCTGCACATTTGTAAATGAAACTTTCAGCCATGTTCAACCATCGAACAGACTGACCCCCAAATACTGCCCTGTCTAGCAAATTGAGAATGACACACCACATTCTTTTTTTTATTTTTTATTTTTGACGAAGTCTCACTCTGTCGCCCAGGCTGGAGTGCAGTGGAGCGATCTCCGCTCACTGCAAGCTCCACCTCCCTGGTTCACGCCACTCCCCTGCCTCAGCCTTCCGAGTAGCTGGGACTGCAGGTGCCCGCCACCAAGCCCGGCTAATTTTTTGTATTTTTTAAGTAGAGACGGGGTTTCGCCGTGTTAGCCAGGATGGTCTCGATCTCCTGACCTTGTGATCCGCCCACCTCGTCCGCCCAAAGTGCTGGGATTACAGGTGTGAGCCACTGCGCCCGGACCACATTCTCTTCTAAGGCAGGAATCATGCCTATCTTTTTGTACATCTTTGAAATGAAACTATGTGAATGATGCAAAATATTACTTTGCATGCAATTAGAATTTTTAAATGCCGGTGACACCAATCACTTTACTGAATGAATATTTTAATGCTAAGTAATGAAAAAGATGGAAACATAGTAGACATACAAAAAATATTCCCTAAGAGAAATGAAAATATAATGTTAGATAACACATTTGTCATCCATATGAGAAATCTCATCTGCTTTTCCTGGGGGAGCCCACTGTCCTTATCAGTATGTACCACAGGCCTGGCTTCCTTCTCCTAGGAGCAGCCAAAAGCCAGGGCCCAGGATTAGACATTGCAAAGAGATATTTTAGCACCATCAAGAAGGCCAGTTTGCTCATGTGATAGTAGAACATTGCATTTGATATTATAAATTTTCATTAGCCTGTAAATAAAAGAGAATATAAATTCACAATGAGATATACTGCTTAATATTAAGGATAAAGCTTTAATATTTAAACAATAAATTCTTCCTTTAGCATAAAACTAGAAATGTATAGTCCTTTCAACTATGCAAGATTTATTTTGATATTTCAATATTCAATAACATTTTTATATGCATATATATAAAGATATATATCTGGAAAACTCTTTAAATTTATCATCATGTAAAAAATTATATTGATGTGTTATTCATTCTTGGAATTCTAGAGAAAATTAACTTTTTTATGTTGATAAAGACATAAAGACACATTTTTATATACAATTTAAATATTCCATAATTATAGTAAATAATATTTGTAGACACCTATTTAGATCAAAGTCCAGTATTTTCTAGAAAATGGTACCATTGTCCTTTTGTGAATATTTATGGACAGGTTGCTCTCTCTCCATGCTAAGATTCCTTCCTAAGTCTAGTCCCGTGACCATAGCAGACCTTTAATTACCAAATGCCCATTGAGATGTCCAGTTGCAATCAGGACGCCTTCTTCACACAAGTCTTCTTTTTTTTTTTTTTTTTTTTTTTTTTGAGAGGGAGTCTCGCTCTGTCGCCCAGGCGGGAGTGCAGTGGCACGATCTCGGCTTACTGCAAGCTCCGCCTCCCAGGGTCATGCCATTCTCCTGCCTCCCGAGTAGCTGGGACTACAGGCGCCTGCCGTGACGCCTGGCTAATTTTTTGTATTTTTAGTAGAGACGGGGTTTCACTGTGTTAGCCAGGATGGTCTCAATCTCCTGACCTCGTGATCCGCCCGCCTTGGCCTCCCAAAGTGCTGGGATTACAGGCCTGAGCCACCGTGCCCGGCCTTCACGCGGGTCTTCTATAAAACATAAAACGATTCCTAATTGCTGAGAGCAATATGTTAAAGACAAACACACTTCTAAACTCACAACAGAATTTTCTTTTTTACCTTCACTGATACAGGATTTCAATAGTGAGAAAAGTTTTTTGTTCGCTGCCTTCTGTTTCTAATTTAAAACCTTTGTTCAGAGGTCCTAACTTTCTGTGTTCATTCAAAAAGATTCACAGCCTGAGAGCGCTCAGGGATCTGAGTCCTGTTCACACACATAAACAGGAAGCTCACAATGGAATGCATGAAGTCATTCTACTAACAATGTTTCTGGGGGGTTTTTGTTTGTTTTTTGTTTTTTGTTTTTTTTTTTTGAGATGGAGTGTCGCTCTTGTTGCCCGGGCTGGAGTGCAATGGTGCAATCTCGACTCACTGCAACCTACGCCTCCTGGGTTCAAGCTATTCTCTGCCTCAGCCTCCTGAGTAGCTGGGACTACAGGTGCCCACCACCACACCAGGCTAATTTTTGTATTTTTAGTAGAGATGGGGTTTCACCATCTTGGGCAGGCTGGTCTTGAACTCCTGACCTCGTGATCCACCTGCCTTGGCCTCCCAAAGTGCTGGGATTACAGGTGTGAGCCACCACGCCCGGCCTCTTTAGGAATTTTATGACAGCAGCACTTTACCATTATGTGGAGTAGCATGAAAGATAATATGGCCTGGAAAGGCCAGAACTTAAGTAAGAGCAGTGAATCTTCGAGAAGTGAGCCCAGAATATTCGTTCAGGAAATTAACATGAATGCATAAGGAATAAAGATGGTGCTACCTACAAGTACTCTGCCTCAGCATTTTGCAAGGAGAAAAAGGTGTGAAATCAGCTTATTGTGTTCACCTCTGCACGACATTTAATAAACATTTATACGTGAATCTAAGATAATTTTATCATAGAATACTACAAACCTCAGAGAAGGGAGCATTTATTTATCAAACTCCACAAAATTCCTATGTGAGTCACTTGAAATATCAATTTATCTAAAATGCCACAAGCCACTCAATGAGAGAGCGATTCATTCATTCTATTAAATGGAGTTGTTCTGAGTTTCATTGACTGTCAAACTATAGGTATCTCACACTTAAAAAATAATTTAATAATTTACTAATAATTTTAAAACTATGCTCCCCTAAAAGTAAATGATTCTGTTGAGATGAAACCACTGTGTGACTTTATCAGTTGTTATATGACTTGATAGAGTGAGTTTAACTTCCAAAATACCTTGCAGCCTTACTTTAAAATTTCACGTTCTCAAATACTAGAAGACTTTTTTTGGCCATACATCATATGTATTTGTGCACAGTTCTTAGCAAAAGGTAAATATTCAACATTTATTCAAATGAATTTATTCATTTTGGTGAGAGAGACAGCCCGAGCTCGTAACTCCCTGAGGAAAAAAAATGTGTAGTTTTTTCTCACTCTGAACTGTAATTCTTAGTGATTATAGTTATCATTGATTTGGGGACACTAAAGGAAAATATCTAACATATAAGCACTATTTTTCAATGCTTATTTTATTAAAAACCAAAATATTAAAAATCAACCCAGTTTTACAATCTTTATAAAAGAGCTGTTCTGTAATCTTAACCCAAATGTAAGACAGATATCACTTCCCAGAACTAATTGCTAAGAAGTTAAAACATTTTAAAAAACCCACGATAAAAAAAATGAGAAATATACAGACTTCTAAATTTTGTATTCTGGAGCTTGTCTTTGATTTCTGTTCCACAAGCTTCCTTTTGAATCAGCTTCCATAAATCTTCATAGTCACTCATATTTTTCAAGATTCCACATTTGTTCAATTCATTTTGCAACCCTATACTCTTATTTTCAAAGAGAATGAGCGTGTGTGTGTGTGTGTGTGTGATTTAAAATTTAATATCTTCTTTCAAACCAGCAGTGTAATAGCTGGGTAACTTGCAGCTAGCCAGTCAGGAAACGGTCATTTTCAACAGTAATTGACACCAAAAAAGTAACACCACATCTTTGAAAATCTCTAAGTGTTCATATATATTTTAAAAATTAAAGGGAACAATCAAGTCAGACAGACTGTTTTTCTTCTTTTTAAGCTAAGTAGTCATACCTGGGAGTTAATATAAGGGGAATTCTTGGTGGGAGGAGGATGATAGAAGAGAGAAGGGGGGCTTTATAGAGGGGGAAGAAAAGATTTGAGGACATTGAGAGGAAGTAGATAAACATACCTTTCCCTTAAAATTCAATTTCTAATTTTACCTTCCTTTGGCATGGAGATTCCAGAACATTCTTACACTATACAAACCAATTGTCATATGGGAATATGCTGCTTATGATAATAAACCATGTATTTGCCAGTTTCGTGGAAAACAGACATGAACGCTTTTCAATATAATTTCATCTCCTAGGCAATGGAGCGCATGTGACTGACTACCTGATAGCTGGAGAGCTTCCTCAGAACAGTGAGCCTAGAGGCGCCCTCTAATTTACCCGAGGGTTTATAAGGTGAGGGTCACACTCGCCATTTTCCTTTGGGGAAGAATAGAATCAAGGATGCACAGGATGCTATAAAGATTGAGAGATGTTTTTTGGATGATGAAAATGTAGCGTCATCAGCAGAAATCAGACTTTTTTTCAGTCTAATTTCTACAGCAGGTCCTCATCGCTGTGACCCAGGGAGGCTGCGCCTCCGAGGTGGGTCCGTGCCACCTCCCTCTGTAGGAAGAGCCTTCAGCACCCCAGGGCCGTTCGCAGGGCTCTTCCCAAAACAAAATAAAATGAAACGGAGGTTTTCCTGAGCTTCTTCGTCAATCCGAGCGGACCCCTGGGAGGTGCAGCGGGCTCGGGGACACGGTATTCGGGTGGCAGAATTTCCAAAGTCCTGAGAGGCTGAAGGGGCAGGTATTGCTCCCGCAGCCCCTTGGGCAAGGGGCTTCCCGGAGCAAAGGCTGGGGTGCCAGGGCTCCCAGTTCTGGGGTCGTCCTGGTGGCAGTGTGACCCCTAGACCATGGGGGCGGCTACAGTGACTGTCCGGAGGCCTCTGGGCCACGACCGCCCGTCCCATCAGGCGGACGCAAGCGCGGCGCACTGGCTGGGGGCTCCGCACTGGGAGGCTCGGCCAGACCCGGAACGGCCTAACAGCAAGGAGAGAGAGCCGGGCGCCGTGGCCCAGGCCTGGAACCCCAGCGCTTTGGGAGACCGAGGCGGGAGAGTCGCTTGAGGCCAGGAGTTCGAGACCAGCCTGAGCAACACGGCGAAACCCCACCTCAAAAAAAAAAAAAAAAATTTAATTAGGCTGGCGCAGTGGCTCACATCTGTAGTCCCAGCTACTGGGGAGGCTGAAGCAGGAGGCTCTCTTGAGCTCGGAAGGTCGAGGCTGCAGTGAGCTAGGACTGCGCCACTGCGCTCCAGCCCTGGGCGACAGAGTGAGAACCTGTCTCGAAAAAAAAAAGAAGAGGAAAGAAAAAGAAAACCAGAGCGAGAAAGTGCGGCCAGCCCGGGCTCAGGAGCTGGGTGGGAAACAAAGCTGCCAGAAAATGACAAGTAAACACGCAGCCGCGGGAAGCCACTGGGCGGAGCGGGCGCTAATGAGCGCGCAGCGGGGCCGCCACACCCGCGCGGACACCGAGCAGCCGCGCCTTCCCCTGCGCCCGTCTGTGTCGCCCCGGAGCCCGGCGGCCGCCACCCCAGGGAGAAAGCTCCGGTGAGGGGAGCAGACGCTGGGACCCGCGGTCTCGCCCTCTGCTCTTTCCTGGCTGGGGACGGGGGTAGCTCCCAGGCAAAGGCCCTCCGGGGTCTCCGCCCGGGGGGCCCCACCTGCCTTGTGAAGGCTGAGATGTGCGCGGCCCACCCACTTTCCAAGGCGCCTTTGAAGTCGTTTCTCATTAAAAAACAACCTTTTTGAATAACCAAATGTTCCTTTGGCGCCCTCCAATTTTATTTTACTGTAATCTATTGAGTTGTATTTGTTTTTCTGAATCCGCTTCCTAGGAAAGCGCCCCCTCCCATTTTAAACCATTCTCAAGTGGTTTTTCTGGAAGCAGCAGTGGTTTGTCCAGCAGGGTTTAACTCTTTGCCTTTTCCCGTCTAACTTCTGAAGACACCTGACAGCTCGTTTTAACTCTGCAAACGACAGTTCATCCTCCGGGGTGTGGATTCGGGTTCCCACGGCTGCCGCCTGGGGCAAGTGCGTCTCCCCGGGCGCCTACGCGGCCCCGCGCGCTCCGGGCAGCGTCGCCCCCAGCCAGCCCCGCCTGCCCAGAGAGGGCCAGTCCTGTTCCGGGTCCCGAGGGCCTCGGGAACCCCACAGGCTCCTTCCTCCCGGGGTTTCCCAGCAGACCACACACAGAGATGCGCTCCGGAACTTAGGGAACCATGTAAAGGAACTTCCAACAGGACTGTGCCTTTTATGCCTGTTTATCTTAAACATTTTAGGAAGCAAGTGGCAAAGTGCTTTAAAAGTAAAACTTAGAACGTCTACACTAGCTGTTTGTGCAAACGAGTATTTGCTAAGCATTACCCGAGACCTGAGAATTGTTTCTTTATTATTTACTTATATGTCATAGGTTCCCTTTGTAGAAAGAGACTATATTTAATCATAAATATATCGTCATAGGTACAAGGATAAAATTTAAGAAGAGAGGACTACAGATCACTTTAATGCTAAAGGGAATTGTAGTGAAGCATGGGTGTTTTCCTATTAAGGTGACTTTCTTCTGGGGGGTGTGTGTGTGTGTGTGTGTGTGTGTTTGTGCCTTTATGTTTCTATCAGTTTGTCTTTCCCAGTGTAAATTAATTCAAATATGTCTTCATTGGTATGTTTCAAGTGTTGTGCGCTGAACATTGAGTCAGAATAATTTGATTAAGGTTCAATGATAAAACCACTCTGTCTCACTGACTTTAATTAAACTGGAATCTGAAAAACACATGTATTCAATAGAGTGGCCATTATTTTTAGTTCTAAACAAACATTTTTGGTTTTAAGCCAATATTTTTAGTTCTAAACCAACATTTTTGGTTGGTTTAGTTCTGAACCAATATGTTGAAACCCTGGGAGGTTTTCGCATTTTCCAGAGTAAGACCTGCTTGCATTGACTTCCCGGAATGTGTAGCACCAGACCCTCAACCTTAAAAGAAGTTCCATTCTTCACTTCTCTCTTCTCCCCAGGACCCATGACTTTACACTTCAGTATTTCTGCAGGGCTCACAGATCACTGAGAGGTAAGTCAAAGTCAAGAACCACTGGAAGACAATGAAAATTTCATTCTTGTGGGCAATTTTAACTCTTAACTGTTACAAATGATAGTATCTGCATACAAGATCTTCTATATACTATATTCATTCACCACATTTTGACTCTTTTTCACATCGATATACTTCCCATATGAACTCAAACAGAAATCTATAAATATAAAATTATTTTAGAGATATTTCTTAGACTATGACAAATTATCCAAAAGTTGAAAAAAGTTAAAAAGATAGATGGTAATTCTTGTTGATGTCAGATAGAGACATTGTTTAGTAGGCACCTGTGGATTTTCCATACAGGTGAATATATTTGGTAGGACTCATCGCTTACTATTGATTAAAGATTATAGACTTATGGGAAGTTACATGTTGAACATTAATCCATTAGAGATGCAGATTTCTGTCCAGGAGAAAAGGTAACCCTAAAGGTTATGGCTTATTGTCTTGTAGGACACTATCTTGTTTTGTATCTATGAACAAATTCATTTCAATGTTTCTCTGACCATCCACTGTGTAAATGTTCATACCTCCCATTCTCGTTTGAACCAGTCTTCACATCTAATTTATCCCCTTATTAACTTATTAAAGTTTTAACTTATTTAACTGAATTTAACTTATTAAAGTTGAGTTTAACTTTAATAAGTTGAATTAATGCAATTACTCAGTAAACATTAATTTAATTGAAGCTCATTCTTATCCAGTAGAAATATAAAATGCAAGGTTCTTTGTGACACAAATATTTATAGAAACTATAAGAAATAATGTAGCTGGCTGGCTCATACCTGTAATCCCAACACTTTGGGAGGCCCAGGCAGGAGGATCACTTGAGGCAAGGAGTTCCAGACCAGCCTTGGCAACATTGTGACACTCCATCTCTACAAGAAAAAATTTTTTTAATTTAAAAAATTATTCAGATGTGGTGGCATGTGTCTGTGGTCCCAGCTACTTGGGAGGCTGAGGGGGAAGATCTTTTGAGTCCAGGAGGTCAAGGCTATGTGAGCTATGATTGTGCCTCTGAACTCCAACCTGGGCGACAGAGTGAGACCCTGTCTCAAAAAAAAAGGAAGGAAGAGAGAGAAGCAAACAACTAGCAATACTAGCAATATAAAAGTGATTTGTTTTGTATTTGTATGATATTTAACTAATAAACTCTAAAATATTAGCTGAAAGAAAAAAAGAAAATGCTTGCCTTTATATTATCTCACGTGTTCAACATAATTATGATAATTTAAACAGATGTAAACATCTTCATTTTAAAAATGTGTTGCTGAAAGTAAATAAATGAATAAAACTGAGGGGAAACAATCTTTTCCTCTAAACCTTAAAAACTTAATAAATAAATAGCATAATGTATGGAAAGGACGTGGGCTCTGGGTGAATCTAACTTGGGCTCAAATCAAGCTCTATCCTTTGGGCAAGTTACTTACGTTCTCCAAGCCTCAGTTGTTTCAACTGTAGATTAGACTTGGTAATAACACCTTCCTCCCCGGATTGCTCAGGGGATAAGGTAAAGTTTTCAAAGTGCGGGGAGCTGTCTGGCAAACAGTAAAACATAATAAGTATACTTTTGCATCCCACAAGTCTTTCTTATTTTTTTAATTAAAACAAATTTTTTTATAGACAGGGTCTGTCTCTGTCATCCAGGCTAGAGTGCAGTGTCACGATCAGAACTCACTGCAGCCATGAACCCCTGGGCTCCTGGGCTCTTGGACTTAAGCTGTCCTCCCACCTCATCCTCCTGAGTAGCTGGAACTACAATCATGAGCCTTTATGTTAAGTTTCATCTACTAAATTGTAACAACTAAAACTTGAGGACTAAAATATAAGGAAAAATTACTACTACATGAAAAATTGTCTTAAAGTCTTATCATTTATCTCTTTATTAGTGAACTGGGCTATAAATGTTCTAAAGATATGCTCAGGCTGGGTGTGGTGGCTCAAACTTGTAAACCTAACAGTTTGGGAGGCCAAGACAGGAGGATCACTTGAGCCCCAAAATTTGAGACCAGCCTGGGCAACATAGCAAGACACCGTCCCTACAACAACAACGAAGATAGTGATATGGTTAGGCTTTGTGTCCCCACCCAAATCTCATCTTAAATTGTAATCCCCATAATTCCCATAATTGTCACACATCAAGGGAGAGACCAGTTGGAGGTAAATGAATCATGGGGAGAGTTTCCCGCATGCTATTCTCATGACAGTGAGTTCTCACAAGATCTGATGGTTTTATAAGGGGCTCTTCCCCCTTCAATGGGTACTTCTCCTTCTTGCCACCTTGTGAAGAAGGTGCCTTGCTTCCCCTTCCACCATGATTGTAAGTTTCCTAGGCCTCCCCAGCCATGCTGTACTATGAGCCAATTAAACCCCTTTCCTTTATAAATTATTCAGTCTCGGGTAGTTTCTTATAGCAGTATGGAAATGGACTAATACAGATATGCTCAAATTAATAAAAATAATGATGCAAACCAATAATTGTGTGGCCAGTAAAATCTTTACTTAACTGGCATCACACTCTTTACTTATGTTAAAGGAATAAATTGCATGCATTAGTTATCTATTGCTGTGTAGAAACTGCCCCCACTGCAGCAATATAACACAACACACACCTATTATCTCAAGGAATCCGTGAGTCAGGAGTCCAGCGATGGACTTGCCGGCTGTCCTTCTGGGGTCTCACAAGGCAGACGCCAGGTTATGTCCGGGGCGGGTTCTCACGCAGAGTCTGACTGGGGGAGCATGCATGCCCCTGCTTGCACGTGTTTGGTAACACTCAGCTCCTTTCAGTTGTAGGATCTGTGGCAGGTGCTGGCTTCTTCAGAGCCAGTGAGGGAGACAGCAAGTCTCCCCAAAAGACAGTCCTGTGTGATGTGAGTCATCCCCAGAGTGATATCCCATCACCTTTGCTGTAGCCATTGGTTAGAAGTCAGTCACCAGTCCTTCTCTGTGACTCAGGGGAGATGACTACATAAAAGGCAATTACACCTGGAGGCACCTGGGAGTCTGCCACACGCCCCCCTGCCTCCCTTCCATGTGCAAAAGTCATTCACCTGCTCTAGGTACCTAAGATTTTCAGAGCTTCAGGGCATCAGCTCAAAGCCTGAAATGTCATCATCTCAATCAGGTCACAGGTCAGCGGAGGGTCATGGGGCAATCATTAGGTTCAGGTTCTGGGACACAATTCCTCTCCATGGATGGGCCCGGGAAGCTAAAGAGATTAGTGACCTGCCCCGTGGTGGAGCAGGCACCAGATGCAGCTATAGACATTTCAGTTTTCAAGGGGAGGAAATGGCAGATAAAAGGCCTCTTGGCTGCGTAGCAATTCCATCCAGAAAAGTAAAGGTTGGGGGTTCTCAGTCAGGTTTCCAGGGCTGGGGAGAATTCTCCTGGCTTCTGGATTCCCTGTCTGGGCCCTTGGTCCCCGCATCTACACTGCACTTGTTTGGAAGGAAAGGTTGCCCATGTTTGCAGCTGAGGAGCTTTTTAGCCTACTTCTAGCCAGCAAAATCTGGGGAGTCTGGCAGCCTCCTTTCGTCCTGTGCTCTCTCTGTTCCTTCCCACCCAGGCTGGCAGTGTTTCTGTGAAAGTGATTTCCTCAAAATCTTTGTCTCTCATGGATTTCACCTGGGTCCACTCCATGAGCCGAAGGCCTCATCTACCGATGTTTTTGAGGAGAGCCCTTTTCTATCTTTGAGTCGGGCTGAGGTGACTCCGAGTCAACACCCTTCAGCTCCTCAGGAGCTCCCTGGTTTGATCCATGAGGCTCAGCCCTGACCTCTCTAAGGCACCCTTGGTGGGGCAGAACGCTGAGGCTATGATCTTTCTGAGGCCTTATCCAAAGGCTATGCAGACACAGCCCAGCCACCTGGGCTCCTGGGCTTACGCTGTCTTGACAGCACCATCTCTTGCTATGTGGAGAGGCCGACGCCTCGATTCTGGACATCTGGACCCAAACTGTGAGACACAAACTTCTGTGGTTGCCCTCTGCCCAGTTTGCGGTCACATGTCGCAGCAGCCAGAGGTGACTTAGACAGGAAACTAAAGTGGCTGTTTCTTCCTCCAAGCTTTCGAAACTTTTTTTTTTTTCAATTGAGACAGAGTCTTGCTCTGTCACCCAGGCTGGAATCTAGTGGCACGATCTCGGCTCATGCAACCTCCGCCTCCCAGGTTCAAGCAATTCTCCTGCCTCAGCCTCCCTAGTAACTAACACTACAGGCACCCGCCACCACGCCCGGCTAATTTTTATATTTTCAATAGAGACAGGATTTCTCCATGTTGGCCAGGCTGGTCTCGAACTCCTGACCTCAGGTGATCCACCCGCCTTGGCCTCCCAAAGTGCTGGGATTACAAGTGTGAGCTCCCGCACCCGACCTGAAACTTTGTTCTTTATCAACTTAGAGTCTCGGAGAGGAAAGCACCCAGCCTCCCATCAGCCCAGTGTCTTTCAGCGTCATCTTCATTTCCACCAAAGATCACAGATACATTTCTGCTTTTGCACCCAGCACGGTTTAGACAGTAAGCTTGTTCATGTGTCTGCGTCCCTAATTCAGCTGAACTTTCTGAGAAAGTCCCCGCAGCATTTTAAAACTTGCGCTATTTCGGACGTGGCCTCTAACCAGACCATAGGGCTCAGCTGGCAGCCCTGCTGCCTCCCAGCAGAGGTCACATGAGCTTCTTGTGCTTCCTTTTTCTCATCTGCACACTGGAAATGACAACAGTAGAACCCATCCCACAGCGGGGTGTGGGCCAGTTGAATTGATCCCCACAAAGTGCTTACAGCAGTTCCTGCCCCATAGCAAGTGCTGTGTGCACGCTGGCTATTGTGACGTTTGTATCCTAATACAAATGAAGATTGCCCATGCTAAGGATGCAAACATTTGCTGAATGAGCTATGATTTGATATTCTGTCCTAAACATTCAATTATATTTGCTTTTCTTAAAAAAAAAAAAAAGGTGTGATGGTGTGTGTGTGTTTACTATAAGCCACATCAAATTCCTTCAAGCAATAGGTATAAATGAAATAGGCAGCAATTTATAAGGTCCCTTTCTACTCTAGAACTCTAAAAGTAAAACTTCAGCAATCCTTAAGTTTAGGGCAATGAGACAGGCTGGATGGTTGGGTTGCCTGGCACCAAGGTCTGAATGTGCCCCTCAGAATTCATGAATTAGAAACTTAGTCGCCCGTGCAACAGTGTTGGGAGGTGGGGCCTCGTGGGAGGTGTTTAGGTTATGAGAGCTCTGCCCTCACTATGGTTCAATGCCCCTATAAAAAGGGCCGGTGGGAGTGGGTGTTCTCTCTTGCTCTCTCTCTCTCTCTCCTGCTCTTCTGCCACGCGAGGACCTGGCGTTCCTCCCCTCTGGAGGATGCGGCATCTAAGGTGTCATCTTGGAAGCAGAGAGGCTAGGCCTGAGCTGCCAGGGCCTTGATCAGGCCCCAGAACTGTGAGAAATAAATACCTGGCCTTTGTAAGTTACTCAGTCTCAGGCATTCTATTATAGCAGCACAAACTGGACTAAGACATGTGGGTAGCGGGATTTAAAAATAAATTTTAAAACATTTTTTCATTTGACAGTTTCAAAAATGTATCCTACTTCCCTCCTTCTCTGAGTTGTTTGTTTTTACGATGTATTATTATAGTTGATTTTACACAAATACACTTTTAGACTAACTCATTAACTCTGAACATCACTATGTCCCCCTCTATTTCTAAAAATAACAAAAGTGATTTCTATTTATTGAGCACCTACCAAGTGCCAGGCTCCGTGCTGGGTTCTATTTTCTTTAGAACATCTATTTCATTAGTACTTAACAATTATCTACTTTACACATTATAAGTGTAAACTCTGTTCTATACTCCATGTGGGTTTAATTCAATATATAGTCACCACAGCCTTGCAAAGTAGATATTTAATTACACAGGTGAACAAACTGAGACTTGTTAAGAAACTAGAACAAGGTCTCACTGTGATTCCAACCAGACTTGTCTTATCATTATTACAAATGATGCTTTCTCTCATGATAGACATCTATATAGTTTACCTAGTTGGAATTGCTGCACACATTTTGTTTGGTGTTTTGATTTTTTAATTATATTGTGTATATATTTCCATGTAGCACATAATAATTTACATAATTATGGTAACATTGTTACACCCAATTACCTACTTCAATTCAGCTAATTTCCTCTTGGTAAACATTGATTGAGTGTGTTTATGTGCCAGATTCTGTCAAATGCCGAAGATCAAATGCCAAGGACATAAAAATAATTGAGATAAGGTTCCTAACCCCAAACTTTCATCTAGCCAGGAGACATACATTATGTGAAAAGATAAGCATAATGCAATGTGATACATGCATTTCTCAATGGTTGCACATTTGAGTTATTGCTTACTTGGCTGTTATCAACAGCATTAGTACTGCCGGGCACGGTGGTTCACGCCTGTAATCCCCGCACTTTGTTTTGGGAGGACGAAGCGGGCGGATCACAAGGTCAGGAGATTAAGACCATCCTGGCTAACACAGTGAAACCCCATCTCTACTAAAAATACAAAAATTAGCCAGGTGTGGTGGCAGGCGCCTGTAGTCCCAGCTACTCGGGAGGCTGAGGCAGGAGAATGGTGTGAACCTGGGAGGCGGAGCTTGCAGTGAGCCGAGATCACACCACTGAACTCCAGCCTGGGCGACAGAGCAAGACTCCATCTCAAAAAAAAAAAAAAATAGCTTTAGTACAAATATTTTCACCATGCCCCTGGCTTATAGTTTCCAAAGGACACTAAGAAGCCAAAGCATAGGGACAATGGCCCTGCTTCCATTATGACAGCCAGACTGCTTTCCAGGGTGCCTGCATCAAGCTCGTTTCTCAGTATCCAGTGCCTGGAAAGAGGATGGTCACACCTGCCCTTTACCTCACGAAGAGGTTATGAGGCGTCACATAATCTATAAATATACATGGTTACTGCTGATGTGTAAAGCGTAAGTATCCTTTGAGTACTTGTTTAGCAAAGTATGGGTTATATGTTCATGCCTATACATTCATATCAATCCCTGTGCGTTTTGGATGTAAACCTGTATCATCTTTTCACATTTATTATTTTCAGATTTCATTGTCTATTACAAAACAAAGTTCCTTTTCATTGTGTATAAAAGTTTTTTAATAATGTTATTTTGTTAAGCTTAACTATGATGTCTCTGATTATATTACTTTATCTCCAACAAGCAAAAATGAACATCTCCACTCTTGAGATGAACGAATTTTTTCATTCAAAAACCCCTGCTTTTCATGATTGGCCTTGCTTGTGATTAGGGTGTAGTGTGTGCAGAGTGTAAATGTGAGAGCAGACCCTGATTCTTCAGCACTTCCTCTCCCACATTTCACTATTCCAGGCTTATGATATCTTATACTTTTAGAACTTTGGATTTCTTTCTGGAGTTGATTCCTATGCCCTGAGCGTAACATTTCCATATACATAATTATTATTGTATAATACATTCTTTTTTTTTTTTTTTTTTGAGACGGAGTCTTGTTCTGTCACCCAGGCTGGAGTGCAGTGGCGTGATCTCGGTTCACTGCAACCTCTGCCTCCTGGGTTCAAGTGATTCTTCTGCCTCAGCCTCCTGAGCAGCTGGGACTACAGACATGCACCACCACTCCCATCTAATTTTTGTATTTTTACTAGAGATGGGGTTTCACCATATCAGCCAGACTGGTCTCGAACTCCTGACCTTGTGATCCGCCTGCCTTGGCCTCCCAAAGTGCTGGGATTACAGGCATGACCCACCGCGCGTCACCTATTGTGTAATACATTCTAAACCTGTCGCCAGTTCCCTTTCATTACCTCATTTGACAGAGTAAGTGGTCAAACCTCCAAGGAGAGCTGAGGAAGGCCAAGGCCTGAGCTCATCGAGGACCTGGGAGAGCGTCAGGTCTGCAGAACCAATCCAGGAACTGCCGGGCCACTCCACGGGCCCACTTCTACTGCCACGAGCATCTTATATTCTCTTCCTGACAGCCCCTGACGCCTGCCTGCCTGCCTATGTGTGTTGCTGCCACCTCTGCGTTTCTCCAGCCCTCTGTCTGTCTGGTGGCCTGGTGTAGTGGCCCCAGCTGTCCAGGTCCCCACTGCTGTGGCCATGAACTTGCTTTGCACAGGAGGTGCAGCCGCAGCAAGCCTGCCAACTCAGGCTCAAGCAGAAGGGGAACAGAGCTCCCATTCTTCCTGCTGGATCACACCCCAGCTCTTGTCTCTTCCTGAAATGGACATGGGAGGGCTTGGGGAAGATTCCTCCATCATGGGGCCCCATCTCCAAACTAAGGGGCAGCTCTTTCAGTTACCGTCCTCTACAAGAATTTGCTTTAAGTTCCAAGAAACAAAGGTGGAATGTATTTTAATACCATGAGACATCAAAAGTGCTCTTTCCCACTGCTGATGGCTCCATTCTTCAAGTCAAGGGCATATCTTTAGGGTGTTCCTGGGGGTATCAGAGTCCTGCTACCAGAGTCCTCTTCACAGGTGTCCTCAGAAGTCCTGGGTTCCCTCATCCCTCCTTATCTCAGAGACTCTGAGGGGATGCAGATGAGGCCCCTGGCAAGCCTGCCTGGGGCCTTGCTAGATTTCCACCCCAGGGAAACCTGCTCTTGAGGACTCTGCAACATCCCAGTGTCCACCGGCAACCCATCTCTGTTTCATAGTGGCGACAATCTCCAGGCCCGCACTAGCAGGCCTGGGCCTTCTCCCTCTCTCGTTGCCCTGACCTGAGACTCTTGCGGCTGACTCTTTCACTGCCAGGTTTCAGTCACTACTTCTGATCTGCCATGTGCAAGGAAGACAGATATCCATGCTTGTTAGAACTGGGGAGAAAACTAGAGATTTTTAAGAAAAATCTATGACTATAATGACCATCATTTATAAACAACTCTTTTAAAAATCAGATATTTGGTTGGTCAACTGTAAAGAAAATAAAAAATGCCCCATAAAGTCTAGATGAATATTTATCCCACCTACAAGGAAAATGCATGAACATATAGAAGTACTGTGACACAAAGTCCATTTGAGAGGCTAAAAGGCCAAAGAAAAGTGTCCGGGAGCTGAAAACCTGCAACCACCTGCCGGGTTCAAATGCCAGCTCTGCCACTTGACAGGCTACATGACTGTAACAAGTTACTTAACTTCTTTATACCTCAATTTTCTTCATCTGCAAAATGGAGTTATACTAATAATGCCTAGCTTACATGGTTTTTGTGAAGACTAAATTAGCTGATCCGTATAAAGCATTTGGAGGCAGGCTGCCCACAGTAAATCCTATATAAGCGCTTGCTATTATATTTTTATCAAGATTTCAACAATTATGACTATTTAGTTCATGGGCTCTGTGACATTTATTTTGATTCTTAAGATCATTTTGCTTATTTCTTGTTATCTGTGAAGTCTTGAATAGCTGAGGTTACTGAATAGTTCACTTCTATACAGGAGAGATACCACAAATGCTTCAGTAATGCACTCATGATGGAATGAAGACAGTTGACCTTGTTCTTTGTTTTTGGTATAATTTTAAAAGATATATACACGCACATGCACATGTATACATAGATATGCATACAACACATGCACTCATTTGTGCAAAATAACCAATGGAGATTTAATGTCACTGTGAACTGCAAAACACACTCTACTGAGAGTATTAAAAAATAATGATGCTCACAAACTGAGATAGATTGTCTTGATTGGATTCTGGTCACCCTGTTTAGGAAACAGTGTAATTGTACATGCTATGGTCTTCTCCATTGAGTTCAAGGACTCAGGGAATTGTATACTAGGTTTCCTGAGACAAAGCACCACTTTAATCAAATAATTAGTTATTTTGGTGTTTTTAAAGCACAGCCCACAACAAACCATTATTTATTATGCACCTAATGTATGCAAAGTAGCAAAATAAATAGAATTTGCTATTATTTAAAAAAATGTTAAATTAATTCTGGCACCAGAACTAATTATTTAGTTATAATCACTTTAGCATTGCTGCTATGTATATACTTTTATTAATTATCTATTTGATATAAATGTCTTCAAGTATGGTCATTAATGGAACAATGCCCACCTGGAAAATGTTTGCTAAAAACAATAAATGATAGGATTTTCAAATCCATCAAAGTCTGCCAAATGCTAGCACTTTCACTTGTGTCTTGGTTCCTACTAAACAATTAACATTTATTGTATTAAAATCCTTTAAGTTAACCATTTTATCTTGGCAGTTATCAACTCTGAGAGAGCAAATTTGTAGAGGTAGAGCTCTAATTCTGCAGCAAAGGTAAGTTTGTGATTTTGAAAATGGGGAAGATTGGAATCTGCCCTCTTCAGACTTAAAACAGGGGATCCTAAATCAGGCTCCTCTTTACTGGTGGATGGAGGTGGGGAAAGGCACGATTATATAGACTAAGCCTGGCTGGATCTGTCATCTTTCATTCAGGCTTCAAAGCACTGGTCATGCCAAGTTTCATGTGGAAGGACAGTAGAGCCTGATAAACCCGCCCTTGGCAGTCCTTGGAGAGATGGGCTGCTGCCTCCCTGACTAGGCCTGTGGTCAACGCTTTAAGTATCTTGCTCTGCACTGATCTCATCCTTTGGTCTAACCTAGAGATTTACAACTCAACAAATATCATCATCAGTGTTCCCCGGATGAGAAAAATCAGTGGCTTACATGTTCATAGCTACTTGAACAGGAAAAAAAAAAAACGGGCTTTGAATTTTTCCTCCAAAATATTGTTACCCCTGAAACACATCTGTAGGCCTGGTTTTGAAACCTGTGGTAGCAGAGCCCACGTGTTAGGGGCTTGAGGAGGACAGGGAGGTTGGGTGTTTCCACTCGGCATGTGAATCCTCTGAATCATACTTTTTTTACTCTGCTATTTCAACAGTCCACTTGACATTAATGCCTACTAATTTGGGTAAATGTGGGTCTAGATCCTTTAAATGAAGGAAAAATCAAAAGCATGAAAAAGTGAAAACAAATTTAAATTTAGCAATTCAAGGTGCAATAAAACACAACCATATCCTTTAAAAATGTAATTACATTGTAAGTCTCTGGTTAAAATGGAAACTGAGAGAAAGATTAATAAAATATACTATTGAGAAAGTAATCCATTTTTAAAGTTCAACTAATTCAACACAGCATACATTTACTAAAAGCCTAAATGATATTCCTGTCATAAGTATAATTAAGTAACTAATAAAATAAACCCAAAGCTTGATACTGTTTATATGGCTTGGAAGTAATTCCCAAGTACTTCTGAGCTCCAGGGATAGGAGCCTTGTCCTGAGTAAGTCACTTCATTTGTCTAGGTGTTAATTCTTCTAACTGTAAAATGAAAATTATTTCCTCATGGAAAAATTCTTCTGTCTTCCTGTTTCCTTATAAGGCCTTCAAATCCATTACCTTCTAATACTCCTTACATTCCTCCAGCATTAAATAAGGTGTTTAAACACAAGGTGAGTCATTTTCTTTTTTTTTTTTTTGGAAACTGAATTTTTTTGCTCTTGTCACCCAGGCTGGAGTGCAGTGGCATGATCTCGGCTCACTGCAACCTCTGCCTCCTAGGTTCAAGCGATTCTCCTGGCTCAGCCTCCCAAGTGGCTGAGATTACAGGCATGTGTCACCATGCCTGGCTAATTTTGTATCTTTAGTAGAGACAGGGTTTCGCTATGTTGGACAGGCTGGTCTTGAACTCCTAACCTCAGGTGATCCACCCACCTCGGTTTCCCAAAGTGCTGGGATTACAGGCGTGAGCCACCGTGCCCAGCCAGGTGAGTCATTTTCTAACTTGAAAATTCATTCTAATTATATTTATTGTCAACATAACTATATAAAATCTGCCCAATTCCTCAAAAGTCAGTTTCAACAATGCGTTTGAAGGCAGATGCTTTCTCTGCCCATCACTGACTAAATTCCTTAGCTTTTGGGCCTAGGAAAATGACATGAAAATCCAGCAAGATGACGTCATGCCACAAGAAGGTTAATGTAAGAGAACCTCTAGCAAGTGAGACTGCCAGGTGGGCCCCTCCAGGCCTCTCTGCTCTGAACTCAACACACACAGCTCCCAAAAAGAGGAAACTGAAGCTGGAGTGGGTGAAGAGCCAGAGGAAGCCTAACATTTAGGATACTAAAATTCAGATCTCCCTTCCATAGTCCAATTAACATAGACTTTACAGTGTGCATGATGGACTTGGAAGTGAATGCAAGTTGAGCCTTAGACTAGCATAAAGTAGGGAGCAACACCCCAAATTACGGTAAACACTGAAAACATAGTAAATGTGCCTTAGACTTTGACTCCATTAATTTATAATTAGCAAGAAAACAGATTCCTTTACTGATTCCAAGGTGTTAAAAAGTGTTACAAAAAATTATTTCTGAAGCATCTCATTCAGACAGACAGAAAAAGGTGGAAAGGCATTAGGAGCCGGAATGGTGCCCACCCATCCTGGCCGTCGGGCACAGGATGCATTCTCACAAACATCTCCCTTTTCCCTTGTTGGGAAGACACAGGGTTGGATGAAATGATTTCTAAAGTCTGTTTAATAATAAAATTGGTCACATCTTGCTATTTCCACATCTTTGGTCATGAAAAAAGTGAAGTCACTACGTAAATGATAGCTTTTAAGATGTTCAATTAATCAGTCTCAGAGACAGAAAAGTTTTGTCAAAAAACAATAAAAACAATTTTGGTGCCCTGGAGGCACCAAAAATTAGTTACCACCAATATTTGCTGGACATTATTAAACACTTCAAATCTTTTCATTAGAAGTTGACTTTTTCCTATTTTTGCTCTTAGTAGGTACTAGTTAAAATTCTACGTTAATGATGAAATGCTATTTGGAGTAGAACATGTATTCTTTAATGCCTTTAAGTATTTTATTAGAGACCGTTTTATAATTTCCTCATAGGAACATGATTCAAAGTCTACTGCATTTAAATAATTATTTGCCCTACACACACCACAAAAGCATTAGTTGGACATTAGTATAAATTCCATACAAAATGCCAGTTTTTTGAAGCCATCTGAATCTCCTTGAGAATATTTTCTAAAAGCCTCACCTATGACTTTAAGATGGAGAAAACGCCAGTTGCAACTTCGCTGGCTCTCATTAAGGGGTCACTGTCAGAAATTGGTTGAGGAGAAGGAGTAGGAGGGGTAATTTCCCTTTAAAATGGAGAGGAGATTCTTTTAGAAAGGAAATTCGCTGAGGAAGTTGTTTTAAAACAAATAAATGTTCAGGATGAAGCCAGCAAAAGGTGTGAAGGGGCCCGCTTTGATTTTCCAATTTGTGTATTTGGGCTCAGACAAGGACAACATTTTATGCACATATTAATCGAATGCAAATACACCTCCCATGAGGACAGCGGTATTTGACACTGAGTATTGTCAACAGAAAGGTTTTTGGTGTATTTTTCAATCCCATCAAGGTGCCTATGGAGGGGGCAGTACCCGGGGAGGTGGGACGTCCCTGTGCCTGGGAATGGAGTCCGGGCTGGACTTCCAGATGGGTCCAGAGCAAGTGATTTACGGAATTATCTCCACATCAATGAGTTTTTGGAAAGGTGTAAACATCTCCTTCCAAGTCTTCAGGTGACTGTGTTTGTTTAGCCCCCTCCTCCTCTCCCCCAGGAGCTCTGGTTCT
This sequence comes from Pongo abelii, assembly GCF_028885655.2. Classification (NCBI taxonomy): domain Eukaryota; kingdom Metazoa; phylum Chordata; class Mammalia; order Primates; family Hominidae; genus Pongo; species Pongo abelii. The sequence goes on from NC_071990.2 coordinate 168,261,386, forward strand.
TCAACTCGAGTGGGCATCAATCACCTGGGGGGCTTGTGACAACAGTTTTCGAGGCCCCACCCCACCTGAGGCCACAGCTCTGTGGGGCCCAGGGATGTGCATTTCTCACAAGTCCCCGGGTGACGCTGGTCCAAGACCACACCTTGAGACCCGCTGCTCTAAAGCACCGGTTTTGATCCTTAGATGCTCTAAAACGTTGCTTGTTCCGAAAAAGGGGGACAGCAAAGTAGAGCTTTTACCACACATTGGATAAAGAAGTTGTGCTCACTCAACACCAACAGGAAGCTTGTTTCCAAAGGCTTATCAAGCTGTGCAGGGCGAAACCTGTCATGAGGTGAGGGTGGGTGAAGGCTTGGAGGTGAAGGAAATCTGTCTTTTCAAGCCCAAGTGCTGGTTTCTTGTCTTTTTCGTAGGGAAAGGCATTCAAACACAGACTATACCATGCAGTAAGCTGTGGACACACTTAGAGAAACCCGAGTTGGTTTTTATTTATTCATCCATCGTTCTTTCACTCAAAAACATGTATTAAACACCTCCTATGTGCAGGTGCTGTTCTGGGCTTTTAGGAAATGTGAGTGAACAGTGGACTCCTCGGCCCTGGAGCTTCGGTGGGAGAAACAGTAAAGAGGTCTAAGACTTAGGTACCATGGTCTGGAAGGAGGTGACCTGTGCGATGACAAAGCCAGGCAGGTGAGAGAGGTGTCCAGGAGTGGGCAGCGTGGGGCAGCTGAGAAGGGGATGGGGGCTGGTGGCAGGTGAGCCCAGGTGAGGTGGAGGGGAGGGTGCGGGCTCTTACCGGAAAGGGATCCCTATCCAGACCCCAAGAGAGGGATCTTGGATCTTGCGCAAGAAAGAATCCAGGGCGAGTTCAGACGGTAAAGTGAAAGCAAGTTTATTAAAAAGGAAAGGAATAAAGAAATGGCCACTCCATAGGCAGAGCAACCCCGAGAGCTGCTTGTTGCTTATTTTTATGGTTATTTCTTGATGATAAGCTACACAAGGAGTGGATTATCCATGCTTCCCTTTTTTAGACCATAAACTGTCATGGCATTGGTGGGAGTGTAGCATTGAGGACGACCAGAGGTCACTCTTATCGCCATCTTGGTTTTAGTGGGATTTGGCCGTTCCTCTACTGCAACCAGTTTTATCGGCAAGGTCTTTATGACCTGTGTCTTGTGCTGACCTCTTATCTCATCCCGTGACTTAGAATGTCTAACTTACTGGGAATGCAGCAGGTCTCAGCCTTATTTTACCAAGCCCCTACTCAAGATGGAGTCGCTCTGGTTCAAATGCCTCAGACAGGGCCTCTGAGGGAAGGGTGCTCCCCACAAAGGGGCCCTCGAGGGCAGAGGCCCTGCCCTGGACCCTGATCCATCCTCAGGAAGCAGCAGTGAGGTCGGAGGGGTGAGCAGGGAGGACAGGAGGATGGAGGAGGGACCGCCCAGACTGAGCCTGATGCTGTGCTGAGAGGAGACAGGTGAGCACAGGTGGGCAGAGAGTGGTGATGGGGACTTGGACTTGTCCAGGTGGGAGGGGCTGTGGCCCGGACCAGGGGCTTCGGAGACAGAGATGAGAAGCAGGAGGATTCTGGATACAGTTCTGAGGAAGAGCTGTGTTGCTCTTATTGGGATTGCATGGCCTTGGCCTACATCCTTGTCTAGAGGGGTCGGTGCCAGCCGTGCCTCTGTGGGAGGGGTGTGCGCTGAACCCAAGGCTGCTTAGTGAAGCATTGCCCTGGCCTGAGCTTCTGCCACAGTCTGACTGGAACAGCACTAGGCCGTTTATCTGTTTTCACGGTAGGTGTCCCTGACGCTACCAGGTCACGCTACATTGGTCAGTGGGTCGCCTTGACAGGCTCCTCGGCCATCTCCTTCCCTTCAGGTCACTTGTCTTTTGTGCCAGCAGCCCGCACCCCTCACCCACACAGTTTCTCCATTTCCCCTAAGTCAGTGGCCACTTGGACCCCACCCCCCACCCCAGGACACTGGGTCAGGATAGGGCTCAGGACAGACACCAGCGCATCATCCATTGGTTGAGTACACACTTTAGGATGGCGTCTTTCATGCGGTCAGTGAGAAGCTCGTTATTGGGACCCCAGCAAGGTTCAGCACATATAGAGGGCTAAGTCCTCAATTCCCAGGGGCTGTCCTGAAATTCTCCATAGTCTGCCATCGAAAAGAAGACATAGGATGTCCCCCTTATGTGGCCAGGCTGCCTTGCAGCCACCAACCACCCAGCCGAGGTGGGGGATGGCCCGATCCTCATTACTGGTGCCACAGAGGTGCTGCCTCAGGGCAAGGTGGCCTGTGATCGATGCAATTTCACTCATCTCAACCCAGCAGAGGACAATGCCCCCCCATCTGTTCCTGTAGACAGAGAAGCCACCCCATGACTGACTCTCTCCCCTTCTGTCTAAACCCGTTTCTCAGCTCCATCCATTCCACAGCAGTGTTGGCCCAAGCAGCCATCTTGCAGGCAGGGGCAAATCTTGGGGGCTGCTCCCCGCAGGTGCGGTTGGTCTGCCTTTATCTTGGTGGTGCCTGCTGGTGGCGCAGAGAGGAGAGGAACACTATGGGCTCATCCCAGTCTTCACTCTCCTCCATGCTAGAGCCCTCCATGGAATCCCAGAACTTAGGGCCCCAGGACGATTTAGTCATAATAGCCCTGACCAGTTGACGTCGTGGCCAGTGACTATTCCAATGGGCATGCAACAAACCAGGGTCTGTTTTGTCATCCTGTGCCAGCAGGCAGAGCAGTAAGTTCTCCAGGATCTCAGCCCCAGCAAGTCTTGCCTGTCTTTCTAGTCACAGTGGCCCTCTAGCTGAGGAACCCGCCTGCGCTGTGCTGGCCTCAGTCGCCGCTGACCTCAGGGGCCATGGCTGACTAAGTGACTTTCACTTAGTCAGATCCACACCCTGCAGCCACTCTTCCAGACCCTCTGGTGTTTTAGGGGCATCTCCCTACTCAGGCATGGGCCCCATCCATCAAGGATAGCAGCTACTGGCCCCACATTGGTGTGGAGGGCCCACCTGGGATTGCCCCACAGATCTCCACCCTGCTTCGGTGCATCCCATGGGCTCAGCAGGCACGGGGCTTCTTCCCACCTCCTGCCTAGCCCCCCCCCCATCACTATGCTGAGCTCCTGTGGGCTCCGACAGGGATGGTGCCACGTCCAAGAGGCCCACAGGAGACCTGGAGCCAGCATGGGAGACACATGCAGTGGCGGCTGCCGGACGGGAAAACCACTACTGTTTGTAAAGAGCGTGCTGTTTACACAGCATTTTCCCTTCGCACCCCCCAGCTAGCAGCCTCCATCTGACCCAAAACAAAGGGCCTTGATCCCCCAGTACAGCCTGCGCTCCAAGGGCTGGGCCAGGGGTTCAGATTCCTTCATGGATGAAGAGTGGATCTCCAGGTTGGCCACTCCTGGATTCCTTAGCTGGGAACTCTGAACACACACTCTTTTTAGACCACCGGGCGGGTCTCAGGGCACACTTCCGTTACAGCTGTCAGGTGCATCTGCCACATGCAAGGATGCCCAGTGTGTCTGCCAAGACTCCACGGAGCCAAATACTGAGAAAACCACGTCACCTTCGGTGGGAGGGTCTGCCTAGAAGATGGCAAGGGCGATGGGTGCAGGGACGGGGAAAGAACTTTGGCCAAAACTCAATCTGGGCTGGGCATGGTGGCTCTTACCTGTAATCCAGCATTTTGGGAGGCCGAGGTGGACGGATCACCTCAGGTCAGGAGTTCAAGACCAGCCTGGCCAACATGGTGAAAACCCCATCTCTACTAAAAATACAAAAAAATTAGCCAGGTATGGTGACGGGCACCTGTAATCCCAGCTACTCGGGAGGTTGCGGCAGGACATTCGCTTGGACCCGGGAGGCAGAGGTTGCAGTGAGCTGAGATCGTGCCATTGCACTCCAGCCTGGAGGACAGAGCAAGACTCCGTTTCAAAAAAAAAAAAAAACACACACACACAAAACAACAACAACAACAACAACAAAACTCAATCTGCTGTAGGGTTCTTGTTCCTTTTAGTGAGAATAACATTAGTTATCAAATCTGAGTGTGAGAATGGGTGCTCAGTGCTACTGGGTGTCAGAGCTTCTAGGCTCTTTCAGTAGATATATTTCAAGTTAGAAAATATATCTTACAAATAAAGCATGAGTTCTTATTAATATTTTCAGTGCAAACATAACATTGTAAAATTTTGCATGGACTTTTATTTTGTACTTGTATTCTTTTCTCACACTAAAAACCTTGCTTTATAAGAGCATTCAAAATTACTTATTTTATCTTATACATAAAATAATTTCAAAACAATAATTCTAATATTATTACTGACAACAAATTGCTAAATTCAGTTTAAGATTTTTAAATTTCTTTTGTACTTATACTATATTTCACTAAGCATGTAAATAAAGTAAATAAAAATACTATGCTTTAAAGACCAAGAAATGGTTGTTTTCTGTATGTGGTTACGTTACCAATTTGATATACAATTAGGTTCACACATTACAGTTTTCAATTGTATAAACTGCTTTTTTTCTGTATAATTTAATTGAACGGTACAAAAATCAAAGAGGATTAGAGGGTTAATGATTGAACTGTCACTTTCATGCCATTATTTTCCCCCTAGGGTTCGCTGTATGTAACCATCTTTGTTAGTTTCTGGTTTATCTTTAAAAAAATATATATATACACGTGTAATATATATATATACGTGTATATATACACACTATATATATAATACGTGTATATATATATACGATATATATACGTGTATATATATACTATATATGTGTATATATACTATATATATACATATACTATATATATACTATATATATACATATACTATATATATACACTATATATACGTGTATATATATACACTATATATACGTGTATATATATACAGTATATATACGTGTATATATATACAGTATATATACGTGTATATATATACAGTATATATACGTGTATATATATACACTATATATACGTGTATATATATACGTGTGTATATATATGCTATATATATACGTGTGTATATATACTATATATATACGTGTATATATACTATATATACGTGTACATATATACTATATATATACGTGTACATATATACTATATATATACGTGTACATATATACTATATATATACGTGTACATATATACTATATATATACGTGTACATATACTATATATATCTACGTGTACATATATACTATATATATATACGTGTACATATATACTATATATATACGTGTACATATATACTATATATATATACGTGTACATATATATACTATATATATATACGTGTACATATATATACTATATATATATACGTGTACATATATACACTATATATATACGTGTACATATATACTATATATATACGTGTACATATATACTATATATATACGTGTACATATATACTATATATATACGTGTACATATATATACTATATATATATACGTGTACATATATATACTATATATATATACGTGTACATATATATACTATATATATACGTGTACATATATACTATATATATATACGTGTACATATATATACTATATATATATACGTGTACATATATACTATATATACGTGTACATATATATACTATATATATACGTGTACATATATACTATATATATACGTGTACATATATATACTATATATATATACGTGTACATATATATACTATATATATACGTGTACATATATATACTATATATATATACGTGTACATATATACTATATATATATGCGTGTACATATATACTATATATATATACGTGTACATATATATACTATATATATACGTGTATATATATAGTATATATATATACACGTATATATATACTATATATATACACGTATATATATACTATATATATACACGTATATATATACTATATATATACATGTATATATACTATATATATACGTGTATATATATATACTATATATATACGTGTATATATATACTATATATATACGTGTATATATATATACTATATATATACGTGTATATATATATACTATATATATATACGTGTATATATATATATACTATATATATATATACGTGTATATATATATATACTATATATATATATACGTGTATATATATATATACTATATATATATACGTGTATATATATATACTATATATATATATACGTGTATATATATATATACTATAGAGAGAGAGAGAGAGAGAGAGAGAGAGAGAGAGAGGCAGGGTCTTGTTTTGTGGCCCAGGCTGGAGTGCAGTGGTACAATTATGGCTCACTGCAGCCTCAACTTCCCAGACTCAAGGGATCCTCCCGCCTTGGCCTTCCAAAGTGTTGGGAATACAGGTGTGAGCCACTGTGCCTGGCCTCGGGTTTATCCTTTTTTTGCTAATATATACACACATATTCTTATTTCCCCACATATATGACACAAGACGTGGCCATCTATTTCTTCCACTCTGCCCCTTGGTTTTTCCCTCCCGGATATGATATCCTGCAGATCTTGACGTATCAGTCCACAGAGATCTTCCTCTTCTTGTGACTTCATAGTCAGCCCACTACTCGTGGACATTTTGGTGGTTTCGATCTTGTGTTATCATAAATAATGCTGTGATTACAACACTGCCCAGATCGCTCTGTGCTTATGCCGGTATATGTTTTAGATAGATTTCTAGCAGATAGGGTTGCTAGACTGAAGGGCAAATGTAGCTGTCATTTTGTTTCTATTGCTTTTAAAAATGAAATCGTGTTTTTAATCCAAAGTCAATCTTCACCCATGTCAGCATGCTCTCCTGTGTTAGATGAGATAATCTGTCACACCTGTTTGGGACTATGGATTAGGTCTTCTTCTTTCTGCTGTCTTAAAAAGTAAATTTGTTATATATGGTATATTTATTCTGAAATTTCAGATGGATTCCCCTATTCTATACCACTGAATCTTTTGTCATGTCTGGTCATGTTTTTGCTGTCTTCTCATTCACGTGTGTGTGTCTGTGTGTGCACTCATGTGCCTGTGTCCTTGTGCATACTCTTGTGTGTCTGTGTGTGCACATGTGTGTAATGTGTGTCTCTGTGTGTGCTCATGTGTGCCTGTATTTTTGTGTATGCTCATGTGTGTCTGTGTACGTGTATCTGTGTGTCTTTGTGCACGCTCCCAAATGTCTGTGTGTACTTATGTGTCTGCTTGTGTGTGTGTGTACATGTTTGTATGTTTGGGGGGCAGAGGAACAAGTGTGTGGTGTTGAGCTGTGTCAGGGGCCAATATGGTTTCCAATATTGACATACTGGCTTTTTTATATTTCTTAGAAATTTCTGGATCTCCCATTAACATCTTTTAATCTGTGAACACAATTCAGGGGAACTGGTTTACCCAAGCTGTATTTTTGGGGCTTCAGGCGGCAGTGAGGTACGGAAAATAAGGGAAGCATGAACAGCACTGTCCAGGGTCTCAGAGGGTCAGCTGCTTCAGGTGAGGACCAGGCTATGTCATCACCAGCTCCCCCTGGATGTGCAATGTGCTCACCTGTAAGGGTGGCTGACGGGTCCGACATCACGGTCATGGTCTCTGTCACCTGTTGAGTGTGCTGAGGGCAGGCCCAGCCCTGAGCGTTTCACACAAACAGACCCCTTAACCTCAAGGCCACCCCAAGGCATGGGTGCCTCAGCCTGACTCACAGATGAGCAAACCTCAGCCCCAAGAAGGGAAGCCCCTGGCCCAGGCCCCGCACCCAGGCCCTGGCCCTCCACATGTGGTCACAGCCCTCGGCCCCACTGGGCCCTTCGCTTGTGACACCCATGCCTCCCTGGCCAGGCTGCTGCCCACTTGCTCAGCAGGGGTTCACTGGTGACACCCACGCCTCCCTGGCCAGGGTGCTGCCACTTGCTCAGCAGGGGTTCACTGGTGACACCCACGCCTCCCTGGCCAGGCTGCTGCCCACTTGCTCAGCAGGGGTTCACTGGTGACACCCACGCCTCCCTGGCCAGGCGGCTGCCCACTTGGTTAGCAGGGGCTGCTCATGCCTCCAGTGTTCTCACAGACTGGCTGGTTCTGGCCACCAGCCAGGCTGCTGACCCGGAAAACAGAAGAAGCTTTGGGGTGATCCCAAACTCCCTCCACCGAACCCGTGAGCCTGCCTGCACCTCATCTGTCCTGTTGGCTGGGGCTGGGGAGGAGGGGGTGGTCGTGAAGGGTGGGAAAGAGGGTCTTCCTTCCCCAGCGTCCTGTTGGCTGAGGCGGGTGTTGTGGGATGTGGAGGAGAGTCTCTTCCTCCTCCAGGGTCCTGTTGGCTGAGGAGGGGTTTGGGGGAGGAGAGGGTCTTCCTCCCCAAGGATCTTGTTGTCTGGGGTGGGAGGGGGGCTCACAAGGGGGTGGGGGAGAGGGTCTTCCTTCCCCAGAGGGGATGGGGAATCTGGGGGGAGGTATGAGGGGTGGGGGAGAGGGTTTTCCTCCCCAAGGGTCCTGCTGGCTGGGGAGGGTGGGTATTAAGGGATTGGGGAGAGGGTCTTCCTCCCATGGAATCCTGGCCTCAAAAGGGCCTTTCTTCTCTGGATATCAAGTTTCTCGGTTTTAAAACTCAAGGGATGAATCTAGGGGATCACCAAGGATTTACACAGCCCGGGGTATCTCTATTCATTCGTGCTGGTTACCCAGGGCTGGCATCTGGGGCCCAGCATATGTTTTGGGGGTAAGCGCTTCTTGGGTGCAGAGGCGCCGCCTGCCGCCCACCTCCCTCGCCGCTTCCTCTCTCCGGCTCTAGAGGGCGCCCTAGCACAAGCAGCCGCCTCGTCTGGGCTGCTGCTGGTGCAGGTTTCAACGCTCATGCTCTCTCCCTGGGACCTTGGATGACAAAAAGCTGCGTGAATGTTTCATATGCATTCATGTGAAAGCAAACTGACTTTTAAAAAGCGTTATTAGAATTTGCAACTTTATGTTCTCAAAGTTTTAATTTTGCCAGAACTACAGACTTTCAGTATAAATGTACAGTGATATTTCCTGCCACCAATAATGGCTCCGTTGTCAAATGAACCGGGGACATCAAATACAGAAACACTAAAGACGCCACAAATTCAATTTGTTAGCGATAACACGAATAGTTGCTGTCTGTCCCAGCAGGATCTGCTGCAGTGCCTTTTCTGTCTTCATCAGCAGGAAAACTCTTCTCGCTGGGCTTCTTTCCGTATGCCTTTTTGTATGACTTTCAAGATTTGTGACAGCCTAAGTCTCTCTCTCTCTCACACACACACACACACACACACACACGTGTATCATATTTTAGATCAGGATAATTTTTACAGAGAAAGTTTTTTTTTTTTTTTTTTTTTTTTTAACTGAGACAGAGTCTCGCTCTGTCGCCCAGGCTGGAGTGCAGTATTGTGATCTCGGCTCACTGCAGCCTCCACCTCCCAGGTTCAAGCGATTCTCCTGCCTCAGCCTCTCAAGTAGCTGGACTACAGGCATGCACCACTGTGCCCTAATTTTTATATTTTTAGTAGACATGGGGTTTCACCAGGCCAGGCTGGTCTCGAACTCCTGACCTCAGGTGATCCACCCGCCTCAGCCTCCCAAAGTGTTGGGATTACAGGCGTGAGCCACCACGCCCAGCTGGAAATATTTTTTTTAATACTGTGTTTCCCCATGCATTTAACAAATTGTGGTTCCCTATGACAGTGGCTAGGGGTGAGGTCATGGAGCTCCGTGTGTTTGTGTGCCCATACCCACGCCCAGATAAGAGCACGGACGAGCTGATTTTAAGAACGTGCCTTTCCCAAAGCGCAGTGCTATAGGACATCGAGGCCTCTGGGCTGCATCACAGAAAAAATAGGCCACAAACTCCACTCTTCCCCACGCTCACTGAAGACACAGAATAGGAACAATTACTTACCGAGAAGAGAAAGGCTATCACGAGAAAGAGAGAAATGAAGAAGCAGGCAAGATCATCCTAAGCCCGTACCAGTGCTGCTGAAAAGGAAATTGTCTTTCCAAGCACAGCGACACCGCGAAACTCAACAAAGTAACGGGCTCAACGCAGTGGCAGCCTCTGCCAGGGCTCTGGGCGACCGGAATTCCCTGCCTCCTTCGGCTCGGCCACCACGAGCTCCTCCCCAGGGCTCTGTTCTGTCCTTGGCTTTCCTTTCTCAAGCAGTGCTCTGGATTTCCGTAGCCTGGCAACGAGGTTAGCGGGTGGTGGTCGGGGGAAAGAAGCCCTGAGCTGGTGGTTTGTCAAAGGCACTTGGAAACCCAGCCAAAGGAGTCCTGGCTGGGAGTTACGGAAAGGAGAGAGAGACATCACAGAAAAACCATTTTCTGCATGATTTTGTCTTTATTTTGCCTTGTCTTTCTCCCACTGGCACCTATATTAATCTCTTCTTGAGGTTAGCAAATACTCTTATTTTTAAATTGAGATACATAATTCACATACCATAAAAATCACCCTTTATACAATTCAGTGGTTTTTAGTATTTTTCCAAGGTTATGCAACTGTCTTCCCAATCAATTTTAGAACATTTTCACTGCCCCATAAGCAACCCAGTACCCATTAGCAGTCACTCCCTATTTTCCTGTTGTTAGCCCCTGGCAACCACTAATCTCCTTTCTAGCTCCATAGATGTTATGGGCTGAAACTGTGTCCCCCAAAATTCATATGCTGAAGCCCTAGCTCCCCATACCTCAGAATGTGACTGTAGTTGGAGATGGGGCCTTTAAAGAAGTGACTAAGTTAAAATAAGGTTGTATGGGTGGGCCCTGATCCAAACTAACCAGTGTCTTCATAAGAAGAGGGCACTAGGACACTGGCTGTGTGGGCACAGAGGGGCGACCATGTGAGGACACAGTGAGAAGGTGGCCATCTGCAAGCCAAAGAGGGAGGTCTCACCAGGTGTCAACTCTGCTGACGCCTTGATCTCAGACTTCCAGGCTTCAGAACTGTGAGATGACAAATTTCTTACTTAACCCACTCTGTCTGTGGCACTTGGTTATGGCAGCTCTGGCAGATGAACGCGATAGGTTTTCCTTTTTCCAGATGCTTCACATAGTCATACAATATGTGGTCTTCTGCATCTGGTGTCTTTCACTTAGAATAACATTTTCAAGTTTCATCATGTCGTGCATACATATAAAAGTATTTCATTCCTTTTTATGGCTGAATAATGTTCCATTGTGTGGACAGACCATATTTTGATTATCCACTCATCAATTGGCAGACATTTGGACTGTTTTCACTGTTTGACTATTATGAATAATGCTGCTATGAAAATCATATATAAGGTTTTTTGTGAACATATATTTTCAGTTATCTTGGGTAACTGATTCCACCTAGAAGGGGAATTTCTGGGTCACATGATAACTCTATGTTTAACTTCTTAGGAAACTACCAAATTGTTTCCCAAAGCATCGGTACTACTTCACGTTCCCACCAGCAACATATAAGGGCTCCAATTTCTCCACATCGTAGCCAACACTTGTAATTGACCATCTTTTTTATTAGAGGCATTCTAGTGAGTGTGAAGTGGTATCTTGTTGTGGTCAAGGTATTCTTTGATATCAACAGTGGTTAACATAACAGTTTTTCTGAGCCTCATCTTCCAATACTTGTACTTTTCACAAACATCAGAAACATAATCACTAGTCATGTGGCCTATTACTGAATATGACGTAATGATTTTGTACTTCAGCCATATTTGCATCATTGAACTTGTCTAACTGTGCATGTGCGTTTTTGTATGTATGTTTGGTGTACATGCACATGGGCATGGTCAGGCATTCACATGTATGTTTATGCATGTCTGTGCATGCATGCACTCATGTATGTGAGCATGCTTGTGTGTATGTGTGCTTGCGTGCATTTGTGCATGTGCACATTTGTGCATGTGTGCATGTGTGTGCATTTTATGTGTGTATTTTATGTGTGCATGTGTGTTTGTACATGTTTTTGTGTGTACACATTTGTGCATATGAGTGTATGTACATTTTGTGTGTGCAGGTGTGTTTGTACTTTTTTGTATGTGCACATTTGTGCATGTGTGAGTGTGTGTGCATTTTATGTGTACATGTGTGTTTGTACTTTTTTGTGTGTGCACATTTGTGCACGTGTGAGTGTGTGTGCATTTTGTGTGTACATGTGCGTTCGTACATTTTTTGTGTGTTCACATTTGTGCATGTGTGCATGTGTGTGCATTTTGTGTGTACATTTGTATTTGTACAATTTTTGTGTTTGCATATTTGTGCATGTGTGTGTGTGTGCTTTTTGTATGTGCATGTGTTTGTACATTTTTTGTGTGTTCACATTTGTGCATGTGTGAGTCTGTGCATTTTGTGTGTACAGATGTGTTTGTACATTTTTGTGTGTGCACATTTGTGCATGTGTGAGTGTGTGTGTATTTGTGTGTGCATGTTTGTATATGTTTGTGTGTGCATGCATGTGTGCACAAGCTTATGTGTGTTTGTGCATGTGCGTGTGTGCACCTGTGCATGTGTGCTCTCCTCCCACATAACTAGATCTCCTGGTCATGAGTAATTGTTCCTTTGACCATCCTTTTCCATTATTAAGCTGCCAAATCACGGGTGCCTAACTGGCACCAGGTGCTTCTGGGACAGTGCTCTTCCAGAAGAGCCTAGAGAGCTCACTCTGACCACGGCCGCCAAGCTGCTCCCCTTAACAACTTCCAGAACTCTGGGGTAAAGATAAAATGAATTCATATTCTGTCTGAACCCCCAGTCCTCAACATAGCTCTCAGACTCCCTTTCTTTTTGAGACGGAATCTCTTCATCACCCTGGAATGCAGTGGCTCCTTTTTTTTTTTTTTGAGACGTAATCTCGCTCTGTCACCCAGGCTGGAGTGCAGTGGCGCAATCTCAGCTCACAGCAACCTCCACCTCCTAGGTTCAAGTGATTCCCCTGCCTCAGCCTACAGAGTAGCTGGGATTACAGGTGCGTGCCATCATGCTCAGATAATTTTTTTTTTTGTACTTTTAGTAGAGATGAGGGTTCACCCATTGGCCAGGCTGGTCTCAAACTCCTGACCTCAAGTGATCTGCCCACCTGGGCCTCCCAAAGTACTGGGATTACAGGCGTGAGCCACCGCACCCGGCCAGCTCTTGTAATTCCTATTCAGCCTCCTGAGGCGTAGTTCCATTAGAAATTCCCTCACATCTTCCCAAGGCCACCAGCCCTCTATGATCTGCTGCCACTGAACCCCACTCTGTCTAACCTTGTCTCCCATTCCTTGAAGCTCAGTTTCATGCCCAGAAGGCCCAAATCATGGTCCATAAAGTTCTTTCATAGCTCCCTTCACGGTCAGCCCCTTCATACCTTCTAGCTGTGCTCAGACAGCCCCTCTCGGTGAGAGCTTTGCTGGGTACCTGATTAAAATTGCAGCCTTCACCCCACCCCCATCCTCCTCTCCCTGCACTGCTTTATTCTTCTCCTTACTGCTGATTACATTCTAACAAACTGTTTATATACATGATTTACTTCTGTACAATTCCAAATATAGCTTTAGAAATAATTAACTTATCCAGCTGGCTTCCTGGCTGTCTCCCTCCACCAGATCCAAGCTCCGCTGGCCAGGGCTGCTTCGCTGTCATGTTCTCTGCTTGCATCCCTGCTGCCCAGAACACTGCCTGGCACACAGGAGGCACTCAATCAGTGTCTGTTGAATTGAATGTGTGTGACACTGGTCAGAGGAGGAAGGAGTAACAGATAAGCTGATAAAACCATGGCCACTCTCATGATCATTTTAACCCCAACAAGGGTGAAAATGACAGGCAATAGCTTCAAGTTCAAGGCATCTAGAAATGCACTTCGAACATCTTAAATAAAATTGTATAAAACGGATAAAAAATATATAGTTGAAATGTTTTTATGTCAACTTGACTCTATGCTCTTGAAGCAATTATTCAGAGTATCTGAGTTCTCAATGAACATCTTTCTAACAAGTCTTGGACTTTTCCATAGTAACAAAAATGGAAGAGCTTCAGAGCACCAGGGCAGGGGGCAGGGGAGCACTACCTGTCTGAGCTCCCGTGTCTTTGTGGGAACGTGAGAAAAACAATGTCTCACAAGACTGTGCTGAGGATCAAATGTAATCATGTAAAAAGGAGCTGTGAAGCGTACAATGCTATGCAAACCTTGTTATTCTCACTATGACTACTTCCAGGCTCATCTCCACACTACTGGGGTGAGAAGGGATTTTGTGTAAGGACCGAGCACTTAGCCAGCAGAGAAGTCATTTCCAGAGATGGTGTCCTCTGAGACTGCAGGTCTTGGCAGGATAACAGCGGCTGTCTTCCTGAGCTGTCCTGCAAAGGCGATGTCCATGGGACCCAAGAGCTCAAAGTCCCACAACCCCCTGAGGCCCCAATTGCAGCCCCTCAGCCCCAGCCTTTCTGGAGAGGTCTGCTATTTTCGGTTCAAATCCAGAATTCCTAGCTCCTGAATTATTTTGTTTGGACCGTCTCCTTGGGTGCATTCGCCCAGCTGTGCTGAATGGTGTTGCGGGGTCTATGGGAGAGCAAGCGCAGCGGCAGCCCGAGGGTGGAGCTGGAGCGGATGGTGAAGGGTGAGGATGGAGCCGACAACCCACCAAGGAGCCTGAAGGGCCTCTGCACACTGGGACACCTGTTCTCAGTCTATATCCCCTCAGCCGGGTTGTGCTAGGTCCCTCCTGCCTCTGCACCTGGGGGATCAGAGAGAAGTGGCATTGAGCCCGGGAGCCCTACGGGGAGGCCAATGGGACAACGCAGACCATGGAAACGCCACGGCACCCTGGAGGAAGCTACACCCTAGAATGGGGCTGAGGAAGAGGGAGCTGAGGAGTCCACCAGAACCATGAGCTCTCAACCCACCGCAGACGAAAAGACAGCACTGTCTGCGGGCAGCCTTCAGCAGCTAAGGCAAGGAAGAGATGCTTGAAGAGTCATGTCTGCCGAAAACCCAAGGATCCATGGAGCTGAAGAAAGAGGAGGGTCCAAGGGGGGCCAGAAATAAAGAGACCTGCGCTCAATCAACCCTCAAAGGGAGTTCACCAATTTCTTAGAAAGAAGGGCACTTATGTTAAGTTCATTCTCTCAAAACGATTTCCTGAGAGCCTCTGTATTTCTTCATGAAACAAGCTTAAAGAGGAGCTCCCCCAATGCACACCAGTACGTTAGTATATCGTTGTATCTTTGAATATTTAGATTCACATTAACTGAGAAGTAAAACTACTCATAGGTCGCAGTCCACAGTGTGGCTTAATCACTTCCAGGCTTTGTATTTTCACATTACTGTCCTGAGTTGAGGCAAAACTGAATCCTTTGAGGCTATGAGACCATAACAGGCAACTGCATAGAGACCCTGGTGCTCAGAGAATGAGTGGAGCCCTAAGCAGCTACCCTCCTGAGCTCTATCTTCACAGGCCTGGCTCTGGCCTGTGCACTGCACCTGTGTCTGACTCACAGGTTCCCGATTGCCAAGATGTGTTACAGGAAAACTGTGCACACAGACATCTTATCACCTCGTTTAAAAAGTGTGTTTCTCCTTTTCTCTGGACGGGATCCTAAATCAGATCAAGTCATTGGTATCTTGATTATAGTCTTGTGTCAAACAAAATGTTTATTTCCCCAGTGGAATTAAAATTCCCAGAGAGCATTCCTCTCTGGCTCATACTCATACTGGTCATTCCGTCTGCTATAATTTGAATGTGTGCCCCAAAGTTCACATACTGGAAGCTTCATCCCCAGTGCAACAGTGTGGGGACTGTGGCCTTTAAGAGGTAACTGGGTCATGAGGGCTCTGCTTAGTGAATGGATGAAGGCTGTTATCACAGGAGGGGTTCTCTCGGGATTGAGCTGGGCTCTACCCCCTTTCCCTCTTTCTCTCTCTTCCATGCTCTCTTGCCCTTCCACTTTCCACCCTGGGATGATGCAGCACAAAGGTCCTTGCCAGATGCTGGCACCTGAATATTGGACCTCCCAGTCTTCAGAGCTGTGAGAAATAAATTTATTTTATTTATAAATTACCCAGCCTGTGGCATTTATTCTATAATAGCAGCACAAACAGTCGAAGACACCACCCAAGAGGAGTTAGCTGTATTTTACTTAATGCCTAAGTCTTTAGGAATAAGATTGCTCAGGAAGAGATAATGTGTTCAGCGGTGGTGCATTCCGGTAATAAGCTCCCAAAGCACCTGTCAGGAGAAAAATCACACCTTGGACAAGCAACACCTGAAGGTATTTTATGGGCAGTCCAGCGTGAGATAACTGCAGAGGCTCTAATCTAAACATGTGCTGCATCTTGGCTGTGGTCTCTGGGCTAAGTGAGGCTGGTGGTCAACACCTTGAGGGGTGCTTTTATGGCATTAGTGGGATCTCATGAAGACACTGATTTCCCCACTGCTTCACACTTCTGCTGCTGTAGGACCTGCCCCAGGGGATGACAGAGCCCCTTTCACAGGCTTGTTCACATGAGGCTGCCCACGGCAGTTGCCAGCGCTGTCCTGTGGGACGGTAGGGGCTCACTTACAGTGTTTGTCAATTTCTGTGGGGATTTGAAGCTTCCATGTGAAATCAACGGGCTCAGGAAGTTTCTGAAAAGCTCACACAGAGTTCTGCCCCAGTAGGCTAACCAGCTCCCACCGAAAAGCTCACACAGAGCTCTGCCCCTGTAGGATAACCAGCTCCCACTGAAAGCTCACATAGAGCTCTGCCCCAGTGGGATGACCAGCTCCCACTGAAAAGCTCACACAGAGTTCTGCCCCTGCGGGATAACCAGCTCCCACTGAAAGCTCACACAGAGCTCTGCCCCAGTGGGATGACCAGCTCCCACTGAAAAGCTCACACAGAGTTCTGCCCCTGCGGGATAACCAGCTCCCACTGAAAAGCTCACACAGAGTTCTGCCCCAGTAGGATGAGCAGCTCCCACTGAAAAGCTCACACAGAGTTCTGCCCCAGTGGGATGACCAGCTCCCACTGAAAAGCTCACACAGAGTTCTGCCCCAGTAGGATGAGCAGCTCCCACTGAAAAGCTCACACAGAGTTCTGCCCCAGTGGGATGACCAGCTCCCACTGAAAAGCTCACACAGAGTTCTGCCCCAGCGGGATAACCAGCTCCCACTGAAAAGCTCACACAGAGTTCTGCCCCAGTAGGATGACCAGCTCCCACTGAAAAGCTCACACAGAGTTCTGCCCCAGTGGGATGAGCAACTCCCACACATGCGGCACCACCAGGGCACAAGGTGTGCTCCTCACCCGGCCCAACATCTCTGTGAACCTGGACATGCTACAGCTTCATGCTGGGGGAGGCCCCTCTGGAGAGGTGAGTCTGCACCGCACAGCCTCATGTAAGCTCCTTGAGCCTCACCTCCCTGAGGATGTGTGAGGCGGGCCTGTGCCCTGGCCATTCCCTAAATGGCGACCAAGAGCACCGTGGGCATAGGTGGGACTTCCAGCAGGGCACTTGCTGATACAAAGGGAGGTAGGAGCACATTCAGCAGCCTGGTCCACAGGGCAGGGGGCCTGGCCATTGCTGTCTCACATCCTGTGAGGGCAGGCTCTGCTCCTTGCAGAACCCCAGAGAAAAAACCATTCCCTCTCTCTTCCTAGCTTGCAGCCCCATCCCCCCATCTTCAATCCACGCCCCGACCCCACCACCACCCATCTCCAGCCCATCTCTGCCCTGCCAAGTTCAGACCCAGCGAGAGCTCATGGTCCCTCCTGTTTGTGGTCTTGGTTTTCTTCTCAGGAGTCCATGGTCCCTTCTCTCTGGATGAGGCTCTCACTCTGTGCCCCCAGAACTGTCTGCCCCCTTGAACTGTGTCTACCCTTGGCCCCCAGTGCAGCAGTAGCTGACCGTGGCACGGGAGGCATCCAGGTACCAGGAGGTACATGCAGCTGGGTAGGAGGGGTGCTGCCCCTGGCCTCGGCAAACCCCTCAGAGACAAGGCTACTTGGATTATAGCAACTTTATGTAACTGCTGAGCAAGCTAAGACAATGACCTTTCAACTTTTCAGTACTTCTGTTTTGTGCCCTATTATCTAATACTCAATTTTTAATGCCAGTTGTATTTGTTGGAAGAAAATAGTATTAGTAAAGAGACAGCTATTAGGAACATTATGGGCATTATGCTGTTTTCCTGTGATTGAATACTACATATTCCCTGGTTTCTGTAGCTAACTTTTCTGAAGGAAACACATTTATGCATGTGAATGTGTATTTGTACATTTTAGGCTTAAGAACTAAGTTTCTGAAATCATATGGTTATCTTTTTAATTGCTGGAAACTCTTAAAAGCTGTGCCCTGAGAAGACTTCAGCCTTCACGTCACATCATGACTTTTTCTCCTTTTTAGCACTGGCTGCGGGTTCTGAGTTAATGGAATGCCACCATCTTGTAAATTCCCTGGAGGTTTCCACAGCAGTGCAAGGCCAGAGCTCCAAGACCCAGTTCCATGCCTGGTGAGAGTGTGACTGAGAAACAACTACGGCTTTGAAAGGGATTTCTCTGAAACGATGAAAGTCAATCTTCCACTTTTGAAAACATTTGCAGAACGAATTTCTTGCTCTGCCCACTGAACGTGGGACACATGCTCTCACCAGGAGGAACCAGCTTAGGGCCCTTCGTCCTACCCAGGACTGCATGACAACCTGCAGACCCTCCTGGCTTGGGCTCGGTACAAGCTACGCTAGAAATTTAGGGAGGAAACTGGCAGCTGTCTGCAGCAAGGAGAAATCGGGATAGGAGGGGAGGAAAGAACAAAGACCAGAGGAAAATGAGGAACAAGTGTGGGCTGTGTCATTCGTTCCTAAGCAATTTGCTCTTCCGAGGCCCTAATCTCTTCTAGAGGATTAGCATAAACTGGCTTTCACTGCAGCTCTTTGTATTCTAAAATAAAAGCTGATGACTTGTTATTGGAATTTCTTCCTAGCTCCACAGGCAGGTGCTGTTTTAATTTCCTGGTGGTGGGGTGGATGGCAAGGAACGCGGCATTGCTGGATGGACTTAGCAGTCATCTGCGCCTCCTCCACCTCTGCAACGTACGTGAGGACAACCGCAGCCACCCCCTCACACGCGAAGGAAAGCCCTGTGTTCTCAAAGGAAGACGGTGTTATTATCAATTTTGTTTGTCACTTCCAAATTCAACTTTTTCTTGCTAGTCTTTCAAGCCTTTTATGTTTTTGTTTGAGAGGTAATCTTTGTAAATAGTGCTGTCTATTTCTCTGTGTTCGCAGTCCAATCCTTGAGCTGCCAAGGCACCTCTGCCTGGCTAGCAGGCTCACTCTTGCATCATAACTCCTACCTCCGCCGGCTCAGTCCATGCTCCCAGGGACAGGGGAGGCCATGCCAGCTCAGACCTCACCTCCCCAGAGTTATTTTATCTCTAGATATGGGTAGGCTTTGCAAAATGTTCACCTTTTGCTCCTTGACGAAACAATCCACAATGTCAGTAGATTACAAAAGGAAGCCATATGACCATCGAAATACCTTCTGCATATTCTAAATAGGAAAGAGAAATCGTGTCTCTCGTCATATCTGGGCTTATCCTCTGAGAGTATATGTAACCGGAGAGGCACGGATTTGGAACTTACGTGTTTAGGAAGTGATGAGGCTGTGCTCCTTCTTCAGTAAAGCCAACTCTCCTTCTTCCTTACCCCTGAACCTGGGGAGGGATAAAGGTGAACATGGTGGGAATCTGAACTCCCCCCCAAGTCCAGGCACATTCATCAGAGCAGTGTCTTCCAAAGCTCAAATCTGAAACCATTAGTGGTTCATGTCATCAATTTAGTGAGTACGGCTGGCAATTTTTTTAATGGAATGGAAGAGATAATAATGTAATAGATTCTATACAATATAGACTAGAATAGAAGAAATTGCATTTCACATAGAGTGAGTATAGTTTCCTTACATTTTTTGCTTCAGATGCACTCACATACATACACACTTGATCACAATTATGTGTATTTCTTACTGGAGATCAGACACTCAAGGTCTGAAAGCCACTGTATTTTAGGAAGGAAAAGGAAAAGCAAACCTTCCTCCCAGGGAAGCAGATGAGGATAGAGAAAGTGGCAGTCAGGCCCTGGGGGGCTCAGGAAATGCTGGGGTTCCCTCCACAGTTTGTGTCGTCTGAGCACCCACCTTTGGAAATACAGTGAGGAGTAAGGAAGGAGACTAGGAGGGAGATTTCGATCTGCATGTGCCAGGTGGAGGCTTGGAGACCATGCCACCTTAGGCCGAGGGGCAGAGGTCACAGGCCATGCCTTCTCCTGGAGTGGGATGAGGTGGTCCTGACCATCACTACTCAGAAGAGCACGTGTGGCGCCCGCACAGGAGAGGTTAGCACAGAATGTGGGTCGGGGCTACCTGCTCTGAGACCGGAGCCCCAGGAGCAGGGCCTGCCCATTGTGTTGCCATGGCAGCCTGAGATGCTTGGCCATCTGCACGCATAAGATCCTATTCTTCCTCCCTCCGCGATGGAAACCACCTGCTCTGCAGGGGCCTGGGCAACACTGCAAGCCCTGAATCCCACCCCATGGGGAGGGTGGGAGCGGAATGGAAGCCCCCAGCCCAGGGCAGACACTGGCGGACCCACCTGGCTTACCGACCTGTGCTCATCAGCAGGCAAAGCTCAACGCTGCCTCTTTTCCTGTGACATGAGAGTTTTGTTTTGAGGACTAGGAGGGGAAAGACAGTCATGTTCCCTCTGAGACAGCCTGGACCTTCCAGAATGGACTGCAGATTCAGGACCAGGTCTCCCACACCTCAATGATGACGGAAGGAGATAAAATAAAATAAAATAAGCACATTGCTCACCCGAAGGGCGCCTCTGTGGTTCCTCCTACTGCAGGAGGACAAAAAAGCCACAAAAGCAAGCCCACCAGCAGCCCAGGAGACACGGGCATTGCGAGGTCCAGCTCCTGATGAAGACTCCATCTCTCTATTCAGAGCCTGCTTCATCTTTTTTTTTTTTTTTTTTTTTTTTTTTTTTTTTTTTTTTTTTGAGACAGATTCTTGCACTGTCGCTCATGCTGGAGTGCTGTGGTGCAATCTTGGCTCACTGCAACCTCAGCCTCCTGGATTCAAGCAATTCTCCTGCCTCAGCCTCTTGAGTAGCTGGGATTACAGGTGTGTGCCACCACGCCGGGCTAATTTTTTTATTTTTTTTTTTGTATTTTTAGTAGAGATGGGGTTTCACCATGTTGGTCAGGCTGGTCTCAAACTCCTGACCTCGTGATCCACCCACCTCGGCCTCCCAGAGTGCTGGGATTACAGGTGTGAGCCACCGCACCCGGCCGCCTGCTTTATCTTTTCACCAAGGGTTTGCGTTTTGATCTTTCAGTCATCGAAGAAAGGAAACTGAGATTCTTAAAATACCAACAGGAAAGGAAATTGTTTAAGAAAACCACATCCTAAGGCTATGTCTGGAGAGTCCTGTGTTTTCCAAATCCACCATATTTTGTTTTTATTAAAAATCGAATCCATTTTCAGTGAGGTCATGGTACCCTTGAAACCTAGAATGCAGATAGTAATCAGAAAACAACCAATGTTGTAAAATGGGAAAAAGATAAGAAGAGGCCACTTTACTAAAGATCTGAGGAGAGCAAGTAAAGACGGCACTCAGCAGTGTCAGTCATCAGGAAAGTGAAAATCAAAAGCACAGCAAGATGTGACCGCAGCCCTGTGGAAACAGCTCAGACCCAAAAGGGCCCTGCCAAGGGTGGCCAGGCCGCTGCTCACCATGGGGTCTCCTGCTTTTTTGAGACAGAGTCTCGTTCTGTCATCCAGGTTGGAGTGCAGTGGGTCGATCTCGGCTCACTGCAACCTCCGCCTCCTGGGTTCAAGTGATTCTCCTGCCTTAGCTTCTGAAGTAGCTGGGATTACAGGCAAGCGCCACCATGCCCGGCTAATTTTTGTATTTCTAGTAGAGACAGAGTTTCATCATGTTGGCCAGGCTGGTCTCGAACTCCTGACCTCAGGTGATCCACCCTCCTCAGCCTCCCAAAGTGCTGGGATTACAGGCGTGAGCCACTGCTCCCGGCTGCCTCCTTCTTAAAAGTTGACTTTTCAGGGCTACTTTTCGCCCTCTGTGGTTCTTATTCTACACTCTTCCTTGGGGGTCTCAACTCCTCCTTCTGCTTTTGTTGCCCCCAGGACGCTGATGACTCCCACATCCGCATCTCCAACTCTGACCTTTCCCTCTCTACTCTAAACTCACACCCACCTGGAGGTTCCATCAGCACCTGAAACCCAGTATTTCCAAATCTGAGCTCATTGCCTTCCCCTAATCCTCATCTCCCTGCTATAGTCCTTGTCCACCCAGATCAGAAGCCTTGGAGCCACTGACCCTTCTCCCTCCGGCTCTGCCTCCATCTGTCACTAAGTCCTAAGAAACTCACCCTACAAATCCCATCAGAGTCCACCCCTCCCCTTCCTCTCCACCACCACCCTTCACTTCAGCTTGCATCATCTCTAGCCCAGCCTTACCTAAATTCCTCCTGTTCACTCTACACCTCCCCTTGCCTGCAGGATCTTTCTAAAAATCTGATGGGCCATCGCCACCCCACCTGTCCATCTTCCAATGTGCCCCACTCCCATGGCAGTCAAACCCCAGGGTGTAAGAACCATCCAGAAGGAAAAGACAATCTCACATCCCAGAGTTCCCACTTCAGTCATTCAAAGCAGGCTCGAGAATCCACTCAAATAAAACCCCAAGTGACTGTGATGCCGGGTGGGGAAGGGAAGTTAGGAGGAGAGGCTTCGAGAATCTCCGGAGATATTCTTTATTTTTGGTCCTTAGGAGTGGGGGTGGGAGGGCTTGCTACTAGAATCCAGTGGGTAGAGGCCAGGGATGCTGGCCAACATTCCGCAGTGCACAGAACAGAACACCCCACCCACCAAGGAAGACATGCCTATTAAATGTCAGTGGTGTGGGGGCTGAGATGCCCTGGCCAGGAGGATGAGGCTCCATCTCCTCAGTGTGAATACAAAGCCCTGCCTGACCTCCCAGGTTGATTTCCCCAAAGAAAAGACACTCCACAAGGCCCAACAGGGTGCAGCTCTGCACTTTGTACGCCACGCCTCCCCACCCACCTTTGTTACTAGGAAACATCGACCTCCCTTTGGCTACCTGGTAGACCCTTGCCTGTTCGGGCTTTTCCCTGTCTCCTTCTGGTGTCAACTGATACCTCTCCCCTACCTCCTATACACAGAGTGAGGCAGGAACCACACTCCCAGGGTGGACCAGAGCTGGCCAAGTCTTTTGCAGCTTCCTACTGGGCAGGGGACCCCCACCTGCTCATCAGAAACTGTTGCTTGGAATGTGATACCTGAGGGAGTGACTCAAAACTGTGGTGACTGTGACCAGTCAGGAATCCCACAGCCCTGGTGCACACCTAGGCAGCAGGTCCTGTGGCACAGAAACGGGGGTGGCATTTTAAGTGGCTGTTCCTATGTGTGACTCAGTCCACAGCTCGTCTCCCCTAGCTCCAACTCACTTCTCCAAGCAGCCTCCCTAGGCTCCCTGTTGACTTTGTGAGCAAGTTAATGGTTTTCCAATTAATTATTATTCTCCTTTTTTACTTACGTTATTTAGAAATTACTGCTTTTTGTAGCCAAGAGTCAAATTTGGCACAGCCTCTATTACTTAGCGTGCTTGGCACTAGAAAGAACTCAATAAATATTTATTGTATAACCGTTACTGTTAAGAAGGAAAATAGAGAGAATACATTAGAACCAAAAACCAGGCAAACCTGAAATGTCCCATAGAAGGGCAAGATGGCATTCACCTTCTCAGAGGGCGTCACAGCACCAGGTGTGGGATCACAAGCCCACTGGCAGAAAATACACTGTCTGCCTCTGTGCTGACACACTGGCTTTGTGAGCAAAGTGGAGATGAATTAGATGATGGCCTCACCTAAGCTAAAGAATATTTTCCAAAGTAAACTCAGAAAAGAAGTTGAAGTTGGGAATTTCAACTGTGAATGAATGATGTGGTACACCTTACACAGCTCTGGGGTTGAAACGTGCCAGCCTATGCTTGTTGAGTGTGTTAAAATCATTGTTAATAACCTGGAGCAGATGAATGAGCACTGTTTAAAACTAATCATTTTAATTGAAAATAACAAAGAAGAAAAATTAGTAGGGCAGAGGTTTAATGATGGAAATTAAATGAACCCTGAAGAAAAGACACAATATAAATGTGTATTGGGCATGCCAACTGTCTTAGTCTGTTTGTGTTGCTATAACAGAATACCACAGACAGAGTAATTTATAAAGAAGTGAAATTTATCTTTTCATAGTTCTGGAGGCTGGGAAGTCCAAGACCAAGGTGCCCACATTTGGTGTCTGGTGAGGGCCTTCTTGCTGTGTCCTCACATGGCAGAAGGTAGAAGGGTGCGAGAGCAAACTAGCCACCTGCTATATCAAACCTCTTTTCTAAAGGCCTTGATCTCACTCCTGAGGGAGGAACCCTCATGACCTAATCACCTCCTAAAGGCTCTACCTCCTAATACTATCATATTGGCAACACCTGAATTTTGAAGGGGACACATTGAAACCACAGCACCAACTAATTTGAACAAATTCTTTCCTTCAATTTCTCAAAAGCCAAGTTGAGTCTTTTAATCATAAGAAAGCATATTTAGAAGATTATAAACATTTCATACAGTCACAAATGCACACAGAGATCCTTTGAAAGGTAAACTTAACTTCCTTTAGAATACTGCTACTCAAAATGTGGTCCACCGGAAGGACAGAAATTGACAGTAAGGGCTTAGACACCCGTATGGCAAATTGAACAGAAAAATTTTTTGTCTTGTCATACCTAATATAGAAAACATTGGCTTGTATTTTGTAGGTCTTTGTAAATTTCCTTGAGATTGAAAATTAAAAAAAATTCTTTACAGCAGATAATTTGGGAAACAAAGTAATAGGTTGATCTATGGAAGTAACAGTTTGTGGAAAACTGATTTGCTTGGTATTTTACTTCTAGCATAACAATCTTCGGGGGAAAAATATCAAATGAAGGTATTGCGACTAGGGCCAAGCTCAATGTGCCAGAGTGGACTGTTGGTTTACAGTGTTCTGCTGCTTCTCTCCACTGGGTCCATCCCTGCTAGGGAAATTAAGAACCTCTCAGAACGTTGAGCCAAAAGCCATGAGAACAACAGCCTGGGGACCTAATTCCAAGGAGGAGAAGCATCAGGAGCTGCTCAGGGAATGTTCTCATTCCCAAGAGGCCCTGGCAGTGCCTGCCTGCTTAAGTTTTGGAAGTGCTGCGTCCTGGTGACTGCCGTGAATCTATTCCCAGGGAATGTGCACTGCCCATGTTGGGTTGTTGCTCAGCTGTTGTGTATTGAGAGTGTGGTTGGAATGTGATCATCTCTAATTCATTACCTAATGGTTGGTTTAATTTGTAGGTCTCCGGATCAAAAGGTGTCACACCTAGACCTGGTGTAAAGATCATCACAAGATCCAAGACTTGGGGTCTGATAGGGCTTCTAGGGTGTTTCTCCGGGAAAGAAGGAGTGCATTTTGCATGCGGAAAGAAATGGAGCAAATATTTGTGATAGGGAGCGGAAACTATAGCAGATGGCTTTGTTCATTCAAAACATTCTCTGTGCACCACTACCAA
Organism: Pongo abelii; assembly: GCF_028885655.2. Classification (NCBI taxonomy): domain Eukaryota; kingdom Metazoa; phylum Chordata; class Mammalia; order Primates; family Hominidae; genus Pongo; species Pongo abelii. Next base: position 168,287,029 of record NC_071990.2, read on the forward strand.
GCTCATCCAATGGGAGAATTTCACTTCCCATGGACTGGTGTGGACTGGGTAACAGGGGTCAGCATGCTCCCAGCAGGACTGCATGAGCGGACATAGTTTCACCACAGCTCTTTTCCCCTCTGCCCTAAGAATGTGTCAGGGATGAGGGCGCTCCTTTAGCCTTAATCCCCATGTGACGTGGCCGTGGAGAAGGGGCACGCCTGGGCTACTGCTGATGTGATTGTGAGCTGATGAGGTTTGGGGACTGCTCCAGCACAGCTAGACGAAGCTGACACACTAACCCACGGGAATGGAGGTCTAGTTCCTGTTGTTGTTGTTTGCATCATGTATTTACACTGAGCTTCCTTAAAAACCAGGGTAGCATATGAGAAGGCAAAGACTGTGATAGGGCTTCACTGATACTGTGATGAAGGGAAGAAAAGAATATGAAAGCTTATTGTGCGCTGAAGCCTGTGAGGGTGGGAGCCTGAGGCCACAAGTGAAGTCCCAGAAGCAGAAGGTAAGGCCCCCAGACCCATGTTCCCACAGGCGCTGTGCCAGGTGCTATAACCCGGAGGCAAGTAAGGGGCTCCAATTTCAGACACTCAGAGGCTAGTGACACTGTTATTGATAAAAGTGATACAGGTTTGTGAGGCAAAAGGAGTTTACTTTTACATCTTCAGAAACTTTGCCTTCATTGACCTTCCTCTTAGAATGTCCTTAGGACAATTTCACCAAGGCTCATCTTGCAAAGAACCTCAAAACATGTCTCTCCTCCAGGAATCAAACCAGCTCTGTTGCTCCCAGCCCTCCCTGACCTTCACCTCCCAACGTTAAGAACACACATCTGTCTCCTCCACCCAAGTATGAACTCCAGGAAGTCGAAGACATGTATGTTCGCCTTTGATCACTCAGTCTCTGGCTCAGCATCTGGTCCACGTGAGGCTTCCATCCGTGTTTGTCCTGTGTCCATGCCACAGTGAGGAATACGGAGCAGTACTTGGCATTGATCTGTGACTTCAAGGGTCTTATCATTGAAAAGAGTTGATGAATCAGCAAAGGCGGTTAAAAATTCAGTGTAAACTGTGTAGTAGGTAGGACTAGAGTAGGAAGTAAGAAAAGCATGGGTACTGCTATCCTAACGTCCCTGGAGAGGCACTCACAAAGAACCAGACAGATGAAGGAAGATAAAGATTCACTAGATAGAGTGAGGCTTGAGCTGGACCCTGGAGGAATTGGGTTGGGGAAAGAGAAAGGAAAGAGCTACTCGGGCAGGGAATGACATGAGCGACCCAGGGAAGAAGAAAAGGGTGCAGTGTTTGTTGGGATGAAAGGAGACCAGGTCTAGACGGTGCATGGAGGCAGCATGAGGCCAGGGAGGAGAAGGAATGGAAGTCAGGCAGGGAGGGGCATCTGGGGCAGGAAAATGGCATGCCACTATTGCAGCCTTTTGAGCAAGGCCCAGAAACACCTCCTTCTTACACGCCGCACACCATCTCCAGCTCTTAGCATGCCTGTGCCCACAGCGGCAGCCAAGTGGCTGGGCCTGGGGAAGCCTGGTGGCCTCCTGCAGGGACCAAGTGGCATGCAGCCCTTAGGAGCCAGATGTAGCCAGTGCAGTCCAAGAGTGCCTTACTGCCATTGGTGGAACCATAAATGCTACTTTGCTCTGCCTCACAGGGTCACTCCCCCTGTCCCTGGGCCTCAAGCCTCCTCTGCTTGACGTTAGCTAGGAGACTGTCCTGCAGGCACTTTTGGTAGCAACACTGCCTCAATTCAGTAAATGAAAGTTTCCAGTCCAGCCTAGGCAACATAGCAAGACCCCCATCTCTAAAAACAATAAAATAATAAAATAAAACAAAATAGCCAGACATGGTGGCCCGCACTTGGAGAATCCCTTGAGCCCACTAGTTTGAGGCTGCAGTAACTGTGATCACACCACTGCACTCCAGCCTGGGCGACAGAACAAACCTTGTCTCTAAAAGATAAAGAAAGAAAGAAATAGTTCACTCTGGATGACCCTCCCAGCAGGAAGGGTCGAGGGTGAGAAAGTCTGAATTTGAGCATGTGTCTGATTGCTCACTCCTCTTCTGTATCACCATGAAAACATTTAATAATAGTGCACTGTCCTTTTATAAAGAAGATGGTCTGGTCCCTGAAAGAAGTGCTTTGAGGACGAGCTTTAGGGCCAGAAGGACCCGGGTTTCTAGGGTGCTTTTCCAGCCACCAAGATGGATTTGAGGGGCCACCTCGAGGTTTTGTTTGGTCTCCACAGTGAACATAGAATAAGGCCCCTGGAGATGGGCCTGTGGTCAGGGAGCAAGAGGAAGTCACCTGGCCACCCTGGGACTCCGTTCATGACAAGAGGCTCCTGCAAGGATGATAAGAGCCCCCAAAGGCAGGAGGCCTCTTCTACCAGGGCCTTTCATTAAGGGTGAGTCTGGTGACTTAACTCCAAGGTCACATGGACAAAAAGTGGAAGGAGAAGGATTCTTCCCAGATGTGTCTGGCTCTGTCGGTAATGCCCTGCCTCCCTTTAGACTTCAACTGCCTAATTTCTAAATGGCATCAGAAAGATCTTAACCGCCTGAGGCGGGGAGCTCCAGTTAGCACCTCAGGATCCTCTGCCTACACACTCTAAGGTGCTTGTCCCATCCAGCCTGGCCTACCTGGCTCCATTCTGTTCGATATGAAGCAGTGTCTTAGAGAAGCGTCAACACCACTGAAAGCCAGAAAGCAGCCTCCTCCATTCACCTACTGGGCAGTGACACTTCTTGGGAACTCTGTCCTCCCCTGTTATACCCGGAATGTGGAGTTTTCCTGGGGCCTACGTTTTCCAGGTCTCTCCTCTATAAACGATGATGAGCAAGTAAACAAAATGGGCATGGATTTTAGGTTGTTGGCGTGGATGATATTTTAAAGTAACTTGTAATGCAGCTCCACGGGGGCAGGGAGGGGCTAGGAAATAAAGTGTTGGTCGGTGCTTCCAACCCTGGCCACACCTGGACATCACCTGGGAGCTTCTGACCTGCACCCAGGCCGCCCCGGAGGCTCTGATTCACCAGACGTTGGCTTTTTGTTGGTTGGTGTGTTTGTTAACTACCCAGGGGCAGCCAGAATTGAGCACAGGTGATTCATTTCCAACACAGAATAGCTGTTCACTCAACTGGAAAGGAAAAAAAATGTTTAGTGGTACTGCAATTTAAAAGTCATTTTACTGACTCAAGGAACTTCACATAATCTTTAAGAGTACTTAAGAATGTAATAATTTTCATTTTTTCTTGACTCTTTTTCATGAAAATTGGAGCGGTATGCCACCCTACCCAACATGGGTAGATTTTTTTTTCAAAACAGAAACAAACAAATATCCAACCTGCCAAAAAATGTGTTTGCTTTTCGCCAGTACTGTTACATTTTCCTGCGCTTTTAATTTCCCTTTAAATTCCCCGGAGAGGTCACAGGGCAGCGTGCCAGGGGCGCTTCCTGGACCAGCGCAGCTAGTGCCCAGGTGGCCTTGATGGGAGGGAGAAGCTCTGGTCCGAGAGTCCGGGCTCCATCTCCGTCCGCTTTGCCCGCCCTGCCCTCTCCACTGCCTGGGTCAGTCTCTGTCCTCAGCAGCCCTAGGACCTCTCGCCCCAGCTCCTACTTTGACTCTCCCGGGCTCCGCCCCTCTCCCGGGGGCCCCGCGGCGCCCACCCACGCTCTATCACCTATCCCAGCTTGGGGCGCAGCTGCCTCTTGACCCGGGGTTCCCTTGGTGCGGACCCCACAGTGCCCCCACGTCCAGCCTGGGGACTCACCATGGGCTCCGCGCCTCCAGCCGGTGGTCACAACACCAGCCACAGCCTGGCGACTGACGCGCGCCCTCCCTGCGCTCAGCCTCCCTGCGCCCAGCCTCCCCGAGCTCAGCCTCCCCACCCTTGGCCTCCGTGCGCTCAGCCTCCCCGCACTCAGCCTCCATGCACTCAGACTCCCTTCACCCAGCCTCCCCGAGCTCAGCCTCTGTGTTCTCAGCCTCTCTGCTCCCAGCCTCCCCAAGCTCAGACTTACTGTGCTCAGCCTCCTTCTCCACACTGCACTCAGCCTCCCTGCACTCAGCCTCCGTGTGCTCAGCCTCTGTGCACCTGGCTTCCCCGAGCTCAGCCTTCGTGTGTTCAGCCTCCCCGTGCTCTGCCTGCCCAGCGCTCAGCGTCTGAGGTCTCAGTTCTTGGTTTATTTTTCTCCTTCACCATTCTAGCCAAAAGCTACGTGGTTTGTGTTGGAACTTAATATTATTCCTTGCAGTAGAATTGTCTTGCTCTTTTTAGATTTGCTCCTTGAGGTGTTGGATTCTCAATTTCGTCTCCATTGTAACTCCATTGCCTAAAAATTAGGAGGCACTCGGGAACACCCTATGTGCGTTTTAAAAAAACACACGTACAATGTGTGATACTTAAAATTATACTTAAAAATATAGCCTAATAATGCCTAGTTGAGTTAAATAACTGTGGAAATAGAAGTGATTTTCTGTTTATTATTCAATTGATGACATCGTTCCATCCTTTAAGCCACTTTCAGAGGTCAGAATCCTGGCACCAGGAGGGTAAGCAGGGTGGCCTGGGCACACTTGAGATAAGGGGAAACTGTGATTGAGTCCCTGTTCACATGGGGGCACAGGTTCTTATGGAGAGGGGGGTCTAGAGGGAGCCCAGGACAGCCCTGAGCCTTGTCTGCTCCTTTTACCAACCATCTGAACTTAACCCAGCGCTTAACGTGAGCTTCAGTTTCCTTGTGGGCACACGGCTTCAAGAAGGGACTGCTCTGTTATTCATCCAGAGCGGCTTCACCGTAGTATAGCATAGATTCTCCTCATTAAGCAGCTATATTGTTGGGGAAGAAAAGGAACTGATAGGGTCATGTTCTTTCCTTTTTTTTTTTTTTTTTTTTTTTTTGAGACAGAGTCTTGCTCTGTCGCCCAGGCTAGAGTGTGGTGGCACAATGTCGGCTCACTGCAACCTCCACCTCCCAGGTTCAAGCAATTCTCATGCCTCAGCCTCCTGAGTATCTGGGATTACAGGTGCGTGCCACAACACCCTGCTAAGTTTTGTATTTTTAGTAGAGGCGAGGTTTCACCATATTGGCCAGACTGGTCTTGAACTCCTGACCTTGTGATCCGCCTGACTTGGCCTCTCAAAGTGCTGGGATTACAGGTGTGAGCCACCTCGACCGGCCTGGTCATGTTCTTTTTGAAAATTGGAAAGATGAGTGAGCTATGCATCTATTTCAGTTACATTAAAATCATGATACTTTATAAAATTATAATACTTTTTTGATCATTTTAAACTCAACATTATCTTGAACCACATTTAAGCATGTAATAAATTTTATTTTTTCTTGTATGTTTTTGATGAAAATTGGACAACTATAACAATTATCTCTCTGCTGCTTGAATTCTTCGATCATTCCTGCACAGGAGTCTAGAGAGTTGGTCCTGCACATATGTGGGGACCCTTTTCCACCCAAGCGACAGAAACTGCTGCCAACAGGAGCAAGGCCCCTGGGAAACAGGCATTCCTTCTTCCTCATTGTGAGGTGGAAGGGGTGGCTGGGGGGATGGCCTTTCTGTGCTTTTGTATTCAGTGGCTCCACAAAGACCTACTTGCCACCTGGCCATAATAGGGAAAAACAACTGAGGTTACTTCCTGTTTCTCTCCATTTGTTCACCCTACTGTGACAGAGCAGACCTCACCCACTCGGCCATCAGAGGCTGCAGCCAGGACGGAGTGCTGACTTAACAGGAAGAAAATGAAACCGTTTTGAAGGGAATTTCTTTACTGATGACTAAACAAGTTCCCTTCTCCTGTCCTGCCGGCCTGTGAGAGACTACGTGTTGGCAAGAGTTAGGCTGGAGGTTTGAGCCCTGGTTCCTGGATCTCCTGATCTCTGACGGTGGCCAAGTCCATGAACCTTTCTGGCCCTCCATGCTCTCATCTGCAAAATAGCGCCTGCGTCATAAGTGGGTCAAAGGAGTTAAAGAAGTCAATATCTGCACAGCGTTTGGAGCAAAGTCTAGCAGATACTAAATACTTTACAATGATTAGTAATTATTGTCACCTCTCATTTAGTCATTATTGTCACCTCTCATATGCTCAGCAGAAAATGTTTTAAAATAGCTATAAACAATTTATCAAAGAAGAAATACAGGCCAGGCACGGTGCCTCACGCCTGTAATCCCAGCACTTTGGGAGGCCGAAGCAGGTGGATCACCTGAGGTCAGGAGTTTGAGACCAGCCTGGGCAACATGGTGAAACCCCGTCTCTACTAAAAATACAAAAATTAGCCGGGCGTGGTGGCACATGCCTGTAATCCCAGCTACTCGGGAGGCTGAGGCAGAATTGCTTGAACCCGGGAAGTAGAGGTTGCAGTGAGCCGAGATTATGCCACTGCACTCCAGACTGGGCAACAGAGTTAGACTTTGTCTCAAAAAAAAAAAAAGTATATATATATGTATATATATATATATATATATATTTAAGTATATATATAAATCTTTAAAAATATATATAAATATATATAAATATATATATATATATATTCTGTATTTAATTGCCATTTTTAAAATGTTTCAAATGTCCATTAAGCCACTACTGATAAAGTATAGCAACCTCCCTGGCAAATGCATGGCAGCATTGGCTATGTTCCTCCCCTTATTGGAGGGGCTTTCGCAGAGGTAGGAGACGGCCCCATGGTGCAGTTCCGTTTACCAAACATGAGTGTGCTGGGTTCTAGAGCATGGAACTCCTTAGGTGTAAATATTTGCTCTGCCACTTGACAGCCATGTAGAGTTGGGCAAGTAATCCTTGGACTTCAGTTTTCTCCTTAAAAATGCCCACCCCATAAGCATGGGGTCCTACAAGACTCTGCATGATCTACCCCAACTCCCCAATGTCTCATCCAGGGCCCCCCTCTGGGCTCACTCCTCATTAGCCAATCAAACTTCCCTGTGGCTCAGTCCTGCCATGCAGCTGATCCCGCTGCCAGGACCACTGTCCCTAGGATCTGATGGGCCAGCCCTTCACCTTCTTAAAGTCTTTGCTCAGATTCACCTATTCCATAATGCCTTCCAGAAGTGCCTAACACTGCAGGCTGCCTCCACCACCCCATCGCCCTTCACCTACTAGCTTGCTCTACTCTTCTTTTTCCATCGTGCATATCACCTTCTCATTCACTACACAGTTCCCCTTGTTATTTATTATTCACTCTCTCCACCCCTAGTATGTAAGCCCCATGAGGACATTTTGTTTAGTGCTGCATCTGAACTCTCTGAATGGCATCTGGCACGTATCAGACACGTGGTTCACAGATGAATATAGTTGCCATATGGTGGAATGCACATAGGGTACCCAGTGCACAGGGGGTACCGCAGGCATGTCGAGCTGTGCTGGTGGGCAGCATTCACCCCTACCCTTCTCTGACCAAGAATCCTCATCTCCCTTTGGAGTACTACCCCCCCAACACACCATAAGGTCCTGGGAAGACTCATACCACAGCTGCCCTCTCCTTGAAATCTGCAGCCTGAAGAAAGTGGCCTAAGTGCAGAGCACAGCTGCAGATCCATCCACAGCCCTGAGAGAATTCGCATTAGCTCCTGTGGACTGGATCCCCGGCCTACCTTGGTTCTTCAGTTTTTCCTTCCTCTCCTTTTTGAGCCCAGAGCCTTCTAATCATTTTCTTCTTTAATCACATTGAAGCAGAGCTGGCTTCTATTGTGAGAACAAGGAAGAAAAAAATTTTCTCTACCCTCTTAGGTTCAGTGATGGGGGTGTGTGAATTAAACTGACAACAGACAGATTGACAAGAGAAAAATCATACAAATGTTTGCTAAGTCATGTGTACTCATGGGAGCACTCGGGGTGGTTAGAATTAGGGGTCTATAAGGGAAAGGGAATAGAAAGAAAGGGTAATTAAGGAAAGCACATTACTATTTTTTTTTTAAGTAGAGATGGAGTTTCTCCATGTTGGTCAGGCTGGTCTGGAACTCCTGATCTCAGGCGATCCGCCCACCTTGGCCTCCCAAAGTGCTGGGATTACAGGCATAAGCCACCGTGCCCGGCCCGAAAGCACACTACTTTTTGGAAAGATAAATGGGCCCTCAGGAGAACAGACAGAAGGTATGACAGTCTTGTGACAATGTCTTTCTGGGTGGGATGCCAACTTCTCTTCTCTGAAAAAAGATTAGAGTTGCTCCTGGGAGGGGATTTATAATAACTGAGTTCTTTTGCTGGCTCCTGTTTTAGGCAGGTAAGGGATTTCAGGAACTCAAATACCTTCAACTCAATAGTTACAATAATCCTTATACCAAAGTGGTGTATCTTGAGGTGGCATTTCCTGATCCCCTTCACTAGAAACCAAAGAATCCTAAAAATAGATTTTGCTTTCTTATCTATTTAAATGCTTTTACAGAGAGTAAAACCAAGGTTAGAAAGACTTTTTTTAAAAAAAATTAATAACTGGACTAAGCCCTAGATGTGTTCACCTACAGTTCCTGCCCAAATTACCCCCAAATAGTCACTTTCACAAACTGAAAAACTGCACAGTGTTATCACATTCTGCAAACTGTAAGTGGGAGCTGTCAAGTCACAAACAAAGCTGCCGATGAATCCTACTGGCAGTCATGAAATATGTGTTAATTACCAGCAGAATCTGATACTGAAAAAATAATGTTTAAAAATCCCCTCATCCTTCCCAGTACCCATGGCCTCTAGCTTTCATGGAGACCCTGTTAGCAAAAGGGCATCAATTTGTTTACCCATCTCTGGTTGCTACTGGTGTGCCTGTAGAATTGATGTTTGCATTACCAGCTTTCTGGCTGCTATGTTGAGACATCATCAGATTATAAATGTACTTGGGTGTGTAATACTTTAGGTAAAGATGGATACAAAAGGTAATAGAAGAGTAAACAAGGCAAGCTTTTCTAGTGTAAACTGGAGCACTAAATTCTAGCAGGAATGGAGAATCCCATCCTGTTTAAAACTCTAACAAAGAAGAAGGACAGTTTGAATGAGTGTGGAGAAAACAGGTGGTCACCAGTACGCCAGTTCCATTTCTGATTCAACGGAAGCTTTTACTTAGTCATCCCACCTCCTTTTAGATTTCTTCAAGTGCCAAGAAAGTAAGTTCCCTTTTACGGGAGCTGTATTGATCATTTCCGATAAATCAACTAAATGAGATGAGTTGCTCATTTAGTAAAATGCATTGTCACTTTCTCATTGGTGCAAGAGATATTTGTGCACATTTACATTGTGCGAGCAAGTGCACCCGGAGCATGAACGTAAATGACAGCTCCTTCGTTCCGGCTGCTGGGAGGATGCACTCTAAGAGGAGAGACGAGGTGAGCACAAAACTAGCCACGCTCAGGGCAGAGCATGGTCAGCATCAGAGGAGAGTTAGAAAGTTGGGGCGTTTAGGTTGATTCCATGTCAACCTAGATGCCCATCAGTGACAGATTGCATAAAGAAAATGTGGTACGTATACACCATGGAACACTATGCAACCATAAAAAAGAATGAGATCATGTCTTTTGTTGGAACATGGATGAAGCTGGAGGGTATTATCCTTAGCAAAATAACACAGGAACAGAAAACCAAATACTGCATGTTCTCACTTATAAGTGGGAGATAAATGATGAGAACTCACGACCACAAAAAAAGAACAACAGACCCTGGGGTCTACTTGAAGGGGGACAGTGGGAGGAAGGAGAGGAGCAGAACAGATAACTATTGGGTACTGGACTTAATGCATGGGTGGTGAAATAATCTGTATAACAAACCCCTGGAGCCTGAGTTTACCTATATAACAAATGTGCACAGGTACCCCGAACATAAAATAAAAGTTAAAAAAAGAAAGGGTAAGAAACAGTTCCCACCAGGAGGTGATATTTGAGCTTTAACATCTAGCAATGCCTTCCACAGGCAGAAGCCAAGGGCCAGGCACAGAGGCGGTTAATTCTCTAAAGCAAAAGCACAAACGGGGTAGCATTGGCTGCTGCAGAAGTAGCTGGAGAGGACAACGGCTGAAAGAGGAGGGCACAGCCGCCTCGTGGGCCCTGGCTCTGGCCGTGTGCAGGGGAGCCCCTGGGCAGGGGCCGCGACAGTCCCCCTCCACTACCACCTTTTCTTTGCAATCTCCAAGACCGGCAGCATTTTAAAGCATGAGTTAAATATAGGTAAACGTGTGAGTCAACGAGTTCATAAGAGCAAAAAGGACCAAACAAGGATTTCAAATCGTAATTGAAGGAAAACAGTCAAAAATTGATTCCTTTACTCTCTCAAAGATATGGAACATTTAGCAAAGAGCTAAGCCAAGCTATCTCATCCTGAAAATGACACACCAATTACATTCTGAACCACATCCATGTTCAAATCTGAATTGATATCTAATTCCAAGCACATAATGCATGAAGTACTTTTGTTTAAACCTTATTTCTTTGTTTGCTTAAAGAAACCCAGAAAAGGGAAGGCAATTGAAAATTAATCATGTCTGCTGAGATTACAATGATCACAGATAATTTTCCCATTTCACTTTCTCCTAATTGGTCTTTTATTTATTTCAATTTTACTATTGGATAGTCATGAGTTTTTGTTTGTTTGTTTGTTTGTTTGTTTGTTTAGATGGAGTCTCGTTCTGTTGCCCAGGCTGGAGTGCAGTGGCATGATCTTGGCTCACTGCAACCTCCGCCTCCCGGGTTCAAGAAATTCTCCTGCCTCAGCCTCCGAAGTAGCTGGGACTACAGGCGTGGGCCACCACACCCGGATAATTTTTGTCTTTTTAGTAGAGATGTGGTTTCACCAAGTTGGCCAGGCTGATCTCGAACTCCTGACCTCAAGTGATCCACCCACCTTGGCCTCCCAAAGTGCCAGGATTACAGGCAGGGGCCACCATGCCCAGCCATGGAGTCTTTCTTAAAGGACATCAGTGATCTAGTATTTTCATTTATTGCAAATTATAAAATAAAATTTGTACTTGATTATAAGTTTTTGTAAGATATTAAATTTTTTGAGACTAGAAAAACCAAATGAATAATATCCTCCAGTCAGTCAAATTATTTGATATCCAAATACAATGGGTTTCCTGAGGCATCTGAGGAGGCTTGCGGAAGCTGTGTGAGAGGCGTTTTTATTTATCTAACGGTTTCTTCTTGTGCATTCATCTTCATGGCAGATTGAGGCTGGAGAGCAGCAGAGGTTTGGACCTTGCCAGAGGTTCATTTTTTTGTTGTGGTTTTTGTTATTTTTAAGACATTATTTGACCAAGAAGCATCAGTTCTGAATCAGGGCAATGACTTTCTCACTTTGGATTTATTATGCCCTTATTTATTTAAGATGAGCTGAAAGAGGCCACCAGCAAAGGACACCCAAGAAGTCCTTACAACTGGTAGAGGAAGCAAGAAGAAGACAAAAAGGGAAAATGCCCACCCACCCCACACTGCTAAATCTGTGAGATGACTGTTTTTTTCCAAAATGAAATTAAAATTGAAGTGGGAGAAGAATCTTAGTGAACCAGAATGTTTCTAAGAAATTCGGACTCAGTGGCTACTGTGAATGTGTAGCTCAGGTATCCCTGACCCGATGGTGTTTCCTGGTGCAGCGGGGCTGGCAGGGGCAACATGGAAGGTGGAATCTTCCTCACTGCAAGAGGGAATGGAAGACACATGCCCGCAATTGCTGGGAAAACCAAACCCCAACTGGTTGCTCTGACAGCCTGCTGTCCTAACAGTTTGCCCTCAGGAACAGCAGACAAGTCCCCCAGGGGTGGGAGCTTGATAGCCAACAGCCACAATTGCCTGAGCCACTGTGCTGGTGACAGGCAGGCAGGCCCCTTTGAGGCACTACTAAAGTCTTTTTGTAACCAAATAGGCAAGTCTTTTTTCTAATATCAGATATATATATTTGAGATAGGGTCTTGCTGTGTCTCCTGGGCTGGAGTGCAGTGGTGTGATCAGGCTCACTACAGCCTCAACTTCCTGGGCTCAAGCAATCCTCCCACCTCATCACCCCGAGTAGCTGGGACTACAGGTGTACACCACACCCAGCTAATTAAATTTTTTTTGTAGAGATAGGGTTTTGCTATGTTGCCTAGGCTGATCTCAAACTCCTGGACTCAAGCAATCCTCCCAGGTTAGCCTCCCAAAGTGCTGGAATTACAGGTATGAGCCTTTGTGTCCAGCCAAAACTAAAAGTTTTTTAAAAAAACATAATTATATTAGTCCTCAGGTTTTTAAAATTGCAAATGCATAGAACAGAATCATAACAAGTGAGGAAAATAATAAATCTAAGGCTGAAAGAAAAATGTCAGAAGAATCCACTTCAGGTTGACTTGGCCATCTTAGTAAATGACAGAGTTGGAGCACTGTCATCTTGGACAAACACCACCACTTTAACTTCCAGCTCCCTTTCTAGTCTCATGCATTTCAAGGAAATCACTTCTCTTCTAACAACAAGCAGTCAGAAAGAGCAGACAGTAAAACACAGATAAGACAGCTCGGGCACAGAGGCAGGTTGGGGGGAAGTCTCTTGGGTAACTGCCAAACTTTACCCTCATACAATGGGCCCCACTAAAACAGTGGGCCTTAATAAGCACATTCTTTTCTCTTCAGGTGCACTAAGATAGGGAAGCTAAAAGCGGAACTCGGGGGTGGATTGGGAGCGGGTGTACGCCTGCAGCTATAGAAAGATGTATGGGAACAGACACACAACTCTCCCTCCCAGATAAGCACAACAAAGAGACACAGAAGCAGTCCAAGCCTCTGATAAACTTTCCCCTGCCGAATCCTTAAAAACTCTTAGTCTGTAAGAGAAAGTGCCTCTGACCTCACTTGGCCAGAAGCCCCTCTCAGGTTTATTCTCTAAAATAAACCTGTCTTTGACTGTCAAGGCACTTTTCGTGTTTCTTTCCTCTTTCTTTAATTCTTACAGTAAGGAGAACCTTGGAGCATCAGGAGTTTTAAATCTGTCTTTATATATTTCTATCCTTGGGCACAATGAGCACGTATAATTTTATAATTTAAAAAATTGGATAGAGAAAGCTTTAAGTGAAAATTGTTCTATTCTGTGATGCCTGAAGGTCAGTTGCACAAGGCAGAATTTTCCATGCCCACAGGTCTGCAGTAGCAGAAGTGTGTGTGTGTGTTTGTGTGTGTGTTGGGGTGGGGTGGGAGGAACAGCATAAAGTCAGCTAAATGTGAGACAGCTCTGGGTCCTTCCAACATTACTGGTAAACAAACACATGCCATGTCAACACAGCCTGTTGGAAATGTATAGTTCATAGTCTAATGATATTAAAGAACCAGTCTGCAGAGTGAATCCCCTTTAAGCTTCATGAAAGCCACCTAGATGTGCACCAGTCTACTGGTGCATTACCCAGCTGCCAAGTGTCCTGAGAGGGGGATTAATAATTTGTCCACAATACCAAGTACTTGAAATTTTTTCTCTCTAAATTTCCTGAACAAAATCAACAACACTAACAAGCTGTACGTACCAGAGTCAGCTAGCAATGCTCTGAAAACAATAGCAGGCTCTTTAGTCCCAGCTGAAGGAACAAGTCTTTCATTCTCTGCAATCCCATCTGGGGATGTTATTGGTGCTATTACAGTTAAAGAAATCCATGCATTGCAGAACAGTTAAGAATCTGAAACACTGGTCTGTAGAATGAAAGAGTGACTCAGGATGTTTTGATCAACCCAATCTAAGTACATGAAGCAATCTAAGTACCTAGGGACGTTCATGCCAGCAAGCCCGGCACAGCCCCAGCAAGCCACACAGGACGCTTCTGTTTATGCATCCCACAGATGTGGTCCAAAAAAGACAAATGGTACTGATTGGAGTCTGTTTCATTAAAAACTGACTCTGAAGGAGTTTCTCATAGAGAAGATCAGAACCATTTTGAGCTTTGGAGAATTTGGTTGGACCTGGAGGAGGGGCTGGCTTGAGAGAGAGGGAAGTGAGCAGGGAGCCCTCTGGCACTTTGCAAAGCCCAGGGCAAGTGGGTTTCCTCCTCTTCCCTCCCACTCACCAGCTCTCTCCTTCCTCTTCCTCCAGGGCTGGCAGGGCAGAGGTGACACCAGTGGGCGTCAGCTGACCCTGTTCCTTCCATGCCCAGGTCTTCCCTCATTCTGGGTGCCGTGCCCACCCCCTCCCACCTCTTCAGACACTTCATGCCCTCCCTTCTCCTCGTTAGAAAATCCCTGTAGCTTACTATGGAGCAATTGAGCCATCTCCATTTGCCTTGCCGTGCTCACCCTAATGGTACTAACCGGGTTTTACAGCAAAAAAATGGAATCTTCGGCCATCATCACTAAGTACGTGCACATGGGGTTCAGTGCTGGGGAGGCTACGGAAAATCGAGACATCAGGTGATTCCAGCCAGTGTATTCCCAGATTTCCAGTACCACTGGAAACAGGCTCCCCTGGGTTCAGAAAGCACAGGACTATTTCTTAGAGATCTTCAGGTAATTAGATCTCACTCTGTCCCTTCACTTCCCAGCTCCTCATTTATCATCCTAACCAGATCTATTTTAAAACAAAGGTAAGTGTAACATAAAAACTACACACAGCAAAATATCATCGGTGTGATCACAATATTCTCCCGTGCTGCTGCACGCGGTGCTACATTGAGAATATTAAGAACGCATTTTTCTAAAATTCTGGTAAATATTTTATTGTGGACATGTGAGTATAATTTCTTCTGGAAGTTGCTGGGCTGCAAGCCCAGATAGGTATCCCTAGAAAAGGTGCTCATAACTTTTTATCTCCACAAAATATATGCCTGCTGTTGACAGTAGGGAGATAAAGTCATCTCTTTAGTGCAGCTTTGACTATAGCCCCGGCTGCCCCCTGGATCCAGTTGGCCTGAGAGCATCATGATTTGTAACAAATATGAAACTATGTGAGCTCATCTATTATTCAGTTTTCTTTAATTGACACTTCCACTCCTCTGGATGTCCCTCCGCAGACCCTGGGATGACACAGAAGCAGGCGCTCGTTGTCCTTTAAGTGGATGAACGAGGCCCTTTGTTTGAAGTCTCTGTCTCCTGTGTGCTGCGTGTGCCCTTTTTCTGCGGCATGACGACACCACAGATGAGGAGGGCCACAAGGGGCAGCGAGTGTCTCGGAACTCTGTAGCTCCATTGTCTCCGCGGTGCTGGGCTGCAGTCAAGCCAGGTTCACCCTTACAGGGCTGCACCAAGGGACGAGATGTGACAGTGACAGATGATGGCCAAGGCCATCTTACCGAGTGCCAGGCACTGGCCTCGGCACCTGCTGTGCTCTGTCTGGGGAAGCGGGAACGGAGATGAAGCGGCCCCACGGCTGTCCCTCCCCAAGAAAGGGGTGGACCTGGGACTGGAGCCAGCACAGGCGATGCATGGCCCCCGTCGGAGCCGTCCAGTGCCCCTCGGCGCCTGTCCTCCTTCTCGTTTTCCCAGATAGCTGGTTTCGTATAAGTGTTTTTGTTTGTTTTTTATTTGTTTGTTTGCTTGTTTTGAGACGGAGTTTTCTCTTGTTGCCCAGGCTGGAGCGCAATGGCATGATCTCGGGTCACCGCAACCTCCGCCTCCCAGGTTCAAGCGATTCTCCTGCCTCAGCATCCTGAGTAGCTGGGATTACAGGCATGCGGCACCACACCCGGCTAATTTTGTATTTTTAGTAGGACAGGGTTTCACCACATTGGCCAGGCTGGTCTCCAACTCCCAACCTAAGGTGATCAGCCCGCCTCGGCCTCCCAAAGTCCTGGGATTTACACGCGTGAACCACCGTGCCTGGGCTCGTATAAATGTTTTTTAAACAACTTCCTGGAGTAAAGATTTCCTGCTTTCATGATGCTAACTCAGGAACCCCACGCCGACCCCTCCATCGTGAGCTATAGTAAGGAAACAGGCCGTTTTCTCTAATCCCCCAACGGTCTTAACTTGAATGTTGCTGGCCTCTCGACCATGAAGCAACAGTGGCAAGTGCATGTTGGGAGGTAGTCCAAAGTAGATTTGCAGGGATGTTTCCCTCCCTGCTCCAACAGGACATCCCTATGGGATGAGGTACAGAGAGGAGCACACCCAGCTCAGCTCCCTCCGCTGACCCCAGGCCCTGAGGCAGGCACCGTCCAGAAGGGAGCCCTGTCTGCCTTGAACTGGCTATGAGTTGGTTGTTGCCACTCCTACCTGAGTGATGGGGGACCCCTCCCAAAGAGTTTCCCTGCCTTTATCTACACGATTGACAAAGCAGTTGCGTCCAGTCAGTGATGAATGTGAGACCTCGGAAGTTAAGGTGAGTCTTCTTATTGATGTTACTAGAAGACGGGAGAGGCTGTGGGAAGCTGATCTCTTGCACAGATCTACAGGGGCGGAGAGGTGAGCTAAAGTCCAGGGCTTGCTCAGAGAGGGCAGTGGGTGTTGGAGGGGGACTGGGGTTCTCACGCCCCAGGGACCAGGTATCCCCCTCTCCATGAATGCTGTGGCCATGCAAATCAGGCTCTCGTTTGCAAAAGGGAAAGATTTGTTCCAAAACATTTGAGATGATGTGTGCTGGGGGAGTTCTGTGTATCTATTCTTTCGATGAAGGAAATAAAAGCAAAATCCTACTTGCCTCCACTCCTACAAAGAACATCGTAAATCACAGAATTTCAGCCTCAGTCATGTGTATATTGGCTGTTTTTAATTATGGCAAAGAAAGTATTGACCACAGAAAAAATACCTTTCTAAAATAACAGTGGGAAATGAGAGTGAGTTCTCACTCTGCATGACACTGTGGGCAGTGGGCTGGAAGGGCTGTGGCCCAGGCCTCTTTCTGTTCACCGCGTGTCTGCGGATCCTTTTCACATCTGTAGGATCTGTAGTTATATCCCTTCTTTCATTCCTGGTCTTGATAATTTGTTGGTTTTTTTTTTCTTGATCAATCTTGCTAAGGGTTGCTTAACCTAATTTTATTTCTAAAGAATCAACTTCGGACCTTGTTAATCTCCCCTATTGTCCTGTTTTGCTGATTTCTGCTGTGGTCATTATTCATCAGAGGTTTTAAATCTATGGTCCATGGAACCCTCAAGGTCCTAAATCCACTTCCTGGGAGGCTCCTGAAGTCTTACCTGGTCTCCCACTTGGCCCCACAGCACTGGGACAGGCCCTTTGCGTACTGGTTAGGAACTTGAACTCAGGCCAACCTGCGCATGAGCTCAGCTGTAAAACTAAATAGGTGTGAGGTGAATGTGTCAGTTGCTTTACCCTCAGAGACTCATTTTCTTTTTTTTTTTTTTTTTTTTTGAGATGAAGTCTTGCTCTCGTCACCCAGGCTGGAGTGCAGTGGCGCTATCTCGGCTCACTGCCACCTCCGCCTCCAGGGTTCAAGCGATTCTCCTGACTCAGCCTCCCAAGTAGCTGGGATTACAGGTGCCTGCCACTATGCTTGGCTAATTTTTGTATTTTTAGTAGAGACAGGGTTTCACCAAGTTGGCCAGGCTGGTCTTGAGCTCCTGACCTCAGGCGTCCCCCTACCTTGGCCTCCCAAAGTGCTGGGATTACAGGCGTGAGCCAACGCACCCAGCCAGAGACTCATTTTCTACACTTGTAAAGAGAAAGAAGGTTGCTGTGAGGCTCAAGCTTGCCCATGCGTGCAAAGCAGTCAGCACCAGCATCTTGACGCTCTACCTATTGGTGGATATGTGAGAAGCCACCTCCAGGACTTATGCAGATGTTATGAATTTTGAATACGATGCATAATGATTAAATCAAGCTAATTAATCTATCCATCACTTCAAAAGTTTGACATTTTTGTGATGAGAACGTTTGAGATTTTCTCTCTTAGTGATATGAAAATGTACAGTCTGTGTCCTCTTAATTCGGTGGCCTCCACCTAGAAGTGAAAGGAAGATAACTGCCGAGTCAGCTAGAGACAGCATATGGTCATGGCTTTAGCGAAAAAAGAAGAGAAAGTTAAGAGCAAAAGAAAATTGCCAAGAAGTGATCAGAAGAAGAAAAAAGAGAGAAGGTGGGGAAAAGAAAAGAAAACTTTTTAAGAAGAGAAAGCAAGATGGAGTGTTTCTCTGTACACATGCATCAGAATGCAGACAGAGGGCTGTGGGCCAGCAGGCAGTGGAGAATGGCCTGGCTGGGCCCGTGCCCTGCACAGGTTCATTAAGGGACTGTGCCTTAGATTATCTCCCTGGCACCACAGATTCGATCAAAAATTTCAGAGCAGGCCGGACGAGATGGCTCACGCCTATAATCCCCTCACTTTAGGTGGCTGAAGCGGGTGGATCACCTGAGGTCAGGAGTTCAAGACCAGCCTGGCCAACGTGGTGAAACCCCATTTCTACTAAAAATACAAAAATTAGCCAGACATGGTGGTGGGCACCTGTAATCCCAGCTACTTGGGGGGCTGAGGCAGGAGAATCACTTGAACTCAGGAGGCTGAGGTTGCAGTGAGCCAAGATCTCGCCGTTGTACCCCAGCCCAGGTGACAGAGTGGGACTCTGTCTCAAAAACAAAAACAAACAAAATTTCAGAGCAGATACAAAGGCAAAAATAAGAGACTGTGGGGAGCAAATAAAATCTTTGCAATCTTAGGTTACAGACTTCAGTCCTGGCTTGAACTTTTCTGACTAGTTTGGCAAATTCTTTCATCTCCACATTCTTGTAAGTAGAAATAAAAAGGTTGAACTAATTAATTTTTCAAATTTCAATAAAAACTCTTCTATTTTTATGCTTCCAAAAGTTATGTGTTTGTGTGCATGCTTGCGTATGTGTGCATGAGTGTGTTTGTGCGCATGTGTACATTTGTGTACGTGTGTGTTTGTGTATGTGTGCTGTGTGTGCACCTAAGTGGTGGGAAGAAGCTGAGGATCTTATCTTGCTATCATATTCCATAAGTGGCCTTAAAAAGCAACTGAAACCATAGACCACGTTCTGGGTTGAATCTTGTCCCCAACATCCCCAAATTAATATTAATATATCAAAACTCTAAATGCACTGTGACTGTATTTGCAGAGAGTGCCTTTAAGGAGGTAATTTTAAGGTTAAACGGGCACATACGTGAGGGCTGTGATCCAACAGAACTGGCATCCCTGTAGGAGAAGGAAGAGATACCAAGGCTCTATGAGGATGCAGTGCGGGAGGTGGCCGTCTGCAAGCTAGGAAAGAGGCCTCACCAGGGACTAGCCTTGCTGGCATCTTGATTCTGAACATCCAGCCTCCAGAACTATAAGAAAATAAGTATCTGTTTTTTAAGCCACCCAGTGTGTGGTATTCTGTTAAACTGGCCCAAGTAAACAAATACAGATCAATGGCTGTCCTAAAGAATCACTCAATATTGACTGTCCTCAAACCAAAGTCATTGCTCTCGGCAGACTTGGATACACCTTTGAACATGCTGACCCATTAGATTACGTAGGGAACAGTTCCAGTTAGTTTTGTGTCTCAGATACCCTTCATCCTGTAGAAGCAGGGTAAATATTTTTTGAATGAATAACTGAACTATTCTGGGCCTGGTGGCATACTATCCTGCTCAAAGTGAAATACTCAATAGATAGTTGTTATAATTTCCTCATAAAATCAGCTGTTGAGCTCTGTGCACTGTCTGGGGTTGGCTTTTCAGGACACGCCCATGCATCTGCAGTTCTCAGAGCCTGCCCTCCCGCTCTGGTGACAGGATGGCATCGGGAGTGGCATCAGGAGTGGCATCTGGAGTGGCATGTGCTGTGTTGTGGAAGCTTGTATCTGGGAGGCACTCATAATTACGCTTTCAGAGGTAGACGAGGGAAGACCTAGGACACAGTCATCAAGGGAGGGGACTCCGGATGAATGAGATCTGGGGCAAGGCCTCCCATAAGTGGAGTGGCCAGCACTCCCAATTCTATGAGCTGGACGGTACCTAGGCTGATGACATAGGGTCACTTTAGTTATTTTTGGTCACTGCATCCTACCCTCCCTGCCGTGAAAACACATGGCCAGGAAGGGAGACACAACTACCTAGAAAAGGAGACTGTGATATTGACAGAGTCACATTGCAGGGTCTCTTGTGAGAGGACACAGTTGGTTAAATCCACCTTCAATAAAATCTGCCTGAAGTATTTCCTGAGCCTGGTCTTGTATTTCTTGCCATATGGCAATGGCTCCCAACCTGGTGGCACATCAGCCCTTTCCCAGATCTACTGAATTAGTATCCCTAGATCTGAGGTCTGGAATATCTGTTTCTTAAAACACTTCCCATCCATTTCAGATGCAGCTAACCCAGCCCTTACAGCAGGCACTAGGAGCCGACATAGTATGGATGAAACCAGCAGTTTGATTGTTCTAGGGTCTCTTAGTTCTGATACAGGAAGTACTGATAGATAAACCTACACTGAAGAAGGTTCTTTGGCTTCCCTCAATACTTTTTTTCCCTTCAATAATTTTTGAGACTAGAAAGAGGTCATGAGACCAAACATTTAAGGACTGATGTCAAATTGTCTGAGGTTCTAGGGCAGTACTTGCTAAATATTTGGGATCTAAAACTGCTTCCTGAAGATTCCCTATTGTATTTTGCAGGTTTCCATCCACACCACCTCCATAAGGTGGGATGGTCCAGTTCCAGCAAGGATGTCGCTGATAATGACCCCACTGGCTTTCATCAAGAGCTAATGTAAAGAACATTTGGGCATCTTTGGCCAGGCGCGGTGGCTCACGCCTGTAATCCCAGCACTTTGGGAGGCCGAGGCGGGTGGATCATGAGGTCAGGAGATCGAGACCATCCTGGCTAACACAGTGAAACCCCGTCTCTACTGAAAATACAAAAAAAAAATTAGCTGGGCGTGGTGGTGGGCACCTGCAGTCCCAGCTACTCAGGAGGCTGAGGCAGGAGAATGGTGTGAACCCGGGAGGCGGAGCTTGCAGTGAGCCGAGATCACACCACTGCACTCCAGCCTGGGCGACAGAGTGAGACTCCATCTCAAAAAATAAAAAAACAACAAGAACATTTAGGCATCTTCGAGAAGCTGCATTTAAGGATACTACTATCCATTATGTTGTATATAATCCAAATACACACATAACAATTTTCTCCAAGAAGTGTTTCTTGTTATTTGATATTGAGATTATATGACTCTTACTTTAAACTTTGTCTCTGCTACCAGGAAGCTCAGAGCTAAATTTTGTGCTCATAACATAATAATTAAGTGTGAGATAAGAAGGCAAAACACAATAGACATCTTAATTTTTTCATTCCTCAGGAATATAAAAGTGTAGGTGTGCATTAAATGGTTAAAGATAAAAATCTCAGAATGCTGTAACTAGGGAGGGTTTTGAATGTGCACAAGAGTTCCAGAGTTTTTTGAGTAGTAAAGACTTTTTTGAAATAGTAAAAATTACAGTTAACCTTAAGCTGGGGGAACGCTTTGCATATTGCCTCATAATCCTCACCAGGGTCACCTATGTTCAACTATCCCCACAGACAGAAGAGGAAACAGACATGGAAGTTTAATGAAAGATGTGGATAAATGACAGCATTAGTGTGGCAACTCCAGCCTCCAGGGCACCAAAACCTACCTTGAACCATGGTGCGGTACCTTCTCCCACACAATGCTGAGGGGTGCTCCAACTCCAAGCCAGGCCATGGGGCCACCACTACAAGCCACGGGAGCAGCTGTGCCCTTACCCAGACAGCATCTGGACAGAGGCCATGCTGGGGAACCACATCAATCCAGGTTTCCCACAGGTCACAAAGGCCTGTGTGTGCATTTCTGTTGATGCAAAAGTGTCCTTGCTTACTAGAGAGACTGTTATTTTCAGACTTTCTTTGAATGATATACCATGGTTGGCTGAAATTACCATGCTGAAAAGCAAAGATCCCACAGATCACCCACCCTAAACTGAACTGCATGATTTCTAGGGAAACCCCACAACTAATGGTTCTGACAACTTGGCATCCACTTTTCTAGAAATAAGGCAGATCAACATAAAAACCTATCTTAAAGTGCCAGCTATTCTCTAAATAGATGGAATTAAGTCACATATATGCTCAATCTTTGGAACTGGCAACACCTTTACTTACACAGTGGCACCCAATTTTCTCTCCTGGGGTGGAAGTCCTCCTCAGTCCCTGCTATGAGACATTACAGTTATGGGAGAATTTGATAATAATATAATAGTAGTCTAATAGTCTAGCAATTATTCAAATTGACCCTTTAATTTCTGATTGGTATGACCTACCAGTTTGAAATTACTTTAGGCAAAATAAAAAAAAATATTCTAGTGAGTGTATATAGGAGGAGTCCTTAACCTGGGACCCATGAGCTTCCTAAAATATATGCAAATTATATGCAATGCTTTGTTGCTATGTGATACATGGTTTTAGGAGTCCTTTTGGAATATAGCTTTCACAGGGATTTGTGGCCCCATAAAAGGTCAAATGTCATTGCCAAATAATCTTACAGTATTTGACTATCTTAAAAATCCTGGTAGTGATTCTTAAAAATTCTAGTAGTGATTAAAACCAGCAAACCTTTGTCAACTCCTGGAAATCCCAGAACCTTAGGTTGAGTGCCACTATGAAGAAATCATGTCATGTGAATCGTAAATCCCTCAGTAGTCTCTTCCTGACCAGTTTTCAGTGTCCCCCTCAAAAAGAAGCACAAGTCACTGAATTTCTCTTTTATTTAAGCATTAAGAAATTGGAGCATAGCAACTTAGAAAACTTTCTCAAAATGTCCTTAACAGCAATGAAAAGATATCATGTGTCACGTGTAAAACCTTTTTTCTGTTTGTTTTTTATTGAGGCTCATTGACCAGGGAAACATAAATGTTCCACTCATCTGCTTTTAAAGTAGAGAACAAGGCCCACAAACTCTATTTAATAAATACAAATTACTAAAAATGTGCTTAGTGTTGTATTGTGGCCAGTTAAGAACAGGAGATGCTGGGATAGAGCCTAGAAAAAGGGCGGGAAAAGAAAGGAAATCAAAATGAAGCAGCTGACAGGGACGTCAGGGAGACACACAGGTACAGTGACAGCCACACTGCAGCAGAAGCTCAGCTTGGAAGACAGAGGCTGCAGAAAGTCGGTCCCTCTAGGATGCCACCAGGGAAAAGTCTTCAAAATGTTGTTGTTACTGTGACTAAGGGCAGAAGTCTAGGCATCTTAATTATTGGTATTTGCACTAAGTGCAAGACGAGACTAAGTTGAGCCACTCCTGCCTTCGGCTTGGAGTCAATGCGCTCTTGCTCCACTCTCTCAGCTCCAGACTGTGTGCCCTGCCCAGGACGGCGCACTCAGAGACCATCTGGGTGGGGGTGGAACAAAAGCAGCACCGTCACTTCTGCAAGCATTGCTAGTTTTGCCCCTCTAGTATTAATATATTCATTTTAAGTAAAAGAAAACTTATCTCCAAATTCAAAGAAGTTATTCAATGGGTAGGGGTTTTTTTTGTTTGTTTTTGCGACTCATCTGGCAGCTGACCTAGCTCCCAATGAATTAAATGCTTCACATCTAACTAAATGTGTGCCTAGAATTAGAGACAGTGTGTGTGTGTGTGTGTGTTATTAGAGCAGACCTCCACAAGAAAAATACAAAATCTGTTTTTAAAAATGTAAGGCTTCAATTTAAAATACAATTAAGACTTGATACATTTAAAGTCTATCAAGATAAACATTAAACCAGTTATTGGCTTTTACAAAGTAAGTCAAAAATTGAGGTAATACATTACTCTTCTATGACCAGCCTTATCTGATTATAACATTTTATTTCCTTCTCATCCTTCCAGTTAGATATTCTCAGATACATGGAAGAAATATGTAGAAATCAGCCTCCAGTTAGCGGGGGAAAGGATATGGTTACGAAACAGCGGAGGAGCTTTATTTTCTATTCAAATAATACACAGAAAAAATGTAATCAGCCGAGCGGTTTCCATGGAAGCGCTCATTGACCAGGGCTCACCAGCGCCTGGCGATGCCTACCCTTCCGCTTTCGAGACTGGAAATTCGGTTAACTGAGTTTCAGGGATGTCTAATACCCTCAACATTTTTCTGACTTGGGAGAAAACAAAATCACAAATGTAGCACCGGGTCCCAGCTCTGCAGGAGGCCACCGTCGCGGCCACCCACCTGGGCCATCGCCCACCGCACTGTCCAGGGTGCCCGGCGCCGGCCGAGGGTGACACCACAGGGGGTGCAGATGTAGCCCTGGGGAAGGCCCGCCTCCAGGCAGAGGGTCTCTGGGATCTAGACGAACCTTGGGGCTGGGAGCGCTGAGAGGCATTTTCTCAGTTGCTCAATTCCCCACGAACTGCAGGGATGCTCGGCGATGCCAAGAGGCGGCCAGAGTGGGGCAGAGGCGGGCATCTGGGGTGGATACCACCGCTGTGAACGAGAAAGGCCCGGGCTGCCGGCTAGCAAGGGCAAGAGGGGGGCCGTGGCCGTCGGGCGAGTCTGGCTGCGCCCCACGTGGGCCACCTTGCGCATGGGTGTCCCGAAAGTGGGCGCTGGCGGCCAGAGCAGCCTGCGGTCTCCCCCGAGGGCCCCTAGGCGGAGTGGCGCGTGCGGGGAGTGAGGTGGGATCAGGCCTGGCCTGTCCCCGCAGGCCCGCTGGGCTCACAGCGTGCTCAGGTGCCGCCGTGAGTCCAGTGCCCCCGCCCGGCCCCGCGCGGCAGCCGCCGACTCCACGCCGCGCAGCCACTCCGTGCACTTGCGTATCAGGCCCTCGTCCACCGCCTCTGGCTCCTCCTCGTACTCCACGTCGTCGTACCTGTGCCGCTCGTTGAGCAGCGACACCTTGAGCATCGGCCGCAGGGCCCTGGGCCGCGGGCTGAGCTGGGGAACCTGCAGGCCGCCGTGCAGCAGCTGGGCGCGGGGCGGAGGCGCGCGGCGGCCCTGGCCGGCGGTGGGGGGTGCGTCGGTGTCGCTGGCGGGGCCGCCCCTCCGCGCGCCCGCGGCCCTAGCCGGGAGACAGGGGGCGAGTAGGCGCCTGGGTTCGGCAGAGGGTGAGGGAAAGGGCCTGCGGGGCCGCGCCAGCAGCTGCTTCTCCAGATGACGCTTCTGGATGACAAGGACGGCCTCGGGGGTGAGATTCAGGGAGAAGCGCGCAGCGGCGTCCGGACAAGCCCCCGCCCCCGAGGAGGTCCCCGCGGCGGTGGTCCCCGTCCCCGCCGAGGTCGCCGCGTAGGTGGTCCTCGCTGGGCTGTGGCCGGAGCCGGCCGGCCGGGGCGGGGCGCACGTGGCTGGGGCCCGCGCGCGGCTGGGCAAGGCCTGGCGGGAGACGCCCGGAGGGGCCGGCGGCTGCGTCCTGTCCAGGCCGGGGCCGCGCCGGGCCGGCGGCCTCTTGAGCGTGGCGGAGGGCCAGGAGCTGGAGAGGAGCCCCTCGGGCCGCTGTGGGGGCCTCTTCTTCTTGTCCCCCGCGGCGCAGGGCCTCCAGGGTAACTGGCGCTCGGCTTGGGCTCCCGGGGCGGGGGCGGGCGGCGGCGGCATGGGCGGGAAGGGCATGGTGCAGCCGAGCCGACGGATCCTCAGCCCCTAGAAAGAGAGGCGGGCGCTCAGCCACTGTGCGCCGAGCGGGTCCCCGCAGTCCGGGCGGCCCCTCCACACCCACCTGCGTCCAGCCGCGGCCTCTCCGGCTTCCTCACATCCCAGCGACCAAACCCGGGGACTCCAAGAGAGGCGCTCCCACCCTCCCCTCCTCCTGGGGGTGCTGGACCCTGCGGGAACCGCCTCCCACGGTCCGACTGTGGGCGAGTCGCGGCGCCCCCGGGTCCCCACAGCTGAGACGCGGGCCGGGCCGGCAGGAGGAGGAGCCCAGCGCGCTCGCTAAGGACGCGGCCCTGCCAGGCCCCGGGCTGTGCCCGGCTGGTGTCACGACCGACTGTTGAATGGGAACAAAGTGCCAGGACAGCGGAGGGCGGAGCGCGCGCCAGGCATCCCGGGGCTCCCCCAGCTGGCGCTCCGGTGGCCCGAGGTTAATTTAGTCCGTCGAAAGCCAGAAGCAGCCCCCTGGGGGAGCTGGCAGCCTTCCGGAGTCATTGGTGGAGGCCCTGCACGTTTGAGAGAAAATCCCTTGTAGCCTCTGCGTGCCTTCGAGACGGCGGGAGAGGCACCGCGAGTAGATGCAGCTCTGCGGCCCCACGCATCCTGCTTCACAGAGAAAAGCGGGCTGGAGCTGAGAGGGGAGAAAAGACCTTCAGTGAATCTTACATAGTGTTCATGCCACCCCTTGAGGAGTCACTTTCAAATTCAAAACCTAAGTATCTATGAACAGGCAAAATAGTTCAGTTTCAGCTATATAATGCTGATTACATAGCAAATATTAGACATTAAGTCCCTTTAATAATTCCTATGAGCAAAGCAATATATCACTGTAGCAGAGATTCAGAATTAATGAGATAAATCTTCACTGTCAATTTACATTGTAGTTGTAGACACATGAAGACATCCTACAATATTCAAATGTTTGTTTAATAAATAATTGAACAATTGCAAAGTGACGGATCAAAAAGTCAACGTTTCATGTGTGCAGTCCCTGCATTACTTAAGGATAATCAACTGCTTAGATCTCCACAAAGTACTTTCCACCAGATACACTTTTCTGATGGAAACCAGGTGTGTGATGGTTATGGCCCCAGGTTAGCTCCAAAGCACATTCAACTGTGGGTAAACACAAATGTGCCCTGTGCCAACAGTCACAGCAGGACAGCATCGCCCTCCCCCAGCCGCCTCAGTCTCCGAGGCAGCAGCAACGCCTCCCCCTGTTGACTGTTGGCAGCCTCAGAGAACTGCGCTGTGGATACAGGGGAGCGTCAAGGAAACCTGGCAGGTGGGGGGAAACACTTCTCACCAGAGCTTGGGTTGGGGTGACAGGTTTGGGCCCCGTCATCTCTTCCAGCACCTCCCAAACCACCCCAATAGAGCTCTGAAACAAGCCTCCCAGCTCACTGGCACCTTCCCTCCATTCCTGCCAGCCTGTCTGTGCCCCTGGGCTCAGGCTGTTAATCGACTTGACAGGTGAGGTTCTAAGATACTGAAAGCTCCTCAATATGTTTTATTCCAGGTTTTAGAATCTCTGGATGGGTGTGGGAAGAGGTACGTCAGTGGCGGCAGGAGGCCCACAGTTCTGTGTCTGGAAAGTGGAGGACTGGAAGAGAGGGTGAGGCAGGAGAGGACAGGGGTGGGGCGGGGGGTGGTATCAAATATCATTTATGGGGGCACAGCTGGAGAGGCAGGCTATGGAGAAAAATCAGCAAACACTTGGACACTCAGACATCTGAGTTTGGAGCTCCTCAGTTCAAAAGCTGTGACGGTGCTGGTGGCAACGTGCAAAAATTGGTGGGCTGGTGGGGTCTTCTCTCCTTCCTATCTCCTTACTCAGGATGCTTCAGAAGGAATGACAGTTTTGGGGTGAGAATGGGTTGGTGGCCTCATAATAATGCTCCCGACTTCCCCTGCTGTCTCCATTCTGCTGGGACACTGGTCATACAGAGGCGAGATAGCTACACACCTGCCATCACACAGCTCTAACGGAACAGAGGAGATAAGACTCCACCCCAGGAGTGCGAGTCCAAGGCCAGATTGCAACTTTTACACTAAAGCTGAGAGGGGAAAAGCCTTGGTAGATCAGGGTGATTGGATTAAGTGACCTCTCACCCACAAACTAGTAGCGATTTGGGCCTTTTTAAGCCAAGAAAAGTGATAGTTTATCAGATCAATGCACATGTCTGACCAGACGAGAACTGGGATTCTCCAAGTCCTCCCAGATGACTCATACCAGCCCAGAAGCTTGGAGACGTGGAAAGCTGTAAGTTTGTGTGACCCTTGAGAGGCAGAAAAGTACATTCTGAGTGTCTGCTACCTCATCACCAGGCCAGGTAGGAGGGGCAGTGCCTCTTCCCTGTCTCCCCAGAACCCCCAGAGCAAAGCATGCTCCTATGAGGGGTTCTGAGCTCTGGGTTCTCATGGCGGGCTGCTGTCCCAGGAATGATGGAGGAGTTAGCATTGCCGACAGACTCTCCCCCTTCAGACTCTGATAAAAGCACCCAAATGACAGCATCGCTTGTCCCCTGCCCAGCTACTTCTGCTACTTGAAACCTTCAGCTCCTTGTAAATTAGAAGTTGGAAAGATTGGCTTGGACCTGAAACAGAATGTGTGAAAGCAGCCTGTCGCTGGCCCTCACTGGTGCTGTGGCTGTTAAATAATCCGTTACAAATACCTTCAGCTGATGCAAGCAGCCAGCAGCAGTTCCCAGCAAGGAAAGCCACGCCAGAGAGATGGCCACGTTTAACTTCAGGACAGCAGGTGTAACTGAAAAGCGATTAAAGAAATATAGTAGCTGGGTACAGTAGTTCACGCCTGTAATCCCAGCACTTTGGGAGGCCAAGGCGGGTGGATCACCTGAGGTCATGAGTTCGAGACCAGCCTGACCAACATGGTGAAACCCCGTCTCTACTAAAGATACAAAAATTAGCTGGGAGTGGTGGCATGCGCTTGTAATATCAGCTATTCAGGAGGCTGAGGCAGGAGAATCACTTGAATCCGGGAGGTGGAGGTTGCAGTGAGCCGAGATCGTGCCACTGTACTCCAGCCTTGGCGACAGAGCAATACTCCATCCCAAAATAAATAAATAAATAAGTAAATGTAAAATTTAGCTTATAATTTACAAGAGATTTCTCATAGCTTGCCCAGAACACAATAATTACAACTATTCATATGTAATATTAAATAGTAAAGCTTGGGTACTAGAATACTGAGATCAGCTAATCTGTCTCAGAACTAGATTTTGGGGTTCACCTGAACAAGAGCTGATCTCTAAAATGCATGATTACATCTTATCTTGCATGATTACATCTTATCTAAATTTACTGTCTCAAATAAGTTTATTTAAAAGGTCAACTAAGCAAAACCAAATACAGTTTACCCTTGAACACCATCGGTTTGAACTGCGAGGGTCCACTTATAGGAAGATTTTCCTCTGCCTCTGCCACTCCTGAGACAGCAAGACCAACCCCTCCCCTTCCTCCTCCTCAGCCTACTCAAGGTAATGGTGATGAGGATGAAGACCTTCATGATGATCCACTTCAATACTTAAGAATAATAAATGTATTTTATCTTCTTTATGATTGTCTTAACATTTTCTTCAGCTTACTTTAAGAATACTGTATAATATATATAATACATATAACATACAAAATATGGTGCTTTATTTGCTTTTGTTTTTGTTTTTTGAGATGGAGTCTCACTCTGTTGCCCAGGCTGGAGTGCAGTGGCGCGATCTCGGCTTACTGCAAGCTCCGCCTCCTGGGTTCACGCCATTCTCCTGCCTCAGCCTCCTGAGTAGCTGGGACTACAAGCGCCCGCCACCACACCGAGCTAATTTTTTGTACTTTTAGTAGAGACAGGGTTTCACAGTGTTACCCAGGATGGTCTCGATCTCCTGACCTTGTGATCTGCCCACCTCAGCCTCCCAAAGTGCTGGGATTACAGGTGTGAGCCACCACGCCCAGCATAACATACAAAATATGTTGATCAACTAAGTTATCGATAAGACTTCTGGTCAACAGTAGGCTATTAGTAGTTATGTTTTGCAGAGTCAAAAGATTTCTG
The DNA here is from genome assembly GCF_028885655.2 of Pongo abelii. Lineage (NCBI taxonomy): Eukaryota > Metazoa > Chordata > Mammalia > Primates > Hominidae > Pongo > Pongo abelii. The sequence continues at coordinate 168,316,581 of NC_071990.2, forward strand.
ACCCTGTGGGAGGCTGGCACCCCTAACCCCCACATTGCTTAAGGGTCCTATGTATTTAGAACTGTCCACATTTTTTACTTATCTTTTACATCATTTATGTTTTAAATTAAATTTTATTTTCAGATTTCAAATATAACAATAACACAATATTGTCCACATGTGGGAACGGTGATTGTCCACCCGCCCCACTATTCTGTCAGAGTAAAGTATGTATCAGAGTAAAGAATTTCCATTACAACAACCCTTTAAGACATTTCCAGTGAATAATATGTGCACAGAGAATATTTCAATCACTAAAATAAAACACCAGGAAGTTTACATTCAGGCCCAGCTAAAATTACAGAGGGCAGCTGTTCTACAGATTTTAAGTGTGTGGACTGAAGAATTATCAAGGCTGCAGCTCGGTGACCCTGCTGTGTAAAAGGCCTCAGATCTGATCATCCCAACTGCCCAGACCCTACAGAAATGATCCCAAGGATTCTGGGCTCCCACACGATGCACGCTGGCTGCTCAACTGCTCATTCCTGCGTCATAACCAGTGAATAAAATTAGAACCAGTAATCACATCACAACACCAGGAAATTAGCCATTATTTGAAAAAAAATTTCATTTTTCTCATTAACTTAATTTCTTCTTTTTTACTAAGGCATATAATATTTAAATGTACATTCAGAAAAACTTCAAAATGGGAACTATTTCAATACATTGTTTCGCATTATCACCTATGGTCTACTTCTTTCTATACTTTCATTCAAATTATTTTACATGATATAACAGTAAGCAGTCAAACATCTAGAACTAAAACCAAACCTGAATTTTAACACAGGAGAAGCTTATCCCAGTTTAAAACCAATTTTATTACTTGGAAAACTTGCCAATAACTTAAAAATGTCTACATTTCTTCTAACGCTGGTCTGTTACTGTGAAAGGTTTTGGGAATTAAAAAACACTTAGGAAATGTGTTGTATGCTAATAATTTAAAAGTACTTCTTTTTCCCCATTATTAAGATGATAACAGGCAATGTCTATTCCACACTAAGTAATCCACTTTATCTGGATTAGTTACATCATTGAAAGTTCATGAAAGCCCTATGAGAGCAGTACTAGCAATACTTGCATTTTACAGATGACAAACCAAGGCTTACCCAAGCAGTCACACAACTAGCATGCGGCCAAGGGCAGCCTGTCTAGGCAGGGGACGCCAGAGCACACACTTCCCTCCATGCCGGGGAGGCGGGGGCGGGGGGTCCCAGTTTCTTTGGTCTCAAGACCAGATGGCCAAGAACCCCAAAGAGCTTCTGTTTTGTGGATTTTACCTATTATGCTAACCTTATTAAAAATTTAAATAGCTTTAAATACATTACATGTTAGCAATAAACCCATTATGTTAACATATTTTTAATATATTTTTAAAAACTATTTTCTAAAATAAACAAATGAGAGATGAGTGGTGGACTCAGTAGAAGCCATAGGATCTCGCATCCACTGTGTTCTGTCCTGTGCCATCACGCACCACGGGACCACAGTAACACCACTGTGTGCTGGGGATCGCAGGAGAGAGGAAAAGAGTGATGCTGGCTCAGTATCACTATGAAAACAGACCCTAACAGGCCTCCGGGACCACAGGAGTCCCAGGAACACGCTCTGAGAAGTGCTGCATTGAGACCACTGACAACCAGTAGCCTTTCTATCAAAAATCCTTAACCCAGTAACCCGTGGATGGCCCAAATGCATTCCATCAGTAGCAGCAGTTGCTTTGCTAGCAGAAGAAAGTAGAAAAATAACCTTTAGAGGAAACCTCATTGTGAGCACACCTCAACAGTTCAGAGCTATCCTAAGTAAAAGAAAAAAAAAAAAAGCAAAAAGGTAGCTTACTAACTCAAAAATCTAAAAGCAAAGGGCTATTCTGTAGAAAAAGGTGATTTAATATTAACCACTAAAAATTCCCTTAACCCAGAAGGTTTCCTAACGAGGAATTTAAATCTTAATTACCATACAAAGGTCTGACCAGACCCAGGAGGAACTCCCTTCAGGACAGGGCCATGGTTCCTCCCCAGTGATTGAGGGGGAAAAAAAAGCCCACAATTGGTATTCAGTAATTGATAGGGAAACTCTTGTAGAAGCAGAGTTAGGAAAATTGCCTAACAACTGGTCTGCTCAAACGTGCGAGCTGTTTGCACTCAGCCAAGCCTTAAAGTACTCACAGAATCAAAAAACTCTATCTCAATCCTGACTCAAAAGGTTACCTACACCCTCTCTGAAATGAATTTGCGCAAGAGTTGTTGTTTATGGGAATGCATCTTGATGGGGCAGCTGAGTTGTCATGAAGTAGGAACCCAGCCCAGCTCCAGGACTTACCCCTGAGCGCAAAAGCAACGTTGGGCACGCTGGTAAAGGACCACTAGAATCCAGCAGCCCGGACCCCTTTCTTGGTGGTCAAGAAAGACGGGAAAAGGGGTGCAAGACTGCTACATCGGTGAACATAACTATTCCGATAAGCAGAGGTCCATGGGTGGTTACGCACCCTGGAAAGGAATAAGCATTAGGACCATAGCGGACGCTCTAGGACTAATGCTCATCAGAAAATGACTAGGGGTGCTGGCATCCCTATGTTTTTTGTTTTTTTTTTTTCAGATGGGAAACATTCCCCTCAAGGCAAAAATGCCCCCAAGATGTATTCTGGAGAATTCAGCCCAGTCAGAGTGTATATATCTTTTTCCCTCTCAGACTTGAAACAAATTAAAATAGACCTAGGTGCATTCTCAGATAACCCTGATGGCTATATTGATGTTTTACAAGAGTTAGGACAATCCTTTGATCTGACATGGAGAGATGCAATGTTACTGCTAAATCAGACATTAACCCCAAATGAGAGAAGTGCCACCATAACTGCAGCCCGAGAGTTTGATGATCTCTGGTATCTCGGTCAGGTCAATGATAGGATGACAACAGAGGAAAGAGAACGATTCCCCACAGGCCAGCAGGCAGTTCCCAGTGTAGACCCTCATTGAGACACAGAATCAGAACATGGAGATTGGTGCCGCAGACATTTGCTAACTTGCATGCTGGAAGGACTAAGGAAAACCAGGAAGAAGGCTGTGAATTATTCAATGAAGTCCACTGTAACACAGGGAAAGAAAGAAAATCCTACTGCCTTTCTGGAGAGACTAAGGGAGGCATTGAGGAAGCATAACCTCTCTGTCACCTGACTCTATTGAAGACCAACTAATTTTAAAGGATAAGTTTATCACTCAGTCAGCTGCGGACATTAGAAAAAAACTTCAAAAGTCCACCTTAGGCCTGGAGCAAAACTTGGACACCCTATTGAACTTGGCAACCTCGGTTTTTTATAATAGAGATCAGGAGGAGCAGGCGGAACGGGACAAACGGGATTTAAAAAGGCCACTGCTTTAGTCATGGCCCTCAGGCAAGCAGACTTTGGAGGATCTGGAAAAGGAAAAGCTGAGCACATCGAATGCCTAATAGGGCTTGCTTCCAGTGCGGTCTACAAGGACACGTTAAAAAAGATTGTCCAAGTAGAAACAAGCTGCCTCCTCGTCCGTGCCCCTTATGTCAAGGGAATCACTGGAAGGCCCACTGCCCCAGGGGACGAAGGTCCTCTGAGTCAGAAGCCATTCACCAGATGATCCAGCAGCAGGACTGAGGGTGCCAGGGCAAGGGCCAGCCCATGCCATTACCCTCACAGAGCCCCAGGTATGCTTGACCATTGAGGGCCAGTAGGTTAACTGTCTCCTGGACACTGGCGCGACCTTCTCAGTCTTACTCTCCTGTCCTGGACAACTGTCCTCCAGATCTGTCGCTATCCGAGGGGTCCTAGGACAGGCAGTCACTTGATACTTCTCCCAGCCACTAAGTTGTGACTGGGGAACTTTACTCTTTTCACATGCCTTTCTAATTATGCCCAAAAGCCCCACTCCTTTGTTAGGGAGAGACATCCTAGCAAAAGCAGGGGCCATTATACACTAGAATTAGAAGGAAAAAGGGGAAATATATATACAGACTCTAAGCATGCTTACCTAGTCCTCCATGCCCACACAGCAATATGGAGAGAAAGGGAATTCCTAACTTCTGAGGGAACACCTATCAAACATCAGGAAGCCATTAGGCCCCCCAAATTCTCTTTACCCCTGAATCTACGTCCTCCAATCCCTGCCCAAAGATAATTTTATGGGGAAGAGGATTTGCTTGTGTCTCTCCAGGTGACAATCAGGTGCCTATGTGGGTGCCCACCAACCATCTAAAGATCTATCATGAGTCACAGCATCTAGTGGACCCACCTGTAGAGTACAGTGCGAATTGAAGGTTTCAAAAGTCTCGATTTGCTTTCTCTATGCCTTCTGTTAATCAGAAAAGGCCTGTTTCTCATTATCAGTGGCCTCCCAGCTACAGCCACAGAAGTTTTTGCTTCTGTTTCAGTAGATTTACTAACGTGGGGGTGAGGGTATGCCTGTGTTTTTGCAGGAGATGAATGAACCGTGTGGATGCCCTCAAGATGTGTACGACCATGGAATAGGAGACTGGAGGGACCCACGGATCCCAACCTTGGACCAGGTTCCCCCAGTATGAGCCATGAGCCAGCTGAATCTGAATGCGAAGAAGGAATGAGGACTGACCGGAGTCACGATGCTTAACGGACCAATGCTTTCTGACTCAGCTCCTCTCTACCCTGAATATGAGAGACCCTAATAGTTAGGCAGGAGTATCGCCACCCCTATTCAGCATGAAGAAGTTACAGAAGATGGACCTTCATCCTTCTGCAACCCCTGGGATTAAGGGTCCTCTTGTAAAAGGGAAAGGGGTGGTATGTGGGAAGCATTCAAACCAGAGTGACTCCAGTTTGAATAAGGGCTAAGAAAAGAGAAGCTGGGTCACCTACCAGCAATTAAGGGCTGCACAGCTGCAATTGCCTAGCTGATGATAGCTAGTAATAATGATAGTAATAATGATATCTTCTCTTTTATAAAAAAGAGAAAGAGGGCATGTTGGGAAAAAGCTGAGTGTTGGGGGAAACTGAGGCAGGGCTTGCATAATGTCCTCTGGAATGTGTCTAGACTTGCTGGCTCCTTGCTTCTAGCCTTCCTAGGCTCCTAGGTCCCTATTCCCAGTATCTCAAGTAGCAGAACATGTTCCATGTAAATGCTAAACCGTCACAGTTGTAGATCATGCGCCTGCCCTTTTGACCTCCACGTTATCACCACCTGTTTCTTTGTTGGATTACCAATAAATACTGTGGGCTCCCAGAGCTCAGGGCCTTCGCAGCCTCCATGATGACTCCCTAGTGTCTCACCTTTCTCTCTCAAACTTTTTCTCCATCCTTTTACTCCACCAGACTTTGTCACCCCCACGACCTGGTGTTGGGTCTGATCACCCCAACACAGAGCCTGTGCTCACCAATTTTAGTCCTTTCCAGCATCGACCCAGGCCTTCTGGAACCCAAGGTATGCCTGCCCTGCTGCTGGTATCTGGGCTGGGACCGAGGGCATCCATCCTATCCATCCAGGAAGCCTGAGAGGTCTGAGCTAAGGCAACACCCTTGTCTGAACTCAGGTGTCTCTCTCCACCACCTGGGCAGACTGAATGACGCCCTTCTCTATCCCGAGGCCATGCCTCACACCCCATGGTGGACCCAAAGCTACTCCATATTCTGTCCTGGGACTACACCACACCCCCTACCCCAGCATCAATATAGCAACAGTCTTCAGAGGTGGTTTCTGAACCCACATTGCTCCATAATGGTTACTCTAAGTGTGGCCTCCAGTTTATCCCTCAGTTCTGGAAGACTGAGATTCCTCTGGAGATAGGCACGAGCTCACCGCCTGTGCCACCGGTCCTTGCTCTGGCTCTCAGGCTGCCCGGATGTGATGCTTTTCAAGCTCACCCCCGACTTGTCTCACAAAGACTCCTAGAAGACCCCTTACTTTGATCAGGTCAAACCCTGCCGCCCACACAGGGCAAATGGGAAGCAAAGAGCCGTTTCTGTGTTTAAGCCCACCTGGGCAGAAATGAAGCCGAACAGACATTTCTCAGGAAGATTCCCAATGCTGGGGGAATGTTTCCTAGAGGAACATTTCTGTGGCCGACAAACATGGATGCAGAACAAATGACTATGGGGAGGCAGCAGAGTGCAACAGGGCGCGCAGCCTTCACAGCCCACGAGCTGGCCACACCTGCCCCTGCCACGCAGGCTAAGTCACCATGGCAGCTGCACCTCTGTATGGCATGGAGACTCGGCTACACCACAAGGCTGAGGGCTGGCCCTCAAACTGGGCCCCAGACAGAGCTCAGCACATGACTTTCTTCCTAGTCTTTTCTGCAAACTGACATCTGTTTTCTTTACTCCCATTGTCGCCTACTGTCTAAAATAAGATTCTTCTTCAGGCTGCCGCTACTCTCAGGCTCAAACTCCAGTTCCATCATGTTTTCTGGAGCCCTGCTTCCTCTGTGGCGTTCCACACATGCCACGCTCTGCCCCTCTGCTCCTTGTCACCCTCCCTGCAGCTGGGTGAGCTGTCCTCCACACGCCCGCAGAGTCCTGTGGACGTCTCTGAAGCCGCAGTCCCCACACTTCATATAACAACTGGGAACATGTCTGTCTCCCCCATAATCGTAAAGTCTTTGAAGACAAGGACGTCTGTTGCATCTTCCTTGAGCACCAAGCACAGTGTCTGCCTACTCACCAGAACTCACTCTTTTCCTGCACCTTCTTTTCCAAGCGTGTGCCTGACTTCCAGGGTCCTAAGGCCTGACCCTGGCTCTCTGCCAGCTTCGTCTCCCTCCCCACACCCCAGCCCACTCCTAGACTTCAGCCGCACCTAATGACCTGAACAACTACAAGGTCTGGCTACCACCACCCAGGGCTACACAGGATCCCTTCTGCCCATCTGCCTGCTGCCCCTCAAGGACACCCCCTTCAGCTTTCCTCTAAGCTGACTGTGCATAAAATGCTGCTCCCATTACCTTGTTGTATGCTCTTTATTAACTCTCCCTACCCTGGACAGACATAGAGCTGCCTTCCCTCCTGCTGGCACCACATCATGCTGGCACCCGCCTATCTGCCTCTCCCTGGCAACTGAGGAGACCAGGACAGCCAGTGGGAGACTTGCGGGGAGGAAGGCACTGGCTAGTTCTCCTCCCTCTCTGCTTCTCCTACAGCCTGGGGTGAAGATAGCTTCCTGCTGCCACTACTGTCTGGTGGCCTGACTTCTCCTGACACCTTCACAGCCAATGCCGCCTCACCTCCTCCCCCTGCACTTCCTGGAATGGGCTCTGCTGTCAGTCCCATTATCTCTCACAATTTGTACTTAACGGTATTATTTAGGGGAGAGACTGTATCTTCCTCATTTTTCTACAGAAAGGCTGTATACTGCCTAAACTAAATATTATTGAATTGAGTCACTTAAAATATTATAAATTTGATTCAGAAAATGTTATTTTTCCAAGGATGGGTTTATTTCAAAATTGTAAAGATTTATATATTATTTTTATTACATATAATAAGCAATTTTTAGCTTAAAATGTTTCACATTTAAAGTAAAAAAAAAAAATCTTAAAAATGCAGACATTTTTTAAAAGCCAAAAAAGTTTAATTATCTCGCAGCACAGGTCTACCCTTACATATTCACATTGCAAAGCTGTTTCGAAAAGATTTAAAAATTGGCTAAAAATAATTTACAACTGGCAGTGATTAAAAATCTTATCTTTGGAAAAGCGTATTAATGACACATAATGAATTTAAAGTTACAAGCATTTAATGGTTTAATCAAGCATGTAGTTTTTACCAGTATACAAAATGAGACTTAGTACAAAACGGTCTTCAACTGTCAAGTCAGTTGTTCCTGGAGTATTTTATGGGGAAAAGCAAACTTCACCAAACATAGAGTATCAACATTCAAGTGCTCTTTTCCACGAGTTTCTGATTTTCAACTTAGGAGAGAAGAACAGCATTTAATAACTGCATCCCTGGTGGAAAAGAGAGGGAAAAAAAACAGAATATAATATTCCTCAAGAGCAAAGTTGCCGAAAATGTTCCTGCTAAATCACCTTTTTAACAGAACTCAATGGATGCTCCAACACACTTTTTGATTAACAAAAACTTTTTTCAGTATCATTTAAGATTAAGAGCTGAGATTTGAAAACATTTTGCTGATTTTTGACATGGCATTTATCTTAAGAAATTTTTACTGGCCACTGATCTCAATACAAAGAAATAAGTTTAAATACCAAAAATAACCTAACAAAAGATCTAACTTTTTTCTTTTTTTTCCTTTTGAGACAGGTTCTCAATCCGTCTTCCAGGATAAGTGCAGTGGCGTGAGCAGATCCTCCCACCTCAGCCTCCCAAGGAGCTGGGACTATAGGGCACGCCACCACGCTAATTTTTTTTTTTGGTAGAGACAGGGTCTTGCTATGATGCCCAAGCTGGTCTCAAACTCCTGGGCTCAAGCCATCCACACGTCTCAGCCTCCCAAAATGCTGGGATTACAGGCATGAGCCACCATGCCCAGCCCAAAGATTTAATTTTTAAAAAGAACTAGGCCAGGCAAGGTGGCTCACACCTGTAAGGCGGGTGCATCACTTGAGGTCAGGAGTTCGAGACCAGCCTGGCCAACATGGTGAAACCCCATCTCTACTAAAAAATACAAAAATTAGCTGGGCGTGGCAGCACGTGCCTGTAATCCCAGCTACTCAGGAGGCTGAGCCGGGAGAAACTCTTGAACTCGGGAGGTGGAGGTTGCAGTGAGCAGAGATCACGCCATTGCACTCCAGCCTGGGTGACAAAATGAGACTCCATCTCAAAAAAAGAAAGAACTAATGAACTGAGTTTTAAAACTGTAATGTTTATAACTGAATCCTCAGAATTAAAAGAAGATTGAAGTGTGACCTTTCATATTTTCTTCCAAAACTGTTATTACTTGATACTTTCATTAAAAAAGCTTTTACCTAGGCCATAAAAACTATCCACTAATAAAATTCTTATAGGCAAAATCTGTACATTGCTTATTGCTCTTGAGTGCGGGATCCTGCGTCTGGAGAGGCTGGTCATTTTCTCGAAGTCCTGCCATCTCTTCAGAGCCTCTTGTATGGGACATCATGTCTAGAGGTCCTTTCCTCGGCATCAAGAAGTATTGGAGGTCTCCTTGCTCTAAAGCTCCTATGCATGGTAAATTACCCTTGCACACTCTTGTTAAGCAGCTTTCTCACCTGTAGCTAACTTTGTTTTGCTTTTTCTCCTTGTAAGTACCTATCAGAAAGAATCATGCATTTGAAATGGAATAAAAATAAAATTTCTACCAATTTCTTTCATTGTTCGTATTAAACAGACAATTTTGCTGTTTTTAAATATATAACATATCTTTGAATTTCACAAACAGGCAAAGCTGTGCCTCACCAGAATCTTTTTCTAAATCTATCAGATTTAAAATTGGAACTAGTTTTGTTTTCTCCTCCACGGCTAAATACATTTCTCTGGAAAAATATTTTAAAATGCCGGTTACCTCTTGACATACAACTAAAATGTTTTTGCTGAATAAAAATAAGCATTTATGTGTAAGCCCTCATTTTCCCAGTAACTTCCTTTTTTATTGAGATGGAGTCTGGCTCTGTCACCAGGACTGGAATGCAGTGGCACGATCTTGGCTCACTGCAACCTCTGCCTCCTGGGTTCAAGTGATTCTCCCACCTCAGCCTCCCGAGTAGCTGGGATTACAGGCGCCCAAACCACACCCAGCTAATTTTGTATTTTTTAGTAGAAACGAGGTTTTGCCATGTTGGCCAGGCTGGTCTTGAACTCCTGACCTCAAGTGATATGCCCCCCTTGGCCTCCCAAAGTGCTAGGATTACAGATGTGAGCCACCGCAACCAGCTGTAACTTCCTTTTCTTAAGTAGAATTTGTTTTCCTGGAGTCTCTGTGTCCTATTTTCTGAACTCCTAAAGCCATGACAAGGGTCCAGAATCTCATCCACATTCCCTACTGCACGCCAGGCAGCAGGGCGGGAGGATACTCCCCACAGAGCTGCTCCATGTCGCCAAAATGTTTCCATACAGACATTATCATAGCAAGCTTCTATTCATCTCATTGAAAACATGTTTATTGCCAGGCGTGGTGGCTCACGGTTGTAATCCCAGCACTTTGGGAGGCCAAGGCGGTAGGATTACAAAGTCAGGAGATTGAGACCATCCTGGCCAACATAGTGAAACCCCTTCTCTACTAAAATACACAAAAAAATTAGCCGGGCATGGTAGTACGCGCCTGTAGTCCCAGCTACTTAGGAGGCTGAGGCAGGGGAATCTTGAACCCAGGAGGCAGAGATTGCAGTGAGCCGAGATCGTACCACTGCACTCCAGCTTGGCGACAGAGCAAAACTCTGTCTCAAAAAAAAAAAAAAAAAAAAAAAGAAAAGAAAATATGTTTATTTCCTTTTAGGAAATTAAGATCAACCAAAAAAAAAAACTGTTTAAATAGTATTTTTATGTAAAAATTACTTAAATTCATATATCTGTGTGAAGATAAGTAAAGAACCAGAAACAAGACAAGATTCAAACAAGCTTACCTTGCATATGGGATGTACGACAGGCTATACCTGCAAGAAATATTCAAGCATGTTGAATCTTCATCTGAATGATGGTTTTTCTTTATGCCAAGAGGCCATGTCTAACCTTATAATAAATACAGCAGCATGAGACTGTACAGTGGTTCTCAAAGTGTGACCCCGACCAGCAGTGAGAGCATCATCTGGGAACTTGTTAAAAATGTAAATTATTAGGTCCTACCTTAAACCTCCTAAATCACAAGCCTGCTTTAACAAGCAACCTGCACTTTAAACAAACTCTCTAGGTGATTCTGGTGCATGCTAAAGTTTGAGCTTCTTATAATAAAATAGAAACTGTACCACAACTGATAATTATAGTCTCCTTTGGGGATAAATCAATCATTAGGTACAAATTAGGCAATAAAAGGCAAAATACTAGAGAAAATAACCAAGAGATTAAGTTTCTTCACATATCAGTGAAAAAAAGTAAAGAACATTTTATGGTGAATTTGAGATATACAGAGAATTACATTTAACATTCATGGATGTCTCATCTGTCAGTAGAAAGAGGGCCAAAAGAAAGGTGATCCCAAACTGGGTAACATCGTGTAAGAGGAATGTAAAATGGCAAAACCAGGAAGCAAAAATTAGGAAGCAAAAGCTGCTCTAAAGGAAAAGGAAAAGTACTCTTTCACTGACACAGAAGAGTGCAGGAGCTGTAGGGCACGTTTAATCAACCATCCAGATATTTATGGCCTTTATGCAGATGAACTCTTACTGTGCGAGACACAAAAAGGCTACAAGGAGGAGAGTCTGAGCAGAAACCAGGGCATGACTGAATATTCACAAGAGTGGGAAAGGCAGTGCAGGTGAAGCATCTCTGATCTGAAATGATAGGGACTAGAAATGTGTTGGATACTGGATTTTTCGAATATCTGCATTACATTTACTGGTTGAGTATCAACCAAATCTGAGCATCCTGTCAGCGTTCAAGAAGTTTTGGATTTTGGGCTGGGCATAGTGCCTCACATTTGTAATCCCAGCTACTTGGGAGGCTGAGGCACGAGAATCACTCGAACCCGGGAGGCAGAGGTTGCAGTGAGCCAAGATAATGCCACTGCACTCCAGCCTGGGTGACAGAGTGAAACTCTGCCTCAAAAAAAAAAAAAAAAAAGAACTTTTGGATCCTGAAGCATTTTGGATTTGTGATGCTCAACCAGTAACTTAAGAAGTATTTAATCACTGCCAATTCAGAAGACATCTCCAGATATCACAGGCCCACAGAGTCAACATTAGGATAAATTCCACCTTGTATTTATCCAACAATAGAGTGGAGAATGCAGGTAAACTCATCTTCCCTTGGTCTCACCCTGTGATTTGGTCTCACTTTTATATATTCACATGGCATCACCTACCTTTATTTCTCTTTCTCACATTAGAAAAAAGCAGAACATATCACTATGTAACTAAACGAGCACAGCACTCCATACTTCTCCCTAACAGTACCACTGAGCCACGCTGTCAAGTCCAACAGGACTCATCCCAGACCTCCCCTCCTCTGACCCTGCAGGGCCTCTCTGGCTCCAAAACACCAGATGAAATGCTAGGGCTTTACAGGTTCCAAACAAAATGCTTGTCACATCTCAGGCAATTTTAACATTTTACTAGGGTAAGGAAAGACTTACCAGGTCATTGACAAGAACTGCAATATGCAGAATAACACAGCCAGTCCCTTCTTATGCCACTAACAACAGCAAAAACAGAGGAATTATGAGTTTCAAAGTTTTAAAAACATCTTTCTCAAACTTAATTCTTCTCTTTCAAAAATGTAGATGATGGCTCCATTTATCTTCTTTATTAAATTTTAGTGTGATAAATTTAAGATACAGTTGATCTGAAACTTTAAAATCCAAAAAATACATTTCCTTTCTAAAACTATATCCATTAATTTAAATACTGCAAAATATATGACTTTAAATAAATGTTACTGAAACAATTGTGCATAGGCTGAAAACATTAAACTTTTAAAGGTGGTTAGGTCTTGTGAAGTCAATGTTAACTTATCTAGAATTGACATTTAAAATCCCACTGAGATCTATATGCCCCATGTGAAATGTACTTATTTTACTCATTCCCATTTGCTCCTTGAGTGATATTTTGAAGGAAAATTGTATTTTATTGTGATCTTCTGGAATAATATAAACAGTTTCCATGGTTGTTTTAAAATATTTTGAGAATTCCTTGTCCATCAGTGCTTTTTTATTTATCTTCAATCTACTGTTTATAAGTAAACAGACAATTCCAAAACCAAAAATCAATGTTCTATAGAGAGATGCAAGTTAAGAATATTCTTTTATCATTAAGAAATGACACGTAAATCAATCTCATATAACGAAAAGTCCCGTCCTTACATCATCAAAAAAAAAAAACTGGAATATTTCTGATAGAATATGTCTAAAATATCTACCTTTTTTCTTTAAAATGGGACTTTTCTTGTTGATAGTTCAAGAACTGCTTCAAACCCTTTTGGGAAATAGGTTGAGTACAATAGAAAAATATGATGTAGAATCAGGAAGAGCAAAAAGTAAATGGAATTGTAACAATGTGACTTCTTTAAAGGCTAATGAAGAGCTGTTAACCTTCTCCACAGGGTAGGAGAATGATTTCAGTTCCTCTCTTTGTTGTTACTATCTGTGTTTTCTGGCCCTCTCTATTGGTTTTACACCTTGCTACTCGGCAGCGCACTTGCCTCACCACTGCAGAGTCACAGCGCGCCCCTGCAGCAGCATGGCGGAGAGCACAGCCCCTGAGCAAGGGCCCTTCACCACACCAGGCACTGTCAGATTTGCCAACCGGGCCCACAGGCAGGTGAGCTCGGGCACACATGTGTGTTTATTAACGACCTCTATGCTGTAGACAGCAGAATCTACGGCACATTTAGCCACTAGCTGGGTGGGTGAGCATGTGTGCACATGTGTGTTTACTGACTACCTCTATGCTGTAGACAGTACAATCTATGGCATTTTTAGCCACTAGCTGGATGTTAACATGTCAAGAACACCTAATCTTTTTTTTTTTTTTTTTTTTCATTTATTGTCAATTATTTATTACATATTACAATAAGATAATCTTTCTATATTGTCCTTCATGTGAATCTTCTCTTTTTTTTTTTTTTTTTTTTCTTTTATTATTATTATTATTATTATTATTATACTTTAGGTTTTATGGTACATGTGCGCAATGTGCAGGTAAGTTACATATGTATACATGTGCCATGCTGGTGCGCTGCACCCACCAACTCGTCATCTAGCATTAGGTATATCTCCCAGTGCTATCCCTCCCCCCTCCCCCCACCCCACAACAGTCCCCAGAGTGTGATGTTCCCCTTCCTGTGTCCATGTAAGAACACCTAATCTTTAGAGAGTTTTAAAAAAAACAGATGAGCTATTTTAAGATAATGGTGTAATGACACTTCAGCTGTGGTGGGGGGCACACAGTTAACTGAAAGCCGGTAGGGCTGACGTAACTTACCCAAAGAGCAGCACACAGGGTAAATATGAAACACAACTACAGGGAAAGAAAGAGTAGATTATAAATTTGAGATCCTTTCAAAAGCCTAATAAAAATGCATAAACTATTCTGCATTCATTTGCATAGGGAATATACTATAGAACAAAAATAAGAATACAGCTGACTAGTTTTACTTATATTTTCTGTATTATTTTAAAGTCTATGACTGCAATATTCCTTGGCAAATTGGAAGCATCTAATAATTTAATCTGTTAAGTAAACTGAAAGATGATCATTCCACATCCCCATGAAAGCAAGCAGGCACAGGAGTCAATGCGAGAGGTGGGCGGTGTGGTGTTGGAAAGACCTAAAGAGATCCCAGCTCTGACACCTGCTATCTGAGGGTCCTTGGTGAAGTCAGTGGACTTGTCTAAACCTGTTTTCTTCTCTTTAAAATGAGGAGAGTTCCTACCTACCTGCTTTAAAGGGCTGTTGTAATGAATAAGATAGAGTGCATCCGTGATGGGCTTGAGCTAGAAGCTGGCACGTGGAAGGCTCTACGTGGCACAGCCTCTTCACCACCATTACTAGGCGTGATCTTATGTGATCTTAAGATCTTATCTTATGATCTTATGACCACCATTACTAGGCAAATCAAACCATGCCAAAGTGCTCCACCTTGGGAGACGTCTTGTATGTTCAAACGCTCCCACATTATCTCAACATGATGTGTGTTTTTGTAAGGTACAGTATGTTACTAAAAAGGTTGAGGGATAAGTGCCAGGATTTCTTAAATAAAACTAATCTAAAATCTTAGTGGAATATAAACTACTTATATTCTAACAGTGAAATATAATTTCTTAGTAATCTAAACATATGTTTATATATATGCTATTATATGATACATATGCTATTACAGGAAATTCAGAATAATTGGAGATTATAAAAGTGGTAAGAAAATATGAAGTTGAATAAAGACATAATAAATAAAGCTAAAAATGAGTTTTTACTCTAGTGAGGAGATGGGAGAAGACTGCCAGGCAGATTAGAGTTAACAAACATTTCCTTATAAATTAACATAGGTTAGCTGTGTTTGGAAAGCTAATGTTAATAGTTATAATGGTAATACTTAAATTTTTTAAATATCATAAATGCTTGAAGGCAAAAGAAATCCACAAGAGACACAGACTAAGTGAGTTAGAAGGCAGAGGCAGGATGCAGAAGAGATTTGGGTCCCCCTCCTGCCCACAATACACAAAACGATGATCAGCTGAACACCCAGCATGTATGAGAATGGAAACAACCTTACTAGCCAAAGTGTAAACTCTCATCGACCCGCCACCCAGGCTCAAGATAATAAGAGTGATGACCTGAGAGTTGTGGACGGAACCCACAATGTAATGGAGGCGCATTTAAAGACACTGTTACGGGAGCCATATTGTCAGAATTTGTCAAGTTGGCACACAGAGAAGGGACAAAAGTCAGATGACAAATGATGCTAAATCTCACCCTCAGCATAGAGGGTGTCTATGCCCACTCTCTAAAGGGTACAAACTAACAATCCCTTATGAAACCATCGGCAGGGCTTAAAAATGAAAGCACGCTCAGCTCTAGGGTTCATTTAAATACACAGCTACACCATTCCATATACGCAACAGAAGCAGGCTTTACCCAGCCAGTAGTCTTAGACAATACTGTACCATCTGAACTCTATAACCACACAGGATATAATTCTTTTGGTTTTTAGACGGAGCTTCGCTCTTGTTGGCCAGTCTGGAGTGCAATGGTGTGATCTTGGCTCACTGCAACCTCCGCCTCTCAGGTTCAAGTGATTCTGTCTCAGCCTCCCAAGCAGCTGGGATTACAGGCGCATGCCACCACACTGGGCTAATTTTTGTATTTTTAGTAGAGACGGGGTTTCATCATATTGGTCAGGCTGGTCTTGAACTCCTGCCATCAGGTGATCCGCCCACCTTGGCCTCCCAAAGTGCTGGGATTACAGACGTGAGCCACCGTGCCCGGCCGGATATAATTATTATATTCAACACAAGAAGTATACATACATAACAGGCAATTATTCGTAAAATAACAGTGCAAAGAATACTTCAATAAAAGTTTTAAAAATGTATTATTTACTTACGAGCATAATAATTGTTGCAAGCAATCTTGTTGTTTCAAACATTTTCTTCAGTTGCTTCACAGGTCCCATTAAAAAGCATGTACTATTTGAAACAAATAAAGTAACTGAGGTACAGGTCTACTAATTTATCTGGCTATGCAAAAATAAACTACTTTTTAAAAAAAGAAACCCTGCTGGTTTATTTAATTAAAATCTCTCACTAAATTTTTTTTTCCTTAATTTTATAAAGAAACTTCACAACTATTCCAATAGACATGCTATGATGTGAAGATGTCTTCTCCAAAATGTAAGTGTCCTCAGTGTGTTAGTATGAAGACTGGACTAGGCTGTGAGAACTCCTCCCTCTGAAAGGAATCAAAGGCCCTTGGAGGAGAGGCTGCCTGGGGGTTGCTCTTTCCTCTTCTGCCCTGGGAGGACACAGGGATCTTCCCCTTGGGGGATGCATCTATCAGCAGGATGGATGTGCCTTAACCTTGGACTTCAGGCCTCCAACTGTGAGAAAAATTTCTATTCTTCCTAAGTCACCCAGTCTACAGTATTCTGTTACTGCAGCATAAAAGGGGCTAAGACAAACCACAACCCAAAGATGTGACAAAGATTCTCAAAGAGGGATTCTCATACTCCCAATCTAAAGTAGCCCTCCGTCACTACTGCCACACCCTGTTTTAATTCTCTGCACAGCACCAATGCCATCCGATCTTTTTCTGGCTTATTATGTGAACATCTTCTTCATTAAAATGTAAGCTCCACAAGAGCAAAGCCTAGAGTGCAGCAGCTCCAAGCCTGGGCTCCGGAGCCCACCGTCTGCAGGATTCCCACCTCAGCCATGATTTAGGTTCATCGCCATGGGCAGCACTGACTCCCCTGCTCTGTGCTATTATCTCCAGTTATAAACGGGGATGATAATACTGCCTACCTCACAAGCTCGTCACAATACATATAAAACACTTAGAACAGTCCCAGACACACATTAAGTGCCCCACAAAGGCTGGCTATTCCTAGCACTAATACCATCTGTTATGGGAGACAGCATATAGCAGCAGTCATACATATTTATTTAACGAATGTAAATCCTGTGGCTGAATTCACAGTATGTACAGAACTACATAAACATCCTACTGGGAAAGTGCTTATTAGAAAGGTAAATTTGGTAGCAAGAGCAAACAAGATATTTTGAGAAGCCAAACGTACCTGGCTAATGCAGCAAGATTGCCGAGGGTATAAAACACTGCAAAAAGCTTTATGCCGCCCGGAAGCCACAGCAATCCAGTTCCCTAAGTTAAGATATTATAGTTATTTTAAAATAATTTTATGATTTTAATGGTTAAAATATAAATGTGCTACTGCAGTAATACAATACCAATATTATGTAATAATATGTTTAAATACAAATCTGCTTGTAGACAGTCTAGTCTGATTACAGAGAAAAAATAGTTTTCAATGTTATACACTAACTTGAATCTTCTTCCTATTTGCACTAGCATATATAAATGAGCCATAACAAAACTTTGTGCTTACCAGTAAATCTCAGTCTATTTAAGTTAAATTTTCATGCTAAATGGCAAGTATGAAAAGGTAATAAACATCTAAATTACTGACTCTCCAGATCTTTTAACACATTGATAAATTTTTCTTAAATTATTTCAACTATCCACAAAACTCCCCAAAATATTAATTTCTATGTATTTTCATTGATTTCTACCCCTTTATTTCAGTTCAATAAATACGTTCCACCAAAATAGTCTAACAGGGATTTAGTAAAGGACATTCGTTTTTGGTACTAAATGGAATTATTAGTCTAATACGAAATAAAAATTATTAAACAATATAAAGCCTTAACTCACAAGAATAGAAAAGAAAATGCCACATACGAAGCAGATGGCAAACCATTTCAATCTGGTGTTGAAACTAAGGGATGAGGCATCCAGGACCTTAATAAAAAATGGGAAAATTTAGAATATAGTCTTAATTCACTACCAATCTGATTCTTTATACTAAACTAAAGCAAAGTTTTAATACATAGTCTGAATCATTTATTTTGCATATCATAGTGTCATTTAAGAATACTAAGATTCCACGGTTGTTAAGGGTAATATGACCATGGTCTGGGTAGCAGATGATGCTGAGGAATAACCATTAATTTTGCTAAGTCTGATAATATGTTTCACAAAAGTCCTTATCTGTTAGGGATAGCCGATATACACTAATATGGATAAAATGACATATAAGATATATTATAAAATATACAAAGATTAAAAAAGTACAGGGCACAGATGCAACAGGCCAGGCAAAACACTGAAACTGTAGAGGCTGGGAAAGAGTACACAGGGTTCATTATCTGTTCTCTCAGCCTCTGTAGGACGAATTCCTCAGGCTCCTAGATGCAGAGTCTGAGTGCATCTGCACTCAGTGCAAGTGCAAGTCCTGCCGTGAGGCAGAGGCTGGCCTTCTACACGCCACCTCCCTTCGGCCAGTCATTGGCTGCAGGCCAGGGGTGGAGTGGGGTGACTGCACCCCATTGAGGGTAGAGGACGCTGGCCATCTACAGGAGGCAGCCTGAGCAGCCCCAGCAGAGACCATCACAGCACACACCAGACGGTACCCCTTCTAAGCTCTTTCAATCCAACCCATGAAAGCTTTGGGCCCCTCCTTCACCACTGTAAAAACATACTGTGAAATGATCATTTATTCTAGAGCAACAGCATTCCTATATACCATGCAAATTCTAGCCAAATTATATGGGGAAAAAACTAGAAATTACTATGTCTACTTTCTACAGTATGATAACCCAGCACACAGGAGTGGTGAAATAAACACACTCAGATTACTAATTATACTATTAAATATATTTTCCAAATAAGGCTAAAAAAGTATCTATCGACAGCAGCTGTGTAAGAAACTAGAAATACACAGCAAGGATTTATATTCCAAAATTTAAATTTCTAATTTATACTACCACATCCACTTAAAAATAAGACTACATGCTTATATTTTCAAGAATAATGAAAAATAAGAGAAAGTTCTATATGCAACAGCTCAAAATACATTTGGTTACATTCCTTACCTCAAGAGATTAATCTGTGAATCCTTATGTAGCATGAAAAGCAGATAAAAATAACTAAGTATTCTGTAATGAAACATATATCACTCTTTAACACATTTTAAATGTTTTTTAAGTTTTAATTCACATTCTTGTTTCCAGCAATGTCATCTGTTTATGGCAAAACTGAACACTTGGTTTTAAACAAAGAGTGAACTTGCCTATAAAAACATCTAATTTCATTCTTACTGATCAGGAAGAATACACACTAAGTATATTTTAACTACGCAGGCCAGAATAAACTGGAAAGACTGAACTACATAGTAAATGATCTGTTAAAAAAAAAAATGGAGACATGTTCATTAGCTTCATATAACCATCCCACAAAGTATACATATGTCAAAACATCACGCTGTACAAATAAATGTACACAATTTTTATTTGTCAATTAAAAACGGAAAGAATAATGATTGCTAAAGGTTAATGTGAGTCCACAATGCTGTGAGGATTTAGTGAGAGGAAAAAGCATCCATTTTTCCTTCTTTTACAAGTTCAAATCACCCCATTGTTCACAAGTTCAATCGCTGCTTTTCAATAGCCAGTTTTTCTCTCAGCAAGGAAACAGCACGGCTATTTGTATAATAGTAGGTATTTTTTCCTCTTATTGCCATCTTCCATGTATTGATCTTTAAAATGAAACAGCAGGACAAATTATTTCCACTTGTAAACATGGAATATTCAATCCACAAGCAAATGATTTGTCTCAAGTCTTGCAAATTGTCTAGGATACAAAACAACTATACAGATTTCCTGACTCCTAATTGGGAAAACTGCGAAATGCTTCAACATGAAAGAAAACCTGGCAGTGCATCTTCCAACTAGGAGACAGAAGGAACCCTGACGTCTGCTTATCACAAGCATTTTTTTGAGACAGAGCCTCACTCTGCTGCTCAGGCGCCATCTCAGCTCAATGCAACCTCCGCCTCCCAGGTTCAAGTGATTCTCCTACCTCAGCCTCCCAATTAGCTGGGACTACAGGTCCACGCCACCACACCTGACTAATTTTTTGTATTTTTAGTAGAAACGGGGTTTCACTATGTTGGCCAGGCTGGTCTCAAACTCCTGACTTCAGGTGATCACTCACCTCGGTCTCCCAAAGTGCTGGGATTACAGGCATGAGCCACTGCACGTGCCAGCCTGCTTATCATAAGCATTTATGTGCTTTCTTTTACCACCAATCAGGAGCAATCCCACCAAAACCAGCAACTTTGTTAATCTCTTAGTCTTAGAAAAGAAATAAAATTGCCACCTCTTCCTCTCCCAAAACCACCACCAATCATTTTACTTATCTGTTACCACAGGAAGAGGAAGCCAAGAGAATACAGGCCGTTGAGCAGGGGCTGCTCCCCTATTCCCGCCACAGCAAACACAGGACTGCTTGCAACTAGAACTTCATTCATTAATCTTTTACAAAAGCAGGTGAGAAACATAACAGAGGAAAATGTAGTCCTAGCAGCAACAACATGAAGGCTGAATGAGTGGCTCCCACAGCACAGCCGAAACCCACCCCTTTAAGTGATGGAGAAGCTGAGGAACAGCTCTAATCCACAGAACGCCGGAAACAGCACAGTTGGAAGGACCTGAGCCTTGCCCCTGGGCTTCTGCCATCTAAACACAGGAAACACTTGTGGCTTTCCACTAAAGATGACACGGAACCCAGTATTCCTCCCACTCCTTTTTCAAAATAGCAGTAGGTATAAAAAGTCAAAGTTGTGCAGACAAGTGAGAAAAAGAAACAGACATCTGCAGACCCTCAGGCCCATTCCAGGCAGAACTGCCTGCTCCCCCAGCGGCCCGCTCCCCACACGAAGACCCTCAGGCCCATTCCAGGCAGAACTGCCCGCTCCCCACACCCGCTGCTGGGGTCCACACTCTCGAGAGCCACCCTCTTTCTCCTCCTCATTCAGGACTCTTGATCGCAGGGCCTACTCAGATCCTTGCAGCATCCAGCACGGTTTCCATGTCCATGTGGACAGCCTGGCCTTTCTGTTTCTCATCCCCTCATCTCCACTGACCTTTCCCCTCCACTCCACTCAGTGACCCAGCCCAGGGCAGTCTTTCTGCTCGAAATTACACCATCGCCAAAATTCCGGCTGCCGCCCTCTGACCCGTTTCTTCCTGGCAGCAGGCTGGTTCCTTGGCTCCCACCGTGCTGACTCCTTGGCCTCCTGAACTCCTCATCCGGCGCTTCTCCTTTTTTTCAGCGGCTTCAACAGGACATTCAAATTCCCTTTCCGCTGCCTCCACCTGGTAAAATGCCACCGGAGTGCAGCTTTCCCTCCTCCTGCTCCAGGAGGTGCTGAGCTGAGCACTGCTGGGTGGAGTCAGGCACAGGGCAGGGGGGTCCTGAGCCAGTCCTCATCAGCCCCCCATGGCCTGCACATTGCTGCCTGGCAATCTAAGGCTTCTTGCTTTATCTCAACGTGCATTTTAGTCTAAACCACTTCAAACCTCCACTTCCTGCCTCATACTTCCATTCTTAGCAGACAACTTCCGCTACTTCACACACGGAAACCCAAAGCTATCAGCGTGAACTCCCTTACCTTCCTGCCGCTACCAAACCACCAAACCCACCAACTAAGAACACCCATGCACTCGTCCTTTCCTGGTTCCCACAGAGCTGAGACCCACCTGTCCACCCTGCTTTACAGCCAACCCCTTACCTGCTCAGGGAATTTATGCTATTGAGCTTTTTCCTCTAGTGAACATGTTCTCGCTCTCTGAAACTGCGTCCATCAACTTTTAAACATGATGAAGTCCCTTCCATCTTAAACAGAAAGCTTACTTCACTTCACCTTCCAGCCTCTGTACATTCATACATTCATTCATTCATCCATCCATCCATCCATCCATCCACTAACTGGCTCAATAAATACTGAGTGCTGCTATCTGCCTGTTCTAAGTGCTGGGTAAGGGATCCAGCTCCTGGTTAAAAATCTATGTGCTGGCTGCTACACCAAAAATACCATAGGCCAGGCACTGTGGCTCATGCCTGTAATCCTGGCACTTTGGGAAGCTGAGGTAGGCGGATCGCTTGAACCCAGTTCAAGACCAGCCTGAGCAACATGGCGAGTCCCCCATCTCTACAAAAAATACAAAAATTAGCCAGGTATGGGGGCACACATATGTAGTGCCAGCTACTTAGGAGGCCGAAGTGGGAGGATCACCTGAGCCCGGGAGTCAGAGGTTGCAGTGAGCCGAGATCACACCACTGCACCCCAGCCTAAGTCTGAGTCTCCCAAAGAGCCTAAACAGCTGTGGAAGCTCCTCACTGGAGGGCTGACTGTGGAAGCTGGTCACTGGAGGGCTGACTGTGGAAGCTGGTCACTGGAGGGCTGACTGTGGAAGCTGGTCACTGGAGGGCTGACTGTGGAAGCTCGTCACTGGAGGGCCGACTGTTTTAGCTGGTCACTGGAGGGCCGACTGTGGAAGCTCGTCACTGGAGGGCTGACTGTGGAAGCTGGTCACTGGAGGGCTGACTGCGGAAGCTGGTCACTGGAGGGCTGACTGTGGAATCTCGGCACTGGAGGGCTGACTGTGGAAGCTCCTCACTGGAGGGCTGACTATGGAAGCTGGTCACTGGAGGGCTGAGCTTTGAAACAACTGATGAGAACCTGAGAAGCCAATCTGAGCAATGGGGAACACTCATGGACTGTGTGGTCATGAGATCCGAGCAGCAAGCACTCTGGGGCTCTGGGTTTGTCCTGTATGCCGTTGTGAAGGAGGTGGATGCGCCATGAATGCAAGGCCACACAAGGTGGATGAAGAGTTGTGGAACCAAAGAGCTGTCTCGAGAAGATTCTCAAAGACGAGGTGCCCAACTGTGAAAAAGATATTTGTTGGCGGCATTAAAGAAGACACTGAAGAACATCGCCTAAGAGATCTTGAACAGTATGGAAAAACTGAAGTGACTGAAATCATGACTGACAGAGGTAGTGCCAAGAAAAGGGGCTATGCCTTCGTAGCCTTTGACAACCACGACCCTGTGGACAAGACTGTCACTCAGAAATACCACACTGTGAATGGCCACAACTGTGAAGTTAGGGAAGTCCTGTGAAAGCAAGACATGGCTAGTGCTTTATCCAGCCAAAGAGGTCGAAGTGCTTCTGGAAACTTTGGTGGTGGCTGTGGAGGTAGTTTTGGTGGGAATGACAATTTCGGTCATGGAAGAAACTTCAGTGGTCATGATGGCTTTGGTGGCAGCTGTCCACAGCGGTGGCGGTGGATACAGTGGCAGCAGGGATGGCTGTAATGGATTTGGTAATGATGGAATCAATTCTGGAGGTGGCAGAAGCTCCAATGATTTTGGCAGTTACAACAATCAGCCTTCAAATTCTGGACCCATAAAGGGAGGAAACTTTGGAGGCAGAAGCTCTGGCCCTTATGGTGGTGGAGAACAATACTTTGCCAAAATTTACTTTACAAAACCAAGGTGGCTACAGTGGTTCCAGTAGCAGCAGTAGCCATAGCACTGGCAGAAGATTTTAACCCATTTATGCCTGAGGTTGCATTTTTTTGGATTTGAAAAATCAGACCTTGGCAATGACCCTGAACAGGAGAACATAAATAACTCCCACATGCTTAGCGTTCCAGTAATGGAACACCAGCCACAAATGGGTTCACAAAACCAAGGTGGCTATGGTGGTTCCAGTAGCCGCAGTAGCCATGGCACTGGCAGAAGATTTTAATCACTGCCAGGAAACAAAGTTTAGCAGGAGAGGAGAGCCAGAGAAGCGACAGGGAAGCTACAGGTTACAAGAGATTTGTGAACTCAGTCAGCCAAGCACAGTGATGGCAGAGCCCAGCTGCTACAAAGAAGGTATGTTTTAGACAATACTCACGTGTATGAGCAAAAAACTCCAGGACTGTCTTTGTGACTAATTTTATTAACAGGTTATTTTAGTTTCTGTCCTGTGGAAAGTACCAAGCATTCCAACAAAGGGTTTTAACGTAATTTTTTTTTTTTGCACTCATGCTGTTGATTGCTAAATGTAACAGTCTGATCGCGACACTGAATAAATGTGTCCTTTTAAAAAATGTGCTGTGTAAAGTTAGTCTCCTCGGAAGCCATCTTGGTAAATTCCCCCAAGAGTGTGAAGTCAGAATTCCTTCAGGGTGATGCCAGGTTCTACTCGGAGCTTCTTTACACTCTGCTCGGGCAGAGAAGCCATTGTCTTCAGTAAGCTCGGTGTAGTTGAACTGACAGTTATTGTTGTGACCTGAAGTTCACCACTAAAGGGGATCACCCAAGCAAAATCACAGAATTATTAGTTATAAAAATGATTGTTGGCACATCCCATGCAATATATCTAAACTGAATAATGGTACCAGATAACATTACAGATGGGAATGAAGCTTGTGTATCATCCATAATTGTATGTAGCTAATAAACTATTTATCCCTTAAAAAAAACACTGTAGACTGGGTAGCTTATAAACAACAGACACTTATTTCTCACAGTTCTAGAGACCGGAAGTCCATATCAAGGCGCCAGCAGATTTGGCATCTGCTGAGGCATCTCTGGTTCACAGATGACACCTTCTGAGTCCTCACCTGGTGGAAAGGGCAATGGATCCTTTTTTTCCTCAACTTCCCAGGCTCAAGCAATCCTCCCACTGCAGCCTCCCATGTATCTGGGACCACAGGCACACACCATCACGCTCAACTAATTTTTTAATTTTTTGTAGAAGTGGGGTCTCGCCATGTTGCCCAGACTGGTCTTGAACTCCTGGGCCCAAGCAATCCTCCTGCCTCAGGCTTCCAAATTGCTGGGATTATAGGCATGAGCCACTGCATGTGGCCTGGGGCCTCTTTTTTATTAGGGCATGAAACCCATTCCTAATCACATCCCAAAGGCGCCTCCTCCTCATACCATCACATTGGGGATTAAGTTTCAACATAGGAATTCTGGCTGGGGACACAGACATTCAGACTACAGCACTGTGAGTGATTTTGGGGCTGGCCACAGGCAATCACACAGGCTCTAGCAGGCAGGCCTCCCGGGGAAAGCTCCCTCTGCACACCAGACTTGGAGCACAGCCCGGGCAGTGCAGCCCCTGGGGAGGTGCAGTCAAGGTCCCAGGCCCTTTGGCCCACCACACTTTTTCATGTAGTTCCCTTCCTAGCCCAGTGCCTTATTTCCCAGGAATCCTTATCTGAGGCTGTGGGAGTAGACAGGACCCCCAGCTGGCACACGCCCGGCACAGTGGTTGGGAAGCTCACCTTGATCATTCTAGCTTCAGCCCTCCCCTGGCTGAAACCCTGCAGACACAAGTCACTTCCGTGTCCTTAATTCCAAGGGACATTTTTGAAACATCAGTATCCTTTCCAACTCAACAGCACAGGACACTTTGGCACTCCCTCCTGCTTACAATGTTCTCTTCAACTCCCATGTCCCACCAGCTCTCCTGACTGTCCTCCCACCTCGCCAGCTGCTCCTGCTGGGGGTCTCTTCTGCCGCCTTAGCTCCTTCTACCTGGAAAGACAGCTTCCTCCTTGTGTTTCTCTACACAACCCCTGACCACCTCACCCACACCCACCATGGGAACGGTGAGGGAAGTAGATAAGGTAGGTATACTTACAATCTTCTAAGTGGGAAAGGCAGAGAGAGCTTAAATTGCATATTAGGCATTTTTCTCTTATTACCATCTTCCACGCGGTGATCTTTGAAGTGAAACATGATAAATTAATGCCATTTGTAAATATGAAATACTCAGTCAACAAGCAAATGACTTGTCTCAACCCATGTGCTATGGTCTGAGTGTTTGCTGAAATCCTTGGCCCCATGGTGATGGTACTGGAAGACGGCCCTTCAGGAGATGATCAGGTCATGGGGATGGAGTCCTCATGAATGGGAACCACGCCCTAATAAGACGAGAAAGAGACTAAAGCTCTCTGCTCTCTGCCATGTCAAGATATAACCAGAGGAAACAGTGTGACACCAGGAAGGGGGAGGCCTCACCAAGAACCCATGAGTGCACCTTGATCTCTGACTTCCGGCCTCAAAACCCATAAGAAATAAATTTCTGTTGTTTATAGATCACAAAGTCTATGGTATTTTATTACAGCAGGCTGAAAAGACTAAGACATCTCGCAAATTGTCAGCACGGGTTAGTAGGGGCTCCCACAAGAGAACTCTGTAGAATGTTCCTGCATTATGTTCTTGTCATCTAACTCCCAACAATTACCTTATGCCAACGCCCTCACCTCTCCTTGGTAGTTACCCAAATCCAAACAACTCACTCATCTGTTTGTTCAACAAGCAGTTATGAACAGCTATTAGATGCCAGGTACTTGGTAGGTTCTACATACACAGAAGGGAATAAGACAGCACCTAGTGTACTTACATTCAGATGGGGGAAAATGGGCAATAAACTAATGAGGCAGGTTCTACTAAGGACATAAATGGGGCAGAGTAACTGGGTCAGGAAGGGCCTCTCTAAAGAGGTGACCAAGGGAAGACACCAGGAAGTGACCAATCCAACTCTGAAGAGCCAGGAAGGGGCATTCCAGAAAAAAGAAATGCAACTGCCAGGTCTCCCAGGCAGAAGAAAATGGCTCCAACTGAGGAGGAGAAAGAGGGCCAGGCAAAGCAAGCACTGGGGAGAGGGTGGGGAGGCGGGTCGACAAGCAGTGCAGGGCTGAGAGGCCAAGGGAGGGATCTGGATTTTATTCAGGTGCTGCAGGAAGTCACTGAAGGATGTGATCGGGGAGGAATATGATCAACTCTCTAAGATCTGGCTCAACATCTCTCCCTCCTTGACTTCTTCCCAGACATCTCAAAGGAGAGGTCCTAGAACTCTGGCTACCGTGCCTCTCCCCAGGGCTCAAAGCACCTCCATAGGAGGACGACACAGCCTGGATGTCAGGATGCTCCCCTATGACCTTCATGCTTCGCCCAACTCCCCAATTGGCCTAGAACCATCCCTGTCAAGACCCAATTCCAACGTGCCCGCCATCCTGGTTACATCTTGCTGCACAAGACGTGCAACACTCTCAGGTCATCCCTCACCCCATTCAGGTCTGTGCGCCTTTGATCCCATCTCATCTCCTACCCATCTCCAAAAACCAACAGCAAACCTCCCTATGTCCTCACCCTCTTCTCTGATGATCCTCTCACCTTCCTGCTAGGTTTGAAATTTAGTCTCCAGGGCCAGGGCTCTCCCCTATGAATCCTGTACCACTTGGACAGGCAGTGAGCCAGGTGTCTTCCCTTCTCACTGCCACTTCCTGCCCCTTCCTCCTCCCTAGAGAAACCTGCTTTCCAAGTCACTCCTCAATAGCCCCTAGCAACAATTTCCTCTTGCCTGCACCACAATTTTCCCCTTTCCTGGACCATTCCCAATGCACAGAAACATCCAGTATTTTCCTTGGGAAAATGACATGTTCCCTGACCCCACTGCATCCTTCAACTACCACCCACTTCTTTCCTCCACAGGAAAAATCACTGAGATGGCCATACCATCTCCATCTTCTATTCTCCCCTGACTTCAATCAGGCCTCTGTCCCCATCCAGCCACCAAGACTGCTCTTGTGGAAGTGACAACTGATAACCTCCACAGGTAATCTGCTCTTAACTTCTGAGACCCATCAACAGTACTGGGTCCCCACCCCTTCCTAAAGCACTCTTTTCCCTCACTTTCTGGGGCATCCTTCTCTCTTGGTTCTCCTCCTCCTTCTCTCGCCGCGCCTCGCAGCTGTCTTTGCCGGCTTCTGCTCATCCTCTAAACCACTACACACCAGAGAAAACCAGAGGTCAAACCTTGGACCTCATCTTGACGATCTCATCTCTCTCCAATTTCCTCCCACAAACTCTACAGTGTTACATCCAACTGCTTTCCTGACATCTCCACTTGGATGCTACCTGGATCTCAGACTTCACGTCCACACTGAAATGATTTTCCTCCCTGAACCTGCTCCTCCCACAGTCACTTAATGGTAACTCCACCGCTCCAGATGCTCAGGTCGAACGCCACGAGGCATCCTTCCTCCTCTCACTCTCACACGTCCAATCCATCAACAGTGTGGCCTGCCGACTGTACACTCAGACCATTTACAGAATCTGACTTTTTTGTTTTTTAAACAGGCTTTTTTGCTTTTTAAACCACTTCTATCACTGATTTGAGCCACAGTCATCTCTTGCCAGGACAACTGTACTTGTCTCCAGCCCACTCTCTGGGCTTCTAACCTTGCCTCTACAGTTTGTTCTCCACAGAGCTGCCAGAGTGACCCTTTAAAATCCAAGTCGGTCACGCCACCACTCTGCTCGAAACCCAAAGGCTTCCTATCACACTCAGAGTAAAGCTAAAATCCTTTCTATGGCCTATGAGAACCCCAATTGAGAATACCCCTTCCTGCTTCACCTTCTCTTCTACAATTGTCCCTCTTCTCTGCCCCGCTGCTAGAGCCCCTCTGGCCTCCTTACTGGCCCTGAACACGCTGACCACACTCCACTCGGGACTCTGTATCTGCTGGGCCCTCTGCCTTGGGGGCTTTTATTCACAGGATGCTCAGACATCCCAGCAGCTCTTCTGAGCTGTGCTCACATGGCTCCCTGGCAGAGAGGCCTTATCTAAGTAATATGGTAACCCCAATCTCCTCAACCTGCTCTGACTTTTTCTGTGGCTGTCTGACATATTATATACTTACTTGTTTATTCATTGTTTCTTCCAATTAAAATTTAAGTTCCATGTGAAAGAGGTATTTGCACTGGTCACTGTTATTAACACCTGCATCTTGAACAATGTCAAACATATGCAGGAACTTGAATATTTGTTAATGAACCATCACCTCCTCTGAACTCACAGCACTTGTCTATACAGCCAGTCACTCTAATCTTTGATTGATTACTTCTCCACATATCTTTCTCCCCTCTAGACAGTGGGCTCAAGATAAGTGATATTACCTTTGCATCTCCAAAGTTTAGAGTAGCACTGTCCAATAGAACTTTCTGCAATGCAAATGTTCTATATCTGCGCTGTTCAATACAGTAGCCTTTAACCACATGTGCCTACTGAACACGTGAAATGTGGCTGCTGTGACTAAGGAACTGAATGTTAAATTTTATTTAATTTTAATTAATTTAAATTTAATTGGTCCAGGCGCGGTGGCTCAAGCCTGCCATCCAAGCACTTTGGGAGGTCAAGATGGGAGGATCACTTGAGGTCAGGAGTTGGAGACCAGCCTGACCAACATGGTGAAACCCCCATCTCTACTAAAAATACAAAATAATTGGCAGGGCATGGTGGCAGGTGCCTGTAATCCCAGCTACTCAGGAGGCTGAGGCAGGAGAATTGCTTGAACCCGGGAGGCAGAGGTTGCAGTGAGTCGAGATCGCGCCATTGCACTCCAGCCTGAGCGACAAAGCAAGACTCCCTCTCAAAAAAAAATTAATTGGCCACATGTGGCTGTGGTAATACAGAGTTACAGAGTGCAATGAGAACAGATACTTGTCTTACACTCTCTGAACCCAAAACTGCAGCCCAGAATTCTACCCACAAGAAGTGCTGAGTAAGCATAATGACAAGGAAGTCAGGAGAGACAAACAGAAGATCCTTATGAAATACAATTCAATTTTAAACGTCCAACTTCTGCGACAGCACACAATAACATGCAATATAATCGCATGCAGTAACGAAAAAACTTACACCGCAGTTCCTGCTCCACTGCTACTTTTAACCTTCTTGCTGGAGGAAGTAACCCTTATCAAGTCTCGCTGGTAAGGGGCAGACACAAGGGCTTTTATTAAGAAAAAAAAAAAAAATCTCTTACCGGGGCTCACTGCCTTAACACAAAATTTTTAATTCAATATTATTTCACTTACCAATGTCCTGTTTATTTTTCCTCCAGTCTCCCTATTTCCAAAAGACCAGCCCCCAGCAAACACACACATAACACCTCCTTTACCTTCAGAGACAAACAGATGCAACAAGCTTTAGGGTCTCGGTTCACTGCAGCTCGCAGGATAAATGCCCTGCATACTTACGCTGCACAGCCCGAGGCCACACCCCGCACCAGGCTCAGAAAACCAAATAGTACGTGGGAGCGATGGATTATTTGGGAAAGCGAGGGCAGACGTTAGCGGATTCCTGAGTCGGAAAGCCAGATGGGAGAGTCGGAGGGTGGGCCTCAAAGTGGGTTTAAGTACAGCGCATGGAAAACTGGGAAGTTCTCAAATTCGACCCAGGAAGCAGGCGGAGCCCTCCTAAATCAACCGGCCAAGCAGAGGAGTCTCAGACCCCCGGCCTCGCACCCACCCCACCCGCTCAGCCGGTCCTCAGTGCGGCCGGGGCCAACGGGCAGCCCCGGGACCGGACCAGGGCGCAGGTTCGCTACCTGCGCGGTCAGGCCCTGCTCCTCGTCGTCCTGGCCGCTCAGGACTCGCCGCAGCTTCTCCATGGCCCAGTTCCAGGGCCGTAGCTGCCGCCACTCTGTTGCCTGCCCCTGACCCCCACCAGGAAACCCCGAACCCGAATCCCCACAGACCAGCCGGAAGTCCGGTACCGCCCGCTTCCTGTGCGTCAGCGCGGCCAGGGCGGCCGCCGTAGCAATGTGCGCATGCTCACCAGCCTTTCTCTCAGGCCTGGTCGTGGTCCGTGAGGTCCGCGGAGTGGGCGCTGATGGTGGGGCTATCCCTTCCCACTGTCCGCGAGGTGCGCGGTGGCAACGCGCGGGGACACAGCGCGGGTGTGGGCCCCCTGCCCACAGCTGGCGCACAGCCATTGAGTGTAGATCCGACTGGGGCACGACCCCTGAACCCTGCAGACTTGGCGTCCTTCGGAGCCCGCGAGGGGCCTTGCTGGGCGGGTCCGCGGCACCCCGGGTTCCCAGAGTCGAGGCGCCGAATGCGCCTTCCTTCGCCTGGAATCGGAGAGTGGAGGGCTCCTGCGGGCAGGTGGCCGTGCTCCGAAGAGCGCTCTGCCACCCATGAGGTGGCCCTGGGGGCGTCGCCAGCCCTCGCAGCTGGGTCTCCTCATCCGGAGACACAAACACCTGCCTCAGGATTAAAGCGAGGAGCTGTATTTCAGACCGTCTCAGGAGAAATAGCAGGAGGCTGCCTCACTCCTTTGCCTTTGTGAGAGCTATTTCTTTACTCAGTTCACTGGTCAGCTAGGAGTTTGAAAGAGTGAAATCTTATTTATAAAAGGAATAGCTAATACAACCCATTTTTCCAGCTTTGTGTAAGCAGTGAGACCATTGAACAAGCGTTTACTGTTCTCCGGCTCGTGCTGGATGAACAAACACTAACAAATGGGGAAGTGGCATTTTTCTCTCATTTTCCACCATGCTAAGAAAAGAGGTTAAAAATCAGGGCTGCCTGTCTAATATGGGCTCCAGAAGTCATTAAGTGGTAGGTTTTGCTTTTCTGTTTGCTTCTAGGCTTGGTAAGATGGTAATGAGAATGCCTATTATTTTAACTATTTTGCCCACTCTATTTCCTCTCTAAAATCTTTCAATTAAAAGGTGGAGCCTCAAAAAGTTCTATTGTCCATCCTACTGCCTCAGTAGAGATTTTATCTAAACTCAATTAGATAAAAACAAATACCACAGGAACCCTAGGAAAGCAAGTCGCGCCTTCTTGTGATATAACAGTCTAATGCTCAGCATCCTTTTCCTTTAGGCAGAAGATATTTCTATGTGGCCTGTTCATACTAATATGTGAAGCCTTATCTTTATGTCCTTAACTTTGAAAGGTCAGAAAGTAGATTGTAAAATCTATAGAATAAAACCCTATGTTTCTATTGAATAAGACATAGAGTATATCTGTAAGTGTTACGGGAAAGGGGTGGGGATCCATACCCCAAAAGACGGTTCTTGGATCTTGCGCAAAAAGAATTCAGGGCAAGTGAAAGCAAGTTTATTAAGAAAGTAGAGGAACATCGGTAGGCTGAGGTAGAGAATTGCTTGAACCCGGGAGGCGGAGCTTGCAGTGAGCCGAGATTGCGCCACTGCACTCCAGCCTGGGCGACAGAGCAAGACTCCGTCTCAAAAAAAAAAAAAAAGTAGAAGGACAAAAGAATAGCTACTCCATTGGCAGAGCAGGGCTGTCTATTACCAGGGCTGCTGGTTGCCCATTTTTATGGTTATTTCTTGATGATATGCTAAACAAGGGGTGGATTCATGCCTCCCCTTTTTAGACCATATAGGCTAACTTCGTGATGTTGCCATGGCATTTGTAAACTGCCATGGCGCTAGTGGGAGTGTAGCAATGAGAATGACCAGAGGTCTCTCTCGTTATCTTGGTTTTGGTGGGATTTGGCTGGTTTCTTTACTGCAACCTGTTTCATCAGCAAGGTCTTTATGATCGGTATCTTGTGCTGACCTTGTGTCTTATCCTGTGTCTTAGAATGACTTAACTGTCTGGGAATGCAGCTTAGTAGGTCTCAACCTCATTTTACCCAGCCGCTATTCAAGATGGGGTTCTCTGGTTCACATGTCTGACATAACTGCTTTCAAGATTTTCAAGTATAGGCCGAGCGCAGTGGCTCACTCCTGTAATCCCAGCACTTTAGGAGGCAAAGGCGGGTGGGTCACAAGGTCAGGAGTTTGAGACCAGCCTAGACAATATGGTGAAACCTCGTCTCTACCAAAAATACAAAAATTAGTTGGGCATGGTGGCGGGAGCCTGTAGTCCCAGCTACTCGGGAAGCTGAGACAGGAGAATCGCTTGAACCTGGGAGGCGGAGGTTGCAGTGAGCTGAGATCGCTCCTTTTCACTCCATCCTGGGCAACAGAGTGAGACTCTGTCTCAAAAAACAAACAAAAAAACCTTACTTCCTAGCTCTTCCTGCATCCTGGCCACATAGTTTTTTCAAGAGCCAATGACTCTCTTGAACACAAGGCAGCCCAGGCACAAAATTGTTGGGGTGATCAGACCCAACACCAGGTTGTGGGGGTGACAAAGTCCAGCAGAGTCAAAAGTTTGAGAAAAAAGTTTGAGAGAGAAATGTGGGACAACAGGGGGCCATTGCTATTGTGGAGGCTGTGAAGGCCCCGAGCTCTGGGAACCCACGGTGTTTATTGGTAATCCAACTACGAAACAGGTGGTGAGAATATGGAGATCATGTATTAAGCACATGATTTATAGCTGTGACAGTTTAGCATTTATATGGAACATGTTCTACTACTTGAGATAATGGGAATAGGCGCCTAGGAGCCTAGGAAGGCTAGAAGCAAGGAGCCAGCAAGTCTAGACACATTCCAGAGGACATTATGCAAGCCCTGCCTCAGTTTCCCTCCCAACACTCAGCTTTTTCCCAACATGCCCCCCTTCTCTTTATTGTAAAAGAGAAGATATCATTATTACTAGCTATCATTATTACTAGAGTGGCTCTGGTTTGAATGCTTCCAACATATCTCTCCTTTCCCTTTTACAAGAGGACCCTTAATCCCAGGGGTTGCAGAAGGATGAAGGTCCATCTTCTGTAACTTCTTCATGCTGAATGGGGTGACGATACTCCTGCCTAACTATTAGGGTCTCTCGTATTCAGGGTAGAGAGGAGCTGAGTCAGAAAGCATTGGTCCGTTAAGCATCGTGACTCTGGTCGGTCCTCATTCCTTCTTCGCATTCAGATTCAGCTGGCTCATGGCTCGTACTGGGGGAACCTGGTCCAAGGTTGGGATCCGTGGGTCCCTCCAGTCTCCTATTCCATGGTCGTACACATCTTTGGGCATCCACACGGTTCATTCATCTCCTGCAAAAACACAGGCATACCCTCACCCCCACGTTAGTAAATCTACTGAAACAGAAGCAAAAACTTCTGTAGCTGTAGCCGGGAGGCCACTGATAATGAGAAACAGGCCTTTTCTGATTAACAGAAGGCACAGAGAAAGCAAATTGAGACTTTTCAAACCTTCAATTGGCACTGTACTCTACAGGTGGGTCCACTAGATGCTGTGGCTCATGATAGATCTTCAGATGTTTGGTGGGCACCCACATAGGCACCTGATTGTCACCTGGAGAGACACAAGCAAATCCTCTTCCCCATAAAATTATCTTTGGGCAGGTATCGGAAAATGTAGATTCAGAGGTAAAGAGAATTTGGGGGACCTAATGGCTTCCTGATGTTTGATAGGTGTTCCCTCAGAAATTAGGAATTCCCTTTCTCTCCATATTGCTGTGTGGGCATGGAGGACTAGGTAAGCATGCTTAGAGTCTGTATATATATTTCCCCTTTTTCCTTCTAATTCTAGTGTATAATGGCCCCTGCTTTTGCTAGGATGTCTCTCCCTAACAAAGGAGTGGGGCTTTTGGGCATAATTAGAAAGGCATGTGAAAAGAGTAAAGTTCCCCAGTCACAACTTAGTGGCTGGGAGAAGTATCAAGTGACTGCCTGTCCTAGGACCCCTTGGATAGTGACAGATCTGGAGGACAGTTGTCCGGGACAGGAGAGTAAGACAGAAGGCCGCGCCAGTGTCCAGGAAACAGTTAACCTCCTGGCCCTCAATGGTCAAGCATACCCGGGGCTCTGTGAGGGTAA
This sequence comes from Pongo abelii, assembly GCF_028885655.2. Classification (NCBI taxonomy): domain Eukaryota; kingdom Metazoa; phylum Chordata; class Mammalia; order Primates; family Hominidae; genus Pongo; species Pongo abelii. The sequence continues at coordinate 168,351,361 of NC_071990.2, forward strand.
TGGCATGGGCTTGCTTGCCCCAGGCACCCTCAGCCCTGCTGCTGGATCATCTCGTTAGTGGCTTCTGACTCAGAGGACCTTTGTGCTCCAGGGCAGTGGGCCTTCAAATTTAAATTCTGAGGCGTTGTTAGGAATAGAAAAGTACTTTCCAAAACACATACCTTCTCCTTATTGGAATATCCCCTTTATCTACTAAAATGTACAGAAAACTCTAGCACAAAAACTTCCTAAGTGTTTGTAAATCTCAACTCCTCAGATGTAGTGTCTGGGCTAGGTAAGGCAGGGGCATAGACTGGAAAAAGCATAAAGCTTCCATTTTTTGTTGGTAACCAATCCTTCTGCAAGTGATTAACAAATGGCCTTGATGCAAATAAAGAAAATCTACCCCTTAACCGCCTTCTGCCTCCATGAACATGGCTAGATGGAAATGTGGGTAGTGAGAGGGGACTCTTGATGGCACAAAAGGGTGCTTGGGAATGTCCTCAACTCTCTCCCTTCCATGTCCATGGAGAAGAGGAGGGTTCTGGTCACAAAGGGTTTGTTAATTCATTGCCATTTGCTCAGCTTCTAACCAGCTATGAAACTGCAAGAAAGTCACTTGTAAGAAAATCCTTGGATCTTTGGTTCCTTATTTTTAAAAAAGAGGAAGAGGGAAAGATGAGATAATCTCTAGTGAACTTCTGGAATTACAACCCTTTGCCCATTGGTTCATTCAAAGAGTGTGTGTGTGTGTGCACATGAGAGAGAGAGAGAGAAAATGGAAAAGAAGTGGTGCCTGAACTGAAGGAGCTGCTCCTATGGGGAGAAGCCCATCCCACCATCGCACAGGACTGGCATAAACACTGAAGGTCATCTCTGGTTGAAGGCCAACAGCGTCCCTCCTGAGTGTCTACATTGAGTGCTTAATACAGAATGACAATTCTATTTTGGGCTGCCCCATCCCAGTTGGTTATAAATATTAATTTGTTGGGGGAGTATGGAAAAGCATTGTTCTAAGAGCCATAACTATATCAAAAGCTACACCCAGAGGTATCAGTTTCCCCTTGTCTCTTCTCATTCTCTCCTCTCATTCTTTCCACCCCATTCCCACCCATCCCCTGTAGGTAAATAATCTCATTAATTTCTGGTTTCTACTTCCTCTGTTTCTTTTGTACAAGAGATCTGATACATGCATACTTTCCTACATCTCCCTTCTTTCTTACATGAAGGATAGTATATTACATTCTTTTCATTTTGCTTTATTCATTTAACAGTATACCCTGGAAATCAGTTCACATCAGAGATTTTTTCCCCTTTTTTGGCACAGCTGCATAATACTGCATTTTTCTATAGTTTTCGCAATGACTACTTAGATTGTTTCTAATATTTTTCAATAAGAAACAATATTGCAATAAATAATGCACATATATATGTATATGAGAGGTCTTCAAAATGTTAATGGGAAATGTGTATTATGAAAAAACGATGCATGAATTTTAAACTTTTTTGCACCAAAATAAACCTGTACTAACTTGTTATAACATGTCTGAACAGGTTCAAGTTTGAGGCATTAAGAAGGATAAGACATCAATTTGAAAAGAGCCCCTGTCAGAGCAACATGACTTGAAAGCAAGAAGAAGAAAAGAAAAAAAAATGAAGCAAGAACAAACATCAAATTTTTGCTGAAGTTTGGCTGCAAGAATGGTGAAATCATTGATACTTTACAAGACACTTATCAGGACAGTGCCCCAAAGGAATCAGCAGTTTACAAATGGATATAACCTGTTTTCAGAAGAGACAAGATTAATTTGAAGATGAAGCAGTGGCAGACCATCCACGTCAATTTATGAGGAAAAAATTCATTTTGTTCATGCCCTAACTGAAGAGGACTGACAACAGCACAAACAATAGCCAACATCATAGACATCTCAACTGGTTCAGCTTACTCAATTCTGAGTGAAAGTTAAAGTTGAGCAAACTTTCCACTCAATGACTGTCAAAACCATCATGCCCAGATCAGCTGCAGACAAGAGCATAGGTTTCAATGGAAATTTTAAACAAGTGGGATTAAGATCCTGAGGCATTTCTTGAAAGAATTGTTACAGAGATAAACCATGGCTTCACCAGTACAATACTGAAGACTAAGCACAATCAAAGCAATGGCTACCAAGAGGCTGAAGTGGTCCCATTAAGGCAAAAGTGGACCAGTCAAGAGCAAAGGTCATGGCAACAGTGTTTTGGGATGCCAAGACATTTTGCTCATTGACTTTCTGGAAGGCCAAAGTGCAGTAATGTCTGTTTATTATGTTTTGAGAAAGTTGGCCAAACCTTTAGTAGAAAAATGCCCAGGAGAACTTCACCAGAGTGACCTTCGTTCAATTTCAGACCACCACAATAAAGCAAAAAATTGTAATTATAAATTTTTTGGTTTCCCAGTACATGTAAAAGTTATATTTACACTATACTATAGTCTATTAAGGGTGCAATAGCATTATGTCTGAAAAAAACAATGGTCATGACTTAATTTAAAAATACTGTATTACTAAAAAATGCTAGCAATCATCTGAACCTTCAGTGAGTCATAGTATTTTTGCTAGTGGAGGACCTTACCTGGATGTTGATGGCTGCTGACTGATCAGGATGGTGGTTGCTGAAGGTTGGGGTGGCTGTGGCAATTTCTTAACATAAGACAACAGTGAAGTTTTCTGCATTGATTGACTCTTCCTTTCATGAAATATTTCTCTATAGCATGTAATGCTGTTTGATAGCATTTTACCCACAGTAGAACTTATTTCAGAATTGAAGTCAGTCCTCTTAAACCCTGTCACTTCTTTATTAACTAAGTTCATGAATATTCTGAATCCTTTGTTGTCATTTCAACAATGTTCACAGCATCTTCACCAGAGATAGATTCTGTCTCAAGAAACCACTTTCTTTGTTCATTCGTAAGAAGCAACCCCTCATCTGTTCAAGTTTTCTCATGAGATTGCAGCAATTCAGTCACATTTTCAGGCTCCATTTTTAATTCTAGTTCTCTTGCTATTTCTACATCTGCAGTTACTTCCTCCGCTGAAGTCTTGAACCCCTCAAAGTCACCCATGAGGGTTGGAATGAACTTCTTCCAAATTCCTGTTAATGTTGATATTTTGACCTCCTCTCATGAATCGTGAATGTTTTTAATGACGTCTAAAATGGTCAGTCCTTTCCAGAAGGTTTTCAATTTACTTTGCCCCAATCCATCAGAGGAATCACTGTCTATGGCAACTGTAGGCTTATAAAAGGTATTTCTTAAAATAATATGTCTTGAAAGTCTAAATGACTCCTTGATCCATAAGCTGCAGAATGGGTGTTGTGTTAGCAAGCATGAAAACAACATTCATCTTGTGCATCTCCATCTGAGCTCTTCGGTGACCAGGTGCCTTGTCGATGAGCAGTAATATTTTGAAAGAAATCTTTTTTCCTGAGCAGTGGGTCTCAATAATGGGCTTAAAATATTCATTAAGCCATGCTGTAAACAGATGTGCTGTCATCCAGGCTTTGATGTTCCTTATACAGAGTACAGGTACAGGCAGAGTAGATTTAGTATAATTCTTAAGTGCCCTTGGCTTTTCAGGATGGTAAGTGAACATTGGTGTGAACTTAAGGTCACCAGCTGCATTAGCCCCTAACAAGAGAGTCAGCCTGTCCTTTGAAGCTTTGAAGCTAGGCATTGACTTCTCTCTAGCTATGAAAGTCCTAGATGACATCTTCTGATTTAAGGCTGTTTTGTCTACATTGAAAGTCTATTATTTAGTGTAGCCACCTTCATCAATTATCTTAGTAAGATCTTCTGGATAACTTGCTGCAGCTTCTACATCAGCACTTGCTGCTTCACCTCACACTTTTATGTTATGGAGATGGCTTCATTCCTTAAACCTCATGAACCAATGAGCTTCAAACCTTTCTTCTGCAGCTTCCTCACCTCCCTCAGGCTTCATAGAATTTAATAGAGTTAGGGCTTTCTTATGGATTAGGTTTTTGCTTATGGGAGGGTTGTGGCTGGTTTAATCTTCTATCCAGACTACTACAACTTTCCTCATATCAAAAATAAGGCACTTTCATTTTTTGGTCATTCGTTCACTGGAGTGACACTTACTTTTAATTTCCTGAAAATTTTCCTTTGCATTTACAATGTAGCTAACTATTCAGTGGAAGAGGCCTAGTTTTTGACATGCCTTCCTCAATATGCTTAATAATTTCTAGCTTTTGATTTAAAGTGAGACACATGTGACTCTTCATTTCACTTGAATGCTGAGAGGCCATGCAGGGTTATTAATTAGCCTAATTTCAATATTGTTATTTAAGTTATGGGGAGGCTTGAGGAGAGGGAGAGAGACAGGGGAATGGCCAGTCAGTGGAGCAGTCAGAATACACACAACATATATTGATTAACTTTGCTATCTTATATGAGCACAGTTCTTGGCACTCCAAAACAATTACAGTAGTAACATCAAAGATCACTGATCACAGATCACCATAACTGATATAATAATAATACTGGAAAGTCTTGAAATATTGTGAGAATTACAAAAATGTGACAGATACAACATGAACAAATGCTGTTGGAAGAATGGCACTGATAGATTTGCTCAATGCAGGGTTGCCACAAACTTTCAACTTGTAAAAAGAGCAGTATCTGTGAAAGACGGTAAAGCAGAAAGCAATAAAACTTAAGTGTGCCCATGTATACTAATAAGACATAGTTCATTTTATTAATAAAGCACCTGTCAATTTCAGTTGAGTAATTTTGATCAGGAATGGGTTTTGAATTTTGTTCAAGGCTTTTACAGCATCTGTGGGATAACTATGTATTGTTTCCCTGGATCTATAAATACATAGAGGATATTAATGACTTTTCAAATATTGAACCAACTTTGCATTCCTGGAATAAATTTCACTTGATCATGATAAATTATGTGGTGCTGAATTCTATTTGCTATTTTTTCCATCTTTTATTTTCAATCTTCCTGGACATCATATCATTGAATTTTTTTTTTAGTATTCAATCTGAGAATCTTTATCTTTTGTTTTTGTAATTTTTTATCATTTATATTTATCACAATGACCATAAACAGGATTTATTTTTGCTATTTATTTCATATCTTACTTTTATTGAATTTTTGTTTTGTTTATTTAAAGTCTCTTTTCCTTCTTTCTGGTCATTTTGAGTATTCTGCCAGTTTAAAAGTTAAACATTACACTTTTGTTTTCATAGTGGTTACAGTTAATATGAAGCCTGTAATTATGCGTATTTATCCATAGTAATAAACTTAGTAATGTCTACAGTGCTTTCAAGTCAAGAATTTTTGCACATGATTATGTCCCTTAATATCCCTCTTCCCTCAGCCCCTGTCATGTTGATATTTTAATTCTGGGCTGTTACGAATACAGTCATTTTCCTTTTTTGATCTGTTAAATTAAAACTTGGCCTGAGGCTGCCATAGCTTAAATCCCTGAGTAAGGAAGTATAAACTGGTTTAGTAGGTAAACAAACTGAAAGCCTAATTAAGGAGTATTCTTGGTAACAAACAGCTGAGTGTCAGCCAATCTGAGAAGTGGCCTTCAGCCAGTCACAGGCTTCCTGCTGATCAGTCCACATCCAAATACAGCAAACACAAAGCTGAAATCAGTCACACCCGTTCTGCACCTCACTTCCCTTTTCTGTCTATAAACTCCCCCTGCCCACTCTGAGGAGGAGAGCTTTCTGAACTGCCACTGGTTTAGTGCTGCTGATTCATGAATCATCCTTTGCTCAATTAAATTGTTTAATTTGTCTAAAAACTTCTTCTTTTGACAGGTCCTATAAGATACTTTACCTAGGTATTCAGTTACCCTTAATTTTTATGTCTTTTGTATAAATATCCTGGATTTGCTGTTTTCTCATTTAAACCTTCCTTTAAGAGTGTTTTCAACATGTGGCAACATTTTGGAAATAAATGAATGAGAATATTTTTATTATACTTTCACATTTAATGACAATTTGATTGGATACAACTTTTAGTATTCAAAGTTCTTTTCTTTTAATATTTTAAAAACATTCTACCATATTTGCCTTGTACCACTTTGCTATTGAGGAGTCTACAATCAATCTTCCTCATTCCTTTGTAGGCAGGATGACGACACAACTTATCATTCAACTAGGACACTTCGGAGCGTGAAGGGGATACTAGTAATAATTACACTTGTCCGTGGGTGTAACCCAGGACTGTCCTGTGTATGTTAAGACACATGGTCCACTTATTTATAGGTGTTCAGTCACCCTATTTATAAGTGATTAGTTCTTTCTCTCTAGAAGCTTTCAGAATTTTATTCTTTGTGTTTGATATTTTTAGGTGTTGCTATAATACTTCTAGGTGTGGGCTTTTTTGTTTTTCTCTACTTGGCCTTCTGTGATACTGTGATTTATAATAGGAAACATATATTTGGTCTTTCTCCTTTTTCCTGGCATGTAACTCCAAAAACCCACAGAATCTCCAAAGTGATGCATCTATTTGTATGCCAGTGAGATGAATGTGGGCTGGGGGCTCCTGGATAGCCTCAGCATGAGAGGGGGTTGCCAGGGTAACCCCTGTGTGATTAGAGGGTTGGAACTTTCAGCTTTAGGCTACCCTCAGCCTTGGAGGGGAGAAGGGCCGGAGGTTGAGTCAATCACAATGGCCAGTGATTGAATCAATCATGTCTAGGTAATGAAACCTCCATACAAAAACAAAAAGGCCGGAATCAGAGAGCTTCTGGGTTGATCAACAAGAACATATCAATGTACCAGGATAGCAGCACAACCCAATTCCATGAGGACAAACTTTTCTGCTCAGGAATTTCCAAACCTCACCCTATGTATCCATTCATCTGGCTGTGCATTTGTATTCTTTAAAATATCCTTTGTAACAAACAGGCATCGATAAATGTTAAACACAGTTTATGGGAGGCCACTGTTTTGGACAGCCCTCCTGCACCAGGCCCCAGTAAAGCAGACCAAACCAGAATGGAGCCATTTGTGGTAAGTGCCTTGGAATCATATAGAACCTTTAAACTTCATCCTTTCTCTCCCTCCTTCTTTCCTTCCTTCTTTTCTCTTCTTTTCCTTTCTCTCTCCTGCCTTTCCTCCCCTTTTCCTTCCTCCTCTCTTCCTTCCTCCCTCTCCTCCTTTCCTTCCTTCCTTTCTTCATCTTTCTCTCCCCTTCTCCCCTCCTTTACTCCCTTCATTCCTTTATTCCTTTTCCCCTCTTCCTTCCTCCTTCCCTTTCTTCCATCTTTTCCTTCTTCCTTGATTCTTCCACTCTTTCTTCCTCCTTCCCTCCCTCCCCTCCTTTTCTTTCTTCTTTCCTTTGTTCCTTTCTTTCTGCCTCCTTTCCTCTTCTCCTCTCTTCTCTCCTCTTTTCTACTCTCCTCTTCCCCCTTTCTTCTTCCCTTTCTTTCCTTCCCTTTCTTTCCTTCATTCCTCTTTTCCTTCCTCCCACCCTCCTTTTCTCCCCTTTCTCTTCTTCTCTCCCTTCCTTCTTTCCTTTCTCCTCTCTTCCTTCTTCCCTCCCTTCCTCTCCTCCCTCCTTTCCTTCCTTTCTTCCTTTTTCCCTTCTTCCTTCCTCCTTCCCTTCCATCTTTTTCTTCTTTTCTTCCTTCCTTCTTCCACACTTTCTTCCTCCCTCTCTCCCTATCCTCCTTTCTTCCTTCCTTCCCTTCTTCCTCTCTTTCTGCCTCCTCTCCTTTTCTTCCTTCCTTCTTTCCCCCCTTCCTTCCATCTTTGTTCCAATAATTCCTGCTCTAATTTCACTCTCAGGCTCTTTTATTGATGTTGAACTTAGAGAATGCACTTATCCTGCCAACATGAGCCTTTCCAGTTCATGTGAAACTTTTATTTATTACTGCAAATGTTAAATGCAATTCTATTCTATTCTTTCATATCAAGAGCTAAATGCTGTGTCTTCCAAAATTCATATTTTGAAAACTAATCTCCAATGCGATAGTATTAGGAGGTGGGGCTTCTGGAAGGTGATGAGGCCATGAGGGTAGAGCCCATGTGAATGGGATTAGTGCCCTTATAAAAGAGGCCCTGGAGAGCTCCCTTGACCCTTCCACCATGAAAAGACAGCCTTCTGCAAACCAGGAAGCAGCCCACACCAGACCCTAGATCTGCTGGCAGCCTTGGATTTCTCAGCCTCCAGAACTATGAGAAGTAGGTATTTGCTGCCAAAACCATTCAGTCTATGGCATTTGTTATGGCAGCCCAAATGGACTAGGACTTTCCACCTGCAGCACATTTTAAATACTTGCAGAGCCTTTGGCACTGACAAAAGTCTCTGGACCTGCAAAGGCAGGAACCCCATCCCTCGGCCTTTTTGAGGGTAGTGCACTGTGCGTTTCCACATGCCCATGTCCAGTACTGATTTCTCTCTGGGAACCGAGGACATGAAGACTGATAAGCCATGTTACCTGTGTGAGGTTGGTTAGAGTTCTTAACTGCAAGTAACAGAATCTACTCTGACCAGTTTGAGCAGCAAAGAGATTCACTAAAGGATCGGAGGTGGCTTCCAAAGTCATGCTGCAGAGTGGGAATAAGTCTTGCTTCCAGGACCAATCCCACCCCCATGCTGTGGGACTGAACCTGCCCTCACTGCTGCTGTCCCCCAGTTAATGCCTGGACTTCTGCTGCTGGAAAGAACCACTGCTTCTCCATCACAGAAGCTGTGGGTAGACCAGCAAAGGGGATGTTCCACAGAGAGCCTGCTTCCTTGTGACAATTCCAAACTGAAGTCTCATTTGGATGTGTCCTATTGGCCAAGTCCAAGCCAATGCCCTGCTTTCTAGCTGCAAGGGAAGTGTGTTGGGAGACAGGCTGATAAACAGGAAGTTCAGGAATGTCCTAAAGTAACATATAAAGGTTATTTAAATTATTATGGTCCATGATTATAACAAACGTTCACTAAGGAGCTCCCAAAGAGCCTACCATCCAATGGAGGAGAGAGACAAGCATACATTTTCAGTGCGCTGGGGGCTGATGGGAGACGCACCTGCGCAGTTGTAGCTGGTCTCAGGCAGCTCATGCCAACATCAGAAAATATACACCTCTCTTTGAGGTCTTGTCTAATTCTCCCTTCTAAATAGAAAGGAAGCCTTTTAAATTTTAAACAAAATTTGCAGAGTTTTCCCTCATATGTTCACACATTTTTCAGACTATTTTTAAAACGCTGTAAGCTTGCTTTGTTCAACTGAGAGTTGATCTTGTTGACCTAGAGAGATTTCATAGCATTTGTCTAGAAAAAGTAACTGCCTGATTCATTCCCCATCCCCCAATTGGCTAATGTGCCCTAATTGTTTTTAAGGAGTCACTTTTTGCTCTAAATAGCAACTTACTTGAAATTTATGCTAATTTATAGTAAAAAATTATGACATATTTCTTGATTAGAAGTGCTTTTAGAAGAAAGTATAAATGTGGCTGACTTTAAATGAAGGAAAGCTTAAAAACTGGATCTGCTGATCAGTCCTTATTGCATCTGGATGGCTGTGTGTTCCCTATGGAGTAAGAAGTGCATTAGACACATGGGAAGCAAGAGACACCATGTGCCTGGGGTGGGCCACTAGAGCCCATGTCCTACCCTGTGAAGTGGCCCCCCCGTGCCCTCACTTCATCTCTCCCAGCCAGAATCACAGGCACTGCAATGGCACCCTCTGCCATGCACGTTGCATCCAGCTGGGCTGTTAACCCTCACCCAACTTGCAAAACTCATGCTTCAGCGATGGTGTTGCTGTTGCAAACTAAGCACATTTAGTCATGCACAACTCCTAGGTTTTTTTTGTTTTGTCTTTTTAAGTAAATAACTGTAATCACTAAAAGGTTTGAGGTAGGTGAGCTATTTGAAGGGTATTTAGTTGTACTAGAAAATACGTACAAAAAGCAAAGTCTGCATTTTGACTTACAAGTGAAGAGGTTTCAGACAAAACCCTAAAGAGCTATGTTTATATTTGTCACCTCTGCTCATCATGTGGAATCTTAAAACATCATCTATCTCCTTAAAGCCCCTCTATAGGAAAAATTAAACACTGACTTGAATAAAGTCAAGAGAATGTTAACTGACAGTTATTTGAATGTATACAATATAAGCCATAATGAGAAAATACATAGCATGCTATTTAGATAGGTTGGATATGATTATTTTTATTTAAAGAGAAAAGTTATCACTCAAAAAGGGCACAAAATAAAACTTTGACAGGATGATCTTTCAGGACAAGATTAAAAAGTTAAAATATCTAGGTTCTAATAGCACTTGAAATGAAATAGTAAAAGGCAGGCCAGGCATGGTGGCTCACCTCTGTAATCCCAATAGTGTGGGAGGCCACGGTGGAAGAATTACTTTAGCTAGCCCAGGAGTTCAAGACCAGCCTGGGCAACATAGTGACACATGCATCTCTCCAAAAATTTTTTAAATGAGCTGGGCGTGATGGCATGCATCTGTAGTCCCAGTGACTTGGGAGGCTGAGATGGGAACATTCCTGAGCCCAGGAGGTTGAGGCTGCAGTGAGCTGTGTTTGTGCCACTACGCTCCAGCCTGGGCTACAGAGCAAGACCTTGTCTTGAAAAAAAAAAAAAAAAAGAGTAAAAAAGGAAAAGGCAGAAATTGATATGTTTATCCAGAACTCATTGGTGTAGACAGACTAAATGATGAAGAATGGAAGCATTTAGACCCAATTTCTCTGACGGTAGATTGTCTCGAAGTTTGTGGTAGACTGACCTCCCACCTCCTGTAGCTAACAGGACTAGCCTTCTAGGAACTAGCAGCTGCTAGAATGCAGAAACTTTACACTGAAAATAAAAACTAACAATTGCATTAAAGTCTACATTGGATAGGTGCTTACATAACACACAGTAAAAGGTAATTTCAAGTGAATTTAGAACTATTATTACTTGGAACACACATGCTTAGGACATGGATTCTAAAGACAAAAACTGTAAAGAAAATTTTGAAATTGTATTCAGTAGTTTCACTGTTTGTGTTAATAATGGTATTGTTATTGTGAAACTATATTGTTAAAGCAAGTAAGTAGAGAATGTTTATGTGATTAGAAATAATGCTATTCAGTATAAGAGAAAAGAGATTCAATTATAAAATCAAGTAAATTAAGTAGAAATACAATACTAGAGTTGAAGTGTAAATATCAATATGAACTTGTGATTTTAAAAAAGACACCTTTCTAGCACTGACCACTGAAATGGCCAAAAAGCAATGTCCGCCTAACAGCATAAGTGTGCCAAGAGTCCATCTTTTGGCTACAAACACCACTCCTCATAAACGCAGCCAGAGCTCCTTGGAGAAATGTCTCTTCCTTCCATGTTGGGGACAAGGAAAGGACAGGGTGAGCAGGAGAATCTTGTACCAGCAAACACGAAAGCTTTCAGATTGATGGGATCGTATCAAAAGGACACCATTAAAGGTCTCCCAGTGGCCAAAGGTAGGACCTTTGAGCAAAAGAGAATAGTATCATAGTTGATAGAAACCCATTAAATCTATGAAAATTCAGGAGTCTGTTATGCTCAAAACAGAAAACATTCAAAATAATTTATCACTACTGAAATAGCTATTACACCAATTCCTTACTTTTTAACTTTTAATTTTTATTTTTATAGATTCAAGAGGTACAAGTGCAGTTTTGTGACATGGATATTTTGGATAGTGGTGAAGTCTGGGCTTTCAGTCAACATATTAGTCAGTTCTGACACTGCTATGAAGATACTACCTGAGACTGGGTAATTTATAAAGGAAAAAGTTTTAATTGACTCACAGTTCTGCATAGCTGCAGAGGCCTCAAGAAACTTACAATCATGGCAGAAGGCAAAAGGGAAGCAGGAACCTTCTTCACAAGGCGGTAGGAGAAAGCCATCAGATTTTATAAATGGAGTTCCCAGTGTCAGTATGTTCATGTGTACCTATTATTTAGCTCCCACATAGAAGTAAGAACATGTGGTATTTTATTTTCTGTTTTGGAGTTATTTTAGTTATGACAATGGCCTCCAGCTCCATCCATGTTGCTGCAAAAGATATGATTTCATTCTTTTTTATGGCTGCATAGTATTCCATGGTGCACATATACTACATTTTCTGAATCCAATCATCTGTTGATGGACACTTAGGTTGATTCCAAACTTTGTTACTGCAAATAGCACTGTGATAAACATATGAGAGCAGGTGTCTTTTTAATGATTTCTTTTCCCTTGGGTAGATACCTAGTAGTGGGATTGCTGGACTGAATTGTTTCTCTATTTTTAGTTCTTGAACAATCTCTATCCTGTTTTTACGAATGTTGTGCTAATTCACATTCCCACCAACAGTGTTTAAGTGTCCTCTTTTCTCTGCATTCTTGCCAACATCTGTTGCTTTTTGACTTTTTAATAATAGCTATTCTGACTGATGTGAGATGGTATCTCATTGTGGTTTTACTTTGCATTTCTCCTATCAGCGATGTTGAGCATTTTTTCATGTTTTTTGGCCACTTGTGTATCTTCTTTTGAAAAATTTCTGTTCATGTCCTTTTCCCATTGTCTGTTTACTCTGTTGCCTATTTCTTTTGCTGTACAGATGTTTCTTGCATTATTTAAGTCCCATATGTCTATTTTTGGTTTGTTGCATTTGCTTTCGAAGTCCTACTGATAACTTCTTTGCCTAGGCCAATATCCAGAAGAATTTTTCGTAGGTTTTCTTCTAGGATTTTTTATAGTTTCTGGTCTTACATTTAAGTCTTTTTATTTATTTATTTATTTATTTTTATTTTATTATTATTATTATTATTATTATTATACTTTAGGTTTTATGGCACATGTGTGCCATGTGCAGGTAAGTTACATAAGTATACATGTGCCATGCTGGTGCGCTGCACCCACTAACTCGTCATCTAGCATTAGGTATATCTCCCAATGCTATCCCTCCCCCCTCCCCCCACCCCACAACAGTCCCCAAAGTGTGATGTTCCCCTTCCTGTGTCCATGTGTTCTCATTGTTCAATTCCCACCTATGAGTGAGAATATGCGGTGTTTGGTTTTCTGTTCTTGCGATAGTTTACTGAGAATGATGATTTCCAATTTCATCCATGTCCCTACAAAGGACATGAACTCATCATTTTTTATGGCTGCACAGTATTCCATGGTGTATATGTGCCACATTTTCTTAATCCAGTCTATCATTGTTGGACATTTGGGTTGGTTCCAAGTCTTTGCTATTGTGAATAATGCCGCAATAAACATACGTGTGCATGTGTCTTTATAGCAGCATGATTTATAGTCCTTTGGGTATATACCCAGTAATGGGATGGCTGGGTCGAATGGAATTTCTAGTTCTAGATCCCTGAGGAATCACCACACTGACTTCCACAAGGGTTGAACTAGTTTACAGTCCCACCAACAGTGTAAAAGTGTTCCTATTTCTCCACATCCTCTCCAGCACCTGTTGTTTCCTGACTTTTGAATGATTGCCATTCTAACTGGTGTGAGATGGTATCTCATTGTGGTTTTGATTTGCATTTCTCTGATGGCCAGTGATGGTGAGCATTTTTTCATGTGTTTTTTGGCTGCATAAATGTCTTCTTTTGAGAAGTGTCTGTTCATGTCCTTTGCCCACTTTTTGATGGAGTTGTTTGTTTTTTTCTTGTAAATTTGTTGGAGTTCATTGTAGATTCTGGATATTAGCCCTTTGTCAGATGAGTAGGTTGTGAAAATTTTCTCCCATTTTGTAGGTTGCCTGTTCACTCTGATGGTAGTTTCCTTTGCTGTGCAGAAGCTCTTTAGTTTAATTAGATCCCATTTGTCAATTTTGGCTTTTGTTGCCATTGCTTTTGGTGTTTTAGACATGAAGTCCTTGCCCATGCCTATGTCCTGAATGGTAATGCCTAGGTTTTCTTCTAGGGTTTTTATGGTTTTAGGTCTAACATTTAAGTCTTTAATCCATCTTGAATTGATTTTTGTATAAGGTGTAAAGAAGGGATCCAGTTTCAGCTTTCTACATATGGCTAGCCAGTTTCCCCAGCACCATTTATTAAATAGGGAATCCTTTCCCCATTTCTTGTTTTTCTCAGGTTTGTCAAAGATCAGATAGTTGTAGATATGTGGCATTATTTCTGACGGCTCTGTTCTGTTCCATTGATCTATATCTCTGTTTTGGTACCAGTACCATGCTGTTTTAGTTACTGTAGCCTTGTAGTATAGTTTGAAGTCAGGTAGTGTGATGCCTCCAGCTTTGTTCTTTTGGCTTAGGATTGACTTGGCGATGCGGGCTCTTTTTTGGTTCCATATGAACTTTAAAGTAGTTTTTTCCAATTCTGTGAAGAAAGTCATTGGTAGCTTGATGGGGATGGCATTGAATCTGTAAATTACCTTGGGAAGGATGGCCATTTTCACGATATTGATTCTTCCTACCCATGAGCATGGAATGTTCTTCCATTTGTTTGTATCCTCTTTTATTTCATTGAGCAGTGGTTTGTAGTTCTCCTTGAAGAGGTCCTTCACATCTCTTGTAAGTTGGATTCCTAGGTATTTTATTCTCTTTGAAGCGATTGTGAATGGGAGTTCACTCATGATTTGGCTCTCTGTTTGTCTGTTATTGATGTATAAGAATGCTTGTGATTTTTGTACATTGATTTTGTATCCTGAGACTTTGCTGAAGTTGCTTATCAGCTTAAGGAGATTTTGGGCTGAGACAATGGGGTTTTCTAGATATACAATCATGTCATCTGCAAACAGGGACAATTTGACTTCCTCTTTTCCTAATTGAATACCCTTGATTTCCTTCTCCTGCCTAATTGCCCTGGCCAGAACTTCCAACACTACGTTGAATAGAAGTGGTGAGAGAGGGCATTCCTCTCTTGTGCCAGTTTTCAAAGGGAAGGCTTCCAGTTTTTGCCCATTCAGTATGATATTGGCTGTGGGTTTGTCATAGATAGCTCTTATTATTTTGAGATACGTCCCATCAATACCTAATTTATTGAGAGTTTTTAGCATGAAGGGTTGTTGAATTTTGTCAAAGGCCTTTTCTGCATCTATTGAGATAATCATGTGGTTTTTGTCTTTGGTTCTGTTTATATGCTGGATTACATTTATTGATTTGCGTATATTGAACCAGCCTTGCATCCCAGGGATGAAGCCCACTTGATCATGGTGGATAAGCTTTTTGATGTGCTGCTGGATTCTGTTTGCCAGTATTTTATTGAGGATTTTTGCATCAATGTTCATCAAGGATATCGGTCTAAAATTCTCTTTTTTTGTTGTGTCTCTGCCAGGCTTTGGTATCAGGATGATGCTGGCCTCATAAAATGAGTTAGGGAGGATTCCCTCTTTTTCTATTGATTGGAATAGTTTCAGAAGGAATGGTACCAGCTCCTCCTTGTACCTCTGGTAGAATTCGGCTGTGAACCCGTCTGGTCCTGGACTTTTTTTGGTTGGTAAGCTATTGATTATTGCCACAATTTCAGCTCCTGTTATTGGTCTATTCAGAGATTCAACTTCTTCCTGGTTTAGTCTTGGGAGGGTGTGTGTGTTGAGGAATTTATCCATTTCTTCTAGATTTTCTAGTTTATTTGCGTAGAGGTGTTTGTAATATTCTCTGATGGTAGTTTGTATTTCTGTGGGATCGGTGGTGATATCCCCTTTATCATTTTTGATTGCATCTATTTGATTCTTCTCTCTTTTTTTCTTTATTAATCTTGCTAGCGGTCTATCAATTTTGTTGATCCTTTCAAAAAACCAGCTCCTGGATTCACTTATTTTTTGAAGGGTTTTTTGTGTCTCTATTTCCTTCAGTTCTGCTCTGATTTTAGTTATTTCTTGCCTTCTGCTAGCTTTTGAATCGGTGCTCTACACGTTCAGAGAAACTTCTCTAGTAACAAACTATAGAAATGATCCCTGAAAGTATAGTCTTACATTTAAGTCTTTAACTCATCTTAAGTTTTGTATATGGTGAGAGCTTTGGGTCCAGTTTCATTCTTCTGCATATGGCTCTCCAAGTTTTCCAGCATCATTTATTAAATAGGGTGTCCTTTCCCCAGTGTATATTTTTGTTGACTTTGTTGAAGATCAGCTGGCTGTAGGTCTGATGCTTTCTTTCTGGGTACTCTATTTTGTTCCATTGATTTATCTGTCTATTTTTGTGCCAATACCATGCTGTTTTGGTTACTATAGCCTTGTAATATAGTTTGAAGTCAGGTAGTGTGATGCCTCTAGCTTTGTTCTCTTTGCTTAAGATTGCTTTGGCTATTCAGACTCTCTTTTGGTTCCATATGAATTCTAAGATTTTTTTTTCCAATTCTGTGAAAAATGACATTGGTAATTTGGTAGGAATTGCATTGAATCTATATCTTGGTTTGGGCAGTATGGTCATTTTAACAATATTTATCTTCCAATTACAAGCATGGGATGTTTATCCATTTGTTTGTTTCATCTATAATTTATTTCATCAGTGTTTTGTAGTTCTCCTTACAGAGATCTTTCACCTCCTTGGTTCAATGGATTCCTAGGTATTTTGTGTATGTGTGTGGCTATTGTAAATGGGATTGCATTCTTGATTTTGTTCTCAGCTTGAATGTTATAGGTGTATAGAAATGCTACTGATCTTTGCATGTTGATTTTGTATCCTGCAACATTACCAAACTCATTTATCAAATCTAGGACTCTTTTGGAGGAGTCTTTAGAGATTTCTAGGTATAAGATCATGTCGTCAGTGAACAGAGATAATTTGACTTCCTTTTTTCCAATTTGGGTGTCGTTTCTTTCTCTTTCCTGACTGCTCTGATTAGGACCTGCAGTACTATGTTGAATAGGAGTGGGAAGAGTGGGCATCTTTGTCTTAGTTAAAGTTTACAGTTTTTAGGGGAAATGCTTTCAACTCTTTCTCATTTACTATGATGTTGGCTGTGGGTGTGTCATATATGGCTTTTATTATTCTGAGTTATGTTTCTTTCATGTCTAGTTTGTTGAGGGTTTTTATCATGAAGGGATACTGAATGTTATCAAATGCTTTTTCTTCATCTATTGGATGATCATACGGTTTTTGTTCTTCATTCTGTTTATGTGATGAATCACATCAATTCCTTATATTTAAAATTGGGTAGAGAAGGAAAGAACTGAACATTTATCCTGCCTTTTCATTAGGACCCACGTTTGTGTATAAGTGAACAGATTTAGTTAATGGAGTCTACTCTATAGAAGGTGATCTAATAACTAGAAATCGGAAACCACCATTAAGCTACCCCATGGAATTATTAGTTTAGGTGGGAATTATGTCTTGGCTGAAATATTGTCCTATCTACCTCAGATGGATGACTCATTCAGAGATCCTGAAAGGAAGAAGAGCTGCAATTCATCAGGAACACAGGAGAACAGCGAGGTGTCCTGCTAATGTACTAGCTAATGAACGTTTGCTAAATGCACGTCTGTAGGGAAGGCAGATTTTGACCTGTGACTTTCATAATAAAGTTGTCAGGGAGTAACTAATCCTCACCAACTTTTCTATGATTTCTGTTATATCCACCAAAAACAAAATAACAGCAAAACCCTGGGAGTCCTATGTGACCAGCCCAGTTTAGGTCAGTTCTCAGCAGCTGCCCGAGGGAAGATCAGGAGGACTGCAATTTTCTCACTGTGGGTGGCTCCTCTCCACAGACATCTGCAGCCTCTGCCCTCTCCACATTCCCAGGGGACACTGACCTGCCAGGGCTGCAGGCAGAGCCAGCTCAGTCTTTGCTGTCTAAATGCAGTCTAGAGTGCACTTCTCTTCTAGACCTTAAAGGAGAAATGATTATTTTTGAGCATCTAGTGTCTTCTCAGTAATCTGATGCAATTTCAGAGTATCCTCAGGTGTTGCAACAACTTGTGCTTTCTTGTTAAGGCTTGTAAATTCTCCATACAAATTAATCTAAGAAAACATCTGAGAAATCCAATCCAAAAATGTAAAAATACAAAAGAGTAATTGAACCCAACTCGAAATTCAGAATGGCAGAAATTCACCATTGCTATGTGGAGTGTGGGAAGAGAGCTGACAAAACTGAGGTATGTCATAGTAAGCCAAGTGCAGTCAGAGGAGAATTATGAAACAAGAGGCCGTTGATTTCTCCACCACCCCCGCATGCGGGCCACTCTCACTGCGCATGCAGCCTGCAGTCACGCTGCCCGGTGCCAGGATTCCCACTGTCTAGGTTGAGAATGTTTGCTTGTGCAGGAAGTATTTCCCAACTGTCACCTCTGCCCCATGAATTTATTATAACAAAGAAAAGCACTGCCTCTGGAGCTGAAACCAACATGACACTTTACTGTTGACAACTAGTATGAACTTCATCTTGGAAATTAGTCATGAATCATTTGAGTCTCCTAACTTTCTTTATATTTTGTCATTTAAATGAAAAATATTTTGAGTTCTTGAGAGTTATTTTGAGAAAGAATGTTATATGGCAGTTTAAATTCTGAATATATATTGTTGGGCTTTTAAAGTAATCAAGTTCTGCATCAACCTAATCTTTGAGTTTTCTTTCTTTTTTTTTTTTTTTTTTGAGACAGAGTCTCGCTCTGTCGCCCAGGCTGGAGTGCAGTGGCGCGATCCCTGCTCACTGCAAGCTCCGCCTCCCGGGTTCACGCCATTCTCCTGCCTCAGCCTCCCTAGTAACTGGGACTACAGGCGCCCGCCACCACGCCTGTCTAATTTTTTGTATTTTTAGCAGAGACGGGGTTTCACCACATTAGCCAGGATGGTCTTGATCTCCTGACCTTGTGATCCACCCGCCTCGGCCTCCCAAATTGCTGGGATTACAGGCGTGAGCCACCGCTCCCGGCCTGAGTTTTCACTTTTTACTTATCACCTATGATTACTTTAAATGCTGACTCTCTAATGGTTAATGCATTTCCATTGCCAGCAGTGTTCTCCACTAACACACATCAAGATACTAAGGCAGTGTCTTCTGAGATTATACTAAAGAGATCAGATCGGATTTCCAGTTTTTAGGATGAAACATCATGCATACTGCTCTCATAGTACAAACCAAACATTTACCAAATGTGACAATGTATTTAACCTGTCTCTGGAAGGCAAGCTCTGGAAACTCCCAGGATGAAAGAGCAGCAAGAGCTTGCCTGGGGCCTAGGAATTAGTCTTGCCTGGGAAGTCTTCCACCTCCAAAGTCCAGAAAAAAGCAATTTAAATAACGGGTCTGTCTCCTTTTATTGCTCATAAGCTGAATTCCGAGGTGTTCTGAGTGCCCCTTTTGCTAACAATAGACATTGGATATGGTCAACTTAAAGCAACCAAGAACCATTAAAAACTCTTGTTCTGGGCCGGGCACAGTGGCTCATGCCTGTAAGCCCAGCACTTTGGGAGGCTGAGGCGGGCAAATCACAAGGTCAGGACTTTGAGACAAGCCTGGCCACCATGGTGAAATCCTGTATCTACTAAATAAAAATACAAAAATTAGCCAGGCATGGTGGTGTGCACCTGTAATCCCAGCTACTCAGGAGGCTGAGGCAGGAGAATTGCTTGAACCTGGGAGGTAGAGGTTGCAGTGAGCCGAGATGGTGCCACTGCACTCCAGCCTGGGCAACACAGCAAGACTCCATCTCAAACAAAACAAAACAAAACAATGCGAAAAAACCCAAAAACTCTTGTTCTGGAATACAGTTTATCATGACTCGTCTCAATGCTATGTGAAATTAGGAATCAAATTCCGACAGCGGAAAAAGTCTCACATCCTTTCCTACTGCTTCTAATCAGGTGCCTTGCATTCTTGCCTTCGTCTTTCAAGTGCTCAGGGCTCTGGGCGGAAACAGGAAATGTGACAGTTAAAAGCTTCCTGTGACCTCTAAGCAGGCCAAGTGCCAGTCAGTCCTTCCCCTGGTGAGTCCCTCGTCACTCTCTCTGAGGCACAGTCAGAAGCTGTGGCTCTGAGGGAGCAGACTCCACACCACTCCTGCATCTGTGCCTGCTTTCACTGCGTCTGCACACTTGCAGGATTCCCTCAGCTCAGATGCAGGTTTTGGCCAGCAGGAATGACCTTACTGGCCTCTATCTCTCCATATTCTCTCCTCGGGGGTACCAGAAAAGCCCACTGAACCAAACTGTTGTCTTGGTTTTTATCAGGGCCTATTCCTGCTCGAATCACCTGCAGTATCTGCTCCTGGTCCCTGGTGCTTTGCAGGCTTCCACCTGGGCTGACCCACAAGGCCATGCCTTCAGGGAGCTGGCCAATCTCTGAAATGGAGGTGTGGAAAATCTCCTTGCTTCTTACCCAGCACTAAAGGCTAGCAGGTTGGGAGTTTTTCCAAGGTGATGAACAGAAAGACCTCAAACCGAAAATCCTTGACAGTGGCTGACTCTACAGGGATAGGCCAAGGGTGGAGGAGACCTATGAGGGCTTCAGCTGCTGCACTGTATGCCCTGCATCTCTGTAGGGTTAGAATGTCTCGCAAGTATTATCACTTGTATGATAAAGTAGAACAAGTGGTTTTAATTTAACCAGTCTACAGCTCTTCATGCCAGTTTTTTTTCACCATGCTTAGCTGTACTTAACTGTGGAAGCTGAGCCTGACGGAGCTGTGGCGTGGCAGGGTTCCTGCAGTGTCTGTCCTGCCATGGTCCCAGCTGCAGTGTGGCAGGAGCAGCGTCCCCAGACAGGTGTGTGCCCTGGCCCTGCCAAATACAGGTATTTCACAGCTTCACAACCTGTTGCCTCCTCTATAAATAAATGACCAGCCTGCTCCACAGTGCTGTGTGAGGCCCAAATAGAACACATATGACAATACTTTGTGAACTGTATATAGCACCTTAAAAAGAAAATAAAAGTGACAGAATATGAAGCTGGGTGCAGTGGCTCATGCCTGTAATCCTGGCACTTTGGGAGGCAGGCAGATCACTTGAGGCCAGGAGTTCAGGACCATCCTGGCCAACATGGCGAAACCCCGCCTCTACTAAAAATACAAAAATTAGTCGGGTGTGGTGGTGCATGCCTGTAATCCCAGCTACTTGGGAGGCTGAGGCAGAAGAATCACTTGAATCCAGGAGGTGGAGGTTGCAGTGAACTGTGATTGCACCACTGCACTCCAGCCTGGGCCACAGAGTGAGACCCTGTCTCAAAAAAAAAAAAAAAAAAAGTGACAGAACATGGACCCTTGAGGGAGACTGCGCCTCACAGACTTCCCCTCTGCTCATCACGGGCTTCTCTGCTGCCCTCATCTGCTACCACATAGAGAATGGGAAACTATAATCAGATTCAAGTTGGATTTTTTTTAAAAACCCTAACTTAACTGTATAATGTGAAATAAGAAGTCAGGACTATGCTCTTAGGATATTTTCAGTAATTTGGTCAGACCTCTCTGGAGCAGCTCCTAGTTAACACTCCATCCCTCCCCTGAAAGTTGATTCCTCCATCCGAGCACCTAGTGCTACGCTGGACCATGGGATCAGCCCATTCCTGTGGGACTGCAATCTCTGGAAAGCAGCACAATTCTTAGATCACCACAGGAATCACCTCTGCAACTTTTTACAAAGAGGGAAAGAGAAGCCCAGAACACTCATGTGACTGGCCTGAGTCTCAGTGACTGAGGGGCGTTTCTATTAATAACACTTGCCCATAAGAGAAAGAGTGCGTTCTGCGTAGCTGGACTGTTGATGCTTTCCAGAAAACACTGGCCTTCCAGCTCTGCATTTCCTCCAGCCATCTGCATAGTTTTCAAGGAGTTCCATTTTCACCTGTAATTGTCTTTTCAGATATATTGTTCTGCAGTTTCCTAGGGAATGCAGCAAGATATTTAATCATACTCATTTAACAAATATTTAAATCATTTATTGCCATTAAGTTACAGCATCTCAATATACACACTGCATGGAAATACACAGATAACATTTTTAAACAGTGGGGCCAAGATTTTAAGTACGTGACCAGCTGTTGGTTGTCTTGTGGTCATTAAAGACAATGTTAAGAATTAGGAGTACTTAAGTGCTAGTAGTTACAAATTTTGTTCTCTTCAGTTTTTCACTAAGTAAATTCTAATAGATAATATACATATTACTGCAGATAAAACCATCATCAGAAATTATTAAATTAATTGCATATTTTGAGCTACTCTTTATGGAAAGAAGTAAAATATTTAATACTTGTAAGGCAGCAGAGAGTTGGTTTAGAAACTCTCAGCTATTTCTATAAAAATAGAATGGTTAGTAAAAATAGCATTCAGTGTATTTTCCTTAGTGAGGCTATTTGTAATGAAATCTGTGACTCAGCAGCAGCTGGCAATGCTGTCCCTTCAAGACCTTGTTCTTCATTTTCCATTGTTATGCAGATGCCTTTTTAGTCATCCTGGAAAGAAACAAAAAGAAAAATTCAATGAGAAACAAAATTTCAATGCCAATTGCAAGGGCTTTGGATGGCTTTAAAAAGACACCTTTACATAACATTTATTTCAACTTACAACTTATAAAAACAGTAATATAGGTTGAGTATCCCTCATCTGAAATGCTTAGGCCCAGACATGTTTCAGATTTTTTCAGATTTTGGAATAACTGGATTATACCAGTTGAGCATCCCTAAACTGAAAATCCAAAATCCAAAATGCTCCAATGAGCACTTCCTTTGAGTGTCATGTTGGCACTCTAAAGGTTTCATATTTTGGAGCATTTCAGATTTTTGGATTTGGGATGCTCAGCCTGTATCCTAGTTCACGTTAACTTTCATGTTTCAGTAAGTTGTTTCCCCAACTGCTAAAGCACATCTATACACACTCCAGTCCCGCAGTACTCCCTCAGAAAAGATTTTAGTTTCATTCTCCCCAATTCCTCAGATTCCTGAAAAGAAAGTAACTAAATTGAAATCTGCTTACTCGTGTTTGATAAGCCGCCCTCCCTGGATGAGCTGGGCTACTTCATTTGTTGCGTGACATGCAAACAGAAGCCAGTTCCGAGGCTGTACCTTGTAGGCAAATCTCATGAATGTCAAAGAATAGCAACAGAGAGCTGCCAAAGATAGCAGAGCAAAGACAATCAGTAACTTAGAAAACTGAGAGCGTTGACAGGACCACAGAGATGAACAGTTCCATTGTCTTGATCAAAAAGGAACCTCTTCTGCAAAAGCCTTTGACAGGTAAAAATTGTTACTTAAATGCCTGTATGAACAGGAAGCTCCTAAAATAATTTACTGTACTGCTATGCATTTTTGTTAATTATTTAAACATTTAAGGAACATATTTCAGAGCAAGAGTAGGCTGAAATTTGTTCTAGCCACTTTTTTTGTCTCCTGGAGTTGCTTATAATCCATTCATTATCTGAAAGAACTGTTATTTATTCCCTCCACAGTGGTTTTATGTTCAAATATCAGGGTTTCAAGTAAGTTTAATGACACTTTCCTCCAAAAAAGTTCACAATATAAATCATTAGAGTGACTATTAGAATGATTCAGATGACACAGTCTTCAGTTGAGTGTGCTAAATCTGAAAGGCAAATAAGATGTTACTACTTCCTAGATAAATATTTCTAATTAATCTTGTTTCTTACTCACATAGAGAAGTAACACTCTTCCATGCCATCACATTCTGTATGTGACTTTCTAATAGTGACTGTAACATCTAGTGCTACAATCTTGAAATGCAAGCAGGAGCTCTACTATGTTGAAAGTCCTCCCAATTATCCAAATCTGCATTCTTACCGAATGTCATCCGCCCACTGATAATCTCTGGAGACTTTTTCATGTCATTGATGGCAGCAATGGGAAGACCCCAGTTGGCTACTGGGCCCCAGAAGTGCTACAAAAAATGAGAGGAAAAGAATGAAGAGACGAAAAAGTTAAGACAGAACTATAAACAGCTGAAATTTCCCTTACTTTAAATAATCATGTGAAACTCGTGAAAACAAATCTGTTTCCATCTTGCAGGTTTACTGGGTTAATTGATGGTTAACATTTAGGTATTGGATTGTCCAAGTGTTCCTGTAGGAATCAGCAGTTCTTACAGCTGAGCCCAGAGCTAGAAAGGGTTTGGCAGCTTCCCAAGGTCCCTACTGGTTTCCACACTACAACCAAGTCATCTCTGATTGTCCCATTTAGAAAATTTAAAAATAAAAATAAGATTTACTTCTTATACAATTCATTGTTGCTATAATTCAAACCCTGTTAGAACTATTCTCCATAATTTTTATGTTTAAATCTATCCACACTCCTTTTCCCAAATTTTTATTAAGATATTTGTTAATAATTCTTAAAATGCAGACCCGAAATTGGGTACTTTTCTGAAGAAAGAAACTTAATAAGGGAATAAATTGTTTTTCAGCTCATGAGCTATTCTAAGATAAAAGAACTTGGAAATCAATGCCCAGGACCCCAGACACTAAGAAATGAAGATTGGAAAGTACTTTTGACATAATAACAAAAACTTATATTAATATTAAAGAAACGAACCAATAGTTTTTCATTCTACAACTACACTCATCCAAGGATACCAAAGTGAAGTCGTCTGTGTTTGACAGCAGCCACAATCAATTTAATTTTAGAGGCTGAAATAAAATAAGGCTTGTGGCTTTTATTCATTAAAAATGAAAAATTGTTTCATTAATTTAGAATTTGGAAATAATATTTTCAAATCTGAAAGAAACCACATCTTGTTGGCTAAACACCCCTTTTAGTTATCCCAACACTGAGGAGTAAAAACAGTCTTTGCTTGACTTCTGCCTATCATGTTTAGGTTAAATTCAGACTGCTAAATACATTTCTAGACTTTGCTTCTACTATTGACGAGGGGTTAAAATCCAAAGATTCCCTAAAAAGTGGTAAACCAAGGGAAATATAAGAAAAATAAATGGGAATTAGATTTGGCATAATAGAATATGTTAAAATGTTTATTTAACATGAAAGCCATAAGGTCATTTAAATAACTATAAAAGGTCAAAGTTCCCATATAGCCATCACGATAAGTATTTCAGGGTTTAACATGTGAGTTATAAACTCTGTAAATTAGGCACAGTTGGTTTAAAGAATCTTGAGATTCTGGGCTGGCTAATTAGTCCTCTTGCATTCAGACTGCATATTATCTAAGATACTCACTACTGCAACTTTCACTTAATTTCTTACATTTAGACGAGGTGACTAGTGGCTCTCAAATTGGACAGCAAGGCTTTGGAGGAAATATTTCTTCGAAAATGACAAGTTGGGTCGGGTGCAGTGGCTCATGCCTGTAATCTCAGCACTTTGGGAGGCTGAGGTGGGTGGATCACGAGGTCAGGAGTTCAAGACTAGCCTGGCCAACATGGTAAAACCCTGTCTCTACTAAAAATACAAAAATTAGCCGGGCGTGGTGGCAGGTGACTGTAATCCCAGCTACTTGGGAGGCTGAGGCAGAGAACTGCTTGAACCCAGGAGGTGAAGGTTGCAGTGAGCCAAGATTGCACCACTGCACTCCAGCCTGGGTGACAGAGCGAGGCTCTGTCTCAGGAAAAAAAAAAAAAAAAGAAAATGACAAGTTGGAGAGAAGTATACTCCTGCAGAATTCTATTAACAATGACCCTTAATTTCTTATATTTAGATGAGATATGGCCAGTTTTCTTTTTTCCTTATTCCCCAGACTTTTATAAGGGAGAGTATCTATCTCTCCCTTACCTACTTCTTTTCTTACCCGTCCTGTTATTGGGTGTCACTTCATTTTTCAACTCTCTATTATTCCATAGTGATCTCCCTTTTCCTCCTTTTTCGACCAGGCCTTTCTCCACTTGGTCTATTTTCAACTCCTTTTCCATTTACTCTCTTGCCACTCCTCTGCACTGTATGGTGGTGTTGCTGTCTACTTTATCATGCATGAACCCAGGGCTATAACAGAGCCTGAAGAGTTATTCTAAGAGGGGCATATAATCCACAGTTTCTCTACCACCGGTTGTGAATGTGTCTTCTTTCACAGGTGGTGCTAAAGCAGAAACGGACAATGGAATAAATCTAAACCTAAAGTAGCCTTGGGAGATTCCTGGCTAAGTGGCAGCATTAAAAGTTTAAGTGTGGGCTGGGTGTGGTGGCTCACACCTGTAATCCCAGTACTTTGGGAGGCCGAGGCAGGCAGATCGTGAAGTCAGGAGTTCGAGACCAGCCTGACCAACATGGTGAAACCCCGTCTCTACTAAAAATACAAAAATTAACTGGGTGTGGTGGCTCGCACCTGTAATCCCAGCTACTCGGGAGGTTGAGGCAGGAGAATCGCTTGAACCCGTGAGGCAGAGGTTGTAGTGAGCCAAGATCATGCCACTGCACTCTAGCCTGGGCAACAGAGCAAGACTCCATCTCCAAAAAAAAAAAAAAAAAAAAAAATTTAAGTGTGATGAGTGTTAGGTTATAGGAAACAGAGTTCTGCAAGTTAAGAACTATACATACACTTATGACTGTAAGTGTTGAGCTATACTGAAAATATATTTCTTAAGAACACAAAAGGTAAAAATCATTTTAACACTAGTTTAATAAAATACCTAACCTTAGAAAGTTTATAATGCATCTTTTCTATCTAGTACAATATTCTAGTTCTCTCTTCCCTTTTAGAATACAATTGATTTATGCTGTCAGATATTTGGCAGTCAATTTTGAGAAAAATAAGGAACTTTATTAAAATTCAAAAAGAAATTAACATATGTTGGATTAAATGGAAAACATTTTACTTGATTATAATTCTTAATTGTGCTGAAAAGAAAGTTCCAACAGAATTATACAACACCATCTCCTGTGTGAAAATCAAGCCATGGAAATGAACTCCACCCTACAGGAAAAAATCATCCCACCCTTCTTTTCCTGCTTTCTCTTTTTCTTTCTCTATTTCCTTTCATAGGTTGCTAGGCTCCACTGTGACTGTTATCAATGAAGTAATTATATGCTTGTTTCTAAAAACAGGAGTAGGGAGCAGCCCCAGGAGCATGGCTGTCACAGAGCTCATGTCTAGGCTCCCCAGGACAGGCCAGGGTGCAGTAGGCACCCTTCACAACCTTCCAGCCACAGCAGCTAGAGAGGCTCTCACAAGCAAAGGATGCTAAGTCTGTTATCCCTAACTCTGTTAATGCAGAAAGTCTGCAAAAGCCTGAAATGGATGGAAATAATTTTCTTACCGTACTATTTTGTGAAGAGTCACCGAAGTTCAGACAGGACAGACATGGAAAAAAAAGAAAAAAAAATCAAATGATTTTGGTCTTATTAGGTTACTGTAACCTCACACCTGTATTCAAATTTCAGTAACAGGACTACAATGTTAACAGTGTATATTCCTTTATTATTTTTAAAAGATCAAGTAATATTATTTATAATAAGAACTTTGACTTAATGAAATTAGATCTTAATTTTATGGAAAATAAGTGCAATCCTTAGAGCAGAACTGTCCAATAGAAATATAATGCAAGGCACAAATACAAGCCACATATGTAATTTACAACTTCTAGAAGCCACATTAAGAAAACTAAAAAGAAGGCCGGGGACAGTGGCTTATGCCTGTAATCCCAGCACTTTGGGAGGCTAAGGCAGGAGGATTGCTTGAGGCCAGGAGTTCATTATTAATCTGGGCAACATAGTATATACACACATATATACTATGTGTGTATACCCATCTATACACAAATATATTTTAAAAATTAGCTGGACATGGGTGGTTTGTGCCTCCAGTGGATTGTTTGAGCCCAGGAGTTCAAGTCTGCAGTGAGGTATGATCATACCACTGTACTCCAGCCTGGGCAACAGAGCAAGACCCTGTCTGGAAAAAAAAAAGGAAAAGAAAAAGTAGAAAAGTAAAAAGAAACCACAGAAATTACTTGTATTAATATTTATTTAATCCATATGTATGCAAAAAAAATTTTAATTTCAGAATGTAATCAATAAAAACTATTCATTAGACCTTTTACATGCTTTTTCATACAATTATTTGGACTCTAGTGTGTATTTTACACTTACGGCACATCTCAGCTTGAACTAGTTACATTTCAAGTGATCAGTAGCCACCTGTGGCTAGTGGCTCTCAAATTGGACAGCACAGCTTTCGAGGAAATATTTCCTTAAAAGTGATAAGTTAGAGAGAAGTATACTGCTGCAGAATTCTATTAACAATGAAACTTTCCCTTCTGCTTACTAACACATTGCACCAGAATGTGAATCCCTGGAGGGATGTATTTTTGTTACTACTGGACTACTTAAAGTAGGGTCTGGCATTTAAACTGGAATTTAAAAAATATTTGTCGAATGAATGAATAGTAAAAATGTCAATGCTGTTTTCCAGAATGTTAAATTTAAAAACACACCAAAAACTTATATTGAGTTACTTTTATTTCTGAAATAACAATTTCTCTTGCCAGGATATACCTGAGCTCTTCTCTTAGAGCAAAATCTCAAAGTTGAGCTACTGAAAGAGTTATTGAAATAAAATAATAAAATTGAGCAGTACGGCAGGGGGAAAAATGAAATAATAAAATCCTTTATAAACAGACTCAAGTCCAAAGAATTCTACTAGTTGTTTTGTTTTTAGAGAGCACAGAGATTATAATTTGTAACATGAAAATAATTGTTGATGGTGCTAATAATACAGTAGTCCCCCTTATCCTCAGGGGATGCATTCTATGACCTCCAGTGGATGCCTGAAACCGTGGATAATACGGAACCCTATATATACTATGTTTTTCTCCTATACATACATACCTATGATAATGTTTAATTTATAAATTAGGCAGAGTACGAGATTGACAACAATTACTAATAATAAAATAGAATAATTATGACAATAAACTGATATAAAAATTTTGAGAATGTGGTTACTCTCTCTTTCACAATACTGTAATATTTTTTTGGACCACAAGTGGCCTTGAGTGACTGAAACCATAGAAGGAGAAACTGCAGATGAGGGGGTACTACTATGTGCTTCAGATAGGTTATATTATGAAATATATATCATTCATATAATTATATATACAAATATAATTATCCAAATTATGTTTCACAGCAAGTACAAACTGAACACAATGCTTTATAGCAGAGAGATTGATAACCTTACCAGATCAGACAGCATAATCTAGCTAGAACAGTCATTCACCTACGGCATTGCTCTCCTTCAAATACCTTTGTCAGTATCTGAACACTGGCCCTTTAGGTAACTATGAATAACCAAGGGAACATTTTTTCCCTATAAAAATATTTTAAATGATGTCGTACTTACAATGTGAAGTTTCAACTTGGACATAACTTAGTTTTTCCTTTAGGACTCTCTCCTTAAATCATACAACAGCTTGATTATACACCCTATTTTACAACAGATTACAAATATATAAGGGAGATTATAAATGTATGAGAATAAGGGAGAATTACAAATGTATGAGAATAAGGATTAGTATAGATTACAAATGTATGAGAATACGGGAGAATTAACTTCTGCCTTCATACCCTGCTCAATTCAAAAGTCCTACATGAATATAATCACATTAATTACTGTAAAACAATCTGAGAGTAAAGTCAGTTTAAATATGTCTGTTAAATACAAAACACTACAACTCAACATCCCTCAATTCTAAGTCAGGGTTTTCTAGAATGCATGAATCAACGACTCAATCAACATATCTGAAAAGCATATTTGTGCAGAACCAAATTAGAAAAAAAAATGCTTCCAAATATGTATTATTACTTGTTTCAAAAAAAAAGGGGGAGATAAATTTATAAGCCACATATAAACTGCAATTTGGGGACAGTAATGCAAAACCATTTAGAAAATATTCTTGATTTTCTCTTTATTTGGTATGCTGCCTTTATTTTCAGTAAAAAAGCAAACAAACACAAAACTCATAGACTTTCTTGGGTTCACTTATGATTTCGAATTCTCATGGAGGAGAAACTATATTTCCAGTTAAAAATTAAGTATTCTGTTTTTTTAAGAAATAAACTTTATTTTTGAGAAAAGTTTTAGGCTCACAGTAAAATTGAACCAAAGTACAGAAACCTTCCATATACACCCTGTCCCGAAACATGCACGCACTCTCCCATTATCTACATCCCCCGCCCATGGTGTCTTTATCACAATCACGAAACTTACATTGACACAGGATTGTTACCCAAAGTCCATATCTACATTAAGGTTCACTGTTAGTGCTGTATATCCTGTGGGTTTGGATGAACATATGATGTCATGCATCCATCATTATAGTGTCTTACAGTAGTTTCACTCTCTAAAAATCCTCTGTGCTCCACCTAAACCCTTGCAACCACTGATCTTTCAACTATCTCCATAATTTTGCCTTTTCCAGAACGTTGTGTAGTTGGAACCAGGTAGTATGCAGCCTTTTCAGACTGGCTTCTTTCATTCAGTAATATGAATTTAAGTTTCCCTCATGTCTTTTCATGGTTTCATAGCTCACTTTTTAGTGCTGAATAATATTCCATTGTCTGGATGTACCACAATTTATTTTGCCATTCACCTACCAAAGGACATCTTGTTTGCTTCCAAGTTTTGGCAGTTATGAATAAAACCTCTATAAAAATTCACATGCAGGTTTTCGTGGGGACCTAAGGGTTCAACTCCTAGGGGTAAATACCAAAGAATGTGTAAGAAACTGCCAAACTGTTTCCCAAAGTGGCTGCAGGATTTTGCATTCCCATCAGCAATGAATGAGAGTTCCTGTTGATTCACATCCTAATCAGCATTTGTTTTTGTCAGCGTTCTGCCTTTTGGCCTTTCTAATAGATGTTTAGTGGTATCTTGTTTTAATTTGCATTTCCCCAATGACATATGATGTAGAACAGTGGTGTCCAATCTTTTGGCAGAGCTTCTTTTCATATGCTTATTTGCCATCTGAACACGGAGAGGTATCTGCTTAGGTCTTCGGCCCATTTTTAATTGAGTTCCTTTCTTATTGTTGAGTTTTGTTTTTGTGGGTTTTGTTGGCTTTTTTTGAGAGGGAGTCTTGCTCTGTTGCCCAGGATGGAGTGCAGTGGCATGATCTTGGCTGACTGCAACCTCCGCCTCCCAGGTTCAAGTGATTCTCCTGCCTCAGCCTCCCAAGTAGCTGGGATTATAGGTACCCGTCACCACACCTGGCTAATTTCTGTATTTTAGTAGAGAATTAGGTAGAGGTTTCACCATGTTGGCCAGGCTGGTCTCAAACTCTTGACCTCAAGTGATCTGCCTGCCTTGGCCTCCCAAAGTGCTGGGATTACAGGCGTGAGCCACCACGCCTGGCCTTATTGTTAAGTTTTAAGAGTTCTTTGTATATTCTGGAAAAGTCCTTTATCAGTTATGTACTCTGCAAATATTTTCTCCTATATTATCTTTTCATTCTCTTGACAGCATCTTTCACAGAGCAAAACTTTAATTTTTATGAAGTCCAGCTTATCAATTATTTCTGGGATCATGTCTTTTGTCTTGTAACAGAAAAACTCATCCCCAAACCCAAGGTAATTTAGGTTTTCTCCTAAATTATCTGCTAGGAGTTTCACAGTTTGTGATTTACATTTAGGTCTGTGATCCTTTTTGAGTGAATTTTTGTAAATAGTATAAGGTCTGTGTCTACATTCATTTTTTTTTGCAATTGCATGTCCAGTTGTTCCAGCACTATTTGTTGAAAAGACTGTCTTTACTACATTGTTTTGCCTTTGCTCCTTTGTCAAAATTTAGTTGATTTTGTTTATGTAGGTCTACTTCTGGGCACTTTATTCTGTTCCATTGATTGATCTGTCTATTCCTTTGCCAATAACATGCTGTCTGGATTACTGTGGCTCTATAGTAAGTTTTAAAGTTAGGTAATGTCAGTCCTCCAACTTTGTTCTCCTCCTCCAATACTGTGTTGGCTATTTTTGGGTTTACCGCCGTCTCCATTTAAACTCCAAAATCTGTGTGTTGATATCCACAGAATAACGTGCTGGGACTTTAACTTTCACCTATTCACTTAAAAAAAGTACTTTATGGCTTCTCTTTGGCATATTCAAAGTACCAGCATCACTAGTCTTGTACTTTGGGGCCATCATTAAATAAAATATGGGTTACTTGAACAGAAGCACTGCAATACCACAATGGCTAAGTGACTAGGTAGGATGACTAAGTGACTAACAAGTAGGTAGCATCTACAGCATACAGATGGTGGATGAAGGGATGGTTCATGTTTCAAGGACAAAGTGGGATGGTATGAGATTTCATCATGCTACTCAGAATGACAGAAAATTTACAATTTATGAATTGGTTGCTCCTGAAACCTTCCACTTAATATTTTCAGACCTTAGTTGGCCACAAGTAACTGAAACTGCAGAAAGCAAACTGTGGATAAGGGGGGTGGAGAGCTACTGTATTTCCTTTCTTCTGCTTATTTTCATTCTAATTTGCTTTTTTTTTTTTTTTTAGTTTTGTAAGGTGGAGGCTTAGATGATTGATTTTAGAACCTTCTTGTTTTCTAATATATGCATCCAGTGCTATAAAAATTTCTCTCTAATCACTGCTTTAACTGTATCCCACAAATTCTGATAAGTTGTGTTTGCACTTTTATTTAGTTCAAAATATTAAAAAATTATCTTGAGATTTCTTCTTTGACCCAGAGTTATTTAGAAGTGTGCTGTTTAATCTCCAAGTATCGGGGATTTTCCAGCTTTCGTTAGTGACTTCTAGTTTAATTCCAAAGCACACACCATATGATTTCTAGTCTTTTAAATTGGTTAAGGCGTGTTCTATTCGCCAGAATTTATCTTGGTGAGTGTTCCATGTGAGCTTGAGAAGAATGTGTATTCTGCTGCTGTTACATGTAGCAGTCTACTGATGTTCATCATATCCAGTTGATTCATTGTTTTGTTGAGTTAAATTATGTCCGTACTGATTTTCTGCCTGCTGGGTCTATTTATGATGGAGGGGTGAAATCTCCAATTATATTAGTGGATTCATCTATTTTTTCTTGCAATTCTATCAGTTTTTGCCTCATGTGTTTTAATGCTCTAATGGTGCATACACATTAAAGATTGTTACCTGTATTAAGGCTCTCCAGAGAGACAGAACTAATAGAAGATGTATAGCTATAGATACATATACACATACGTGTGTGTGTGTATATATATATATATATATATATATATAAAATTTTTAATGGAAATTGGCTTATGCTGTTATAGAAGTTATAAGTCTCACAAGCTGGAGAATCAGTAAAGCCAGTGCTATAACTCAGTCTGAGTCCAAAGGCCTGAGAACTAGGGGAGCCGATGGTGTAACTCAGTCCGAGGCTAAAGGCCCTGAGAACGTGAAGGGCCACTGGTGTAAATCCTAGAGTCCAAAAGCCCAAGAACCTAGTATTCTGATGTCTGATGGCAGAAGAAAATGGAAGTCCAAGCTCCAGAAGAGAGAGCAAATTGTCTCTTTTCTACCTTTCTGTTTTACTGGGGCCCTCAACAGATTGAATGATGCCCACTTACATGGGTGAGGGCACATCTTCTTTACTCAGTCTACTGATTCAAATGCCAATCTCTTCCAGAAATACCTGCATAAACATGCCCAGAAATAATGTTTTACCATCTATCTGGGTATCTGTTAACCCAGTAAAGTTGACACCTAAAATTAACCATTGCATATGTCTTTTTGGAGAATAGATCCCATTATCATATGTAATGTCTCTCTTTATCCCTGGTAATTTTCCTTGCTCTGAAGTATGCTCCATCTATAGTTACCAATGCCTTTTCTTGATTAATGTTAACATGGTACACCTATCTCTACCTATTTACTTTTAATCTAGATGTGTATTTACACTTAAAGTGGGTTTCTTGTAGACAATGTATATTGAGTCTTATTTTTTGATCCACTCATACAATATGTCTTTTAATTGGTACTTTTAGTCTACTGATATTCAAAGTGATTATTGATATAGTTGTATTACTATTTACCATATTTGTTACTGTTTTCTATTTGTTGTCCTTGTTCTTTGTTCTTTTTTTGCCTTCCATTCTTTTTCTGCCTTTTATGGTTTTAAATGAGCATTTTATATAATTCCATTTTCCCTCCTTTCCTGGCATATCAGTTACAATTACTATTATTATTATTTATTCTTTTTTTTTTTGAGACAGTCGCGCTCTGTTAGCCAGGCTGGAGTGCAGTGGCTGACCCATGCCGGCGCCCAGGCCACCCTGGAAGCTGCTGCTGCTGCCCACTCGGGAGACAATCAAGGAGCTGATGCGGGCACTGGGCCTGCTCATGTAGGAGGAGCTGCTGAAGGCCCAGAGGCCAGGGGTGAACACCTTGTAGGGCTGCTGGGTCACCCTGATGGACATGGGGGAGGCACAAGTGGAGGCAGGCAGGCTGAACAAGGAGGAGATTTGAAAAGGAGCAGAGGAGCTGCTTTTAGGTCAGTCTCTAATTTTTCCAAAATTACAGTAATGTTAGCTTTCACTGAAAGAACTGAGAGCAATTTAGGTAATTTATAACTTACTTATGTACTACTAAAAGGATCCAACTGACAGCCTAGCATAGTATATTTCTAACATTATTCAAAGTAAAATGGGATAAAATTTTGAGATATTTTAGATCATAATTCTACAGTTTGCTGAAATTTATTCTTACCAAATTTTGTCTAGTTTTCTAGTTCAAATTAAAATGAGGGAGGGTTTTAACAATTAGAATTTGTGATATTCAGCTATATTTAGTGAGCCAAAAGTCAGCTGAATGACAGTAAAGATCTTTGTGACTGGACTATCCAGATATTAAGAGATTCTTATCGCTAGTCCTGCTTCAACATTTACAGCTTCATTCAATTTCTGAAAGTCAATTATATGGCAGGGAAGTGCTCAAAAAGTCCAAGGACCGGGTGTGAAAAGCAGTTTGGCAGAGAAAAGGGAGACATATGCAGGAAAACATGGAGCACAAAAATATCTAAAACCTTCTTTTCAAAACCATTTCTATGCATTACTATTTTCCTTTAAATCCCAAGTTGACATTTCTGTTTTAGCTTCACAAGTTTGGTATCCAGAGGTTCTGAAGTTATCTGTTTTGTTCAGATATCAGCCTTCTCATGTGGCAAATGAAGCACTGGAATTTCTAAGGCCTGTTTCAACTCTAATATTCCACAAGTTTGGGAAAGATTCACTTTTATTTTACTGCAACTTCTCACCTGGGTAGTAAGAATAAATTCTGAAAGCTTTCCTGGAGACTCAGAAGTTAAAATTAATTTAGAATACCTCATCAACTTGAGAATATTCAAT
The DNA here is from genome assembly GCF_028885655.2 of Pongo abelii. NCBI lineage: Eukaryota > Metazoa > Chordata > Mammalia > Primates > Hominidae > Pongo > Pongo abelii. Next base: position 168,386,524 of record NC_071990.2, read on the forward strand.
GCAAACATCCCACTAACTTCAGATTCATAAGCATGCTAAGTGATTAACTGATTTTAAAGCACTCTATGATCTAGGTTCTTCTTAAGAAAACATCCTCTGCACACATATACAAATACGTGTGTGTGTGTGTGTGTGTGTGTGTGTGTGTGTGTGTGTATCCATTCACCTTTACTGTAATATACAAACTTGAGAAGAGGAGTAAGTCTCTAGAATAAAGCTGCACAGACCTTGATTGAGTTAATCATTAAAATATATGTCCTACCTCAAAACTTTTTTGCTCATTCTAATTTATTCTTCTTAACCAGAAATCCAGGAAGGAGAATGAGAGAAGAGGAGAAGCAAACAAGAGCTCTCTTTTTCTATTCTGTCAATAAGAAAGGTGAGGGAATAGTTTCTTAAGAAAAAGGTATTGGAATAGAGACCCAGGAAGTTCTTGATTCAAGATCCTAATCAAGGTAAGTAAGAAGAGATAGAAGAAAGTATCAAAAAGAGAGTACCAGAAATCCTGGGGATTAAACATGCAATATTAGTTACAATAAAAAATAAATTGAACACTTACTTTTGTCAAGCGCTATACTATGTCATTAAACAGGTACCAAAGCACAAAAGCTAAACAATTTGCCCAAGCTCACAAAGCTGGAAAGCAAGAGCTGGGCTTCAAATCCATCATTCAAACTCATCACCTAGGTTTAACAGTACTATTATCACAATTAACAATTGTCAATAATTATTTAACATTATTTAATACTGAGATCCTATTTAAGTGTTCTGTTATCCCAGTAATGCCTTTTCCAGCTGTTTTTTTCACACCAGGCCCAATCAAAGTCCACACATTGCCTTTGGTTCTTAGGTGTCCTAAGTGAGAGCCTGTTTCATAACCTCTTTCAGTGAAAAAAAAAATCATTTAAAATACATGTGGATGGGCTGGGCACAGTGGTTCACACCTATAATCCCAGAGCTTTGGGATGCCAAGATGGGAGGACTGCTTGACACTGGGAGTTCAAGGACAGCCTGGGCAACATAGCAAGGTCCCATCTCTAAGAAAAAACAAAAAACTAGCCAGGTATGATTGTGCACACCTGTAGCCTTAGCTACTTGGGAGGCTGAGGCAGGAGGCTCACTCAAGCCCAGGAGTGGGAGGTTACAGTGAGCCATGATCATGCCATTGCACTCCAGCCTGGGTGACAGAGTAATACCCTGTCTCTAAATAAATAAATATACTTGGAAATTCAGTTTAGTAAAAATGTTCAACTTGATTCATAAAACATGATTGAAATAAATTTATAATCTGTGTAAAATATGATTTTAAATTTATGCTGAAAAACTCAATTATGTTATTAATTTTTAAAATTCTAGAACAGCTTTAGTTGAGAAAACCTCTAAACCCCTTCAGTAGGCTACAAAAAGAATGCAGAGGATGCAAAGTATGTACAACAGGCAACTGATGAAGTAAAAAGAGGAAGGGATGGAACCTTGTTTCTGATTAGAAGAAAAGACATACAATGATGTTTTCTGCTTTATATTTTATTCTCCTTTGCTAAAGAAAAGCCGGGCTGTAAGCATAAAGCTTGGAAGAACAAATAGGAAGTACTTTCCTCTGATATGTTCTAGGAAGAAATGTTTCTCTTTCTAGGGGAGGAAACACTAAAATAAAAAGCTTCTGGTCAGAGTTTTGATACCTGACCTCAAACTGGCCCTCAATCACTGTTTGGCAGACCTAGCATGAATTCCCACTGCTGCCAAGAATGGCAGGGTAAACAGGTCAGCTGAATGTTTCACATCACGTGTTCACCTTTCAAAAATAATTTCAGTTCAAGATCATAGAGCTTTATAGCTCACACAAGATTTTAACTTTCTAAATAACTGTAAACTTTAAAAAATGTTTTCGCTTGCAAAAACAGAAGGATATAATAAAATGTAGAGTGATTTGGAGTTTCCAAGTATTTTCACATCCCTTATCCAATTTAATTTTCTTGATAACCCAAAAAGAGCATTATCATTAAACCCATTTGATGGACAAATAAAGTCTGCTGGGATCAACTTGCTGGGGATCCTGGACTGTGAGTCATTCTTCTGAATCTTAGTCTGGTGCTCTACCAGGCAACACTGTTCTGAGTAATGCAATTCTCTTCTTTTCCTTATTTAGTCAAAATGTAATTGAATTAAATACTGGAGAAAGTATAAAAATTTAAAGCTACATAAAGTTAATTTTAGAAAAAAAGGTTAGATGATATGCTGAAGTATCCTATTGAAAAGCCTGGCTCTTGGAAACCCATTTAGTAGAAGAAAATATAACACTTAGAAAAGCAGAACTCTCTTCCTTGAAAATATATTTAACAAATTCTTCCTATGTAATAAAACTGTTATGGCCGGGCATGGTGGCTCACACCTGCTAACCCCAGCACTTTGGGAGGCCGAGGTGGGCGGATCACCTGAAGTCGGGAGTTCGAGACCAGCCTGACCAACATGGAGAAACCCCGTCTCTACTAAAAATACAAAATTAGCCCGGTAATCTCAGCTACTTGGGAAGCTAAGATAGGAAAATCACTTGAACCCAGGAGGCGGAGGTTTGGATGAGCCAAAATAGTGCCAGTGCACTCCAGCCCGGGCAACAAGAGTGAAACTCTGTCTCAAAAAAAAAAAAAAAAAAAAAAGAAAAGAAAACTGTTAATTATCAGCATAATTTTTATATAGCTAGGTGTCATAACTGTATTTTTAATTTTACCATACAATGTTATCCTTAGCTGTACCTATTAGGAAGGCTCATTATCCAATACATTAGTAAAAAGCTAAAGTAATATTCAAAGCTGTAAAGAAACTTAACAGTAAGGATTAAGAGCATATCCTCAGATTGCTACTTTGTTCACATTTTCTACCATTAATCTGATAAATTGCTGTGCTCCACAGTACTAAACATCCATCTTAATTAATCGTAGTTCTATTTAAGCATAGAAATGTCTTTTTTTGAAAGTCAGAAGTGAAGCTTCTGTTTACACGTTTACCATATGGCAGACTGAATTATTTTTCCTACCCTACTGCTCTATAAAAGTAGAAGTAAAAAGTATTTGCAATAAAATTCAGGATTTAAAACTTTTTTATTGCTAAAATCAAGCTGCCTTCATACTATCCCTTTTGTGTGGTTATAACAGGATTTATTCCTCCTCAGCTTTCATCTCTTTACCTCTTGACCACACTATTAACCACTGAAAAAAAAAATGCAGCTGTACACTTACCTAGGTTTTAAAATCATACACTGAAAAACTAACTAAAATTACACTCCTAAATAACCTAAAACTGCTTCAAAGTTACATTCAATATTTTGAAATAAAAGCAAGCGCCCCAAGATTAGAGGTGCAAATAAATTATAGAAAGTGTATTTTCAGGCTTTCCAACCGCGAATGCTCTTTGTTTCTAACTGGAAGGGAGGAGTTAACAGAAAATAGAACAAGAAGAAAAATTATGTCCTTAGAGACACATCACTTTACTTTGGTTGACAGAATTTCGTATATAAAAACATCTTAAATTGTACTTCCTCCCAAGCTTAAAGTCCTTATAATGAGAAAACCGAAAGGCGAACCCAAGGCCAGCACATGTTATTTCCGCTGTCCCAGAAGCGCGCTGGGCGCACCCGAAGCTCTGCTCCAACAGCGCCGCGCCGCGCTCTCAGCAGCGCCTCCCGCTGGCGTCTCCCCACCCCACACCCAGGTCGCGGCCTCTAGCACACCTGGACGGCCGCAGGTGACCGGCGACCCACTCCGAGGATCTGGCAGAAACCGGCCAGGAAACCACTCCCGCCCGGAGGAGCGAGCCACTGTCACCTGGCCTGGAGGGACGTTCCCACTGCCAACCATGGGAGAGGAACGAGCCTCTGTCACCCCTGCCGGGTCACCTTGCCCTGAGGGGCGCCCACTGTCACCCCTGCCGGGAGAGGCGTCCCCATGGTCACCCTGTCCTGAGGAGCGCCGTCACTTTCGTCCCTCCCGGTCCCCACTGCCACTCTGGCCGGGAAGGGCGTCCACTGTTATGCCTACCAGGAGAGGCGTCCCCATTGTCACCCTGGCCAGTAGGGACGCCCACCGTCACCCGCTCCCTGAAGGGGACTCCATGTCACCCCTACCTTGAGGAGTGCCCACTGTCACCCTGCCAGGAGAGGACACTCACTGTCACTCCCGCCCTGAGGAGCGCCCACTGTCACCCTGCCGAGAGAGGACACCCACTGTCACCCCCGCCCTGAGGGGCGCCCACTGTCACCCTGCCGAGAGAGGACAATCACTGTCACCGCCGCCCTGAGGGGCGCCCACTGTCACCCTGCCGAGAGAGGACAATCACTGTCACCGCCTCCCTGAGGGGCGCCCACTATCACCCTGCCGGGAGAGGACAATCACTGTCACCCCCGCCCTGAGGGGCGCCCACTATCACCCTACCGGGAGAGGACACCCACTGTCACCCCCGTCCTGAAAGGCGCCCACTGTCACCCGCTCTCTACGCCGTCCGCTTCGGGGTGTGGCGGTCCGGGAGGGATCTGGGTGGGGACCCCCTGACAAGCGCACCCTCTCGCCTGGGCCCGGGCCCACCCGCTGCCCGGAGCCACCGCGTCCTCGCGGCAGCCCTCGTCGCGGACTGCACGGGTCGCAGCCTCCCGGGTGCCCCTCCGGGTTGCGGGGTCCGGCCTGCGGCGCTCGTCACCTCATGAGGTAGTCCCGGAAATCCTTGCTTCGGACATAGTCCGCCGCTTTCCGCACCAGCGCGCCAGCCATGGCTGTGCCGACACCAGACCCCGAGTGGTCCCTGCCTCTGCTGCCGCTTCCCAGAGCCAATGACACCCAGCCAACCCCCCGGCGGCCGACGGCGAGCTAGCCCGAAGGCCCGCCTCACGACACCCGGCCACGCCTTACGGCCGCGCCGCGCTGCCCGGCTCTCGGCCAATGACAGGGCGTAGGGCCAGAGACGGTGGCGCGGACTGGCTGGCTCGTGCCGCACACCTCCTTCCCGCCCTCGGTGGCGCACGGGGGCGGGGCCCGCTGCCGTAAAACGGCTGGGGCTGGGCCGGGGCTGGCAGACGGTTGCTAGGTTCCCGCGGCTCCCGGCCCGCGGGGTCGTGGAGGTGACGTCTCTCTGACCCGCAGGACTGTGGCCGCCCTGCCGAGCGTCGCGCGGTCTTGGGGCGCCCTGCAGTGGGGCCCCTGCGGCGCAGCGCGCGGTGGGACTGGCCGGGTTCCCGCGGCGCCCGGGGCCTGTGTCTGCGCGGGTTCCTGGCAAGGGCACCTTGGCCGGGCGGCCCGCGTCCCCCGCGCTTCCCGCACCCACGAGGGCGGACCCGGCCCGCAAGCTGGGCCAGCCTGCGGTTTCCGGGCACTGGGGAGTGCGCAGAGTCCCGGGCCAGCGACGGCAGCCAGGACCCCTGGCTTCTCCCGAGCACTTTCCCCCGGACCAGTCCCTCCAGGGTGGCGGGCGGCACCCAGGGCCGGCGCTCCTCACCAACGCGCTGCAGCTACGGGCTCAGGAGGGAGCCGCAGCGTCGGAGGAGGAAAGCATTTAAGAATAGCACAAAGCCTTAGGCTCGAGGAGGCGTGGCTGCTTACGTGTTGAAAATAAAGGTTCTATAAGTCCCACCGCGGGTGCATATTGAAAAGAAAGGGATCATTAGCACGCGACCCTCGCCTAGGAGTATATAAACCGCAGCACGACTTTCGGATCACCAAGGCAGAGAAAAGAACACATTGAAGGCTTTTGCTCACGTTTCCAGGTTGTTTCGTTTCGTTTTGTTTCTAATGTGGATGATCATTTAAAATGCCTCCGGTGGCCGGGCGCGGTGACTGACGCCTGTAATCACAGCACTTTGGGAGGCCGAGGCGGGCAGATCACCTGAGGTCAGGAATTCGAGACCAGCCTGGGCAATATGGTTAAACCCCCTCTCTACTGAAAATAAAAAGATTAGCTGGGCGTGGTGGCATGTGCTTGTAGTCCCAGCTACTTGGGAGGCTGAGACAGAAGAATCATTTGAACCCGGGAGGCGGAAGTTGCAATGAGCCAAGATTGCGCCATTGCACTTCAGCCTGGGCAGCAGAGCAAGACCCTGTCTCCAAAAAAACAAATAAATAAAACAAAATTCCTCTGGTAGCCGGGTGCGGTGGCTCACGCCTGTAATCTCAGCGCTTTGGGAGGCTGAGGCAGGTGGATCACTTGAAGTCAGGAGTTTGAGACCAGCCTGGCCAATATAGTGAAACCTCATCTCTACTAAAAATACAAAAATTAGCCAGGCGTGGTGATGCGTGCCTGTAATCTCAGCTACTCGGGAGGCTGAGGCGTGAGAATCGGTTGAACCCGGGAGGTGGAGGTTGTAGTTATCCGAGATTGTGCCATTGCACTCCAGCCTGGGCAACAGAGGGAGATCCTGTCTCTAAAATAAAAAATAAAAGAAATGCCTTTGGTGAACAGGAATTCACAACATTAGTGACCTGCAGTGTATTAGTGTTAATAATGGACATCCCCTTTGATCCAGCAAGCTCATCTAGAGATTTCCTAGGATAGACAAGCCAGTTTGTGCAATTTCATGTGTACAGCATTGTTTTTAGTATGGAAAGATTAGAGTTTACATATCCACCATAGGGAGAGAGTTAAATAAATTATGGTGCATCCGTTTAGTGGATTAGTATACAGCCATTAGGAATAAAGGAATTCTATATGTGCTGATATGAAATATCTTTTTTATTTTCAAGAAAAAAACCCGGGTTCTGAATAGTGTATAAAGTATGCTACTCATTGTGCATAGGGACAAAGAAAATATATACATTCGTGTTTGCAAAGATACTGGAGAAATGTTAGTAGTGGCTGCCTCTAAGGATGACCAAGAGTGACACTGACTTTTCATTGTATCTTCCTTTGTTCTTTTTGAAATTTGTACAGTCTACATATGCTATCTATTCAAAATAAGTGGTGTTAAAGAAGAAGAAATGCCTTTGAAAATGAAAATGGTAAGCCCTTGATTGAGTGGGGTTCATTTTCTGTTAGGATCGTGGTCTCTATTGGTCACAGCTGACCTTGATCGTCTCTGAAAATGTATCTCATTACACAATATTGCAGTCTTATCATAACACCAGGAAGGTTGTTCTGTTCCACATGAACATGCTTCATGATGGGGTTAGGAATGTACAGCCTATGAAAAGTGAAGGAGTCTTGATTATTAATAATAATATTATTAATAGTTACCTTTTCTTGATCATTAGGCACTATTTGTACATTATTTCTCTTCCTCACATCAACCCAGAAGGTAGGTATAAGGAAACTGAGTGGCTTCTTGAATGAACCCAAACTGCTCTGCAAGACTGATGGAAAAGGAGACTCTCCATGTGATAACAGGCTTCTGGATCTCATAGCTGCTCTGTCTTAGCCCTTAATATGTTTCTTTTCCTCATGGATAGTGGTTCTGAAACCTGAGCTGTCAGAAGAATCCTTGGCAGATTCCTAGATCCCAGCCTCAGACTCAGAAGGTCTGGAGTTGGGGCTGAAAGCTGCATGGTTAATGAGCACTGCAGGTGACTCTGAGGCTGCTGGTCAGTGTCCAGCACTTGGAGAAAATCTACTGAGGGCACCTGCCCCTAATGCACTGTTGCCACCACTGGGCTGGGGTCAAGAGGCTCTGCTTCCCACATTTGGGCCTCAATTGGGACCTCTGAGCTTTCCACTAGTTTCCGTTCCATGAAGGAGTACAGATGGGAGTATGTAAAGACAAAAGACATACGTAAGTGGATAATTTGGGTTTGAACTAAGTTCTCTGCGACTCTCAAAGCCATGCTTCCCCCATGTTACCACAAAAAGTATTTCTTTCATGTTGCCATGTATCTTATTTCAAATATGAAGCAGGAATGTGATCTAAAGCATAAGAACATAGCAATAGATAGACCCATGTACATGATTTTGTAAAACTTTAGAAAGGCCAGTCATACATGGTTTGTCCATATTTGGACAGCATATGGAAGGCACAAATGAAAGCATCACTGGCTATTCTGAACCCCAGGTTTGTGGAAGTGAGTGTAAAGGCCCAGCAGTGAGCCCCAATCTCACCTGCCCATCAAAGTTCAGAAACGACAATCAGAGTAGGCTGCACTTGGTGCTTCCCTGTAGACGCAGGATCTGTGAGTTTGGACAGATTTCTGATCAGTTTGGAAGGAAGCTGGCCTCTGTTGACAGAGCACCCCTTATGGGTCAGTGTTGTGCAGGCAGTCCATGTACACTGTGTATGCGATGACAGTGCGTCTGCTTGTAGAAGGGGCTGGGTCCCCTCTGCAGAGCCTCCGCATGGGGCTGCATGACTGGTTCTGGCTGACTTGCTGGGGAGCGCCCAGCCTGTCCACAAAGGGAATCTTCATCCTTCCTGATCTGCAGAGCCATTTGCAATGCGTGATGGCAACTGCTTAACTTCAGTTTTCATCCCTAGGCCAGAGATTTCTGTGCCCTGGGATAATAAACGTATTATCTAAAGAGCTTTTATTTCTTTCTAGAGAATAAGGAAAATGATACTCTGAAGAATTTCTATTTCTTTTGTAATTATCTCAGGGGAAGGTAGTTATTAAGTGTTCACTGATTAGGATTAATGTTTCCAATTTTTGTCAAGAACAGAATGTATGTGTTACTAATTTAACCATAATTTCAATCGAAACTATGTCATTAAAAATGTTGGCAGTCATGCATTTCCTGCATGGTTATGAATTTTTTCATGTATCTACATAGTATTTTTCTAACAGTCTAATTTTAATTCATTTTCTTACGAAAATGTATTTTTTTTCCATTTCAGCATGTAGTACTTGTGTTACCTTTTCATGAGGCCCACACTCCTCCAAGGAGGCTGCTGATTGGCTCTAAGCCGATTACCTCCATTTGTTCTTTCCTTGATCTTACAGTGTCCATCAGCTTCCTATGATTGAAGAAAAGCTTCCACTTGTAATAAACCAACTTCTGTCATCCAATTATCAACATAGACCAAAAAAAAAAGGCCAGGTGCAGTGGCTCATGTCTGTAATCCCAGCACTTTGGGAGGTCAAGGTGGGCAGATCACTTGAAGTCAGGAGTTCAAGACCAGTCTGGCCAACATGATGAAACCTTGTCTCTACTAAAAATACAAAAATTAGCTGGGAATTGGTGGTGCGCGCCTATAGTTCCAGCTACTCAGGACGCTGAGGCAGGTGAATCGCTTGAATCCAGGAGGCGGAGGTTGCATTGAGCAGAGATCATGCCACTGCACTGGACAGCAGAGCGAGACTCTGCCTCAAAAAGAAAAAGGAAAAAGAAAGAAAAAATAAAAACGCAGAGTCGTTCTGTGAGTGAAAACACTGAATTCCACCGGTTCCTGATCATATTGCCTTTATTTCGTTCATTCATTCATTCTGGAAATGGGGATAAATAGCCCGTTTGTCTTTCCTGCAGGTTTGTTACAATGGCGAAGGCAATTTAGAAGGAAGCATTTAGTGGAGGATAAAAGTGTTTTGTAAATGTAAAGATGCATTGTTTTGTTTCTGTCCTGCTGCCCAATTTTCTCTCAGCCCAACACCTGCCTCTATTTGGTTCTTAGGTTACACATTAATTCCATTTGCTTAGTAATTTAAAGAATGTACTATAGTACACCAATAAGCTAAGAAACTCGGGCCCTTGACCCCGAGTCACCAGTGTCACCTAGATTCAAAAACCAATATAACGAGTCAAGTATGAATGCACAATATTTTAGCTAAGATAGCCCTTCCTGTCCCACCTCTAATGAATCCACATGCTGCCCCAGGGCCTGGTACATGCTGTTAATAAGCAGCTTTGCTCCCTCCTGCTCCCTATTTTTGTCTTAGGTTGGTTTCAGTCCTTCCACTGTGGATGGAGAAGTCACAAAGAAATGGTTTTGCAGGCAAGGAATCTTTACTCCGTTTAGCAACTCAGTAACTTGCTAGCAAATAAATGGCAAAGGGTCAAAGGAAGTGGAAACATCACTGTTTTGCAATCCCTATTGAAATGAGGGATTCAAGCAACAATCATCAATAGAAGCCAAAATCCTCCTTTGAAGGGAACTGGATAATCCCAAATGCTGGACTGTCGCCCACAGATTATCCGCTGCTGGTCACGAGGGGAAAAGTGCTCAACATACTATACAGGCAGCTTTCCCAACTCCTCTGTCCCCAGGAGCTGGGAGCAGGGAGAAATAGTGAGGAGGTTTTCATGGTCAAATGTATTTAGGAAACTTTTTTGAATCAGGCAATTACTTAATTTCTGCAGCTCTTCTGAGAGCCATTACTAAGCTATGTGAATTGTGATACCGCAAGAGGAACTCTCACCATGTAGCAGTTCCCAGACTTTTTATTGCGACAGAGTCTCACTCTGTCACCCAGGATGGAGTGCAATAGCGTGATCTCAGCTCACTGCAATCTCTGCTTCCCAGGTTCAAGTTGTTGTCGTGCCTCAGCCTCCCAAGTAGCTGGGATTACAGGCCTGTGCCACCATGCTCAGCTACTTTTTGTATTTTTAGTAGAGACAGGGTTTCACCATGTTGGCTGGTCTGGTCTCGAACTCCTGGTCTCAAGTGATCCACCTGTCTCGGCTTCCCAAAGTGCTGGGATTAGAGATGTGAGCCACTGTACCTGGTCCTCCCAAACTTCTTTGAACATAGAGCCTGTTTGGAAGGTGGATTTGTGGGACTAAGCCTCCCAGGGGCTCCGGCGGCTGTACACCCTGATGGCTGTGTACCCCGACCGCTGTGCACCACGACAGCTTCCATGCCTTCCAAGCTGGGGGTGCTGTGGGATGGCTCAGAGCCTCACCCCAGGCTGGATGAGCCTGACTGCTTTGTAGCTGTCTGTATGTAGCAAGTAACTAACACTCCCTAGGCCTCAATTTTTTAATCTATGAAATGAAAGCAGTAAATATCACATCATATAAGTTGTTGAGTATTTATGAGAATTAAAAGGAATAATTGCCATAAAAGGCCTGATACTGCCAATAATATATTTGACAAATACGAATTTCTCTTTTTCCAGCTATTCTACTTTATGGCAACTCCTACCTACTATTCTCTTTCTTTTGCTACTAAGCAGACAAATGGGTTTGTTTGTTTGTTTGTTTTATCAGGGAGAGGTTCTAAATGTTGTACCCTTTAACCCTCAAAGCATTATCTATTCTCTTAGAGGGTAAAGGGCAGAGATGTTATCGCTGTTGGTTTCTAACCTTGGAGAAGGTCAGAAACGTCATGAGCTCTCTCTAGATCCTCTTATCTGCTTCTCTTACACAATCGTTTGGTTCTGTGTGTGGTAAAAACTGGATTGGGGGAAAATCAGCTCAGCAGAAACCAAGTGTTGAACCAATTGGTGAATAGAGAAATACAGATTAAGTATCCCTACAGTGGAATATTATTCAGCAACAGAAAGAAATGAAGTATGGACCCATGCATGGAAGGATGCAGGGATGTTTCCTACAGCATAGAAGGACCTTGAAAACACAGGGCTAAGTGAGAGGAGCCGGACAGGAAGGATCATGTATTGTGTGGTCTGCTCATGTACAGTCTGCTCACATATTGTATAATCTGCTTACATGAAATGCCCAAGGTAGGCAAATCCACAATCAGGAGATAGATCGGTGGTTGCCAGGGACAGGGACTTTTGGGGGAAAATAGAGAGTGACTGTTAACAGGGACCTGCTTTCTTCTGGGGTGATGAAAATGGTCTAACATTGATTGTAGTGAGGGTTGTGCAGCTCTGTGAATATGCTAAAAAACCATTGAATTGGACACTTTAAATGGGTGCAAATTATATTCCAATAAACTATCTGTAGAAACTTAACAGTTTATTATTATTATTATTTTGAGACGGAGTCTTGGTCTATTGCCTAGGCTGGAGTGCAGTGGCGCGATCTCAGCTCACTGCAACCTACGCCTCCTGTGTTCAAGCAATTCTCCTGCCTCAGCCTCCTGAGTAGCTGGGACTACAGGTGCATGCCACCATGCCCGGCTAATTTTTTTTTTTTTTTTTTTTTTTTGTATTTTTAGTAGAGGCGGGGTTTCACCCTGTTAGCCAGGATGGTCTCAATCTCCTGACCTTGTGATCTGCCTGCCTCGGCCTCAGAAAGTGCTGGGATTACAGGCTTGAGCCACCACGCCCGTCCCGAAACTTAACAGTTTTAAAAAACCTTTAAAAAGATACATAGAGAGCAAACAAAACAATCCCCCTCCCCCCACCACCAAAGTCTTTTGTCTTAATCAGCGCATTAATTCTTTCCGTAAGTAAAGAGAAGAGAGCATTTATCTGTATGAACTATTTCAGCTAGCCCTGGTGATGAAGGAAAGCTCTTCTTTTCAGAATAATTCCAGATAATAAATGTGAAAGAATAGTAGAATGAAAAGAACACCACTTTGCCATCCCAAGTGAAGTTACTGCTTCAGACAAAAATCACTGAGGGATGCTAAAAGCATTCAGTCCATGGTTAATAGAAATGGAGACAGGCACCAGGCAGTTGGTGTAACGCCCGGGGTGATTTGTCGGTCCTCAACGGGAAAATGCAGACTCACAAGGAGGGATCCACTGGACCTTAGCCTCACTAAGGGAAGGGGGCCAGCTCCAGGTGCCAGACAGGAGGATGTTGTGAAGCCAGCAGCCCCACTGAGGGGTATTCCTTCGGGAAATCTTGAGCCTGAATCTAATCAAATCTTTAACTGTATCCTTCAGTTTACAGGAAATAAATGAGAAATAACAGAAACTAGTGAAAGCAAACTATGGGAAAGTAACCTAACCCATCCAGCCAGTGGAACATTTGACGGGACCACTGAGGCCCTGTCTCCACCCATCATTGGTAGGAAGAGCAGGGGGCTCTGAATCCTTGTTGTAAGTAGGGGAGGAAAGGTGTGACGCTTTCCCCCCACTCATCATTAGGGTCACGGCCAACACCTTGTAACAAAAGACACGTTAACAAGAGAAAAGCCTCACAGATGTATGCAACCAAAGTTTTATGTGACACAGGAGCTCTCAGAAATAAAGACCCAAAGATCTGGGGAAACTGTATTTTTATGCTTAGGTTTGATGGAGAAAGGATAGCCAGTTGAGATGTGATTGAACGTAAGGGTAACGGTCATAAACTGAGTGGGGAACCCCAGCAAGGCCTGTGTGTCAGATTTTTCAGGACCTCCTTCCTCCTGGATATTGGGCAGGACCCCTCTGGAAAAAGGGTCTTCAACAGAGAAGGGAGAGAGGGACCATTCCAGGTTTTATGGCTTGCTTTGCAGGAAAGAGAGGGCCATGAGACAGGAGGACCTTGTTTCTGGGCCCTTCCAATCTCCTTTAAAGTTCCCAGCATGCAAAAGCGCGTACTTTGAAGTATCAGGTTCTGAGCCCAAATATGTCCAACAGGATTATAATGGGAGTCACGCTGGAACTTTACGTTTTTAGTAGACACATTAAACATGTTTTTAAAGGTCAAATTGATTTTAATGATATATTCTGTTTAGCCCACTATATCCAAAATATTATTGCACCATGTCATCAATATAGAAGTTATTATTGAAATATTTTCTTTTCCTCTTTCCGTGCTAAGTTTTCAAAACCTGATGTGCATTTTGCAATTATGATTCATCTCAATTCAGGTGCTAAATTTCATTGGCAATACTTGATCTATATTTGAATTTAAAAAATTACAGGTTTTAAAAGTATATCAGATACCCAAGTTGTTCCAGATATACTGAAAAGTTTTCCAAAGCTGAATTGACTGCCAAAAAATTATGTTCATTTAACATTTATATTCACCTTGACAAAATGGGTTCATCTTTGTAAGAACTGATTCACTTTGAAGCAAAAACATCCCTTTCAAAGCTACATCACTTCAAGTTACCTCGGTTCACCTACTTGTTTTAATTCATTTGTAATAACATTGAATTAAAAAGTGACTGCATAAATCGAAAAACATGTCTTAGATTTTGGGGTGTAATTTTTTTTTTTTTTTTTTTTTGAGACAGAGTTTTGCTCTTGTTGTCCAGGCTGGAGTGCAATGTTATGGTCTCGGCTCACTGCAACCTCCGCCTCCCTGGTTCAAGCGATTCTCCTGCCTCAGCCTCCCAAGTAGCTGGGATTACAGGCATGCGCCACCAAACCCGGCTAATTTTGTATTTTTAGTAGAGATGGGGATTCACCACATTGGCCAGGCTGGTCTCGAACTCCTGACCTCAAATGATCCACCCACCTCAGCCTCCCAAAGTGCTGGGATTACAGGTGTGAGCTCCCGTGCCCGGTGGGGTGTAATTATTGTAGCTAATCTACATAATGCTGTTATTACAATGAAAACCTACTGCCTATATATTAATGATAGAAACAATCTGTAAAATCATTATTATTGACTTGTATTCCAGCATTTTCAATTGCCAATAAATCCTCCTGTCTACCTGGGTGACATGAAGCTTTTAAATCAGCTCTTCCATCTGCCATGTGACATTGGTGAGAAAATGAATCACAGCTGTGTGTTTTGATTCTTGAGTATTTGGGAACCTTTCCCTTTATTTTAGAAAATTCCTGAGTTAGAGTTAACTGGCTGGCTCAGGAGTGAAGCTGCGGACTTTCGCGGTGAGTGTTACAGCTCCTAAGGCAATGCGTCTGGAGTTGTTGGTTCTTCTGGTGGGTCCCTGGGGCTCGCTGGCTTCAGGAGTGAAGCTGCAGACCTTCGAGGTGAGTGTTACAGCTCATAAAGGCAGTGCGGACTTAAAGAGTGAGCAGTGGCAAGATTTATTGCAAAGAGCGAAATAACAAAGCTTCTACAGTGTGGAAGGTGACCAGAGTGGGTTGCCACTGCTGGCTGGGGCAGCCTGCTTTTATTCTCTTATCTGGCCTTACCCACATCCTGCTGATTGGTCCATTTTACAGAGAGCCCAGTGGTGTGTTTTGACAGGGTGCTGACTGGTGCCTTTACAATCCTTGAACTAGACACAAAGGTTCTCCACGTCCCCACTAGATTAGCTAGATACAGAGTGTCCGACACAAAGGTTCTCCAAGTCCTTACTAGAGTAGCTGGATACAGTGTCAACTGGTGCATTCACAAACCTTGAGCTAGACACAGGGTGCTGATTGGTGTGTTTACAAACCTTGAGCTAGATACAGAGTGCCGATTGGTGTATTTACAATCCTTTAGCTAGACATAAAGCTTCTCCAAGTCCTCACTAGTCAGCCCAGCTGGCTTCACTTAGTGGATCCTACACGGGGCCGCAGGTGGCGCTGCCTGCCAGTCCCACGCCGGGCGCCTGCGCTCCTCAGCTCTTGGGTGGTCGACGGGACTGGGCGCCGTGAAGCAGGGGACGGCGCTCGTCAGGGAGGCTCGGGCCACACAGGAGCCTACGGGGGCGGGGGGAGGCTCAGGCATGGCGGGCTGCAGGTCCTGAGCCCTGCCCCGCGGGGAGGCAGCTAAGGCGCGGCGAGAAATCGAGCGCAGCGCCGGTGGGCCGGCACTGCTGAGGGACTTAGCACCCCTTCCGCAGCCGCTGGCCCGGGTGCTAAGCCTCTCATTGCCTGGGGCCGGCAGGGCCGACCGGCCGCTCCGAGTGCGGGGCCAGCCGAGCCTACACCTACCTGGAACTTGGCGCGAGCCCGCAAGCGCTGCGCGCAGCCCGGTTCCCGCGGGCGCCTCTCCCTCCACACCTCCCGGCAACCTGAGGGAGCCGGCTCCGCCTCGGCCAGCCCAGGAAGGGGCTCCTACAGTGCAGCGGCGGGCTGAGGGGCTCCTCAAGTGCCGCCAAAGTGGGAGCCCAGGCAGAGGAGGCGCCGAGAGCGAGCGAGGGCTGTGAGGACGTCCAGCACGCTGTCACCTCTCAGTGGCATTCACCCGCATGTACTGAACTACTTAAAAAACTGTCCATGGGGAAGAGGTGGGGCAAGACGGCTGAATAGAAGTCTCTACTGATTGTCTTCCCCACAGAAATACCAAATTTGACAACTGTCTACACAAAAAACACCTCTATATGAACCGAAAATCAGGTGAGTATTCACAGTACCTGGTTTTAAGTTTATATTGGTATAAAAGTAGGAAAGGCAGCTGTGAATTGTCTACACCACTCTTCCCCATCCCCTGGCAGCTGCCCTGTGGTTCAGAGAGAATCAGTGTGCTTGGGAAAGGGAAAGTACAACATCTGTGGGACTTTGCTTTGGAACACCGCGCTGCCAACACCAGGTAGAATTCAGCTGATACCCACGGAGGGAGCACCTAGACCAGCCCTAGCCAGAGGGCTATTGCCCATCCCAGTCGTTGGAACTTGAGTGGAAAACTTTGCATTCTAAGGGTGTTGTCCAGGCCTCTCTGGACCCATTTCTAAATGTGATATGAGAGAGGGAATGAGTAGCCTGCTGAAGTGTGACATAGTTGAGGTGAATGCGCTATAACACAATTCCATAGATTAGCCAGAAACATTAAACTGCAGAATAAGATCTGTCTATTCTTCAGAAACCTTTCACCCACAAAATGGTTTAAAGTTTGACTGTGTTGAATTTGTTTGCTTGACCTCAAAGAGACTTCCACGTGGACAGCTGTGATGAGACTGGACGTAGTCCTAAGCAAGTCTGAAAGCTAATATTTGTGTGCGTCTATGCCTTGGCCTGACTTCACTCTTACAGGGAGCAGGTGCAGCTTAGCAGCCTCCCCTGTCGATCAGGCGAAGTTTGGTGTCCTTGGATCATTCAGCGGAAGGGGACATTGCCTGCAATAATAACAAGATATTGTCAACAAGTCCTCAGAAGGGGAGAGGGAACTGGGGCTGGCTGGGCACTGGCTCTGTTCCATGCGTTTCACAGCTCCCTAGCCCTGACATATCTCTCAGGAGGAGGAAGAAGTTTGCCTTCACTGCGTGTCACGTTTCAAGTCATCAAGCTCCTAAGATGCTGATTTGTCCCCACACAGTTCATAATGGCTGGAGCCACAATTTTTTTTTTTTTTTTTTTTCCTAGACGGAGTCTCGCACTGTCACCCAGGCTGGAATGCAATGGTGTGATCTCGGCTCACTGCAACCTCCGCCTCCCGGGTTCAAGCGATTCTCCTGCCTCAGCCTCCCGAGTAGCTGAGATTACAGGTGCCCGCCACCATGCCTGGCTAATTTTTTTTTTTTTGTCTTTTTAGTAGACACAGGGTTTCACTATGTTTGCCAGGCAGGTCTCGAACTCCAGACCTCGAGATCTGCCCACCTCAGCCTCCCAAAGTGCTGGGATTACAAGTATGAGCCACCACGCCCAGCTGGAGCTACAATTTTAACCTGTGACTGCCGAAGTGTATACATTTTTCTACTTTCATGCCCTGCCAGTCCTGTGTGTGGAAATTTAAGTTTTCCAGTGGGTTTTTGAGGTGGGAGAGGTGGGAGCAAGAGGAGGGGGAAGTTTTTCCTAAGAAGTCCAGCTCAGCTCAGACCTTTCATGTGGCTCACCCACGTGTCTGTGTTTTCTCACTCATGGCCAATCACGCCTTCTTTTATCCAGCCCACAGCCCTGCCATGGGCCTGCCCGGTGCCTGAGTGCATCTGGAGTTCAAGTAAACAGAAACGGATAAGCCATCTGCAGTGCTCACATTCCAACTGGAGAAATAGGCTAAAAGAGAGGGAGGTGGGTGGGGGAAGAAAGAGGGAGAGGGAGAGAGAGAGAATCACTGCATCCAAAATTATGCTAATGACAGAAGGGCCAGTGGCAGAGTGCTGGGAGGGAGCCGACCTTTGATGGTAGGCGAGGTTGCTCTTGTGGACAGGATAATCAGGGAGCGTCTCTGAGGAGGTGACATCTAAATCAGGAGCAGAGGCAGAGGCCTGGGAAAGGTGCTCCAGGCAGAGGAGGCAGCAGAACAAAGGGCCCCGCATGTCCTAGTAGCCTCAGGGTGGGAGGCTAGTATGAGGGATTGGCTAAAACTTGAGCTTGGAGCAACTCTGTCACCTGCAAGGACAAGGAAGCTTGAAGTGTCTGCATGGTGGAGGCACTAGCATCCACGACCAGCTCCAATATGGGAACCACATGGTCAGCCCCTGAGATTTTGGAAAATCATGCCCTTTAGGCAAACAACTGTTTTCTTTTTGAGAAATGTATTTCTCCTGGGCCCTGGAAGACTAAATGCCTGGTCAGGGGACTCCAGTGTCCTGACTGCCCTTCAAAAATGCTGCTCTCGGACTCACCCAGCCGAGAAGCTGATGTGCCCAGCAGGGGTCTGTCAGGAGGCAGAAGTGGATAGGTGATATCCAGCGGCCGGGGGCGGGGGTGGGGGGTGGGGAGGATGGGGGGTGTGGGGGGTGGTGGGGGGGGCAAGCACAGTTGTGTGCTGTGTAAGCAGGTGCCCAGGCCCCTGGAGAACCTCCCACTGCACTTTCCCTGTGGCCTCAGCAAGGAAGGGGCCCTCTCTGACCGGATGAGTAAGAGGGTCCCCCAGGCCTGGTCTGGTCTGGTCTGGAGACAGCTCTGTACGTGTGCAGACCCCAGTATGTTGACCACATGCTGCTTCTGCTCCAATAACACCTGTGGGTTAACTCGGTGCTTCTCCACATGGTAATCACACAGTATTGTTTCTGACCAGGAACCTCACAGCAACATGTTATGTGCTGAGTATCTGGGTCCTCCCAAAATTCATGTGCTGAAGACCTGGCCCTCTGCGTGATGGTGTCTGGAGGTGGGGCCTTTTTGGGGAGGGTTAGGTTTAGATGAGGTCATATGGGTGGGGCCCCATGATGGGATTAGTGCCCTTGTAGAAAAGGAAGAGAGACGTCTTCCTACAGCCATCTCTCTCTGCCATAGGAGGACACAGTGAGAAGGTGGCTCTTCAAGCCAGGAAGAGGTCCCTCACCAGGAACTACGTTTGCTGGCACCATGAGCTTGGACTTCCAGCCTCCAGGATGGCAAGGAATCCATGTGTGCTGTTTAAGCCACCCCTTATATGCTACTTTGTCCCAATTGCCCAAACCTGGAGCAAGGGAATGAATGGGCTGATACTTCCAGGATTCATGACTCTCACCGTGTTCAGGAACTGTGCCTCTTTAGAATGAGACGTAGCCTACTGAAGGGTCCTCACAGCCCTGGTGGGACTGGGGTGCATCTTGGTTGAGCAGTGCATGCTCTGAGCCACTGTACTATCTGGTGCCTTTTCTCCCCTTGCAGACTCTACAAGTGGCGATTGAAGGAGTGTAGGTGATAGTGGAACTACTCGCATTGATACCCAACAACTTGCCAAGAAACTATTTCCTTTCTCTGTGCTCCGGGGCCCTGCTGGGGGAATGCTTCCCCTAGGGACACCAATGCTGTTCCGCCACCCTGGCTCTCAAGACTGTGCCATCACAGGCAGGGGCCACACCATGGGGTGGCCTCTCCTGACTGGCAAGGGGGATGTCAGGGCACTGTTCCTCCATGGGGCAGGGAGGAAGCACCCCCACGCTGCCAGCCCAGTGGGGAAACATTAACAGAAGATAGCAGCAACCCAAGGGCAGGGGCCCTCCACCTTCTGGGACCACAGGGAAATACAGACATAGATTCCCAAGCAGCTCTGGGGCCAGGTTCGAGGACGGTGTGAGAGGGGCAGCTGGGAACATCACAGATGCAGGGACCTGCACTGGGGCTGAGGGCTGTGCCAGCTGTGTTGGCTTCCTGCAGCTGCCATCACAAAGTCCCACAGGTGGGCAGCTTAAATAGCAGGCTGCTCTCTCACAGCCCTGGAGGCTGGAAGGCCAAGATCAAGGTGCTGGCAGGGCAAGTTTCTACAGAGGCCTCTCTCCTTGGCTTATAGAGGGCCACCTTTTCCCTGTGTCTCTTCACATCGTCCTCCCTGTGTATATGTCCCTCTCTGTGTCCAGATGTCCCTTTCCATAAGGACACCAGTCATGCTGGATTAGGTCCCCCCACCCCAATGACCTCATCATCACTTGATTACCTTAGTAAAGGCCGTGTCTCCAAAGACGGTCACATTTTTAGGTACTGGGGTTAGGACTTCAACAGGATAATTTTTTTTGGAGGGGTGAAACCTTGATTCAACCCATGACAGTAGCTATTCACATTTTCATCCTGGGCCTTATAGTAACTGATTTCTTCCACCACCCCCATTTCCTTGTTACCTTATATAGATTGTGCTGATGGTGACCAACTTCCTGCGTTGCTCATGGTTTGTAGGTGTTCAGTCTGAACTGGACTGGAAGAGAAAGATTGTCCAGGGCTGTAAAGAGAGACTGGTGAGACTTGGGTTTTGTCTTTGGGAGACGGTGTGCATGTTTTCATTATTTATGAAGAGCAGCTGTGTTATTTAGGTGGGGATGTCATGGCTGCCATCACTGTTACTTTGGAGGTGAAGAATAGGAAGAAAGTTGTGTGGAGACTTTGAGCGGCTGCAGGCTGGAGTGTGGTGGATATGACAGATTGGTTTTTTGTACTCAAGCTATTTGAAAGCTGGAATCTCAAACTTCCTTGAAGCATTAATTTCCCCTGTGACTTGAGCTTTGCTGAGCAGCTACCCATGTGAGACTTGCAGGGAAGTGGTAGCCACATGGAGCCACCTCTGCAAGCCAGGGAGTAGGATGACGCTGTGACCAGGGCAGCTGAAGCAGGTCTAGCTGCCAATCTCCAGCAGCTCCTGCTTGTGGACTTTCATGTACCACCAGCCTGCTTATCGAGCATTTGAAATGTGGAGAGTGTGGCCACACAACTAAAATTTAAATTCTATTGAATTTCAAGTAATTTAAATTGTAAGTAGTTTAAATAGCCAAATATGGCTAGTGGCTAGCATGTCAGACAGCACAGCGTGAGAGCATACATTTAAGGTGGATGTGCCTAGAGATTCACCAAAGAGAGCTGATGTGGCCAAGGTCACGGGGGCTTTGTATGCTGGACCAAAGAGCCCGGAGTTTTGGATTTTTCTCCTGAAGAACAAGAGCTGCTGAAGTTGTTGTTGTTGTTGAACATAGTCAAGTGATATGGGCACAATTATTTTCTGACAGAATTTTAAGCTGCTATGTGAAAAGAGATTGAGAGACGCAATGTGGTGGCAGGAAGCCAGCCAAGAGTTTACTACAATTGCCTGGATGAGATGTGTCGATCGCAGAGACAAGCTGGAGGTGATGGGAATGGGGAAAAAGCGCACAGTCAAGAACTCTGCAGGGGAACACCTGTTATGATCTGATCACTGATGGTGTGCTCGGGGGTAAGACAGAAGTTTCGGACCCCAGGATCTTGGGATTTATCACTTGCAAATGGCATGTATGAGAATGTCTCAGCGGAGTTAGGGAATGAAGGAGCAGTAGCATGTCCGGGCGGAGGTTGGGTGAAGATATGGACGCAGGATTGGAAGGGCCAGTGTGAAGTGCTGTCTCACATCCAGGTGGCAACGTGCAGCGCACAGCGGGCAGAAGCTCGAGGAAGCCCCAGCTAGAGACAGCACTTTCTTGTTTTCAGTCACCTTTGTGCTGCAGGTGGTATTAAATAGTGCTTCTCCAGGCCGGGCGCGGTGGCTCACGCCTGTAATCCCAGCACTGTGGGAGGCTGAGGTGGGCGGATCACAAGGTCAGGAGATCGAGACCATCCTGGCTAACATGGTGAAACCGCGTCTCTACTAAAAATACAAAAAATTCGCGGGGCGTGGTGGCAGGTGCCTGTAGTCCCAGCTATTCGGGAGGCTGAGGCAGGAGAATGGCGTGAACCTGGGAGGCGGAGCTTGCAGTGAGCCGAGATTGCGCCACTGCGCTCCAGCCTGGGCAACAGAGTGAGACTCCGTCTCAAAAAATAAAAAATAAAAAAATAAGAGCGGATCGACAGAGTCTTACATGATGCTGTGAAATACAGCTGCTGGGCTTCATTTCAGACACATTGCCTGACTCTCTTTTTATTACCTGAGTCACTGATTCACAACCACTTTCACCCTTGAAGATCCTTTGTAAAGTTAAGTTTTTCCTAACAGACCTGTTATATAAAGACTTTGTCTTATAAGGAAGTATTTATTATGTAACATGTTTGTCCCCTCTAAAGAGGGCATTTTAAAGGAGACATTTAAATTTCTCCTTCATGTGAGACATCCAGTGTTAGTCTACTGGGTTAATATAAAACCAAACAAAACTCAAATAAACATGACTTTTCACCTCTGCAGGTTTATGGTGTGTGAAGTTATGATTCTCATCAACTTTTCTTCCTTTCTTTTTTTCTTGAAGATGGAGTCTGGCTCTATCACCCAGGCTGGAGTGCAGTGGTGTGATCTCAGCTCACTGTAACCTCCGCCTCCCAGGTTCAAGTGATTCTCCTGCCTCAGCCTCCTGAGTAGCTGGGATTACAGGCACCCACCACTACGCCCGGCTTTTTTTGTATTTTTATTAGAGATAGGGTTTCAGCATGTTGGCCAGGCTGGTCTCAAACTCCTGACCTCAAGTGACCTGCCTGCCTTGGCCTCCCAAAGTGCTGGGGTTACAGATGTGAGCTACAGTGCTCGGCCTTCATCGGCTTTTCCTAATACTGATGGAGCTCACGGCCTCCTGGTCCTGTTGTGAACTTCAGGTTGGCAATCGCTTGCCCTGGGCTGTATGAGGAGCCAGTGGCAGGACCTTGTCTGACCGGTGACCCATGGGGGCTCTGTCCATCGCAGTGCACGGGTCCTGAGAGGGCTCCCAGAGCTGCAGGGCTGAGCGCGTTCTGCATGGCCTGCAGGTCTAACCATACAAGCACTGCCCTCTGCTGGCATTTTGTAACAATTGCAAACACACAGGACTTACTTGGCCCACAACGTAGTGAAGTTTCCAGAAGGAAAAGAGATGAATTTACGCCGGGGGTGGTGGTTCACGCCTGTAATCCCAGCACTTTGGGAGGCCAAGGAGGGCAGATCACCTGAGGTCAGGAGTTCAAGACAAGCCTGGCCAACATGGTGAAATCCCGTCTCTACCAAACAATACAAAAATTAGCCAGGCGTGGCGGCAAGCACCTGTAATCCCAGCTACTCCGGAGGCTGAGGCAGGAGAATCACTTGAACCCGGGAGGAGGAGGTTGCAGCGAGCTGAGATTGTGCCGCTGCACTCCAGGCTGGGCGACAGAACGAGACTCTGTCTCAATTAAAAAAAAAAAGAGATGAATTTATATAGTTAACAGGCCACATTCAACAAGGCCACCCCACCCACCCGAGGCCCCATGTAGAATTTTGAATGGCCACATGCGTAGTGGACGCTGAACAGGGAACTCGTAAATTCCAGCCCAGTCCCCACCTATTCACTCATTTACAAATAATGATTTGTGCACCGCGCCGGGCCAGGCATAGAAAGAAGAAAAGCATTGCAACTCTCAGGGGTGCTCCAGGCTCAGGGAGAGAGGCGCACACAAGAACAATTTCACTTCAATCTCTTCCTCCATCTGGTATGAGGCTGTATAAGAGGCAGTCCGGATTGTATGGAGGTAGTAATGTCTGAGCTGAAATGAAAAGGATTATGCAGGATTTGTCTGTTGGACATCTCTGACCAAAACGGCACTGAAACCTGATGACAGTACTTAGCACCAAGTATCTGAGTGGGAGAGTGTTGAGAGTAAATGGAGTTACGGTTGAAGAAATTCTGAGGTCCTTTAAAATGAGCAAGCTGCACGGGACCTTGCCATGTATCTGCTGGCATGTTTGATTTGGTGTGACAATATCAGGCCCAGATAACAGCCAAATTGCCTCTTTCTGCAAACTAAACACAGTCTAACTGTGTTAGCTACACACACACACTCACACACTCTCTCTCTCATGCATCACTGAATGATGGAAACACGTTCTGGTAATTTCATCATTGTGTGGACATTAGAGAGTGCATTTACACAAACCTAGATGGTATACCCCACGGCGTACTTAGGCTCTATGGTGTAGCCTATTGCTCCCAGGCTACAAACCTAAGCAACATGGTACTGTGCTGAATACTGTAGGCAACTGTAACACAATGATAAGCATTTGTGTGTCTAGACATATCTAAACATAGAAAAGGTACAGTAAAAATATGGTATTGTCATCCTATAGGACCACCATTGTATATGTATCTATCTATCTATCTATCTGTATAGATATAGATATATACAGTCATGCATGACACAATGTTTCGGTCAGCAACTGACTGCATATACAATGGTGGCCCCAGGAGATGACTCACTCTCTCTCTCTTTCTCTCTCTCTTCCCACTCCCGCCCCGCCCCCTCCCCGCCCTGGCCCCGTGTCGGGAACCATTCTTAGAGTTAGCTGCTCCACACTCTTTCTTTCACTTTCCTTTGTCTCTTCATCCAGCAGGCTTCCCGGAATGCAGATGCTGGCATCTGGAAGCATGAAGATGAGGCCTGTGAGTTACAGGTCCTCTGGGACCCAGAGGGCTCAGAGGAGCTGGGCTGCTATCCAGCCTGCCCTGAGGCTCACCTGAGAGAACTACAAACTTAGACCTCAGAAGGCTGCTGTCACTTTGGGCTTCCTGCTGCTCACAGTGAAACCTAATCTTTTTTCAGGGAATGGTTAATCGTTTTATGGAGATATAATTCACATACCATACAATTTACCCATTTGAAATGTACCACCTTCAGCTTACAGGGTGTGTGACCATCATCACATTCTAATTTTTGAACATTTTTGGCACCCCCACCAAAAAAAAAAAACACTTTACATCCATTATCAGTCACTATCTATTCCCCCTCCACTAATGTTCTCCTTGGCAACCACCAGTCTGCTTTCTGTCTCTGTGGGTTTGCTTTCCTGGACATTTCATGTAAACGAATCACACCACATGTGGCCTTTGTGTCTGGCTTCCTTCACTATGTAGCGTTTCAAGGCTCACCTATGTTGGAGCATTTATCAGCACTCCGTTTATTTTTGTGGCTGAATAATATTCCATTGCATGGATAGCACGTTTTGTTTCTCCATGAATCCACTGGTGGATATCTGGGTTGTTGCCATGTTTTTATTGATACATATTCGTACATACTTATGGGGTAGGTGTGGTGTTTTGTTGCGTGCACAGAATGTGTTATGACCAAGTCAGAGGATTTAGGGTATCCATCACCTGCAGTATTTATTATTTCTATATGTTGGGAACGTCTCAAGTCTTCTAGCTATTTTGAAACATACAATACACTGTTGATAACTATAGTCACCGTATTCTGCTATTGAACATTAGCACTTATTCCTTCTACCTAATTGCATGTTTGTGCCTATTAACCAATCTTTCTTCACCCCTGAAACTTAATCTTAACTACTTTACTTTGTAATACATTCCGTTTGTTTGATTAGGATAGTTACTTTCTATTGCTTGTAACCAAGGAACCATAACTAATATAGAAATTGATGAGAAAGCAACACATCTTCAGGGAAATGTGGAGAATTGAGGACAGATTACTGGGTGTGGAGCTGGATTGAAAAGCAGTGACACACCCATTGATATGATGGGAAGGGAGCTGGCAGGCCATGGGGCACCCGGCCAGTGGGTCAGACTCTTGCCCATGTTCCCTGGAGGCATCTAGCACAGCATTGATTCCTCACAGTTCTGGAGGCTGGAAGTCCGAGATCAAGACACCTTCATGTTTGGGTCTTGGTGATGGCCCTCTTCCTGGTTTCACACTGCTGACTGCTAGCAGTATCTTCACATGGTAGACAGCAGAGAGAGCTTCAGTCTCTTTCTCTCCTATCGGGTCACTAATCCCATTCATGAAGGTGCCATCCTCATGACCTCATCACTCCCCGAAGGCCCCACCCCTTAATACCATCACTTTGGGGGTGAGGATTTCAACGTACAAACTTGGTGGTGGGCACAAACATTCAGTCCATAGCAGGTGGCGTTTCACTGAGCGGGTGCTGTGTTTGGGCAGTCCTATCGGAATCACGAAGGAGCCTTGCTAAAATGCTTCCTTCTGTGACTAGGGCCGTACCTACTGTGAATCAGTAGATGGCCCACAAGGGCATGAGTGGTTAACTCAGTCATTGCGCTTCTTACTGCGGATACTGGTGGGCATTCTGTTCTTAGGAGAGACTGGACAAAGAAACTGAGCCAGTGCTGAAGTCAAGTGCAGATCTGGAGTTAATTCCAATACTACAAAATGAATTATAGTTTCAGGTATAGATCTGGAGTTAATTCCAATATTTGCAAAATGAATTATAGTTTCAGGTACATGTCTAGTTTCCAGCTTTATAAATACTTGGTTACAAAGTAGATAATTTAATTACTGTTATGCTGAAAGAGGAAGCTGAAGAAAACTTAATGTCAGATGGGTGCCAAATTTAGTAGAATGTGTGAGACTATTGGGCTCTTGATGATATTGTATAAATTAATGTCTGGCTTGCATTAATTTTTGCATTATTTTATGAAGCTTCATATTCATAAAATTAAGTGGAAAAAGTATAAATGAAACATGACTCAAGAGTCCAGATAAATCTAGAATTAGGCCGGGCACAGTGGCTCATGCCTGTAATCCCAGCACTTTGGGAGGCCGAGGCGGGTGGATCACCTGAGGTCAGGAGTTCGAGACCAGCCTGGACAACATGGTGAAACCCCATCTCTGCTAAAACACAAAAGTCAGCCAGACATGGTGGCGGGCACCTGTAATCCCAGCTACTTGGGAGGCTGAGGCAGGAGAATCACTTGAACTCGAGAGGTGGAGGTTGCAGTGAGAATTAACACCAGATCATTCTAAGGCTAAACTCAGAAGCAGAGATCTGCACAATCAATCTGTTGTACGAACACGTGCTGGGGTTGCACTCGCCACCCTTTTAGTCTTTTACACTCTTTCTTTTCTGCATCCCCAGCTCCTCACCTTAAAGGCCCCGCAAGTGTCACCAGGGACCCCTGGCTTGTCTTTGACACCGGTGCTTTTGGGCCCTGGGAGTAGCAGAGGTAAAGGCAGCAGGGTCAGTGAACAAGGCTCACACGCTGTCCATTTGTGTGCCACAGCTGAAACCTGAAACCCACAACCTCAGTGTCTTGGCAGTGGCAGTGCCCATAAATGGTGCTTGGCCCTGCCCCGGCCCCTTATTGTGAAGATCCAGCCTTCCTCCCTCCCACCCTCACTCCCTGAGCTGGCTTCCCTAGAGATCTGAGCAGCAGATCACTCCGAGCTGATGTGCCCTGAGCCAGCTACTCCCCCGATGGTCCTTGCTGGTGACAAACTTGTAATGACAGTGGCAAGTGTGGGCTCCATAAACCTCCTAAAATTGACACAACAAGGAGGTTGTCAGGCTCAGGAGGGCCCCTGGGCCTGGTTGGGGAGTGCTCAGTGTGCCTGGCCCTCCCTGCAGAGTGGTGAAGGGGAGCTCAGTGGACTGACACAGGTGAGACCTGGGGCTGGTGGTGGTGAGTGACAGGGTGGAGGCAGGGTGTGTGGTGTTCCAGCTTGGCACTCTCAGAGCGCACTGTTTTCAAGGTTGGACTTTTCTCATCACACTTGTAGGTAATGAGGTAGAAAGGTAATAAGGTAGAAAAGTAATGAGGTAGAAAGCGTGGGGCTCATTGAAGAGGAGATCGCTGGACACCACAGGAAGGTCAAGCTGAGACTGTGATGGGGAGAGAGGCAGGGGTTTTCTAGGCTCTCTTCTCTGACTATTCCTGCACCAGGGAGGATGTTGGCATGCGATCTGGAAGACAGAAGGAGGCCCAGAGGAAGAGGGGATTTAAGGGCCTTGGGCAGGTCTGGACCCAGGAGGCTCTTGGCGTCCCACTGTCCATCTCTAGGGCTGCTTGACCATCCTTGAAGAGTCTAGGAAACCCATCAGACTGATCCTGGGGTGTCCAGACTGTCCATATTGACGTTTAACCATCTGAGAATGGCCCCCTCACCTGGAGTCACAGGCTGACATCCCCAGGCAAATGTGTGCCAGAATATCTTGGAGTCACAGGCGGACATCCCCAGGCAGATGTGTGCCAGAATATCCTGGAGTCACAGGCTGACATCCATAGACAAATGTGTGCCAGAATATCCTGGAGTCACAGGCTGACATCCACAGACAAATGTGTGCCAGAATATCCTGGTGTTTTCTGCAAGGCAGCATGTTTTCTGAGCACCCGTTATTTGCAAGCAGGTGCTCAAGTTCCAGCAGTGACCACCTCTCACACCCACAGTGTGGCTGCACCAGCTGCGGAGAGCCCTGGGCAATGCTGAAATCCACAGCCAAAGAGGCTGATGCAAATGGCAGAGAGCACTCGGTGTGCGTGGCCGGAGGAAGCTGTCCTCAGATGACAGCTTCATGTGGCAGGTTGTGTAACCTGTCGTCCTCACTTGGAGGGAGGCACCTTCATCCCTATTAGGCCTAAGCAGGCAGAACTACAGGACAGAGCCAGCTGTAGCATATGCGCCACACAAGGCGGCAGAGCCAGCTCCAGGACCCGTGCCACACTGGGTGGCAGAGCCAGCTCCAGATCTCCAGGGCTATGGGTTGCATTCAGATCCACCTGTACAAACGAGATACAGTTATTGTACCTGAAAGGTCAATGGGCCAGACACAATGTCAAGAATTTGTTGAGCCCTAAATTTGGGGGAAGCAGTAACTTTCACTCAATGCCTCTGGGGCTGCATTGGAAAGTGGGAGTCAAGGCTCCCTGGCTCCTTTATAAGCCCCGCTTGTTTTCTGCAAATACTGCTAATGTCCCAGATTGGCATTAATCAGGACAAGTAATTAGCTGAATTTTGAGAACAACAACAACATATATATATATCTATATATTATATATCTATAATTTATATCTATACCTATCATATGTACATATAGGTACATATATGTACCTCCATCCATGTAAGGATGACAGATCTATATCTATCATTATACATATGATAGGTGTATGGGGGATTCTTTTAAGTTCTATAAAAATATCTTTATGTCCTCAGATGCATCTGAGATTGAGCATTAAGCTGAGTTTCTCCACAGATAAAGGTGACAGCCCAAGTGTGAGTCCAACTCTCCTCTCCAGGCCTGTCAGTGGATTCTTAGACGACATTCAGTTCAGCATTTGGGGTCCAGCGTTACAACACTGAGCCATTGGGAGGCAATTCTCCATGGGTCTCTTGCCTTTCTGCAGTCTCTAGCTGCTTTGGCTCTGAACTGTCTTTCCAAGGACATTTGTGTAGTAGACAGCCCTGGGAGGCAGAGGCAGCGTCTCTCTCTGTGGCCAAGGGCAGGAGTCTTCCTGTCCACTGTAATCGAGTATCCCCTTCCAGGGCAATGGGGGGTGGGTTTGCCTGCATCCCTCCATAAACAATTGGGGTTTCCTAAGTCAGGGTCCTCATCTGTGATGCAAATTCAACGTGTGCAGCACGTCCACCTGGGCCACTCTTCACCAACCCATAAGGCTTGGGGCCCACGGGGACTGATGTGTGCGGGGCCCATGCTGTTTGCTGTAGGGTCTCTGACCTAGAAGTCTTGTGCCTTCATCCAGCATCCGTGAGCCTGCAAGTAGGGCCAAGCCTCAGAGACTTACTTCAGTCTGGATACCTGGTGTTCTCCAACCAAAAAAACATGTGCAGGTGGACAAGTGTACGCAGAGCCACGCTCAACTACATGTATGCGGCAGGCGGATAATCCATCCCCCGCACCAAAGTCCACGTCCTAATCCCTGGAAGCTGTGACAAAGGGGAACTGACGTTGCTGGTGGAATTCAGGGTGCTAATCAGACCACCTTAAAATAGGGAGAGTTTCCCAAATATCCTGGTGGGCCAGTGTGCTCACAGGGCTCAGAATTGGAAGAGGGAGGCAGGAGGGCTGGGCAGAGGAGAGGGTGTGAGACCACCACCTGCCACTGCTGAATTTGGAGGAGGAGGGAGGGACCACGAGCCACCCAGCGCAGATGGCCTCTGGAAGCTGGAAAAGAATCAGATTCTCCCTGAGAGCCTCTGGAAGAAGGTAGCCCTGCCCACATACCGGTTTTAGTTCAGAGAGCCCTGTCTTGGACTTGTGACCCACAGAGCTGTAAGACAATAGAATATGCTGCTCTTTTATATTTGCTACGGCAGATATAGAAAATGATACACAGAGGACGTAAAAGGTATTTTTTTCAAATGATGCCTCTTTCAGTAGGCATTTTGTGGGCACTTCCTGGGTACAGCAGGAGGCAGGATTTCTTGTGCATCTATTGTTTGTCCTGCAATTTCCTCAGTGGGGTCTAGGGCTCCTGCCTACACAGCGAGTCTCACAGATTTCAGCAAGGCCCCCTTCACCCTGCTGGGAGAGCAGCTCAGAAAATGGGGCATCCTACCACAGGAGCAAAGGTGTGTGCGTGTGCATGTGTCAGTATGGTGTTTTGTGTGTGTGTGTGTGTGTGTGTGTGTGTGTGTGTGTGCTGCTTGCTGACACATGCTGGTTAGGAATTTACCAAATAGGAAGAAGAAATTAGGTTGGAGAGCCAAGGACCAACAGTGCAGACTGGCTTTACGTCTGTATTAAGAAGGGATGGGCATGCTGAGGCTAGGTGGCAAAGC
Organism: Pongo abelii; assembly: GCF_028885655.2. Taxonomy (NCBI): domain Eukaryota; kingdom Metazoa; phylum Chordata; class Mammalia; order Primates; family Hominidae; genus Pongo; species Pongo abelii. The sequence continues at coordinate 168,416,901 of NC_071990.2, forward strand.
ACAGGAGACACAGTGAGGGCTATTCCCAGGGCTGTGTGCTGGGCACCTGCTTTGCTGCACAAGATGACCGTCCACTGTCTCCTGCCAGCCCCAGATCCATCACACAGCTGGGCTCCTCTCAGGGGTGCATGCCCACACACATACACACAGGCCCTAATGCACACACACAAACATACATCCATATGTTCACATGTGCGTATGTGCTCTCATGCACACGTTTATGCATGTACACACATGCATGAACTCATACTTCCACATATACACACAAGCACACACATGCAAATGCATGAACTTACCCACCCACACACCTGTGCACACACACATAAGCATACATGTGTACACACACAACTCACCCGCCTACACATGCACACGTGTGCACCTACACATATGCACATACACACATATGCATGAACTCACCTACACATGCACACGTGTGCACCTACACATATGTACATACATGTGCATGAGCTCACCCACCTACACATGCACACGTGTGCACCTACACATATGTACATACATGTGCATGAGCTCACCCACCTACACATGCACACGTGTGCACCTACACATACGCACATACACACATATGCATGAGCTCACCCATCTACACATGCACACGTGTGCACCTACACATACGCACATACACACATATGCATGAGCTCAGCCACCTACACATGCACACGTGTGCACCTACACATACGCACATACACACATATGCATGAGCTCAGCCACCTACACATGCACACGTGTGCACCTGCACATATGCACATATGCATGAGCTCACCCACCTGCACATGCACACATGTGCACCTACACATATGCACATACACACATATGCATGAGCTCAGCCACCTACACATGCACACGTGTGCACCTGCACATATGCACATACACACATATGCATGAGCTCACCCACCTGCACACACCCACACACGGGGCTCTGAGTTGGAGTGGTCGTGATGCTGCTTCACCTCCCCATGAGGAGTCATATGGTAGCAGCAGAGGTGGTCATGACCTGAAGCCAGTGGGAGGGGCCAGAGGAGTGGGGAGCTATCCAGACTGTTATTGGTAACAACACAGAAAGTCCAAAGGTTATTGTTAGGCTAGAAAAAGATTACACTTCATAAAACCATGTTTATTCAAAAAAATCTGTTCAGAAAGTCTGGAAAGCGTAATAAATATCTGTACAGTGGCCACCCATCTCAAACATGAATTACAAAGCAGGAACATAAAAATGATGTGTAAACATAACTGCTGAGCCAGTGAACAAAGTGCTGAGTCAGGAGCGAGGCAGAGAAGCGTGCTCAGTAGAACGACACAGACGCTGCAGCCTCCGTCCTCAGCCCCTCAAGCTGCGCTGGAGTCCACCTTCCGCCCTGTCCACACCGCTCAGGGACCAGCAGCGTCCCTCTCCATTCTCGAATTTGCATGACGCTTAGAAAGGTAGGAGGCAGCAAAACCGTGTCAGAAATGAACGGAGTGCAAATCAAACTTTGCCATGTGCTTTAGAGAATCAGTAAAGCGTTAGGTAAAAATCCCAAGTGCAGCTTTAGGATAACACCATTTAATGAACAATGCTGGATAACATTAAGTACTATTATCACTTTAAAATTCAAACAATCTTCCAAACATCAATACATACACAGTTAGTTTAAAATCACAGACAAATCGGACTTGAGGGTAAAAGTGAAATCCTCACCTCTTGCCCATGTTTGACTTTGGGATGGAATTCAGCAAAGCTCTCTCACTGCAGAGTGGGAGAATCAGGTATTTCTCCCACATGGGGGGCTGCCAGGGAAGGAGGACCCTATAGGGTGGCCAGCAAGGGGCCACTTGCGGTAGGTCAGGAAGCCTGAGATCTAGGGTTCAATGTGTTTATAAGTTCTGTGATTTTCATGACCCGGGGGCGGGGGGCGGGTTATGATGAACTGTGTGAGGAAGGAGAGCCAATTAACTTTTGGGGAGGTCTATGTCATTTGTGCAAATCATACGGAGCATTTCATTCGGCGTGGAGGTGCGCTGAGCTGGTAAAATGCGAATTCTAAGAACACCTTTATTTACATGTCGACTGCTGCTTGAAAGCAGTCACTTGCTATTTCACTAAGGTTTTTGAAAGCTTAGTTTAATATATGATACCATAACTTCCTTAGGCTGACTTTTGTGGATGGATGTCAAGTATCATTTTGTTCTGGATATGGGAGGGAAAGTAGAGGTATTTCACAGACACTCAGCGGAGCAGGGCCAAGCCAGTGTTCTCCGCTGATGCACATCAAATATATGTAAGGACAGAGCTCGCTGTGATGGGGAGTCTCGTCGGTCCCTTTGGCATTCTTAGAGTTCAGAAGCTAAGTCTGTACAAACTGGGATGACTGAAAAAGACCATGAGCTGGTGCCCCACACACAAGGAGGAAAAACCGTGGCCGCTTTCTCACGGATGCTTTCCCATTCACTTCCCCCACTTCTCACTCCCTGCACCAGAACCTCACTCCCTGCACTGACTTTAAGCAAATAGACAGGCCTGCAAACCGAGCCAGGCCAAAGGGTCTGGGCAGCTGATGGGGGAATCGTTGCCTGTGTAGCAAGCAGAAGAGGTGATGACTTTTGTTCATTTCTGGGAGGACAGATTGTGTGACCTAAGGATTATCCACTTTTTCCTAAGTTTCTAAAAAGAAATAATTAAGACCTAAAAAGCAAATTCATCATGGTGGAAGTCGTTCTAGCCTTGGGAAAAAGCATCTATGGAGAAAATGTGAGGAATGCCCTGTGAGCACTATGGAAACAGGTATTCAGTCCGACTTGCTCCTTTTATGTTTTGTGGTTCTCTAAGAAAAAAAAAATCCACATGGATTAAAGCTTCTGAAACAAGTTTATATTTTAAGGTCTGAAAACAATCAGACCAAGCTAAGGAGTTATTTTTCAGAACGCAGCACATTTTTTCTTTATTTTTTTTTTAGTTGGGTACTAGAATCGAGATGGAGGGGGAACAAAACCCAACAAAATAACATATTCTTAGGGAAAACCTGGCTGTGGCCAACGGGCACCTCCTGAAGCCCTGCTTGCTGCAGAGGTGCTGCTCTTCAGTGATGCAGGGTGAGGTGCTGAGCGGTGCCTCCTCCCATCTAGTCCGCTTGGGGGCTGCCAGGGAGCATCTTCAATACCCTTACAGGAGAATGAAGGACCCGTGTGTTCCCTCTGCGGGCTGGACTGGGTGTCGAGCCTGCTGCCCGGAACCTCTCTCTCGATTTTACTCAGTGGAGAGCACAGCATGGCCTAAATGCCCCACACCCACCCTGTGTGCACACCCAGGGGAATACGGATCAGTGTGAAAACAGATCTGTGCAACAGAGACACAAAACGCAACACAAAGCCACAGCATCTACAAAGTGCATCGCTCCTGTCCACGCTGATCTCCGCTGCCCTCCCACCTGTGCCCCTGCCCCTCAGTCTGCTGGGTGGGGCCTGTGTCTCCCTCCAGCCTCCAGCTGGACTGAGAAGGTTTGGGTGGGAAGCCACAGAGCTCCATCTCTCCAATTCACAGTTTCTCCATAGACCAGAAAAATCGAAGTGAACACAGCAAAACCACAGCTTTAGGTGAGCACACAGGAAGCCCACACAGGGCTGAGCAGGTGCGAGAACCCACGACTCCCTGAAAAGCCTCCAGGTAGCTGTGTGGCCACCGGAGCTGGGGACAGACGGCAGCCCAGTGCGCTTGGCCCCCCGGGGAAAGCCGAGACTGGAGGTGGACACAGGCGCCTCATTCCACCTTGGTGACACGGAGCTCTCAAGGCAAAGATCCAGCCCACCTTCCTCTCGCCTGGGCTCTTACTCCTCATTTGAATTTGGGACAGAGGAAAGGATGGGCTACCCAGCACCTCAGGCAAAAACTGAAGGGCAAGGAGGAAACGGCTCTTTGGATTACTTTGGGCAGAACCAGGCGTCTCCTCCTGGACGCCACAGTGCCAACCCCGTCATCCAGCCCGTGGGGAGCCCCGGCATGCCAGGTCACCCCAGCCCTCTGGGGCCCTGCAACCACCAACGGCTGCGCCCTCGCACTGCCACTTTCCCACCGGGTACCCGGGACGTCGGCGTCGGGAGTCTGACCAAACCGACCGCCTTCATAATTGGAAAACAGATCTCTCGGCAGAAACAGAAGCCGTGATATGAGAAGACCCGCGGGCTCTGAAAGAAACCCCTGGCCTCGCACGGGCACGCGAGGTGAAGGGGCGCATTTGGTTTTGCTTGGGAGAAAAGAGAGCGGGCGGGGAGGCTGGCGCAGTGAGGCTTGGAGAAGCCCCCAGGTCAGGACCCTCTCCGGGGCTGAAAAAGAAAACATGGACACGGCGAGGGCGGGCGCCGCCGCCTCCCTGGGGAACTTGTGGTCACTCTGGGCGCCAGGCGGGCTCCGAGGCTGGGGTCTGTGAGCCCAAGAGGATGCTGGCAGGGGACGCTGGGGCCAGGGTCCCACCCGCTACAACCGCGTGGACGTGAGTCTCTTCATGCCTCTGCGCTGAGCCAGGTTGGACGACAGCACGGGCTCTAGCCGCGGGGCCTGAGGTGTTCTGTTTAGAGCAAAGTAGGTGGCGGCCATCGCGCCCTGCAAAACAGAGGACAAGGGTGAGAGCCGCGGTGCCTCACTCCAGGGGTGGAGCCGGAGCCCGGGGCCTCCATGGGTCTCAGCTGCCCCCAGGCAACATGGGAGAAACCAGAGCTTCCCCAGGGTCCCTGGAGCATGGAGTGCTGTTAGCCTGCCGCGGGGGACCACTACATGTGGGCCCCAGGAGACAAGGGCTTCTCATTCCTGCACCTGCCCCCCCCCCCCACCCCATGCCACCCTCGCACTGTGCTTGTGCCTTGGGGGAAAATGTTTTGGACTCTTGTGGAGCCCCCAAGCTGAGGTCACGTGATCCCCTGCATTCTGACAGTGAGGCCAGGTCTGTTTTGGGGCTTGCTGGGTCCTAGGACACACAGCAAATGCCAGGGCCTGTCAACCTGGACTTTGGCCACTGTTGAGGAGTCTGGACTCATTTGGAGGAACAGGCATATCCTGGAGTGAATCCAAATTCTCAGAATGGATCTGGAGGGGGCGGCTCCTAACTGGATCATGCCTAGTCCTGCTGGGGTGGGACAGTCTACACTTATCAGAAGAGGAGTCCCACCCAGAGGATGGGGTGCCTGAGAGGCAACTGCTGCCTGAATGTAAGTCACTTAGGAAGGGGACTTTTTTTGCATGTGTGGCCTAGAATGGAGGCTTTGAACTTGAGTGGAACAGCCACGCCAGCTGCCACTACGTCAGCAGAGGCTGCCACCTACTCAGATAGGAGCCCTGTGCAATACTGCACGTGTCTGGTGAAGCGCACGAAGGTAGGTGGGCCGGTGGTGCAGTTTGGGGCTGCTATGGGCTCTTTCTCTGCACTCCGTGGTTTCTTCAGAGTGACTGCAAGGTATCAGGCTCTTTTCTGGGTTTCCCATTCCCACCACTGTGTCCTCACTGTCGCCTGCCAGTACCTTCACCAGGTGCACGTCCTGTCGGCTGAGCTGGTTTGGGGACAGGTACTCTCTGTTGACCACCCACGGGTGTTTGAGCACTTGCATCGCCGTCAGGCGCTGATGAGGGTCCACGTGGAGCATCTTGGACACGACGTCCTGCCAGGGAAGGTCATGAGAGTCGGGGGGATGGTTGGATCACTTGTGCTGGGTCAGGGAGCCTCCCCAGCAGAACTCCTCTCCCTCTATGGCAACACCCAACCACTATGCTGAGTGTGGGTCTTTGCATTTTGGGGTCATGTTCACTTTCAGGTTTAGAAGTATGTCAATGGTTTTTAGCTTTAAATATTACCAAACTTGGAAGTTCACTGAAAGTTTATCTTTTATTAAATATTTCATGTCTAAAAAGAAGTTAAATGTGGAAATGTTAGATGATGCACGTAAATCGAGGAAACACTGTTTCTTGTAACAATTATATCTTTCCAAAGGGAGAAGCTGAAATAATTAATATTCCACAGGTAGAAATCAATTCATAATGATGCACATACTTACATTTTTTATCAGGACTACCCAAAAATATTTACTACAAATGATCAGAAACCAGAAAATCTACAATCTGGAGCCATCAGATATGTCCAATGGGCTCATGTGCAATAATGGTATTTTTCCATTTCATTGTAAAGTCATAGCAGTAAAAACCTCTAAAACGGGACTCTACATGTGTGTACACATACACATACAATACAGTGCATTCTATTACAGTGAGTTACATTTGCAGAGTACTTGGTTACAGTGTGAATTACATTTGCAGACACACCTGATGCTTCTGCTCTAATCACCATAATCATCCTTGAGGTAAATGGGGCAAATATTACTTTTCCTAATTTGCAGATGAAGACATTACTGCCTGAGGAAGATCCGAGAATCCATATTCTCTCCACTAGCCTACCCTCCTTCCTTAGTGTTCCCACCACATTTGAAGATGTAATAAAATGAATTAGAATGCGGTTGGGCGCATTGGCTCATGCCTGTAATCCCAGCACTCTGGGAGGCTGAGGCAGGTGGGTCACTTGAGGTTAGGAGTTTGAGACCAGCCTGGTCAACACGGTGAAACCCCGTCTCTTCTAAAAATACAAAAATGAGCTGGGTGTGGTGGCATGTGCCTATAATCCCAGCTACCTGGGGGGCTGAGGCAGGAGAATCACTTGAGCCTGGGAGGCAGAGGTTGGAGTGAGCTGAGATTGCACCATTGCACTCCAGAGTGGGCTACACGGCAAGAGTCCATCTCAAACCAACAAACAAACAAAAAAGAATGCATATAGAACATGAAGTTGAATTACTCATTAGAATTTTTGGTCATGAAACAACTAAGAAATACTATGCACAACAACAATATCTTTTTTATATAGAAAAATCTAATGCCTTTTGATATTTGATAACATTGACCTTGGTAATTTCTTGAAACAAGTATCTCCTAGAAGTATGAGTGTTGTCATTTTCAGGTGTAAAAACAAAAGCAAAGAGCGCTTTAATAACTCTTTCACGATCTTATAGTCATGACACTGAGAGAAGCAGTATTTTTACTTCATACCTGTAGGATGTGGAGAAAGACATACTAATCTGTAGCTTTGCTGGTGTTTGGAGGACTGGAGGTTCTGTTGCGTGCTAAGTAAGATAAAGGAAGAGGCACAGGGGAAAGACGGTGGGGGGATGTGGTGGTGGTAGGGACTGGTGGTGAAGGGCAGGAAGGGTTGGTGAGGCCCTGTGAGGCGGCAGAGACCTCTGCCTGCAGCAGCGATCTTGACAATGTGCCCTTGTCCTTGACTTTGCTCCTAACACCTTCTCCCTGGTCCCACGCCAGCTTCCAAGATGGCCTTCCAGACAAACCACCAGCACCCACGTCCTAGTCTAAGGCTGTATTTTGGGAACCAGAACTAAGACATCTACACTCATTTAAGACAAAGTAAGGGTGTGGACAGGAGCACTTGGACTGTCAGGGTCTGACATCTGGGATAGCTCACTAAATGCCAGCTGCCATCACCTCTGCCACCATTTCCACAATCACCCTCACCATCCTTCCTCCATCACCCCCACCACCACCCTCACCATCACCTCCACCATGATCCTTACCATCCTTCCTCCATCACCCCCATCATCACCCTCACCATTATCTTCACCACCACCTCCACCATCACCCTCACCATCATTCCTCCATCACCCCCACCACCACCCTCACCATAATCTTCACCATCACCTCCACAATCATCCTCACCATCCTTCCTCTATCACCCTCACCATTACCCTCACCACGATCACCTTCACCATTATCTTCACCATCATCCTCATCATCTTCCTCCATCACCCCCACCATTACGCTCACCATCATCTTCACCACCAACTCGATCATCCTCACCATCCTTCCTCCATCACTCCCACCATTACCCTCACCATCATCTTCACTACCACCTCCAACATCACCATCACCATCCTTCCTCCATCACCTCCACCATCACCATCATCTTCACCACCTCCACCATCACCCTCACCATCCTCCCTCCATCACTGCCACCATTACCCTCACCATCATCTTCACCATCACTGTCCCCATCATCGTCACCACCACTTCCACCACCCTAGCCATCCTTCCTCCATCACCCCCACCATTACCCTCACCATTGCCCTCACCATTACCCTCACCACAATCACCTTCACCATCATCTTCACCATCATCCTCACCATCCTCCTCCATCACCCCCACCATTACGCTCACCATCATCTTCACCTCCACCATCACCCTCACCATCCTTCCTCCATCACTCCCACCATTACCCTCACCATCATCTGCACCATCACCCTCACCACCATCTTCACCACCTCCACCATCACCCTCACTATCCTTCCTCCATCACCTCCACCATCACCCTCACCATCCTTCCTCCATCACCTCCACCATCACCCTCACCATCCTTTCTCCATCACCTCTACCATCACCCTCACCATCATCTTCACCATCACCTCCGCCATGATCCTTACCATCCTTCCTCCATCACCCCCATCATCACCCTCACCATTATCTTCACCACCACCTCCACCATCACCCTTACCATCATTCCTCCATCACCCTCACCACCACTCTCACCATACTTCACCATCACCTCCACAATCATCCTCACCATCCTTCCTCCATCACCCCCACCATTACCCTCACCATTGCCCTCACCATTACCCTCACCACAATCACCTTCACCATCATCTTCACCATCTCCACCATCATCCTCACCATCCTCCTCCATCACCCCCACCATTACGCTCACCATCATCTTCACCACCACCTCCACCATCACCCTCACCGTCCTTCCTCCATCACCCCCACCATCACCCTCACCATCCTTCCTCCATCACCCCCACCATTACCCCCACCATTACCCTCACCATTATCTTCACCATCACTGTCCCCATCATCTTCACCACTTCCATCACCCTAGCCATCCTTTCTCCATCACCTCTACCATCACCCTTACCATCATCTTCACCACCACCTCCACCATCACCTTTGCCATTTTTTCTCTGTCACCTCTGCCATCACCCTTGCCATCCCTCCTCCATCACCTCTACCATCACCCTCCACCATCACTCGCCATGCTTCCCCATCACCTCCACCATCATCTCTGCCATTACCTTCCATTATCTCCACCATCACCTCCACTATCATCTCTGCCATTACCCTCATTACCCTCACCATCATCCCCATCACCTCCACCATTACCTCCACAATCACTACATCAACTCTCACTATCATCTCCCACCACTCCCACCATCACCTCCATGATCACTGCCACCACCTCTGCCACTTTTGCCATCCCTTCATCACCTCCATCATTTCCCACCATCACCTCCACAATGATCACCTCCACGATTACTCCCGCCATCTCTGCCAGCACTTGTCATCCCTCCACCATCAGCTCCATCCCTGCTCCCACCATTATCTCCACCATCATCTCCACAATCATCACCTCCACCATCCCTCCACAATCACCTCCATCATCACTCCTGCCATTATCTCCACCATCATTTCCACAATCATCCCCTCCACCATGCCTTCACCATCACCTCCATCATCGCTGTCGCCACCTCTGCCACCACTTCTGCCATCCCTACACCATCACCTCCATCATCATTCCCGCCATTACCTCCACCATCATCTCTACAATCATCACCTCCACGCTCACTGCATGAGGTTGCACTGAGATGTCAACAGCAGAATTGGAATCAGAGCCCCTGACTCCTTCTCTTTCAGCCCTTTTACATGAACATGGGAAACAGCTGTTGGTGCTGCTTACCAGTGGCTGGATTATGATTTACTATTGGATTAGAGAGGAATTTGATGATGCCAAGTAAAAAAGCATCTGATGGGCAAAATAAATAAGGCCAGTCATAAACTGTGTGGACTGCAGACAAGGCCAAATTCAAAGTATTTTACAAGAATAGAAGTATACCTCTGGACCAGAGCTCTACTTGTTTGGTTTATGAACATGCAGGGCAATCATTCTGCAATATCACTAAAAGCATGGTGGTTAATTTTATGTGTCAACATGGCTGGGTTATGTTACCCAGTCTAGATGTTGCCGTGAAGGTTTTTTTCAGGATGTGGTTAACACTTAAGTCAGTCGACTTTGAGTAAAGCAGTTACCCTCCACAATGTGGGTCAGCCTCATCCAATCAGTGGAAGGCCTCCTTAGGAAAAAGACTGCTTCCCTGAAGAAGAGGGAATTCTGTGGCAGATGGCCTGTGGTGGGCAACTGCCCCATCCATTTCTCCCTGGGGCTCCAGCCTGCCGGCTGCCCTGCAGTCACAGACTTCCCCGTCCCCACAATCACGTGAGCCAATTTCTTACAAATAAATCTCTCTCTCTCTACACACACACACACGCACACACATGCACACACACACACACGCATGTTCTGTTTCTTTGGAGAACCCTGCATAGCATACCAAGATAATAGAAAATGTGAAAATGCTAAAAATGTTTTTGAAAATAATGTTTTTAGATGAAAGGCTTAAAAGATGCCGAGGACAAGGCCAGGTGTGGTGGCTCATACCTGTAATCCCAGCAATTTGGGAGGCTGAGGTGGGTGGATCACTTGAGGTCAGGAGTTCAAGACCAGCCTGGCCAACATGGTGAAACAAAAAAGTTTTAGTACAAAACTTTTTGTACTAAACACAAAAAAGTTAGCTGGGTGTGGTCGCACACGCCTGTAGTCCCAGCTACTTGGGAGGCTGAGACAGGAGAATTACTTGAACCTAGGAGGCAGAGGCTGCAGTGAGCCGAGATTGTGCCACTGCACTCCAGCCTGGGTGAGACAGAGTGAGACTCCATTTCAAGAAAAAAAAAAAAAAAAAAAAAGATGCCGAGGATAAAATACCTATACTACTTATATAAAACCTATCCCCTGGCTTCCTCAGAAATAATATGGCTATTTCAGAATCTGAATATTTAAAAGCAATGCTGGGACATGTACTCACTTTGGCTGCGTCAGATATCGAGTCCCAGTTTCCCCCAGAAAGGGCATACTTCCCACTGCCGATCCGCACCAAAATCTCCTCAGGGGTGTCGTCTGGCCCATTTGCAAAAGGGGTAAATCTGTATAATTAGACAATTTGTGGTAATAAGCTTCTAGTTTACAACCTAAAATAAAGTTTGCAAGTTGATATCACCCCTTGGCTGTTAAAAAGAATAGCACTTTGCTTCTCCCTCCTCTGCTCTGAAGCCAGGATTCATGGGAAAGCGGAACTTACCTCCTAACACTATGCCCGTTTTCCTTAGCAATTGAGTGGCTAGAGGTTGATGGGCAAGTGGGAGAGCCCTGTGAGACCTGTGCTGTATCCCCTCTGGACCCAGGTAAAGTGGGATGGGGTGGCCTAGTGAGTTGCCTAGTGCCATGGTTTCCACGGTGACGGTGTGGCATCATGCGAGAGAGCCTGAGACATAGAGCCTGAGAGACCCACGGTGGATGTATTACCAACTGTGTTCTTTGACAGGTTAACTTTTTGAGCCTCCACTGCAAATGCAGAGTATGTGCACGAATACACATACATGCTTGGTGCAGCCCTGGCCATATTCGAAACGTGTGGGAGGTGTTCATGGTGTCCCACCTTAAAACACACCCACACACTCCTAGAAAAGGAAGGACACGTGTGCTGCCAGCGCTTCCTCTAGTGGGAAAGTTTGTGATCTAGTTTTCCATATAGGCAAAGTGAGTATTAGAAGCATCACAAAATAACCTGACTGTGGTATTGGTAAGAAACTGAGGTTCCTTCCTTTGCTACTGCAGTCCTCAGGGTGCGGCTTCAGGTGCCTGATTTACTCTCCTTCTGCTGTGGACACTACCTATTGACTTATGATGAAATAAGTGAAAAGCAGGCCAAGCTCATTCATTCTCATGAGGGCATTCAGGCCATTTTGCTACAGCAAACAGGATTAGATGGTCTTTTTGCCTCCATTCAAGTATTTAATAAACGTAATAGGAACCAGCAGATCTTGTAAGATCCTAGACCTTCCTGCCTAGAAGCAGCCACGGTGTGTCCTCTTCTCACTCAGGGGAGAGGGAAGGGAGGCTGGTACAGGTTCAAGTGTTTAGCCCAGAGTCACGGCTAGTGGCGAGTGGGGCTCAGATGGAAGTCAGCTGTCTGGATGGCAGGCCCAGGCCACTTTCTGTAACACCACGTGTCTTACCACAATGAACCGGCCCGTGCATGACTTATGACCACGAAACCCAGGTACAGATGCTGTTTGACCCTGAAGCTGCTATGGGGCTTTCGGTTTAAGAGGATGTCTGGAAGGCACATCTGTTGCTACCTTTTAAGACAGTGGCAGGTTCAGCAGAGAGAATGGGGACTATGCCGGCAAAAGACTTGGACGTTTTGTTCATGAGCTGAGTTTAAAGAAAATGGGTGGCTACATTTCTTGTCCTTGTTGTTCAGTTGTCCTGAGGGCCTAAGGAAGTCTGCGAGTGTTCACTCAAGGCCTGGGAGTGTTTGCATATGCGTTGGGTTTGCCCACATGCGCACACTAGGACAGGGCTGGCCCTGGTCCCCTGACAGATCAGCCACTGAGGCTGCTGCCCTGTGTCTCCTCCTGACACCTGTTTGAGGTGACTGCTTACCCTGCCAGCATGGTGTACAACAGGATTCCCAAACTCCAGATGTCACACGCCGCATCATAGCCTTGACGCTTCAGGACCTAGGAGGGAACGACAGGACACCGGCACGCCCTTCACTAAGGACATTCAGATTGACAGCACATTTCTCCAGTGGCATCCTATGCCGGCAAGCTGGGGACCAGGAGGAGGGCGGCGGCGCTGTGTCTTCGGTGTGACCGCTGTTTCTGAAGGCAAAGCCAACCCTAAGGTACTGCAGTGAGACTCCTCCCAGGCCAGCCACATGGTAAACCAGTACTCTTGCCAGACACATGACAGACAGACTGAAAAGGAGGGCCTTAATTTTTAAGGCAGAAGGATTTTTCTGTTATGGTAAAATATGTATAACATAAAATTGACCATCAAAGCCCTTTTTAAGTGCACAGTTTAGTAGCATTAAGCCCATTTACATTGTGGTGCCAACATCACCACCATCCATCCATAGAGCATTTTCACCTTCCCAAACTGAAACTCTGTCCCCATTAAACAACAACTCCCTGTCCCCCAGCCCCCAACACCTACCCTTCTACTGTCCGTCTGTATGAATCTGACTCCTCCAGGGACCTCATACGAGTGGAATTATGCAATGTTTGTCTTTTTGTGACTGGCGAATTTCACTTAGTATAACACCCTAAGCTTCCTCCAGGTGTCAGAAGTTCCTTCCTTCTGCAGGCTGGACAATGTTCTGCTGTGTGTGCATGCCACGTTTTGCTTACCCATTCATCTACCGAGGGACACTGACGTGGGTTCTACCTTTCAGCTGTTGTGAATAGTGCTGCTATGAACCTGGGTGGACACATGTCTCTTTGAGTCCCTGCCTTCAATTCTTTTGGGTACATACCCAGAAGTTCCATTCTGGGCTACATGATAACGTTTAATTTTTTTGAAGAACTGTTAAAGCAGGAAAACTTGTATGCATCCTAGGATTACATACTTCAGTAGAGGGCAATCCTCTGATATAGTTACAGTTGAATAACAACAAAGGAAGCCACATCGGTGCTCATGGATTACTGCAGATGATTGGATTTAGCGTTAAATATCGAGTCAGGAGAGCTTGGCTCAATTTCCTTAGAGATGAGAGCAAGGAGCCTGTCCTTTCCTCTCTGTATCGCTGCTACCATGTGTGAGCCTGCACCATGGAGGGGACCAGCCAGCACATGCTGAATGAAGGTGGTGCTCACAGTGCAAGCCTCACTTCCTAATCCGTCAGCGGGGTGACCTTCAGAAGTCACTTACACACATGGAGCCTGTGCTTTCTGAATCTGTGAAACATGGTTAATAGATTATACCCGCCTACTTCGTATGGTGGATGAGAGTGAAAGTAAAAAAAAGTTGGTAAAAGTGCTTTGTAAATGGCAAAGCAATATCACAACCTAGGGCATTCTATAATCAATAAAGTCAATATTGTGGGAGACCAGAATATGCCACCCCAAAATATGCTGCATAGGCATGAGGGGTGCTGAGCTGAAGATACATAAGAAGCAGCAGATGCAGGAGAGCTCTGTGTCCTCCATTTGTCTAAAATCAGGACATGGATTAAGACAAAAGGTACCTACCCCCCACCAGAGAGGACAAAGGCTTCCCCTAGGGACAGCTTTGGACCCATGTGGTCCCACATGGGACCAGCCTCCATTGGCCAGCCCTGCACCTCCCCAAGCTGCAGCCTCTGGAGATCCTAACCCTCTTCCTTTGTCTTGCCAGGTATCTAAAAATTCTCTGTTCTTTGTTGAAGATGCCACGTAGGCTGGATTCAAAGCCACCTCTGCCAGAAAGACTCATTCCCTGGGCATCTCGCATGCATAAGTGAGAAGATGTGTGTTAATAAACTTCTTTTTCTCTTGTTAATCTGTCTTTTGTTACAGGGGTCTGGTCCAGCTAAGAACTTATGAGGGATGAGGAAAACATGATTTTCCTCCCCTGTAATATTATCAATATTAATATTGATTAAGTAAGGCATGAACAGAGGCTTATAACCTGGTTACTTTTATTTTTTTTTAATTTTTATTTTTTGAGATGGAGTCCTGCTCTTTCAACCAGGCTGGAGTGCAGTGGCACGATCTCGGCTCACTGCAACCTCCGCCTCCCGGGTTCAAGCAATTCTCCTGCCTCAGCCTCCCGAGTAGCTGGGACTATGGGCACACACCACCACACCTGGCTAATTTTTGTATTTTTAGTACAGACAGGGTTTCACCATATTGGCTAGGCTGGTCTCCAACTCCTGACCTCAGGTGATCCACCTGCCTCAGCCTCCCAAAGTGCTGGGATTACAGGCGTGAGCCACCACACCCAGCCAAACTTGGTTATTTTTAAAGGGGCCACAGGTTGCTCAAGTGTCCGGATGACCCCTGCATAACCTAAAACAGCCTCTCAGTCCAGCCCCTGGCTGCACGTCCGTTCATGTCACAGCACGCAGAAGCATCTTTGCCATGGACCAGTGGCCCTGGGTGACGTCTTAAACAACTCCAAGACCCACCACGAGATGCCAGGCGCCTCAGGCCCGGCTGCTCGCTTGACTCCCCTCCCATCAGAGCAGCTCTGGTCCAGTTCCATCAAGAACACGCGGGATCCACACAGACTCTGAAGTCCGCCTTCCTTCCCAGTTCCCTCCTCCCCTGTCCCATCAGCAACATCAGCCACAGCCCTTCCCTTCCTCTCTTTACCACTGGCTCAGGTTCAGTGGCTTTTCTCAAAGGCAAGAAATTGGGCTTAGATTTATAAACACATCCTTGACTTCAGAACCTAATGGAACTTGTTCCCGGGAGACGTGAAAAGAGAGAAGTTCACCAGGTGCCTTGCTAGCGGCTCTGAGCGGGGCTGGGAGCAGACACAGACACTGAACAACGTGAGCTTTCAATGGCAAATCAACCCGGAGCCCTGCGGTTCTCAATCTGACAGCTGCTGACTTGCTGCTGTCGGGGAACCAATCTGGAGTGAGAATTGGGGTGCAGAGGAAATCTGTAAACTTAGTTGCTCCCTGCGCTGTGACGGATCCATTTCCCATCCTAGGTGAACCGCAGCTCTGCATCCTGGTTGTATAAGGAGACTACTGCATCATCTCTCTAACTTGGAAGAAATATGCAGATTTCATCCAAATTGTCTACAGAAGACAATTTTACATAAAAATGTTACTGCTGAAAAGTTTTTTCAAATGGGAAAATGAGAATGATAAGAACAACTATGTTTAAGCAAGATTGGCCCCTGGCTCAAGAGACCGAAGGTTCTCATTTCTGTTTCCCAACACCACTGCCGACGCGGCTCAAGCCGCCTCTGACGTCCCCGCTGTCCAGCGGCTCTGCAGTGGGAGGGGGCAGAGCCTCTCTTTGCAGATAGAGGGACCTGGGTCTGCAGTCGGGGAATGCTCACCTCCGGGGCCACGAAATTGGCTGTGTAGCAGGGCGTCATGAGCAGCCCGTTCCCCGCGCGCAGCTGCTTGGCAAAGCCGAAGTCGCAGACTCGGATGGATTCTGGGCTCCCCGACTCATCCCTGTAGAGGATGTTACTCGGCTTCAGGTCTCGATGAACAACCTGCAAGACAGAAGGCATGGTGCCTACTTGGGGGCCGAGGACTGAGCAGGAGAGGGAGGGCAGGTGCATTTGGAGGGGAGGGTGCATTTGGGAACTGTCTTCCCAGCAGGTCCTGCAAGCAGGCAACAGGCCAGCAGTGTCAACAGCTGCAGTCTTCTCCAGAGGGCCCCCTACCTTTTCCCGTTCTCCTGTGGTGGTCACTCACATCTGAGCCCCTGGTGTCACCTGCTTTTACAGTGAATGAATATTTGAGTAAATAAGTGAGCACCTCTCCAAGATGAGGCCGCAGCTTACTGGAGCTGTCACATAAAAGGAAATGTGGTGAGCTCTGGTGATAGGAATGAAAAGCATTTTAAAGATGATATTCATTCAATAACTACTCCCTGTGTGCCCACCCCCATGCACTGTCAGGTGTTGGAGCAGCACCAGCGAGCGGCACAGATCAGGCACCTGCTGTCTCGGGCACACCAACTCGTGGGGGAGACGGACCGGGGCCACGCGATCGTGCAGTCACTCTGTAATCATGCTCTGAGGCCTCCCATGGAGGACTGCGCTGGCTGCAATGATGGTGGGGCCAGCACACCTCAAAGCAAAGCAGCTATTTAGGGCACAAAGCAATGTGTTCTGAGGGGACAGAGGGCCATTGTGAGGACATGTGGCGTGCCTTTGTACAGCTTGGATCCTGAACGTCTCAATTGTCCTAATAAAATCCAGTGGGATGATGTAGAAGGGAATTAAAGGGACACACTCCAGCAGTCAGGCCTGGTTTACAGAGGTCCTGAGGGCAAGGAAATCAAAGACTGTGGCTTTACTTCCCTTATCTCCCCTCATTAAATACGAGCAGATCTGCAGAAAACATCATCCAAAGGGCTTCCCCTGAGTTTGACTGTACTGGGAAAACCTGGAAGTGCTTAATGCTCAAGACCACTGGGTGACCAAACAGAAAAGACCCAGTGTGTGGTCCTGGAAGAATATTCCCGTTTGGAGATGACTGCATTCTGAAGGCTCAGGACTATGCACACAGCTGGCTAAGACCGTATTTCCTGCTTCAGGAGAAACACTGGGAAGAGATGGCGCACAGAGGAAACGTGTGATACGGTGCAGCCGCCTCCCTGTGAGGCCAGGGCTGGGACCAAGAGCACTGCCTGGAACCAGAGAGCCAGGGTCCAACCCCACTGGCCACCTACTCATGTGTGACCTTGGGCAAGATACTCAAACTCCTGTGCCCCTCGCCTGCACAGTGGGTGTGATCTAGGGTTAGGGAGTCAGTGAATGAAGAGCTTGAAGTGCAGCCTGGATCACGGTGAGGCCCATGTGAACCTCAGGCATCACCGTCATCCCTGCCTCAGCGTCCCTGCGCTCCGGTTAATGAATTCTTTACCCATTGCAAGTAACGAAAATTCTCAATTTCTTTTGATTAAGGCCAAAGTATTTTTTTGGCTAAAGTTGGTAAAAATGATTTTAGACCCTCAAAGGGTAGCAGAGTCAGCCACCCCAAAATATGCTGCTTTGGCGTAAGGATTATTTTGAGCTGAAAACAACTGAAAAGATGCAGATATAAGCAAAGCTCTCTGCCCTCCCCTTCTTTACCTAAAAGGAGGATATAAATGGGTAAAGGTGTCCCTCCTGTCCTCTCTGCCTGGAAGGACAGAAGGGAAACTCTAGACCCTTACAGCCTGGAGAAGCCTCCAGAATAATCTCTATAACAAATGTTCCTAACTAGCCCTCATCTTCTGTTAGTTTCCCATAGACTTAGCTTCCCACAGTTTGCTGCCCTAGAAACACAGTCCTTTTTCTTTGTCTTCTTTAAAAATTATTACTCTTTTTAAAATTTAAAAAATTTTAAAATTTGAGATAGAGTTTTGCTCTATCGTCCAGGCTGAAGTGCAGTGGTGTGATCTTGGCTCATTGCAACCTCTGCCTCCCAGGTTC
This sequence comes from Pongo abelii, assembly GCF_028885655.2. NCBI lineage: Eukaryota > Metazoa > Chordata > Mammalia > Primates > Hominidae > Pongo > Pongo abelii. The sequence continues at coordinate 168,435,035 of NC_071990.2, forward strand.
AAGCGATTCTCATGCCTCCGCCTCCTGAGTAGCTGGGATTACAGGTGCCTGCCACCACACCTGGCTAATTTTTGTATTTTCAGTAGAGACAGGGTTTTGCCATGTTGGCCAGGCTGGTCTCGAATTCCTGACCTCAGGTGATCCACCTGCCTCAGCCTCCCAAAGTGCTGGGATTACAGGTGTGAGCCACTGCAACTGGCAAATTTATTGTTCTTTTGTTAAAATGCTATATAAGCTCAAGTTCTAACAGCTCCTTGGAGTTATTCATGGCTGGGTGCTCCCATGTGTATGTGAGATGCACGTTAATAAACTTCTGTTTTTCTCTTGTTAACCAGTCTTTGGCCAGTCTTGTTTATAGGGCCTCCACCGAAGAACTAAGATGGGCAGAGGGAAAAAAGAATTTTTCTTTTCTTTTTTTTTTGAGATGGAGTCTCGTCCTGTCACGCAGGCTGGAGTGCAATGGTGCTATCTCAGCTCACTGCAAGCTCCACCTCCTGGGTTGAAATGATTCTCCTGCCTCAGCCTCCTGAGTAGCTAGGATTACAGGTGTGTGCCATCATGCCCAGCTAATTTTTTTTGTCGTTGTAGTTATTTTTAGTAGAGATGGGGTTTCACCATGTTGGCTAGGCTGGTCTCGAACTCCTGACCTTGTGATCCGCCCGCCTTGGCCTCTCAAAGTGCTGGGATTACAGGCATGAGCCACCGCGCCCAGCCGGGAAAAGAGAATTTTTCTTCCCTTGCACTGTCACTGAGCCTCCAGACGCAAGAGGGACGACGGTGGCACGGAAGGAATTCCAGGACAATCTGCGTTCTCAGCTCTTGAACCCATAAACCCTTGTGGTTTTGGTTCCTGCCCTGAAGCTCCCTCCTCCCCGACGGCTGCCCCAGGCATGGCTCCTACCCCCTGGGAATGGAGGTAGTCCATGGTCTTGGTGATGGTGCACAGGACGTCACTGGCCTCGCGCTCCGAGAAGTATCTCTGCCGGAGGATGCGGTCCAGGAGCTCCCCACCGCGCATCAGCTCCATTACCAGGTACACGAACTTGCCATCGTCATAGACCTGCGGAGTGGAGAAGGGGCGCACAGGGGCCTCAGGGACGCGCACGTCACCGCGGCTGGTTGCTGTGAAAGAGCAATTACTCCAGAGGGGACAGGAGAGGGAAGTCAGAGGGGAGAGGCTGGGACCACAGGATCCTATGGGAGTGCAAACAAGGCTTCTGCAGGGAAGAAGCAAACGGCCATTCCTGTCATACCCCATGTGCTCTTTTTAGGAAAAAAATGGCTTTAATAATCCGCTGCTAAGCAGAGACTGAGTAAGGACATACGAGATGGGCGTGTCCTTAGCTGAGATGAATGGCTTCATGACTCTGCCAGGAGATATTTGTTATTTGTTTATTTATTATTATTATTATTTTTTGAGATGGAGTCTCGCTCTGTTACCCAGGCTGAAGTGCAATGGCGCCATCTCAGCTCACTGCAACCTCCAGCTCCTGGGTTCAAGCGATTCTCCTGCCTCAGCCTCCCGAGTAGCTGGGATTATAGGTGCACGTCACCATGCCCAGCTAATTTTTGTATTTTTAATAGAGACAGGGTTTCACCATGTTGGCCAAGCTGGACTCAAACTCCTGACCTCAAGTGATCTGCCTGCCTCGGCCTCCCAAAGTGCTGGGATTACAGGCGTGAGCCACAGTGCCTGGCCTGCCAGGAGGCTAAGAAATGCAAATGTTGGCAAACCACCTTGCAAGAGCAGGGCCTCAGGGCAGTGCTTTTCAAACTGTAACGTGCATCCAATCCAATCTTGGGGATCTTGCTAAAATGCATGTTCTGGTCCTGCAGCCTGTGGTGGGGCCTGGCCCTCCGCATTTCTAACCAGCTTCCCATGATGTCTGTGCTGCTACCACATGGACAGCACTGGGTGGCCAGGCGCTGGGAGCGCAGAGAGGCTAGGCAGAGTCTAGGGCGAAGTTACGTATCAGAGCCGTGCTGTTGCTTCAGAGGAGCAATAGAAAAAGATAGTTTTCTCCATACTGGCTTTTATCTCATGAACTAAATAAAAACAATATGCTCTGACTATTCTTTTTATTTTTTGATTTTTTGAGATGGAGTCTCTCTCAGTTGCCCAGGCTGGAGTGCAATGGTGTAATCTCGGTTCAGTGCAACCTCTACCTCCCAGGTTCAAGCAATTCTCCTGCCTCAGCCTCCCAAGTAGCTGGGATTACAGGTGTGTGCCACCACACCCGGCTAATTTTGTATTTTTAGTAGAGATGGGGTTTCACCATGTTGACCAGAGCTGGTCTCAAAGTGATCTGCCTTCAGGAGACCTCAAGTTATCTGCCTGCCTACGCCTCCCAAAGTGCTGGGATTACAGGTGTGAGCCACCGCACCTGGCCTGTTCTGGCTATTCTTATGCCAGGCTTGCATGTTAAGACCGTTTGCACACAGCAATCACTATGCATGAGGGAAACTGAGGTAGCCCAATATCCTGTGACTCTAGGTTCATAATGTTAGAATCAGTTTGGAGTTGGAGCATGAGGAGGAAAATTGTCTCCTCTCTGTGCTCCCAGATCCCAAACCCTGCACCCCATGGGCCTCTATGAGAGACTCCACCTGTGGACTGTAATTCACACAAGCCCTCTCTTCCTGTTTTACTCGCTCCCTCCATGACTGGGCGGTGGCTGTCAAAAAGACTTGAGTACACAGTCCAGCAAGTCAGCTCCAAGTGACTGAGATATGTGGGTGGTGGAAACCAGCTGAGACAGGCATGAGATGTGAGAAAGCTTGCTCTGAGTGAATGGGAGCTTTTTTGTGTCAGTTGAAGAAACAGAAGGAAGTGGAGGTGCTGCTGCACGGGGACCACTCACATCCTTGAGGGTGATGATGTTCGGGTGCTGGCCGTATCGCAGGAGGATCTCAATCTCTTCCGAGGGGTCTCTCTTGCTCTTATCGATGATCTGGAACAAACACAGCACATGGCAGTGAGGGGTCTACTTTAGGCTTCTGGGTGGTATCTGCTGGTGGACCATTGAGTTTGGATAAAGTCTGGCCCCAGGTGGCCCAATCACTACAATCTCACACCCGACCAAGGGATAACCTGAGATTGCCTGGAAATTCATGGCAAGTCCTTTCTTTGACAACTAGCGTAAGATTTACATCTAAAAGAGGAGTACAGGCTGGGCAAGGTGGCTCATGCCTATAATCCCAGCACTTTGGGAGGCCGAGGTGGGCAGGTAGCTTGAGGTCAGGAGTTTAAGACCAGCCAGCTTGGCTACCATGACAAAACCTGGTCTCTACTAAAAATACAAATATTAGCCAGACATGGTGGTGCGTGCCTGTAATCCCAGCTACTCAGGAGGCTGAGGAATGAGAATCACTTGAACCTGGGAGGCAGAAGTTGCAGGGAGCTGAGATAATGCCACTGCACTCCAGCCTGGGTGACAGAGCGAGACTCTGTCTCAAAAAAAAAAAAAAAAAAAAAAAAAGAGTACAAGACTTCAGACATGAATTTTAAGGTGTTATAAGGTTGGGTGGAGACATATGTGTAGGGAGCTCATGCAAGTGCCACCAAATAATAGACTGTGTCCCACCCTCACAGTGGGCACCATCCACAACAAGCCTCCAGCCACTGTGCACCTCCTGCGTTGTTCCGGGAATTACAAACCAGCCACAAAATGAGGTGAGGCGCATGGCTCTCACCAAGAGATGCTGGGGATGGTGCGCAGCAGGCCAGACCTGCCTTGTTGTTTAGACATATGCAAGCTCCCCTCCCCCGCCCAGCATCTGTATCCGATGTCTTAGGATAACAGATAAAGTTGCTTCAACCCCATGGAGACATATGGTTTCTGAGGACAGGGTGTTGGGATTTAAGCCTACCTTGGAGACAGGAAGTCACTGTTGGCCCCTGGTGGCTAATTCCTCTGGAGGTGCCTAAGTCCCGCCCTTGCCGCCCCTGCTGTGGGGACAGGACCAGTGGGAGGAGGGCACGCCACTCATGGGAAATTGGCAACATGTATTTTGCAAACACTCAGAGCAGAAGAAAAGCGATTGGAAACACCTTCCTAACCATGATTTGTACTATTCTCACATTAGTTCAACCTAATTTTAAAATAGTCTCTATTTGGAGAATGTGCAGTCATTTTACTACTAGAATATAAGGGTGATTTGCTTTTAAATTCTATCATGTCAAAGTCTCTAGGCAGAGCTTTGCATAAAACTCTATTTCTTTAATTTTTTTTTTTTTTAGAGACAGGGTCTCACTCTGTTGCCTAGGTTGGAATACAGTGGTGCAAGCATAGCTCACTGCAATATCAAACCCCTGGGCTCAAGCGATCCTCCTGCCTCAGCCTCCAGAGTAACTAGGACTACAGAGGTGTGTGCCACCCCACTCAGCTAATTTTTAAATTCTTTGTAGAGATGGGGTCTTGCTGTGTTGTCCAGGCTGGTCTTGAACTCCTGGCTTCAAGTGATCCTCCTGCCTCAGCCTCCCAAAGTGCTGAGATTACAGGCATGAGCAACTACACCTGGCTATTTCTTTACTTTAGAGAACTCAACACTTGGGTAGCATTTGACTCACTGCTCGTAATCTGTCCCCTAGGCACCCTTCCTCCACTCCCCGTCACCATTAGAAAAAATCACCATAGTGCCAGTTCTCACCCCATTATAAAGGATGCTCTGCCACGGCCACCATTCAGCTCTGACTGCATCAGTGGCCCATGATCTGTGAGTCCTAATAGCTTGCGTTGTAAACAGGCAGAAGAGTTAGGGTCCCTTTCTGGACACAAAATTTCTCTCCTGCTGCTGCATTGAATTCTACTGAAGTTTTAGCTAGGACACTAGGACTATTTCTATTGCCAACATAAATGCATCATTCTCAAGTACAGACTTTTAAAACAATCATTCAAGGAGGGGTGGGGGACGTTCCCTAACGTGCCACAGCCTAAGCAGGTCCTGGGAGGCTGATCCTGCACTGCTTGTAGGGAAGCTGGCTGTCAGGTACCCAAACTCCTCTGCTCCCGGCTGCCTGTGGGTATCCCGTCTATCGGGGCCAGGATCCTGTCTTTGCAATTGGAGAAGGTTAAAATACATTTATAAATTTATAAAAATATTCAGTAGAAGATTTTTTTGCAAATATGATTTCATGATAAAGGGATGTGTTCTTAGCATGAATCTGTTTTATCACTCTCACAATGGAACAAGATGCAGAGTAAACAAGAAAGTGGAAGCTTTTTCTCCACCGCCAGGGACCGTCTTTAAGATACAAGGAGTAAAAAAGGCCGACGCGAGCAGGTGCATCCTACGCCATCCCTTGTTTTAAAAATGGAGAGAAGAATGCAGATAGACACATCCATTTCCTTGTGGGTGCATAAAATAACCCTGGAAGGAAGGAGGAAACATTTAATTGCCTTGCCTTCCTGTGAGGAGGGGAACAGGGTGCCTGGGGGGCCATGGGTGGGAGGGAGACCTTGCTGTATCCACATGAATTTTTAAAAATTTTGAACCACAAGAATATATTGTCTATTCAAAATATGAAATAAAGAATTCCAAAATTTCAGCTTACTATTTTGTAAGCTGAAATTGGAGGACAATGTGACTATTATTTTAAAGAATCTGGGACTACAGATGGCTGCCCTATCAACCCTAGTATCTATTTTATTTCTATGTGTTCTTTTGTTGTGAGTCTTCAGAAAAATTCTGACTTACAATGATAAGTATTTGTAAACTGTTTTCAAAGACAGATTACCTTAAACTCTTGCTTCCTTTAAAAACTATCTTAAATTGTAATAAAAGCTAGCATGTATGTGCACATATGAGGTACAACGGATTTCAACCCATCGGAGCCAGTGTCCTGGTCATTTGCTAGAATCTGATACACATTTGAGCATGCATGTTGAGCATTACATTTTAAACATACTAGTTACGCCTTTCAAAATCATTTAATTGCTTGGTGGAACCCCCAAAGCACCTCTGTCAACAACCAAACACCACACACCAGCTGTTCTCTGAGGTGGCATTTGGGGAAATGGAGGAAAATGAAAGAAGCTCCCAGGCCCAGGTCCTGTGGGGGCAGGAGCTTATCTGGAGGAGACTCCAAGGGGCCCACGAGTGCTGCTGTTTCTCACCGCAGGGTAGAGCCAGTGGTCTTTCAGCAAACATCTGGTTTGCTTCCGAGGGGAAGTCATGTTTGCTGTCTCAGGCGAGAACACTGCTGAGGGTGTGGGTGGCTTGGCCTGTGGCCATGTCACTTGCTGGTACCTGAACGTGGGTGTCTGCAGGCTCAGCTCCCATGGAGGGCTGGAGAGGGGAGGAAGGCATTGCTCCCGGGGAGGCCACGTGCCGCGTGGTTGGCGGCCCAGCCGCTGAGCCAGTCTGACCCCCAGCTGAGACCTGGCCTCCCTGTCCACTCCCTGTGGGGTTGCAGGAGCTCCCTGCGCCTCTCTGCACCTAGCTTTCTTCAACTGCAAAAACTAGAAAACACCAGGCACTCCTCTGGCTCACTGTTAAGATTCAACAAATTAATATGAATCGATCCCTTCATACTCTCCCTGGTACACAGAAAGCACTTGGTACAAGTGAGTTATTCCTATTACAGAGATAAAATAGAATTACCCTGACGCCGCCAGGCAAGGGACCAAGCAGCTGTGACCTGCCACATTTACAGCCCTGAAATGCCGCTTTCGGTCCTGTCTCTGAATCCTCACTGCGAGTCAGTGCCATGAAGCAGTGTGATGTTCAAAACTAATGTCAGCAGTAGAGCGTGTTTCAGTCACAGCCCCAGGAAAAAAAAAATCAGATGTCACACCAACTGGGTCAACCCAGAGGGCTTAATTAAAGGATCGTTTGCAAAAGAGTAGAGTGGCTGGAGGGTCAGTGGCCGGCCAGCAAGGCACAATGTAATGCCTTGGGGGTAGTCCTGGCTCTCAATGCCAAAGAGCTGCGCAGGGTGAGTCACGGGACCAGAAGGGGCTGCGTGGGGTGGGGAGGGTGAGTCACGGGACCAGAAGGGGCTGCGTGGGGTGGGAAGGTGCGCCCTGACAGGGGCTGTGGGCAGAAAGGCCTCGGCCCGACACTTCTCTCCCCACCCTTGCCCTGTGGTGTCTGTCATCTCGCACTAGCAGAACTGCCCGGAAACCAGAGGCATGGAAGCGGTCCCTAACAGCCTCCTGGCCTCCCAGCCTCTGAGGCACAGGGCAGCGAGGAGGGTGGGTTTGCATGGGAAATGGCGCTCCCCGTCCTGGAAGGGAAGTCCCACAGACCAGGGTCTCCTGCCTCAGCCTCCCGAGTAGCTGGGATTATAGGGCACATCCTGGAAGGGAGTCATGGTGAGAATAGGTTCTCACATGGCCCTCCTGGGCTCCTGCCTTCCCCTGACCTGGAAGAATTATTCCAAATCAAGCCTGTGCAGACAAGGCTCTGATACGAAGTGGCAAGGCAGTTCTGACCCAGCGTTTCCGTCCCGGGTGTTGTCAGAAAGTGCTGGCTGCTTTTCCCTGTAACTCTTTTTCCGAAAAAAATTTTTCTTTTGCTTTTGTTTTTATTTTTGCATGGAGGGTGAGCTATTTGAGAAAGGTAAGGCTGCAGAGTGCTAACCCAGGAGTGGGCAGTGAGGTGTGGCTACAGTCCTGGAGTACATGACCTGGATCTGCTGCGGGCAGCCGGGGTTTGGACGCACTGTTTAGGAGCACCAGGGAGTGGGCCCCAAGTGCCTGCCAGCGCACTTGTTCTCTATGGGGTGGGTTTCTTGGGGTTGACCGTGTTGGTCTCACTCTTATTAGAGCAAGCTCTGGTGGATGGTGTTCCTCATTCTGAGAATAATATTGTTTTATAATTTTTATTATGCAACAAAACAGGGAGGCCTTCTCAGCAAGCGTGGTGATGAACAAGGCCTCCCCTCCAGGCTGATGCTCAAATAATACTGACATGCTACGGAGTAGGAGTGGTGTGGTGGGGCGGGGGACAAGCTCACTCAGCTTTTTTTTTCTCATCTGGCAACAGCTGGTTAGAAAGGCCTCCTACAACCTCCAGAAAAGGACATTCTCCAGGGGTTGGCCACCCACCACAGCCGGTAAATAAGCTTTCCATGGTGTTGCCACCGAGCAGGCTGAATATTTCCACCTTGCTTAGGGATGCTAAGTCAAGGTGTCTGAATCTCCACGAAGCAATTCTGGGTTCAACACGGATGGCACACCCCCATGATCTTCCTTAGCAGGGACACATGTGGCCATGTGCCAAACACTGCCATTCCTGCTGGCTGAAGGCGACAACAGGAGACTTCGCTGCTCTTGATAACACCTTTCCTCCTGCTGGCTGAAGGCGACAACAGGAGACTTCACCGCTCTTGATACACCTTTCCCTCTTCCTCTGGTCTTTGCGTTTCTCTACCTTCCCTGTCTTTCTCGTCTCTCTCCATCAGTGGAGACACCATCTCCTGGGACACTGAGCAACCTGACCAGATGGCTTTGAGGCAGTAACTACGCGGGCGGTGGCGTGAGCTCACAGGCTTGCAGAACACTCAGGCTAGGCAGGCCATTTCCTTTGACTTGCTGAAAGGATCAGTATCATATTTGAAACAAAGGTAGGAGAGCATGTAATCATTTGTAAAATTTAACAGACAACTTCTCCGGTAAAATTAATTTAAACTAATGACAGAGAGAAAGAACTCCTGTTTGATCCTGGTGGAAAAAGTTAAAATTTCCAAGCTCATCAGTTCTTCTAAAAATAAGCTCTATTCATGCCAAGCATCTGTCTTAATTCCGTTTCTTTTTTGGTTGACAAATTACACACACAGTATGAAGATGGGCACAGAAACACCACGTTCTTTTCAACGGTCTCACGTGAGTACAGACTGGAGCCTCCTCAGGAAGGCTGGCCCGTGCTCCAGGCCTGCGTGGTCGCGCCACATCACTACAGTTAACAGCTGGGTGACACACATTCTTCCACAGTTCTAAGGATCTCACTTTATTTCTTATCAGATTCTGTTGCTAAAGCAAACTAAGGTACTTTTAATACCATAACAACAAAAATTTGCTACCGAAAAGGGAGAGTAGCTGCATCTTAACTCATGTGCTTCTTTCTGGGAAAACCCGGCCCCACTGAGCTTGCGCGGTCTTCTCTCCTTCTCCTGCACGAGCTTTCAGACAATCGAAGGGAAATTGACCAGTGGGACTGTCAGTGAACAGGCACGTGTATCGGTACCATGTGTTTGAAGATACAATAGGCCAAGAGAAAGAGCCAAACCAACTGTAAAGCTCATTTAATTTCAGATTCCGGAGTTGCACTCCACTTTTCGGTATAGTTTCTGGTTCTGTCACTGACACAATTCTTAAATGGCTAAGCTGTGAGCTCCCTGCAGCAGGTTTGTGTTCTCACCTTGCCCTGCGTCTGTTGCAGTAAAAGCTTCCAATTAAAAAAAAAAATTCTCAATGAATGAAAAAAGTAACCCGCTTCCTGAACAAGGGGATTGCTGCAGAATGAAATGGATTCCAAAGGCATGAAGTGCTCTGTTGAACAATTATATTATAAACTCCGATTTTAAAAATTTGAATTTGAAGTAAAGTTCCTGACTCATATTTTTTTCTTGTCTTTATTTTTAATTAATTAATTAATTAATTAATTATTTGAGATGGAGTCTTGCTCTGTTGCCCAGGCTGGAGTGCAGCGGCACAATCTTGGCTCACTGCAACTTCTGCCTCCCGGGTTCAGATGATTCTCCTGCCTCAGCCTCCTGAGTAGCTGGGATTACAGGCACGCGCCACCACACCTGGCTAATTTTTGTATTTTTAGTAGAGACGGGGCTTCACCATCTTGGCCAGGCTGGTCTCAAACTCCTGACCTCAGGTGATCCAACCGCCTTGGCCTTTCAATGTGCTGGGATTACAGGCGTGAGCCACTGTGCCCGGCCATATATTTTTCTTTTAATCAACACTTACCCTTTCACTACCAAATATTTATGCTAAATGAAGATAAGGAGCCTCTTCATTGTCTGCTAAAATTGAGTGAGCTCCTGCCATGTGCCTGACTTTCTTGAGGTGCTGAAACTACAGCAAAAGCAAAGCCTTTGTTGCCCTGGAGTGGATGTCCTCACGGGGCCGTGCACACAGACAGTGAACAACCCATGCAGGGGGAACGTGCCATAGGGAAGATGATGTGGGTGAGGGGGGCTGCTGGCTGCAAAAGATGGAGGCGGGGAACTAAAATCAGGGCATCCTGTGGGCTTCGGGTGCATATTTGTGTTCTCTGGTTGGTCCTGACTTGGAAGCATGGACAGAACTTAGGAAGCTGTCAGTCATTCATCAAGTCCTGGCCATGTGGGGCTGACTGTCACAGAAGTTATAGTTCAGCTTCCTGGGCTGTCACTAGAGATAGCAATCTGGCTTCCTGCAAGCCTGACACAGCTGCTGGCCTCCCGAGCTATGTATTGTAGATAAAGGGGCTGGCTGCAGGTGCGGGTCAGACTTCTGTTGGGCACCCGGCCTGGCCACCATCTGCTGTGTATCCACTCTCAGCCCCCAGAGCCCGCGGAAGGAACCAGCCTTGCGGACACTGGACTTTAGCCCAGTGAGACAGATTTTGGAATTCTGACCCCCAGAGCTGGAAGACAATAAGCTCAGGTTGTTTTAAGCCACTAGATGTGGGGTAATGTGTTGCATTCCTAAACAATAGGAAACTAGCCCGTGTTGAAAGACCGGGGAGAGGTTTGCAGTGGGAGAGTTGAGAACCAAGTTTTGGCTGGTGGGTGGGAGCCTGTGAGATGGGCTCGGGGACATGGCAGTGGGCAGGAGGCACATGCTACATCTTATTGCTGATGACCGTCCTCCGCCGCATGCCTGCTGGGAGGGGCTGAGCATACGAGAAACAAAACCATGAGCCAATCACATTAAGCCTTTCTCGTTTGGAAAAAAAAAAAAAGTGCAGCTCGCTGCCAGCGCTCATTTAATTTTACATAAACACGTTCATTGAGGCTGAAGCAAATCTGATTTTCAATGTGAAAATAAAATTTAAAAACTGTTACTGGAGTTATTTCTAAACAGAACTAATATCAGAATCATCTGAATCATCAGCATTGTCTATTTTGGAAAAATTGGATTCATCAAACGAATCTTTGGCCAACAACTGTTTGAGAACGAAGTTAACATCCCATGTAGGAATGCTACGTTTTCTAGGATTTGACATTATCAGCAATCGATTATGACTATATTTTGTAAATGGAAATGCCACTACTAAAAACAGAATGCTATCGATAGAATGACGTCCTTTGTTTCCAAAGTTGGTATACTAGAGCGGTGCAAAAATAAATAATAAAAGCAAGATATTTCACGGCAAAGTTATCTTAGGGCAAATGCTGCAGCCGCAAGTGCCGCTGGTGAGTATTCTTGGGGAAAACGGGCAAAGGGTTAAATCAGCCAGAAAGGCAGCTTCCCAATGTGTGTTTCGAGGAGATACAAATGCCCAACCAATTCCACTGAGGAGCTCTTTGATTAGAGAACGCCTGTGCAGCGGCACAGGCTGGACAGAGCTATCTGTTCTGGCGGGCGATACAGTCATTTTCCCGTCTTCTTTGAGTCTCTCTCTTCTGGTGGAAGAGAAATTTATGCCACCATTTTCCTCACTCATGCAATCTGTTACCAAAGCTGCCCAGTCTCCTTCCTTGTCCATCTAAATGTTGCTTTCTTTCTTTTCTATTATTTTCTATTTTATTTAACTGCTCCTAGTCCCAGCCTCTGTGCCTGTGAACGCTCCTTTCTCTGTGTTTCCGCTGTGGCTGTGAAGGCATCTACAGCCTCTGTCTGTCTCTGCACCACTGCTGTTCTTGACATGGTTAATGTTGCTCCCCCACGTAGCTCAACTCTCAACTGCTGTTTCTCTTCGCTTCAAATTTGCACGTGATTTCTATAAAAAATGCATTTTGATCCCTAAAGACAGAACTGGCCTTGATCTCTCTCTTTCCAGGTCTGGCCACAGTGGTTTGACTCAGCTGCACAGCCACCTCTGTTCCCCAGGACGGGTGCAGCTAACACCCCACGTGATACTGGGAAGCCCCATGGTGAAGCCATCCACTGCTTTCTCAATGGCTTAGAATTCTTTGCCGGACCTGGCACTGGATCCTCTGGAGTGAACTTGAACACAAGCTCCCCTGAGTCCTCTCCTTCTCCAGCCCTGTGCGGCTCACTGCAATGCCCAGCGTTAGGCCATGGGCTCTTTCAAGATATAGCTTCTGCAACAAGCCCAGGTGCTGCCTTGAGGACGAGCAGGCCATGATCCACAGGAGCCGGGGCTAGTGCTACCAGTGACCTTGGAGCACAGACTGAAAACAAAGGTCTACACGAATGCAGACCATCCTGAATGCTGTGGGGAAGGAAGCTGGAGCAGCTGCCGGGGGCCGGGGCCCTGACTAGGGGCCTCGCAGCTGAGTGCTGGAGGAACCAGGTACGCTGTGCCCTCAGAGGTGAAGTTAGAGGAAGCGGTCCGGCTGCCGCTCAGCACTTACACAGCTGAACCATGGCCCACTTGGTGGCAGCAGGACCTTTCACTGCGGTACACCCAGACTCATAAGACCAGGAGACTCAGGTGCAATTTTACATAGAGCTCCACTTGTACCTGGCACACCTTCCCCTTACAGCCTAGGGACTTTGGCTGTTTATCAAACAATGGATTTTTCTTGCAGGTCCCATGACTTGAGCTTTCCAGCTATTCTGAAGCCCAGCCTTACTGCCCAGCCCCCTCTGCTCTGAATGCTGTCTCATGCTTTCATGGTTTGGGTACTCTTGAGATGCACAGAGCATCTGGCTGAAACAGAACACTGGGGCTCCCTGCCTTATGATGAGTGGGTCTGCTGGACAGGGATCGAGAGTGTGCGCACTCGGGGTCTGACTGCTTGGACGGGAACCTGCTCTCCCACTGACCGGCTGCGACTTCTCGCATATGTGTTGAACCGTTCTGAGTTTCTGTTCCCTCATGGGGATAATGAAAATAATTACACCGTGGGATGCTGTGAGGATTAAATGACTTCACACATACAGAGCGCTTATAGCAGTGCTTGGCATGTACTGAGTATGAAGTATTTACTCTCGTCATCCTCGTAACTCTCGTCACCATATTCTATCTAATGCCTGCAGCTCCTGGTCTCAGGAACTTCAGTTCTCGGGCAGTTTCCTCTTCATATGTGAACTGACGTAAGTGTTTTGCAAAAGAGCGTCAAGGTGGCAAAACTGGCACTTGAATAATGTAATGTAGTTTTATGCCTATTATGACATCTATAATAAATAAAAACTTGAGTCGTTAGTAGAGATGGCCAAGAGTTCTCTCAAGGTATGTGCATTAAGCTTATGAGAAGGGGAGATACTAGTGACACAAACTAACATTTCTGTAGTGAATTAGCTATGATATGTGTAGACGGTTGACCCTTGAACAACATGGGGGTTAGAGGTACCGATCCCTCAAGAAGTTGAAAATCCACATACAACTTTTGACTTCCCCAAAACCTAACTAATGTCCTACTGTTGACTTAAAGCTTTACCAGTAACATAAACAGTCCATTAACACACATTTTGTATTTGTATAATTATATACTGTATTAAGAATAATTATACAATTATATACTGTATTAAACATACAGTATATAATTCTGTAATAATATGATCTAGAGGAAAGAAAATGTTACTAAGCAAATCATATGGAAGAGAAAATACATTTAGTGTATGGGACTGTATTTATGGATATAGTGAGTTTATGTCATCTGTTCACAAGATGGATCATCTATCTGAAAAGGGGGGCACTCACAGCTGCAGACCTCAACCTGGGGTACGTATCATGCAATTCAACTTTTTTTTTTTTTTTGGTCATGTGATGACTTTTCTCTGCCTCTTGGGAGCACTCACAGCGTCCCTAGTGGCACGGCACTTCTTAGTGGTTCTATGGTGTTATTCAAGGTTTATGGTACTGCACTAAACAGGGTGAAAAATATGTGAGAACCACGAGATACCATTTTTTACTGCTATTCCCAATTCCCTGGAGAGACAGACTCCTCACATGGAGACGATGAGTGTCACAGGATGTTTAAAGCGGATCCTTCCAACACCTGAGCTTACTACAGCAGCAATGGAAGGCTGCTGTGAAATTCTTACAGTAGTGCCATATTTACCACAGTTAATTTGATGCAGCTATGATTTAATGCTGAATCTATGTTTGTTTACATTTATCTCAACTGCAAATGATGCCACGTATGGTCTATGCTTGAGCACACAAATTTTGATACATTTTAAGTTTTTATAATAAATCTGTATATTTTACAGTAGAAAATGATAAAATAGACTAGCATCTATGTATATTTTATGCATCCTGACATACCATTTTCTTAACTTTTTAAATATTTCTAGGCTATGTGGTTTGTCTGTGAGTTTCTTCAAATTGTAACAAATCTCTAAAAAATTTTCCAGTATATTTACTGAAAAAATCTGCATATGTGGATCCTCACAATTCAACCTCGTGTTGTTCAAGGGCCAACTGTATATATTTACATATTCCTACATATTCCCCCACCAATATAATGCCAGGAATCCTTCCATTTATACAAATCAGCACTATCTAGAATATGTACCTAATTATGTTAAGCAACAAAGACCTAAGAATAAAATAAAAACAAATAATTCCCTCTCTCAATTCTTATAAAGTGAATACAGAATCTTTGATGGAATAGGAATATTATTTTTTCTTTCAAATACACCTCTCCCCTTCCTTTTAATCCTCCTGGATCACGATTACCTCCAACACTTAATAGTTACTTCTATTTTAATCTTATTTTAAATGAAGGGTGCCCTAATGTGTGGACAGCAATGCAGCCATCCGTCATGCTATTTTGAAGCCCTATACAACTTCATCGCCCACTGCTAGTCTCCCTGGATTGGTTATAAGAACAAATGCAGACTTTAGTTTTACATTAGATTACTTAGCTGTTTTGTCCCAATAAAATGGCTTGTAGTTATTAGAAAGTAGGGCACATCTGTTCATCTACAATGTGTCTGATAAAAGGAAGAGGAAGCGCTGAGGGAACATAATAGCTTTTCTCATTCAACCATCAGAGCACTGGCTGGGGGCACTGGCAGAACACGCTGCATCAAGTCCAGCCTGAAACAGTGCCGTGCGCGTGAGAAGGAAGAGGGTCAGTGTCTTCCCGCCCGAGGCCGGACTGCCCCAGTGAAGGATCTTGGACATTCTAGTGTTGTTTGCCAAAGTCGAGAGGGAGGGACAAGCCTGGGAATCCAGGTTGTCATTCAGCCCATGTTCATTGAGCCCCTGCTCTAAGCTGGGCACTGTGTTGGAGACTGTGATACCTAGAATTGGTCCTAAAATTAGGACTAAAATTAAGACCAATTCTAGCTATCACTTCCCACAACCTTTAGCACAGTACCCAGCATATAGCAGGGACTCAAGTTAAAAATGCAGCTGAAAATAAATGCAAATCGAACAATCTTGTTGTTTGATTTACTCAGGTAAACTGGTTTAAGTAGAACCTTAAATGTAGTTTACATTATTCAGGGTAACTATGGTGGCAAAATTAGAAACCTGCAAAAATGCAGAAATAACTTAAAGCAAAATATAATGATATTCTAAGAATGTGAGAACTACTATGATTCCATATTCACTATGAACCTCCATACCTGACCTTCATAGAGGTGAAGAGCTGGCCTCACTCTCCTCTTAGAAGGACCTGCACTGTAAGTCACGGCCCAGTCACGGTGGGGGTGGGGGGCCGCCCTGCAGTACGTGGGGAACACTGAGCTGTTGGTCGATCATCATCCTGTTGCTAAAGGACTCACCAGAAACTCAATGAAGAAGAAAAACTCCATCCCCATCTCCAAAATATCAGCCTCCTGGCTTTTATCTACATGAGACCTGCCCTCACCCACAAGGATGCTGAGGCTGGGCTTCTCAACCTTTCATTGGGGCAGCAGGTTGTGGGGGCTGTCCTGTGCACCACAGGATGCTAACCAGCTTCCCTGACCCGTATTCGTCAATGCCAGGAGCCCCTGCCCCAGCTGGAAAAACCAGAAAGTCTCCAGACATTGCCAGTGTCCCCTGGGGGCCACAGTTACCCCAAATGAATATGACTGCCCTGGGCAGAATCCATCGATTCTGGTCACTCTCCTCATTGCTTAGTAAAGATTGCTGCATTTCTCTTTCTGTCATTACTTGGTGGGGACATTTCTGGGTCATCCATGCCATTGAATGGGAGGACGCCCTGTCTGGCTGTGATGGGACTGCTTCTGAAGCTGACCCCGTTTTTATCCATGAGCCAGGGGTAGGTGGGCTTGCATACGGCTCAAGCGGCAACTGGGAGTGGTAAAGCCGGATTCTAGTGACAATCTTGGCTGGACATCTGCTGAGCTGAGATCCAACTCACACATCCAACAATCAGCTGCCACATGCTTAGTTCTGGGTCATGTTAGAAGTCACCAAAATTTGCTGTTTCTTAGTCCATCAATAGGTGGAGATGCTGCTTCTCATGAACAAGTCAGCAGATACAGACAAGGCCAAAAGTATTTCAACTATATTCCACCTGGAAATGCTGAAAACAAAACCACACAGTGCTCTGCACTGGGTCAAAGCAGTTTTGGTAACAAGTGGACCCATTCTAAATAACAAGCTCGTTGCACAGAAATGCCAACTCGTTCACCTTGGAAGGAAATCCAAATAACCATGTCTACTTTCAGATAATTGAACTTATTGTCACCTCTCCTTTGACTGGCTGAAACGCGCTTCTGAAATGGCTCTGGTCACAGGAGCCTTCTGGACCACGAGCCACATCTCTCTGAAAAGTCCCGGGCCGTTCATGGGGCTGCACCTTCCTGTGCTTGGTTAATTTATGCATCTTCCAGACAACACATTATTACCTACTGTAGTCTCAGAAGGGACAAGGGAAATCCTTGCCATGTCTGCTGGCCAAATTTGTCCAGGGAACTTCAAGGTTTGTGAAAGAGTAACAGGAAGACCAGGCTCTTTCTTCTACCATCGGCCAGAGTCACAGTGCCTGGCTTCTCTCCCCGAGAGCTGTTGCTGAAATTCCACAGAGTTTGACCTAACAAGATCTTTGAGGACTGAGGGACTGAGTATAAGCTGTGTAACAAAACTGAATTCAGACAGTGTCTATATAAGAGCTGGATATGGGAATATTAGGAGAAAACACACCATCGCCTCGTCACTGGGGGATTTACTTGCAGAGGCACAAAATGGGGGCTGATCCGCCTCACAGTAGCAGGCTGTTTCTAGAAGGGCACTGCGGCTGCTGGGCTGACCAAACCAGAGGCTTGTTTCTTTGAGCTCACTGGGAAGCAGTGATTGTTTCTGGGATTGCTGTCTGTCAGCTGATAAACCATCTAAAGAAATCCTGTGAGCAATGACTCAGGCAGAAAAAAATTCCAAGGAGCCTATGCAGGCTCACGAAGCATATGTGAAATACGTTTCAAAGTACAAGTGAAATTCTCTTGTCTAAGGCATAATACAGGTCTACTCTTCACCACTGGAACATCTGGACACAGGAACAGCACCTGGGTATGCAAATGGTAGGCGCCCATCTAAGTTCTCCTTTAAAAAACTCTCCCAATGAGATGGAGGAGCAGGACAAACCAGTCTCAACAATCCAATCCTAGAAACGCATGAAGCCTACGCACCCCACACCCCAGGCTGCAGAGGCAACCACTTCATAACAAAACTTGGTTTTCTCCTGCTCTTCACACCACGGGTGGACATTCCACCATGACAGTAACCCTCGCTGCAGTCTCCACCCAGTTACCGTTCCAGGAACTGGAAATCATTATCTATTTCCTTCCTTTCACCCTTCCTGGATATGTTCAAGACTCTGGGCAGACCAAACACAGAGATGGTATCAGAGCAAATCACAAATGGATTATTTCTCCATATTTAAACTTTCTTTTTTGTTTGAGAAATTCAAGATAAATTTGTCAATAATCCATAAATTCTTGACCCAAACAAAGTCAAGGGACCTGAGATTTTTTTTTCGGCTGGCGTCTTTTGTGACAGCAAAGTGTTTTCCCAGTAGAAGAAACACGGTAGACATTCCCAGTGAATATGCTTGAGGATCCCCAGCCATACTTGAGGATCTACCCTTTTGAAATACCTGTTTTCACAAAATGTCAGTGGAGCTCTGGGCAAATGAGGATGGAACTGGGTCATCTCAACATTGTCATTATTTTGAACAATCTCTTCAGAGTGTAGGAGAATCACAGTTGATGAAAATTACTCTTTTTACACTACTTGCTGGCTGGGCAGATGTTCTTTGAAGGGTAAGTGTAGCACCGTGTGCTACAGACGTGTCTGGGAATAAGCCGGGAGGGTCCTGGTCATGACAGCAGCACAGGCTGGGACCTCGCTCTGCGACAGCCTGGGGTTCGGCTCCACTGGAAAGGGGCAGAGTTTCAAGTGTCTTGCTGTCTTTTGGAGAGGATGTACAGTGTATCTTTTTTTTTTTTTTTAACATAAATTTCATTCTGATTTTAGCAGGAAGCTTTACCTTTAATCCACATTTTACTAACCAAAAATCTCTAGAAACTGGTATTCTGGATTCCCAGATCAAATATTTAAGCAGCAACAATTACAGAAGCTAAAGTTACTATGTAGAGATTGCCAAATTGGATTATAAAGAATTGTTTCTCTATAATGTTCTTGAAGGTTGGGAGTAAAACCATTAGCTCTCTGCCAAAGTTTGTTGTAAGTAATACAAGCTTATTTATTTCTTTGAGTATTTTCTTCCTCTCTCCCTCTTTTCTTTCCTTCCTTTCCTTGCCAAATTCTATACCTGTCCCCCAACTCTATTTTCTCAAAATACTGGGGCCCCAAAACTTTTACTCTTGGTGTATGTCATACACAAAGCTACGAAAGGTGCTCAGTCCCTACGTGGTGGATATGACTGAAAATATTCATGATTTGCAAAGCTACCTTTTAATAGGTGACCTCATATCAAAGCAAACTGAACTCCATCATATCAGAACTTGGAAAATGGCAAATGGAGAGAATGTTCACTCAAGCTCAGGTGTCCCTGCTGGAGTCACTGCACAGCTGAGCACGCGAGCACATACGCTGTGCTCCTATGCTCCGTGCTCCCATGTGCTGTACATGCTCCCACGTGCTGCACTCAAACAGGGCCCTGCTATGCTCTTACACTCCATGCTCCCACGTGCTGTACATGCTCCCACGTGCTGCACTCACACAGGGCCCTGCTCACTCAGCAGGCCTGCCTTACCTTCACGGCATACTCGGTGTCCGTGGCTTTATGCACACATCGCTTGCACACTGAGTAGGAGCCCACCCCGATGTCCTCCTTGATCTCGTAGCCATCGGTGAAGTGGATGTTGTTCCCGTGTAACTGCTGCAGAGGGACCAAGAGAAGAACAGTTGTCGGAACCCTCACACAAGAGGACGGTGCAGCTACACGCACACAGAATGTGGGGCGAAGAGAGGTGCCGACTGTGAACCGAGTGTGTGGAGGCCCGGGAGCTCATAGGTCCCCCTGCCCAAGGCTGCAGAGCTACTTAGTGATGTTCTTGACTTAAATCCCAACTTCTCTGATTCCTTGGGCTATGACTCTTAACTTTGAGACACCAGGCCATTCTGTGTCCACTGGCTGGTATGTTTCTCACAAAGATCTGAGAGCAGGAGAATGTGAAAGTGAAAAGGAAGTGCTGGTAGCTGCTGGGTGTGTGGCTCCAATGCCTGTGTGCAGAGCAAGACTCTGGATGGAAACATCTCATCGGAAATCTGACTCCATGGTGTCCAAGTCACAACCTGCTCTCACCTGCATCCAGCAGCCCCACCCACCCGCTCTTAACTAAGACGGAAAGCCACCATGGCAGCCTGCGCTGTCATGACAACGTCCACTTTACACACCTGTATTTCTCCAAAGGCCACAGGGAAGGAAATAGGATGGAAATCCAATGCCATCCAACTTACCCGGATTTAATTCTTAAATAAGTTTAATCATAATTAGAATTAAGTTTAATTAAGTTTAATCCCTTAGAATTCTCTGTATTCTGGTTACATTTATTAGGTGGGAAACTCATTATAAAAATATCACCTTCCAAAGACCTCCCAAAGATTCCATTTCATCATGGGAAAATGATGCCCACAAATTAAACTGCTGCCCTAGAGTCCTGGCTGGGCTCCACACAGTGAAGATGCTCCAGTGTCTGGCCATAGACACCATGGTGACATTATTCCCAGGGCTTTACCTTCCCTCTTTAAGACGAATGCCAAGTAGGGTGGGAGCAAGGGCTCGGAACACCATGGGAGACCACCACGGAGACCACTACAGGGACCACCATGGGAACCACCACGGGGACCACCATGGGAACCACCACGGGGACCACCATGGGAACCACCACGGGGACCACCATGGGACAACCACGAGGAACACCATGGGACAACCACGAGGAACACCATGGGAACCACCACGGGGAACACCATGGGAACCACCACGGGGACCACCATGGGAACCACCACGGGGAACACTATGGGAACCACCACGGGGAACACCACGGGAACCACCACGGGGAACATCACGGGGACCACCACGGGGACCACCACGGGGAACACCACGGGGACCACCATGGGGAACCACCACGGGGAACACCATGGGAACCACCACGGGGAACACTATGGGAACCACCACGGGGAACACCACGGGAACCACCATGGGGAACATCACGGGAACCACCACGGGGACCACCACGGGGAACACCACGGGGACCACCACGGGGAACCACCACGGGGAACACCATGGGAACCACCACGGGGAACACTATGGGAACCACCACGGGGAACACCACGGGAACCACCACGGGGAACACCACGGGAACCACCACGGGGAACACCACGGGGACAACCACGGGGAACACCAGGGGGGACAACCACGGGGAACACCAGGGGAACCACCACGGGGAACACCAGGGGAACCACCACGGGGAACACCACGGGGACAACCACGGGGAACACCACGGGAACCACCACGGGGAACACCACGGGAACCACCACGGGGACCACCACGGGAACCACCACGGGGACCACCACGGGAACCACCACGGGGAACACCACGGGAACCACCACGGGGAACACCACGGGGACCACCCTGGGAACCACCACGGGGAACACCATGGGAACCACCGCGGGGACCACCATGGGAACCACCATGGGGAACACTATGGGACAACCACAAGGACCACCATGGGAACCACCACGGGGACCATCACAGGGACCACCACAGGGACCACCACGGAGACCACACCAGGGACCACCACAGGGACCACCACAGGAGCCACCACGGGGACCACCATGGGAACCACCACAGGGAACACCATGGGAACCACCACAGGAGCCACCATGGAGACCACACCAGGGACCACCACAGGAGCCACCATGGAGACCACCACGGGGACCACCACAGGGACCACCAGGGAGACCACCACAACAGGGATCACCATGGGAGGCCACCCTAGGGACCACCACAGGAACCACCATGACAACCACCATGGCTACCACCCCAGGGACCACCTTGGGAGACCAGCATGGGGACCACCACAGGGACCACCCCAGGAACCACTATGGGGACCACCACAGGACACCACGTGGGGACCACCACAGGAGGCCACCATGGGGAGTATCCATGGGGACCGTCACAGGGACCACCATGAAGGAGCACCATGTGAGATCATCATGGGGACCACCATGGCAGACACTTAGAACAATGGAAAGTGCGAGGGAAGAAGAATTGGTGATTAAAGTCCACCCATCCTAAGCACCCAAGCCCAGGGTGACTGAGGCCACAGGGAACACCAGTCACCCATCATCCAAGTGCCCTCTTACCCCCAACCCACTGCAGGCAAACACAGTTACCTGCACGATTGGGTGAACTGGGACTTTGTGCAGATCTTGCTGTGAGGGCTCCTGGATCAGGCTTGAGGCCACAAAGCTGAATCCTCTAAACAGGTGATGAGCGTTTGCACTTGGGGGGACGCCAGGAGAGTCTGCAGGTGACAGGGGCAGAGTTCAGATGTCACGAAAGCTGGGTGACCCTGGGGTGAAGTGATAGTGTGTGTGTGCATGTGGTATGTGTGTGCATGTGCATGTGTGTGTGTGTGCACGTGGTGTATGCCTGTGGCAGAGGAAAAGGTAAAACAGACATGTAGAAATGCTGAACCAGATGAAACTATGTTCTTTTGGGTCGTGCTAATGGTTTGGTTTTTAAATGGCAAAAATACCCAGAACAAAAACTTTAGGATTATCATTGATGGCATCTGTTAGTTTGCTAACTTCTGAATTTACTCTATATTCTTGACCACACTCCTCCACCCCTACCCACTCCAGACTCAGTTAAGAAGGCACCAATGACCTCAGGATGGAATTGTCAGTGAACATGAATCCTGTATCCTTAGCTTCTGGTCTCTAGGTTCGATAGGCCCCACCCCTGTGCCCACAGCTACATAACTGTGTGTGTGCTGTGCACGTGCTCTGCTCTTCAAGGACATTTGGGCAACGTTTCTCCTGTCCACAGCAAGGCATAGTACAAAAGGAGTAATTCCCTTCCATTAAGATTTTTCTGACCTCTGTAAGATCTGTGTTCAAAAGCATGACTGCTGTGAGATTGATCCCATTTCAAGTTTATCATTAAGAAAAACAAAAGGATAAATGCCTCGTGGGGAAAAAAAATCTGCATCATACATAACAGATGAAAGGTTAAACTCTCTATTGCCCAAAAGCTCCCAGAGATCAATGAGAAAAGAGGAAAATACTCAAAGGAAGGAATTTTGATAGCTGCCATAGGCATGAAAAGATGCCCAATCTCTCTAAAGAGTAAGCATACACATATTTAAATAGGATAACTCTTTTGCCTAATGAATTAACAAAAATGAAAGAAATCAATCACATCTGGGTTTGGCTAGGGGGTGGGCACCCTTATAATTGTGGGAGGGAGCATAACTGGCATAATCTTTTGGAAAGTCAACTGGCAACTTTTAAAGCCAACTTTAAAATTTCAAAATTAAAATTTTGGGAGTAATTCTACAGAATTATTTTCAAAAGTGCACAGTAATAACAAATTGTAGATGACACACACAAATGGAAAAACGTCACATGCTCATGAATAATTAATATCATCAAAATGAACATATCACCCAAAGCAATCTACAGATTCAATGCAATCTCCATCAAAAAACCAATGTCATTTTTCACAGAATTAGAAAAAACAATCCTAAAGTTAACATGGAACCAACAAAGAGCCTGAATAGCCAATGCAATTTTAAGCAAAAGGAACAAAGCTAGAACTAGAAGCATCACATTACCTGACTTCAATTATATCACAAGGAGATAATAACTAAAATAGCATGGTACTGGTATAAAGATAGACACACAGATTAATGGAACAGAAAAGAAAACCCAGAAATAAAGCCACATACAAAGTTGACAAAAACTTTGTGGGGAAAAGACACTCTTTTCAATAAATGATACTGGGAAAATTAGTTTGTCATAAGCAAAAGAATGAAACTGGACCCCTATGTCTCACCATATACAAAAATCGACTAAGAGATTAAAGACTTCAGTGATGAAAGACCTGAAACAAGAAAATACTAGAATAAATCCTAGAGAAAACTCTTTTGAACACGGGTCTAGCCAAAGACTTCAAAAGTCTTTTAAGGGCTGGGCGCAGTGGCTCACACCTGTAATCCCAGCACTTTGGGAGGCTGAGGCAGGCGGATCATGAGGTCAGGAGTTCGAGACCAGTCTGGCCAACATAGTGAAACCCTGTCTCTACTAAAAATACAAAAAAAATTAGCGGGGTGTGGTGGTGTGCACCTGTAATCCCAGCTACTTGGGAGGCTGAGGCAGGAGAATTGCATGAACCCGGGAGGCGGAGGTTGCAGTGAGCCGAGATGGCGCCACTGCACTCCAGCCTGGGTGACAGAATGAGACTCCATCACACACACACACACACACACACACAAAAAAGTCTTTTAAGACCAGCATAAGAAATCATCAACAGAATGAAAAGACAACCTGCAGAATGGGAGAAAATATTTGCAAACTATGCAACTGACAGGGGAGTAATATCTAGAATTTACAAGAAACTCAAACAACTCAACAACAATAACAAAACAAATAACCCCATTAAAAGTTGACCAGAGGACATAAATAGACATTTTTCAAAAGAAGACATACAGATGGCCAAACAGCATATAAAAAATGCTCAAGATCGCTAATCATCAGAGAAATACAAATGAAAACCACAATGAGATATCACCTTACATCAGTCAGAACGGCTATTACTAAAAAGTCAATAAAATAACAGATGTTGGTGAGGATGTGGAGAAAGGTGGTCGGAATGTAAATTAGTACAACCTCCACGAAAAACAGTATGGAAATTTCTCAAAGAACTAAATGGAACTACAATCGATGCAGCAATCCCACTGCTGGGCATTGCCCAAAGGAAAAGAAATCATTGTCTCAAAAAGATACCCACACTTGCAAGCTTACTGCAGCACTATTCACAATCGCAAAGTCATGGAATCAACCTAAGTATCCATCAACAGGTGAATGGGTAAACAAAATGTGGTACATATACACAATGGAATACTATTTAGTCATAAAAAAGAATGAAATCATGTCTTTTGCAGGAACATGGATGGAAATGGGGACCATTATTTTAAATGAAACAGCTCACACATGGAAAGTCAAACATCGCATGTTCTCACTCATAAGTGGGTGCTAAATAATGTCTGCATGTGGACGTCGAGTGTGGAGGGATAGAGAATGGAGACGTGGAAGGGTGGGAGAAGGTGAGGGATGAGAAATTACTTAATGGGTACAATGAACACTCCTCAGGTGATGGTTACACTAAAAGCTCAGCCCTCACCACTATGCACTCTACCCATGAACAAAACTACATCTGTACCTCTGACATTTACAGAAATAAAAAATAAAACAGGCTGGGTGCGGTGGATCACACCTGTAATCTCAGCACTTTGGGAGGCTGAGGTGGGCAGATCACGAAGTCAGGAGTTCACAACCAGCCTGACCAACATGGTGAAGCCCTGTCTCTATTAAAAATACAAAAATTAGCCAGGCGTGATGGCGCATGCCTATAATCCCAGCTACTTAGGAGGCTGAGGCAGGAGAATCGCTTGAACCTGGGAGATGGAGGTTGCAGTGAGCCAAGATCGCGCCACTGCGCTCTAGCCTGGGTGACAGAGCGAGACTCTGTCTCAAAAAACAAAACAAAACAAAACAAAAAAACAAGCAAATGAAAAAATCTGAAAGTACTTAGACATAAATGTAGAAAAAGTCTGTTTCAGTGATATATGTTACAGAAAAGAAAAAGGAGACGCTAAATACTCCTCACTAACACAATCATGGTCATGGTCAACAGTGGCCCATCTGTATCAGGATGCTTTGTAATGATTGCTGTGTGAGTCCTGCCAGCGAGACCAGGGCCATCAGAAGGAGCCACAGTTGCATGGACTGACAGAGACATGGCTTCCTAATCGTTTGTCAAATCAAAAAAGCAAAAAGCTGTTGAACAATATGAAGAACCCAGACATTACTTAAAAAATTAAATGTATTTTAATATATATAAAAACAGAATAGGATAATAGAATAGATTAATATATTAAAATAGAATATATATTACACTAAAATAGAATACCATAATACATTATATAATATGTAAATTTATAATATATGAAAATATATGTAATTTTTCCTGAAAACACACATATGTACAAATTTAAACATTCTTATTTATATATCTTTTAAGACTCCATGTATGTATAGTTGTGTGCATTTTGTATATTCTAGAATTCTCTACCCGCAGGCCTTTGTCTCTTAGCACTTCTTCCCCCCTTTACTTTGAAAGGAAAAAAGTACACCTAGTTCTCAGTTTTATCTCCACACGGTGCGGCAGGTGTGTGGGGGTGGGAGGCCGCTGCAGAGAACATGTTTTTTGTTTCTTAGCATCATATTTTGGGGACAACAGTTATGAGGGCAGCCACTCTGAAGCCCAGGAGCCAGGCCCCAAGCCACGTGGGCCTCTGGTGACAGTGGGGGCCAGGCTGTGGGCAGATGGACGACGCAGCATCCCACTGGTGCTCTTCCTGGGGTAGGAAGCTTCGTGGACCCGGGCTCATCTTCAGTGTCCTGAACCAAGAGGCAGCCAGAGCCAGGTGTCGGCCCTCAAAAGGGCCAACAAAGGGGCCTTCACAGTCACCCCAGGTAGATGCCCACACGACTCCTGGACTAATGTACCAGAGTTGGCTGTGTTTGGAAATAAACTTCCAAGGCGCCAGACTAGCGAAGCGTTGTTAAAAAAACCAAAGGTACACTGAGTGGTTTTTAGAAACTGAAATTCTGCAGTGCGACCCGGCAGAGAAGCTCGGGGCTTTCTGAGTGGCTCTGCTTCCCGGCACACGGAGCCGCTCGAGGAGGAGGCGCTCCTGCTACACCGGGTTTGCTCTCTGCACAAAGTCTGGCTTTGAGGTCTGCCTCCTCCCAAAGATCCCCTGAGCTACCACGAGCCGCAGATTCTCCCCCGGAAAAATGAAACACACATGGCTACATCATGGTTTAAGAAATCTTCAAACCTGGAGGCACGTTAATGTCCTCCCTTAGGGATTTAGACTCAGAGCTTGAGCTTATTCTAGGGAATCCACAGGAGCCACACGAGTGTGAAGTGCTGAGCAAGGATTGGGAGTCTAATTTATAGCCTGTGGAGGAGTGTGTGCGGGGGTGGGGGCACAGGCCATGTTAACTTGACAGACACGGTTTCATTGGTGAATGGAAAATCTGTAATTCCCATAAGCAATGTCTTCTAACCAACCAAGAGGCACGGAAGACACAGCCACAACCTTCCGTGGCCAGAGAACCTATGCCTCTCCTCACAAAGACCAAGGAGAGCCTGCGGAAAGGGTAAAAGTAATAGCAATTTACTGAAGGCCAAGTGGGTCTTCACCAAAAGTTAAGAGGCTGACATTTGGTCGGTGTGGCTAGCTAGTAAGGAAATGATAGGTGGCCTAAATAGAATTTAAAGTACTTTATAATCACCTGAGGGATGCTGATTTTCAGCACAGTATTTAAGAAGAGCAAAAATGTGAGTTAGATAAAAGGAGATGTAGAACTACAGTAATTACAAGCAACCTCTCATGGTCCTGTGGGTATTTCCTGATTTGTGGAGCCTGCCTGATTGATTTTAAATCTTAGATTGGCATCTCCGGCTAAGCAGCATGCTCCAGTGGGCAGCCAATGTGTGATCAGGGAATAGAAACCATCTTGATCACTGGCTGAAGTTTCAGAAAAGACTGAAAGCCTAACTACAAGAAATTCCCACTGCGCATCCAGGATCTAACATAAAGGATTTGTAGCTTATCCGTTGCTTCAGAGTCACATTTCTACAGCTGCTCATTCACCCAGCCATGTGCTCAGCTCACATGCTTAGAAAATCCTACTCTCCTATACAAATCAGAATGAGTTTAATGTGTCTTTAACACTTCAATTACTACCTATCTCAAAGGCAAACTGTGGTGTGATAAATTAAGTGAAACTGATTGGAGAACTGGAAACACTAAGGAATAAAAAAGGCAATTCTGAATAGCATTGGAGTGCATTGTGTCTAATTATGTTTTCCTTAGGCTATTATTAAAATAAAATGGAATTCTCTAGATGCTCAAAAAAAGCTTCTGGTTCCACTGGCCAACTAGGTTGGGGTTTAAATTCTTCATGGATAAGATAAAAGGCATGTCCATGTGAATATTAGAGTTGACTGTATTAACATTTTCTTACCAAGCAGCACAAACCTAGACTTTCTTTCCACATTTTAAACACACAGCCCCACATGTTGGCACCTCACGAGGATGTGTGCACATTCTGTTAGGGACCTTATGGTCCTTGTGGACTCAGGGACAATGATCTCGTGGTCAGACCTAATTGCCTCTGAGCTCCTTTTACATTCAGGCCAACAATAGGTGGAGAAATATCATGACTTGCTTGGGTGACCTGTGGGCAGGGCCAGGATTGAATCCCCAAATCCTGCCCCATCTTTTCAAACTCAGAAACTGAAAAGTAATCCTGTTCTGTGAACTGGGTTAATTTTGTCAATGGGAAGGACCAACCCCAACACACAAATACTTTCTAAGGAAGCTGAGAATGGGGTGAGGTGAAAATCCCACAGTCACTTACTGGAGAGAGCAGACCCAGAAGTGTTCTCCAAGGCAGCCTCATTACATCATGAATCAGTGATGAACCAAAGCTATAATGATAGTTTTAATTGTACCTGGGGACTGCAGGACGACCCCAAAGAGGTAACTGAGCAGCCGGTGGCATGACTCCCTAGTTTACAGTGCCCGGAATCAGCTTTCTTCCTGTTCTTGGTACCAATGTGGCCTAGGTCAGGAGCTGGCCTAGGCCCACCAAAAGTCCCACTAAAAGCCCCGCAATCCTCCCTGTCTGCACAAGCTCACACCCTCCTCAATGTGTTCATCTGGGTATGGGAAACAGGGATTTCACCAACAGCTGAATTTGGAGGAACAAAGTGGATTCTCTAACTTCATCTACTTGACATTTTGTGGTTGACCATCTATTTGTTTCCTGATTATCTTTTAAAAAATAAGAAAATTTCAGATTCAAAAGCAGTGAGAAAAAAAATACAGTGAATCCCCACAGATCCAAGATGCAGGCTGGCCAACCACCAGCTCCCTGGACTTGTCCCACTTATGTCTACAGAAGGAGCTTGTGGATGGTTTTGTACATAACCAGTATACTGTTAGTGTTGTGGACTGAATTCTGTCCTTCTCAAATTCAAATGTTAAGGCCCTACCCCCAAGTGTAACTGTATTTGGAGACAGGGCCTTGATATGGTTTGGCTCTGTGTCCCCACCCAAATCTCAGGCTCTGTGTCCCTACCCAAATCTCATCTTGTAGCCCCCATAATTCCCATGTGTTGTGGGAAGGACCTGGTGGGAGATGACTGAATCATGGGGGCAGGTCTTTTCTGTGCTGTTCTCATGATGGTCAATGAGTCTCATGAGATCTGAGGGTTTTAAAAAAGGGGAGTTCTCCTGCACAAGCTCTCTCTTTGCCTGCTGCCATCCATGTAAGATGGGGCTTGCTCCTACCTGCCTTCTGCCATGACTGTGAGGCTTCCTCAGCCATGTGGAACTGTAAATTCATTAAACCTCTTTCTTTTGTAAATTGCCCAGTCTCAGGTATGTCTTTATATCAGCAGTGTGAAAACAGACTAATACAGGCCTTTAAGAGAATAATTGAAGTTAAATGAGGATAAAAGTGTGGGGCCCTAATCCAAGAGGACTAGTGTCCTTATAAGAAGACAGAGAGACACCAGAGCTCAATCTTGCTGTCTTTGCACAACAGAAGAAAGGTCACGTGGGGACACAGCAAGAACACAGCCGTCTGCAAGTCAAGGCGAGAGCCCTCACCAGGAACCAACCCTGTTGGTACCTTGAACCTGGACTTCCAGCCTCCAGACTGTGAGAAAATAAATGACTGTTGTTTAAACCACCCAGTCTGTAGTATTTTGTTATGATAGCCCTATCAGACCAGGATAATTACCATATATAAAAAAGCAAACTTTAATTCATTAATATCCCAAAAAGATAACTTTTAAAGGGAGCTGACCAGTTCTGATGAAATTTGCTAGACCCCAAGAGTAATTTCAGACACGCCAGGAGACGAAATTTATGCATCCAATTGCTATGCTATTTAGTAGCCAATACAACTTTTCAAATGGGTTTCTGTTTTTTTGCATGAATAATATCTATAGCTCACAATCTATAGACATAACTGACAGCCTTCCCTCTCCGTAAATGCACTTTAATTGAAAGAGGGATTTTAATTGCCTCCAGTTTCTTTTCTTGCTCTGCTGTGTGTCTCTCTGACACAGGAAGTAACTGGACCGGTGACTTGGAATAAGAGAATCCATAGGACACGTTCATCATTTCCAAGGTGGAGGTTACACAAGGAACAACAGAGAATTGGGGCTATCACTTAAACCTTTATCACTGAGCAGAGAAAACAACAACAACAAAAAACCCAAACAGAATGGACAGTTATTTTCCATGAAAAGAATTCTTAAGCATGGGAATCTCCTGTTCCTAGATATCTGTCCCTAAGCAGTCAGGTGGGAGAAGCCACTGATAGAGGGAACCACTGTGGCACACACCTGTGGGCGTCCGTGCTGTGAACTCGGGGTCAAAGTGGAAGGTGTCCTCAGGCCTGCCCACTGCTGGTTTGAACGGTGGCTTGATCTCCTTCCGGTACAGCGTCTATTAATACAAGGAAAGCAAGACAGGGCACTGAGGATGCACAGACATTGCCACAGAACGCTGGGGACAGAGAAACCTGCTGTGGGGAGGGAAGGACGTTCTTATCACAGACTGCATCGGCCTTGTGGATTACCAGGGATTTCTAAATACTCTGAAATATAGATGACATAAAATCTATTATGTGTAGTATTATAGACAATATGGCATATATAATAACGATGTATTATAGAAAGCTATAGAAAAGGCATAGCTTGAGATATGAGGGTTGGGGACATGCTAAGTGTTCTTCATTTTAGGGCAATAGTTTTCTAGCTTCTTCTTGGTAGTAGAATCTTCTTTTCTAAGTAAAATCACACAGGACAGCCACCACTTGCCCCCACTGGGGACGGCAGTGAAGAGGCCGTGTGGCTCTCTCCTCCCTGCCGTGGGACTCTGGGGCCAGCACCATGGAACTTCAGCTCTGCGGGACACTGCAAAAACCGCCGACCCAGAGCCACCCCAGGGTGCTCTCTTGCCAGTGTCTCAGGGCCTGTGCTCTGGGGGCCTTGGCACCTCTGCCAGAAACCTGCCTTGGGTGTCAGAATGAGAGTGCCCAGGCTCCTCGACAGGAGGACGCCTGCATCTGCAGAGAACCAGCCCTTCCCATGGTCCCCTCTGGGCCCAAACTTATTTCCCCAACAGGACCTTGGAGAGAAGGCACAGAAAGTCCACAGCTCTCCGTGCTCTGGTCTCAGAGCTGCCTGCCTGACAATGCTTTCCAAAGCTGAGATGTGTTGTTTTCAATCCTCTAGGGCAACAACGCATTCTTTGGGAATTCAATGTAAAGAAAGAACACACAGGTATCTGGAACCTGGCGTGGTCCTCAGGCGGGTGATGGTGCAGGTGGTGCTTAGACGGAGGGAGCTGGGGAAGCCCTGTGCTGAGAGAAGTGTGGAGGGGGAGGGGCACTGGAGGGAAGGCTGGGGCCTGAGGCCTGACCAGAAAGCTGAGGGACCTCCGGGCAGATTCAGTAGAGGATGCTGGGCTTAGTCAAATCACCCTGATGACAGAAGGCGCAGGCCATGCCAGTGTGCTGAGGGGCCAGCCTGGTAGTTGGCAGGGCAGTGGCACGGCAGGGCCAGGCTGGGGTCTTGCCCCTACTGAGCATGGGGTTTCCTTAATCCTGCCTGGTGAGGGGCCCGGCGGTGTTCGCAGAAAACATCCAGCCTGGGGTCCTCTCTTGGGCACTTGTGTGTGACCATCTAGAGCTCAGTTCTGGAGTCAGGGACCCTCATGGCCATGCAGCTCTGGAAAATGGACACAGTGACTCCAGCTGAAACCTGTTCTACATCTCTCACGGACATTGGAAAGCAAATTTCAACACCTCCTCCAATGAGGCCCGATGGGAAGGGAGAGGAGGGAGGAGGGCATCCGACGTCTGGGTCCCACCTGGGGCACACCCTGCTCTGCTTATCCGGGAGTACCTGGGTCAGAGCCCAGGTCAGAAACCAGGGCCCACAGCTACTGCAGCAGGGCGAGGTGCCAACAGACGCCCCCGAGCTCCCACAGGGGCTTATCAGGCAGCAGGATGTGCCCTGATGTGCAAGAGCTCAGGGCGTGCACGCGGGACCCATCGGAGGAGAAACAGGATTGAATTCAGCCCTGAATTATTTGGTCATTTCCTGCCTTGGGGGCATAGATTTCACTAGGCACTGAGTTACTCTTCAAGCCATTTTCAGAAATGAAAAGATGCTGCTTTCTGCAGTGAGGCACAGGACAGGTGGGAATAGTCTCCCCAGACACATGTGCTTGCCTGAAGAAGTCTCCTGAGCTGGGAAGCCCAGGCCATCGGGTGCCACGAACAGGCCAGTGTAGCCCATTCCCCACCCAGAGAGTCCTGAGAACCAGGCTATTAAGAATCCTGCTGAAGTCAAAATCACATCCTCCCTCTGTGTGAGAGCAAGCGAGGGAGACAGGGAGAGAGGTGGAGCGGGGGAGGGGAGAGGGGGTGGGGGGAGAAAGAGATGGAGGGGGGAGGGGGAGAGAGAGGGGGACAGGGAGAGAGAGGGGGACGGGGAGAGAGAGGGGAGGGGGATAAGAGAGGGAGAGAGATGGGGAGAAAAGGGGAGAGAGAGACAGGGAGAGACAGAAGGGGGGCGGGAGAAAGAGATGGAGCAGGGGGAGAGATGGGGAGGGGGTAAGAGAGAGAGCACGTGCTAGGTTGATACAGCACAGAGCCAGGCCTCCTACTTTTATTATGAGGAGGAATTTATTTACACAAGAGATTTCCATTAAAAACAAAATAAAATACAAAACTTGTTGTCACGTATTAATTCTAGTGTGAAGTGTTTACCTCTGGAAAGCAGGGGCCCACATGGCCCCGCTAGCTCCTCTCCTCCATGCCAGCTCTTCCTCCATCGTCCCGGGGACCCATCTTGCCCACCCCTGCCCCTGCCCTGCCACACCCTCTGATAAAACCATCCCCAGGGCCTGGTGCCCAGTGCTTCTTCATGGAGGGGTTTTGCCCCCACTGGGACATTTGGCAGTGCCCAAAGACACTGTTGGCTGCCACACCTGTGTGACCGCTGCAGGCTCCCAGGGGGTGGAGGCCAGGGTGTGCAGAACCCAGCCACCCATAACAGCCCCACCACACAGCATCATGCAGGTGCCACCCAGGCTGAAGGTGGGAGACCCTGGCCCTGCCTGCTTCCTTCTCTCTCCCTCACCCTTCCTGCCTTGTTTCTGCTCCAACCCTCGAAAGTGTAACGTCAACCAGCTTCTTCAAGAAGGAGGACTGGATGTTGAGGTGACTGGCCACTGTCCTTGGAACCCCTTCCCCTCCCCATGGAACCCCCGGTGTGGCAGGGCTGCAGGCTCTGCCTGGCTTCCTGCAGGCCACATCCTTCTCCCTCCTCGTCCACCGATGGGGCAGGCACCACAGCCTTGCTTCACAGCTATCCAGGAAAGCACAGGCTCTATCTCTGACCACCCTGACTCTGGAGGCTCACACCCGGAGGCTGTCACCTTCCTGCCTTCTGAGTCAGATTCACGGCCCAGCACTGGTACTGCTGTGACCTCCTCTGGGCTGAGGCCATCCCACTCCTTTAATACGAAGTATCTGCTGCTAAATCAGGTACCGATTCCCTCCATCCCAGGACCCTGCGCCTGGTGGCTGGGCTCAGACTTCCCCTGTGCTCTGCCCCATCTGTGCCTAGCCCGGTGCTGGGAGTCACCCGGGATGCCCAGTGAGGAGGTCCTAAGCCCAGGTGGTCCCGTAGCACTTTTGTACCACACAAATAGCTCCTCCTCACACGGCAGCAGGAGGAAGCCCGCCTCTGCTTTCCCCGTGCTTTCCACCCCTGGGCTGTGAGCCCAGGCTTTCAGCTCACAGACCCCAGCAAGACCAGAGGGAGGCATGCGTGCGAGAGTGGACGGAGCGCTTGCTGAGGGCCAGGGCCTTCCTTCTGTGCCGCAGGAGCCTTCAGGCAACTGTCCACCCTGTAACACGGGTCCGTGTGCCAACCGCAGCTATGAACACAGCCTGTTCATTGGGGCCTCCAGACCACCATGCCTCATCTGCGGGAGGCTGCTGCATTTTCACTCTGGTCTGGGCCAGGCAGTGAGGTTCTGTGCGGGCCGCCTAGGGCTAACTGGAGCCGGTCACTCTGGCCATTTGGACGGCTTCCTCGAGGCTTGCTGCAATCTTAAAGGCCGGTCAATGTCTTCTTGATGCTGCGTGAACATTTGGAAGGCGCTAATATGTGTTATTACTATGTATGCTTTTTCTTTCCATGTGCAAACCTAAGAACGAGTTTGAAGCTTTCGGGGAGAAGTCATCTGGCCTCTTGCATTGTATGTAAACCACTGTAGGCAGGGTTGTGTTGAGAGTGAAACAGCAGCAGCGTCTCACCTGGGATTCTGAGCTTAACGAGACAGACTCTAGCAATTCTGCCCTGGATCCCCCCTTTCTGAGACTCTGGGACAATTCATGCCAAAACCGACAGAGAGAAAATGCAGTCTCATGATCAAATTCGCCAGGCACATTTAAAATCATCTCATTTGTCCCAGAATGTCAGAATGACAGTGTGGCCGCAGTGCTGAAACGAATTTCACAGGAAACAAGCGCACGTGAGGAAGCCCGGAGCAGGCCCATCAGGATTCTATTTATACTAAAGACCTTCAGCTAAGTGAGAAGAGGACAGACACAGCAACAGAAAAACGGGAACTGGGTGATGACATAGGAAACAGATGCTAGTTTGGGGTCTCAGACCCTAACATCTGCCTTCTGCAGACAGTTTTGGCTTCAGGCATTTTGGAATTAATACGCTCCAATAAGGCAAAGGGCACATTTATAGATTATTCCTAAAATAATAATGAAAAAATATGCAGACCAGAGAGAACACAGGATGGAAAGTGCTGCAGAAAGAATCTAAACGATTTTCAAAGCGTCACGATGGGTGTGACAGGTCAGTGGCTCATGGAGCGGGACTGTGCCTGCAGTTTACCCGGCTGTAGGTGGGTCCAACAGAAGAAGCACCTGGACTTAAAAACTGCTAAACCAAAGGGTGATGATTCATTGCACAGAGTCCTTGCTGGGTTCCCTGAAGGGGGAGTGCTCCTGGTGTATATAACGTAGGAATAAAAGGATAGAAATCTCGCTGCTGGCAATGGGAGCAACAGCTGCATGGGGACGCCTGTGCTGTGAGGCCCTGACCTGCAGCCTCCCAAATCCCCAAACCACTGTCTGCGCCGTACTGCAAATACTCCACTTGTGGGCAAGAAGACCAGAGTGGCCTGAAGACCCGGAACCCACCCTCTGCTCCTGCCAGGACACACAACAGCCAAGTTCAGGGCACACCCCATGCGCTGCCAGATCACCGAGCGACCTCGAGCTTCTCATTGTCCTGTGCCTCAGTCTCCTCTACAAGTTTCTCCCATCTCACAGCATAACAGCTAATGATGTGCTTGGAAGGGTTTCAAACTGTACAAAGAACATAAACATGAGTTACTAGTATTGATCATGAATAACGAATAACAGTAATAATAAGAGTCAGTGCAATACTAAGGGTCTAGGCCCTGGACAGAGTTCCAGAAACAAAGATATCCCTCTCCCTGGTGACTGTGTGTCTCCAGCATCATCATTCACTGCCTGTAAAAATATTTGCAGTTCCCTGGGTCCCCTTGCAAGGGACGCCAGGCTGGGCTGGGAGCTGTCCTCAGACTGGCTTGTGCTGTCTGCAGTGATTAACTTTTACGAAGCTTTTTTTGGGTTTGTGCTAATTCTGTGTTCTCAGCATTCTTCAGCCATGGGGGAAAAACCAGCACAGCTTCTATCTGCTGGACTCTGCCATGTCCTCTGCAGAGGTTTGTAGTCGATCATTAACTCGTGGCTTCTCACTCAGCTCATCAAGCAGAGCTGACCTTCAGAAGGAATGGCTCCCGTGTAGACGTTCACTTGCTCATCTCTGAAGCTAAGTTAAAAGGCAGCAGCCCACACCTCCACCGTCCCCACACTTACTATCAGCAGATGGGTCCTGCTCCAGCAGGCCACTGAAGACCCTGGGGACAGCAGTGGGATGACAGGCGTTTACTTAAAAAAAAATAAAAAAATAAAAAGATCTGCTGGCAGTATCAGGTCACAGACAGCAGCAGAAAGCAAAATAAATACCCTAATATTTTCCCAATTGGATCCTGAGGCAAGCCATTGGGTGAAGTACCCAGGCAGAAATCTAGTGGTTAGGAAATGTCTTCTCATTCGTCATTAAGGAGTGTCTGCATTGCAGAGGGAACGGCTTTTGGTGTTAACAGTTCTTGCAAATGAGGCTGAACTGTGGTTTTCAGTTATCTGAAAACCAGAATGGTTTCAGTTAGCTGAAAACCAGAATGGGCACATCTGGACAAATACATCACGGAGTAAAATTACCTCTTAAATAAATACCTTTAAACATCTTGCATTTTAGCCCCTGCTTTCTGAAGAATGGGCTGATGGCTTGCCTGGATGTGTTATTGGGGTTTGAGGTTAGCCATGAAGACACATGGGCTGCTACCGGGGCTGCAGACACAGGAGAACACACGGGCAAACTCGACTCATGAGAGACGATCAGCTGAGGTGGGGGGACCACTGGACTCATCCTAGCAAGATCTTGACAGCTTCTAAGACCATCATGGAGCGGGACCGTGCCTGCAGTTTACACGGTGTCCTGAACACTGTGTTTTCACGCCCACACATCTTTGCTGGAAGCATCCTTCTTCTCCTTCTGCCCCTCTGCTGGTTAATTCCACTAGCCCTCTTTCAGGCATCCTTTCTCTCTCTTTCTGCTGGCCACTTTCACTGTGCACGCACCTCTTCCATTGGTGGATGATGGTGTTATGGGACAGCAGACTCCTCAGTCTGTGAGCAGCTGGAGGACGGGGCTCTGCCCTCCAACTGTTACGTCATGGACATGGACACTTTGCTGGTGCACCACCAGGGTGAGCACCAAGCGTTATTTATCAAATGCACGAATTAATACAAAACTGGCATTTCTGAGCTCCTCTGCCACTCATGGGCTATGTGGATTCAGGGCGCTGGGCAGAACAAGAGCCTGCCATTCCTCTAGCACTGCTGCCTGCCTTCCTCTGAAAGTACAGACATGAAGTAAACAGGCCTGGTTCTGATCAATCTTAAGGACCTCTCTCAAAACGAAAACAAGTCTAAAATAAAATTAAATTAAGTGCTAAGAGCAACACAAGGAACTTCTCAGCCCTGATTCTAGTCTGATTCCTTTGAAATGACGCAGAAATGCCACCTTCTTGGGCTGTGTTTGCTCTCCAACCACAGAGAGACCAGAGCACCCTGAGCAGAGGCGCTGTGTAGAGAAGGTTCTTATCACCACAGGAAAAAGGCGGCTTCTGCTCAGAGCTCGCCGGACCTCAGCATTCTGGAATGCACATTAATTTAATGCGTCATAGTTTTCCAAATCCATCGTATTGTTAAAATTCCAGGCATCTCATGAGGTTCTCTTAGCAAGTGCGTAAGCCCTTCTGGGCCATGCATACTTCAGAGTGGCTCCACTCTTGGCTGAGTGCTCTGTGTTGGACTGTGTCACTTGGGGGTTCGGTGTGGAGAGACTTCTCTTTCCTCCCAGCTGCAGCTCTCAGGGTCTCCCATCCCAGGATGCTGCCCTGACCACCTGCAGCTCCCCCTCCCAGCCCAGCAATCGTGGTTCTCCATTCTCCCAGGCATGGTCTTTGGAGGAAGGACTAGAGCATCAGAGCGAGGAAATGGAGGGGGCAAGTCTCCCTCGACAGCTGTGACTCCTGTCTTGAGTCTCACTTATTCATTCACTGATTCACTCACTGACTCAGTTACTGACTCATTCACTCACTTATTCACTGACTCACTGACTCATTCACTTATTCATTTGCTCATTCACTCACTCCCTCACTCATTCACTCACTCCCTCACTCATTCACTCCCTCACTCATTCACTCACTCCCTTGCTCACTCACTCCCTCACTCGTTGACTCACTCATTAACTCACTCACTCACTCTTTTACTCATTCACTCACTCATTCATTCACTCCCTCACTCATTCACTCATTCGTTGACTCACTCACTCATTCACTCACTCCCTCACTCATTCACTCATTCCCTCACTCATTCACTCACTCCCTTACTCATTCACTCACTTAGTAACTCACTCACTCACTTACTCACTCCCTTACTCATTCACTCACTCATTCATTCACTCCCTCACTCATTCACTCCCTCCTTCCCTTGCTTATTCATTCACTCACTCACTGACTCATTCACTCATTCATTCACTCCCTCACTCATTCACTCCCTCCTTCCCTCGCTTATTCATTCACTCACTCACTGACTCATTCACTCATTCATTCACTCACTCACTAGAGATTCATAAAGTGCCTCCTTTGAGCCAGGCCCTGTTTTAGAGCTGTGGGATACAGCTCTAAGCCACAGATTCCTGATCTTGCAGCTTACATTCTAGTGGCAGGAGATAGAAAATAATAATAAACATCAGAAACACGTGGTATTATGAGGCGAGTCAGAAAGTGATAAGGGATACGAAAACAGAGCAAGGCCAGGGGGCAGGGGTGCTGGGAGAGGAGCTACAGTTTGGAAGAGCCGCAGGACAGGTCTCATAAGATGACACTGAATAGAAGACTGGAAGGAGGAGACCAGTGAGCCCTTGGGGGACTTGGGCAGAAGGGGCCCTGGAAGCCAGATCAGCTGGAGCCAGTGCTGGGGGGGAACCTGTTCCATGGAGGCATGGGAAGGAGGCTCCGTGAGGATGGGAGGGGTGAGGTGTGGCTGTCCCGACCACTTTCCTGTGCTTCTCCATCTGTCCCCAGCTGCATCCTCCTTGTCAGCACAGTGTCCTCCTGTGACATGTGCAGACCCATCTGTCCACCGCCTTTCTCTGCCAAGTCATCACAAGACCCACGGGTGCAGGACTCTGTTCCATCTATGGCTCTATCCCCAGCCCTGAAAAGTGCCCGAGACTGGGATGCCCAGCGGAAAGGGCTGGATAAATGGAAAAGCAGATCATACGGGGAGGAGCTGTGTGGTCCCATCTTGACCACTGGCAGGTGGGGGAGGGGATGCAACATGCTGTGACCCCCTGAGGGGCAGGCATCTGGGTTCCAGGCATGGTGCTGTGCTAACCATCCACAGGCTAACACCCAGGTCCATTCTCCATGAAACAGGCTTGTCTGAGATCTAAACGCCATGTCAGGTGAAGTCTCCATAGAAGATACATTCCAACGCAGTCGACTAACAGTGACCTTAGGTGCTCATCTGTGAGGTGAGCACAGCCTGAGCTTCTGATAAGCCTAAATTTTCAGGAAAGCTAAGTAAGAGACTCCAAAGGGAGGCCTTGGTTTTCATTTCTTGGAGGTCCTGGTTGGGAGGCACAGATGTCCTGAAACTTTACACGCTTCTCTCTAATCTTACTTTTGAAAAGAAGTCTAATCTTACAGAAGTTCTTTAATCAGAACTGTAAAACTAGGTTTTAAAAAGTTATCACTCTTCCCCAGTTTGAGTGCTTTGCTGGGACTCAGGCTGAAGGAAGAGGAGAGCTGGCCGGTTTTATCCAGCACTGGTGTTACACATTCCCAGAGGAGAGGTCTGGGGCTGCAGGTGGGACCCACCTGTCAGCCACAGGGGCCACCTCTTAATGAAATGTGTGGAGGCCCCAGACTCCATGAGGACAGAAAGAAGACAGAGAGGAAAGCGAAAGCAGATAATAAACTCTACACTGTAGAGGGCATTTAAATCTTAAAAAGTATTCCATTAAAATCCTTTGAGGTTAATTTGTTAGGTCAGGAAAAAAAAATCCCAACATAGTTGTTTTTGTGTTAACCTAAAGGAAAGAACTAAAAGCAACTGATAGGAAAGGAGGTATTGCCTTCCTCAGATGGAAAGAACAGCCTCTGAGTTTTAGCCGCGAGAACCCTCTGCGTGGGGGATGCGTCAGACGCTGACTGCTTCATCATTCAGAGTTGGCGTCTTGGCAGAAATAGGCAACTGACACTTGTAGCTTGGTGAAAAGCGAGATACGAGAACTTCTTAGACAATGTCCAGCCTGGCCCAGAGAACTGGAAATGGAGGCTTTACCAATAACTCCACTAACAGAAGCTCCAGTTTATTCCAACAACTCGGCACTGTTTTTTTTTTTTTTTTTAAATGGGACTTCCATGTGGGCATCAGCCTGACTAACGATGGAAAATGTGGTATCGAATCTGGGCCTGCCCACAGCCCTAGCACTAAAGGGTCCTGGTTGAGCAGCTTGTCAGGACTTTTGTCTGTTCAGTCCTTGAGGTTAGAAGACAATCACTCAAGGAGCAATCGGGAATGTGTGGGGCTCGAAGAGGCTGGGGAGTGGGTGCAGGGAGGACAGAAGCCTCGACTCTGAAGGGTAGAGGAGAGTAGGAGGAGGAAAGCTGAGGGTACTTCAGGCCTGGAGCTGGAGGGAGGGGCACTCACGTGTCTGTGCCTCCCAAGTTGCCGGCCCGCTCAGCAGGGTCCTGGGAGCTCCCTTCCTGCAGGTGGCTTGTCTACATTCACCTCCGACCTACTTGTGACCCGGACACTGAGGACCCTTTGCACCAAGCCATATGTTCCCTTCTGTGTCATGTGTGTGCAGGTGGGGACTGCGGCATGCAACTTACGTTCCAGTCTATGGTCACAAAGAAGGGATGGCGCTTAATTTCCTCCACTCCGTCAATGCCAGCACCTGTCGCAACAACACAGAAATGATCATCAGAACAAATCCAAGATGGGGTTCTCTGACAGTTTCCAATGCAGCAGTGTGGGGGGTGGGGGTATGCAGAGGTGGGGCCATGGAAAGGAGCCCAGAGGCTGCTCACTCCTGCCCAAGGCACCAGCACACCTGCCGATGCCCCCAGCTCAGAAAGCCACGACTCAGGCCCGAGGGCTTGTGAGGCAGAGGTGGCCTGGGGTTGGCGTGGGCAAAAGAGGTGGTAAAGAGAGGCATGGGACAGGCCAGCCGGGTGCTGCCTGCTGCATGTGACGGCTGCCTGGCGCCCCACTGTCACGCCCAGGAGCTTGAGGTGCCTGTGAGTATGAGCACCAGGTGGACCTCTCGGGAGGCCGGAGGGGAAGGTGCAGAGCAGAGTTCCTGGCAAAGCTGCCACAGTTAACCCAGGAGGGAAGAATTCCAGGAAATGAGGGGTTGGCAGGATTGAGTCCCGGAAGAAGCCAGAGCCCAGCCTCCTGCCCACACCTGGCCACCCCTGAGCCTGCTCAGACAGGTGACTGACTGTTTTTACCTGGAGGCTGCTTACAAATATCTCTGCTTTGTTCCGTTATTTCTACCTAACCTCCTGCCTTACTTTGTTGCGTACAATCCTAAGGCCCTGGGGCAGAAAGGAGGGAAGGAGGAGTGGGCAGAGCACTGGGGGCCCTTTCAGGCAGCATGGTTCTCTAACAGTGGATACATGTCTACTCATCTGCCAGAAATCACCACTGTGCCCCCAGAATGAGCCCAGTGTGGACAAGGCCTTTAGTCAGTAGCTCAGCTCACCGACTGCAGAAGCGCACCCGTTCACGCAGGCACTACTGTTCGGGAAAGCGGTGGGGCGGGGAGTGAGGGGCGGTGGAAACTTGCTGCAGTTTCTGTTCAGTTTTTCTGTAAACTTGAAACTTTTCTGAACACAATGTCTATTAATTAAAAACAAAAGGCCCTAAAGCTCTAGGACTCTGTGTTTTCTCCAGGATGGGACGGCTACAGAGGAGCTCATCCTCCCGGGTCACGAGTCTGAGAAGAGGTGGGCTTGGCTGGAAGGGGCAGCAGTGGCAGTGGCCGGGGAATTCCTGCCAGCTCCGGGCCTAGGTCTGGGGAGGGTCTGATCCCTGGGGCCTGGCTCCCCTGTTCTGCAAGCTGTGTTCCTTTCCGCTGCCAACTCCTAATGGTCATGCTCCAAATCAGAGCCTCCTGTGCACGTATGCCCCTTTGTGGAGCCCCCCTCACGTCCAGCTCTCACTCCTGGAAGAGTGGGGCTGCCCGGGGATGCTGTGGTGAGCACAGGTGTGGCTCGGCCTGTCCGGCTTGAAGCTGGGCTGGGGTGGTGCAGGTAACCGGGAGTCACAGGAGATGGCGCCATCATGGGCTGGACCTGGCCCGTGTCCTTACCCCTCCCACCCCTCCATTCCGCACTCTGGGCAGTGATGTGGAGGAGGCTGGGGAGCTGTGGTGGCCTCAGAAAGCGCCTCTAGGTGGTCAATGGCTCAGAGACAGTCCCCTTACCCTGGAAGCTTGGCCAGGGCCATGGTGCTAGGAAGGAACCCACATACTAAATGCCCCTGAAGGCACTCTCACAGCACTCTCAGCTTTGTGTTATTCACACTTTGACGTGAAAATCCATCTCGAAGGAATTAGAAGAAGGGCGCACATTCAGAAGTTTCTCCTTCCATGAGGATGCAGGATCATAGGACAGACATAGCACACAGACATCTCAGTCATCCGATGCACAACCGCTGTTCCCATTTTACAGACGAGGACACTGAGGCTGATGCAGGTCGGGTAACTTGTTCAAAATCAGACCAGAGGTTATGAGTTATAGGTACCGGGTTTGGAGGCACATGTCTGAAATGCAGCCGAGGCGGCCCACCTTCTGAAGTGTCTTTCCCCTGAGGACTCCCTGCTAAGGCCCCTCTGGGTTCCCCAGTCTATCTCCTTTGTTCTCCTCTAAACCCTGAGCCCAGGGATCTGATCCCAGGCCTTTGCAATCGCAGCAGCTGGCATGAGCCTTCGCAGGCACACCAATGGCTGCTGTAATGAAATTTCCAGAGCGACAGTCTGACTTCCAAACAGCCCTCCCCAAGCGCCCATCCTGTGTGCAGCCTCCTTTGATGATGACCAGAACTCCGGGTTGAAGAGTCCTTCTGGTCACGATGATTAATAGAAAGACCCTCCTCTGAAGTGTGCCTCTCCTCTACTCTTTTGTTTAGTGATTGTTGGACGCATGGCTAGAGGCACTCTCAAAAGGCTGGTGATTGGAACAAACAGTTCAGAGGCCCTGGTACACGCACAGGTGTGGCAACTTGTTGGCTGTACTTCTTTGGAGGATCTATTTCACATTTTGTACCCGCTGTATCTCCTTCTTATTTATCATTTGCAAATATGGTCTGCAGGAATTTTAGAAAGTGAGGCGCAGAAGAAACACAGGTGTTGGTATAACTACTATACTATGTAACTGGTATGTGCTGGGTTTACCTGGATCACTGAAATCTACACATTTCTATCTTTACCTCCTTTCCCCTAAGGTAGTAAGATTTTGCACCATGTTCGTATTTTAAGGCCTCAGCAAAAAGAGTCAACAGAGAATAACACTTTGGTTATCACTAAAAAATTACAGGGGTTCCAATTATAGGGGGAAACATGAAACAGGAGGAGGACTTGTGCACTCAGCACCTTGAAACCTGTGTCAACCCTACCAGGGCAGTCATGTTTATTATTTTTGTTAAAATAGGTGACTTTGTACTCGGCTTCCCCTTTTTATCTGCACTGAACACATTGGACAAATGACGGTGAGTGGAGTTCTGGGCGGGGAGAATCGGAAAATATCAGGCTGATGCTGGAATCATGGCTGACTTGCTATGGGATGCGGATGACACACACTGAAGGCCTTCCTTGGTTCTAGAGGACTGCTGCCACTCATCTATATCACGAAGCACTGACAAGAACAGGGACAGAAACTGTGAGCACAGAAGGCCGGAATTCTCTCCTGTCAGGCTTAGCGATTTATCATTAAGTTCCTTAATGCAGGGAAAATAGGAGTTCAAGGTTCAGAGGAACAGAAGATTCAAGAATCACACTTCTTCTCGGTAGTAATAACACCTAATCCTGTTTGTTTAAATGGCTTGTGGTCTATCTCCAAATTGGGGCATCACCTAATGTGTTTATCTGGGTCTGTGTCTCCAATTGCTGTGCTCTGGTTAAGGGTATAATTTTGCAACCAATTGGAACTCTCACATCAATGACTAGTTTTAAAGTGCAGCGCAGTGCCTGTGAGAGGATTTATTTTATTTTTTTATTTTGGAGTGACTCACTCTGTCGCCCAGGCTGGTGTGCAGCGGCATGATCGTGACTCACTGCAGCCTCGATTTCCTGGGCCCAGGTGATCCTCCCAGCTCAGTCTCCTGAGTAGCTGGGACTACAGGCATGTGCCACTACACCTGGCTAATATTTTGTATTTTTTGTAGAGATGGGGTCTCACCATGTTGCCCAGGCTGGTCTCAAACTCTTGGGCTCAAGTGATCCGCCTGCCTGGGTCTCCCAAAGTGCTGGGATTATAGGCACGAGCTACTGCACGGATGATTTATTCTTTCATTGCACCGATTCTGTCCAGCTCTTCTACTTCATATTTTTCACGAGGTAAGCCATTCATTTCATTGTGGGGCTTCTAAATTCTCGGCAGGGGATTCCCAAAGGGTTTTGGAATCTGCCAAAAATATGTGCATTGTGTCTTTATATCCACAGATAGCTTTAGGAGATGGTTAATTCATGGTCTGGGACTCCTTTGCAATGTTTTCATTTTTGTTGTTTGAGAGTCACACAAACCCATCTCCGACACTTCTGCGAACATTCAGTAGAATCTTACTGGCTGCCTCCTTAGGTTTCTTACATACTGCAAGTTTCTCCTAACTGGCCCACCATGTCCAGCCTATAACCGTCCAGGGCAACTTCCATCATTGATTTAAATACTAGGTCTACTTTTTCAATTTCTTCATCACTTACAGGTTATCTATACATTATTTGTTTAAAGGTTTGTTTTTTTTTTTTTTTTGCCAATTTGAAATTTCATCTATTTCATGTTTACACCCTTTGTCAGGGAGTCGCTCGTGTCTCACAGGACTCAGCTGGTTGGGAGTCAGGGATGGGCTAGGGGCTCAGGCTTGAGTGGTGTGGGAGTCAGATCTGCAGACAGGCCCTGGGCATGGGTCTCTAGTGGCTCCCTAGGGCTGGTTGTGAGGGTGGGGCTGCCTGGTCTTCAGCAACCATCAAAGCCTGGCTTATGACAGGCAGTCCTAGCAATGCCAGTAGAAACTGTG
This sequence comes from Pongo abelii, assembly GCF_028885655.2. NCBI lineage: Eukaryota > Metazoa > Chordata > Mammalia > Primates > Hominidae > Pongo > Pongo abelii. The sequence goes on from NC_071990.2 coordinate 168,479,915, forward strand.
ATGAGGATCAGAATGGATCACGTTTGAAGTCATTAAAAACACATCATCTGGAGATCAGTTGTGGACAGGAAAACAGCAACAAGAGCAATGGAAAACCCTCTGCCTGTGCGTGAGCCGCAGGCAGCAGGTGTGCTGTGAAGACAGCACGCCCGGCTTAGGTGATGGGCGTTGATTTGCTGTGCTATTTTTGTGCTCATCAGCACATTGAATTCCTTTCTAACCTTTCCCTCACTTTAAACTTCCCCCTGGGAGTCTCAGAATATCTCATGAGTTTCTAGAAGAAGCTACAGATGCTCATTAGGAATGAGCTAGAAAGCTGTCAGCTTTGGAAAAAAAGGAAGATTTGGAGGTAGGCTCAAGAAGTTTTATACTCACTGCAACTCCTGTCCTGGGAGAGAGTCGGGAGATAACAAATAACAAACACTGGTGCTGAAAACCCCAGCAGTTCCTGATCTCAGTGCAGGATACATTTACAGCTGTTTCTAGACATCACTATGGTATAAACTTCTATCAGAAATGGAACTCACTTAAGTAATGAGAAGCAGCAAACACCACACCCAGGGTCTAGCCCTACAAAGCCTGTTCAGCAGAAGCATCGCCCACATCTGTGAGCCTCTCCCATCTCAGCCGGGAGCAGCGCCAAGCGCAGAGGGACCGAATGTCCTGCTGAGCCTGTTCCTGCAGAGCTTTGTCCTGGAGCTTATCCGTGATGCTGCCTTGGTCCGTGCTTACAGGGTGCAGTGCCGAGGGCACTGGCCGGGAGCCCCTTTCTCACCTTTCTTTTATTCTATTCTTTGAAGTCCCTGGATTTGCAAATCACTCAGAGTCACCGAGTCTTCCACCTGGGAGGCCTTTTCCTCGCACAGACAAGAAAGCAGACAGCCCGAGCAGGGGTGTGACCCTCCAAGGCCTCTATCGTGGGATGTGCCCACCCCTGCTGCCAGCCCCAGCCTGTGGTGCTTCTGCTTAGACTAGGTCACCCCACGCTGCTACAGCCACCCCCCAGGGTCTTTCTCTAATTCACAACCACACAACCACCAGAACAACAGTGCTAAGAAACAAGACTGGTGTCCCCTCGGCTGCATCCTTCAGAGCCCCCACGCCCACCATACCCATCGCATACTCCCAAGCGTGGCCCGGCCTCTGGCTGCTCTGTCTCCTCTCCACTCACCCGTCACCCAGGCATGGGGACATCACAGAGTCACACGTGCCCCCAGGTGTGCCATTCTTCTTCCCTTCCTCGTACTACTTTGCTTGTGACGTTTCTTGGGCCCAGAAGGCCCCCTCCCCCCGCACCCCGTCCAGCATCCGGGACGTCTTCTGAGACCCAACCCAGGCGTCCTCACGAAGTGGCTCTGTCGCCCCCACTCAAATAGATCAGTGGCCCCAAACCAGCGGCCTCTGGAGGTCAGTGGCAGTGCCATCCACCTTCCTAAGCCAGCACCTGCTACAGGCATTCAGTACACGTTCACTGAACAGATCACACACGAAGGCTGGGGGCTTCAGTCTAGAACTCTTTTGAATGAAGACATTTTATCTTCAGGGGATGTGGAGGTGGGAGAAACGCTAGTCTTAGACTCAAAAGCCAAGGAGCCTTGAGCAACTCACATGGGGGAAGAGGGCCGTTTTCTCACCTGCAGAACGTAAGAGAGGAATGAGATGCGTCTGTAGTTCTGGTAGTCTGGACATGTATAAACACATTATGCCATCTCTTGTAGCTGTAAATATCTGTGCAGAAACTCTGAGAGGAGTAAACTCCCCCAAATTCGTACGCTGAAGCCCTAATCCCCAATATCCCCAATGTCTCACAATGTGACCGCATGTGCAAAAGGGGTCACTGCAGGTATAATGAGTCCGGCATTAGCAGGGCGGGCGCTCATCTCCTATGACTGCTGTCCCTAGAACAAGGGGAAATTTGGACACAGACCCACACAGAGGAGAAGGCCACATGGAGATGGAGGCGGAGGTCAGGGTGCGGCATTCACAGCCAAGGGTGTCAAGGCTGGCCAGCGAGGCCCCGGGGTCTAGGAGCAGCCAGGGACACATTCCTTTCAGTGGGAGCACAGCCCTGCAGCCTTGAGCTTGGACCTCTGGCCTCCAGAGCTGTGGGAGGACACATTTCTGCTTTTCAAGCTGCCCAGTTTGTAGTTCTTTGTCATGGCTGCCCCAAGAAACTCACACAGAGGGGCGGCCAATGAACAGCTCAGTGTTCACTGTGGTCTGCCGGGCATTAGAGATGTGTATTTTTATCTGCATTTCTCGCTACACTGTGCGCACACAGAGAGCACATTTTTCCTTTGGTTTCCTAATTTCTAGCTTATTGTTTTGTCCACTGATCCCTCTGTCAACTGGACTGAACGGAATTGTCTGGGAATCCAGAGGCTTCCCGCTGATGGAGGCTCTTTAAGGAAGAGGCAGGGGCGAGGAGGTCGAGAGGCAGAGAGGGGTCCCCTCCCTCCCTGGGGGAGGCCATAGAGAGGGAGCGTCTACAGCTCGAGGGGACTCACACTAGGGGAGACACCAAGAGATGACAGGTGGGAGGCAATGAAGACGCATTCGCCTCCTCCTCCCAGCCCCTCAATCGGGCCCTGAGGTCCTGTGCGGCGCAGTCCAGGGCGGGAGAGCTCTGACATTGAGAGCTCTTATCAGAGAGACTCAACACAGGGGCGGCTGGAGGTGTGCGATTGCCTTGCATATCCATACGAGGGCCCAGGGTTAGAACGAGGCCTCTAACAGCCACCAGTTCCCCAGATGGTCAAAGGGAGAACTCAATTCCAGGCTCTTTTGGAGGAACGAGAATAAGGCTCACGGCAGTCAGAAGCGGGGGGAAGTTCCAGCCACAAAACCAGCCGCCTGTGCCAGTGAAGGTGACTGCCCAGCGGGGTTTTCAGACTATCCAGCTCCAGCTCCTCAGGCAACTAAATCCAGCGCCCTCCCTGGATAAAGGCTGGGCAATTAATTCTGACTGTAGCTTCTTCATGTTGAGCCTGGGCATCTTAGTTTGTAAAATACACCTGTGGGAGGGTCCACAGCTCCTTGAAAGCTTGATGATAACTCACTTAGACATGGTTTGAAGGGCGATCTTGGCCCGAGGTGAGCCATTCTCCATGCTTGTGTGAGCTCTGGGGGGCTGGTATCTTTTAACCAATACCCATCTCTACACCTAGGGAGGAGGTAGGTCCATCTTTCTCTCACCCGTAATTTAAACCAAATACCAAAACAATATTTTAGATTAAAGAACTATGATTTTAGTAATGTTAAATTTGAAGGGTTTTAATTTAAAAAATTAAGGTTATTTAGAAAATTATTTGCTTCTCCCAGAACAAGGGGAGAAAAAGTACAAACACCCCAATACTTTGTCACATTCACCCAATTTACTGTAGCAAATCCTCTCCCAGCAATATAATAATGTTTGAAAGAAAATAGTGACTCTGGCCAGCCACAGTGGCTCACACCTGTAATCTCATGTTGGGAGGCCAATGCGGGAGGACTGCTTGAGTCCAGGAGTTCGAGACCAGCCTGGGCAACATAGCGGGGCCCCTTCTCTATGAAACAATAATAAACTAGCCAGGTGTGGTTTTGCATGCCTGTAGTCCCAGCTACTCAGGAGGCTGATGTGGGAGGACTGCCTGAGTCCAGGCAACTGAGACTGAAGTGAGCCATGAGTGCACCACTGTGATCAGCCTGGGCAACAGAGCAAGACCCTGTTTAAAAAAGGAAAGGAAAGGAAACAGTGACTCCAAGATAAAGCGCTTCGATTGCTGCAAGAATAGATCTGAATTGTTGGCTCTCGTGTACGTCTGGATGAATAAATACGTCCAACGTCTCCACTTCTCCTTTCTGACTCCAATTCACATTTCCAGGGGAGGCCAAGCAGGGGAGGGGTGCACAGCAAACCCTCATGCATGCGGCCCCACAGGTGGTGACTGCGGCAGCTCGGCTGGGCGGGGGCGGTTACCGTGCGTCACCTCGGAGGGAGTGGCAGAGGTGGGGTCGCGGTGCCTGCCACCTGAGGCGGCACGTCCCTTGCACATATGCTCACACGCTTATGTTATAATAAGTGTCCAGATGTCATTTGGGTGCTTGGGAATGACAAGGCAGAGACTACACAGATTTCCATCATAAAAGCTTGGTCTTGAAAGAGGAGTTTCAGCCACCGGCAAGGTTCCTGGCAGCAACTGTGTGAAGTGTTACCCTCTGAGGGATCAGACCCCGGGCAAGGCAGGCATGACTCTGTGCTCTTGCCAGGATGGATTTCCCGGGTGAGCTTCGGGACTCTGGCGATTGGCCTCAATGCTTTTCTGTCTGGTACTGCAGGCTTTCCATTTACCCTTCCATTCTGCAATCAGCTCAGCAGAGGGTTTAACAACATCTATTAAAATGCATCTCACAAAACAATGGTTTTCTCCAGAAAACTCTTAGAATTGTGGCTCCTCGGTCATTGTGCATCAGATAACGTTTCTCTGTTCTGTCCCACAGCCAAGTGGCAGAGAAAGAAAAGTGTCATATGAGCAGGAAGCAATGAGGCCGGGGGGTTGGACACCCTTCCCGGCCACAGCCCTCTGCACACCGGTGCTCTCTGCTTATTTACATGTTTACTTGTCAGACCCATTACAGTGTTTGCCATGCATCAGGCACTGTTCTGCCTCCTCAAATCCTCCTACCTACTTCACGATGTTGTGTGGAAGAATGAAAACAGGCTGAGTGGACAAAGGCGCTGACGGTGGGTGATCACTGAAAGGTCTGTAGAGTGGAATAAAATATCTGCTTACAGAGAGGAGAACTGTCTTGGAAAGAGAACCACGGGACGTCTTTATATGAAGTAAAGAATTACTATGAAGATGAATCTGCAGGAAGGAAGAGTGGTTTACGTGATAAAAATCTGGATTAGAAGTTGGATGTAAATGTGTTTAATTAGGTGAATACAACTATGACAATTCACTGTAAGATGAATCTCATGGGAATTATTACTCAGTACTTTAAATACATCAATGTTGATTTTTAAAAATCACCTTAACTCCTTTTTTCTAAGATCACAGTTATACGTCAATTATCTCATATTGTGAAATATGACTGTGGAGTAGGAAGGTACTTTTGATTAGCTTCACTTTCAATCACTTGAAGGATTGCAAATTAATGCAAAAGTTCCCTGCAATGGAAGCTGATGTGGGGAAGAAGTTAAATGGGTCCTTCTTTCTTTGGGGTTAAGGCATGCAGAGAGGAAAATCTGGTATTTTTTCCAAAATGAAATATTTCTTGATTTAACTTTTGCCTTCCCCTCTGATATGTCTTCTATCTATGAGGTTACAGTTTAAAAAAACAGAATTTAATGTGTTCCTTTCGTTTTTCTTCTTAAAATAACCTGAAACACCCTGCTCCCGCTGCTGTCTGAACCGGAAACACCCTGCTCCAGTTGCTGTCTAAACCTGAAACACCCTGCTCCTGCTGCTGCCTGAACCGGAAACACCCTGCTCCGGTTGCTGTCTGAACCGGAAACACCCTGCTCCTGCTGCTGTCTGACTCTGAGACAATACGGCCGCGCCCACTCGCTAAGACCAGCCCAGCCCACGGAGTAATCCTCAATACACTGTGACATACACAAAAAGAAAATCAATCAGTAGTTAATGTTAAAGTAGATCCTGATTTTAATAGATGTGGAGGTTTCTCAATTTAGGGAGAATTAAATCAGAAGCAGCTTTTCAACGGTTCTGTCCTTAGCTTAGAGACTTTCAAAACTCAGGGAAGTAAGATTGGTAGAAGAACACTACCATTTTGGGTAAAACCAGTGGCTTTTAGAAAAGAGCTTATGGTATTTTGGCAGCAACTATGTGTTTTAGAAGCTGTGAAGGGGCCTTTTTTCCTGGAGCTCAGATGGCACTGGTACTATTTCAACCTCTAGGTGAGGTCTGTTTTGAGTGACCTTGGTTGGCACTGGGCCGGAGCAAGAGGGTGGCCCTCCACATCCCCACTGTAGCTCGTGGGGCAGCGCCCTGCACGTTCCCGTGGTGGGGTGTCCCGGGGAATCTTACCCAGCCGGTTGCAAGGGTTCCGTTTGAAGAGAGCTCGCAGCAAACTCTGTGCCTCCCCACTGAGGAACTGCGGCATCCCCAGCTTGGCTCTGAAAAACAAGATCCTATTTTAGGATCTATTTTAGGAGAACAAGGACAAGCTATAAAGAGGGCCCCAGTCAGCATTCGGAGACCTCAATCGCAGTCACCCAGAGCAGCCCGTGCTCTAACACGTGGGTCTTAGGACCCTTTTATGCTTTAAAAGTTACTGAGGACACCAAAGAGCTTATGTTTATGTGGGTTACAGCTGTGATATTTACCACAGTAGAAAGTAAAGTGAGAAATTTGTATAATTTCCATTTCCTAATTAAGTTTAATAAATTTTTATTAATAAACATTAATAATAAAATCATTAAAAAACAATAACACTCCCATTAACATAAATAACATTGTTAATGGAAATTATCTATGTTTTCTCAAACAAACATATAAAAAAGCCTTTAGTGGCATTGTTCTGCATTTTGGTGGGTCTCTTCCTGGCTCATAGGAGACAGCTGGACCCTGTGCTCAGTCTGTTGTGATGCTATGAAGAAAACCTGTGAGAGGAGGACCTGCAAACCCCGGGAGGGTCTCAGGGCCACCAGGGTCCTCAAAGCACACTGAGAACCCCACGCACAGAGCCTGGTGCTCCCCTCCAGAAATTCTCCATCCCTCCCAAGTGGAATGCCCTGAGGCCACACCCGTGACTTGCTGTCAGGGATTATTCCAGCTTTAGAAAAAGTAAAGAACGTGTTCTCCCTTAAAATTCAAACAATGAGAATCACTGCGAAGGTCCTGACTTGCAGCTCTCAGTGTCTGCTGCAATTCAAGGTCCCTCGATGGAGGAAAAGGCTGATTAAATAAAAAGACACTCCTTAGCTTTACAAAAGGGCCCTCACAATGGGGTTTCCTTCACTCCCCTCTCTCCTTCCATCTACATAAGGACCAAGCTTACAAAATCCGAGCTGGTGGTGTTTTAGGTGATTCTCAATTTTATAAAAGTTACGTGTCCATTTGCAAGCAGAGTTGGCAAGAGTGGCTCATGAGGACAAACGGCTTTATGACTCCTCCACCGAGTGGCCTCACTTAGGAAGGAACTGATTAGGGGCTCCCAGCCTCTCGGTTTCCTGCCCTCCTTCCGTCTGCTCTGGGACAGTGATGGTCCGCAGTGTCTGCTCACGTTTAGGATGCTATCTATGGCAAGGTGGTATGGGGATCAGGCTTCTTCCTACAGTCCAAGAGCAAAACCTTGGCTTAGTAATTTTCATGAGAATTAAGCAGAAAATGGTTTGTATCCAGTCACATGGTAAAACGATACTGAGTCCTGCCAAGGTCAACCAGGAGTGCTATATGAATGGGTCAGCAGGTGGGGAGGGAAAGGAGACCCCGGCTGCTCTGGTCTCTTCGGACAAGGCCCTGTAGGCCTTGTGTCTCCTTCCATCTATACTTTACTTCTGGGAGGTCACCAGTCATCACACTTGAAAACCAGCCACTACACATGCTAAGTGACTTACTGATGGAAAACTATCTATGGTAGAAGAGTTCATCAGAACCACTCAGCAGGATGAGACAAACCAGCAACTGCTCCCTTGACCCACTGTCATTAGAATGCCCAGCACCCTATTACCACTGCTACTGGTGGAAGAGCGCTACCATTTTGTGTAAAACCAGTGACTTTTAGAAAACAGCTTACAATACTTTGGCACTGTAAGCCTAGCAATGTAATCAAAACTTCACAGTTCCGGGTTCAGAGGCAGCAGCTCTTGATATCAGAAGGTGCTCACAGGTCTCTGGGGTGGCTCCCACACTACTTACTTGAGGATGAGAGCCATGGTCTCCTTCCTGTCCTTCCCCTGGAACGGCAGGGACCCCGTGAGCATCTCGAACTGCAGAGCAACACAGAGCACAGTGAGTTTATTCATCCAGATGGACCCGGCTTAATGGCAGAGCACCCTAGCAGGGCAGCCTGCTACCATGTCCATTTCCTCATTCAAAATCTCCATCAGTCAAATGTAGCCACTGGCCTACGTGTTTGGGGTACAACAGTGACTAAAACTGCCTCGCAGAGCTTGCCATTCGGTGGGTGAGACGGGTAAATGACAGATGTGGTAGATAATCACACTCTGTAGCAGGCCAGCAGGCACCGAGTATGACAGAGAAAAGAGGCAGAGTAGGGTCCTGTGGTCAGGCAGTTTGGACAAACACATCTTACATGTGGTTTAGGAACCTGTCCTGCCCTGGCGGGTGTTGTGGAAGGGATGAGCTAGGAGGCGGAGGAGGAGAATAGCTAGCTCGTGTTGAACACCCATGCATGCCAGGATGGCGGGGGCTAGAGTGCTTCCAGCACGAGATAGACCTGACCACAGCCATTAGCCTCTGACGAGGACAATATGGCACAGCAACCTCTCAGATACAGCTGCCGCACTCTACATCCTTATTTTGTTATTACTGGACACCTGCCAGGACAGAACTTGAGATAAGGAGGGAACGGAGTACAGCCTTTTCTGAGATGAGTTTCTTTCTTGCACCAACTCCCCTGGGCACATGCAGTGGTGATTACACACACTCTGGAAGCAGTGGCCTGGAATGGTCTCATCAGAGCACAGCTGACCGCTTCTCACAAAAGAAACTAGGGCTGCAGCAGCAACCAATCTTTTCATAAAAATAAGATCCTGAATCTAAGTGGAATGTGCCCAAGGATCAATCCTACTCGGTGTCTTTCAAGTCAGTTTAAATTACGGGGAAGCAGGTGTTTCCATGGTCTTATTGAATTCTCTCTCATCTTTATTTTTTACTGCGTGTGTCTCTGCCCTTTTAGAATTCATCCTCCAGCATTCGTCCTTTGCAGTTTGAAAATCTCAGGAGATACACAAAGTAGAAAGACCAAAAAAAATCACACAGAATTCCATTACCCAAAGATATCCAAAATTAACATTTGTTAGTTCCTCCTAGTACTTTTTTCAAGCTGTTTTTTGTTTTAAAAACACAGATAAGATTTTGTATACTAACTTTTCACAGAATAATATAAAACTTTCAATGGTTATGATGAAATCTTTGTAATATCACTTAACAAACGTGGATAAGACAAAATGTAATAGTGAGTGTATCTATTGCTGTACACTTAGGACATTTCCAATTTTCTGCTATTATAAGTACTACTGAAATGTGCACAGATGATTTCCTAAGATTTATTCTTATGATAGGCTGCTAGGAGTGAAATTATAATCTTAAAGAAATGAATGCATTTAAGGCTTTATTAATATTACCAGTCTGCTTTCTGAAAACAACATTATAAAAGAAAGGAAACTCTTCCACCAGTTCTGATGTTTGAAGCCTGTTCTGTCACATTAAAATGTGCTGTCCATCCTGTGCACAGAGTAAGTCAGGGAACTCAGAGCAGACAGGCTGCAGGCAATCAATAAATACAAAAGTAATAAAAAGCAAGCGGAAGGGGGTCCAGATGAGAGCTGAAAAAGAGACAAGTGTAATTAAACTGGAAAGGCCAGAATGCTCTGACTGGCAGATAAGCTGTTCGTCTGGTAAAACAGGATGAAAGTTTATAAGCTGATCATACACATTGAAATATCTCTCAGAATAGAATGGTATTAGCAAAGGGAACTCCTTTCCTATTCTGCTCTTTCTTCTTTCTTTCTTGAGTCTATTAATAGCATTATGAAATCCCATTTCCAAGGACAAGCCTTCTGGCTACGTGAAATGAAAAAGCTGTCATCCCACACACACCGTTTAATCCTTGTTACACAAATGGTGCCTGTCCAGATGCCCGGGTATTATTTATTTTTTGCTGATGGACTGGTATCTTGCATACATTTGTTTGGTGATTTCTTTTTCTTTTCTTTTCTTTTCTTTTTTTTTTTTTTGAGATGGAGTCTCGCTCTGTTGCCCAGGCTGGAGTGCAATGGCATGATCTCGGCTCACTGCAACCTCCGCCTCCTGGGTTCAAGTGATTCTCCTGTCTCCACCTCCTGAGTAGCTGGGACTACAGGCGTGCGCCATCATGCGTGGCTAATTTTTGTATTTTTTTTTTTAGTAGAGACAGGGTTTCACCATGTTGGCCAGGCTGGTCTTGAACTCCTGACCTCAAGTGATCCACCCGCCTTGGCCTCCCAAAGTGCTGGGATTACAGGCGTGAGCCACCGCGCCTGGTCTGGTGATTTCTTTTTAGCTTTTGAAGATGATTCCCTTGTGATCAGGGTCCACTGCTTTTTGTTTCTCTCTCCTCGTCCCCGTCTTCCTCCATCCATATGGTAAGAGGTCCCCAACCATCTACTCAGCCAGAGAACACCCAGCACAGCACCCATGAATATTCAATAACTGCTTCTTGGTGATGAAGGTGCTGCTGATGGTGGGGTGATGCTGAGGGGGAGATGTGGACTTTGCAGCCTCCACCAGCCATGGGGTTCTGCTGCCTTTCCCATCCCCTTATCCACCCTTTTCTGTGGAGAAGGGAGATCATTTCAGTATAATCTTCTGAATGGAGCTGCCCGGGAACTTTCCAGTGCTGAAGCATTACTGACTCAGGTTTTGCTGATGAGTTTCTTGGGACGTTATTTACAGTAAGACTTTTGCCGTGTTGTTGAGCAGCACTGAGGCTCGCCAAGGCTTCCGGGGTGAGCTGAGAAAAGCCGAGGTTCATCTTGGGGTCCCACAGTCAAGTACACACACCGGGGGAGGGAGGGCACTCCAAAGGATTCTTTCGTAGTTGGCACCGAGACCAGGCTGCAGACAGGAACAGAGGAGCTCAAGGAGATGCAGCCAAAGCTCCACCGGGTGCAGGCCCAATGCTTCTGGGAAGGTAATTGGACAGACGTAACGCAGTGCTTCTCAACTGGGTTCACCGTTGCCTGCCAGGGGACATTTCCTAATGGCTAGAGACATTTCTGGCTGTCACGTCGGGGGGCCCCGGTGCTATAGGTGTCCATTGAGGGAGGCACAGATGCTGCTAAACATCCTATGACACACAGGGCGCCCCACAACAAGGAAGTGTCCAGTCCCGACCTCAACAGTGCTGGCTGAGAAGCCCTGTCTAAAGGGACAGCTAAGGAACCTGGAAAGAGTGGTGGCCCTGGCACAGGCAGGATGCGCCTCATGGACGCCAGTGGTACTGGGGGCAGGGGAAGGAGAAGACTCTGGGGAGACCTTTGGTGACAGAAGCCTTGATTTCAAGTTTACTTGGCCGATCACCATTCTTAAAAGGGCACCAAAAGCAAGCTAACATTTTAATCTGAAAACAGGCAAGGACAAGCCCTGCCCTGAGATGGATGACTTGAAGTGGTAGAGGGCCTGGCTTTGCAGGGTATGGAGGGGCTGTGTCTCGGAGAGCTGTGTTGATCCATGCCCATGTGTGGAGGTCTCCGCATGCACAGACACATGCCCTCTAATCCGAGCTGCTCTCGCTCCGTGTGCTGCACTCAAACCCGAGTGCCAAGAATCTCAGTCTCAAAACAGCCTTGGAAGGTGCCGTTCCTCACGACCGTCTACAGATGAATGGTCCAGCTGCAAGCAGCAGAGCCTGAGCTCAGAATCATCCATGTTTGCTATGGTGACATAAGGAAACATCACATGGCACCTGAGGAGGGGTGTCCAGAACATTCCATGCCTGTGGTTAAGAAATGGGAGAAGGATAAAGTGGTCTCACGAAACCAGAGTGCTCAAGAGATGCTTTGGATGCTTACAAAACACAGCCCAAATATCCTTCTAGAAACTGGCTCCAGCCTGGCGTAGAGGAGTGCTGGAAATTCTACAAATGTCACCACACAGCCAGCCACCAGGTTTGCACATTCTTCTCCAGGTACCAGCTCCTAATTTCAGACACGGAATTTTATTCAGGGACACTGACTTCCCGCCCCTGGCACAGGCATCCTTCCTTCCAGGTCTGGGGAGGGCACTTGTGGATGCTGCTCCTCGGGAAGAGATGCCAGCACACATCCATCTCCAGGGAACGGACGGTCGCCCACACATGAGGACCACTCCCTCGGCACGTGGCCTCCACGGTCTCAGCCTTCGTTTAAAACAAGGCCCCTCACGTGCAAAACAGCTCTGCACCGATCCGTTTACAAGGTTTGGGTAAGATACGACTTCAAGGGTCACCCGAGGCCCATCTCTTAGCTGCAAATGAGAATTCAGAAGTCATTTCTGATGCCACCCACGGACGTGTGGGAAGCGTGGGGCCTCCACAGTCAAGACCTTTGCCTGTGTGCAGCCAGTCACCACGTGGGCGGGCGGGACTAAATGAGAATGTGTTTCTGGGACTATTATGTGATCTTGAGCCCAACACTTAGGCTCTTTGAGCTTTAGTTTTCATTTTTGTGCACAGAAAGAATAAAGTCTTTCCTGCCTGGCTTGGAGATTGTCGGGTTGAGATCAAATGTGAAGATGGCCAGGCAGCCTTAGCTTGTGGTCACCACTGCAACAGCCAGCCCTGCCTTGGGCTCGAGAGTGACACAGCAGTTCTGGAGCCGGACCCCTTCCCCAGCTGTCACGAGACATTGAATGTGGGTCGATCCCAGCAAACAAGTGAACAATTCAGTAAGAAATGTCCTGTGCCCAGGGAGGCACGTGGGAGGAGAGTGCCTGGTGTGTTGACGTGCCAGGCAATGCTGGGCCAGGCCTCCTTCAGAAGCTCTCAATGTCATCTTCTTCACACTCTAGGGACAGGGAGGGTGGGGACTCCAGGATGGGTGAAGGCTGCCGGGCACTGGGTCTGGGTGTGAGTGCCTCTCTGCTTCCACCCTGGTGTCTTCACTCCCTCATGGGTCCCTTGGAGGCCTGGCCGGGGGCAGGCACTTTTATCTGTGCTGGGGCATCTTGGGTAAGGTGACTGGTGTTTAAGAAACTCCACGTGACAGGATACACTCACAAAGACAGACAATGACGATAAAAGATGGCAGATGTTAGAGCAGTGGCAAGCCAGGAGTGCTGAGAAGACACCGAAGCCAGAGCCACCAACCCTGCCAGGGTCAGCAAAGGCCACTGGGAGTGGTGCTTCTGTCTTAGGGCTGATGGTGGAAGGCGACCGGGGGGAGTTTGCTGGAGCAAGGCAAGCCCAACATGGTCTCATTTCCTCTTCTTCTGGCACCTCCCCGTGTCTCCATCTTTGGATCATTCCTCTTATGTCTTTTCTGTTCTATTTTTTTAATCCTTTCAGCTTCTCCATTTGTTTTTTAAATTTGCAGTGATTAAGACCAGAAGAACTGGGCGTGGTGGCTCATGCCTGTAATCCTAGCACTTCTGGAGGCCGAGGCTGGCAGATTGCCTGAGCTTGGGGGTTCGAGACCAGCCTGGGCAACACGATGAAATCCTGTCTCTACTAAAATACAAAAAAAAAATTAGCTGGGTGTGGCGGGTGCCTGTAGTCCCAGCTACTTGGGAGGCTGAGGCAGGAGAATTGCTTGAACCCAGGAGGCAGAGGTTGCAGTGAGCTGAGATCACACCACTGCACTCCAGCCTAGGTGACAGAACGAGACTCCATTTCAAAAAAAAAAAAAAAAGAAAAAAATTAAATATATTTTATATTATGAGATAGGTTTTATGATCTGTTGCCTTAATAGAAGAAACAGAAGAATATCAAATCTCCCCTTCCCCTGTCCCCCTAGAAACCTCACAAAACTAAGTCCAGTTGGTTTTGACTTATATGTGGTGTTTTGGCTGTGCTTTTCTGTGCTAAGTTACTCCTCTCCACTCCAGCCTGGCCTCTCATTCTTTTTAAACATTGGTTCACCTGAGAGCCAGGTGGCAACATTTTATGACCTTGTTCATTACACAAAGGCTGGCCTGCAGCACTGCTGTATGGGCCACTTGTGAGCCCAGAGTTACAGGATAGGACCCAGAGACAGAAGGATGCCAGGAGCCCTTTCAGGGAGCCTGGATGTACAGCGTGGCCAGCCCTGCTCTCTGGGGGAATATGGGGTTCTCAGGAGGGGGTTTAAGAACTGGAATCTCTCCTGAAGCCACAGACTATAAGCTTGGACCTGTAGCCCAGCATCGGCAAAGGCAATGTCAGACTTCCCTGCACCGGCAAAACCTGCACCAGCGTGCGAGGTCTCCACAAGGCTATCCCCGCTGCCCTCACCCACCACTCACCAGCCAGGGTCACACAGGAAACCCACATATGTGGAAGGGAGTGGACCTATCGAGGCAGAAATCACCTCCAAGACAGCAAAGCGAACCTGCCTCACTGACGTATCTAAAGAAAACCTCTTTCAGCGGAAGGAAAACAGAGGTGGTCTCAGATGATGGTGGGGGACTTAGCTCGGTGGTCTCCACATGGACATGAAAGCAGAGGTGGTCTCAGAGGTGACTGTGGGGGACTTAGCTTGGTGGTCTCCGAATGGAGAGGACCTGCCCCTTAGCCAGTGCCACTGAAGGTCTGAATAATAATAAAAAATAAATCAGCAGCATCATCCTCTTGGCTGAGCTCGTGGGCTCCTTGCTTTGCCGCAGGCATTCTCTCAAGCGTCATGCCTGTGTGCACGTGTTGAACTGCACGACTGTCTGTGTTGTGACGCACTTTACAGGCAGGAATGACCAGGGACGGAAGGGGCTTCCACAGGCAGGAGCAGCCACAAACGTGATGCGGGCATCTCTGACTGCGAGTTGGCTTTCTGGGTTAGGCTGTGGACACCCATCTCCGGAGCTGGTCTAATGTATGTCTGCCCCTCGGGGAGAGGTGAGCAGCCCGTGCAGGCACGTGGGACACAGCCAGGGTCTGTGAGCTCCCGGGGCCGAGGCCGGAGCCTAGAGAGTGCTGCAGTGACCCAAGTGGCAAAGGACCAGCGAGGCGCTGGGCACCAGCCGGGGGTTCCCCAGGCGACACCGCAGGACTCAGCCCTGAGGTTTCCTAGCAAGGGGACGAGGAGTGGGGTGTGGTGGGAGGAGAGGCGGTCTAAAGTCTGAAGGGAACTGGGTTTGGCAGGCACACAGTTCCGCCACACGCCAGCGGAGCAACCTTCATCCCATCTCCTAAAGTGCTCATGGCCTCAGTTTCCTCCTGTGTGTGATGCACAGGCCGGAGGGCGGGATACCCCTGAAATGCCACAACCCCATTGTCATCCAGGTCAGATTCCAGAGCACTCACTGCACGCCTGCTCCACCCTGAGGTCACGAGCCCCCTGCCTAGCTGGGAGGTTGGGATTGGGGGAGGGAGGGATTGGGGGAGGGAGGGAGGGTCCTCTGAAGATTGGGAAAGGAGCCCACACAGCTCCTAGGGCAGAGAAGACCCAGTCCAAACTGGGTTCTGTTAAGCACTCTGCCTGTGAAAACGTGACAGAGACAATTCACCTTTCCAGACGCTGATGCAAAAATGCCTAACTCCATGTACATCTCAGTTTGTAACTAAGCGCAAGGATTTTGTGTTTAAATAAGAAAAATACTTTAATTCGAATATCATGGCATCTCTTGTAATCATCATGCTAAGCCCGAAGAGCACAAAGCATAAAGAGGGTTCGACTCCTCCCACGTCTGCGTTTCTGTGTTCTCGTTTGCATCCCAGCCCCACTTTCTGATGGGGGGGACGTGGGATGGGGAGGAGGCTGCCAGGAAATGCTTGGCCTGGACACTTGCCACGTGTCCCAAGCCCTCAGGCACTGCCTTCTTCCGCATTTCAGGACCTCTGAACCAACCTGGGGACAGGGGTCCACGTGGGGAACAGCTGCCGTGGCACGGAAGAGGGTCAGGGCAGGCTCACCATGAGCACGCCGAAGGACCACCAGTCGGCACTCTGCGTGTGTCCTCGCCGGTTCACCACCTCGGGCGCCATGTACTCGATCGTCCCGCAGAAGGAGTACGCTCTCTTGTCGTGGTCAATGGCCTCCTTACTCAGGCCGAAATCTACATGCAAACACAGCACACACACTGCCTCAGTCTCTGGGTGTGTTCGGGGGTCCCCGCGCAGGTGGGCATCAGCATCCTTCTGTGGGCTCTGCCCCCTCTCCAGGTGGGTGCAGCAGAGCCCTGCTCAGCAAAAGCGGGACCACATGAGCGCTTCCCGAAGCCCGTCAGTGCCCGAAGCCCGCCGGTGCCTGAAGCCGAAATCCTCAAAGCGTGAGGAGTTCCTTATGAATGTACACACCCAGGAGTGCCTTGGAACATCACCCAGACAGCAGATTCTCAGTCACTGACGGGAACTCCCCCAGCCCTTTTCCACAGGCACGTGGAGGTGGGGTGTTGCAGGGCAGAGGGACCTGCGGTGGAGGGCAGGTGTGTGTCTGACAGCTACCGGGAAGGGGGCTCTGGCTGCCGGGGAGCCAAGGGTAAGGCAGAGTGTGGCGAACCTGCCCTGCCCTGACAACACGAGGGTGTGGAGAGCACAGACAGGTGGAGGAGGCCTGGGCAGCAGAGGCCGAGCTATGATGGAAGAACAGCGGTCTCCAGGTGCCACAGAGCAAGGAGGGGCTTCTGAAGGAAGTGGCCCCAGGGCTGGAAAGAACAAGAGTGCATTGGCTCAGGGCCCGCAGGTCTTGGGGGTGACAGAGCGTGCCTAAATAGAGCCAAGGCAGGCCCAGCCAGTGGGTAGAGTAGCAGTGCCCAGAGAGGCCATGTCCTTGCCCGTGAGCCTGGGAATGGGTCACCTTATGTGGCTGAAGGGACTGATATGGTTTGGCTCTGTCCCCATCCAAATCTCACCTTGAATTGTAAGAATCCCCACGTGTCGTGGGAGGGACACAGTGGGAAGTAACTGAATCATGGGGGTAGGTTTTTCCTGTGCTATTCTGTGACAGTGAGTAAGTCTCACGAGATCTGATGGTTTTATACAGGGCAGTTCTCCTGCACACTCTCTCTCTTTGCCTGCTGCCATGTAAGACGTGCTTTTTCTCCTCCTTCCCCTTCTGCCTTGATGCTGAGGCCTCCCCAGCCAGGTGGAACTGTGAGTCCCTTAAACCTCTTTCCTTTATAAATTACCCAGCCTTGGGTATGTCTTTATTAGCAGTGTGAGAACAGACTAATACGGGGACTTTGAGAACAGATTAATACACGGACTTTGCAGATGCCACTGAGGATCTGGAGACGGAGGATGACCCTGGATGTCTGGGTGTGCCCAACACCACTGCAAGGGTCTTCAGGTTAGGAAGGGAGGCAGGATGCAGAGAGCTTGGAAGATGCCGCCTGCTGGCTTCCACCATGGGGACGCGGCCCAGCCAAGGATTGCGGGCAGCTTCTACTAGCTGGAAGAAGCTAAGCAAGGGAGTCTCCTCTAGAGGCCCCCAAAAGGCAGGCAGCCCTGCCGACACCTTGATTTTGTTCCTGGAAGACTTATTTCAGACTTAAGGCCTCCTGACCTGTCAGGTGATAAGTTTGTGTGGTTTAAAGCCACAATGTTCCTGGCATTTTGTTGCAGATGCAATAGGGAGCTAATACAAATGGGGTGTCCTGAGACTAGAGGAGCTGTTGCCAGTTTGACTGAGCTTGCTGGTGGCTGCCAGGGCTTAGACGGAAACAGAGAGGGCAGTCACGTGGCCACCACCACGGTCCAGGGAGTGAGGAGGAGGCAGGGACAGCATCAGTGAGGACAGCTGTGCAGGCCGCACTCCAACGAGACTCCAGATGTCTGCCCTCAGGTTGGCACTGGGCATCTGCAAGGCCCACATTGCAGGTCACACTCCAGCAAGACTCCAGATGTCTGCATAAGGTCAGCACTGGGCACTGGGACTCCTGAACTAAACACTCAGCAACGCTGAAGGAGCCCAGCAAACAGAGCGTGGCAGGGGAGAGGGAAAAGAAGGGGGCCACCGGGAAGCTGCATGGTTCTGGACGTTATGAAGACGTACAATGCCATAACCAGTCTGTAGCTATAGAAAATTCTGCCAAATCAGAGACAAGCATCTGGCAAAGGGAAGGGTAGTCTAAATAAGAGTGCTTGGGCTTTGAGGTGGTCCCCGAAGTTACCAGGGCTGAGATGAAGCCATGGAGGGGGCCTGCCATCTTTTACAAACCTGTGATCTTAATATGTCCCTCTTCATCCAGGAGGATGCTAAAAGAAAGGGAAAGAAAACAGATGCTTTAGAAAGAGACCCAGCCTGCTGACGGGCATACAGAGCTCAGAGGGGAGATGTGGGGTAGCTGGGGGCGGACGTTTTCAGGGAGCCCTGATGGAGCTGGCCCAGGAGGTCCCCACGGCTTGTGCAGTGGGCTTTCCCATCCTGCCTTGCTTCTCCACAGCTCCCAGCTTGAGAAAGCATTTGGTGCCACACCTCCTGGAAAAAGGGATGTGTGTTCGTGCAGCTGGAGGACTGCTGGCTTTAGATCTTCGTGGGTCCCCAGGGAAGGTCTGGGAGCCCTCCAGACCGCTGTGCACAAAGCACAGGTGGAGAGCGTCCTGGGACTGCCGTGGCCTGTGGAGACCCAGAGCCTCGCAGATGGAATGTTTCTGCACTTGGGATGCCCTTGATGTCCAAAGACCCCTTTCTTCTCCCATGTATCCTCCCCTGAGCCCTGCCCTGGCTCTCGAGACCCACCCAGGTAAGGCCTGCACAAGCGGGCGCCATGGCATTGAGGAGCTTCGGGCTTCAGCAGGTACATCTTGTAATGAGACCTGCTCCTGGCTCGGCACCCCTGCGGGCCACTGGGTCCCTGTCTTGTTCTCCGCCAAGCCCTTGTCACACCATGTGCCAGACGTGACAGTTGCCTTTGCTCCTCCCAGGCATACTGCCGTGGGGTGAACCCTGCATAGAGAATAGAGGCGGAGTCCGTAAAGGGCTGGGTTCTTCCCTGAACATCAGGCTGGAGTCTGGGCTGTGATACCTTGACACACCTGTGGCCCCAAACTTTCCCCATTTATTTATTTGGCTGTAATTAAATCCTGTTCTTCCAGATGCTGGGAGGTACCAGCCTAGCTCTAAAGAAACCAGGAAGTGGGCTGGAAAGAAACAAAGGCAAGGCTTGGAGGATTAATCTGTGATACCTTTATAGAAACCTGTGAAAGGAAGGAAAGCCTGACTCGCTACAGCACAGAGGAGCCCGGAGGACATTATGCTCGATTAAATAAGCCCGTCCCAAAATGACAGGTATTATATGATTTTACAAATATAAAATGTATGGTCCCTAGAGGAGCCAGAGTTACAGAGATGGAAAGTAGATGGCGGGTGCCGGGGGCTGGGGAGCTACTGTGCAGGGGGACAGAGCTTTAGTTCTGCAAGATGAAACAGTTCTGGAGATGGACGGTGGGGTTGGTGGCCCAGCAATGGGGATGTGCTTAATGCCACTGAACTGGGCACTTAAACGTGGTGAAAACTGTAAAAGTCATGTGTATTTTTCTACAATTAAAAATATCTGCCACGGAGTTAAAAAAAAAAAACCTACTATTTTCTGGAAATGGGAAGGAAAAGTTACAGCATATAATTAAGATGACAATTTATAATGAACAAGGCAAATGTTTTCATCTTTGCCTTTTGGGCATATTCAATCTTTGCCCAGAATTAAGCACCTTTCAAGATTAATTCCCTAATAATTCTAATTGAACAACACCACCTTTTCCTTCAAGCTTACAATTAAATAAGGCTATTTTTAGCTGTAAGGATCACGCTGACCTTCAGGAGCAACGAGAACCGGCACTCCCGGCCTGAGTGGAGGCACGGGGTGTGCGTCTAACACACAGGCATCAACAGCCAGGGCCACGGGAGGACGAGGAGTGGCAAACGTCCACACAGACTCACAACACGGCACTCCGACTTAGAGGGTAATTAACACGAGGTTAACTTCTGGGATGACCTTGACAACGACCCAAGGTGAGAGGCCAGGCTCTGCAATCACCTCCCAATTAGGGAGGTGCGAAAGGGGACTCCCAGGGCTCAGAGCACCACGGGGTTCTAGGTCAGACCCACTTTGAAATGGAAATCTGGCCTCGTGCTGCTGCTCGTGTGGGGAGACAGCAGCTGCGGAGGCTGCTCTCTTCGTGGGATTACTCTGGATAAAGTCTTTTTTGATTCTACGTTGAGCATCCCTTATCTGAAATGCCTGAAACCAGAAGTGTTTAGGATTTGAGGATTTTGGAATATTTACTTATATATAATGAGGTATCTTGGAGATGGGCCACAAATCTGAACATAAAATTCATTTATGTTTCATATATACCTTCTACACATCACCTGGAGCTAATTTATAGAATATTTTAAAGAATTTTGTGTGTGAAACCACGTTTGTGTTAAGTGCTTATGCGTGGAGTTTTCCACTGGGGGGTGTAACATTGGGGCTCAAAAAGTTTTGGATTTTGGAGCATTTCAGATTCGGATGAAGGATGCTCCAGCTGTATTTACACATGTATTCAACTCATATGTGTGCCTGTGGTGTTCCACGGACTGGTGGTGAAGTCAGATATCAAGCACATGGGCAAATGCATTTTACATCCTGCAGTGGATATGGGATGTGTCCTGGTTTCTGGGTAAACCCAGCTGTTTCCTATAAATGATAGCTGCATCTAACAACACCAGCTTCAGAGCAGGGCTTGTCTTTTCTCAGTTCCATGCAGGTGACAGGGCAGGAATGTGGAGTGGCAACTGGGACGCGTTTGCAGACCCCAGGGCCCCCTTGGTCTTAGCTCACAGGCGTGGGGCTGCCTGGTGGTACCCTAGGCTGGTCGGTCCCACCAGGCCACAGGTGATGCCTCATCTAGGGGCGGCTGTGGGCCCTGGTCTGGGTGGGTAGCATTAATTGGCCCCTCAGGGCAGGGAATAGTGAGTGAGATAATCAGCTACTTCACCTCAGGGATACTGCTGAGGTCAACTCAACCTAAAATACCATCCTCCAAATCTCTTCTTTTCTAAGTGGATCACTCCTAGTTATGTGTCAGGTCTACAAAGAAAATGTAAAAACAACAACAACAAAATGAAAATGGGAAAACTATTATTTTGGAGGGACTTTAGTGTTCAAAAATTTAGAATAGATTAGCAAAATATCCTAGAAATAATAGCCTCACAGGTCACCACTGCCAAGGATATACAAATCTCAGTGGACTCTGGGCCTGAGAATTCTGGGGCCGTTGTCTTTTAGGTAAGTTCTTGGGAGAGCTGTTCTGACTGGGGGCCGACAGGTAACCGAGTAGAGGTTCATTGACCACATTCCTGGGGCTTGCTGAAGTAGATGAAAGGGCTTCCTGAATCTGGAGGACAGTAGGGAAGAGATGAGAGAGGAGGAGAAACTACCCTGGAGGCAGCCATGTTTGAGATGGTCCCCAATGGCCAGATGAGCCTCACCCAGGAGAGAGGGCAGGAATGTGGGTCAGGGTCGTGGGCGTGCCCCTCCCCAGCTCCGGCTTCCCGTGCGTCACAGACATGCACCTGAGCCTGGCCTCCCTCAGGCGTTATGAGCGTCAGTTGAG
Organism: Pongo abelii; assembly: GCF_028885655.2. Classification (NCBI taxonomy): domain Eukaryota; kingdom Metazoa; phylum Chordata; class Mammalia; order Primates; family Hominidae; genus Pongo; species Pongo abelii. The sequence continues at coordinate 168,501,290 of NC_071990.2, forward strand.
AATGGGCCTGGGCGTTTCCTATGCAAATCAGCAAGGCCATACTTGCATCTGGGTACCTGATGCCTGAGCCGGTCCTGCGGGCACAAGAGTCTCCCCAGCCTGCTCTCTGATACGTCCTCATTTAGGAAATAAATATCTAGCAGTGGCTACCAACATGGGCCAGCAAAACACACGGAGCTGATGGGCGTGGGGAAGTCAGCCCTAGTTTTTTCTCACTTACTTCTCGGGCTTCAGATCTCTGTAGATGATCCCCAGGCTGTGGAGATGATCTAAAGCCAAGGCCAGCTCAGCCAGGTAGAACTTGACATCCTCCTCGGTGAACATGACCTAGTAAGAAAAAAAAAAAAAACAAAAAAAAACGTTTAACTTGTTTTATGGCTGGTGTGTTTTAAAGAACTCTGCCAGGGAGACTGAGAGTCCACACTGGGGTCGGTTTGCTCTGTGGAACGCTATGGCCCCCCAGAGTGGTTTTCTGACTCTTCTCATGGAAAAGTGAGTTCCCTCTGCAGTTTTAAGATCAGTGGATGGAGACAAGGGCTTCCTGCAAAGGTGACTCATGCTGCCTTGAGAGTGGGGTGCTGAGATTCAGCCTCTCCTCTCTGTGTCCTTCTCACCCCTGCAAATCATTTGGCTCTGGAGTAGGTTTCTGGGTTTACATTCTAATATGAGTGCTGCTGATGCGAATTCATAACAAATTTAATACAAGTAAGACTCTGTGAGGGCTTGATGAGGTGACTGAAAATGGGTCTCAAATATCATTCTTTCCCCACGGATTATCTATCTCCACTCCTTGGGCTGATGCAAACTAGTAGCCTACGTAACCTGCTGTCAACCCAAAGTGGGATTAGTTCTACCAAAGATCACCCACAGGTGGTGCAGAGTCGGCTATGGGTGCCCCAAGCCGAGGGGGCGGGATGGGGAGGGGTTTCCGGGTGTTGGGGTGGGCAGCCACATTCTGGGATCCCATGTAGCTGGGATAGCTCAGGGCTGGGAGGTGACCAGGCAGGGATGGCCTAAGTGTCCATGTACCGGGGGCTCACTCAGGCCAGCCGAAATATGCATGAAGCCTCGGAGCCCAACAGACTCCAAAGCCATCGTCCCATAATGACTCATCCCCACCCCTGACTTGTTAGAATCAGCACATAGTTTTTGTAGACCCCCTTAAGAGGAAGCAAAATCATGACCACAAGCCATTTTCTATATTCGTCAGGAGAAATCAACGTTACGGAGACTACAAGTCCACATGATTACTGAATTCTCTCCGGTAAGCAGACGTGAAAAATCAGCACGCAGCCAGAAGGCTTCCTGGCAAACACAAAATTAGGAGAAGGGCAGCCAGGGGACCTGAACGGTGAGTGGCGTCAGGCCGACAGCTGGGCACCTGGTTCACACAGGGGGTTCTTCCACAGGGCTGGACATGCAGGCTCCGCATCCCGACAGTGACCAGTGGGTGCCAGCCACCCACCGGCCCTCCGAGTCCCCGTCCTCCGTTCCATGCTTGGCCAGCGCCTTTCCCGGATGTATGTTTCTTTTCTAGATTGGTTAATGTGCTCAGTGGACTGACTAACAGCACGTTCTGCTAGTGGCCTGGTTCTTTCCTCTGACTTGACATATCCACATGTGGCCCACCATGGGTTGTGTGTACAATTTAGGGCTCAGAGGCAAACCTGTCTTTCCACTCCCCTAGCTCTTAGTGTAACCCCCAAGGACAATAGCAGGAAGTTTCTCCATAGAAAGGAAGCACCTCACGGTGTGAGTTCTGCAGGTTTGCTGGCACAGCGACGGTCCCCATAAGATGCTGGGCCCCGTACTTGCCGAATGAGGACCCAAGGAAAAGACTTTCCGCAGGTTCCCAGCAACCCCATGAATCTGTGGTGCCCGCCCTGGACAGCTTTTCTCCTACTCTGAAATGAAGGCCCTCAGGAGAGACACACGTTCCCACGTGGGGAGTTGCAGGGCTTTTTGCTGAGTACTGTTGTCTTTTTGGTCAGGGAGCCCAACCACAGGTGTGTCATAGCAGCTGCTGGACAAAACCAGACCCCAAATGGACTGACTCCCTGTGGATAAGAGGGGAGCGGACAAACCAACAGATGATACCACACGAGGAATGGGCAGACGCCAGGCTCCAGCATCTTTGGAAGTGGCCACACAGCAGGCGGCACAGGAAGGGGCCAGACGCCAGTTCCCAAAGGGCTTTGTGTAGAGCTTGGATCAGGTTCTCCCGGCCCACTGTTTTTCCTCCATGCAAGGAGCCCCACAGAAACGTGCACCACTGCCCAAGGGACCGCTGGACGCAGAGGGACAGGGCAGCTGCGGTCTCTGGGACCCTTTGCGCCCGGTTCAGGAGCAGCTCTGCCTTGGTTTACTGTTCATCTGGGGCTTTGTGCAAGATAGCAGGGTCTCCTGCTGAAAAGGGGGAAGGTGGGGAAAAGGGAGTGGGGGGTGTGAAGGCCACTGTTGCTGTGAAAGCACCTCGGCCACTCCTCCTTTGTATAAGAGATGAACAAGCAGGATCATCAGAACGGAAAGCCTGGCACTGGCACTGCCATGGGCAGAATCTGCCTTTTGCCATCCCATGAAGCGGGGTGCTCTTCATGTCAATCAGGGCCACGGGGCTCTCAGGGTGTGGTGAAGTTGCATCCCGGAGAGTTCCTATCTAAGGCACTGGAGGTCAAGGAGAAGCCCTGGGGCATGCAGTAGCGGTTGTGAGACAAAGGTGGTGTGCGAAAACCACACCCGATGCTCCCGAACAGCCCCAATGTGTGGCCGGCTTAGCAGTACCTCCCTCTTCCCTCCCTCTTCCCAGGATGAAAAGTGAGACCCTGTGAGAGTCTTTCCCAGCCGCTCCTACCCACCGACCTGCACCTTCCATCTGCGCTAGCTGGGAGGTCAACAGCATGACTTATGGTCCCGGAGCTGCAGGGGCGCTGCCAGGGCCACCTGGGACGATTGCTAGGGCCACTTGTGCAGCTGCCTTAGAACCAACCAGCAATGCGCACAGCACACCAAACACACACACACACACACACACACGCCCACCCCACATCACACATAGCATACACCACACATACCACATACAGCATACACACACACACCAACACACACACACCCTACACATGCACACAGCACACCAAACACACACACACACCCACCCCACATCACACATAGCACACACCACACATACCACATACAGCACACACACACAGCTCATACATACACACACCCTACATAGGCACACAGGATGTCAAACACACAGACATCCCACACCACACAAAGCACATACCACACATACCACATATAGCACACACACACCCACACACATACACACCCCACACATATACACACCCTGCATATGCACACATGCACAAAGCACACCACGCACCCCACACATAGCACACACCACACACACCAACCCCACACATGCACACAGCATGCCAAACACACCCCCACATATAAACATAGTACACACACCATCACACACAGCACACATCACATACACCACAAATCACACACCTGACATAGACACACAGCACACATCACACATATACCACACACTTATCACACATGACACATGCACACCCCACACATGCACACACACTCACATTCCCACACACCACGCACACACAACCCCAAACACCAGGCACACATCCCCCACACACGCACTCAAACACACGCACACCCCACACATCATGCACATGCACTCACACATCCCCCATGCAAACCCCGCACATGCACACGCAGTCTCACACCCCCCACACCACACATCGTGCACACTTGCACACACTCACACATGTACACCCCTCCCACACACGCACTCTTGCACACACTCACACATGCACACCCCCCCACACACACACGCACTCTCGTACATGCTCACGTCCTCTCAGTGCTCTCCACCCCTCCTTCCCTTGAGTCCCAAACGGAAGCTCCTGCCCGCCCTCCTGTGTGATGCGGCGGCTGCTCACCTCTTTGGAGAGCCGGGTGAAGAGGTCCCCTCCCCGCAGGAAGTCCAGGATCAGGTAGAGCTTTCCTTCTGTCTGAAAGGCTGTGGGGGACAGAGACCCGCATTTTGACAGCTTGTCGAATGTCCTGTGACGACAGCGCTCTCTGGCTTCTCCCTGCTCACGGTGCTGCTTACTCCGGGAGGCTGAGCCACTTGAGGAACGGCAGGACCCCGGCTGGTGACCAGCTCAGAGGGGCAGCACCCGGCAGAGGGGGTCTGAAACTGTGAGCACTGCCCCTCTCTCACTGTTGTTAGGGGGCCTTGAGATTTCTTTCATCTTTCTTTTCTCTCCCCTCCTTCCCTTTTTTAATCGCAAAGGAATTGAAAGATACACGGGGAGAAAGCTGTGCATATTCAAGCTGGTATCGTTGCTGGCTTTTGTCGTAATGCATTAGTGAGCAGCCTGAAGATGGCTCTGGTGGGTTTGGAGGACATGTCCTTTCCGTCCTATGGAAGTGCCTTCTTCCTACAGAACTCCACTCTGGTACCAGGGAACCCCCCGCTTGCCTTCCTCTCTTGAGGCAGTTCTGGTGATGGGTCAGCCCAGTTATTTGTACATCAACAATGGGGCTCACGTCCTAGGTCTGGTCACCGTGAGCTACAACTGCAGACTTTCTGTTTCAGGCCACAGGCAGGCTACACAGCTCCTGCCCACACTCAGCAAGGGCCTGCCTCTGTTGAGCGGGCGCATGAGCATGGGAGGGTCTAGAGAAGCCCGTCACCATCGCCGCTGTGACGATGGTTGCTGCAGCGGCACTGGTGAGGCACCGCGTGGCGTCTATTTTATCTACAAAGGAAGTGTGGCTGGAAGGGATCCCAATATCCCTGCATACTAGAAAACGTTTTATTTTCTAAAAGTAAATGCTAGAAGCATCATAAATGTGGGGGTTTTAGAAACATAGCCTCTAGCTAGAAAGCCCTCTGCCAGGACTGTGTAAACTGAGTGTGCATTAAATGCTCCATCCTGGGCTTGGCAGGCAGGTGGAGGTGCTGAGTCACCACTCAGGTGATGTGGAAGTCTGTTTAAAGCTCTTCGTAGGACACCCGGTTCTCAATTTCTTCAGAAAAGCACCCTAGCAAGTAATGTAAATGACATGTGGGATGGGACTTGACACCAGCCACTTGGCAGCAGCGGAGGGGGCAGTTTTGGAAAGCCAGCCTCTGCGGCCTCCTCTGCCAGGAGATAGAGGTTTGCGACTGCGCTGCCCACGGCCGAGAAGGAACAGCAGGGTATGCCCAGCTTCTGCAGGCCTCCTTCATCCTGTCCTCAGATTCACGCAAATCTCACTAACACCTCCCCGACACACCACCTTGCCCTTTGCAACCAAGAACAAACTACTAGTTTTGTTGCTGTACCCTTCTGTACTTTGCCCATCTGGATTATTAGGTGGGAAAGTTTAATGTAATAAGCCATGAATCTGCAGCCACCATCTCATCACATCTTTTTTAAATTTGAAGATTTCACTTACTGCTTCTCTGTTGGGATAAAAAGGCAGACAGCAAATGAAAAGAAGTTGTGTGGCAAAGCAGCTATGTGGCCTTTGGTTAATTATTTGAGCCTCAAAACATGAAAATAATAAGCTACCTTGAATGGAAGTTTTGAGGGTTCAACGAGCTACTATCTTTAAACATGATATTCATTTGAAATGAAGAAGGTGTTACCATTTCTGGTTTAAAGAAATTATTGGGCCATAGAGTATTTTATTCTAAAATAACACAAAAATAAGTTATAGATTCACCCCAATCTAGGTTGAGATCTTCTAAATTATCAATGGTATGGTAATAATTTAATAATGGACGCCCCATCTAAAATTAGATCTTTGAGATGAAAACAGGGCTTCTTGCTCTTTCAAAGAAAATAAATACAGAAGAGATTAAGCGATCAGGATAGAAGGCACCTTCATCCCCAGGCAGGGCAGGACTCTATTGTATAGGAAAGATTTTCTTCTTTCTGATCTGTTATTTCTTTTTCAATTTTCTCTGATCTGGAGAAGGTTGCCCTGGGTCCTCTCTAAAGTGTCATTTTGACTCACTTACCATAATGAAGCTTCACAATGAAGGGGTGATTCACTTCTGCCAAGATGTCTCTCTCCATCTTCGATCTCACGCGGTCCCGAACTGCAAAGTAGAAAGATAAAGGCTTTCATGAGGCAGGAAATAAGAGTTCTGAGGAACACTGAACATGAAATACTAGATAGAATTCCCACCAACTTTTCATTACAAAATTTCAAACATATACAAAACTTGAAAAAGTTGTACAATAATCCTAGATTTAACAACTGCTTACATTTTAATACATTTGCTTTCTCTCTCTCAAATATATATATATGCATCTCTAGCTCTCCAAAAAATTAAAAATAAATTGTAGGCAGCACAGCATGTTACTCTGAGGTGCATGTGCAGGTGTCTCCTAAGAAAAAGGACAGTCTCTTAGCATAACTCTAACACCTACTGTCCCACGTAGGAAAACCAACAATCACTCCCTGAAACATCTAACATCCAATCTATATTCAGTCCTCCCCTCCACGTCGTTTTCCCAACCTAGGATCCAGTTCAATTATATTGGTTGTTAAATGTCTTTGTTTTGCTCCTAGAAGACAATGGTCCCACACCTAATTCCCTCACCCTGTATTTTTTCGTGGACTTTTTGGGAAGTCCAGGTCAGTTTTTGTCTGTAGAATGTTCTACATTCTGGGTTCGTCTGATGGTTGCTCAATTGCTTTCTATAACTCTTGTATTTCTTGTAAACTGGAGGCGTGATAAGATTGGGGCTAAATGTTTTTGGTCACCAGGTGATGCCTGTACTTTAGCCTGCCTCAGATTAGGGGGTGCCTGCTGGACTCACCCTCTCTGTGTGATGCTAAACGTGATGTGTGGTTGAGGTGGCAGGTCACCATCTCTCCATAGAAAAGGTCTTCATGTCCCTTTGTAAGTAACAAGCACCTGTGGGCTGATATCTGGCATGGAGTGACCTGTGGGTTCCCTAACAGTCCTTCATCCACTGGTGTTAGCATACACATGTGATCCCTGCCTGAATCATTCAGGGCTACAGAACAGCCGTGTTCACATTTCTGATGGAACTGGAAATCAAGAGGAAGATTCCTTCTCTCCGTCTCCATGAAGATAACCATGGACTATGTACTTTCTGTTGAATTTAGAGTGTTACAACAGTTACATATTCTTCTTAGTGCTCACACTATCTCAAGTTTGGCCATCTGGGAATACAGATGTAATTAGTTTTGATGCAAAAACAAATGAACAAACAAAGAGCACCACTTGAGTAAGAACAGCTTTAGTATTCCCCTGAACAAGCTGCTACACCCAGGGCAGTATCCGGGACCTCACACAGCCCCATGAGTGACAGGAGGAAATTTCTTCAAACATTTCTATTGGGACAAATATGGTAAGTATTGTATCATGGGCCAGGTATTTAAATTTATCCATATTTAGGACTTGTGATATATACTGCTAAAGTTTTGTTTAAGAAATTCTTCACCAAGACTGCTGCAATAATAATAAGAAAGTAGAAAATAACAAATTGGGAGGATGTGGAGAACTTGGAACCATCGTGCATTGCTGATGACAGTGTAAAATGGTGCAGTCACTGAGGAAAATAGCTTGGTAGTTCCTCACAAAGAAGAAGAATTACTGTGCGACCCAGCAACTCTGCTCATAGGATACACATCCAAAAAAACCAAAAGCATGGATTTGAACGGGTTCATCCACCCATGTTCATGGCAGCATTATTTACAACAGAAAAGGAGGAAGCAACACAAGCGTCCATCAACAGATGATGAACAAAATGTGATGCTGTAGTAAATACACACATGTACACAAACACACACACACGCACAATGGGATATTATTCAGCTCTAAAAAAGAGTAAAATTCTAACACACAATATGAATGAAACCTCAGGACATTATGTTAAGTGAAATAAGCCAGACACAAGAGGACAACTATTGTATGATCCCACTTATAACATTTGCCCAGAATAGCCAGAATCAGAGAGACAGAAAGCAGAATCGTGGTGAACAGGAGCTGGAAGAGGGAGAATGGGAAGTCATTGTTTCCATTTGGGATGATAAAAAGGTTTTGGGTATAATATTGGTGAGGACAACATTGTGAATGTATTGATGTCACTGAACTGTTCACTGACAAATGGTTAAAGTAATCAATATTATGTTATATATGTCTTACCACAGTTAAAAAGAGAAAGTCCTTCCTCATTCCTGGGTCCCTGAGTTTCACTGTCTCAACTGGTTTTAATGCTTACACCTAGGATTCAGGCTGTCTGAAGTCCGCCTTTGTCTTTGGTGTTGGGACAGTTATGCTTTCCCGTTTGGTCTGTAATAGTGTCTCCTGGGGCCCAGGTGGTGACTGTGGTGTCTAGCCCTGCACCCCAGCTCACTGTTAGTGTCACTGTACCCTACTCTTGGCTTCGGTTTCCTCATATACAAACTGGATGAGATGGCTCCCACCTCCTGGGGCTGACTGAGAAACCTATGCAGTGATGTATGTGCCACAACAACACGGGGCCCGCCCACACTGTGCCGCTTCAGGTGTCATTGCAGTGACACCTTTATTATATGCTCAGATCCCCGTTTTTTTTTCTTTTTCTTTTTTTCTGATCTCTCCTTGCTGTTCCACTGCTCTGCCCATCCCTCTTCTAACCCCAGACCCTTGTCATCACAGTGGTCCTGTGACATTCCTTAGAGCAGGGGTGTCCAATCTTTTGACTTCCCTGGATCACACCGGAAGAACTGTCTTGAGCCACACATAAAATACACTAACACTAGCGATAGCTGACGAGCTTTAAAACATCACAAAAAATCTCATAATCTTTTAAGAAAGTTTACGAATTTGGGTTGGGCTGCATTAAAAGCTATCCTGGGCCCCATGTAGCCCACAAGCTGTGGGCTGGACAAGCTTGCCTTAGAGTCTAGACGGGCATCAAGTAGGCACCCAGCAGGCAGTGCTGTGACAGAGCTGCGGGATACTAGTGTCTCCCCTAAACCTCAGCACCTCCTTCCCCAGTGGTCCTCGCAGTTCCTAATCCCTTGAGACCAAAACACCAAGGTGGAGGGTGCGGGAGCGACTGCTTATCACTTATGCCCAAGGGGACACAGGAGGCCCTTCTTCTGCCTCAACTCACGAAATCAGGATTTTATTGCTTAAAAGACCTTGGGGAGCATGCAATTCAACCCCATGTTCTTACAGAAGAGGAAACATGCTCACTGCAGTAAAAAGCATTGCTTAAAGTTAGATAGCTCCTGGTAGCCTGGAGGAAGCAGACCCCTGCCTGCCCCCCTCCACTGGGTGAAGGCCTGGTGTATGTCCCAGCCAGTGTGCGAGCACTGTCCTCACTAGACACAGGGGCAGCATGGACTGTGGCACAGAAGACAAACTGCTGGGGAGGAAAAGGGGGAAGCAAGCAACCTGGGCTGAAGGAGATTTAATGAGAGGGGCCATGAATGGAAACCACTGCCCCAGTCGTTAAAGTGGAGCACTGTGTTCAGAAGCCAGGATAGCGCAGAACACTTTCAAAGAATACAATTTTGTACCCCTGGCTATGATTTTCTCTCTAGAGTAATGACCCCGGAGTTTAGAGATTCTTTTCTTCCTTTCTGATTGTAGTCATTGTGTGCAAACCTTTTCAGAAGGCTCTCCTGCAGAATTTAGTCTTGCACCCGCTCCTGTTTATCATTTGTGAGTTCATGTCTTAGTGATCTGGATTCTGCGTGCTGGTCAGAGTAGTTTTTCTTCTCTATGTAGGTGAACTGGAAAATAGGCCATAGGATCGTGGATTTTGGGGAGATGTGAGAGCAAAGGTAGGCTCGGTCTTCCTAGCCCTTTTGCAAATCAGACAGCTGAATGGTGAGGTCACAATTCTTGCTGCTTGGCCTCAAATTCCTTCCTCCCCCACCTCTTCTCCTGGGCCCACTCCTTTCCCATCACTGCTTCTCAGTCTTCTTTGTGCTGGGTGTTTGGAATGTGAAGAGGCAGGCTCTGCCCTCCAGGAAGTGAGAGCCCAGTGGGGAGATGCCCTGTGGTAATGGCAGCAATGGGCCACCAGAGGGTGACCAGTCCCACCCCTTGTGTGCTGGGGGAGCTGTGCATGCTGGGGGAACTGGAAAAGGCCTGGGAGGTTTTCACAGAGGAGGGGCTAAGCCTTACAGGGGACCCGGGAGCCTCCAGGTGCTTGGGCAGGAGGATACAGGCCAAGGGATGGCCCCGTAGGGTGGCAGCTGGGGTACCCTCAGGGATGCCGGTGGGCTGGCGCACAGAGCTGCAGTGCCACACTGATGAGGCCTGCGGGCAGGGACATGTGGGCCTGGGGAGCCAAGAGACCATGGAGAGGACTTTCACACAGCACGTGTTTAGGGCCTCTAGATTTAAGACGTCATGTGGAGGACGCAATAGCAACATGGCCGGAATGGACAACGTGGCTAGAATGGGGCAAAAGGATACTGCTATCCAGCCCTGCAGAGGGACAGATCTGGCCTGGAGAAGGGAGAACTGAGACCTCAGGACCTCTCAGCTGCTGAGGATAAAAAAAAGGGAGCCGCATCGTCCTAGCCCTCTGCCTGGGTGACTGGGGGAGAAATGAGCCAGGAGAGAAGTTAGGTGGTGAGCAGGGAGAGAAGAGGCCACCTGCATTCTCGGCCTGTCGAGTGCTGGGGACATGAGGGGCTCAGGAAAAGACTTGGTTTGGAGCTTTGCTGGAAATACAGATGCAAACGCCCACCCCACAGCAGCAGCCAAGGGTGCCCGAGGACCACCGGAGGATATGTAGGATGAGAGTAGGACCATGGTGAGGACCTCGGTGGGGGTACTGTTGTTCTGGGGAAGGAGGGAGAGAGGATGCACCATGATGTGGTCCGCAGTGGGAAGACCCAGAGGAGACAGACAGAGAAATCAGGAAATGTGAAAGAAGTGTTTGGTGGCAGCAGATGCTCAAGACAGTCCACCAGGTGGGGACTGCAGGAGGCCGCTGGTGGAGGTGCGTGACTCACAGCCGATTCATCAGGGGCGACGTGATGAGGACATTGCTCATCCCCGGGGAGGGGCGTGCAGCTGGGTCTGTGATGTGGTGGGTGAGTGAAGTCAGCATCTGTGTAACCCCTTGGTGTGACTTTTAGAAACTCTGATATACTTTCTTATTAAAACATTTTATCCATTCATTCTTGAAAAAATAGTTCCTGATGTAGATAAAAATAAGAGAGCTTGTTTTATTAAACATGACTGCAGTTATGCACCGGAGAGGACACTCTGAAGGGCAAAACCTCATATCAGCATCGGCGTGACGTCATTAGGATGCTCTCAACACAAGCTGGAGATTGCCGAATGGAGCTCTTGTATCTACTACCCTAGCTCTGCAGCAGAGGAGAATGAATGTAGGGAGGAAAAGCAAAATGATTCACAGGGAAAGTGTTACAAAGAATGTCTCTGTGAAAGGAAAATCAATCCTGGGGCCCCCACATCACAAGCTAAAGGGAAAAGTCAAGCTGGGAGCTGCTTAGGGCAAATCTGCCCCCCATTCTATTCAAAGTCACCCCTCTGCTCACTGAGATCAATGCAGATCTGATTGCCTCCTTTGGAGAGGCTAGTCAGAAACTCAGAAGAATGCGACCATTTGTCTCTCATCTACCTATGACCCGGAAGCCCCCTCCCCGCTGAAGACTGGAAAGTCTTCCCACCTTTGCTTCGAGTTGTCCAACCTTTCCAGACTGAACCAATGTTCATCATACATATGTTGATTGATGTCTTATGTCTCCCTAGAATGTACAAAAAACCAAACGGTCCCCTGACCACCTTGGGCACATGCTGTCAGGACCTCCTGAGGTTGTCACAGGTGCATGTCCTCAACCTTGGCATAAACTTTTTAAATTAACTGAGACCTGTCTGAGATTTTGGGGGTTCACATCTCCATTGCCCACCTCTCCCCCGTTACAGCCTCCAATAGCTACAGCCAGTGTGAGCACCAAAGAGTTTCAGGGAGTTAATGAAAGCAAACATGGAATCTATTCACTCAGCACAAAGACCCCAAAGGAAGAAAGGACACAGTGGAGTCAGAAAGATTTCTCTCAAAGTAAAAGCAAAGGCCTGGGCAGAAGACACAGGGCTCATGAATGCAGGCAGGCTCTGCAGGAAGCCGGGGATGGGGAGGGCAGGAGTGACTGCACGCAGTGGGAGGGGTGGGGAGGCTGCCCCTTCTAGGATGATTAAACAACAAGTCTCTCTCTCTCTGAGCTGCCTGCTGGCATCAAACAAAGTTAAACTCAATAAGGAAAATTTCTCTGTCACATATCACACAGCCAACGGGGCTGCCATTGAGGACCCGTGGGCTCTGCCACGCCCTAGACTCAGAATGCTTCCACACGGGGAAATCCTCATGAGATGCATGTGGCCAGGCTTCCTACGCTGTGCGCTTTATCTCAGCAGAGCAGGCCCAGGCTCGGCAGGGCCCGTGGGAGGGCAGGCCGTCCATCACCCCAATGTGCCTCCTCTTCTGGGTGAAGTCCCTGTTCCATCTGCCAGGCCCTGCATGCTCTGAAGCTGAGACCTGGTGAAGCAGCATGGCAGAGAAAAGGGAGGTTCCTACTCCATCTTGCCATCTCCTTGCAAAGCTTGGTCTTTGACTCTAGGTAAGAGCATCTAAAAATCCTTTAAATAGGACCAATGTTATTGAATTCACATCCATTTGGAATGAAGAACATTGTTTAGCCACATGTCTGACTTTAGAGCGTTGGTAAGGAAAACTTGGTAAGTCTGGTGAAAAATTAGAGAAAGATAGATGTCTTATATTCAAATTTTGAAGGGACCATCTAGTTACAGTAAAAAAAAAAAAAAAAACCAAAAAAAAAGGTCTCCTCCCTATATCTTACACTAAAATAAATCCCAGATCTATTAAAGAATTACTTAAAAAAAAAAACAAAACAAAAAAACCCCACAAAGCTGGCCAGGCACAGTGGCTCCTACCCGTAATCCCAACATTTTGGGAGGCTGAGGTGGGTGGATCACTTGAGCCCAAGAGTTGGAGACAAGCCTGAGTGTTGGGAACGGGCCCCCAAATCTGGCCATAAACTGGCCCCAAAACTGGCCATAAACAAAATCTCTGCAGCACTGTGGCGTGTTCATGATGGCCTTGGTGCCACGGCTCACCCAGGGTGGAGAACAACTTAAGGCGTTCTTAAACCACAAACAACAGCACGAGCGATCTGTGCTTTAAGGACCTGTTCCTGCTGCAGATAACTAACCAATGCCATCCTTTTATTTGGGCCCATCCCTTTATTTCCCATAAGGAATACTTTTAGTAAATCTTACGACTGGCTTGCTGTCAGTAAATATGTGGGTAAATCTCTGTTCGAGGCTCTTAGCTCTGAAGGCTGTGAGACCCCTGATTTCCCACTCCACACGCTATATTTCTGTGTGTGTGTCTTTAATTCCTCTAGCACTGCTGGGTTAGGGTCTCCACGACTGAGCTGGTCTTGCCACCTGAGCAACACGGTAAAACCCTGTCTCTACTAAAAATACAAAAAATTAGCCAGGAATGGTGGTGTGTACCTGCAGCCCTAGCTACTTGGGAGGCTGAGGTGGGAGAATCTCTTGAGCCTGGGAAGTTGAGGCTGGGTGACAGGAGTAAAAAACACTGCCTCAAAAAAAAAAAAATGCAAAACAAATTATAACAAAGGTGAACACTTATCTGGTGTCTGGATGGAGAATCTTTTTTGTTTTTTAAATATAAACTATGGAAGAAATAACACAGGAAAGATAGTTACAAAATATTTACAAATTGGCCATTCAAAAAGATTATAAAATTAAAAGGCAAAAAAAAAATATGGTTATCTTAAACAAGCAGAAAAAAGGTCAAAAGCCAAAATAAATACAATACCCCAATACTACCATTATGCTTACAGTAATAAATAAACAGAGAATCCAGCCCTGACAGTGAATGCAACATATTCCAGATTAAACTCATCAGTGCAGGGAAGACGTTTTTATAAGAATGTTCTGTACAGTTGACTCCCTGGGCACAATGTGGCCTAACACAAGTATATGTTGGGTTTAGGGTGGCAGAAAACAGGAAAAGGATGTGTTCATTCCAGGGCAGGGCTGTATTACTGCTGACAACACTGTGTAACTGACCATGCCTAGTTTCCATATATGAACACAAGGACAAACTAAACAAGATGTCAAGAGACAAGGACAGTCATCACACCAAGCAATGCCCACACCAAGCAATGGCTCTTCAAGAGGGACTAGGGAAGATGTTCAGGTCTGTGCAAATTCTAGCTTTGCTGGACAGAGCTGCAATCCACTGACCTCACCATTGCCCACCCTAGGTGGTGTCGGTCATTCATGGCCCATATCCAGGAATGGAATGAGAGAGCTGGAACCATGGATCTGCCAACTGACAGCCATGGAGTGATTCTTCCACTAAGAAACAGACAGTGAAAGCAAATGTTTCATTTTCTGATGCTGAGTACGTTCAAGCCGCCTCTTTGACAGCCAGGGAGTCCAAGGAGTTTTCATTTCTAAGATCTAGATGTATAAAAAAGAAAACCAAGTGAAGAGGTTTCTTCAGAAATGTCAGCAACAATTTCCTGTTGGATAGTTCTAGACTACTGGAGACTCTGGAGCCAGGCCATTTGGGCCAGGCTATAGCCTCTCTGTGATGTTTATTCTCTGGTACTTAACAGGTTAGTCTGGAGTTGACTGGGGATTGCTACTATAGATGTGAAAAGAATAAATGTTCTAGGCTATCTTGAGATTCGCTAATAAATGGTAGGCACTGGAGATAAGTGAAAATTTCATTGTCCTTCAAATCAGCCCTCTATTTGTGGCCAACCTGCCGCGTTTCGGGTTTGGATGATGTGGTTTCCACTGTTTACTTTGCTCTGTTCAGCAACCTGTGCCTACTGGTACCAGCTCTAACTGCCATGTGCTCTTTACCTGTCATGGCCCCAAGACAATCCCTGGGGCTGAGATGGTTGTGGAGGCACCAACAGGTTCACCCCACTGTGAAGGGCACACTGGTTTCCTTCCCAGGAAAACATGGGAGGAAGCACTTTGTGAGATTATCCTGGCAGGCATAGGATATATGATGCGCAACTAGAGCTACTTTCTGGAACCCCTCTTCAAGGTGCCTCTTTTCAGGCAGCAATGCCTGCATTTGTGTTTCTGATTTTTAAATGATCTCCACCAATAGACATTATATGTATATTACATTATATAGCATATTGTGGTGGTTAGTTTTATGTGTCAA
This sequence comes from Pongo abelii, assembly GCF_028885655.2. Lineage (NCBI taxonomy): Eukaryota > Metazoa > Chordata > Mammalia > Primates > Hominidae > Pongo > Pongo abelii. The sequence goes on from NC_071990.2 coordinate 168,516,562, forward strand.
CTTGACTGGGCTAAGAGATGCCCAGAGAGCTGGTGAACCGTGATTTCTGGGTGTGTGTGTGAGGGCGTTTCTGGAAGATATCAGCATTTGAATTGGTGGACTGAGTAAAGATCACCCTCCCCTATATGGGCAGGCACCATCCAGTCCACTGAGGGCTGGAATAGAACAAAAAAGCAGTGGGAGAGGAATCTGCTCCCTGTTGAACTGGGACATGCATGTTTTCTAGCCCTCGGAAATCAGTGCCTGGTTCTTGGACTGAGACTTAAACCATTGCTCTCCTCTCCCCACACCAAGTTCTCAGGACTTCGAATTCAGACTGAAACTTATACCACCAGCTTTCCTGGTTCTCAGGACTTCGAATTCAGACTGAAACTTATACCACCAGCTCTCCTGGTTCTCAGGACTTCCAATTCAGACTGGAACTTGTACCACCAGATCTCCTGGTTCTCAGGACTTCGAATTCAGACTGGAACTTATACCACCCACTCTCCTGGTTCTTGGGACTTTGAATTCGGACTGGAACTTATGCCACCAGATCTCCTGGTTCTCAGGACTTCGAATTCAGACTGGAACTTATACCACCCACTCTCCTGGTTCTTGGGACTTTGAATTCGGACTGGAACTTATGCCACCAGCTCTCCTGGTTCTCAGGCCTTTGGATTTGAACTGAATGACACCCCAGCCTTTCTGGTTCTCCAGCTTGCAGACAGAAGCTCCTGGAGCTTCTCAGCCTTCATACCCATGTGAGCTGATTCCTGTAATAAATCTCCCTCTAAGAAATGTAATCCATCCTGTTGGTTGTGTTACTCTGGAAAATCCTGAATAATACAGAATTTGGTACCCAGAAGTGGGATGTCCCTATAATAAAACCTAAGAATGGAGAAGTAGCTTTGGAACTGGGTAATGAGTAGAGGCTGGAAGAGTTCTGAGATACAGCTAGAAAAGGCCTATCTTGCCATGAACAGACCTTTCAATGTGATTCTGGTGAGGACTTAGAAAGAAAAGGAGAGCTGTAGAGAAGGCCTACATCTTCTTAGGGAATAACTAAGGAATCCTGAATGCTGACAGGAAGTCAGTATGGACCAGCCATCTCCACAGAAGCGGGCAGCGATTCTCCAAGGCAACAGAAACATGACCCTGCGGCCAACTCAGAGAGCATCAGGGTTGCCCATCCATGTCAGGCCAGCACAAGAGCCCCAGGGTAGAACGATTTAAAAGTAGCAGCCACTGGTGCCTGGTGACCTCAAGGGCGCTGCCTCACATCATGGGCTGCCCACTCTCCAGCACTGCTGTCCCTGGCTGTCCCGGGTACAGCTCTGCCTTGGGCAGACCCTGGTGCCCTGTGAGCCCCAGCAGTTGCCCTCTGGAGGGAGCAGGTGGCAAAGGCTGGCAGTGACTGCGTGGTTCTCTTTTCCCTACCATGGGGAGTGCAGGAGCCTTGGGGGTGTGGCTGCCCCTACCTAAATTTCAAAGGCTGGGGTCCAGGCACAGAACCACTGTGGGGCCATCCAACTACACTGGATTGGGTCACCCAAAACCGTGGGGGGCCACCCAAAGACGTGGGGCCAGGGACTTGGAGAGCCGACCCCTGCCCTGCAAAGCTCTGGGACAGGACCGCCAACTCGGTATGTCCAAAAGGCAGGACCCCTGCTCCAGTGGGTCTGGAGGGCACAGCATCTAGTCAAAGAGGATTATTCTGGAGTCTTGAGGTTCCATGTTATTTTCCCTGTTGAGTTTTAGACTTACTTGGGACCTGTTACTCCTTTTCTTTCCTATTTCTCCTTTTGGAAAGAAAATGTCTGTCCTATGCTGGTCCCACCACTGGATTTTTGAGGCACAGAGCTCATGTGGTTTCATAGGCTCACAGCTGGAGGGTGATTGTGGTCAGGATGAATTGTACCTTGGATCTCACTAATACAGAGAGATTGTAGAGATACTGACATTGGGGATCAGAGGAAACCATATGATTTGGATGAGATGTTGGGCTTTAGACTTGAGTTGATGTGGGAATGAAGCAGAGGCTATGGAAATGGGATGAATGTGGGAAAGATATGAATTTTAGGGACTGGGGTGGAACGCTATAGACTGTGTATGTTCCCCCCACTAAATTCATATGTTGAAACCTAACCCCCAGTGTGATGGTTTTAGGTGGGGCCTCTGGGAGGTGATTAGGTCAGAAGGGTGGAGCCCTCATGCATGGGATTAGTGCCCTTAGAAATGAGACCCCAGAGAGCTCATTCATGCCTTCCATCAAGTGAGGACACAGCCAGGAGATGGCTATGAACCAGGCAGCAGCCCTTCCCAGGCACGAAATCTGACACAGCCTGGATCTTGGACTTGTGGCAGAACTGTGAGAAAAAGGTTTCTGTTGTTTAGAAGCCACACAATCTATGATGTTCTGTGATATCTGCCTGAATGAACTAAGACACGTATCGCATCATATTACAGCATACTGTTCTGTTCTGTTCTATCTAGGTGATAATACAAAAGAAAATTAAGGTTAAGATAAAATTAAATTAAATGCAATTGTGTCAGCTGCTATGAAGATGAGAAATGGCTGTGTAAATGCACCTTAGGAAACCACTGTGTGGGGGACGTAGTGGATGCTGCCCTGACCGTGCAGTGCCAATAGCTCTGCTGCCACAAGCCCATGGGACCCTGGCTTCTGCACACACCTCTGTGGGGGGCTGAGCATATGCAGACGGCTTTGGTGACCTGAAGGCCTGGCAGTCAGAGGCTCGATGATGCTTTGTGTTTGATGCAGCGCAACTGGAGGGATTTTGAAGACTGAGCTGACAGACACACTTTAGCCTGAGACTTACCAGCACTGGAGAGTGTGGGCTGTGCTAAACTCAGTCTCCCCCACTGGGCAGCCATTGCCTGAGACTTCCTTTCTTTACCCCCAAAAAGGCTATTGAGCCTGAAATTATATCCCGAGCAGTCTCCCGGATGCAGAATAAAAGTCCTTCTTCCCACAATATCTTTTAGCTTTCAAAGGTTTAATTCATAGTAAAAAACAGGCTTCCATGAGCCATTCTGTTGCTAAACTTTTGGGGGGCAAATTTTTACAGTTAATTACTCCACAAATAAAGGAAGAGAAGAAAACCATAAATAATAATAAGAAAAGTTAACCACACTGATTACCATAATGGGCATGGCTCCCCAAAAGGTGTCTTTTTATTCTTCTATACTCAAGTATTTTTAAAAAGACTGATATGGTTACTTAGCTGACTTCCTTAATAGAGAATCTTTGTGCAGAAAAATCTTAAGCCCATTACTCTTAAGTACTTACACTGCACAGGTATTAAAGATGATAAGTAATGAAAAAAATCTATTTCCTCCTTTTTGAATATCTGTAATTCAAGAAATGCAACTCTGGTAATAAACACATAGAGGACTCCACCATACAGAGGTGGGTGTATCTGTAATGAATCAGATGCCTGTTAGATAAGGGTGATGTTTACCTGAAATGCAAGAGACAGAGTGAGATTGTACCTTACAAAGGGCTTGAGAAAGACAGAAGTCAAAGATGGCTTAAGCAGCAGACATTTTCATTTTGTTTGTCATCTTATGCAATTAAATGGGAAATGAATCCCTTGAAGAGTAAACACCTTAAGTACAATGAGCAGGGATGTAGCTTCTTGCTGAAGAAATGCAGGGAGTCTGTCATCTGGTGAGGATGGAGCTGGCCCAGGGAGGCCTGGGGACCCTGGGAGTTATCTTGGGATAAGCACAGGATTCTGACCTTCACCACTTCCAAACAATATGCTTTTGAGTAATTTTGCTGCCTTGTGCCTTAGTTTCATCATTCGTAAATAAAGATGATGATTTATAAAAATACAATAATAATAACAGTCCTTCCCTCTTAAGAGAGGGCAAAATTGTGCTTAGAATTTTCCTTACTTTTTTCTCCCCTGGGAATCTGAAATCATCCAAATGGGAATCAAATGACATAAATGAATTACCATATTATGGAAATACAATCTGTTCAAGCTACCAGATTGATCGGAGCTGAGTTTCTGAGTGACTCAGTGCCTTCTAACAAAGCATCTCAGCATAAGAGAGGAAAACAAATAAAGAGGTGCTGAAAATAACATTCTGGGGTTTGGAGCCAGGCGGGCTAACTCCGAGGAGGTTCTACTTCAAGATGCTGTCATTGATACCTGTCTATGCGGGTCACACTACATACAGCTCTGCATTCCCAGTGCCTCTGCAGTGATCCCATCTTACAGGACGTGCTCCACTGCTTACAGGAAGGACAGAGGGGTCTTTGACATGTTGCCAAGCTTGGACTGTGCTGCCTAGGCCCATTCCAGCATCTCCTGACTGCCGTGGGTGCCGTGAGAGTGACCCACCACACAGCCGCCAAAAACACACACCAGCATAATCATTAGTGACTTGACTTGCTTAAACAGAGAGATTCTGCTGGAATGATTTTATTTTCTCCTTTACAAACAACTGAACACAGCTTATTTCCTTCCAGGAAGGGAATGCATATCTCCTCTAGGCTGAGAAAGTTGACTTGCAGGGAAAATGCTTGAAAACTAGTTAGGCATGAAAACCCAGGTGCAGTCCTATCAGAAAAATCATCAGTATCAAGAAATATTTCACGTAAGCAGCTCATTCCACATTGTGAAGAGTGCCTACCCAGATGAAGGAATTCCACACAGTGAGCCCTCCTGCAGAAGGGCGCGTCTGTGTTCTCCATGCAGGCACCGGCCACCTTTAGTCATGAACGTGATCACAGGCCTTTCATATTGTAACTGGAGGTATTACAGCTGAACCAAGACATCATTCTTTCTAACCAGGTGGCATCTAACTTCCTCCCCACATCCCTACTCAGCAGAACTAAACAAAACCTCAACCAGGAAAGTCCTAACACAGCTCCAAAGCCAAGCAGTCTTCGTGGAGAAAAGGGCTGAAGGTGAACACAGCTTACACTTCCCGAGACTTTGCTTGAGCCGGCAGCACTCTGCACACTCTAACAAGGGAGAGCCTCACATCGGCAATGATGTGGGGCAGTTATCTATTAATACATCCTATCCCACTTTCAGCAAGGGGACACTGAGGCCAGGAGAGGCACCCCAAGATGACACAGCTCGTGGGGTTAGAGCTGGACTCAGCTCCAGGGTCTGGACTTGGTGTTCCCGGCCCCTGTATCAGGGATTCTCCATGTTGGCAGTGCCCTAAAGACACTGGCAGAGGCAGCTTTCATCAATTCTCACGCTCAGACCGACCAACTTAGAGTCTCCCAGAGGGGTCCCAGGCATCAGCATTTTGTGAAAGTCCCCCAGGCCACTCCAGCTTGCAGCTGAGGATGAAAACTACTGCTCCATACAATACAGCCCATCTCTTAAGGTGCGTGACCAGCCCTGTTTGATGAAGATGAGGCTTGGTTCATTCTTGGTCTCACGGTTGGGAATACGTTTCTTTGCAATACATCCTTTTAAATCAAGTTCCCTTGCAATACGAAGTGGGGATATTACCCTTTGGAATTCATTTTATGTGGAATGCACTATATAGAACTGTTACCTGTAATAACTCCACGTTGAGTCATGAACATGGAAGCTTTGTCAAGTTAAAGGAGTCGAGCACATTTAAGGCATCCTTAAGTACTGGAGCGACAGGCAGCACCGCCAGGTCAGAGGGAGAGGAGCAAGGTTGCGAGTGCACCCCAGCAGCATGGCCCCCTCAGCAGCTGCACAGATGACCTCCCTCAGAAATGACCCGCCCCCTCTCTAAAGGAAAGAGGCGGGTGCCCAACGCTCCAAACTTGTTTGGAGATCAAATGGAGCCATCAGAAGCCATTATCCTCCGAGGTGAGCTGGAAGGAATCCCACTGACAACCCTCACTTCCAGGCATAGGACGATCAGCCATGGTTTGGAGAAATGAGCTGGAGTTTCAAAATGACTTCTGCAGGTCTCCCACCCCCTTTCATTTTTCTTTTTCAAAACATTTGACTATTCACGTGCCTGGCATCCTCCCTGGACGGCCGCCTGGGCTTTCGGGGTTTTGCTGTCAGCACGTGGAGAGCATCCCTGCGGCTGTTACCATGCGTTCCTTCTCTCTCCTTATCATTCTTCAGGATGATTAATGATCTCACAAATCAGGGATATTATGAGGGTGGAGAACGGGTTAGGAGATACTTGAACAACTTAGGCTAATGGAATGCAGAGGTGTTAGAGCTGAGACAAACTTGGAGGTCCCTTGAGTCAACTCTCTTCTTTCAAAGATGAGGAAGAAACAAGAAACTAAGGTTTTGGGCCAGCAGGTGTCCTTGCCCAGGCTAAGTGCTACTTAGTACCAGTTAGTGCTAGTTAGTACCAGGCCTCCTCTCCACATAACTCTGCTGCATCACGGTTAGATCCAGGGACCTAACCTACTTCGAAGTATGCAAAATATTATTTGCAAAGCTTTTCTATTTTTCTCTTCAGAAAATAAATTCCAATGAAATTTTTGGAAAAAAAATCTATTTTTTAGTGATGGATCATTATGGAAAGCTGAAACCATATAAGATGTAAAACAATGATTAGTTGTTCCTTAAAGTTGACTTTTAAGGAACACAAGGAAACAAAAATGTTTCTATTCTTCTATGTTTATATGGCTTTTTTTTTTTTTTTTTTTTTTTTTTTGACAGGGTCTTGCTCTGTCACCCAGGCTAGAGTGCAGTGGCACAATCACAGCTCACTGAAGCCTTGAGATCTTGGGCGTAAGCAATCCTCCCACCTCAGCCTCCCAAGTAGCTGGGACTACAGGTGTGCGCCACCGTATCCAGTTAATTTTTTGACTTTTTAAATTTTTTGTAGAGATGGGGTCTTAACATGTTGCCTAAGTCTTGAACTCTGGGGCTCAAGCAATCTTCCCACCTCTGCCCCCTAAAGTGCTGGGATTACAGGTGTGACTACCACAGCCAGCCACATGGCTCATTTTCATAGTATAAAAATAATTTTAGCTACTCAAGCATATTGTTCCAAAATATTTTAAAAATAACTTTATATTACAAAAAAATCAGATATATTTTATTTCTGTTGAAAACTTGCAGTAACAGAGTATAGGGAAGAAGACAACAGCTAGCCCCAATCCTGTAAGTTGGCCCTTCACTTTGGCATGTTTGCTTCTGGCACAATGTCCATCTCGTGTGTGTACACACAAATATACACACCTCACTACTGCTCAAGTCACTCTTACATTTAACGATACCATGATTATTCTGTACACAGAGTTTTATGTCCAGCCTATTCCACGTAACCATGGATCAGGAGCCGTTTCTCAAGGACACCGTGGATTGGATTATAAACAGCCGTGGATACTTGCGTCAAGGAGAGTGAAGTCATCAAGATGGAGAGTTCTGCACTTGAGCTAAGAGGCCAAGGTCAGCCCTGAGGGAGTCCAGGCTTAGCGACGACTTAAACAGAGAGCAGCTTCCCGCTCCTCCATTCCACCGTATTCCCACAGAGCAGAGCGAGCAGGCACAGATTCCAGCTGCACTCCCACTTTGCCTCCCTTTCCTTCAGTGGCGGGGGGGAGGTGAGACCAACTTTGAAGGGAAAGAAGGAACCGTTAACGCTTGAAGGAGAAAAGAAGCTCTTCTGGGTCACTCCTGGTGCCCTGGAGAGGTGAACATGGAACCGGCTGATGGACAGTAGGACAGTGTGTGGCCGAGGACAGGCTGGAGAGCTTCCCGCATCCACCTGCCTTTGTCTTAAACCACAGGAAGATGCCTCATCTGTGTTTGAAAGAAAATCTCAATGCCTCGAGGATGAAAGAGTGGGTTTTAGGAAAGGAACGTATTATCCAGCAGCTGTTCATTTTAAAAATAACAGCTTTTTGGAGATATAATTCACATTCCATATGATATGCCCATTTAAAGTGTACAATTCAATGATTTTTAGGATATTCACAGAGTTGTGTACCATCAATGGGTTTTAAAGCATTTTAATCACACCAAAAGCAGCTCCAGACCTGTCTGCACTCAGTTCCCACCTCTCTCACCCCCCAGCCTAGGAAACCACTCATCTACCTTCTGTCTCTAGGGTCTGCCTCTCCTGGACTGTCACATGAGTGGAATCTTAACCCGTGCGGCTTGGTGCCTGGCTGTTCCCGCTGAGTACACTCTTTCCAGGCTTCACCCATGTTGGAGCGGGCACCAGTACTTGATTTCTTTCTATTGCCCAATATCATTCCATTGAATAGATAGACACTTTATTTTTCCATTTCCCAGACAGTGGACATTTGAGCTCTTTCCCTTTTTTTGGCTACTGTGAATTGGCTGGTGCTGCCATGAACACTCCTGTGCTAGTTTCTGTGTAGACAGCTGTGTTCATTTCTCTTGGTGAACCGCCTAGGAGTGGACCAGTGAGGTCGCATGGTAATCTCTGGTCAACCTTTCGAGAAACTGCAAGAACAGTTCACTGTGTTGGCTTTCAGATGATCCTGCACTAATAGATGTCTAATTTAACTTCCTATTTTGAAGAGATAACTGAGATAACTGTAACTGAAGAGATATAGGCCAATGGAACAGAACAGAGCCCTCAGAAATAATACCACACATCTACAAACATCTGATCTTTGACAAACCTGACAAAAACAAGAAATGGGGAAAGGATTCCCTATTTAATAAATGGTGCTGGGAAAACTGGCTAGCCATATGTAGAAAGCTGAAACTGGATCCCTTCCTTACACTTTATACAAAAATTAATTCAAGATGGATTAAAGACTTAAATGTTAGACCTAAAACCATAAAAACCCTAGAAGAAAACCTAGGCATTACCATTCAGGACATAGGCATGGGCAAGGACTTCATGTCTAAAACACCAAAACAATGGCAACAAAAGCCAAAATTGACAAATGGAATCTAATTAAACTAAAGAGCTTCTGCACAGCAAAAGAAACTACCATCAGAGTGAACAGGCAACCTACAGAATGGGAGAAAATTTTTGCAATCTCCCCATCTGACAAAGGGCTAATATCTAGAATCTACAATGAACTTAAACAAATTTACAAGAAAAAATCAAACAACCCCATCAAAAAGTGGGCAAAGGATATGAACAGACACTTCTCAAAAGAAGACATTTATGCAGCCAACAGACACATGAAAAAATGCTCATCATCACTGGCCATCAGAGAAATGCAAATCACAACCACAATGAGATACCATCTCACAGCAGTTAGAATGGCAATCATTAAAAAGTCAGGAAACAACAGGTGCTGGAGAGGATGTGGAGAAATAGGAACACTTTTACACTGTTGGTGGGACTGTAAACTAGTTTAACCATTGTGGAAGACAGTATGGCGATTCCTCAAGGATCTAGAACTAGAAATACCATTTGAGTCAGCCATCCCATTACTGGGTATATACCCAAAGGATTATAAATCATGCTGCTGTAAAGACACATGCACACATATGTTTATTGTGGCACTATTCACAATAGCAAAGACTTGGAACCAACCCAAATGTCCATCAATGATAGACTGGATTAAGAAAATGTGGCACCTAGACACCATGGAATACTATGTAGCCATAAAAAAGGATGAGTTCATGTCCTTTGTAGGGACATGGATGAAGCTGGAAACCATCATTCTGAGCAAACTATGGCAAGGACAGAAAACCAAACACCGCATGTTCTTACTCATAGGTGGGAATTGAACAACGAGAACACTTGGACACAGGATGGGGAACATCACACACTGGGGCCTGTGGTGGGGTGGAGGGACAGGGGAGGGACAGCATTAGGAGATATACCTAATGTAAATGATGAGTTAATGAGTGCAGCACACCAACATGGCACATGTATACAACACATGTAACAAACCTGCACATTGTGCACGTGTACCCTAGAATTTAAAGTACTAAAAAAAAAAGTTCACTCTAAAAAGCGTGGGTTAAATTATGTTACAATTGATAACACTGAACTAAAAACTCAAGTGCCTACAATAAACTAGAATGTCTCACCTAAGATAAGAATTACTGGGACATCTTGTTTGAAAAGTCATATATCTAGGCCTTGTTTCTAAAAGATGATGATTCAATAGGTCAGGAGTGGGGCCTGGATCTGTATTTATAACAGTACCCTCCCCGCCCCCAAACACACAGACAATTCTAATCAGGTCTAACCAAAGTGGTCACCTTCTGCATTTTCTTACCATTGGTTGTGCTGATAAATGTCAACCAGATTTCTCTCCCCTATAGAATTTTCACCTTAAGTTCCATGGACCTTCTAACTCACTTGGAAGAGCTCTTTTCCTCCTTTGTATACCTAAGTGGTTTAAAGTCTGTACATATTGGTCTATGCATTTTTTGTCCTTATTGTTGGTGACAGGTCCTTCCCAACATATATCTCATTTCCTTAGCTAGACGGCAAGTGACTTGAAGGCAGAGAATGACATATTTGTACTGCTCCCCTGCCTGTAGTTGCTAGGGACACTGTTGCAAGACCTAAAAGTTCAAGTGCCGCCTTGACATCTCAGAGCCTCACGGGGCCCCAAGGCCTCCGCATGAGCTCCCTGCTCTGCCAAGTGTGCCCCCCGCCCAGAGAGAAAGTCTCCCTGCCCAGCTGGTTTCCCCATAAGCTGGACCAGCTGCCCCCATCCAGCACCCACCCTAAAAGGCTTCAGTTCCCTGCCAGCCCACAGAATCATTCCAACAAGCCAGCCACACCTTCTGCAGGAACCAGGGGCCACGTGACCCTCCCGTTCCTAGGAAGCCTGCCTCTCACCGTCTCGGCACCTAAGTGCTGCCCCTGTGAGGCTCTGTGTGGCACGGGGTGCCCTCCTCCCCAGGGGGTCAGTTTATGTAACTAATAAGCTGCTGTCAGTTCATCTGTCCAGTGCCCGGCTCTGTGTGTTCAATCATCTTATGCTGTTTAGGGCAGGGGGAAGTTCCCTCTCTCATCAACAGAGTGAATAGGAGGTGATCAGAACAGATACAGTAGGTGCCCAGCTAGTGACAGGCTTAAAGACTATGAGCCTGGAACGGAGATTCTGGATCACATTCTAACTCTTAATGCTGCACTAGGTGCTCATCCCTCACGTGCAGGATGGGCGTGCAGAGGAGCTGGGCAGAAATCAGTATTTCTAATGCCCAGCCACTGGGTCAACAAAGGAAAACAACCCAACCCAACCATGAGTCACATTGTATTTAAAACCGAGTGAGGCCGTCGGCCGGCCGGTATCGAGGCTGGTTTTTCAGGCCCCATCCAGCCCGACAGCCTGCTCGCAGCCTGCTGCTCTGCTTTCCAAATGCCGCTCCATGGCAGAACATATGTGGGAGAATGGTATTTACGCAATACAGCTCTTCTCTGACAATTGTGGAAACTCTGCAGGGGTATTTTAAATATTCATGGAAATGTTTATACAGTTTATTATCAATCAGAGAGTATCAATCAGTGCTCATTTAGAGACATCTTCAGAAATCGTGAACATTAAATGGAATGAATATTTCCTCAAATAACGGAGTAGAAATTGCAGTTACCTGTCTCCGAAGCAGCCGGCCGTTCTGAAGCCCTTACCTTTTAGGGTGGCTTTCTTAAGGACCTTCATGGCATAGAGCTGCCCAGCGTCGGACCCCTTCACCTTCCTCACCAGGAACACCTTAGCAAGAGAAAACGGAACATCAGAAACCAGTAAGACTTGAAACTCGCTTTCCATATTGGATTTGACAAGGGGATACACAAGGAAGTTTAGAGCATTTTCAATAAAACAAGTACACTGTAGAAAATTTAAAATTTTCTCCAACGTCAAGCCTTCTGGAAAATGCTCTAAGTTCCTATGGCTCTGCGGCAAACATCACTATGTGTCTGTATGAAGAAGCGTCGTTTGTTTTTGGTATCATTAACTTTGCATTTTATATCAGAAATAATACCACCCCTTGTTTTGAAGACCAGCTGTTTAGAAAAACAAACAGGAGTTTTAAGGGAGATCCTTTGGTTTCAGTATCCCTCTGTAAATCCCTACTGAGAGACCACGCTGAAAGGTATTACCAATCACACAAAACAGGCTCTATCCGATTTTCAAGAAAAGCTACTTTCTCTTACTTGAACTGTCTTCACTCAAATTTTAGCTGTGAGTAGCTTAAGAGTTCTTTCTAACTGGCTCTTAAATATACTTATGGATATTTGGCAATGCTTTCTGAAATACATTTTGATGTGTATCACTGAGAAAAACAACAAAAAAAGGTCATTGAGAGCTTGAGTTTAAATTTGTATTAGTGATTTTTTAACAAACTTAGTAAATAAAACTGGAGTTCCTTTGTATAAAAAAAACTTCCACGCAAATTAAGAAAATAGTACTTGATTTTCCTAAAAGTGTTTTCCAATAGATGCAAATATCTGCTTGCATGATGGAGATGACACAGGCACACGGCGCACTGGTGTGGCTGCCCATGCGGTATGGCTGGAAGGCCAAGGTGGGGTGGCTCCTTCCCAAAACGTCACCTTTACTAAGCCTCAAAAAGCCAGAAAGACTGGCCACTATAGATGTTCTAGTTCCATGGAAACTCCAGGTGGCCCACGTGAGCATCCGTGTGGAGCAGCAGCCTCACCTGCCATGGGCAGAGGGACGTGGCTGGGACCTTTGCCCTCTTGGCTCCCCCCGAGACTGGAGAGGCAATGTCTAGACACTTACCGAGTGCAGGGGCTCTAGGAGCACGGGCTGCTGGGGCAGCCAAACTGGAGGGAGACCAACCAGCGTCTATTCTAGAGGCACAAATAAAGAGGGACCGGGAAGACACAAGATCCCAGCACAGGCATGTGGATTCACAGAGTTGCTGTATCAGTGTCATGTTCTCACCATGTGCCCCTGAAGTGATTCCTGACCCCACTGCTGCCCTGCCATCCATCCCGATCACTGTCATTATTGAATCACAGCCCCTCCCCAAGTGGGGAATCTTCTAGACGATGTCCATGGGAAAGCACCCCAGCACCCCTACCCAGGGTACAGGACGGTACAGCATCATCCTGTGCGATGAAATGCTGCCTCTCGGACACGATTAGGTCCCAGGAAGTCACAGGCAATTAGAAAGAGGCTTCCCTCTTCTCCTGGGTTATGGACTATACCGTCACAGACAGTTAATATTCATCTTTGGGAGATGTGTGGAGTGGGAGTGTGTGTGTGTATGTGTGTGTCCCCAAAGCTGGATAAACAAGCTTGTGGTGAAGCCCTGGGGTGATAGCTGGGGCATCAACCTCACATGCACTGTGGTGGGAGACACAGGCACAAGCCCTTCTCCGGGCTCAGGGTCCCATGGCTGTTGCTGGCAGACCCACTGTAGCCCTGGAAGTTACTGCACATGGAAGGACTCTGCCTCAGGGTGTTCCCTCTGTGCAGTGGGCGAGCTTCCTGACAGGCAGGTAGAGATGTGAAGGCAGTGGTTTGAGGACAGGATTTTTGCAGAGAGAAAAACATTAGTGCTTAACTCTCGAGATCTTCTGCTTTGAATCATGGGAAAGTCACATGCCATGCACAGTTTTAGCTTCCATCTGATGCAACTCCTTTCATTTCTCCAGCCCGTCGGTGTGCGTAATGATCCTAGGTTGACTTGATTAGCAGTGCTGTAGAGATCAGGACCAGCCAGGACAGTGCAGGGAGGAGGCAGGCGCAGCCCTGGAGTCCAGGAGCTGGGCAAGGCTGCGTGAGCATCCCGGTGCCGGAGAGGCCACACTGGCAGAGAGGAACCTGGGTCCCAAAAAAGTCGGAGGGGGTGTGGAACAAGGGACAGTTGTGTTTGTGGCAGGGACGCCACATTTTCCCGGCATCCTGCAGGTAAGTTGGGCAGTGTCACCAGCGAGGGCAGGGGTGTGCCTTCCTGGCCCAGGCAATGAAGAGCAGGTGCAAAACATTCCAGCTGCCACTCCTTGCTGTGGCAACTGAGGACACCTGGTGCGCGACAAACCGGGCAGCCTGGTCACTGAGTCACTGTGTGGAGGATGGAAGCCTTGGGTGGTTGCTCCAGCCCATGGTGGACTTTGGTAGGGTGACAGATGAATCTATCCATTCCATTACGTTGAAGCTGACATGTTAGCTCCCAAAATGAGGCATTCTTATAATCAGAAAACAAAGGGCCAGGTTCAGTGGCTCACACCTGTAATTCCAGCACACTCGGAGGCTGAGACAGAAGGATCTCTTGAGGCCAAGAATTTGCAACCAGCCTGGGCAGCATAGCAAAACCGTGGGTCTAGTAAAAATAAAAATAAAAATTAGGGCTGGGTGCGGTGGCTCATGCCTGTAATCCCAGCACTTTGGGAGGCCGAGGCGGGTGGATCACGAGGTCAGGAGATCGAGGCCATCCTGGCCAACATGGTGAAACTCCGTCTCTACTAAAAATACAAAAGATTAGCCAGGTGTGGTGGCGGGCGCCTGTAGTCTCAGCTACTCGAGAGGCTGAGGCAGGAGAATGGCGTGAACCCGGGAGGCGGAGCTTGCAGTGAGCCGAGATTCCGCCACTGCAGTCCGGCCTGGGTGAAAGAGCGAGACTCTGTCTCAAAAAAAAAAAAAAAAAAAAGAAAGAAGGAAAAAATAAAAATTAGTTGGGTGTGGTGGTGCGTGCCTGTAGGCCCAGCTATTCGGGAGGCTGAGGCGGAAGGATCGCTTGAGCCCAGGAGTTCGCAAACAATAAGCTCCCTCTTTCAAAATGCGAGGACCGTGAAGAAAAAGGAGGCAGGTACATGACCGATTTGTGTTTGGATGGTCCAGTCTTCGCAATATCCTGAGTGGGTCCGTACTTTCTATACCTCTGCACTCAACCCCTAACCCATAAGAAGTACGACTGTATAAACTCAAAGAGCAGAGAGGAAGCCCCATTCCACTCAAGTCTGAACTGAAGACCAAGTCCGCATGGGGCAGCCGCCAGTTAAGATTTGATTTAAATGATGTCAAATTTTGCATAGGTCTTGACACATGAAACTTTTCTCTCCTGTATGTTAGGCCTTGAAGACGAGATGACTGATGGTCATGGCTGATGTTCATGCTTATCTGTTTTGAAGAGAGAACCCTACTTTTGTTTTTTAAAAGAACGGAAAAAACTCCATCCTAACAATGTCTGCCAGGCTTCTCTGTGGTGCCAGTTGCTGCGAATTCCTGCAGTAGGTGCTGCCTGACTCGCAAGCACAGGACCCAGCGGAGGGGAACGGCACCTTGAGACGAGCAGCAAAATACAGCAAAAATGCAAAAATGATTTCGGTAATGAGTGCAGCAACTTGCTGGTCTGCGACAGGGATCTTGACCCTTGGGCGCTGTGCAGTTTCCTCTCCCTCTCTGCTGTCATTCCTGTCATTGAAGATCAATTTTAATGTAGTGGAATTTAATAAGTTCCAAAACAACACTGTAACTTTGAGCTAACGCAGGCACTGGGTCTTTAATACTTAACCCAGTGGGCGCTGTGTGTGCCCCCTCATTTCATTTTTAGAACTGCCTCTCCAGCAGCTTGGCGTGCTGCATTGCAAAGACGCTGTGAGAACCGCGACCTGGCAACAGGTGCGATGTCACTCTGAACTGCTTCATGATGTCATGGATATCACTGTGATCTGCTGATTCTCTCAGCAGAATTCTCAGCTCTCTCTCAGAACTGGAGGGTTGCTGTTGGGCTGCAAAATCCTTCGAGCAGGAGCCAAATGCCCGTGTGTACTTCCGCGGACTATTGGGTAACAGACGCCCCCAAAAGGAAGACACTTAAAGACATGTTCTTATCATGCTACCAGCAAAGTCAGAGAAAGCAAGGATTTTTTAAAAACTTTGGTTTGGTTCCTTTTTAGAATGCAGGAATCATAACCTACAGTTCATTCCCCAGAATATTTTAAAGGAAAAGAGGTTTCCTATCCTATTCTGGGCACTTATGCGAATAGGGGAGCTCCAGGAGCAGGTGAGGAGGCGGGACCAGGGCAAAGCTGCTTTCCCAGCCCCGGGGTGGTTCCCACACCTCCCTCCTCTAAGCTCGCAGGGAACACTGTGTCTGCACCCCTCCTTTCAACACTGAACAAGCTTCACCATCTTTCATTGCTTTCCTGATTCAGGCTTTAAATTGCTTTTCATTTTGAGGATAAGGCTGTTTTCTGTGCTTTTCTCTGGTCCGAAGCACCACCCATGGCCCTGCTCTCTAGATAGCAATGAAATCATGATGGCTTCGCCTGCAGGACTGAGCTCAGAGCTCAGAGACGCTTCCCGCTGGTGGTGAATGTGGCTTCTGCCACAGGAACAAGCTTATTACGGCTGACCAGGCAAAGAGCAGTGGCTTCGGAGAGCCTAAGCGGCTCACACAGGCAGGCAATGGGACAAGTCACTCAAATGGCTCCTGGCGCAGTCTGAAGTCAGGAGCTGGCACCAGTGCAAAAGTCTAAAGGGAAGAAACTGCATGTCATACATTTCTGCGTCTCCAATGTCATCATTAAATAAGAGAAAGAAGGGAGTGGCTCAGTGACAGGCAACTATGAGCCCTGTTGAAGGACTCGGCTCCTAGGCAAGGCCCGTCCCGGGACACTGCATCCAGATTCACACCAGGTCTTTGCTCTTTGGAGCGGAGGCAGGAGGTGGAAACCTGAAGAACAGGTGCTTTCTGCAGAATGAGAATATTCAGTGTTGTCCTTCTGTCCCTGGTAGGTGCAAAAGGGAAGACGACTCTTGCATAAGGTTGTGTTATTTGCATGTGGAGAGGGAGGAATACAGTAACATGCGGCATTAGAACACACGGCTTCTCGCCCTCTTGTCATCAGTTTTGCTTAAATTAAAAACACCACAAACAAACCTATGTGGACAAATATAATTTGTATCTGTGACTCTCTAGTGACTGATATTAGCTCCAACCTTCCCTGGAAATGTCTGAGCAACACTTTCGAGAATAGTATCTCTTCTTTCCAGAGTCCAGCTCGCATCAATCCATGGAGCAGACCTAAGCCTCCCTTCCCATGCCAGCCCCAGCCTGGACCTGCTGCCCCGCCCCTCACACCAGCTTTGGACAGACATTACTGGAGTTGGCCCATTCTGTAATCCCTGGAGTTCAGACACCCATGGGCGCTGCCACTGCCTCATCCTTCTCTTTCCGCTACCTACTACTGTTCTTGAAACTTTATTTTTTAATTCCTCATATAATAAAGACACAAGTAAAGATAAAATTAGAAGTGGTGAAAGGCTGGGAAGGAAAGGGACAGAGTGTTATGAACATTATCATTCCAACGGGATTCTGCCAAACACCATGATTTCACTTGTTTTCCAAAACATGTTTTTTTAAAGCAAAATTAAAATTCAAAATTGGAAATCTGAACGAGGGAGCTGGAAAAGCCTCTCTCCTTTCATCTTTAATACCCCAGTTCTGTGAGGAGGACATTGGTAAGATTCACTCTGTAACAGAGCCGGTCAACCAAAGCCCCCCAGACACTTCCTGGGCCGCTCCCGCGGGACGTATTCCAGCACTCCTTCCCTCCAGATAAAGATGATTCGGCTGATTCTGTGCTTCCACAGGTGGAATCTGTTCTCAAGAAACAACACATGGGCAACACCCTTGAAAGGTGGAAAAAGGAAAGAATGCTTGCTTGTCTCTGTTTTCAAATCATGGAGAAAATTATTCTCCTCTCTCTTTTTTCTCTACATTTCTAATTAATAGTGAGGCATTCCACTATCACATTAGGCAGGCTCTGCCTTCTGTGATTTTGTGCTTTTTGGTAATGGCTATTAACATCATGAGAAACTGAAATCTTCATCCCCCTATTTCATAAACACCATATCAACTAGCCACATTAAATAGATATTTTTGTAGGCCCAAAATATTGCTGGTAATTTCCTATGGTTTAATCTAACGTATTTTGTGTATACATCATATAAACACATGTTCCTTCCACATTACCACGTACAAAAGAGAAAAAGAAAAGAAAAAGACATTCTACATTACAAGCACGACAACAGATAAATTTTGCAAACAATCCAGTTCATGCAGTCTATAGGATTATCCAGAACACGAACGTACTATTCATTCTACACTTAAATTAACAGGAGCCACATGAATTTTGGCACAAAGTCACGTGAAGAATGCAAAGATTTGGTAAATGTCTACATACCACACAAAAATAGTTACTTTAAAGAGCCAGGCTGTTCTGCTTACATGTAAGGAATGGTTGGCTTCATGGTTTATTTCAGGCCCTTATGTTCTAGAAATCAAGTTGTCAGAGCCTATATATTTCTAACAGCTAACCCAAGGAAGCAGAGAAATTAGCATTGTGCTGGAATAAGTCACATGTCATCATAATTGAAAAGCGTTATTGACATCTTGTTGTATGTGATGTGGCATTAAATGAAGAGCCAACTATTTCTCATTTCCTGAAAGAAATTAGCTTTTATTGCTGCAATTTGAAGGTGAAAAAAAAGGGAAATGAACAATTCCACTGCACAAATACATCTTAGGCAACTGCTGGGTGGGATTCGTGCCTTATTTACTCCATGGAACAACTGTATAAGGTAGGTTTTATCCTCTCCATTTAGTGGGTGGGGAAGCTGAGGCTTCATGAGGCAATCGTGCAGGGTGAGGAGGGGAGCCAGCTGCAGACCCCAGCCTTCCTGGCTCCTGTGCCCAATCCAGAGGAGTGGATTTTTTTCTTCTTTTTTTTTTTTCCTTGTTCTCTTATTTTTTCTTTCTTTGGGGAAAACAGCTGCTAGAATGCACTTTCAAAGATACATTGGCTCAGGTCAATAACCTTCCTCACCTTGGTGATGATTTACCAAGAGCCAAGGGAGGCTCTAGAGAGGGAGCAAATGTACATGTAACAGCTCCAACGGCACTGTCGTTCTCACCTGGCACAGCCCAGCCCTGTGCCACTGGAATTCTGGCTGTGCAAAGTGAGGCCCTGGTTCTGACCTGTCCAGGTTCCCGGGATTGCAGCCCTGCAGGTGAGGACCGCCTGCAATTTTCATCCAGGGGGGCTCTGCCCAGGTGTCCTTTGTGTTCAGTAATGAGACTCAAGAGCCAGCCAGGGCTGAACTCACCTTTCCATAGGATCCTTGTCCTAAAACCTTCAGCAGCTCAAACTGGGAAGGGTCTGCCTTCTCAAAGCCCTCCTTCACGTGATGGCTGATGTCTATCTCCTTCACGACGCCTTCTTCCTGCAAGAGAGCAGCACGGGTAAGAAACACACCAGGAGGAGTCCCTCAGTGTCGCTCACAGCTTCCTCCCTCCCTGACTTTACCACGAACTGGGTCTGTTACAGATTTTAGCGCTGGAGTTTAAAAGTGGAGACACCATTTAGTTTTTGGGTTTTTTTTGTTTGTTTGTTTTTTTAAGATGGAGTCTCACTCTGTCTCCCAGGCTGGAGTGCAGTGGCTCGATCTTGGCTCACTGCAACCTCCACCTCCCAGGTTCAAGTGATTCTCTTGCCTCAGCCCCCCGCCACCACACCCAGCTAATTTTTGTATTTTTAGTAGAGACGAGGTTTCACCATGTTGGCCAGGATGGTCCCGATCTCCTGACCTCGCGATCTGCCTGCCTCGGCCTCCCAAAGTGCTGGGGTTACAGGCATGAGCCACCGCACCCGGCCCATTTAGTTTTATGGAATCACCTTGGTGACGTGTGTGGTTATTGTGTGCACCCTGTGGGCCTTCATGGTTTCTTTTCTCCATGGACTTTTGTCATTTGGTCTTACTAGGACCTCCGAAAAATCTAAGGGTACTCTCAATGAAATCCATTCTGCTCCTTAACAGTCTGGGCAGAAGTTCTGGTACGATGAATATAGCAACTATGGAACAAAATGACACCAAAAGCATATTGACGGGTTCCTAGATGGAGAAGTGGTCTGGAAAATGCAGACGGCTTATCCTCCTCCTTCTGATTCACGCTATCCCTGGTATGTTTGTCAAAGCTAATGTAAAGAACCCGTCATTGCCATCCTATAGATTATATTTCAGAAGAAGCAGTAAGGTAAGATTTTCCACCAGCCCAGAAAGCAAGATTTCCCTGTAGGAGAAAGAGTCTATAAGTGAAAACACTGACAGAAAACACTACAAATTTTCATCCCAGAGCTTCCTGTCCCCAGAGTCACATGACTTCCCTTGTAAAGGGGTAGGCCATCTGCCCAAGTGCCAGGCCCTGGAAATGGAACACTGGAAAGGAGGTGTTTCTCCCAACACGAGACATTCGAGCCCAACTGTTCCTTGAATTTATCTCTGTATTTCTCTGAGATTTCTGTTCCACTATCTATACATTCGTACACCCTTTTCTACAGTTTTAGCTCGGGGTGAGGGGCTGAAAAACTTCAGAAACTGCTGGCTAAAATGCGCATCCAAAAATAGCCACCAGGAATTGTATGCATAGTGTGCTCTGGGAACCAGGGGCCTCTCATTCATCATTGCTTCTTTTCATTAAGAAACTGTGAAGTGGAGATTTTCTCCTGAGACTCAGATTACACATTAATAG
Source organism: Pongo abelii (assembly GCF_028885655.2). NCBI lineage: Eukaryota > Metazoa > Chordata > Mammalia > Primates > Hominidae > Pongo > Pongo abelii. The sequence goes on from NC_071990.2 coordinate 168,536,946, forward strand.
CTGGAAGTGATAGAGGTGGGTTTCTCATCAAGGACTGACTTTGAAGCCAAATACTTCCACCCTCTGTTTTACTCTAAGAGTGAAGACTTTCAAATGAAATCACAATAGCAATAACTTATATGACAATGTTTGAAAAATTCAGTTTCTCAAAACAGTTACTTATAAATCTTGCTATTTTACCTCCATGTCACAAATAGAGGCACATGTAAAAGCAGATAAGGTGTCTAAGCCGTGGAAACTCACAGCGGATTAGAGGCCTATGCAGTTATCTATGGCTTTTCCATTCTCAGTTAAAGGAAACACTTCCGTCTCCATATCTTCAAGGATTATTTGCTATTTTTGTAAAAACAGTGGTTTTCTTTTTGTTTGTTTGGGAAAACAATGAGTATAGCCAAAATTGACTCTGTTTAATCCATCCTGAGGTTCATATGAGTGCAGTTGGAAGATACAGAATTACAATTTTGTTGCTTCATAATTACTTCTTGAATGAGTAAGTAAAAATGCTAGAGGCACAGCCCAGCCAATGGGCATTATATTTAGATGCTAATTTGTGAGCGGACATCACATTTTAAGCCCTTCCTCCCTTCAAAGCACAGGCTTACTAGAATTGCAGGACCATGCTAGCCACCAGAGACTGTGCAGCTTTTGTGGTGAAATCTCCTGGTTTATGGGAAGGGACAGAGAAAAATGAGGCCCTCAGGGATCCACATGTGTCACTGCCTGTGAGAACCACTACCTTCCACGCGGCTGCTGGAGGTGGCTTCCTGCACAGAAAACAAAGGCAGGAGCCCAAGTTCAAAAAAATTCATCATGGAAACATATATGCTATCTTTTCCCGTCATTGACCTACTAAAGGAAGAAAGAAATTGCAGACGATTTGTCATTTAAAGAACAACAAAATACTCCTCTTCTGTTACTAAAACACTTTCCTCACAATGGGTCCATTAACATCCTCTGCCTACAGGACTAGCATGCGCATGAGTCATCCAAACCCCAGCCTCCCTCCCAAAATAGCTCCCATCATGCAGCTGTGTTAATGCGACGCCCACACTATGAAAAAAGGAATCACCACCAAAGCACATCCTTCTGTGACTTCATTTTGGTAATGTGAGCATGGCAACGGCGACACTGCAGAACAGAAAGTAAAATTCAACACTGCCCAGAGGTGTGGGGCAGGCGAGGCAGGAGCTGGCCAGGGAGGCTTCGCACTGCAGCTACCACCCTTTCCTGGGGCATGTTTCCCAGCCCTTGTGTATGTTTCCTAAAGATTTCCAGTTCCTTCCTTTTCTTCAGCAGCTCTTTGTGGAGGGTCTGATACCCACAGCTGTGGTGAATGAGCTCATGCAGTCCCATGGGTCCTAGTCCCCTTCACTGCCTTTGTGGGACTGGGCTCTGAAGCAAGAGTGACAGCATCCAGGCTACCTGGATGCCACCTGGCCATGGACGCTGGCACCTCAGGATTCCCATGGGTGTTCCCCTGCTCCCAGTCAGCCCGTTTTTAGGCTGGCTTCACGCCTTCCTCAGCACATCCGAATTGCCACCCCCTGTTGCCTCCTGCCTCCCCGGTGCACGCCACACCCCCACCTCTGTTGCAGAAGTTCACCTTCTTGAGCCATTTCTGTAACGTTTTGAATCAAAGCCTTCGACGCAGATATCTCATAACATTTCAAATTTTGTGCAGATTCTTTCTGTCAAAGTATTGAGAGCAAATGTACCTGAAGTACATGCATAATTTCATCTCCTAAAATGACACAAAAACTCCAGTTTTCTTCCCTAATAATATTGCAATAGAGTTAATTTCTCATTTCAAATCGGTAAGGTTTTTAACAGCAAAGCATCTGAGGCGTCAATGGAAAAAAATCCCCAAGAGTATCACCTTTTAGACTTCAGAGTTCTGCCTTCACAGTGACATTTTAGCTTGAACTTGCTGGAGGATGCTTAACTTTCTTTTTCACTTTCCCCAAAACGAAAACAAAACAAAACGAAAAAAGATCTGGTGTTCTATGGACTCGGCACACACTCTGGGGTCTGTGTGAACAGGAAACAGCCAGATGAAGCCCCAGCACCATACTCCCGGGCACTGCTGATGACGACCATCTCTGGACAGCCCTGGTTTCTGGATCCTTTCGTGACAACCGCCCTAAGGGGCAACTAGCATGAAAATGTTACTCACATTTCATTTTGAAATATGTGCCTTTTCTGTTTTACGAGGCAGGTAATTTTATCTAGAGCTTGATGAGGATTTGCATGCAATCCCTTAGGAAGATCAAGTCTGTTCCTGAATCTGCTGCATCCATGGCAGAAGCATGTGGTTTCCAGCACAGCTCCTGTAAACAGTATTTTTAAAGCTAACTTGAGAGCTTTGGGAGGAGGAGCTGGGGCTGTGATCAGGTGCTAGCTCCATAAGCAACGATTCCAAACATTTTGTAACATGAGAAAGAAAAACTAGAGGTATCAACTGTTTAAATGATGTTTGAATGTGACAAATTGTGACAGGAATTTTTAAAATTCCTGCAGAACTGCACTCAAAATTCCAGAGACTGCAGGAAGTCCTGGGCAGGTATTTCAGCAGCTGCTCAGAGTGGCTGGGAAGTGGGACTGACAGGGAGAAAGATGAGGGAGGTCGGCCACTGTGGCTCTGCATGCCTCTCTCTGGGCCGAAGTCACCTTCTTAGGTCATTTCCTCCATTCTGAATCATCTGCTCTTCATGTCATTAAAGGGATAATATTTATAGAAAGTGCAAATTAAAAGTTGTGGATTATTAATGATAAGGACATAGGAAACAAAATAGGCAAGGGTTCACATTATTTCCAAAAAAGGAGAGAGGTCATTCTAGAAATCGCAGATTCACATGTAGGATATTAATTTCCAGAATAATAACAGAATATATTATTACACAGGTGGTTTATGAAAATGTGGAAAAGAATATATCTCCGACTCACAGGTCCCATCAAGCCAGCACTGTTCTGCTGCTGACGGCATGAACAGATGAGCAGGTGGACAAGAGCCTGGCTTTGAGGACAGCATTGGTGGAGTCCCTCCTGAATCCCCGGTGACAAAGAGGCTGGCATCATATAAAGGCTTAACGACAGAACACCGCATCGCAAGTCATTCTCTCAAGGCACAAAACCCAGACACACCTGCCCAGGAACAGTATCGTGTCCTGGAGGTTCTGAATGTATGAATGTTCTATGTTGCCCACCTGCTTCAGAATCACCCCAAGGAACTTGTTAAAATGCAGATTCCAGGCCCTGGGCGAGGCCTCCTTGGTCTGGAATCTCTAAACTTGGCTTCACCTAGAATCTGACTTCCATTATCTCACCAAAAGTGCCCTTCTCAAGTTATCCAAATCTTACCCATTGCTAAATCGAGTGGCCAAATTTCCATCCTCCATAGCACCGGGCATGGCTATTCACCCCTCTCGCTTGAAACACTCCCTTCACCTGGATTCCAGTACATCCTGCTCCCCTGGGTTCGGTTCTACCTACCCCTCTTTCTGTGTCTGCCAAGGTCACCTTTCTCCTGGGCATAGTCCCTGGCCTTTTGTCTCCATGTAGTTACCCCCTAGGAACCTCGTCCTGTCTCAGGGCTTTACAAACTATGTAAATAAACACTGACAACTCTCAAATCTCAGTCTCCAGCAGGGGCTGCTCCCAGAGGTCCAGTTCTAGAGGCCCATCATAGGCAACTGTCCTGAGTGTGTGCATGTGTGTGTGTGCAAGTGTACATGTGGAATGCGTATACGTGAGTGTGTGTGAGATAGACAGGTCCTGTTCTGGCTTTTTCTTACATTGGGATGGAGCTCCTTAAAGTCCCAGCTTTATGCAGGCAGTGGGGCAAAAGGTCTGCCTGGGGCCAGCCCTGGGATTTGTCACCAGTTCCCCTGCCCTGTGAGGCTGTAAACAGCCAAGCTCAAGTTCACCAGGTTGTCACCTGGCCTCCAGGAGAAAGCTGGCTGTAACTGTCTCCTTCCTCGGGTTCCCTGCTCTAACACAGGGTTTGGCCTCTGTGTATTCCTTACTCCCCAGCTCACTCACACTTTTAAACATTCTTAAAGGGATACTTGATCCAGGACTTTCAGTCGTATTTCACATGAGGGCTGGCCACATGTAGTCTACCATGCCGCTAGAATGGAAGCTCAGGAATGCTTTTAAAGGAAGAGAAGATCCACTAAATGGCTTTTTAGCCTCTTCCAGAAAAGAAAGACAGCCGCAGACTTGCTGAGAAGAGTAGAGGGGAGTCTGAGCAGGAACAGCCCCCGGAGAGCGAGCTCCATCTGCGGCACGACTCCTGATAGCTCGTGGGTCCTCGGCCTTTGGTTACCAGGAAAGCTGGCTGCACCAGTGAACACATGCCACCCATGACAAAAATCCTCCAGTAGACCGTTTTTGTAATTACTAATATGAAATAAAAATAACTAGACATTTGAACCAAAGACTCTAAGAACCAGAAGGAACCCCCCATGTTAGCAGGTTGGGCATCTTACTATTCAAGGGACCAGAATTCAGATCACCTGAGGCCCAGGACCCATGCTCCTGGCAACGCTGCTTCCGTTCCAACCAGGGCCTAGGACGTTTACAGCAGTAACGGCTCGTGAATTCTGGGGCCTTCTCTACTCTTTAAACTGCCCTTTCTGCGTCTCCACAAATGAGTCTGCTTTTGCTGGTGTGAGCAAATGTGAAATGAAAGGATGGGACCAGCTGCATTTGTCCAATCAATTCCTTAGGAAACCATTTCTACAAAAAGTTTCCCTTCCATTTCTAAAAAGCTAAATATAAGTGAGACATTTAGTACAGCAGAACCAGTACCCTCAAGAATGGAAATCAGGCTGGTGATATGGGCACCTGCTGGAATCTAGGTGAAACAAAGACGGCTTAATTTAAGAGGAATAAATCTGCCACAAAATCATAGGAGGAAGGGAAGCAGCAGAAGGAAAGAGAAAGGAAAATACCGGATGCCATGTCAAGATCGCAGATAGAAGCTCTGAAATTTCAGGAGTGTGAGCCTATCTACTTGATACAGGGCAGGCCTGCTCAGCGAGACAAGGTCTCCATTTCAACCCTGGTCATTTTCAGAGTTTGAACTGCATCTGTTTGATACAATGTTCAAATGGATGCCGCAGAATCCGCGGAGGGAAAGCAATGTGCAGGAACAGGGCTGGGCTCTGTTTTCTCATCCATCCTGGAATATGGCTTTTTCTTTTTCTGACCAAAGAAAGTGATTTAGCATCCAAGAGTGGTCACTGCACTCACCGCATGCACAGTGACAATCTAGGAGTGGGGTGGCTGCTTGGGCTCCTTTCCTCTTTGGGGAGAAGTCTCCGTTAAGCTACTCACTGAAGCTCCTTGGAACTGAGGCTGGGCTAATGTAAGGTTCCCAGAACACAGCAGCACTGAGTGGACAGAGATTATGCGAAGAAAGGAGGAGAAGCAGCAAAACCAGCCTTGGCATTTCTCTCCTTTCTTTTCTCTTTCTATCCAAACTTGCCTTTCTGCCTCCCCACCCCGTCCCTGTTCATTTTAGTGACTGAGGAGAGAGGAACCTACCCAGGATGTTTCCTCTCTGGTTTTAATTAAGCCCTGCCACCTCGCCACTGTTTCTGCCTTTGCCTTCGTTGCCTGTTGTTCCCGTGGATCATTTTCCCTTCCCTTCTTCTCAGCCCTCAGTCTGCTGGTATTTTTATAAGTCACAGTCAATGCAAATTGGACTCTGAAAGTTGTGCTTATAAACGGTGACTGACAGATGGAGCGCCGCCACTTTTGCAGGGGCCTCCTTCCCACAGAAAAGACTTGCAAAGAGTGGAGAGCCAGGGCTTCCTGCACACACATGGGCTCCCAGTCCTGACATCGGCCATTCTGTGGGTGTGCTCCTTCTAATAAATCCTCCAATCCTTAACCTCCCTGGGAAACGTCAGTGTGAAGTCCTCACGGAAGCTTGGGGTGTTGGTGTCTGACAATGTGTTTTAGGTATGGCTCCATGACCCCTTCCACTTCATCTTGAAAATTATCTTCAATGATTTGCTTTATGAAGACTCATTACTAGCATCGGGGAATGAGACGGTAGCTACTGACTGACATGAGTGTATTAAGATGCACGGGAATGATCTCCGAGAAGCCTCACACTCAGGGCAGATGGAATATGAATGCAGGTTAGGTCAAGCTGCAGTGTTTCCTCGTGGAAAACTTAAGATGGGACCATCTCCGGTCTGGGCAGTGGGATGAGTGCCTAAAGGGGCTGAATACATCTGTATTATTTAGCACAACTTTAAAATAATGCCAGGTAAAAACCCACAGAAGGTGACAGTGATACCAGGACGCATGCCTGGTGTGCACCAAATGGGACATTATTTATGCTAGTGTGTCACCCTGACTTGGAAAACTAACATTTTTTTTTGTCTCTGAGATATATAGTATGAAACTGCACCAAGAAATGAGAGAAAACTGATAACACAGGATTTAAAATCACAAGTGTTAAAACCTACATCATAATAAACTGTCATCAGTATAACCAAGAAAACTACAGTCATATCCCAGTGAGATCTATTGGGATAAATTTCCTATTTCTTTAGCAGAAAAGGGAAAATAGAAATTCTACAAATATCATCTTCTCCCACACTCAATTATCTACATGTTTCCAATGTGATCTCCTCATACTTTTTCAAAAGCAACATGTTGGTGAATGTTTGGTCAATACCTCTACCAGAATAAGTTGATGGCTGCGATGTTTCCATTAAGAAGAATAAAAAATGCTGAGTCAACTAGGATGTAAAGAAAACGCACATCCCAAGAGTGCCCAGCTGTTGGGGACCCTGAGCTGGTGGGCTCTTCTCACACAAAGTTAGTTTCTTTTCTTTTCTTTTTCTTTGAGACAGGGTCTTACTTTGTCACCCAGACTGGAATGCAGTGGCATGATCTTGGCTCACTGCAGCTTCGACCTCCTGGGCTCAAGCGATCCTTCCACCTCAGCCCTGCAAATAGACAAAATTAGTTTCTATTTCAAGTGTACTGAGCAAAAACGCAAGGCTATATTGATCAGACCGTTCAGATGCCCAGCAGAGGAACGCTTGCTGGGGTAAGAGAGGCCGGTGACGTCCGTCCTCCTCTCCAGCAGCTGAAACGGGAGTGTGCACGGGGCCAACTCACTCTACAGCGCTGCAACACCACCGACTTAAAGGAAGGCAGTTTGGGCTCTGCAAGGAAAAGCTGCTTAAGTAATGGATTTTTTAAAAATGGTCCACCAAATCCATGGCAATCAATATCACAGCTGATGGGGTGATGGGGAAAGTCTCATCCCCAAAATGGTTCTGAAAGGTCGGCCGCTGAGTCAGCGGCTGAGTGCCCACTCTCTGGCAGTGGTGCTGGTGCCCAACTGGTCATGCACGGTGTTTGTGATCTGGATGAGAGCTGGCAGAGCAAAACTGTTAGGCTGCAGATCAGGATGAATTATTCAAATTGATAACATCTTAGCAAATGGAGAGGATGTGCTAAAGGATCAGAAGAGGCCATTCTGGAGGGCAGAGTGATGGCGGCAGCTGCTTAACCCATGGCACGTGTGCAGCACGAGGTCATGTTTTCAGAAAAACAGTAATTGTGCCTTATATGGAACTTTATATTAATTGTGATAGAGAGTAGTCAGCTGCAATGCAGGAAAGGATTGAAAGAGTAACTGAGTCCATGTTTTAGAAAAAGAAATACCACTGTGAGTGGAAACACACCTGTCCTATGGGGCAGACTGGCAGGCCCTGAACAGAAAGCCTGCTTCTATTCTGTACAAATTCCATGGCTGACCAATAGGCATAACGTGCACACCTTCTGACCCAGGGACCTTAAGTCATCAAAAACATTTACACATAGAAAGCTGTAACGTCATTTATAACAGTGAAGAAATAAGAAACAATTGAAACGTCCAGCAAGTGGGGAAGAATAAGGAAAATGATGATCTATCCACCAAATGAAAGTTTATGTAGGCTTTCAGAGTGATTGCGCTTTTTCCTATTACTCCAAAAAGATGAAATATTTACATATAAAGTAACAACAAGTCTAGTATCTGTGTGTCAAAAATTACGGAACACTATTGGAAGAAATGAGACATGCCATGCTGACAGCTCAGAAGAGCCAAAATGGTAAAGATGTTAATTGTTCACAAATGCACCTGTAGGTATAACACAACTCCCATCAAAATATGAGCAAGGGTTTTTTTAAGTATAGATAAGTTTATTCTAAAATTTCATGGAAAAGCAAAAGACCTATAATACCCAATTTTGAAAAAACACTGAGTGGGAGGAGTCTCTCTACAAATGCTAAGGTTTGCTACATAGCTACAGTAATCAAGACGGTGTGCTATTAGTGAAGGGGTAGACACACAGATCAATGGAATGGAATAAGAGGACCTAGGAATAGAAGCATTCAAATATACCCAGCTGCTTTTGGAAAAGCAATTCAATAGAGGAAAGGCAGCCTTTTCGACGAATGATGCTGGAGCACTGGACATTCATAGGCAAAGAAAAAAAAAGACATTTAACCTAAATTCCATCTCTTACACAATAATTAACTGAAAATGGATCACAGACATAAATATAAAACATAAAGCTACGAAACTTTTAGAAGAAAACATAGGGGAAAATTGTCCAAACGTAGGGCTAGGGAAAAATTCTTAGACATGACATCCAAACCATGATTCATCAAAGAAAAAAGTGATAAATCAAACTTCATCAAAATTTAAAGCTTTTGCTTTGCAAAGACTCTGTGAAGGAGATGAAAAGACAAGCTATAGATTGGGAGAAAATGTTTGTAAACCACACATCCAACAAAGGTTCTGCATCCATAATATATAAGGAATTCTCCAAAGTCAACAGTAAAACAAAACAATCCATTAGAAAATGGGGGAGACAAGCAGACACTTCACCACTGAAGACACAGATGACAAATAAGCACATGAGAATTTACTCAATATCATTAGTCATTAGAGAAGTGGAGAGCTGCAATAAAGTATCAGTACATACCCATCAGAATTGCTAAAATAAAAAAATAGTGATAAACATCAAACGCCAGTGAGGATGCAGAGAAACTGAACCTTGCACATTGCTGGTGTGAATATAAAATGTTCCAGCCACTGTAGAAAACAGTCTGGCCAGTGTCTTACAAAACAAAACATCCCAGCAAACGTATTCCAGGGCATTTATCTCAGAGAAATGAAAACTAAGCTCACACAAAAACCTGTACTCAAATGTTCATAGCAGCTTTATTTGTGATGCAAAAACTCGAACAGCCCAAATGGTCTTCAATGAATAAATGGTTCAACAAGCTGCAGTACATCACATCATGGAATACTACGCACAAATGCAAAGGAACAAACTACTGTTAGTCACAAGTTGTATGGATCTCCAGAAAATTACACTCACTGAAAAAAAGCAAATCTCAAAGGATTATACAATGTATGATTCCATTTACATATTTTTGAAATGCAAAATTGCAGAGGTGAACAGTTTAGTGGTTGCCAGAGGTGAGCAATGGTTGGTGTTGGGGTGTGTGTGTGTCCATAAAAGGGTACCATGAGGGATATTTGTGGCGATGGGACAGTTCTATATCTTCGTCAGGATGGTATTGCCACAAATTACACATGTGATATATTTGCAGAGACCTCATATACACACACATATCAGTACACGTAAAACTGGTAAAATATTAATAAGGTCTGTCAATTGTACCAAATGTAAAATTCCTGGTTTTCATACTGCCCTGTGGTTGTACAAGGTGGAGCCCGGCTGAAGCACAAAGGGCCTCTGCCACGTGTTTTGCAGCTTCCTGTGACTCTATAATCATTTAAAAATTTTAAAAATGGTAAAAAGTGATTTTTAAGTCTATTTGGCAATATTGAAAGAGCTTCGTTATAAGATTAAAAGAAAGCAGAAAAATAAGCGTCATGTATAATTACCGTGACATTTTTACAAGGTAGGAAAAATATTTATGGAAAATACATCAAGATATTAGAAGTGACAGTATTAGAAAATATAAATGATTAATTTTCTCCCCTTTGTTTTCTAAATTTCCTATACAGAAATAGAAAACTGGCCAAGTTTCTATATAAGGACATTTAAAATGATAAACTATGTGACATTCCCTCTGTTTACTCACTGCTATCCTATCCAGCTGCACTGAACTATAATGGAAAGTTCAGGCAAAATTAACTGTTGAGTTTTGAAAAGCAAATAAGATCAAACAACTCGCTGCAAGGGGAAAAAATGGAAGCCAATGCAGTACCCAGACCAGTCCTCACAACCTGTTGATGGTTTTTAAAGCTCCCCGGGTGACTCCAATGCACAGGAAGCTTTGAGCGTAACTAAGTGAGCCTCCCGCCCTGAAATGAGAGAAAGGCTTTCAGGCTTGTGGTGTTGGTGGACTAAGTGTGGCTTCTGGCCATTCACACAGTCACCACACTGCAAGGGAGCTGGGAACTGGAGCCTGTGAGAAGCCCCTGTGAACAATGTTCTTTGTCTTAAAACAGCTTACATGGACTTCTTTTTACCTCTAAAAGATTCATTCCCCTTTCCCCAACCATATACCCCAGATTGCAACTCCTTGCTATTCTCAAACTCTTTGTTTTGGAGTGTCAGTCTCTCTCTCGCTTATTTTAGCTTGATGTGAGTAGCTTGCAGAGTTGTGCTGCATAAGGAAAGAAAATAAATAGAAAGTAGCTATCAGGGGAAGTGGGCTAGAAATGGGTTGTTGGTTTGGTTATTTCTGCAGGGGGAGGAGTTTTCTGCAAATTATGTGTAATGAGGCTTTGTTTATTGTGGCAAAATGTGTATTACATAAAATTTACCACTTTAACCACTCGTTAAGTGTACAGTTCAGTGGTATTAAGTACATTCACATTGTGTTCCTATCACCACTGTTTCCAGAAGTTTCCCATCATCCTAAAGAAATTCTGGACTCAGTAAACACTATCTAAATCCCCATTCCTCCCCCTAGTCCTGATAACCACCATTCTATTTTCTGTCCCCATGAATTTGTCTAGATACCTCATAGAAATGAAATCATAACAGTAAGAAAAAAAAAAAAAAATGGAAGCCAATGGAAAACAATTTGGATATCATTTCTGGATCAAAGAATAAACCTATTAATTGGTAAAAAAGAAAGACTCAATATTTTTAAAGCTATTAACATTTTTTATACTCAACACACAAGATTCCTCCTGTGCATCAACATGGAATGTCCAATCAGGGTACAGATGGTGAACACGAATGCCTGCAACATGCGCTTCCCAGCACTGCGGGCAGTCAGGGAGGCAGTTCATAGACTTTTTTTCCTGGGAGGTGGGTGTCTCTAGGGGTGGGTGGCAACAATTTACTGGAAACTGACAAACAAAAGAACTTGTTTTAAAGTGAAATTAGGGCCGGGTGCGATGGCTCACGCCTGTAATCCCAGCACTTTGGGAGGCCGAGGCGGGCAGATCACAAGGTCAGGGGATCAAGACCATCCTGGCTAACACGGTGAAACCCTGTTTCTACTAAAATACAAAAAATTAGCCAGGCATGGTGGCGGGCGCCTGTAGTCCCAGCTACTCGGGAGGCTGAGGCACGGGAATCGCTTGAACCTGGGAGGCGGAGGTTGCAGTGAGCCGAGATCACGACACTCCAGCCTGGCAACACAGCCGGACTCTATCTCAAAAAAAAAAAAAAAAAAAAAAAGAAAGTGACATTAGGTACTACTCTCTGTAACACTAATTAGATAACTGAGTTAAGTGTGATACATTTATTTCTTTTACATTAAGTAGTTTTCTAGATATAAATATGAAGGGTTCAATTTGTTTTTCTTTCAAAGTCATTAGGATTAACTCAAGCAAAACCAGCGACCATCCCTTTTGTAATGTATGTGTGTGTTGGACTGATCCTCCCTTAATCTTTGAAGGAAGGTTCAATGTGAATGGTATTCTCCAATGCATAAATGAGACACTTGGGGCAATGGAAGAGAACTACTTCTGCAATACTCTCTGGTCCTAACTACTTTTTCAGTTTCCTGCTAAAAGTAGATCATTCCAGATCTCCTGAGAGAGGATTTCCAATGTGGCCAGTGGAGTTTCAGAAGACATGTGGCATGTGGCAGCCCCTGCTCTGTGTGCTATTTCCTATCCTGACGATTCTTACGAATGGAAGCCATACGAAAAACAATCAACACTTCAGAATCAGGTTTAAATGATGTCAGAGGTAACGTGCAGATCATCTCTTAGCAGTTTCCAAAACTGTTGAAAAGATAAAACTTTTGGACAAAAACCTCATTCAAAGGAGTTCACTAAATAGCCATCCTTCTTTCTTTTCTTTTTAAACTAACTTAGTTATTACATTCTAAAAGATTATGAAGCATTTTGTTAAAAAAAAATATTAGATATGGTGCCAAGTTTTGAAACGGCCCCACCAGCCCACCGGGCATCTGATCACCCTCCATCCCTGAGCCTGCAGAATGGTCAGAGCAAGAAGGACTTGGCACAAAACAATGACTTGAATGGAATTAAGCTAACTGCTGAAATGCAAACATGCAGTAGGTTTTGCCAATACGAGCTATAAATTACAGATTTCCGAACAGTCTTGGGCACAGATAGGGTATTTCAAGTGAGGCGACAAACTGAAGTAGTTTACACAGCACAATGCCCTTTCATACTGCCTTATGACACAACTTAATTTTATCAGCGTTTCCATTGTCATTCGCAAGCACCACAGACTGAGAGGCTGAAGATCCACACCTGGTGGATTTCACCTACCTAGAGATCCTTGTTACCCAGTGCTGCTCAAAAGCAGCTCCCTGACCCCATAAACACCTACAGGGGAAATCAGGGGCTGTGTGTGGATTAAATACAGTCTCAATTCTCAATTTCACAGGTCTTTGACCCCCCACAGGACAGGCCACATTTTGTACTAATGCCTGCTTATCCCCTTCTACCTTGCAAAGTGTCTGGCACCATCTTTCCTCAGTCTTTGTTCAAGGAATCGATGAAAACTTGTGAAATGGTTTAGAGCGGTGCTTGGCGGTCCCCAGGAGGCCCTGCTCAAATGCCAGGCTGCAGAATCACCCAGTGGCATGGCCTCACCCACATGATGACAGCCAATCCCTCTGTGTGGCGAAAGATGTGGGCTTGAGAACTTTCTACACTCCAGAAGGCATTACTGGCACAATATGTAAGTGTTCAAGATCAAAAGAAATTGTATTATAAAAGTTTTTTTTTTTTTAAATCTACCCTAGCTTGAGGTTTGGTAAAATGCCTTGGCCACATCCCCCAATTGCAGGTGTCCTGTTCTGCATCTGGACCACACGCCTTGCCTAGGAGAGAGTTCAGTGATGGAGGAGACAATCCCAAAAGGTTTCTGAAGCTCTCACAGTCACATGCCAAAAAGTCCACTATTTATTTTAGAAAAAGGGATTTGGAAACTTGGTTAGGAAACCCATGCATCGAGGATGCTATTTCCAAATTGCTAAGTAAAAAGTGTATCATTTCCTATGCACAAAGACGACCAGCTCTTTTTCAGTGGCATAGCAGGGATGGGGCGACAACCACGCTGGTCCCTGGAGGCTAATGTGGGCTGTATCCTGGCAATGGCCACAGGTGTGCAATGGCTCTCTACGGATTCTGCAGTCTAGCTTTGACATTGATCCACTGGGTTTTAGTAACAGCTTGACATCTGTATGGTTTATTATCATTAGCATATGAACACACACTTACATAATATTGCTGAATGTAAAATTCTCAAGGTAGGCTCAACTCAAACCCTGGAGGGAGCATGTGTCTTAGCCACTTACTCATTTTTGGTTTTTGTTCTTATTTTTGAAACAGAGTCTCACTCTGTTGCCTGGGCTGCAGTGCAGTGGTGCAAACAGCCCTCGCTTCGAGTTCCCTGGGCTCAAGATATCCCCCACCACAGCCTCCCGAGTAGCTGGGACAACAGGTAAGTGACACCATGCCTGGCTAATTTTTTTTGCATTTTTTTGTAGAGATGGTGGTCTCACTATGTTGCCCAGGCAGGTCTCAAACTCCTGAGCTCAAGCAATCTGCCCACCTCGGCCTCCCAAAATGCTGGGGTTATAGGTGTGAGCCACCACGCCCAGCCTCCACTTACTCATGTTTAGTCCCACTTTTTTTTTTCCTTAAACTCCTTAATGCAAGAAAATGCTTGGGAAAGAAACAGGAGTCATTAAAAAACAAAAACAAAACAAAACAAAAAAAAACATGGCACCCACTCGTGGTGTTCCCGAGTAGCAAACTGCCTGGCCAGAGCGGGAAGGACTCAGAGACAACTCACTGACCCGCCCCGCCAGCCCTCTTTTTCTGCTGGCTCTGACGTGGGCCAGTCAGCCCTGACTCAGTGCTCACATATTATCACACGTGCGGCTCATCCCATTGTTAGATGATGCCATTGCTGAGCCAAACACAGGGCACTGCTTTAAACAGACTTGGCTAATTTCTGCACCCATTACAAGCTGATACGTTAAAAAAAGAAAGCCAGCCTACTATCATCTGTTTTCAAATGTTTCCAAATTGCTCTTCTTTCTCCAAATGACAGCTTTGGAACATTAGTGCAAATCCCCACCGAGATTTGCATCCGTATTCTTGGATCTTATTCAGAACTTAGCCCTGCTGAAAAATACACAGTTAGGTCAAAGTCTGTTCATGGGAAACTAGTATGTGTATCTCAGAAGGAGCTCTCACCTACAGGCTACTCCAAGGCAGTGGCTGGAAACTGCACCAAACCCCGTGTGTGTATCTGTCTATCTGTCTGTCCAGGCAAGAGCATTTGGAATTTTCTAGTGCAGTTCTTGGCGCTGCCATCACTGAAGCAACTGATGCAGTTCGTAAGTTCAGCTTTCTGCTACTTCTTCCCACAGAGTGACATATTTTTCTTATTAGACTTAGAGCTTTTCAAATAATGATGACCTGAGAAGCAACTGCTACCCTTTTCCCAGAAGTAAGAGATCTGCAAAATTTTGCTCGTTCATGAACATTTTAGCTTCTGTCTCAAGTCTTAAGACTAACATATTCCCAGACTGTCAGGCCAGTTTTATGAAGCTGAATGTAATATAAAGCTTAACCTGCCTCCTTTTGTTGTAAACATTAAATGCAAAGAAGAATTAACCATGGAACTAGAAGCTGCTGGCTGAATAAAAATCCCATGGGAATTTCTGTTCCCTTTCTATTCCTCTTCCCAGCTCCGGATGTGCATCCTGTGTGGGGGACAGAAAGAAACATTCAGGGACAAAACCTAAGTCATGAGGTCTGATGCGATGTGAGAACTCGCGGCCCGCACGCGGGTGGCCATGGGGGGGTCCCATTCCAGCACAGGACTCCATCCTCCTCCACTGCAGCCTGAAAGCAGGGAGCAAAACCAACCTGCTGTCTGAAAGGGTTTTTTTTTTTGTTTTTTTTCTAAGCAAACAAGTCTGACCTTCCATCCCCAGGAAAAGCCTACTTATAATGAGAATTCTGATGTTGATGTGAGGAGACACTGCCCAGACCAGGAACTCCACAGCAAGTCAGAAATACAAAGATTGCCCACCACATGAAAAATGTCTCCAGTTTTACAAAGGTAAATTGGTAATTTACAAAACCTGATTTTGAGATGACTTTAGGAAACTGTTGCTTCTATACTTTTTCTCTATAGAGCTAGAATACTGTTCAAGTGACAGCAGAAAACATCAGTTCCCTAAACCCAATGTAAAAATTGATGATTTCTTTAGCAATTTGGGCTCAAAGACACTGCAATAGCTTGAACCAGGAACATACATCCTAAGCAGGTAAATCTGTTTTCTTCCCAGGTACGTGGTAGGTTTTACAATGGGAAAAGGGACTACTCCTCCACGTCACAGTTATTTGTACATCTCTTCATAAGTGACAGGGGTGAGAAGAATTGCATACCGGCTTCTGGACAGGAACACAGTTCTAAGCAGCATTCATCAGGCTGCACTCTGGCCCACTTACTTGTTGCGAAAAGTCATGTAGCTCTAGACACTGACCATCTGCACCCCTACTGTTCTGGGATCTCTGACCTTGGAGCCATAAAGCTTTTGTTTAAGGATCATTTAAGATGTTTTTCAGACCCCGAATTCCAGCAACCAGTTTGAAGACCCCCACAGAGGAATGGGATTGGCGTAGAATATAGCTACTTCCTCTCCCTGTCCCACGAAGTCACCCTGTACTCTTCCACAAATCAACAATCTCCACACTGCAGCCACTCCAAAAGCCACAATCCTAAGCCCAAATTCCTCGGGGAGGTGGATTTGAGGTTCTCTCCCATTGCCTCATTCAGGGATGCTACGATTGAGCCTCTTTCTCTGCTGCAACCCAGTATCTCGGTGTACTGACTCCTGTGTGCATCGGGCAAAGAACCTACTATGGTTACATTTCCCAGTCACCTTTCATGTTTGAGATTTCATCATTCTGAAAGGTGACACAGAATCATCATGGAACAAGAGCATCCTTCTCCCTACCCAGAAAGGTCCTTCATCTGGGCGTCATCAGAGAGGTGGGCTGCCATCACCTCACTTATAGGTAAAAATATACTTTAGGCAGACTGTGGGGAAAAGGAAGGAGACTAGGGGGTGCTGCTCTAGGAAGGACGGCCCAGGGTGGAGGTGATGGGGAATCCTAGGGTGACAGTTGCTAAGGGGGGTATCTGGGGGAAAACAGTTGGGGCAGTGAGCTCAGGGCTTGAGTGGAAGGGCCATGGCTAGAAGCCCTGGGGTAAGAAGAGGCAATTTCTGATTCTTTCTCCTGTAATCCAGGGGTTATCCATATGCACTTATCTGGAGCTGGTCTTTGGGGAGCAGTGAATAGCCTGTTCCTGGACCCTCTTTCTCTCTTCTGCAAAGTCCTGGATAGGCAGGAAATCAGGTGGCTCTCTCCTGTGCAAGGGTCCTTGTTCCAGGCCCTACCTGCTGGGGTTCCCTGCTCGGGTTCAGACAGAGCCTCACCCACTGGGTGCAAATTCACTCACACCAACTCCTCAGCTCCACAGGCGACTGACTGTGGATGTTATTGCATTTTCATTTTTCTTGGCTTGTGAGTCCCTAATGGCTTTCACCCCTACTATCTGACATGTTAGAAATGGTCATTCCCATAGCCATTGAAATATACCCATGTTAATCTCCACCTTTGCGTCAGCTGGCCTTTTAAGCACACTAACCCCTTCATCATAGAAGAAAGTGAATTTCGTGAGTGGGTTGTGGTTGAGAACCACTTACTCCTGAGAAGACAGGAGAATCCCACCACTAACCTATAGGAATGAAGATGACCAGGTCCTGCTGGAATAGACTCAAGAGTACAGAGATGGGCATCTGGCACACCCAAAGGAACACAGGACATAATACAAACCTTCCTTTACCGCCACAATAACAAAACCCCAAAGAGAATGTAATGTTACTGTTTCTGTGTGGAGCAGAATCCCTCTGAGTCCAGCTGTCTGAATTGGGCATCGTTATTCTAGGTAGGCCACCCACAGCCTTCCAGTAAGCTCCACCAGAAACCCAAACAAAACACAACAAAAAAAGCTTGTCAGGGCACTCTTTGTAAAAGTACAATCCCCTAATGAACATTTTCTATTGTTTCACCCAGGCAGATTTAGAAGACCGCTAGAGGCTGGTATGCTGGGCGTGGACTCAGTGTGTAGCTGGTGTCCAGTGTTCTGGCCATGTCCACGAGTTCTCAGGCAACTGCCAAGAAACCTGCATGCCAGCATCCAGACCACGGGGCATTAGCCAGGGCTGACTCATCACACCCTGCCTCGCCAAACACATTTTCTTTTCCTGTTACCCAATGCCAAGTGGCTGTGCTGAACAAGAGGGCACAAAGTAGAACATGCCCTCCCCTCTCTGCTAAGTTCCTCCCTGATCTACAGCAGGCAGTTCCCACCCAGCCCACAGGCAGAGGCAGCTGCAGCCCAAGCGCGCAGAGCGCAGCTCCTGCTGGGGTGAGGAGTGTGGGCGCAGAGCACGCTTCCCAAGAACACAGGCAGGGATGACGCCCAAAACCTAAATCGACATAAACGTAGTCCCGGCCACTGCGTCTCCCACAGACTCAATGGTCAGGCGGCCGGGGTCACTCTGAAACTGAACTGTTCTCCTACTGAGCTGTGCCTCAACCCAAATTAACCTGAAGTTCTGTTTACAGGGATTGAGAGAAATGAATGGATTGAATTATGCTAATATCTTCCCTTCCCATAATCCTAATTGAGTGATATGGTCTGGCCTTAGAGTTTCTCTGCCACCTTTGTCAAATGACAGAAAAATCAGCTTTTGTGTTTTTGTGTCTGTTATTAAAAAATGTTTTAATAAAGTATTATACCACATAATAGATATATAGAAAAGTCCAGGAAACTTACAGAAATTACAAGAAATTACAAGAAAGTCATTATTCCCAGGCAAATATCCAGAGTTCAAAATGAAACTTGAAATCCTTCTAGTCTCTATATCCAGACTTTCCTCGCTCTGTGAACCCTCACTATCCTAATATTTTCCATAACAACTTGCAAAACATTTTAGCCCCAGTTCACCATCCAAATAGAAAGCCTGTTACACCAGTGTATGTCAGGGTTCTTCAGAAAAACAAAACCAGCAGGTGATATGTGTGTACGTGTGTGGGTGTGGGTGTGTGTGTGTATAGAGGTGTATATGTATATACAGAGGGGTGTGTGGGTGTGTGTGTATATATGTATGTGTATATATAGGTGTGTATGTATGTGTGTATAGATGTCTATGTGTATATATATAGTGGTGTGTATATATGTATGTATATATATATAAAGATGTGTATGTGTGTATTATATCTATGTATGCGGGGAGAGAGAGAGAGAGAGAGAGAGAATGAATCAGCCCCCACACATATAGAAGCTGACAAGTCCCAAGATCTCCAGTTAGCAAGTTAGAGACCCAGGAAGAACTCATGTTTTAGTTCAAGTCCAAAGGCAGGAAAACACCAATGTCACAGCTCAAGCCGTCAGGCAGGAGGCGTCCCTCTTCCTTGGGACAGGGCCAGCCCCTTTGCTCTGTTCCAACTTTGGCTGGTGGAGGAGGCCCACCCATATCTAGGGGGCACCTGCCTTACTCAGTCCAGTGACTCAGATGTTAAACCCATCCACAAACACCCTCACAGACATACCCAGAATAAGGGTTAACTAAATATCTGTGCATGCGTGGCCAAGTTGACACATAACATTAATCTGCATCCCAAGCAGTGTGTGCCCAGGGCAACACTCAAGGCTGGGCTGGGGCAGGGGGAGGGCAAGAGGCAAGCGGTGTCTCAGCCATTCTCCAACAGGATGGCGACCATATGTGGGGTGGTAAATGTGCTTATAACATCACTGTTGGTGGCCCCATGCTGTTAACGGAAAAGGTTTTCCAGGAAAGTGGCAAACCCTGACTAGCAGTGAGGGATCCGCGAGGCCTAATAAAGCCCACACCATGGAGAAAGTCTATAGTCATGGAGCATCACAAGTGCTGGCTGGACACATGACCCCATGATGACACACAAGCTCTGACATCCTTGCTATGAAGGTAAATTCAGTCCTGAGGAAACATCTGGTGTTTCAAGTGCTTTATGTGAGGCAGAAATTCTTAATAGATTATATTGGAGTTTCAGAGTGTTTGCGTATTTGTGTATTTTGTGTTTTTGTGCTTTTGAGTTGGCTGAGCTAGGAAAATGTAATTTTTTGCCATTTAAAATAAAGGCATGTGGGCTCCTGATATTCATAAACTTGCTATGCTCCATCTCTTCATGAGGATTAGATCTGGGTTAAGAAGGAGGCTTTGGACCTGGAATATGACACACCAGAACTACTGTATCATTCTGTAGTGGGCAGTGTGGGCAAGGATTCAGTAGAGGAAAAGAGACGTGGAATATGACACACCAGAACTACTGTATCATTCTGTAGTGGGCAGTGTGGGAAGGGATTCAGTAGAGGAAAAGAGTTCTGCATTTTCTTTCTCAATGCACAGGGATAGAGGCATGTAACAGGAGAAAATACATGGGTAGGATGCATGACATACGAATTTTGTCAGTGTTGCCTCATACTTCAAATGTGCACCAGCCAAATACACAAACCTTCCAACACTTCCTGAATGCCAAAATCATCACATCAGAGCCAAGCCGAATGAGGCAGAAACCACCATGCTAAGTGATGAATGCTTCTCTTATTAAGGATTAGTTAATAATGACCATGCTGTAAATTACTGTATCATATGTCCAAAGACATCCCCAGTGGACTGGTGAGTAAGTTTCAGTAACTTGTACAAGTAAAAACGATAAGCATGGCCTCCTAAACTCTCCCCTATCCAGAATCCAAATTGAGTAATATGGTCTGGCCTTAGAGTTTCACTGTCACCTTTGTTGAATGAGAGAAAAATCAGCTTTTGTGTTTTTGTGTCTGTGTTATTAAAAAAAAAGTTTTAATAACATATTATACCATATATTAGATGTACAGAAAAGTCTAGGCAACTTAAGGAAATAATAGAGATATATTACAAGAAAGTCAAGTTATCCCCAGACAAATATCAAGAGGCCTCTTAAAATGTTACCAAAAAGAAAAAAATCTATGCCACAACTAAAGATCCACATTTTTACAAGAACTCTCAGCAACTTTCTTCTAATGGCATTTGAGAAGAAACCAGGAAAACATATACATGTGAACTTACAAAGATGCAAACCACATGACCTTCCCTGACACTAGCACTATGACATCAAAATCAGCATGACTTAGACTGAGATGTGAGTCTAGTGGGCATCTCAGACCACACACTGTCAGGACAGTACCAGACACAGCAGACACACCAGATCACATCTACTGCCCATAGGCCATGGAAAGAAGCCACCAATGAATAAGCTTGGCAGGCATTTCTGGCCCTCTGTGTTCTGCGGGGGAAGGGTTCTATTACCAATGGGCCCAGGTCCTGGGATTCTGAGCACATATTTCAATGTGCTTACATGAAATACCGATTTTTATTTCAAAGAACAACTAGTCTTCGTATTTCTTTTAAGGTCTCAACAAGTACCTTGCAATACAATAAATAATAACCAAACACGATGAAGGTGGACATGAAGATAAATTATCATTCCAATGAGGCTTACAATTGTTTTCCTGACAGTGAATGTTCTCAAGCACAGTGCCAGAAGGCAGCATAAAGAACAATGACGCATTCCGTACATTTCGCTTAAGATACGTGATCAGAATTCAGAGGACACCAGGGTCTTAATATGCTTAGGGGGCTTCTGAGGAAGGAAAATCACAAAACACACACCCATTGTGACAGGGAAATCACAGCAGAAAAAAAGGGAAATGGGGTGGTCGCGAAACTCCAAGGCCCCGCTTGGTGGGAGAGGAGGGAGAGCAGGCGCCAGCAGGTGGAAGAGGTGGCCTGGGCAAAGGATGCAGGTGCAACGTGCCAAAGTGAACAGGAGGGACTGGCTTCCTACCCCTGAATCTGCACCGCTCTTACAACACTCTTACTTTTTCTTTTATTCTTCCCTAACCCTTCCCCAAGCATACACCAAAAGAAATGCTATCAATGGTCACTTATTCTCGTGTAAGTGGCTCATTCCATGGTCCTTTTGGGGCGTATTTCTTAGCCCAACATGGTGTTTTTTTTTCCCTGAGACTAATCCCATTCACTCATATGTGCATTGGTAATCCACACCCCCACTAAATAAAGCAAGCTTTTTGCAGGTATTGATCAGACAAAAGTGTTCAACTTATCCACCATTAAACCAAAAAACTCAGGGCTACTGTTTCCAGTAGCAAGAACAATCATGTAAACAACCTTCCTCCAAGCTGGAGGTGTGTTTCCTGGGTGCACTTGTGCACACACACTCCCCCTGGAGCCCTACACACTTCATTCAGGAGATCCTGGAAGGCCAGCAGGCATGAGCCCTGACCTGCAAATGTGTTGTCATCTCCACCCATTTCAAGACCTTCCCTCCATCCTTGGAGGATGAGACCCTGTGCCCGGCTCAAGGTCCCTGCTTTGTCCCCGACACCCTGAACACTTGGTCTTGCTCCTTCCTCCCCTGCACCATTCTTCAGCCTGTCCCCCTTCCCAGGCCTGCTCGTTCCCCGCCAATGGGTTCCATCCCTCCTATAAAGAAGAAAATCTGTTGAGCATGGTTCATTGTTGACTGTTGCTCCGTGCCCCTAGTGCCGCCCCCTCCCCACTGCTGAGCCCACTCTGGGAGTCACCCTTGACTCTCTCATCTGCTTGACTCTGTGGGGGGAGTCCTGGGTCAGTGCTGACCCGTGACAGTTTCCAGCAGGCAGGACGGCTGAAGGGGTATTAGGAACTAGGCTGCTTGACTCTTGCTTTCAAGTTGTAGTCACAGTTGACACGTACCCTGCCCCAAAGCCTTGGAAAACTCTGTTTACACCAGGGATGTCCAATCTTTTGGCTTTCCTGGGCCACACTGGAAGCAGAAGAATTGGAAGAAGACGATGATGGGCTGTGGGTTGGACAAGCCTGGTTTACACAGAGATTTTTGAGAGGGAGGCTCTGGAGCAATCACAGAGAAGCAACTGGCTTTCATACCAAACAGCATGAAGGAGGAGACGGCGGCCACCAGGAGCCAAGGTCATAAAAGTGAGGGCGTACTGAGCACGCATATGTCAGGCACTGTGCAAAGCATTTTGCAAACATTATGTCATTCAATCTTCAAAGCAAGCAGAGAGGGAGGCATTGCTGGCTCATGTTTAGAGATCTGGGGAGGGAGGAACACAGTCACCCGAAACTATAAGCCCTGGATATTTTCAGAGTCCTCAGAGAAGGAATTAGACTTCCTACAGGATACAGGATGGGCAGCTTGAGGCAAATAGATTTCAAAGCAAAATCCAACATCTGAGAGGCACACTCCAAGCAGCACCACTTACTCACTTTGCATCTCTGGGAGAGCTGCTTAGTCTCCCGGGCCTCTGTAAAATGGCGTGATCACAGTACCTACCTCACGGAGTTAATGCAGAGATGGCATTAACCAGTGTTGGTGATCAGACACTACCTATTATTTATATTATTGTTAGTATCACCCATGTATACATACAAGTCTCTAAGTATGCGTTTCTATGTGCATATGTACATAGCACACGTAGAATCAATGAATGTAACGACTATCTCTGGCTCCTCTCTGTTGAGAGAAACATGAAAATTTACAATTCCTGCCCTCAAGGAGTTCAGACTCTGGTGATAAAGGAATAAACTAAATAGGCAGACTGCCAAGCACAATAAAATTCATTCCCAAACTGGTCCTAATCACCTAGTAAGAGCCCAGCTGCTGCTAAGCCTTGAGTATGTCAAAGTATGACCCTTTCTCTGCCTCAGGCTCAACCTGGCGGGAAAGACAAACCCGTTACACATAACCTTCCAACATTCCAAGAAAGAGCCTCGGGAGAGGTTTATCCCAGGTGCTGGAAGTCTCCAGGTGGGACACACCACGTTAATCCAAGATGCTGAGGCAGTGGATGGGACAGTGTGGCCACGATGGGGGTTGGGGGCTTTGCAGACAAGGTGTCTTAGTTGAGCCCTGAAGGCTACTTGGACTTCCAGAAGTTGGGGGTGCAGGGGGCCTGGGATGTATGGGCAGGACGACTGGGGCAGAAGGGGTACAAGGACGGGCGCCCCGGCGGGACAGACTGAGAAGGCGGCCGAGCCAGACTGAGGAACAGCGCAAAAGGTAACATCCAAGTCACAACAGGAGTCCAGAGGGTCCTGAGTGCGGGAAACACAAGCTCTTCTAGCTTTTAGTCCTTGGAGTCCCTTCCAGTGTGTGGAAGAGATCCAGCCTGAAATGACTGGAGGGTGGGGGTGGACGAAGTTTATTCTGGAGACAACAAGGGGTCCTGGTGGCTTTTCTGGGGTAGTGGAGACACCGCCACGTCTGTGTCTCTGGAGAAGGAAGATGGAGAAGGGATCCTCCGGTGGGATGGAGTGGAGCTGGTAGAGGCCCCAGTGGGAAGCACTCGGAGGAGAGGGGGCCAACCTGGAATCAGCCTCTGTTCCTTCTTTTCTGCAGCTCACCTGTTCCGGGCTTTTCCTCCCAGTCTCCTGGGCTCGCCGCCAGCGGTGGGATCCCTCTTCCTGCACAGAACCGCCTCTTCCTTCCTCCTGGTGACAGATGCCCCCTGCCACTCCCAGGGGCTGCGGCTCCCCCAGATGCCCAGCCTCAGCCTCCTGAGTGCTGTGCCTGCCCCCACTCCACCTGAGGGGCTGACCAGTCACCAGACTCACCCCCACCCACCCTCTCCCCTCCACAGAGGGGAGCCCCCAACTCCAGCCAGAGGGGGCCAAGACCTCCCACCCCAGGCAGATCTCGTGGGCAAGGTATCTGCTTAAAGACGTTGACGGATTTTATGAAGAAAATATTTAAGCCAATTTAAATATTTCAGCAATTGATAAGTGACTCAGCTTTTATGAGCTGGACCTTTAGGGTATTGTTTATAAGATGTATATGATTTTCATATCTATATCAGTGCTTATAATATTGTTTGCATGAAAAAAAAGTTTCTCATGTTTGCCATCCATTTACAAACGAGCTTTACCTATTTGTAAATTACGGGCTTTCAACACGCAGCTGGACGTGGCGGGAAAGAGGAGACGATTACTCCGTGTCTCAGCATGAAGAAATGGCAGATGTCAGATGTCAGTGCTGCCAATGTTTCAGCACTGGGGTTCCTTGCTCACTGAGTAGGAACAGTTTGCAGAAATACTGGACAACCCACCATGGATAATAAACTATGTCGCAGGCTCTGTGTTTCCTCAGGAATGCATTTACTTAGAGAAGCGGCCTATTAACATTTCCCAGGAAAATACAAAATCCATTTTGTGAAGCAATGAGGCTGAGTTTTCATGGCTCTTTCCTCCTCCGCATCCAAGCCTGTCACCTGCATCATTCGATCAAGAGTGCCCATAACATCACACGTGTCAAATCCTTACCGTTTCTGCCTAATTGGCAGTTACAGCCTCGGCCTACCAGTTTCCGGGGTTCCCGGTGTCAGTTGGACACTGGAGGGGCCTCCCTCTCCCCACCAGTCTGTGGAGCAGATTCCCCCTTAGCCTAAACATTCTGCACTGCAGAGGGCCTGCCACTCACAAGCAGCTTCTGTTCGGCTCTTCCAAATTACCCTGAAGACGTTCCCCGTCTGCCCCACGCCTCCCCTTTCTTCTCTTTCTCATCTCCAATGTTAAAGAGTTTCTGGAGGAAATGACAATGACAGTTGACAGATTTCAGTCTGAATTTCCCTTTTCTAGGGCCCTCTTCTAGGCATCTATCTTGCACTTGCTCTTTAATGTGAAGCTTTTTGTGTATTTCTGTTGTAGGAGCTCTCATTCAGACGCCGTAAAAACAGCAGTTTTCCAAATACACAAATGACGCAGTCTAGAAAAACTGGGAACTTTCTATGGCGGAAAGTCCTTGCTCGTCCTCCCGAGCCATGGATCAAGGTCGAGGGCTGCAGCGTGTCCCTGCGGTGGCATCACCTTTCTGAGAGTCCTCAGGAAGCATCCTCAGTGGCCAGATCCCATTTCAAGGGCCCTGTGCTTCAGGGAGTGGGCAGGAGCTTTAGGACATGTGATCCCTTATATGTCTGAGCCATCCTCTGTGGGCCATGAACGTGTTCGTAAAACGGTCATTTTAATCACCATTATGAGGCGTTCACGTGCTTCCCCATTCAGAGGCTACAGCCAGGACGGAATAAGGCAGACACCAAGAGCCACTTGGCAAAGTGGAGACGGCCGGGCTGAAAGTCACACCCGCATCTTCCTGTTGAGTCTGGCTTGAAATTCCTGGGAGAAAAGAGCAGGCTGGGGCCAGTGCTCGGTCCCTGCTACGCAACCAGAGGCTCCCCAACTTTTCCCCATCCCAAGTGATTTAAGTCACCACCAATTCCAAACCATTAAACTCAAACTGGAGAGAGGCCCGTTGTTTAAGCTGAGATGGTCCTGACAGCGGGGCGGTGGGGGCTGGCTTTAACAAAGCCCTGAGCCTGCTCTTCTGCGGTGTGTTTCAGCCATTTCTCCAGCTTCCCTCGGGACTGACTGAGCTCATCAGACCCCGGGATCCAAAGCCTGTGCTGGGATGCGGGGGTCCGCCCTCCCTGGCACCTGGTTGCAGGCTTTGCTGATGTTGCTGGCCTGGGCCCCAGCTGCCTCTGACTGCTGTGCCATCCATGCTAGGGAACAGCTGTCCCCACAAGAACCATGTGGTCCACATCCGGGCACTGACCACCTCCGTTGCAGCCAAACCCACACTCTTCAGTGGTGCCGAGGTCCTGTGGCAGACTCAGCCAGTCCCAGTGTGGACTTGACTCAGCCATGGACACCTGGGGCCAGTGAGCTAGCTGTCGGGCCAGTGGGGCTCAGCCTGATACTGGACAGAGCCTGGACCCGGGGCCTGTGGCTGGGGAGGGGTGCTCCTGTGTGGGCCAACAGGACGGTCAATGGCCTGGAAGACAGTGTGACCGAGCTATCAGTTAGCACTCGGAACTCCACATGGATGCAGAGGTCACCGCTGGCCATTTCAAGAGACACCATGCCTAGGAGCTACTGCAGCCAGCACTGCCAGGCAGCGACATCACAGGAGGATATTTCTAACAAAACAAAAAGCATCTTCCCATCTTCGTGGACAACTGCCATGTGGTTCTGATAACCACTTTTCAGGAGAAGAGACACATGGAACTTGGGATAGAAATAAAGAATGGGAAGAGTGTCACGGAAACCTAGATGAAAATGTAGGAATTAATCTTCAAAGTTCAGTGTGAGGTGTGTGACAGCAGGGAACATCCTAGGGTGTGCAGCAGGGGAACAGACCTACTCCTGGGCTCCTGGGATGTGATGGCCTCGGCTGGGCGCAGTCTGCTACTGCAGGGGAGGCCATGTTCCTCTTCATGATTGTACCACATGGGGAAGAGCCTACATCAGTGTCCTTGCCAGAACATGCCAGAACATGCCTGGAAATCCCAGGCTGCTTCTTGGCATCTCCAAAGGGCCCATTCACAGGCGTGGGCGGCATGTCAGGCAGGGACACCTGAGTCCTGCCAGCCATGTCTGAATGAGGGATGGATGGCTACCACCTCAGTCACCTTGATAACCTCTGTTGGTGCCACAGGTCTGCCCATCCACCATATCACCAGAGGTTTTGTCTCCAGATGATTCTGAAGCACCAGGCTCAGGCTTCCAGGCAGCAGAGCTCCACACAGGTGCGGGGGTGGCCCTCTCCTAAGCTCTGTGTGATGCTATGGTCCCTGGAAGTCTATGCTGGGTCCGCAGAGCCTGTCTTGCACAGGCCCACGGGTCTCTCACACCTCTCCACCCTTGCCTGGAGTCTCCCCAAGCCTCTTAAGGGAAGCAATTCTGTCCACTCCTGGCCCTGAGGTCTCTCAGCCAGGAGCCACCCTTGCTAGAAGGGCGGGGATAAGCTCTGAGCCAGTCCCTGACAGCCCCACTCCTGCACCTGACAGGCTCAGGGAAGCCGGGTGACTGGCTGGAGATCACACAGCCCACGCAAAGCTGAAGGTCTCGTCTCCCATGCTGTTCTGTGCCTGTGGCAGGATCACAGAAAGCAGAGTTGGCAACGGGGATTTTCCCTCGGACACAGTGATTTCCACAAACCCTACATTACATCTTCGCAGGTGCAAATGTGAACTAAAGGAGCTTCTTAGCCCAAAGAGTGGCAAATACGCTGAAAACAGCTTCCAGAATGGGTCACATGAATTAATGGCTAAAAAGCAATCCATGATGAGCCACTGAGGTAACCCAAGAAGACATCACAAACACAGAGGCCTTCCCTGCCCTTCCCCAGAATACCCTGCTTGCTACCCACAAAAGCACCCTTCAATCGGCTATGAGTCACATCCATTGTGGCAAATCAGATGTTCTTTCCTAAGTGAGATTTGAGAAATCCAAATCCTTGACATGTGCTTGGCCGTGAGCCTGAAGCCCCGCCTGTCCTCCCATGCAGACCACATACTTCGACTCAACCTTGTGATTTACTTTCCACACATCCCTACACACCCATGGTTAACAGGGAGACAGTAACCCAGAGGTTCACGTGAGTCACTAAAAAACCAGAGGGAAAAATGAGTGGCCACGTGAGAGCAGCTACCAGGGAGAAGCAAATACCCAAAGTTTTGATTAATTTCCCAGGGATCTAATTTAATGTAAGAAGTAGACATGGACAGATTAACTATGGGCACATGACAACACATCACAGTACTAGGTTTCTAAGAAAAATGTTTGCCCAGGGGACTAGCTTAAAACAGAGAGTAGTAAATCGGCAGCGGACTGGTTTGCTTACAGTCCAATGTGCAATTCACTGTATCACTGAACTGAGCTGGGGTTGCGAACAGAGCTGGAACTGAGATAAATCACAGCACATGCTTCGCCCCCAGTCTAAACTGGAAAACCTGTTCAGAGGAAACCCATGGCCTTCCCATGGAGCATGCTGAATTACCTAGACCAGCAGGAGACAAGAGGTTCCATCTCTCCCCAGCAATCCATGATAAGCTTACATTTCCCAAGGGTCTGATAGAAAAATGGATTAGAGAAACCTATTTCCCTCTGAATCTAAAAGCCAGCTCACTTGGGGAAAGAGCACACCACCAAAGTCCAAGAGCACCCCAGTGCAGCCTCTGCACCTGGCAGGCCCTCCTCCTGGGAAATATCCTGTCTCAGGTCTAGGATGGAAGAGGAAATATCTCCACCGCCAGCCCCAGAATCAGCCCTTGGACGTCCTGCTCTCGTAACCAAGAGAAAAGCGGACACTGGATGCCCACCACAGGCCTCAGCTTTCTTGGAGTGACAGGAATCTTTGAGAATTTGAAGAAATCTTGGCATTTTCTTCCTGGAAAAACACACACATGCACATCCACATAAAATCTGTCACAGACTGTCCAGAATTCCTAAGACCCATCCACAGAAGCCATGTTAAGAAAGCCTGTTCTCAGATGACTGCATTAAAAGAAAATTGAATCCAAAATCTATTACTTGGCCAGGCGCGGTGACTCACACCTATTATCCCAGCACTTTGGGAGGCTTAGGCAGGCGGATCACCTGAGGTCAGGAATTCGAGACCAGCCTGGCCATCATGGCAAAACCGTGTCTCTACTAAAAATACAAAAAAATTAGCTGGTCGTCGTGGCAGGCACCTGTAGTCCCAGCTACTCAGGAGGCTGAGGCAGGAGAATTGCTTGAACCTGGGAGGCGGAGGGTGCGGTGAGCTGAGATTGCGCCATTGCACTCCAGCCTGCACAACAAGAGCAAAACTCCATCTCAGAAAAAAAAAAAAAAAAAAGCAAAATTTTTTACTGGCTAGCACGTTTTGGGGCTGAAACATGTAAGACTTCGGAGACCCCACTAACCAGGTAGAGCCCTGCCCTGGAGGTGACTGTGCTAGTCCCTGCGTAGCTAGTGATCAGCACAGGCTCAAAGCCATCTCTGAATGTATGTGTCATAATTACTGATACTAGAAAACAAACATGCAAATGACAAGTGCGTTTTGTGCAAATAATGTGATATTTTAAATCAGAAAATCTGGGTATCAATCTAGACTCTGCTTCTTCCTGATTTCATGATTTTGAACAAGTACTTTTTTTCTCTTTTACCAAATACTGTAGTTAAAAGTGTATTAAAAATTAAGCTTACATTAATAAACGTATACAAAAGATTATATTCTAGATTTAACAACAAAGAAGTGTATTGGGAAAAAAAAACAAGTCTGTAAGTAAAAAGATGCAAGTTTACTCTAAGTTAATGGGTACAGACATAAGCATGCCCATATAATTATTCTCTTTCCATTGGATTCCTCCCCAAGGACTGGCACAATCTTCAACCCACAGGGGCTGAGACTCCACAGGGGCCTTGGGGCTGGCCCTGGTTTGGCCCATTCTGCTCCTCCCGTCTTCCATGGCGGGTTTTCTTCTGAGCGACCTCTCCACAGGGAGGCACCGAGGGCTGGGCTTCACGAGAGGTTAGCGCTGTTCCTGCCCTGGCCACTCTCCAAGTGCTGTTTACTCTCATCTCATTAGGCTCCCTTTCTGCATATGAGATGTTTGCATGGTGTGTGTCTCTTTCTGTAGAAGAACCTTCTGGGTGGTTTGGGAAAGGCCCTGGCCTGTCATTGGATGCCTCTGCCCTTGCTGACCTTCCTGGGCATGGCTCCCGGTCTCTGCTGGGGCCGCCCTGAAAATCTCCAGGCCAGGCATTCTCACCACCCTCTTGCCTTCTCCCTGGACCTGCTCTCATGACGGGTCTTTCTGGTCACTCCCAGGACTCCTCCATGGGCAGGGGCCACCTCGTAGGCTGCTGCACGGACCACAGGTGAGGTCACCTTGGGATCTCTGGACTTCTGCGTCCTTGTGATCTCTTTGGGAACTATACTTACTCTGCACGGTGATTCGGGACAGCAAGGATGGCAGAACACTTCTCAAAGGACCCCTCCCTCTGGAATAGCGCATCTCCTTGTACTGACTTGATGCCGATTCCTTGCAAAGCATCTTCCCCTCATCCTTCAGGGCTGCTGGCCAGCACTGAAACTTACATCCCAATTCTACAGTCCCAGGAGAAAAGTACTTTCAACCTCTGCCACTGCACTGAGGATCACAAGATTCACAGAAGAGATGTCTTATTTTCACTTTGCAGGTCTTAAAACTCTGAACTAAAGTATTGGCTAGACAATCATCACTTGAAAGACAGTTCAGCAAGTCACTCATATAAATCCAAGGGAGAGGCTGTCCAGTATGAGGGTGACAAAGGGACACGTTCCCACAAAAGAAGCCTACTGAGCACCTGTCACCTCTTGCACCAACCCCAAGGGTGTGACAGCAACTACGTGGTCTCAGACCCAGGAGCTTCCTGCCATAGCTCCAGACCCTCGGGGAGCAGCACTGAAAAATGGCAGCACCCCGGTATGGAGAAACATGTGCAGTCACTGCCTCCTCAAAGAGAGGCACAAGACGGGTCAGCGATGGGCCCTGGCTCCCCTTCCACTGTCCTGCATGCCCCGAAGCTGTTTCTGACAGCTGCACCCACTCCCCACAGTCAGACGGTAGGATCACCAGTGACAATGCATTGATTTCTGTTTCACGTGTTTCATCTGCAAAAACAAAAACCCTTAAACTTAGGATATACGGAATTGCCACCATTACTTAAAACTCTTGGAAATTTCAGAAAATGAAGTAAGCACAAGAAATAGAAATAAGAATTACAAATATAGCTCTAAGGCAGTATGCTTGTATATTCAGCATAAACCAAAATAAGTACAGCAGATCTAATAATACAAGGTTTAGATACAACAAGAAATACACACATAAATTCCATGCTTATAAATCAAAATTAGCAAGACAGTGAGTGCCACAGGGAAATCAGACGACATTCAAAGATTTACTCCTAAATATTTAATAGTGAATAGTAAAATATTAAAAATAACAACTAAAGGGTATATAGAAAAGCAAAGGGAAACATTACAGAGACACAAAGGTAGATCTGAATAAGTAGACAGGTAGGCTGGGAAGACTGAGTATGTTAATTCTCTTCACTGTCATAGTGTTTAACCCAGTTTAAATCCAAATTTTAAGAGGCCTTTTTAGGAATTTAAAAATGGCAAACTTTTTCTAAACTTTAAACGAAATAATAAAGAATAGCATAGGAATTCGGGGAAAATAAAGGTACGAGAGAGAAGTCGCACTGCCAGATGCTAAACCATGCTGTGAATCTGCACTGTTACAACAGTGCGGTGCAGACACACCCCAGGACCGATGAGGCCGGCCCGCATACCCAGCAGGCCTGGGAGACCGAAGCACCCCACACAGGAAACAGTAAGCGCGGGACCAACCCCAAAAGGGATACCGGGGAAACTGCCATGGAATTAATCAGATGAAAAATAGAGTCCATCTCCAGTTGCCATCAGATACCAAAACATCTTCTATCGGCTTAAGGTTAAATGCTGACACACACAACACAGAGAACTAGGAGAAAGACCAGCAAAGAGGTTGCTGCTTCCCGAATAGCGAAGAACTCATCCTAAAAGCAACAGCAGAAAGACAATTATTTAGCTACACAAAAAGGTCTAAACTTTAAAAGCTCATAAGCAAAATGAAAAAGCCAATGACAAACAGAAGATATTGGGAACCACAAAATAGTGTGTGCTCAGGCGTGTGTGTGCGTGAATGCACGCACATGCGCATTCTAGCGCTCCAAAATAAACAGTGGTCAAAGGAATGAAATGCATAGTTACATGGGGGGAAATTTAAAATTCAAGAAATATATTCTTTAAAGTAGTCTCATTAGTAATCAAAGAAATAAAATTAGATAGGTGAGAGACTTTTTTTTTTTGCCTATCTAGTTAATCAAAATGTTGAGAATAAAAATATCTAACATTTGCCACGTCGAGTGTGGTGATGACTTGCTGACAAATGCCAGTGTGAGCGCAGCTTGAACGGCCTCTGGAAAGCAACCTGGTGCATTTGCATCAAAAATCATAATCTTGAAACAACTGACTTCCTTTTTAGAATTTTTGGAAAAAATCAGAGCCAGGGACAAATACTTCTGTGTAAACGTGCCATGATGGCATTACTTATAGTGAAGAACAGTGGGGGGAATAAAACCCTTACATCTTCTATATTGCCTTAAGGCAAACAACAGAATATTATATATAAAATAAAATGCATTCATAATATTTAATAACACGAGAACATACACTATAATGCTCAGTTTCATTTTAAACACAAAATTCTATGTTCAGAATTTTATTAATTTTATAGCAAAATTCAAATTATATAGATATAAAATTCAAATTATAAATTCAAATGTCAAAATTCAAATTATATAGATATAAATTCAAGAAAAGACCCAAAATGTCCCCAGATATATTAAATATGTGTATCTGAGTGGTGGGATTGATTAGGGATTCTAATTTTCTTTCCAGTTCTCTAACTGGAATATCTGATACAATGTCTTCCATATATTAGCTACCCAATAAATATTGATAAGAAGAACGAAACAATTTCAAACTTCCAACATAAACATGAACGATTACTAATTCTAAGAAAAGAGTGAAAGCATGTTATAAAACAAACACTAATAAACAGATATTGATTTAGGAAGGTGGTGGTGGCCTCTCAGGCTGGCTAAGCCAAGGGATGTTTACTTTTGTCAATTTCTGCAGAAACCACACAAGTGGCTGGTGACGTATTTAGCTCTTTCCTCACAGTAACCCTCCTGAGGACTCTCGGATGAGGTTCTCACATAGCTCTCGTTGCCGGCTGCTTTCCCTGCCTGTCGCCCCGGGCAGAGCCCTGGTTATGGGCTTACAGCTCTTCTACGCTCCACTGGTCATATGGCCTGGGGATAGGGGACCAGGGTGGCTGAACCTGGACCTGCAAGGCCCCCTTTCCTCCTGCCTGTGACCCCTCACTGAGGGTCCTTGGGGGACACAAGCAAAGAGGAACATAGCCCACACGGAGCCCGCATCACTAGCAACGGCACACGTGTCTCTACCCTCATGCAGGGTGTGAGACAGAGCAGCTCCCACGTCCTCTGCTCCCCTTGAATCTGCACGTTGGGTTCTACCCCTGCCTGCTGAAGAAGAAAACAGGGGAAATGCAGGAATGCAGCTCATGAGGTTGGGCCCAGAGAGCCCCTGCGTGGTCAGAGGGAGCGGAGCACAGGAGAGGAAGAGAATGGAGAGGCTCCTCCGCATGCCCAGCCCCACCCCACACCTTGAGGACAGGGTGCCTGGGGTTCCCGGGATGCCCAGAAGCTCTCGGGAGCCCTCCTTCACTGACGGGAGGGATGGCCCGGTGCAGGGAGGGCAGGAGGGTGAGATCCTTGGTCTGTGGGAAGCCACATCAGATGCAGAAAGTCCATTTCAAAGACAACACTGACTCTGCACAAATCCAGCTCCTCTGCCCTGTCACGAGAAGGGCACTCCATCAGCGCAGGCGCTCACCACCTCTGGTTAGAGTTTGCGGAACCTCGTGTTACGTAGCACATTCAGGGACCGGCAGCACCCTCGTGCAAACTCAGGGAAAACAGAGGGTCCACTGGCAGGGTCTGCAGGGGGATTTTTATCTTTTTCTACATGAAGGACGGAAGACCCAGCACACGTGTTCTGATGCTGGAAGAGGTACTGCTCTCTATGTAAGGTACAGATCAACAACAAACCCAGGATTAAATTCCTGCTGAGGAAGGCATCCAGGTGCCTCCCTGCAGAATGTGCCCCTGGGTCAGGCTGCAGCTGACTTTTTAAAAAGTGAGCTCGCCACTGCAAAGCCCCATGGGTTTTGTCACATTGACTCTGTGGCTCTGGCCTCACCGGCCTTTGCTGCACTGACTCCCAGTGACTGCCAGGGCCATGACCGTAAACACCGAGGTTCTCTTCCGGAGCCTGGTGGCATAAGCTTGCAGCCTCGAGTCCATTGGCTGCGTGGTGAAACAGTCTGGAAACTTCCCAGTTTTGAAAAAAGTTAGTTAGAGATAACTTTTAAATAGTTAATAGAGCATTCAGAGAGAAGGAAGATGAACTCCTCATGCATGTGAAGGTGTGTCAGATGCAGCAAATCCATTTCAAAGCGAACGCCGATCCACAAAGAGCAGCCATGCAGGATCTTTAAAAGGACTCTCAGTCCCAACAGCTCAGAATAAACCATCTCTACACAGTCCACTCAAGACACACTCAGGCCCTGCCGTGGTCATTCTCTACAGCACGCAGAGGGCAATGGCACCACTCCTTGCTCTTATCCTGAGTCCTGGCGTGCTGACCGAGGCCGGCTGCAAGAGGATTTTTTAATTGTTTAAATTCTTTAAAAAAACATTCTGGATTCAGGAGGTCCATGTGCAGGTTTGTTACGTGGGCATATTGCATGACGCTGTGGCCTGGGGTATGGGTGGCCCCGTCACCTGGGTACTGAGTACAGTACCCAGTAGGTAGTTTTTAAGTTCACATCCCCCTCCTTCCCTCCTCCCCAGTAGCCCCCAGTGTCTGTTGTTCCCATCTTTATGTCCAAATGTATTCAATGTTGAGCTTCCAGTTTTAAGCGAGAACACGCATTTGGTTTTCTGTCCCTGAATTAATTTGCTTAGGATAATGACCTCCAGCTGCATAGATGTGGCTGCAAAGGACATGATTTCATTCTTTTTATGGCTGTGTAGTATTCTATCGTGTATATGTACCACATTTTCTTTGTCCAATCCACCATTAATGAGCACCTAAGTTGATTCCACGTCTGTACTATTGTGAATGTTGTTGCAGTGAAAATACAAGTGCAAGTGTCTTTTTGGTAGAATGATTTATTTTCCTTTGGATATATACCCAGTAATGGAATTGGTGTGGTAGTTCTATTTTAAGTTCTGCAAGAGTATTTTAAATAAAAAGTTATATAAAGATAGGAGTAAGATGGAAACAGGAAACATACAAATGATTGCAGAAAAACCACGTTAATTCATCAGGCAGCTTGAAAAGCAGGACTTTCTGAAGTAGTAAAATATCTGACTAGGTTCTATATAAATGAAACTTGTATTACCTTCAAATAGAGTAGACTTAGTAAGACACCAAGAACCACCAGGAAGAGCTACCAAGGATCTACTTTTGTCAACAGATAAGAACGATTTTAAATGAACAAATCGAGACAGATGGAGCAAATAATTTGAAAATTCCCCTGGTCTGCCCCACTGCTCCTATACTGACCATGGTGAGTTGGGTTGGGTGGGAACTGACTGCCCCAACCATGATAGGTACAGCCACCAACAACACTAGACATGCAAAACACCCGGCTCTTTTAACACAGCTTTTGTTTACGAACGCCATACAACTTCTCAGAGCACATTGGAGGAAAGATTTTCAACACATAAAAACTTTGAATAACTACAATGATTCATGTGATTTTTTTGTCTTTGCATTCAAAAGTCAGAAGCATAACACGAGGCTATGTGTGATCCGGGCTCAGGGAGTACGGGGGAGCACTCAGAAGTGTACGGAGAACTATTTTCAGAGCTGGCTTTTGCTGGAGTCCAGACCTGCCAAATCAAGCACGAGAGGGCACATTTTGCCAAGATGGAAGCACTATGAAATCCAAGGTTGCTCATTTCCGGTTCATTGTGTTTATCGTGTGAGGCTTTCCAGAAGGGAAAAAAGCCAGCTTCTATTTTAAATGACGATCCACTGATGAGCAGATGGGTTTGGTGTTGCTTTTTGTTTATTCTCTCTACATCTGAAAATATTTCAACATTTTAACTTCACAGAAGTATAATGATTTTTCTTTCCTTTTTTACATGCTTTCATTACTAAACGTTTTACCTCAGGCGAGTTAAGACCTCAGAACCACACCTCCTGCTGAGCTGAATGGAAGGACACTAATGGGTCCACTGCCTCTTTATCAATGGGAACCATCTCTCTAAACATAGAATTTCCTCCATGGATTGGTTTGGAAGAATAAAATTTTCAGGTGTAAAGGAGCTCATCAAGATAGCAATCTATTCATTTCACATGAAAAAAAAAATTCCAAAGATGAGAATGAATGACTTGAGGTCCCAAATAAAGCAAAATAGGTGATACAGTTTGGTTCTGTGTCCCCATCCAAATCTCATCTTGAATTGTACTCCCATAATTCCCACATGTTGTAGGAGGGACCCGGTGGGAGATAATTTGAATCATAGGAGTGGTTTCCCCCATGCTATTCTCGTGATAGTGAATAAGTCTCAGGAGATGTGATGGGTTTATCAGGGGTTTCTGCCTTTGCTTCTTTCTCATTACCTCTTGCTACCACCATGTAAGAAGTGCCTTATGCCTCCTGCCATGATTCTGAGGCCTCCCCAGCCACTTGGAACTGTAAGTCCAATTAAACCTCCCTTTCTTCCCAGTCTTGGATATGTCTTTATCAGCAGCATGAAAATGGACTAATACACTAAGTTGGTACGAGTAGAGTGGGGCATTGCTGAAAAGATACATGAAAATGTGGAAGTGACTTTGGAACTTGGTAACAGGCAGAGGTTGGAACAGTCTGAAAGGCTCAGAAGAAGACAGGAAAACGTGGGAAAGTTTGGAATTTCCGAGAGACTTGTTGAATGGCTTTGACCAAAATGCTGATAATGACATAGACAATAAGGTCCAGGCTGAGGTGGTCTCAGATGGAGATGAGGAACTTGTTGGGAACTGGAGCAAAGGTGACTCTTACTGTGCTTTAGCAAAGAGACTGGGCGGCATTTTGCCCCTGCCCTAGAGATTGTGGAACTTTGAACTTAAGAGAGATGATTTCGGGTATCTGGCAGAAGAAATTTCTAAGCAACAAAGCATTCAAGAGGTGACTTGGGTGCTGTTAAAGGCATTCAGTTTTATAAGGGAAGCAAAGCATAAAAGTTCAGAAAATTTGCAGCCTGACAATGTGATAGGAAAGAAAAACCCATTTTCTGAGGGGAAATTCAAGCCGCTTGAGGAAATTTGCATAAGTAATGAGAAGCTGAATGTTAATCCCCAAGACAATGGGGAAAATGTCTCCAGGGCATGTCAGAGGTCTTCATGGCAGCCCCTCCCATTGCAGGCCTGGAGGCCTAGGAGAAAATGGTTTCCTGAGCTGGGTCCAGGGTCCCAGAGCTGTATGCAGCCTAGGGACTTGGTGCCCTGCATCTTAGCCACTCCAGCTGTGACTAAAAGGGGCCAAGGTACAGCTCAGGCTGTTGCTTCAGAGGATGGAAGCCCCAAGCCTTAGCAGCTTCCATGTGGTGTTGAGCCTGTGAGTGCACAGAAGTCAAGAACTGGGGGTTCTGAAACCACCTAGATTGCAGAAGATGTATGGAAACGCCTGGATGCCCAGGCAAAAGTTTGCTGCAGGGGCGGGGCCCTCATGGAGAACCTCTGCCAGGGCAGTGCAGAAGGGAAATGTGGGGTTGGAACCCCCACACAGAGTCCTTACTGGGGCACTGCCTGGTGGAGCTGTGAGAAGAGGGCCACCATCCTCCAGACCCCAGAATGGTAGATCCAATGACAGCTTGCACTTTGTGCCTAGAAAAGCCTCAGACACTCAACATCAGCCCATGAAAGCAGCTGAGAAGGAGGCTGTACCCTGCAAAGCCACAGGGGTGGAGCTGCCCAATACCATGGGAACCCACCTCTTGCATCAGCATGACCCGGAAGTGAGACCTGGAGTCAATGGAGATCATTTTGGAACTCTAAAGTTTGACTGCCCCACTGGTTTTGGACTTGTGTGGGCCCTATAACCCTGTTGTTTTGGCCAATTTCTCCCCTTTGGAACAATAACTGTACCCCCATTGTATCTAGGAAGTAACTAGCTTGCTTTTCATTTTTCAGGCTCATAGATGGAAGGGACTTGCGTTGTCTCAGATGAGACTTTGGACTGTGGACTTTTGGGTTAATGCTGAAATGAGTTAAGACTTTGCGAGACTGCTGTGAAGGCATGATTGGTTTTGAAATGTGAGGACATGAAATTTGGAGGGGCCAGGGGCGGAATGATATGGTTTGGTTCTGCATCTCCATCCAAATCTCATCTTGAATTGTACTCCCATAATTCCCACGTGTTCGGAGAGGGACCTGGTGGGAGATAATTTGAATCATGGGGACGGTTTCCCCCATTCTGTTCTCATGATAGTGAATAGGTCTCAGGAGATCTGATGGGTTTATCAGGGGTTTCCACTTTTGCTTCTCATTTTCTCTTGCTGCCACCATATAAGAAGTGTTTTTTGCCTCCTGCCATGATTCTGAGGCCTCCCCAGCCATGAGGAACTGTAAGTCCAATTAAACCTCTTTTTCTTCCCAGTCTTGGGGATGTCTTTATCAGCAGCATGAAAACAGACTAATATAACAGGATTGGAACCCAGGTTTCCTGACCCTCAAGATGCTGGGCATCGTGTTCCTTCCCTCAGAAGCCACATGCCGCGGACTCCTCCATCTGTGCCCTGGACTGGGGGCTGTCCTGCTGCTGCACACCTACATGTACTGTCCTTGAGCTTATAATTGGGTGGCCCTAGGAAGTAGTGGGATAGTAGGAACAGTTAGGAGGCCTCGATGCTGGAGGTGAACAGGTGGGATTTGGGTCCAGGTGTCATTATGTAGGAGCTGGGTGACCAGGGGCAAGCACCTTAGCTCTCCGGCACTTTGCTGTTCACTTTTGCAAAGGAGAGATGAGTGCTTTGGCCTTAGGGCTGTGAAGTTTAACAGTGTTAAATAATGCAGAGGAAAGCAAGCATCCCACAGATACTAGTGATGACAATAACACAGTTCTTTCTTTAAAAAAGGATGGCTTAAAAACTAATTCTGGCCAGCATGCTCCAATCTAGAGAGCGAGGTTTTGTAAACCTGATCCTCAGGTGACGGCAGCGTCTGGACCAGCAGTGCTGCTCACAGGAGTCACTGTGCCAGGATCACTGTGCTGGGGCAGGCCTACTCAATCAGAGTCTCTGGGCTCAGCTCCGAGGTCTTCCACCATGCGCCTCGTGCATTTTTTATGCAGAGAAAAGTGTCGACTGGCCCAGGATATTGATGGGATCTGTGCAGAGATATGTGAGGGACAGGAACGTCACAGCTTAGAAACGCAGTTTATGAGATTCTGCATTTAAAACCCACCTTGACTCAACTGCACTCAGAGAGACCAAAAAGCCTCTGCATTCTATATTTCACATTTAGTGAGAAGGCCCAGGTTAGAAGGAAACAATAAGTCTGATGTTGAACAGCATGGAAAACAGAAGATCAGTGGATCATGAAAAACAAGCCGGAATGAGAAGGTGTGTCAGCCAAGCCAGCCCTGAGCCACTGCCTGGCCGCATCTGCCGCAGGGGTTTGTGATCTTAGACAAGTATCTGTTTATGCTGTTTAGAAAACAATCTATAGTTGTATTCTATTTTCTGCATTCAGCTTTTTTTGAGTGCCATTATGATAAAATGTAATGTTATTATAAAATTTAAATTATAATAAAATCCAGGTTGAGATGTGCCCAACAGGTGTGACGTGCATTCTGTACAGAATGCTACAGAATTCTCGGCTGCTCTGGCCCTTCCTGGAGTGGTGCTGGCCTGTCGCCCACAGGCCATCTGGGGAGGAAGAAATGTATGCAAGAATGTCATGCTTCCAGAGGTTTCGGTGGTGGCAATTCTACTGCAATTATTAAAGATACATTGTTGTACTGGTTAGTTACAAGTGGGTTATATTTAAAGAAAATTTGGAGAAAAATTTTAAATAAAGAATGTTTCCAAGCACAAAATTGTTTTTGGAGAAGATGAACATCCTGTGTCACCATGAACCTGGTGTATTCAAGATTCAGGCCATTAGGAAACGCCATGCGTCATGTTACAAGAAGGAAGCAGCCTGTGAAAAGTGACAACCGCTCCTTTGGCAGAAGACCAGTGTTGTGGTATTTAATGTCGCTAAATTTCATGATTTGACATTTTCTACATTTTTCTTTTTCTAAGATCTAAAGATCATCACATTATTGAAATTTTTAGATTAAGAATGGACTTCTTAAATAGTCCTCTTTTATGATTATGCAAATAACTCACATACTGTTTTGAGAAGAAAAAAAAGACAACTAAATAATCTGAGGATAGTTCCTCTGTTATCTCAGCCAAAAAGAATAGGGAATGCATAGTGACAACACCTTCCTAATTGCAGCCTTTAGAATCACAGCACTTCATCAAATTACAGCATTGAACATGCTTAAAGGGCCGTCTTTCTATGACTCAGCCCAGAGGTTCTGGAGTTGTTGCCCCCATCACAGTGGGCTTCGGGCCCCCGGGCCTGCCCCTTGGTTCTGATGATCAGGGAGGTCCTCCCTTACATGCCCACTGAGCTTCCAGTCTCAGGCTGACTCACACAGGACACACCGTGAAAAGCTGGAGAGGAAAGGGCCCAAGTGACACAGTCGCCCGATGGCTCTCAGGGACCTGAGGGCCGGCAAAGGTAGAACAGGTGTCCACTAACCCTGGAGCGTGGCCTCAAACCCACTGTGC
This sequence comes from Pongo abelii, assembly GCF_028885655.2. NCBI lineage: Eukaryota > Metazoa > Chordata > Mammalia > Primates > Hominidae > Pongo > Pongo abelii. The sequence continues at coordinate 168,577,902 of NC_071990.2, forward strand.
CAACACACCCTGACTTCAGCCAGAGTCCCATGCATATCCAAAGGTCTGAAGGAAACTTCAGTGGTGTCCAGTATTTTGGCTTCCCTGGGCCACCCTGGAAGCAGCAGCATTGTCTTGGGCCACACATAAAATCTGCTAACACTCATGATAGCTGATGAGCTTTAAGAAAAGAAAGGTGAGTGCATAAACCTCATAATATTTTAAGAAAGTTTACGAATTTGTGTTGGGCAGCATTCAAAGCCCCTGGGCCACGGGTTGGACAAGCTTGCTCTGGATTGCACCCAGTCTGTGCCTGTCATTGTATCAAACTAAGCAAAAAGGCCTGATTTTCAGTCTACCCTGCCCCCAACCCCTGACCCCCTCAGTGGGTCCCCAGTGAGGACGGATGAGACCAGAAGTCCCAATGAGCCCAGTGTGCCTTGTGTCCCTGGGGGAACCAGACATGATTGGACACGGACTGGATTTTCATGTGTAGTGGGTGGAGGAAAGGGAGGACATTAAATCCTTAAGTGGTTAAAGACACAAAACCCACAGCAATGATTTCTAATGAACAGAAAAAGGGCTGAGGAATTTTTCTTTTCTTTTCTTTTTTTGAGACGAAGTCTCACTCTGTTGCCCAGGCTGGAATGCAGCAGCGCAATCTCGGCTCACTGCAACCTCTGCCTCCCAGGTTCAAGCGATTCTCCTGCCTCAGCTGGGACTACAGATGTGCCACCACGCCCAGCTAATTTTTGTATTTTTAGTAGAGAGGGGGTTTTAGCCAGCCTGGTCTCGAACTCCTGACCTCAGATAATCTGCCTGCCTCGGCCTCCCAAAGGGCTGGGATTACAGACTTGAGCCACTGTGTCTGGCCAGGGCTGAGGAATTTAATATTGCACGTATATATTGTCCACGATTCTTTATGTGAAAATCCACTCAAACTCCACTCTGCTTTTGATAGCATCAGCTTTTCTCACGACAAAACCTTCCCCTCGGCCTGTGCGGAGAATGCGGACAGCACCTGGGCTCCGGCGCCTTCTGGGGTCTAGGCCTCTCTACACCCACCTGGATGCGCAGGTCAAAGTGCTTTGCTTCTCAGGGAGGGAAACGATGTCCCTCTCAGCCCTTCCTTCTCCTATGCTCCACTGTCCTGAGGGGCTTGATGTCCAAGAGCTCAAGTGGGTTCGGCATTTTCCACAAACCCAAGGACCAGGCACGGCAGCCTGCTGAGGCCACCGAGAGGCCGCTTCAAGTATGCGGGGCAGTGGGTGGGTATTTCACTGTGTCCATTTTCCTTATATTCACTTTCTATTTGAATTACAGAGAATTATACCCAGAGACAGACTACTTTAGATTTGAAAGCCCTTGGAAATCACCACTTTAAATGAAGACCCACCCTGGGAGAGATGGGGAGGGAACACCCGCTGGGCAGGAGGGTCCGAGGAGAGGGTGGGATGGGGTGGAACACCCGCTGAGCAGGAGGGCTGGGCAGGGGGGCCTGGGGAGAGAGGGGGATGGGGTGGAATGCCCGCTGAGCAGGAGGGCACGGGGAGAGGGCGGGATGGGGTGGAATGCCCACTGGGCAGGTGGGCTGAGCAGGAGGGCACAGAGAGAGGTGAGATGGGGTAGGACGCCCACTGGGCAGGTGGGCTGGGCAGGAGGGCCTGGGGAGAGGGGGATGGGGTGGAATGCCCACTGGTCAGGTGGGCTGGGCACGAGAGCACAGGAGAGGGTGAGCACACTGGCCACTGAAAGCCGCTGAGCCGTCCATGGAGATCTGAACTGTTGAGCTGGCTTCTGGTGGCATGCACTTTTTGAAATAAAGCCTTTTTATTTGACCATGAATGTGTGCAACAAAACCAAACTTCTTGGGAGAGTGAACATGTGTTAAATGACCATATACTAACCCATCACGCTGACTGTTCACAGCTGCTCACCACCATGACCTCATTAGTTGGGCGGAGATGAATATGCAGTCATTTTGCCAGCACAAATTACATTCCACAACTGAAATGTAGCATGGAGCTCTGAGAGATTTTTCATAAATCACAAGTTTTATAGTATACAATGAATTTTTATCAAATTCATAACATAGATTCGTACATCTTATTTTGGAAAATGAAATGGCGTTTATTTTCTCTACAGAAAAAGTGCCAAAAAATGGGCAGTAATAAAATTTCCATTATTCAAGAGGTTAGATATGATTTCCATCTTGACTGAAAAAGCCAGAACGCTTTGAAAGAACTTCTTTTAGGGGTTCTTATGTAAGAATTGCTATTATGCATCCAATGTACAGAGGAAGAAAAAACAAAACACAAAAAAACCTCTTGAATAATAAAAGCTACGGAATAAAGCAGTATAATAGGTTGGTTTTAAAACTTAAATATTTTTGGTAATGACCTGGATAATAATTTGAAGATTTAAGAAAAATAACTCACTATACTTTTTACCTTCCACATTTTCTCCTACTTTAAAATTCACTCATCACTTTGTCTTGACTTGGTTGGTGACTGCTTTTATTCATAATTCACTTGGGATAAACAGACTTGAAGCATATACACAATAATCATTTCAATATCAATTCTAATAAAGACAAAGGATTTTGGTAAGTTTCACTTGTATTAGCATACTTTTCAAGGTATCATATTACACATAATTAGATCCTAGAAACAACCAAATTGCTACTTGTGAGCTAAAAGTGCTGAATTCGTGCTTGTTTAGAAAGCACACCGCCTCATCCAAGGCCCTGATGTCCAGCTCACCCTAGGGTCTAGCACTCTGCACCCTGTAGGACTTGCACCAGAGATCACGGCCTTCTTGGGGCAAACCACAGCACTGTCGCTGTGATCTGCGGAAACGGCTCCCTTCACTTTGCCTCCTGTGAGTCTTGGTGATAAAATTGTTGAGCAACTTCAAAGCACAGAGGCGAAAACCAATGGGAAGAAGCAGCTGGTGGTCGAGAGCTTAAGCATCCTGCGCATCTTCTCTGAGCTATGGCCAGGCCGTGCTGAAACACTGCGGAAGTCATGTCTAAACCGGGGTCCCCCACCTGCTGTCCAGAGGTGACAAAGGAGAGACGCTCCTGATAAATGTTTTCACGTGACAGTTTGTCATTAAAAACTGAAGCTAAGCCCACTGAATTCCCGAGTGCTTACTAAAGCACCAATGGCCAAAAGAGACAAGACTCACAGACCGTGGCTTTCTCCTCTGGATGGCAGAGGATGTATCTCACTTGGCTTGTTTCAGTCCAGGAGGCATCACGCCAAAGGAAGTACTATGCCATAGGAAGAAATGTGAAAACTTGCTGGTTCTCATGTTTTTCTACAGCATTTTACTTCCATTGGTTCTATCTAATGGTAACATAGGTTAGAGCAAAACACAGTCAATACATTTGTTTTAGCTCAAGTAATTTCATCACCTTACCCCATAGTGATAGTGACCCTCTAAGAGTCAATAAAAATGTACATCTTAAAATGTATTTTATAGCTCTGGTAGGCCAGGTGTGCAATGAAACAAGGTTAATAAATTTAAAATGCCTTGGTGTATTTTGCTCCTGTCTTAGTCTGCCTGAGCTGCCATAACAAAGTACTATGGATTGGGTGGCTTACAAAACAGACATTTATTTCCCATAGTTCTGGAAGCTGGAAGTCCAAGACCAAGGTGCCAGCCATTTGGTCCTGGTGAGGGCCCAATTCCTGGCTCACAGGCAGCTGCTTCTCGCAGCGCCCTTTCGCGGTGGAGCAAGAGCTCTGGTCTCTCTTCCTCTTCCTCTGAGGACATACTCCCATCGAATCAGGACCCCATGCTTAGGGCCTCACTTCACCTTCGTTACTTCCTTACAGGCCCTTTCTCCACATAGAATCACACTGGGGGTTGGAGCTTCCAAATGTGAACGTGGAGGGATACAATTGAGTCCATTAACATTCCATCCCTTATTTGTAGTAACAGCATGACCTTACTCAGCGATGACAAGGACACTCTAAAAGTCAACATTTACATCTTAGAACACTTTTTATAGCTCTATTAGGCCAGTTATGTCATGACATCACATTAATAAATGAAAAATGCCTGGTCATTCTGGGGATACTCGGCAGCTCTCCAGATGTTAAGGAAACTCAGTATACCCCACTCTGGTCATTTCTATCTGTGATTGTGATCTTTTGCACCTTATTTTATAGTAATTTTAACTGAAATTTTTAACGGAAACAAAGGAGCTATGCTGTCATGCCAAGTTTTCAGTAAATACATTGAAGAGCTGTGAGCTCAGAAAGCGTTCCAATAGAATTCATTTCTCATGGAGAGACCATGATTGATCTATTTGAAATGCAATATTGGTCCAGCAACTCAGAAACATTTGGTGGAACTCAGGGTTTACAATAACAACATTATCTAAAGATTCAATCTGGACCTATTTTAAGATCCCGAGGGGGTGGCACATTGGTGTGTCATTCCCAAGATGTCTCGAAACACACAGCAGATTTCTGCTGTAGCTACTAGTATGAGAAAACCCGAGAGCTTCTTGGTCGTCTTTGCACCTCTGAGTGCTGAGCACACGTGTGGCGACAAATTGCTACAACGATGTGGGGCGCAGGAAGCTCGAGTTTCAAAAGAAGATCATAAGTAACACATTTTTCCTTCCAGCCAGAATGCCCTGAAATACATGAAAAAAGATGTAGCTCTGGCTACATGAAAAAGAGGTAGTGAGTGACTCGGGGCTGGGAAACGAAGCCATCCTCGCTGGGATGGCCTTTCAGTCTCACATCTTCAGCAACTTTAGCTTCTTAATTATGACTTTTTTTCTCTTGAAGATTAAGGAATCGAGGATTGCTGACATGTCTGTATTGATTAGTTATGGTTCTCCACTATGTTTACTGCCATCCTAATTACAGAACCTAATTTTCACATTTACTTATAATTGTGTGCAATTGTCCAGGCTGATCTCAGGTTAAAGAGAAAATCTCAAACATGACATCAAACAAGTCTTTTAATAAGGCCCATGAACTAGTCTATATATACACCAGAGGAGGAAAGAAAAAGAATGACCACAGTTTATTCCGAAGACATGACAAAGGTAACACACATCAGTTATACACAAAGTCAAATTTCAGCATTACCTCCAGGGCAGAGGGAGCCAACAGCTTTCAGAAATCTCTGCTCCTGCCATACGCTGGGGCTCCCGCCAGGTGCCTCCCAGTGGGGACTACATTACCCAGCCCTCCCTGCAGCCAGGTGTGGTCATGTGACTAGCCCTGGCCAATGGAGTGTGTCTGGATGGTGTACCTTTAAGAAGCAGGTGCTTCTTTCATAGTCTCTTTCTCTCCCAGCTAACTGCAGGCCCTTGGGGCTGGTGGAGCGATACAAAGAAGCAGCCTGGGTCCCCCAAATCCCCATGTGGAAGCAAAGTGGCCAGTCATCAGGAACTCTGACATTAGACTAACACATAAGGAAGAAATAATTTTTCTTTTATGAACTCAGGGAGATATTTTCCTGAAACACAAGAGTGCACAGTCCAGAGACCCTGGGTCAGAGCCCTACAGGCCCAAGAAAGGCTTGGTTGGACACTGGCATGGGACAGAGGGAGGCAAGGAAGATGAGATAAGCACAGACTAGAGATTCATATCTGCTTTTCATAAGTACAAGAGAAATGTACCATCAAAATCAGTTCTAATCGCCATCACTCTAATTGTGTGGCATGAGACAAGCTCCTCACCCATCCTTGGCCTCAGTTCCCTCCTATGTAGAATGAGGGGGTCCTACCTGGATTGGTGGTTGTGAGAAATAAATGAACCTACGCATGTAAAACTCCCAGAACAGTACCTGGCATAGAGTGGGTTCTCAAAAATAACACTTTAGTTCTTCCTGAATATCTAATGCAGTGATATAACATCTTTCTTGAAAGAGTCTGCCCTTTTTGAAGTCTGTCATTGGAAAAAAAAAAAAAAAAGCAAACCGGCATAAAATAAATATTATATATATATATACAAAAATGTAAAACATATAAGTGGATTCAGAAGTAGAAGATGAAGGGCCCACGTCTCTGAAAAGCCACAGCTGAAGGCACTGAAACTAGCCGTCTGGCCTCACTAGCACAGCGGGTAGAGTCTGACTTCCTGCTGGCTGCTGTCATTCATGGCAGGACTTTCCGGGACTGTGCGCTCTCTGCCCTGTGGGGAAGAACCCCGAGGAGGTGAGAGTGAGACCCTGCGCCCTCCTCACTCACTCAGGTTCCAGCCACAACAGTGAATTTATTTTGTTTTTATCTGTTTGGCTTCTTATCACGTCTGAATGCAAAATATGCAGCATAAAATGAATGAAAATTGAGACCCCAGTGATGGTTAGAGAATTTTCGTATCATGAACTAAAAGTGAACTTCTTTCCAAGAAACACGGGACCTTCGTTTTGCTCCCCAATGTACACACTGTGCTGGGGTCTGAAGTAAACAAGGCAGGAGCTCGGCTCCATCCCAGGGCCCTCACCCTCCACTGCTCCCTGAGTGCGGTTTAACAAGAGGAACAAAGACCTCCACAAAGTCAGCTTCACATTCAGCAGGTGGACAGCAGAATCAAATCTCCGCAAAGAAACAGCCTATGAGCGTGTGCAGCTGCTCACAGACCTAAGTTATAATTTCCAGGTGGGGCCAGCCAGTTGCTGCAGGGGTGGCTTTCTGCAGAAAAAATGAAGGGTGGCTGAACTGGATTCCACAGGCCCTAGCCACACAGAGCATCATGCACCTGAACTGGGGGTCTTAGGGGACTCCTCTTGGGCACATGACATCCCTTTGCTGCCTCCTTTCCACAGGGACCCTGCGCTGGGAACTTGCAGCACGTCACTGAGACACCAGAATCTGGGGAAATTCTGCCCGTCCCCAACCTCTCGCTCTGGCTGATTTTGCCATCTAATTTGTAGCCTTGCATGTACATAATTCCTATTTGTACAGAAAAACAATCAAAGGTGGAACTAGATCGTCTGATCTCAACTCCAGAATGTGGGCTTTGTTGCTGCCCTGTAACCTGGGGCTGCTACTCTGCCCTGATGATGGGCACAGGGTTCCCAGAAGCTCGGAGCCCGAAGACAGTCCAGCTGGGCAGTGGCACATGACAGACAGGGTGCGGCAGCCAATGGCCCTCCGTGCTCACTGTCAACCTGGCCAGCAGAGGCCATGCATAGGTGGCCAGGTGCAACTACCTGTGTTCCAGCAAGTAGATGGAAAAGGAACACTGTCGCTTTCTCAGGGCTGACTTCCAAATTGGGAGGAGAAGGAGTGGGTGGTTAAGGGCATCTAGGAGGTGGGTGGCAAGGGAGTGCCCCCGCAGAAAAGGAGGAAGAAGCTCTAAGCCCTTGATGAGTCAGAGCTGAAATTAGTAACATTGGGGTTGCCACTACTCTTTCAAAATTTAAGTCCTTTATAAAAGAACCCCAGGCTTTCTGGAAACAGGTGGTCAGATTGAAATAAAAATGATGGCTATGGGGCCAGTCTCCTCCTACCACCAGCAAAAGCCAAAAGTGAATTTATGTTTCACAGCCAGCGTGGAGAAAGCGTCTGCTCAACAGCTCAGCAAGAAACCACAGTGCATTCCAGGGCCCCTCCTGGGGTTCCTTTGCTCATTTTCACATAAAGAAAGAAAAAGGATGGGAGGTATTAATCTGCAGCACTAAGTATGCACTTTTGTGAACACTTGTTCTAAATTACTGCCATTACATATCCACACTGGAATTGAAAAATAACCCAGCTCAATTCACCGGCCAAAGAGACCCAGCCTCCATGGTCAGAGTATCTTCTATGCCTGACAGGAGGGACTGTACCCTTAGAATTGAAATCAGTCGAAATCAGTCATGCTTCATGGAAGGCTGCATGAACAATGTCATTCTACCCTCAGGTATTTTATCCTCATTAAGTCGCGGAAAACAAGAGCCTAAAGGGAAACTGGGAAATTGAACTTTCAGCTTTTACTATCAGCTCCAATAGAGACTGTTGGTAGAAATGGGTGCACATCACCTGTGTCTCCAGCATCTCTGCATGAAAAACAGAGCATGGTCTATCAGTCTTACAGAAGACTCTCACCCAATGCTTTGGCCCATACAAATCAGATTTGTTAGAAACATTTTCAAAATTTCTAAGTCCTAGATTTGATATACAACATAAACTAAACTGTGGCATGAATAGAATGGAGAGAGACTTGGGATCTTACTGGGAGACAAGATCATACCTACCAACCCAAGGACAAACGAGGCCACAGGCATCCAAGTGAGATACACAGAAAACAAGAACAGGAAGGGCCAGAGGAAGAAGGGCCCCTGGGCAGCTTGATTAGGGGTGCTCAGAGGAGGAGGCAAGGGAACTGGGGGGAATACAGACTGTGCTGTGGAGAGGGCATCCAAGGTGAAATAAAACAGCTCAAGCAAAGACACAGGGGCTGGAACTGGCAAGCATCATCAGGATGATAAAGACTAAATCTATTTGATTAGAGCAGCCTTCTGGTTTTGCTTCTTTTGTTTTGCTTATACTTTTTGCTTAAAACTTGGACATAGTGGGAAATAAAATCAGAACAGTAAATTACTAGTTCCTACATCAATAGGCTTCGAGGAGCAAGAACCTACTAAACGCTGGTAAGAATCAGTCATTAGGGTCTGGCAGATACAGCATCCACGTAAGATTAAGTTCACAGATTCCCAGTGTGAGCTCCGTGTCAGACCCCGCTTTAGGAGGAGACAGATCCTATTTCAGGGCTGGGCACACCTAAAGATGGAGCCTGGTGAGGAGCATGACTTAGGGTGAAAACCATGCCATCAGCCTGCCCCAGAAGAATCCAGAAATGCAGCAGCACAATTAAAATCCTCATTGAGGACTTCAGGTCGTTGCACTGTACTATACAGGGGATTCGTGTGGAATGAGTTGATTACTGCTGCTCTTGCCGCACAATACACACACACACGCGCGTAACTGAAAGCATGTCTATGTTAATGTGCTTCCCTACAGTAACCTTCTTACTGTCTCTAATCATTTCCCGTCGCATCATGTACACCTTAAATATACACAATAAAACTCATTTTAAAAAATTAAAAAAAAAAACCTCATTGAGGCAGTGAGTATAATCAACACTAACGGATAAGTGATGGCCCCAGGCAAAGAGCATAAATAAGGGAATGGAAGAGATCATCAAAGACACAACTTAGAGTAAGGCCTTGCTGGATTTAAAAACAGATTAAAACCAACCCACACAAACCTTTGCAAGTAAAATGGATCTGCCTGCCATGTCACAGTCAATGAAGAGTCAAATCTGAGCATTATTTAATTACAAGCATCACAAAAGCAGAAAAACAGGTTGTCTCGGTCTAACTTTAGAATTCTCTTCTACATATTAAATGCCAGAAGATGCCAGAGAGCAATGTTCACTGAGCATCAGGTACAAAAAGGTTGCAGCCCAGGCATTTCACAGTCGCCCAGGCACTCTTCATAGATGCAGGTGATGGAAAAGGCCAGCGTGCAAGGACTCACAAACACACCCTCCACGGGAGGCCCTGGGGGCACCTCGGAAAGATGTTACCATCATTCAACGCAACCAACAGTGCCACACTGGAGTGCCTTCTGGGATGAGCAGAATGCCTTTAGACCAGTCACAGTGTCGCTGCTTCCATCCCAATGGCACTCGGCATGGGGCATGGTTTGATGTGTGCCCTCCACCCCTGAAAAAAGACATGTTGCATGTCTTGACTTGGAAACATGTGACTTGACTTGGAAACAGGGTCACTGCAAATGTGATAAGTTAAAATGAGATCACAGAGGAGGTGAGTGGCCCTAATCCAAGATGACTAGATGACTACCTAATCCAAGATGACTTCTAAAAAGGCCACTGGAAAGCAGACACACCCCAAGAAAGCGGCCCTGAGATGATGGAGGCAGCCAAGGAGTGCCTGGGGCCACCAGAAACCAGAAGGGGCAAGGAAGGATCCTCCCAGGGCGCTGGAGAGAGCTTGGTCTTGCCCACGGTATAGTCTCGGATATCCACCCTCCAGGACTGTGAGAGCATAAACTCCTGTTGGTTAATCCCACCTGTTCGAGGTAGTTTCTTACAGTAGCCCCAGAAAACTAACCCAGCATTTAGTTTTTACTAAAATCTCATCAGTGTACCTACCATGGCCACCTTCGAGCCTGTGTGTATTACACACTGAGTTCTACAAGACAGAAGGCTGTGGACAACAGCCCCCAAACCCAAGCCAGCCCACACTGATGGCACTGGCTGGATCCACTGTACCTGCAGAAGACAGAAGCATCTGCAATACAGCAATCACTCAGAGCTTAGACAATGAGAAAATGATGGACGTTCTGTTTAAAAAATAATCACCAGCCAGGGCGCAGCAGTGAACCAGAAAGTTCTCAGAAGTCCTGAAAAGTGGGCAAGAGATGGGCCTGGCTTGTAGAGAAAGTGACTTCAACAAATACCAGCAGAAAGAGAAAGACTTCTCGAGGGAACTGGAGAGTCACATATTATAAATAGTAACGAGGGTCATGCGGAAATCAACAGGATAATGAATTCTCCACTCTATGTGGAGTCCTGGCCTGCAGAGAGCTTCTGATGGCTGCACCTCAGATTAAAACCAGGGAACTCACCTGCGGGGAAAGAGGGCCCCAGTGTGGTGCTGCGAGGGGCTGACAAGCCCGGCCTGTCCTCAGGGATTTACAGGGGCTACTTATTCACCCAATCTATGGGCTAGGCAGAATCTGTGAATCTCACTGTACATAAGGGAACTAGGAGGTGAGGAACTTACTAGTTGTTCTTATAACTAATAAGTGAGGAGCTGGAATGTGAACGCAGAAGCCCGGAGTCAGTGTTCCTGACCATTCTGCTATATGTAATGCCTCATACGTGAGGGGAAGAAATCAGAACCTGAATCAACGCCTGTCCTTATATCAGGCCCGGATTGATGAGAGGGACAGAAGCACAGAAAGGGACGGGGGAGGGCAGGCAGGCAGCCACCGCAGAGAACTGTACTACAGCGCTTCACCTTCCAGGAGGGCACTCTTACCTGCCCACTTGCGGTCTGCCCTTACATTCTACAGGGAAACTGCTCTTGGCCATGTCTACTGTGACTCAAAGAATAGGCCTTCTGGGAACAGATCATGCCAGCGATCTATCCTAATTATATTCCTTATGAATCAATAACAAAAGGATCACTAGACATCGGAGACCAAAAACATCAGCATGAAAGGTTGAAGGAAAGTATGTTTGAAACTCGAATTCAACGTCGAGCTGAGACAGTTATCACAGGAACAGGACAAACAGACATGTTAGTCACTCAAGACCTCAGAGCTCACCACTGATGCAACCTCAACAGACACCAGTGAGCAAAAGAGCAGTTCAGGAGAAGGGCACAGGACACAGCAGAAAGAAGCTTTCAGATGCAGTGTGAGCACCAAAGAAGGCGGCATGAAGTCAAAGGAGAATTCAGTGGACCTTAAATCCCAATCAAATCCCAACATATACTTCTGGATTCTGAGCGTTTGGAAGAAACATTCTTTATAGGTAACACCAGAGCTAAAAGAGAAAGAAAGAGAAACAGAACAGAATACAACAGAACAAAATAGAATAGAATGAAATAGAAGAGAATGGAATGGAATGGAATGGAATGGAATAAAACAGAAAAAAAGACTATATAAAAACAGAACATTTGACAAAAGTAGTATTTCAGATTGTGGGTAAATAGCTAGTTCTAAAACCATATGCTGGCTCACACTACAGTCAACTGGAATTATTGTGATGAAGTGTTAACAGAGTAAAATTATAATATAGCCAGCACAGTACAGGCAACCAGGTCTACAAATCTCAGAATGGTATAGATCTTTCTCATGCAGGTACAAGAGCAAAGAGATAATTTATAAAGGAAATAATTTATAGATTTGGTTACATTAAAATTGACCTGAGTCAAAACATTCCATTAAAAAATGTAAACACAAACTGGTTTTCAGAAAAAAAAACTTGCAAAAGGCAAGAGCTCTTAATATATAAAGAGCTCTTACGAATCAGGAAGACAAATAGTTCAATTAAAATGGCAAAAGATCTAAACAGATGACTAACACAATCAATAAACATATGAACAAACTTCAAACTCACTAATACTTAAAATATATTTTTTTAATGTGTCAAACTTCTATAAATGATAAAATGATATCAAAAATTCTGAGAATATAGGAGAGTAAAAATCTCAGATAACTCAGGTAACACCATTACAAATGTAAATGAACAGACTATTCTGTTCATGCCATTGACCTAACAATTCCATTTCTGAGAATTTACCCTAAGAGAATAAAAGTGCATGGACAATTCTGTGTTCAAGACCATTCATCATAGGAGTTTTAGTAATATAAAAATCGAAATGAATTTAATATTAAAAATGTATGATTAACTAAATAAAGCTTACTTTATTTGATGTGTGACCATTATACTTGTATGTGTGGAATATTTAATGGTGGCGGTAAAATTCTGAAAATGTATTGGTAAGTGATATGAAACAGTTTCTAGAAGGTGATTCAAATTTTTAAAGAACTGCACATATGTATACATGAAGAAAGAATCAGAGGAAATAAAAAATTTAACAAGGGTCATTTTAAAGTAGAAAATGTTAAATAATTTGAGTTTTTTAAAATTTATTTCCCTCATAATTTTCACAATAAAATGTGTTATTTTAGTAAGCAGAACAAATATCTTATAAAAAAAATTGTCACATGTGAAAAAACAAAACAAACTTGTCTGTCCAAACACATTGATTTTTCTTTTTTGAGACGGAGTCTTGCTCTGTTGCCCAGGCTGGAGTGCAGTGGCGCAATCTCGGCTCACTGCAAGCTCTGCCTCCCGGGTTCATGCCATTCTCCTGCCTCAGCCTCCCCAGTAGCTGTGACTACAGGCGCCCGCCATGATGCCCAGCTAATTTTTTGTATTTTTAGTAGAGACGGAGTTTCACTGTGTTAGCCAGGATGGTCTCGATCTCCTGACCTCGTGATCCTCCCGCCTTGGCCTCCCAAAGTGCTGGGATTACAGGCATGAGCCACCACGCCCAGCCCAAACACACAGATTTTTCAAAGATCTGTCCTAAAATATCACCTTCATAGTGCTTTTCTGCTATAAGGTTCTCAGAACACCAAAGTTCTTTCCATCCAGTATTTATTGAGATGCAAAGAAACAAAAGAAGTAAAAAGATAAAAGAGGCAAAATAACATAATGGAAGGAGATCTGGAAACTTGGTCTGGGATTCTAACATTAGTCTTGAAATTAACTAGTTCTGTGACCTAAGCCAAAGTTCTTGGTCTTGGTTTTCTCACCCAAATAAACAAAGAAGTTGCAATGAATAATTTTTTTTTTTTTTCTTTTGAGACAGAGTCTCATTCTGTCATCCAGGCTGGAGTGTGATGGCGGGATCTCAGCTCACTGCAACCTCTACCTCCCAAGTTCAAGCGATTTTCATGTTTCAGCCTCCTGAGTAGCTGGGATTACAGGCACATACCACCAAGTCCGGCTAATTTTTTGTATTTTAGTAGAGACTGGGTTTCGCCATGCTGGCCAGGCTGGTCTCAAACTCCTGACCTCAAGTGATCTGCCTGCCTCGGCCTCCCAAAGTGTTGGGATTACAGGCATGAGCCACCGCGCCCAGCCAAAATGAATAAACTTCGAATGCAATTTTGTACCCTAAAGCTCTGTGATGCTATTTCATAATTCCCAAAAAGCAAAGTTCAGAGACAGCAAAGCTGCCCAGGGAAGTGGTTGTATCCTCCACCCACACAGACTGCGGCTGTCCACTGGGACTTCAATCCCCAGATACGTTTGTGATTGGAAGCCCTTTTTCCTCTCTGAAATTTAGAAAGGTGCTGCAGTCACAGCTGGTTCTATTTTGCCACTGACAGGCAGACACATATTTTTATGCGTTAGTAATCTTTAGGAATCTCAACCTCTCAGTGATGTAAGTCAAACAAACACATTTAATGTTTCTAAGGAGAGAATCCAGTCTAATGTTAAATGATCTTAAGGAAGTCATTCTGTCCTTACGTGATCTACTAGTTGAGGAAGACAGGCAGAAAGGTATAAAATAAGGATGGGTACACATAAAACTACTTGGAGGAAAACGCCCTTCAATGTATTACCAATAAAGGAATGGGGTTCCCTCATCAGTCAATCCTGAGCCAAGCAAATCCAACCTGGTCAGAGGCCAAGACCTCTGAAAGTAGAATGGCTTTTAGAACTTATTGTAATAGTATCCAACCAGTTTTTTAAAGCCTAAAATAAGATACACAAGGTTTGGATATGGAAATCTTTGAAGAGTCATTGGTATCCTATCTCATAGAAAGGGAAAGGCTTTCAATGGGTTTAAAATATGTGACTTGCACTGTGATGCCAGGCAAACTGCACTCACTAGAGTTGATGTGCAGGAGCTTTGGAAGGCGGGGCGGCCTCCAGACAGGGGTCACAGGCCACGGGGAAGATAGGCAGTAAGGTCCAAGTGATGATCAAGGAAGGAGGTCGGTTTGAGTTTATGGTCAATAATACTCTGTGTGATGATTAATACTGACTGTCAACTTTATTGGATTGAAGGATGCAAAGTATTGTTCCTGGGTGTGTCTGTGAGGGCGCTGCCGAAGGAGGTTAACATTCAACTCGGTGAACTGGGAGAGGCAGACCCACCCTCAATCTGGGTGGGCACCATCTCATCAGCTGCCAGTGAGGCTAGAATAAAGCAGGCAGGAGAAGATGGAAGAGCAGACTTGCTGAGTCTTCTGGCCTTCATCTTTCTCCTGTGCTGGATGCCCCCTATCCTCGATCATCAGACTCCAAGTTCTTCAGTCTTTGGAATCTAAGACTTACACCAGTGGTTTGCCAGGGGCTCTCGGGCCTTCGGTCACAGACTGAAGGCTGCACTGTGGTCTTCTCTACTTTTGAGGTTTTGGGACTCAGACTGATCCACCACTAGCTTCCTTGCTCAACTTCCAGATGGCCTATAGTGGGACTTTACCTTGTGATGGTGTGAGTCAATTCTCCTTAATAAACTCCCTTTCACATATACATCTATCCTATTAATCCTGTCCCTCTAGAGAATCCTGACTAATACACTCTGTGAGGAAACATTGGGCCTGAATATGGGAGACAAACAGGGTGGGCGGTTTCCACCACTGAACTCTTTACTGTGGGACCAGCAGAGCTGTCCCACTGTGGATGGACAAGCTATGTAGGGGTGAGAGGGATTTTGAGGGGACTGTGGTGATTCACCACAGATGCGCCAGTTGGGAGCTGCAGAGAGAGGCCTGGGTGATGGGCGCAGGCTGGTGATGGGGGATTTCAAGGGGAATGTGGTGATTCACCACTGATGCTCTGGTTGGGAGCTGCAGAGAGAGGCCTGGGTGATGGGCACATGTGATGTCAGGCACAGTCATGGGAGCAGATGGAGAAAGGACACAGGGAGGGGCCACAGATGCTGAGCACCGGCTCATGGTGTTCACCCACGAAAACTAGACAAAGTGATGGAGAGAAAGGAAAAGAAACAATATAGTGCATGCCATGGGAGGCAAGAGAGGGGTACAGGTGGCTGGGGACACAGGCTACAGGGTAAGTCGAAAGAATGGAGTCTCTAGAGGCCAGAGCTGGTGGCGAGGCACCCCGTGAGGCCATCCCAAAGGACACAGCCCCCGAGGACGAATGGGACTCAACAGGTGGAGACAGCTCATCTCTGAAGAGGTGGCAGTCACTGAAGGGAGAAAAAAAGGACAAGAGACAAACGTGAAGCCAACACCTGGCAGCCAGGCCACGGGGGCCATTTGAGCATCTACAGGACACAGAGCTGGGGAAAAGGACGGCGATGGAGGGGGTGCTGGGCTGCAGGGTGGAGGAGGAACTGGCTTCAGAAGGAGGAAGAGCATCTCTTCTTCTGGGAAAAAAAGGTAGGAGGATTGGCTTAAAGATAGAGGAGACATTTAACACATAAAGAAAATTTAAGTGATTTTGGAAACAATCATTCTGGAATGCAATGATCGTGGAGCTGATAATATGCAAGATTGCAGCTCTAACAGACACTGTAGGCAAGCGAAAATTTTCATGAATTGTTCATGGATTTAACTAGTAGCCTCAAAATGACCATTTCATATTATTAAACATCAAGAGAAAGAAATATCTGATGGGTGACGGCATCATTGAGAAGAGAATAGAAACAGATTTCCAGAGTCCACGGGCTGGTGGGATGCTCCAGTTTACAGGACTCGGCTCTCTGGTGTGCCAGCCCCAGCCGGGCACCGTGCTATTGTTGGTTTTCATCACCCAGTTCCTGTCAGAACCACTGCAGTCATGCCACAGACAGAGCTTTTGTGCAAATGGTATTTTCTTCCCTATTAAAATGTTCTACTCTGTTCCCATCTAAATGGGTCCAGGAGCAGTCCCAGAGACACCTGCAAATTGCACAGAGGCATGGTTTGATTTCACATGCTCCTGATGACCATAATTGTTGCTATTATTTTCCTTACTATTTCACCTCTCAGGCAGAAAGTAAACAAAACACTTCTCAGGAGAGAGCAGGGAGAAAGGAAGAGAGAAGATATTGTGGGGCCAAATTGGAGCACAGGATGGCATTTGTTGAACCCGTTGAACCGTTCTGATTTCCTTTGATGCTTTCCCTCCCTGCTGTTCAGGATGATGCCTTGTTCTCCTCCCTAACCTGGTGTGGAAGGAATCCCTCCAAAAGGCAATGGGGGCAGACAGACCATGCTTTTATTTTCTTATAGGCATTTATGTTCTTACAGGAATGGTTTAGAGAGGCTTATGGATAAATTAAATGGTTTGCAAAATTAAGACTGGATTCTCTACCAAGTAGATAGGCAGGGACAATAAAAAGTCACATTTGGAGCTAATGGCATTTCAAAACCAATTCCGGATGGAGAAGTTGGAATCAGATGACCCTCTGAACTTGAAGACATTTGGTGAAACAGCCTGGAGTCTGCCCATGATGCACTGAGTCACGGGTGGTTGGTGTGGGTAGATGCTCTAAATATTTTGGCTTTAAGCGCCTCTGTTTATACAACATTCTTTCCCATTGCGTCAGGAATAGGAAGCCTGTTTTCTCTGAGATAATGGAGTCAGGAAGAGAAATCATGTCCCAACTCTGCTAGATTTTGCGGCAGTCCAGGAAACAACAAGGGTTTTCTTTGTATAAGCACACAGCACCGCTCTTTCCTACCTCCCTTCTTTCCTGCCTCCATCTTTGTATTCCACAGCTGACCAGGACTCCGCTCATCCCCATCAGACACGGCTCCCTCTCAAGTGGTCCCCCAGGTGGGGTTGAAACAGTGGGGTGTCCGATGCCCGGGCAGGGCCCAGCCCGACCTGTCTCAGGGGTTACTGCTGCTTGTCCAGGTCTGTAACTATTGTCCCAGGTTCGGTGATCAAAATCTCTCCAGATAAATTTCATCCTAAGAAATAATTAAAGATTCCAGAGCAGGAGTCACCTGGTGCGTGCCAAATGCAAACACCCACTCTTGGGGATGTTTGAAGAAGCACTGGATTGGTATCAAGGACTGAAAGTAGGTAGAGGTTTTTAGAAAGGTAAATTCTGCTAACTACAGACAGGGAGATTGGAAATTAGCTTGAGAACGTCTTAGGGAGGAAGCAGTGGATCAACAATAATCAGGAGAGTCATACGAAATATACGCTGATTTCCTTCTCTCCTCTGATGAGGTTACCAGATGGGTAGGTGTGGGGAAAATGGTAAACAGTGTCTCTGGTTTTCAGGAAGAATTTAACAAGGTTTTCTCATTATATACACCGAATAAAATGAAGAAATTATGACTGGCAGATTAATAGCTGCCTCAACCAAAGGGAAGTAATTAATCAATCCATGTCAACCAAGAAGGCAGTTCCGAGGGCACCCTCCTGGCTTGCTCCATTCAGCCTTCTCATCAGCGCTAGGGGAAGCACGAAGCTTCATGACACGGGGAAGACAGCACGTCACTTGCAGGATGATGGGATATGTATCTCTAAAAATACCAACCAACGGACGTATGAATTTATGAACAAAATAAGAGACATAAATGGAACGTCTTACTCTTATTAAACAAAAAACAAATAAGCTGCAGGGGGAGGGGCCAGATTAGCAGGAGTGTTAGCCCAATATTGGCTCAGTAATGTGAGGATCGTGTTAAGTGCTGGGAGAAACGACACAGGCTTCTGTGTGCGTCTTCCCAAGGCAGGTCTCCTTCCCACTCCATCTCCATCCTCCATGTGTCATTCTCAAGGCCTAGAGCAGAAGCCACCATCTCCCTGAGCCCTGCCTGATCACCTCCTTGGAGTAGCTCCTTCCGTCATGATGCAAGGGACACCCAGCCTCTCCTCTTCCGTATATGGGTGAGGGTGGTGTTTTTTTTGTTTTGTTTTGTTTTGTTTTGTTTTGAGACAGAGTCTTGCTCCATAGCTGAGGCTGGCGTGCAGTGGCGCCATCATAACTCACTGCAGCCTCGAACTCTTGGGCCCAAACAATCCTCCTGCCTCAGCTTCCCGAATAGGTGCACGTACTACAGGTGCACCACCATGTCTGGCTAATTTATTTTTGTTTTCAGTACAGACAAGGTCTCACTATGTTTCCCAGACCAGTCTCAAGAGCTCACGTGATCTTCTGGCCTCAGCCTCCCAACATGCTGGGATGACAGGCACGAGCCATCGTGCCTGGCCAAGGTTACTGTTTAACATCTGGCTTCCCAAGTGGACCATGGGCTCCAAGGGCAGAGACAATGTCTGTCTTATTCTCAGATGTTTAGCCAGGCAATGCCTGGCACCCTGTAGAAACTCAATCAAGGCTTGCTCAGTGAAGATAAATGAATGAGTCACCACCATCAGATGTGATTTTCTTCCGATCTAAATTCACCTGGTTTTCCTGTTTGACACACTGTCTTGGGAATTTGGAAATATCCCTTATTCCTGATGGGTTTTGAGATCCTTTAGTGCAGGAAGTCCACCTGATTATCTTTGAATAAGAACCTACCAGAGTCTAAAGACTGGTTGCATAAACAAATGGGAGAAGAAAACACTAATTCTTTTAACATACAAGTTGCTGCACTTGCCCTATTTTCAGGACTAAATAATATAGCTGCATGTAGCATATTTTAAGTAAAATGAAATTTCAGATGTGTAGAAATCAGTGAAAGAAGCTCACTGCACAAAGTGAATAGAAATGGAAAATGGAATATGCATGCATTTTGAAATTGGTCTTATCAAAATCAGTAGGAAATTAAATTTTAAACTCAGTCATTCTTATTACATTATCCCTATTGAAATTCATCTTGCTTTTGCCTGTAGGCAGGGAGCAATTTATTAAAATACTCTGCATATCCAATATTTCTTAAACAAACAAACAAAATCTCTTATACTCAGCTCAAAAATATGGTGACAGATGAAGGAAGAATTAGAAGTATTAAAAAAAAGAAGAAAAAGAAAAAACAACTAACCACGTGGCCTATCTTAGAACCTGACTGATGATTCCATTCAGATAATATTTCTTGGGCACCCACAGGCCACAAGCCACATGATATTAGATAGAGAAAATGACAGAAATCAAGCCATATTTCTCTACTTGCAAGCAAGTTATATACTAGCAGATACATACAATACACAAAATGCTCTTAAATCCAAATAAATCACATTTTCATGATGCAAATACTGACAGCTTAAATCTATATAGCACTCCATTGGTTACAAAGCACTTCTACCTAAAACATCTTATTTAATTTGAAAGTAAGTTAATCTAGTTAGGTTAAAGAGTTGTGTCAATCACAAGTTGCCTCCAAAAGCTACCTGGAGCATAAAGAACCAAGAAGAACTACGACAATATTGAGAAAACCCAGTAAGATAAAGGTAGGAGAGACTTGCTGTATTAGCTATCAAGACTTCTTTTAAACTGATGGTTAATAGGACAGTGTGGTTTTGACATAGGTTAAACAAATGAAACAGAATAGAGCCAGAAACAGACTCCATCCTTATAGGGAATTGTGCGAATTCAGAGGTGGCCTTGCAGGTAAATGGAGAAAGGATGAACAATACAGTAAGGGGCACTAAAAAAATTGGTTATCTTATTTAAAAAGCAGAAAACAAAACTAGTTCCAATTCTTTACACTACACAAAGAATGCAAGTCATTAAAGACCAAAGCGTTAAAATTAAAACTAAAAATTTTAGATAACAGATCACTTTTACAACTTCAGAGTGAGGATAGACTTCCTAATTAAGACACAGAAAGCACATAATGTAAAGAAAAGGAGGAATCAATTCAGCTGCATAAAAATTTAAAACTTCTGTATAAAAAAGTTTAAAAGATTGGCCACAAACTTGATAGCATTTACAACGCATGTAACTGATGAAGAGTTATTATACAGAATATGTAAAGAACTCTTATAAATTAACTAAAAGAGACAGAGAAAAGGAGAACAAGAACACTGTATAGATGAGGAACGCAAAGAGAAATATCAATGCCCCTGACATGTGAAGGGAGTCTGACCACACTGGCCATTGGGCAGTGTGTGTTCCGGCCACAGTGGGACACCATCTCACACACAGCCAATGGGCTGCGATTCAGTGCCTGATGTCCTACCTACAGCAAGGAGGGAGAGAATGAGAACTCGCATCTACTGTTGGTGGGAATGCATCTTATATGATGACTTTGGATGAAATTTGGTAACATTTACTATAGTTGAAGATCGTGTGCTCCATGACCCAGCAATCTCACTCCCAGGTATATACCTGAGAGAACCTCCCCCAACACCTGCCCCTACGGTGCTCACGGGATGGATGCACAAGATCATTCATGGCAGCACCACTCTCAGAAACACCAGACGGAAACAACAAGCATCCAGCCCCAGGGCAACTGACACAGGACTGCTGGCACAGTCAGATGAAATACCACGCAGAAGCAAACATAGTAACCAAGCGCTACCCATCAGCATGGATACAGCTCATGAATGCAATATGGAACAAGACGCATTCATGCATACACGAGGTGACTCCCTTTATATGACATGTAAACTGCAAAAAATAATACAGTGTTTAGGATACACACAATAAAACAGGAAGAAATAAACAGGAGTGGTAGACATCAAATCCAGGGAAATGGTAGCCTCCAGGTGGGAGGGAGAAGGATGAGACTGGGGGACCATAAATGTTGTTCAACTGTGTCGATAACTTCTTTATTTCTTAAGCTGAATTTATGGGTGCAAAGGTGTTTCTTACAGTATTTTTATTCCTAAACATGTCTGAAATATTTCCTAAGAAAAATTTGAAAATGGCTCAAGTCAATATTTCTGTTCACTGAGTTGAGGAAGTTTTCTGCAAGCCAATGGTCTATCCACAGTGAAAATCTGGAGAGAGAGAGAGAGAGGTGTTGGTCAGGGGCACCTAGGAACCCATTCTGCTTTCGCCCTCTGGATGAGTTCGTTCAAACACTAAGAGACCTAAACATTTGGAAATGTAAACATTCACTTAAATCTACATCTGTTAAGTGTTAAGTTCTGACATGAGCTTAGTCTAAAAGGGATCTGGGCGGGATATCAAGAACCAAACATCACAGATCCAGAAAGAGCCTTCCCTCTGCTACTTCCCTGTCCGCGGTCTCTGCATGATACAAGTTATGGTTTCTAAGGGACAGGGAAGCTTGGCTAAGATCACTGCATCTGCTCTCGGCTTGTGTGGGCCATGGCACTTTCAAAAAAGATCACGCTGCTTAGCATAATTAAAACAGGAACTCAGTGCAGCCTCAGAGTGTGTGGGGTGGGGCAGAGCTCTGGGAGGCCAAGTAGTGACTTCCTCCAGTCCAGCATCCACCAGCCACACGGGAGATGGTGTGGGATGTGGGATCTGAAAGGCTTCATTTGGCCTCATAAATGGGATTAGCATGGGGGCAGCTACCGACCAGTCACCTTCTGGAGTAGAGGGTGCCCAGGTAAAGGGCTTTGGCATGGAAGTGTGGGTTGCTGAGGGAGTCGTGGGAGGGGACATGACAGAAGATGCTTCTACCTGGGCAACACCTGTCATTGGGAGGGCACCCTGAACATGGCTAGCACGTTCCGGGTGATCTAAGGCTCAAGTTGGACAAAGTGACAGGCATAGGAAGGATACTGAATATTGCAAGGTTGCAGAAGGGAGGCTGGGGAATGGCTGTGGCCCAGGTGTATCAAATAAATGCCCTATACTGTTGTTTGCGATAACAAGTCAGGGGTGTTACAGGAGCCAAAGACCCCCTCAACACCCACCAAACGGGCAATCGAGGTTGTTTTAGGCAGAAACTGGATTGCCGCAAAGCTGACACGTTGGAAGGGGTGAGATGAGAGGTAAGAACTTCTCCAACTCATCCTAACATGTCCCTCCTAG
Source organism: Pongo abelii (assembly GCF_028885655.2). Taxonomy (NCBI): domain Eukaryota; kingdom Metazoa; phylum Chordata; class Mammalia; order Primates; family Hominidae; genus Pongo; species Pongo abelii. The sequence goes on from NC_071990.2 coordinate 168,600,255, forward strand.
AAGTCACGAAGAGAAAAGGGCGAGACTATGAAACAAAGTGCGTAAAGGTGGAAAGAAGTAAAAATAAAATTAAGAAGAGTTCCATCCTGATTAACCCTCCATGGAAAAGCTCCAGAGGAGGTGTCTCTGCCAATTGAAAGTTTTTCACTGTGAACGACACTACGTAAATGCATCTGGACCAGCACATTCCCCTGTGGACAGCTCTGCATGGAGATGTGACAGGGACAAATGATCTAGGAAATCATTGCTTTCATATCAGTGTTTGGAAGTTTCAGAGTTTACTTGAATGGGAACATAACAGCTCACTAATAAAAAATGAGGAATGTCTTACTTTTTTTAAAAAACGTTTCCCCAAATAGGTTTGCTTATATGATCTGTTTGGGGGTTTGGAATGAGCATGTGGAAAACTGAAAAAAAAAAAAAATCAGAAATTAATAAAGACATAAACTCCATGTTTTATAATGCCCAGAGTGGTGCGTGCTTCCCTGTTGGGGTAACTAAAGTTGCCAGAACTGGGTTCACCGGGGACCCTAAGGGAGCTTCCCAGGCGGGGCCATCCCCAGCTGTGGGAGGCAGCATCCAGGCACCTCATATGCCGTGCCTCGGGCCTTACCTGTGAGTCAGAGTTTCTAAAAGTCCTTCTGTCATGGGCTTGCTGTAAGAAATCAACATAAATATGGACAGTGCTCAGAACATGGGGCGCCTGACGTCTGGAGCAGCAAACTGTGATCAAACCACTCATATTTCCACAACAAAACAATGATCCACACTACTGGAGGTAAAGAAGGAGAAGACTACGAGCCTTCCTCACCCAACGCAGACTTACCAGGGCTATGTGCGCCAGTGCCACAGGCCCTCCCACAGCTGGCCCCTCAGGCCGGAGCCCGTTCCAGGGCTTCACTGCGACCACATGGCACTCTTCACTGGGAATATCCCTCTTGCCTCTCCTAGAACTGCCTCCAACCAGAGTCTGGCGGAAGATGCTGCAACCTGCAACCAAGTCACCTGCACAGGGGCCCTGGCCCCCAAGGGCCTTGGGTGTTGCCAGTAGATCCATGTTCATTTTATCAATGACACTCTAGCCCTCTAAAGCCATATTGTGTTTGCAATCTACAACAGGTAGATGACACCAAGTCTTACAGCATTTACAATAATTTCAAGACAATGACTCTTATCTCCTTAATTAGATTACGAGCTCCTTAAAAGGCAACCCTTGGGTGGTCACATAGCCTAAAATACGAATGAGACTAAATATAGGGATGTGAAAGTTCTGCTTGACGCTTAAATGTGCTTATTAAGACTTAATCCAATTATATTATCGGGATTGATATCTATAAGTCTCTAATAGACATTCCTATTTAAGTTTTAAAATATCATGCTTCCTATCTAGGCACATAAAATGCCATGTGACATTAGAACAAAAAATTAGCATGTAGAATGATTGGTACGTGAAATGTGATATTAGAACAATAAATTAACATGTAGAGTATGATTTAATGTGAAAGGGCCAGGTGAGGTGGCATTTTAGATAGAAATGCACACACATGCGCACACACACAAGCACACATGCACTTCCCTTCACACATTCAACTGAGATCTTTCAAAGGTGACATCAAAATAAAAATAGCACACAAATTTTATGGAAAAGAGCAAACCAAAAGATTGTTTTCTGTGGTGATAAGACCTGAAATGAAAACACATGACCAATGGTGGAGATATAAAGGCATTACGCTGCCCAGAGGCGCAGCAACCAAAATAGAAAGCTTTTTACTTTGCAGGTTGATGTGATTTAGCCTAAGGCACTAAATCAGCACCTGTTATCAGATCACTGTTCTTGGGTCCTGATTTCCTTCTGCCAGCAAAGCACCTTGATGAGTGTCTCCAAGAGGGCAAAGGCAGCATAATGCCACCCACGGTAGGACTTCAGGGCTGCACATATTAGACTCTTTGACACTTTTATCATAGCTACAGCCTGAGGATGCAGTTCCAACTCCTGTCCTTATGAAAATAAAATGGTGCACACCATACAAGACTATTTAAATAAACCAGACTTCAGCCATCTGCACCCCACTTCTTTTGAGACCCACAAGATCGGAGTGCTTGCACGAGAGGTAAAATGATTTCCCTGGAAACACGCTCACCTGTGCACCATGAGAGACCCAAAGCTGAATAGCCCTCTTGCCTTCCTTGCTCGATTACACAAGAAAAGGAAAAGTAAAAAGCACCTAGCATGGTGAATTTAATTCTGCAAAAATATATCCTGAATACAACTCCCTACTGGAAATTTGAATATCTAAGCAGGGTTGTGTAGGCCCTTCAAAGTGACTGCAAATTATGGTGGAATGATATGGTTAACACAGATGTTATGGCATTTTTGCTGTAAACAATACCATCAATAAAATGAAAATACAACCCACTATGGGGAAAAGTATTTGCAAATAATATGCCTGAGAAGGCACTTGTATCTAGAATATATAAATAATTCTTATAACTCAACAATAAAAAGATAAATCACCCAATTTTTAAAAATGGGCTAGTGACCTGATTTGACATTTCTCCAAAAACATACAGCCAATAAAAACATGAGAAGATGCTCAACATCATTTGTCATCAGAGAAATGCAGATCAAAACCATAAGGAAGCACCACTTCATACCCACCAGGATGGCTGTATTCAAAAGGTGAACAATAACAAGTGGGGAAAAAATGGATCTCGGCTGGGCATGGTGGCTCACGCCTGTAATCCCAGTACTTTGGGAGGCCAAGATGGGCAGATCACCTGAGGTCAGGAGTTTGAGACCAGCCTTGACCAACATGGTGAAATCCTGTCTCTACTAAAAATGCAAAAAGTAGCTGGGCATGCTGGCAGGCACCTATAATCCCAGCTACTAGGGAGACTAAGGCAGAAGAATTGCTTGAACCCGGGAGGCAGAGGTTGCAGTGAGCTGAGATTATGCCGTTGCAGTGAGCTGAGATTATGCCATTGCACTCCAGCCTGGGCAACAAGAGGGAAAACTCCGTCAAAAAAAAAAAAAAAAAAAAAAAGGTCCGTCTATCACTGCTGGGTGGGAACATACAATGTTGCAATCACTTTGGAAAACGGTCTAGAAGTTCCTCAAAAGCTCAAACATAACGTTGCCATCCCGGATCCAGCAATTCCACTCCTAGGTATAAACCCAGGAGAAATAAAAACATATGTCCACACAAAAACCCGTACAAAAATGTTCACAGCACCATTAGTCACAACAGCCAAAAAGTAGGGACAACCCAAATGTCTATGAACTTACTAATGGATAAAAAAAAAATGTAGTATATCCATGCAGTGGAATATTACTTGGCAATAGAGAGAAATACCTGCTACAACATGAATGAACCTTGAATACATGAGGCTAAGTGAAAGAAGCCAGCCACAAAACCCCACATTGTATGATTCCGTTTATATGAAATACCCAGAATAGGCAACTCTATGGAGACAGAAAGTGGATGTAGGGCTGCAGGGGGTCGTGGAGGGGAAAAGGGGGACAGGGTTCTGTTCTGAAGGACGAAAACATTATAGATGTGGTAACGGTTACACAACCTTGTGAATATACTAAAAACATGGAATTGTACATTTTAAATCAGTGAATTGTATGGTATGTGAATTAGATCTCAAAGCTGTATACAAAAACAAAAACAAAAACAAAATGTTATGGCATTCAGGGCAATTTGAAGCAAAACAAATACTGAGATGGTTCTTAAGAAGGGACTTTCCTTTAGGCGGGCACCAGGTGGCATGTACCTGTGGTCCCAGCTATTCAGGAGGCTGAGGCAGGAGGATCACTTAAGCCCAGGAGGTGGAAGCAGCAGTGAGCCATGATCTTGCCCCCGCACTTCAACCAGAGTGAGAAGGCAAAACCCTGTCTCAGAAAGAAAAAAAAAAGAGAGAGAGACTGTCTTGGTGCCTTTTATTATAGTGCACCTTGAAGAACGGAGGGGAGTGCCTTCTTCCACGCATCTAGCTTTCATCCTGAGTCCATACTCAGGAAAGATTTGGAATTTTTCACGAAGACTCCCAGGAGGCAATGGCTTAGTGTATGATAAGTAATTTCCTCAGGATATTTGCTTCCTGGCAACAAAATAAAATTTAGAATGCAAACAATATGGTATATTTTGAAACAGAGTCCCACAGCGGGTAGACAATGCTTCTCTTAGCCACTGTATAAAACAGTCTAGAAGTTGGATAACCTTATTTGTATGGTGGTAACCAATATCTCTATATCCATGTGAATTCAATCCAATTTGGTGCTACAAAAATTAAAAATGCTTGACTCAAAATTCTTACATCTAACCTGACTCAACAATCCATCGGCGCATGAAAAAAAAAATTCCCCTTTAAGAATTTCTAGTTAATGAATTCAGGATTGTTTATCTCTGAGAGGGAGACAAAATCAGGAGTAAGTTTGGAGTCTCAGGGAAAACATAACATGTTGATTATTGTTTAAGTCTAAAAGGCACTAAAGCACTTGTCCCTGGGTACCACTCAGATGCAGGCAACATTCAGTTAAAGTGCCTCATGGCTTTTTTTCCTATGAGGCTTACAGAATGGTCCCTCACAAGTTTTCTATTTCTATTCTGCTTCAAAGAAATACTTTCTCAACTTTTTTAGGGCTCCAGTACTGGCCCATCGTGGATGGTGAGATATTCTTTAGATGTTTGTTCTGTTTTTTTCTAAGTTGATATATATTTAGGCCCAAAGTCATGTTTATTCACAAATCCAAACAACCAGCAAGCTAAGGCTAATTTTTTCATGTAGAATATTTATGAAAGAAAACAATGAATAAACAACTTAAGATTGAGGATTTACTCTGAAGGGCACTTTCCGGAACATGTCATAGGCTCAGCCCCAGTTCAACCTCATCTCCACTGCGGTTTGGAAAATTGCCAGGCCTGAGAGCGAGCAAGGGGTTCTGTTTACTCCACTCTAGGATTAAGGAATGGAAATACAGGGAGAGCCAAGTAAGGAGGTTGTGACTCAGTTCCTCCCCCTGGATAAATGTCTGCACAGACTTTAGACTTCTGGTTTTCAAACTGAGGTTCAACAGGACCCTGAGTTCAGTGGAGTGAGAGGTACTACAGAGATGAAGCAGGCGCCCCTAAAGAGTGGCTCTTTCTGCGTAAGATGTTTAAAAAACTGGGTTCCGGGTGTGAGATAAATGGCAGGACCTTGATTTAGATCTACTTTCGGGGTTGTTACAGAAAGATCTGTTGGGCTGTCTGGGGTGAGATTAGATGATTCTCATTATTTTTCTATGGTTAATATTGTTATAGCTACCATGGTGTATTGCAATGTTTGGTACTTATATCAATGACTCAGGAGCACTGAGACATTGATATACTGAATTATCAAAAGTTTAATTTTTTTTTTTTTGAGACAGAGTTTTGCTCTTGTTGCCCAGGCTGGAGTGCAATCTTGGCTCACCGTAATCTTCGCCCCCCGGGTTCAAGCAATTCTCCTGACTCAGCCTCCTGAGTAGCTGGGATTACAGGCGCACGCCACCACGTCCGGCTAATTTTTGTATTTTTAGTAGAGACGGGGCTTCACCATGTTGGTCAGGCTGGTCTCGAACTCCTGACCTCAGCTGATCTGCCCGCCTCGGCCTCCTAAAGTGCTGAGATTACAGGCGTGAGCCACCGTGCCTGGTGTAAAAGTTTAATTTTATTTAGAAAACTTTTAGTGTCAAGTATATTTTATTAATCTGTAATTACTCGAAAATGGGAAATTTACAAACTGGAATACTCGGGCAATTGGAAAACATCTCCCTACACTTATTTGAAGATTTAAAAAATGTATTAGCTTCGGACTACTTATTCTTGTTCTCTTTTACATATTTTTCTAATCATTCCTACTCATTTTCTCATCTTGATTTTTTTCTCTCCTCCTATCTCCTCATTATATCTCTTGCTATTTAGTTCAACATGAGATCTTTTATAACCAAATACCTTGCTAGAAACAGCAATGCTTCATGGTAAATAGCACGAGGGAAAGATGTTCTGAAATGGTTATATAAGCACACGTGGCATCAACTACAACGTGAGGCACATCATTTGATAAATGTATAAATAGCAAGTCGTAAATTATTCTTTTCACTCCTGAGCAGCCTGGCAATATCACAGAAGGTAAATGCAAATGGCCTTCCGCTCCTTTCCCGTGAATAAGAAGATAATCCCACCAACACAGGCCATGGCAGCAGGAAGCGCAGCAGGAAATTAATGTGAATTTCTGAATTCTGAGAGAACTAGTTACCCATTCGCTGTAGGAAAAATCAAGAACACAATTCAAAAGAAAGAATTCATGATGGTTAATACAGATAAAACCTATGCAACTGGGTTACATATTTCCTGAGGCCAAACACTTAAATATGCATTTAGCATAAAATGTGTTTCTGCCGAGGACCATGGAGGCCTCCAAAAACGCTACTTTCACCCAGGGCCCCTCAGGAGTCTTTATCTTCTCCATTGTTTCCTATATTAATAACAAATTCCTTCTAGTAATTTATCAAAACATAATCACTGCAGTTAAAAGGCAGTGCTGCCAAATATTTGACCATAAAATCATATGGAAAGTAGGGGTAAAGAAATAATGTTACCATGTTTTCATAAAATTCATCCTACCAACGAATATATGCATATACATTTATTACATTTATTATAGAGTTATAACAGAATAGTTTTTAAAACTGGAAAGCCACATGTAATAAATAATATACCTTTCCTAAAATCAATACTTATTTCTGTGTTTCTTTTTTGAATCCTCACTTCTTTAAATTACTATCTGCATATTCTGGATTTTAGCCTGGGAGAGTATTATGAGAACGAGAAGTACAAAGAAAAAGAACAAAAGTATCCTTAAACCTACTAAATACCCTGAAAGAATAAAAAGAATGATTGCAGAAAGATAATATATTTCTTTTTTTTTCAATGAATGAAATAAATTTAATCCTATTTATCCCAGTTTACTATTTCAAATAGACTGGTAAAACTGAAAAAGCATTTCTACTATGTTTTGAAACAAATTTAAAAGTATTATTATATTTTCCAAATATACATCCTATTAAGACATGCCCATATTTTTCACATATAGCCATTTAGCAGAATTTCAACAAGTCCAAAGCTGCTAAATATACCATATGTGCCCATTTATTCTAATGAATCAATAACACAAATACATTACCAGATTCAAGCCCCTCTGCTCAGAAAGTATCACTAGCCTGTAGCTGCTGAAAAGCTGTTCCATCTCATTCACACACTCCACCATCATCCAATATGACCAATCCTGCTCCTGGCCAGAGGACCTTTTCAACACTGGATTCCAATTCCTCATCTAGGCAAAAGGTATATAATATACTTACCCTCAGGTAAGCTTCTTGTACAGAGTGAATGAGATAAAATATGTGTGTCACAATGCCTTTATTTGTGTCAGAGAAAATCCAAATCAAACTGGCTTAAACAATAAAAGAAATTGCTTGGATCATATAACTGAAATATCTCAAGGTAATATGGACTTCAAGGTCAGGCTGATCAGGGCTCCAATCTCATTTCTCTGTGGATTTCCCAGCTCCTTCCTCTCGTGTGTTGGCACCATCCTTAAGCTGGGTAACTTATGGTCACAGATGGCTGCAAAACTGCAAGTCAGGACTCCACGTTTCCATGTTTCTCCACAGCCACTGGGCAGGGATCTCAGGTTACATCCTATTTGACCATCTTGGGACACATTCTCAACCCTGAGCTCACCCCTGTGACCAGGAAAGTGCCATGGGTAGTGCACACATGCCCAGGATGCAGATCTCCCTGGGACCAAACACACTTAAAACAAAAAGGTTCTCTAAAAACAAGGTAGGCTTGGCTTTCTCCAACTGCCTCATCCTCTAATTGCACAGAAGAAATACTGTGAATGAACAAGGCATCCAACCCATTCTCCAACACCCCTTTCCCAGGCCTGTTTGTTCTTTTTCCTCTTATTTTTCCTCCATCGTCCAACACCAAGATGCAAGGGCCGCAATCTGAGCGTGAGGGCCAGGGAACTCACTGACCATCTAGGGGGGACTCTAGGAAGAGCTTGGAAGAGACTCTTTGTGGGAAGCTCAGGGGAGTCTTGCCACACTTGCCCCTTGACGAGGTGTGTGATGTGGGCAGGTGTGATGGAAGAAAAGAGACCGGGACTTGTCCTTTCTGGCATCTCAGTGGTCTGCTCAGAGATGTTTATCCTCCTTGAAGCTGGTGCATGAGTGAAACTCTGAACTTGTAGTTTTCCTTAGGAGAAAGATGGCATGCACCCCTGGGTCACCTGGCAAAGCTATAACACACAGCGGCTCCTGCAGACCCCTGGCTCCCCTCACAGGCTTGCAACCAGGCACTCTTCCTCTCTCCCTCCATGGCAGACCAGGGCAAGGAAAGCAGAAATGATGAGCTCTGAGCTGGGGCCTTGCTGCCCGACTGCCTCCACTAATCCTGCTCATCTGACCGAGGTCAGACACTGCTTTGCAGAGCCCATGGGCTGTGCTCCATTTATCACTCTGTCCGGGCGTCTGTTGCTACCAATGCTCGGGTAGAAAAATGCTGAGTTAAGGTAACAGGACTTTACAGTTGGGAAGCTCATCTCCTCTTACACTTGGATTTGTTTTCCCAAGTGGCCACTGCCAAATTTACTCCACATCAGCCTCTCTCCCTCCATGTCCTTGACTACCTGTCCTCCTCCCCCTGGCGCTGCGCACTACATCCCACCTGTTTCTTGACTCATTCTCCACTTTTCCCTTCTCTTGTCTTTCTTCTTCCTATCTCTTCTCTCCCCTCTCCTCCTGCCCTTTAATTATTGTTTAAAAGACAGATGCTTGAGCAGTGTTTCCCAGACCTCCCAGAGAAAGCTGACCCAGAGGACATGGAGCTATCCATTTGGATGGACTTTTCAGGGCCTTTCCCTGTATTTCAAGTCCTTAGTGAAAAGCACGTGTCTGAATTTTCTAAGTTGAGGGGGGAGGTTTGATTTAGTGATCAGAAAAATTTCCAGTCCTGAAACATGCCTGCTTTTACCTGGAATCCTTCACTTTCAGTGGCATTTGCAGTTTGACATGAATGCTTCCGGGACTGCGTTTAATAGACCTGCTGATTTGTAGTGCAGCCTGTCGTCACCATTCAGGCAGCTGGGGTGCAAGAGCTAGGAGCAGTGCTGCTGAAAGTTATTAAGACTTCAGTGAAGCAAACAGATTGCAGTATAACGAGAAACATGGAGTTTTTTTCAAAACAATTTTGTCTACTGCTGAAATTTGCAAAGCACGTCACTGAAGGAGTCTCAGGTTGATCGCGTACAGAGGAGAGCTCTGCCCTGCCTCACTAACCCACACCCTGAGCTACTCACCCTGCCTCATGGTCACACCTGTTTCTAAAAGGTGGCTCAGGCTGAAGATCTAGGAGTCATCTTTGATTTTTCTTTCATGTATACTGGGTCCAGGCTATCCGCAAGGCCTGTCCACCCCGGTGTCAGATGGCAGCTCTGAGAGCTTGCTAGCTCAGCTTCTTCTCTGCCACCCTTCAATCTAATTGCACACATCACCCAAAGGATCCTTTTAAATCGAGATATGATCCCATCACTCCCTTACGTGAAACATTAGGGCTTTCCACAGCCTTCAGGACACAGTCAGACTTGCCATGGCCTTCAGGACACAGATTCCTCCCCAAGGCCCCAAGAGCTTTGGGCTCTCACAGCCCACCCCATCTTCCCCGTCTTTCTGGGGACACTGACTTCTGGCAGGTGCCGGATGAGGCCAAAGCCCAGTCAGCTCAGGAACCAGGCTTGAGCCACATCTCCTCCAGAAACTCTGCCCCACACCCTCTAGGGGTCAATCATCTCTTTCATTCAGCCCTGCGGAGATGTCTCCCTGGACTTCCCTCTCACTGTCCTCCTCTGCCACTCATGGCTCCCTGCCATGCCATACAATTTGTGTATGTATGAGATCAGTACATTTTTCCACGTAGACTTGATTTGTAGACAGATATAGATGCAGCCGAGCTTCCTATGCCTGTCGGAGGCTGAACATCAGGCCCTGGAATGCCATGTGGACATCTAGTGAACACCTCGAGCCCTCTATCATAATACCTCGAGCCCCCATTCCCAGAAGAACACTGGGACACAGCTGTGCTGCCCGGCCCGCTTCCTACCCAGGCCCCGAGGGCAGGTGTTCACCTTCTGTGACCAGGCCCTGCCCTGCCCTGCCCTGGCCCCTGCCCGTGTCCCTCCCACACTGAGGCCACAGCCCTGCCTGCGTCCTGTCTGCTGCCTCTTCTACAACGTGCTATCTTCCTCAAAGCTGAACTGACCAGAATATTCGCTTTGTCTTGCTGCTGTGACAAATTCCACAAATTAAGTGGTTTGAAACACAGGGTTTTCCCTCCCCGTTCTGGAGATCGGAAGTTTGGGATCCATTTTGCTGGTGTTGGCAACGCCGGTCCCTCCGGTGACTCCATGTCCAGCCCTGGGGGCCACCTGCGTTCCTTGCTCTTGACCCCTTCCTCCACCCCTGTCACTTCTGCCTCCCTTGTCACACCCTTTCCCGCTTCTGCAGTCAGACCTCCTCTGCCTCCTCTCATGAGGACTCTTGCGATTACAATTAGGGCGCCCCCCCAGATTATCCAGGAACATCATGCCATCTCCAGGTCCTTAACTTGATCGCACCTACAAAGCCCATTTTGCCACATATGGGAACAGCTCCAGGTTCCAGGCTTAGGCTGTGGCTTTCTCGAGGAGCCATTATCCAGCCTTCCACACCCATCAAGGACACCAGGGCACCTGCGTCAGGGCTGGATGTGGGGCCCAGCCAGATGAAGCCCAGGCCCCGACTAGTCCTACTTTATTTCCTGCCATTGAAATCCCAGCAGGATGTGGCCGCATTGTTCATTAGCACCTTTTTTCAGAAGTTCAGTTCTAATAATTAACATTCCCTCTCAGCTGACTCATCTGACCGGGAAACAAGCATAGATAGATGTTCCACTGGGGGCTGAGCCGTGAGACTCCCGCACCACACACCAGAAAGAACATCGTGTCTCACACTCCCAGGCTGGCCTTCCAGCCACCGTGGACTCCCTGTGCACAGTATTTTGGTCATAGGTCACAAAAGTAAAAAGGAAACGTAGAGGAAGAAGATGTAGAATAAAGGGAGGAGTAAGAAAAGCATTTCTGAAGATGACTGAAGATATCGGAGGGGATGCCTTTTTCTTTTCAATGAAGGGAAGCAGTGGACGAAGGCCAGGCTGAGCTGCCCAGTCACATTGGAAGGACCTGCTGACCCCCTGGGGCCCCAGAGATGCCCGGCCTTTCCCGCTTGAAACACAAACCCGCGGCGCACAGGCCGACGGCGCCCACACACCATGTGCTCGCTCCACTCATACCAGGCAGGAAACAGCAAAAGCAAGGGCTGGGTGCAGGTGCTGGAATTAGATACCGACGGTCTCCGGGACCTCTCTCCTTATCCCCGCTCTATCCTGTCCCGGACCATCTTGAACATCAGAGACAGAGAGCACACCCCCACCCCGGATGGGCGTTCTGTCCCCTGTGCTGCCATTGAGGACTTGCCCACTCAGCGCAGGACTCCCACCCACTGTTTGCCCTTTGTGAACAAGTGGATGGATCTGCTGCATTTGGGAGACATCTCCCTGCACACACAGGCCTCAATGCAGTCATTCTCATTCAATGGAATTCAGCCTAAATGACAATGCTTTTTAGACACCCGATCCCTGTAACAGCGGTCCCTGCGCTAGGCCTCTATCGTGTCTCTTGTGGTAACCTGCCACCCATTGTGTGTGGGATGCAGGGACGCAGCCTCAGTGGGGAGAAGGTGGCAGTCAGACCACACCCCGGCTGATCTGCCGTGCCACCTGAGAGCCCCCCAGCACTCTGGAGTTTCATTTATTCCGGGTCAGACCCCATAAGGCAGACGTTATACTAATTTTACAGAGACCCCGTAAGGCAGACGTTATACTAATTTTACAGAGAAGAAAACTGAGCCTCAAGAAGGTCCCATTGGTGACCTTGCCAAAGTCCTATGAGTGCCACGTAGCAGAGCCAGAATTCACAACATGGGGGCTACCTCCAAAGCCCCCACCCCGACGCATGGATCACAGGCAACGGCTCCCCTCACCGACTGCAGGAGAAATCACCACCACCACTAACGATACCCGCCCTGCTCACCAGCACCAGCTCTCCTCACCGACTGCAGGAGAAATCACCACCACCACTAACGATACCCGCCCTGCTCACCAGCACCAGCTCTCACGCCTGCCTGAGGCCATGACAACCAAGTCACTCCTGTCCAGCAACACGTGTTCACATACATGACGGTACAGTTGCGGACAGCTCCAGCAGGTGCATGGTGCACCATCTACAGCCTAGGGACAGCCAGGCTCGAGAGAGGAAGATGAACATGCAGAACCCCCGATCCTGACTCCGGAAAATGCCTCCAAAGGCTCTCAGCTGCAGGTCCATCCTTCCCATCCATCCTCTCTCCGCCAGACCAGAGCCCAGGCCCACAGCTCTGAGCTGCATGTGGGTGTCAGGCCAGCTGGGGAGCAGGGCCTGATGGCCACACGTGGGTGTGGCAGGATTTTTGCCCTAGAGACCTGGGCTCACACAGAGGTGGTGAGCCCGCTGTGGTGCCCATGGGGGGATGCCTGGCAGGAGCCACAGTGCTGACCTAGCCCAGAGCCACCGAGGCCCCTGACAGCAGGTGCCTGACTATCCTAATCTAAGGTGCGCCAAGGCCCCTAACACCCAAGAGGAAGAGAACAAATGAATGTGGGAGAAAGAACTGAGCCCAGAAGGTTCACGGGTCCAGGTACAGGAGAGCCCTTGACAGAAGCCCGGCTCTGCCTGACAGAAGGTGCCAGGCGCCCGCTTCATCGTGGGCCGAAGGCAGTCACAGGCTGGAATGTGCAGAGGGAACTAATTCATCACAGAAACTCAGCGTCAGGAGTCAAAGACTTTAAATCTCACTACAAATCTCTATCAGCAATGTCACGAAGGCCATCTTCCTAGAATAAAACCTATTCTAGAAGCAACAGCTTTTAAAACAAACATCCTTATTGACTTTTCCTGTTTTTCTATTTCTTAAAAATTACCAGCATTAATACATGTGGAAATCTGTGCATTTTAAAAAATGTTGATAGTTTCTCAATCTTTTAAGATATTTTGTTGCTTTTAAAATTTTTTAAGTAATCAAAGTGGTTCGGGGATTTTTTTCCCAAAAATTTTATCGTAAGATAACACTATATCAGCTATACTGTGAGCCCAGATTACACATTTTTTCTATAGAAAATTTTTCAAGGCCAAACAGTAGTCTGTAAAAGACCCAATGCCAGCACCACCTCATGCTGCTATGCGGTTCTCTCGTGGCTTCTGAGTAATTTGACTTACGCGATGGTTTTAATGACCTCCTCCTCCATTGGTCTCAGGTAAGCACCACTTTTTGTCTGCATTTTAACCCTCTACACCCAAGTCCTACTGATAATTTTTAGGCAGGTAGTGAATAGTCAGTCCATGGCTAATTCCTAAGATAAAATGTCCTAAATGACCTCCAAGGACTTTGTACATATTAACCTAGAAGCTGCGAATTACATGGAGAATGGCCACGCGTGGCTAGGGGGCAACAGTCCCGCAACAGCCACAGCTGTCCGTGGCTGCCGAACAAACGCCGAGTCCAGCCTGCGGCACCTTCCTTCTGCACGAGCTTCACCAGCATTTTTAGCGGCACAGACCACAAATCAGCCTGAGGTTTTCCGTAAATTCACACACAGCAAAGAAGTATTATGGGGTCCAGGCTGATGACACCATTGGGGAGAATCGGTGTGCTCTGTCCCAGATGGCTGAGAGAACGTGAAACTCTGCAGACTCGGAGCCTGGCCATGCAAGGGGACCTGTGATTCAGGACACTTCTTAAAACTCCAGAATGTTACCGCTGTGGGTGACCAAGCCTTGAAACTCCAGAATGTTACCACTGTGGGTGACCAAGCCTTGAAACTCCAGAATGTTACCACGATGGGTGACCAAGCCTTAAAACTCCAGAATGTTACCACTGTGGGTGACCAAGCCTTGAAACTCCAGAATGTTACCACCATGGGTGACCAAGCCACATCACAGGGAAGAAACCTTCAATGTGCTTTCTGTGCAGCATACTCCTCTCTTCTGTGATCTGAACACGAACCACCGCCTCTAGGCTAGGACTCAGATGCAGTGAGCTCCGCTATACCCACAGTCACATACGGACAGTAACTTCTCTTCCTGAATCCTGTCTGGATCCAAGTGTCCCTGGGCCAGAGTCTCCCTAAGAGACAGCCCTGAGTCCAAGCCCCAGAGGAGCTCAGAGCCATGCAAAGCAGGAGGCCTGGGTGTGGAAGGGGTGTGGGTGGGGCCTGAGGATGGACTGAGGAGCAGACAGTTGAGGGAAGGGAAGATCACTGCGGTAGAGAGGTGACCTGGAGGGAGGTCAGCATGGGCACGGTTGAGACCAAGGAAAAGACTGACCATCACTAGATCAGGCTCACAGGCGGTGAGAGGCCCTGGCTGAGTGGGAGGTAGAGATAGTAAAATGAAAACACGGGCACCACTCTATAACTCCCATGGCAATTCGGGCAAATGCCCATCACCTCCGTTACATCCAAGCTTCGGGAGGGTAGGGCGAGCGTCTCAGACGTACATCTCTTCTCCTGCCTCACGCACACAGAGTGATTGTGGCCAGCTCATTTTAGCAGGTCACGCTCCCTTCCCTACATCAGTTGTTGGAGTTCTGATGTCATGAGCCTCGACACCGCAGTACGACGCGCTCAAGAAGACATCAGGACAGAGGTCTAGACGCTTACAACCCTGAGAGACACACTGCACACTGCGCTCACGAGCCCTGTGCATATGTACTCCGATTGACGCCATCAGATTCGCCCACGAGCCCTGTGCGTAGGGGCTCTGATCGATGCCATGAGATTCGCCCAGGAGCCCTGTGCGTACGGGCTCCGATGGATGCCATCAGATTCGCTCACCAGCCCTGTGCGTACGGGCTCCGATGGATGCCATCAGATTCGCTCACCAGCCCTGTGCGTACGGGCTCCGATGGATGCCATCAGATTCGCTCACCAGCCCTGTGCGTACGGGCTCCGATGGATGCCATCAGATTCGCGCACCAGCCCTGTGCGTATGGGCTCCCATCGATGCCATCAGCAAAGTTTTTTCACTTCTTTGTTGGGTTGTACTCTACAAGGACTTGACTGAGTCACACATTATAATCCATGCGTTTTCTTTGTTAAGATCTAGAAATAAGAGACAGACCCAACCTCATGCTGTGTCTCGGGTTCTCTGGAATGAAGGCAGTCAGCTACAGTCACCACTTTGATTCCCGCAGCCTGTCTGTTCAGTCCCTGAAGTGATGAGAAACCAAGAAGAATTCAAGAAGTCAAAGGTGTTCTAAAAATAAATGCTCTTTTAAAAGTTGTTTTGTCTGTGTTTCTTTCCTTCGCTATGTTCAAAGTCAACCAATCAACAGAGTTGCTTTAGCAAGTTACAGGCAAGAGGGTTTCCCGTAGCACCTTTGCAAGCACAGTGTAGAACGCAGCAGTCTCTCCGGGGCTTGACCCTGTGACAGGGAGCCCAGGGTCCCAGGTGCCTGCAGGAGCTGACGGCCATGTGGCCTGGGAGTCTTAAGGCTCGTGGAGGGCCTGCAGAGCCCCTTGGGCTTCCTGCCTCCTCCCAGCCTTGTCCAGCTCCCAGCTTTTCTCACACAGAGTCCTCTCAAAGCCATCTTCTCTGCTCCTCTTGTGTTTTACCCACAGTTGAGAACAAGAGGCTTCCTTGGTTTTTCACCCTTAGAAAGACTGTCCACATGATATTATGGATGTAAAACTATTTGGAAGCTAATATGATATCTGACCTTAGTTCTAGAGAACTAGTTGCAATTATCCTGGGCTGAGAGCATTAAAATTGGGACCTGTGCGAGCTTCTTAAGTAGTCGCTCGAGCATTTCTACCATAACCATTCCAAAATAAAGTCATTCAAAGTAAAATCCCCCCACCCCTCCTGTAATAAATTTGGCCTCACAGTTTAACGAGTAAAAGCTGCAAGCCCACAGGCCCTTGGCAGGATGTGTGGCCGAGATGTCTTGGTGCAAAGAATGTTACAGTGCACTTAGAGTGCAGAGACTGCTTTCCACAGCAGGCCCCAGGCTTGCATTCTGGCTAATGTCCATCTGAAAATTCAGATTGTGAAACCACAGCATACGAATCATTCCACAGGTATGAGGCCTGTTTTTCTTATTTGTCAATCTCATTCAAGCCTTTCTTTTCTTTGGCAACAGGAGGAAATACACTGGCCAATACCTAATTACTAATCTTTGATTCATTTTTAAAAAATCTTGCTAATTTCATATAGAAGACAGAATAACTGAAAGAAGAAACAATTCTTTTCTCTAAAAGGCTAGATAATTTCTACCAGTGCCTTCTCCCTTCTCCCAACAGTCCCCACTCAGCCATTCCTTGTGGGCTGATGCCAGAAACAGCGTGGAAAACAAGTCTGTTTTCCAACAGGGGCTATTACCACGAATTATGTTTAAAATGACAGCATCAAAGATTAAACCATCATTGTATATAAACTTAACATAGCTATAACCTAGGAAAAGCTAGTTTCATGGTGATAATACTAATTTGAAACAGATGTGTATTCAAAGGGGCAAGGAAGGAGGCTGGCAGGAGAGAAAAAACATTTTTCCCCCATGATGTAGTACAAGAACCTTTACAGATATGGTCTAACCAAAGTCAGCTTTGTGCAACACCACAGATGCCAAGGGCAAGCTGTCCTGACAAGGCACATTTCACTGATGAAGCATTTAATAACTTGAAGATAACCCTTATTACAGGGTTACCCCTATTTTGTAGCTGGGGAGACAGGTGCTCAGAAGGATTCAGTGGTTTGGCAAGGGAGACAGCAAGAACACTAGGGCAGTGTGAGGTGGCTGGGAGAAGGGGCAGCTGGCAAGGTCAGGCACTTCCCATGGCAGGAGACTGGCACCGAGCAGGGGCAGGAGGGAAACAGGGACACCACCTGCTCCATGCCTGCAGAATCCTACCTCCACGGGGCAAGGCAAGGGCAAACCACCCAGCCTGGGGAGGTTTGCACACCAAGGCTCATAGAGGAAGACTGGCTAGGGAGCATTCACCGAATGGAATCAGGTAGGGCTCTCATATCAGTAGCATTCTTGGGAACACCCTCTAACTGATCTCCAGGAACGCATGCAAATGACTGCATAACAACAGGTACACATCTTGGCTGGTCGGAAACACTGCTTCTGGCCTGCTTGGTAATAAATCCTAGGTGTGTGGTTACGGCACATTTGTCCTCCACACCCTGATGTGCAGGTGCCTCCGGCTTCCTTGTAGCTGCACCATTATTTTCCCCTAGCTAAGCAGTTAGCAGGCAAGGCTTCTCACGCAGCTGCAAGTCAGATGTGATTAACAGTATTTCATATGGAATATATTTGTGTCTGATCCATTTGCTTGATTAAATCACACTGTAGCTTAACAGCCTATTTGCTGATAATTTTTACTTATTTGAATTCAGTGTAATAGCTTTTACTAGTGAAAATATATCAGCAAACATAAAACGCTGAGAAAATGCAACACAACGTAATTCAGTGTAATCAGAAATAAAAGCAGAGCATTCTAGAGAATGTTGCTAGTCTTAGACCAGCTCTGCTTATTTAATAAGCACAGATCCTTGGAGCAAAAAAGGTAGAGTATTTCTGGCTAAGTTACTGGTTACCAACTCCACGTCATACAAAGTAAACTCATCCTGGTCCCCCATATCAAAGGAGCACTCTCCTGGCAGCTTCCTGAAGGTCCCCAAGGCTGCACACATCTCTGGTCGACCCGAACGTTGCCTTCATCCTGAAGCTACAGCCCTAAAGCCTCTTTCCTCCCCTTCCCCTTTACAGCCGGTGGCCCTGGAAGCTGCCTCAGAGAGTTCATACTTCTCCCACCCACTATTAAATTGCCACTTCTGAGAACTATTCGCCCCACATGTGAGAAACCGAATGAAATTCCAGGTAAATGGTAAGTCAGAGGATGTGAACATAGTTCCTTTTTTATTTAATGGGCTTCCACTTCATTCTTCTACTTCTGAATGCATGAAAAATAGCCTGAACAGTCTTTGCTGTGCTGGGTGTGGCCAAAGACAGTCAGCACACGGGCTTACGGAAAAGGACGGGCAAAGCAAAAGGGGCAAAATCTCACTACGTTTAGTTGTCTTTTCACATAGTTTAAAAAAACAACACTATTCTGGGGATTTTTCTTGAACGTAAAGAGAGAAAGTATGTAATGAAATTCCAAGCATAAGGCATATCACAGAAATTGTGACCACAAATAAGGAGTTAAGCTTAATGTCTTTAAAATAAGTATATAAATGAGCAAAAAGATGAACAAATTCAAATTCAGTATTCACTAATATGGACTACTCATTGTGGGTTTTTTTGGCTATCAGAAAATCCAATAAAATTAGGATAAACATAATTTCTTTGGGAGCATTTATTGAGAGTACCTGAAAATTATCTTAATTAGAAATGGTTTTCTTGGAAACTACCCAAGATCTAGAAGAAGAGCTCACCTATCAAGCCCCAAGAATAAGCCTTAGTGGTAAACTTTCCAGGAAGCTTTCTTTTTATCCATGACTGGAGCCAATATTGTTCCTGATGCTTACTAAGAGTCCCTTCACACTTCCTTTATTAGGATACCATGTTTTCCTTAAAAGGGATGAGCAATTAAAATGTCTTTATATGTAGACATAGGTGAATTCTGATGATCTGTGACCACCAGAAATAGAAATAAATTGACAATTGATCTAATCAGACCATTTAAATTCAAAGCTGTCAATAATTTCACAGCACGTATACCCTAATAGCAAGCTTCTTTTGACTTGTTTGCCTCTATTGTTAGACATTAAGCTCACTGAGGGCAGGGATCCTATTTTTATGTCCCAGTTGCTTAGCACAATGCACACAGTATGTGCTAAAATCTTTTGAGTGTATGAACAACTGAGCAAATAGATAAATAAAACGAAATTCTCCTTCCACTCAGCAGTTCATCAGTAGTAATATCCCAGGTAAAGCCTCGCATTTTGTCTTCCTCATTCACTCCCTACTGTCTTTCAGGAGAAATGCCAGTTACAGCTGAAATAGCTCAAATAATAGGTCACCAAAGAGAACCCTCTGGCTTTGGTAACTCCAAACCAGTAACTGCTCCCTAAATGAAATGACTTTGCATATTGACACCTTTAGCAAATTGGTGGAAGTCTTGAGTTAATAATATCACTTTTAATTAGTTTAAAATGTACATTCCCTCTTGGAAGAAATATAAACTAAGCTTTGGAGGTTCCACATCCCATCTTCTGAGGCTCTACTGGCGTGTGGAAAGGTTGAGTGGGGAGAAGATTCCTTTCAGCTCAGTGGACCTATGGTTCTGCTAAGTTAGGACAGTGAGGGTGGTGCATTTCCTTGCTCTCAAAGCCACCTTAGCTCATTAGGCAACTGGCATGGGTAACGCATTTTGTAGATAAGTGCAGTGACTCATAGGCCAGACACTGAGAGGGTATCCTATCCCAGCCGGGTGACGGTAACTCCAGCTTAGCAAATGGGCCAGTGTCCCCTTTCCTCATCTATGAAGTGGACTGTTGAATGAGATGCAGGTTACTCTGCCCAGCAATGTGTCGTGGTTCTTAGGCAATACTGTCAATGCCCTGAAAGCAGAGCTCTCTTGGGGACGAGGGTCTTGTGTTCACTGAGACCTGACACCTTTCTGGGGCACACCCATGGAAGTCTATGGAAGATACCCAGCTTTCCTCTAGAAACCCCCAAAATTATAGTTGCCAGAGTCAACAACTTGGTCATCTCACTTGGTTCTATGCTGACACAGGACAAAAATATTTCAGTGAATTTCATTTTAATCTGTAATTGATAAACTGTTTTCAAATATGATTAAGTAACCTGGCTTCTCTGTCACTTAGGGTTTAGCAAATGTTGGGTTATAGACGTAAAATTTATTTTAAAATCAAGTATGTTCAGAGAAGTTTTGCCAAGCATAAATGTAAAAGAGAGGAAAAAAAAGAAGGAACTTTAGAAATTTCTCATTATTTAAAAAAATAAAAAATGAAAATAAATAAAATCGAGTATGAAAACATTAGGACTGAGTCTCTCTCTGAAAGCCTTTTAAATGAAGATATTGTTTTCAACTTAAAGTAACTATGTTAATTTCCTGTTTATGTCACTAGACTTTGAATTTCAAATAACAAAAATTTTCAGTCTTTGTATATTTCAAAATATAAATTTCACAGAAACAATTTTAAAATGTTTCCTATTATAAAAAAAGTTATCTTTCTCATTCATCCACAGAGAGGAAATACACATCTGTGTTCAGTACTTTGTGTCCTATTTCTCAACCTCAATCCATTGACAGACCTCCCCTGCTCAGTTTTACATTTTTCGATGAGTGCTTCTTGGCCTATAACCAGCTGTGAACACACAGACGAACAGGCAGCCTTC
Organism: Pongo abelii; assembly: GCF_028885655.2. Taxonomy (NCBI): domain Eukaryota; kingdom Metazoa; phylum Chordata; class Mammalia; order Primates; family Hominidae; genus Pongo; species Pongo abelii. Next base: position 168,620,845 of record NC_071990.2, read on the forward strand.
TCAAGTATGGGTAGGGCGCAGAAGAGGAACTTACTGGACTGGGGCACAAAGTCAGCTGCTTGTGAGACCCATCACTGGGCGGAAGTGCCCTGAGGCCAGGACTTCTATGTCTTGTGTCTTTTTGGACACAGTATCCAGAAAAAGACCAGCCCAAGACCCGGTCCTCCATAAACACTTGCAGAATGAATTCCTTGGAAAGCTTTTAACAAGACTCTCAAACTCTCAGGGTTTCTTCCCCTTAGCAATAGAATGAGGATGGTAACATATGCTACCCCGATGTTCACAAGCATCAAATAATAGAGGAATGCATTTGTAAACAAGAGAGCATTGTATTAGCATTGACCTTTTTTTTTTTTGAGACAAGTCTCGCTCTCTCACCAGGCTGGAGTGCAGTGGCGCAATCTCGGCTCACTGCAACCTGACTCCCTGGTTCAAGCGATTCTCCTGCCTCAGCCTCCTGAGCAGCTGGGATTACAGGCACGCACCACCATGCCCAGCTAATTTTTGTATATTTAGTAGAGATGGGGTTTCACCATGTTGGCCAGAATGGTCTCGATCTCCTGACCTCATGATCCGCCCACCTTAGGCTCCCAAAGGGCTGGGATTACAGGCATGAGCCACTGCGCCCGGCCATTATTGACCATCTTAGTGAGACCTCCAGCACCTAGTATGGGATCTGGCACACAGGAAGCACTAATTGACTACTTGCTGTTAGACTACACGTATTTTCAGCCCATTTGACCTCCTACGTCGCTGATGGTTTATGTACGACTTCTAGAAATTTTATTTCTACATGGAAGAAACCTCGTTTCCTATTCCCACCCCCACCTTGTTTCCCACTGTATTCTTTTTGGAGGTACTTCTGCAGCCTGGCCCTCCTTGCAGAACCCTGTAACACCAGAGGTGTGTATCCAGAATCAGGCAGATTCCTGAATTCCCACTGGTCAGCCAGTATCTAGTGCTGCTCTTCATAAACAATGCCTGGAGTTTGCTCACACGTGTACCTCTTCTTGGCAAAGACAATAAATGGAAGGAGACAAGTTGTTGTCTAATAAATTTGGCATTGAGATGAAACAGGAAATAAAGACATGTATCCGGATAAAAATAAATACTGTTCTGAGTTTCCGATCTTGTCAACTTTAGATTTTTTAAGTGCCTGTGTCCCAGGAAAATGATTTGTCTCACTGAAGGTGTGCTTAATTTCTTTCAATATTAGACTTAAAAGCAAGCCCTCCTCCAGTACTGGATTAACAGTTTTGTTTGAAAGATGTGTTTTACCCTCGGGAACCGGCCAGACTGATCCTATCTAGTACTTCCCATTCTGATTTAGGGATGCCATAAGAGAAACTTTTTAAACAAGTAATTCTCTTCTACTTTTTTGTCTATTCCTCAGGTCTCTCAATTGTTACAGAACCCACGTCTGTGTCTAATATCACGGCAGCTGGGACAAAGAAAACCAAGATGAAACATTTGAGATTGTTCCAGTTGAAACAAACCAACCAAAACCCCACAGGTGCCAGCCTTGAGGCAAAGACGGGACACTGCCAGACGAAATCTTTGGGTCCCAGCCTCAGTCTCCCCATCACCATGTCTTTTTCACTTAAACACGTTTCACTGTTTTGTCATCTATAGATTCAACAATGTGATTTGGACACTGGGATTAAGAGAATAAGATTTGATGGTTGAAACAAAAAACACCACGAGAGAACCGTCCAAAGGAAACCCTAAGATGCCAAGATGCGGAACAGGCAGAAAGGACAGGGCTTTGGGAGTACTCTAGGTTTTCAGGACGAATCTGTATCAACCTCCGCGCTGCGAGGATTGCATCAGGCGCTTTACTCCTGAGCGCCGTTTTAGACGCCTGAGTAGATTGTGCTGCTGCCCGTTCTTCCCCGTTCTGTGAATTCTACACTGACTTCAAATGCACGAATGAGCTACAAGATAAGGTGGAACCTGCCGGCCGGGCACGGCAGACAGCACCTGATCAGCGCCTCGGAGGGCGGAGCTGGGGGGCTTCTCCACTCGGGACTTTGAGGGACCCCCGCGGAGCGCTCCGCGCCACTCGGCGCTCTAGCTGCAGAGAAAGCCCCTCCTCACCCGGGGCACCCTGTGGCCCACAGGGGACCACCCCACACCCCGTGCAGACAGCGGCGGAGAAACGAGCTGGAAATGCAGTGGGGGTGGAGTTGGCCCCCGCGAGGACCCACGGACCGCCCAATTACTACGGAGTCCCAGCGATAACGTTTGGAGCCGTTTGGTTCGATTTTCGGAACCGGACCAGCTTTCCAGTAACTTGAACTCCCTGACGGGTCTCGGGGTCCACCCCGGGGTGGCGAGGCGGGCTCGGGCGGCCACGGCCCGCTCGGTGCCCGGCACCTGCGCGCCCCGAGGGCGGCCGCATTACCTCGAGCCGGCTCAGGCTGGAGCTCTTGGAGCGCGACTTCCTGCGCAGGTACACGGAGAAGAACCTGCGCACGGCGAACTTCTTCATGCTCAGGTCCATCGCCCCGCGCCCAGCCCGGAGCAGCCGCAGGGCCGGGGGACGCGCATCCCCGGCATCCCAGGCGCGGGGCTCAGGTCCGCGGGCGGGCACGCGTGGCCAGGGAGCCCGGCACGGCGGCCATGGGCGCGGGGCGTGGGGCGCGGGCTGCGGGCACAAAGGGCAGGCCGCGCCGGCCACCGCGGCCGGGGCCCCAGGCGCTCCCTCCGCCTCCTTCTCCGCCTCCCCTGCGAGTACCAGCGCCGGCCACGCGCCACGCCTACACCACGCCCACCACCACTACCGCCAATCAGCGCCCGCCGCTCCGCGCTCTGGCACGCACACCTCCTCCTCCTCCGCCCCGCCCCGCCACTACCGCCAGTCAGCGCTCACCACCCCGCCCGTTCCCGCCCACCACCAGCACTGCCAATGAGAGCCCACCGCCCCGCCCAGGAGAGCCCCGCCTCTGCCGATACCTCCAATCATCAGCGCCGCCCTGTGGCTCCGGGTGCTCATCCCTCCTGCTCTTTCTACTCCTTCCTACAAGAACCAGCTTCGTGCAACCCCGCCCCCACGCGGTTCCGCCCACGGCCCCGCCCACAGCATTGCCCGCCAATCGGTGCCCGCGGCCGCCGCATGCCTAATGAGCCCCGGCCCGGGACAGCTCCCGGCTCGGGCGAGCTGTGCAGCTGCTCCGGAGCCGCGCAGTCGCGGGCGTTCCTGTCACGCAACTCCGACCCGGCTGCTCTTTCTTTCAGCTTGGGGCCGTCATTATGTTTTCCTTACTTAAAACATCCCTATGCACACTTTGTCACCATGTTTTTCTCTGCCGAACCAAACTTTAATTGTTGATCAGCAAACGCAGCCAAAACCGCAGCGGCACAGCGAGCGAGGGACCCCCGCCTGCCAGCGGGCCCTGCAGCTCGGGCCGGAGCCGCCCGCCGCGGAACCGGCGCCTTCCCTCCGCCGGAGCGGACAAAGGCGCCCGAGGGCGGGGGCTCAGGCAGCCCGCGGGGCGCCTCCCTCCCGCGGCTGCAGAACAAAGACGCATCCGCCTTCCGCAGCCGGTCCCGCTCTAGGAAACGTCTACACAGATGGCTTATCAGGGCCCGCGCTGGGAATACCCGGGGCGGGGTGACCTGGGTCTAGGGCAAGGCCCTCAGACCCGCTGCTGGTGGCAGCGCCGCTCGGGATCTGCCTTAAAGGGAAACACTTTTTTTTTTTTCCTAGAAATGCTCACCAAGGGCTGCAGCAGGGCCGAGAATGCGGGCTCACGACCCCGTGCAGCCTGCTCTGTTTTCCTCTTGTGCACGTGTTGAGTTTGTGTTTAAAAACAGGGAGAAACCGAGCCCATTGACATAGCACCATCACCACCTGCAAAGACCAGAAACGAGTGCGGTGGTGAGTTGACAAGTCTTGCTTGCTCTTTTGCAGTGCGAACTGCAAAATCCTCGCGTTGTTTTGCTCCCTGGACTAGTCAGATGTTGTGTTAATATTTGTGATAGGCTATTTTGGCTAAGGTGAGTAGAGAGGTCAGAATGTCCTTAAATAAGAGCTTTAAACTCATGCTGCATCCGGGCTGAGGTGAGGTCAGATAGGCTCTCTGGGTTTCCTGGAGACCCGCGTTGAGCGGTGCTGCTCCGGAGTGGAAGCCGGGAGTTTAGCACCAGGACTCTGGCGCTGCCCCTTCCTTGCTTGATGAACTTGGGTGCCGTTGCACGTTGTTCCCACGACTCATCTTTAAGAGGAAAATACGGGTGAAACCTGTCTCACCTCCCTTACTGGATACCAAGAGGTTTATGCAAGATCACGGATGTGGGAGTGCTTTGTGAATTTAAATAGTGCAATTGATTTTCATATTATGTATTAAAGGATCTATAATGACTATTTAAAAACAGAAGTGCAGGACCCCACGAGGACACCAAACACCACTTTTTGCTCCTTTTCAAGACGGTGTGCCACTTAAATGCCCATGAGAACTGCTTTTCCTGCTTCCTTTAAGGTTCTGCTGGGAGGGTAGTAATCTGTGCTCTCAGAACCAGCCTCTTAGTGCCCTGTATCCCTGATGGGACCCTCGGGCATCCTGGCTGTAGGCAAACACAAAGACACTCTGTACCCAGCACGGGAAGCGGTAGATGGACCTCCGACTGGACACAGACTCGGGGAATGAGGGAGGGCCAACCCGACCATGCTTCCTTCGGAAGGGGAGCCAGTAATACTGACCGGAGACAGGAGTGCTGAATGCCACCTATACCAACTCATGGGCATCCTGTTCAGGACAAAAGCCCCAAGGCAGGCAGGCCTAAGTCAAGGCTTGTGTTGTACCAACAATAGTATTTTGACCTGATCTGACAAAATTGGAAAGGAAATATTTCATGGGACATTCATGAGTTCCCCAAATTTGAAGGCAACAAAACTGTTCCACTGAACTTGGGGGGAAAAATCATTCAGATTTCATTGGAATTCATTGCTAGAACAATAAATCTGTTTGCCTTTGTTTTTCTCCTGGTAAAATACACGTATACCAAAATCTCTAGTGATCACGGAACACTACTTCATGTGCTTATGTAATGAAATCCTCCAAAACCACTAAATCTAGGGTAGGTATAATATCAAGACCCACTGTAACCTAAATCCAAATTATCCTTACCAAATACCAGAAAACAAAGTGAACTTGATAAAGGCTCTTGCCCAGATGATGGAATGGGAGAGGACTGAAGAGAAGATAAAGAGCTTGGTAGACCTCTGAGTATCTCACATTTTCTCTGACTCAAGCACAGTAAGTTTGAGACTGAATTCTGTGGTGACTGCTACTTATATGAGTACCAGATTAGCTGATGTGTGGTCAATGCAATTCCACAAGTGATTATCGAGCACCTGCCAACATCTGGCACCGTGGTGATTAGCTGATGTGTGGTCAATGCAATTCCACAAGTGATTATCGAGCACCTGCTAACATCTGGCACCGTAGTGATTAGCTGATGTGTGGTCAATGCAATTCCACAAGTGATTATCGAGCACCTGCTAACATCTGGCACCGTAGTGATTAGCTGATGTGTGGTCAATGCAATTCCACAAGTGATTATCGAGCACCTGCTAACATCTGGCACCGTAGTGATTAGCTGATGTGTGGTCAATGCAATTCCACAAGTGATTATCGAGCACCTGCTAACATCTGGCACCGTGGTGGTCATTTGTGACACAAAATGATTACAACATCTCAAGAAGTTCACAGTCTGATGGAAGAGAAGGTGAGTGAACAGACAAAGCTGATGCCGTTTTTATGTAAAGTGAAAGAAATGTGTAAGGGATGAATGAGAAGCCAATTCTAATTGGCGAAGTCAAGGAGGAGATGGCCTTTGCTCTGAACCCCTGAGGGTAAGAAGATGAGGGAATAAGTTTCCTGGACAGACAAGAGGAGGCGGGAGTCCCAGGCTGAGGAATAACAGGGCACAGTCGGCGGCTGTGACAAGGTTTCCCATCTCTCCCCGCTACACAGGCACCTGTGTGGGGAAGGCTGGTGTGCTCTCTGCATATGGGAAGATGCCACATTCTCGGGGCACCCCACAGGAGTGGCTTAAGAGTGACATCCAAGAGCTTCTAATTAGTCAAGTACCACAAATGTCTGTTCGTCTCCAAACAGTCCTACAGGCTGCTGAAAGTTTCAAGCTTCTAAAACTCTCATATATTTTCAATAAAATGCTAAATTGCACTTCAAGTGAAACTTTATATATCTTTAAAATAAATGGAAACATTCGGTCTTCATTAGGACTAAAGTTTTGCCATGGCAGGTGAATTCACTAGGTTCACCTGATGCAAAACTTCACCATGATTACCAGGGTCACCTGGTGCTGGCCATCTGAGAAAGCAGGAAATTGTGCTTTTCCAGAGTATCAGCATTCGAAGGCTCTGCCCATCACAGGCATCCTACTGGGTGCTCCAGAGACAGTGTCCAGCCAATATGAGGGAGGGAGGTGGGCTTCAGTGTGTGCCCCTGTGAACTACTTCCTGTGGCTGTGATACAAATGGGTTTAGTCAAGCTTCCCTTAGTGTAGTCCCTGAGTGTACAGAAAGGAATCCTTTTCCTGGGCTGTGGGTCCCCGTGTACTTGAAATGTTTATGAATTCGAAGTTTCTTGAATGTAGGAATTAGTCCTTGCTCAGGAAGATGGTCTTAAAGTCCTGATACCCTAGAAGGTAAACTATAGTGGACATTTCAGGTGGGGGCACGTTCGGAGCAGGTGTCAGCAAGGGGCCTGGAGCTGTCAGGGAAGGGCTTCTTGGGCCCTCAGCAAAAGTCAGAAGGGATCAAGTTTGCCTCTGGTCTCTGGCTGGCCCCTGGCCCTCACCCACAGGACACTTGTATCGGGTCTCATTCACATCTGGGTACCAACCAAGCCATGTCAGAATGACACCTGTACCCTCAGTTTAACAGTTTAAAATCTCTGAGCATATTGAAAATTTAATAAGAAAGTCTTAATGAGTAAAAGTCTTCAAAATGATAGAAATAAAGCTCTAATGGTGAAGTACCAGGAAATGGAATTTACATTTGAAACCAGAGGGCCTGGTTTCTGGGTAGTCAGTAGAGGGAGATGGAAACCCACAGGCCAGTTGTACTTGACCCTTATTGACTGGCTTAGATTTAGGAAGAAAAACCACATTAGGTTTCAAGCTGTGGAAACCATTATGGTTGGCTTCCTCCCTCCCCGCTGGAGCCCCCATCCCCCATCCAACCTGGGTAGAAAGGCATAGAGGTCACAGAAGGTGGGCTTCACCTGCAATACCTCCCCCGCCAGCCCGCTGTGAGAACAGCTTTGGATTTTATTGGTTTTTAAATACTATGTTCCTTCATACCACTTTCTTTTGAAACCCATTTATAAACCATAGGGCCAGAATCTACAGAGAGGCTGATCAAATAACTTTCCTGATAACACAGATTTTTTTTCGTCCCTCTGCCTGGGGCACTCTGGTGCCTTCCATGGTGTCAGCGGAGCACGGCTGGAGTCGTGACTCCCAAACAGCGAGAAGGGAGGGCCCTGCCTCAGTGAGCCCTTTTTCTCTTTGAGACAGTGGAATCCAAGAGATAGACGCGAACACACTGTGCAGTCATAGACACAGCGGAGCAGAGACAGACCAGAGAGAGGCTGCGTGGCAAACGGAGCCCCGACGGGTGGCACCTCGGGGCAGCAACAGTATCAGCTAAGGTGTAAATGCCTTGAAAAGACCTAAATCAAACACCACGTGAGAGAGATGAAATTCAGAGAGGCAGTGGGAACAGCGCTCCTCTCCACACATTTCCAGGGTACTAACTCCAGCTGCCATGCGGTGCCTTCGACCTCCAGGACCTGTCCGTCTTATAGCTGAAGATTTGTACCCTTTGAGCAACATTGCCCTTCCCCACCCCCAGCCCTGGGGAGTTTTTAGACTCCACAGATAAGTGAGATCATGGACATTTGTTTTCCCATGTCTGGCTTATTCCACTTAGTATGATGTCCTCAGGCCCATCTGCGTTGCCCGCAGGTAGCTATGTGAGGTGATGGGTGTGTTCATTAGCTTGATTGTGGGAACCCTTACATGAGGTATACCTACAGCAAACACCACGGGGTGTCCCTTAAATTATGCAACTTTTGGCTGCACGGGGTAGCTCATGCCTGTAATCCCAGCACTTTGGGAGGCTGAGGCGGGCGGATCACCTGAGATCAAGAGTTCGAGACCAGCCTGACCAACATGGAGAAACCCCATCTCTACTAAAAATACAAAATTAGCCGGGCGTGGTGGCACATGCCTGTAATCCCAGCTACTCGGGAGGCTAAGGTAGGAGAATCCCTTGAACCCGGGAGGCAGAGTTGTGGTGAGTGGAGATCATACCATTGCACTCCAGCCTGGGCAACAAGAGCAAAACTCCATCTCAAAAAAAAAAAAAAAAAAAAAAATTCTTTGTCAATTATACCTCAACAAAGCTGGAGAAAATAAAAAGAATGAATGAGGAAGGACATACAGAAATCAACAGCAACAACACAGAGGAGAAAGACCAGAAGACAGACACAAAGACCAGGAGACCAGGAAGGAACTTAACCCAAAGGAAAAGGAAACTGGGAGCCGGAGCTTAGTGAGGGAGGAGAAAGCAGGGACAGACGGCGCAACTCAGGAACAGGGTCGGGGAGAGGCAGAGGCACACTGAGCGGTGTGGGGAGGCCAGAGGACAATGTGGACTCGACATGGGCATGAAATACCTCAGGGCCGGGTGCAGGGGCTCGTGCCTGCAATCCCAGCGCTTCGGGAGGCTGAGATGGGCAGATCACTTGAGCCCAGGAGTTCAAGGCCAGCTTGGGCAATATGGCAAAACCCATGTTTTCTCTACTAAAAAATACAAAAATTAGTTGGATGTGGTGGTGCGTGCCTGTGGTCCCGGCTAGTTGGGAGGCTGAAGTGGGAGGATCACTTGAACCTGGGAGGCGGAGACGGCAGTGAGCTGAGATCGTGCCACTGCACTCCAGCCTGGGTAACAGAGTGAGAACCCATCTCAAAAACACCAAAAAAAAAAAAAAAAAAAAACAACCTCAGAGGAGATTGCCTAAGTCCACAGAGCAAGAAAGGAAATTGGGGCAGAGTAAAGGGGTAAGTTTCTTCTTCTACCTCTGGCCAGTGTGTGAGGATGGGGTGCTCAGAGCTGGTGGTACTTTGGGCCCATGAGGTCATGCTAAGCATGGCACAGCAGAAAACTGGAAACATGTTGGATCCTTGATAACACTGTTGAGTTACTGCATTAACCAATTCTGCAGCCAAACCTCTTTGAGGCTTTTTTCTGTGGAAAATAGATCTTTTCATTGAGCTGAGTTTTCTGTCATTTGCAGCCAAAGGAATCCTAACTGATATACTGAGCAAGGCACTCATTATTCACTCGGTTAATCCATAGACTTAAATCTAGTTACTAAATCTAAATTTTTATAAAAGTTACTTACAGATTATTTAATAGTCATAATATTTGTAAAACATTATGGTAGAAAATGCTGTGAGATTATAATTACAGTTATAATTATAGGATAGAAGAATTACTTGTTTGAATTTATTCACGTATCATGCATTTCATGACCTCTTCCTCTGAACCCAGCACTGTGCCCTCTCACAAGATCATCACAGGCTAGTGACAAATGACCAGACACAAAAATACACTATGAGTCAGAGGAACGTGCCACGCTTTAAGGCAGACAAACATGCAGCTGGCCAATGCGGAGGGAGGAAGGACTAGAGGGACACGGGGACAGTTTTTCAAACCAGGCAAGTGGAGACAAGAGCAGAAAGAAAGAGCATCTTGTGCAAAGGCCCTGGGGTGAGTGACACTGTGTGGCCAGAGCATGGGCTCAGGGCGTGGGGTCAGGTAGAGGGAATGACGTTTGTTCTCAGCTTAACAAAGAGGCCACTGAAGCGTGAAGCCAAGGATGACAGGGACACACTTGCATTTGAGAAAGTTCTCCTGGCAGCAGGGTGCACAGCAGAGGAAGCAGATTCGGGGAGGTGCCCCTGTGACAGTCTTGTGGGGCAGGACAGTGTCCTCATGAAGAGCAAACCGCAGTGGCTACAGTGATGGAGAGCAAGAGGCCGAGGTGGGCAGTAATGCTGGGAGCAGAACTTGCTAGAGACCCACGGGCTGAGGGGAAGGAAGTGGGGCCGGACATTTCCAGGATAAGTCGTTGCGTCCACAGGCGCCACCTCTGAGGTGCTCCTCCCCCTTCCTCATCCCTCCATTTTACCACCTCGAAATCAAAATCGAAATCGAAATCGAAATCGCTGAGCTTTTACACAGTTCACTCAGATGCTTCCCTGTAAATCCATGATTTGCAAAACTGTCAGGTTTTATTCCAACATGACCACAAACATGGAAAAACAAAGACACGTGTAAATTATGTGAGATGAGAAAATAACACATAACTCTAAAAAGGGAATTTCATTTGCAAATGTTTTTTGAGGCAGAATCTCACTCTGTCCCCCAGGCTGGCGTGCAGTGGTGTGATCTCGGCTCACCGCAACCTCCTCCTCCTGTGATTCTTGAGTAGCTGGGGCTACAGGTGTGTGCCACCTTGCCCAGCTAATTTTTGTATTTTTAGTAGAGATGGGGTTTTGCCATGTTGACCAGGCTGGTCTCGAATTCCTGACCTCAAGTGATCCACCCACCTCAGCCTCCCAAAGTGCTGGGGTTACAGGTGTGAGCCACCACACTCAGTGTTCATTTGCAGATTTTTTTAGTGTTTGGTATAGTTTCACACCATAAATACCTCACATCCTTAAAAACCCACAAAAAAAAACTAATATTCAAGAACTAGAACAATTTTTTAAAATATGAGGAAAATGAGACCATAATTTTTAAATTATAATAATTTAAATAAGACTTGTGATAACAGAGAGCCAACGGTAGTAAGTGAAAGCGACTGCGTGGGGCATACTTGATTGTATTCATGTTTGTGACTCACTAATTATTAATCACTTCTCTCCCACGTACACCTTGGCATGAATGAGTTAGAGAAGAACCACGGCAGGAGCCCAGTGTCATTCATCAACCCGGGTCCTCTGCACATCTACTGTGCCTGCTGCTGTGGGCTGTGCTGAACCTGGGATCTGAGGGGCTGGGCACAGCAGGGACTCCTGCCCTGACGGGCACTGTGGTTTCTGGGGTAGCACAGACAAGCCAGGGTGTGTTCACTCCCAGGCAGGAAGGGCCTTAGAGGGGAGAGAAAGCCCTACGGGAGCACTGGGACGAGCCCTTAGTCTCGCAGATGACTGCCACATTCACAGGCGATGATGAGCAAGTGCCAGCCAGATACACAGGGACAGGCGAGGGTGTTCCATCAGGGATGCTCAGGCTAAAGGCCAGTGAGAGCATGGTCCTGAGGAGGTTCATTTGGCTGCTGTGTGAGGGTGTGTTGGAGTGGGGACAGGGCAGAGGAGGGGTGCTAGGTCACATGGTAGAGAGCCCCACGGAGTTTACCCCGGAAGAGGAGGAAGAGCCCGGGAGCCTTTGGCAGGAGGATGCCATGAGCATCACCTGGGTGTGTCTGGAGAAGGATGTTCAACTCTGAGCCTGCTCATCTTCTGCGCTCACCCCAGGACAAGCCACCATCCCCACCCTGGGGAGAAGGCTGCATCCACCCCAGGAGGGTGACCTGGGTGTGTCCAGTAAAGGGTGTCTTAAGTCTGACCCTGCTCATCTTCTGCGTCCACTCCAGGACAAGCCACCATCCCCACCCTGGGGAGAAGGCTGCATCCACCCCAGGAGGGTGACCTGGGTGTGTCCAGTAAAGGGTGTCTTAAGTCTGACCCTGCTCATCTTCTGCGTCCACTCCAGGACAAGCCACCATCCCCACCCTGGGGAGAAGGCTGCATCCACCCCAGGAGGGTGACCTGGGTGTGTCCAGTAAAGGGTGTCTTAAGTCTGACCCTGCTCATCTTCTGCGTCCACTCCAGGACAAGCCACCATCCCCACTCTAGACCAGGGTGGTCGCCTGCTAGCTTGGCTGCCCATGGCCATTTCACATAAATCCAAATCCAATCATCCACTTCTCTGCTTATAACTCTTCCAGGCTTCTTACTTTCTTGCCAGTAAAGTATAATAAAACCCAAACTCCTCGTTCTGCCTACACTGACTCTGCTACAAAGACCCTGGGTCTCACCACCCACCGCCCATCCCGCCCTGCCCCACCCTGCTCCTGGGCTCCACCAGCCTGGCCTTCCCTTCATTCTTGGAACTGCCAAGGCCGTCCCACCTCCAGCCTTGGGTTCTGGCTCCTTCCTCTGCCTGGGCCCCTGTTCCAGCTCGCTCTCAAGCTTTGGCTTCCAGCTTGAATCAGTACCTCCCTGCAGAGGCCCTTCTGGATAGCCTATCCCAGACAGGCTTGAATCAGCGCTTCCCTGCAGAGGCCTTTCTGGATAGCCTATCTCAGACAGGCTTGAATCAGCACCTCCCTGCAGAGGCCTTTCTGGATAGCCTATCTCAGACAGGGCCTCTCTCCACTACTCTCTAGAACACCTCATGCTCATTTTCTTTACAAAACTTCTGATAATATGTGATGCTTCTTCCTTTTATCCTCCTCCACATATTTCTCCTCCTCCTCCTCCTCCTCTTCCTCTTCCTCCTTCTCCCTCTTCCTCCTTCTCCTTCATCCTTTTCACCTTTTAAATGCTTGTCTCCAGTAATCACAACATAAGGCCCTAAAGGACAGGAACTTTAACATCCCAGAGGCTGCTGTGACACAGAGCCCAGCTCACAGCAGGCACTCCATGGATATCTGCTGCCCTTGTTGAATAAAGAGATTGGGGAACGAGGCCAGGAGAAGCAGGGTGTGGCCGAAGGGAAGTGAATGAACTCCAGCGTTAAATTTAGAACAAACAGGATTTCAGGATTGATCATTTGAAAGGAAAGTTTCTACCAACTCCCTGAGATACACTAAGTTTGAAAATTTCAAGGTCGAATAGCTATAGGCCAATTAAAAAAAAAAATGCTGAGAGGCTGTTCCAAAACCCTGACACTGCCCAGATCTCTGAGAACACAGGATGGCCTGGAGAGTGAAGGAGGGGAGCATGGAGGGGAGGAAATTTGGCAGCATCTGTGCTGAGCACCCTTCCTCTCCACCACCTAAAGGGCTGGGGAGGTGCCACCTCTGTTGTTGTAGCCCAGGCAGGATGACTCTGTGGGGCCCCTTGGGGAGTGCTGTTATGCTAGGACCAGGTGGCTTAGGTCTGGCATCCACTGGGACCATCTGGAGGGGAACGTGAGGAGGACAGAGAGGCTGTGTGGTGGCTGACCCTGTCCACGCAAGGCTTGTTGGCCAAGGACATATGAGTGCTTCCTACAGGCCGGGTCTGGGCCAAGGAGGGGCCATGTGAAGTCCTCAGAGACCCTGCCTGGAGTGAAGCCAACAGCGACCTCCAGGAGAGAAGGGTCAGGCTGGGGAAGAGAGGAGAGCAGTCGAAGCCCATTCTCTCCCCTCCTCTTCCTCACTCCTGGCTCTGGCCCCAAGAGGAACAATGAGCCGAGAGGAACAATGAGTAGGTGCCAGGTTGGGGGAGAGGGTGGTAGGGGACACACAAGGTGGAGAGTAGGAGAGCCAGCAAGCTCGGACTGCAGACTGCATGCTCGGACCTGCCCTGCAGGTCTCTGAAAGGGACCCATCCTGAGGACCAGAAATACTAACCAAGCGCTCAGAACTTAAAGTCAGTGTGGGCTGTCTGTTTTCCAGGAGTGGGAAGAAAAGCTGTGGAAAGTGACAGGGTCCTCACTGGAGAAGGGGGCATTTGTCCCACTGGTGGACATTGAAATGTGTGTTTTGACCCTATCTCAAGCCAGGTTTGTTCAAGTCAATGAGGTGAGTAAGCAGAGGCAGGAACCAAGAAGCGGGTTCAGATTTGCAGCATAAGACCCCATGTCACAGCCGTGGGGGCCGCAGGGGACAGAGCCCACTCCCCAAAGTGGGAGTCCAGCAGGGCGCTGCACTTGGCCTGAGGGCGGGCTGAGGGAGGACCCCATAACCCCCTGGATGAGGAATCGTGTTTGAACACTGGCGCTAAGCAGGGGGCCGGGAGCCTGGGGAATCCTCTGGGAGTTTGTGGCCACAGCCAGCCTTCACACAGGGGCACGGCCTCGGTTCACCGCCTGTGTGAAAATAGCAGCACCAACTCCGGCTGACAATTTAAAGTGGTCTTGAGTTATTGTTGCCCTAGGTTCCTAGCAGAAACAATCACAAATGCTTTCTAGAGGAATCTGCATTAAAGCCAGGCTTCAAAGAAATCCCTCAGACACAGCTCCAAGGAGCGCAAGCTCACAATCGCTGTGCGCAAAATCCACAAGAACGCTGAACTCAGGAGCACAGCCCTCAAGACAGCCAGCCACAGACTCGGCTGTGAGCAGGCTCCAGCCACTGGACCGTCCAGGCGAGAGCAGTGAATGTCAGATTTGATAAGCTTAAGAAGATAAAAGCAAGACATGAAAATGCGATTAAAGACAAGAGACTCAAAGTGACCAAGTAGATAAAAAAATGAACAACGTTGCTCTTGAAATGGAAAGACATGAATTACATATAGCTGAGCATGTGTACCGTTTATTAAAGAGCAAATTAGATGTAGCTGGAGACAGGCGAAAGATGGATCTAAAAATGACCGCGGTAAGCAGGAGCCTGTGATGGACTGTACACTGGGAAGTAAAATATCTTGAATTAAATTTCTACCCGCTGTTCAGATCCTATGACCTGACTTTGGCTGAAATTCTGAGTCTCTAGAACAGTGGTTCTGGGCAGTAGAGGATGGGTCCCAGGGGACATCTGGCAGTGTTAAAGACATTTTTGATTGTCACAGCTGGGTGGGGCTACCGGCATCTCGTGGGTTGAGGCCGGGCACTGCTGAACACTCTACAGTGTACAGGACAGGCTCATTACCAAGACGTGCCCATCAAAAATATCAGTAGTCTCTGTTCCTTCTGCTCAGTTTGTTTGTGAACCTAAAATGGCTCTTAAAAAATAAAGTCTATTTTTAAAAATGTGGATGGTGAGGTTGAAAAAGCCCACTCTAGGATGAAGAGGGAGGAAGAAGAGGAAAAAAAAAACCCTTTTCTCACTAGGTTGTCACCTATGGAAACAGCAATTTCACGCAGTTAAACCAATATGTGGAAGGGCTTTATAAATTGTAAGGTGCTCAACGGAGTTATTCGTAGAAATCCTAGAGTTTCACACAGAAAATTAATGAAATGGCTGGGAAGAGAGTCGACTCCCAAATGTGAGAATTTGTATCTGAAAACTCCCCTATTCAACAATCGACTCCCAAATACGAGAATTTGATTTTCTGAAAACTCCCCTATTCAACAGTGGACTCCCAAATACGAGAATTTGTATCTGAAAACTCCCGTATTCAACAGTCGACTCCCAAATACGAGAATTTGTATCTGAAAACTCCCCTATTCAACAGTGGACTCCCAAATACGAGAATTTGTATCTGAAAACTCCCGTATTCAACAGTCGACTCCCAAATACGAGAATTTGTATCTGAAAACTCCCGTATTCAACAGTCGACTCCCAAATACGAGAATTTGTATCTGAAAACTCCTGTATTCAACAGTGGACTCCCAAATATGAGAATTTGTATCTGAAAACTCCCCTATTCAACAGTCGACTCCCAAATATGAGAATTTGTATCTGAAAACTCCCCTATTCAACTGTATTGTCTTATGCAAGGCACGACCACGTGCCCCGCTGCCCAAACCAGAAGGTAAGACTTACCGTGACCTCCTGACACGTCCTTATTCCCTACGTCTCTAGTTACTGAGATTTGTCAACTGTGCCTTCTACGTGTTTTCCCCATCTTGCCTTCTTTCCAGCCCTGCCCTCCATAACACAGCGTGGGCCCTCCTCAGCTCTTGCCAGAAAATAGTCATTACTGGCTAAAGGCTTTCCCTACAACCCACCTGTGGTCCTGCCACCAGCCTGATCCTTCTAGAAGCGAATCTGGTTCAGTTACCCCAGGGCATGCATAGCTCCAGAGCTTGGAAGCTTGGAAGCCCCAGACTCTGTTCTTCCTAACCAGGCCTTCTTCCGCGTTGCGTTTGCCTCCCCTCCATCCCCCAGGGTGCAGTCTCTGCTCCCGCCCTGCTGACTTACTCCTAAGAAGATGAACTGTGGTGTCTCCGTGACATCATTCACGCAGTGGCCACGGCGGTCCCTCCTGCCCACTCTGCCTCTAACCACTGGCCGCGTCTCCTTCCAGCATCTTCCAGACCCAGCATTGCTCCAGGAAGCCACACCGAGATCAGTCCACCCCACAGGCCCTGTTGGGATCTCTCCTGGGCTCCTCTAGTTTGCTCACTGTGCTGTATTAAAACTTTGGGTTCCCCCCTCTCTCCCACCAACGTTAAACTACTTCAGAGAAGCAAGTGTCCGTAGCGTTCCATGCATGTGTGTAAACAGACATTACTAGGATTATTTTCAGTGGGTTGCTGATTAGGAAGAGCTTTGGTCTACATTATTACTTCTGTGACACGTTTATCTATGAAACAGACACAGCGAACCCCCTTATGCAGTGAAGATGCTGAGGTTCTAGGAGGTTAACCCAGAAATAAGGGACTTTTCCAAGCCTATACATAAATTATAGAGGAATTCAAAAGGAAGGGAGTTAGCAGGAAAGAGGAAACAGGTTACAACTTTAGCAGGAAGGATTTCTGTAGCTTAAAAAGGAAAAAAAATACCCATCATAGAAAAATTTCTCAAGATCTGGCATGAGTACAAAGGAGAACATAAAATCTTTGCTAGATTTGTTTTAGCAAATTTTCATTGTTTAAAAATATTTCATAAACACCTATAGCATTTCAGGCACTAAATACCTCTACTAGAGATGAGAACTTGATGAACACGTAAAAGCCAGAGAGGGGGAGCTGAGAATAGCCCGTGTGGCAGCCCCGGGAGAGGCGCGCCTTGTGGTGCCGTCTCCTCCTCCCCTTATCATGGGAGCTTGGGAGGAAGCTGGGGCTGGGAGGCAGCACCGCCCTTCCCCGCTCCGCTGGGCTTTTCCCTGTTCTGGGCAACCTGCTGGGTCACGTATGTAGAGAGAACCTTCCCGGAACACCTGAGAATGCTAGATAAAACAAGGGGGAAATCTCTTCTAATGAAGCGTGGCTGGTCCGATAGTAAGCAGGGAAGAATAAACGCAGGCAAAAAATGAGGATAAGGAGATATTGTGAGGGCGAGCACTGTTCTGAGCAGTGCCTGTCCTGCAGGCTTATGTGAGTCTCTGCCATCTAGACCAGAGGTTCAGTGGGGGCCAAGCAGGGTGTGGGGTCGGATCCAAGTCGGCATTCCCATAGAGCAGACTCGACGGCGTGACCTTGGAAGAACCTCACTGTGAAGAAGGAGGCTTGCGTCTTCAGGTGGGAATGTGGAAAAGAACAAGGGGTAAAAACTGCCCTCTCAGATTTCTGCAGCTTACACTTCAGCCAGTTGGAAGCCAAAATCCTCACTGCTAGTGTGGCCTGAAAAACTCCAATCCAAACTTTAGTTTTTAGAGATTCCAGATTGGTAGCACACAGAGGACCAGGTGGAAGCAAACATAAGTACAATCAGGAAGAACATGCTTTAAACATGTCTCACAGTTTAAATGGGAAATTTCTAAGGGGCATGAGCTCGCAAACATAAATCACTAAATAATCACAGATACAAACTGTGGGCAAGAGTCAGCAGAGACAACAAATTCCAAAATCAGACCTGTACAGATAGCAAAGGTTAGGAATTTGTATAAATAATATAAAATATGTGCGTTCAATACATTTGAAAAACAGCAAGGAAGGTTGAAGCATTACAAGAACACAAGAGATTATAAAATGACCAAGCAGATTTGTAAAAATAAGTAAAACTTTAAAATTGAAACAATAATAATTTAAATAAAAAATTCAATAGATTGGCTGGATGTGGTGGCTCATGCTTATAATCCCAGCACTTTGGGAGGCCAAGGTGGGCAGATCACTTGAGGTCAGGAGTTCAAGACCAGCCTGGCCAACATGGCGAAACCCCATGTCTACTAAAAATACAAAAATCAGCCAGTGTAGTGGTGCACGCCTGTAATCCCAGCTACACGGAGGACTGAGGCAGGAGAATTGTTTGAACCTGGGAGGCGGAGGGTGCAGTGAGCCGAGATCACACCACTGCACTCCAGCCTGGGTAAAAGAATGAGACTCCGTCACAAAAAAAAAAAAAAAAATTCAATAGATCGATTAACAGCAGTTTGGACAAAGTCCAAGAAAGAGTTGGTAAAAGAGATGTTGGATCTGATGATAATTGAGAGAAAGACAGACATACAGGAAATATGAAAGGGGGGTTAAGAAATATGGAAGATAGAAGGAGAAAAATCCAGCATGCCTCTGACTATTAGAAGGAGACAGAAGAAACAAAGAAAAATAGAAAAGCACTATTCAAAGAGGTGAGGCAATACTGCAGAATTTTTCAGAGTAGATAAAATATACCAATCTTCATATTTATAAAGACCCCCAAGATCCCCAGGAGGATTCAATGAAAAGAAAACGATATCTAAATACATCATATTAAATCTTTGAAATACCAAAAACTGAAAAAAAAAATCTCTCCAGAGCAACCAGAAGAAAAGACAACTTTCCTGCAAATGAATGTTAATTACTGTCAGCTACCATCTCAACAGCAATATTGGAAGCTAAGAGAGTGGAATAATATATGCGATGTGCTAAGAGAAAATAACTTTAACCTTGAATTCTCTGTCCTACAAAAAAAAAAAAAAAAAAAAAAAAACTTTCACAAACAAGGTGGAAACAAAGACATTTCCAAGTAAACAACTGAAGAAAATTCACTTCCAATGAAATTGTGTGGGTAAAGCTAGACACACACGAGCTGCATGAAAGTAAATCATTTGTGTATTGCATAATTTGTGGACTTAAGTTGGAACTGATGTCTTAAATATGCTATTTAAAAATAGCATATACAGGACAGTGATCAGTTAAAACCTTCTAATGTTTTCATATTTTTCTGAAGATAAAGAGGCTTGATTACCTTTAGACAAAAATTCAATAGATTGGTTATACATGCTAAAGTTAAGCATACATGCTAAAGTTTCTAAAGCAATCAATTAAAGGAATATAAATCCAAT
The DNA here is from genome assembly GCF_028885655.2 of Pongo abelii. NCBI lineage: Eukaryota > Metazoa > Chordata > Mammalia > Primates > Hominidae > Pongo > Pongo abelii. Next base: position 168,639,964 of record NC_071990.2, read on the forward strand.
GTGTAATTGCCAAACTAATAGAGGTCAAAGTATAGAACAAGAAAAAAATTTCAAATGATGGTAAGAAAGCAGTTTTGAAAAAAGACACCTGGAAAAAGTAGGATAAGTAAAAAAAATACCAACTGTTGGGAATGGCCACCGCCATGGGCCCTGAGCGTCACTACACCTTCTTGCTGAGTATGTGAGGAATGTCAGGCACTGACCACTGTTAACCCAGGCCATTGCTCAGTGTCGCGTTTGCAGTGAGCAACCTTGGGAAATGAGGTAACATTTTCCTCCAAGACAAAAGCAGGCTTGCTGACCTCTTGTTAAAAAACACCAGGCTCCCCAAGCTCAGCTTTCCTCAACTGAGATGCAGTTTTACTGTAAACATAGAATCCATCTAGGCCCCGATAGGATGTGGGGGGCAAAGGAGTCCTATGCAAATATGATTCTCATGCCATTTTCTGTTCCTTGAATTAAAATGTCCTTTATCGCTGATCTTCCAATATCCACCAACTCTTCCAGTAGCTATTATTAGGCTAATTAGTAGTTTGTAAGTGAGGCAAAATAAAATCCTAGACCATATACAACCTAAATAGAAATAAATCAAAATATGTAAAAAAAAAAAAAAGTCAATGTTAATGAGCTAAACTCTCTAGTTAAAAGACAAAGAGTGCCAAATAGGTTTACAATAAATTTAGTTATAGAAAAACATATATAACAAGATACATAAAAAGTTTCAAATAAAATAATGGAAATAGATACATCATGCAAAAAAATAATGAAAAGAACTAACATTAATGTCATACATAGGATACAAAAAGCATTCATAGATATAGAAAAAGCACTACATATTGATGAAAGTTTCAGTTCACCAGGAGGATACAATAATTCTAAGCTTACATGCACCAAATAATATAGCTTCAAAATGTATTAATCAAAAAATGACAAAACCAAAAGGAGAAATTGACAAATCCATTATTACTTAGAAAAATTTTTGTCTTGATATATGTCTTGGGCCATTGTATATCTTGCTACTCTCATCTGGACGATGTGGTACCTGCCTTCGCTTTTGTTTACCAAGATTAATACCGAATCCTCCTAAGGTTCTAACCTCCACTGTCAGTCCTTCAAGGATGCTCTCTGTGACCCCCAGACTTAGTCAGGTGCCCTGGTAGATGCTCTCAAGATACTAGGAATTTCTCAGATGGGAATACTTACTTAGGTGTATGTGTGTGAGAATTTAATTAATGCTTTTATTAGAGTGTAAACCCTGTGAGGGCAGGAATTGTGTCTCCTTGGCAAACCGCTATACACAGTGCCTGTTACTGATGGCTGATCTACTTAGAACAAATATTTGCCAAATGGATAGAGGAGTGAAAGCAGTCACTGAACTGGCAGCCAGATGGCCACTACTGCTTTTTTGACATGCACTTTGTGCCACAGGTTGGAAGTGCAGAATAAGAATTAACTTGTGACAGTTGGTTCCCTCTCCCTCTTCTCCTCTCCTTCCCTTTTCCTCTTTTTAAGCCAGTAATTAGCACATAACCTTGGGCAACTGAGGCAGTAAGTCAGTAACTCTAAATACTATTTTTAGGTTTGCTAAGAGCATACAACATGTACTATTCAAAAACGAAAAGAAAGGGAATTATCTAGTAGGGCACGGATGTTATATTCACAATGGTACATCCTGAAGTTCAACACAGGGAAAAGCCCACATTTCTTCAAATCAACGTGCGTCCCATTTACTGTGCCTGCTCCCCCAGTCCATGACATCACTTCTTCCAGTTATTCTTGTGATTACATGTCCTTCTGGGAACAACTGGCTGGAGATTCTGGTGACTTTTCAGGAAGTTTGAGGCTCCAATCCTATCATCATTTTCCAGGAGCAACTGCTTTAGCTAAACCTCCCAGTATTCTCAGGGAAGGATCTGACTTAAGTTGCATGAAAGTATATTGCAAATGTGTTTTGGCTTAGATGTATTTTAAATAAGGGCCCATACATATTAAAAAATAAAGAGAGAAATTACAGCCTAGGGGTTTGTGATGTCCATGTAGCATTAACATAATGAGTGCTGTGGCTTACTTGCATCCTGCAAAAAGACACCTTGAAGTCCTAACCCCTAGTACCTGTGAACATGACCTCACTTGGAAATAGGGTCTTTGCAAATGAAATCAAGTTAAGATGAGGTCATAATTGGATTAGGGTGGCTCTAAATCCAATATGACTGGTGTCCTTATAAGGAGAGACACATACACACAGAGGAATGCCTGGTGAAGGAGGAAACAGAGATTGGAGTGAGGCATCTCCAAACTAGGGAACACCAAGGATTGCTGGCAGCACCAGAAGCTGGAAAGAGGCGTGAATCAGATTCTTCCCTACAGCCTTTAGAGGGAGTGAGGCACTGCCCACCCTGATTTTGGAGTTCTGGTCTCCAAAACTGTGGGAGGACAAGTTGCTATTATTTTAAACTGTCCAGTTTGTAATGCTGTCTTATGGCAGAGCTAGAAAACGAATGAAACTACTTACGCATCCTTTAAAGCTAGCTATTGAAGTTTCCTATTTGATAAAGACTTGAAAATGTAACAAGATGCATAATAGCATCTGCAAGTATTTACCTTTCAATATGAAGAATGGCAAAGGGTGACCAGGCTACCAATAAGATAAATTATGGAGCTGGAATCAGAGCCACAACATTAGTTTTTGAATTACCAATTGTGTGGGGGAACCCGTTTAAGTAAAAGAACACTGAGAATGGGATCAGAACACTTGGGCTGGAGTTTCTGTTTAGCCGCTTTCTATATATTTCCCCTAAGCACTGATACACCCTGTTCCTTCTGCCAGTCACAAACCCTCCACCTCCCCTCCTCTCTCTTCAACCTGCACACCTCTGTCCCTCTCCTAGGCCTTGGCTCAGACTCCACTCCTGGGAGGTCTGCCCTGGTTCCTAGGCTGGGTTACAGGACCTCCTGGAGGCAGCCCTGCCATGCTCACGGGAATGTGCCCCCCCTTCTCTGGATCCACCTGGAGATGGGGGGCACTCCAGGAAGTCTGGCCCCAGCCCATCATAGTCTATGTTGTACACACAGAGTTCTTGGCACATAACAATTCATTTTTAGCTCTAAATAAGTAAAGGTATGAATTAAACAGTAGCATTAACTTTGCCATAGTTTTGCAAACTCAAATTATGGTTTACATGTGTCAACATTTCAACTTAACCACAGATTATTTTGCCTCCCAACGGACATTTGGCCACGTCTGGAGAAACTTGATTGTCAGAAGGTGAACCAAAGGATGCAAAGACAATCTGTGCGTGCCCCTCAAAGCTGCCAAAGCGGGCCTGGGTCTGTAATTGCTCGTTAGAACAAAGCATTTGCTTCTAGGGCCAGTCCTCTGTGCAATTAGAGTTGTAGTAGTCAGGTTGTAAATCAGAGTTGATAGCTCCTATTGTTAGGGAATTTAGCTGTAGGAATTGGGAAATTTGCCATGGTCCCCGAGCACTGAACCCATGACTTGGGGGTGGCTTGGTTTCCTTAACCTTAGTGCCCATCTTAGTTGATCAAAGGGCATCTATTTCAGTCTCTCAGATCACGTGGAATCTCTTGATCAGTTCCACATGGACCAGCCTCTGACACCCTGGCTGCGGAACAGAAGCGGCAGCTGGGAGGGGGATGTCTAGACCCAGGTAGCAGGGAGCCCCCCTGGACCCACACGCCCCCACGGCCGTTGCCCTGAGAGCCAAACCTTCCAAGAGGCCCTGAAAGAGAAAGAACACAACCAGCCAAGCTTGGGACTGGACAAGCCAGTCAGCAGCACTGAAGCTTACAGGATAAGTCCTGGGCCACGGAGGAGCCAGTCGAGGTCAGCCTGGAGTCTTCTTTATTCATGACATTGCATCTGTGCAGTGCAAGTGCCCCACCAGGAAGACCTGGTCCAGCCTCATGCCTCGGCTGGGGCCCCTGACACGCTCCTTCCTGGGGTCACCCGCGTCCCAGCCTGGCCCTTCTGGGCCACAGTGCAGCTCTCAGGGACCTTCTTGGTTTTACCAGGGGCTCCTCACACCAGAGCTTACCCCAAAGAAGTGAACCCCTAAGCCCCCTCCAGTTCCTAGGATCCTTGACTCCTACCAAGCAAACCCTTCTGTCCTCACCCTTTCTGAATCTCCTTTGAGATTTCAGAGGTAGGCATCTCCTGCTCCATTCTAACTCAGGCCCCTTTCCCCTCTCCAGCAAGTTCTCCTTCTCAGGCTGTGGTGGGTGTGGGCCTCTGTGCGAGCCGCTCCCCTGTGTGCCTTCGGCTGCCACTCCTCCCTCAGCTGCTCGCATTCCCACTCTGTCCTTTCTCCAGGCTGATGCCCAGCCCTCCAGACCTCCCACCCCAGTTCAGAGCCACAGGTCCCAAAGCCTCTGGGGATGTTCTCCAGGCACTGCCAGGGAAGAATTATTCCACAAATATCTGTATGTCAGTATGTGCCAGAAATCGTTCTGAGTCATGCCGATCTCCCAGTTCACCATCTTTTTGCCCCAGTGTTCTCCTATTTTTTTTTTTAACTCTAAACCGCTCAGTAAATGACACTGATGTCATCATGATCACAGTTCTTCAGATCATCCTGATTTCTCCCGTTTCACGGCCCTCCCAAGCCCAGCCCCTTATCCACACTTTGCATCCTGTGCATTTGATCGCTCTATCACCACACGCCTGCCTCGTCCCCATGGCCGCAGTGGCCCGAGGCCATGGCTTCATCTCTTCTTGCCGGGTTAGTGCAGTTCTCTGCTAGTGGGGATGTGGGCCTCTAGGATTCCTCCCCAGTCTGTCCGCACCGCTGTTCAGATGTGTTTTAAAAATTCAAGTCTGGTCAAGCCCTTCCCTACTCTACACCGTCAATAATTTCCTGTACTTTCAAGGATAAAGTTCACATCTCTCAGCTGACCACGCAAGGTTCTACATGCCCGTTCCACCTCTTTCCATACCGCTCCCTAACAGGAACTCTTTACTACTGCTCTTAAATTATCCAAACGTAGCACATTTGAAAAATAGCCCCACCCTTTAGCCAGTTTCCTCTCATCCTTTGAAACTTTGCTTAAGTTTTTCCAGGAGGCTTCCTATACACACAGGACACACACACATGCACACACACACACGCGCACATGCTCATACACACACATGCACATGCTTACACACATACATACACACATGCTCACGCACACATGCACACACACGCACATGCTCATACACATGCACATGCACATGCTCACGCACACATGCACACACACACGCTCATACACACACATGCACACACATGCTCATACACATACATGCACACACATGCACATGCTTACACACACCCATGCACACACATATGCACCTGCTCACACACACATGCTCATGCACACATGCACACACAAGTGCATATGCTCCTACACACACCCATGCACACACATGCACATGTGCACACACATACACAGTCACACATGCACACACATATGCATGTTCATGCACACAGTACGCACACACACATACATGCATACGCTTCTCCTCACTCCCTGATTTTTATGCTCTTTTTCTTAGGGCCTGGAGAACATTGTGCACGCCTCCATCTCACCATATACAACTGCTGCACAATTTGCCTTTGTACCTGAGACTGGGCAAGAATTACTTGAGAGCAGAAGCCATGTCTCATTTGACAAACAGGCAGCTGGCATGGGAAGGGGACAGGCATTTAATAAATGTTTCTGGATTGAACACGTAAGTGAGTTCGTGTATTCCTGAATGACTCGCCATTTTAGTATTTTCACCTATCACCGCCACGCAGCTGACTTCTTAATCTGTTTCCAGCTCCGCCCTCTCTCACTAGCTGGAATCCCGTCTCCAACTCTCTGCAGCCGGCTCCATCTGCGCATCACTCCGATCTGTATTACAGTGATTACTCCGGCATCTGCATCTCGTCCTGAAGTCCTGAACTTTGGGATGGCACCGACCATCTGTGACCATCCGACTCAAAACATGGGTGCCTGGCACAGGAAACATCTCACTCTGTCTCTCCTCACCCCCCTCATGCATTTCATCCATCACCAAGGCCCATAGAGTCCACCTTGCACCGTCTCACCAATTCACCTGTCTCTCTAAGGCCACTGGCACCTCATGCCAGCCCTACTAGCGGGCTCCTTCCTTCGCCCCTCGTCCAGTCTAGTCAATGTTACCAACGCATTATCCCTCTCCACTGCTCCGCCCTTCAATCATCTGTACCACAAAATGTGACTCAATAAATTCAAGCTGCTATTCCAAACGTGACCTCATTTGTCACACCAGCCTCAAGCTTCATCTCGCAACACTCAGAGTCCGCTCCACACCAAACCCAGCAGGACCAGGTAGTATTTCCACATCCGCCCCTGGAGTTCCTGCCCCTGCGCCCGTCTGCGCTCCTGCCCCTGCCCTCCCCTCTTCCTTCTTCTTAGACCGTCTATCCATCTTTTAAGTCCAAACTTAAATAGGACCTTTGTTCATGCATTTCCTCATTTCCCATTAAGATAAAACTTATTTCTCCTGTGAAACCCTGAGCACTTTATAACCACTGCATTATAACTTGTGTTCTAACTAGAATCTGTTTCCCGGTTATCCTCCCTGTTAAATCCCATGCTATGTATCGTAATTCCCAACAAAACAAATGAGCATGGTGCTGAGGGAATCCTCCTCACGGTATATAGATTTCCAGATTTTTAGGGAATGAGAGCCTAATGTCACCCTATCTGACATTTCCGAGGCCAATGGTCTTTTAAGGGTAATGAAGAATTATTACTATAATAATTCTTTGGGAATTATATCTTACTCATTCATGCAACCTCCACCTCCACCTCCACCTCCACCTCCACCATTCATGCAACCCCCACTCCCAGGGCAAGGCCTTGCAGGCAGGAGGTGCTCAGTAAAGGACCATGCAATGGATGGGATTGTAGACCCAGTGAGCTGAAGAAAAACCGGACCCTGGGGGGTTTTCGTTCCACATCAAGCAGGTGAGCTTGTGTGCACGCCAAAGCTGAGACCACGGTGGCTTCCTGGGAAAGCATAGAGAACCTGGCAGGATTGTTTTGCTACCAGGACTGCAGGGCTGTCTTTCTGCGAACTTTCATTACCAGAGGTTTAAAGGGCTCGCCAGCACAAACTTCAGAACTGCATGCCCAGCATTATCTCGATAAGTAGTGGGTCATTGTGGAGGGTAAAGAGATGTAGTCTCTGAGTTAGTCTTATTAAAACAAATCTTTATTACCCTTAAAAGAACATTGGCCTCAGAAATGTCGGATGGGGTGACATTAGGCTCTCATTCCTTAAAAACCTGGAAATTTATATACCATGAGGAAACTTCCCTCAGCACCAGGCTCATTTGTTTTGTTGGGAATTACAAAAAAAAAATGCACAATTAACTTGCACCACAAGATGCTGAGCCAGAGCCCCTCTCTACTGTGGAGGGAATGAGATAAGGCCTCCCCTGGGGTTTCTATTTTGGGGTCTCCCACAGGAAGCCTTTCATCACCATTCTTATTCATAGACATTGAAACAATACTAGCATTTAATTTGCACCAGGAACTGGGGTAGCAAGAAGAGGGGGCATTCTCCAGCTGTCTACAGATGGGAGGGAGGGGGGTCTATGTTCACCATCCTCTTTTCACGGCCATCACTTTAGGCTGGAGGTGGGAGGGAGGGGGGTCCATGTTCATCGTCCTCGTTTCGTGGCCATCACTTTCGGGTCAGGAAATGATGATGACTGTTCAGGCCTGTGTCCTGCCTTCACTAGGGCCAGCCAGCGGCATCCATATTTTTGCAGTGTTGTGTGTGAGGGTGAACTGAATCAGGCTTGCCCAAGTAGGTGGCATTCTACTAGTTCAGGAAAACTCAAATTGTTGGCTTCAAGTTCACTCGGTTCTCTCTGTCTCCAGTCCTGGCTGAAATTCTAAGTGATTTTTTACTTCCGGAGCCATCCGTAAGAAAGGCTCTTCTTGGAACCCTGAAGACTACAGGTCTCGTTTGGGCAGGTGAGAGGGATTTCAGGTGGCTGAACAGAACCCATGAGGCTCAAGGTGGTTGGGTTTAATACTTTGAACCTGAATATATGAATAGATCACTTTTTAAAATTGTTTTCAGCACCTAAAATTATGGCCATGGACAGCTCCATGCAAAGGTCCCCTGACGGCAAGGACCTGCCCCGTGATGTGGTCATGTTACCCAGGCCCTGCCCGTCCAGATGTGGAAGCCGGGCTGTCAACCCGAAAATGTCAGTGCCTTGCTCAGATCACTCCAGTATGTGAGGATCACAATTTAGATAAGAACCCAGATTTCTTGGTTTAAAATTGGTATTTTCTACTTTATTTCATAGTTATATCATATATATATAATTTGGTAAAAAGCAGAACATATTCTGTACTTCTAGAGGCTCCATCTGCAAGCATTTGTACAATTCGGCAAGTACAGAAAAGTGTTGGATCATGTGGGCAGCAATTCAAAGATTTTTTTAACCAAATTATGCAATTATCTCAATGCACAGGATTATGTAAGAGTATCTAAAAAACAGGTTATTACAAGCAATAAAATCAGAGATTTGCAGTTGATTGGTTTTTTATGTATTTCTAAACTTGGCAATGGGTCTGTAATACCCACTGGGCTCTTTTGTTGCTTAGCTTAACATTTTTCAGAAGTAGACAATTCTTCATGGGAAGACAACGGAAATCCAAGGAAAGCTACAAAGGCTGTTATCAGAGAGAAAAATTTCCTCGAAGCACTTTAGCTGTCACTTTGAAGTGTTAGTGACATCCTTTGGCAGTGATTAAATGTGCCACATGCCACTAATCTTGTTTAGAATCCTTAAAGATGACAGCAGCCCTTACACGGGATGCTTCGATCTGATGATGATGGTGTTTATGCAGTGATGTGTGGCTCATGGGCACATATACAACACCATCAACTCTTCCATCTCATACCTCATCAGAGCTTTCCATCTGATCCCATTTGGAGAAGGATATCACACCTGAGGAATCCACGTGTAAGCTATTGCTCTTATATGAGTTCAGGTGCACACGCACTGTGGACGCACACTGCACTGTGCCTCCCAACGGCTGACAACGTGGAATCAGGATGCAGGAGCATCCGCCTTCTCCAAGTGAGTTCTCGGCACTGCCATGCTTTCACTAGCCCTTTATTTACTTCTGCTACTAGACTTTCAACGCCACTGAGTGCTAGAAGAATTTAAGAATGTTAAAATAGATATGATGAGAATACTGTTTTTTGAACATCTTTACATATGAAGAGTAAAAGTCAGAGAATAGAGCTTCAGATTATCTCATAGAAGAAAAACACCTTCACATTACATATGGCATGAGCCATTCGGGGGTATTGTATCTTCTCTTCTTTATTTGCTATTGTTTTCTTTTAAAGCATCTCACCAGGAACTCACTTCCCTATGTATTTTATATTCTGGTTTTATTTCCCAGTTCACAATTTTATTCAGAATCTTAAATTAACTGTCCTTGGGAAGTGTACAACTAGTTTTACCCAAAGGATGGCTGAAAATGCATAGTCTTCAACACAAGATAAATTAACCTGTTTTCCTTTCGATGTTTCCCATGAGGAGTTTGATTGTTTGCACCTTATTCTCTTCAGGGAATTTAGGGAAAACCACATGGAGGTTGTCTTCTCAATGGCACAACCATGAACTGGACACATTTCTTGACTTAACCAAGTTATCTCCTATTTTGCCCGTATTGATCTTTATGTCACTGAAAACAAATGTGCACATTTGTCAGTGTCAGAGCACCCTCTGACCAACTCGACTCGGACCCCTTGTTGTTAAAATCCCACCCGGTGACCTGCTTGCGTTCCCCCAGCTAGGCGACAGTTGAGTCCTTAGTAATTTCAGGCGGGGCCCAGAGATCATGGAAGAGATGCTGGTAGTGGTGAATCGTACCGAGATTTTCAAGCTCCATCTTAATCAGTGTAGAATAATGGAAGCTTTTTTAAATTCAGCAGGCAAGCCCTATAATTAAACTCGCATGTCATCAATATTCCATCAGGGTGCAACTCAGCCGCCTGTCTCCCTGCCTGGTGCCTTGGGTGGCTGGGCTGTCTTCATCATGCTGGGCCCAGCAGCAGGCTATTTGCCAGGGCACCCACTGTGGACACTCTGCCTTCCCAGGGTAGCCCCGGGCCACAGAACCTGCCACTAGGCATTGCCCATTATTCCATTTTTCTCTCCTAATGATTTTTTGTTGTTGTTCAGAGGGAGTCTCGTTCTGTCTCCCAGGCTGGAGTGCAGTGGCATGATCTTGGCTCACTGCAACCTCCACCTCCTGGGTTCAAGCAATTCTCGTGCCTCAGCCTCCCGAGTAGCTGGGATTACAGGCATGTGCCACCATGCCCAACTAATTTTTGTATGTTTAGTAGAGACGGGGTTTCACCATGTTGGCCAGGCTGGTCTCGAACTTCTGGCCTTATGTAATCTGCCCGCCTCAGCCTCCCAAAGTGCTGGGATTACAGGCGTGAGCTGCCCTGCCTGGCCCTAATAATGTTTTTAAGGAGGTGAATAATTCCCATCGACTTAACTCATCCCAGAGATTTAGGTCCAGCAGAGCCGGGCCCACACAGTTATTGAATCAGACAGGAGAAGACGGAATCGACATGGCAATCAGCATTTAGAGAGGCTACTAAGTGCTGCCATCAATCACCTTCTTGTCCCAGAAAAGTCAGATGTCTCCCTGGATTTCTTATTAATAACCAGAAATACAGCTATCCAGGCCCTGCACATATTTTGTATCACTTGATAAAAATAGCTAATAGCATTCTATCCGTGACTCCTGGTTTACCTCATAAACTAAATGGATGGAAAAGAGAAAGGAATGCTACTTGAAATCCCATCTCAGCGGTACATGAATTCCAGGTAGGGGCTCCCTGGTTACAGAACAGAAGTAAGTGAAGTAGCACACACAAGAGAAATATCGGAGAACAGAAAATAACTTCTAGAGGAATAATTTGTTGCACAAAATGCAAACAAAACATGTTCATTAATACTTACGTTTTATTTAAACATATTTTCAAATGCTTACAATTGTGGATTTTAGGAGGCTGTGCAAAAATTATGAATATTTTTAATCTGTCTTAACAGGCTTCTCTCCCACCTCTCACTGTGATACTGAGCAGAACTCCCCAAAGAAAAATCATTTCTCAACTGTGAAACTAGGGAAGACTAAGGAGATGTGATAGCACACTGTATTCTGATAGAAAGTGAACTATTCTTCCATCATATTGGTCAAGCTTTCAAAAACACTTACCTACACTTCAGGGCGAAAGATTCTCAACATCCTCTAACAAATGTTTGCCTCAGAACCATTGAAAAGAAAAGGTTTAGAATTAATGACAGAGAACAATGTACCCACAGCTGCATTTTGCTATTTTGAAAATTAGATATTTTTCTGCAGATAATACTACAGAACCACAATAAAAGTTATCATCATGCTTTACATCTAGTAATGAACATGAAACAAACACCCTCGAATAGCTACATTGAGCATGAAAGGGCATGGGCCCCACTGCCAGCCGAGTTAATTCTAGCAGACACTTCACCCAAAATGCTTCAGTGTGCATCAAACTGACACGAGCTCCTACACAACCACAATATAATTTACTCGCCTGAGATTCAGTACACAATTTCCCCAGTTTCCCCCCAATATCCTTAAAATGATTTATTCTGCACAATTCCATCACAAAGTTTTTCACTTATTTGTCGAATCTCAACAGTATTCTTGAATGAAGTACCCTCCAATTTTTGTTGCTGTTTAGACATTTACATTTGTGAACAAAGAGTTCAGGGCAGCTGCTCTGTAGAATGTTTCATAGTCTGGACTGATTTCGTGGTTTCTTCATAATTAGATTAGGGTAAAATATTTTTAGCTGCTGTACATCATGTTAGGAGACCTGTCATGTCAACTTGCGCCATTATGGGAGACACTCGCTTCTGTCTGCCAGGTCTCCTTTGTGAAGATAACCTTTCCCATTGTAATTAATAAGTAGGATGTGGGGCAATAGCTCATCAACCTTTCCCCTCATGGCTTTAGCACTTATAAAAAATGTAAAAAAAAATTACCAGGTGTCCATTTTCAAGGCTGAGGGTGAGGGAAGAATCTAATTAACTTTGAACAGCACCTGGATGGCAGAATCCCTCTAGACACTGACAACCCACCCCAACCCCAAACTTTACAACTATTTCACCCAACTCTTTTCAACAGAAGTTCTCATTTTTGTTCATATATATTGAATATTTCTAAACTATTCAATTTACCTTCCACAGAAATTGCTCTTTTTTATTACTCAGAGTTCATCGGATTATAGTAATTAATGATCATACTTCAGCGTATCTAGGGTAAGACTGACTACAAGGTACATCAGTAGTTTACATGCCCTACAGGAAGAAAACACCAAGGACACATAACAAGCATCACTGCACCACCCACACTGATGTTGGTGACAACGTGCAGACACAATATTTGCACCCGGAGTCAGTGAAATGTGATGAATGATGTCATGTGTGCAAAGTAGTACAAACAGGTCAGGGAACAAACAGAGCAGACTCCTGGGAACCACGTGTATCCCCAGTGGCTGCCAACTCAGGCCGGCCTGCAGAGGATTCTGCCACAGCCTGGGCTGGGGGCTACACACCTGGCTGGTGGATCTGAGACAGAGCAGGGCGGGTAACTGAAGACCAGGCTGGAAAGGATCTAGCTTCACATAAGGTACCAAATAAAAAATTAAAACTCTCCATCAGAACCAAGATGCATATGTCTTTCTTGTTATAATTCAAAATATCTCATAGCTAGTAAGATCTTCCTGACTATAAAGGGTTGGAAACACATGAAGCAGCCAGGACTCCCACACTGGGCTGGCAAGAGTGTGAACGGGCGCCACCAGTTTGGAAAACAACAATCTCATCAGGTTGAAGATGTGCAGGCCCACGGCTCAGCGACTCCCCCTCAGGACTACACGGAGCAGAGCCCCAGCAGGTGCACTCGGAGACACGCCCAGGAATACCTGTAGCTGTCTCTGCAGGATAGCCACACGCCAGAAGTCACCACAATCTCTAGCAATGGTGGAAGGAACAGGCGCCCTGCGGTAGATACACATGGCAGAACACTCCACAACAGGGAGCACAGGCTGCCTGAATGTGCACAGCACACGCCTCTAAACATAGGGGAAGCTCACGCCTAGAACCATGAACAAAGGAAGAGAGACACGGTGGAAGACCACCGAGAGCTGCTTATTTACATAGGCCTCAAAAACAGGTAAAACACAGCTTATTGCTTGGAAAATGCTACATGGGTAAAGATATAAAGAAAACAAGGAAATCATTTACAGAGGGGTCTGGCGATAGTGGTCTCTGAGAGGAGATGGAAGGGAGGGAGGGGAGAGGCAGGGAAGAAGAAGAAGGGGGAGGAGAGAAACGAGAGAGGGAGTGGGCAGGACGATGGTCTGGGAAATGCACTTTGCCCCAACCCAAAGGCATCTTCCTCTGTGAAGGGTTGGGCAGGGGTGGAACTCGGTTCACCCCAGGGGCCTCCCCTGCCCTGCCTGAGTGGTGTGGCTCGGACACAGGGGCATCTCCCCACAGGCCTGTGCCTCCTGAATGAGGAACAGCCATTCCCCTCCAGTAGGGCCTCAGCAGGTGGGCCCAGCAAGTGCTCCGGTGACTCTGCCTCCACCTCCAGCCCTGGTCTCTGGGATGCGAAGATGGATGGAAAGACCATATGAAGCAGCCCCGATTTCCCGGAGCTCCCAGCTGAGGTCGCATTCATCCACACAAGCAACAGAAGCAAGTGCAGCACTGCGCGGTTCACCTGCTGTGGAAACGGCAGGCCAGAATTCCCTGTGGGGAAGGGAGGATGGGAAGGGCCCCGATCCCCAGCCCCTGGCTCAGGTAGGTGCCATCGCCTCCCAGGGCTGTTGTCCAGATTCACCGCGGTGTATGTGAAAGCCTTGGCAAACAGATGGCCTCCAATTAACAGAACTATTCTTGCGGCACTGGGGTTTGGTGAGACTCTCTCTGACTCAGAGAAAGGACGCAGGATGGCCGCTCTGTCCTTGGGGCCCCAAGCCCAGAATCTGAGTCTCTGACTCCCTGCCAGAGCCTGGTTGAGACCTTGAACTCTCCTAGCTGCTTCCTCACCCAGGAGATGGGAAGAGCGCCGCCCCAAGACAGAGACAGTGGGGAGCAGGGCTGGAGCTGCGGAGCACCAGCCGCACCTGGCGCCAGGTCCCAGGAGCCACGCGAGGAAAAGGAGAACTTCATCTTGGGCTAGGAAACCCACTGCCTGGGCAGGCGAGGGCATTTCTTTCTGTTTGGAAACACGCAGAATAACAAGCAAAGTTAGATAAGGGAATGGGAGTCCTTGTGCGGGGTAAATCAGTGTTAGATGATAATTGTCCTGCTTTTGACGATTTTCTAAAAACAAAACAAAACAAAAAACTTTAGGGAAGCTTTAAACAGATACGAGAGAAAAGTGTCTTATTTTCAACAACAAAAATGCAAGTAAATTCACCAAAAGATGGTACAGATGAAGCTCAAATATTTATGATAACAACATTCCTTGATCGTAGAAAAAGAGGAATACGTTCTCATTGCCTGAAACTAATAACACGGAACTCTTGTGGGAACCAGGGGAGGGAGGTGTTGGTGAGCAGTTATTATGATGGTTAATTTAGGAAGTTGTAGGAAGGTTCTGCAGAGCATTCGACAGATGATTAAAAGGACAGGAGCCGGACATCTGGGCCGTGTGGTTTCTAAGGAGAGTGTGCCAGGCGTTGGAAGGAGAAGAACGGGAAAAGGCTGAGCCCTGGTGCCAATTTGCCTCAGAGGTGCAGGCAGATTTCGCTCACTTGAGAGCAGGGCGAGTTCTGCTTTTGAGGCCAAAAGTCATACAAATGCGGACAAGAGGCCTGAAGACTGAAAACCCGAACTGCAGATGTGTTTCTGCAGAAAGGCTGGCTGGGAGGAATTCACTTTTCTTTTTTTCCTTTTTTCTTTTTTTGAGACGGAGTCTCACCCTGTCACCCAGGCTGGAGTGCAGTGGCGCAATCTCGGCTCACCACAACCTCCACCTCCCCGGTTCAAGCGAATCTTGTGGCTCAGCCTCCCGAGTAGCTGGGATACAGGCATGCGCTACCATGCCTGGCTAATTTTGCATTTTAGAGAGAGACCAACATGGGTTTTTCCATGTTGGTCAGGCTGGTCTTGAACTCCCGACCTCAGGTGATTCGCCCACCTCAGCCTCCCAAAGTGCTGAGAGTACAGGCATGAGCCACTGTGCCCGGCCCAGGATTTTTGACTCCTGGGCATGATTTGTGTTGGGGGTGGCACCAAATTGATGGCCTCGGTGAGGAAGCAGGGTCAGCCCTGCTGAGCCCAGGGTGCATCCGTGACTATGCTGAACGCTGCATGTGATGCCCAACAGCCCTGTGCACAGCCTTGGCCCACTGTACACAGCGATCACAAGGCTTCCCGAGCCAAACCCTTCAGGATCTTGCAGCTGCAGAACTGGTCGCTGTGTCACTAAGCTGTCGGCTGCTCTCTCCTTCTCTGGTGTTTCATGGACACTTCACTTTATGCAAATCCCACAAATGACACAGGGCAGGGGTGGGACAGCATCGGGGGTCAGAGACCACTTCAAAACCACGCACTGAAAACTTTTCAGACAAGGCCAGACTACTTGATAAAAGTCATCTTCCATGTCAGGATGTCCCGGGACACCCTGGCAGAGCCAGCCCAGGGCACGGGGAGTAGGAGACACTGATAATGATAAAAACCTGCGGGACGGGAGTGCCAGGGTTCGTCTGTGCAATTCAAGAGTGGTTTGTGGTGTTGAAGTTGGCAATTCTGACCTTCATCTATCTGTGCAAGGGAAACTTGTTGAACTATTTAAGTCCGAGAAACTTAAGGCCCTAAACCCTCCGTGTTCCTCAACGGCATCACTAGAGAGAGACTCTCTCTGGAACTTGCCCCTGCTCTGTACGAGACACATGGGTCAGCATGGGGTGCGGAGAGCTCCGGGCAAAGGGCAGACATGCTGGGAACCCGCCCCGACATGTGACTGAGTTATTAGATACCCCAACCAATGACATCCACAGGCTTCCTCAGAATCATACATGCTTCTCTGGTAAACTGTGGCCCCAGTGACCCTTGGGAGGTGAGAAGCTCCCCATGACACCCCCCCTTTTGTGGCGCTTACATGGGGATCACAGAGTCACCAACTGACTGTGCAAATTGGACAGGTGTCCAAAATGAAGCACTAATGAGCATGAAGAAAAGCAAGTCAGAAAGGCTAAAAAAATTAAGACAAAAAGTGCCATTTCCCAATTTCAGCCCTATTAATTAAAAACCAAAATTAAAACTGTGTGAAATCGCTCATTATGTTTTTAAATTAAACACAGGCTGACAAAACTAATTGCACTAACAGTCTCCCCCAGCTGTTCCCTGCTGACCTCTGTGCAGTTCTGGAAGGCTCTGGGTGGCCAGGGAGGGGAGAGTGGGCCATCCTCAGGAAGACGATTGTCACAGGACAGAGCCAAGGCCACTCAGGGAGGATGGGTTTTGTTGCTTTTACTTCACTAACCTGGAAAGAAAGTATTTGCTTCCAAATTTTTTCTTGTTTTCTAAACAGAGGCTGTAGCCATAAATATGCATTGTATTGAACATCTACTCTGTGCAAGGCATAGTAGGTTATTAATAATTCCAGGGATTGGAGCATACAGAGAAGGAGAGTCATCTGGCACCAAGAACTCAGAGTTGGGGGAGTCTGTGGTTATTTTTAGTGCTGCCACTGGTCAGTGGGCACGGGTGGGAGCCAGTGCTGGACGGCGTGGTGGCTTGACATCCTTTGCCCAGGCTGGCCCTGCCGCCATACAGCTGTAGCACCGACTGCGGGATGGGGGACCAGTGAACCTCAGGAGCCCACACCCTCAGTGACAAATAAATGCAGTCACCCTCAGTGACAGCATGCAGCGGTAGCTGCTCTCATCTTACTGGCTGGTTGTAAGAATCAAAGTAAATTAAGAATGTTTAAGGACTAATACATTTTTTGTATTTTTTTTTTTTTAGAGACAAGGTCTCTATGTTGCCCAGTGTGACCTTGAACTCCAGGGTTCAAGTAATCCTCCCAGCTCAGCCTCCCAGCGTGCTGTGCTCACAGGTGTGAACCACCACAGCTGGCCAATAATTAATTCTATAAACTGGAAAGTGTTAACTAAACATTTCCCATTAGGAGAACTGAGGAATTTTAAACTCTGTTTTAATTTTTTTCCACTACTTTTAATAGCTCATTGTTTCATAAATTACATGGATACATGATGCCACTTTTTAAAACTAAAGAATTCATAATTGTACTGCCCATAAGTAATCAGTGATATTGTTTTGGTCTATTTTCTTCTAATGTGTAAGTCTGCCTCCTGTATCTCATTGTGTGTGTGTGGGTATGGGTGTGTGGGTGGGTGTGTGCGTGCATATGCGTGTGCGTGCGTGTGCATGTGTGTGCGTGCGTGTGTGTGTGTGTGTGCGTGTGTGTGTGTGTGTGAGAGAAAGAGAGAAGAAGGGAGGGAGGAGAGAGATTACTGAACAAATATTTGAGTGTCTGCCTGTCACACAAGACATCATGCCAGGCATAGCCTTCCTAGGGACACAGTGACAACCAGGAAAAACACAGCTCCTGCCTCATAAGCATAAATTCTATTTGAAGAAACATAAAGTGAATAATTACCTACACAATTAATAGTGTAATCACAAAAAGGATCAGTATTTCAAAGAATCATTTGGGTTACATGAGAGTGTGTAACAGAACACCCACCAAACAGCCTTTACAGTATGTGCTGTTCTTGAGCCCAATCTCTTCCCTTAGTGCTGTCTAGCAGGCGTTTCCTCGGGTTTTCTGACGGCTGCATAATATCCTCCTTACATGGGTGGCATGGTTTGACTACTCCCCCATTGATGGATTTTTTTTTAATAAAAAATAACACAGCACAGAGCATTCATGAACATAAATCATTAGTTAATACCTTATGGTTTGCTTAAAATGCATTCCTGCAAATTGGAGTACTGAGTTAAAAGTCACAAAAATTTTGAGGTTAATGAGACATATGTCAGCTTGTTTTGTAAAAGGGTGAACCAATCCATAATCTTACCTCGTGTTTCTCAAATAATGCCTGTTAACATTAAGTATTGCCCTTTAAAAACTGCCAATTTGTATGGCCAAAATCTTTTTCTTTTTTCTTTTCTTTTTTTTTTTTTGTTGTTGTTGAGACAGGCTCTCGCTCTGTCGCCCAGCCTGGAGTGCAGTGGCGCGATCTCAGCTCACTACAACCTCTACCTCCTGGATTCAAGCAATTCTCCTGCTTCAGCCTCCCAAGTAGCTGGGATCACAGGTGCCCACCATCATGCACGGCTAATTTTTGTATTTTTAGTAGAGACAGGGTTTACCACGTTGGCCAGGCTGGTCTCGAACTCCTGACCTCAGGCGATTCGCCCGCCTTGGCCTTCCAAAGTTCTGGGATTATAGGCATGAGCTACCGCTGTATGGCCAAAATCTTTTACTATTTTAATTTGCATTTATTTGATAGTAGTCATGTTTAAAATATTTGATGGCTGTTTGTATTATTTTTCTATTTGTAAATTATGTCCAAGTCCTTTGCCTCATTTTTCCTATAGCAGAGTCAGCAATTTTCTTATTGTTTTCTAAGAGTTTTTGGTATATAACTGAATTAACTTTTTATCATAGTCTCCCTATATAATAAATATAAAATCTACATTTATATTTTCTAGTCTATTTGCCTTATCATTTTTAAATTTTGACATATTAATAGTTTTCAATATTTTAGTAAGTCAAATCAAATAGATTCTTTTTTTGTGATATTTTCTTTCCTTTGCACGTATGCTTACAAAGCCCTTTCTCTTTCTGAAATCGGTTAAATATTCAAGAGCATTTTCTCTTTTTTTATAATTCAGTTATTTTTATGTGACGCTGGCCCATCTGGAAGTTGTTTTCGAGTACAATATGAAGGGAAGGAGCTTCTTTACCCATAGCCAACTTTCCCACATGTTGTATTGAATAGTACATATCTCTCCCTTTATAACATAGTAAATACTGAAGAACTATTTCAGGACATTTTACTCCAGTTCAATACCTCATTAACATGAATTCTTAACGGGACTAGTGAGAATCCTTGCTTTGTTCCTGATTTAATGGGACAGTATTAAGTGAGTAAAGATAGGTGTTGTTTATCATATTATGAATATTTCTTAATTTTTACCTACTTAATATTTTAAAATCAGAAACTGTCTAAAATGTTATCAAATTATCCTTTTTAATCTTTGAAGATTATCGTAGGTGTTGAATTCTCTGCCTCATGTACATTTAATTCACTGGTATTCTTTTTTCTGGGATATTGCCATTCTAAGATTTGGCTGCTATTGTGGGACGACAGTCTTTTCAGTAAGGTAATTTAGCTATCAATTGGCAGGCAAAGGACGTATTTGATGCAGGGGTGGTAAGAGGTGGGTGGGCACAGGAGGTATGAAAACTTACTCCAAATTACAGACACTTTAGGTATCTGCTTTCTTTGGGGACATAAGAACAGCTCTGCTTGCAAATCCAATGCCTATGTTACAGGAATGCAGTTTTACGTTTGGAAAGAGTCTCTTAGCATTATGAGGGGTTATCTATGTTACGAACACCAGTTAGTTTGCACCAGTTCCAGGAAAGAGATTCAATATGAAAATATGGACACAGATTCAGACATAGTGTTGGGAGTATATGAATTTGACTTGTGTATCATATACCTGGATTCTCTGGTTTAGCTTATAAACCCAATATTTCATCATAATCCAGTAAACCAAATTAACTATTATGGACTGAATTGTGTGCTCTCCAAATTCATATGTTGGAGTCCTAACCTCTGGTACTTAGACTGTGACTGTATTTGGAGACAGGACCTTTCAAAGGGAAATTCTGTTAAATGAGGACTCGGAGTGGGTGCTTATCCGCTCTGACTGCTGTCCTTAGAAGAAGAGGAAGTCTGAATACACAGAGGCACTGGGGCCGCCTCTGTGCACGGAGGAACGGCCACGCGAGGACAGGGAGGAGGCGCCATCTGCAAGCAAGAGGAGAGCCACGGAAGACACCAGCCCCACCAAGACCTCGATCCGGGCTTCAAGCCCCCAGAACTGAGAGACATTAAGGGTCTGCTGTTTGAACTGCCCAGTCTACTTCTAAAAGGACAAGCCAATCCATCATTAGGGGAGCCTGAGCAGACTAATATGTTAACAGAAAACTGAGCTGTCTCTACTGTTTCTCTCATCAAAGATCGGAACTGAAATGTGGCCAAGAAACAAAAACCAATAGATAATCTTCCTACTCTATCATCCCAGAAGGCAAGAATGAAAATCTTCATTCAGGGCAGCTTTGCTGTACCCAAGGGCTATTAAATGCAGCTGGAAAAGAGAGCTCCCGGGAGGGCAGAAAAACCTGTGATTGACAATGAACGTGAATCTCACAGTGCTCTGCAGTCCACCCCAGCCCCCAGAACCCAGGCTTTGCACCCTGAAAAAGCACAAAGCACAGTCCACTTCTCTACTGAGAGCAGGTTCTCCACCACGGCCAAGGAGTTCTTCAGGGAAGATGCTACTCTGTGAGTGGCTGGATGGAAAAATATAAACAGGGTTATTCCCCTCTTTGGGTCTTTGGTTTGTCCCTTCTCCAAAAGGAATACTTTATTTTCCCCAACAGCATGCTTTCCTGTGGAAGAACTATTCCTACCATCCCTCTAAGAACATGCAACAGGGGAAAACACCTGCTGGGAAGCTGCCGCCAGAGGCCCCACCCTCTCCTGGAAGGGCCTTGGGGGAAGGAAGTTGGGGAAGAGGAGGGTCAGGGGTGGACGGGAAGTTGAACACGGCAACTGCTGGGACACAGTTTTTGGCGCTGCACCCGCCTGGAGCTGACAGTCAAGCCTCACTTGATGCTAATGAGGGAGGAAATATGGTATCAGAAAGAGCATGAGGGTAAATGGCAAGACCTGAGTTTAAGTTCAAAATTGATTATTAGCTGTGGGACTCCACAAACCACTTAGATTTGAGATGTCTCTGTTTTATTATCTGTAAAGCAGGGCCACCTCTACCCACCTCATAGGTTTTCTGAAAGTTCAGTCGTGGTTGAAAGTGCTTTATAAACATTAAGTGTCATAGAGGAAATTTGTTAGAAGCGTTAATAACTTATGTGTCCATCTGCACATTGCACATAGGATAGGCCATTCTTTTTAGCATTGCCTTTGCAATTGATTTAATTTCCCGTGCTCTGTTCAGCTTCTGAGACCATAATAAACATTACCCTGAAGTTTCTGTTTTCATTTCCATTGGTCCCATTCTAAGTAAACCTTGGCAACCAAAAGGGCATCATCCCTCCTTCTACTGAGCTGGGTGAGCTCACAGCTGGAACGCTGCTCCATGGGACTGAAAGTAAACACTTTAAGTTTCCGGGTGATAACTGCTGGTCATGGCCAATGTCAGCACACTCATTTAAGAGGCGCATTTTCTTGGAACCAGTCACTGAAATATACACTCAACCCCAAATGTGAGCTTCAGAAGATATTTTAAGGGCATCAGGAAGATGAAACTGTGCTTGCCCCTTGCGGCACGGAGGAATCCACACACACAAACATTTCTACACACTCACACTTGTATTCTGCTTCTGTGTGTTTACATGTTGTTTCTTGTAAGAATAGAGACTGCAAAGCTCAACTTAAAAAATATTGAATGGTAACGTAAACAAATTATTAGGCAAACCACAGAGAATTGCAAAACTTTTGACCGTTTTTTAGCTACAAAATTTCAGTTTTATACATTATATATTAAGAACCTACTGAGCAAGAAAATATTCTATTAAGTGGTATTTGCAAGAGATTATTCTAATAGAGGGTGTGCTAGAAAAGAAAAGAAAGATGTTACAACGGATGAGGCCCCTACTGGATTTGAGGTGCAGAGAGCCAGCTTTCGCCTCCTGAACACAGAGAGTCCTCATGACTCCTTTAGGAACATGAGCTCCATTGGAAACATCTGGAAGTTGAGGATAAGAGAAAACAAGTCTGGCCAGGTGTGGCGGCTCACACCTGTAACCCCAGTACTTTGAGAGGCTGAGGCAGGAGGATTGCTTGAGCCCAGAAGTTGGAGACCAGCCTGGGCAAAATAGTGAGACCCTATCTCTACAAAAAATAAAATTAGCCAGACATGGTGGCGTGCACTGTAGTCTCAGCTACTTGGGAGGCTGAGTCAGGAGGATCACTTGAGCCCAGGAGTTTGAGGCCACAGAGTGAGATCCTGTCTCATAAAGAAAGAAAAAATAAAACAATTCATTTCACAGTTAGTAACTGCAAAGCCAGAATTCAAATTCTGATCTGATCTTAAAGCCAAAATTTCAGTAAAAAATTGAAGAGATTTAAACTAATGAGGTTGGGAGAGTCATCAGGAAAAGGAGACTCTGGTCACGAAAGCACCTGTGTCAAACTGACGTTAGCATGTCCCTCATGGGCCTGCTCTGCTTCCTCGGTCAGGGACCTTGGTGCCCAGTGTTCACCATCTCCAGACCTCAGGGAAGCACCTGCCACATAGCTGGGCCTCAGTCAGTGCTTCCCACAGGAGTGGACAATGAAAGGACAGAGACAGCCCCGGGATCCATCCATGATTTCCCCTCCATGAGAGCTTGGGGTGCCGTGTTCTTTTTCTTTCCTCCCTCTGAAACGTTCTTTTTTCTTTTCCTTTCTTTTCTTTTTTTTTTTTCCTTGAGATGGAGTCTCACTCTGTTGCCCAGGCTGGAGTGCAGTGGTGCGATCTCAGCTCACTGCAACCTCCACCTCCTGGGTTCAAGCAATTTTCCTGCCTCAGCCTCCCGAGTAGCTGGGATTATAGTTGCACACCACCACTCCCAGCTAATGTTTTGTATTTTTAGTAGAGACGAGGTTTCACCATGTTGGTCTCAAACTCCTGACCGCCAGTGATCTGTCCGCCTTGGCCTCCCAAAGTGTTGGCATTACAGGTGTGAGCCACTGTGCCCGGCCTGTGTGTTGTTTCTTAACAGCACATCCTTCCTACCTGACAGAGATATTATGGACAATGGAAAGCTACTCACCAAGGAGGCATCTTCAGGCTCTTGGAATGACAGTGCCGCATGTGTCATCAGTGCATCTCTGTTTCCACCTCCATGTGGCCTAATTCGGGATGTTCCCGCCTATGGGGAGCATTATGGCTTCAGCTGTTAATATCCAGTTTGAGCTACCGGCTGCAGGCCAGAACCTTCATCATTTTGTCTCAGTATTTGAGGAAAAGGAACTCTGTGGGGAAGGTTTCCGAATCTTACTCATTAAACAGTTCGCTGCCCAGGCACTTTCACTGATTAGAGTCTGCGGATGGCCAAGGGCACCATCACCTCCCCCAGTCCTGGTGACCCTGTGTCCGGTGAGCCACCACGTCCACCTACAAATATCTCCAGAGCCAGTCCTCCTCCTTCTCCTGCAGCCTTTCCCCAGCAGCCCCTGCCCTGTCCCAATGCAGCACAGAATCGCCGCCCTGTCCCTCTGACCCCGCCCCATCCCACACCCACCAGAACCACCTGCGCTCAGAACCCTTTACTGGCTTTTCAGTCAGGAGATCCTTCAAAACCTGGACCCCATCTTCCTCTCCAGAAGGAACGTGCCACCCTCTTCCCGGCTTCTGCTCTGGAGAGTCTGAATTTTCCCCGACACACACTGACCCCTGTCTACACCCTGCCCCGTGGTCCGTCTCTCTCCTCACTCCTTTCTTTGGAAACATCCCCCTATAGCCCAGCCACCTCCATGGCCAGGGTGTGCACGGGCTGTCCCTGACTGTGCTTCTCTGTTCTCAGGTATTGCCGATCACCATGTCTTTCCTGCTGGACGAGACACTTGTCTGGGGTAGCAATGAGCTGCCTGGCTTGCTTCCCCCTGTCAGCGCTCCTCAGACAGCAGCCCAGGGTGGAGGGGATGGGCAGAGGCCTGGGGCGAGAAATGCAGCCTCATCGGATCCCTTTGCTTTCCAGAATAAGGATTTCACACCCCACTTTCACAACGCTGGGCTTGAGAAAGTGGTGTCCGCACAAGTTTCCTTTTCAGTTATTCCTCCATCCATTCTGCAAACCATAGCAGTAATGAGTTTTCATCTTTATAAGCTGAACATTTTACTAATCACAGGTTCCGGAATTTTGATGCCAGAAGACACTTTAGAAATCTGCCAAAGAAGTCTGTTCTTGAGATCCCCGTTCTTCTTCTCAGGCAATCAGAGGGGTTCCCACAATATTTTAAAATTTTTAAAAGTCTCCTGTAAATTTCTTTCCCAAGATAAAACTAACAACAACAATAAAAAAGATAGTTTTTCTTTGCTTTAGGCTAGAATTATATCAACTTAACATTGTTCAGTTAGTTGACTTACTTTGACCAGAATTTGATGGGTAGTTATATATCTGAATAATACAATTTGAAAAAAAGTACCTTAAAAACATTTTATTTAAAATAGTCAGATTTGATATAAAAACTTTTCAAAACACGGAGCTGCTGGTGCAAAATGACAGCGATCATTAAAAGGCTGAAATCCACTGATTTCATCAAATGCCTTTACTGTGCCTATGGAGAAACTGAGGCTCAGGGGCACGGGCACATTTGAGCTCATCTGGGGCTGGAGTCCAGGCCCCTACGCTGTGGTCAGTGCCATCTACACAGCCTGAGGGGAACAGCAGCCACAGTGTCAGCAAGCTGGGACCCATTCCCTAACGCACCACTGCTCCCTGCTAAGTTCAATCTCCGCAAAAGCAACGATCCAGACCCTAAGTCATGGCCACAGGGATGTCCTGCCTGGCTTGTCTTACACACTCTTCTTTGTCAAATACTTAGTTCTTTATGAAAAAAAAATTGAACAAAAACATTAGAGATTGCACCATTGCACTCCAGCCTGGGCAACAGGGCAAGACTCCATTAAAAACAAACCAAAATATTTGAGGACAGTGCTGGAGTACGAGAGGCTGTTTCCTGCCTGTGACACAGACAGACAGCAACACTCCCTTGGGAAGTCCATTCTCCCAACAGAATCTTCTGTGCCTCATGCTATCACGTCCGCCCATACCACCAATGCCACAGGTCAGCCCTGTGTACCCCCAGCCAGGTGCCCCCAGGGTGGGGCAGATACCTTAATCCATTTGCATAAAGCACCTCCTATGTGGGTGTCATGGCGTTGACCAGGAAGCCATGGCGATTTGTGCATGATCCCCCGCAGCCTGCACACCGGGTCCTGTTCCATTGAGCTCCAAATCTATCGGAGCACCTGGCCACCTGGCTCACAGCACTGACTGATACACATGATAAATGAATAAAATGACAATTATAGAATTTACTACCTACCTTGGTATAGCCAGCTTTATTTGAAATAGTTGCTGGGTTTTTTTGCACTCACATAGGTGGTGTGCAAGTTACCAGAATGCTGAAAATAGTAATTTGTTAATGGGACAGTCAAGGAAGACAAAAAAGTACACACCTAAAAACATATCTATTTATATTCTGCACAGAAGAACCAGCACCAATTAAACCAGCCTTCAGTCTCATAGCTGTCAGGGTGTTCAGGTTCTGCCTTCCATACAGAACAACATCTGCAGGGCTCACAGAGAGAGGAATGCCCCCCAAGATACTAACTCAGGTGAAAGATTGTGAGATTTCATCCTTAGGTACACACACCATGGTGTGACTTATAGGAGCACCCCGAGTTATATAAGAGTATCCCTAAATTGATGTTAAGAATACTAATGAAGGATGAACTGAGTCTCTCTGCAGCTGCCTCTGGGCTTTGTCTGGTGTGCCTATGCCCAGTGTCACCCAAACCCAAAGAAGGGTTTGCAGCAGCAGCTGCACAAAGCTGCTGGACAAAGCCAAATCTCCAGGAGCCCAGTCCCACCCTCTCCTCTGAGAAGAGCCCCATGTGACTTCCCCACCTTTGTGGCGCATGGTTTGAAGAGTATAGGAAAGAACGAAGGGACAGCAGCCAGGGCACAGATGCAAACTACTTTCAGAAACGTCTTCTCTTCCGAAAGACTCCAGAGCCGGTGCAACCCTCATTAGAACAAGCACTGGAGACGTGAAGTTTGCTACTGAAGGTCTCCCAGCAAGCTGCAGGTGGCCCTGACCAAGCTTAGGTCACATGAAATGAGCTCCACTTGCAGAGCTTGTTCTGAACCTCATTTTGGGGAGAAACTTGGTTGTTCATGTCACGGAGAAGGAAGCTGAGAGAGGATGAGAAAAGCAACCTTCACAGAGGCAGAGCTGGATCAGAAGAAGGTGCAGCTCTGCTCAGCACGGCCCCCAGCCTGCTTCCTGGGCAGGAAATTCACATGTGAAATCCAGTTTCTGAGAGGCTCAGGAGCCTGCTTTGACATCATGATGATGAACCCAATCATGTATTTATAGCTTAAATCAAGTGGAAAACCCCACATCACCACAGGCTGTGATCTGAAGGAGCAGAGATTAGCAATCTAGAAATAGAAAAGTTATTGAAAGCCAATCTTCTCCCAGCTGATTGATCCACAAATGACGGTAGGAAAAAGCTGAACTCACTTCAGAAGTTGGTGTCTAAAATTGGAGACTCTCTCAGCAAGGCCTGCCTGGGTCACGGGGTCCGCCCCATCTAGTGAGTGTTCTGCTGTGCATCAGAGAGAGGGGGCAGGACTGGCATCTTCCCAGCAAAGTAGGGGCCAAGGGAGCACTCTTTAAAAGCAGTGGATGATGTGTAAACCCATCCATCCTCCTAGCACATCAATAATAATGTTCCACTAGCTAGTCAGGTACTCAGATCCTGACATTTGTCAGTTGTGTCAAAATGCTAGACAGTACCATTTCAAATGCTAATATGTGTTGTTTATAAAATATAAGGATAATTTCACCAAAGAAGATATACAAATGACCAAGAAGCATATGAAAAGATGCTCAACACCAGTGTCACTAATCCTTAGGGAAATGCAAATCAACACCACAAGCAAATCAACACCCGATAAGATATCCCCTCTCACCTGTTGGGATAGCTAATCAAAACAAACAGAGCATAATGAGTGTTGGAGAGGGTGCGGAAAAATTAGAATTCTTGTTCACTGCTGGTGGAAATGTCAAACGGTGCAGGAGCTCTGGAAAACAGTATGGCCATTCCTCAGAATGTTACACATAGAATAACCGTATAATTTAGCAACTTTCACTTCTGAGTATATACCCAAAAAGAATGGAAAGCAGAGCCTCAAAGAGATATTTGTACACTCACATTCATAGCAGCATCATTCACAGTAGCCAAAAGATGGAAGCAACCTCAGTGTTCATTGGTGGATGGATGGGTAGCAGAGTGTGGTGTAGACACACAATGGAAGGAAATGACGATGAACACTGCAATGTGGATGAACCTGGAGGACATTACATGAAGTGAAATAAGCCAGTCACAAAAAGACAAATACCGTATGATTCCGCTTACGTGAGGTACCGAGAATACTCAAATCATAGAGACAGAGAGTGGAATGGTGGCACCAGAGGATGAGGATTAGGGGGAAAAAAGAGTTATTGCTTAAAGGGTAGCATTTCCGCTTTGAGAAAGGAACGGAGTTCTGGAGAAAGATGGTGGCGATGGTTGCACAGCAATGTGAGTGTACCCAATACCACTGAACTGCACACTGAAACATGCTTGAGATGGTAAATTTAACGTCACATGTTTTACCCATAATTTAAAATTTTTAAGTGTAAGGATAAATGTAACTGCAGTATATGTGCATGATATATAACAGCACATAGTTACACATAGTTATGTTGGCCATTTTTTATTCTATAACCTATATTTATCATTTTAAACTACAGAAAATATACCTAATGAAAATTACGAATTTGCCTGCTATTTTGTTTTAACATGCTTGAACCATAAGCTCAAAACACCTGTTGATACCTTGTGGTGCCTGCATTTGAATAAAACCTAAATCCTTCTGATGTCTCCATAGATGAAATGTACAGTCCAGATTTCATGTCATTTAGTCAGCAAAAATGTCACAGGAAAGCAGTTTCTCATAGATATCAGCTTTCAAACTTTCTACACCTGAGGACCACTTGGGTGGGTCTAAGAGAGTGATTATGCACCCTGACCTCCTGCAATTGTGAAAACTCAGAATCACGAGCCAAAGAAGCTAACCAGGATAAACTGGGTAGATCAGCAACTTTTGGAGAGAGGGGATCACACCTTTAACACTACAGCTAGGCGTTTTGAATGAGGTAAAACCTGAAGACAATCTGAATAATGAGAACTACATCCCTCGGTGTCATAAGGAACCTTTCAAGCCAGTGCCTGCCAGACTCTGAAACCCCCAGGCCCTGGGTGTACAAAGAAAAGAGGGAGTTCCTGCCCGCATCATTGGTAGAAAGTAAAGACACAGATGCTGGAGGGGAAGAGCACAGCCCGCACACAGCGGGAGCTCATGAGATGTTTGGGGATTGATGGGCACATCTGCAGAACACAGTCTCCTCGATTAAAGCACTCAGTGTGCAGGGTGGGGCCAGGGAAAGGACAATGCCAGGTTCCTGGAGAGCTGAAGTGACACAGATGAGCAGGAGCAGGACTGCAATGCCACCAAGCAGTGCAAGCGAGGTTTGGTTTTTCGGAGCATTTGGAGAAACTGAAGGAAATGCACAGTGAAGACAGCATTCCTGAACACAAAGCAGGAGGCGTGAAGTCCCAAATCCAAGCCCACCCTCGTTCCTTCCCCGGTGTGGGGCCCTTGGCACCTCACCCCTCATTTCATATGGTGGGGCAGTGTCGAGAGCCCGTTGCTTTCAGCTGGATTGTGGCCTTTTCCATTGCAAGCCACAAGAGCGTCAGACGTGAGGCTGCGCTTCATGGCCAGGCAGGGACTTGGCATCTGAATGACTCAGGGCGAATCAGGAAAGTGGGGACCACAGCAGTTATTTTCACAGAAAGTGTTTCATATAAGGAATTGGCTGAGTAAGGCTGGAAGGCTGGAAAGGCAAAGAGGAACCCCCAGTAACTCCAAGATGGTAACTGCAGGGAAGCAGCTCCTTAGAGGGAAGAGGGTGGTGTCGTGACAACCTGGGAACATTGAGAAGGGAGGCACTGCCCAGCTGCTGGGAGCCTCTCTGAAGGGGCACAGGGAGGCTGGTTCAGGCACTGCCCGGCTGCTGGGAGCCTCTCTGAAGGGGCACAGGGAGGCTGGTTCAGGCACTGCCCGGCTGCTGGGAGCCTCTCTGAAGAGGCACAGGGAGGCTGGTTCTGGGAAGCAGGCAAAATAAGTGGACATGTAAATGAAAACCAGAAACTGGTTCCAATAGCTTTTGCCAGAATTAAGAGGTTTCCTTTCTCTTTTTCTTTACCTTTTCTTTCCTTCCCTCCATCCCTCCCGCCTTTCTTTCTTTCTTTCTTTTTCTTCTTTTCTTTTTTTTTTTTTCAGGGCCTCGCTCTGTCACCCAGGCAGGAGTTCAGTGATGTGATCACCACGGCTCCCTGTAGCCTTGACCTCCCAGGCTCAAGTGATCCTCCCACCTCAGCCTCCCAAGAAGCTGGGACCACAGGTGTGTGCCTCACCATATCTGGCTAATTTTTGTAATGTTTTGGTTGAGACGGGGTTTCACCATATTGCCCAGGCTGGTCTTGAGTTCCTGGGCTCAAGTGATCTGCCCACTTTAGCCTCCCAAAGTGCTGGGATTACAGGCTTGAGCCCCTGTGCCTGGCCAGCATTAGGAGGTCTTAATGGGGACAGTGACAGGAATAGGAGGCAGAGCTGGGGGATCAGCACCTGCTCCTTCCCCGGGGCTGCCCGTCTCTCTGGCACCCTCTATTCACAGGGTGCATGGGGCAGCGGACACGGAACATGGACGAGGCTCCCAGCCCACCCTGCTCCCACAGGCCATGTGTAGAGGGTGGGTTTGGAGCTGAGAGAGCACAGCTCTGTAGTCAACACACTGTCTGATCCCAAATTCATGTTCCTGGATTCTGCCTCGCCCTCGCCTCTGTCAGGGGTTGAGAACCTGCCCCAAGTCAGGTCCTACTGCATTTTCATGATAGCTCCAAAGAGTCTCCCTTGAGTGCTGGAATCACACGGGGCCCAGCACCATTGGCTCCAAGGCTATCTAGTAGCCTGCACTTCCAAGTCTCACTGCCTTCTGGGTGTGGCCAATGCCCTGCTGCTGCCTCTGGGATCCCTGCTCCTCCCCATCCCCTGCCAGCTCACTCTCCAGCCTGACCCACAGCATTCGCTCTTGGTTTATCAGCTCATGCCTGTGATGCTTCATCCCAGTGGGTGAAAGACAAGATTCTGGCTGCTCCCTGCCTCGCCCCCTCCTCATTCCTCACTGGTGATTCCTACTGAGGTCCAGGGCAGGCCAGGGCCTATGGGGAGACCTGCTACGGTTTGAGGGTAGCCACCCTCCTGCAGGTGTGCTAGCAAGGAGGAACCCAGGTGGGGCCCAGAAAGTCCTATGGAGGAGTTGCCAGGGGCAACCACTGTGGGTTGAGGCTTGCTCCTCCCTCTTGCAAGTTCAAAACTGCAACCTTTCCAGGGCATCCAGAGATGAGGGCACTCAGGAGAAGGGCCTTGCAGGCATGAGCCTCACAGAGGTGCAAATGGCAGTGCCAACACATTGAATAGGATGTGGAGAATGTACACTTCCAGTCATGGGAAAGCTCAGGTGCAGCATTCAGGGCACCCTTCCCTATGTAAAGGTAATGGGGAGTGGAAAATTGCACCAATGCGCTCATCCTTCACTGGTCCGTGCGGCCTCACCCTTTTCAGCAGCCTGGTGAGAGGTCCATGTGGCGAGGCTGTAAGGCCTGCAACATGTGCATGAGTGAATTTGGGAGTGATTCCCCACCGTCATCCTTCGGATGAGACCACAGCCCTGCCTGACAGCTGGATGTAGCCTCATGAAGAACTGCTGAGCTGCAGCCACACTTCTGCCCCCACAGCAATGGTGAGATAGTAAATGCCTCTTTTGTGTTTTAATGCCAGTAAGTTTGGGGGTAATTTGTTACGTACTAAAGGTAGTTAGTATACCTCGTAAAAAATTGAAACATACTATTTAATTCTGAGTAACGTGACTGCCACACTTTGAAGTGATTAGTCTTCAGTGAGTAACCCTCTTAAAACAAAAGTGTGATCTTAATTTTAGACATCAAGATTATCCAGGTAAAGTGGGCTTTTGCATAACATTCAAGAATATGACCCTTACCTCTAAGGGCCTTTGTATTCGCAATTTTGATTCTCATATTTGAAACGCGACAATTGATAGTTCCTACAGACGATGGGAGTTTCTCTACTCTTAAGGCTACCCTCAAACATCAGCTAAAATTCCACTAAATGTCCAACATGTTATTTATTTATTTTTAAACAGGGTCTCACTCTGTCACCCAGGCTGGAGTGCAATGGCATGATGTCAGCTGACTGCAACCTCCACCTCCCAGGTTCAAGCGATTCTCATGGCTCAGCCTCCCGAGTAGCTGGGATTACAGCCATGTGCCACCACGCTCAGCTAATTTTTTGTAGAGACAGGTTTTCACCCCATTGGCCAGGTTGGTCTTGAACCCCTGTCCTGAAGTGATCCACCCGTCTCTGCCTCCCAAAGTGCTAGAATTCTAGGCATGAGTCACCATGCCTGGCCCCAACATGTTATTTAAATGCAATGTTCCTTTTGCCTGTTTTATCAGAGCCACTCAGAGTAAACGGTCATTTTTCAGACAAGTAGAATGATACTTCTGGAAAAGTTGAAGACAGTCATTAAAACTCAGGCTGAGGGAACAAGAATCTCATTTTCTCACTAGTCCTGGTCTGTTGTTATTACAGTAAAGAAGGCGTGTCTGGTAACCTCTCTATTCAGAATTGAACAAGACACGCCGACCTGTGGCTGCATTGGGTCGAAAGCATTTCCTATTAACACCTGGGACTTCTGGGTCTAAATAGCAACAATCTCAAGGCAGTCATATTCATTACCCCTGGAGCCCCCATGGTGTACTGACGCTGGTGACCTGTATATTGGAGGGGGAGCCGCTCCACCACACGACTCTTCTCATGATCAAAGTACAGACACTCAAATTCAACCACACCAGCCCAGCCAAGTTATTCCAATAAGAAAAGACTCAACACAGCCTCAGATGGCAAGGTCAGCAATCTGACAGCGAGCCGCCGTGGGTAATTTGTCAACATCCACTTTCTTCTCTGTGCTCTGAAATCTACATAGTGCAGGGAAAAATGCAAAGTCAGGGTGCAGATATCAGGCTGAGTCTGAAAACCTGATAATAGGGACCAGCAGAGGCTGCCCAGCACATGGGAGGGAAGGGTGCAGCTGGACACTGGCCAGTTGGCTGGCCAGAGCCGGGATCTCAGAGCATCTCACGCCAGTAAGTCAGCAGCCTCAGAGATGCAAATTGGGTGGGGCAGAGCTCACCAAGGTTCAGATTCACAGGAGGACAGCAGAGGATTAGGAAGGTCCACTCTCAGTTCAGAGGGAGGAGCCCAGGGGTCTGAAACCTGTGGCCAAACCAGGCGTGTCTCCACCTAGTCATGATTTACGAGTTATAGCCAAGTGCACGGCCTCAGCATTTCCTGTGGGTCCCGCTAGTTGCTGCTGGATTAGAGATTGTGTGTATATTCTAAAGTCTACTTGGAAAAAATCTACAGACACCAAGGAAAACCCTGGGTTAAAATGTTATCGGGAGGTTAAAGAGACCCAGGGCGGATATGAGGGAGGGACTGCTCCAGGTATGTGGGGATGGAGAACACTGGGGGGAACAAGTCCCATGCACACACTGAGCGCTGCGTACCTGCTGCACCACAAGCGATACTCAACCAGAAGCCGCCAACATTCAGGGAAGAGAAGGAAAGCCGGCAGATACTATTCATCTGCTAGATTCACAGCAGATAACAAGCATAACCAGTCAACCCACGGATGCTAATTAAAAAGATACTTAACTGATTTCCTGACATGTCCCCCTCGAGCTCCAACTAGCACTGCAGAATGTTTCCAGTCATCGTCTTGGCTCTGTGGGTGCCACGGAGGCAGAGTACCCATTGCTTTATTTGCAGGCAGCAATTTCAATTGGATACCTTCAATTCTTTTTCTTAGTTTCTAGATTTCTGAGTCTTACCATCCAAAATAGTAAGAAAAAAATGCTTACTCCTCTACTGTGATCCTGTTTACGAGGTTTATTTTCTGAGAGAAAGGACTGACACTGTACTGGACAGAGGGCTAATCTCAGAGGGGGGCTGGCTCACTGGATGAGAGCAGTTGAGGATGCCACCGTCCCCTCTGTCCCAGGGAGCCTGCTGCTTCTGTGTGTAGTGGGGACAGGAAATCCCTGCCTCCTTCACAGATATTGCCTCTCCAAAGGGAAGGAAGCCTCCCCTTGGCTGAAAGAGAGGCAGTTGCCGTAAGCCTTAAGCCTCGGCGGAAGGAGGCTCCGCACTCTTCTGCGTCCCTGGCTTGGAGCGTGGGTTTGATGTTGGCGTGGGCTTGCTGCAGCGAGCTGATGTGCAGCAGGCTGATCTGCAGGCCCTGGGTGGGCACCCGAGCCCTCTCCCAGCCCTCCCCAGAGCTGCCCTTCACTCCCCACTTCCTCCCATCTGCTATACTAGGTGCACACTCACTGTAAAGGGAGATGCAGAACCACAGTCTCCCGCTGCCTGTCCCTCTGGCCTGTGTCACGTGTGTGCCTGTGGATGAAGGGCACCTTCTCTACACTGTGGTGCTCTGAGCCACCCTCCTCCACATGCACACAGACCCAGGAAGGCCTCCTCTCAGGACCAGGGGTGCAGGCTGCGGCACTAGGGATCTCTGTGCTGTGGAGGGTCTTGGGAAGCACTGATCCTGGGTGCAGAGCAGTCTTGTTCCCCCAGAGCTGTCATTCCGACTGCGGCTGCCATAAGGGGGTGCCCAGGACCAGGCTGCACTGAAATCTGGCTGCCCAGTCAGTCGACAAGGACCCTGGAGGAGAAATGACTGAGTCGCTGTCCTTGGGGGGCTCCTGGTGCCCTGTTGACAACTCGGCACAGCCCTACGGACTCCCAGCGGCAGAGCACCTGGCCCTGAGCCCATGGGGCCAGCTGCTATTTGATGGATAGAGGGTCCACATGGCTCAGGAGGCACAAAACAGGACAAAAGTTTGCAAACTCTAAACCAAACTTGTCCAAAGTGCGGCCTGCAGGCGGCATGCAGCCCAGGTCAGCTTTGAATGTGACCCAGCACAAATTTGTAAACTTTCTAAAAATATTATGAGTTTTTTTGTGATTTTTTTTAGCTCATCAGCTATTGTTAGTGTATTTTATGTGTGGCCCAAGACAATTCTTCTTCCAGTGTGTCCCAGAGAACCCAAAGATTGGGCAGCCCTGCTAAACTAAGCTTGCCGTAAGACACGCCAAAGCATCCAAAATTTCCTTACAATTTGCTGTTAAAAATAGGTTTGATTTGTTATCCAGACTTACTGTGCCGTTCTAAAGAGTTACCATCAGATAAATATACACAAAGAGCCATGAACATTTTCTCCTCAGTGAAATGTTCTACGGAGCTGTTGCTATCTTCACAAAGTGTGTCAACAGCCCTGAAGAGAGCTGCATCACTGGGGAAAGAGAATTCAGGCAAGATTGTTGATTCTTCTTTCTGATCAAGAAAATTGTGTACTGGTACTCTTAGAGCCCTGGAGAGTCTGAAAACAGGAAATGCTGAGTTCCTCATCAAGACAATCTTTTATAGACATCCATGTCAATAAATAGATTATTTTTAAAAAGGAAAGCAACATAATGCATTTAGGAAGTTATTTGTGGGAACAGGAAACCTCTTATTTGGAAGAGTTATTGACTTTGATTGGGGACAGTAGTGCTTTGAACATGGCAGGTGGGCGCTGGGCAGAGGCTGCTGCCTGGCTGAGGGGGACACAGGCATGTTAGAGGCCTGTGGTGTCCATTCCAACGGGGACCACGCTAAACCGTGGGACTGCTGCCCTGGGAGCGGGGAGAGGCAGCTCAGGGGTGGTCTGTCTGAGTGACAGCAGGACACGCAACCCAGCAGGCACCAAGGACAAGAGGTCAATATCTTTAGAGGGAGACTAGATGAGGAAAGGGCTTGGGAATTAGGAAATATAAAATAGGAAATCAAGGAATGTGTTCAGAAGCTGTTTATGGAAATAAGAAAACTCTTACTTCAAAGATACGGGACATGAACCAGAAATAAGCATCATGATGATGAAGACAGTGTTTTGTTTTTGTTTTTGAGATGGAGTCTCACTCTGTTGCCCATGCTGGAGTGCAATGGTGCAATCTGGGCTCGCTGCAACCTCCACCTCCCAGGTTCAAGCTATTCTCCTGCCTCAGCCTCCCGAGTAACTGGGATTACAGGCCCCTGCCACCATGCCCAGCTAATTTTTGTATTTTTAGTAGAGATGGGGTTTCACCATGTTGGCCAGGCTGGTCTCTAACTCCTGACCTCAGGTGATCCACCCACCTGGGCCTCCCAAAGTGCTGGGATTATAGGCATGAGCCACTGTGCCTGGCAAAAAGACAATGTTTAAACTTCATATTTCTACGAAATATTCTGCCACCAACACAGACACATAAAGAGCGAGCTGCAGTGCACCAAACGAATCAGGTC
The DNA here is from genome assembly GCF_028885655.2 of Pongo abelii. Classification (NCBI taxonomy): domain Eukaryota; kingdom Metazoa; phylum Chordata; class Mammalia; order Primates; family Hominidae; genus Pongo; species Pongo abelii. Next base: position 168,675,677 of record NC_071990.2, read on the forward strand.
CTGTGGTTCTCAGGTTCTTCTGCTCTCCTTGGGTTCCAGTGCCATGGCCAGGGCTTTCTGCATAGGGATCCTCTGTCCAGCTTGCCAGCAAGTGGAGGGCACTCACAGTTGGGGGCAGGGCCCAAGTCTTCTGCTTAAAAGAAAACAGGACGAAAGCCAAAGGGAGGAGGGTCTCTCCCACATATCATCTTCATGCCTCCTTTGCTCCTGCCTGGGAGGAGGCCGGCCTCCCCTTCCCAGTGGGGAAGCCCTTGCAGTTCCAGCCCACCTACCCCTGCTCCTTCAGTCCCACTTTCTCTCCCACTCTCCCCCAGCCCAATCTGCCATCTCTCAGCCCTGGTCCTGCCCCAATTTCCATGCTGTTAATCAGCTGCCTTTAAAGATGTTCACAGCACAGTCGTACCTGCAAAGGTAACCAATCCCACAAGAGCAGAGAGGCTGTGACACCCAGCAAGGCCCTGGAAAATCCCCTCCCCAGCCCCAGCGCGATGTGCTTCTGAGATCAGCCCTGCTGGGTGGTCCCCTCCACGGCGGTGGACAACATGCAGGCTCCTTCCTTCTAGGTGGGTTAAGACATAAGGAACTCACCAATAGAAAACATGAAGATCTAGTAAAGTTTCCTCTCATTTCAATCCTATTTTGTGCCTGTTTCCAGTTCCACTTACTAGAATTCCTCAACACTGTGCCAATATTTGTTTTTGTGTTTTAGCACTCCTGTTTTAAATCGGGAGGAATGCTTTCACTTTCCCAATTATTCCTTATTTGTTTCATCCTGTTTGTTTTTTGGCTATTGTGGCTATTGTGTCATATCTTCACAGTCTCTCTAAGTTTTTAAAGGTCTCTGTTTCCTGAGTTCTATATGCTGCTTCTGAGGTCACCATTTGTTTGCTTTTCTCTGGGCAGGTAAGGAAGCTGTCAATCGTCATAACAGAAAGTTGAGTGTAAACAGGCTTCACCATAAGGGATTCACTGGCTTGCCAATGAAAAGTCCTGGGAGGCCAGGTGCGGTGGCTCATGCCTGTCATCCCAGCACTTTGGGAGGCCGATGGGGGTGGATCACTTGAGGTCAGGCATTGGAGATCAGCCTGGCCAACATGATGAAACCTTGTCTCTACCAAAAACACAAAAATTAGCTTGCCGTGGTGGCACACACCTGTAATCCCAGCTACTCAGGAGGCTGAGGCAGGAGAATCACTTGAAACCAGGAGGCAGAGGTCGCAGTGAACCAAGGTCATGCCACTGCAGTCCAGCCCGTGCAACAGACTAAGACTCTGTCTCAAAAAAAAAAAGAAAAAAAAATGTCCTGGGAGGTGCAGCCTGCGCAACTGCCTTATCCAATTCTCTTCTCCTGAAGGGCTGGCCCTGCCCCAGGCTGGTCTCCCCTAGAAAGCGTGGCCAGTTGATCTCTGGAAGCGCAAGTCCACCCTGTGATTCCACGCCTCACCCTCTAGCAGCTCGGCTCCCTATTACACTGGAAGATTCCTCTTGATTTGAAGTCAGCCATGATCAGATCTCACCTAATCTCCATGTAGAACTTGTAACCAGGACCATTCCAGGCACACACTTCAGACTATCCCCTCCTGGGGGTGTCCCTGTGCTGAGCCCTCCCGTGAGGCTGGGCATCAGATAATAAGACTTTTCCCCTTGAAACTCCACAGCCATCTGCTTCATGTTTCCACAGCACTTACCACACTGTGCTGCAAACACTGCTCCCAACGTCTACATATTCACGCTCAACCAGATTTAAACTTCCTTCAATCTACATGTTTGTATGTATCCTACAATAGCAAACACAATTTACTACACTTCAAAGAGGCTCATGATTATGAACTGAATTTTTTCTCGTCCTTCTTGTTTTGACTGATTAATTATTGGAGAAACTGGAACTGAGAGAGGATTTCTTTAATGGTCCAGCACATAGGAGTAGTGTGTCGTGATGTTCTCTTGAGAAAGCCTGGGCTTCTCTTCAACGGAGTTTTAGTTAACTTGGAGAAATCTTCTGTTTCCAGTATGCTCAATTCTACCAAATTTAGGTGAATTTCTATATAGTTGTTTTGCGTATTTTGAAAATTTATAACCTTCAAGGGCTACCAGGTGTTTTCACAACAGAAAGCTTGAGGTAGTACTAGGATGGAAGGTCAGAGGTTGACACCTTCCAGAAAGACGGAACGGAAGGACATGGGCGTCAAGCCAAGGCTAGGTTTTACACATAAGAGGCAGAACCGCCTGATTCTGAGAAATAGAGATATAAAATAGTAGAAGATATTATACAATACAAATACCTTCTACTCTATGTAGTTGAAAATAAGAAACGTGTTCATATCAGTATTTTTTTTTTTTTTTTGAGACAGGGTCTCACTTTGCCACCCAGGCTGAAGTGTAGTGGCATGATGTTGGCTCACTGCAACCTCCTCCTCCAGGCTCAAGCAATCCTCTTGCCTCAGCCTCCCAAGTAGCTGGGACTACAGGCATGCACCACCACTCCCAGCTAATTTTTGTATTTTTAGTAGAGACAGGGTTTCACCATGTTGGCCAGGCTGGTCTCGAATTCCTGGCCTCAAGTGATCTGCCTGCCTGGGCTTCCCAAAGTGCTGGGATTACAGGCATGTATTTACCAACCTGAGTAGGTATTAATGCTATTCCATTTTTATCCTTGAAAAGGGGAAGGAAGATATTTTTGGATTATTCTAAAATTAAAAGTAAATTATATGATGCCTAGGACTCACCACAAAATAACCTGGAGCTGTGTGGGTAAGTGGAGAGGGAGAGGGAGTGGACACATAAATAAAACAAGATTGGCCTGGTCTGGTAATTTTGGAAATTATCTGAGACAGATCTGTAGGGAATTATTACATTCTTTGCTTCCATATGTGCTTGCCTTTTTTATGATAAAAGTCATCTTTTTTAAAGCAGGGGTTTAACCTCTCAAGCAAATGCGTGTGACTATTACTTTTAAAATGCTTCTGATATTAAAATCACTCCCAGAACAGCATAAAATAAGTCATTTTTAAAGCTGGTGTGGGATGTAGCTGTGATCCTGGGAAAATATAAAGCTGGTTTCCGTTATGGATCCACACCTGTGCTGTGTTCATACCAACAGCCCGGCTCAAGAACATACGCCAGCCATCAAGCTGTGCAACCGGCACCAATTTCTCCTGCCAGCCAGAGCCTCCTTACCTTCCCACCTTATTTCCGGCCACTTCCCAGCACTCATTCTTACTCCAGGTGGGCCTAAATCCTCTCCGCTCCTCACGAGGCTCCTCCATGCTTATCCTGGCTCAGAATATCTCTCATCCCCCTGATTGGGCCGCCACCCTCCACGGGGAACCAAATCGTGGGAAAGCTGGATTCCACAAGCCGCCCTGCAAGCCCACTGACCACAGAAGGTTGCCTTCTACAGCAGCTTAGCTCAAAACCTTCTTTTCGCTAAATAAAGTTGTATTTTACTTCCATGCAAAATAAACAAAAACTCAGTTTTCTGCCTTCAATCCTTCTCTCTTTCATTTCACAGAAGGAACTTTGGTTCTCTTAAATAAGGCTTCCACTCTGCATGTCTTTCCCAGCAGGTAAGATCGCTTACGTCTACTTACAGTTCTCAATGTTTGCTGTTCTGCGTCACCCTCAGAGTTACAGATTACTGTGACTCATGCCTGCAGAAGCAGCAAGGTGGGGTGAGAAAGGCCAGGTGACCTTTGTCCAACCATGGCTGGCAAGCGACAAAGAAAGGGGGCTCAAAACGTGGCCTCTGAAGTCTCTATCCTCCGCATTTCTGCTGCGCCTTGAGCCCCCTGTGCTTCATGGGGCTGGGCTCTCAACTGCAAAGCAGGTATTTTTTGACCACAAATGAATTTCTAAAATTTGGCAAAAGGATTTTAAAACTCTAGAAATAGTGTGTATTTAGATATCTGTTCCCCAAATAAATTTGAGTATGACTTTTTTTGATCATGGTCATTAGTAGATAAAACCGTATTTGTTTACAAGTAATATTAATTCTATAGGATTTATTTCACGTTACAAAACCTGGTTGACCAACTATTAGCACTAACAGATAACTAAATAGTAAGTCTGGAGAAAGAAACTGTGAACAGAAAGGCTATTAAGTAGGAGATGTTGCTTTTTAAGTCACAATAAAAAAATAATAAATATTGTCACCGGGCATGGTGGCTCATGCCTGTAATCCCGGCACTTTGGGAGACTGAGGCGGGTGGATCACCTGAGGAGTTCGAGACCAGCCTGGCCAAGATGGCAAAACCCCGACTCTCTTTTTAAAAAAAACACAAAAATTAGCCAGGCATGGTGGCGGGCGCCTGTAATCACAGCTATTCAGGAGGCTGAGGCAGAAGACTCACTTGAACCTGGGAGGTGGAGGTTTCAGTGAGCTGAGATCACACCACTGCACTCCAGCCTGGGCAACAGACTGAGACTCCATCTCAATAAATAGTAATAATCATCATCATCATCATCATCATCATAAATAAATAAATATTGTCACTTATTTTTGCCAGTGCAAATCTAGAAAACATGAGATGAAGGATAATGTGTAGGACATAGCCAGAAAGAGCTTGAACGTCAAAGTGAGAGGTAACAACGTGCTAGCAGCCCTGGCTCGCTCTAGGCAACTCCTCAACCTGGCCGCGCTCCTTGATCTGGCCACACTTGAGGAGCCCTTCAGCCCGCTGCTGTGCTGTGGGGGCCCATCTCTGGGGCTGGCCGAGGCCGGAGCCGGCTCCCTCTGCTGGTAGGGAGGTGTGGAGGGAGCGGCGCGGGTGGGAGCTGGGGCTGCCAGTGGTGCTCACGGGCCTGCACGGGTTGCAGGTGAGCGCAGCTCGGCAAGCCCCGCACTCAGCGCGGTCGGCCAGCGCCTGCTGGGCTTGATGGGGACGAGCTCCCTCTGGGCCGCAGGAGTGCCTGGGCTAGGTGCCGCAAAATCCCTCGGCCGTGCCAGTGAGAGGTGAAGCCAGCTGGGCTTCTGGGATGGGTGGGGACTTGGATAACTTTTCTGTCTAGCTAAAGGATTGTAAACGCACCAGTCAGCACTCTGTCTAGCTAAGGGTTTGTAAACACACCAATCAGCACTGTGTCTAGCTAAAGGTTTGTAAATGCACCAATTAGCACTTGTCTAGCTAAAGGTTTATAAACGCACCAATCAGCACTCTGTGTCTAGCTAAAGGTTTGTAAACACACCAATCAGCACTCTGTCAAAACAGACCAATCAGCTCTCTGTAAAACGGACCAATCAGCTCTCTGTAAAATAGAACAATCAGCTCTCTGTAAAATGAACCAATCAGCAGGATGTGGGTGGGGCCAGATAAGGGAATAAAAGCAGGCCACCCGCGCCAGCAAGGCAACCTGCTCTGGTCCTCTTCCACGTTGTGGAGGTTGTGTTTTTTTGCTCTTTGTAATAAATCTTGCTGCTGCCCACTTTTTGGGTCTGTGCTGCCTTTGTGAACTGTAACATCTCCACGAAGGTCTGCAGCTTCACTCCTGAAGCCAGTGAGACCACGAGCCCGCCAGGAGGGACGAACAACTCCGGATAGGAGAAACGAACAACTCTGGACGCACCACCTGTATGAACTGTGACACTCACTGTGAAGGTCTGCAGCTTCACTCCTGAAGTCAGCAAGACCATGAACCCACCAGAAGGAAAAAATTCCGGACACATCTGAACATCCGAAGGAACAAGCTCCAGACATACCATCTTTAAGAACTGTAGCACTCACTACTAGGGTCTGTGGCTTCATTCTTGAAGTCAGCGAGACCAACAACCCACCAGTTCCGAAGGAGACTTGCTGAGGCCAGAGGCACAGTTCAAACTTCAGTCAGATGCAGAATCGGAAAAGTTTCAGCCTTGCTGCCCCTCTCCTCCCATTTTTGACTCTGGAAAGGTCTGTGAGGGACCTGTTTGGTGTAGCGAGTGAGGACTGTTCTTCTTTAACAGCAGCCGCTTGTCTCACCCATATCTTCTCACCCCTTCTGCTCTGAATCAGGCTTTGTTCCCTAGTGAAGCACAAAAAGCAGGAAAGCAGGGAAAATTGGAGAAGGTGGAAAGGGTGGAGACGCAGCGCCAGAGCGCAGATCTAGCCACAGCGTGTCCCCCCATCGCGTTTGGAAAATGCAAGGAAGGGTGTACCAAAACTCTGCAGCTTACAACACTGTATTTTAGAAGTTTTCTGAGTTTAAGAAATAGATGCCATACCCCAAGACAAAGAGAATAAGTGGGTTGCACAATGGACTTGTACCATTTCCTGATACAAATGATGCTCATTTCCCAAGAAAAATACGAGGCATAGCCAATGGCCTAGGATGCAAAATTATAAACCAACTCATTGCTCCACCGGAAACCACGCCCTGCTTCTAGATTCCGTCTTGACATAAGGTCCAAGTTTCTCATCTGCACCCTCCACACGGCATCTCCTACCCCTAATTCCTCTCTGACACCTGCAGCCACTGCTGACCAGTGTGACCAGTGCTGATCGGTGGCCCCAGGAAGGCTGAGCTGTCTCCCTGCAAGTTGCGCCAGGATTCTGTGCCCCGAAGGGAAAACTGTTCCTGGTGATTCCCATGTCCCAATTCCTTCCTCTTGTGATTCCAGCTTACAGGACCAGGCTTCTCCCTGGATCTCCCCTCCCCGCCCCCCCGCCCAAGATCTTGCTCTTGGTGGCCTGTCTCCCAGAGATGAAAAGTCCTGTCTTGACCCTTGTGGCCCAGGGCTGGGGCCTGACACCCACAGCAGGTGTCCAGAATGTTAATGCCACCAACTTTTCCTGTCCCCTGCCGGGAATGCCTTGTCCACCAGCAGCTCCTGCCGAGATCCCTTGATCAGCTCCTTCTGTGAGTCTCGACACCACCCACCACTGTACTGTTCTCCCACAGAGATGACAGACAGCTTAGGTTTAAGTCTTCTGATGCCCAGCAAGAATATACAAAGAAAACTGGCCTAACCAATATATTAATAGTAAAATCTGGTTCATTTGTAAGTAGAGTTCTGAGGGTTTTCAGATGCTGCTGTTGTGTTTAAGCTACAGTCAATTTACCCAAGGAATGTGATGTTGAAATATGATTCAGAATAAACTTCCGCTTGAAAATTACAGGCAATAAAATGTACCAGCTTTCTCCTTTTCTTCTTCATTAATGAATTGAGGAACATAAAAGCTCAATTAAAAATAAAGACTCATGCGTCACTTAGTTCTTTTTAGTCCTTTCAATTTAATAAAACATTGGTATTGAGGTGTCATAGAAAAATGGAAAGTTACTGCTCTGTTTCTGGCTCAGTATCCACATTCGGCTTGCATCATAAATCCAGAGCCGTGGGGAGTGTCTTTTCCCTACTTCATCAGAGCCTAGAATGCCCACAGGTGGGGTCCAGTGTGGGCAGCACCGGGGAAGCATAGAGAGGGTGAGACAGCCCTGGGGAAAGGCAGGGGCAGGGAGCAAGTTCCGAGGGCAGGGCCAACATGTCAGGTTTACTGCTGAACTCCAGGGTCTAGAACAGAGTGCGAGGGAGGAGGGACTCCATAATTAGCTGTCGAATAAGTGGAATCCCAAGAAGAAAACTGGGTGGGAGTGTGGAGATAAATACTAGCAACAACGACACAAAGAAAACAAGGATTGTTTCATAGCCAGGACGAGCTCATTCATCGGAAACCATGAAATGGAACCTGTCTCCCCACACCCAGCAAAATAACGGCCCTACTGCCTGTCCTCAGAGTGCCCTATGACCACCACCTACCTCAGTAAAGAGACAACCCATGTGTCTGACCACATCCTAAGCCCTTTTTCCCCTTCTCTGTTTCTTCTCAAAGGCCAGGTGATCATATGGGTTCCAGCTTTTATAACCACATTCCTTAGACCCAAACCATGCTAGGTAAGTGAAGGTATGAATGAAGAAATGCAACGAGAAACTAGGGGAAGGCCTACCAGCTGATGGACATCGGATGGGTCTCGCCGCTTGCCCTCGGTGAAGCCCAGCCTGAGGCCACAGCCGGCAGCTGTGCTCCTGTGGGAGAAGATCCAAGCCCTGCCCAGGGGTCACAACATGCAACTGACTCTTTCCACAGGGCAGGGGCAAGCCCTTACCGTGGAAACACATGCATTTCCACCACAACTCATACCTACGTGTGCCTCTGTGTTGCAGAGTATTGCATATGGCAGTTGTCCAAAAGTGCACAAAGTTTTAACTTTATAAATCACATGAAGTGATGCTCTCCTAACTCAGAGTTACATTTTGGCAAGAGCCAGAAATGGAACAATGTATTCCCAAGCAAGCAGTGAGTAAACAGGAAGCAAAGTGTTTGCTCCCCATGATCAATTATAATCTACAGACCACATTCCCTCCACTCTAGAGACCTAGAAATATGTTTTAAAAGTCTCTCATTAGTTTAAATTATGACTTTTAAATTACTTTATTAGTTACTTGTGTGGCCATTTAAATAAGTCAGATTTTACTGGGAATAAATCAATGATTCATCTAAGGACAATCTATGACTCAAATATTTCCCTCCATTAATCAATAAATGTTCCTTTTCCCAACGTGCTTCCCCGCCAAGGAAATCAATGTCTCTGGATAACTAGGTAGTCGCAAATATGTCAGAGCACATCAGACTGAGAACACAGAAGGGAAACACATCTGGAGCTTTTTGCATCCAGGGCCACACTCCACCGCTGATAACGCTGGTAGCTGATTCTCATCCGACCACGCGAGTCAGAATGCATGTGGTGGGTGAGGCTGGGACAGCCTGGAGAGACAGGAGAGAGCAGCTAGCGAGAGGTCCTTGGGGTGTTCGGCAGCTGTGGTCCCTAAGGTCCCGGCCCCCAGACAGGCCTACAACAGCCACGGCACCTCCCCTTCCCTTCTCAGGGCCCAGAGCTCACCAGGCAGCAGCAAGGGGCTACTGTGCAGGAGTTCATCTTGGACTGTATCCCAGACACGCTCTTGTAGGAACCCAAGATAACTGGAGGAGTCTATAAGGAGGTGTTGTCATCTAGATGTAGCTGGGGACAGAGATCAGAAAATAGGGCCCAACCTCCCCAGTGAGGTAGGAGACGGGACTTGACTCTGGAGGCAGGGTTCAGATACTGGACCAAACTGAGAACCTGCTAACCCAGGGACGGAGGTCAGGGGATGTGCCCATCATTGTGCCATGTCAGTTTGCTATTGCCATGGCAATAGCCAAGCATTACAGCCCCTTTTCATAGCAATGACCCCACAACCCAAAAGTTACTGCCCTTTTCCTAGAAATTTCTGCATAAAATGCCCCTTAATCTACATGTAATTTAAAGTGCGTATAAATATGACTGCAGGCCTGCCCTGAGCTGCTACTTTCTGCCTAGCAGGTGGCCCTGCTCTGCAGGAGCAATCACAGAGCTGTAATGCTGCTGCTTCAGCACAGCTGTTTTCTTCCACCCTACCGTCTGCTTGCTCTTGAATTCTCTCCTGGGTGAAGCCAAGACCCTTTGAAGGCTAAGCCCCAATTTGAGGCTCACCTGTTCTGCATCACCAGGAAGACCAGAGACCAAAGGCGGGGTCTCACTGGGTGCAGTCATCCTCAAGCCTTCACCCTGCTCTCTGCCCTCCTCTGCTCTGCCCCAGAGGCCCCAGGAATCCGGCAGACTCCGTTGGATGTATCCACAGTGCAGCTCCATCCCCGAAAGCCTCACCTCCAGCCTACGTCGGTTTTACCTCCCAACTTGAACATTTGTCACCCTTCCCCCCTAAACAACTTGATTTGTTTTCCAAAAGAAATTCTGAACCTACTTGTTAATAATTAAATGCCCTTTCTCCTTCTTTCCAATTTATGATAAGAGACTGTCTTACAAATCTGAAAAGCAACAAGAAACATTGTGCCAGAGGAGGAGCTAAGAGAGGCTATCCTTACTTGAGAGAGTGTGGTACTGGGAGCCACCAGTGGCTGCAGAGAGGCCCTTGCAGGAAGAGGGACATGTCACTGCGGGGCGGTAGCTCCAGAGGCCTGCAAGGGCCAACCGGCTTCCATGGAAGCGCGCCAACCTCGAAGTCCCCATCCAGTGGGCGGAGCTCAGCACTGCAGGGAAGCTCAGACATGACCCTGATGGAGTATGGGTGGGTGTACAGGCTGCGGGGACAGAGGCCGAGGACAGCTCAGGCAGGGCCCTGATCGAGTGTGGGGTGTGCGTGCAGGCTGGGAGGACAAAGGCCGTGGATGGCAATGGTTAAAATGATCTGTTGGCCATTTCTATCGCTGTCCATCCCACTTGTCCTCCCTCAGACACTCGGGACCAGAGTCCAAGGATCCCAGACCTCTGACTTTCTTTCTGCCTTAGTTTCATGGAGGAGAACTGATGGATTCATAGCCATGCATCTTTGAGAGTTGTTGGAGTAGAGCTTCATTCCCTAGGATTAGGGAAGATCTTGGATTCAAATCCATAGACTCTTCCTGAGCTCCCACTGCATCCCAGCTTTTGAAAGAATTCCTCCCCGTGCACCATCACTCTTGACCCTCACGACAATTCTATGGGCATCACGTTTCTTATGGTAAAGAGCCTTGTAGGACTGAGCTTCAAGCCGGGTTCACACAGCCAGGTACCTGGTGCCCTTTCTCCCACCACATCTCCTACCACCTCCTTGCTGCCTTGCTCCCCGGCTGAGCTGGGTCCGTGCCTGTATCTCCATGGTATCTACATCACTGCTTTTCACTCCTCAACAGAGCCCGCAGACAATGCACCATGGTGATGGACGATGGGCCCACGCCCTAGGAGGGAGGGGGACAGAGGGCGAAGGAAGGGGCTGAGACGAAGGAGCTGTGAGGTCTTTACATTCACAGCCTCAGGTCTTAGGGCTAATGAGAAGGAATGACTGGGATAACCCAGGTGCCTTTCCAGACTCTATGGAAGGAGCGAGAATCTTATTTGGCAGTGACACCAGTTCTACCCCACAGAGATGGGAACAGATCAGGACAGCATTGACCTAAGGGCCGTCCTATGCTTATGTAAGATCTGTCCTGCTGAGTCCTGCTGCCAGGAACAGGAGTCAGGGTGCGTATCGGGCACCAGGCATGAGGATTTGTCACTGGGAACAAGGATGTGTGGAGACCATGCAAAGCAACCCGACCTCTCCTACTGTGGGACCCTCTGGCCCAGGATTATCTCCGTGTCACCTGGTGGGCTCCTGAGCAACTTTTGTGCTTTTTTGTGTGCAGGGAGGTGAAATGATCCAGAACAAGCCCTGAAATCCAAGCAGGTTGGTGTGACCTTCTGAAACCTCTGATGCCAAACCAGCACCTCCCAGATACTCTGGAGCCAGCACACACGCTCTGCGCCCAAGGCCATGTGGCTTCTGCTGACAGGCCCCAGCCCATCAGTGCATCTGATCCTACAGCCCGTGTGGCTTAGCTTTCCTTCTCCCTCTGCCCCGAATTCCCCACCCCTCACTGGCCCACTTCTGCTCATGCTTCAGCCTCCTGGCTTCCTCTAGGAAGCTGCCTTGCTCCCCGGCTGAGCTGGGTCCGTGCCTGTATCTCCATGGTATCTATGTCACTGCTTTTAACTGTGCTGTGTTTTGAGGACCTGTTCAGGAGCTGTTTCCTCCACCAAGCCAAGAGCACTCACAGCAGCACCCATGGTAGGAGCTCTGTGCATACCTGGTGGATTAACATGTGCCAATTACAGTGGGGCCACAAATCCAGGACAGCACCACCATTTCCTTCACCCAAGGTTTGAAGGAGAAAGAACAGGGGTGAGGGGAGAATAGGATCGAGTACAAGTCCAGAGGGACTGACTAGGTGCGGGGCAGAGGACAGCGCTGTCTGCGCCCATTGTCTGTGCTATTGAGATAACCACATGAAGACACAAGCCAACCAAGGCATCTGCCCTGCCTTCATGGACACCTGCGACTCTGCCTGGGCCGTGGAGATCCAGGCACAGAGAGCAGTGCCCCAGCAACTGCCTCCATGGTCTCTGTGGGGAGCAGTAGCATTGTGATCATCGCAACAGCAGCCACCGCGGGCAGAGTTCCTCCTGCGTGCCAGGAGCCATGGCAGGTGCGATACCTGCCTCACTTCATTGACCCTGACAAGGTCACAGGGCAGGGGATCATTAGACCCAAATTTCAAATGAGGAACACAGAGCTGTAGTCTGCACTGGACACGCACATGCTTAGGTGATTGATAGCGCAAGGCACCTTTACTGAGTGTCCATGGTGCTGTGTATATATTCACTATTGAAAGAACAACAGCAGCACCTCCCTACCTGTGAGCGTGGCCTTGTTGCTGTTCTAGTGGGGGCAGGGGGACACCAGTAGAGGCCAGCGGGGTTTTTCACCCAGAAGCTAAAGGAAAGGAAGAGGTGATTTGGAGGGAAAATTGTTGACTGAAGAATTCAACTATTGGGAGCCAGCTGACTCCACTCTATTTATTTTTCTATTAAGATGGTTTACTGAATTATTTGAATTGCAGGAATCCAGTCATTTTAATTTGCTCAGATGTGGCTCATTGAACTTTGATTTTCTGTGCTGACGAGCAAACAGAACGTTCAAACAAATTTAAGCTGGGCACATTTAAATAAGGCGCAGCGTTGCGTCGGCGGCTCTGTGTGGAGCATTATCAGGATTTGCTCAATGCGTGTGCACAGAGATGCAAAATTGTCTTCACCAGAATCAATCTTGGGTTATGTGTGGTCCAAAGAATGCTTCTAAGCCCCCTGCGGTAGGATTGAGACCTGGAAGATATGGGCAATGAGACAAAGGCCCCCAGACCACCACTGGGGAGGGGGTTCTGTTCACAGGACAGGGGAGCCTGCTTGGGAAGGAGCAGGGACAGAGCTGGGCTGCTCTGCATGACACAGCGGGACAGGGGTTGGCTGGGTGGAGACGGAGTGAGTATTCAAAAGGCAGGAGGAGGCAGACAGGGCCGCAGACCTCAGGGTGAGAGGGGTGTGTGGGGTTGGGAGGCCCTGACGGGTCTCTGGAAGGCGAAGGAGTTGGCAGGGCTTCCAGGTTCACTGTGGAGCAGCTGGGGTGCTCTTTCGTCTGCTCTGCCTGCCTCCGAGGTCTCTGGGTGTCTCCCTTGCTCACTAAAGCTTGTGTATGGTGGATCTTTGAGGGGGGACTTGAAAAAGACACAAGCTTTGCCACTGGGACACTGCACAGGGCCCCCACCAGGGTCCTCAACCTCAATTTCCCACTCATGTCCCACCTGCCCGGCCCCCTCCGCTCATCCCCGGCCTTGCCAGAGGCACATTTTTACCTCCAGTGCAGCTGCAGAGGGAGCTGGCCACGGGTGGCTGGGTTCACAAGCCACGGGTGGCCGGGTTTGTAAGCCACGGGTGGCTGGGCTCACAATCCACGGGTGGCCGGGTTCGTAATCCACGGATGGCCGGGTTCACAAGCCACGGGTGGCTGGGCTCACAATCCACGGGTGGCCGGGTTCACAATCCACGGGTGGCCGGGTTCACAAGTCAGGACCAAGTGACTAACCAGGGCCACGTGTGCCCCCTAGCAATGAGCAGAACCGTGGGGCAAAACAAAATCCCTGGGTTTGGAGGATGAAGTGTGAGAACCAGGTGGCTACGAGAGGGGCGCACAGTGTCACCATGAGGAGGTGACATGATCCCCAGGTAGGGGGCGGGAAGGCAAGAGCGACAGCGTTAGCGTGAGGCTGGCAACAGACAGCGTTGAAACCGCCATTGTGCTTAGGGGCTAGGACATGCCCAAGGTTAGCCAAACAACAGAAACCCCGCGTGGGGGCAGCCTGGGAGCCCTCTTTCCACACCTTCATGCTCACATGAACCCATGTGGGGCCATCTCCTGTCTCAGTGTCCTCATCTGCAAAATGAGATTGTAATTGTGCTCCTAAAAAATTACAAGGACTAAGTGAGTTATTACATGCAACGAAGTTGGAATGCCCTCACCATGCACAGCCTGAATGCAGAGCAAGAGATTTCAGTGGAGTGGAAATAAATCCACCGTTGCTTCAGGGCTAACTTTAATAGCATCCCCGAAAACAAAGGAAACTCTCTGAGTACAAGGGGAGCCTCCTGCCGAAGGCCAGTCCCGAGCAGGCCCTCCCCACTCGCCCAGGTGAGCACGGCTCTGGCAGCTCTATGCCTGGAGGCTGTGCCAAAAGCACTCCCCTACCAAAGCCCTCGCTTTCTCAGTGCCGAGCACCATGTTTCCACATGGATCTACACCACTTCTTTACCCCTGCTGAGAAGACTGGTTTCCTGTCCCAAAAACAGAACTTGTGTCTGAATTGACACCAAGGTGAACTCAAGGCCAGGAGCCCGGGATGAAGGTAGCATCCCAAGGCATTCCTGCAGCGTTACCGGAACTCTCTGCACACAGGCACCTGCCACGGATATGTGTGCGTGGCTTCCCAATGTGATACAAGAAAAAGAGTAGACATGCCCACAGTGGAACAAACAATAAATATTTAATTGAATGAAAAAATAAGTAAGGATCCCGAGAAAAGTGTTGGTTAAACTGAGCATGGCCAGTTCCGAGTTTTAGAACCTCCAGGGGATGCTGGAATCTGCTTCTCCCCACTGGATCTGTAGGTGTTGGGCTCTGCTGGCCCTGTAGTCAGAGGCGATACCCCCCAGGCGGGCCAGGGGGACCTCGCGGGACAGGCGTGGGAGACTGAGTGCAGGCATTTCAGACAGCTGCTTGAAGCCTCGGGCATTTTAATAAATGTCCCCCTATTTCATAGGCAAAAGTTTGGTGCCCCTGAGCAAAACCATCCAACTGTAGCTGAGTGAAGACAGCACTGGCGGAAGCAGCTCTGTGCCCATGAGGGTTCTGCTCTGCAATGCTCTGTGCACACACCGAGGACACCAGGACCAGAGAAAGCCACACGAAAGTTTTAATATTCGGCCCTCAGGCCAAGTGGCAGGAAGCAAAGCTGAGGCCCACCCGCCTCACCAGGAGGCCCCTGGTCCTGCTGCTGTAGCCAAGGAGTCCACACTGTGTTCCCTCCCCAAGGAGGTGGCAGAGCTGCACGGTCCCGCAATCCCGCCGCATGGCTCCGGTCTAGGGATTGGGTGAGGGGCTCTGGGAGCCCTGGAGGGTAGCCTGTCAGGGGAAGGACCAAGCTGAGGGGTGGAGGGAGGAGGGTGAAGATGTGAGGCTGCTTTGGGACCACATCACAACCCACAAGTCTGACGTGAGCACCCAGCATTGGGGTGACGGGGTCTTTTCTCCCACAGCCTTTTCACATAAATCCACTGCTCTGGGAGGGGAGTGTCAAGCTGTCCTTACATCCAGAGTGAGTCCTCGAGAGCGACCACTGAAACCTGTTCATCCCACACGATCAGGGCCAAACTGGTCTATTCCTTGACAGAGCATCCTAGCCCCAGAGGCAATACAGAAATACAGACATGTCAGCACACAAAGGCAACGGGATTCCCATGAAGGCAATACAGAAATACAGACATGTCAGCACACAAAGGCAATGGGATTCCCATCAAGTGTCTATCACAAGATCAGATAGTCTGAGCTACCTGCGTGGCTAGAATTATGTCTCAAGGTGCCAAACAGCTTTACACAGTTCTCAAGATTCTTCAAAGGGAGAAGAACTCCCTCTATGAGTTCGAAGGCACGCGTTGGAACTCCAGGCGTCCTCTGACACCTCGATGCAGCTCCGTGAGCCTTGGTTTTCCTCTCTGTGGATAAGGACACGTCCGCTCCCTGGGGGCAGGAGGGGACGGTGGCTCAGCTCTGCAGGTCCACAGTGAGACTCCCTGGGTTGCACTCCTAAAAGTCCCTTCTGCTAGATAAGCAAGCCTCAGTTTCCTCAGCTATAAAATGGACGTACACCATCTATTTAGCAAACACTGCCCCTGCACTGTGGCAAGTCCTAGAAGCAATTTGTTTCAAATTTAAATGGCCATGTGTATAAATATGAACCATGTGCTTGCGTTGAAGACACAGATCTGTTCTTCTCATTTCTTCTCAGGGGAAATCTCTGACCACGGAGACCCTGAACAGGCATGCTGTGGACAGGTGTTTACAGGGCTTACTCTGTGGCATGCCATCTTGATTATAATGTTTTATAAAGGACATTAATTACGTGAAAGCATTAAATAATTAATGTGATCATCAACAGTAAACAGCATAATAATCAACAGCACACAGTCCATATAATATATTCTTGATGGTTTTCACCCATAACGAAAATAGAAAATAAAAAACTGTAGGTTCTAGAAGATTCAGGCGTTGCCAACTCATCCCAGGAGACCTGCGCTCTGTTGTAATGTTGCTTCTCCTTTTATACCTGACTCTGCCATCTGATTGCCCTGAAAATTATGGCCCCAGGTTCCAGCCTCCACTAAGAGTGCTGCCAGGACTTGACCTCAGGAGTTCCTTGGATTCTTTCCTTCTCTATTTTCACGGCCCGCACGCCAGGTTAGGCCCTCCTCATCTTATGACTCACTCACGCTATAACAACCTTCAAAACGATTTCCTGCTTTTAATCCCTCTCCACTCCAATCCAGCCTGAGACCTGCCAGGCTATTCCCAAAATAACTCTTCTCGTGTGTCACTCCCTGCCCCAGGCACCCGACACCTTCCCCGCCAAGCTCTCTGTTCCCCTGCTCCTGGCTCTCTCTCCTGCACACAAGCGCATCTCACCTCCTGGTTTTCAGGGTACTGTGCTCAGCCCGGGCCTCCCCTGCTGCCCTGTTAGAAGCCTCCGTCCCTCAGAGTCCAGGGAGCTCCAACCCTCTCCGTGATGTGTTCCTAACTTTACTCCACATTTTGACATGATTTATCTGCATCCCACCATTAGTACCATGCATGTCATGACATACGTGACATTTTCTAAGGCCCCTATCTAAATATTTCATCTTCAGAAGGAGTGGAGGCTCCTTTGGTTTGAGGCAAAAGCATGCTACAAAAGAACAATGCTAACTAGATTGCAGGCATTTATGTAATTATCTATTTATCCATCTTCTATACGCTTACACAGGGGAAAGGAAATGAGAAATTGAAATGCCAACAAAAGAAAACAAAGGCCAGAATGAGAGCTCAAGAAGCACGTGAGGCCGGGAGGAAGCCACACAGGCCAAAGGCTCCTGGGCAGCTATTCACCATGTCCCAGGAGCAGTCACCCATCAGCTGAAATCCTCCCTCCCTCTGGAGTTAAGTTATAGGTCAGGGCGTCCTGTGTTGGGGGAAAAGAACTGCAGATGCCCAAGCATGCATTAAAATTAAATGACATTGAAGAGGAAGAAGCAGAGAAGTGGACGTGTGGGTTCCCCACCTCCCACAAGTGTCCCCTGTCAAGATTTGTTGTCTTGGGAAGATAAAATAAGGAAAGAACAGAAGAGTAAAAGGGGTAAAGTGAGGCGATAGAAAAGAAAAGTAAGGAAAGAAGTAGTCAGAAAAAAATAAAAGAAGCAAACAGCGCTCATCCTCCTACCTCTGCTCAAGCTATAAACTAAAATCACCCCCTGCTGAATATGTGCCCAAGAAGAAGATGCTGTGAGAAAAGTGTTCTGTCGAACCCAGGGACCAGCGTGTGCAGAGATGGACGATGGAAACCCAGCCATGGCAAACTCAAGGACAAGACAGAATAACACTGGACAGGGAGCAGACGCTCTGCTGAGCAGGAAACTTTTGCAAGCCAAAGTTTAAAGATACATAGGAACAAAGTAGAATAAAGTAGGATAAACAAGGACAGAAAAAATGAGAAAATTGGATGCTAAAAAAATCCTACTCTAAGTTGCATATTAAGTAAAATATTAAGAAATGAGGAAAAAAAAGTTACAAATGTCATCCGTTATTATGCCAAATAATAACTAACTGCCCTGTTTGGCTTCCAGAGAGGATCAGGAACCATCTTAAAAACAAAACCAAACAACACAGCAGGCTCCAAAGTGCTTTTTAAAAAGGTAAACAAGGGTACTTACTAACAATATCCCATAGAACTTAGAGAAGGCTTGGCGGAGGAGAGAGAACATGTCGCCTAAGTTAGAAATGATGACGATTTTGGCCGGGGAGCCACACTGTCTTTCTCTTCAAGCATGGAGCATGTCACTCCTCCACATTTCAGAGAGCAAACCTCCACGGGAGTATGTAAACATTCAGGCTAATTGTCACTCGGGATCATCCGAAACTCGGGAGAGGGCAAGAGGCAGTTGATTGTGGCAAGGATATGACAATGTCACTTTTAGTAACTGACTCAGTCCAACACCTCAGAGTCAAGTGCTTAATATAGGGCTACTCTTTCCGTTGGGTGGCAAGTTTAGCGAAATTGACCACCTGTTCCCTTGCAAGTCTGCCTGTCTCCAACCTAAATCAGAAGGAGCGCCTGGCACTGCAGCTTGCAGGAGGTGCTGCAGTGATTGGATTTTGCCTCCTATCACTGCCTGTGAAATCCAGATGTTCTGGGACCGTCTCCACTCCTGAGAAGGCTGCAGATCAAGCTGCTAAACACGCGGAAGTGATTCTTGTTGTTTTTAATATCCTTAGTTTTGTATCTTTTCTGGAGATTCTATTTTTGCAAGTTTAAAACTCTGGTTTCCTTGCACATCAGCAGGGCCTCTACTAAAGAAATGGAAAAAAGGAGCGTCTCAGCCGTGCACTCAGGGTCCTGCGGCTCCATCGCAAAGCCCCAGGAGGACTCCCTGTCCCATATTTGTGGACTGCTCCAAGTCCACTTAGTCAGGATCTCTTGCCCGGTCTGTGGCCAGGGAGATCAAAGGTAAACTCAAATTGTTCATAAAATGTCTCCAGCGGTTTTTTTAGAAAGGCTGCACCATTAATATCCCCCTCCCCCACAATTTAACATGATGTTGTTTGCATCCTTGTGAATACAGTGTGCCCACCAATTTGAAACTCTAGCCATGTCCACTAGGTTTTTGTCCTGGGCTTTCCCAAACAACAGCTTAATTGGAGTCAGCAATTTGAGGGAGAAAGGCCACAAAAATAAAAGCAATTCATAAAAAACAAGTTTCACTCACCAAGCTTAGATACACCCCTTAGGCACAGGTTACTCCTGTGGTTTGCTGGTGAAGGCCAGAACCTCACCTCTTCCTTAGACATCTCTCTGTACCCTTCCTCAAAGAAATTCCTCTCTCCCTTAACAATGATTCTCACCGTTCTGTTAAATGACAAAATTGAGAAAATGTCTCTATTGTGCATTGTCTGACATTGCAGCTCATCAGGAATTTATGAGTCATTTTTGACAAGAGGATAGTGAACCTCTTTATGACTGGGGCTCGCTGCCCGTATATCTCCAAAGGGCTGGATGGTCCACATGCTCTCTGCCTCCCACACACGGATACCCAGAGACTCGAGAAGGAATTTCACTTGGCAGATCATTTGACCAACACAGGAACCGGCTGCTTTATTTCCTGTTGAAGCACTTACCTGGGCTACAGAGGAGCGGGAGTTGGACCGCCTGGCTGGCACTGCTCCTCCTTTAGATAAACTTGCTGGGAACATCCCATATTGTTTGGAAGACTCTGTAGTCTCTTTCTGTTCACCCCTCTCTCCATTCATGGTCTTCCAATACAATAAAGTCACCACTCCGATGATTCTTGATTCCTTAACTAAATTGTGGAGAGATTTCTAGTAACGTCCAGGACAAAAAATGTCTGAAACTGCCAAGAACAAAGCCTGGCCCAGAAGAGTTTGTCTAATACTTTTTGAGGCTCTCACCACCTGGTAACTGGGCAGGGGCACTGCACTCTGAAGTCGCAATTGCAGGATCCAGGAAGCTGATGCGAACCTCTCCCTACATGGTGAGAACCCTTTACCTTCCCGTAGCTTTAAATGTCACTCGCATTCTGCTAGAGAGATTCTGCGTCTCTAGTTGAATCTACTGTCGTTGGTGGGAAACATACCACAAAGCATAATTATCTGAGCGACCTGAGCACTTACTGCATCTTTCCATGTTGAGAGATCAAGAGAGTCATTCATTCATTTAAGAAATATTGATGGAGCATGCTTGCTGTTTCATCACCTAATGTATTTACCATTCCTCCCAGCTGGGTTTTAGATACCAGTGCGATCCATATGCTATTTGCTTACATAATTCTGCTTGTAATATCCATTTATTCAATAAATAGATATTAATCACTTAGGCTATGGGATCAGCTCTGGAAACACAGTGGTGAGGAAGAGAGATGCTATCCTGGCCACTAAGGAGCTAATATTCTGGTGGAGAAAATGTCACTAAGCAAATAACGACATAGACAAATCTATGAATACAGTTGACATGGCTGCTGTGCAGTGAGTTGCTATGCGAAGGGACTCAGGAAGACTTGAACCCAGGTTGGAGAGACAGGAACATCCTCTCTGAGAAAAGGTCACTAACTCTGAAACTCAAAAGGCGGGTCCAGATTCTCTAGGAAAAGAGAAGTGTGCAGAGCAGCCCGCATGAAGAATACCCAATGGCAAAACAAACACAACACAAACAGAACAACTCCCAGGAGCAAATCCGGAGCCAGAGACAAGCTCAGTGTCATTGAGAAGACCCACAAAGATGTACATGGCCAGAACTGGCCAGAAAATGGAGTAAGCCCTTGTTAAAATTTTTGGGTTTTATCCTAAGTGCAATGAGGGTTTTGCAGGGTTTTAATTAGAAGAATGTATTTTTCTGATTATGTCTTTTAGACTGGGTTCCCCAATCCTCAGGCCTCAGACTGGTACAGATCCATGGCTTGTTAGGAACCAGGCCGCACAGCAGGAGGTAAGTAGCAGGCAAGAGAGCGTTGCCTCTCTAGCCTGAACTCTGCCTCCTGTCAGATCAGCAGCAGCACTAGATTCTCATAGGAGCATTAGATTCTCATAGGAGCTGGAACCCTATTGTGAACTGCGCATGTGGGAATCCAGGTTGCACACTCCTTATGAGAATCCGATGGCTGATGATCTGAGGTGGAACAGCTTCA
The DNA here is from genome assembly GCF_028885655.2 of Pongo abelii. Classification (NCBI taxonomy): domain Eukaryota; kingdom Metazoa; phylum Chordata; class Mammalia; order Primates; family Hominidae; genus Pongo; species Pongo abelii. The sequence continues at coordinate 168,696,539 of NC_071990.2, forward strand.
TCCCCAAACCATTTTCCCTCCCTGCACTCCCCACTCTTCCAAGGAAACATTGTCTTCCACGAAACCTGTCCCTGATGCCAAAAAGGTTGGGGACGGCCGTTTTAGGCTGCACAGCAACTGACTCTGATATGGGGAAGAGCCGGAGTGGGATTAGCAGCTAAAAGGCTCCAGCAGCTCTCCAGGAAACAGCAGGATGTCGCCTGCACTTAGGCTGTGGGGAGAAGCAGCCCCACGTGAGATCTGGGTGGTAGTCCATCAGCTGGGTGAGGACTGAATCAATACGGGGGTGATCAGAAATGAGAGATGGGAGATGCTCATCGGAAACCTGAATAGGTAGATGGAAATGCACCATTTGTATTCAGATGATTTCTCCAAGTTTATCTCTATCCTGGACTTACCTTCTGAGCTTCAGACTAATATCTCCATTCTCTGGTAGAAACCTTTATTCTGATATTCCCCAGGAAACTCAGTGAACATGACCACAGCTCAAATCATTGCCCCTGAACCATCCATTAAAACAAATAGTTATTCCCCCATTTTTCCTTAACCTAGCAAATGTTTATTAGCTGAAACGGTCCATTTTCTGCATCAACTTGACAGGGCTGCACAGTGCCCAGATACTGGTCAGGGTTATTATGAATGTGTCCGTGAGGGTATTCTGGGAGAAGACAAACGTTTAAATTGGTGAATGGAGTCAAGCAGATGCCCTCTCCAATGTGGGTGGGTCTCACCCAATCAGTGATAGGACAGAACAGAAAAGCCAACGCCCCCACAAGTGAGAGGGACCCTTCCCGCCTGGCCGCCTTGAGCTGGGGCAGCAATCTTTTTCTGCCTTTGGACTCAACCTGAAACACCAGCTCTTTCTGGGTTTTGAGCCTTCCAGCTCTTAACCTATACCATTGGCTCTCCTGGTTTTCAGGCTTTTGGACTCAGACTAGAACTTACACCATGGGCCTTCCTGGGACTTCAGCCTGCCCAACTGCACAGATCTTTGGACTTGTCTGCCTCCATAGTTGTATGAACCAATTCCTTACAACAAAATCTGTGTGTGTGTATATATGTGTGTGTGTGTGTGTATTTGTATGTGTGTATATATTTGTATGTGTGTATATGTGTGTGTGTATGGATACAGATATAGATATAGATACATATCCTATTGGTTTTGTTTCTCTGGTGAACCCTAATACACCAGCTAAAGAGGAAATAATATTGTCTAGGGAGAAGGTAAAGTTAAAAAAAGACTCATATAAGCTATAGGATATCCCCACATTGTAAACAAACCATAGTGCAACCCAAGAAATAGAAATGAGAGCGGAAGTTGACCACAAATCAAGCAGGCTGGAACTGTGGCAGAACATCCCCTGGGCATGCAGCCACCTGGCTGGAGATGGAGACTACGTTTCCCAGCTCCATTCTGCCAAGTGTAGCCATGGGGCTAGGTTCAGATCAATGGTATATGAGGGAATCGATGAACTCCCAAGGAATCTCCATAAAGATGAAGCCACTGTCCTAGACTGCTTCCTTTTCTGTTTTCTGAAGGCTGAAAATCCAATTTGAAAATGACCCAGTTTAAACTCTGCAAACAAGAACCACACCCTAAAAGATGGTAGAGTGAGAAGATGGAGGGAACCTTGGTTGCTGGATGACCTGGTGGAGCAGAGCTTCCACACCAGCCTGGACTGTTCAGCTCTGGGCCGGATCCCAGGAGGGAGGCTAATATCTCTCCTATTTAAGTCCCAACATTCTGAAATCTCTTTGCTACAGCATTTGGCTTGTACTAAACTGAAACAGACATGGAAACACACACACTGGACTAAGCAACATGGATGGATGGCCGTTCCCTCGACTAGAACAGAAGGCACGTCTGCCTGCTCTGCTCACTTCTGTAGCCCCAGAGAACGGGGCAGGATGTGGCACGGGAAGGACTCAGCGACTGTGTGTGGAATGAATGGATAGTGGAAGAAATGCAGATTGGCACTAGAAGGATGGTGAAGAAGTGGGGAAACAGTCAATAGTTAAATCTCTTTACAAGGATTTGCTATGCAGAGAAGAGAGTGACTGTAAGGACTGGGGTCCGGGTGGGATTCCTGTCTGTGCCGTGCAATGGGCATGTGTGTACGTGGATGACATAGGAAATGCTGGGGCGTATTTCCACGAAAATATAAAGAATCCAACAAGAGAAAGGACTGTGACACAAAATAGAGTGTCGTAAATTTCCTGGTATGTGTAGCAGGTGAAGTACTTTCTTCATATCACCAGAAGGGAAGAAGAAGAGGATGGGTGGGTATACAGGAAAACCTGTTGGGTCACAGGCAGGAATTTTAGGATGTATCTGAGTGATGACTCTTAAAAAACTTCTGTCTGGTGGGAAGCAAGGTCAACCTCTGGAGAGAATGCTGGCCACTGGAAGTCAGGCTGAGGTCAATGGAGAAGGTTGAAAACAGTCATTGTGGAGTGAGAGCAAGTGAGTATAGGGCTATGGTCAGAATAAAGGGAAGTTCTCAAAGGCTGATGAGGTTGGGTACCATGCATTTTTATAGTAACCATCTGCCCAGTGTGTGTCTTTCCCAGGAACTGTCAGGTATTAGACAGACATGGAGAACAGGAAACACTCGACTTCTTCTGGGGCTGTGATTTTCCCCAGTGATCAAAATTAAAAGGCTGAAGGGCAACTTCCATTTAATACTGTAAAAGAGTAGTTACTGCCTCTCTGTTGGAGAGGGAAAAAGCTGCTGGCAGGAAGGGCTGGTGGACAAGGTGGCGAACTCGTCAGCGGATGGGAGGTTCTGATAGGACAGGCATCTGCACTGTGGCTTTTTAACCAGCCTGGTGGGAGGATGGGAAATGGAGGCAAGAGAATGTGCTCAATGATTTTGTCAATTAGAAGTGATTAAGTTTCCAGGATGACAAAGTTTAGAATGATGGCTAATTTGGAGTAGAGAAAAACATCACTGGAGATGAGAAGGCAGAGGAACGAAGACGTCAGGTGACCAGATGTGTTTTTCAGGAGGATGTGGAAGATGCCGAGTAGATAGCAGGCATGGTAGTGATGAGGAAGACTGGCATGGATTCCAGCGACCCCTGTGAGTGCACCATAGTAACACAGGTGGAGTAGACGACAACTAAGAGGAGAGGAGATGCGGCATCATCAGATTGCATGAGATTTAAAGAAGCAAATGTTTGTCGAGCTAATAGAAAGGCTGTGGTCAGAAAACTACCTGAAGAGGAAGAATGACCTGGCACTCAGCTCTCAGGGGCAAAGAGAGAGCAAATTGCTTCCACTTGAGAGGATCACAAAGGAAGTGGGTTCTCAGGAGCCATCAGATCCTAGTTAAGGAAAGCAAGAGGAATCTTGAGAGAAGAGTCAAAGGTAAAGGCTGATCAGAGAGAGGGATGGCCAGCAGACCAGTGCTTGGGAGGGCAACTGGAGAGACAGGCCTTGAATGTGTGGAAAGAGGTTGTCCCTTGAGTGGTGACCAGGACAAAAGGGGAGGCCAGCTTGGTCGACTTTGCTCTGCTCATCTTGCAGGAAAGCACCCAGCCAGGGGCACTCTCCGTTTGGTTGATAAGTTAGTCAGACGGCTGGGACTCCATCTTTTATCCCTGGGTAACTAGTTGATAAAGACACCCTAGTGTATTTTCCTGACAGGCTGTTGAGGTTAACGAGGTCAGTCTGATACGGCTGGATCTTTATCAATCAATCCATTGTTGTTTCTTTTGTAGACACACGTAAGCTGTCATTTTAACCAACTCTTGCTGAGAATGGATTCTTACCAAGAATGACCATCAAGTCCCTGGATTTGGGACGTGCAGAAGGTATTGCATTCTGGCTTTTCAAACTGGGGCCTCATTCAGCCATCTACAGTCTTCTGATATTTTTACAGTTCACAAAGTCATGGATTGAAATACACAACTACTCAATAAGGAGACTTGCCTGAGGCCAGGGGACTGGAACCACAGTAAGAGCAGAAGAGATGTTTCACATTTATAGGTTCTACTTTCTCTTTATGATTGTTGCACCGTGTGTTCCCAAAGCAGTAATGCTGGGAGGCCTGGAATAGGTCTTCTGAGTCCTGGTTCTGCCACTTGCTAGCCCTGTGACCTTGAGAAGCCCATGGGGACCCCAAGAGCTGTAATTTCTTCATCTAATGAGTGGAAGTAAGTCCCCGACACTGCTTACCTTACAGGTTGCTACGGCTATTCAGAGATGAGTTGTACGTGAAATACATCATGATTCCATGTTTATACGAGGCACTAAATCATTACTGACATTTTATTGTTCAAGGTGTAACATAAGACAACATATATATTAACCTTAACATTTAAAAATTTCTTTGACCTAAATTGGGGCTGATGATTTCTGATGCTATAGTTAGATGTTCTTCCCTTTCACCCTGGTGTGTTTGCTTTTCACCTTTTGCACGTGTCCTTTTCAAAACTATCCCTAGGAAGCTGCTGGTGTGATTATATTGGGTTTGTATTGGGTTTGTTAGAAAGTAATTTCTCCATTTTCCTTTTCAATTAGGACTACGTAAAATTGCATCATCTGAAGTGTGTGCTAAGAACGTCCCTAAACCCTTGTGTGATATTTCTCCTTCTGAGCCTCGTGCTTGGTAATGCCTGCTTTGCAAAACCATCTCCCTGAAAGCTTGGGATACGTTTAACTCTGCCTCCCTCTCTCTTCCTTGATGCGATTGTTTCCTTCAACTCTTAGTCTGCCTTCCTCCCGGCAATAAATCTCTCCAACTTCCTTTCTTAGAGGCTTCCACTCCAGGGTTCAAGGACTTTCCCACAACTGCACGCCTTCTTTTAGAGGAGAAGGAGGAGAAGGGGGCGGGTGCTGCACACAGCACGATTTGGTCTAATTCTCCAATATATCTGTCCCTTTTCAATTGGGCTAAGTTTTCTTTTTCTTTTTTTTTTTTTGCACCTAAATGATGAAAAAAATTATTCGGCGTCAAGGTATCTGGAAAATGAAGCTGCATTTGGGGCACATTATACGTGAGGAATGATCCATATATGGTGAGTACAAAACTCAATTAGAGAATTATTTCTTAGCTGGTACCAGATACTCCAAATTACAAATGCTTAAGTAAAAGTAAAATATGATTTGCCATACTAAAAGGCTAGAAGTGAAATATGACAGAATTTAGACCAGCAGATATAAATGCAGCACCTATGTGTATATTTTTACAAAATCAAATACTGGGGGAAAAAATCAAATATTGAGAAAACCTCTGGCCTTAAACACATCTCACCTGAAATCCAACCAGAAAGCCAGTCCATGATTTTAGCAATTTTAATTCATTGTATGAAAAAAAATTATGAATGCTAGGAGAATCCAGGGACAACAAGGGTACTTTTTTGGGTAAAACTACCAAAAAAACTTGTTTTCTGAGAACATTAAGGAAAACACTTTAAATCATTTTCAAAATGTCTAATTGATATGATCTTCAGAAAAACATCATCTAGTCCGCATAGAAATTCATCTTGAAATAAGAACGAGGCAGAGTGATTTTTTAAAGGGTTATATATACAAGTCCTTTAGATCAGTGTAACATGACTGTGATCATCTTAAAACAAAACTCAAAATCAATTCAGAGAGCAGCACGGCCTTGGAGACCACCCACACCCAACACAATTGTACACACTGGGCTTTGCTGTCAAGTTAAGGAGTGAGCAAATGAGTTTGATATCAAAGGTCATATGTTTTCATAGTCATTCAAATTATATCCCAAAAACTTTTCTTGTATTCTCTATCTTTTGACTTTTTTTTTCAAAGAACTGATTGCACAGTATACAGAAATCCTGCTATACTTTACTACTTTAGGTGGAGTCTAATTGTTTTTTTAATTTATCAGTGCTTAAAAATCTTCAAAATAGCTTAGTGAGGCTCATGACAGTGCTGGCCACATGGAAATGTAGGCTTTTGTTGCCTTTAAACACTGTCACACCATCTATGACTGTCCCATTGGTCTGAAGTGTACCGGCAAACTAAGCATCCTGTAAGACAAGCTAAAGCTTGTTTTTGCCAATCAGTTGAAAGTCCTGCATCTCTTCATTGATGCACTTTCTTTAGGTATTGATAGTCAAAAGCACAAAGCATTTATTATGCATTCGATCATGTAGCTAAACAAAAAACTGCAGTCTCCAGAAGCCATTTAAACCAGCCGTTCCAAAATCTCCTGCCACCACTTTGTTGGTGCCATCAAAAACTTTCTAAACCATAAATGAAAGAACAAACGGTAGTGCTGCTCTCCAGATATAAGGCACTGCTCCGTATCTTTGAACACTTGATTTTTTTAACTAATAACTGTGTCAAAAGCCTCAAAAAACCCTGAAATTAATTTTCCAGCTTTACTGTCACCAGCCAGAAGTAAAATTCTTAATTTGCCTGTTAGCTGATTGCTGTTAAATTTTAAATATATTTTTTAAAAAACAGTTGGACTTCCATCATTATAAAGTACATAAAGTTTTCAAAAAAAAAGGAGCAATTTGCTTTTCATTGTATTACTGAATACCTGAGGTAGTTGAGTAAAAATGCACGTTTAATACTCCTGCCAACACCGTTCAGCACTTCCCTTAGGTTACTCATGTTACTGTTAGGTAAAAATAAAACTGAGAACAGTTTTTCTATGCTAATGGCTTAACATTTAAGTTCCTGTGATAATTATTCTGATCCAATTTTAACAACTGGATTTAGGAGCAATCTATTTGATGAATTTAGTGAAAGCATCATTAAGCCAATTTCTGGCATTATGGGGGAATATTAAGAAGAATTAGAATATCTGTTATACTGTGAGACTACAACAAAGGGAAGTACAGAGCTCTTCTCTTTCCCTCCCTCCCCCACCCATTTTTTGTGTATTGGTTTTACAGCTGGGTGTCATACATTTCAGAGAGCATAAGGTATACATTCTCACAGAGACAGGAGTTCAAAAGTTGCCTGGTCCTCAGAAACAACTGGCTAGGTAAAAACTTGTGCATGTGATTCTGGATAGGGGGTCAGCGCCTGTCTTTGGTTAAGCAATCTGTCTTTGGTTTGGCATCTGCCTCTGTGGTGGGCTGTTTCCTGAGCCTTTACTTCCGTCTTGACTGAGGTGGTCCACTTTGCAGAGCCTTCTGTTGTTGGTGCTGCTTTACCTGAGTCACAATTTCCTGAATTTTTCTCTGGGCAACCTGGCAAGCATAGAAGTGACCAGTTATTTTGACAACCACTTGGTCATTCTCATCAGGTGTCTGGTCACGAGGGACAACAAACTCCTGCACTTGACAAATTCTGAAGTTCACTCACCGTTTTGCCTCCTTTTCCAATAACTCTGCCAGCAGCAAAGGATGGCACTCTGATATGAGCTTCAAGTTTCACCTCTTCTTTAGGACTAACAAAGTTTTCTTCTTTCATTTTTCCATAATTCTTCCCTGAGCCTTGAAGTGAGCCTCTGGTGGTCCAGTGACAATCACCATCCTCACTTTAGCATCTGGTGCTTCCGCTGGAGCAATCTTACTTGAAGCTCCAGCAAAGCGAGAAAGCTGCTTGATGTGCTGGCCCTGCTTGCCGATGATGGCAGATGATGATAGAGCCGGGATAAACAGATGAACAGCCTCCGTTTCTAATTGCTCAGACTGTGGGTAGGGAGGAGTCGTGGCTGAAGGGGACCCTGAGGTGGGAGGTGGCAACCCTGAAGTGGGTGGGAACAGACCCAAGGCGTTCAGATTTAATCCAGGAATTAAATGTGCTTGAAGATTCATAGAAGCAATATCATTTTCCTAAGACTCCCTGATTTTCTTCACGACCTCTTCCTCAGCTTTGGCACACGTCTCAACATTGCCTTTAACTGTAACGGTGTGTTCTGGATTATACAGCGTCAATTCCTGCAATGGAGGTACCGCGATTTTAGTGTCTGTGTCTTGCTCAATTTTTTTCAGATTTCTTCCTTCTTTACCAATAAGACGACCAACAAATTTATTATGAGCTAAAACCTTCAAGGGGATCTCTTCTGTGAATTTTATGTCTTGAGCTTCCTTATGCATAATCTCCAGAAGAGACTTACAAGCCGCAGAGGTGCCTTCAGGAGTCGAGAGGATAGTAATGGACTTCTCAGCAGCCCCTGCATTTTCTTCACGGTGGACATCGATTTTAGACTGGGTCTGTTTGGCGATGTTCCGAATGGTGGCACCTTGTTTTCCTAGATGGCTCTAACAAATTGGGTGGGAACCAGCAGGCGCAGAGGCAAATCACATGGTTTCTGCTTGGACACGGATCCTGGAGACCCCTGCCTTGAGGAGCCCCTCTGCCCAAGCCCCCGGCGACCTCGGGGCTGCAGCAAGGGGTTTTGCTGGGAGGCCATTTCATCAGGGATATAGGCTACTTTCAAGGTGAAATTCTCTAACTGAAATCCATTCAGTTTGTCTGGTGCTTGTCTAGCGCTTGTCTAGCTCAGTCCTTACTGGAATAGGTTACATTTACAACTGCAGTTTCCGAGTCAGTGTTCACTTGCTCACAGCTCTCCACCACTCCATACTGGACTAGTCAACTATCCCGCACCTCCCACTGTGAGTGAGGCGGGATATTTCGTATCTGAAGTTTCCGAATCCTTTGCCTTTTTTGGGACCGAGTGCTCAACTTCTATGGGTTTCCCGTGCAGTTCTATTTTACCTGAAAGGGCCTCGATGGCCTTGAGGGCCCAGCTCTCATCTGGGCAGTCCACAAACGCGTAGCCAGTCTTCACCAGGAAGGGTCCCGACACCGGGATCTTGCCATCCTTGAAGATACTTTCTAGGTCCGAGGGGGCAGCGTTCTCGATGAGGTTTCTGATATACAGTTTATTCATTGTGAAAAGTGGTTGTTTAAAAAAAAAATTAATGAGAAAAACGGAAATTAAAACCACCCACGGTGATGGATGGATCCAGCTGGTTTTGTTCCCCTAGTCTTCTCGCCTTTAAAATACACAAACACAATAAGAACCAAGCGCAAGAATGAGGAGCAAAAAATCAGATGCGAGGCTTGTTTTTCCTTGTCTAGATATGTTTTAAAAGAGAAAGAAAAGAAAAAGCCTAGCTACAACCCAAACGCATCCACCAGTCTTGAATTGAGCTAACTTTTCAGTCATTTTTTAACCATAATGCTCATCTACCAAGCAATACAGGGGAACTCGTGTTTATCACCTATGTTATAATTTTATTACCTGCAGAATGCTTATTCGTATATGGATGTCAATGGCTACATGTATTGATTAAAACTCCCTTCCCAATTATGTTACTATGGGAACAGATGGAAACATTTCAAATGTTAATTACCTTTTGACACACCTGGGTCACATTAGCAGTCACTTTGCATGGGAGGGGTGCTCGCTTTGTTTGGATTGGCATTCTGCCTCCTACACGGGGTTCAGTTAACATTAGCTGAGACTATTTTTTAATTCAAAGAATATGCATGTTGTCTTCATTATTAAGCCTAGAACATAATTTTCTCAGGTTGCCACATCAATCAGATAGAGATATCGTGTAGTTTATAATCAAAGCTAAGGCAGCTCAACAGTGTGTTACATCTAAGAGGCTGACATATAGGAGAGATGTCATTTCCTTCTTAGTCTGCATCATTAAAAAGATCTTTTTTTCTTCTGAAGTCTTTCTCTTGGTTGCTCAACATTTCTTCACAGAAGGAATATGAAGGAAATAAAGTGATACATAGCAGGTGAAATCACAGAAGCAGGATTTTGTTTAGAAGAATGCAAGGCTGCATTGACTGTGATTACAATTCAGAAGAGCTGCAGCTGCCAATGTCCTTTCTGCAATTCACTAACCTTATATGTACCTTTCTACTTTAAGGGATTTTTTCCACTCAAGAAAAAAGCAAAAGGAGAATGGAAAAAATTATAGAAATATGAAATGGGACTTAAAATGAAATAGAATAATTGGCATATTTTTCTCAGGTAACATATTTTATGAGACAATTTCAATTCTTCCAGCTGCTGTCTTCAGAAGAGCTTAAATCTAATTCTGGATATTATTTTCATTTAAAAGAAGATATTGGCTCACACTTCTTGCAGAAAGCTAAGGAGCCAGAACTTGACTTCGTATAACAGAGGTGAGACTTATATCTGGAAAAGAACAATTCTTCCCCCAAATTAGGACAAGTTCAGCAATATCCTAAATCACAGTGATTTTAAATACTCCTCATGCTTATAAGAGATTTTAAAATAAAACAGCAATCTATGAGGTGTTGATAACACGCAGTATGTAGCCAAGGTGACCCAAGGTGAGTGTCTCCTTCTAGATGCATCTGCAGGTAGTTAGCATTCACCACCCACACACACCTGGCCCAACAAGAAAACGGACCAGGCATGCACGTGCTGCTGATGAAATGCAGCCTGGTTTGCTCCAGGGCACATGTTTTCTAAAACACATGCGTAACTGATAGACTTAGCGACTGACTAGGTGTGAACATAATATAAAAGTTGCATTAGTCATGAGCCAATTTCTCTGATGCACTCACATTTTAAGTCACTGTGTAACAGCAGGTCTGTGCTACAACACAAAGGACTGTGACACAGGTGAACACAGCAAGACACTGGGAACACACTTGGATGCCCATCAGCCCCGTGTTTCTTCTGCTGGTCCTGTCTGGCCATGTGTTTGGGTTTGAAAGTGTCCAGATTGCCTGGTTCTTCTGATCTTCATGCAAAAGAAACAAGCACATGATGGTGACCTGGAACACTCCTCGCTGGCATCACTGCATTCTTGCAAAGCCTGTAACTGTCCTGTCTCCATTCTGGGCTCCAAGGCTCAGCCCTCTGATCTTTCCTGACCTGTCCTTCCCCTAGCCTGCCTTCCTTTTTTTCCTTATTACAGTAAAGTTCTGTACGTACTGCAGCATATTCCATTTATTGGGAATTGAATATATTTCTTCTATGCCAGGATTTAAAATTAGGATTGTTGTTATTGTGGTTTGTACTCTGGTTACAGAATTTCTAAGGTTTGGGTGTTCTATGCCAGCACCATATTTTCAAAAAGCCTTGCTCTCTGCAGTGGGTGATTTTGCAAAGTGCAAACTTCTCAGGTACTTTCTTCTGAGCTCCAGGTCCCCATATCCAACATCTACTCAACATCTTATTCTGAGATGTTCACCTCAAACATGTCAGAATCAACATGTCAACATGTCAATACCTCTTGCAGGATTTCGTAACTCCACAGATGGTATCTGTCCAATTGTGCAAGCCGAGAGCAAGGCGCCAGCTGGGACGTTTCCCATACCCAATCTATCATCATGTCCCATTAAATTTTACCAGTAGTGTTTCTCTAATGTGTCCATTTCTCTTTGTCTCTGCTGCCACCTTCATCTTACACCTGGATCACTACAGCAGCCTCCTCCCCGTCCACAGCAGTCTATGAAACACTAATCTGAGCAGATCACCACCCTCTGCACAAACCCTTAGGAAACTGAAGAAAATTCGCTCGACTTGGTAAAGGCAACATTACAAAAACATCCAGTAAATATCACACTCAGTGGAGAAACTTTAAAATTAGAAACAAAGATGCCCATTAACATCACAACTGCTTAGCATGGTACTAAAGGTCCTTACAGACAAAGAAGAAGGAAGAAGCAAGAAGGAAAGTCAGAAAACAAAATAAATTAGTGGTATAAGATTTGGAAGGAAGATAAAAAACATCCTGATTGGCAGATGACACAATCCTAGACATAGACACTCCAACAGAATAGAAACTATTAAAACTAACGAGAGTTCAGTGATGTTGATGGATTTACAGTGGGCTTAAAAATTAATAGCAATTCTCTTCACCTACTGATACAGACTGAATGTTTGTGTCTCCCCTAACTCTTATGTTGAAATCTAATCCCAAGTGTGATGGTATTTGGAGTGGGGGTCTGGGAGGTGATTAGGTCATGAGAGCAAAGCCCTCATGAATGTGATTATAAAAGAGACCTTATGAAAGAGACTCTAGAGAGACCCCTCACCCCTTCCACCATGTGAGGACTTGGCAAGAAGGCACTGTCTGTGAACCAGGGAGCAAGTGTCCACCAGACACTGGATCTGTGGGTTCCTCGATCTTGGACTTCCAGCCTCCAGAACTGTGAGAAACGAATTTCTGTTGTTTATAAGCCACTCTGTTTATCGTTTTCCTTACAGCATCCCAAATGGACTAACATACCTGCAATAACCAATTACAGTTTTTATTAAACTTACGTGGTGAAATTTTATCAAATACCTCTCTGTACCAATTGAGAGGACCACATGGCTCATGTTGTTATCAACAAGAAAAGATAGGCAACCCAACCCAAAAAACAGGCAAGGAATGAAAACAGTTCACAGCAAGAGAAATTTAAATGACTGGCAAGTATGTGAAGAGTTCCTCAACTCAGTAAATGTAACCAGAAGAAATAAAATGAGATGACACTTCAAGCCATCATATTTATAAAATGTAAAGGTACCATACAACCAAGAGTTGGTGAGCGTGGGAAGATATGGGGCCTCCTGGAATTCTTCTGGGAGCGTCCCCTGCTGTGACTGTGTGGAGGACACTCAAGCAGTCATGAAGATGAAGAACGAGTATCATCTGTGTTCTTTCCATCCCATGCTGCATAGCCTGGAGACCCCAGACCCCCAGCCCTCCACAACTGGATGGGTACCCAGGCAAGGGGACAGCTACTTAGGCAGGCTTTACGCACAGTACCCAGGGGGAAGTAAAGCCCCGTGCCAACTGTCTGTGCAAAATGAAATATCACACGCACAGCCTGTTACTGTGTATCTTAAAGGATACATTCATATCTAAGAATATAGAGAGGGTGGGATCGGGAGGAAAAGTAAAATAGTATTAAACAAGAAGAGTCTTATTTTGAACAGTTGTGCTAGAGTTCCTTGAATAGTAGTAACAAAACTCTGCATAGGAAGTTTTTGAAAAACATTAAAAGTAAATGGTCTTCAGATTTATTGGTGGAAGGGTGACAGCCATTCAAATGGATAAGTTCAATTTAGGAGTGAATATTACTCAAAATAGAACAAAGTCCAACATACCTATAATTAGTGTGCAGGAAGAAGAAAAGTACCCAGCAAACTTGAGAGTAAAGGCTGATCAGAGAAGAGAGTTAGCAGGCAAAGGAAGAGAAAACCAGCGTCTGCTAGATGCCTCCCTTGTGGCAGCACTGGACGGATAACCCTTTGTGCAATGCGGGGTTGCCGGGAAGGGGGCAGCTCCGCTCTCTGTGCAGATGGATGGCAGCCTTGCAGCCAGGCAGCCTGCAGAGCAGAGCCGGGTTAGAACACAGTTCCGTCTCACCCACATGGTTAGGGAGTTCCAACCGTGTGGCAGGGAGACTTTCAGGAATAAGTGAAGGTCGGTTTCCAAAGTGCAGCATGATTCTTAGTAAGCAAATATTGTTAATTCATTACAAAGGTAAATAGAAACAGTTTCAATGGAGCAGTGAGGAACAAAACCAGGTGACTGGGTGGTGGGGAAGTGGCAGAGGAATGAAAATGGCTTATAAATTAAGGATAGTGAATATCTGGGCACGTTTAAAGTTATGGATGACAGTAATGGAAGGACTGCAGAATGAAGGCCAAGGGTCATTATAAAGGAGGAGGTCCAGACAGGTACACCTGGATCAGATTGGGAGGTGACTAAAAAAGTGACCTGAAGTATATAAATATATTACCTTAATTATGGGGATCATTATTACTTATCTTCAGAGAGTAATCTCTCTCTCCCTCTCTCTCTCTCTCTCTCTCTCTCTCTCTCTCCCTCTCTCTCTCTCTCTCTCTTTCTTTTTTTTTCAGGGTCTTACTTTGTTGCCCAGGCTGAAGTACAGTGGTGCAATCCTGGCTCCCAGGCTGGTGGCCTTGACCTCCCAGGCTCAAGCGATCTTCCCGCCTCAGCCTCCAGAGTAGCTGGAACTACAGGTGTACACTACCATGCCCAGATAATTTTTGTATATTTTATAGAGACAGGGTCTCACTATGTTGCCTAGGCTGGTCTTGAACTGCTGGCCTTAAGTATTACCGGCCTCAGCCTCCCAAAGTGCTGAGATTACAGGCATGAGCCACCACAACTGGCCTGAGAATAATTTCTTTTGCTAATATTGTACAAGCACAGAAAAAAGGAAAATATTTTCTGGTAGAATTAAATCTATATACATACACTTATTTACCAAAATATTTGTGTTTTTATTGGATCTAGAAAAAAACCTGATTTAATTCAATATATTTTTTGTCACTATGTATTAATTCTGTTGGAAACATAATAGGATTGAGCTTGATGTCAAATAACAGAATGAAATCACTTTTTTTGCATAAAGGAACACAAAACTATTGACCACTGTTCACAAGTATTTACAATAAAGTAAACATTATACAGTTGGATAACATTCTGATTACTGCAAAGTGGTTTTTCCTGGCTTTTGAAATCACTTTTAAGAATAGTTAACTTGGATTTGACACAGAAAAATCTCAACTCTCAAAAAGCTAAGCCACACCAAAGAAACTGATTTATCAGGATGTTGAAAACATTTAGGATGTTAAAAATAATTTCAGTGTAAACAAAAATGCTTTCTTCCTTGCAACTTCCATTCCTCCTGCTTGGGACCCTGGCAAAAGCTAAGAAGTTAGAAGACATTCCAAGACATTTTGCAGGCCCTGAGAAGGTACTTACACACCCGCTGAGAGTTCTCGTCACCAGGCAGTGCACACTGCTAAACAGGCCTTTACCAGTAGGCCTTTACTAGTACTATTTACAGTTACAATAAATAACTTTCTCTAAAGTTTTACCACAGTGACTTCCTTCTCATACAATTGAACTTGCTCACACAAGTGTAATTATATTTTTGAAATACATACTTCTGAACTGAAGTCTCCACCATTAATTTTCATGGGCAATACATGATAAAATAAATGCATTGTACCAAATTGCAATGTATTAATTTCTGTGGAGTAAGTGAAGCCAGTCATGTAGACAACTGGGAGAGATATGAAATAGAAGTGACACACTGCTCCGTGTTGATATTCAAAGTAGAGAAACAAGGAAGTGGTGTGAGCCACAAGCTGCGAGCCTGCAGTGGGGTTCCATACACATTCCCCCAGCCAGGTACTATTGGCTTGTTTTAGCACACCCCTTATCCGGGTTGTGCCTCAGTTTCCTCCTCCTTAAAGCGGCACTGAAGTTCATCTCACCTCTGCTTCCCTCACCGGTTGTCATAAAGATGTAACAAGATAACGGATGTGGGGTGCTTGTTAAGCTGGGCACGCATGTAGAAAATCATTAACTTTATTAATGGAGGAATAAGAACAATAGTTCCAGAAGTCAGAAATAAAGACACAACATATCCTTAAAAATAAACACATGGGCTGAGTGAGGTGGCTCACGCCTGTCATCCCGGCACTTTGGGTGGCCGAGGCAGGAGGATTGCTGGAACCCAGGCGTTGGAGGCTAGCCCGTGCAAAATAGTGACATTCCATCTGTACCAAAATAAATAAATAAATAAACACATGACCAAAAAGAAAAAACTAGTTGATGGCTTCAATTTATCCTAATCTTAAATCACATTGTTGTTCTTTACATCATCTTTTTTCTTCATAAAATCAGACTCTCAAAGGAAATTGTTCAAGATCCTGATGTGCAGATGGGTTAAGAGGATTAGTAAATGTCAAATAACAAAATACAAAGAAGAAAGGGATGAAATTAAGTCCTGGCACATTCCTCAGTTAGTTGTATTTCCTCTTTCTGGCCCAGACATCTCCTGGATTTATAGGTGCGTAAATGTTCCTTCTCGTCACCAGGACAGCTTTAACTACCATCAAGAAGTATTTTTCAAATAAACACTTCAGTCTCTGTGTCTGAAGTGTTTATTTGACTGATCACAACTGAGAACAAATTAGGGGTTGACAGGGTCCTATTGTGGGCAGAACAACCATGATTTTCTAAATGGAAGCACATCTTTAAAACTGTAAGAGGGTTTCAGTTTTCATGTATGCCATATTCTATTATCGAACCAGAATCTTCACTCTAAAGTACTGTTCAAAATCCTGATGGAATAATAATCAAATTGATGCAACTTAAGTTTAATCCTGTTTACTTCTTAAATTATCACACAATGTCTTTTTTCCCTATCCTTACAAATCTCATGGTTTACCATTGTAAATATATGTGTATGTCAATTTAAAAAAATACAGTGAAATCCCTGAACATCTGAAAGATTCCATTCAATTTTGCTGTTCTTATTAGAACTTGTTTCAAATCTGGAGTATTCAAAGTAACACTTGAGTCATAATCTCTACAGCATGCTTTAGCCTTTAATCAGTTATATCTGACAGATCATCCTCAAACACTGCTCTCAGCACCCTGATGTCCTCCCAGCACAATGTACTTTGTTCCGTACTCTTCAGTATATTTTTTTGCAAAATAATAAGTATAGATGCATGCACGAGTGCATGTATGTATGTGTATGTGTGTGTATGTGTATAGTGTTTGTGGGATATATGTGTATGGGATGTGTTGTGTGAGTGTGTATGTGTGTGTGTGGTGTGTGTGTTATGTGTGGTGTGTATGTGTGTTTCCATTGTGTGTCTGTGTGTGTGTCTATGTCATCAAATACTATCTCTTTTGATTACATCCAGGAGGTACATGTGTTATACATCCTTCTTCTCTTCCAGGAAGATGAACTAGGCATGTATTTCCCTATTCTTCCCACTAAGTACAATT
This sequence comes from Pongo abelii, assembly GCF_028885655.2. Classification (NCBI taxonomy): domain Eukaryota; kingdom Metazoa; phylum Chordata; class Mammalia; order Primates; family Hominidae; genus Pongo; species Pongo abelii. The sequence continues at coordinate 168,713,246 of NC_071990.2, forward strand.
GGAATTCCATCTTCATGGAAGATGACTCTGACAGGTGGAGAGAAGAAGGCAGGATGGCTAAGGGCCTCAGGACTTGAGGAACGACCTGGTGGAGAATTCCCTGGGTTTTCTTTTGCCTCATGTGTACTAGACCTGGAGCCGAATAAATCAGCAACCCAGGAATTCCAGCACAGACAAAATAAAATCCCAACAAAAGCCTCTAGCCACAGGACCAGGGAAGGGGCAGAAAACTCTTAGATGATAACTGCTCTACTTTAGCCAAACGACACAGAAAAACCTTGGCCCCACCTTCACCCATGCCAGTAAAGGCTGTGTGGGTGGCCTAGAATTCCACCCTCATTAGTCTGTAAGGAGGTGCCCCAACATCCCCCCAGGGGTGGTGTCCACTGGTGGTGGTGGACAGTGAGGACTCTGACCACTGCCCACAGGTAACAAGGCCATAACTCTTCTTGGGATTAGTGGAGGCCACACAGGGAGCTGGAGCCTCCACCCCTACCAAGCAGGAATAGCCCCACAACTTCCTTCATTGCAGTAATGAGGTGGCACCCCCATTTCCTAGGTTGGAGTCACGTGAGACCCAGTCTGTTAAAATAGAAAGCTTATATAAGATCCAGAGTCTCATAACATAGTTCCCCAAAAGTCTAGGTTTCAATTTAAAAAAAAATCACTAATTACACAAAGAACCAGGAAGATCTCAAACAGAAAAAAAAAGATGCCAAACCAAGATGACAGAATGTTAGATTTATCTGACAAAGATTTCAAAGCAGCCATGATAAAAATGCTTCAACAAACAATCACAAACCAGCCTAAAACCAATGGAGAAACAGAGCCTCAGCTAAGGAATGGGAGATATAAAGAAGGACCAAATGGAAGTTTTGGATATGAAAAATACAAAACCAAAATGAAAAGTTCACAGACTGGGCTTAATAGCAGAGTTGAGGGAACAGAGGAAAGAAAGAGTGAAATGAAGGATGAAACAACAGACGCTCTCACCTCAAAACCCAGAGAAATAAGAGCAGCATAAACCCAAAGCAAGCATAAGAAAGATCATAAATAAATAAAAGGAAATGAAGAAAGAAAGAGAGAAAGAGATAGAGCAGAAATCCATGAAACTAAAAACAAAAACAACAGAAAAAACCCGTTAAACAATGAGCTGATTAAAAAAAAACACGACCAATAAAACTGATAAATCTCTTGCAAGACTGATAGAGAGAGAGAGAGAAGAGACACTAGTTCATAAACTACCAGTATCAGGAATGAAACAGAGAATCACTACAGATCCTGCAGACTTGGCAAGGATAATAAGGGCGCACTACGAACGCCTCTACACACAGATTTGATAAATCAGACAGAATGTACGTAGGGATGCCCACCCTGCTGGTGCAGCCTGCTCAGGAGTGGCTGGACCTAGGTAAGAGGTCCACACGGGTTTCAGAAAGAGGCTCAGGGTCACTGGGGGAAGAAATTCTGGCATCCCAGGTACCTGGAGAATGTTTTTGGAGGGAAGGGTGCGAACTGTGCACAGGCACATCACCTGACCTTCACAGACTCACATTCTGTGGCGAGGGCAAGGCCAGCAGCAGGCAGAAGTCGTCTCAAATGCTCAGGGTCAGGGCAGGGGCCCCTCTGGTCCAGCTCTAAACACTGTGCTGAGTACAGATGGTTTTTTTCTTGCCATTGCCAATGAGATAACACTCATCAAAACAGAGGACGACTAAGGATCTGGAGTCAAGAGTTAACAGCCTTCAGGAAGGCTTAGCAGGCTTTGCAGCTATTCCTTTCATTATCTAACAAGTATCTGTGAGGGTTCCTGCTATAACTCAGCATCTGGGCCAACCATGCAGTGTGGGGTTAGAAAGAGACGCATGGACGGGCTGTGGCAGCCTGGGGAGAGTATAGTGCACCTGCAGAAGTAGTGTGAGCCTCTCATGCCATGATGAGGTCACAGCTCCCCTGCACTATCTCTTGATGTGTGATGTCCCACCGAGGCCCACAGGTGGGCGGTATCCCTCGATGTCTGGAGCACACACTGAGGTCACAGGGTTCTGCCTTCCTGGCGCCCCCTTCTAGATGTTGCCACGTGGTCAATGAATAAGCAGACAGCACCCGAGTAGCTGCTGAAACACAGCGTCTATCCCGAGCTTTCTCTTCCTTAGCGCTACTTGCTCAACACTGCCTGTGCCTCATGTCTTGCTCCTTTCTCCCCTGAGTGGGAGCACAGGGAGAGCACTCTGTGAAGCTCTGGGTTCCTGACAGCCTCATTAGAAATGAAGCCAAAAAGCGCAGGCACAGATCAGGAGAACAGGGTTATGTGACCCCTGGAAATGACACGTCTGTCCCTGGGGGTGGCGTCCTTCCCCACGCTCCTTCCCAAGGTCAGTTTCTGACGAGCTTCCATCACCTCCTCTGCCAGGCCACCTGTGCCTTCCCATCGCAGAGCTCTGCCCCATTCCCCAGACCACAACTCACTTTCTCTCTTTTCAGGGAGGAGGAAACCCAGCTCCAGGGTGACCCACAGCCACTTGGATCTCTGTGTATCAGAAGACCGGCGCCAGGCCCACAGCCGGGTTTTCACACCTGAGGAGGTGGGAGGGGTTTTTGTTTTGTTTTGTTTTAATAAAGTCATGCTTGATTAAATAAAATGAGAGGAAAGTAAATTTAAGGAATTGTGAGGGAGAAGAAAGAGCAGATTGTTATGAACAGTTGGTGGGATATCTATGCAGATAGTGCACGAAAATTATAGGACACAGCTACTGATTTTTTCTCTGTTCTCTTTTTAAAGGACCAGTGCGTAGATATCTGGGTCACAGTCCTGGGGAGAAATACAAAAACATTCATGCATGATATGGAGGGAAAATAAAGAATAGAAATATCCATGACTGGCTGAAAACACGTGAAGAACAAACACAGATGCACGATTTATGTGTCCTGGAAGCAAAACCATTCCTTGCCTCATGCAGCCATTTATTCAGCTTTATTATTCTAGCAAGTAAAAAACATAAAACTGAGCTTTGTGAAATATCTGGAGGGAAGCAGAGGAGGAAAGTGCTGCCTGTGATGTCCTGGGGTCAGCACCGGCCATGTTATCTGCAGAGGCGACTGGGGTCATGGTGTGAAGTTCCATCGTGGAGGAGGCTGACAGGCTTGTTAGTGCACCCCTCATAGTCAGCGGCCACCACACCCTGTCACCCACATTAACCTATCGCCGCCACTATCACCCAGTTCCAAGTCCCAGTGCTTCATACCTCAGCTTCCACAATGGCCTCCCCAATCCCACTTTTCCCTATGGGTTTATGCCAAGAGCCCAGCTGGGTTAGGCTTCCCCACACCCTGTTCCAACCATGTCCATCTCCCGGCCAGCCATCAGTGATGAATTATTCCTTCCTGTGACTTCGAGCCTAATCCCAGCCCACAGGGTATCAGGCAGGGTTATCCCCAGCACACTGTGGGGATGGGAAGAGCTGCAGGCAAGTGTTCTTTCTGTGCTGCTGCCTTGAAACACAGAACATATTCTCACACAGAGACAACAGCTTGAATTGTGCTTGGGTTCTCATGAGAAACACAGAAAAGGCATTCGACTCAGAGCTGAGCCCTGGTGCTCTTGTTTCGGGTCCTGGGAAGAGACAGCTGTGAGATGGAGGCAGTAGGAGGTGAAAGAAAATAGTTTATTTACTGGTTCCTTATGGCTGAATTGTGTACCCTCAAAAAGATGTGTTGATGTCCTAACCTCTGGAACTGTGAATGTGATGTGACCTTATTTGGAAATAGGGTATTTGCCAATATTAACAAATTAAGACAAGGTCATTGGGGTGAGCCCTAACTGTGCCCGACCGGTGTCCCTAAAGGAAGAGAGACAGAGACTCACAGAGGGAAGACAGCCACCTGGAGACAGAGGCAGAAGCAGGGCGATGCGTCCACAAGCCAAGGAGCACCCGAACCGCCCGAAGCACCAGAAGCAAAGAAAAGGGCCTGGAACAGGCTGTCCCTCCCCGCCTCAGCAGGAGCCCACCCTGCCACACCTCCAACTTGGACGTCCAGCCTCTGGATGGGAGAGAACAGAGTCCCTTGCTTGGCCACGCAGTTTGTGGAACTTTGTTTACCGCAGCCACAGGAAACCAATACCAGGTCCCAGGCAAATTTTTGTCAAAAATGCAAGCTGGCTTTGGCAGCCTGTGCTGGGCCTGTATTCTGGTCTGTTCTGCCTGCTGTAGGCCAGGCCTCAGGCTGTACTGGGCACCCTCCCTTCCCCTCCGGCCTGTGCTCCTTCTTCAGCTTGCCCTGAGGAAACTGCTTCTCCAAACACCAACCCACCCAAAGCAGGGGGCTGAGGAGCAAGCCTCACCAAAGCCTTCTGCCTTGCAGACGTGAGAAAGGAAAGGCAGTGGAGAGTGGGCCGGCGGAGCACTGGAAGGCCCCAGAGACTGCAGAGCACCTCTCCAGGCAGCCCAAGGCAGGGAAGCAAGCCCAGCACAGCCCCTCCTGGTGGCTTCCCTCCAACTTGGCTGGGTCAGTTAGTGACTCCGCTGCAGAAGGAACTGCGTCTTCAACCGCAGTGCCCATGGGAGGCATGGATAGTAGCTGCCACCATAGAACCTGGGCCTTCTCCCTGCTTGGGGCACCTGAATTAGTCCAACCAGGCTTCCTGTCAGCTGCCTCTTAAAAAGGAGTGAACTTATCCAGGAGACGAAATTGTGGGGATAGCCAAAAAATGCTGGGTGAGAAGAGGAATGAGAGACAGCTTATCCTAGCAAATACTAAAATACGATATTAATAATAACACAAAAAGGCAAATTAATGGAACAGAAAAATCCAACAACAGATGCAAGCACAGCCGTGCATCACTTAACAACGGGGAAACATTCTGAGAAAGGCGTCATTAGGTGATTTTGTTGTTGTGGGAACATGACAGAGTGCCCTGGCACACACCGAGGCTGTCTGGTGTAGCCCATGGCTCCTAGGCCAGAGCCTGCACACACACGGCTGCACTGAACACTGGAGGCAGCTGCAGCACCCTGGTCGGGTATCCAAACATAGAAAAGCTGGGCCAGGCGTGGTAGCTCACGCCTGTAATCCCAGCACTTTGGGAGGCCGAGGCAGGTGGGTCATCTGAGGTCAGGAGTTCAAGACCAGCCCGGGCAACATGGTGAAAACTAAAAATACAAAAATTAGCTGGGCATGGTGACGCATGCCTGTAATCCCAGCTACTCGGGAGGCTGAGGCAAAAGAATTGCTTGAGCACTGGAGGTGGAGTTTGCAGTGAGCCGAGATTGTACCACTGCACTCCAGCCTGGTTGACAGAGCGAGACTCCATCAAAAAAAAAAAAAAAAAAAAAAAAAAGAAAGAAAGAAAGAAAAGCTGTAAGTCCTCACTTCAAGTCATTGTAAGGCTTTGGAAACAGACTTGAAGCAAAATGACATATAACTAAACCAGTTTTATCACAGGTTAATTGATGTCAACAACAGATAAATTCCTGCAGCATATTTCAAGTCAAAAACCATCACCAAGCCTCTAAATAAAGACCAAACCACTTCTAATATTGAACATGGAAATAAATGTAAGCTATGCGGACATTTAAGAAAAACAGAAAAACAAATAGGACAATGACTTCCCACCGACTCCAGGCCAGGGTCTTTCGTCCCTGGAGCCTGTCCCGGCAGCTCAGCCTGTCCTGCAAGGCAGCCCCTATCCTGGCCAGGACACCATCCCAGCGGGCATCAATTCTTTTTCACATCAACACTGTATCAAAATGGCATTGAATGAAATGATGTCATTTGAGGACCTGCTGCACAGGTAAAATACCATATTATACTCTTATGGGACCACCTTCAGATGTGCAGTCTGCTGGCGACCAAAACGTCCTTCTGCACTGCACGGCTGCACATCTAAGAGGTTAAGACATCGTGATTTGTGAAGTCAGAATGGAAAAGGGGGGTTATAATAACAAATTATTCGTTTGAAAAAAATAGTTAAATCCCTCATTATCCCTCACAACCCAAAATGTCAGAAAAGACAAAAGCAAACGTGTGAAAATTTAACACTGAAGTACTAGAATAAAGTAAGGGTGATCATTTATGCCATCTTTTGATGGATACAATTTTTCCAAGTGTAAAGCATGACTAAATTTAAAACTTTCAGATGTCAAAACACTGTAACCGAAATTTAAATAAACTGCAAAAAAAAGGTTTTGCGACATGCATGCAAAGCATCAGTGCTCCACATACAGAACTCACACAAATGAGGAAGAGAACAAGGACCCTGCTCATGGCTGTGCGGGAGGATCCGGAGCCAGAGGGAGCAGGGAATGAGGATGGAGAACGGGCTGCTGGGACACACGTGGGAGGGAGATCAGGACACAGGCTGCGAGTGGAGGCCACGCGCTCACCTCTGCAACAGAGGGAAGGAGGTGGAGTGTGTCTGTAGGCAACTGGCAGGTAAGGAAGAGGAGTCCGGGATCATCTGAGGCTCAGGTTTTGCAAGGGGGTGGAGGCATCGCCATTGCTGGGAACAAGGAGCGGAGCCTTGCAAAGAGGTTTCCAAAAAACAGTGAACATCTGGGATCATTGCTGTGTATTCCCCTCAACAGAGAGCTGCAGAATGGCCCAGGTGCGCTGTAGGAGAAGGAAGAGAACAGGAACCAAAGACCAGCCACAGCCTGGAGGAATGGTTGCCAAAGAGGCTGATGCTGGGCGCACACTGGCACCAGGAGTCTCTCCCAGCTCTGCTCTGCCACCCTGAGAATGGGAAGGCCAGGGAATTTTGCAGGCGGGAGCCAGGTGAGGAGAGCTGGGGTTCCAAGGAAACTGGGACGTTAACAGGGAAGAGCTCAGCAGACCACTGGCAGTGATAGATCCCGCCGGTGAAGTTGGAGCAGCGTGGGGTCAGAAGGGAGTGGGGTACACAGCACACGCTCCATCCAGGGCGAGTTTTAGATTCCAGTGGTAGTGCATATCTCTCTAAGATCCAGAGTGCACCAGAAACACAGGTCAGCATGCTGAAGTGACCCAGAAATTTTACCAGGGGTGCCTCTCACAATTAACTGTACTTGAGGCAAACCCATTTGGTATAGATTTTTCGCTGATGATTGTTTTATTGATTTATTTGTCATTTTTCTTTTTTCTTCTTTTCTTTTTTTTTTTTTAAGAGGAGTTTTTGCTCTTGTTGCCCAGGCTGGAGTGCAATGGCACGATCTCAGCTAACTGCAACCTCCACCTCCTGGTTCAGGCGATTCTCCTGCGTCAGCCTCCCGCGTAGCTGGGATTACAGGCGCCCACTACCACGCCCAGCTAATTTTTGTATTTTTAGTAGAGACAGGTTTTGCCATGTTGGCCAGGCTAGCCTCAAACTCCTGACCTCAGGTGATCCACCCACCTCGGCCTCCCAAAGTGCTGGGATTACAGGCGTGAACCACTGCGCCCAGCCCTATTTGTCATTTTTCTATGAAGGCAAAAGCAACTGTGCACATTTACCTTCATTTCCCCTTAAGTAGCTTTCTGAGCTCCAGGCACAAAGGGAACTAGTGAAGGTCTTATCTAGCACAGGGCACCATGCAGACTGGCAGATAGCAGTTATCAGAGGCTGGCATGAGGGGAAGTTAGTCCCCGCAGTGCCGATTTAGGAAATAATGCTCAGCCTTATGTGAGGCTGTTTGAGTTTCCAAGGCACCCCTAAACTAACCCATCAGGAAGGCAGAAAAGGCTTTGGATATCATTTTCCCCTTAAAAAGACTAAGCATTCCATGTTCGTTTAAAGAAAAGTAATAGTTGTAAGGCCATATCAAAATCTAAACCAATACATATTGACTTTTTTATCATACAATAAAATGCAACTGTATCTGAAAATACAAGACACGAGTATTTGTACATTCTTTTTAAAGTGGTTAAAATAACTTGGCCCCAAAACATGAATTAATGAGGACGTGCACCCGAGAAAGTAGCACATACTTCAATACAGACGTATCTGTAAATCTCACCCACTGGTGTAAGACAGCTGCCCCGCACATGTGCACAGAGGTGACATAAGCTTGGCAGGACTTTCAGATCGGTTATGTCTCAATAACTGACCTTAACTTAATGAAAAGTGAGATCCCAGTATTTCTAAACACACCGAACAGCTCTTTTGCTTTTTCATAAACCTAGAGAGGGGTGGAACAGGCTAATTAGGTTAAAAGTCTAACCATTAGATTTTTTCTTATTTGTGTGTCTGTATACAAGCATATATGAGTAAGGATTAAAAAAATTAACATTTAAAGGTTTTTGACTTTGACAACAAGGCCAATATACTTGGCACCAGCTGGCAAACTTTTTCTCTACGTGTACAGGTAGCAAACATTTTTGGGGCCACACAACCTCTGTCACGCCTGCTCAACCCTGTCTTTACAGGGGAAACTGCCACAGACAACACATAAATGAATGTGCATGGCTGCGTTCTTAGAATGGTTATTGGACTTTGCTACCATTTAGTGAGCTCCTCTTATGTGCGTGGAATGCACTATTTATAAACTCTCAAGTTGGGAACATAACATTAATTACATTATTCATCTTCCAAGCTCACTACAAAGAATAGGTTTCCACAAATGCTTATTTATGGACATTGAGATTTGAATTTCATACAATTCTTATGCATCATGAAATCTTCTTTTGACTTTTTTCCAACTATTAAAATATGTAAAAATCATCCCTAACTCACATAGCCAGAATGTATGCAAGGTTTGATATCAATGAGAATTTTAAATGAATTTATGCTTGTTTGGAAAGACAAGTAACCTGCAATCCGTCCTTCTTCTCTGCCATTTTAACTGCCTTTGAACAACATATGTCTGTGACGATTTATCTATGAAAACACATCTATTTTGCATGGTCGTCTTAAACCCCACGATGGATACTCTGAAACTAACTCAGTGTTTGATCATGTATTATTAAATGTCAAAAGAATGATTAAATGAATGTATCTCCAACTCTACCCACTTATCATTAAAATGTTCATCAGTGGAGGGATAGTCAGTCTCACTAGTTTCAGATTGAAAGCCGACTACTTCCGGCTCAGGAACTGCAAGGGAGCAGGTTCATCAGTCTTGCATTGATCCCGACAAGCATCATCCTAGTCATGCTGATTAGAGTATATCTGGGAGATCTTATAAAGAATGTTCATATTATAATTTGCAAATGCTATGTGCCAACTTTCAACCACAGTTTCCAGAAGGAATTTCATGGCAAATTTCTGAAAGTGCGGCAGCTTTGAGATATGTGGGAGAAAGAAGTTAACTCTAAACCTTTAGCTGGCTTAAATTCCCAATTCGGAAATCTTCAAGCCCCAAAATACCCTGAGTGCTATTTCTTATAATTACTGTTAATAAGACTTTCACTTATGTAAGGATTCCTCATTGAAATAACTCAAGGCACACTTTTAAACAATAAAACATTGTAAAAGGGTCATCTTTGTATTAAATTCCTATTCCTATTTTATTTTAGGTAATAAGTATTCAAATTTTGGTGAACCCTATATACAACAATAACTACCATTTAGTGAGCTCCTCTTATGTGCTTGGAATGCACTATTTGTAAACTCATAAGTTAGGAACATCATATTAATTACATTATTCATCTTCCAAGCTCACTACAAAGAACAGGTTTCTAATCATTATAATAAATGGAGAAATATGTCACCTAAATAAAAGAATGGATGGATGATATTGAACACAGAATATCTGCAATGCACTTCTTTTCCCCAAAGGAACCCAGGAACCCAGATGAAAATCCAAGGCTGTCTGACTGCAGAAACGGAGCTGTCAGTCACCACCTAGAAATCTCTCCCCAAAAATAAAAGTGTAAGACAAAGAAAGGCATTATCAAAGAATCTAGGAAGTCCTTGTATGAGAAACTAGCACTAAATAATTCACTTTTTGAGATAGTTTGAGCATATTTCTAACTCTAAATAAAGGGAAATACTTGGTCATAAGAAAAATGACCTCTGTGTATTAAATGTCTAGTTTGTGCCTGGCATTTTACATTTATATCAAATCCTCATTATGGACAGAGTAGCCCATTCCAATCACCCTTATTTTACTTAGAAGGAAACTCTGGCACAGCGAGTTTGATTTGTGCAGAGTAGCAAGGCCACACCTGCCTAAGCTGCCACTAAATCACAGTGAGCTTAAAACCTCCCACGAAGCAGGAATGAGCTCCTGTGTTTAATCTCAGATAGTTGAGGAGAAGACGCTTTGAGAAGCTGCATGTTTAATACTAAAGGGTGATTTCACAGTTAAAAGTCATCTTACATACACTTCACAGGAAATGGAAATGACCACTAGTCTGTGTACCTTTTAACACCTAAGTTCACACAAGCAAGTGCTCCATCGTTACTTTACAAGGTGACTAATTTATCAACAATTTCATGAGGATCTCTGTTTGAAATCTGTTGCTCAGATTGGTGTGTCTAATGAAATGGTTTAACATCAAAACATCTATGGATAAGGACAAGTAACACAGGAGAGGTGGAAAGGCGGGGGAAATCGAGGGTGCGACTCAGGGTTCCTCCGCTTGGATGGGTTTCCTAAAATGACTGCAGTCTCCAACAAGAGAGGGAAAATACCGGAGAGGCAAAGCTACATCTGACAACACTTAGAATTCATCTGACGGCCAGGACCCGGGAGCACAGGCCTAGCCCAGACACTGGGTCCTGACGTGGCCATAGCCACGGCTGCAACCCCTCCATTGCCACATCCCTCCCTTGCCAGAGATTTTACCAGATGGTGCCTAGTAAAAGAATTTTAAAACTTCTATAAGATCAGCCTTTCCAAATGGCTCTTTCTTAACAGAAACTTTCTAGTTTCATGAACAAAATCACAGATGAACATACTAGAGCTTCGTAAAGCTAGGCAGCTTTCCGGGCAGTGCTGGGTGATCGCAGTGGATCTGCGTCTGGGTCCCTCCTTCTAAGGCTGAGCCTCGGGGATGGGAAAGATGCACAGCTGCTTCAGGAGCATTTCACCCAGTGGGCAGGAGGCAGAGTTAGCAGAGCTGGACTTTGACAGGAGCCCCCACCCCACCTTGCAACCTCACTCATCAGCTCAGCTGCTTCCCCCAGGAGGTGCCAGCTCAGAGGAGGAGCCGGTGCCAGCCTCGGCCCCAGATCCAGATCCTCTGAGTCAAAAATAGCCTGATTCCTATCATGCTTCCCCACCGGCAGGGATACCACCATTTGTGCAAAATATTTAGGTACACATTTCACACATATAGACTCATTAAAATAGTCCATTTTATTTGGAATGTCATAGTGGTGTAAATATAAATACAGTAGGAAAATATAATCAGAACCAAAATATAATCAGAATATAATACAATCAGAAGAATTAAAAATATAAGCAGAATAACTCAGTAGGTAAAAGCAATTTGCATTTTAGGAATTGGTGAAGAAAGTGGCGTGTGACTCAGAAGGTCCAACCATCCATCCTAAATTCCAGCCCTGTGTTCCAACCCCTGCATGATTCTGCCCCAATTCAAAACCATGCTGGAACGTGAGCTTGGAGACTGGAGATCCCACACGCAGAAGGAGAAGCTGAAGACACTTAAAGTGGAGCAGCGTTTTGTAAGGCCGGGCAGACACTCAACAAAGCAGGTGACAGAGATGAAAAAAAATGGAGGCGCCGCAGGGGGTGGGAGGCACGGAGGGCTCCCCTTATTTTATTGTATTTTCCCTCTTTCGGTTGTGAGGACAGTTCATCCTGGTTCTAAAATCACCGTGGCCTACGCCACGTGGAACCCACAGGGCCCGCAGCCACAGAGGCTGGGGTGGCACTTCCAAGACTGGTGGCTGCAATGGGAGTGGAATGTCCACCTGGCTTTGGGTCCGTGACCCTCACTAGCCTATCCCTGGAGTTCTGTAAAAAGAAGAGCCAGGACACCTTTCTGATGCGGCTGTCCGAGCTTGTTGTGGATGCAGAGCTGCTGAATTCTCCAATCCCATTCTCTGAAACGCTTGATACACGTGCTTCTCCACGTGAAGCAAATGCCTCCCTTTTTGAGATTCATCCTTCACTCTACTACTTAGACTTTACCTCCAATGACACTTCAGTTTCCATGAGCTTCAATCGCTGCATTTTCAGCCCGTTCCTTTCTGCATTTCTAGAGTAATTTCAGTTATTCTGCACAGCTCCCTCTCTGAGTCGACAGGACTCATCACAACTCGCAAGACACCACCGCCTCCAAGGTCTGTCCCTGCCTATACTTGGCGACTATGACAACCGTTAAGTGATGCAAGGTTTGGGGCGCTGCAAGGACTTAGAGAAAAAGCTCTGTAGAGATTGCAGTAAAAGAACCCAGAATATTGTCGGAGTAAGGCCCAAATAAAATTGTCAACAAGTCAGGGCAGATGTACCTTAAATGGACCCCCACCTGATGGGAAGGCTGGACTGGGGTTGGCAGGCTTGGATTGCCCCTGCCTCGAATGTTTCCCAGCCCTGCCATCCTGGCTCAGTGCCCAGCCTCTTGCTCAAGTCCCCCCTTCTGGAAAGTAAAGCACTAACTTTTAAGGACCAGCTGAGGTGCCGCAGTGAAGAAGGTGGCCTAGGCCCCCCAGACGGTGTGGGAGCAACAGAACACAAATGCACTGCCTTCCTCACCCCAGGGGGGGCCCACACGTGTGCACTGCCTTCCTTACCCCTGAGGGGCCCACACGTGTGCACCGCCTTCCTCACCCCAGGAGGGTCCCACACATGTGCACCGCCTTCCTCAGCCGGTGCCAGGGGACCCCCAGTAGTACCAGGAAGGTCATGCCAGTACGTCAAAGTGGCAGCCAGGATCCAATAACAATACGTAAATACAAACAGAAGCAAGGGCATTGTTTCTCAGTTGGGTGCACTGTGATAAGAAAATAAAGTCTGAACTAACTCTACAGTTAGGAAATGACTGAATTTTTCCCTGAGTCGTAATTTCATTGTTCTTTTCTTTTTCTTTTTTTTTTTTTTTTTGAGATGGAGTCTCGTTCTGTCGCCCAGGCTGGAGTGCAATGGCGCGATCTTGGCTCACTACAACCTCCGCCTCCTGGTTCAAGCGATTCTCCTGCCTCAGCCTCCTAAGGAGCTGGGATTACAGGCATGCGCCACCACGCCCAGCTAATTTTTGTATTTTTAGTAGAGATGGGGTTTCTCCATGTTGGCCAGGCTGGCCTCGAACTCCTGACCTCAGGTGATCCACTCTTAGCTTCCCACAGTGCTGAGATTACAGGTGTGAGCCACTGTGCCTGGCCCCTGAGTCATAATTTAAAGTACATTTTTGTAATATGTTTCATGGACACTTAAAAGGTAAGTATAATCTATTTTCAGGGTGTGGATTTCTCTCTTTCTCTGCATATATGTCATACACATGCACATGTATGGACATATATGTATGTATGGGTATATCAAATATGCTATATTAAGTGTATATGTGTGCGTGTATATAAATATATTTGCCTCTGATTTGTGGTATCCTAACAGCAATGAGTTAAAGTTTCCTAACTTTGTAATCCTTTTTCTTCTTATATTTTCTGCAGTTTTTGCTTCATAAATTTTGATGCTGTTACTTGATTTATGGAGGTCCACGGCAGCTAGCTCTTTGTTGTAGACTGTGCCTTTATCATTATTCTAAGGGCCCTTAACGTTTCTTTGTTGAATTTAACCTTGCTTGTTATTCATATTGAAAACTGATATTAAAAAAAAAACACCAAAATCCTTTTATACCAGACTTTTTGAGTTACTCTTTCACAGACACATTATTTAAGGTGCATTTCTTAAACCAAGTGGGTCATTTTTGCTTCTTCCCTCCATCTGAGAACTTTGTGAGGTGTGCTCACCCCACGTATGCTTTGTGACATGGCCATGGCCTCAGCTTTGTCACCATACGTCACCGCACAGGTCCTGGTTTTCCTGCCACCTGTTTCTAATCTGTGGCCATTTAGCCTGGTTTCCTAGCTCCATGCTGAGTGTGCAGGTTCCTATTCTTTTAACGTGGACCATCTGTAACTGGTTTTAACTTAAGAGTTTTATGATCAAAACAAACATCTATTTCTTGATTCATCAGCTTTACACAGACTCCTGTCATAACCTAGTCTGAAAGATAAACAAGTTAGCTCACGCCCTCCCTTCCTCTCCACTTGCATTTTTGGTTTATTAGATTATAATACTTAGTTTTTCTACCCATTCAATACCTTTGTATTTGACTTCTCAAGTTGAAATGCTCTCTACTAACTCTCTGCTCAGAGAGTTGAGGAAATGAAAACAGACTCTTCTCACCTCATCTTCCACTGTTCTAGCTTTTGTTATGTTCCCTTCTGAGAGCAAAAATGCCAAAGAATAATCCCACGTTCTTTGGCTTTAGTTTTATATTCAAATAGACTTTTTCTATTTTTCATGGTTTTTCCATTTATCCCTTGGTTTCCTGGACTGAGTAAAAAAAAAAAAAAAAAGTCTTTTTTTTTTTTTTAAAGAAAGGCTTATGTTTTTATGTCACTCCATTATCTGATTTTTCTCATATTTAAAAATGTCTCAATTTTCTTTCTCCTTGAAAACAACCTTAGCTCTGTATTAAATCCTCACAGATTATGTCACGTGGTGTTTTTCTCCTTAAAAATTCCATTTGGAAAAAAAATGTACATATTATAATGACAGAGACTAGGTAGGCACGTGACAGAAGGAAACTGGTCTACCAGGTGCCCCTGGTCGCCACCCCTCACCTTCCCCTTCAGCCTCCCAGCCCAGCCCAGCCTCTTTCTCCAGCCTCCGAGAGCCCACAGCAGGTGGACAGCTCCAGGCAGTCAGGGGGAGCATCCCTGGGAGCCACCTCCATGGATGCCTCGAAGGGCGGTGGAGGAGGTGGGGCGCACGCACTGAACCAAAGGAGTGTGAAAGGACAAGGAGCTGGGCGAGGCGGTGGGGGATGGGGCGGGCCCACGACCTGCCTTCCCTTCAGATGCTGGGGATGGGAGTGAAGCTCCGAGTTTCTGTTTGCACAGCTTCCTTGGGCCAGCCTGGACGTTCCCGACCTGCCCCACACCACAGAGACTGGCTCCAGGTATGCTGGGCAGGGAGGCTCCTGGTGGCCCAAGCCCAGAGGGAAAGCAGTGTCAGCTGAGGGGTGGGGAGGAGGCAGAGGGCGCATCACCTGTGATTCCCCAGCTTTGAGAGGAGCTCACAGAGGCGGCTTTTGGGGAACCGACAGATTTACTAAATAGCACCATGCTGAATTTGAAACAGCCGCGCCCCAGAAGCTGATCAGAAAAGACTGTTTTCAGCCCAAGAGTAAGATGTAAGAATGTGCTATGAACATTTATGATTCTGTAAAAACACGTGGCTTTTAGGTCCTATAGAAATGTCCTTAGGCTACAACATAGAAGATTTTTTTAAGTTTAAAATATTACTTCAAATAATTAGTTTGATAAATCTACTATTTATAAGCAAAGTCCTAGCCACTGCCATCTGATGTGGTAGAAGAATAAACTGAAAAGCAGACAGTACCTAGGACAAGGACAGACCAGAGTCTGACGGCTTGCAAGTAGCTGTGGAAGATAAAGAAGTAGCAATCCTGGGGAAGGGGCTAAACTCCACTGGGGGAAAGTTCCATTCCACCTCCGATTCCTAGAGCTGCAAGCACCAAGTTGACACAACACTTAGCAAACTCTTAGTCACCTCCCGAGAGCCCAGACCCTGCAGCAGAGGCTTCTGTCGCCAATGATCATTCCCCAAGTCAGAGACATGGAAGGGAAATGAAAGAAGGACACGCGTCGTGCCGCCCACGTCAGACACACGTCCCTTGCATGAAGAACCTAAGACGTTTCTGAAATGACTCACCGATTGATCCAAAATATATAACCGTGATCACCTTAAATCACATAAACATGATCACCTTAAGCAGAGAACTGGATCTCGTGTACTGATGCTGCTGGCAGCATTGGAAAGCGACTCTTACAACTTGAGCTGCCATACCGTTTCCATAAGCTTCTGTGAATTCTTGTCAAAGCTTTAAAACTGAACACGGCAACAACTCTAGGTGAGGAGTGTTTGGCAGATGAAACCCCTCCACCAGGGAGGTGACGGGTCTCAGGGAGTGTGTCTGGCAGGTGGGGAGGAATCCCAGGCCTGGAATCTACCGTCCTGGGTGCTGTCTCCTCTACCACATAAGCCAAACCTGATTTCCGTGAAGAATTTTCCACTTGCACTCATGAAGACAAGGCCATTCCCAGGTATCTAGGTGTTCCTCAACTGATCAGAAACTTACACGACTTTATCAGAAACACTCTGAGATGTACACTGTTGTGTTCGTTCACCAGGACCACATATCCCAACAGTTCCCCATAACCTGGGGGTGGTTTCTCCTGAGGGCATTTATATAATTAGCAGCTAGCATCCTCTTTTTCAGGTAGCCCGTAAAGACCTGGTACAGCAACAAAACACACCTCACATGTCCTTCAACAGGCCATGGAATCATTCTGCCGATGTGTGAAAGAATTGAAAGTAATGCAGTTTACATCATATTATTATATTGCATCTTATAATTATAGATCATACTTAAACAAACACACACACACACACACACACACAGCTGTAATGCAATATATGCTGTAACGTGTTACCAGGTCCTGAGGTTTGGGAGATGGGTCATGAAGGTTGCGATGCCTGGTGGCAGTGCTGCTCCTAAAACACCACCAGGGCCAGCACCCAGAACATTAGCACCCTCAGGTATCAGCACCCTAAGCACCAGCACTGTAATGTGCCAGCACCCTAAGGTACCAGAACCCTCAGGGACAGCACCCAAAGCCACCAGCTCCCTAAGGTACAGCACCCTAAGCACCGGCACTCTAATGTACCAGCACCCTAAGGCACCAGCATCCTGAACATTAGCACCCTCAGGTATCAGCGCCCTAAAGCACCACACCCTTAGCACCAGCACTCTAATGTACCAGCACCCTAAGGCACCAGCACCCTAAAATATCAGCACCTTAAGGCACCAGCACCCTAAAGTATCAGCAACCTAATGTGGCCCCCTGGCCTGGTGCAGTGCTGCTAGATAAAGGGATCAGGAATTGTCAAGAGGTAAAGCCATAGTTTGTAAAAAAACAGCAGCTTGCAAAGCTGAAAATCAAAGGCCAGGCTACAGCTTCAGGAGCTGAGCACCAGTGACCCTCTGCTAGGGGGTTTGCCACCCATGAATTCAACCAACTGAGGACCAAAAATATTTGGGAATAAAACCAGATGGTCATATCCATACTAAACAGACTTTTTTCCTTGTCATCGTTCCCTAAACAATACGGTATAGCAACTATTTCCTTAGCACTTACCTTGCATTAGGTATTATAAGTAATCTAGAGATGATTACAGAATACAGAAGGATGTGCTTAGACCATGTGGAAACACCATGCCATTTTATAGGAGGGACTTGAGCAGTGCAAATTTTGGTATCGACAGAGGTCCTGGAACCAGATGCAGAGGGGTGGCTGTACTGGGGTGGGTGCTCATCTGTACGAATGGGGCGGACTCGCCAGGGTGATTCAGAACAACGTTCCCAGGCCCAGTCACTCATCAGATCCCTGCCCCTCATGGCAGAGACCCAGATTCCACGTGGCGTGGGCAATTCCCAGGACCTGGACACAGGGGTCCCCCGGGGTCTCGTGAGCCTCCAGGGTAAGAAACTGCAGTCCCAGGGAGCGTTGCAATGGCTAAAAAAGAGTCACCCGTGGGTACATGACAAGCATATTCTTCTCTCTTCCAGTTTGGGCCCCTTTACTCTGGTCTCTGAGCCACATTTCTGCAGTGACCAGGGAAAGGGTGGACGGCTTCCTTCAGCTGACTCAGAGAAGCCCTCCTCCCTGCTGGCCAGACTCACACCATCCAGCACACAATCCAGACAAATTGCTTGACCAGAGGAAGCTGGAAATTATTAGTGTTGTCTTGATTTTACAATAGAATCAGTGGAATATAGGATCAATACCACGTGCTTACTTTCTCACTTCTAAAAAACGGTATGGTCTCGACGCATACAGATCAGCTCTTGCTTTACAGCTGGAGAGAGCTGGGCATGGGGACTGCCTGGAGGGGTTGGGCACCTGCCAGGCAGGTCTTCTGTGGGAGATGTCCATGACATTCTTGGAAACAATCATTTTAGTGTGCTATAACTGGCATTTCTCAACATGTGAGGTGTAGCTGCATCCCTCCTTTGGTTTAGTTTACTTCAGCATTTACTTGGTGTGCTGCCCTTCACTAGCCAGACAGACCAAAGGAGGAAGTGACTGCTGCAAAAAGTGACCACAGGCTGACACATGGAGTGCTCCCCTGCGGAAGTGCTCCCCTGCAGAAGGGCCGGGCCCGCAGCAGGTGCGCCAGCATGCTCTTCCCTCTCATCGCTCCCTCTAGCCCTCCTGCCAGGGCTGCTGAGTAGGGGATAGCCTAAGCAGAGCGTGAAACAAGATTGACATCCATCGGCCAGACACCCCTTCCAGCTGTCACCTCTGCTGCCCATTCACAGAGCAAGCAGTCGAGGGCCCTTCATGGCTGCCTACAAGCCCTGGTGCAGGGAACGCACACTGCCTCAGGCAAACAGAGCCAGCCACAGGGAGTGGGACATCAAAGTCACCTGCCATTGCTCAGGATGTTATTTCTTTCTCTTTTTGTGTGTGATGGGGTCTCACTCTGTCACCCAGACTGGAGCGCAGTGGTGCAATCATGGCTCACTGCAGCCTCCACCTTCTGGGGCTCAGATGATCCTCTCACCTCAGCCTCCTGAGTAGCTGAGACCACAGGTATGCACCACTATACCCAGCTAATTTTTTTGCATTTTTTCTAGAGATGGAATTTTGCCATGTTGCCCAAGCTGGTCTTGAACTCCTGGGCTCAAGCAGTCTGCCCACCTTGGCCTCCCAAACTGTTGGGATTACAGACATAAGCCACCACGCTTACCCTGAAACATTTACCTTGAAGATCTAAGAAAGCAATGTTTTCCTCCAACGTAGCTTGACTCTGTTCTCTTGGCTTTTCTTGATATGTCTGGATCGTTCAATGCAACCAAGAAACTTACCATGCTGTTAGTAAGGGCCATATATTTCCCTGATCAAAGTACTAGTTTTCTTATTTATATTCCGCTATAACATAGTGTGTGATAACCCTGGACACACACTTCCCGTGTGTGATGAAATTCAAGGGCCCTTCTCATCAGGTTTGACTGCCAGGTTGTCTAAATGGGCTTCCCATGAGGAGAAGCAATCCCACTACAGGAGGGTTTTCTCCACCTTTTTTGGTAACTGGTCTAAAGAAACAAAGATTTTATGTTTCATCAAGATAATTTTCTGTGTTGCCTTTATTAGATTTTCTGATTACTTGGAAAAGCTGAGCTTTAGAAGGATTAAGATTCTTACATGCATGTAACTTTCTATATTGCTTTTGAAGTCTTTGATCATCACTCTGGTTAACTGAATAACTGTTATTTTACAGTGACTTGTGATTCTGTCTTGCTCAACTGTTTTGAATCTTTTGATATCTTTGGCACATTTCTCCAGAACTTTTATCTAGTAGATTGTATGGGAGGCATTGTCAAATGATAAATTACACAGGAACTTCTTTCAGTTAGTTTGGTTTATGAGTTATGGACATTTATGAGTATGTTATTGATATAAAGATTCTAAAAGTTATATAAATTCATAAAAATATGTCATCAGTCATAATTTTGATGTTAAATGTTTTATAAAATTATTGTTATGTGGATATGTTATTGTGAATATTCTGATGATTATATGAAATTTGCAAAAGTCTAATGATCCTGACATGACACTGTCAGTCATAATTCTGGTTGTTACCTTAGAATGCTGCATGTCCTAGAAACAACTAAATTTTCTTGTCAATTGAAAATTTTCATCAAATTTTAACCATGGCTAGTCTAAGTTTTTGTCATTCACAGCTATTATTCTAAATTCTTCTCTATAAACATTTGAAATCAGCTCTAGTCCAAAACTGCTTTTCATGAAAAAGACTGTAATAAACATAGGTACAAAAAGAGAAAAAAATAGTACAATTAATCAAAGAATATGCAAATTTATGTTCTGGTTTTGTTAAATGGTTATCATGTTTATTTTCCCCTAATCTGGGAAACTCATTTTGATGCTGTTAAGTATGTGCTGCTATGAAGAATCTGTAGTATCCGGGTAGTCATCCGGTTGAGGTGTTTTGTTAGGTGCAGGAAAGGCAACATTAGAAAAAAATCTCAGATCATGATAATTAAAAAATAGATGCCATCCGCCAGGTGCAGTGGCTCTTGCCTGTAATCCCAGCACTTTGGGAGGCCAAGGCGGGCGGATCAGCTGAGGTCGGGAGTTTGAGACCAGCCTGACCAACATGGTGAAACCCCATCTCTACTACAAATACAAAATTAGCCGGGCGTGCTGGCTCATGCCTGTAATCCCAGCTACTCGGGAGGCTGAGGCAGGACAATTGCTTGAACCCAGGAGGTGGAGGTTGCGGTGAGCCGAGATTGTACCATTGCACTCCAGTCTGGGCAACAAGAGCAAAACTCCGTCTCAAAAACAAAAAACAAAAAAAAAAAAAAAGAAAAAAGCCCTCCAAAGTGTGTTTTCCAATGAAGAGGCAAGTATGTTTGTCGGGCCCTAGGTTTATTCCTCGCAACTACAGCTAGAAGCTGCCGACTGCCCTAGTAAAGAGCCTCATAGCCATTAGAGACAATCAGCATTGGTCTTGTAAATGCAACCAAGTAGCTGATTTATGATTAAAAGGGGGAACGAGGGGCGTGGTGAGGGTGGGGCAAGGAACTTGTGAGACAAAGTAACAAATGTCAGAAGCCATGTCTGTTTCTTTCTGCTTGCCAACATCATTTCACAAAACCCCTGATTCTGTAATGACCTCTAGCTCTCCAGAAAGATGCTTTGAAGACAAAGCAGGACAGAGCACACAGCCCCCGGCATCTCCTGCTTGAGTCACTCGATTCCTCAGGAGGTAAATGACCCTGGCCTTGCCTTTTCCTACACATAACCTCTGATGAGGTTAGTGGCCATGCTTCTGTAATCTGCGACCAGATGTACACTTACGCCCAAACCTGGATGTGAGTTTGCATGGACTGAAGCTCCACCACCTAGACAGAATCAGTGGGCAGAAACCTTGTGTGGGGCGGTCCCATGGAACCTCTCTAAAAGACTCCCCCCAGGCCATCACCTCAGTCTACAGTCCTCAGCAAGACTCCTGAATAACACTAACTTTAATTATTTAAAAGCCTGATTTGTTCTTTAGTCAGCATTATTTAATAAATATTCTTTAAAAGTACAAAAGTAGATGGAAAGGCCTCATAGCAATTTTTTATTAGTGGTGGCTACTGAGGAGACGGGGGAAGGGGTGGGATTGGGGAGAAATAACAAAACTGGAATACCTTTTCCCGAGACCTTAATTCCTTTTTCTTTTCCTTTTTGTTTTACCAATAAATAAAGAAATAACCAAGAAAAATACTTTAATACAATGTGCCAAAAATAGTAACATCAACCCGGATGCTGGGAACCTGGCATCTGTTTAAGTCTTCCCGCACTTCTGTATGGCTTCATGATTCCCCCAAAATAGACCGATAAAAATACAATTTAGAAGTATTTCTTTCCATTGGGATGAAGCATTCTCAGAAATATCTCAGAAAAGTTCACTACGAAGCCAGTGGCACATGGGGTCTGATTATTGGAAGCTGTTGGAGAGAGCTGGGTCACCAAGCTGCACAGCCCAGGCCTTGATCTTTGCCTGTCCACCTGGAGGGATGTGACCTCCATCAGGCTACAAACATCCTGGGACAGTGAACCGCGAATCATTCAACCTTATCACATGGGCTTGCTGTGGGAGTCCACATGATTTGAAAAACAGATGCCCACTCAAGTCCATTCAACAGCCATCCACCGCATCCAGACTGTTGAGTCTTCAACCAGCATCAAAGAACGGAGCCGCCTTTGCAGGGATTGCTGTCTAGGGGATGGAAGCGCAAAGAAGCACGGAGCTCCCACAGACGATGTTAGGTGCAGAGATGGGGGTGCACCCAGGGCACAGCACAGGGGCCCGGTCAGAGCCTCTTCCTACCAGAGGTGATGACAGGGGGAAGTGATGACAAGGGGAGCTGTGAAGGCTACCGGAGGCTGAGTCTGGTGGAAGGAGGCAGGGAACAGCCAAAGTGAAGGTCGCTCCGGTGCAAGTTGGTGTTCAAATAAAAATAAGTTAAAACAAAACAAAAGACCTGAAGTGAAGCCCGCTGGCTTAGAGGAAATGAGGAACCAGAGCGGCTGGGGTGTGGGGTGGGAGGCAGGGGTGCACACTTATGCATTTGCCCAGTTTTGCATCTGATTTCTGGAGGTTTGGGACCCTCTTTGCAGAAGCTTTCATGAGCCTAAGGGTGAGATGCTCTGCCCCCTGTGGATAGAGCCTACCCTGTACTCAGGGCCATGCCAAACCATTGCACATCATTTTGAGCCTTCAGAACATGATATCAGATTATACTTGGATGTCATATTATCAGCCAGAATGGAAGGGAGTACTTTTGAAAGCCTAATAGCCTTAGGCTGCAAGAGTCCTGTGGATGGCACTGTTCCCAAAGTCACAGACCCTTTATGGACGTGCAGGACTGATGCCGCCACTGTCAGTAACAGCAGTGGTGTTGGCCATCTTGATCAGTTTATTATGTCTTGGAACTCATCCTTGAATTAATTGGAATGTTCTTTTGCATTGTCGTCCAGGAAATTTAGAGGCCAACAAGGGCAGGATCTACTCCCAGAAAGACATAGTGACCCTTATAGTATGAGTTTTGGGTACTAACCCCATGGCTGACCTTTCTGATCTTTCCTCATTCTGATCTTACATTTCTTCTTCTCGTCTTATTTTCTTCATATGATAATTTTAATTTTATCTTGTAGCATGTATTTATGGAAGCCAATGCCAGTCTCTTTAGGAAAAAGGTTTGGTAACACGGAGGTCACTAGCACCCCTCGTGGACAGTTTCCATGGAATGTCCCAGGCACGGGTCACATTTCAGCGGGTTCCGGAACTCACTCTAAGTGGGGAAGTGGAGGCTGCCCTGGTAGGTGCCATCCCTAAACCGTTTGGGAGAGAAGAGGAGGAGAGAAGTAAAAGGAAGATTTCTGTGTTTTTTTGTTTATAAGGCGGATATGAGCAGGTTTACAGGCTGAATAAGTAAATCAATAGAAAGAGAAATGGTAAAATGAAAAACTGAGATTTCTAAGGAAACTGTAGGGTGTGGAGTAGGATCACTGCTAGGGTGTGGGAGCAGAGGACTGAGGGGTGTTGACCTCCAAAAGCAAAGGTGCATGCAAGCAAAGAGACGTTGGTAAGAGGGAGGCAGGAAGTTGAGGTAAGCTGATTGCTTCAATTTTCCCCAACAATAGGATATGAGATCACCTGTTTAGAGATTGGGAAGGGCCCTGAGGGGAGAGAGGAAAGTTAGGTACGGCCCCTGAGGGGCAAGGGGGCCAATGGCGCCTGGCAGGAGCTTGGGATTCATGGTTAGCAGCAATTCTCACTCTTCTTACTAGTTTATAACACCCATTAGCAGAACCCGAGCACTCTTGCCTCATATACCTCTGTTTCTCTCCTTAGCAGGGGTCTAAGATTTTGACATCAACCCTTTGGAGTAAGGGCTTAAACTGAAATGAATTCTAAACTCAAGATTTTCTCCCTAAGGGCCACCTACCCAAATGGAAGAGCAATAGGTTCTCTTTTCCATATTCAGGTGCTAGGAAATAAATGTAAGTTATCAGCAATTCATCACCATCTTACCATCCAACGGTATATAATTACTCTGTGCTCACAAGCAGCGGCTGATATTTGTGAAGTAATTAGGAGGTTCCACAATCATTTCTTTCATGTGCCAATTAAGACACTCAGCCATTGTTCATTAGGGGTGTTAAGAAAGTTAATGAATTTAAGCACAGGTCTGTGGAGCCTGAAGCACTTCAAGAGTCACTGGGGGCAAGTTGATTTTCCCTGTGACAATGTGCCTTATTCAACATGAGAGGGAACATGTGTGGCTGGGGCTGGCATACCTAAAACCAGCAACATGGAGCCGGTGTTAAGCAGTGCCCTGCTTTATTTATAAATCACTTCCTCCTTTGGGGGTACTTAAATATTTTGTAAATTTGTCTCATAAAATGTTAAACGTCCTCACCTTTACCATGACGGTGTTTTCACATACAGAATGAGAAAATATCACAGATTTTGAAAGTTCCTATCCTCTTGTTACGGCAATCAGTGAAACATTATTCAGTCAGAAAGAAGTCTCAGTTTAGAAATTGTAAACCTTTATGTCTATAGCCTTGCACTGCCACTTAATTTAGATCCAATTTCTGAATTATATCATTCACAAAAAGACAATCTTGGATTAAGTTTTCATCAAACTTGGAGAACTCTGAGAAGGCCCTAAGCGTGTCCATGCTGGAGAAGCTTTGGCAGGATAAGAAGAGCTGGAAGGGGCATCCTCCTGCCCAGCCACTCCACTTCAGGCTGTGCTGCAGAGAAACTTCTCCACCCATCAACAAGGAAATATGTTTACAGCAATTATTTGCAAAAGCAAACAACGTGACACAAAACAAGACAAAAAACTGAAACAACGTGAACATCTATAAGTAAGAACTGACAATACTCTCACAGTGGACTAGTCTCCATTTAGGGCAGCAGTCCCCAACCTTTTTGGCACCAGGGACCGGTTTCGTGGCAGATAATTTTTCCATGGATGAGGGTGGGGGACAGTTTCAGGATGATTCAAGCACATGACATTTATTGTGCACTTTATTCCTATCCTTATTACACTGTAATATATAATGAAATAATTACAGAACTCACCATCCTGTAGAATCAGTGGGAGTCCCGAGCTTGTTTTCCTACAACTAAACGGTCTCATCTGGGGGTGATGGGAGACAGTGACAGATCATCAGGCATTAGATTCTCAGGAGTGTGCAACCTAGATCCCTCGTGTGCACAGTTCACAATAGGGTTCAAGTTCCTATGAGAATCTAATGCTGCTGCTGACCTGACAGGAGGCAGAGCTCAGGTGGTAATGCAAGTGATGGGGAGCAGCTGTCAATACAGATGAAGCTTTGCTCACTCACCCACCACTCACCTCCTGCTGTGTGGCCCAGTTCCTAATAGGACATGTTCTGTGGCCGAGGGGTTGGGGACTCCTGATTTAGGAAAACACTACAACAGACAGCTCTGAAAAGCTTCGTAAGAAAGAGGCAGCACAGTGGGTGATTTATGGGTACAAATATGATCCAACTGAATAATGTACTCATTGTTAAAAATAGGTACAGGTTCCCAAGTGATAAAGACCATGGTAAAATTTCTGGAACAGTCAGACCCCTCGACCAACGCAGAACAGCTGATTTTCTAGTTATTTATCACCGAAGTAAGGCTGAACATATACAAGTAAGTTGGACATAAAATCTACTTGTGTGATATTATCTGTTTCAACATCAGAAAATTATTGGGGCTTACAGAGCTGAGGACATTTGGACTTTACATCTTACATGATAGAGTTGAAGTTATTTGTCTCAAAGCATATTCAATCCACTGGGTCATTTTGTTCTGTCCTTTCTTGGATGCTACTTCAAAGCAGTGATCTCCACGGAGATTTTCTCAAGAGTCCTGTGGAGTCATTCTGTAACTGTGTGTTGCCTGAAGACTATTCTCAGGTGATTTTCATATTAACCCTTTACTTCTGCCACCTTGCTATTTGCCACTTAGTGTCATTAACAGATTGGATTCCATAATGCTCCCCATATCATTTTCTTCCTATTCCTTTTGATTTCTCCAGTAAAATATATCCAAACTCAAAGGAAGTTCACAAAATATCAAGATTCAATGTCTTAGGGAAAGTGAGGATCATTCCACTTTTTTTCCTGGCAACAAAAAATCCACTCCAAAGTGTGCAAAACTCTAAGATACCATCCACAGTTCATCCTGTCCAGACAGCGGGCCTGCATCCATGAGGCTGGCCCAGGGTCGCCACCCACCCCGCCCTGAAGGCTCTATGGCCTGTGTCAGTGTATCAGGAAGTGAGCTCTCCTCTCAACTGGAAGCAGGAAGGCGAGAGAGGCTGACTGACGATGGGAAGTTCAGAGGGAGCCCGAGAAGCCTTTTTCTTCCAGTTGTAAAGTTCATGAATCACCATCCAGCTGCCAGTCATGATGGCAAGAGGAAATGAAAATAGAATATCTCCTAGCAGAATTGACAAAATTGGAAAATCCCTGAAGACATGCACTCCCAGAACCATAACCGATGAAGGCGGTGGGGAGGAAGGGGCTGGGAGGGGAGAAAAGGAGGCAGGAAGGGAAAAGGAACGGCAAAGCGCATGGAGCCTAAGCTTTTTTACAGACGCAAAAAGATAGATGCACATTCTTTGTCAACTGTCACAAAGGAGGTCCTTGATTTTCAATTTCCCTGCAATCCTGGCTAAGAGACACAATTTTTAAGACATTCCTCATCAGCTGCCAAATATTGATTATTCTGTTTAGTCTACAATGAACCAGATCACACTTGTAATATTATTTAGAAGCAAATAAATCTGCAAGGCTATTGGCGTCTCTCCCTAATAAATCGTGTGGCTGCCATGACCCTTCACCCCAGCGGCAGCCTGGTGTGATAATTGGTAGGTAACCAGTTTGCTTTTTACTCTAAAAAGTGCTTAATTGTCTCCCTTAGATTTGTAGGCATGCGTAGCCGGACACCTCAAGAAATGACCCATGCCTTACTCATTTATAATCAGCATCAAGCAGACAGTGAAAAATCTATAAATTAGAGATAAGCATCACACTCCAGAGGTATTAAAGAGAATTCTAAACGTCTCCTTTGCAAATTGTTAAATTAAAAACAGAATGAGCTTTTTCACAGGAAACTACTACTGACTCCTTTTAAGCTTCTAAGACATTCACTGAGGGGCCCCTCCCAGCTTTCCAGGCTAACGTCAGGATAATCACCCCAGGTACCTGGGTCATGGATCTAACTCCTGTGATGCTATAAAGGACTCAGGTGACAGTTCTGAACTTGACAAATGCTGTACCCAAAATAGTACATTCCCTGTTTAGATGAACTCTAAATTAAACTCAAATCCCTTTGGTTATTTTTAAATATGTATTAGTTATTTTCTCATAAACAGAAATAACTTTGATTATGAAAGGAAGCTATTTCTCATTGTGAAAGAAATAGAAAATACAGAAAAGTATACAAAATAAAATAAAAATGTCATGCCATCGCTCAGAGAGAATCCTTTGAATGTTGTTTACATCCTCCTAGAATTTATATGCATTCATACCATACTGTACTTATTTTTAAATTAAAGTACTATTTTTGCTATGTTAGGGTCTCATGACCTGCCTTTTGCATTTAGCACGTGTGGATATTTCTTCTCTATCAAGGAACATACTGAATGCTAGTATTTTATTGTTAAATATTCCAATCCTCTATGAATGTACACATAGGTTATCTCCAGTTCATTATTATTATTTTAAATAAAATGACAGAAAGAGTAATTATAACTCAAACAGTCCCGAAAGCCACTGTTCTGGAGGAAGTCCCCCAACATTTGGAAACCCATCCAGTGAATTCCCCAGTTGGTCACCCAGTGGTCTGGAAGGCAGCAGGGAGGTGGCTGGGAAGTGGGGCTTTGAAGGAAGACCTTGGGGGGACGGTCCAGGGAGAAGAAAAGGGTCCAAGGCCAAAAGCATAGACCCTACAGCAGGAAGGCCAAGGTGAACCCTCAACACAGAGGAATTCATCATAAGGACAAGGACTGAGAATCATGCGGGCAGCCACAGCTGACACTCACAAGGAGATTGCACAGTACCTTGGAGCCAGGCACTGCCTTTCAAGCCCGGTGTGTGTAACTGTCTTACTAGGCTGACTCATTTAACTGTCCCCATGGTCCTGGACATGTTACCAGTATTGTTCCCATTTTACATGGGAAGAAAGAGAATATGGCTTTAAATAAAAACGACGTCACATGGGAAGAAAGAGAATATGGCTTTAAATCAAAACGACGTCACCGGATACCATGACGTCTGCCGGGAAGGCAGCAAACTTTCACATAGAACTGGAAAGATATCAATCCACGGAGTTTCAAAAGAAAAGTATTAATAGAGAAATGTGTGAGTCCAGCAATGGAATCTGCCACTAAGAAAATTTCCAGAGACATTAGAGGCCATCCATCATTTCCTGCCAATGGCTCTTGGGAAACATTCCCAAGCTTCACACAGCAAGTATGTAGTTACAGCCTAGATATCCAGGTGTGCATGTCTGCAAGATGAGTGCTCCCGAAAACACCTATAGGTTTCCAAGTGTGGACAACTGAATACAAATGCTAGCAATATTGCTTCACTGGCAATTGTAGAAAAAATCAAGAGTAATTCTAAAAACCACAGGGAGGGTGGAGAAAAACATCCTAACATCACAAATAAAATTTACAAGAATTAGCAGATATTTATAAAATTCATGACAAGCTAAGTATCTGCAGTGAGTCACTCAGATTTAACTTGTCTGAACTCATGGCTTTGACAATTTTAACATTTCCTCTTTTCTTTGATATTTATCATGGTGCTATTCCACATGTAAATAGTTTTAAATCTGCACAGTGCTTAAAGCTAGAATGCAAAAACACTTTAAGCAGATAAACTTAGAAATATGAACTCTAAGAAACCCACTAGGGAAGGATCCCTAACTAAATTACTTGAGCATAGCTGTTAAGTGAAAGCACAACCCTAGACATTGTGGAAACCCTTAAGCCTCCCACTAAGGGAATTCCCATTAGAGCTCGTCTCTAAAATCTGGGCCCTGGCATTTCTACTGTGAGCTCACAGAGCAGGCTGGGAGTCTGTTGGCTTCACTTGGAGGTTTTGCTCAGTGTCTAAGTCAGGCAACCGAACGAGTAGAGCAGGTATGCAAAAGACAGGAAAAGAGGGCGTTGTGTGATTCAGGAATATCAGGTTAAGGGGACCCCATGGTCATTGAGACCAATCACACTCTGCAAATTCCTCTGTCTGTGCCAATGCAGCCTCCACCTAAAAGTCTCCGGTGATGGGAGAGACATCTCCACGTAGGAGCCACTGGATCTTTCAAAGTTCTGGATTTGAAAGAGCTAAGTGTGCACAGGGCTTGGCTCCGTGCAGCTTCCACTCGTGGTCCCATGGTATCAGGAGGGCAGTCGGGACAAGCCCAACCCCTTTCCGTAACACAGCCAAGGGTTGGAAAGCCTGCCTTCTTACTATGTTCTTCCTCTCATGTGGATGACACCAGCGCCTTCGTTGTTTCCCACAGGGCCTGCTTTAAGTATTCATTAAATATTTATGGGACACCTACCAGGGCTGGGCCTGTGCTATGTGCACACACCAGTGCCCAGGGCCCTGACGTCCCAGTGGGTGAGGAGCTGGTCCCTGAGCATTCTCTATGAACATGCTCTTCGTGGCTTCTTGTCCTTAGAGGACAGGATGTGGACTGGACACAGTGACTGGGGTGTGGTCTGACCACCAGAGACACCTACCTTGTGGTAGCTTCTGCTGCACCCTGAGAAACCATCTGGATTAAGTCCAGCACTGTTAAAAATTATGATTCAAAATGAACAAGCTGCCCTACTGCTTATTTTGAAAATAATGTTCAGCCTATTATCTGTTTACTTTACTGGTGACTGGGGGGCTCTCAGTACCTAAAACACAGTTAAAATCTATCAAAGTAGCACAGAAGAAAACAGACTCCTCAAAGATGAGCTGTGCAATTAATCCATGGAGAGCCTTTCTATCAGAAAAATGAAATTAGATTCCTATATTATTCCATATACAAAATCAAACTGAGTATAAGAATTTAACATTAAGGAAAAACAACCCAGTCTTTATGTTCTTAAGTAGGAATAGCTTCTTTAAAAAATTCAAAATAAAAGTACAAAATATTGAAAGTTAAAAACTTTCTTCTTACAAAAGAACTCACACATAGACAAAGTTAAAGACAGCAAACTCTTTGAAGATGTTTGCAGCATTTGTGACAAAGGATTGATTTCCGGAATTTATAAAGACCATCAACAAAAAGACAGTAACCCAGTGGAAATATAAACAAAGGGTATGAGCTGGCAATTCGCAAACGGGAAAACCAAAATGTCCAAGTAAATATTTGAACAGATACCCAGCCTCACCAGTAACAGGAAAATGCAGATGAAAATATTCCATGCATTGCGTGGGCGAAATGTTTGAAATGTCTGAAAGCATTAAGGAGTCCCCGCTCTGTTAACAGAACTCTCAATAGAGGGTAATTGGCAGTACAAACTGGAAATGCGCGTATGTGACGACACAACTCCATGCCTACGTGCACAACTGCCAGACACGTGCAGCAACGTTCAACAGCCCAGATGAGGAGGTAATGTGGGTGCCCATCCAAAGGGGTACAGATAAGCAAAATCAGTGACACCTGAAGGAGAAAAGGTGGCTTGCAGAAAAACATGTACAATATAATTCCACTGATGAGACTTAAACACACAAAACCATTCTATGCACCGTTTATACACATTGTTTATGCATACATTGCTTATATGTAAAGACGTGGATAAGAAAGTTTGCACACCGAATTCAAGCCAGTGGATGGCATTGGTGGGAAAGGAAGGGGTGGTGGGTGCCACTGAGAGCTCTACAAAGGGAACGTCAGCTTTATTTTAACATGATCTGAGGCACACGGACTAAATGTGGTTCTGGCTCGGCAGGGACTCAAATGTTATATCTAAGTTTTGAGTGTTGAATGTCAAATCATCCTCTGCAGTTTCCTATATTTAATTTCCTGCCACATCGAAAAAGGGAAAGCACAAAAATTAAATAAATATTAAACTGTCACTCAAGTGGATAATTTAACAGCCCCTAATTACAGACCAACTGATTGAATTAGGATCATTAGAGCCCTGGTTTCCTTTAGTACTGTGCTGAGTGATCACCCACTGCTTATGTGTACCCTAAGTATGCAAGCCACGAGCAGTCATATCCAATGGGTAGCTCACCAGCCCTCCAGGGCCCCGCCTTCAAGGGCCAAGAGTGAGGTTAATGGAAGGGACAGAAACCCCAGAAAATTGCTCTCCTGGGAGTTCCATCTGGGTAGCGCCGTTTCCAGCATTCTTCTGCTCTCACC
This sequence comes from Pongo abelii, assembly GCF_028885655.2. Taxonomy (NCBI): domain Eukaryota; kingdom Metazoa; phylum Chordata; class Mammalia; order Primates; family Hominidae; genus Pongo; species Pongo abelii. The sequence goes on from NC_071990.2 coordinate 168,744,397, forward strand.
GTACCAGCCCTGACAGCTGCCTCAAGAAAGGCCAGGCCAGGCGCAGTGGCTCACGCCTGTAATCCCAGCACTTTGGGAGGCCGAGGAAGGCGGATCACCTGAGGTCGGGAGTTCAAAACCACCCTGGCCAACATGGTGAAACCCCCATCTCTACTAAAAATACAAAAATTAGTACGGCATGGTGGCGGGCGCCTGTAATCCCAGCTACTCAGAAGGCTGAAGCAGGAGAATCGCTTGAATTTGAGAGGTGGCTGTTGCAGTGAGCCGAGCTGAGATCATACCACTGCACTCCAGCCTGGGTAACAGAGCGAGACTCCATCTCAAAAACAAAAAACAAAACAAAAAAAGACAGGCCAACAGCCCTGGGCTGAGTGCCATTAACACTGAAATAAATAGGGCCCCATCACTAACGCTCTGCACAGATTGTGTGCACAGGGCTTTTCAAATGTCTGTCCACGCGCAGGAGTGCTTGGACAAAGGCAGCTCAAGAAGAAATCTCTTCAAGAAGAAATGTTGAATTCTCTGATTTCTCACAAAAACATTTATTGCTGAGGGAACCCTTGGTGTGGTATCCTCTCCTGTGTGGGTCTCAGAGTTGTGTCATAAGAGAGACACAGACCTATGATTCTAGTTAAAGGAGAAAATGCATTTGCATGGCAAAATGCAAAAAGTAATGCTAACCCTCAACCAAATCCATGAGGATTTCCCTTTTGCCTCCTCCTGACACAAACACGAGGAGCTGTGGCAGCTCTCCCTGCGGTGGCCACGGGAGGGGAGGACGGCTCTAAGCTGTACTGAATCCTAGGTCATTCATCCGCCTCTCATTCCTGCAGCATCCTTCCCAGCGACACCTTCCTCTTCTGCACTTCTCTTCACTGCACCTACCAACATGCCACACTGCATACTTTTTATTACTCATAATGTCTGCTCAATGCATCATTTCATTAACTCTTAGTTCCACGCTAGCAGGGATTTTTCATTATTTTGTTAACAGGTGAATGGAGCACTCTGTGTTCTGTCCGTGCCTGCAAAACACTGAGAAGCCAGACACACAAACAGGCCCCATAGAACGGGAGCGTTCCCATCATGGAGGCACAAGTCACTCTGACTAATGGTGCTGAAATAATAGAAAATCATCCACCTACCAGAGAGCAGAATTCTTCCCAAGACATTTGTCACAGAGCTAGAATACTGGTATCAAAGCAGCTAGCGCACTTCCCCAAAGACACTCTGGTAACAAAAGAGGACAAGAATGGCCTGCTGCAACACACACACAAACTAGCATTTATGTACTTGATTTCTGCATATCTCTCTAGCAACTGGCCCAAGACCCTGGAGCCGAGGCCAGCTCCGTGGCCCCCAGCAGCCAGCATTAAACTTGCAAACTGTCACCCAAAACACGGTTCACAAAGGAAACTTCACAGCTCACTCTCCTTTTGAGGATGGGCTATGAAAACTCACACTGGGGGACTTCAAACTCATGGTGCCCAGCACAGGCCAGGGCCCTGGTGCCATTCCCCCAGGAAGGGCTGGAGAACACTGCCCTCGTGAACATGCCCACAGAACGCCCAGCAACCAGGCTGAAGAACAATCCCAAACCCAAGCACACTTCCAATTTCAGCGACTTTAGTCACGTCACAGCTTTTAATGAGTGTGTAACATGAAAGGCACAGTTGGGCAGATGCTTGAGGCCACACACACTTACACATCAGCAGAAAGTGCTGGTGCTTGGTTGCTATAACAACAGTGCCACCTAATCTACAAAGAGCTTGGAGGCCTCTCCACACCCAGGGGAGCTACCGCCTTCTCTTGTAACCCTTTGGTATATTGAGACATGCACACACTGACACGGGCATTTTAGGACATTTTTATGCCCCTGACGGCGCCACGCATCCTGCGAGAGGGATTCTCTGCCTTCTCCTCTTTAACTTTTCACCCATAGAACGTTAACAAACCAGGCCCACGGCAGACAGGCCTTTGGCTGATGGTCAGTGCACGGCACCATCTCCCTTAGCAGCAGAAACACAGAGTGAGAAAAAGAGAGGTATGAATATTTTCCCTTTTAATCCAGCTTCTGGCACTTTCCGAAGATCTGTCTTTCCTGTCAACCACCGAGTGCAGTGCTGGGGCCCTGAGCCATCCCGCCCCTGTCTCAAATTCATACCCTGAGCACCTAAGTATCCCCTAGGAAGTTCTGTCTCCCATAGACAGGGGTAAACACCCACCCATGCTAGTGTGGTCACTCCCTTCCATTCCACACAGCACTCCGCATTCATGAAATTCCATCCACCGACCTGGATTTTCCTTTTTAAAAAGTCTCTGAGGACAGCCAGCCCTGTGGATGCAGTGGCCTCCGGGGGCTGGTGGCAGGGTCCCTGGCTCTCTAACTGGGTGGCAAAGGCACCTGCCTCGGCCAGCGTGTGCCGGTGTCCCCCGTGCCCCTGGGCCATGCTGGCCTCGCTGCAGACCTAAGACGCGGCCCCGGGCCTGGGGAGTCGGAGGGGAATGGGAGCACTGATGCCAGCTGAGGCCTCTGGGGGTAGGCAGGGTCCCAGGGGCCTGCACTCCTTTCAAAACACAGGCTCTATGGCGACAGACTTAAGAAAAAACGGTGCTGGGCCTCAGCCCCCAGGGACTGCCTCGGAGGAGCCTGCGCTGCAGCAGGGCCCAGGCTGGAGAGCCGCGCACCCGTGCAGCAGGGCCCACCCTGCGGGCCAGGCCCAGACACCCCCGAGGGTCCTCCCGCGCTGCCCCTTCAGACCTCTGCGGCATCTGCTTGAGGGCAGGCCCCGGGAGAGGGGGAGATGACACCTGGGGGCATGCAGGGCTGGGCTTGGCTCTGGATTTAAAGCGGCACTCCACTTCCCTGGCGGCGGTGGGTTCGCGAGTCTGCACCTGACTCCAGTTGAAGACGCTAGAGCGAGCACCCTCAGTACTGGGCCCTCCCTTCCTAAAGCTTAGGGGGCCTGGGCCTTCCCCACCTCTGGGAATGCAGTCTACCTCTGCCTGCCTTTCCTCGTGGGTGCACTGGGCTGTATGAGTCAGCTCAGGCTGCATAACAAATAACAGAGGCTCGTGGTTGAGACAGCAGACATTCACTTCTCACGGTTCTGGAGGCTGGAAGTAGAGATGAGGATGTTGGCAGGGTTGGCTTCTAGTGGGACCTTGCTTCTTGGCTTTGGAGACAGTGTCCTTCCCCCTGTCCTCATGTGGCCCTTTCTCTGTGTGTGTCTGTGTCCTAATCGTTCTTTTTTTTTTTTGAGACAGAGTTTTGCTCTTGTTGCCCAGGCTGGAGTACAGTGGCGCTATCTCGGCTCACTGCAACCTCTGCCTCCTGGGTTCAAGCGATTCCCCTGCCTCAGCCTCCTGAGTAGCTGGGATTTCAGGTGTGTGCCACCATGCCTGGCTAATTTTTGTATTTTTAGTAGAGATGGGGTTTCACCATGTTGGCCAAGCTGGTCTCGAACTCCTGACCTCAGGTGATCCACCTGCCTTGGCCTCCCAAAGTGTTGGGATTACAGGTGTGAGCCACTGCACCCGGCCCTAATCTTCTCTTATCATAAGGACACCAGTCAGATTGGACAAGGGCCCATCTTCAAGACCATTTTACCTTCATCACCTCTTTAAGGACCCTCCCTCCCAATACAGTCCCTTTCTGGGGTCCTGGGCTTAGAGTTCCAACATACATTTGCGAGGGCACAGTTCAGCCTATAATAACAACGGAACCCCAAAGCCTGGGTTTCCACCCTATACTGACTCAGAGAACAAGAGGGTGTGACGACAGTGCCTGGGCACTGCAGCAAAAATGCTGAGAGCTGGCAGCTCCACGTGCAGCACTGTTCTATCTACCTCAGATGTGTGAGGCCGAGGAGACTCTCAGGCCTGCCAAAGCTCCCTAGCGTGTCATGGTTTAAAAATGATCTACCGAAATGTGAGGTTAGAATCCATCGTCTCTACAACCGGTGACTCAGAAAATAGAGACTAATTTGGAAAAGAGCTGTCAGGCCCGACAGAATATTAATGGTGCTGCTGCGGTTGCCCAGTGAGGACACGAGGAACGAAACACAGAACATCACTCGCTCACATCTGAGCCAGAGGCGCTGCTGTGAGTCTCTAAGAAGTATCCGTGTTGCAGCTACTGAGACACGCTTTTTCCTGCCCTTGTCACCTTCCGCCTCTACAGATTTCTTTAGATGGTCCTTTCAGCAAAGATGCCAGTGGACAGCTGGGTGGCCAGTGCCTTGGGGCGCACACAGCCAGCTGGAGTATGCAGGCTCTCCCCAGAGCAGGCAAGGCCACGTGACAAGAACAACACCGAGTTCTCCTCTGAGCTCCTGCACCCCTGCACCCACCAGTCATGTGACCGGATCCAAACTCACTTGTTGAGGCTAATTTCCCATTTCAGTATCTGGGATAAGGACACAGGAAAACTCAGCGTGTGTTTTCCTGTTCTCACACAGTCAACCCAACACTCTGACACCATATGTTAGAGACCTATCAAAGTGTTTATCCTACTCTGTACTCTCAGGCAATACCACATTTCACCTGCAGTCTCCACAGTGCCTGGGGATTTCTCCCCAGCGGCAACCAATCAGTTCTGCACAGACATCAGCAAGATGTTCTCTAATTCAATTCAAATTCTGATGCTACCTACCTGGAGATAGCCTCAGATTCCATAAGTTGAGGGCTCAGTCCCAGAAGACTACCTCTCACTTCAGATGCCAGTTGCAAGCCCCAGGCTGTAGCCTGTGCTTTTAACCAACTGGCTATAAATAGGGGTTCCTATAACCCCCTCCTTATCTTCAACTAATTTGCTAGAGCAGCTCACAGAACCCAGGAAACCACATTATTAAGGTTTGCTGGTTTGCTATAAAGGATATTACAGGACACAGATGTGCACCAAACGGAGACGGACATGGGGTAAAGCATGGGCAAGGATGTGGAGCTTCCATGCCCTCTGAGCAGCACGACCCTGCAGGATCCTCCAGGTGTTCAGTAATCCAAAGCTCCCCAGCCCCAGTCCTTTTGGATTTTTATGGAGGCTCCATTACATAGACGGGCTTGATCAAATCATTGGCCATTGGTGATAAGCTTGGCCGTCAGCCCCTCTCCTCTTCAGCCCCTCTCCTCTTCCTGGGGGTTGGGGGTGGGGATGAAAGTCTCAACCCTCTAATGCTGCCTGTGGTCTCTGGGGTGACCAGCCCCCATCCTGAAGCTACCCAGGGGCCCTCAGCCACCAGTCGTCCCATTCGTGTACAAAGGACACTCATCACTTTGCCGATTCCAAGGGGTTCAGGAGCTGTATATCAGGAAACGGGAAGAAAGAGCACATGTATATATTTTGGTATCGCAGATACCAAAAGCTGGGATACCGCCTGCCTCACGGATTGTCAGGAGCACTCAAACATAATGGAATGGCCCAGCTGGAAGACACCTTAGAGGCTGTCTATTTCAAACTTTTGCACACTGACAATGTTCCACAACATCCTTCACAAATGCACATCCGCATGTCTTAGCGACGCAAGCCCGACTCACAGATTTCCAGCTTTGCGCAGCTGTGCGTGGCCTCGCCTCCTCCTCCTCCCAAAGCTTCCTGCCCCTCCCCCCCCATTCCACCACACAGACTAAGGCAGGTGGCTGGGCAGGGGGAAGGGGGATACTGAGTGGGGAAAACAGACAGGGTGGTGGAAGTGGCCACACAGTCAGCATCGGAAGCAGAGCTGGCATGTCCCTTCTGAGTCCAGCCCGGCTTGAGTCAGCGGGGAGGGGCAGGGAGGAGGGGGCCTTCCAGGGAGAAGGCAGGGGCCGCACCAAGTGCCCCTGAGGTGCCCGTGCCAGGGAGAAGGTGGCTTCCTGGAGCCCCACTCTGTGCTACTGTGAAGGGCAGTTCCATCCGCCTACGTTTTGTTAGTTCTGTGAGCTACACAGGATTGGTGTGCACTGCAGTGCTGCAGAGACATCGGGCATGCTCCCTTCCTCTGTCCTCAGCTTCTCCCTGGGGTGGGTGCTCACCAGCCCAGGGCCCCACCCCAGCCCTCGAGGTCCCTGGGATTCCCTGAGTTCTCACCAGCCTTGGAGGCCCCAAGTCACCCCACGCAGTGCACGCACATCTGTGACACACTCCTCCCACACAGTCTCCCTCAGCCCCTCTTGACCCTCCGCCTCCTCAGACACACGCCTTCCTGGGGCCTGTATTTGTCAATCCCCAGACATCCCTAGCTGCTTCCTACATGCCCAGGCTCTGCGCTTGCTGGCCCAGGAACCGCCCTCCATGCCTCTTCTGACTCTGTCACAATGGAGGTTTCTGCATCTGTGCTGTCTCCCCTTGTACTGTGACTGAGGACCGCAGGTGCCACCCAAGCCCGAGGTCCTTGAGCATCCCTTGTGCCTAGAACATGCCAGGCACGCAGCACAGATGAGTGTCATTGGTCTGGGACGTTGCCACGGAAGTCTCCAGCCCTCATGCACGAGAAAGAGGAGAGTGACAAGGACCATAGTGAGGAGGTCAGGAACTCTAGCTGAGAACTGGTCTAAAGCAATGGAAATGGGAAATTCTGTAAATCCAAGCTCTGCTCCTTGGGATCATTTAGAAACTGGCTGAGGGCTGAGACATCCCTCTTGCTGCGTAGACTGTGATCATATTCAGGAGGAAAAGCACAACTCTCTGAGGGGACAAATTCTATTTGCCTAAACAGAGGTGAGGCTGCTGACACTCTAGAAAGTGTGAAGTGTGCTTTTGTGACCGAAGCTGGCCTCTGCATCCCCTAACTTAGCACCTCACAAAGTTTATAACCCTCATGCAATGCCCCCGAGCTGCAGGTGACGGCCCGCCTCCAGGTTCAGCAGTGAAATAGCTGTAAGATCTTACAGCATTACTTCTGCAAGTCAGCCGGAAGTTTTGCCAGCCTCTTGCTCCTCCCTGAAACCTCAGAAAGCCTGCTTCCAAGCTGCCTGCTTGTTCTTCCCAAGGTGGAGGCAAGACCAGCGCCCTCTGGCCAGGTGCGTTCAGGAAGGGGCAGAGATTACACAGGAATTCAGATGAGTTCTAGGGAAGGCAGCTGCCAGGATCCTGTCAAATGCACAGTCACAGGAGGGCTTCCCCTGAGTTGGCCCTGAGTCAGCCAGCTGGGCTGTGGTCTGCTCCGCAGCAGGAGGCAGCTGAGCAGAGCCTGTAACCCCTCAGGGGAGGCAAAGCTGCACCGCAGGGCGTGGAGGAGGTGCAGGCCGGCCAGCCCAAGGCAGATAACAGATGGCAACAGGGGCTTGGGGCTTGGCGTCTCTGCTGGCCTAGGTGTCTGGAACAGCTGGGCCGCCATTGGAGCCATGGAAAAAGAGGTCCAAGTGTCTGAGCTTGGAATCAAGGTATTCCCAAGTTTTCTGCTCGAAGCCCCGCAAGTTTCCATTTTCCACCACAGCCAGTTGGATCGGACTTGGCACCATTCACATCCTAGTGAAGTCCAATAGTTAGCCGATTTGGGGATTATATGCAAAGCCAAACAGTGGCACAGACTCTAGGAAATCTACAGAACGAACAGAACATGTCTTCATGACGATTCAAGGTCAGGCCCTGTGGACCAAGGACAGCATGGAGCACAGAGGCCAGACGCCGTGGAGCACTGAGGCCAGACTCCGTGGAGCACAGAGGCCAGACTCCGTGGAGCACAGAGGCCAGACTCCGTGGAGCACACAGGCCAGACTCCGTGGAGCACAAAAGCCAGACGCCGTGGAGCACAGAAGCCAGACTCCGTGGAGCACACAGGCCAGACTCTGTGGAACACAGAGGCCAGACTCCGTGGAGCACAGAAGCCAGACTCCTTGGAGAAAGGGGCCCCAGAAGACAAAAGGGCCAGCACAGGCCAGCCGAGGAGTACCTGAGACCTCAAAGGCGACACCAGGTCCATTTGTACCTGGGTATTCAATGCCTCAAGTGCATTTGTTAGAAGTTAGATAAAATCAATGCTTATTATTTTAAATAAAGACATTGTTTCTCACTATTTTAATCATTAATAACCTGTGATCTTCCAGATGGGCCAGCCTAGCAAATTGGGCAGTATAGCCACAACCTGGGTCCTCTGTGAGTATGATGAAGACATCACAGAGTAAACAGCCTCTGAAACATAGGTCTGTGAAGTGCATCCACAGTCACCAAAGAGCAAGACCAGAGTACACAACTTTTACCTACCTCAGCTTCACATTCAAGAGTGAGGGGACACACTGAAGTCTAGAGAGGCAATTTAGAATAAATGGAAAGAGAAACCTTAAGAGACAGAAAGGCAGAGAGAGATTTTTCAAAATCTTATTTTATAATTAGTAAAAATATAGGAATATAGTCACTTCAAAAGGTGACATTAGCTAAGAACATTAATGGGTTATTAAATATTTAATTCAAAGATGATAGACCCATAATGATGATTAAGGTTATTATAGAAGAGGATGATTCTTGGTGTTAGAGATCATTTACTCAAACCCTTGTATTTTAAAAGAAAGAAAGACTGAGACTAACAGAGTTAATTGATTTCTCTCAAAGGTAAAGCACGGATCAGAACCTGGTTCTCCCACCTGCTGTCCCCACACCATTTTATGTGGTTATTAGCCTCTCCCCCTGACTCTCCCCATAGTTTTGTGCTTGTTGTTGCTGGTTTCTTGATAAAATCTGCATCAAGTAGATGGATACTCTTGGGGTAATGGTGGCCCACTCCCTAACCACTGTGTTAAGCCTTGTATACTCTGCTGAGTAGGTAAATATTTTTGTCCCCTAACTCTGCACCTGGATTTATTTGCTGTGAAACGCAGGGCCCATTCCTACCAACTATAAGCAATTTATTCTGTGGGTTTAGTCACGGCGGAGGGCAGAAACAAGATACCGCTCCTTTTATGTGGCATTAAAAACAAACTCCTCTTTGCTGGTGACCCTGTTTCTGTAGGAAGTGTGTGGTTTACCTAGAGCAAAGGGGCTGGCTGTTCTGCCAGACTTAAGCCAGATGTAGGGCTCCATCTATCTTGTTCACGGTTTTACCCCAGTCCCTAGCTGGTATAACCGGAGCACCCAGTAAAGAAGAATCTACGCAAGGGAAGAACAGTCGCCCTCAGGCTGAACAAGGAGACGCCACCTCTGCTTATACAGCAGCACTCAAATGACTTTCTCTGTCCATTCTTCACTAAACTCCTTAAAAATAAAATTTTAGTTATTACTTCAGAAAATTAACCTCTGTAAAGTATCAATAATATACTTTAAAACATGTGTAATGCTGTTGGAATTTTTTTCTCGTCTTATATTAAACACAAAATGTCCTATATTTATATAAAAAATCACCGTGTTGACCTTTTCACATGTTCTTCCACAGCTATCTATTAATACTATGACATCATATTGCAAAAACAAATACACACAGCAACTCAGATGTTTGATAATAAAATCACACAGCAGTTTAAAAATTCATCCACAGGGACATCAAGTTAACTGTTGTTATGATGAAAGTTTGTCACCTCCCTACAAACACATCTTGTTATTTAGATTGTGTTAATGTGTTGTGTTATTATAATAAAGCCCTTATTACTACACTTATTGTGGTTGTTAAACAGTCATTAGCAACTACGAAACTGGGAAAATACACTGAGCTGCGTTGCCCATGAGCTATCATGGTTAATAATGAAAACAGATCAAGAGATCTGGGATCCTCTACAAGAAGATGCCGACTTCCCCGAAATTTCAAGAGAGATGACGGTCAGAAATGTACTAACCCAACACAAGCATGATGAGGAACCCAAATTCTGGAAAATGCCCTTGGCCATGCTTGAACTTGATCTGTAATGCTCTCCTGTGCCGTCCGTCTTCCCGTGAGAATCCAGCCCCGAGCCCCAGCTACACAAGACCTCAGTCTCCCCGAGGCCCGAGGTGCATGCAGTGATGACTATGCCTGGGACCGCCTCAGTGCCTGGAAAAGTTTCTCAGACACAATTCTCACCTATTTTTGCATTTCCCACATCATGTATGTTGGAAGAATCTTGAATAAACAAAAGCTACCACTTTTAAAAACAACTGACAGTGTTTTAAAACTTAGGCTCTATTATTAATCAGGTGTGGCAGGGCAACAGGTCAGGAGACAACTGTCAGCGAAAAGAGACTTTGTTACTCACAGATCCCAAGAGAGGTGGCCAAGCCCTGGGGACCACTCAGGGATGCAATGAGCCTGACTGGAGGCAGAGGGGTGCAGGGACACCTGGGCAGGGGCCTTTCACGTGGCTTCCGGGGAAGGAACAGGTGAGCCAGGGTGAGCCTGCAGGACTGCTTGGTATGGGCAGTTCCCGTGGCCCCTGCTGCACAGGGGGTTGCCCTCGCTGGCTGGTACTGGGCCCTGGGAGGATTAGGGCAGGAGGATGTGGCCCAGAGAGTGAGAGTCCATAAAGGAGGTGGTGGGGGTGGGCTCTGGTTTGCATTTGAAAAGTGCACTCCTGGGTGAATTGCCTGCTGTGTCTGGGAATTAGAAACCCTGGGGGAGCAGCCTCTCCAGGGCCAGCAAGCCTCCCCCTGCTCCCCACCAATGTCAAAGCATCAGATGCGGAAAATGACAAGTCCCGGTTAGTGTAGACAAGTAGAGGTCCCTTTCCCAGTCCTCAGGCTGGTGTGCTGCACCCTCCCAATGCCATGTTTGACCGTTGTGGTCTCAGGGAAGGGCTCTGAGATGGGTGTCCAGGGCGGCAGGTTCAGGCCCTGCCCTGTCGCTCACTTGCCACCGGGTGAACTTGGGTCAGGAATCTCAACTCTCAGCCTCAGCCTCCTCATGTGTGCAATGAAGGGGTTGGGCTCTGTGATTTCAATGACCCCTTCCAGCTTCCAGATTCCATGAGCCCCTCCTCGTAACCTGGAACACAGAAAATCTACAATCCTGTGCTTGTCAAGGAGCCCAGACCCAGGGCCACTGAATTCCAACAAATGTATGATTCCCTCAGCCAAAGCTGCGAAGGGCAGCTTGGAGGTTTGCATCCACGCATACTTCTAGGTGGCCTCAGATGGCCCCTGGGGTGAAGGCAGATCTTCCAAGGGCAGCTTGCTGACCTCTGCAGTGTGGATTCCCAGTAGGAGTGCTTTCTCTGCTTTCTGTTTTAGACTTACTGCCCCAGCCTACAACCCCGGGCATGGCAGAAACCTTATGAAGAAATGCATTGCACCTCCTAGATGCAAACTGTTCAGGGTGTTCACTCCTTTATATGGTGAACTCTCTAGGAGGACCAGCAGAAGATGTTTCTCACAGGGCTCAGAACAGAAAGAGATGTGTTTACCTACACAACCGGGGTTTATTTATTTATTCGTTTTGCTTGTTTTGTTTTTATGTTTCCAGTCTGCCCTGCGGCGCTCCACTCCTTGAGAATCCAGCAATCTCAGAGTCACACCTAGGCCCACCTTCCACCCCGAGGGCTGGGGGTCCTTTCGACATGCACTATGGCTGCTGCGCTCGGCCCAGCTTCCTAACACTCCTCCTCCTCCTTTCCTTCACCTAAACAGACGCACTTACTGATTGGCTTAGCCTCGTATGGAATATAGGTAAGTTTACTGACATCTTCTGGACATAAGATGGGGTGTCGGTAAGGAAATACCCCCACTGATGTGACTTTATTTAAATCAAAGCAAACAGCTGCATGAGAAGCTGATGTCAAGATGTAACAGACTCAGGGCTGAGCTGGGTAAGGAGCTGGATTCACACTTAGAGACCTGTCTGTGCTTCTCACGTGTGGATAAGCCACTTGTTTTCTTTATGCTCAGTTTTCTTAATTCCAAAAGTTGAAGTAAACAACTTTCGTTCCTCTTATATAATTATTTAAAATAATATTATTTCAGGAGTAATTTCAAAATAAAATATAAATATTCCTTAAAATTATATTTTGTAGCCGAGGTGGGTGGATCACGAGGTCAGGAGATCGAGACCATCCTGGCTAACACGGTGAAACCCCATCTCTACTAAAAATACAAAACATTAGCTGGGCGTGGTGGCGGGAGCCTGTAGTCCCAGCTACTCGGGAGGGTGAGGCAGGAGAATGGCGTGAACGCAGGAGGTGGAGCTGGTAGTGAGCCGAGATTGCACCACTGCACTCTAGCCTGGGCGACAGAGCGAGACTCCGTCTCAAAAAAAAACAAAAACAAAATGTGCACACAGCTGGAAAGTCACAGATTTTCTTTCAAAATAATGTTATACCCATGGGTCTGTCAGTGATTTCTAGAACACTGCATTTCATATTTTTTCTTTTTAAAAGGAATTACACGAGATACACTTAACAGCAATTTCTCAACAGATTGTAGGAGCAATTAGCATGACCTGGTTTGGATTCTAATCTGATGCACTCTGATTACATGTGATTATAAACATGTTTGGGTTGACTCACTTAAAAATGGGCAATCTTGGCTGGGTGTGGTGGCTCACACCTGTAATCCCACCTCTTTGGGAGGCCAAGGTGGGTGGATCACCTGAGGTCAGGAGTTCGAGACCAACCTGACCAACATGGAGAAACCCCGTCTCTACTAAAAACACAAAATTAGCCGGGCATGGTGGCGCATGCCTGTAATCAGCTACTTAGGGGGCTGAGGCAGGAGAATTGCTTGAACCCGGGAGGTGGAGGTTGTGGTGAGCCGAGATGGCGCCATTGCACTCCAGCCCAGGCAACATGAGCAAAACTCCATCTCAAAAAATAAAATAAAATAAAAATAAATACTAAAATAAAATGGGCAACCTCAATGGTGGGAGGAATGAGGAGTGTTTAATGGGAACAGAGCTCCAGTTTGGGATGATGAAAACGTTGTGGAGATGGCAGTGGTGGTGACTGCCCAGTGTGAATGTACTTAATGCCGCTGAACTGTGTGCACTTAAAAATGGTTAAAACCGAAAAATCTTATGCACATTTCACCATCACATAAAAAAAAAGCAGAAACAATTTTTTTAAAGGGCAAACTGCTAGCTCTTGAAGAGTTGGTTCTCTTCACCCAAAACTTTACCTTTTAGTAACAGTAAAAATAAATGTCAGCTTTGTCATATTTTCTCCCCTTTGCTTCTGCACTTGCAGAAAGATTACGGACACCCTTCCCCTCAGTTGTCAAAATATACTTGGGAACAGAAACATTAAGTTTTCTTGGGCTCAAACACATCCTCAAACACAAGATAAATTAAAAACAAGGCAAACTTCAGCCAGACATGAGGACCTGTTCTTGGCACCGCTCCGAGACCTGTGTTCATGATCTGTGAGATTCCACTCCGCCCAGAAAACAGCTTGCCCCTGGCCACCCAAGCTCTGTCACACCCGTGATTTCCCAGCAGTAAATAAAAACTGCCAAGCTCACTGGGACCCCCGTTTCCCGCAAGCCCTCCCTTACCTTTCTGAGGAACAGTTTCTGCAGCTTCTTGTGTGGCAGCCTGATCATCATGATGCGCTCCCCAGGGCCCGGAGGCCGGGCTCCCCTTGCCGTCCAGCCATTCTGCCAGGGCAGCCGCCACTCCTTTTATCACCTCCTGGGCTGCTGTGCCCACCCTCGTCACCAGGCAGCCACCCCGCACACCTCCTCTTCCCTCCCCTCACCCCTCTCCAGGCAGCCACAAATTCCCAAGCCAGGAGTCCTGCCCCTCATAGGCACCAGCTGTGAGTTGAAAATGCTCTGGCTGCAGACAAAACCCCCACTTTGCAAACTCAGAAGCAAAGGAGAGAAGCTGAGAAAACCTCAGCCCCGAGGCTGGCCATCTCCTCTGATGCGAATGCGAAGTTCCTCATGCTGCTCCGAATCCCAGCAGGCTGGAAGACAACATCTGGCAGAAGCCAGCAAAGCAGAAGCGTCACTTAGAGGCAATCAAATGTCAGAAACCATCAAAGACACTCTGAGGGGCAGGACTGAGGTCCTCCTCAATGCATACCTGCCCACTTGCCCACAGCCAGGCTGGCAACGTGCCTTAGCAGTGCATGAAAAGTCACTTTGGTCATTCTCTGTGTCACTTAAACTGAAAGGAGGAGGCAGTGGTAGGAGGAAGGTGAATGAAAATGGTTGCTTATTTCTTCAGGTGGCGCTGGGTCAATGAATGCACACCAAGGGTGCAAGGATGGCATCACCCTATATTACCCCTCCAGATGATGCCTGCACCCCGGAGACACAGGCACGTGCACATGCACGCATGTTCTCTCTACAACCTTTTCCCGGGCTAACTTGGAAGTTGTCCTCTCTGGCTAACATAAACATTTGCTTTGTTTTCCTGATCAAAACTGAATTCCCACGTTTCCAGAACATCAGCCCCTTTCTTGCTTTCACTTGCCATGGAGCCCTGCCTTGGTTCCGCCAGAAGTGTCCAGGGCTCCGTGTGATTGGCAGCCGCTGAGTGCAGGCGGCAGGTTCAGAGTCAGACCCAGGACACTGGCGGAGTTTCCTTTGTTTACTGGTATAGCTTCTTGTTAATACATAAATAGCCTTCTCCTCTGAAAACCTACAGATGCAGCAGAAGAGATCTACCAACTGACAATCGCCTTTGAGGTGACAGACAATAGAGGCCACGGCTAAGCATGCAGGTGTGGAAATAAACAGATATAAAAACATAGGACGTGAAAAGAAGGAAGCAAAGGCAAAGAGGAAATTGAAGACTGAAATGGACAGAAATGACCATGATTTAAGGCAGTGCAGTGCTAAAAGACGGGGCCCTGTCCACTCCTTCCTTACTCCAAGACATTGAGATAAAGAATATTTCCTTCCTAATCAGACAGAAATAGTTGAAGTGCAATTGTCCTTTCTCCAGTGGTTGCTATTTCAGGAAACGGGTTCTACCAAAACAACTTTTCACCCGTTTCGTGGCTTCCAGAGCACACATGGCGTATGTTCTTTCCCTTGAATGCAGAGCTGATTAAAACTCATTTATCCAGGTCAATGTTGCATTCGTGTGTGTGTGTGTGTGTGCACGCGTGTGTGTGCCTGTGTGTGTGCCGGTGTGTGTGGTCTACACAGATACATACATACTTCAGGTAAATAACACTGAAAGGAGCCTTGGTCAGTCCTTCAGAGGGACTTTCTAAGGGATCATTTTTATTAACCCTACTTTCCACTATAGGAACTTTATTAAGAACCTATAATGTAACATTTTTAGAAACACATGCCATACATCTGCCATTATACACACACTTTTTTCTATTCTGGAGCCGTTGGCAAATATTACTTCTAAGCAGAATGGTCACACTTCTGAGCTGTTACTTTGAGAATAGAGCACAGTTTGTTCACAGGCCAAGTTATGGCAACAGAAGAAAATGCCTCTGTCTTCCAAAATTTCTCAGTTACCTTTTGCTACTTTTGCTGGCCCAAAATAATAACACGGGGAGATTAATAGAAAATAAGGCTCTTTCTAGTCTCACCAAATTTCGTATCTGTGATTTTGAGTCTCAGCACTGCTGGTGTGTTTCAGTCTTGACTTCTTTCTGTGAAGTCATCAGGAGCTTTAAAACAATCCCAGTTCTATTTCTTTTCTCCAAAATGAATCCACATCCACATTTCACCTCTTTGAAAATGCTGGATCTTAAAATATATGTGCAGCCTTTCACAGAAATAGGCACTCCTGCTTCCTGGAAACACACTGCTGGCGTCTTCTCACACCCCCTACTGCTAGCTGCAGCCTCAGCTCCTGCGGAAGACACAGCCGCAGCCCAGTCCGTATCCTCACCCAGTGGTCAATGCAGCGCCATTCCCACCATTGTACAGAGAGGTTTGTGCTTGGTGAAGCCCTACTGCAGGGGATTTCTGAGTGTCGAAGGAGGACAACATAAAATATTTTCCTGAAAACTTAACTCTGTGGTCCTTCATAAATACTTTGTTTTAATTTTAAAATATGTAGTATTCAGGCTCGATTGAGATTTAGAAATTTTTACTAAATTTTTGTTTGAGGGTGTGGTGTTGGGGCCCCGGTATTGTTTCAAATACACAGGAATAAAAACGGAAGGTTTCTTTTGGCTATCTGTAACCTATTCAATCGGTTGGCAAAGATGCGTAGCTCATGTAGGGCAATGTTCCCAGCTTAGGCAAATCAGGGGCACCTGGGGAATGGCGATTTGGAGAGAGGAAGGTGGGCTCATTTTGGTGAACAAATATTTCCTTAGGTAATTTTGCACACAGAGTAAAATTAAAAGGCTTCTTAAGAAATTGTGTTTACAATTGTGTAAACATCTTCTTTTAAGGATATATTGAGCTGGTCTAATCCCCAAAGGAAAAATACGTGAGTCAGGCAAAGCAATTGAACTACATCAAAGATGAGCTCACCAAAGTGATCTACTGGATGTCAGGGTGATAAGATCATCGCACAGAGTACGTGGGCAGCGCCCCGACCCCCATCGCGGTCTAGTTTGAGACTGTGAGGACTCCAGGTTGATTCTATCGCTCCTGGCAACAGGAAACTAGCATAGGTTAGATTAGTGCAGGCCACGGAAAGCTTGAAAATGGCTCGGCCAAAAATGCTCATCTTTCCTGCACCACATGTTTTGCTGGAATCGCTTAAAATAGCCTGCTCACTGGCAATCCCTCTTCCCATTTCCAACCTGATGGCAACGTGCATGGATACTGAGCTGGGGAAAGGAGAATCGGATGGGGGAAATGGAGACGCAAAGGGTCTGAATAATCCTCACCTACAGTCATTTGGTTTTTGGTATCTGTATTTACAGTTATCCTAAATGCAATTCAATCCAAACTTCCATAAGAATTAAAAGGAAATTTTCCCGGACTTGGTACTTTTGAAAGTGTGTTAGCAAAATAAATCAGGCCTTTGGTCTCTGGCTAAATGGTGGTCATATGAGAGCTAGTGGGTTTGCAATGGAAACCTTTCATTTTTAATGGCATTTAATTGCAGGTGGATGTGAGTTTGTGAACTGAATGTTGTCGTGGTGATGATGGCAAGAAATTGCCTTTTATTTATTTCTGAGACCGAGTCTTGCTCTGTTGCCCAGGCTGGAGTGCAGTGGTGCGATCTCGGCTCCCTGCAACCTCCGCCTCCTGGGTTCAAGCAATTGTTGTACTTTAGCCTCTCAAGTAGCCACCACACCCGGCTAAATTTTGTATTTTTTGTAGAGACAGGATTTCACCATGTTGCCTGGGCTGGTCTCGAACTCCTGACCTCAAGTGATCCGCCCGCCTCAGCCTCCCAAAGTGCTGGGATTACAGTCATGAGCCACCACACCTGGCTGCCTTTTATTTTATGCCATGGGGAAATCATCATAACAATCTTGGCTTACTCATCTACCAAATACATTTTTAAAGACATTATTTTGAAAACATCTCTGGCTAACTGGTGAAAAGCAGCTATTACTGTGTATTGGCTATGGCTTTAAAAGCATTGCTATTGTTGTCATGTGAGCATCCACCTTCCAGCAGCAGAACCAAAATGCTCACACAATTCAGCCCAAAGAATAAACAACCACGACACAGCAGAAAGCATCTGTTTTGTGTTTCCATTAGACCATCAGCATCTCAGCCTGGAAGCAATATTTTGTGTCTTCCTCTGAAAAACCTAGTAGTTCACTTCCGTATCTTTGGACCCATAGAGAATCAGATGGATGATTTTAGCCTGTGTTGAAGACATCACTGGGAGTGAGTTGTACCTTTCCCCTTCCTAGGTCCCGGGGAGATAGGAAGGTGGGACCGCATGGCTGTGTCCTCCCCATTGGGAATGGAGTAGAAGGGAAGTGTTTCCTCGCATTTGAGGCAGTGTTGAAGGCGCAAGTTATCCCCTGCACCCCAGTCTCACGGCGAGAACAAAGAGCCCAGGGAGGGTAGAGCTCCAGATGGGGCAGCCTCGTCTCCCAGCCCCCTGGACCTCCAAGAAAGTGGCCGAGGATAGCCCTGCCTGTGGCCTCATGGGAAAGAGGCCTTGCAGACAGGAGTGAGAAGCAGGCCCTGTCATGTGGAGGCCCTGGTGTCACCACAGAGGTACACGGTCTGTCCCATCTGGACCAAGACAAGTGGCAGCAACCTTAGGTACTGGTTTCACCAAAAGGAAACTGAGGCCACACATCCCAGGCACTAGGACAGTGGTGTCCCTGCGTCCTTCCCTCCCTCAGTCTCCCCACATTTTACCACATTCTCCCTCAGACGCAAAACCGAATCATGGCCTCTCTTTACCACTTAGTGATGTCAGCTCAACCTTAGCACCGTTCAAGGCAATTGGTATATGCATGTGTGTGTTCATGCAGCGTGCATGTGTGTGTTTGTATGTCTATGCGTGTGTGTGTGTGTGCATGTTAAACGGAGGAGGGAACATGAAGTTCAAACTCCCCCATGGCACCTGGTGTAGTCCCTGGCACATGGAGTGTGTAAAGTCATGTTCTTAAGTGAAAGTATCTTGGGAAATTGGCCTCATTTTCCCTTACGGAGCTGATCTCGAATCACTCAGGATCTCGCGCTGGGCTGTAAGCCGGCACCAGGGTTACAACCTGCTGTGCACCACGGACCCTGAGAGACTCAGCCTCACATGAAAGTCCTGTTTGCTCCCAGTTCACAGGTAAATAAATCAACAGCTCCATGGAGAAAGAATAGCACCTTCCCATCCTGTCCACTCCCAGGAAACGACCTTCACTTCTGCTGCGACTTCCAGGAGCTAACAAGCAAAGGGGAGCAAGCCATGACCCTGAGCCCTGCACCACGAGATTTGAGGCCTGTGGGCACCGAGGCTACTGCAGAGCACAGGTGGAAACACAGGTACATAGGTGACTTTCCATAGGTCAAAGAAACGGTTTCACATGCTTCTGTGATAATAGCTGCAAGCATGAATAAAGTTCAGTTTTCTTTGGAAGGTATTGATGGGTTCAGCGGCTCTCCTCAATGCATGGATAGCAAAAATATAGTTACTATAAGGTGGGGTCTGTGATTTATTGTTATTACATTTCAAACAGAGAGTCTTAAGCTAAAAATATTTGGGACCCAGTAACTGAAAAGTCCTAGCAGCAGTATCAGGATCATAGAAGGAATCACATTTCCTGCCTTACAGTTTTGGTTTCCAGGCTTAGCTGAAGCCTGTTAGATGGCATTCGCTTAGCATGGAAAAAGCAAAGCCAAGAATAATTTTAAATTCTTTTGGAGTCATTAAAGGGTTACATTAAGAAAATGGAAAAATGTTATTTCCACAAAATAAATTGCAAGAGTAAATTATCTTTGATTTCAGCAAATGTCTGCATCATAGAATCACAGTTAAGACCCTAAAGCCACACGGCTCAGTTCAAATCCGTGACTCCCCTACTTGGCTGTGTCACCTGGTACAACTTAATTGCCTCCATGCTCTCATCTGTAAAATGGGAGAGAGCGGCAATGAGAGTGACTACTTCATCTGGTTGTGAGGGTCAAATGAGTTCACATTGCAAGGTGCTTAGAACATACTGAGTATTCTACAACGATTTACCGAAGAAAAGCAAAAGAAAAACACGAGCAAGGAAGGGAACCCTGGATTTCCTTGGGGGAACAACCTTGGAAACCAAAAGTTAATTAAGAAAGAGCTGTCAATTTCTTTACCTCCTCCCTGTATAGATAAGAGCATTGAGAAAAGGCATTTTGTAAGTAGTGAGGCACCACACAGATGAACGGCGACGACCTTGTTAGTTTGCTGTTACAAATCAAGTCCCAAGGGCCCCATGATAATAACCAACTGCAAACGATCCCAGCAAAACTAGAGCTGTGCCTGTCCGTGTACCTCGAGAAAGAGGGGCGCACCCAGCAGTCCTTTAAAGATTGTTTTCAGATCCATGACGGCACGACCGGCCTTGTCTATGTCCGTCACCAAATGCTGAATTGTGTGGCAGACACAACACTGTCCATGACCTGCTGTAAAGCAACTTCTGTTAGGGTTCTTGTTGTTCAGCTAGAAAGAATGCGAAGTGTTTGGGGAGTTGTGAGCGTGAGGAATTGCCATGTGCGGGGCTTCTGAGTGCCCCGTGCTTTGCATCGCGGCCGGCTCTGAGGACCACGCGGTGCTGGGACTCCACTCCCACTGGGGAGGGCGTGAGTGAGAGGGTGAGGGAAATGAGGCTGAGCCCCAGCTCAGAGCTGGGAAGACCCCTGGGATCGCACGCCACAGTGTGCTCAGGGTCATTTAAGGCCAGCGACATTTTAGTGATGGGCAGAGGGAAGGACACCAGGGGGCGCGTGAAGAGGAAGACGGTGAGGCGGGAGGAAGAGTGGGAGGCTCTGCCCAGGGTGGCCGAGGAGCAGGGTGCTTCCTGAAGGAAGGTGTGGAGAATGGCAAGCTCTGAGGAGGTGCTGGAACGCAGGGATCAGGTCTAACAACACGGGGCCTGCGCTTCCCTCCTCGCAAGACAGCTCAGTGAAGCTGAAGGAGTGAAATCCAGCCACAGTGAGAAGGTGGACAGGGGTGGTTGCTGGAGGAGGCCATGCCCCAGGCCCAGGTGGGGAAGCAGAGTAGGGCAAGGAGCAGGGGGTTGGGAAGGGGCCAGGGTCCCTGTCACTGACCACACTGGGTGTGGCTGTACTTCCCCAGGCACAGCCGGGTGCCCTCACTCTGTGAAAAACAAACCACAAGGAGCCTGCAGCCATGAGCCCACAACCCCTGACAACGCGAGGAAGACACGCCACAGGGACCGGGACAGCGGCCACCATGGTGATGCCTACAGCCACGCAAGCACCTGTGTAAACACACGCTACAGTCACGTGCTACGTATTTCACACATTTACACACTACACAACGTGTGCGCGTTCACATATGTATGTATCAACACACATATGCAGGAAAGACAAAGCACTTCGGCGGCCTTGACGTTATCTCTACCGAGTTCTGTCCTCTCAACATATGCCCACGGAGGTGGCATGACCTTCCCAAGACCAAACGGCCAATGGGGCGACCCCGCCTGGGTCTCTCAGCTCCAGCCTGGGGCTTTCCCCTCCCTGCCAGCTCCAGGGCAGGTCCACCGCACTGAACAAGGAAAGGACCCAGAAGTTAGGCCACATGAAGAGAGCCACAGCCCTGAGTGAGCCTCCACGTGGCCGGCCAGCATGGGTAGTGTGTGCAGCATCTCTGGACTCATAAACAGTGCTCCTGACGCTGGACTCCACAAAGCCGAGTGCCATGAGAAGCTCCCAGATGTTTCCAGGGCTGCAGGTCAGCAGGTGTGCCCAGCACGCCAGCCCTCAAGTAGAGGACGCTCCAGGACGCGTGGTGACAACCCATGGCCACAAGCACAGCCAGCCCTCCTTAGCCGTGGCCCCTGCACCTGCTCCCACCTCCAAGATCCCTGCTGCCCGCTTAGTGTGGGGTGAAATAGGTTCCTTATTGCAACCGCAGCTCAGGGACGGGCGCAGTGTGGTCCAAGACACAGAGGCTCAATAAATCCTGCAGTAATAACAAGAAAACAACTTTGTTTAACTTTTAGTAGATTATAAAGGATAACCATCATTCCCTATAGCTCTTATTTTCTGAGACCTTGATGTAGAAAGTGCTGGCTTAAAGTGGTGTAGAAGGTGCAAGATGTGGAGCTGGCATTTAAAGAAGAGAATTCAAAGAGCATCTTACTTTTTTGAAAGACATGGGGCTAAGCATCACATTTTAGATGCACAGCTGAGCAATTTACTTCATTTGTTTTGGGCTTCATCTCCTCATCTGTAAAATGGCAATACTAATAGTGATATAAAGAAACAGTGATTATGAAAAATTGGCTGGGGCAATGGCAGGCACTCAGTGACTACCAGCTTTTCTGAACAAGGGAAGGGAGGTTGAGTATATACTCCCTTCACGCTAACACAGTCCTCCAGCCTGTTAGGAACAAAACACTTCCTGTTTTCTAGTTCATTGAAGGTCAATATCATAATGGCTGTGATTATGATATGAGAAATTGTCAGGGTGAATTACAAATTCCAGACAAAACATTCCCTTTGGGTAGCCTGAGGTGTATAATTATCATGATGACGTCTTTTGGGTTGCATTGGTAAGTGGCAGTGACTTGTTTGATTAATGGATTGAATATTTCTTTTCATGTCACGGAATAGAGGATACCTTCAATTGCTGAAATTGCCTGAGATACAAGACTTATCCATGTTACTAAACCCAAGATATATTGAATAACTTAAATCTGCACTGTATCATCACCCAATGAGTATAGTACCATTTAAAAATTTTTTAGGATAAGCTGAGCCTTAACTTTAGGCCTATAACTTCAATTATATTTAATTTTCAAATATAATTATTGTACTAGTAATATAGATTTCTTTGGAAATTATTTTAAAAATGAAGAAAATAAAAATTACATATAATTGTACAACTTAATGAAAAGCCTTGGTAATTTTTGGATTTGTGTGTATGTGTGTTTTCCTTTCAAGCTTTTTCTAACAATCTTGCCTGTTTCTATGGGAGTTAGGAGGTGGGCTATAGCTGAATATGATAAAACTTTGGATCTACTTTTTTTTTCCCTAAAATTAATGTTTGATTTTTCTCCAGCTATCCCAAAAAGACATTTATAAGTATGACCTCAATCAAAGGATTTTTCTAGCTCAAATTCTGACTACAGCACTATTTTCTGCTGAAGTGCAATGCACAGATTTTGAAAGCCCACCCAGTTACTCAAGTAACTACAGGAATGAAACAGAATTTGTCTCTTCAGCGGTTGTTTGGGGATGGAACGCAGAAGCACAGAGGTTGCGAGGTGCTCCTTTTTAGCGGCAGGTATTTCCTTTTGCTGCCACCCCTGTTCTGGAAGCTTCCCTAGGCACCCCACTCGCCCCACAGTGTCCGGACCCAGCTGCGTGGCCCTGCGGGCCTAACGTGCCTCTCCTCCCTCGCCTTTGTTTACAAGTCCGAGGAATGTGCCTCTCCTCCCCGGAACCCTGCTGCACCCAGAAGTCTGCACCAACTTACCCCAGAGAGTGAATGAAGGTCCCTTCCTTACCTGCGGGCTGCCCTAGCAAAGAGGAAGGGCTCAACTACCTGCGGGAAGAGCCAGCTCCACCGTGGAATTTTTGTCTCTGAAAACAGACTGAAGAACCAGACTTTTGTATTTTATTCCCTAGACTCTGCCCAGTTTTTAATGTAGCCTATCACCTCCCCATGAGCAACGCCATCAGAAAGCAAAATACAGCTGCGACTACCGTCTCACATGCTTCAGCTTGCAAGGCAGAGGCACGGAACAATTTGATGAAAAAGACAGAGGAAAACAGAAAAATCATTCCTCTAGCCAAGACTACGAAGGCCGCGTGGATCAATGTGGTCCAGAGGTGAAAGCGTGGTTAGAGGAAGACGAAAAGGAAGGAGAAGCCAGCTCGCGCTCCCTTCAGGATCTTACTCGGAAAATTAATTTTGTGACTCAGCTAAGCGCTGCTGCTGTCACCCAGGAGCCCTTCAGACTGGGCTCCACTTGCCAGCAAGCCTCAAAGGGACCCAGGAAGGGTGAACATTCGGCCGGAATGTGTTGAGCGTCCACAATGTTCCAGGCTTAGCCCCTGCACTGCAGCTCCCTAAGTTGCTTTGCAAAGGACTGAGTTTGGGTCACCTCATTATTTTATCTGCATATCAGGTTACCTGACAAAAGAACATATTGTTTCCCAAATTATTAAGAACTAAAGACAATACTTCCGCAAACACACACACACACACACACACACACACACACACACACCCTGGTGTCAGGCAGCCGGCCGCGACAGAGTGTGTAGGGATTGCTAACCACAGCAGAGCCTGCTCTCACTGGGTGTAAACCTTGGGGGTTGTATTGTTCCAAGACCGTGGAGTCTGCCTCTGTGTCCCCACATGTAAAACCGCTACCTTGGCCACCGCTGCACCATAATAGGAGTGCTCACATTTCTGTCCTTCCAATAGCAGGAAATCTGAGGAACAATTACTTTTTCTTTGTTCAAGTCCCACCCAATCGATAGATGATGGATCAATGCAGCTCTATGCAACAGGGCATGTGTGTTCACTTCAAAGCCGTAAGAAAAGGGAAGAAAGAGGAGGAAACCCAGAGAGGGCCTCAGCGGGCAGCAGTGGCCCTGGACGAGCTCCCCCTGTTCTGGTTGAGGTTGGATATGGACAAAAGAAAGCATCCTCCCCTTGGAACTGGAACCTCCTTTGTGTCTTTTCTAAAACTCATTTTTTTATAAAGGCAAATAAATGAAGAGTGAAATCATGATGGAGAAAGAGGACATACAATTAGCTGTGAAACTAGAGGCAACTTGTAGGACTTATTAGGCAAAATCCATGAAAGACGCTGACCGCTGTGTTAGTGCCACCCATGCTTCTGGGACCATCCTGGTGAGCGGCCCAGTGTTCCTTAGCCAAGTGGCAGGGGCAACTGCCTCTGCTTCAGAGGCTCAGTCTGTGTTAGGAGTTTCAGCAGGAGACTGGTATAACAATCTGTTGAACATCAGCTTTTGTAGAGTTTTTAAAAAAATATGTACAGAGAGAAGTGGGTAGGGAGGGAGAGAGAGAGGAAAACAAAACAAAACAAAACCAGAATGATCAGCAGAGGGAGAGTTAAATCCTTCACTTGGCAATCACTGCTGCCTTCCTACCTTGTCAGACTTCTGGGCTGCTCCCGGGTGATGCTGTGTGAGATCTGATTTGCTTTTTTTATCCTGAACCTACGGGGTTCCTGTCTATCAAATTCAAGGTGAATCTGGAAACACTGCCAGGAGTTTAACCTGCTCTGGGCCTAAAGGCAGTGGAGGGGATTTTGCTGGCCCTCAGCCCACAGAGACCCTGTGGGCACATGGCTCCGGGGGTTCTCCCATGCTTTGACCCTAGGATGTGACTGGACACAGGGTCCTGGCAGAAACAGCCGCTCTCCTGGGAACACTTTCCAGTTCCAACTATGGCACTTATGGTTAATGCCTGTGCCAGCCTGGCTGTTGATTTAGGAAGGAACGACTCTCCAAGGGCACCCACACCCTACCCTGGCCCTGAACTCAGTGAGCGGCACCCACCAGACCCATGGTTGTGCCATTGGCCCAATGTTCACTGCTATGACCAAGAGAGGAGAAACACCCAGTATTGGAACGCATCATCTTTATTTGGAGTGCCCAGGCTAGGTGTGGATCGGGATTTTACAGATAATAATAAAACTTTTTCATTTGCCAAGAAACACAGTTCATCACACATTTGGATAAAGCCACATCAAGTTTCGCTAAGAATCGCCAATTACAGCTTGACTCTTTTTTTCTTGGACAGATTATGGACCAGACTGACAAGAGATTATGAGAAAGGAATAGAAGACTGTGTTCCTCCAACCCCAGCAGACCTTGTTTGCTGAGTTGATTTAAGTTAGGATGTAATCCAAACCGGGATTCAGGCATTTGCCTAACCCCTTAGCTGAAACAGTCAGAACCAGCTTGAGATTCTGTGTGCCCACCCCTCACCTTTGCGTGGCTGCCATCAACCGTACAGTTCAAAACACAAGTTCCACGTCCAATAAGGAAACTCAATTCATGCAAAATGCGTTCAGAGAGAGTAGTACCACAAGTATGGAAAAAGTAAAACAGTGGAATTCAAATGTCAAGCATTGTTGGCAATGGAATGCAGTAGGGACCTCTCTTCCAGGATTTGGGACCACCTAAAACCAGGTGGGACTCAGCCTCTCCCATCAGGGACTTGCAGGCCCCGGTGACGGGGCGAGAAAAGGCGACTGCATCCTTGTGCAGTGCCCTCCCTGGGCAGCTCTGAGGGCCACCCACTGCCCAGCAAGACTCCTGTGGCAGAGCTCATGCTGTTCTCATAAGACATTTTTAACCTTATTACTATGATATTTTTGCTTTTTAGCTTCAGGAAAGCTGCCAGAAAATCAGGAGTATTTTTGTTTCACATGAACTATAGCATAGTTTAAGGTATCAACGTAGATGAACATAAGCTCAACCAGAAACCAAATTCCAATGACCCGTTTGGCACCTACAAGGAGCAGGCCCATCTAGCCTGCTGTGACTGCTGCAGAGGCGCGGCCCCAAGGATGATCAATCCCATGGTGTCACAACCACACGTGGCATGACTACCGACGTATTACATTTCACCTGAGTGTTGCAGCCCAAAGCACTGAAAACAGCCATTAAACTATCTTTAAAAATGTCTTATTAATAAAGGTATTAAAACCAGATAGATGCTTGAAATAGGAGAAATCTACCTCCATCTAAAATTACCTATTTTAGTCCTAATTCCTAGAAAAGCTGTTGCTGAGCCATACACACTAGAGTCTGAAGGCTGGCCAGCCACCAACCTGCAAATCCCAAGGGCAGACACAGCCCCGGGCAGCTTCAGCACCCCACATTTGCCTTGCTGTCATGGCTCCCTTCTGCCTCTGGTAATTTCAGCTTATTTTGAAGGCACATCATAGTTTTAAAAGGAATATTGGACATAAAGTGATGCAGAGATTCAGAATCAAACTCAAATCATAATGCATGGCAAGATGACATCCTCAGTTTAGCATGCAAGGCAGCCCCTGCTGTACAAGGACATTACTGCACAAAGCACTCGGATTCCCCACAGGATGCCAAAAAATTCACATTTTCCTGTGGAGTGGTCCAGCCTTCTAAAAGCTCTTCACAGCTTGCCTTGCTGGACTCTGGGCACCGTGAAACAACTCAAAAAATTGAAAAAGACTTCATGTTTAACTTAAAAAAAAAATGTAACTCACATGAGCATGGAAAAAAACAAACCCATAGGAATGCTTCTTACCTCTGCGGATCCAGCTACCTTTGTCTTGGAGGCAGCTGAGTCACTTTTGCCCTGTGAAAATGGAAACGAAGAAAGAATTCCTTTAAGTCACAGGACATATTTACAGTCAGCAACTTCATTAGCAAGGGCATTACTACCATACTCACCAGGCCTGTGAGCTTTTTGTTTCTAAACATTAATCTCCACATAATTTTAAATAATTGGAGGAGTTTCTTTCGCGTTCAGGAAGACCTTTAGTGAAAGCCTACAGAAGAAAGGAACTTGCGACTTTTGTGCAACTTTTAAAATTTAGCCAAAGGAAGTGATGGTGCGCCCATCACCAACCTCAAACCTCAACGGAAAGAAAGTCACTCTTTCAAGCTCCAGATGTACAGCATTTATCTTCCGAGCTGCACATCAGTGACGAGCAGGCAAATGCTTTCAGGTGACTCTAAACTCTAACAGGCTCATTCCAGCTATTTTAATCTGTAGATTTCATCTTCATCTGTAATACGCTCGCATACACCTAGTTAAAATTCTAATCATGCTTGGTCCCAGGGCTTAAACCCGGAAGCGCATGTGTCTAGGAGGCCTTTCTTCTTCCCAAGCCTCTTTTTGGCCAGTGTGGTTTGGAGGTGACCTGAAGATGTTACTCAGCAACGTGGTTTTAGGACTGTTGAGAGCAGAGACAACGGCTACCCTTACTGCAGCACATTCAGTAATGCAGGGGCCACATTTCCATTTTCTACTTTCTCCTTTAGCCTTTCCCTGCCACATTTCTCTTCTGTTCTCTGTTCCTTGGCTCATACCCACTGAAATATAAGAGATGAAGGAAGAAGCCAGAATTCAAATGAAATCTCCTTTGCCCCTACTGATGACTGCGGTTCAAGTGTCAGAAGACAGAGCATTGGAATCACCATCTAAATGAAATGAGAAGGCTAACGGGAGATACCAGCGGTCTCTGCTGCCTCACGTGGCCCTCGGTTGTCATGAGTCAGCACAGCTTTGGGGCTGGCTCCTCCCGAGTGTGCCATGAGGAAAGGGGTCCAGCGATTCTGCCCTGAGAGAAACCCCTGCACTGTGGGTGCCCATTTTCACCTCAGCCTCCACCGCCTCTGTCCTCCAACACAGCTGATTAGCGGCCAGTTTATCGAGCTGAGCCTACACCACCTCTGTCCTCCAACACAGCTGACAAACGGCCGGTTTATCGAGGTGAGAATCATAGCTCTGTGTGTTTATTCTTGTTTTATGTCCCCAACTGGACGGTAATTAATAACTGGCAGGAATACAGTTTCTAATGCTGACTTTACCACTTGTTTTTGCCATTTATGTACCTGTTTGTATTGTACTGGGCATGTATGGTGAGCCTATGTGGGGTTTCTACCCAGCAGCCCTTCTCCCCTCCTGGTGAGCACTCCCTTCCTTTCTATGGGACACTAGCTCCATGGAGTCCAGGTGGGAATGACCCCACCCCCCAGCCCCCCACCACCGGGAGAAAGGCCCTAGCAGGGCTCCCGCAGAGCCGTCAGCCCCCTTGTCCTGGGATGGCCAGCCTGGCAGATGACCTAAGTCTGGGGTTTGTGCTTGCTCTGCCTTGGAAATGTGCCTGCCTGAGAGTGGAGTCGAGCAAGGAGGAAGAGAAATTCAGTGTCCTGCTGACAGCTTTGGACCCTGGGATTCAGACTCACCAGAAACCATCTCTTTTCAATGGTGTGAGCCAACAAATTGCCAATTTTAAGAAGGTTTGATTCTGTTTCTATAACTTGAAAAAGATGGTGAGACCTGATGGAACATAAATGATGCTTTTACAGAAAATACCTAATAGCATGAAAATCCCAAATGTGCTACAATGTTGTGCCTTCACCCATCACCTCGTTCCACCCCATGACCTACTCTCAGGGCCATCAGCTTTTCCAAGGAAGCGCCACACAGATGGCGCTACTAAGCCCGGCTGTCAGGACGCACCTGAGACTGCATCCAGGGTATGCGGTGCTTGGGGTCCCCCATAAAAAGACACATGACTAAATTTTTCATATTGTCTTGTTTGGAATCACTCTCTTTCCCTTCTCACTTCCTGGACTCTCTTCTTTGCAAACAACATTAAGAATGTTGTTAACTCCCCTGAATTAAACAGGGGAATCTGGAATGACTTGGACATTAAATGAGGATTCTCCAGCCACTCTGCAGCCACGCTATCCCTCCCACCTCCACCCCTTCTCTTCCTCCAAACTGGCCCCCACACCCATCCTCTCAACATCATGGTCAGCCTGCTGTGTGGGCTCCCCTCCTGGACCAACCATGTGTGGGCAGAGAACAGGGGCAGCTTCCAGCTCCAGAAGGAAATCCCGGCTCCTCTACTACTCCTTTCTGATCCAGGGCACGAGTGGAGAGGACTCCCCTTACAGATCCCATCTCCTCCCCTGGAGCATCTGTGACTGTGCAGGGTGCAGAAGGAGGCAGGGAAGGGAGTAAGGAGAGGGGAAGAGGAGCCACGGGAAAGCCCAGTGTGCCCTAATGAGGGGAGTCAGAGCCCCCATGGGAAATCCTGACTTCTAAAGAAATCCACTTTTCTTTTTTCTTTTTTTCTTTTTTTTTTTTTTTGAGGTGGAGTCTCACTGTGTCACCCGTCACCCAGGGTGGAGTACAGTAGTGCAGTCTTGGCTCACTGCAACATCTGCCCCCCAGGTTCCAGTGATTCTCCTGCCTCAGCCTCCTGAGTAGCTGGGATTACAGGCGCCCGCCACCACACCCAGCTAATTTTTGTGTTTTTAGTGGAGACAGGGTTTCACCATTGGCCAGGCTGGTCTGGAACTGCTGACCTCAGGTGATCCGCCCGCTTTGGCCTCCCAAAACGCTGGGATTACAGGTGTGAGCCACTGCACCTGGCTGCAATCCGCTATTGTCCCCTTCCTCTTGTCTGTCCCTCCTGTTACATACCTGTGACCACATTATCGTCAAAATACATTAAACATGAATTTATTATCATCATGGCTAGCTCCACCAGGAAGAAAAAAAAACTACCGTTGAGATGACATAAAACGCTTTGTGCAAATGATTGTCCTCCAGGGGTATTCCGTGAAGAGGACACTTGTCAAATAGCCAAGCATGCTTGCAGAAAATAAATGGACATGGGTCAGACAAATATTTTTGTGTGTTTCGTTGATTTGAAATAAACTATCAGAAATTTCTAAACAAATACTCACCAACCTTTTGGAAAAAAATATGGATTGAATCTTTTTTTTAAAGTCTAGAAAGTGACCTGGTGTTGTGGGAGAAATGTGAAAGGCAGACATCACTGCTTTCACGGCACTTGGGGTCGTAGTCTGGATGACCAAGCTTCATTTGATCCTCAGGGGTCTTTTATGATTGGACTGTAAGTAAAGCTGACAACCAAATTTTATAATACAAAAGGTGTTCAGCGTGCTCACAGCACCCCTGCTTACCAGATGACGGAATATCTTGAAGATCATGCACATTCCTCAAAAGACACATTTAGACAGTCATGGTCAGGCAGTTGATAGAATCAACATCAGCTATGAATTTCTCAGTGAAATTAGTGCATGGGACTCTAGAAAATTGGACACTTTCAAGTGGCGATGTGGCTGCAGTGGTGCAGCTGTTTTTACCCAGAGAGCGTCCCGGCGTTGGTTATTCTGGGTCTTTGAGAATGCTGTGACTGTCCCTGCTCCTGCTGCACCCATCCCAGCACCACGCGGCTAAGGGCTCCCAAGATGCTACGGACCGTGGTGGGGAGCTCAGCCTCCCAAGCAGCCAGTCAGGGTTTATTTCCTGGCACCAGAACTTAGGCAAGTCATTGGACTCCTCAGCCCCAATTTCCCTGTTTGTACAATTGAGGAAGACAGTCCCTTACACAGGGGTGGTGGGAGAAAGAAATGAGCTGGCCCATATTGGGCTCCCAGCAGACAGTAGCCATCAGTGAACATCAGCATGATGACGATGTGGGGAAAATGAAGGCGTTCCCAGATTACAGCAGCATAAAGGACCCCAAAACATCTCGCCCTTCTTTGAGAACGCTGGCATGTGTGCTTCTTGTCTGTGACCTCTGAGGAGTCGGATCCCCAGGTGCTTCAATAGCTCTGAGCTGTCCTTTATTTTGGATGAGCCCCATCTTCCAGCTTTTAGGGTTGGGAGGGCAGAGGAGAAACGGCAGGTGGCACTGGGGATATTTTTACACAGGATGATGTGACCTGCCCAGCCTGCACCTGCGCTCAGCATCATCAGAGTTCCGTTTCTTATACATAATTAGGCTACACAACCAATTTTATGATTTTACCATTTTGAAATCACATGGGAGTTACCAAAATGGTTAATTTAAAACCGTTTTACCCAGACTTTGGGGGGCAGTCTTGATTCTTAAATGGCTTTGATGGCTTTGATAAACACCCTGGGCCCTTCCTCCAAAAAATACACACTCATTGAAAGCCCTCCCCCCTACCCCCGACCCCTTAGCACCATGCACAGCCCTCAGGAGCTCCACCTTTGGTTCTGAGGGAGTCTCTCAAGTGCCCAAAAGTTTCCCTCGCAAATTTGCATATCTACCACTAGATGGCAGCAGAGGACACAGCAAGTGAGAACACTCCCAGGCGCGTGCAGCCAATGAAATCCTGGAAACTTGTTACATTTTGTTATAACAAACAAAATATAGGCCTTGGTTTTCTTAAATCTTACTGATGTGCTCCTGGAAGAAGAAAAATGCTAATTCACGCTGGGTCCACGTTGTAGGAAGGCTGAATTTGGTTTCCATGACCCCCGACTCTCCCTCCGCTGGTGCTCAGCTCTCTCCACACCTGCCAGCTTTATTTGGATTTCTGTCAGCTCTGAAGTATCAGCTACCTGAGGCTGCAGCATCAGCCAAGAAACCGTCTCTCCCAGACGCTTGCTGGCTTCAGGGCTGCAGCCTGGGGATCTCCTCTAGATAAAGCGCGGTGGATACACACAGACACATGACGATGCTGTCCACCCACATGTCTGAGCTCTGGGATTCCACGGCTGGAGCTCGGAACTGCGACGGGGCAGAGACGGAGCGCAGGCAAAGGCGCACAGAGAGGACTACTCAACACAAAGGATAATGTCCTCACGATGCAGGAACCACTGTGGACAGTTAGGAAGACAGACACGTGGAGGGCCAGAACGGGAAGTGATGGCGGGTATTGCTGGCTTTATCTGATCACTGGGAAGGGTGGTTGTGAAAGCCACTGAGGGCGTGTGCCTCTCCCCAGCCACAGCGGTGCTGGAGAGGAGGCTGGGGCGCTCACCACTCTTTCCTCTACCACCCGGCTATGGGGGCCAGGTCCATGCAAAAATACATGGAGAAAGTACAGCTTAGAGGACTTCTACTTCCAGCAAGACGCCAGGCAGAAATGACCGAGAACGATCTCGCTACACCCACTAGAAGTGGTGGATAAAACAAAACGAAAAAGGCGGTTCAACGAAAAGCTGAGTTGTAAGAAGGAAGGATTAACCCACAGGCTTCAGAAATGAAGAGGACTGGAAGAGAGAGAATCGAGTCCCCGCTCTGACTCTGAGACCGTCCTGGCGGCATTTTCAGTTTCTGTAATCTTCCAGGTTAAGTTTCTTGTTTTCGTGTTTTAATTTTTTTTATATTGAGGTGAATTTCACATAACAAAATTAACCATTTTAACATGAACGATTAGGTGATATTTAATGCATTCACAATGACGTGTCACCAGGTAATTCCCAACATCTGCCTCTTCTACGCCTATGAAGCAGTTGCTCCCCACTCTGCCCTCCCAGTCCCTGGCAACCAGCAATCCGTGCTGTCTCTGTGGGTTCACCTGCTCTGGGCATTTGGTATAGACAGAACCACACAGCGTGGGGTCTTCTGGGTCTGGCTTCTTTTGCCCTGCATGATGTGCTCGAGGTTCGTCCATGCTGCAGGGTGTGTCAACGCTTCCTTCCCTTTAGCGGCTACATAACATGCCGTTGTTTGTTTACACCACAGTTTGTGCATCCATTCATCCATTGATGGACATGCGGGCTGTCTCCATCTTTTGGCGACTGTGAATTGTGCTGCTATAAACAAGTGTGTGCATATTTTTGTTTCAGTACCTGTTTTCAACAATCTTGGGTACATACCTAGGAGGGGGTCAGCCGCAGCCTTTCATGTGCTTCTCCACCATTTGTAGTTCTCTTTTGGAGAAATGTCTACTTAAGCCCATCGCCCATTTTCTCATTGGGCTGGTGGTCTTTTTGTTGTTCAAGCTTGGGTTTTAACATGCTGGGGATACAGGGAAGGAGGATGGGGTGGCTGTGAGGTGAAGAGCTGGACCTGAGGTTGCTGCGGGAGGCCTGAGCAGGGAGCGCAAAGCCTGGACGAAAGCCCAGACCAGCTGAGAAGAGGACGGGAGACATCAAACTCGTCCTGGGCTCAGGTTAAAAATACATGGATTTTACGTCTTCTCTGATAATTGAAAATGCCAGGCCTGTGCCTTCCATGAGTTTGGGTGTGAATTCATAATGACAAGGGTGGCTCAGGGTGAAGTTTAATGCGACAGCTGGTCTGGTGCCAGGAACATGCCTAAGTCACAAACCCAGAACTCGGCTGAAGGGACCACCTAAAACTGAGCCTTGGGGAAAGCACAGAGAGGAAGCGGCCTCCGAGTGCACGCACAGCCAGGAGCCCCAGAACCCAGGCAGCAGGCCACCCTGCGCGATGGGCAGAGGACACACAAAAAGGCAAAAGTGGAGCCAAGAATTCCAGAGAACAGATGAACAATATTCGGGAGTATTAAAGAAGTATTGTTAAAAGTTATAAAATCATAAAGAACATAGTAAAAGAAATAAATGTAAACAAGTTGGAAAGAATAAATTAAAACTGCTACGGTTCACAGACAGTATAAATCTCTACAGAATCCAAGAGAATCTACAGAGAATTTACTAATTTGAATAACAGGGTATGGAAAGGTTATAGATGGAAAAGTAATATTCAAAAGCAAACAGTTTTTGCAATCCAGCAGAAAATAATTTTAAATGATAGCATTTGCAATTGTAAGAGAGACAGAGAAAAGAGAAGAAAAAACCTTATAAGCTATAAAAGATACATCTAACAAAAATGTGTAATGTCTTTACAGAAAAGATGATTAACTTTATTGAAAGATATAAAAGAAGACTAAAGTAAATCTTAATACAGTAAATATGGCAATTTTTCCAAAGTCAATCTGTAAATTTAATTTAATAAAATCATAATCCAAAAAGGATGATTTTTTCTGAATTTAAATCAAAGTGATTTTGAAGGCTGAAGGACAGCCAACACCATTTTAAAGACACAGAAGCAAAGACAAGCCCTGACAGGGAGATATCGGTGCTCATGTTAGCGTTAGAGGAACTCAGTGGGTGCCACAGGTGCAGCAGAGCCTGGAGACCTGCCTGCCTCTGTGTGGGGCTCACGAAAGGGCAAAGCTGTTAGAGAACAGCAGGGTGAGATGGCCTCTGCAACGACTGGCGCCGGCCAACTGACTGATCAACCTCATACCATATATATCAATACATTCAAGATGCGTTAAAGGCCAGAATGTGAAAAAACCAAACCACAATGTTTAAAAGGATATCCAGGAGATGATATGGCTGTTTTAACTTGAGCTACTAAAGAATTCTTTAAACAACTCAGAACGCCATACATTGTTTTACAAATTGTTTTTTAGGCTGGGCGTGGTGGCTCACGCCTGTAATCCCACCACTTTCAGAGGCCGAGACGGGTGGATCACCTGAGGTCAGGAATTCGAGACCAGCCTGGCCAACATGGCGAAACCCCATCACTACTAAAAATATAAAATTAGACGGTCGTGGTGGCACACGCCTATAGTCCTAGCTACTTGTGAGGCTGAGGCAGGAGAATCTCTTGAACCCGGGAGGCAGAGGTTTCAGTGAGCCAAGATCATGCCATTGCACTCCAGCCCAGGTGACAAGAGTGAAACTCCATCAAAAAAACAACAAGATTAACTCATTAACTCATGTGTTAATGAGATGCGTCCACTCCTGTCAGAGAGTGAGCTCCTGGCTCCTACAAACAGCACCTTAAGCGCCACGCTGAGTCTGGCAAGAGTTGGAGAAGCAAAAACTCTGGCCCATTGCTATTGACTACACTGATGCTCTGATACACCCAGCATTCAGCTGCTTTGGAGAGCAGCTTGTCGACAGCAGATTAACTTGAAAATGCGCAAATCTTGTGACCTGCCGATTTCACATTGAAGTGTCTAGACAGGGAGTGTAACTCTGGCACACACTGATGGGGAGACAGGTGCGAGCTTTCTCACTGGCACTGCTTCAAAGATCAAAACATTGAACGTAATCTAACGGTTCCTTGGTGGAAGAGTGGAAAAGTAAACTATGGCATTTTTCCTGCCGTGATATTCTCTATAGCCCTCAGGATGGTGCAATAGAGCTCTGTGATCAGCAGGGGTCAATCCCAAAATATCCTAAGGAGTTGTTTTTAAAGTAAGCTTCAAAAGCAAAGAGACTGCTTTCCATCCAGTAAAGATTTAAAGCACACCCATAATTTATAGATGCTGACTCTCAGGGACTGAATTGTATCCTCAAAATTCCTGTGTTGAAGCCCTGCCCCCACATGTGGAGGGTGTGAGTCTGGAAATGCTCAGGGACCCCCGGGCTTCACAAGATGACTGAGACGTTGGAGGAGGGGGCCTGTGCTTGGTGACCCCAACCCTTGGCTGGTGGAATAGGGGAGAGCCCAGGGCTAAGGGAGAGAAAGAACCAGTAACCCATGTGTCGGAGCCGCTCCAGGGCCTCAGTCTAGTCAGGATCCAGATCACACAGCCGTGATCGTCCACATCCCATCCACAGAGCACTGGCTCTGTGTCCTTAGGTGAGCGTCCAGGGTGTTTCCTTTCCATGAGCAGATTTGGCTCAACTCATCCTCCTCTCACCCCAGACTCTCACCAGGCAGAAGCGGAACTGGACGGCTGACTGCAGAAGGGACCCATGAAGTGAGGGCGGCCAAGAGAAATAACAACAAGGCCGGGGCTAGCGTCGCCAACGGCCGCTGGAAAAGGACTCACCAAGTCCCTCAGCTTGCTGGAGACAGCCAGTGCTCTCAGTGGCAAACAGTGTGGTGGCAGACTGGGGAGGGGATAGTTTTTTGAACTCATCCCAATGATACCACCATATTTTAAAAAGTGCCAAGATGACAGTGCTCCCCCTTTTCTATGGGAGCTAGGGAAAGGCCTCCTCTGCTTTTCTTCATGGTGAGGGCCTTGCTAATTTCTCAGGCAAGGGGATGGCTCAAAGCAGGAGAAGTGCTCCTTGGCAAGCAATGAGTAGAGTCACTGTGACCAAGAGCAGCATAGTTCTGGGCTGCATCACATACCCCAAAATCCATGCATTGAAGTCCAGCCCCCAGTGCCTGGGAATGTGTCCTGATTTGGGAAAGGGCCATTGCAGCTGGGCTTAGCTGAGAGGCGGTCACCTCGGAGTATGTGGGCCTAGTCCAATATGATGGTGTCCTCAGAGGCACAGAGACAGGTGCATGGGGGACGATGGCCGCCTGGCCATGGGGAGGGAGATGGAGGAAGGACCACCAGCAACCATGAAGCCAGAGAGAGGCCCGAGCAGAGCCTCCTTCACAGCCCCAGCGGGAGCCAGGCCTGTGGCACCTGGACCTGGGGCTTCTGGCCTCAGGACTGTGAGACGACCAACCTCTATTGTTTAAGTCGCCCAGTCTCGGTGCCTTGTTACGGCAGCTCTGGCAAATGCGTATACCACAGAAGCCAGAGGATCTCATGGGCCCACCCAGAGGAGCTGGAGAACCAGGAGAAAACATCATTCAGTGTTTAACCAAGGGGAGGGGTCAGACTTGAAATATGAGCCAATCCCAGACGTCGAAGGTCTCCTGGTGGTCTTTTGTGGGCATTTAATATGCTATTTATAGTTTTCATCTGCACCTGTAGAAAATACATAATTGTCTCAAACTGAGACTCAGGGCAAAAAAGTGTGTCTGCAACATTGCAAGTCAGCCTGGTTGGATTACACAGATGTGGCCAAGACCTTTTAAAAATATCTTGTGACACCCCAGGCTGAGCAACCAGCACCCCCCAGCGGACTAATGCAGAGCCACACTGCAATCAAGCTCATTGCAATCATGACTACTCCGATATTCGGACACTTCGCTAGCAGAGACTATTTTACAGACTCCTACTAGAAGTTCCAGTTCCTCTCCCAGCCTTTAAGGACTAGAAATCTCTCTAAAGAAACAGTATTGCTGGGTTGTAAATAAGACATCACTCCTCTAACAGAAATACAAAACATGTTGGACCTTTTTTCTCTGCTTAAATTTATGAAGGTCATAGCTTTAGAAAGACCAATCAACATATCAGGTTCTTATTAAGTGTATTTAAGACGAAGGTAGGTCATTATCAACTATTTTCACAAAGGAACTAGGAACCATATTTCACTCTTAATTATACATAAGTTGGCTGTGCATTTTGGGGATTGTTCAAGATGACTTCTTAATGTCAGTGGCTTCTCCCTGTTACTTGGACGCTGTTCTCACACCCCCTGGCGTGCTCCCAGGGAAGACTAGCCAACTTGACCGCCTGCTGAAGCAACACAATTGGGGTCACAGCTCCCAGCAGAGGCAGGACTTCGCTCTCTTTGGGTCAGAGGCACCTGGAGGGGCTGCCACAGAACTACATGCACCCACCCAGGTCAGGCAGGTTCACCTGGAGGGGCTGGCCCAGGACTGCATGCACGCACCTAAGTCGGGCAGATGCACCTGGAGGGGCTGCCCATGTCCTATATGCACTCACCTGGGTCAGGCAGGTGCTTGGTAAACAGGCCCAGCTGCAAATGACAGAGGAAGCCAAGCAAACTAGGAACCTTCCTGAGGACAGATGATGGAGCTAGGAGACGGCATCTCTGAGATGCAGCAGGGACTTGCACCAGGAGCCAGGAGCCAGGCAGATGGAGAAGCAGGCATGGTTTAGAGTCCAGAAGGCAAAGCTTCTGCCTCAGAGCTGAGTATGGGCAGAGTGTCCCAACCACCAGTGTCGACATTCTGAGTGGATGACTCTGTCGTGGGGCCTGTCCTGTGCATGCTAGGATGTTCAGCAGTGTATCTGGCCTTGACCCACTAGTGGCCAGTAGCATGTCCCCCCTGGACAGCCCAAGTTATGACAACCAAAAATGTCTCTAGAGGCTGGGCATGGTGACTCACACCTATAATCCCGCACTTTGGGAGGCCAAGGTTGGCGGATCATCTTGAGGTCAGGAGTTTGAGACCAGCCTGGCTAACATGGTGAAACCCTGTTTCTACTAAAAATACAAAAAATTAGCCAGGTGTACTGGTGAGCGCCTGTAACCCCCACTACTCAGGAGACTGAGGCACAAGAATTGCTTGAGCCTGGGAGGAGGAGGTTGCAGTGAGCTGAGACTGCTCCACTACACTCCAGCCTGAACAACAGAGCAAGACTCTGTCTCAAAAAACAACAACCACAACGAAATGTCTCTAGACATTGCCAAATGATGTCCCTGGGTTGGCTGATGCAAAATTACCCCTGGTTCAGAAGCAATTGAGTCTTTAGAAGCACAAGTCCAGCCTATCTGGGGTCCCGGCAGGTTTTGAAGATGGAGACTCAGGTATAGGAGAAGACACACCCATGCACCAGACTGTTAAGCAGAGTCCTAGCTGTGCTCTCAGGACTGATCAGAAGCCAGCACTGAAGTAGCAGCACGAGGTTAGAGCCACCAGAAGGAAGCGTGACTCGATCCCAGGCCTGGATTGCTGAGCTGGGACTCAAGTCCTCCCTTGGCACCAGCAGAATTACTTGAAAGCCTGCGTCTGCATCTTAGAGGCAGATGGCTACAGCCTGCTCTGGGAGGGAGCGGATGGCCAGGAGAGAGCCGGGGCCCTGCCTGACATCAGAACTGTCCTCCCAGACCCAGCTCAGCCCGGGTGCAACAGAAGCCAGAAGTGCACCCAAGGTGCAGGCAAGCAGGGATTGTTCAGCACAAATGCACTCATCGGTTCTAACTTATTCATAAGCTGACTCAGCAGAGTGCTTCTTCCTCTGCTCTGGGTGATCATGGAGGCCACCCCAGGACTTGTCTGATCTCTCTCAGCCAATCACAGGCCTCTGGCCCCAGGATAGCTAATTTGTGTCCACTTGGCTGTGCTGTGGTACCCAGTTGTTTGGTCAAACACCAGTCTAAACTTGCTGCAGGGTATCTTTTAGGTGGTATCATTATTATTATTATTTTTGAGACAGGGCCTCTCTCTGTCACCCAGGCTGGAGTGCAGTGGAGCCTTCACAGCTCACTGCAGCCTCGACCTCCTGGAATCAAGCAATCCTCCCGCCTCAGCCTTCCAGGAGCTGGAACTACAAGCAGAAGCCACGTGATTAACATTGAAATCAGCAGATTTGAGTAAAGTAGATTACCTTCATAATGTGAGTGGGCCTCGTCGAATCAGTTGAAGGCCTTAGGGGAAAAGACTGAGCTACCCCGGAGAGGAAGGAACTCTGTCTTCAGACAGCCTTGGGACTAGAACATCTACTCCCACTAGAATTCCCAGCCTGCTGGTCGGCTCTGTGAACTTGAGACTTGCCTGCCAGCCCCTCAATTGTGTGAGCCAATTCCTTAACAAAAGTAAATTGCTGTCTCTCTCTAGATAGACAGATATAGATACAAATGACATAGATATATGCATACATACATATCTAAAACTTCATATATACACATGCACACATATCTAAAACTACATATATACATGTACACATATCTATAACTGCATATATACATGTGCACACCTATGCATAGCTACATATACACATGTGCACACCTATCTGTAACTACATATATATGTGAACACTTATTTGTAATCACATACACACGTGGACAC
This sequence comes from Pongo abelii, assembly GCF_028885655.2. Lineage (NCBI taxonomy): Eukaryota > Metazoa > Chordata > Mammalia > Primates > Hominidae > Pongo > Pongo abelii. Next base: position 168,783,913 of record NC_071990.2, read on the forward strand.
CTGTCTAAAACCACATATACACATGTGCGTGTCTATCTATAACTACATATATACACGTGCACAGTTACCTGTAACCACATACACACGCATACACACCTATCTATACCACATATATACATGTGCACACCTATCTGTAACTATATATACACATGCACACTTACCTGTAACCACATATACACAAGTGCACACCTATCTGTAACTATATATATATACACACATGCACACTTACCTGTAACCACATATACACAAGTGCACACCTATCTGTAACTATATATATATACACATGCACACTTACCTGTAACCACATATACACAAGTGCACACCTATCTGTAACTATATATATATACACATGCACACTTACCTGTAACCACATATACACACGTGCACACCTATCTGTAACTATATATATATACACATGCACACTTACCTGTAACCACATATACACAAGTGCACACCTATCTGTAACTATATATATATACACATGCACACTTACCTGTAACCACATATACACAAGTGCACACCTATCTGTAACTATATATATATATACACATGCACACTTACCTGTAACCACATATACACACGTGCACACCTATCTGTAACTATATATATACACACACATGAACACTTACCTGTAACCACATATACACAAGTGCACACCTATCTGTAACTATATATATACACATGCACACTTACCTGTAACCACATATACACACGTGCACACCTATCTGTAACTATATATATACACATGCACACTTACCTGTAACCACATATACACAAGTGCACACTTATCTGTAACTATTATATATATATACATGCACACTTACCTGTAACCACATATACACATGTACACACCTATCTGTAACTATATATATACACACATGCACACTTACCTGTAACCACATATACACAAGTGCACACCTATCTGTAACTATATATACACATGCACACTTACCTGTAACCACATATACACAAGTGCACACCTATCTGTAACTATATATATATACACATGCACACTTACGTGTAACCACATATACACAAGTGCACACCAATCTGTAACTATATATATATATACACATGCACACTTACCTGTAACCACATATACACAAGTGCACACCTATCTGTAACTATATATATATATACACATGCACACTTACCTGTAACCACATATACACACGTGCACACCTATCTGTAACTATATATATACACATGCACACTTACCTGTAACCACATATACACAAGTGCACACCTATCTGTAACTATTATATATATATACATGCACACTTACCTGTAACCACATATACACATGTACACACCTATCTGTAACTATATATATACACACATGCACACTTACCTGTAACCACATATACACAAGTGCACACCTATCTGTAACTATATATACACATGCACACTTACCTGTAACCACATATACACAAGTGCACACCTATCTGTAACTATATAGACATGAACACTTACCTGTAACCACATATACACATGTGCACACCTATCTGTAACTATATATATATATACATATGCACACTTACCTGTAACCACATATACACAAGTGCACACCTATCTGTAACTATATATACACATGCACACTTACCTGTAACCACATATACACAAGTGCACACCTATCTGTAACTATATATATATACACATGCACACTTACGTGTAACCACATATACACAAGTGCACACCTATCTGTAACTATATATATATATACACATGCACACTTACCTGTAACCACATATACACAAGTGCACAACAATCTGTAACTGCATATATACATGTGCACACCTATGGATAACCACATATACACACGTGCACACCTGTTTGTAACTACATATGTACATGTGCACACCTATCTGTAAGCACACATGCTCACGTACACACCTATGTATAACCATATATGTACTGTTGGAGGCCGGAAAGAGTGAGGGTGGTGATCAACTCAGTATACCACTGGAGGCTGTATGAGTAAGCAGAAAAACTGTTTCTCATAAATGCAGAATGTTGGCAAACTGACAAACTGCCTCTGCCACCCAGAAGGAATGCTGAGGGCAGTCACGCCCCAAGCACAGTGTTTCTTGTGATTAGCATCTGAAGCCTGTTAGCAATAATATGAACCTGTGACCAATTAAGCAGCTGACCAATCGTTACCTCCTCCTCCCTGCTCTTGTTACCCAATAAATGCGAAGAGCTGTGGAAGCTCAGAGGCTACCTTTGCTCGCTAGAAGCAGGGAGCTCTCTTCTTCTTGCCTGGTTCCCTTCCTTTAAAACAGTTTCTTTTGTCTTAAGTTTTCATTTCTACGTTCGTCCCTTCATTCAGTCTCATAATGATGGTCTCAAGCAGTAACAGTAGTAACTGCTGTAATGATGGTCTCAAGTAGTAACCCTGGCAGTCAGCCACAATGTACATGTGCGCACCTAAGCATAACCACATACACACGTGCACACCTACGCATAACCACATACACACACGTGCACACCTATCTATAACTACATATATACCTACGTATGCGTGTCTATACATGAGACCAGAGAAGTCCCGCAGTGGTCTCCATGTCTCATCCGGGACAGAGGAAGCATTCTACTGAATAAATTTATGAATAAGTTTGGCTTGATGAGTGCATTTGTGATGAATAATCCCTGTTTGCCTCACTTTGCATGTGCTTCCTGGCTTCTGCTGTACACGGGCTGAGCTGGGGCTGGGAGGATGGTTCTGATGTCAGGAAAATCCCCAGCTTGCCCTGGCTGTCAGGTCCTTCTTAGAGCAGGTTGTAGCTGTTGGTCACTCTCTGTATACACGTGTCTGTATATGTGTAAATCTTTCTGTGTTTGTGTCTACCTATCTGTCTGCATCTTTTTAGATCTGTTTCTTTGGAGAGCACTGACTAGTACAATCCCATTTGCTTGTAAAGGCAGTCTCATTCCGAAATAAGACCATCTTCTGAATTCTTGATGTAAGCCTCTGCCTGTCTGGGACATTCCCCGGAAAGCAGGGGAGGGACTTGGCGCTTTTTCTCTTCATCCGTCATGTGCCACCCCCTACTAGGCTGCCAAGGCAGATCACCCAGTTCTGCGGGCCTCAGTTTCCTCCCTAGGTCGCTGGCTCCAGGTTTGAAGAGATGTGTATAGGGCAGGGATTATTGGCTCTTTCAGTTTATGGGAGCTGTTGCTCCTTTCTTCTACTTACTTGAGGGTTTATTATTTTTTAAGTCATTACTTTCCATAGACGATGGATCAGAAAACACCTGAAAGATAGTGACTAAGCTCAAGGCTTGCTCCACGCCAGGCGTGGTGCTCCTGCTTCAAGAGCTCCACTCACGTGGTCCTTATGAGAATCTGAGCAACATGAACACCGTTTTTCAGCTGATGAAACTAAGACTGAACAAGGTTAAACAATTTATCCAAAGTCACAAGCTAGTAGTTGCAGAGCCAGCATTTGAAGTCAGACTTAGCTGAGTCCAAGCCCGTATTCTTAAGCACCACAGTTTGCTTCCAAGCATCTTGTTTCTATAAAGCACTCAATGATTTTACTACAACGATCTTATTTATATGAGACTTAAGTCATTCAAATATGTTTTTAGGACATGTTAGTATAAAGACAAGGTATTGCCAAAAAGATTTTTTACCTTTCTTCCTTTTTTTTCTAGAAGGTCAATAATGAAATCTAACAAAATAATAATAAAAATAGCAGATAACAATAATCAAGTAAATAACATTTGGTTTTATTTTCTTTTTAAAAATCTAACAAAAAAGGGGTTCTGACAAATGTGACCAGAAAACCATACAATTCAGATATCCTTTTTCAACAATCATTTATGAGTGTTTCTTGTTATTTGAGAAAATTGAGTTAGGAACAGTGACTCCTCCAATCCATTTACAGTATGGAAAGCTGATATCACAGTAAATTTTAAGTCCTTCTGTGGTGAGCAGTCTCCTTTTCTTTTGCTAATCATCATGGAGCAGGACTAAATATGAACACATGAGTGGCAGCCTGGCTCAGCCAGCCCAGAAAAATTTCTTTAAAAATGAACTTGTCTAATAAACCTTAATTACAAATACAGAACATAAGGAAGGAGAATTTACAAATCATGGTACTAGCAGTAAGAAAAGCAAACCAGTTAAAAGGAGTTAATAGAGAATAATGATTGTTAATATGGCCATGAAAATTGGAGCAAATGGTGACAAAACTGATTATTAAAGTAGAAAAGGTAACAAAATAATTCATGAATGATATCACGGATGCAAAAAAAAAAATCCTGATTACATCAACAAAGATTTGTAGACAGTTGGGAGTAATATGGAAGGAAGAATGTAAAAGTATTCTTTTTTCTAATTTACTTCAAACATTGCTAGGTTAATAGATATTGCCATTTTATAGTAGTATAAATAAAAATGCTACAATTATACTTTTAAAAGATGCATACCTTCCACATCACAGGAGGAAAAAAATGCTTAAAAAAATCATTATAGCAAAAGTGAAGAAAACTGAATTATGTCATGTTACATTTTTAGTAATTGTGTAATTTAGTACTCAAAAGTAGCTTAGTTCAGGTGTTTTATGCTTAATTTTGGTTACTTTCATCAGTAGAGTAATATATATAATTCCAGTTCCACATTGTTGATCCTCATGACCGCTAGAGGGCAGAAGAGAAAAGTACAAGAGGCCCGAGATAGGTCAAATGAGCCTGATGCCATTTTGCAACGTGGGTTTTAAATGGCTTTCCCAACCAGGAATTCCGATTCGTGGTAGACACAGCTATGTCGGTGTGCCAATATGTATATAGAAAACTCAACCCAGAATTTAAATATTTTTCCTAAATTAGGCCTTAAAATATTATTTTGCATAAAACAAGATGTAAAATAAGCATGTTTATATAAAAATATCCAAATTATTTGACCCGATAACTTCTAGGAGTTTATCCAAAGATAAAGACCGATGTATGTGGATGTTTATTATAGTGTTTTTTTATCATGATGTATAATTGAAAATGTACCTAAGTAATCAACAATAGGGGATTGTACTAATAAATTATGGTACAGCTATATGATGGAAAACTCTTTAGCTGCTTTTAAAAATATTTAAGAGTTTTGGGGAAAAGTTATGAAATGTTAAGAGAATATTATAAAAAGTATGATTTGATATTTATGAATTATATAAATTCTGTTGATTTAAATATAGAAACATATCTAGATACTGATGATAAAAATATAAGTCTGGTTGTGGGAGTACAGATATAGAAGTAGAAATGTTCCAAAAAAAAGGTCACAGTTGAAAAAAATATACCCCCTGTTAAAAATTATTGTCTCTTCTCTGTTACATTTAAATTTATTTTAAGCATTTATACCTTTCACTGGGAAAACTGGCTAGCCATAACTGGCTACCCCTTCCTTACACCTTATATGAAAATTAACTCAAGATGGAGTAAAGACTTAAATGTAAAACCCAAAGCCATAAAAACCCTAGAAGAAAACCTAGGCAACACCATTCAGGACATGGGCATGTGCAAAGACTTCATGACTAAAACTCCAAAAGCAATGGCAACAAAAGCTAAAATTGACAAATGGGATCTAATCAAACTAAAGAGCTTCTGCGCAGCAAAAAAAACTAGCATCAGACTGAACAGGCAACCTACAGAATGGGAGAAAATATTTGCAATCTACTCATCTGACAAAGAGCTAATATCCAGAATCTACAAGGAAGTTAAACAAATTTACAAAAAAAAAAAAAAAAAAAAAAAAAAACCAACCCATCAAAAAGTTGGCAAAGGATATGAACAGACACTTCTCAAAAAAAGACATTTACGCAGCCAACAGACATATGAAAAAAAGCTCATCATCACTGATAATTAGGTATTATGATTAGGCAAATCAAAACCACAATGAGATACCATCTCACACTAGTCAGAATTACAATCATTAAAAAGTCAGGAAACAATAGATGCTGGTGAGGCTGTGGAGAAATGGGAACGCTTTTATGCTGTTGGTGGGAGTGTAACTCAGTTCAACCATTGTGGAAGACAGTGTGGCGATTCCTCAAGGATCTAGAACCAGAAATATTATTTGACCCAGCAATCCCATTACTGGGTATATACCCAAAGGATTATAAATCATTCTACTATAAAGACACATGCACACCTATGTTTATTGCAGCACTATTCACAATAGCAAAGACATGGAACTAACCCAAATGCCCATCAATGATAGACTGGATAAAGAAAATGTGGCACATATACACCATGGAATACTATGCAGCTATAAAAAAGAATCAGATCATCTTCTTTGCAGGGACATGGATGAAGCTGGAAGCCATCATCCTCAACAAACTAACACAGGAACAGAAAACCAAATACTGCATGTTCTCACTCATAAGTGGGAGCTGAACAATGAGAACACTTGGACACAGGGAGGGGAACATCACACACCGGGGCCTGTTGGGGGGTGAGGGGCAAGGGGAGGGAGAGCATCAGGACAAATACTTAATGCATGTGGGGCTTAAAACCTAGATGACAGGTTGATAGGTGCAGCAAACCACCATGGCACATGTATGTCTATGTACCAAACCTGCACATTCTGCACATGTATCCTAGAACTTAAAGTAAAATAAAAAATAAAAATAAAATAAAAATTCATCCATTCTAAAAGAAATGTTTATACTTCTGTATATTTTTCTCATTTTCTACATTGTAATATACTGTATTCCTTTTAAATTCACGGAAAAAAGAAATACGCATTATATGGTATTGATAAAGCAAAACCTGGACCCTCTTTGGTCTTTCAATGTCTTAAAATCATGAAGCCAGACCCATTTGTGATATATGGATGCTGATAGTTGAAAAGAATGTACAAATCTCAACTGTATTTCATTTTGCTGTTCTATTAAAGCTATCTTATCATTATAATAGAAAAAAGAAAAACATAGTCTTTAAATTAAAATAACAGAATACATACAAACACAACTGCTTTCACTCAAAAAACTGACAAGACACTGAAACTGGTCCCAGTGGTCAGCTGAACATGACCATGTGGCATTAAAGAGCCAGTGCCCAGCAAGAGTGACTTTCTTCTTGAACCTGACAGCTGATCGCAGCTCTGCATCAGACAAAACCAGATCCTTCATTCTCTAAGCTTTTCTGAATTTTTCAGGATTTCACTTTCCTTGTACAGGGCAGGTAATCATCGTGGTTGGAGGTTGTCAGGGGTCCCCTGCACCAAGCTAAGTAATCAAGACTATGGGGTGAGAAAGACGGACTCTCCCTGAAGGGTCCCAGTGATCACAGCTGGGCTCCAGGCTGTGGGCTGCTGCCCCAGCAGGCTCAGGTGCAGTGTGTGGGCACTGTGGTGGGATGCTCGGACCACAGGAATCAGGAAGAATTTTCTATAAAAGGTGGGGCTTGAGCCTGGACTGCAGATGGGAGCAGAAAGGTGTCCCTGGCAGAGAAAGGAGAACAGGAAGCATCCAGGCCATGGGCTGAGTTGCGTCCTCTGGACCAATAGTCAAGGATAAGGGAATGGCTTCTAGCTGCTGTGGGGACCCATTTGGAACCCCAGGCACTATAAAGATTATTTTAATCTGAAGACATTTGAGACTCAACAGATGCAGAAAGAAGCCTTCTCAGAGCTTTTCTTATGTGACCGAAAGCAGCAACTTTCAAGAAATGAGGACTGCCATTAATTCCCTCCTCGGGGAGGCTTCTATTCCTAGGGGGGAGACTAAAAGTAAGTCTACGATAAATCCCCTCTCTGAGGCAGTTGTAGAGCCCTGAAAAAGATAAAAAGACCACTCACTTCCATATGGACAAACATCATCACAGACTTTCTTATCTCCCATATGGCCTCCTAGAAATCTGGCAATGGCTCACACCTGTAGTCCCAGCTATTTGGGAGGCTGAGGCAGGAGAATGGCTTGAACCTGGGAGGTGGAGGTTGCAGTGAGCAGCGATGGTGCCACTGCACTCCAGTCTGGCAACAGAGACTCTGTCTTAAAAAGAAAAAAAACAACAACAACAAACTCATTTGTCTTTCCTGAAGAAACCTATTGCTCTTCCCATTGGAGCCTCTCTCCTCTCCCTTTCCCTACTAAGTTGGTTCTACAGACCCATATTCAAACCACTCCTCTGAGTTGCTCAAAACTACACAGTCCTGAGTGCGTGCACGTGGCACACTTACCTGAGTCACTCGCAACTGCACAGTCCTGAGTGCGTGCACGTGGCACACTTACACGAGTCACTTGCAACTGCACAGTCCTGAATGCACCCATGTGGCACACTTTCATCAACTCTTTTCTCCTGCTAATCTGGTTTTTGTCCATTTAACTTGGAGGCTCCCAGGTACTGAACCTGAGAAGGCAAAGCTTTTTCCTCTCTACACTGCATTTCATTCTCCAGGGCATTTGAGAGCAGTTCATGAAGGGTGGCTCTCACACCTGAGCAAAGCAGTCACAGCACTGGCTTGTTGGTCTGAGCACAGCTGAGGATGATGTGGAGACAATCCCTGGGTTGGGAAAACTCCGTTTCTCCAATCCCAGGCTCTGCTGCCGCATCTCTGTGTCTCCTTCATCAGGCACTCCGCGTCCCAGGGAGGGAGGAACCCCACATCCGTGCTGGGGACATTGTGCAGGATGGCAGGGGCAAGGCACACCTCACAAAAGATATGGATGCCACTGAAGGAGACGAAATTCTTTCCAGAAATGTTTTTTTTAAGAATCAGTGGCATGACATATAGTTGATCCTCGAACAGTGCAAGAGTTAGGGACACCCAGCTCCCTGCACAGTCAAAAATCCATGTCTATCTCTAGACCCCCAAAGCTTAACTACTAACAGCCTACTGTGGACTGGAAGCCTTACTGATAACATAAACAGCCGATTCACACGTATTTTATATGTTATATGTATCATATACTATATTCTCACAATAGGGTAACTAGAGAAAAGAAAATGTTATTAAGAAACTTATAAGGAAGAGAAGATGTATGTCCCATCCATTAAGTGGAAATGGATCCTCATACAGGTCTTCATCCTTGTTGTCCAGGCAGGGGGTGCTGACGAGAGGGAGGAGGAAGGCTTTGTGTTGCTGTCTCAGGGGTGGCAGAGGTGGAGAAAATCTGCATATAATCGGACACGTGCAGTTCAAACCTGTGTTGTTCAAGGGTCAATGGCAATTAGTTTTTATTAGAAAAAATATATCAATGTGGAGAAGCCCTTGAAGGAATTTAAGCACAGAGGTGACTGATAGGTGTAACCGCCGGGTCCAGACAGGCCAGAGCTTGAACTCAAGTTGTGCTGGTCAAGGGAGGTAAAAGAATCAAACCTTGATGACCAGAGGACACTGGAGTAAAAGGCAAGAGTGAAGAAAAAAACCTTGATTTGTTACATGGTAAAAAGAAGCAGAAGAAAAATGGCACCTGAATCATCGACGTCACTACCGCTGGTTGGTCAGGCAGGCCATGAGAACCAACCAGAGATCAAACAGAGCAAAATCGAATATAAGATAATTTGTATATTTCCATTCCACCATTCGCCCTCAGTGTTTATCCCATGGTAATTAAAACCAACTGTAGCTATTGAACGATGGAATTTGCTGGTCAAGCTCTTCAGAGCCCAATGTCACCAGCCTTGGGGTGGCCGCTGCAAGTCCCTGCTGTGTCCATTCTGTTCTCACTGAATACAGAAGGTGCAGCCCAGCTCAGGGTTGAGTTACAGCCAGCCTCAAAAGTGCCAATGCCACGGCCTAAGCATCTGGGACAGACACTGAGGAATATTTGATGAGCCCTTAACTACCAAAGGTGGACAACTCTGCTATTAATATTAATATTTAGCACCCGAAAGGAGCATCCTGGTGCTGAAAGAGGGCATTAGGGAGCTTCCCCAGGGAGCCCCAAACAGCGTCTCTGCAGATCTGAGCGCTCCCCGTTCTGGCTGCAGGAGGCTGTGTTGAGCCTGCTGGGTGCTGGCCCTGCAGCTGGGGAGTGACCCTCTCCACCACAGTGGTCTTCAGACTGGGGTCAGTGTACATGCAAAGACCATCTATGGGGCACATGGAATAAGTATTTTTAAAGTAATTACTTATCATTTTCAGCTCGTCAGCTCTTTCCCAAAAGTGATCTGCCTAGGAACTTCTCTGGCCAATCCCTTTCCCAGACCCCTTTACAATCTCCTGCCCCCTTCTCCACAGACAGGTGCATCTTGGACCTCGCACCCATCCCAAACCCCTCACCAGGGTGTGTTTCTGGTGGTGGTGCCCTCCCCAGAGCACAGCGTCAGAGAAAGTACCCCTGTGAATATCAGCAGCCAATTGTACCCAGTGACTAAGGAAACCAGCCTTCAGCAAATGTGGCAGTTTCCTATTCTTTGCTTTCCACAAAATTGAAAGAGAGCCTATTCAAGTTGTCAGCTGAGAGAGCTTTAACAACAAACTTGTATAACAAGCACAAGGTGATTTTTGGCATACAACTTGAAAGGAGCTGAAAAACCAGTGACATTATTATAGCAAATCTTTTTCCATTTTCATCTTTCATTCCCATTTATGTGAACAAGTTTGCTTTAGCTCATAAAATTGAAACTAGAGAAAATCTCAGCGCTGAGCCTGTTTTAGGAGCACCCCATGGGTCTGTGAACCTGGGCAGGGCCCATCCCTAGCATCGCTGATATTGAATTTCTAAGATTTTAATTTTATGAGTCAATTTTTTAAAAACTATTTAAATTTTAATCAATTGTATACTACTAATAATTATAAGGATAATTCAAAGAAACAACATTTAGAGTCTGTGGTTACAGAAAATTACATTTAAAAAATACATTCAATTTATATACAGATTTTTTACTGTAAGAATATAAAGGTGATGAATACAGACTTTTAAGCCAAAAAGTATACCTATCACACTGTCATAATATCCTAAAGGAGTAGTTAGAATGGAAATTTGAGCTTATGGAGAAAAAGGAGTCACAAAAAAAATTGCATGCTCAGAAGGAAAGCATTTTCATGTTTTTTTTTTTTTAAAGGATGAGGGTGGTTGTGAAATCACTATGGTAATTGGATTCCAGCGGAAACACTTAAGAGTAGTGCGAGAGTTTTATTTTGGAATATCAATGTTTTGAAAGGCCAGAAGATATACCTTTTTCAACTAATAAACCTTACTTTTGGCTGAGTATTTTTTTTTTATTTTAATAGTTTTGGGGGAACAGGCGGTATTTGGTTCCATGGATAAGTTCTTCAGTGGTGATTTCTGCGATTTGGGTGCCCCTGTCTCCGGAGCAGTGTACACTGCAGCTGATGTGTAGTCCTTCATCCCTCACCCTCTCCCACCCTTCTGCGAGTCTCCAGTAACAGGTCATGGCTGCGACCTCTCAGGAGATGCGCTAAGCACAGGCCCCAGGGCTGCCTGGTGGGGATTTGCTCAGAAGCTCTTCGTGGAGACCGTGGGTTCCTTTTAAACACCAGGTATTTTTTTGTTTCTGGCAGTCTCCAGCCTAATACACTCATTTGAATCCTGGAAAATAGATCACTCTGTTTCAATCAGGCCACCTCCTCAGACGTTCTAGAAAAATATTTTAAGCCAGTGACTCATTGAAGTCCCAGATGACAGTACACTCTGGGGCAATTAGGCCAACGTACCAGGAGGCCAGCAAAGAGGTTTCCAGTGACTCTGACATGTTGCCACTGTGTCTGCCGTCAGCCCCTAGAGCACGGGGAGGACATGGGGGAGCAGCCCAGCTCCCGGACAGTTCTGCGGCACAGTCTAGGGCTCTGCATTCTGTCCTCCTGCCACATCCAAGGCGCTGAATGCCATGGTGTGTATCCTTCCACAATGCATACACTGGAACACAAACGTCAGTGTGACAGCATTAAGAAGTGACTAAGTCATGAGGGCCCCATCCTTATGAATGGGACTAGTGGACCTTATAAAAGGCCCTTCCACCTCCTGTCATGTGAGGACACAGCACTTAGCCCCTCTGGAGGATGCAGCAGCAAGGCTCTGTCTTGGAAGCAGAAATGAGTCCTCACCAGACACCGAACCTACAGTGCCCCGATCTTGGACTTCCGGCCTCCAGAACTGTGAGAAAGAAATTTCTGTTATTTATAAGTCACCTGGTCCAGGGTATTTTGTTACAGCAACCTGAACAAAGACAGTTGGCCTTCCTTTACCTGAGATCATTTTAAACACCACTATCCTCAACTCAATCATATCCTTAACTCAAGGAAGATATTTGATTTCATGGCAGGCACTGGAAATATATGCCTTTGGTTTTCCCTGTAATTGCAAAGAAAATTTATATGTAAAATAACTGAAACAGGACTCCTCATTTCAGCATTTAAAGCAAAAATCTTTAAAGTTAATAAAACTTCTACTCTACAATAAGAATTGTATAAATGCCAAAGTTTTGGATGTAACAGAAATGAGAGTGATACTGAGAAATTCTCTAGGCGGTCATGGAAATAAGAAGACAAAGAAAAACATTTAAACCATGGTATGTGCACTTTTGTAAATGGTTTTGCTGCATGTGCAGTGAGGAGTTTTGCAGCGATTTAATTGTGTCTACTTTTCTAAAAATTTAAAGCATTTAAAAGAATCTAATATGCTAAACTCGTGAAAAGTTTAATTGATAAAGCTTGCAATCAAACCATAAAACATAAAGATAGTATCCAGGGAGAAAAGAAACACAGCTAAGTAAAAGTGGAGAGGGTGGGGAGAGGAAAAGAATCTAAAGGAAAGGGAGGTTTATTTTATTTTATTTTATTTTATTTATTTTGAGATGAGGTCTTGCTCTGGTACCCAGGCTGGAATGGAGCAGTGCAATCATAGCTCACTGCAGCCTCCAACTCATAGGCTAAAGTGATCCTCCTGCCTCAGCTTCCCAAATAGCTGGGACTACAGGTGCATGCCACCATGCCCCGCTAATTAAAAAAATAATGTTTTGTAGAGATGAGGTCTTGCTGTGTTGCCCAGGCTGGTCTCCAACTCCTGGCCCCAAATGTTCCTCCTGCCTCAGCCTCCCAAAGTGCAGGGATTACAGGCATGAGCCACCACACACCTGGCTTGATATTTAATGAGTCTAATTTTATTCATTTTGCTATATTCAAGTTTTAAAAGTTAAAAATATTTTACCTTTATTTAAAATGTTCTGCATACATACATTCATGCACATAATTTTCAAACAATGAGTATATTTGACTGCAAAACTTCATATTTTGAGAAATCAAATGAGTTAAATTTGTAAGTTCTTTGCTTTTTAGTTGTGTGAATGGTTTATAATTGACTGGAGAAAAACAATTGGGAAGGAAATTATTTAACAGTGTTTAAGATAACGTAATTTCAAAAATCTGAGAGGAAAATTAAAAAAAAATTTTTTTAAATCCCTCCCTAGGCCGGGCGCGGTGGCTCACACCTGTAATCCCAGCACTTTGGGAGGCCGAGGCAGGCAGATCATGAGGTCAGGAGACTGAGACCATCCTGGCTAACACGGTGAAACCCTGTCTCTACTAAAAATACATACACACACACACACACACACACACACACACACACACACTAGCCAGGTGTGGTGGCGGGCACCTGTAGTCCCAGCTACTCAGGAGGCTATGGCAGGAGAATGGCATGAACCCGGGAGGTGGAGCTTGCAGTGAGCCAAGATCATGCCACTGCACTCCAGCCTGGGCGACAGAGCAAGACTCCGTCTCAAAAAAAAAAAAAAAAAAAAAAAAAAAAATCAATCCCTCCGTAGACATTAGGAAAGAGTAAAGAAGGGAATTACTTTTAGTTCATCGCAGTGGCCCTTTGCTTTTACTTATTCATTCAAGGAAAAAAACTCTAGAAAAATAGACTACATAAAATATAAGATTTAAAAATAAGACCAGATTTCGGATTTTGGAAGGTCTTATGTGCTCAGAATGGGTTAAAATTCAGACGAAAAGAGATAGAAGCTCTCACATAACAGTGAGGCTGCCTTTGCTGCATGACCGTCTGCCAGACACTGACAGGAATGTTTTCTGGGCTGACTCATTTGGTCCTTAGAGGGGAAGACCCTCTGAAGAGCATCCCTCTGAGGGGACTGTGATGGGCTCCCCCAGTTTGCAGCTGGGGAAACTGAGACATGAAAACCGGTTGATCTGTCCAGGTACACTCAGGTGGCCACGACTCAGCCAATTCCTCAGATGAAACTACATCAGAATAAAGTTTAGCCAGTGGTTGAACGCTTGTCACTCATTAAGAAATAGAGAAAATTAGACAAGCCATCTTACTAATAAAGACAAAAGAATTTACTTGAATATAACCATAATGTTAAATTAAATGTTTAAATGATAATCTTCATGGACAAGTGATAAGCCATAGATTATATATAATGTATGTGTATATGTACATATATATATAAAATGATTAACTGAGACCAATTAGACTAATTTTTAAAGTTTACATTGTATTCTTTTAACCAATACTCCTTGAATGTTGGGTACTAAATCTATTTCTTTTGAAGCAAGTTGGCCCTGAAACTTTGTGCAAACTAATTGAAATCTAAGAAAAAAGGACATTCGAAAACAGAGACTTAGAAATTATTCTGCACTTTGACCAAATACCCTTCAAATAGAAAATCAAAAGTATTTGAGAATTAAAGCTTCCACTGGTAAAGTGTGCAAGAAGCAATCTTTTTAAAAGATTGCTCTTTATTACCTGAACATGTTTGTAATCGCATCAAACGTATACAAAAATTGATGACTGTAAGTTTCATTGTTACCCATAGTTCCTAAACCTTTCACCAAAACAGGATGCTGAGCTGATAGACTAACAACTATTTCAGAAGTAGTTTTGTTTTGGTAAACAAAAGCCCAGCACAGGCTGGAATACAGTTGTTGGCCCTCATGCCTGGCTCACAAGGTAAAGTCAGCAACCCACATGTTATGAGGCCCAAACCAAGAGTTAATCTAAAGGCTTTAGAGCCCGGGAAATCCCATGTCAGGAGTCTAAACGACAGGCAGCTAGAGTTAAATTACTGGCCTCTGCCAGGACTGGCCAGGATGCCAAATACTTAGCTGACTCATTTGGATTTCAGCAAAACCATATTCCACACGTGAGGCTCTCAGTGGATCTGTCAAGCAGGAAACCCCACAGAGACTGATTTTGTGCCTGTGTTATTCACACAGTCGCCATGGAGCGAAAAACTGGGAAGCATGAGATGTTTTAATTTACATACAATTTAGAAAATTGCCTCTTAGATATTCCATAGCTATGTTTCTAAGCCATTTTTTTTCATTCTAAAATGGAAATCCCCTTGGGGATAAGCAAAACTGGCTGAAAATTGCTTTTAAAATGTTAGAAAATGTAATGTTGTTATGAAATGCAACTGAAATGTGCTAATGTCTTTTTCAGTCTGTTCTAGTGTAACCCTAATAATACTGTAAAAATATGAGCCTATAAAGCATTCTTCACTTGAAATTTCTGTGAGGTTTCTGAAGTCTGATGATTCTGGTTATTGATTTGATTGTATTTGCTAATTTCCTTAATTCATAATTCTATAATTTTAAAAGTCAAGCAATACAGTGTGAAATAATAATTATCACTAGAATAATATATGTAAATTAGTAAAAAAAATACTTAACTAGTAAAGCCAGAGTTAACATTAAAGCTTTCTGTTACAGATAAATAACAGCCCACAGGCCCATAAAAATAAAGTTCAATGAGAGGTGTAGGCATTATATAGAGCATTATGTATTTATCTATATATGTTAGGTATCATATATTTATGTGTTTTATATCTCCTGTTGTTTTGTCCATTAATTTTTTAATACAAACAAAGATATTAAATACTTAGTGGATTCACATTCTCTGGTATCTCACTGTGGGGAAATTAAAATTTATTCTCTTTTTGAACATAAATGATCTGTGCAACTAGACTAACAAGACATATGATATGGATTGACAAAATTTTTGAAAAGCATTCCAAATTAAAGCTTTCTGTTATAGATAAATAACAGCCCACAAACCCATAAAAATAAAGTTCAATGAGAGGTCTAGGAATTACATAGAGTATTATATATTTATCTATATATGTTAGGTATCATATATTTATGTGTTTTATATCTCTTATTGTTTTGTCCATTAATTTTTTAATACAATCAAATATATTAAATACTCAGTGCATTCACATTCTCTGGCATCTTACTGTGGGGAAATTAAAATTTATTCTCTTTTTGAACACAAATGATCTGTGTAGACTAACAAGACATATGATCTGGATTGACAAAATCTTTTAAAAGCATTCCAAAATACTTAGATTTGAATTAAAGAAAAAGGAATTAATATAGGCATCTCAAAAGAAAATATACTGACAGATTAAGTAGTCAAGGCAGCAGGATTACACTTTTTCTCTCTTTCCTCTTGAGACATTATTATTAAAAAGAAATACAGGAAAGTTTCTGGAAATGAAAGAGCAAATGCACTATGAATCTGTCTCTACTTAGACAACAATTGCAACAGAGTAATTATTTTGGAACTCTGGGGTCTTTTGAAGGCTTACATCTCACAGGGGATGTCTCGAATGATAAATTATGGTTACATTTGGTCAATTTTACCTCTTAGCATAGTAACAGTTACCTGCTCTCCACCCCCAGCCCTCTATCAGGCAGCTGGGCAGTTGTTCCTGTAGCAACCTGCAGGTAGCTTAATGGGCAAAGAGAATACTGTCCTCCAATGACAAGGGATCTGTGCTCTGATCACAGATTGCTGCTTCTGATCACAGAGTTGCAGACAGAGAGGCTTGCTATCATTGTTGTTGCACCTCCCCTCATTGTTGCAAGGCCCTCTCCTTCCAGCTGAAGTGACTTCCAGGAGATTTAAAGAATCGGCACATTTTTTCCACTTTATTTTTCTTACCCCCTCCCCTAACTTGGGGGCCAGATGTTAAAGACCAGCATATTAAAAAGCAACTGCATATGCAGGGAAAATTACAAAGCAACCATGCATGCCCAGGGAAAGGCACAGACTCAGAAAACACCTGCAAATACCTTAAGTCTACATCTCAGTCTGATCCTTGACACAGAAACAGCCTACAACAATTTTTTAAATGTTAGCAATTCCTGGGGAAGGAGAATCTGACTTTCAGAGCTACCACATTACTAGATTCCAATGTCCAGTTTCAACAAAAAATCATAAGACATACCAAAAAACAGGAAAGTAAGGCTCATTCAAAGGAAAAAAATAAACCAAAAACTGTCCCTGAAAAAGACCTGATGGTAGATCTACTAGACAGACTTTAAAACAACTGTCTTAAAGATGCTTGAAGAACTAAAGGAAGACAGGAAAGAGTTTTTGTGTGAACAAAATGAAAATATTAATAAAGAGATAGAAAATCCAAAAAAAGCCAAAAATAAAACCTGGACCTGAAAAGTACAATATGTTAAATATGTTAAATTTTAAAAATCACTAAATGGGTTCAAAGGCAGATTTAAGTAGGCAGAAAGAAGAATCCACATAATTAAAGATAGGAAAATGGAAATTAGTCATTCTGAGGAACAGAAAGAAAAAGGATTGAAGAAAAATTGAACAGAGTCTAAGGTACCTGTGGAACACCCTTAAGTGAGTTCCACTTAATTAAGTGCATTATAGGAGTCACAGAATGGGGAAAGAGAGAAAGGGATAGAGAGAGAATATTTAAAGAAATAATGGCTGAAAATTTCCAAAATTTGATTTAAAAGACATGAATATTAGCATCCAAGAAATTCAACAAACTACAAGTATGATGAACTCAGAGACTCACACTAAGACACACTATAATAAAACTGTTGAAGAACAAAGGCAAAGAGAATTTTGAAAGCAGCAAGAGAGAAGTGACTCATCACATACAGAGGGGTCCTCAAAAAATATTAGCAGATTTCTCACCAAAAACTTTGGTGGCCAGAAGGCAGTGAGTTAATATATTCAAAGTGCTAAAAATTTAAATTAAAAACCCATCAACCAAGAATTCTATATTCAGCAAAACTGTACTTTAAAACTGAAGAAGAAATTAAGACATTCCCAGATAAACAAATGCAGGGGGAGTTTGTTACCATGAGACCTGACCTTCAAGAAATGTTAAAGGGAGTCCTGAAGATTGAAATGAAAGAACACTAGATAATAACTAAAAGCAACATCAAGGAATAAAGATCTCAGTCATGGTAAATATATGGCAATTATAAAAATTAGCATAATTCCAACAATGATGTGTAACTCCACTGTTTGTTTTCTACAAGAGATTACTGCATTAAAAAATATTAGTTTATGTTTTTGGACACAAAATACATAAAGATGTGATTTTGTGAGTTCAACAACTGAAAGAGGTGGTAAAGGGGCTGCTGAAGAAGCAAAATTGTTGTATGCTATTAATGTTATGCTGGTACGAATTCAAATTACAATGTTAAGATTTTATAATGTTAAATTTAGTCTCTATGTTAACCACAAAGAAAACTGCTAAAGAATATACACATATAAATTTAAATGTTTTACTATAAAAATCAACTAAACACAAAAGAAAACAACAATGCAGAAAATCAGAGACAAAACGCTATAATATACAAAACAAATAGCAAAATGACAGAAGTAAGTCCCTCCATACCAATAATCACTTTAAATGTAAGTGGATTAAACTCTCCAATCAAAAGACAAATATTGGGAGAATGGATAAAAAAGACATTATCTAACTATATGCTGTGTAGAAAACATTCATTTTAGATTCAAAGACACAAGTAGCTTCAAAGTAGAAAGACAGAAAAGGATATTCCATGCAAGTTGTAACCAAAAGAAAGCGGGGATTGCTATACTAATATCAGACAAAATAGACTTAAATATAAAAAGGTTACAAGAGGCAAAGAAAGACATTATATACTAATGAACTCCCCAACACAGTAAGAAGATATAATAATATAAACATTTATGCATCCAATAATAGACCATCAAAATATATGAAGCAAAAAATGACAGAATTGAAAGGAGAAATAGATAATTCTACAATAATAGTTGGATACTTTATACTCCACTTTCAATACTGTGTAGAACAACCAGACAGAAGATAAATAGTGAAGTAGAGGACTTAAACAAGAAAATAAGCCTACCAGATTCAATAGACATATATGGAGCACTATACCCAGTAAACAAATTTCTCTACACACAATCTTACCAAGACTAAACCACAAAAAATAGAAAATCTAAACAGACCGATAAGTAGTAAGAAGATAGAATCAATAATCAAAAATCGTCCCCCACCCCCCCACAAAAAAAAAGCCTGTGACCTGATGGTTTCACCAGTGAATTCTATCAAACATTTAAAGAAGAACTAACACCATCAAACTTTTCCAAAAAACTGAAGGAGCAGGGAGATCTTTGTATCATTCTATAAGGCCACTATTACCCTGATACCACAGCCAGACAAAGACACTACAAGAAAATAAAACTGCAGACTAATATCCTTTATAAAATTGATTCAAAATCCTTAACAAAATACTAGCAAACCAAGTTCAACAACATATTAAAAGAATTATACACCATGACCAACTGAGATTGTTCAATGTCATTAACAAAATGACAGGGGAAATCTTCAAGATTATCTTGATGCAGAAAAAGCAGTTGACAAAATTTAACATCTTCTCATGATTAAAAACACTCAACAAACTGGGAATCAAAAGAAACTACATCAAGATAATAATCACATACATAAAAACTCACAGTAAGCATCATATTCAATGATAAAAGACTGAACAATTTTCTCTAAAATCAGGAACAAAGCAAGTATGCTTGCTCTTACTGCTCCTATTCAACATAGTATTGGAAGTTCCAGTCAGAGGAATTAGGCAAGAAAAAAAAAAGATATCCAACTGGAAAGGAAGAAGTAAATTTATCTCTGTTCATAGATGATATAATCTTATATGTAGAAAACCCTAAATATTTCACAAAAAAATGAGAATTAATAAACAAATTTAACAAACAGCAGGTTACAAAGTCAGCACACAAAAATCAGTCACATTTCTAAATAGTAACAATAAACAATCACAAAAGAAAATTGAGAAGACAATTTTGTTTACATAGCATGGAAGAGTAAAATACTTAGGAATTAACTTAACCAAGAGATGAAAGACTTATGTAGTGAAAACTACAAAACATTTCTGAAAAAAGTTAAAGGAGACATATGTAAATAGAAATACATCCCATGTTCATGAACACTTAATATCACTCAGATGTCAATACTATCCAATGCTATCTACAGATTTAATGCAATTCCTATCAAAATCTCAATGATTTTTTTTTTTTTTTTTTGCAGAAATAGAAAAACTCATCCTAAAACTCATGTGAAATCTCAAGGGACACCAAATAGGAAAAAAAAAAAAAAACAAACAAACTTGAAAAAGAACAAAGCTGGAGGACTCACATTTCTTGATTTCAAATCTTACAACAAAGCTATAGTAATCAAAACAGTATGATACTGGCATAAAGACAGATAAATAGGCCAATAGAATAGAACAGATTACAGAAATACATTCTCCTATATATGGTCAAATAATTTTCAACAAGTGTGTCAAAACAAAAAGACAGTCTTTTTCAACCAATGGTGCTGGGTAAACTAGATATACACATGAAAAAGAATGAAGCTGGACTCTTATCTAATACCATACAGAAAAATTGACTCAAAATGGATCCATGAATGACTTAAATGTAAGCCTTAGAACTATAAAATTGCTAGAAGAAAATATGGGGCAAAAGCTTCATGACATTGGATTCAGCAATAATTTATTAGATATAATATAACACCAAAGGCACAGGCAACAAAAAATATAAATTGGACTTCATAAAAATTAAAAAAATATTGTGCATCAAAAGACGCTATCAACAGAGTGAAAAGGAACCCACGGAATGAGAGAAACTATTTGTAAACCATAAATCTGGTAAAGGATTAATATCCAGAATATAGGGAGAACTCTTAAAACTCAACAGAAAAACAAACAACCTCATCCAAGATGGACAAAGGATTTTAATAGTCATTTCTCTAAAGGAGATATACAAATGGCCAATAAGCACATGAAAAGATGCTCAACATCACTAGTCATTAGGGAAATGCAAATCAAAACCATGAGATATCCCCTCATACGCATTAGGGTGGCTACTATTTAAAAGAAAAAAACAGAAGATAACAAATGTTGTCAAACATATGGAGAAATTGGAACCCTTGTGCATGCTTGGTAAGAAGGTAAAATGGTGCAGCTATTTTGGAAAACAGTAGGATGGTCCCTCAAAAATTTAAAAATAGTATTACTATATGATCCAACAATTCTACTTCTTGGTATATAGTCAAAGTAATTGAAGGCAGGGTCTCAAAGGAATATTTGTGCACCAATATTCATAGCAGCATTATTCACAAGAGTTAAGACATGGAAGCAACCCAAGGGGCCACTGAAAGATAAACAAACTGTGGCACATACATAGAGTGGAATACGATGCAGCCTTGAAAAAGAATAAAATTAAAAAAAAGCCTTGAGGACATGATGCTAAGTGAAATAGCCAGTTACAAAAATACAAATACTATGATGATTTCACTTGTATGAGGTAGAGTAGTCAAAATCATAGACAGAAGTACAATGGTGGTTGCCAGGAGCTTGGGGGAGGTGAAATGGGAAGTTATTTTTTGATGAGGATAGTTTCAGTTTTGCAAGATAAAAAGGGTTATGCTATGATGGTGGTTATGCCATGATGGTGGTTATGCTATGATGGTTATGCTATGATTACACAACAATATAAATATAACTTAATATTACTGTACACATTAAAATGGTTAAAAGAGCAAATCTTACATCGTATGTAGTTTACCACAATAAAAAAAAATGAAGAAAAAAAGGAAATACTCTTCTCTTTGCAATATGGCCAATTTACGAGAATAGTTCCCAGAATTAGCTAAATAAATAAATAAATAAACAGAAAGTAACCACGATAGCAAAGCTATACGGCTGTCCCTGATCACTGTGGCAAGCACCTGGGTCCTTCCCACAGCTTCCCCCATCCCGCTCCATGCTCTAGGGCTCATGTGCACAGTGGAGGGAAGAGACAGCCTCAGAAACATCGGTTTGCCTCAAGTTTAATCCACATTTCTCAAGACTTTTGTCTGATGTGTAATATCTGTAGAGTTTAGAGTGTGGGAAAATGTGTTAAAACAATTATGTCCAAGAAACCAGTACCTTGGACTGTCATCTGAATTTAAAAATGGGTTTCACTGTGTCCCTTACAGTAAACGTACATAATCATTGCCTGTACTTTCATTTTCCTCCGAGGTTCTACAGAAGCCTGCTCTTCCGGAAGAGCTGATTCAGCGGCAGTTTCAGAGAGTGCCGTGGGCATTGGGAGCATCCTCGTGCTGCTGGCGTGAGCACTGTTTCCACCGCGGGGACAGCAGCCACCTCACAGATGTGCAGCCAGCAGTGATTCACGCTCACAACCCCTGCTCGGCACCCTCAGAGCACAGGAGCAGTCACAAAGGAGATGTAAAAACTGTCACAAATTGTCTAAAATTCATAGTGACAGATTTTTAAAGGGGTGTGAAGCCATCATTTGGACCTAATGATGTCTCATGTACCCAACAGGAAGAGTATCATGAGCTCTTCTCATTTGTATACCATAATATTATCATATTTCACATGGAAACACTAAGAGACCCATAGACTAATGGGGTGGGAGGGTTAATGACAGGAAAGTAAGGTTGCCTGAGGCAAATTCACTTTACAAAAATCAATGATACATCTCCATCTTAGCAAAAACCAACTAAAAACACAATCAAATTAATGCATCCTTCACAATGACAAAATTGTGCAATATCTAGACACTAACTTAGCAGAGTGCATGACCCCAGAGACTGTCAGGCAGGGACCTTGGCTTCTTCAGCAAGTTTCACACATTCCTCATGCCTCGGTCTTCCCAGGAGAAAACGCGACCAGCGTGTGGTGCCTGCTTCCCCGCCACCTGCCGTCCCACTTCTTTTCCCCATTTGCTGATTCTCTGTCTTCAATTCCTCTCCTCCTCACCTCTCTGGAGCTCACCGTCGCCCAGGCACTTGTCCCCACCCTCCCCCCAACCCTAGCTGTTCTTATCAAGGCCCTGGTGACCGCCATGTGGCTAAATTTAATCATCCATCCTCAGTTCTCATCTTTCCTGACACTCGTGATCATTTCCTCCATTTTGAATCCTCTTCTTACCTAGCCTTTGGTATCAATCCCTCAGAAAATCCTGTTGACTCTGCCTTCCAAATATACCCACATATGAGTTCTTTTTTCCACTTCCCTAGTGACCTGCCTCTGGTCCAAGCAGCCACCACCTCGGGCGTGGAGGGTTGCAGGTCTCCCTGCTTCTGCCCTGCTCCCTCTCCATCTCTTCCTAACACATGGCCAGGGCAATCCAGTGAGGGCAGAGGACGGCTCCCACTCAGACGCCAGGGGCTCTCCATCTTAGTCTGAATAGCAGCCCTGTTCCTATAGAGGCCAGGAGGTGCTACACCACCTGGCCTGGTGACCTCT
The DNA here is from genome assembly GCF_028885655.2 of Pongo abelii. Classification (NCBI taxonomy): domain Eukaryota; kingdom Metazoa; phylum Chordata; class Mammalia; order Primates; family Hominidae; genus Pongo; species Pongo abelii. The sequence continues at coordinate 168,807,433 of NC_071990.2, forward strand.
GCAGCCTCTCCCCTGCTGTTCTCACCCCACTTGCTCTGCAGGTCACGCTGGCCTCCCACAGTCTCCCACCATCTGCACACAGGCCAGTGTGCTCCCATCTCTGCCTGGAGTGTCCTGAGCTCAGGTGGCTGCAGGGCTCACTTCCTGGGCTTCCTCAGTCTTCATTCACGAGGTCTTCCCTCAACACCTGTTTAAAATGACAGCTGCTCCACCCCCAGCTTCCCAGTCCCCCTTATCCTGCCGCACTGATTTCTGCCATGGCACTCATCTCCTTCTAATGTTCCATATAATTTAACTAATGTGGCAACCCTGGAAGTGCAGAGCTCCCACCTCTGCAGGGGAGCACGATGGACCCATGGCTCCACTGATGCACCTCTGGATGTAACACCGTGTTCACAACAAGGCCAAGCTCCCCATGGTGCTCCCTGGACCAGGCTGGGACAGGTCCATCACAGGGATACACACAACTCTTCAGGGAGTAACTTTTCACCCAGGATGCCCTGTTGGCCTGGACAGACCTTTCTTGAAGCTGAGACTCTCCTACCCCTACCTTTTCTTGCCTTTTCTCTTTCTCGCAGATGTTGGACCTGCAGCATGGTCTGAAGTCTCTCTTTACTCCCTCTCCAAGAAATCTCCCGCATGTCCAACTCTACCTGGTTTCTGCTCCTCAGTGAGTGTGAGCTGTACAATTGATTATTATTACTGTTATTGCTTTGTTCATGGTCTGTCTCACCCCACTAGATCATGAACCCGCCAGGGCAGAGGGCTTTGGTTTTTTCCTGTGCTTTCCTGGTACCTGGAGCAGGGCCTGACTCATAGCAGAGATGCAGTAAATCTGTGCTGAATAAATGTCTTATGTATTGAATCAGATAATGCATTTTAAAAGCATGCCACCTAGTCTTGCACAAAAGAACCACGTGTTCAGTATTGGCCATATTTACACTAAAAAAAAGTCAGTTTCCATTAAAGAAAGTTAAAATATTTAAGTAAATAAAAACATAGACTGTGTTCTTGGGGTAGGAGCACACTTTAGCAGTATCAAGTATAGTCATACAAAATGTAAATGTCAGTATCCCCAAATTGTCTACAAATTAAATGCAATTCCAATCAAAATTCTAGCTGGATGTTGAGACATTCATAAATTCATGCTAAAATTTGCTTGGATGAATAAAGGTCCAGAAGTAGCCTAATTAACTGTGAAAAAACAGGGTATAGAGGGGAGACTTGACCTAGTAAATATAGACTGTAAGACACTAATAGTGATGATAATAGTAATCTTTTACAAGTATGGCACTGGTGCAAAAACAGACAATAGATCAATTAGCCAGAGTAGAAAGCTCAGAGACAGACCACATATACACAGAAGCTCAGCATCACAAGTCAATGGGGGAAAGGATGAATTTTATATCGGTGGTTTCAGGAAAACTGGATTACTACATGAAGAAGATGAGGGCACATTCTTTGTAGCACTATGTGTAGCAGGGGAGTCCTGGAAGGCTAAAGGTCTGCAAGTAGAAATTTAAACTCTAAAGCTCAGAGACGATAATGGAGGAGTATACTTCTGTGACTTGAGAATAGAGAAAGATGTTTAAATGAAAATAGCTCCCTACAAAATATGGATTTGACAATATCAAAATCTAGGGGTTTTATTCACTGAAAAACAAAATGGACAAAGTTAACACATGGCAGATAGGTTGGGAGGTGATATTTACAATTTTGAAAAACATCAAGGGACTGATATTAAGAAAAACAGGGAAAGTCTGTGAATCCAAAGAAAAGACAAAAAGAAATCAAACAGAAAAGTTGCATAGGATGTGGACAGGTGAGTCTCAGAAGAGAAAACCCAATGGCTAACATGCATATAAAGAGATGGTTAAAGTCATGTCAGAGAAATGCAAATTAGAACAACAGTGCGATACCACTTCACACAAGTGTCAGACTGACAAATTAGGATGCTGGGTGGTGCTGGGGACGAAGGCAGGCACAGGAACACAGGATTCCATGAGCTGCAGGTGGGTGCAGGTGGCACAGCCATGGTGGAAGGCATCCTGGCGATGTTTATTCAGATTAAGAACAGGCAGCCAATGACTCAGAACTTCATTCCTGAGAACGTGTTCAACACAGGCCCATGGATGCATGTGAGGATGCTCATGCAGCCTTACTCATGGCCATGTGATACTGGGGGAATGAACAGGCATGATGTATTAGTCTGTTCTCACACTGCTATGAAGAAATACCTGAGAATGGGTAATTTATAAAGGAAAGAAGTTTAATTGACTCACAGTTACGCATAACTGGAGGGGACTCAGGAAACTTACAATCATGGCAGAAGACAAAGGAGAAGCAGGCACCTGAAGACAAGGTGGCAGGATGGAGCGAGTGCAAGCAGGGGAGATGCCAGATGCTTCTGAAAACCATCAGATCTCATGATAACTCACTCACTGTCACAGCATGAGGGAAGCCACTCCTGTGATCCAATCACCTCCACCTGGTCCCGCCCTCAACACATGGGGATGATGGGGATTACAATTCAAGATGAGATTTTGGGTGGGGACACAACCAGACCATATCAGATGATGTGTGGGTGCGTGGAATGCTCTGGAATGTGTCACAGCCCCTGGCTATAAGCAACGGACTGGGGAGTGCAAACTAACATGGAAAGATCTGAGCCCACGAGGATATCTGCCTCTTTGTGAAGGGAGAGTGAGGGCAAAAAGGAGGCAAACAGATACATAGAGAGATGCATTAAAGATGAGATGTGCCTTGAACTGACAGCGTGACTAACTCAATCCTATGCACTTAAGGCTAAAAAAAAAGTATCTTAAATAGCTGAGAATCACAGGTAATCAATGGCATCACCTCCTATGATCAGGCTTTGTAAGTTGCCTTCGTGGGTCGAGGCTGTCTTCTTGTCCACCCCATGCAGGCCTGTTACCGGGGTTAACCCGAGTCTAGGTCCAGATAAAAGCCTATATATGGAAAACTTCATGGGATCCGTTCTTACCAACTCACAAGGTCACAAAGTACCATGGATGAGAAGTTTGGACACACGTCAATTTCCTGCCTAAGCCCAGGCTCAGGGAGTAAGCTGCCTCTTTCTGATCCTCAAAACATAACAAGGACCAAACACAGTGTACCAACATAGAGCACCAAGTGTCTCTACACAAGATCACAACCACATGAGACAGTGACAACTTCACACAACTCCAGGAGGGTCCATCTTCCCTTGAGAAGCCGGGACTGGACAGAGAAAGTACCCTGAGGCCCGCACAGCTGGCAAATAGTTGATGTATTTTCAGACAGCACAGTTTCTTAAGGACCAAGACTACGATGACATCACACTAAGAAGAGAAAATAAAATCTTGAAAAACTACTTAAAGTGTAGGTCAAATATACATGCCATGTGGGTACTCCAAGAGATGGACAAATTGATCTTATTGATCATATTTTTATACCTTTAATTACATTTGCTTATCTCAGCACCCACTTGCTCTAGAGCCCCTCAGGTGCCCTCAGCCAAGTGGGACTGGACTGACCACCAATAGCCCTGGTTCCCTGTTGGCTTCAGACGGAGCTTGCCCAGAATGTTATTTTCTTGGCTGTGTTTTCAAATTGTTGTCATGTTTATCCTAAGGTCATAATTGTATTCTGCCTCATAATTTTCCACCTGAAGGGGCTGCCCAAAACCTAACTACATGCCTGGGCAACATAGCAAGACTCCATCTCTACAAAAAACTAAAAATATGAGCCAGGTGTGGTTGTGTGCCTGTAGTCCCAGCTGCTCCAGAGGCTGAGGTGGGAGGATCACTTGAGCCCAGGAGTTCAAGGCCACAGTGAACTATAATCATGCTACTGCACTCCAGCCTGGGCCACAGAGCAAGACCTAGCCTCAGAAAAAACAAAATAAAAATAAAAGTGTTTTATGTGTACAAAAATTCTTCTTAATCTTTTGATCCAAGGAAAGCATCCCCTAACCTTTTAAAGTAATTTCAAAACAGTATTTTTGCAAATCTGAGTGCAGTCTGATTTTTACTAAAGTTCCAAAGTCTTGGTGAACCACCCATTCTTCTTAATCAAGTTATCATATACATAATTACTAGAATAACAGCTCTCAAAAATTAAAATTCACTTAACAAGAAAATTATATTGAGCACAATACATTCTTTCTCCAGTGACTCCAGAGCCATCCGAGGATATTTCAGTGCCTCGTCAAGATGTTAATTACGAAGCTGAACAATAGTTGCCGAGTGCACTGCAGATTTTAAATGAGTTTGGGGAACTTCTCATGAAACCTGGCTGTCGTCTTCTCATCCTGGAAAATGAGTGGATGAAAGCAAGTGGGTTGGTTGCGGTGGCTCAAGCCTGTAATCCCAGCACTTTGGGAGGCCAAGATGGGAGGATCAACCTAAGGTCAGGAGTTCGAGACCAGCCTGGCCAACATGGTGAAACCCGTCTCTACTAAAAATAAAAAAATTAGCCAGGAGTGGTGGTGGGCACCTGTAATACCTGCTACTCAGGAGGCTAAGGCAGGAGAATAGCTTGAACTCGGGAGTCAGAGTTTGCAGTGAGCCAAGATCGAGCCATTGCACCCTGGCCTGGGCGACAGAGTGAGACTCCATCTCAAAAAAAAAGAAAAAAAGCGTCCAGGCTCCCAGATGTTGGCAGCTCCCTCCCAGCCCTGCCCTCCTCCCACAGCCCCCTTGCCTCCCTCTCAATTCTCAGCTTAAATGTCACTTCCCAAGAGAGGCCTTCCCAGGGGCTGAGTATGGGGAGATGTCCCTGTTAGGCTTTCTCTTAAAGCCCTGCAGGGCCCTGTACTTATTTAATGCAATGGAAATCCTCCACATGGGGTCTGTGTTGGGCGCGTGGCCCCCCATACCCGCGGCCACGTGGTCTCAAGCTCCCGCTGTCATGTGGAACCTGACCCTCTTCCCTGCAACTTCACATCTCACTCCAGGAATAATTTTATGATGAAAACTTAAAATATTTTTAAGAACCTACTTATTTGCATGTTTTCTAGTGACCTCATGAGAAGATCAATTTAGCAGCTTCTCACATTTTTCGTCTTTGAGATTCACAGCCACATCACTAAGAAATATGTTAAGGAATATTTAACAGGTTATAAACTACAGCAATCCCACTCAAGACTAAATAGCACCAAGACAGTTTTCTATAGAAATCGGGAAACTCTCCAGCTCTCACTGAAAATAATGCTAAGACAATTCAGAGTCAAAAAGGCCTCATGGGGTTTTTTCTCCAAATAACTCAATTAACCCAAACTAAATCCTGAGACCCTCACGCACCTCCATGTCTCTTGATTTTGTTTGTGGCTTGAGGGGTTGAGAGGCACTGCTTCTCACCGTGATCCAGACCACCACTCCCTGGAGAACGGATCCAGATTTTCCCCACATCTTTTATAGTATCTCCATATCACACATGGGGGAGGTAGGTCCACAGGCCTGCATTTAACAAGTGGAAGCCAGCACACATGCGGGTGTGGAGCAGAAGGTCCCACAGCAGCAGCCAGGGCTCCGATTCCTTGGAAGAGCCGCCCACTGCTTCTGACCAAACCTCACATTGTTGCTTCCATGTGGAGCTCCCTGGAAGCAGCTAAACCTATAAGGGATTGGTTACAACTGTAGATTTGATTATGTCTAACTTTAATGAGATTAAAAGGAATTCATTCTACATTTTATGATTTGTTTTCCGAGTTCATTGGTAATACATTGCATTAGTTTCCAAGGGCTGCCTTAACCAAGTACACAAACTGGGTGGCTTAAGACAACAAAAGTGGATTGTCTTGCATTCTGGATGCTAGAAGCCTAAAATCAATGTGTCTGCAGGGCCGTGTTCCCTCTGAAACCTGCAGGAGAACTCTTTCTTGTCCTTTCCAGCATCTGGTGTTGCTGGCAATCCCCAGTGACCCTTGGTCAGTCTCTGTGTCCACCATCACGGGGATTTCTCCCTGTGAGTCCGTATCTGTGTCTCTTCTAAGGATGCCAGTCATGTCATTGAGTTTTCATGACTGAAAACTCTTTGAACATTTTTGCTTTTTTCAAAAGGAAATAGGTCAAAATTGTAACTGGATATAAAATACATAATGGTGTGATGATATTGGAGATAGACTAGATTTTTACTCTACCTTTCTTCAGCATCTTTATGTTTGATATTTAAGTAGAACTGTCTTGTACTTCAATGTTTAATGACGACCAGTGTCTGGTATTCTATCTGGCACACGGCAAACAATAAATATTTATCAACTGTTGATTGTTATTGACCAACCCCATATTATTGGTATGCATACATTTTGCAATTATAAACATGAAATATATGTAATGTTTTTCAAAGATACGTATGGTTTTATGCCTAAATTTTTATTGCACTAGGATGATCTAATTAGGATACCACATGGATGATATTATGTTTCAAAAAAATTGTCTGTTAAAACAAATTATAATTAAAAACCATTTTCTAAGTGTTGGCTATATTAACCAGTAAATAACAAAGATAAAATATTTTAAAAATCTAATTTAAAAATCATATGAGTTCTTTGGTTTTAAGGCATAGTAGAGCAATGATTCATGTCTTTCCTTTAAATTGGTCATTCTTATTCACTGATGTTGAAGGAAAATATCTTGGTAATATGTGCAAATACTTTCTTATGAATTATTTAAAGCAAGAGTTCCCAACCCCTGGGCCATAAACCAGTACCATCCCATGGCCTGTTAGGAACCGGGCCACACAGCAGGAGGTGAGTGGCCAGTGAGCAAAGCTTCATCTGTATTTACAGCCCCTCTCAATTGCTCACATTACTGCCTGAGCTCCACCAACTGTCAGGTCAGTGGCAGCATTAGATTCTCATAGGAACATGAACCCTATTGTTAATTGTGTATAGGAGGGATCTAGGTTGCCCACTCCTTATGAGAATTAAATGCCTGGTGATCTGTCACTGTCTCCCATCACCCCCCAGATGGGACCGTCTATTTGCAGGAAAACAAGCTCAGGGCTCACACTGATTCTACGTGATGATGAGTTGTATCATTATTTCATTATATTTTACAGTGTAATAATAATAGAAATAAAGTGCACATAAATGTAATGCACTTGAATCATCCCGAAACCACCCCTCTTCCACCACACCTGGTCAGTGGAAAAATTGTTGTCCACAAAATTTGTCCCTGGTGCCAAAAAGGTTGGGGACCACTGCTTTCAAGGTAGCAAAGTTTTACCCTAGCATTTGAAAAATGGTATTCTGTGGTACAACAAAGAAAACAGATACTCTAAGGGAAGTTCTGTATCTTCTAAATGACCAATTAAAGAAACTAATGAAAAGTCACTTTTTGTGGCCCTGAAACATGAATTTAAGAACTATTCTGAAGTTGGCATCCACATAGTCTAGAAAATTTTTCATCTCTTTGATTTCCCACATTCTTCACAAAGTTGTATAACAGCAAGGCCTTCGAGGGTCACTGAGGCACAGGGCACCACTAGACCTCTGATCCCTGTGTGGGAAGGCTGCCTGCCACATGCTTCACTGGATGTGAGGTGAGGAAAGAATGAATATTTTTTTCATCAAACTGCTGAGCTTTTTAGCCCACTGTGATTTATAGTCACTAAAATAAAACAATTCCTTTATCATTCAAATACTACTGATATCTAAATTCAGACTAATATACTCTACCAAAATCATATCATCTGGCCTGTAACTTAAGACCTACAGACGTCAGCTCATTTAGGAAATAATCTGATGTGCAAAGGAAAAATTCCATGGAGAGATGACATCCTCCTCTCTTCTCCCCAGTATGCAGGGCCATTCAGCTAATGGGGTAAGCATTTCAGGAAATAATGTGACCCTGATATATGTTAGTGGCAGTGGAATTAAAGAGAAAGAGACAATAAAAGGAAAAATTTCAAAAGAATTGCTGGTTGAAGATGGATAGAATGAACACAGAAGTTTTGAGACCTGGAGAGTAGAGTTTCAGTACCGCGGACAGAGGTTTTTGCGGTTGCCTACTTTTCCTTAGGCCTCCATCTATACTAATTTATTCTACAAAAATAAAAGGAGTGAAATGAAACTAAAGTGTAGCTCATAAAGAGTAGTAGCTGTGCTACTTATTTCTACAGAGCATCAAACCTAATGCTGTCGATGTTGATACCTCGTCTGAAGATGACAAAAATAAGTAAGTCCAAAAAATACACCCTAGTTTTTAAAACATGAATGTGGATGACAGATGATTAAAACACTTTCATCAAGATTCTAAGAAGCAGGTAAAATTAGGTTTTGCTTTTACAGCATTATATAAGCAAAATCCTGCTTTGTTCTCCACAACAGTGCCTTCCTAACCATGTACATCATATGCCAAGGTCTTCAAAGGGCCCATGCTTTCTTAGCATGCCCAGCGTATTTAATTAAAGAATTATTGAACTATGGTCAGGCGTGGCAGCTTACACCTGTAATCCTAGCACTTTGGGAGGCCGAGGAGGGTGGATCACCTGATGTCAGGAATTCAAGACCAGCCTGGTCAACTTGGTGAAACCGCATCTCTACTAAAAATACAAAAAAAAAAAAAATAGCTGGGTGTGGTGGCACACACCTGTGATCCCAGCTACTTGGGAGGCTGAGGCAAAAGAATCGCTTGAACCCAGGAGGTGGAGGTTGTGGTGAGCCGAGATCATGCCACTGCACTCCAGCCTGGGTGACAGAGCAAGACTCCATCTCAAAAAAAAAAAAAAAAAGAGAATTATTGAACGAAACTGAATTGGAAGATGTTAGTAACACCTTCCCCAATTAATGGATCTTTGAAAAAGTATATAAGTAGATACAGAATGACTCAGTTGTTACAGGACATTTTAAACAGTGCTTCTTATATGTGTTACTCCACAGGAAGTATTCAAAAATTAGAGTCAAACTCACTCTCAGGAGGTTGTTGTCAACTGGTCAAGTTGGAAACAAGCAAATGTTTACATTTCTTACACACTCATATGCTTCCCTCCTAAGACAGGGGAATTGTTCAAAAGAACAACAGGTACTGCTCCACAGAGCACCATCAACTGCTCCACAGAGCACCAACCCAAATGCTCGGGTTGAAACATGCAAAGAATCACCAAGGCCTCTCACTCCAAGTCCATGTCCAAAACACAAACACACATTTCTGGAGGCTTTCTCAGATGACGCTGTGGTCACCTAAAACCATGATTCAAATAAGGCAGATTTTGATTTTGTGCATAAATGAGATTAAATGTGTGTGCCTTTCAGAGTAGAGGGTGAAAAGGAATAGAGAAAATATATATTTCTTTGTAGTGTCCTCTAATACAAGTCAGAAATCAGACCTGAAGGCCAAAAAGTGACATTATTTCTTCCCCTGCTGCTCCCCCTTAGCACCATGATTAAAGCACTAAATTTGAAAATGTTACCAGGGGAGAGTGATATTCCCCAGCCTCAAAACTCAAGACTAGTCATGGTGGCTTAGTTTGGCAATTATGTGTATTATGCATAGATCACCACTGTAAGGTTAGATGGGGAACACAGATCCATATAACTCAACAAAGAAACACACACATGCATGTAAACACACACACACACACCCCCTAAACTATAAAACAGTAGAGCAGAAACACACAGAGATATCACCATGTAAATTTTAAAACCTGTCTGCTAGATACTATGACTCCTTTAATATCTGCTGAGATTCTACATGCAAGTCACCTTTTCCTCCAGTGTTTTATTTTAAACGAGTAAAAATCCACAGAAAGGTTGAAAGAATCGCACAAGGAGCACCCACATGATGTTCACTCTGGTTCCCCAGTTGTTACAATTGTGCATTATTTTTTATCTTTCTGTATGCAATTAAATACCACCTTTTTGGCCAAACCATTTTTTTTCTTTTTTTTTTTTTTTTTGTTTGAGATGGAGTCTCGCTCTGTCACCCAGGCTGGAGTGCAGTGGCGCGATCTTGGCTCACTGCAACCTCTGCCTCCCGGGTTCAAGTGATTCTTCCGTTTCAGCCTCCCGAGTAGCTGGGATTACAGGCACACACCACCACACCCAGCTAGTTTTTTGTATTTTAGTAGAGATGGGTTTTCACCATGTTGCCCAAGCTGGTCTCCAACTCCTGAGCTCAGGCAATCCACCCACCTCGGCCTCCCAAAGTGATAACATTGTAGGTGTGAGCCACTGCGCCTGGCCCGGCCAAACCTTTTGAAAGTAACTTGCAAATATATTGACATTTCATCTATCAATATTTCAGCATGTTTCTCTTTAGAAATGGGATATTCTCCATGACCACAATAATATTGTTGTGCTCAAAAATATTAAAATTAATATAATATTATTAAATGTACAGTTTATATTGAAATTATCTCCAAAAATGTCTTTGTAGTTTTTTTAAAATCCAGGATCAAATCATAGATTGATCACACTGCATTTGGTTGTGATGTCTCTGTAGTCCCTGACATAGGACTTCCTTCCTCCCTTTAATCTCTGAAGAGTCCAGGCTAATTGCATTGTAAATTTTCCATAACCTGAATTTTTTCTGTCTCCTCATGTTAGAATCAGATTAAAGCCTTTTGACAAGAAAGCTGCATCGGTGTTGCCAAGCATTTTTCTTTGCAGCACGTTAGCTGGCAGGTCCATCCCTCATGAAGCTGTGTTTCGTCAACTGATTAAGGTGGTGTCTGCCAGACCTTTCCATTGCAAAGGTCCCTTTCTGTTTCTCAGGAATAAGTGATTTGGGATGTGATGCTTTCAGGCTGCATAGTCACCCCCTTCCCCAGTTTTGTCGTCCATTCAGAGACCCTTGCCTGCACTTGTTATTAAAGTGGAGGTTGAAAACAGTGATTTTATAATTCCGTCGTGCCTTTGTCACAATAAATCCATCAATTATTTTTTAGTCAAGATATTGTAATCCAATGCCGTCATTATTCTTCTGAGTATGCCGTTTTTAAAAATTTGGTCATAGGAGCCTTTTTGAACCAGCGACTGTGTCCTCTCTACGTGTTCCCGCTGGTAACTGGACATGCCCTTATTTCCTGGACCAACAAAATACCCCAGGGTCATCTTGTATGTTGCCTGCTCCAGATCTGGAGCCAGCTACTGCTCCAAGGACGCTCCCTGGCTCCCTTCACTGGGGAGTGTGGCTTACACACCAAGCTCAGGATGCAGGTTTTCTTATGACTATGGGGGTGTCAGCCTTTGAAACCCTTTCAGCGGACAGAGCTGGGAATTTCTGGGGTTTAGCACATGAACAAGCCACTCAGAAGCCCACATCATCATTTGAAGGTGCCTTCTGAGGAGTCTTCATGCCAACCTTAGCTTTCCCACCCCATTGCTACTCATTCTCATTCCCTGTAAGAGGGGTTTCCGTTCTTTTCAGAGGAATTCCATCTATGTGTTGGTTTTTTGTTTGTTTATTTTGTTTTGTTTTTACAAGGTAAGCAAATATATAAATATTTATTTTTACTTGCCCTCACTTCTTACATGAAAGGTAGCATTACACGTAAATATATCCACATATATACAGTTGTACCTCAGTGTCTGTTGGGGATTGGTTCCAGGACATGTCCCTCCCCAACCCCATATACCCACATCTGCAACTACTCAAGTCCCAAGTCCCGCAGTTGCTCCTGTAGGACCTGCGAATGCAGAAAGTCAGCCCTATAGGTGGGTTTTGCATCCTGCAAGTACCACATTTTCCATCTACATTTATAAGTGGACTCACACAGTTCAAATGTATGCTGTTTAAGGTCAACTGTGTGTAGATAGGGCACACTATGAGTATACTATACTTCATTTATAGTCTTTTGGTAAAAATCTTAAAGGTAAATCCTGGAAATTACCTGAATTTCATGGAGATTGTGCTCATTCTTTCTAGGGCTCTGCAGTGCCCCATGCATAGATATCCTGTAGTTTATTCAACTAGTCTCCTACGGGTAGCACTTAGGTTGTTTTCAATAACTGGCTGTACGAATAATGCTGCAAGGAATAATCTTGTATTTACTGTATTTATGAAGGTGGGTCTTCAGGGTAAATTACTAGAAAGGGAATTTCTGGGTTAAAGGGTAAATGCATCTATAATTTTCCTATAAGGCCAATTTTCCTCCTCAAGAGTTTTTCCACTTTTCCGCCCCAAGGGCACTATATGAGAGTGTGTGTTTTGTCAACAAAGCCTGGAATCAAGCTTCGGAACTCCTGCAAATCTGAGGTGAAGGGAAGTAGCTGGAGCAGTTTTCAGTGCATTTTTCTGCCCATGACTGTTTAAGGTGCTTGCCATGGGCTATCTGTATGTATCTTTGTCCTTTTATCCAGGGGACATATACATATAGTTGGACAAAACCCCTTCTTCGAATTTTCCCCTAAGCTCTGAGCCCACTACTAGATGTCTTCATAGGCTGTTACCTGTGCAGGTAAAACTGCCCCACCCACCAACCAGCCTCCCATGTCTGTCCAACTCCTAACCATCCACAGAACCCCACTTGAATGCCCTTTTCTCCTTAAAGGTTTCCAGATTTCCTTCCTCTATCTCAGTCTCAGATTAAGTGCCTCTCACCAATCAGATAATTGGGTCTCAAATTATCTGATTCAATCTTGGTTAAAATTATGTTTAGATGAGTGGGCTGTCTCAGTGGGATTTAATGAGAAGCCTTGTGTGAAGGTCATTGTCTTGGGAATATAAAGGTTTTGGTGGGTGGAAAAAATAGAAGAATAGGTTAGAAAACGTTTACATTCCTGATACCATGCACTTTTAAGCAAATGTTCTAGTCTGTTACCATAAAGTTGAGTTACTGTGCAGATCTTTCCACTGTAAAGAACAAAGGGCTTTCTTATAATATTGAAAGGTTTATTCCCATAATTCCAATAAAAGCTGACTTGTAATTTTGATTTATATATATATATATGAATATAACATGCACATTTTTCCATACTTGTTATAGAGAATTGTGCTCATTACATTTTAAACTGCATTTGTCATAAGACAGAAAATTGCCTCCTTAACAAAAAGTAATTAACCCACTTATAATGACCTCAATTATTTTGTTCAATTATAATTAACCAATTACTATGTTCAGACTGCACTGTTACTAGTTTAGGAACATTATGTAAAAGCACTCCTCCTTGCCTAAGTTTCCTGCAAGTAAAAATTAACAAGTATCTCTCACAGATGAATTTTTAAACATAGCACAAAATAGCATTTTATCACAGGGAGCCAAGGGCAGGGACAAGCAGGTGTCTTGAAATGATGGGTCCAGGGCTATAGGGATTTGGATATTGGATTAGGTAACCATATTTTGTATCATACGCTAGGCACATAGTGAGCACATAGGAATTGTAAGTATTAATTAGGATAACATTATATAAATGTAAAACAAGTCTAGCAAATTTGAAGTGTTATCTCGAATTGCTTAGTGGCTTTATTTTTAGAATATAGAGGTGATCAGGTAACACTGAGACAAGCATTTCTCTTTTGTTCCAGCAGGCACACCCCAGGAGCGACAATCAGCCCTCAATTCCCTCTGGGGAGGGGCCTGGTTGTCCTCTTTGGGTGGCTCAGCAGCTCAGGCCCTGTGGGTGCACTTCACATGCGTGGGGTTGTAGGGTGGAGGGGTGGAGAGGCAGCCAGGCAGAAACACAGGAGGGCTCACTATCTCTTCTTCCAGAAATCCCCGCTTCTCCTGTAAATGCTGCAGTCAGGCTCCATCCTTAGCCTGGCACGGGTCTGCCCTGTCCATGTGCATCCTCTGTGTGGGTGCGGTGGGCCATCCCTCCTCCCAGCCGTAACCACCTACACTCCCCTGGGTTTCCTCCACCTCACTTATTCCCTTTCAGTATTGCTGTGCCCCAGATTTCCGCTCGGAGCCCTCATCCCTTCACAATCCATAGCCTCTTCCAAGACAAACTTCCCTTCACTTTAAAAACCATGTTTGCTGAGGATGCCCAGTAGTAAGGCCCTGACCCTTCTGTGACTTCCCTCGTAAGGCCGCCTACTTGCCCTCTCCACCTGTCTATTCACAGGCATACTGAAGTTAACGTTGTTGTGTTGGATTCCCCACTCAGACATGCTCTTCTCCCCTTCTTCCCCTTCTCAGTTAACGGCACACCCAGATGTTCAGGTGCAACACTGGGCACCATCCTGAATCCTTCTCCCTCAGCCTCCCATCAAATGCATTGGCAAGTCTGACAGCCCCAAGCCCAGCATGCACCCAGACCCTGGCCCTCCACCTCTGTCACCACGGACCCTGCTCGCACCACCACCATCCCTCCTGGAGCTGGCCTCCTGCTCCTCCCCGCTGCCCTGTCAGTCTTGTCCTTGCAGAACAGCTGCAGTGGATTTTAAAGTAAATCTGACTCTAGCAATTCCATGCTTGACATTGATAAGGGCTTTATGGGCTGGATATGTCCCTGCAAACTTCCTGCATTGAAGTCTTGACTCCCAGTGCCTCAGAATGTGCCTGTGTCTGAAGACAAGGCCTTCTAAGAGGTAAATCAGCTAAGATGAGGCCACAAGGGGAACCCTAAGCCAATCTGACTGGTATCCTTGTGAAAAGAGATTAGGACACAGGGAGATACCCTGGCTTTGCTTGTGCAAAGGGACAACCACGTGAGGACACAGCAAGAGGGCGCCCCGGCAAGCCAAAGAGAGGTGGGGTGGGAACCCACCCTGCGGACACCTTGACTTTTGATTTCCAGCCTCCGAAGCTACAAGGAAGTAACTTTCTGTTGTGAAAGCTGCCCAGTCTGTGGTCCCTGTCAGGGCAGCTCTAGACACAGACACAAATGACTTCCAGCTACACTGGGAGTCCATCCCATTCCCTGCCTGCCCCACCACCTCCCACCACCCTATCCAGCTCATGGTTATTTATGTGTCTGTCTCCGTCCAGCAGAAAATCAGGACAAAGACGTGGATTTGTCTGCCTTGTTCAGGCAAAGGTCCATCCCCTAAAGCAGTGCCTCGCACATAGGGGCTCAGCATGTGTTTTCCAATGAATGAATGAATGCAATCCCATGTTGCCAGATCTAAGGACTTTCCATAAGGAGCCATGTAAGTGGATTTTTATACAGAATGTTGTGGTTCCTCAGTCATAATTTTTTCTTGGTAGAACGACAAGTTTCTTTTAAGGAAGTATTCCAGTTCATCAATGAAGAAGTGCTAGAATGAGGGTATCACTCTTTGATCACTCCTAGTGAGTTATTGGATCTAGGCAATCACCAATACTGAAGAAAGAGACAACCAGACATCCAAAGGGCAGACGACCCCACCTGAATATCGGTGAGACTCTAGACCCAGCTGACAAAAGACAGGAGCTACATGAGACGGGGGACCATGTTCAAGGACACAATGAGGAAGCAGGCAGAAAGATCCAGAATGCCCAAAACACTGCAGGACAGTGGTCCAGTTTCTTTAACAAGGCAAGAAATATGCAAGATGTGGAAGGAGACCACAAATTAAATGAGACTTAAGAGGTGTGTCAACCAACCACGGTATACGAGCCTCACTTAGAGCCTGACTCACACAAACTATTACAGATCAGATAACGAGAAAGTCAAAGACCTGACATTTGATGATACAAAAATTATTATTAAATTGTTATGCACTGTATTGGTTTTGCAGTGTGTGTGTGTGTGTGTGTGTGTGTGTAAAGGGTGTCTTTATCTTTAGAGACACTTCTTGAAATACTTGTAGCTGAAATAATGTGATAATAAACTTCTTCAAAAATAATCTGGTGGATGTGGGCTTAGGGGAAGAGATGGAGTTTAAAGTGGAACAAAGTTTTCTGTGAGTGATATTTGTTGCACAATGGGAGCAAGAAAGTTCCTAGTGTTATTCCCTCAACTTCTGCAATTGCTCAAAATTTTCCAAAATAAAAGCAGAAACTATGCCGTACAATGAACACGGATGGGCATTTCACAGGAGAGGAATCGGACATGGCTACTAAAAATGTAGAGAGATGTGAACCTTATTTGATCAGGGAAGTTCAATTTATCCCCATTCAATTGGCAAAAAGTTAAAAAGTCTTACGATATCACGTTAGGGAAGACGTAGAGCTTCTCTGATACATGGGGTAGTATGCTCATGTTCTGCTGTTGGGAGTATAAACTGGCACAACCAATTTGGAAAAAAGCTTGGCATGCTCTCCTCAAACGTTTATACTCTCCATGTGAATTCCATTCAATAATTCCATACAACGATTCTATAATTCTATCTCTGGTTGGTTGTGTATGTGTGTGTGTGATGTGTATGTGCTTGTTTATGTGTGTATACACATGTGAATATACATGCTTGTGTGTATGCATGTGTATACGTGTACACACATCTCTTTGCACCCAGGAGAAACTCCTGCACATGTACCTGAGGTGTCATGTATAAGGACGTCATAGCAAATGAATGAATGAAGGGAGGCAGCAAGGGAGGGCTGCCCATGGAGCAGAGATAGAGATGTGGTATGGACCAACCAGTAGTGGACCTGGTGCAATTCTCTGCCCCAGGGCCACCAGTGTACAGGCAACTCTCCAGATAGCAGCCCGTCTCCCTGGTGCCCAGCACTGCCTCAGCAGGTGGCACCTGCTGGGGTTCTCACTCTGCAAGATGCCTGGGGGACATACTTCCCAACTTCTCTGTGGCAGTTTTCACTTAAAAGGAAACTTGAATATTTAATCCGACCCTAAGTCAAATCCTTCTGTGCTAGCATGAGGGCATGTGTATGTGAGTGTGTCTATGTGTGTGTGTCTGCATGTCTACATATGTGTGTGTCTGTGTGTCTATGTGGGTGTCTGTATGTGTATGTGTGTGTGTGTCTATGTGTGTGTCTGCATGTCTACATGTGTGTCTGTCTGTGTCTATGTGTGTGTCTGTGTGTGTGTCTGTGTGTATGTCTGTGTGTCTGTGTGTATGTCTGTGTGTGTGTATGTCTGTGTGTGTATCTATGTGTGTCTGTGTGTGTATGTCTGTATGTATGTCTGTGTGTGTGTGTGTCTGAACTTTGTGAAAAGAGGCAATCACATCAGGACAGTTGCAGGCCACAGCATTCTGTGCTTCACCCTGTCCAGGGTGCTAACTTGGATCCGTGAGCAGAGCACCCCAGGGAGCTGCCTTCCCATCCATCTTCTGCCTCCACCCACACAGCAGTGCTGCAGAGTGCTGTTCTTCCACGAGTGAATAGCAGGGCCTCTAAAAACCCTTTTACAAATGTCGCTTTCATGATCAGGAATCCATTTCAAAGCCAGAGCAGAGCAGGCTCCCCACAAATGGGGGCTCTGAGTTGAGGGGTGCTGGATGCTGAGGGGAGGGGGCAAAGGGGAGTGATCCCATGAGTCCCGCGAATAAAAGGCAAGGCTGATGGTGCCGTGACTGCTGGGAATCCAGGGAGCCCGTGGCTGTGAGGGGAAGGCGACTATTCTGAGGAAAATACCTTTGACCTCTCATTCCCAGGTAATGCCGTGGAGGAAGAGCACGGGCTTAGGGGAAGAAATGGAGTTTAGGTGGAATACGGCAGAGAGGGACACCTGGGCAGGCCTGCTTCCCCTGACACAACCCAGATCCTGGCAAATCATTATAGTCCCTTCAGGGTGCTACTTAGCTACTTACCCTAGACTGGGTGGCTTGTAAACAACAGAAATGTATTGGTCCCAGGTCTGGAGGCTGGAAGTCCAAGGTTAAGGCACCAGCAGATTCAGTGTTGGGTGAGAACCCACTTCCTAGTACATAGACAGCAACTTCTCCCTGTGTCCCAGTGGTGGAAGTGGTGAGGGAGCTTTCTGGGGTCTCCTTTATAAGGGCACTAATCCCGTGAATGAGGCTCCACCCTCATGAACCCATCATCTCCCGAGGCCCCACCTCCCAATACCACCACCTTGAGGGTTAGGATTTCAACACGAATTCTGGGAGAGACAGAAGCATTCAGACCACAGCACAGATGAAATGTCCACAGCAGGAAGGAACAGATTCCTCCACTGGGCTGTCATCTGAGCTCCTGCCTTTCACATCAACATTTGTGAGTAGAAAGTAAAGAAAATTGGATCAAATTAACCTGAAAGAATGAACCAAGGCAAGCACAACAGTGAGTCATTAAAAAACACTTCGGGCATAAATAGATGTTCTCTTTTGGCAAATTTCCTAGGTTGGTGGATATTTTAAGTTTTACTAAGAAAAACAAATGTAAATGTTATTAAGCGGCTGGAAAAAACAAAGCATATGATATATTTTTCACATTTTTCTTTGTCCTCCCATTAAACTCTATGTTCATATGCAGTTTATATTTTACATCTAAAAATTGATAGGACGTTTTTCATTTGTTCTGAGAAAGTGGAAAAGTAGAAAGATACGTTTCCCATTTCCACACCTTAGCTGTTTTTAAAATGTTCACTTCTCTCACACACAATCAATTGAAAGAGCCCTTTTCTTTTTCCTAGGACATCCTGAGCACTTTGCTCACACTGTAGGACTCAAGAAGTCTGGGCCATGTCCTGGGATGACCTAAATCAGATTCAAGTCATCCACAGCGCTGCTTGGTATGTGTGCAATTCAAGGGAGAATCTCCCACACTCCTTGCAGACAACTCTGAGATTTGGCTCTTACAAAAGATTAGTTGGGTAAATCACTATTACAAAAGATTGCCAGAAAGATGTGCTTTTCTACGGATTATAAAATTGTCCCCCAAATTAAGCTAGGCTTACCGTAGCTAGGGTACCACATTGCCTCACATCCCATAAAACTGTCTTCATTGACCTCAATTTTGCCATTATACTCTCTGTTTACATTTATGGATTCTATAAGAGGGACATATATGAAATTCAGTACTAGATTTAGTATAGGGCTTGGTCTACTGGATTATTGAGGGTACTCTTGAGGGGAAGATACAGGAATAATTAACCTCAGACCATAGTGCTCAGAAAGGCTATATTTCTTGTGTTTTAATGTGCAGATGCTATGAATTATATAACTGATTATGTTTCTCCTTTTACTTAAGCCTCTAGAAAGCTCAGGGTTGAATTCCAAGCCTACCTTT
This sequence comes from Pongo abelii, assembly GCF_028885655.2. Classification (NCBI taxonomy): domain Eukaryota; kingdom Metazoa; phylum Chordata; class Mammalia; order Primates; family Hominidae; genus Pongo; species Pongo abelii. The sequence goes on from NC_071990.2 coordinate 168,826,432, forward strand.
AACATAGAAGCAGAGAGTAGAATGGTGGTTAGTAAGGGTAGGGAGGTAGGGGTATGGGGAGACCTTAGTCAAAGAGCACAAAGTGTTAGTTATGTAGGATGATAAGTTGTAAAGGTTGTTAAAGTTGTCAGAATCAAAATGGAGTCATTAAGTTAAGAAAACCTTGACAAATAGAGCTGGGGAAAGCCAAAAAGAAAAGGTTCTCAGGCTTGTACACCTGATAATGAAAAAGACTTTACAAAAACCACAACCTTGCACAAAGGCCATCGCAATCTTATACAAAAAAAAAAAAAAAAATGCTTCTGGAAGGACACCTGCCTCGAAACTGCCTGTCCAACCTCAGACTGTAGGAACAAAATGTGATGTGTATATATCTACAATGGAACACCGTTCAGCCTTGTTATTGATCTTGTGGCCAAGAATAATTATTGCAAAACAATTATGTAATCCTCCTCATTTTTTTCTTTAAAAACCTCTGTCTTTATCTCCTGAATATATACATAGTTTACTATGGCACATGTATTCCCACTGCAATGCTCTGCTCTCAAATAAACCTTTTCTTTTAGAGAGCCACTCTCTGTTATTAAGGTTGGCAACATCTAACACACAGCATGGAGAACACAGTTATTAACGTTCTATTGCATACTGAAAATTTGCTGAGAGTCCATCTCAAGTGTTCACACCACCAAAAACAAGGTAACTGTGTGAAGAGATGGGTAAGTGAATTAGACTGTCTGTCATAATCAGATCACGATGTATATGGACATCAAAACTTCACACTGTGTATCTTAAATATAACAATTTCAACACAAAATGTGAAAGCAAACTGTAAGGATAGGCTGGTGCACTTTGATCTCTTGTTTTACGCTCTGCCTTCATTGTTCTGTACCCTTAATCTGGTTTTTAGTTTCAGTCTATTGTGTGAGAAGCATTTTAAATTAATAAGGTGCCTCAACTTCCTCTTGGAATGTAGATTGGGTGTAAACATACATCTGTAAATATGCATATATTCTGTTAGAAGAGATGGCAATCAGCTGCAGGTACCTGACAGAATTTGCTACATCAAAACACAGAAACATGCTGGAGGAAAAAGTAAGTACAAACCCATGGATGAGATCTCATGATGGAGACAATTACATCTCAGGGTCAGCATGGGGCATGGGCATCCCACCTGTTCCCTCCCAGCTTTAGCACAGCGCTGTGGCCCCAGGGAGTCCTCTTATGGCCAAAAAGTGAGCACAGAATCAGAGCCCAGTGGTCAGAATGGCCCAGAAGGTGAACCTGTCACCTGCAGAGCCTCTCCTGAAAGACCTGCCCTGCATTCCCTTTCCTCCCCAACTCCACACCCCCCACCTTCCTGTGGGGACAGAATTCAGGCAAGACTGCCACGCCACAGTCCCCAGGGCTAGATGACAAACCATGCTGGGCTCATGCTGTATCTGCCCTTTCCTTAACCCTTCCTTCCGGAATTCTTTTGCTCTTAATATTTCTAGGGTAGAAGTAGAGCAAGTACTTTATCTATGGGAATAAATTTATCACATAAAAATCTAACAAAGCTTGGGATATAAATGTATTCAATGTGCCTTAAAAGTGGTATCATTGACTTATCAAATGGTCTTGTGAAAACTGGATATCAAGATGCAAAAGAATACAGTTGGACATACTCTATATCATATACAAAAATTGACTAAAGATAGATGAAAGACCTAAATGTAAGACCTACAACTATAACACTCTTAGAAGAAAAGATGAGAAAAGCTTTATCACATCAGATTGGGTAATGATTTCTTGGATATGACATCAAAGGCACAGGCAACAACAAAAAAATAGATAAATCAGACATCATCAAAATGTAAAACTTTTGTACGTCAAAAGACATAATTAACAGGATGAAACAACAACCCACAGAATGGGAGAAAATATTTGCAAATCATATATCAGATAAGGGGTTAATATCTGGAATGTATAAAAACCTCCTACAACTTAATAACCTCAATAACAATAAAAAATCAAATAACCCAATTAAAACATAGCAAACGAGTTGAACAGACTTTTCTCCACAGAAGACTACAGGTGACCAATAAGCACATGGAGAAATGCTCAACATCACTAATCATGAGAGAAATGCAAATTAAAGCCACAGTAAGGCACCACTTCACACCCATTGGTACAGCTACTACCAACGAAGCAGAAAATAGCAAATGGCAAGGATGTGGAGAAACTGAAACCCTTGTGGCACTACTGGTGGAAATGTAAAATCGTATAGCTGCTGTGGAAAACAGGACGGTGCTTCCTCAAAAACATTTAAAAATGAATTATCGGCCGGGCACCGTGGCTCACGCCTGTAATCCCAGCACTTTAGGAGGCTGAGGCGGGTGGGTCACGAGGTCAGGAGATGGAGACCATGCTGGCTAACACGGTGAAACCCCGTCTCTACTAAAAATACAAAAAATTAGCCGGGCGTGGTGGTGGGCGCCTGTAGTCCCAGCTACTCGGGAGGCTGAGGCAGGAGAATGGCGTGAACCCGGGAGGTGGAGCTTGCAGTGAACCGAGATCGCGCCACTGCACCACTGCACTCCAGCCTGGGCGACAGAGGAAGACTCTGTCTAAAAAAAAAAAAAAAAAAAAAAAAATTATGATGTGGTCCATCAATTCCCCTGCTAGATTGAAAAGCAGAGACTTAAACAGGTATTTGTCCACTCATGTTCACAGCAGCATGACTCACAGTACTCTAAAGATGGAAGCAACCCAATGGTCCATCAGCAGACGAGTGGAAGAACAAAATGTGATGTGTATATATCTACAACGGAACATCGTTCAGCCTTAAGAAGAAAAGGAATTTGTCTGGGTGCAGTGGCTCATGCCTGTAATCCCAGCACTTTGGGAGGCTGAAGCAGGTGGATCACCTGAGGTCCAGAGTTCAAGACTAGCCTGGCTAACATGGTGAAACCTCATCTCTACTAAAAATACAAAAATTATCTGGGCGTAGTGGTGGGCGCCTGTAATCCCAGCTACTCCAGAGGCCAAGGGAGGAGAATCGCTTGAACCTGGGAGGCGGAGATTGCATGAGCCGAGATCGCACCATTGCACTCCAGCCTGGGCAACAAAAGGAAAATTCCATTTCAGAAAAAAAGAAAGAAAAGAAAAGAAAACGAATTTTCACACATGCTACAACATGGAGCCCATAACCTTGAGGACATTATGCTAAGTGAATATACCAGTCGCAAAAAGACAAATGCTGTGTGATTCTGCTTACGTGAGGTGCCTAGAGTGTCAAAATTATAGAGACAGAAAGTAGAACAGTTGCTGTCTCAATGGGGAAGTGGCTGAGGGAAGTGGAGAACAGAGAGTTGGTTAGTTTTTAACAGGCAGAGAGTTTCAGTTTTGCAAAATGAGAAGTATTCTGGAGGTGGATGGTGGTGATGGGTGTACAATGATGTGAAAGCCCTGAATACCTCTGAACTACATACTTAGAAACCGTTAAGATGGTACATTTTATATTTTTATAATTTCTTTAAAAAAAAATCTCATCACTGATACAAAGTATAAAACATCTCTCCCAATACATGCACAAGAAATGACACATGCAGAGTTCATGGACAGTTTCCTACAAGGCAAGGGAAGTAAGGCCCGCTCTCTAAATCTGCCTTAGCGTGTGAGCCCACAGCTTTCTGCTGTGGGTTCTAACATTTCTCATCACACCAAGCATCAGTCCTCTCAGGCCCAGATCTGAAAGCGGGAGCTGAAACCTGTGTTACTGCCTTAGGTGTCATCTCCATGGCTGTGTGGGATCCCAGAGCCACAGCCTTCCGTCCTGGCACCGTGTTGATTTTTAAGGCCTTTTCTTTGAGATTTGGGACATTATTGTTTCCTTTTTCCCAGCTCCCTGCTATCAAGCTGGAGCCCTGACCATTAGGCACTCGGCCAGACCCAGGCTCTCCCTTGGGCTGGGCCACACGCTGTGGTTGGGGAGTTTCCTCTGCAACGAAGGCCTCCCTGGACCCCTGACTCACCATGCATGTGGCCAACCATACCTCTGAGGGCCTGGAGCCCAGACCCTCCAGTGGCTGGGGGTATTGGGTCCGTCCATGGAGAGAACCCCTGATGGAAGAGGCGCCTCCCTCCTGGGCCATCCACACTGACGATGCACCTGCTCCCTGCCCCCACCTCCTCCTCCACTCTTCACAGGTGTTGGTCCTACACACTTCACTAAACTTGCTCAGAGGCAGGTTCCTCAGAGGCTGCTCCACGCATCCAGGACCGGAGGCCTCACCAGGGATCCCTTCTCTGATCCTTACCCTCCCTGCCATCTCTCTTCTGCTCAGGTCCACAGTGGGTCCGTGGCCATGATGACTATGGAGCTTCTCTACTTCAACTCGAATTTGCCCTTCAACCACTCTGTGTGTTTCTACACCAACGTCACACCTTCCCCCCTGCCCCTGCTAGACAGAAAGCTTCAGCTGTAAGGGCAGTGAGGACCAAGACACTCTTGCCTTGTCCGCACCTCTTCACAGGCTCCTTCTTCCCACAGAGGAAGTCTTGGCCCCGCCTGAGAGGAGCTCCCTTAGGGAACAGGTGCTGTTCCTATTTCCATGCCGCATTCGCCTTCACCTTCCCTGGGACTGGGCTCGGTAGCAAAAGACCACAGAAAGAAATTCCAAAACTGAAAATAAAAACTATTAACAGGAAATACTTTTAAACAAATTGTATTTTACTACATCTACATATATACACACAATAACAGAATTACATACTAGATAAATAGATAATAGATAGATACATAGATAGATGATAGATAGATGATAGATAGCAGACACATAGGTGATAGATACATAGATACATACATATACACATAGATGATAGATGATAGATGGATAGATAGATGATAGATGACGGATGGATAGACATGATAGATAAAAGATGGATGGATAGCTACATAGATACACACATAGATAGATAATAGATACATAGATACATGGATGATAGATACACATATACATACATGTATAGATGATAGATAGATAGATAGATAGATACAGATAATCTACAGTAGTGAGTTGGTTGCATGGTATGACCAAGGAAGAATATAAGATGCATACCAGATTTCTGATTTGGCCTTGAAAGTGACTTGGGAGTATTTTTAATGAGGCAAACAGGAAGAAAATGGCTGATGGTGTTGGAATTTGCCCAGCCTGGGAGGAAGAGCTGAGTTAGGATAAGAGGAGTGCGATTTGGACATGTTGGCTGAGCTGAGGAAGTTGGGGGGAAACTCCAGGCTCTCAGCACATGTTTGGATTTACTCACAGATGCACAGATAGCAGAGGCTGAGCTGGATTTTGAATCCAGTTTGAATCTACTTCTGACAGACCCCAGAGTCCAGGCTTGGAACCCCAGGCAATACTGCCCCTGGCTACACCATGATATTACTCTAGAGACAAAAATGCAATACACTTTTAAGTATAATAGCCAAAAATGGAAATTTTGTTGGTGTTTTCTCTATGGTAAGTCCACTCATGTCAAGAGAAACTAACTCCATCTTGAAAATAAACTTTCTGAATCCCTCTCTTAAGAAGTGTGCTGGGAGGTCGCAGTGACCCACAGTTTAAATGTTAGGAAATGCAGGAGATCCAGAAAATTGACAGATTTGTTACTAAATGTTTACTTTTGATGTTCAATGTCATTAATTTGATCTAACTGGGGAAATCGTCAGAATTAGCGAAAATCATGAATCACTGAAGTATTTTTAAATGTCATTGTATTACTTCCAAGCACTCATAATTAAAGAAACTAAATGTTAGAAAAGAATTGAGCCAAGACTTTAATCACAATACCTTAAAGAGCAAATTTTAATTATAATGTTCACATTAAAATGTCTCATTGCAAATAGATCTTGCCAATATGTTTGAAAGCAGCTTGCTCTCTTATGTAAATGCAGTTTAATTTGCTTAATTAAGATGTTTAGCAACTTTTTCTTTCATAATACAAATAATCGTAACAGCAGACATTTATTGAGTGCTTACTATGTGCCCACAGTTAGCCAAGCACTTGCATGGTATTACCACATTTCATCCTCACAACCATGAAGAAAATACAAATATTATCCTACATGTGATGAAGCAAGCTTAGAAAAGGCCAAAGTGGTGAAACAGACTCACAGCCAGGTGATCTGATGGAAGAAACCATTCTTAGCCAACAAAGGAAGGCATCAGGAACAACAAAGATGAAACTATCTACATCTACATTAATAGGATCCACAGCAAGTCAGTTATGGACTTTTCCTTTATGACATAATATTTGAAACTGTAACTCCCTAAAGTTTATGTTTTCCTAAGTCAGATTTATTGAAGTTTAATTTACCTACAGGCGAATTCACTTCCTTTAAGTGTAGAGATCAATGAATTTTTACAAATTTGTACAGTCATGTAACCATGATGACAACCAAGGCATGACACATCTCCCTGCCCTAAATGCTTCCCTCATGTCCCTTTGTCAGTTTCCTCTGGCAGCCCACACTTCCTGGACACCACTGATCTACAGGTAGAAGTGGAGTATGCGATACATAGTATTTGGGCCTGGCTGCTTCCCTTCAGACTAATTCTTGTGAGATGTACTTGTGTTGCTGCAGTCACCTCTGGTTTGTTCCTTTTATTGCAGAGAAATGTCCCAAGTTTAGATGCAGAACACAATTTGTTTATCTATTCACGAGTTTATCATTTGAGCAGGTTACAGCTTTTTGTGATGATGAGTAAACTGCTGTAAATGTCCACATTCAGGCATTTTCATGGATGTATGTTTTTATTCCTTTTGCATAAATTCCTTTTTTTCTTTCTTTCTTTTTCTTTTCTTTTTTTTTTTTTTTTACAGAGTTGGGGTTTCACTATGTTGACCAGGCTGGTCTCAAATTCCTGGCCTCAAGTGATCCTCCCATCTTGGCCTCCCAAAGTGCTGGGATTACAGATGTGAGCCACCATGCCTGTCCCCTTTTGCATAAATATCTAAGGGTGAAAGCATTGTGTTATATGGCAAGGGTATGTTTACCTATAAAAGATGTTGCCCAATTATTTTCCAAAGTAGCTGCGTCATTTTGCATTCCCACCAACAATGGAAGAGAGTTCCAGTTACTTCACACCTTTATCAGCACTTGATGCTGTCAGACTTTTTTTTAGCTACTCTAGTAGGCTCGTATCAGTATCTCACTGTGGTTTTAATCTGCACATCCTAAATGACTCATGATGTTGAACATCTTTTCACACGCTCATTTGCCGTTCTCATGTCTTTGTTAAAATGTCTGTTCAGCAGGAACAGAAAACTGAATACCACATGTTCTCTCATAAATGGGAGCTAAATGATGAGAAGACATGGACACAAAGAAAGGAAGGAACAACAGACATTGGGGCGTATCAGAGGGTGGAGGGTGGGAGGAGAGAGAGAATCAGAAAAAAATATTGGGTACTAGTCTTAGTACCTGGGTGATGAAATAATCTGTACCACAAATCCCCATGACACAGTTTACTTATATAACAAACCTGCACATGTAGCCCTGAACCTAAAGTAAAAGTTAAAACAAAAATGTCTATTTAAATCTTTTGCCCATTTTTATTGGGTGGTAGTCTTCTTATTTTCTAGTTGTAAGAGTTCTTGATGTAATCTGGATATAAATCTTTTATGATGTAATCTGGATATAAATCTTTTATGAGGTATGTGTTTTAAAAATATTTTCTCCCACTCTGGCCAGTCTTTGGATTTTTCTGACAGTGTGTTTTCAAGGACAGGAGTCTTTAGTTTGTATGGAGTCCTATTTATTTATTTATGTATTTATGTATTTATTTATTTAGCAGTTCATGCTTTTTGTGCCATATCTAGAAAACCTTTGCCTAAACCAGTGATGACTTATTCTATCAGTGTTATTGTTTTAGGTCTTAAATTTAGGTCAATGATCCATTTTTAGTTACTTTTATAAATAATTCAAACACCAAGGTTTATCTTTTTGTTTATAAATATCTAGTTGTTCAAACACCATTTGCTAAAGAGATAATCTTTCCCCTCATTGAATTACACCGACATCTGTGTCAAAAATCAATTGATCATAGTGTGACAGTCTGTTTCTATTCATTCCATTGACTATGTCTACTTTTATGCCAGTACCGTACTGTCTTCATGACCGCATCACTGTAGTATAGCTTTAAAAGACAGTGTGAGTTCTCCAACTTTATTCTTCTTTCGCAAAGTTCTTCGGGTTATTCTACATCCTCTGAACTTCTGATTAAGTTTAAGAATCTGTTTGCCAAATTCTGTGGAGATTTTGATTGGTGTTGCATTGGATTCTCAAAATCAGTTTGGAAAATCAGCACCCTAACAACACTAAGTCTTCTGACCATGACCTTAGCATGCATTATTCATTTAGAACTTCTCTCTTCAACCTCTCAGCCATGTTTTGTAGTTTTCAGTACACAAACCTTGCACATGTTTTGTAATATTGGGATGCTACTGTATGTCATTTTAATTTCAATTTCTCATTTTTTGTTGCCTTTATAAAGAAATAAAAAATGGACTTTTGCATATTTACCTTACATCTTGCAACCATCCTAAACACATTAGTCTTAACAGATGCTTTTGTAGATAATTTGGAATCTTCTATGTAAATAGTAATGTTATATGAAAATAAATGCAGCTTGCTTTCTTCCTTTCCAATTTGTATAACTTACATTTCTTTTTTACCTTCTTGCACTACCAATAATTTTCAGTATAATGTTGAATGGGAGTGGTGCAATGTCCTCATCTTAAGGCAAAAGCCTTCCACCTTTCACATTAGGTGTGATGCTGGCTGTAAGCTTTTTGTAGAAGCACTGTGTCATGTTGAGGGTGTTTCTTTTTTATCCATAATTTTTAGAATTAGGAGAAATAGATTTTGAGTTTTCTCAAGTGATTTTTATGCATCTATTAAGATGATCATATGGTTTTTCTTTTTAGTCTGTTAATATGGTAAATTCCATGCATTTATTTTCAAATATTTGCATTGCTGGGATAAGTTCTACTTTTTTGTGATGTATTATTCTTTTTACATGTTGCTGGATTCAACTTGCTAATATTTTCCTAAGGAAAATATATATTATTTTTTAAGTGTATATTTAGGAGAGACATCGTCCTACAGTTTTCTGTTTTTGTTTTTGTTTTCCTTGTAATGTCTTTGCATGGGTTTTAGTATCAGGGTAAGTCTGGCTTCATAAAATACTTCCTCCTCTTTTATTTTCTGGACATATTCGTCTAGAATTGGTAATATTTCTTCCTTAAATGTTCGATAGAATTCACTAGTGAATTCAATTAGTCTGAAAACTTCCTTGTGGGGGTTTTTAACAACAAATTAAAAACCTTTAATAATATACAGTGAGTAAATATACATGTTAAATATTTTCTATTTTTCTACCTCCAAGTTTTCTGATTTGTTTCCACTGCTGTGCCCAATGTATTAATTAGCTCATTACAGAATACTTCACCTCTGGTATCACTTCTGAAGGTTTCTAAACACAGCCATGTGACTTATCTTCATTGCTTTCCCCTCTGTGCTAACACTCAGTGTCTCCTCCTGCACACTGTCCACTCTTTCTGGGAGATCTCTTATCATTTTTATTATAGTTACTTTCAAGTCTCGTTTGTTGGTTCTAGCGTCTGAGCCAGTCTTGAGGACGGGTTGGCTTTTGTTTGTTTGTTTTGGTATGTGTCTTCGAATTGTTAATCAAATACTGGGTATGGTGAGCAGAAGAACAGCAAAGGCCGAGATGACTTCACACCTGCACCCAAGCTGGCCCACCTCGGTCCCTGAGCTGGGATTTGTCTTGCCAGGAGCTGACCAGGCCTTGCTGGTTGGTCTTTGCCTTCCGCGCGCCCCGCCTTCAGTCTCGCTCGCTCGGGCACCTGTGGCTGAGCTTCACTTGGGAATTGGGACCTGGCCCAGCACAGCGGGATTTCCATTACCCGCTCCACCCTCAGCGCTGAGCAGGTGCTGCTCACCTGGCCACATCCGGCTCTTCACCGCGTGCCCCGCCCGAGGAAGACTGATGCTGTCCATTCTTGCTGGGAGGTGCGTGGTGAGGCGAGGGGGCTCTGAGGCCTCCTGTCCAGCCTGTCTCAGAGGCGGCCCGAGGACCCGGGCCTCGAGGGTCTGGGGTGGGAGAGCGCCCTGCCCACCCCCACGGAGCAGCCTTCTGGAGGCTCTCCCAGCCCTTCCCCGGGGTGGAAGTCTCGGCCACTCCCTGCCCCCCGGCCTCCACAGCCCTTCCCTGGGCCAGAGGCCACGCTGCAGTTTTCTCAGTTCAGGCTCACTGCGGAGCAGGGGTCACTCCTGACCCTCTCAGAGCTCCCACCTCTCCCCCTAGGCAGGGCCTTCCCCCTCCCACTGGCCGAGGGCTCTGTACCACAAGAGGGAAAAGGCGACTGCAGGGTGGACCTCTGTGTCTGTCCACCCGAGGGCTCCCCGCTCCTGCCTAGCCCCCAGTCCCCTCCCCCTGCGAGAAGGCTGCAGAGGACACTGGAGTGAGGATGGCCCCGTGGCTGGGGCTCTGGGGTCCTAGACTGCCGCTGGGCCCACACCCAGCTGTGTCCGCATCACCTCTGTGGGGGTGGCTGCGTCTTCCACCCGCCCTCCGCCCCTCCCGGGCTCCCCACCCTTCAGGCTGCAGCCACCTGGCCACCCTGCTCCTGACGAGTTCAGGGAAGGTGGGGTTCCCAGATGGCCCGGCTGAGCTTCATTGCAAACCAGGTTGTCACTGCATTCTAAGTCCTAGGCATAACTGGAAGCTTTTTGTTGTACTTGGTTGGTTGTTTGCTTTTTACCAATAATCTATCCAAATATCTTCTACGGAATGAAAATAAAGCTTGCACATGAGAAAGGGAAATTAAGAAACAGAAGTTTTTCTGGTTCAAAATGAGCTCGACAGTTGGTTTGCCTCCTGTGTCTGAGACACATAAACGCAACGCAGGCTCTGCATGAGCACAGGCTCCTTGGCAAAAGCCCCAGATCACAAAGCCAAAGCCCGTACTGGCTCACAGGGAGCACCTGAGTCACGGGCTGAGGACCTCAGGCTTGAAAGCCCTGTACCAGCCAGTCAGCGACTAACATTATTTGCTAAAATTAACAGTTGGAAATCAATGCCTTGTCCAACAGAGGTACAATTTAGCTATAATTGATTTTTTCAAGGAAGTAAAATAACACGGGAGAAGGGTGGTCAGCCTTTAACTTACAAGGTGAAGCGCTTCCGACCTTCCTAAGGCAATGGTTTTGGGGAAGGCAAGGATGAGAGTGTCAGCGTGCCAATGATAATAGCATTGTGCTTATGGAGGAAATGTATTTATTTTTCAGAGAGCCACACTGAAAAATTTAGGAATGAAATGTTATGGTTTATATACATCACCAAAAAAATACTTGAGCAAAAAATATTAACAAAAAAATACAAATATAAAACAAAATCAAAAAAAGTTTATCTAGTCCACGTTCAAAGTCCCCCAATTGTCCAAAGAAATATATTTTACTGTTGGTTTCTTCAAATCAGAATGGAACCAACAAGTAAATGTTACATTGTATTATCATGTCCCTACGTCTCATTAATACACAGCAGTCCTTCCCAGTCTTTTGTTTCAGGCTTGTTTTCCTACAGGTAGACCAGGTATCCTCAAGGCCTCACCACTGGAGGACTCGGAATCTTGGCCCCAAAGATACTAAGAGATGTCCGCGTGCTAAGCCCTAGGACCTGTGAGAATGGTATGTGGCAAAGGGGCTTTGCAGCTTTGGACAACCAAGGAGGATCACCCTGGATTTTCTATGCGAGTTTAATCTCACCAGGGCCCTCATAAGAGGAAGGCAGCAGGTCAGAGTCAGAGGACAAGATGTGGCCAGGGAAGTCAGGATGGATGGGAGTGAGGCCACTGCAGGAAAGGGCCGTGAGCAAAGGAGCGCTGGCACCTCTAGAGGCTGGCACAGGCAGGAAGTGGGTTCTGGAAATGAAACACAGCCTCTGCCAACTCCTCGATCTTAGGACCTGTGCCCTCCAGAACCGTAAGACAACCGATGTGTGTTGTTTTACACCACCATGTTTGTGATGATTAGTTCCAGCAGCCAGAAGGAACTCACAGCCACCCGCTGGGGGACCTACACATAAGTCATGGTGTTCCCCTCCTTGTGTCTTTATTGCTTTTTTCGTATAATTAGGTGGTTATGTTCAAAGTAGCTTCCTGCATTGTTCCGTGAATTCATGGCTATATATTTTATACTGTGATGATAACGTCTCCTGCACATCAAACACCCAAAAACCAGAGGACTTGTCATTCATCACTGCAGTGTCTACATGGCCTTTTCCAGGATACATTATGAAGGAATGTTTGTGAAATAAATAAGTGAGTAAATGTGTACTATTGATATAGCAACTTTTAAGGAAAGACGTTAGAATAAGGGGGAATTGAGCCTTACCATATCTGAGGGGTTAGTTACTGTATATTTATCATTATTTTCTAAATGTAAAATGAAATGGACTCACTTCTTGTTTATAACGGGGGCTTTGGAATAGTATGGTTCACCAATGTAAAAATAGATGCCATCGCAATGTAGTCACAAGGGTGCTTATAAGAGAGAGGTGGAAATCAGGGCCGGAGAGGAGAGGAGAGGAGAGGCGGCACTGGAGGCTCTGGAGGTGGAGCACAGGGCCTCCAGCCAGGGTATGTGGGCAAAGGCCCAGGAATGGGTTGTCCCTTGGGCCTCCACAAGGAAGGCGGTCTGCTGATGCCTGGATTTCAGCCCAGTGAGACTGATTTTGGACTTCTGCTCTCAAAAGTGGTAAGATGATAAATTTGTGGACTTTTAAAATTAACTAAAATAGAAAAGGACAAAAATCAACCTCTCCAATAGGTAATGAGTTCAACTATTGAATGAAATTAGTATTATTCCATATATATATATGTAAGCAATAAGCTTAGTGTTAACATAAAAAATAGATGCCATAATGCCACTTGTTTGCAGGAAGTAAAAATTTGAAAGTGAACACTGGAAACTATTCTGCAAAGCTGCCCCCAAATGACTCCTTTGCTCCTAAAACAGACCTCCTGCTGCTGTGTGCCCGTGGTCTTGCTCCTTGATCTGCAGTGTCCTGCACCATCCACACTCAAGCATGCTCTGGCACCTGGGCACCATGTCCCTGAAAAGCCTGTGAGAAATCCACTGGACCAGAACCTGAAGTTTTATCAAAGTCTTGGTGGTTTCCATGCACAGCAAAAAGAAACAGACTTCCAGGCTTCCATGTGAGAGTGCGACGGCCTTCCTCTCTCCACCTCCCCACAAGTAGAGCTGCCCGGGGACCCTCTGTGGCTGAAAAACAGAGAAAGTTTGCCTGGCACAGACACATTCCAGGACTGGGCAAATGGTTTGGGGAGCTGGTTTTCAAATGCTCCTTTACAACCCTCTAGGAAAACAAGGTGTGGTGCTTTCCTTTCCTTGCCATTTCTCCAGCAGCACTCTGAGGGTATGTAATGCTAGACAGCACGTCCTTACTATAACAAAATGCCAGTGAGTTGCGTCCTGAGCCCAGGAGGCTTAACTAATCACTAACCTTGAAACGTACCATCTCACATTGTTTAAAAAGAAAGCTGGACCAGGTGTGGTGACTCACACCTGTAATCCCAGCACTTCGGAAGGCTGAGGCGGGCAGATCACCTGAGGGCGGGAGTTCGAGACCAGCCTGACCAACATGGAGAAACACCGTCTCTACTAAAAATACAAAAAATTAGCCAGGTGTGGTGGTGCATGCCTGTAATCCCAGCTACTCAGGAGACTGAGGCAGGAGAGTCGCTTGAACCCAGGAGGCAGAGGTTGCAGTGAGCTGAGATCGTGCCATTACACTCCAGCCTGGGCAACAAGAGCGAACCTTTGTCTAAAGAAAAAAAAGAAAAAAAAAAAAAAAAGAAAGCTGAGGCTGGGTGTGGTAGCTCACACCTGTAATCCCAGCACTTTGGGAGGCCAAAGTGGATCACTTGAGGTTGGGAGTTCAAGACCAGCCTGGGCAACAAAGCAAACCCTGTCTCTACAAAAAATAAAAAATTAAAATTAGCCAGGCAGCTACTCAGGAGGCTGAGGCAGGAGGATCAGCGGAGCCCAGGAAGTTGAGGGTGAGATTACACCACTGCACTCTGAAGTGACAGAGTGAGATCGTGTCTCAAAAATAAAAAAAAAAAGAAAAAAAACCCTGAATATCCCTGGTGCGTTAAAAGGAAGATACTGCATTCCGGTAAGAGTCAAGGCCATGTCTGGAGCCTCAGCGCTGACGCATGCTTCTTGCCATGCTGAGCCAGGCAAAGTGCGCGCTGCACCTGCTCTTTCAAAGACAGTGGTCCCAGAGCTGACGACGAGCTTTTTCCAAAGCCTGAAGATGAAAGTGTCAGAAGAATACTGTATGTTTTTTCAAAGTTATAGGACCGTAAGGTGAGAACACAAGAACAAAAACTTAATTGCAGAGGAAAAATAGAAAAACTCAGCAGGTCTGAGACGGCGGCTCTGATCTAGACCAGCAGGTGCTGCACCCAGCCTCCAGAGGCCCACAGCTGAGGGCCTGCAGAGGCTGAGTCAGAAAGGACCTAGTGATTGCGCTTCACTGCTAAGGAAAAGGTGAGAGGGGGCTGACAGCAAGTAAAAGGACCTGTGTTTCAGTCCTCCCTTTTGACATGGTATGACGGTAACACCCCGTGACCACTCTCTAAAGAGATGAGGAAGACGCCAGGAGTGAAGCTTTTGTAGGTAGAGGACAGAGGGTCTGATGCAAAATCACCCTAAAATATTCTCTAATCACCAATTGGTCCCCGCTGTGACCAGGAGTTTGTGGTGGCCTCAGGTCTTCCCTAAGGGTCACCGTGTTTCTGGTGCCCTTGGACAAGCCTCAAGCATGACCTGGCACCTCTTGAGCGAACAAAAGCCAGTGCCCAGGCAGCAGGGAGGCCTCTACACACCTCCAGCGGTAGAAGCAAAAATCATGATAAAAATCAGGTCAGCGTGCAACTCATGGATTTTAGCTCATGCCCCCAAAAGCAGGGTCTCTTGCAAAGGCTCTGAGACCCTGACCTATGACACCAACCGAACGGGGGTTCCCAAGCACAGTATCTGCTAGGGGTCGAATTATGCTCCCCAAAAGATACGTGAGTCTTCACCTCCCAGTACCTCGAAATGTGGCCTTGTTTGGAAATAGGGTCATTGCAGGTGTAATAAGATGAAAGTCGCCAGGGTGGCCCTGATCCAATATAACTGCAGTTCTTAGAACGCCATGTGAAGATGGAGGCCGAGACTGGAGAGAGAATCCCACCAGCCAAGGAACACCAGAGGTCGCCAGCAAAGCACAGAGGACAGGGAGAGGATGGGACAGATTCTCCCGAAGAGTTCCCAGAAGCAGCTAGCCCTGTGGATGCTGTGATCTCAGACTTCCAGCTCCAGAATGGTGAGGGAGTGAATTTCTGCTATTTAAGCTGCCCAGTGCATGGAACTTTGTTGCGAGGCTCCAGGAGACTAATCCAGCACTGAAGCCAGAGGGGCTGTATCCATAACGGACCGGAAGGCCTTTCAAATCTCTTCTGTGACTATCACGTCCCACCACCTGTGCCTCCGGCCAGCTCCATGCTTCTTAGCCCAACAGCCAGAGTTACTTTTCTTAAAAATATAGACACGGAAAATGGAGATTAAGATGGCGGATAGGAGGCAGGACTGGCTTGCAGCTCCTGCTCCAACAGACAGAGCAGCATGTGGAGAGACCCACATCATGAACTTTTGTTCCAAGAACTACCACAGCAACATACCAGGAAAGCCTAGAGAATCCACGGACCCTTTGAAGGAACTTTATCGCTGTTGCAGGCTCCATGAGACGCTGAAAAACTGTGAGTCTGCCTGCCTTCTCAGTGGGGAGGGCAAGTTCTCAGCCCAGGTCACCGGCTGCCTAGAAATAGACTTGGTGCTGTTGGGAGCACAGTGGAAGTGAGACCAGCCTTTAGGACTGTGGGCTGCATGGAGCAGGGTGAGGGCCTGTGACCACTGCCTTTACCCCACTTCCCTGGTGATTTGTGTGATGCAGCAGAGGCCCCCTGCGAACATAGCTCCATTGGCCTGGGAATCACACCCCCATCCCCCACAGCAGCCACACCAAACCCTGCTCAAGGAGAATCTGAGATCAGAAACACCTAACCCTGTCCCACCTGGGGGTCTTTCTCTACCTGCCTTGGTAGCCAAAGATGAAGGACATAATGCCTTGGGAGCTCTACAGCCCTGACCACCTCCGGAGAAACCTGAATACTTCAAAGGTGACCCGAGGGCAAGCTTGTCTTCTTCCTATACAACCTCAGCTGATGCACTCCTGAAAGCACCACCTCCTGGCTGGAGGACAACCAACACAAAACCAGTGCACTGAACAAAAACACAATCAAGGACCCTCACAGAGTCCACTTCACTCCCTGCTACCTCCACTGGAGCAGGTGCTGGTATCCACAGCTGAAAGACCTGAAGACGGATCACATCACAGGACTCTTTGCAGACATTCCTCAGGACCAGCCCAGAGCCAGTAGCTCTGCTGGGTAGCTAGATCCAGAAGAGCAAAAACAATCACTACAGTTCAGCTCTCAGGAAGCCCCATCCCTAGGGGAAGGGGGAGAACACCACATCAAGGGAGCACCCCATGGAACAAAAGAATCTGAAAAGCAGCCCTTGAGTCCCAGATCTTCCCTCAGACATAGTCTATCCAAATGAGAAGGAACCAGAAAACAATTCTGGTAATATGACAAAACAAGGTTCTTTAACACCTCCAAAAGATCACACCAGCACACCAGCAATGGATCCAAACCAAAAGGAAATCTCTGAATTGCCAGAAAAAGAATTCAGAAGGTCAATTATTAAGCTAATGAAGGAGACACCAGAGAAAGGTGAACTCCAACTTAAAGAAATAAAAAAAAAAAAATGATACACAAAATGAAAGGAAAATTATTCAGTGAAATAGCATAAATAAAAAAATAATCACAACTTCTGGAAATCAAGGACACACTTAGAGAAATGCAAAATGTGCTGGAAAGTCTCAGCAATAGACTCAAATAAGCAGAAGAAAGAACTTCAGAGCTCAAAGACAAGGCTTTCGAATTAACCCAATGCTTCAAAGACAAAGAAAAAAGAATTTTAAAACATGAACAAAAGCTCCAAGAAGCTTGGAACTGTGTTAAGCATCCAAACCTAAGAATAATTGGTGTTCCCAAGGAAGAAGAGAAATCTAAAAGTCTGGAAAACATTTGAGGGAAAAATCAAGGACAGCTTCCCCAGCCTTGCTGGAGATCTAGACATTCAAATACAAGAAGCTCAAAGAACATCTGGGAAGTTCATCACAAAAAGATCATTGCCTAGACACATAGTCATCAAGTTATCTACAGTTGAGATGAAGGAAAGAATCTTAAGAGCTATGCGGCAAAAGCATCGGGTAACCTATAAAGGAAAACCTATCAGATTAACAGCAGATTTCTCAGCAGAAACCCTACAAGCTAGAAGGGATTGGGGTCCTATGTTTAGCCTCCTTAAACAAAACAATTATCAGCCAAGAATTTTGTATCCAGTGAAACTAAACTTCATAAATGAAGGAAAGATACAATCTTTTCCAGACAAACAAATGCTAAGAGAATTTGCCACTACCAAGCCAGCACTACAAGAACTGCTAGAAGGAGCTCTAAATCTTGAAACAAATCCTCTAAATACACCAAAATAGAACCTTCTTAAAACATAAATCTCACAGAACCTATATAACAATAACACAGTGAAAAAAAAAACAAACCAAGGTATTCAGGCAACAAATAGCACAATGAAAAGAATAGTACCTCATGTCTCAACACTAACATTGAATGTAAATGGCCTAAATGCCCCACTTAAAAGATACAGAGTAGCATAAACTTAAAGAGGTGGAAAAGATATTCCATGAAAATGCATACCAAAAGCAAGCAGGAATAACTATTCTTATACCAAACAAAACAGACTTTAAAGCAACAGCAGTTAAAAAGACAAAGAAGGACATTATGTAATTATAAAAGAAGTAGTTCGACAGGAAAATATCACAATCCTAAATATATATGCACCTAACATTGGAGCTCCCAAGTTTACAAAACAATTGTGACTAGACCTAAGAAATGAAGAGACAGCAACACAGTAATAGTGGGGGATTTCAATACTCCATGGACGGCACTAGACAGGTCATCAAGACGGAAAGTCAACAAAGAAATAATGGACTTAAACTATACCCTACAACAAATGGACTTAACAGATATTTACAGAACATCCTGCCCGACAACTGCAGAATATACACGCTACTCATCAGCACATGGAACATTCTCCAAGATAGACCATGTGATAGGCCACAAAACAAGGCTAAGTAAATTTAAGAAAATCAAAGTTATATCAAGTACTCTCTCAGACCACAGTGGAATAAAATTGGAAATTAACTCCAAAAGGCAGGCTCAAAACCAGGCAAATACATGGAAATCAAATAACCTGCTCCTGAATGACTGTTGGGTCAACAACAAAATCAAGATGGAAATTAAAAAATTATTTGAGCTGAACAATAATAGTGACACAACTTGTCAAAACCTCTGGGATACAGCAAACGCAGTGCTAAGGGGGAAGTTCATAGCATTAAATACCTACATCAAAAAGTCTAAAAGAGCACAAATAGACAATCTAAAGTCACACCTCAAAACCCAAACCCAGCAGAAGAAAAGAAATAACAAAGATCAGAGCAGACCTAAATGAAATAGAAACAAAAAGAAAATACAAAAATTAAATGAAACAAAAAGCTGGTTCTTTGAAATGATAAATAAAATCAATAGATCATTAGCGAGATTAACCAAGAAAAAAAGAGAAAATCCAAATAAACTCAATTAGAAACAAAATGGGAGCTATTACAACTGGATACCACAGAAACGCAAAAGATTTTTCAAGGCTACTATGAACACCTTTATGAGCATAAACTAGAAAATCTAGAGGAGATGGATAAATTCCTCAAAATATACAACCCTCCTAGATTAAACCAGGAAGATATAGAAACTCTGAACAGACCAATAACAAGCAGCAAGATTGAAGTGGTAATTTTTAAATGGCCAACAAAAAAAAAGTCCAGAACCAGATGTATTCACAGTTGAATTCTATCAGACATTCGGCGAAGAATTGGAACCAAGCCTATTGACACTATTCCACAGGACAGAGAAGGAGGGAATCCTTCTTAAATCATTCTATGAAGCCATTATCACCCCCATACCAAAATCAGGGAAGGACATAACAAAAAAAGAAAACTATAGACCAATATCCCTGATGAACATAGATGCAAAAATCCTCAACAAAATACTAGCTAACTGAATCCAACAGCATATCAAAAAGATAATCCACCATGATCAAGTGGGTTTCATACCAGGGATGCAGGCATGGTTTAACATCCACAAGTCAATAAATGTGATATATCACATAAACAGAATTAAAAACAAAAATCACATGATCATCCCAATAGATGCAGAAAAAGCATTTGACAATATCCAGCATTGCTTTATTATTAAAACCCTCAGGAATATTGGCATAGAAGGGGCATTCCTGAAGGTAATAAAAGCAATCTGTGCCAAACACACAGCCAACATTATACTGAACGAGGAAAGTTGAAAGCATTTCCCCTGAGAACTGGAACAAGACAAGGATGCCCACTTTCACCACTTCTATTCAACATAGTACTGGAAGTCCTAGCCAGAACAATCACACAAGAGAAAGAAATCAAGGGCATCCAAATTGGTAAAGAGGAAGTCAAACTGTCACTGTTTGCTGATAATATAATCATATACCTAGAAAACCCTAGTAAAGAGGAAGTCAAACTGTCACTGTTTGCTGATGATACCTAAAAAAAACCTAAAGACTCATCCAAAAAGCTCCTCTAACTGGTAATTGAATTTAGCAAAGTTTCCAGATACAAAATTAATGTACACAAATCAATAGCTCTGCTACACACCAACAGTGACCAAGCTGAGAATCAAATCAAGAACTGAACCCCTTTTACAACAGCTGAAAAAAAAAAACCTTAGGAATATACCTAACCAAGGAGGTGAAAGACTTGTACAAGGAAAACTGTAAAAACACTGCTGAAAGAAATAATAGATGACACAAACAAATGGAAACACATCCCATGCTCATGGATAGGTAGAATCAATATTGTGAAAATGACCACACTGCCAAAAGCAATCTGCAAATTCAATGCAATTCCTATAAAAATACCACCATCATTTTTCACAGAACTAGAAAAAACAATTCTAAAATTCATATGGAACCAAAAAAGAGCCCACATAGCCAAAGCAAAACTAAGCAAAAAGAACAAATTTGGAGGCATCATATTACCTGACTTCAAACTATACTGTAATGTCATAGTAACCAAAACAGCATGGTACTTGAATAAAAATAGGCAAATAGACAAATGGAAGAGAACAGAGAATCAAGAAATAAAGCCAAATATTTACAGCCAACTGATCTTCAACAAAGCAAACAAAAACATAAAGTAGGGAAAGGACACCCTATTCAACATATGATACTGGGATAACTGCCTACCCACATGTAGACGAATGAAACTCATTCTTCATCTCTCACCTTATACAAAAATTTACTCAAGATAGATCAAAGACTTAAATCTAAGAACCTGAAACAACAAAAATTCTAGAAGATAACATTGGAAAAACCATTCTAGACACTGGCTTAGACAAAGAGTTCATGACCAAGAACCTAAAAGGAAATACAACAAAAACAAAGATAAATAGATGGGACTTAATTAAATTAAAAAGCTTCTGCACAGCAAAAGAAATGATCAGCAGAGTTAACAGACAACCCACAGGGTGGAAGAAAATCTTCACAACCTATACATCCAACAAAGAACTAATATTCAGGATCTGCAAGGAACTCAAACAAATCAGAAGTAAAAAATAAACAATCCGTCAAAGTGGGCTAAGAACATGGATAGACAATTCTCAAAAGAAGATATACAAATGGCCAACAAGCATATGGAAAAATGCTCAACATCACTTATTATCAGGGAAATGCATATCAAAACCACAATGCAATATCATCTCACTCCTGCAATAATGCCCATAATTTAAAAAATCAAAAAATAATAAATGTTAGCATGGATGCAGTGAAAAGGGAACACTTTTACACTGTTGGTGGAAATGTAAACTAGTACACCACTATGGAAAACAGTGTGGAGATTCCTTTAAGAACTAAAAGTAGATCTACCATTTGATCCAGCAGTCCCACTACTGGGTACCTACCCAGAGGAAAAGTCATTATACCAAAAAATACTCGCACATGCGTGTTTATAGCAGCATAATTTGCAAATGCAAAAATATGGAACCACCCCAAATGCCCATCAGTCAATTAGCGGATAAAGCAACTGTGGTATATATACCATGGAATACTACTCAGCCATAAAAAAGAATGAAGTAATGGCATTCACGGCAACCTGGATGGAACTGGAGACCATTATTCTTACTGAAGTAACTCAAGAATGGAAAACCAAACATCGTATGTTCTCACTCATAATTGGGAGTTAAGTTATGAGAACACGAAGGCATAAGAAGGATTCAACGGACTTTGGGAACTCACGGGAAGGGGTGGGAGGGGGGATGAAGGATAAAAGACTACACACTGGGTGCAGTGTACACTGCTTGGGTGATAGGTGCACCAAAGTCTCAGAAATCACCACTAAAGAACTTATTCATGCAACCAAATACCACCTGTTCCCCAAAATCCTATTGAAATAAAAAATAAATTTTTAAAAAATTAATTAAAAAAATATATATATATATGGGGTCCCATCACTCTCCTGCTTAGAAGTCCCAAAAGGCTTCCAGGAAAAAAGAATACAATCCAAGACCTTGCCATGGCCTCAAATCCTGACAGCATACTCTCCTCTCCACGTGCATCTCAGGCCAGCCTGAGCAGCCCCAGGCCTGCACATGGTTCCTGAAGCCAAGCCCAGCTCAGGCTTCCTTGGTCCGGCCATGCCAGAGTCTGTCTGTCTGTCTGTCTGGGACAATCCACCCCCGGTCTTGCTGGTTGGTTTCTTCTCATCAGTCAGGTTGTGGCCTAAACATGGCGTGGGTAAAGAAGTCTGCGGTAACCATGCCCCATGCCTCAGCTGGTATGGCCCACCCAGAGCACTCCCTGTCATCCTATTTCTGCACGGTACTTACCCCCACGTGAAACCATCTTGTTGAGTTAGTTGTTTATTTGCGAGGATGCTAAAATATCAGATTCGTGCCGTCTTCTTTTTCATGGAAACCTGGTGCCCAGCACAGGGCCAGACACACAGTTATCACTCCCCAGACTTTGCCCAAAGAATAAAAGGAGAAGGGAGGGTGAGGTGGGGGCGGATCAGGTTGAGTCACCAAGTGTGTAGCTGACAGTGGAGGAGCCCCAGGCCACCCCCGCCCGTGGATATCCATGAGACCATTCATCATTTCAAGAAGGATGTTGCAATATTTACCCTATTAAATTGGAGATAGGCATTTATGCGGTTAAATCCTCACGTAGAATGAGCTTTCCCAACACAGGAGCTGCGTCCTATGCATACTCAGTCCCATGTGCCTGGCGCAGTGTGTGGCCTGAGACTGACACCCGCATGTGTTCACAGCCGTTTCCTCAAGCTGACTGAATTCTCGCCTTCGCTTTCTTTGGAAATGGTTTTATAGGGTTTGCTCCATCTGTTCTACATAAGACAGAAGTGAGACACCGGGTTCAGGGACCGGGGCACTCATGCCTGGCTCTGCTGTGCCCACAGGGCCTCCACCAGAGAAGTGTGAGACTCCGGGTTCAGGAACGAGGGACACTCACGCCTGGCTCCGCTGTGCCTAGGGGGACTCCGCCAGAGAAGTGTGAGACTCCGGGTTCAGGAACGAGGGGCACTCACGCCTGGCTCCGCTGTGCCCAGGGGGCCTCCGCCAGGGACGTGGAGCGGAGGCGTTTCCCCTGCGGTGGCCACTCAATGTGCATTTGGCAAGTGGGATGTTTGGGTTCTACATCCTGGAAAAATATGTCTTCATGATTCCCTGGAGAATTTTATGACTCACATAAATTGCAAAGTCTGTCTCCACACCCAGCTCTCAGCTGCATGTACGTTACAAGGGTGCAAGGATTTTTTTTCCCCATTTTATTACTTCAAAATATCTGAAGGATAACAAGCTATACAATTTTCTAACTGACACCTTGCATCTTACCCAAACACACACAGCATTATCTATGGGAGAAAATCCACTCAATTAAAAAAAAACCTATATATGTATATAAATCTTACCATAATTATTTAAATTATCCATTTAGGATTAATAAAATATAAGGAGCTTTTGTAATTCTTGTAAATCAATAATACATCCCACCTATGACAAGATAGCAGTGAATAGGGAGGTATAATTTTTAAAAGCAGCTCCATCTAAAACCCCCAGGATTTCTATGCACGCATAAAGAAATAATGCTTGTCTTTCTCCAGTGTGAAGAGAGGAGAGAGATTTTGGAAAGAGAGGAGAAAGGGTCTCAGTGTGGCAATGCAGGTCCTGTGAGTTCCACGCAGCCTCAGCCAGGGTCACAGATCTGAGCCCCTGCGGCCTCCTCAGGAAAGCTCTGCTCCCGGGATGATGGCTCAGTGGGAAGCCAGGCTGCTTCTGAGGTCTCACACGGGATGCACCTATGGGAGGTGGGCTCCCGCACATGTGGGTGAGGAGGGAGATGACAGGGACATGGAGGGACAGACAACGTGGCCAGCACCCTCTGTGTGACCAGAGATGCCTGTAGCACCGAAGGCCTGAACAGAAGGAAGGGACTGAGCCACCAGGTTTGACCCATGACCTGACTGCATTAGCCAAAAATAAAAAATCTGCCCCCATTGTTGAGTACACTGTGGGAAATCAAGGATTCTAGGAGGAGAAAATAAGTCTGTAGAAAAAGCCTTTGTTTGAAATTCCCTCACTCATTAGTTCTCTGATATACTTAGCAAATTACATCACCTTTGATACCTCGATTTCGCCACCTGAAAAATGGGGGAAAACTAATAGACCTCCTGCCCAGTTCCCAGGGCTGAGGGAGGGTGCAAGGCGTGGAAAACAGGCACACATCAAGAGTTGGGTTGTTATTTCACAGCCAGTCCTCTGCAGGCAGGAGGAGAGCCGTGCCACCAGTCCTCAGGGGCTCAAACCTGGGAGGCCTTACAGACACCCAAACTGGATCTCATCGCCTTCTCCAACCTGCTGCTCCACACACTAGACACAGAGAAAACGGAGCTTTCTTTGGGTCTTTTGCTTCATGATTTAGCAACGACCTCAACGCAGAAGGTGATTCTTGGCTGTGATTGGATAAGCACAATTTTTTTCTGGAGAACCGGCGTTTTCTTTATGAGACCTCCCCATAAAATCACCAGGCAGCAGAGATAGTTACTGCTCTGCCCCAGAGGCTACAAGGAAGCCCCCAAGAGCCATTTGCTGGTGCACACTCCCTGGAACCATGCGTGAGGAGCCAGCGGCGAGTGCTCTGCTCCAAGCTCCCGATTTGGTGCTCTCAGACCACGGGACACGGTCTCCAGCCAGTGCCCACGATTTTAGAGAATGTTCCCGTTTGCACTGAGTAATCATCTTTTTCTCAGAAAGAAAGCACTCTGGGAAATGTGCAAAGGCTGACTTTGCTACAGAAGCAGAAAAATGAGGATCCCAGAAACTGAAAAGAGCTATACACTGTCTTCATCTGCCCAGGAATGACAAAAGACAAACACTCAGTGAGAAAGGAATAACCAGAAGGAGAGATGTCTGCAGATGACAAGAGCCAGACTTCTTGTCTTTTGTGGATTCTTGCAAATAATTACCACTTACACATCAAATGATATGCTGTCCCAATCTTCTTTACAAAATCATACATTTTTCTTCTTTTCTGCCTCAATAAATGCTAATGTTCCATGAAGCCAATGTTATTCTCACCCGCCCCACAGTGCATCTAAACACAGATGGGCCTGCAGTGGCTTAGCCGCATCACCCTCTTTCCAGAAGGCATGATGCTTACCCTACCCTTTTCTAGCATTTCTGCAAGGACTAAAGTGATTCTTGTCTGCTGGGCAGAGAAACAGTAAGAAATACAAATGCAAATAGACTGCCATCATGGTGACTTATGTAACACCAGCTTTTAGAGACGCCACAGAGGCAGATTCACAGGAGGTAATAAGCAGGGCCTGGAAGATTGTTTTATCAATCTTCTTTCAAATCTACTAGTGATTTCTTTTAAACAGTAATTGCATTGCTCTTAATTGCTTCATTAGTGCCTGGGCTTCATTACCCACCTTGTCTCACTTCTATTCAAACCAGTTTAGATTGTTTTTCTTTCTGTTTTTCATGAGGAACAATGGAACTCTGTCTGGATTGCAGAGACATGAGAGGCAACATGGCCACACAGGCGGTTTAGCCTGTCCCGGGCCATATCCTGCTGGAGCTTTGGCCCAGAGCTCCTGAACACACCCGGCCTGGCTCTCTCTTTCATGCTTTCTGCCTGTTGTCACGAGTCTCTTCCTGACCTTTTTCCTCACCAGGGGACTCGTCGAGGGGTCCAAGCAGCAATGGCTTGGCAACTCCAGGAGCTGGGCATTGGAGGAGGCCACACTGACACGCTCAGGAGCTCATCCCTGAGCTGCCCACAGGCCCCTGGATGTCCCTGTAAGGAGGCTGCCTGCCCAGGCCTGAGGGTCCCTCTGTGATCTCTCAGCTGGTGCTGTGTCTTCAGCATCCTCCTTAGCTCAAAGAGACTGTTATCTGGCAGCTGAAACCCTATGATCCCCGTGTGGCTGTGTCCTGCCAACTGATGGTGACAGCAGGAAATGCACCTGCCCTGCCCCTGGCCCAGATACTTTCTATTCTGCTATCAAAAACAGAGTAAAATTTGAGAGGAAAGGGAAAGTACCCCAGTAGCCACAAGGAAATGAAGCGGAATCACGCTAACATTTTCAATAACACCTGGATCTGGATTTATAAAGTTGACCTAACAAGAAAATGGTCCTATTGTTATCAATAAACATAACCCTGAAATCTAAGCGCTTTAAAAATCCATGCAACAGGGCATGTGTGGTGGCTCATGCCTGTAGTCACAGCACTTTGGGAGGCCAAGGCAAGAGGATCATTTGAGCTCAGGGGTTCGAGACCAGCCTAGGCAATATAGCGAGACCCTGTGTCTACAAAACAAAAACTAATTAAATTCATGCAACAAATTCTAATATTTTTCAAAGGCTGCTCTGTGAAATGAAAACTCACCTAAAAAATCATCTACGTATCTAAGAACACGTAGGGAACAAAGATGACAAAACAGCACAGAGACCCGGGAGCCTGGGGCTGCCTGGCGCTGCACAGACTTCGCCTCTGTGCCGTGGAAGTGGACAGGTGGGGCCTCTCCTGGCCCAAAGCTATTGAAGCTGGCTCTCCTCCTCCATCAGGACAGCATCAGCCCTCCCAACCGCCCAGCATGGCAGCTCAGTGGAGGCTGGCCTAGCGCAGCCGCTGCCACGTCCTATCCCACACAGATCAATGCTCAGCATTGTGGCCACCTAAGTCTCACGAGTGTGGCTGTGAGGTTCGTTTGAATACAGTTGGCCCAACATCCAGATCAGGTTCCCAGGCAACAAGACAGCAGGTTGCCTCTAGACCCTCAACAAGTCCGCCCAGTTAGGCCTGCAGAGCAGTTCCCAGGCAAGCCACGAGCTTGTTTCCTGCACGGAGCTGTCGCCTCATGGAGGCGCTCTCATCCCCGGTGCTCCTTTGCGTCAATACACACAGCCTGTAGGAGGGAGGCAGAATGGGGAGAGCCCAGAACCTCAGGGAGCCAGGGCCTCACCGGCTCACAGGAGTCATTTTGCTTCTAGATTTTTCTTCCATGACTGTGATGTCGCTATACAGAGCCCCTTCAAGTAATCTCTTAAAGAAGTATTTCCTGACAGAATCTGCTGGGTTTTGTGGTTGTTGTTCAGAATATGAAGGATGCCTGCCTCTGATGCGTCAGATGAAATTAGACCAAGAATCCACCCATCCCATGAATTTATAACACAAACTCCTCCACGTCGCTACTGCCTTCTTGAGGGAGGAGGCTGTTCCCTCAGCAATGGTGAATAAAGGTGTATTGCAGTAACACCCAAGCTCAAGAACAGACATCTTGTCTTACACACAAGCTTCACACTGGACCTTCATCAGAACTCACCTTCTCGGAAGCTGCACAGAACCGTAACATGAGGAATCACATGCCTAGATATCATATGTGATCTATCCCAAATGCCTTCCACACTCCAAAAACTATGTGAGAAGCCTACTCCACGAAACTCATATCAGTGAAAGTACTCACAAGTTGAAGTGATCACAGTACCTCCTGTGCTCCTTCAGGGCAAGCCTCACTCACCTTTTTATTCTTTTCCATGAACTGTAATGCCTGGCCTACAGATTATCAATAAATATTCTTGGCTGAATAATGAATGGGAAAACTGCTGCTGACTTGAATGATTTTTTTCCTAAATAAGATGACTTTTTATCATATATGTTCAGACTGGCAAGAGGCATGAAACGTTTATCAATTTAGTTGCCACAAAATTTCTCTCTTTTTCAAAAAAACAACAACAGATGTGGGCAAGGATGCAGAGAAAGGGAACGCTTATACACTGTTTGTGGGAATGTAAACCAGCATAACCTCTACAAAAGACATATGAAAATTTTTCAGAAAACTAAAAACAGAACTACCATTTGATCCATAATCCCACTACTGGGTATCGACCCTAAGGAAAAGAAATTATTATATAAAAAAGACACCTGCACTTATCTGTTCATCACAGTACAATTCACAATAGCATAGCCATGGAATCAACATAAGTGTCCGACAGCAAAGAATTCAATCAAGAAAATGTGGTACACGTACATCATGGAATACTATTCAGCCATAAAAAAAGAATGAAATCATACCTCTAGCAGCAACGTGGTTGGAACTGGAGGCCATTATCCTAAGAGAAATGACTCAGAAATGTCGCATGTTCTCACTTATAAGTGGGACTAAAGAATGAGCACACGTGAACATACAGGGGGAAGAGTAAACACTGGGCTACAAAAGGTGGGAGAGTGGGAGTGGGGGCGAGGGTGGAAAATCACAAGTTGGGTACTGTGCTCACTGTTCTGGTAATGGCTATGCTAGAAGTCCAGAATTCACCACTACACAATATATCCACATAACAAAACTGCATTTCTACTCCCTAAATCTATTGAAAGACGAAGAAGACAAAGAAGAAGACAAAGACGAAGATGAAGAAGAAGGAAAAGAAGAAGAAGGGGGAAGAAGGGGGAAGAAGAAGAAGAAGAGGAGGAAGGGGAAGAAGGGGGAAGAAGAAGAAGAAGAGGAGGAGGAGGAGGAAGAGGAAGAGGAAGAAGAAGAAGAAGAAGGAGAAGGAGAAGGAGAGGGAGAGGGAGAGGGAGAAGGAGAAGGAGAAGAAGAAAGAGAAGAAGAAGAAAAAGAAGAAGAAGAAGGAGGAGGAGGAGGAGAAGGAGAGGGAGAAGAAGAAGAGAGGGAGAGGGAGAGGGAGAAGAAAGAAGAAAGGAGAAAGAAGAAAGAAGAAGAAGAGTTTTGTGGTTGTGGTTCAGAATATGGCTCTTTTATTTGAGCCATAAATCCCTAACCTAAAGAAGACCTTGCAAATAACCACTCTGGAGGCCAAGAAGGATGTCGAAAGCTTGTCTCTAATAAAAGTTAAACAACATCATGGAGTATTCAAATGACATTCATCTGCAGCTAGACTAAAAAATTCCATGTTGGGTTTTCAGCATCATCTATCAGAAACATCAAGTAAACAAGTAATTTTCTCCAGTATTTTCTCATTCTTCTCACAAATACTGCAAATGTACCTAAATATCAAGATTATAGTTCTGCAAAATACTCCTAAAATCTGTTTGGAACTCTATTCCTTCATTTATTAAGATGCAAAGATATACTGGTTTTCTATTATCCAGATACAGTAAGCATGAGGAAACAGTAATAATTTCCTCCATCTCATATTCTGTTATCAAAAACAACTTTTAAAGAGGTTGGTTACTTTCATTACACTCTATGATAGATTCACATCTAGATTTCCATCAAAAATGTAGAGAACATGACAACTTGAGACTAGAAGCTCTTAAAAAATAAATATTGTTAATGAATTAAAGGATTTTCTGTTAGTTGTATATATGCACTTTGGGCATATCATGTGCTATGGTCTAAATGTTTGTATTTCTCCAAAACTCATATGTTAAAATCCTAGCAATAAAGGTGATGGTATTAGGAGGTGAGAACTTTGGGAGGTGATTAGGTCTTGAGGGTGGAGTTCTCATGAATGGGATTAGTGTCCTTATCAAACAGACACCAGAGAGCTCCCTTGCCCCTTCCACCACATGAGGACAAGGGTAAAGAAGGCTGGCCATGAACCAGAAAGTGTGCCTTCACCAGCCATCAAACCTGCCATGCCTTAATTGTGGACTTCCCAGCCTCCAGAACTGTGAGTAATATCTTTCTGTTGTGTAGAAGCCTCCCAGTGTGGCATTCTGCTATGGCAGCCTGAATGCAGCAGGACATGGTGTTATGGAATCTTGTTGCTTCAACTGAACCTAGCAGAATGAAGAGTCTGCTGCACCCATTGTCGTCAGCCTCCTGAAGCCAATTACTAAGTCATCACATTAGTCTGCCTGCAGTAAACACTGAAAGTTCCCTGGAAATTACAGTTCCTACAAAAGCCTAGAAAAGTATTCTGAAAAATGACAGCCAGTCATTTCTCTGAGACCCTTGGCCTTATGAATTTGCAGGGAAGGTACATCTTCCTTTCCCACCCCTACCACTTTGCAAGTACCAGATTGAGCATCATATTTTCAGGAGAGTCACTGCCTCATGTCTGCCTACCTTTTGATCTTCGTGGAACTGGCAAAAGCAGCACTATCTACTCTTCCAGGGGATGCAAAGGTACAAGGCCAGGCCAAGCATAGTGTTCAAGAACGCAGCTGGATCGCTGCGCAGCTAGAAGAGAGCCGGACTCTAGACTCCCAGATTAGTGAAAATGCACAGAACCAAAAGGCAGCTGGATAAACGTAAAGCAGCTGAATGCCATTTTTCTTTATTTAACCAGTGGGCTATGTCATCGGATCATAAGATCCAGTGACACTTGGCTTAAATGTTGCATTGGTGTGCATAGGTTTAGATGGTAGTGAAATGCAGCGGTCAGCATCTGAGCAGACCATGTTCTAAAACCAGTAATGTTCATCAATCCAGCCCTTCTAGTCTGCAATATCTGCCAGCTATTTTAAAAGTCAACAGAGTTGCAAATTTTCTAACTTTTCTGGCTCCAGGTGGCATGTGGCTGAGCGACTCAGTCTTCTTAATGGCCAAGTCAATGGCCCATGGCTCCAGCTGCCTCTGAGAGCGTTTCCTTTACCAGTGGTGGAAGTGTGGCTGTGTAACTACAATGCCTTGACTACAGCCTCAACTCAGCTTTCGAATTTAGCTCTTTCCTGTCCAGTGTCTCCCTGATGGATGTACTTATCATTACCAAAATCTCCCCTTAGAACACCAGTGTTGCTGAGATATTTTCACTTTATTAAAGTCTAAGTCTGTTTTCTGTTGCATGGATCAGGCCCAAGATCCTGCATAGCATGAAAATGAAGAAATGCACAGCCTGCAGCAGCAAGAGCTCTTTCTTCTCTTCCATTTGATGTCCACCTCGGGCTGATATCCTGTCTCTCTTTCCTTCTTTCCCAGTCAACCCCTACAGGCCCTGGGACTCCTCTCCGTCCACTGGAAAGGCAACTCCCCACAGATGGAATCCACTTTTCTTCCCAGCTCTGCTGAGCACCTCATCAGACATTTTAAGCAGCTGTGTCACATGACTTCCAGTACAGGGAGCCCCACACCAGGCTTCCATGCCAGCTGGTTACTCCCAGGCCTCCTTGACTGGTACTAATGCACCATGCCCCTCGCAAGTGCCCGTGCCAGGAGACCATGAACTTTACCTTGATGGATAGCCTTCCTTCCTATGCTCCAACTATTCCTTTTGAGGGAGATTACCGAATATAATAAGCACATGATATGTACATATGCATATATACACATTTGTGCATGTATATGTATAGAGACACATATGTCACTAAAATAATTGCTC
Source organism: Pongo abelii (assembly GCF_028885655.2). Lineage (NCBI taxonomy): Eukaryota > Metazoa > Chordata > Mammalia > Primates > Hominidae > Pongo > Pongo abelii. The sequence goes on from NC_071990.2 coordinate 168,857,664, forward strand.
ACAGATATTTCATTTCAAACTTCCATTTCCCCCTTCACCACCTTCTGGGCCCAATCTCCCTAAACAAAGCAGACTGTAATAAAACATGTATAGTTACTTCTTCTGCAGTGTCTTCTGTGGCGGGCTCCGCATCCAGGTTGAGATCCTCCTCTGTGGTCTGATAACAAAGATAGAAGGTAAAGATGGTTAGCATTGCCACGTGTTTGTAGGTGGCCTCATACAGGTTACCAATATGAAAAAGTACTAACTAAATATCCCGTATGATTTCTGTAGCACATGGAAACCATATCACTGTCCCTTCCCACCTGAATTTATGTGCAACTGTGTGATGCTTCATGCCCGAGATGGATCCTTTATACAACAGGTGGTAAGTAAGGCAAGGAGTGTTCAGACTAAACCCTAACTCAAACGACTAAATCAATGAAGCCAGTGTGACTTACGGCACAATCTAAAGGAGGACAAGGTGATTCTTGCCAGTGGAGAAAGCGTGGATTTTCATGAAGCTAAAATACGAACGGAGCTGATGTGGGAGCACAGAGCAGCGGTGAAGGCATGTGTGACCACTCCCTTGAGAATGGAACCAAATCACAGTCCCAAGTGAGTGCTGGGAGAATGGATTCTAGCAAAGAAATGAAGCCCAGCCCATAAAACATAAAGCAAGTGTTTCTGTGGTTGGCACAGGGTTTAAGCGGAACCATCTGGGTCCGAGTCTTTGGTTTCTACTTAACAACTTGGGGCCACCTGCTTAACCTGGGCCTCGGAGACATGGCAGTGCTTCTGCCTAGAGATGTGGGGAGAGCTCCATGGAAGAACACCAGCCAGCCATCAGCACCGGCTGCCATGCAGTAGACACGCAGAGCGAACTGCTGTCATTATTACTATTTCTAGTTTCATCTTCTCACCTAGTAGCCAGGAGATAATCATCTCTATCCAAGCTTGACTATGAATCTTCAGGGAATCATGTTTGATCTGCATTGTTTAAAAATGGAGCTTTCTCTTTCTCTATCTAATGTATTATGACATCCCAGAGAGAAAAATCATGCTTATTCCTCCAAGAGAATGCAAATAAAATGGGTCAGCCAGACCTTGTGGGCTGGCTTATGGACTTGCCTTATTCATCATTTCTTCCATTTTCTTATCTTGCCCCCAAAGCATGCCCTTGGCTGCTGTAACCCCGCTGAAAGCAATGATTGAAAAGTCCTGTGTTTGAGACGTGCCTTCAACTTGCCAGAACATAATTCATAAAACACTACATGTTTCTTTTTCATGTTAGATTCTGCCAGGGTTTTCTGGAGGTTCTGGCTCTTAATTAGCACGTCTCCTTGTCAACACACCCATTTATGGGTTAATTATATATCTGAAATATCTCAAAACAACGCAGAGAACCACAAAGACTTTCCCTGGACAGTCAGATGAATCTCCCCGGTCTACAATTTTTATAAACTGTATGCAGTGTTCTCTAGTACAATGGACCTCAGACCCAATTCAGTTCAGTTCTCTCAGACTACAGATGAGAAAACAGGCCAGAAAGGATAGCAACTTGAAAAGGTGGTTAGAGCAAAACATGAATCCAGGAATGCTGATTCTAGTCCCTGGAAATCCAAACATCAGTCTTGCCACATTTGCGTAACAGCAAGGAACTAAAGCACTAAAATCTAAACTAAATCACTAAAAAATAAGCACTAAAATCTTAGCAGATTTTCTGATGAGAAAAGCATGCAGGCTCCTCCTGCGAGGGTGTTAGGGCATTTAATTTGGAGTTCAGAGGCCAGATATGCTCCATATAGCTCTGCCACATTTCTTGATATGTGAGTTATTTTAATACCATACAACATAAAACATGGACAAAACTAGAGAGGAAATTCAGACTGTGAATTCCAAAACACAGAGGATTTTGTGGATTTGGAAATTTCCTCAGAAACTTGAAGTATCTCACGGTTAATATTTAAGCTTCCATTTTTCTATAGAAAGAACTCTGGTTTTCTGGGTTCCAAGTAAATAGGAATTTAACACTGTCCATACTCCACCAGCTGTGCTCTCCTGAAAAAATTTAGCTAAGACGCCTGAAAAAAAATTTATTTTGCTTCAAGGGCTATTTAATGTATCCAATTTTCCTCAAAACCTTTACCGTCTGCCCTCTCCTGGGGCTGGCAAGGCAGGGCAGACCATCAGTCAACTCAGCTCCAAATTCTTGCCCTTGCAAGTGCTTTCTAGGCTCATGGCATAGTTTTCAAATCATGTGAATCTATTCATTGCTGATCCATTTATGAACAATTTGAGAAATATGTAAAACACAAGCTGCTCCTCATGGCTTTGGTCACTGGAAATAATGTGAAGACCAGGGTCCCACCTGGAATTGTAAAGCCCCTGGCCCCCTCTCTCCCATCCTTTCTGAGCCCAGGGCGGAATCCTCCCTCTGAACGAGCCCTTCATTCATGAGGGCTGAGCACCTTACAGCTTCAACACAAGCAAATGCGCTGACGATGACCAGCAGGGCTATAGGAAGCACTAGTAAATGAGAAAAGAACTTCTAGCTAATCACTTGCTCGTTCACTGATTCAATATTTAGAAAAATTGAATCTCTCTCTCTCAAAAAAAGTAGACTTGAAATGGCAACCACAGTAAGGGAATGGATCTTTCCAAGGCATTGTCCTCAACACCAAGAACAACCCCATGTACAAACAGAAGAATCAGTAACAGTAAGGAGCCCTGGTGTCATCCTTCTCCCACCACAGGTACTTTCCATGAGCAGCAGTATCTGGGCTGTTCCATCTAAAACAAATGGACTTTAATGTCTGTGCTATGCCCAACAATCTCTGTTAAACATCAATACATATGTCAAGCATTATTTAGTTTGGCTTTCCAAGGAAACTATTCAATATGAAGCATTCAGTAAATTCTCTTCTAAAACAATCTCTCATTCAGTTCAAAGGTATGTTACGTGACTATCTCAAGACATACATATAAAAATAAATACAATTTAAAATAGCATTGAATTTATAAGTACAGTGCTGGGAGTAGAAGATAGGCAAAAATTAAATTGGACTTTGAGAAGCTTTGGTGAGTGATTAAAAATGAGCCATGTTTAAGTGCCATTTGAGTTGCTATAAACACAGAGCAGGTATATCTAATAATTTAGTAGATGTTAATAAATTTGGGGAACTTTCTCTTCTAGGAAAATGTATGTTGACTATCTGCAATTCAAATGGAGCAAATCCGATTCTGTGGAGCAGAGGTTTGCGTGTCCCCAGGGAAGCATGGAGTGAAAACCTCTCAGCAGTGATTCCTGCACACCCACCAGCCCTGGGATGGGCAAGGAACACTTTGATTTCATTATCTTTTCTGTTTATCTTTAATCACACCTCTTTATCTGACCATTCATCCTTTTAAGGTTGCATTATCTTTTTTCGTTTAAGATCATATTATCTTTATGCTCTCTGTTCCTTGATTCATCATTGATTTTTGCCTTCTGGTTTCATCTTTCACTGTAGCAAATGGAAGGCTTCTAATTTAAAGCCACTTGTTGAAGGAAAATCAAACTGATGCAGATTAGTTTGGAAACGGGAATACTTTAAGACTTACACAGACTTTAAGAAGCATCCTGAAGTTTCCTTAAGGGCAACAATTTGTTTCTTGTACTCATTATCATTTATGTATTTACACCACTCACAATGCCGTGCGTGTATACACACACAATGTTTATCCATGTGCATACACAACGCAACATATACATCCACACACACTGGATACCCAACTCTCTGACCCATCATAGTCACCTAATAAACATGAGCTGATTATAGTAAATGAGCAATGCATTGGCTGCAGAGTTCGGATTCTTGAGGATGCTGTGAAAAGTGCCTTCCTTCCTGCACTCACCTCTATTTCCATAGGCTCCACCTCGATCTTTTTCCATAGTTCCAGCAACTGTGCGATGGGCATTTTTAAACTTTCCTTTTCTGCTGGTCAAGTATTGACAGTAAGAAAGGAAATAAATAGAGGCTCGGACCGGCACAGGGGGACGGCCAGACGGGATGTCAGAAGCCAAGGGACGCGGAGGCTGGCGGGTGGCGGCGATCGCGAGGACAGATCCGGCTCCCAGAGGAGGTCGTGAGTGCGGGGCCTGCGCCGGCCCGGAGGAGGGACCCGGGGGGCTGCAATATGGCTGCTGGGGTGCCGTCCCCTCCCTGCCAAGCCAGGGCTCTGGGGAGCTGCTGCCGCTTTCCGCTCAGGCTGGGGCGAGGAAAGGAGGGGACGGCGCTGCGGCTTCGGAATCTGTACTGCGACTTTGGCAGAGTAAACGCTGCACTTGCAGCTTCGAATTGGATTTCCTGCCTCTCCCCCCCCCTTCCCTGGCCACGCTCTTCCCTCCTCCCCTCACTATTTTACCTTAATTGGCTCGAAATGAGGGTGAAAGTTGAGTCTGAGGATGCTGCTGCCATAGAAACTGCATAGCAACCGAGGGCTGGGGAGGCGGGGAGGGGCGGGCGCGGCAGGTCTTTCCCCCACCTCCCCGGAGACCCGCACCGCCACCTCCCGCCGCAGAACCAGAACGGGAGGGACAGGAACAGGGACGGAGGGACCGGGACGAGGAGAGGGCCCCACGCAGCACAGCCGCTTTCCTGCGGAGCGTTCAGGAGACTCGGGCACCTCTGGAAGCGCCGCTGACTCAGCTGCCCGCGGCTGCCTCCCCCGAGGGCTGGGACAGCACCTCGGGAGAAGAGGGACGAAGAGGGACGACAGACAAACAGCTGGGGAGACGCCGGGGGGCGGCCCGTGGGGTCCGCTGGGCCCTGCCCGGCCCTGCCCAGAGCTGCCCGAAACAGCACCCAGGCCTCTGCGGGCCAGGATGAAAGGCACGTGGGCTGCTGGGGCTCCCAGTGGCAGGGCCTGAGGGACAGAAACATTAATTCAAACAACGTGTATCCTGCCCCTCAGCTCCTTCAGGTCTCCACCCCGTCTTATTTCACAGCTGACAAAGTCCTGAGGCTCAGAGAAGGAACCCCCGAAGACACAGCCAGGCGCCCGCGGGAGAGCAAGGCCTCCTGGGCCACCGCTCCTTGGAACAGGAACCAGGGGAAAATCCCCCTTCCTGTTTCCCTTTTTTGGGGGGTGGAGTGGGGGGATCTCTCTTGCCTCCCTCCTTACTCCCTTCTGTCCTGGATAATGAAAGATGCGTGCGGGTGAAAGACATTTTCATTTCTCCAATCGTCCAAGTGCTAATCCAGAAGCATTTTGGTTCTTTTAGGAAAGGGTGTTAAAGTTAACACAATTTAATGCTGCTTTGGGAGTAAGTGTATTCATTTCTATAGCAAATTCCTTTATCTTTGAGAGAAATATCTTTTTAAAAATAGCTTAATGTTCTCCAAAATTATCAATCCCTTTATCTTTTTCGTCTTTATGCAATCACTAAGAAATTCAATACACTGGAAAAAAAGAAAAGCCCAAATCCCAGCTACTTTGTATCTCATAGCAAAGCAGAGTCCAAAGTTAACAGAGGGGTTCCATACTTGGTGTTGATTTATGATAGTCACTTTATCTTTCTACAAAATTAGGCCAGAAGGACCTTTAAAATCAATTGCATTCAGAATTTTAAAAATAGCAAAATTGTTCATTTTCAAATTGGAGATTCTGTGATTGACAGAGCAGAGTGAAGGTTTTCTTGTGTTAACAATCATAAGGTGATTTTGTACATGCTGTAAAAGGTCACAGATTAAAAACAGACAAGGCCAGGGTGGTGGCTCATGCCTGTAATCCCAGCACTTTGGGAGGCCAAGGCGGGTGGATCACCTGAGGTGGGAGTTCGAGACCAGCCTGGCCAACACAGTGAAACCCCGTCTCTACTAAAACTACAAAACTTAACCGGGTGTAGTATCGCATGCCTGTAACCCCAGCTACTAGGGAGGCTGAGGCAGGGGAATTGCTTCAACCCAGGGGGCAGAAGTTGCAGTGAGCAGAGATCACACCACTGCAGTCCAGCCTGGGCAACAGCGCGAGACTCTGTCTCAAAAAAAAAAAAAAAAAAGAAAAGAAATGGTTTTTGGTTTTTGGTTTTTCTGTAAAAAAGCTAGGAGAGTCACTCATAAAAGACAGTGCTGAACAGATGTCAAGAATCTTTAATCTGATGGTAAAAATGTGGACTCCTGAAGGCAATGGGAAAGAAATGAACTCAGATCCTTTACTGTGTATTTACAAAGACTCCAGCTTCTGGAAGTTTCCACAAGTGCTCTGATGTGGAAGAAGGAAATAGAGGTCTTTTATATGAGGGAGGAAAAGACCTTTGGACGGGCTCTCTTGTGATTGGCAGTGCGTCCTAGGAAACCTGAGGGAAGCCCAGCTCCTGGGAGGCCGTGGGTGAACAGCCTGCCTGAGACCCTAGCAAAAAAAGAGCTCATTTTAAGGGGTATCTTAGGAATTGCTGAAAATGTGGCTCATAATTTAGCATGGTGTTTTTTTTAACTATGCAAATATGACACTAATCAACAGACTGCACATTATTTGGGCATCTCACAGGCAAGCAGAGAAGCCTGGAGAGATGTAGCGATCACCAAGGAGCGAGATGAGAGTTCATGCGGCCAGGGCTCTGGGCTGGAATTCCCACACTTACTCCCTGCATTGCTGCCTTGTAAAACACCTGCGGGGTCCTCCCAAAGCAGAAACCTCCCGGATGGGTTCCTTTCCATCAACTTTTTACATGCAAGGCACTCCCGGGGCTGCTGCCCACCAAGAGGCAGTACCAGGTGTGCTGGACATTGGGGAAGGGGACCTGGAAACAGCCAGAAAATAAAACAAAATAAAATGCAACAAACTAAAATCTTCAAAAGGTGATATTGATCTGGGAAAACAGCCCCACTTATAAAGTTTGTGTTGGGAAAGGTAAACAATTAGAGATAAGAAGGAATAATTTTTCTGAAAGGAAATAATGATTACATTTAAATACCTAAGAAGATAAAGATTCAAATAAAGAACTAAGGAAATTAGATGTGTTGGAATTAAAATGTTCAACTAAATCCCAAGAAAACTTGAACAATCTTTTTCTTTCTTTTTTTTGAGACAGGGTGTCACTTTGTCACCCAGACTGCAGTGAAGTGGCATGATCTCAGCTCACTGCATTCTCGACTTCCTGGGCTCAAGAGATCCACCCCAGCCTCCCAAGTAGCTGGGACCACAGGTGCATACCACCACACCACTCATTTTGTGTGTGTGTGTGTGTTTTTTTTGCAGAGACAGGGTTTTGCCATGTTGCCCAGGCTTGTCTCGAACTCTTGAACTCAGGCAATCTGCCTGCTTCGGCCTCCCAGAGTGCTGGGATTACAGGCTTGAGTCATTCTGCCCAGCCTGAACAACATTCTCAACAGAACACCACCTGAAAAAGCTATTTCTGAGAAACTCACCTCCAAAGCATCAATTTCCAAGAAGAAAGAACTGTTGAAGCAGCCTTGATGAAAATGGGTCTTTAATGAACCAAACTCTGCAAAAGAAAAGCAATGGGAAGTATTTTAAGAGTCCTAAGTCACAGCCATTGTGAAATGAGATAGATGAGCTGGCATGAAACTCACTGAAACCCAGCCCCAAGTGAAAGTTACTCTCTTGCTCCAACGAAGGAAGAGCCCTCCTCTGTGTTCATTGCCTCTTCAATCTTAAAGTGTCTCTTTTCTCTTAGGAAGGAAAGACGGATGGAGAAGGGGAAGGAAGGAGGGATGGAGAGAGCTTATTCATTCCATGGATTTCTGACAACCAAAGAAAAGTTGAATCAGGCATCTGGTCCTTGTCCCACTTCTGCTACTAATAGCCATCTTCTGTAGCTCAGTTTCCCCACAGAGAGGGCTGCCACGACCTGACTCACAGAATACACAGCAACAAAACGTGTTTCGTGATCTGAGAGAAAAGGCCCAAAGAAATCCAAGTTTTCTGATGGACAGATGTGATTGACCTCCACACTGAATCCAATGGACATTTTTAAAAGACCCAAATGTTTTATTCTGGGCTGTTCCATTTTGCAATGTTGTACATTTTGAAATGTATGAAAGATTTAGTAAAAATGAAAACAGTGTCCAGATGCAGTAGCTCACACCTGTAATCTCAGCACTTTGGGAGGCTGAGGCGGGAGGATCACTTAAGCCCAGGAGTTTGAAACCAGCCTTGGCAACACAGTGAGACCCTGTCCCTACTAAGAATAAAATTTTTTTAAAATAGCCAGGCATGGTGGCACATGCCTGTAGTCCCAACTACTCAGGAGGCTGAGATGGGAGGATGGTTTGAGGCTGCAGTGAGCCATGATTGTGCCATTGTGCCACTGCTATCCAGCCTGGGTGACAGAGCAGGACTCTGTCTCAAAAAAAACAACAGTTACTAATTTCCAGTGGCATGGTTACCAGCTTTGGTATTTTCACTCTCCAGAGTGTCACAAAATTCTCCAAAAAACTTAAAACCAAATTTATTTAAATGTTAACAAAAATGCATGTTACCCATTGTCATGGGCTGGGCCATGTCCCTCTACCTCCCAAATTCCTATGTGGAGGCCCTAACTCCCACTACCTCCAAATGTGACCTTCCATGGAAGCAGGGTCCCTGCAGAAGTAACTGGTTAAGGTGAGGTCACGCTGGAGTGGAGTGGGCTTTATGTGATCTCATAAAATGGGGAGATTTGAACACAGACACGCACACAGGAGAACAGCACTGGGACGCTGGAGCTCCGCTGCCATGAGCTGAGGAACCAGGACCTCTCCCAGAAGCTGAGAAAGAGCCTGCACAGACTCCTTCCAGACACCTTCAGGGGGCGTGGGACCCTGTTGACACCTTGACCTCAGACTTTGGGCCTTCAGAACTGGGAGGCAATCATTTTCTGTTGTTTTGGCCACTCAGCGGGTGATACTTTGTGATGGCAGCACGGAAGCCGACTAACATACCAGCTGGGGGATGAGGTGAGCACACAACAGCAAATTCAACAGCGCCCTAAGGCCACAGCTCTGTAGTGACCAGAACCCGAACTCCAAGAGAAACCCAGTGCATAGAGATCTTCACTGACACCTTTTCTCCACAGGGACCAGTCAGGGCAAGAGGGACATCATTTCAGCTACAAATGGCTTAGCTTCCAAGGTGCACAGAGGCTCACAGAAGCCACTTTATATACTGGCAGCCGGCAGCTTGGTCCTGAAAGGCATTAAGGTGCCTGGGGCCCAGGCCAGCCCCCTTGGCAGGACGCCCTCAAAGCCTCATTTCCAGCACAGCAGCGTCGTGACAATCAGAATCGTAACAGCAGCTTGTTTTCAAAAGAAATTATTCACAAGGAAGAAAAAAAGGCTGAGTACAGAGTAAACAGCCTCTATTATGAAAAATAAATTATAAGCTAGGAGAACATTTTTAAAAAGGAGCTATTGCTTTGCAGTCTTCCCAACTAAGCTTTTCATCTCACTGGTAGGAAAAGTCATTGTGACCTGGACTGCCCAGATTCTCGGGAAGCCCCCCAAGTCTTCCTACATGTTGTGAAGGCTTCCCACCTTTAGTATAAATGCAACACCAGGCAAATGCTTATTCGTTTTAGTTGCATGAATTTCATACTCAAGAAAGTGCAGGCCAGGTGTGGTGGCTCATGCCTGTAATCCCAGCACTTTGGGAAGTCGAGGTGGGCGGATCACGAGGTCAAGAGATGGATGAGACCATCCTGGCTAACATGGTGAAATCCCGTCTCTACTAAAAAATTAAAAATTAGCTGGGCCTGGTGGTGGGCTCCTGTAATCCCAGGGAGGCAGAGGCAGGAGAACCGCTTGAACCTGGGAGCCAGAGATTGAAGTGAGCCGAGATAGCGCCACTGCACTCCAGCCTGGTGACAGAGTGAGACTCCACCTCAAAAATAAAAAAAGAAAAAAAAAAAAGAAAATGCACACGCACATACAAGCACACACAAAATACAGAGAGAAGTGAAAATGCTGAAACACCTGCATTTCCTTCTCAAGTCACCCATCTTATTTGTCCACATATAACATTACCCAGGAGTTGGCACAATCGTATTTAAAAAGCAAGATAGTGCTAACCAGCCTTCCTGGTTGGGAGTCCCTCTGGCTTGCTGGTCCTGCAGAAATGGTAAGACCAAAGCTGCACTCTTCACTGACTTGCCATACTACGCAGTAATTGTCAATTAAGCAATTCTTAGGGATTTATTTAATTTAGCCTCAAGCCAGACATATTGGTTCTAAAATTTATTTCCGTTTTCATAAGCCTAATCATATAAAAAGTCAACAAATACACTATAAGCAGCCAGGATCTGGAAGATCGCGCACATACCATTTCCCCCATACCATACCTCACCTGAAGGATCTTGGCATCATATATACCACTGGAATCCATGTGAGCAAACGTGGCCTTTGTAATGGTTAAAACTGTCAACTTGATTGGATTGAAGGATGCAAAGTATTGATCCTAGGTGTGTGTGTGAGGGTGTTGCCAAAGGATGAACATTTGAGTCAGTGGGCTGGGACAGGCAGACCCACCCTTAATCTGGGTGGGCACCATCTGATCAGCTGCCAGTGTGGCTAGAATATAAAGCAGGCGGAAAAACATGAAAAAACTAGGCTGGCCTAGCCTCCCAGCCTCCATCTTTCTCATGTGCTGGATGCTTCCTGCCCTCGAACATTGGATTCCAAGTTCTTCAGTTTTGGAATTTGGACTGGCTCTCCTTGCTCCTCAGCCTGCAGATGGTGGGACCTTGTGATCGGGCGAGTTAATACCTAATAAACTCCCCTTTATTTTATATATATATATACACATATACATATACGTGTGTTTATATATACACATATGTATACATGTATACATATATACACATATGTATACATGTATACATATATACACATATGTATACATGTATACATATATACACATATGTATACATGTATACATATATATATACACACATATATATATGATTACAGGCTGGGATTACAGGTGTGAGTCACGGTGCCCAGACGGCACTTTCTTAAGTATGAGATTCATGCAACTAAAACCGATAGTCATTTTCCTCGTGTTGCGTTTATACTCTAGAGATGGGAAGCCTTCACAACATATAGGGAGAGTTGGGGGTGTCCCGAATAATATAATATATATATATATATTCCATTAGTTCTATCCCTCTAGAGAACCCTGACTAATACAGCCTTCAAGGAAGATTTTTAAAGCAAAACAAATATATTTCAAGACTTTAAAAAAAATTATGTTCTATTGAACCAACTCAAGTACTTTTGAAAACAAAAATATGTATATTAGCATCTGTGATCTGAATATGGAAAATGCCTTTAAAAAAAGCCGGTGTGAAGTCTGTGGAAGCTGTAGAGACAGAACAACTGGCTTCGAGGAGAAGTGAAGGGTAGGGTGAAGCAGCCCGCAGCAGTAGCATGCAGGTTGGACTGATGTGCTTGTTGCATTATAATAATGGGCAACATCAGTTACCTGGTTAAGAATGGATCACAGCAAGAAACAAGTACATAAAAATGACTAAAGAGTGGAAACAGTGACTGTAAGAGGATGGCTCTGTGTTTACTGGACTTGGGGAGGGAACTGGAACAACTCCTCTTGGAGGTTGATATTAGGAGTTAAAAGTTAAACATAGGCACGAATGGGACTTAGCAAATTCTCAAAACTACAGTAGTTGCTGTCTCAAAATATAAATTATCAGTAAAAACAGTATGTACAGGAATCTTCTGGTTAATCTGTGGAATCGATTTTCTACTCCTGGTGGAAGTAGTTGAAGTATACTCAACTACTTCAGGTAGTTGAAGGTCACAGTTAAGAATAATAACTAGGCCGGAGGCAGTGACTCATGCCTGTAATCCCAACACTTTGGGAGGCTGAGGCAGGCGAATCACCTGAGGTCAGGAGTTCGAGACCAACCTGGCCAACACGGTGAAACTCAGTTTCCAGTAAAAATACAAAAATTAGCCAGGCATGGTGGCGGGCGCCTGTAATCCTAGCTACTCAGGATGCTTAGGCAGGAGAATTGCTTGAACCCGGGAAGCAGAGGTTGCAGTGAGCCAAGGCAACAAGAGCGAAACTCCAGCTCAAACAAACAAACAAAAAAAGAATAATAACTACAGTGGCATAAAATTCTCTTCAATAAAAGGTGAAGTTTGAGATATGGTGTGTCACCTGATGCCACCACTGAACTAGGCTTCTGAGGAGAAGAATGGAAGACAGGAGAGCTTCCAATGTGAAATGTTAAGTTTCCAATTGCAAGAATATGTCTAAACTACAGGCCCCGAAAGCCCTGCTTTGGTCCTTCTGCTGGCACAGGCTGGCTTTTTTCATGCTGTCAACTTCAATTTCTACATTTTTTTTTAAATTCATGCTTGCTTACCTTGTCAGGAAAATGTCAGAATAGAATGAACTAGCCAAACTTGGCACACAGCTGTGCAAGAGAACTTTTTTTCATGAAGTATTTAGCTTAAGGAATGACTAGAACAGTAAAAATTACCGGAATAACTGTTTCTGCCTCCGTTTTTGAGATGTGGAAAGAATTATAAAAGCAAAGTCATGGAAGGAAATCCTTAGGATAATAAACCAGCAAAACCAAAAGACTGCCACTAACAACAAACCCAGTATTTTATCTTCACCTGTCCTGTTTGATCTCAGAGAAGGCATTAAAATTCCTTCTGTGAAGAGGTGAGTCAGAAAGCACAGGTGTGGAAGATCAGCTCACCACAGAAGCAGACAGAACCAGAGAGAGGTCCTCTGTGGGGCTGGACGCTAGGCGTCAGTACAGCAATGAGGAGGGGCCATCTGAAAGACCAACCTGGCCAGAGCCGCACTAGCTGTGAACCAAATGACAGGCTGCACCTGGTTAGAGGGCAGAAGGTGCCCTGCGGTGTGCTGAGAACTGTGCTTACGTTTCTCAACATAAAGCGGAGTATTGATAAACCCCAGAGAACAAGCTGTGCGGGACTGACCACGCTGTGCAGGGCTGAACACACATGAGGTGCTTGATAAATGACAACTGATTAGTTGCTGAGGGAATTTTTTAAAGAATCAGCAAAATGATGTGTGTATCTGTGTGTGTTTGTACATGTGTGTAAGGATAACCCATTGATTTCCTGAAAAAAAAATTAAATTACAGAATTTTCCAGTCCTCACTAGCCCTTTGGACTGAGTTCTTCAATCATCTAAGCAAAAGAAAGTGTTGCAGTGACCACCCCCCATGGGGGTGTCTTGAGATGGGGAGGGCTCCTGTGAGTTCCCGATGTCTCAACAGGGCCAAGCAGAGGGCTTAGTCCACATTCAGTCTTTGGACAAGATTCTGCCAAACAAAGGAATGTTGGAGGCTTTGAAGGGTTGGAAGCCCTCCACTCCCTGGGTAGAGGTAGGCCATAAACACAGTGGATAAGACCCAGAGGAACTGACTTCTCAGTACGAATGCAGCGATAATTCATTTTGTCAAACTGTTACGGGGCAGAAGAGTGACTTTTTTTTCTAGTTTTAAATGAAAATTCTACAAGATGAACATGGATTATATTAACAAGAACACTGGTAAAGAAATTTCATAGCAGGACTTTTTTTTTTTTGAGACGGAGTCTGGCTCTGTCTCCCAGGCTAGAGTACAGTGGCGAGATCTCGGCTCACTGCAACCTCCAACCTCTGCCTCGTGGGTTCAAGCAATTCTCCTGCCTCAGTCTCCCGAGTAGCTGGGATTACAGGCATGTGCCACCACACCTGGCTAATTTTTGTATTTTTAGTAGAGACGGGGTTTCACCGTGTTGGTCAGGCTGGTCTCGAACCCCTGATCTTGTGATCTGCCCACCTCGGCCTCCCCAGGTGCTGGGATTACAGGCGTGAGCCACCGCGCACAGCAGCAGGACATTTTAAAAAATGTCTCTTTAATATTAGTATTTCTTGACAGTAGTTCAACCTAACCATGAATTCTCATACTAATTTAGGGAATAAAGTAAGAAGTGTTTCTTGTAATGATATATTACTTGTTAAAAAGGAACCCTTTATTTTTTTCTAATACTTCTTCCACCCACCCCTCACACCCCACAGAATTTAGTTATGTGGATTGCACTTCTCTTGCTGACAAAGTCTTGGGAAAAGCCCTTTCTGGTTCCCTACCAAGTCCCCAGGGGACCCCTCCCCACACCTTGGTGGGAGGCACGCAGCCTGCAGACTGGCCCCTGTACAAGCTCCTGGCCCAGGCTGGAGGGGGCGGCGGCTCTGCAGCGGATGCTCACACCTCAGCAGAGGCCTCCCTTGCCTTCCATACATCCCATTGACTCCTAACCCACTCCAAGCTTCCACGTGAGACTCCCCAGCCTGGGAGCAGGGCATGGGCCAAGAAGCAGCTGGGCTGGAGGGAGCTGGTAAGCAGGAGCAGTGAGTGACCAGTGTGGGCCCCGTGCTGTTGCGGCCATTGCACAATTTTGGGTGGGAAACCTCCTAAGGCGCTCCAGGAGGCTAAGATGATCAAGATTCCTCTCAGGCTGAATTTGATTTAAAGAAAAGAAATGAACAGTTCCTGTATACCTTCATTTATGGGCTGAGTGTCCTACCTACAAGGAAGCGAAAGGAGACACAATGGACAATGGCCGGGGGGTTGGCCTTGCCTTGAACGTGAGGATGCGGCAGTCAAGCCTCATGAGTTTCTTGGATAATAAAAATACATGTGAACCGGGCAAGCCTAAACACCCTTGATAATGAGGGAAAGTTCCTTTTTGCAATTTTTTCAGCTCTTGGATCTGATTCTCAGCATGCGGTATCCACAATGGAACTAAAATGGGTGTGGTTCTTCAGGCCAGCCTCTCACCTCCTCCCTGGGCCTGCTCCTGTAAGTGGGGTCCACCTGGAGCCCGACGCAGGAGCAGCAGCAGTCACGCTTTTCTGCGGCATTTCAGTGCATCATGTGTTCTCAGAAACCTGGATTCCTTTCCTAGAAAAATACTGAAGTCTTGGCTATTTAAAACAAGCTAAATAGCCTTCTGATTTGTTTATTTCTTCCAGCATTTTTTAAAAATCTGGCTTGATTTTCTTTAAAAACAGTCTTGTCTCGTGATGTGGATGTTTTTCTGCCCTACAGCTGATTACCGCAGCCTTTTAGATGGTACTGCTGTCAGCTGAGATACTTTTTCCTTCTGCTTCAGTAAAAATAGATGAATTCTGATTGGAGCTTGTAGAAGTTTCTCTGCATTGTCAGATGCTGATCCCCCATCAATATAAATCTTTGCCCTTCTTAAAAAATATTTTCTAATGAACTTTTGAAAAGCTAGAGGAAAAGGAAGTGCTATAAATATCCATGAATATATGTAATTTTTTAAATCTCTGGATCGTGTGCATTGCTTATCTGATAGAGCAGATCTGGGGACATAGCTGGAGTGAGATGGGATGCCCGTCAGTCACCCCTCCTCTTGGGAGTGGGGCACAATGGGGTGGAGGGGGTGGTCAGCGTGAGTCTGGCCAGGACCATTTCCATGGAGGCCCATGTGACACACATGAGCCCCAGGACTTGGGGAACTCTGACCTCCCCTCTTCTGCATCAGCCTTTCCCCATCCCCTCATGAGCACAAAGCCCCCAGACCTTGGGAGGCATGAACACAAACATGCACCAGACCAGCATTGTGCCAGAGACAAAGACCACTCACCTGAAACCAGAGATTCCTCCACCACAAGCAGAGTGAGGGCCGACAGACGTGGCTATGGAGGGCTCTCTCCACTGCCCAAATGGCGAGACTCATCCACCTCCTAAATCTCAGTCAAGGGAAGTAGGTCCTTCCCTGATGCTCCTGAGACTGCCCAAGAAATGGTCAGAACTGCAGCCTCTTTCAGGCAACCCCTATCACGCCAGCCAGGTTTTTCTTATCTATAGTTACCGTGTAGGTAAAGGAAATAGATGGGCAGGGCTGCTTCTAGCAAGATAGTTCTTTTTCATAATGACTGACAAGCTAATATAGCTAAAACAAAATTAATAAAATAATGTCCATGGTTCCCTAGTATTTATAACTTTTGTACATTTTCATTTCACAGACCGTTCATATGCCCAGGTTCCTTTGCACCTGGTCTGGACAAAACAGACAAAAATCTTTGCCCGGGTTCTGTTTTAGTTGGAGGAAAGCAAGAAAAAAAAAAAGTACTGGACAGTGTGTCCTGAGGTGGGCAGAGAAGGTGGATGGAGCATGCCGGGCAGGGGTGGGACCTTAGCTGGACCAGCCAGAGAAGCTGTCACTGAGATGATGTCAGCGAGGACTCCAGGCCGGGCAGGGGACTTGGTCGTGGTGTTGGGGAGAAGAGCAGTTCTGGCAGCAAGCACAAGTGTCCGAGGCATGGGAGGGGGATATCTGGCAGGTGCAAGGAACAGCAGGGGGTGAACGTGGCTGGTGAACGGTGAGCAAAAGCCAGAGGAGCAGTAACTATAGGGAAGAAATGCCTGCAGGGAACATACCGTCTTGTAACAGCATCTTAAAAATGTTTCCCATCTTTTAAAACATAGCCTAGTGAAAATGTTTTCCAATGTTATAACAGCCCTCAAAATTACTTTACATTTCTGTGTAAGATTCCATTCTATTGACATATCTTCATGCATGGAATCCTTCCTCATAGGGGAATATTTTTGTTTCAGTTAACATCTCTGTGCATAAGGCTTTTGCCCTATGCTTAGGACAAGCCCCCAAATGCGACCTTCCTTGGTAAATGATTATGAGCATTTTTTACCTCATAAAATAAAAAAAAACCCTAAAATACAGTAAAGTATGTTTTAACAGAGGGTCCTCTTACAAATAGGAAAAATGAGCTTTGCTTCTGTGAGCAATTTTTAAAAAGTGACCTGAAAGATCTTCCTAACTCAAACATATTTTCCATTTTGATATTTTATTATGAAAGCATATTTGGAGTATTAAAGGATTGACTTACTGACCTAAATAAATTAAGATATGCCACGTTTCTGGCTAGGAAAGCTGAAAAGTTGAAACATGTATATTCTACTAAAATTAATCTGAATTTCATTGTGGCTATAATCAAATCAAACTGTGATTTATGACTTCAGAAAATAAGCAAAAATTTAAAACTAAACAAGAACGAAAAGAATAAGAATACCAGGAACAACACCTGCGCTGCCAGGTGTAATATTTATAGAAACTTTAAAGGCACACAGATGAAAGTAGAGTGGGATCAGAACAAATACACATAAATCAATGGGAAAGAACAGTTCAACTCATAACTAGGGTAAATATATATGTGGTAGAAAAATACTGTACACCAATTACAAAGTGACAGAGTTTTTATGAGTGTTGTGTTGTGGGGGATATTGGCCATTTGGAAAAAAATTAGTTTAAAATCTTATTTCCCAAATACATAAAATTAGGGATAAACTCTATATTGTAAAAAATGTGAAATCATAGCAAGAGGAAAAAAAGGTGAATATTTATCTGACTTGGTTTGAAAATAACATTTTAAGCATAAAAAATGGAATAAATTTCAAAAAATTGACTAATAGATATGTCTACATAAAATGTAAAGAGTGTAATTAATATTCCAAAGTAACGTAAAGGTTGCAACAATCACTTTTTGATAACTTATGTAATATAAGATTTGAAATAAGTGGACAAATATACATCTTCATCAATGTGAACAGATTTATAAAATCTTTCCTTTCCTTTTTGCTTAGAAACAAAAACTTACCTTTCTACTGATTTGGGAGGAGGCAGTCTTTTTTAAAAACATGAAATCTAAGCATTATCCGTATATTTCATTATGTGTCTGTATACTTTTGATGTTTTTCTACTACTTTTTAATGAACCATCTGTCCAAAATTTATTTTCAAAATTGAGAAATCAGTAATTGGGTAAATTATAGACTCGTTTTTTTATTGCACTATTGGTTGTGATTTAACTGTTGCCATCTCAGCTAAGTGCTGTGAGAAATGAGGCAACTGCAGACTAGCAAATCATGTTCTCAACAAGCAGCTCAAGACAATCAGGTGAAATGTAAGAGCAGTCCTGAAATCCATGGTGTTTTTGAGAAGCCAGAAATGTGCATTACTTTGTAGCCTTGGAGGAAATTTTCAAGAGGATAGAAAACACACACACACTCACACACACACACACTCAACACACACACTCACACACTCACACACAACTAGATTCAATTGAGTCAGATCAGAACTAGAGCAGACTGGAACACGATACTCACAAGAGCTAAAAGGATAGGGAAGCCAGCAACCAGCATTTGAGGTGATGACTTGGCAGACAAACGTAACCACGTGAATAAAGGGAAGGTGTTAAGTCCAGGTATGGGGAAGAGCACAGGGCTTGGAGTAAAATGACTGAAAACTCCACACCCTGGCTCCGTGATTTCATTAGCATGTGATCTAGGTGGGTGGCTTCCTTTCTCTGACCTCTTTCCTCCACAGAAATAAGAGTATTAGCATTATAATCAACAACAACATCAACCACATCTGTCTAATACCACAGCCCCAGGGTGATCAATGAATTTCCCTATAGCCAGGGCTGAGCTGGCAGAACGAATGTTTCCCTCTTAAGCTACAAGCAGCACAGAAACCAAGGAATGACATAAACCCAGAGCCCAGGAAGGAAGGGCATGCCAAATGCCTCCCGAAAGCTGCTCTGTGGCTCGGAAGGGCAGGGAGCTAAATGCATGGAACACCTGGTGTGAGTGGGGAAGAGTGGGCTCTACTGGGTCAAAAGAGTATTGTTCCCAATTCCTGGTCTTCCTGGCTTGCTGCCACCTCATGAGTGGGAACATCAGCTGGGTATAGAGTGACAGAGATCCTTCACCTCTATCAATCTCACCAAATTGATGCAGAGATCAAATATGCTTGTGAGAGTAAGGAGTTTTTGAATATCACAATTAACTATACAAATATTAATTTGTTCTATCATTATTGGCAAATGATTACTCATCCATCAACTTTTACCTCAACATTTGCTTCTTCTGGAGGCTTTCCAGTATTTTTTTCCAGGCCATCATGTATGGCTGTGCAGGTATTACAGTGCACAACTCTAGAGGCCTACAATGTCAGTGGCGCTCAGCACCGCCCTGTGTACAGCCTACACAGTTGTATGCAGAGCCCTGACCCCTATGCAGAGATTTATGCAACATTTCTCTTAAATCCACACTGCACTTTACGAGGGCCTCTAGAACAATTGCCTACAGATACTATACTTAATGCAACATTTGTTCTCTGATGCTTTACTCCCACCTGTTCACTCTTCTGGCCTAGAATTACAGGATTTGAGAATAGAGACTTCTGTTTTTAAAATGTTCATCTCTAACACTTGCAAAGTACCTGGAAATTTGCTTAATAAATTAATAATATGAATTATTATAACTTGAAAGCTGCTTTTATTACAGAATCATCTGTCAACAAAAAGAGTCACACTCTGTACAACATTTGAAGAGATTTATTGTGAGCCAAATATGACTCATCAGTATTCTGTGACCCAGGAGATGCTGAGAACATGTGCACAAGGTGGTCAGGATACAGCTTGGTTGTATACATTTTATGGAGACATAGATATCAATCGATCAACGTACATTGGTTTGGTCCAGAAAGGTGGGACAACTTGAAGCAGGGGCCTCCAGGTCATAGGTGGGTTCAAGAATTTTCTAACTGGCAATTGATTGAAAGAGTTAAGTGATTGTCTAAAGACCTAGAATCAATAGAAGGGAATATCTGGGTTAAGTGGTTGTAGAGACCAAGATCCTCATTATGCAAACAGAATCAATAGAAGAGAATGTTTCTTATTAGACTTAAAAAGTCTGTTCTATTAGTCTTAAAGTCTCTGCTTTAATGTTGATACTGGTCATCTGTGCCTGAATTTCACTGGGGGGTGTACATAACGAGGCATGTCTAACCCCCACTTTCCCTCATGGCCTGAACTAGTTTTTCGGGTCAACTTTGGAATGCCCTTGGCTGAGGGGAGGGTCCATCAGATGGTTCAGGTGCTTAGAATTTTATTTTTGGTTTACAGATCAAATGCCCTTTAAGGTAGGACTGTATGCCAAGTGGTCGCAATGTCTGTTCCCTTAACCACAAATATCTTATGAGTAAGAATGCCTAACCTCCTAGGAATGCAGCCCAAGCCTCAGCCTCATTTTTCCCAGCCCCTCTTCAAGATGGAGTTGCCCTGATTCAAATACCTTTGACAACAGGGCTAGATAGAGTAGGTCAGGCAAGAGATATGTAACTGGACCAAATGGTGTGGAAGATGGTAAGATGGGTTAACTAGGAAAGATTTCAGGATTGACCCAGGCTGGGGACAGCCTAGAAAGAACCAGAGCATTAACAAGAAAGATGAGAAGATATTTTTACATTGGTTGAAAATACCAGTAGGGATCCTGTTAAGGATTAAATTACCTACAAAAATATTAATATAGTTTGATTTCATCTCTAATAGACCAAACCTGAAAGTAATAATCATTGACTAAGTAAAAAATACAAAACAAGTACCTGAAAGCTGTGAGAGTATACTAAGGCAGGCAGATTTGCAAGAGAGACAAAATTTAAAAGAAAGGAATATCACATTGTGAGTTTTTCATTATATAATTTTTAGTCATAGTCACAGTATGGCACAACTAAAACACAAGTTGAAAACCCATACTCAGAGACTTCTATTTCTGGCTGTGATGAAGGAAGAGAGCTAGATTTATCCTCCTGCCTTAAACAAAAAGATATATAAAATAAATATATTTTCCAAAATATATAAAACAATGGATATGAGTCATATTTTTCTGTTTTTCTTTTGCATAGTTGATAATTTTTTTATTGGATGCTAGACATTTAAAATTTCAACACAGGACAGAAATCTCATCTGGGAAAAAGGGAACAGATAATGTAAGCCCTAACGTTGTCCTATATCAATGTCTGGATAGAGTTTCTAGGTGACAGGGCAAGAAGCAGAGCCCAAACAGAGCCTGGTGGTCCCCCTGAATTGAGGTGACAGAGTTTGGGGTTTAGGGAGTCCAAAGCAGCTAGAATCTGTGGGATAAAAACCAAGGAAGATAGAGCTCCAGAAATACGAAGAGAGGTGCCCTTGAAAATGTGACTGATAATGATCTGAGCATGTATACAAAGGCAAGTGAAAGAATCATTGTAAAGGAGTAGGTGGTACAATCCCTGGAGCTTACACAGGAATGAGAATAGTTTCTGTTTTCACCAGCCAGAGTTAAAAGCCACCCAATACATAAGGCATCAGTAGAATCTTCAAAAGAACATTGCCTTAGTAATAGAAATAAATTAGCCCTAGACTAAGGCTGCCATGGGCCCATGCTACAGAGCCTTACAGCAAGCTTTGAAGAGATTTATGGGCCCATGCTACAGAGCCTTACAGCAAGCTTTGAAGAGATTAAAATAATTACAAGTAACTAAACTGCATCCCAAAGTTCTGCAATATTTAAAATAATACAACAAAATTGAGCACCCAAAAATGTTAAATTTAAAATGTTCAGCACCCAGTCAAAAATTATTAGGCATCCAAAGAAACAAGAAGATATGATCCATAACCAGGAGAAAAATCACTCAAAGAAACAGACTCAGAAATGACAGAGATGACAGAAGTAATAGAAAATATATTAAAATAGCTATTATAAATATAAATATATGTATCATGTTTAAAAAGCTTAAACATGATGAGCAGAAAAACCAAAAATATAAAAAACAAATGAAATGTCTATATATGAAAATAAACTATTTGAAATGAAAAACACACTGAATGAAACTAAGTGCTGATTAGACAATGAAGAAGAAAAAAAATCTATACGTTTTGAAGACATAACAATAGAAACTATTCAAAATAAAAGAAGGAGGGGAAAGACTGAAAAAAAATGAACAAAGCAACAATGATCTCTGGGACGATATCAAGTGGTATGAGGCAGGAATAACTGGAGACCCAGAAGAAGCAAAGGGGAGGAGGTACGAGAATATATTTAATAAAATATGGCTAAAATTTTTTTCAAGTTTGATAACAAGCTGTAAATTCACAGATCTAAGAAGTCCAAAGTACCACACATTAAAAAAAAATAGCATATCACAGTCAAATCTCCATAAACCATCAAGAAAAGAAAATCTTAAAAACAACCAGAAGAAAAAAAGTATATACAGAAGCAAAGATAATTACAGCAGACTTCTTGTCTGAAATTATGTAAGGCAAAAAAAAAAAAAAAAAAAAAAAAAAAAAACCAGTGGTATGGCAGTATTAAAGTACTGGGAAAAGGTCAGCCTAGAATTCTATATGTGGAAAAATACCTTTCTAAAATGAAAGTAAAATAACTTTTTTTCAAACAAAACTTGCCAAAGCACATATACTACGAAGAATCAATTTATAGTATATAGTACATATACTATAAATGGCAAAGCTGCAGAGAAAAACAGAACACATACATTGCTGGTAGGTATGTAAATTAGTTCAGCCATTGTAGAAAGCAGTGTGGCAACTTCTCAAAGAACTTAAAACAGAAGTACCATTCAACTCAGCAATCCCATTGCTGGGTATATACCCAAAGAAATACACATCATTCTACCATAAAGACCCATGCATGCATATGTTCTTTCAGCACTATTTACAATAGCAAACACATACAATCAACCTAATGCTCATCAATAGTAGACTGAAAAAAAAGAAATGTGGCACACATACACCACGGAATACTACACAGCCATAAACAAAATGAGATCATGTTCTTTGCAGCAACAAGGATGGAACTGGAGGCCATAATCCTAAGTGAACTAAAGCAGGAATAGAAAACCAAATACTGCATGTTCTCACTTATAAGTGGGAGCTAAACATTGAGTACATATGGACTCAGAGAAGGGAAAAACAGACACTGGGCCCTACTGGAAGGTGGGGGGTGGGAAGAGTAAGAGGGTCAATACACTACCTATTGGGTACTATGCTTACTACCTGGACAACTAAATAATCTGTACACCAAACCCCCATGATATGCAATTTACCTATATAAGAAACCTGCACATGTACTCTGATCCTAAAATAAAAATTAATAAATATCTCCTCCAAAAAAAAAAGGAATCTAAAGGAAGTTCTTCAGAAAGAGAAAATAAGATATCAGACAGTAATTCAAATCTAGAAAAGAAATCAAAGTCATTTAAAATAAGTATGTAAATCAATAGAAAATACTGTTTAATTTTTAAAATATCTTAAATAAATGCTAATTAAAAGAAAAATAATAACATGTTGTGTCATCTATAACATATAGAAGCAAATATAGACAATAATAGCAAACAGGATAGGAAGGAAGAAAGGGAATTATTTCTTGTAAGGACCAAACATTTCAATAAGAATGAAATGTTATAATAATCTTTGAAGGTATAATGCAATATTCCTAGAGCAATTATTATAAAAATAGGGTGTACAATTACTAAGCCAATAGTAGAGTTAAAACTGAATCATAAAATACTCAATTATTCCAAAAAAACAAGGAAGGAAAAGAGGGGTGAAAGGAACAAAGAACAAATAAGAAAAATATAAAATAATAGAAAATATTAGATTTAAACCCAACGTTGTCAATGATCACATTAAATGTCCATGGTATCCCTTAGTTTATTCAAAGACAGGATAATTTAAAACAACAGAAATGTATTGTTTGCAGTTCTGGAAGCTGAGAAGTCTAAGATCAAGAAATTTGGTGTCTGGGGAGATCTCACTCTCTGCATCACATATGGCAGCTTCTTGCAGTGTTTTTACATGGTAGAAGCTCTCTCATGCCTCTTTTATAAGGGCACTAATCCCATTCATGAGAGTGACTCTCTTATAACCTAATCACCTCTCAAAGGCCCCAACTCTTAATACCACTATATTGAGGTTTAGGTTTCAACCTATGAATTTGGTGGTGGAAAAAACATTCAGATAATAGTATGGTCTAATCACTCCAATTAAAAAGCAAAGGCAGTCAAATTGGATTAAACAGCAAGACTCAAGTAAATGCTGTCTACAAAACACCTTCTTTATATAAAAAGCCAATACAAAGTTAAGTAATAGGTTAAAAGTAAAAGGATAGAAAAAGATATGTCATGCAAATATTAATCAAAGGAAACTGGAGTGACTGTATTTACATTAGATAAAATAGATTTCAGTACAGAGAATTTAACCAGGTATAAAACTGGATATTTCATAATGATAAATAGATCTATGAGAAACAAAATCAAGAATATATAAAAATCCTAAATATTTATGTTCCAAACAACAAGCTTCAAAATACATAAAGTAAAAACAGAATTTAAAGAAAAAATAAACAAACCAACAATTAGAGTTGGAGCTTCCAAACGTCTTATTTTATTAATTGATAGCACAAGTGGACAGACAATTAGTAATGATGTAGAAGACAAATAATACTATCAACCAATTTAAAATCTATATATCAATTTGATCAAATATCAATCAAACTGATATTTTTAGAATGTTCTACCAGGAGGCACGGTTAGGAAAATACACACTTTTTTATACATGCACATAAGAAAGACAGTCTTATGCTGGGCAATAAGTAAATCATATTACATTTAAAAGGATTGAAATTATGCAAAGTATGTTTACTAAGCACAGCTGAATTAAACAGAAAGATATCTAGGAAAACCCCAAATATGTAGAAATTAAAAATTAAATAGTCCATGGATCACATAAAAAAATACAGTAGACATTAGAAAATATTCTCAATCTAATAAAAATATAAATAAACATATCAAAATCTGTGGGAAATTACAAAATAATTCTTAGAAAAAAAATTATACCTTTAAATGCTTGTGTTAAAAAAGAAGATATAAGATCAATGATCTGAGGTCTGACTTTAAAAAGTTAGAAAAAGAAGAACAAAGAAAACCCAAAGTAGATAAAAGGAAGAAAATTATAAAACTAAAAGCAGAAGTAAGTTAAATTTGTAGACAAACAATAGAACAAAGTCAAAAGCTAGTTCTTTGAAATAATTAAGCAAATTGATAAGTCCATAGTTAGACTGATTTTTAAGAGTGATAATACATACTGTGAAAATCAAGAATGAAAGAGGGGTTATCACTACAGATCCTATAGACACTAAAAGGATAGTGAGTAGTATTAGCAACCTTATGCCAATAATTTCTGTAAATTAGATGACACAGATAAATTCCTTAAAAATTCAACTTTTAAAATTGACACAGATGAATAGAAAATCTACATAGCTCTATATCTATTAAAGTAATTGGATTGATATCCAACATTAATTCAACTGGCTAGATATTGGGTGAATTCCGTCAAACATTCTAGAAAAAAGTAATATAAATTTCACGTAAACATGTTAAATTCAGAAAATAGAGCAGAAAACATATCCAATTTACTTCATGAGTCCAGTCTAATATTAATATCAAAACCTCACAAAGACATTACAAAAATTACAGGCCAGTAACACTGATAAACACAGACACAAATTTTCTTAAGAAAATACTCACAAGTATAAATTGAACATGTAAAAGAAGTAGGTTTTATCAAGTAAGTTTTATGTGAAGAATGCAAAGTTGGTTTAACATTTTACAATTAATTACCATATTAGCAGACAACATCTTTAAAAAGTCATTTCTAATATTACTAGAAAAAAATAAGCAATACAACTGTTTTAATAGGTGCCAAAAGGGCATTTGACAAAATTCAATGCCCGTTCCTGATTTAAAAAACAATAACAAACTCTCAAAAATCCTGAAATGGATCTGAACTTCCTCAACCTACTAAAAAATATCTGGAAAAGATCTACAGCTAATAACATCCTTAATGGTTACAGTTTAATTAAAAAATAATCAATTAAGTAAATAAATAAATAAATGAAATGCCCTAGGTTCCTCACAAAAAGCTTCTGAAACCTTTGGAAGGCAGCTATGCTCACCACTATACCAAGAATGCCTGCATTTCTGAAACCTTTGGAATTTCTAAAAGAGTCATTGTCTTTGGTATGATAATGAGATGCCTGGTAGCTGGGGTCCTCTAGGTAGCTTCAGAATGGGGACTAGTTGCTACAAAGACCAAGCCTTGATTAGAAGCTTAGAACTTTCAGGCCTGTCTCTCAACCTATAGAAACCTATAGAAGGGAAAACGGGTTGGAGACTGTGCTAATCACCATTGGCTGATTAGGTATGATTTAATCAATCATACCTACATAATGAAGCCTCCATTGAAACCCTAAATGACAGTTGGGAGGGTTTCCAGGTTGGTGAACACATCAAGGTGCTGGGAAGGTGGTGCATCCAGAGGGAACATGGAAGCCCCTGCCCCTTCCTCTACACCCTGCCCTGTGCAGCTCTTTCATTTGGCAGTTCCTGAGGTGTATTCTTTATAACTGGTAATTTCCACCAAATTATCAAATCTGCAGAAGGAGTCATGGAATCCTCAATTTCTACCTGGTCAATCAGAAGTTCAGTAAGCCCTCAACTTGTGACTGGCATCTGAAGTGGGGGGAAGCAGATCGAGCCTTTGAACTGTGGGGTCTGCACTAACTCCAAGGGGTTAATGTCAGAATTGAATTGAATTGTCGAACTCACAGTTGGTATCCAGAGAATCAGAGAATTGGTTGGTGTGAAACAAAAACCCCATACCTTGGTGTCAGAACTGTTATAAGTAAAAACAGCCGAAACGTAAATTATTATATGCTTCCCCTTAAGTCAAGGAAAACGCAAGGATGCTTCTTCTTACCATGTCTACCCAACATTCTCCTAGTGATTCTAGACAGTGCAATAGGGCAAGATAAAGAAATACAAGCATAGAGGTTCCAAGATGGCCAAATAGGAACAGCTCCAGTCTGCAGCTCCCAGCGTAAGCCATGCAGAAGGCAGGTGATTTCTGCATTTCCAACTGAGGTACTGGGTTCATCTCACTGGGCCTTGTCAGACAGTGGGTGCAGCCCATGGAGCAGGGCGGGGCATCGCCTCACCCAGGAAGCACAAGGGGTTGGGGAATTCCCTTTCCTAGCAAAGGGAAGCCATGACAGACGGTACCTGGAAATTCAGGACACTCCCACCCTAATACTGTGCTTTTCCAATGGCCTTAGCAAACCGCACACCAGGAGATTATATCCCATGCCTGGCTGGTGGGGGCGGTCCCACACCCACGGAGCCTTGCTCACTGCTAGCACAGCAGTCTGAGATCAAACTGCAAGGCAGCAGTGGGGCTGGGGGAGGGGCGTCCACTATTGCTGAGGGCTTGAGTAGCCTCAGTGGCCGTGAATAAGTGCCCATCTCACGTGCAGAGACACACAAAGTGGCCAGGAAGCTCGAACTGGGTGGAGCCCACCACAGCTCAAGGAGGTCTGCCTGCCTCTGTAGACTCCACCTCTGGGGGCAGGGCATAGCAGAACAAAAGGCAGCAGAAACTTCTGCAGACTTAAGCATCCCTGTCTGACAGCTTTGAAGAGAGTAGTGGTTCTCCCAGCACAGATTTTGAGATCTGAGAATGGACAGACTGCCTCCTCAAGTGGGTCCCTGACCCCTGAGTAGCCTAACTGGGAGACACCTCCCAGTAGGGGCCAACTGACACCTCATACAGCAGGGTTCCCCTCTGAGATGAAGCTTCCAGAGGAAGGATCAGGCAACAACATCTGCCGTTCTGCAATATTTACCATTCTGCAGCCTCTGCTGGTGATACCCAGGCAAACAGGGTCTGGAGTGGACTTCCAGCAAATTCCAACAGACGTGCAGCTGAGGGTCCTGACTCTTAGAAGGAAAACTAACAAACAGAAAGGACATCCACACCAAAACCCCATCTGTACATCACCATCATCAAAGACGAAAGGTAGATAAAACCACAAAGATAGGGAGAAACCAGAGCAGAAAAGCTGAAAATTCTAAAAATCAGAGCGCCTCTTCTCCTCCAAAGGAATGCAGCTCCTCGCCGGCAATGGAACAAAGCTGGATGGAGAATGACTTTGATGAGTTGAGAGATGAAGGCTTCAGATGATTGGTAATAACAAACTTCTCCAAGCTAAAGGAGGATGTTTGAACCCATCTCAAAGAAGCTAAAAACCTTGAAAAAAGATTAGACGAATGGCTAACTAGAATAAACAGTGTAGAGAAGTCCTTAAATGACCTGACAGAGCTGAAAACCATAGCAAGAGAACTATGTGATGAATGCACAAGCTTCAGTAGACAATTTGATCAAGGGGAAGAAAGGGTATCAGTGATTGCAGATCAAATGAATGAAATGAAGCAAGAAGAGAAGTTTAGAGACAAAAGAGTAAAAAGAAATGAACAAAGCCTCTAAGAAATATGGGACTATGTGAAAAGACTAAATCTACATCTGATTGGTGTACCTGAAAGTGACGGGGAGAATGGAACCAAGTTGGAAAACACTGTTCAGGATATTATCCAGGAGAACTTCCCCAACCTAGCAAGGCGGGCCAACATTTAAATTCAGAAAATACAAAGAATGCCACAAAGATACTCCTTGAGAAGAGCAACTCCAAGACACATAATTGTCAGATTCACCAAAATTGAAATGAAGGAAAAAATGTTAAGGGCAGCCAGAAAGAAACATCGGGTTACCCACAAAGGGAAGCCCATCAGACTAACAGCGGATCTCTCAGCAGAAACTCTACAAGCCAGAAGAGAGTGGGGGCCAATATTCAACATTCTGAAAGAAACGACTTTCCAACCCAGAATTTGATATCCAGCCAAATAACGCTTCATAAGTGAAGGAGAAATAAAATCCTTTACAAACAAACAAATGCTGAGAGATTTTGTCACCACCAGGCCTACCTTATAAGAGCTCCTGAAGGAAGCACTAAACATGGAAAGGAACAATAGGTACCAGCCACTGCAAAAACATGCCAAATTGTAAAGACCATCGAGGCTAGGAAGAAACTGCATCAACTAATGAGCAAAATAACCAGCTAACATCATAATGACAGGATCAAATTCACACACAACAATATTAACCTTAAATGTAAATGGGCTAAATCTTCCAATTAAAAGACACAGACTGGCAAATTGGATAAAGAGTCAAGACCCATCAGTGTGCTGTATTCAGGAGAACCATCTTACGTGCAGAGACACACATAGGCTCAAAATAAAGGGATGGAGGAAGATCTACCAAGCAAATGGAAAACAAAAAAAGGCAGGGGTTGCAATCCTAGTCTCTGACAAAACAGACTTTAAACCAGCAAAGATCAAAAGAGACAAAGAAGGCCATTACATAATGGTAAAGGGATTAATTCAACAAGAAGAGCTAACTATCCTAAATATATATGTACCCAACACAGAAGCACACAGATTCATAAAGCAAGTCCTTAGAGACCTACAAAGAGACTTACACTCCCACACAATAATAATGGGAGACTTTAAGACCCCACTGTCAACATTAGACAAGTCAACGAGAGAGAAAGTTAAAAAGGATATCCAGGAATTGAACTCAGCTCTGCACCAAGCGGACCTAATAGACATCTACAGAACTCTCCACCCCAAATCAACAGAATATACATTCTTCTCAGCACCACATCACACTTATTCCAAAATTGACCACATAGTTGGAAGTAAAGCACTCCTCAGCAAATGTAAAAGAACAGAAATTATAACAAACTGTCTCTCAGACCACAGTGCAATCAAACTAGAACTCAGGATTAATAAACTCACTCAAAACCACTCAACTACATGGAAACTGAACAACCTGCTCCTGAATGACTACTGGGTACATAATGAAATGAAGGCAGAAATAAAGATGTTCTTTGAAACCAATGAGAACAAAGACACAACATACCAGAATCTCTGGGACACATTTAAAGCAGTGTGTAGAGGGAAATTTATAGTACTAAATACCTAAAAGAGAAAGCAGGAAAGATCTAAAATTGACACCCTAACATCACAATGAAAAGAACTAGAGAAGCAAGAGCAAACACATTCAAAAGCTAGCAGAAGGCAAGAAATAACTAAGATCAGAACAGAACTGAAGGAGATCGAGACACAAAAAAAACCTTCAAAAAATCAATGAAGCCAGGAGGTGGTTTCTTGAAAAGATCAACAAAATTGATTGACCACTAGAAAGACTAATAAAGAAGAAAAGAGAGAAGAACCAAATAGATGCAATAAAAAATGATAAAGGGGATATCACCACCAATCCCACAGAAATACAAACTACCATCAGAGAATACTGTAAACACCTCTATGCAAATAAACTAGAAAACCTAGAAGAAATGGATAAATTCCTGGACACATACACCCTCCCAAGACTAAACCAGGAAGAAGTTGAATCCCTGAATAGACCAATAACAGACTCTGAAATTGAGGCAATAATTAATAGCCTACCAACCAAAAAAAGTCCAGGACCAGATGGATTCACAGCCGAATTCTACCAGAGGTACAAAGAGGAGCTCACATCATTCCTTCTGAAACTGTTCCAATGAATAGAAAAAGATGGAATCCTCCCTAACTCATTTTATGAGGCCAGCATCATGGTAATACCAAAGCCTGGCAGAGACACAACAAAAAAAGAGAATTTTAGACCAATATCCCTGATGAACATCGATGCAAAAATCCTCAATAAAATACAGGCAAACCAAATCCAGCAGCACATCAAAACTCTTATCCAACACAATCAAGTTGGCTTCATCCCTGGGATGCAAGGCTGGTTCAATATATGCAAATCAATAAACATAATCCATCATATAAACAGAACCAAAGACAAAAACCACATGATTATCTCAATAGACGCAGAAAAGGCCGTCGACAAAATTCAACAGCCCTTCAAGCTAAAAACTCTCAATAAACTAGGTATTGATGGGACGTATCTCAAAATAATAAGAGCTATTTGTGACACACCCACAGCCAATATCATACTGAATGGGCAAAAACTGGAAGCATTCACTTTGAAAACTGGCACAAGACAGGGATGCCCTCTCTCACCATTCCTATTCAACATAGCGTTGGAAGTTCTGGCCAGGGCAACCAGGAAGGAGAAAGAAATAAAGGGTATTCAACTAGGAACAGAGGAAGTCAAATTGTCCCTGTTTGCAGACGACATGATTGTATATTTAGAAAACCCCATCGTCTCAGCCCAAAATCTCCTTAAGCTGATAACCAACTTCAGCAAAATCTCAGGATACAAAATCAATGTGCAAAAATCAAAAGCATTCCTATACACCACTAACAGACAGACAGCCAAATCATGAGTGAACTCCCATTCACAGTTGCTTCAAAGAGAATAAATTACCTAGGAATCCAACTTACAAGGGATGTGAAGGACCTCTTCAAGGAGAACTACAAACCACTGCTCAACGAAACAAATACTGTTCATGGATAGGAAGAATCATATCGTGAAAATGGCCATGGCCACACCATCCAAGGTAATTTATAGATTCAATGCCATCCCCATCAAGCTACCAAAGACTTTCTTCACAGAATTGGAAAAAACTACTTTAAAGTTCATATGGAACCAAAAAATAGCCTTCATTTCCAAGACAATCCTAAGCAAAAAGAACAAAGCTGGAGGCATCATGCTACCTGACTTCAAACTATACTACAAGGCTACAGTAACCAAAACAGCATGGTACTGGTACCAAAACAGAGATACAGACCAATGGAACAGAACAGAGCCCTCAGAATTAATACCACATATCTACAACCATCTGATCTTTGACAAACCTGACAAAAACAAGAAATGGGGAGAGGATTCCCTATTTAATAAATGGTGCTGGGAAAACTGGCTAGCCATATGTAGAAAGCTGAAACTGGATCCCTTCATTATACCTTATACAAAAATTAATTCAAGATGAATTAAAGACTTAAATGTTAGACCTAAAAACCATAAAAACCCTAGAAGAAATCCTAGGCATTACCATTCAGGACATAGGCATGGGCAAGGACTTCATAACTAAGACACCAAAAGCAATGGCAACAAAAGCCAGAATTGACAAATGGGATCTAATTAAACTAAAGAGCTTCTGCACAGCAAAAGAAACTATCATCAGAGTGAATAGGCAACCTACAGAATGGGAGAAAATTTTTACAATCTACACATCTGACAAAGGGCTAATATCCAGAATCCACAAAGAACATAAACAAATTTACAAGAAAAAAATCAAACAATCCCATCAAAAAGTGGGCAAAGGATATGAACAGACACTTCTCAAAAGAAGACATTTATGCAGTCAACAGACACATGAAAAAATGCTCATCATCACTGTCCATCAGAGAAATGCAAATCAAAACCACAAAGAGATACCATCTCAAACCAGTTAGAATGGCGATCATTAAAAAGTCGGGAAACAACAGATGCTGGAGAGGATGTGGAGAAATAGGAACACTTTTACACGGTTGGTGGGACTGTAAACTAGTTCAACCATTGTGGAAGACAGTGTGGCGATTCCTCAAGGATCTAGAACTAGAAATACCATTTGACCCAGCCATCCCATTACTGGGTATACACTGGGTATATACTAGGTATATATAACAAGGAT
Source organism: Pongo abelii (assembly GCF_028885655.2). Lineage (NCBI taxonomy): Eukaryota > Metazoa > Chordata > Mammalia > Primates > Hominidae > Pongo > Pongo abelii. The sequence continues at coordinate 168,890,061 of NC_071990.2, forward strand.
TATATATCACACTGCTATAAAGACACATGCACACGTATGTTTATTGTGACACTATTCACAATAGCAAAGACTTGGAACCAACCCAAATGCCCATCAATGATAGACTGGATTAAGAAAATATGGCATATATACACCATGGAATACTATGCAGCCATAAAAAAGGATGAGTTCATGTCCTTTGAGGGACATGGATGAAGCTGGAAACCATCATTCTGAGCAAACTATTGTAAGGACAGAAAACCAAACACCGCATGTCCTCACTCATAGGTGGCAATTGAACAATGAGAACACTTGGACACAGGGTGGGGAACATCACACACCAGGGCCTGTCGTGGCGTGGAGGAAGGGGAGAGGGATAGCATTAGGAGATATACCTAATGTAAATGACGAGTTAATGGGTGCAGCACACCAAAATGGCACATGTACACATATCTAACAAACCTGCACGTTGTGCACATGTACCCTAGAACTTAAAGTATAAAAAAAAGAAGAAGAAATTTAACTGAGATCCCTATGTTCTACTTGCCAACAAACACCCTCCAGGAAAATAATTAGTCCTAAAATTAAAAATAAAAAAAAAAAGGGCTACCCTCTTTGGGTCCCCTCCCTTTGTATGGGAGCTCTATTTTCACTCTATTAAATCTTGCAACTGCCCTCTCTTCTGGTCTGTGTTTGTGTCAGCTCGAGCTGAGCTTTCGCTCGCTGTCCACTACTGCTGTTTGCCACTGTCGCAGACCCGCCGCTGACTTCCATCCCTTTGGATCCAGCAGGGTGTCCGCTGTGCTCCTAATCCAGCAAGGCGCCCATTGCCGCTCCTGATCAGGCTACAGGCTTGCCATTGTTCCTGCACGGCTAAGTGCCCGGGTTCGTCCTAATTGAGCTCAACACTAGTCACTGGGTTCCACGGTTCTCTTCCGTGACCCACAGCTTCTAATAGAGCTATAACACTCACCACATGGCCGAAGATTCCATTCCTTGGAATCCGTGGACCAAGAACCCCAGGTCAGAGAACACGAGGCTTGCAACCATCTTGGAAGCAGCCCGCCACCATTTTGGAAGCAGCCAGCCACCACCTTGGGAGCTCTGTGAGCAAGGACCCCCTGGTAATATTTTGGTGACCATGAAGGGACCTCCAAAGTGGTAATATTGGACCACTTTCACTTGCTATTCTGTCCTATCCTTCCTTAGAATTGGAGGAAAATACTGGGTACCTGTCGGCCAGTTAAAAATGATTAGCGTGGCTGCCGGACTTAGGACTCAGGTGTGAGGCTATCTGGGGAAGGGCTTTCTAACAACCCCCAACCCTTCTGGGTTGGGGACATTGGTCTGCCTGGAGCCAGCTTCCACTTTCAATTTTCTTGGGGAAGCCAGGGGCCAACTAGAGGCAGAAAGCTGTCATCCCGAACACCTGGCATTAGCCGGTTGAGATGACGGCGCAGCCAGAAGTCTCTCATCAACAGTTGCCCATGCATGCACCCCTACCTTTCCTTCTGACCCATACCTCCTGGGTCCCGACCAAGACTTTCTTGAAAGTGTAGCCCCAAAATTCTCCCTACCTCTGAATCTACTTCCTCTGATCCCTGCCTCCTAGGTACTAATGGTTCAGACTTTCATTTCCTCTAGCAAGTTGTAACTCCAAAGGGATCTAAGGAAGCTCTACGCTGTGTTCTTAGGCATCTAGGCTATAAACCCAGGAAGTCTTATCCCTGGTGTCCCACCCAATTTAGTATACAGCTTTCGACATGGGCAGTTATGTGGGACCCGTTCCCCACCACCCTTGCCAGGGCCCCAAGTTTGTAATGGCTAAGAGAAGGAGAGAGACGGAGGAGAGAGAGAGAAAAAGAGGGAGTCAAAGAGAAAAAAACAGAGAAAGATAGAAATAGTAAAAAACGGTGTGCCCTATTCCTTTAAAAGCCAGGGTAAATTAAAAACCTGTACTTGCTAATTGAAGGTCTTCTCCACGACCCTATAACACTCCAATACTACCTTGTTGTTAGTGTAAACAAGGGCGTAGCCTGAAAACAATGAGACCACTAACAACCAGTAGCCTTCCTATCAAAAATCCTCAACTCAGTGACCCGCAGATGGCCCAAATGCATTCAATCTGTAGCAGCAACTGCTTTGCTAACAGAAGAAAGTAGAAAAGTGACTTTTAGAGGAAACCTCATTGTGAGCACACCTAATCAGTTCAGAATTATTCTAAGTCAAAAAAGCAAAAAGGTAGCTTACTAACTCAAAAATCTTAAAGTATGGGGCTATTATGTTAGAAAAAGGTAATTTAGCACCAACCACTGACAATTCCCTTAACCCAGCAGATTTCCTAACAGGAAACTTAAATCTTAATTGCCATACAAAGGTCCGACCAGATCTAGGAGGAACTCCCTTCAGGACAGGACAGTAGATGGTTCTTCCCAGGAGATTGAGGAAAAAACCACAATGGGCATTCAGTAATTGGTAGGGAGACTCTTGTGGAAACAGAGTTAGAAAAATTGCTTAATAATTGGTCTCCTCAAACGTGCGAGCCATTTGCACTCAGCCAAGCCTTAAAATACTTACAGAATCAAAAAAGACTATCTCAATCCTGACTCAAAAGGTTACCTATACCCTCTCTGAAAGGAATTTGCGTAAGAGCTGTTGTTTATGGGAATGCATCTTGATGGGGCAGCTGGCTTATTATGAAATACTCAGGAACCCAGCCCAGCTCTAGGACTCACCCCTGAGCACAAAGGCAATGTTGGGTACGCTGGTAAAAGAACACTGGAATCCAGCAGCCTGGACCCCTTTCTTTGTGGTCAAGAAAGGTGGGAAAAGGGGTGCAGGACTGCTACATCGGTGAGCATAACTAATCCAATAAGCCGAGGTCCATGGGTGGTTACACACCCTGGAAAGGAATAAGCATTAGGACCATAGAGGATGCTCTAGGACTAATGCTCATTGGAAAATGACCAGGGGTGCTGGCATCCCTCAGTTCTTTTTTCAGATGGGAAATGTTCTGCCCAAGGCAAAAATGCCCCTAAGATGTATTCTGGAGAATTGGGACCAATTTGACCCTCAGACGCTAAGAAACAACTCATTTTCTTCTGCAGTACCTCCTGGCCACGATATCCTCTTCAAGGGGGAGAAACCTGGCCTCTGGAGGGAAGTATAAATTATAACACCATCTTACAGCTAGATCTCTTTTGTAAAAAAGAAGGCAACTGGAGTGAAGTGCCATATGTACAAACTTTCTTTTCATTAAGAGACAACTTGCAATTATGTAAAAAGTGTGATTTATGCCCTACAACAAGCCCTCAGAGTCTACCTCCCTACCCCACCATCCCCCCGACTCCTTCCCCAACCCCCCTTCAACCCAAGGGTACAATAAGGACCCCGGTGCAAAAGGAGATAGACAAATGGGTAAACAATGAATCAAAGGTGGGAATATTCCCCGATTATGCCCCCTCCAAGCAGTGGGAGGAGGAGAATTCAGCCCAGCCAGAGTGCAGGTACCTTTTTCTCTCTCAGACTTAAAGCAAATTAAAATAGACCTAGGTACATTCTCAGATAACCCTGATGGCTATATTGATGTTTTACAGGGGTTAGGACAATCCTTCGATCTGATATGGAGAAATATAATGTTACTGCTAAATCAGACATTAACCCCAAATGAGAGAAGTGCCACCATAACTGCAGCCCGAGAGTTTGATGATCTCTGGTATCTCAGTCAGGTAAATGATAGGATGACAACAGAGGAAAGAGAACGATTCCCCACAGGCCAGCAGGCAGTTCCCAGTGTAGACCCCCTTTGGGACACAGAATCAGAACATGGAGATTGGTGCCGCAGACATTTGCTAACTTGCGTGCTGGAAGGACTAAGGAAAACCAGGAAGAAGGCTGTGAATTATTCAATGAAGTCCACTGTAACACAGGGAAAGAAAGAAAATCCTACTGCCTTTCTGGAGAGACTAAGGGAGGCATTGAGGAAGCATACCTCTCTGTCACCTGACTCTATTGAAGACCAACTAATCTTAAAGGATAAGTTTATCACTCAGTCAGCTGCGGACATTAGAAAAAAACTTCAAAAGTCCACCTTAGGCCCGGAGCAAAACTTAGACACTCTATTGAACTTGACAACCTCGGTTTTTTATAATAGAGATCAGGAGGAGCAGTCGGAACGGGACAAACGGGATTTAAAAAGGCCACTGCTTTAGTCATGGCCCTCAGGCAAGCAGACTTTGGAGGATCTGGAAAAGGAAAAGCTGAGCACATCGAATGCCTAATAGGGCTTGCTTCCAGTGCGGTCTACAAGGACACATTAAAAAAGATTGTCCAAGCAGAAACAAGCTGCCTCCTTGTCCATGCCCCTTATGTCAAGGGAATCACTGGAAGGCCCACTGCCCCAGGGGACGAAGGTCCTCTGAGTCAGAAGCCATTCACCAGATGACCCAGCAGCATGACCAAGGGTGCTGGGGCAAGCGCCAGCCCATGCCATCACCTTCACAGAGCCCCGGGTATGCTTGACCATTGAGGGCCAGGAGGTTAACTGTCTCCTGGACACTGGCGTGGCCTTCTCAGTCTTACTCTCCTGTCCTGGACAACTGTCCTCCAGATCTGTCACTCTCTGAGGCGTCCTAGGACAGCCAGTCACTAGATACTTCTCCCAGCCGCTAAGTTGTGACTGGGGAACTTTACTCTTTTCACATGCTTTTCCAATTATGCCTGAAAGCCCCACTCCCTTGTTAACGAAAGACATTCTAGCAAAAGCAGGGGTCATTATACACCTGAACACAGGAGAAGGAACACTCATTTGTTGTCCCTGCTTGAGGAAGGAATTAATCCTGAAGTCTGGGAAACAGAAGAACAATATGGACGAGCAAAGAATGCCCGTCCTGTTCTAGTTAAATTAAAGGATTCCGCCTCCTTTCCCTACCAAAGGCAGTACTCCCTTAGACCCGAGGCCCAACAAGGACTCCAAAAGATTGTTAAGGACATAAAAGCCCAAGGCCTAGTAAAACCATGCAATAGCCCCTGCAATACTCCAATTTTAGGAGTACAGAAACCCAACAGACAGTGGAGGTTAGTGCAAGATCTCAGGATTATCAGTGAGGCCATTGTCCCTCTATACCCAGCTGTACCTAACCCTTATACTCTGCTTTCCCAAATACCAGAAGAAGCAGAGTGGTTTACAGTCCTGGACCTTAAGGATTCCTTTTTCTGCATCCCTGTACATCCTGATTCTCAATTCTTGTTTGCCTTTGAAGATCCTTCGAACACAACCTCTCAATTCACCTGGACTGTTTTACCCCAAGAGTTCAGGGATAGCCCCCATCTATTTGGCCAGGCATTAGCCCAAGACTTGAGCCAATTCTCATATGTGGACACTCTTGTCCTTCGGTACATGGATGATTTACTTTTAGTTGCCTGTTCAGAAACCTTGTGCCATCAAACCACCCAAGAACTCTTAAATTTCCTCACTACCTGTGGCTACAAGGTTTCCAAACCAAAGGCTCAGCTCTGCTCACAGCAGGTTAAATACTGAGGGCTAAAATTATCCAAAGGAACCAGGGCCCTCAGTAAGCGATATATCCAGCCTATAGTGGCTTATCCTCATCCCAAAACCCTAAAGCAACTAAGAGGGTTCCTTGGCATAACAGGTTTCTGCTGAAAACAGATTCCCAGGTACAGCAAAATAGCCAGACCATTATATACACTAATTAAGGAAACTCAGAAAGCCAATACCTATTTAGTAAGATCGACACCTGAACAGAAGTGGCTTTCCAGGCCCTAAAGAAGGCCCTAACCCAAGCCCCAGTGTTAAGCTTGCCAACAGGGCAAGATTTTTCTTTATATGTCACAGAAAAAATAGGAATAGCTCTAGGAGTCCTTACACAGGTCTGAGGGATGAGCTTGCAACCCATGGCATACCTGAATGAGGAAATTGATGTAGTGGCAAAGGGTTGGCCTCATTGTTTATGGGTAGTGGCGGCAGTAGCATTATTAGTGTCTGAAGCAGTTAAAATAATACAGAGAAGAGATCTTACTGTATGGACATCTCATGATGTGAATGGCATACTCACTGCTAAAGGAGACTTGTGGCTGTCAGACAACTGTTTACTTAAATATCAGGCTCTATTACTTGAAGGGCCAGTACTGTTAACCCAGCCACATTTCTTCCAGACAATGAAGAAAAGATAGAACATAACTGTCAACAAGTAATTCCTCAAACCTATGCTGCTCGAGGGGACCTTTTAGAGGTTCCCTTGTCTGATCCTGACCTCAACTTGTATACTGATGGAAGTTCCTTTGTAGAAAAAGGACTTTGAAAAGCAGGCTATGCAGTGGTCAGTGATAATGGAATACTTGAAAGTAATCCCCTCACTCCAAGAACTAGTGCTCAGCTGGCAGAACTAATAGCCCTCACTTGGGCACTAGAATTGGGAGAAGGAAAAAGGGTAAATATATATACAGACTCTAAGTATGCTTACCTAGTCCTCCATGCCCACACAGCAATATGGAGAGAAAGGGAATTCCTAACTTCTGAGGGAAGACCTATCAAACATCAGGAAGCCATTAGGAGGTTATTATTGGCTGTACAGAAACCTAAAGAGGTGGCAGTCTTACACTGCCGGGGTCATCAGAAAAGAAAGGAAAAGGAAATAGAAGGGAACCACCAAGCAGATATTAAAGCCAAAAGAGCCACAAGGCAGGACACTCCATTAGAAATGCTTATAGAAGGACCCCTAGTATGGCATAATCCCCTCCAGGAAACCAAGCCCCAGTACTCAGAAGAAGAAATAGAATGGGGAGCCTCAAGAGGACATAGTTTCCTCCCCTCAGGATGGCTAGCCACCGAAGAAGGAAAAATACTTTTGCCTGCAGCTAACCAGTGAAATTACTTAAAACCCTTCACCTAACCTTTCACTTAGGCATTGATAACACCAATCAGATGGCCAAATCATTATTTACCGGACCAGACCTTTTCAAAACTATCAAGCAGATAGTCAGGGCCTGCAAACTGTGCCAAAGAAATAATCCCCTACACTGCAGGCCATTCATTTCAATGCCTGTATCTTTAACCTCCTTGTTAAGTTTGTCTCTTCCAGAATCAAAGCTGTAAAACTACAAGTCGTTCTTCAAATGGAGCCTCAGATGCAGTCCATGACTAAGATCTACCATGGACCCCTGGACCGGCCTGCTAGCCCATGCTCTGATGTTAATGACATCAAAGGCACCCCTCCCGAGGAAATCTCAACTGCACAACCCCTACTATGCCCCAGTTCAGCAGGAAGCAGTTACAGCGGTCGTCGGCCAACCTCCCCAACAGCACTTGGGTTTTCCTGTTGAGAGGGGGGACTGAGAGACAGGACTAGCTGGATTTCCTAGGCTGACTAAGAATCCCTAAGCCTAGCTGGGAAGGTGACAGCTTCCACTTTAAACACGGGGCTTGCAACTTAGCTCACACCTGACCAATCAGACAGTAGAGCTCACTAAAATGCTAATTATGCAAAAACATGAGGTAAAGAAATAGCCAATCATCGATTGCCTGAGAGCACAGCAGGAGGGACAATGATCAGGATATAAACCCAGGCATTCCAGCCAGCAACGGCTACCCTCCTTGGGTCCCCTCCCTTTGTATGGGAGCTCTGTTTTCACTATTAAATCTTGCAACTGCAAAATAAATAAATAAATAAAATTAAAAAGTGTCTGCTGAAGGCCTGCCTGCTGTATAAGAAAAGAAAGCACAATATCGACAACATTCTTCCATTTGCATCATTATCACTCATTTATTTCTAAAAGGATGGCCTCTGCTTGGAGGGAAAAAATGGGCAATTGAAGCAGAGTTAAAGCATCCTTAGGGCAATACACCTCTGTCTTTTTAAAGCCTTGGGCTTGTGAGGCTCACTGGTAGGAGATAAAATGTGGTGTTAGCACTCAGACACCCCCAAACACAGACAGGAACGACAAACACTGGCATTGAGTAAGTGCTCTAACACCCAAACTCAGGACCATGCCACACCTGTACATGTTACCTTATTTGGAAATAGGATCTTTCAGATTTAGCAAGATAAAGGAATACTGCACATGGGTGGGCCCTAAGCCAATGATTGGTGTCCTAATGAGAACAGAGAAATTTGAGCACACATGGGGGAGAATGCCAGGTGAACACACACAGGAACAATGCCACAGGAACGCACACAACAGGGAGAACGCCATGTGAACACACAGAGGGGAGAACGTCAGGTGAACGCACATAGAGGGGAGAATGCCGGGTGAACGCACACAGAGGGGAGAACGCCATGTGAACACACACAGGAACAATGCCACGGGAACGCACACAGCGGGGAGAACGCCATGTGAACACACAGAGGGGAGAACGCCATGTGAACACACAGAGGGGAGAACGTCAGGTGAACGCACATAGAGGGGAGAACGTCAGGTGAACGCACATAGAGGGGAGAACGCGGGGTGAACGCACATAGAGGGGAGAACGCCGGGTGAACGCACACAGCGGGGAGAACGCCAGGTGAACACACAGACGGGAGAACGCCAGGTGAATGCACAGAGAGGAGAACGCCAGGTGAACGCACATTGAGGGGAGAACGCCGGAGGAACGCACACAGGAGTGTAGAGGAACGCACACAGGAATGTGAAGGAACACAGAGGGGAGAACGCCGGGTGAACCCACAGAGTGGGAAGAACGTTGGGTGAAACAGCATAGACCGGATGAACCCACACAGGGGGGAGAACGCCGAGTGAACGCTCAGAGTGGGGAGAACACTGGGTGAACGCACAGTGCGGAGAACGGCGGGTGAACATACAGAGGGGAGAACACCAGGGGAACCCACACAGTGTGGAGAGAACCCCAGGTGAACGCACAGAGGGGAGAACGCCAGGTGAACACACACGGGGGAGGACGCCGGGTGAACGCACACAGCGGGGAGAGTGCCGGGTGAAAGCACACAGGTAAGTGAACGCACACGGGGCAGGAGAACGCCGGGTGAACACACACAGCGGGGAGGACCCCGGGTGAATGCGCAGAGGGGAGGACGACGGGTGAACGCACACAGAGGGGAGAACGCCGGGTGGACGCACACAGGGGGGAGGACTCCGGGTGGACGCACACAGAGGGGAGAACGCCGGGTGAAAGCACACAGGTTGGAGAACCCCTGGTGAATGCACACAGGGAAGTAAACGCACACAGGGGGGAGACCGCCTGGTGAACGCACACAGGGAGAACGTTGGGTGAACGCACAAAGTGGGGAGAACGCCGGGTGAATACACAGCGGGGAGAACGCCCGGTGAACGCACACACAGGGGAGAACGGTGGTCAAATATACAGTGGGGAGAACGCCGGGGGAACGCACACAGGTGGTAGAACGCTGGGTGAACGCGTACGGCGGGGAGAACGCCGGATGAACGCCCAGAGGGGAGAACGCCAGGTGGAAGGCACAGAGTGAAGAACGCAGGGCGAACGCACAGAGGAGGGAGAACGCCGGGGGAACGCACACAGTGGGGAGAACGCCGGGGGAACGCACACAGTGGGGAGAACGCCGGGGGAACGCACACAGTGGGGAGAACGCCGGGGGAACGCACACAGTGGGGAGAACGCCGGGGGAACGCACACAGTGGGGAAGAACACCGGATGAACGCATACGGAGAGTAGAACGCTGGGTGAACATACAGAGGGGAGAACGCCAGGTGAACACACAGAGGGAAGAACGTCTGATGAACGCACACATGGGGGAGGACACCAGGTGAACGCACACGGGGGGTAGGAACGCAGGAGGAAAGCACACAGTAAAGTGAAGGCCGTGGGAACGCACAGGGGAGAGAACGCCGGGAGAACACACAGGGAGGAGAATGCCGGGTGAACGCACAAGGGGGAAAACGCCTGGTGAACGCACAAAGGAGAACGCCAAGTGAACGCACCGAGAGGAGAATGCTGCGCCAACACACACGGGAAACACAACCGCGCGAGCACGCAGTGGGGAGAACGGCACGCGAACGCTCAGCAAGAAGAACGTAAGTTGAACGGACAGCGGGGAGAACGCCGCCCTAACACACGCGGGAAATAACGCCGCGCGAACACACAGGGGGAAGAACGTCACAGGGACGCACAATGGGGAAACGCCATGTGAACGCACAAAGAAAGGAGAACGCCACGTGAACCCGCACACGCGGGGAGAACGCCGGGGAAACGCACACAGTAAAGAGAACGCGGTTTGAACGCACAGGGGAGAGAACGCCACGTGAACACACGGGAGAACGCAGTGCGAACACACAGAAGGGAGAACGCCTGGTGAAGGCACAGAGGGGAGAACGCAGAGCGAACGCACAGGGTGGAGAATGCCATGTGAACACACAAAGAAAGGAGAACCCCTGGTGAACGCACACAGGAGAAAGAATGCCGAGGAACGCACAGAGTAAAGAGACCGCCGTGGGAACGCATAGGGGAGAGAACGCCTTGGGAACACACAGAAGGGCGACCGCCTGGTGGATGCACAGAGGGAAGAACGCCAGGGGAACACACACAGGGGAGAACGCTGGGCAATCACACAGGGTAGAGAACGCCAGGTAGATACACACTGGGGAAAAAGCTGCGTAATCGCACAGAGGGGAGAACGCCGGGTGAACACACAGGGCACGTTCTTCCATCATGCGGCTGCGCCAGAGTCTCTGAGTCTACTCTGGCTTAGAAGGCCGCCTGATTCGCAAATTGTTCATTGCTCAATCACATGCCTTTAAATTTAATTCAGCTGAAGTTTTTCTTTTCTCACGGCCCACCCACTAGATGTGGCTCTGTCACTGGTGCTGGCCAGTGGGGCATGGAGGGACCAGTGTCCTTCCCAGCACAGGCACTAGGAAGCGGCTGTGCCTTCTCCACACTCTTCTCCCTGACTCTTGGCTAGAGCTCTAAACCCAGGGTTAGATTCGGGGGCCTGTGACCTCCAATGGGAAAACAATTGCATCTTTATTTTTACCTCATATTTAGTATTTCCATCAATTATGAGTGTAGGCAAAAAAGCACAGTAACTTCGGCAGGACTGGTGTTTTGCTGGCAGTACAAAACACGTTTTCATATCCTATTCCTTGCTATCCTATATTCTTTCTTTTATGTGTTAAAAAATTTTATTCTGAGACCATTCATCAGGCCACTGGAAGGGGTTCATGGCACAAAAAAAGATGCAGCCCAGCAATAAGGTAAAAGAGATGACAGAGCCACTGGACACAAGAAGCCTTGCACCCTGAGTCACCCCATGGAGCACTGACGAGCCTCGGCTCCTGATTCATTATGCGGAGTGCTGCCTAATACCAGGAGCAACAGCACTGGACAGGGACATGAGTAAGAAATAAACTTCCAGAGTGTGAAGCTAGTGAAATGATGGGATGTGTTTATCACAGGGCTAGTGTCATCCTCACCAGCATGGAGACATGCAGGGCTGTGAACGGGAGCCTAGAGCTGCAAATTAGACAAGCCTGGTCCAGGAGACCTCTTGCAGGCTGCAAAGCTGCTCTCTCCTTTGCCTCCTCTGTATCTCAAAGGACCTGGGGTGGTGAAGGGAGTTCTGGGCCGACCTGAGTCAGCCTGAACAGGCCATTCCTTCAGCAGATTCCTCAAGCTCTGCCCTGGCCCCTTCCTCGGCCCACCCCAGCTTGCCCTCCAAGGGGCATTATCACTGTGACCCTCGTCTCCTCCTCTTGTTCGGGCTTTGCCATGGCAGCGCAGCAGTGCCCCTCTGCAAAGGGGTCTCGCATGCTGTTCAGCAGCTCTCTCCCCACCACAACGATGGGCAGTCAGATCCGAACTGGAACTCTGCCACAACCCAGGAATGTGAATACCAGTGGACTCCGGATAGGAGGGCGTGACCAAGGCAGTGGGTGAGAACCGGAGCTTGGCTAGCAGGCAGGGGTTCAGCTGCTTCCTGACCTGTGCCCTGGCACCTCTGACCTGGCCGGGGCTTCTCAGGGAGTGACCACTGCTGAACCTTTGAGACCCCAACATGTGTGGGCGCATTTCTAAGCCTTCCTTGCATGGACTCACTCCTCCCTAACGCTGTCCCATTTTCCAGACAGGGTCTCACCCACCCCCCACTGCTGCCCCCAGTGCTTTGATTCAGCCCCTCAGCTGTGAATGGAGTTGGTTCCTCATATTAGATCTCGATAAGACTATGGTGGGAGTCGGCGTAGAGCAAGGAAAGCCTGGACTTTCTGCCAGAAGGTCGGGGTGGGGCAGTGCAGGCCATGGCACCTCCTGGCTGTGTGCACAGGGTGGGCCACCCCAACCCGGCTCCCCACACTTCACGGCGTGCAGCAGCCTCCTGGGCCCTGTGAACATGCAGACTCTGAGCAGCAAGACTGCGCAGGACCCGACATTTGCATTTCTAAACAGCTCCCAGGGGATGCCAATGCTGTGGGCCAAGGCCCACGCTGGAGGAACACTGGCCAGTGGGCAGCTTTGGGGGACCTTTAAAGTGGGTGGAAGCACAGCTGCCCAGCCTGCGCCCACGGCTGCTGCAGGATCAGGAAACACAGCACACTCCTAAGTGAATCATCACCATGGTGACTTTTGGATTCCCATTGCCAGTTCCTGTGGAGTCAGAGAGATCTTAGCTCAGAAGTGCTGACAGCAGGGGCTGGCTAGCCACTGGCCACATGGGAAGAGGAGAAAGGCAGCAGGAGCCACCGTGAGGCAAATGAGCTACAAGACGCCGCTCCGTGTGACTTCCCTCCACAGCTCCCAACACAGGTGAAATTGGCTCAGAACAGCTCAGCATGTCCTACTGAGGGGCAAGAAGGATGCTGAGAAAATCCCAGGCAGCGTCTCAGCTGGGATGTAATTTGAGGGTGAAAAAGGTGTGTTGCTTGCAGTCTCTTCCTTGCTCCTTGCAGGTTATATTTGAAATGAATGTCAGAGCCATGCAGCCGCTGCCAACTAATTCCCAGCTATGAAGGTAAACACCAGCATCACCTGGGTCTTCTGGTCTACCTGATTCTGCAGCTCAGAGGGAACCATGCAGCTGGCAAAAACGACAGCGAGGGCAGGACTATGACCCAATTAAAGGAATGTGAGTTAAAACATGGGGAGCCAAACACCCAAATTCCAGCCTGATCCTAACTGGATGTAGGCATTAAACCCTTATGCTGTCATTCCCACCACTGAGTAGAAAGTGTGGCACATGGCTTTGTATCACTGTAAATATGATTCTATTTTACTGGCCTTCAGTCTCCCTCCTTTTGCTCACAGCCTTTACTGCAGCAAGCAGAGAGGGGCACTGCCTCCAGCACAGCCCAAGTGAGCTGGGTTTCCATGGAGGCGCGAAAGGGCTCCCTGTCTCCTGCACACACACACGGCTTCTGCTGCTGGACACGCACATAAAAGCATGTTTGCGAAGCCTTGCGTGGAATCCACAGCAGAGGTGCAAGGAGATCCAGGGGTCTTGACCTCCTGAGAGTCTTTGGGGCGGCAGGCTCGGGGGTTGTAGAGAGATATTTACATTCTTTCCACTCTGGAAGCCACAGAGACAGTTTGGGGGGGGGGGAGATTCTCTGGTCAAGAAATGAAATAGAAGAGAGAAGCAGAGAGAAGAGGAACGAGGAAGCTGGGTGGTACCAGGTCTCCCTAAAGAGGGATGGGGGGGCTGGGTGGTACTAGGTCTACCTGAAGAGGGATGGGGCTGGGTGGTACCGGGTCTCCCTGAAGAGGGATGGGGCTGGATGGTGCCAGGTCTGCCTGAAGAGGGATGGGGGGGCTGGGTGGTACTGGGTCTCCCTGAAGAGGGATGGGGGGGCTGGGTGGTACTAGGTCTCCCTGAAGAGGGATGGGGCTGGGTGGTGCCAGGTCTGCCTGAAGAGGGATAGGGGGGCTGGGTGGTACCGGGTCTCCCTGAAGAGGGATGGGGGGGCTGGGTGGTACTAGGTCTCCCTGAAGAGGGATGGGGCTGGGTGGTACCAGGCCTACCTGAAGAGGGATGGAGGGGCTGGGTGGTGCCAGGTCTGCCTGAAGAGGGATGGGGGGGCTGGGTGATATCAGGTCTACCTGAAGAGGGATGGGGCTGGGTGGTATCAGGTCTACCTGAAGAGGGATGGGGCTGGGTGGTACCGGGTCTCCCTGAAGAGGGATGGGGGGGCTGGGTGGTACTAGGTCTCCCTGAAGAGGGATGGGGCTGGGTGGTACCGGGTATCCTTGAAGAGGGATGGGGGGGCTGGGTGGTACCAGGTCTCCCTGAAGAGGGATGGGGGGGCTGGGTGGTACCAGGTCTACCTGAAGAGGGATGGGGCTGGGTGGTACCGGGTATCCTTGAAGAGGGATGGGGGAGCTGGGTGGTACCCGGTTTACCTGAAGAGGGATGGGGGGGCTGGGTGGTACCAGGTATCCTTGAAGAGGGATGGGGGAGCTGGGTGGTACCAGGTCTACCTGAAGAGGGATGGGGCTGGGTGGTACCGGGTCTCCTTGAAGAGGGATGGGGGGGCTGGGTGGTACTGGGTCTCCCTGAAGAGGGATGGGGGGGCTGGGTGGTACTAGGTCTCCCTGAAGAGGGATGGGGCTGGGTGGTACCAGACCTACCTGAAGAGGGATGGAGGGGCCGGGTAGTGCCAGGTCTGCCTGAAGAGGGATGGGGGAGCTGGGTCGCACCTGGTTTACCTGAAGAGGGATGGGGGGCTGGGTGGTCCTCGGCCTCCCTGAAGAGGGATGGGGGGCTGGGTGGTCCTCGGTCTCCCTGAAGAGGGATGGGGGGCTGGGTGGTCCTCGGTCTCCCTGAAGAGGGATGGGGGGGTGGGTGGTCCTCGGTCTCCCTGAAGAGGGATGGGGGGCTGGGTGGTCCTTGGTCTCCCTGAAGAGGGATGGGGCCGGGTGGTGCCGGGTCTCCCTGTGCGCACAGCACTGTGTGGATCCCCTTCGAGAGCCATGGGAGGCCTGTGTCCGCTCCAAAAGGCAGGAAGCGGCAGGGACCACATTTCTCCTGTCACCCGGGTATTCCCAACCCCTGGCTCGCTGCTTCTCCCCCAGAGCAGGAACTCTGCAAATAGTTGCTGAATAAACAAGTGAACCAATGAATGAAATAAAGGTGAGACCCAATGGGAAATGCAAGAGTTGCCAGGAACAGCAGGAGGACCACACTCCTGGGAGATCTCCCACGCCATGAATTATACCACCACACACCCACACGCATGCTGCCCGTGCTGTGGAAGCATAGCACAACTCTGTGTATGGAGCACACACCCCTCCAGAACACAACTCCATGTGTGGGAGCACACTCCCTTCCAGAGCACAACTCTGTGTGTGGGAATACACACCCCTCCGGAACACAACTCCGTGTGTGGAGCACTCACCCCTCCGGAGCTCCTGTACTTTTCCCTTTAGGCCATATAAGACACTGGTCAAAGAATTTCCATCCAGGAACCAGCTAGGACTCCCAGGGTCTCTTCAGGCCTTTCCCACTGCCTTCCCATCATCCCCAGCAGAACACCCATGGCCCTGCAGCCCCGCAGCCGGCAGTCACGCTCTGTCCTCCCACTCAGCAGCATGAGGGACAAATTCTAAATGTCTGCAGCGGGCCTTTGTTCCCGCCAGCACCGGGCTGTGTTTGCCTTTTCGTGCTTTGCATGCTTTCAGGCCTGAGTCCTCTGGCTTCTTTCCCCACCCTCTGTCCTCTGACCACCAGTTCCCTGCCTCGAAGCGATTGCTGCAGGTTTTGCCAACGCTTCTTCCTTCTCCACTTCCTGCACCTTAGCATGTTCCTTGAGGCCTTGAACCCCTTTCCTATGCTGCCCACTCCTGTTCACAAGTTGCACTGCCACCCCACCATCTCCACCCACCGCTGCTGCGTGCCCCGCTCATTACCTGCTGATGTCATTGCTGCCACCGTCCACCCACCCTGAAGGCCCAACCCGCTCTCCCCATCAACTCCTCAATGCCAGCTCATCTCCCTGCCCCGCCCCGTTCTCCCCACCAACTCCTCAACGCCACCTCATCTCCCTGCCCCGCCCCGTTCTCCCCACCAACTCCTCAATGCCAGCTCACCTCCCTGCCCCGCCCCGTTCTCCCCACCAACTCCTCAATGCCAGCTCACCTCCCTGCCGGGCCCCGCTCTCCCCACCAATTCCTCCTGCCAGCTTAGCTCCCTGAGCAGCAGGCTTCAGCAGACACAGGGCTGACTTCCACACAGTGGTGAATTCATGAAATGGGACCCTGTTCATGCTTCTCTTGCTCTCTTATCACCTGGATTGGATGAAAATCTGCCTGAATGTCTTTATTACTGGCTAGTGAATCCTAACACATTGGCTTTCTGAGTATATCTTAATTTAATCCATCTTGCATTTTGCCAATGGTTCCTCATAGTCAACCTCCGAATCAAGGTGGATATCTTTCTTAAGCTAAAACATGTAGAATAAGAGCCATTTTTATTCAGGAATTTTCTGAATGCTCCTCTCCACTGAGGACCCCCACTCTGTCCCCTAACCCACGCTTCAGGGCAAGAAACCAGTTCCTTTCTCCCCACACCTCAACGGCTTTCTCAGCTGTTGGACACTAGGTAAGCAGCTTCCTTAACTGCTCATCAGCAATGGACTGAGTATTATTAATTTTAAAATAGCCCTTGAATATTATTGATTCATGTGGTTTTTCTACGAAACACAAAGCTTAGCTGCACTGTGCTTGTCTGGGATTTCCTGTTTCATTTTGGCCCAGCATATCTCCCATGCAGAGCACATGAGAAACCCTCATAAGATAATGAAGGCAAGAGGATGGGGACTGGGCAGTGTTGGTGGCTGCCTTTTGTGTCTGTTCTTGGTTCACCAAGCAGTCTATGGAAGACATGGCAGTCGGGGAGAGTTGGCTGGGGCCGGGGGCCTAGGTCTGAGTGTCTGCCTGGCCGTGGACCTGCGGAACCTCTGGCAGGTGGCAGATTCTCCAGTGACTCACAAAGGAATCAGTGTCTCCTCACTGGGATTTCATTTGGGGTGAAACCAACATAAGATGGCACGCACACAGCAGAAGTGCCATGTACTAAACACCCATCATGCCACAATTCTGCTTCCTCTGTCTCTTATTCAAAGGGGCCTTCTACGGTAAGCCTTGGGGGAGTAAAGCAAACACTCCCTGCAATATCGCATCCACCATAGAAACCCTGAGAGGAGATTGCTCCGTGAGACCACACCAGGGAAGCAGGATACTGAATACAAGATTCCGTCCTCATCCACGGGCACAGAACTTTATCAGGACCTGGGCAAATAGCTATAGCTTTGCACAGCATCGCGTGAGCTCTTTGAAGCGCAAACGTTAGTGCAGCAATGTGATTTTTCTCTCCTGCTCTCAAGGACATTCTCTCATGCCTTGCTGTTGGAGAGGGAACATTGCCTGCTCACTTAGCCTTTCCCTTGAACCGTTTCCTCCCTCCTCTGGGTGACAAGCTCTGCTCTGCTCAGCTCAGCTCAGCTGCTTGCAGTGCGGCTTCTGGAAGCTCCCAGCAGACACCTTCCCTCCTGCCGGGGCAGACACGTTCCACATGAGTGCCCCTGTTCTCCCCGCCACAGCCAGCCTGGGAAGCAGGAGAGAGAAGAAAACAAATTGTTGTGAAAAGATGTTATCACAGCATCACAAAAATATGGGATAAATGGAACTAGAAACACCACTATAGGTCAGCAGAGGAGGAGACCCATCAGTCCCCCAGCACGCCAGGAATGAAGCTTCTCAGGATGAATTCTGCAGCCTTGGAGGCCAGCCTTAGGCGGGTAACACCCAGGGCAGCCTCCTGTCTTAACTCCACGCTGAGAATCAGGCTCTTCCCAGTCCTCTGAAGGGACTCCCACAGCAGATGATAGGGATGCAATGATCTGTGCATTAGCTGTTAGAGCACAACACACATCCTCCTCTCTTTGGTCTTGTGCTTGCAGTTTACTTCTTTGGTGAGAATTTTAATACATAAATGTGCACATGAATGGAGTTTACCGATTGTAAAAATGAAAACATTATAATGCTTTGAAGCATGGTAAAATTTCCTTCCCTCTTTCTTCCCTCCCTCCCTTCTTTGTTCTAGGGTGTTAGGCCCCAGTGGAATGAGGAACTGACAGTGGAGGATGGCAGAGGCCCGGCAGGGCATGTCAGCACTGAGGTGGAGGTGGCACCCCCATCTGCAGGACGGATAGCAGCACAGCTTGGTAACATGCACATAGATCGATAAAATAAGTAAAGACAATGGGAGCCAGGTTTATCAATATTAGGGAAAGTTACAAATATGGACAGAAAGAAAACTAGAATGATGTCTGCAGTATTAGATTAGAATTAAAATCATTGGTGTGAACCCACGGCTTGCAGTATATGTGGACCAATGCAGATATGAATGCAGACATCCATGTGTGTGGAGAGTGGTACTTCTCTCCTGGGAGGTATGGGTGGCTCCAGCTTTGGGAAGCACATGAGCTAGAATGCACTGCACTACCCAAGAATAAGGAAGGGCTCAAACAATGGCCTGGAGGTGAGAAGATGACGCAGACACTAGGTTGAGGGTCTCTCACTGGCCAAATGAGAGCTATTTAAGCCATAATGAAAGCAATGGGTTTTAACTCACAGAGTGAAACAGGAAACCTTAACTCCATATTGACTTAAATTCCTAAATGAGGAATGGAATATTTACATAACTTCTGAGTTCTATTAATTACAAAGAAGAAATGAAAACCTAACAGTGGAGAACCTGACGGACCCAGCCCCAGTGCGTCTTGTGAGGATCACGCACCATCTAACAGGATGCCACAAGGAGAAGTCCAATTGCTCACCCCAGAAGCGTGCCCCAAGGAAACGGCAGGCAAAACTAAGCTGAGGAACAGTCTACAGAATAACTGCCTGCAATCTTCACAAAAGCCAAGAAATCCCGGGGAGCGTTCCAGACTGCAGGAGACTGTGGGGCACAACAACCAAACACCCTGTGGGTCCTAGGTGGATGCTTTTGCTTGAAAGGAAATTGTTGAGACAATTGGTGACAGTGAAATGAGGCCTATGGATGGGGTGACAGTGATGTGTCAGGGCCCATTTCTTTTTTTTTTTTTTTTTGAGATGGAGTCTCACTCTGTCACCCAGGCTGGAGTGCAGTGGCACAATCTCGGCTCACTGCAAGCTCCGCCTCCTGGGTTCACGCCATTCTCCTGCCTCAGCCTCCCAAGTAGCTGGGACTACAGGCGCCCGCCACCACCCCCGGCTAATTTTTTTGTATTTTTAGTAGAGATGGGGTTTCACCATGTTAGCCAGGATGATCTCGATCTCTTGACCTCGTGATCTGCCTGCCTTGGCCTCCCAAAGTGCTGGGATTACAGGCATGAGCCACCGTGCTCAGCCAGGGCCCATTTCTTGATCCAGGTGGTTATGTTGTGAGGTGTAAGAGAACATCCTGTGTAGAAAACATGCCCTAAGTATCTAGGGGTGATGTGCATCATGTCAACAACTTGTTCTCAAGTGTTTCAGGGGGAAAACAATTCTTTGCACCATTCTTGCAAATTTCCTGTAAACTTAAATCTTTTTAAAAGAAAAAGAAATATGGAATCAGGTGTCCAGGCATCTAGAGAAAGGTGTCATTCGACTAAGGGAGGAGGCTGGGAGCGAGGCTTACTTGTCATAACACACTTTGGTTCCAAATTTTGACTGTTTCCACCTATTCTGTTCATGTTGGTAGTAAAATCTGTGTCTGTGCATACTTGTTCTTTCTTGGGAATGGAAGCCATCCAGGAAGCCCTGCATGAAACCATATGTTATTTCTTCATCTTCCCCCCAAAAGGAGAACACCAGGAACAGCTCAGAGAGAGCCCAGGGAGGTCAGGTGTGTGGGCGCCTGCGTGCACTGAACAGACAATGTTGACTCACAGGGGATGGATTAGTCAGGGTTCTCCAGAGAAACAGAACCAATAGGATGTGTGTGTGTGCAGGGAGATCAATCTATTTTAAGGAATTGGCTCATGTGATTACTAAGGCTGGCAAGTCCAAAATCCGTAGTTAAGCCCAAAGGCCTTGTGCTGGAGAATTCTCTCTTGCTCGGGGGAGGTGAGTCTTGTTGTATTCAGGCCTTCACTGACAGGATAAGGCCCACCCACATTAGGGAAGGCTATCTGCTCCACTCAACTCCATTAACTTGAGTGCCCATCTCATCCAAGAGCACCCTCACAGAAACATCCAGAATAATGTCAACCAATTATCTGGGCACCCCAAACCCAGCCAAGTTGATGCATAAAATTAGTCACCATGTTGAATAGAATATCTAAAAGGAAAGTAGAACAATTTTTCCATTTTTCTGGGCTATATTTTTATGTTATAATTTCATTATTTTAATACAAATGTGTTAAACTGCCTGAACTTCACAGCTATGGCCAAATGCAAATGCAATAACATGTTCCCAACATCCATGTCACCACTTCCTGCATTACCATGTATCAGAAATGGTCTAGTGACTCACAGCAGCAGAAAAGATAACACAAAAGAAGCAACTCGCCTGACCTCAGTGTAAAAATTAGCAACAAGTCTGTTGAAATTAAAATAAGTAGAAGACATATCACATTCTTAAGAGATTGACCAACCCTTTCTTAGGGAGATTGCTAACTAGAGAAACTCACTGATAAATGAACAGGCATCCTATCAGACAGGAAAAGAGCAAAGGTTATCATGAAAGAGCAAGGTGAACTTCATAACACACCCCACTTCTGCCATCCGTGTGCTGATAACCCATTCTTTCTACTCCTCTGCACATCTGATTTTGATCACCACACTTTACACCAGGATGTAGAGAAGTGACAGCATCACCAGCAACAGCATTCCGAGAAGAAGAGGGAAGAGCTCCTAATTTTATAATGAACAAGTCATAGTGTCTGAGTAAAAACAAGTTGCTATCTGCCTCCTGGTGATCACCTTAGAAAATCATCATCCATATTTTCTTTCTTTCTTTCTTTTTTTTTTGAGACTCCAGCCTCTTGTTACCCAGGCTGGAGTGCAGTGGTGTGATCTCGGCTTACTGCAACCTCTGCCTCCTGCCTCAGCCTCCCAAGTAGCTGGGATTACAGGCATGTGCCACCACGCCCTGCTAATTTTTTTGTATTTTTAGTAGAGATGGGGGTTCACCATGTTGGCCAGGCTGGTTTTGAACCTCTGACCTCAAGGGATCTGCCTGCCTCAGCCTCCCACAGTGCTAGGATTACAGGTGTGAGCCACCGTGCCTGGCCAATCCATATTTTCCAATTTAGAAATATGGACTATTGATGAAAAAACTAATTCTCAACAACAGCGATGAGCGACGTGCAGCCCCCAACGATCTGTGGTGAAGAGAAATGAGATTAGGAAGAACGGCTGAATTCCACACATGCTTTTCCAAACCCAATTCAATTCATTGTTGGGTTTAGTTTCCCTTTACCAAAGATCCTGTCCATATCTGGTATAACTCAGATTTTAAAAATTGAACTTGAGACAAATATGACACAATCAGGAAGCGATTTTGCTTAAAAAAAAAAAGTCTCACATCATCTTCAGGGCTCTTATCCTCAGAACACAAACACTTCAGGTGTTCAGCACAGAAGGAGAAGTCTACTTTCTTCCAGTTTCATTCATCAGGACTCAGTAATGCAGGGTGATATGCTGGTTCCATGCAGGATGTGCTTAGCAAACACCCATTTCAAGTCCTGGTTGCCACCTGCCTGCTCTCTGGGAAGAACTATGGAGAAAAAGATGTCATCATAAGCCCAATTTGCCCTAATAAAAAAATTACTCAGTGATTGCATTCTTCACCAGTGAAGAGTCCCCAGAGAACAGCACAAGGACAGCAAGTAGAAAAATCCATATCTTCTTGCATTCTCAGCATCACTGTTTGATATGTGCTGGCAGCTACACTCCCCATTCAAGATGGGCACAGGACAGAGCCCAGAGACATCACTGTCCTGCATGTGCAAATGTTACACTTCTTGTATGTTACACCTTGCACATTCAGGGTGCTTTGTCTAAAGCCTGGGTTTAGAGAGCCACTCTGTCCCTCAAGGCTTGTGCCTGTCTCTGCTTTTCTGAGGGTCTACAGGTCCTATGCTGTTTGAAAACATGGTGTGGTGACCTTGAAGCCCCTTACCTCAGTGATACATGGCCCATGGGGCCCTACTTGTGTTCACCAAGCTGCAGCAAGGGTGACCTCCTGCTGACCTCGATCTTCAGTTCATCCAGGTCAGCCCCGCCTCTGTGAGTGCAGCTCTTCTGTGGAAGCCCTGCTCCACTGGGGCTCTCCCCAAACTCTCTTTTTCTTTGCATGAGCTAGGACCCAAAGGAGAGGATCACAAAAAGGCATTCAAGGCCACATCTCAAGCTTCAGTCTCAAACTCACAAAGAAAATTGGAGGATGCCAGCAACTAGCAGCTGTTTACAATGGCCTGGAATGAAATGACATCTTCAATTCAGCAAGCAATCATGCAGCACCAACTATTTGCACAACACACTGACAGAGGCTGGCAAAAAGGCTGCATGGTTTAAATGCAGAGCCTGTTCATTCAGCATCATTGACTCCTTCCACAAAGATAAATCAAATGTCTGTGTTGTGATTGGAAGTGTGCTCAACTAGTGTTTTTAAAAGTTCAAATGCTTTTTGAAAAATGCCACTTACCATCACTGTGTCACTATACAAATTGTTTAACATGTCTATTTTTGATGCTTCATTAAAATGGCAAGGACTATACTTTGCAGAGCTGTTGTGACAATTAAATAAGAACATACATGTAAAATACCCAGCATGTGCACTTTTGCACTTATTATATATTACAATTGTGCATAACATATAAAATTACTTATTCTATTAGAATATCCAGCTCTTAATAGTGCCTATAAGAAAGGAACCACTTGTCCTTATAAATCCTATGTAGAAAAAAATGAAAGAGAATAATTATTTCAGAGACTTGGTTTTGGGGAAGGTTGCTTTGCACTACAAAGAAAATAAATGGGAACTTTCCCCCAGATGGATTGAAGTCCTGGCATGGCTCCTACCATTTTGTTTCACATGGAAGACAGGCTAAGAGAAAAGCCATAATATAAAGCAGGACAGAGCCCAGTGACCTGGGAAACAATTAACCTGGACCGCTGCTCAAACTGTACCTTGTGAAAGTTTTCAGAATCAAAATGAAGTCATTTGTGTAAAACAACAAAAACAAAAACAGAACCCTGACAAATTGATCTGGGGAAGGATATGAAGGGATTCTCATGCTTGCATGCCTGGTAACAAAACTGTCATAAAAGGCTACTAAAACAAAACCTTGCACAGAGCCAACACAAACTTACACAAAAAATGCTTCTGTGAGGACATCTTCCCAGCAACTGCCTTTCCAGTCTCAGAATAGCATCATCTTTATTATTGATCCTTTGTATCCAAGGATAATTATTGCAAAACAATTATGTCATTCTCCTGCATTTTTCCTTTAAAAACCTTTGTCTTATTTTAGTTTCCCAAATATGCCCATAGTTTACTATGGCACATGTATTCCCATTGCAATGCCCAACTTCAAGTAAATATCATTTTTCTTTAGAGTGTCCATGTCTATGTGTTATTTAGGGTGACAGAAATGGTGTCAGAAGTGGGACCTTGAAAAAGACCATCAAAAAGCACCAGTGATTCTTGGACCTGGTGTGGACTACTCACTTGAGCCCATTGAATGCTCTGCTTCCAGGGCTCACTTTCTCTGCCCTGGTACATTTTCTCTCAGGCCAAGCCTCCTTCTTTTTGGTAGAGAATTTTTTATATTATTCAGGATTTTGTTTGGTTACAAGGCTGTCTTAATAAAGGATCTTACATCCTTCCTGGAGATGATAAAAGACTTTTTGTCTTTTCTGGCAAGTCATTTCTGGTATAAAAACAAGAATCTTTCTGATTTGAGTACCCTGATTTCCACAGAATTTATATTCTGTCTGTGAGGCATGTCTTTTCTGGTGAACTTACTTTTGTTCTATGCATCTAGTTGAGTAATTTGTTTGATCATCCTCCCTGGGTTAAAATGAACACTCTGAGTATAGTCTGAAGGCAAAAAATAAACATTCTAAATGGCTAACTAAAAGCCGTCAGGGTGGTTGCCATCATCTAAAATATCAGTCCAAACTTGTGACAAGATTTATAGGATCTTGTTTTCTTCTTCAGAGATTAATAAGAAATGGAATGGGATTCCCAAACATAAAGGCATGCTAAGTTTTCTTAGATGCTTATTGTGGGATCTGGCCAGCAGCCCACAATGCAACGGGGCTCTCTCTTTGTTCCCAGGCAGATTGGCAGGTCAAGAAATGATAGACACACACAAAATAGTGAAAGCTGGGTCCAGGGGGGTCACCGCCTTCTGGTCCCGCAGTGCCACCAATGCACTGGATATACCAGCATTTGTTATTAAGTTTAGTGAGGGCAGGGGTAGGTTAGTGAGGGATTTAGGGTGTTTGATTATAAGGTGAGATGGTCACATGGGGATGAAGTAATTCTTTAACATAACTTCTGTATGCAGAAGTACAGTATACAGAGATAAGAATTTACAACATAGTGTGTGCATCAGTAATTTCTAACAGAGCCTTAAAACAGAAACACAGTCTTTCCATAACCTATGATTAGCAAGACATTAATCAGCAGTAACAGTTGCAGCAAAAGCTGCTTACAAACAATCCATAGAAACAGGACGTGAAGAAATTCTCAGAAGGTAGTATGCCTTAACCCTAAAGAGGCCTAGAAGAGCTGTGGCAAGATGAGGGCGTTTATAGCCCTATCTTATCCATATGGACAGGCGCCCCTCATGCATCCATTTATAGCTCTCCACAAGGGTCACATTCCATTCCCAGAGCTATGAACATCTGCTTTTCTGGGATAGGAATCTTGGTGATGTGAAACCTCCCTGACTGCACATCCGTTCATAGGCTCTCTGCTGGGGGAAGCACAACAAGCGCTGTTGGCTCATTCTGGCAGTCCAACCTGGCATTGTCTTTACACAATCCTGCATGTGATTTTGTATTTACAATAATCAGGAGCATTTCATTTTTTTATTCCATAGCAATACTTTCAGGGGGTCTCCCTACATCAGCTGATTTATTATGGCTCATTTTTGTGCATATTTTTTTAACTGATTGCCAAATTACATCAAGGAAAATTCAGAGGCTCAAATGGTCATTACTGAAACTCTCTAAAAACATCCCTGAAACTATAGAGTTAACATGTAGTGCCTTCTAAGTTCTTTAATTTTCTCTTCCAATTTTTTTCTGCCTAGTTTGAATCTGCTGACTTTTCTACTGGTGTTCAGATAAAATTCACTGCTTGTGGCATTCAAGCCAATATTTTTACAAAAGGTCCTAAAGGTCATTCAAATTAATAGCTTTACAAATAACAACAGCTCAATGGTAACCAAGAAACTAGACCTAAGGGTCAACTCTTTTAATGTAAATTTGGGCTTGCCTAACAATTGCTTAGGATAATTAAATAATTAATTGAAGGATTGGCAACTATAAAACTATAAACTACTTATAAAACTAAAAGAGCTAGATAAATGTTTATAAAGATATAAAGATTGAAACTGAAAAAAGGATTAAAAGGATTAAAAGAGGTGTTTTTGTTCTTTTTAAAGACCAAACTGTTTTGCTCAAAATTCTGGTCCACAGCTTTTATTATGTTACCTATTTGGGCAAACAAAGTGTAGTCATGTGAACAGGTCCCAATTTTGTCAGAAATACAATTTGGATCCAACTGTCTTTTATAAACTAATGAGATTGTATGCTTTACAGTATTATGACTAAAATTCTAAAATGAAAGCTGTAAGAGCTTTGTTTCTGTGTGTGAATATGTGTGTTTGTTCATACGTACATGTATTATATTGTACGTTGCGTCTCCATGGCAAAATCTGGTATGGTCAGCCGGAAATCTCTTAAGAAATTTTATACAGATTGGCTTAGATAAAAAAGCACTCATATAACATATACAGCAATTCACTCAAATGCCTTTTAGTTCATATGACTTCAGTAAATCTTTAATAAACTGGCTCTAAAATTGTTGGAAAAATAAAAATATCTTTAGAATTGTCAAAATACATTTTTGCCTGAGTTTGTTGGTCAGACAGTTTTATGTCTCTATGAGATATTTTAAGGTATCAAGGTTTAACATAAAGGTTATAAAACTACAAACCCAGCCAACGACAAGATTATCTTTGTCCAACTCTTTGATAAGACTAATTTAATATTGTTGGCTTAATATAAACAGCTGTGTCTTCTGAGTTATTTGCAAAATATTCACGTACTTAATTTTGAGATTCTTATTTAGGTGGACATGTGATATTCTTCAGGCTGTAAAAATAGTTAACAACAATAACAAAAATGGAATAACTAGCCTTATCTAATATCTTGGTTTTCACAAGTAATCTAGGTATATTGTTCAAAATAGATAAATTAGTTAAATGTAAATAGGGTAAACATTTATAAATTAACTTTTAATGTAATTTGAAATGTTAAAGCTATATTAAATTATATTAATATTAATTATATTAATTTAATTATATTATACTTAATTAAATTATAATTTAATTATAATTATATAATTAAAATATATAATTATAATTATATATAATTAAAATATATAATTATAATTATATAATTAAAATATATAATTATAATTATATTTAATTAAATATATAATTATAATTATATATTTAATTAAATTATATTTAATATATTAATTATATTAATTATATTAAATAAATATCTGGATTATTTCCAAATGAGATTAAAACTGAGAAATTTCTGAACACAAATGTTCATTCTTTGCTTCTTAAATTTTATGACTAAATATATTTGGTTCTATTAATGTACATAAAATTTATGTTGTGGAAAAACATTTTTTAAAATTATAAAATTGTTCTCATCTATAAAATACCAGCATGTGACAGTTTAAAATTACTTGCTAAAAATTAAGGTTATTAAGAGTTAAAATTCTAATTAATATTTATAAATCTGTATATAAAGTGCACCTAAGATGTTTTAATAATAAAAATCATTTTAAAAAGGTGTTAAGCATGTGTTATTTAAAGAATAATTTTGTCTGATTTGAAGGTTAAAGGTTGTTTAAAATATGGAGTTAGAAAACAGAAACAAGATACAAAGAAATCAGTAAACAGGAAAGATGTAAAGAAAGTTATGAGTATGAAGACGTACTTTTGGTTAGAAAGGTTGAAAAGACAAGATAATTTTGTCTGAGAATCTTGTGTGATAATTTTTTGTACTAAAATAAAATGACTGGTTGGTTTTTTTAAAAAAGCATAAGACAAAGCAGAAAGTCTAAACATGCTGTAAAATTTCCAAGCAGGTAAATAAAAGTTAATGAAGGATGAATTTATGAAGAAATTTCACATTATCAAGTTGGCTATAATTAGAAGGAAATTACTTATAATTCTTTCTGAAGATTGAGCTTTGATATAAAAATGCACTAATAGAAAACTAAAAATTTTATCCCATATGTTAGAACAGGGTTTTCTTGAAATATTGATTTGCTCAGCCAGGTGCAGTGGCTCACGCCTGTAATCTCAGCACTTTGGGAGGCCAAGGCGGGTGAATCACGACATCAGGAGTTCAAGACCAGCCTGGCCAAGATGGTGAAAGCCTGTCTCTACTAAAAATACAAAAAAGTTAGCTGGGCATGGTGGCAGGAACTTGTAATCCCAGCTACTCAACAGGGTAAGGCAGAGAACTGCTTGAACCCGGGAGGTGGAGGTTGCAGTGAGCCGAGATCACACCACTGCACTCCAGCCTGGGTGACAGAGCAAGACTCTGTCTCAAAAAAAAAAAAAAAAAAAAAAAAATACTGATTTGCTCTTAGTAAAACTGTAAAGAGGTTTTTTTAACTTTGAAATTGGTTTCTTCAATAGTTATCTTCTAAATTGCAGGGAGTTTCTCTTTCCTCCACATTTCTTCCTAAGATTCTTTTAATTTCCCTAGTTACAGGTTAGAAATGCCATCTTTTTCATTCAGAATGGGAATTTCCTTTCTTATGGCAAAATTTTCTTCTTAAAGCTTCTCCGATTCCTATCTGAGAAGCTCAACTTTTGCTGTATCTCACAGCACATCATTTGCAGGTTCCACACCATGGCCTTCAGCTCTTTGTCTTTGAGAAGACCTGTGATGATAGCCCTCTGCTTCAACCTTTGTCACTCCTGTAACTTTTTTCTCCAGCTCTATATCTGCTATTACAACGTGACACTGAAATATTTCTCCTGAAAGCCTCAGAAAGTAATGTTTCCTTCCAATATAACTTGATTCTATACTCTTGGCTTTTCTTGTGTCTGAATTGTTCCATGTAACCAGGAATCTACACATACTTTTGTTTTTTCTAAGAACCATGTATTTCCCTGCCCAAGGTACTAGTTTTCTTGTTTCTTCCCTATAACATAGGGTACGCTTATAGCTTGGACACACATTCTTCCTGTGTTCAGTTAAATTCAAGTATCATTCTCAAAAGTTTCAGCTTCCAGGTTATCGAAACAAGCTTCCCGCAAGGAGAAGCACTCGCACTGTAAGAGGTTTTTCTTTGGCTTTTTGGTAACTGGCCTAAAAAAATAAAGAATTTATGTTTTATCAAGATAATTTTCTGTGTTGTCTTTATTAGGTTTTTGATTACTTAGGGAAACTGAGCTTTGAAAGAGTTAAAGTTTTCACATCCATGTAACTTTCTGTATTGCTCTCAAACTCTTTTGATTATCACTCTTGTTAAATGACTATTACTGCACAGTGACCTATGATTGTTTTGAGCAAGCATTTTAAACCTTTTGACATATATGACAGGCTTCCCTGGGATCAAAATTCTAAAGTTAGTCTTTTGACCTAGAATTAACTTTGAGAATTTCCAGTTAGGTCCCTGGGGAGCCTGAAAGAATGTATCTCTCATCTTAC
Organism: Pongo abelii; assembly: GCF_028885655.2. NCBI lineage: Eukaryota > Metazoa > Chordata > Mammalia > Primates > Hominidae > Pongo > Pongo abelii. The sequence goes on from NC_071990.2 coordinate 168,918,934, forward strand.
AGAGATATTAGATGATTAGACTTATTTAGTAAATTGTATGGGAAACATCATCAAATGATAAGTGATATTGGATCTTCTTTCAGTTACATTTATGGGAATGGTACTGATACGAATGTTTCAAAAACTATATAAATTCCTAGAGATCTAATATGTTATCAGTCATAATTTTGGTTGCTAAACCTTCTTTTAAGTTATATTTATATGAATATTGTTGATGTATTCTAAAAGTCATATAGAATTTATAAAAGTCTGATGGTCTTGATGTGATGCTGCCATTCATGATTCTGGGTGTTCTCTTAAGATGCCGCAATAGAAAGAAATAAATTTTCTTGTCAATTGTGAACTGTCATATGAGTTTCACCCACAGTTAGTGTAAGCTTTTATCATCCACAGTTACTGTTTGAATTTTTCTGTAAAAGCATTTGCAATTAGCTATAGTCTAAAATTGCTTTTTATGGAAAGGACCGTAACAAGCACTCTTGAACACAGATTTCTGAAAACCTTAAGATCAATGGACTAAATAACAATTTTCAGAACTCTAACCAAAAACTGAAGCATTCATGGAACACTAATCAAGATCAAGCAAAACAAAAAATTAATTACATAAAATTAAGTAACTGATGATAACAATGTTTTTATAAGTTTTGTTTAAAACATTTTGCGTTCTTTACTTGAATGTTTTGTTCACCAGATTTAAGACAATATTCTATCTTAAGCTATCTATAGTCTACAGCAATTTGGTAAAGTATACTTTTGTGAATAAAGGTGAAAACATTTGCTTTTTCTCCCTATTTGATTCCTCCAAAATTTGGTAACTATTCATATTCTTACTTTTTATGACAGTGTGCCTAAGTTCCATAAAAATCTGTTATCTTTATAGCAGGATAAAATTGTAAACATTGATTATATTACCAAGATTTTGACCAAATTTCATATTCAAGAATGTGTGTAGAATGTCTGTCTTCAAGAGTTCCCAGTTTTAAGTGATTGAGGAAAAAATGTCACTTCCTGGCAGGCCCAGGAGCCTTAAGGCTGTAAGGAAAACCCAAAGTCTGCATTGGGTTGGCTTCCTGGCCTCAAGAGGTTTTTAAACCTGAGATTCCTATGTGATCAATGCAGAGAAAAAAAGTTGTGTTTCTAAAAGACTGTCATAAACCTGCTATTAGACTGTAGCTCCGTTCATTATTTGAAAGTTCTTGTTATCTGCCTATAGGCTAAACTAGATCTGAATTCTTTTAGATTCCTCCAATCTCACTGTCCTCCACAGAATTACTAAAAATAGAAAGTGCTTTGTTCTTAAAGTCTGATATATGAGCCATGCAGAAAGTGCACCAAACTGCTCGATGCTATAACCCAGTGACACTCAAACAGTAAACTTGGATAAGCTGATGTTTTTCATGCTGTAGACATGACATCAGAATGAGACTCCACATCATATGAGACTTATCTCTCTTAATATCCACCTTTTTCACTTGGCAGGACAATGGTATAATTGAAATTTCACAATTAGTAACTTCTATTATAATTTGACAGAACCTGACCCAAGAAACCCTTAGTACCTACTGGTTAAATTTTAAAATGTCTGTACTATTGTTAACATCACATGCTGTGCCTGGATAAATTTCTCTGGGAAAGTTATACAAAATAAGAAGATAGGCCACATGGTTACAACAGGTCTCATCTAATTCCCCATGGTTATTTGATTTATTCAACTGGTTGCCTTTCAAACTTAGGTCTATTATGCAAAACCATTATGCAAACTGAGACGGTCATATTAGTATTAATCTTGCTTTGTATTTTACCTTTTTAAACTTAGTATCCATTGCTTGTTAAATTTTTGCAGAAGTATAACTCCTAACAAAATAATGTTGGTCCAGCACTTTGAGATAATAGAGATAATAGCAAAAGACTACAGGAGAGACAAGATTGAACTCAGTAATGGACTTCCAGGAGGCTTAGCCTGAGAGTCACCCACTTCAAACCTCCCTTGTCGCTCAAATGTGGCTAACAGGGTTTCGACATTGACTCCTAGTCACTGATCACTCCCCACAATGTGTAGTGAGATCAGCAATCTGACACAGGCCCATCCTGGCATTAAGGGGCATAAAAATCTAACCACAGGCCAGGCACTGTGGCTTACACCTGTAATCCCAGCACTTTGGGAGGCTGAGGCGGGTGGACCGCTTGAGTCCAGGAGTTTGAGACCAGCCTGGGAAACATAGCCAAACCCATCTTTATTAAAACACACACACACACACACACACACACACACACACACACAACCCTAACTATAAGGTGACTGATCAGTGATACTTTTGGAGAAAGATCTTGATCCAAAAAGGAAATGTATGTGAAAGTTGTCAGAATCAAAATGGAGTAACTGGCATTAAACAAACAAACGAAAGGAACTTTCACAAAGCACCAGGGAATGCCACAAAGGGTGGGTTCTCACGCCTAGATGCCTGATAACAAAAAGGACTACAAAAAACACAACTTTGCACAAAGGCCACCACAATGTTACAGGAAAATATACTTCTGCAAGGGCATCTGACCAGCCACTGCCCATCCCGCCCTGGACTGGCATCACCCTTGTTATTCATCTTTGTAGCCAAAGATAATTATCTCAAAACAGTGAAGTAATCCTCTTGTATTTTCCCATTAAAAACCTTTGTCCTCCTTTACCCCCCTGAATATGCACAGTTTACTATGGCACACATATTCCCATTGCAATGCCCTATGCCCAAATAAATATCATTTTCTTTTAGAGAGCCTGTTTGTCATTTAGGTGGACAAACTGAAATTTTCAATTACTTGAGTCAGTTAATTCTCTCTGTTTTTAAAGACAGCTTCCATTTTTTATGTATAACTATAGGATCCTAACTGCTAAGCATATATGTTGATCATGTTTACATGTTTATGTTGGGGACATTATTATAAATGTGAAAGAAGTATCTATAAATGTGATTATGGATTACTCACTGACACACTCAAAAAGCGCAGTGCTCCAAGTTATAGTAAATCCTGTTTTGTTGGTGTTTGCCTGATAATATCTTACACCTCATCTCTCATCATTAGCAAGTTGCATCCCACTGACTATCCCCCCTCCCCGGCTTCACAAAAACCACTTGATTTCCAGGAATCGCCATAGGCTAGAGTCTCAGGTGTATAAAATTTCACTCATTGACTTAAGTGGAATGATTAACCTGGGTGAGACTCCAATTAACCTGAATAGAGGCCACTCAAATGTCTCTTCCCGTAGCTGGGTCTATTCTGCTCTAAAACATTCAGAGAAAAACCAATCGGGTGACATTTCAGTTTTGATTAGTGAGGTACCAAGCCCCTGAATATTGGGAGCATCTTGGTGACTGGCTGAATCTTGTGCATGACTTTTGATGTATGTTGTTATCTTTGGGCCACTGCTGACTGTCTTTTCTCAATTCAGGTTAAATATTTTCAAAACACCTACTATGCCCAAGTAGCTGTGTTGAGTACTGGGGCAGCACGAGCAGCCCACATCTCAGGGTGCTGTCCAAGACATATGGTCATCAAGACAGAAGAGCAGATGGTGACAGGTACCAACCACCAAAGCTGTACACACCAGGTTCAATGTCTTTGCTGATAAAAATGGGCCACTGCCACTTTGTAGACTTTTCTCAGTGTTAAAAGTGGGTAGGAAAAGGTGATCGTGTAATTCTTGCTCCCTCAAATAAAGGGAATGTAAATGCGTAAGAGTGCACAGGTCTGAAATGTGAAAAGCACGTCAGCATAAAGTCAATACAGCATTTAATGGATCTTAACTTTATCCATCTCAAACTTTCTTTTTGAGATGGAGTCTCACTCTGTTGCCCAGGCTGGAGGGTGGAGTGCAGTGGCACAATCTCCGCTCACTGCAACCTCCGGCCTCCCAAAGGGCTGGGATTACAGGCATGAGCCACCGAGCCACCGGGCCTGGCCTTTTTTTTTTTTTTTTTTTGAGACAGAGTCTTACTCTGTTGCCCAGGCTTGAGTACAGTCTCGGCTCACTGCAGCCTCCACTTCCTGGGTTCAAGCCATCCTCTCACCTCAGCCTCCTGAGTAGCTGGGATCGCAGACACCCGCCACCACACCCAGCTAATGTATTTTTATTAGAGATAGGGTTTCGTAATGTTGGCCAGGGTGGTCTTGAACGCTTGACCTCAAGTGATCCGCCCACCTCGGCCTCCCAAGGTGCTAGGATTACAGGTATGAGCCACTGCGCCTGGCCCATCTCAAACTTTCTAATAACTATCATCTGAGCCTAAAATGCTAATTCTGTCCTTTTTGTCTAAAATAAATGGAAGGCCCATTACAGTCACTCAGAAAAAAAAAAAGAATTCTTATCAGAAAAAAATGACATAAAACTGCATTTCTCATCATCTGTCAGAGATTTTGCTTCAGATAAGAAAACCCTCGCTACTGCCCCTTCTATGGGAAACGTAGCTCATCCCATAAGCAATGCAATGGACTTATCTTCTGTAGACGCGCAAATACTGACTTCGTATCTGTGATTCTATCCTGATAATTTCGTTTCAGGAGCTCGAGCTTGTGAGGAAAAGTAGTATTTTAACTTCTGAGTCTTTTCCAGCCTTCTGCAGTGATAGATCTAGCCAATATAATTGAATTCTGAAAATATTTTACAATTCTCAGTTGCCTTAGGACCTGGATTAAATTATTTTTATTCCTGATCCAAAGTTTGCAGAAACAAAAAGTGAAAACAGGTGATCTGCATGTTTCCTCATGTGGGCGTGGTGAGAAGCCAACAGGCATCTTCCACTGGGACCAGTGCTGCATTCTCTTTTTTTCTTTTTTTGAAACGGAGTCTTGCTCTGTCGTCTAGGCTGGAGTGCAATGGTGTGATTTCGGCTCACTGCAACCTCTGCCTCCTGGCTTCAAGTGATTCAGTCTCCTGCCTCAGCCTCCCGAGTAGCTGGGACTACAGGTGCCCGCCACCATGCCCGGCTAATTTTTGTATTTTTAGTAGAGATGGAGTTTCACCATATTGTCCAGGCTGGTCTCGAACTCCTGACCTTGGGATCCACCTGCCTTGACCTCCCAAAGTGCTGGGATTACAGGCATGAGCCACCGCGCCCGGCCTCTCTTTTCTATTTTATTCATTTATTCACTCCATCACTAGAGAACGCTGGCTTAGAGCTGATGTGCCTCAGACACGGGTGCACTCATGGAGCACAGAAGCGAGTTGGACAAAGTCCGGGCCTTTGTAGTGTGACGTGGCCATTAGGGCTCACAGATCCTTCCCTGCAGTTGCTGCCTCCCTTTCTTCAGGTTCCGAGGAAGACTTCCCTGGCCGCCTTCATAGCTCTGACCTCCTCCCTCCCTCTAACCTACCACCATCAAATGCACCAGCTATGCTACTCTTTTCCCTTGCTGTCTGTTGCCCTGCACTTTGGGAGGCCGAGGCAGGTGGATCACCTGAGGTCAGGAGTTTGAGATCAGCCTGACCAACACGGAGAAACCCCATCTCTACTAAAAATACAAAATTAGCCGGGTGTGGTGGCATATGCCACCACTCTTGGAGTGGGCTCCAAGAGGAAAAGATCCCTGCTTATGGCCACGTCCTAGTGCCTAGAAGAGAGGCAGCTCATTGGGAGTGTTGAAAAAAGTGTGGAATGAATCAATAAACAGCTCTTGATTTAGTGGCAGGAGATGTACAGGCCTCACCTCCACCGCGCAGGCCTCATCTACGCCATCCAGCCCTCACCCACAGTGTCCAGACCTCCCTTCTCCCACCCAGGCCTCCACCCAGTCATCTAGGCATTCTCCCTGCCATCTAGCCCAAAACCGGAACAGCACAGCCCTCACCTCTGCTGCCCAGGCCTCATCTACGCCATCCAGCCCTCACTCCTGCCACCCAGCCCTCATCTCTACTGCCCAGCCGTCACCCCTGCTGTCCAGGCATCACCCTTGCTGTCCAGCCCACACCTACAATGCGCAGTCCACGCCTCCGCTGCTCAGGCCTCATCTACACCACTTAGCCCTCACCCATGCCATCTAGCCCTCACTCAAGCCACCCAGCTCTCACTTCCTCCATCCAGGCATCATTCCTGCCATCCAGTCCTCACCTACACTGCACAGCCCTCACCTCTGCCACCCAGGCCTCATCTACACTGCCCAGCCCTCACCTCCCCTGTCCAGCCCGTCCTCACCTACACTGCACAGCCCTCACCTCTGCCACCCAGGCCTCATCTACACTGCCCAGCCCTCACCTCTGCCACCTAGGCCTCATCTACACTGCCCAGCCCTCACCTCCCCTGTCCAGCCCGTCCTCACCTGCACTGCACAGCCCTCACCTCTGCCACCCAGGCCTCGTCTACACTGCCCAGCCCTCACCTCCCCCGTCCAGCCCTCACCTCCATCATGCAGCCACTGCCTCTGCTGTCCAGTCCTCACCTATGCCACATCGTCCGCACCTACGCTGTACAGCCCTCCCCTGTGCCATCCAGCCGGCACCTTCAATGTAACACAACAAGAGCTGGAAGAGAAGAGGCCCTGGTCCCTGGGCATGGAGGCACAGAGCCACCTAGGACTGCAGAGAACTCTCAACGGCCAACCGTGGAGCTGGGTGTTGACATCCAATGGAACTTGCTAAACTAGATGAGCAGAAGAGCACTCCAGGCCACCCAAACTGCGCGGAGAATCCATGCACAAGGAAGTGCTAAGCAGAGCCCTCGTGGGCTGTGGGGAGTGGGTGGAGGCACTGCCAACAGGGCAGGTGGGATTGAGGGAAGGTCCCTGGGCCGCCATACTGGGGCTGGAGGCGTGATCTAGGCGCAGAGAGTCATGGTTGGTTATGGAGAGTGGCACAAACGTGGTGCCAGCGTCCAGCACTGACAGTCAGGTGGCGTGGCAGTCAATGCATGGCCCAGACGGGAGACTGAGGCTCGAACTAAGTCAGTAATGAGAAGGATAAGCTGAATATGATTCAGAACACTTTCACAATTTAGGCAAAATTTTTTTTAAAAGTTTCCAGTTCACTTTGAGGTTTCCACCTGGAATAAGTGGATGGTGATGTCATTCACTGAGATGGAGGCAAAAGTTTCGGTGGAAAGATGATACCTAGGCCAGGCGTGGTGGCTCACACCTGTGATCCTAGCACTCTGGGAGGCCGAGGCAGGCAGATCACCTGAGGTCAGGAGTTCCAGACCAGCCTGGCCAACACAGTGAAACCCCAACTCTACTAAAAATACAAAAAATAGCCGGGCATGGTGGCGTGCATAGTCCCAGCTACTTGGGAGGCTGAGGCAGGAGAACTGCTTGAACCCAGGAGAGAGAGGTTGCAGTGAGCCGAGATCGCACCACTGCACTACCGCCTGTGCGACAGAGTGAGACTCAGTCTCAAAAAAAAAAAAAAAAAGAAAAGATACCTAGTTCTGAATATGATACAATTGCTACTGTTAGTAATTCAAGCACATAATGATCTTCCACTACTAGCTTGGAGAGAGGCATTGCTTTCTAGGTGACAAAGCATTGTCCCCTCCCAGGCCAAGAGAAATGCTCTTGGGTACAGCAATAGCCCTGCTGAGAAGGGGCTGGTCTGAAGGAGTTTCATGGGAACCTGGTTTTCTTCTTTCACTTTTACCTATGGGTCTTTTTCCACCATAAGTTCCACTCATCCCTGTGGCCTAGTCCACCCATCCTCTTTTCCATGGTGCTGCAGAGATGCTCCAGGCAGAGGCCTGCTCTGGCTGAGACCCGGGCCAGCTGCCCCTCCTGGCTGCTCTCCATCCTGAGATATGCCTGCTCCTTTGCCCCCCTGGGAGACACTCGTACCCCCAGCTCTGATCCCAGAGCCTGGCCTGCTCCTCCTTCCACACATACGAGCCTGAGACCCTGCTCACATGGGAGGCGTTTCTCAGTCACCTCCGCCCAGTGTTACAGCGAGAACCATGTGGTCAGAGTTGCATCTTCCTGAGTTGAATCTGGAAAATGCACATGACCTACTTGTTTAATGATGTAAAAACATGTGCTTGGATCTGATCTCCGTCACTGAACCTTAAACGCAGTCTTCCCCTTCTGTCTCCTGCGGCTCATGAGTGCCTTATACTTACGTGATCTGATGCAGGTTATCAAACGCTCATGTTCTACGTACTACTGAGCTCTAGGCCAAAATAGGAATATTAAGAGAACCAAGCATTTGCTTGTGCTCATGTTTTGAACCATCCAGCCCCTCACCAGTGCTTTCTTCCATTTAGCTGACGTGACAATGGCAGGAAACCAGCACTCTGCAGCCCACACCTCCCACCAGGATGCGACCCTGTTGGCGTCCCCGTCCGCCCTCAAATGCTCAGACTCATATAATGAATACATGCTACTTAAAAAAAAGAATGGCTTCTTTAAAAACCGCAAAGGCAGCCGGATTGCAGACAGCCTCTGAAGAGCTGCTTTCCTTGACCCCCCAAGGCTATAAAATAAATGCAATTTGAATAGGAAGTCTGTTCAAATCCACCAGCTCCTCTGGGAATAATGAAGATAAAACCCAAGCCTTGATCCCTGTGTTTGCAAAATGACTCAAAAAAAAAAAAAAAAAAAAAAAAAGAATTGACATCATTTAAAGGGCTCTGAGGCTTAAGGGGCCACACTCTAAAGTATACCCACTCCCTGAGGACGCAGAGCAAATGCAGGAAATCATGCCCTTCCAGGTGCAAAACAAATCAGATCTTGTCCCTCTGACAGGCATCCAAACACAAATCATCAGTTCCCGACAGAAACAAATCCTGCCCTGCCAAGCCAACAGAAAAACACTGGAGACAGAAATGAGCTCAGAGAAGGGCTGAGGGACAATGACAAGGTGGGGACCCTGGACCCTTGGGCTCCTAGCCTTCCCCACAGCTTGCAGAAGAGGGCTCAGCCCCTCCCTCTATTACAGAAGAGACAAAATAAAGGGACTGCTTCCATCAAATCCCCGATCATCTCACTCTGTCTGTCTGAAGAAGCTGTCAGGCCTGGCTGGGTGCTGCCTGTCTCAGGCTCTTACTGCAGAGCTCCTTTCCAGAGGGCCAGAGGCCGTCCTGCGTCTCCTTTAATGCCTGAGGGGGACGCAGAGGCCACTTAGTCTAGGATCAGGACTGCAACACCTACTTTCTCACTGTCTCATCTGCCTGGTAAACCTTTGTCTCTCTCTGAACATTCTGCATTTCAGATTGTCTTGGAGACACCATGAAGTGAGGTTTTGGTTTCAGCCAATTTGAAAATCTCTTCTTTAAATGGGCGAGTAAAGCCAAATATTCACAGGCATTGATACAGCTGTTTTTTTTTTTTTTTTGTAAATTATGCTGACAATACGGTTATTCTGAGGATTAAATATTTCACGTGTTGAACACAATGCCTGGCACATAGTAAGTTCTATTTTAAATGTATATTGAATAAACATAAATAGGATGTTAATGTGATTAAGACAAACAGAGAAAAGGATTTAAAGAGAGAAGAGGCCAGGAGACACAGGAGAAGACAATGCTAACAGGTTGTCTTAACAACACATGGAAAGCTCCACTGCACAGCCCCCAGACGCCTCACTCCACGAGCGAAATCCCTGCACGGCAGGCCGAGACCATGGGTGCAGCAGTCTGCCTGACGTGACAGCCATGTCATCACATATCTAGAAGGTAAGGGTACCTCTGGTTCTGGAACACACAATGTAGGCACATTTCGCTGGGGGCTCCATGTACGTTTCTAAATACATATCAGTGCAGGGACCTGGCTACCCTCTGATAAAGAAGGAAGTGAGGCCTGACAGAAACTGACCTTCCAGTAACCCGGAAGAGACTGCTCTGATGGAGACAGGGGCTGGCTGCTCCGTGAATACACCCAAATCTCCTAGGGCAGGAGGGGCAAAGTCACCGTTCTAGGACACGCCTGTGACCACACCAGGCCTCCAACAACGGAGCTAAGGAACGATGTCCTGGGGCTCTGGCCACACAGAACAGACCCAGTCTGAGCTAGAGACACCCCCCAGGCCCACCAGGCATCAGCATGGGTTCCATGAGTGATGCTCTTCGTCTTGACAGGGTCCCTGTGCCAAGAAGGCAACAGGCTCCGAGGGGAAAACTTGAGCAAGAGAGTCCCCTGAATGGGTGCCATCTGTCTAAATTCCAAGTATGCCTGCCTGATCTACCAGGGCACTGAAGAGCTTAATAGAGTAGAAAAAAACAATCTGTGAGCTTTATCCAAAGCACAAAACAGCCACTCAGGCGTGGGAGAGCTCCTTTCTCCCCATGTACGCCACACGCACTCACTCTACGTGGACCACAACATCCAATTCACAGGCATGGAGGGGAAACAGCAAAGCAAACAGAGACTTCACTTTGGAGTTGTTTTTTAGAAAGCTGCAGTTTGTGACTTTCTCTTGCTTTTTAAAACAGAATATTTCCCAAACTTGGGCATCAATGCTTGGTCTTTTTAGGTGGGGGATAGAAGACTGGGCCATCTTCACAGACCCTCAGACCCCGGCTCTCGGCGGCCCCATTTGCCAGCCAGACTTCCTGCTTGGGGGACGGCTGCTCCCCTGGCTCGGTGCAGTTTTGCAGCTGCTGGTCTTGCTTAGTGAGGCACAGTTCTATCTGACCAATTGTCTGTACTTCCTCATCCTAAAAGTAAACAATGAAAGACGCTTTAGAATTCAGATCTTGGATTATCATCAAGGTCTTATGATCATGAACTTGTAGAACTTGAAGATAACAAAAGCAGAGGCTCCACACCACAGGTTCAGGTTCCAAGAATGGACCCCTTCATTGAGCAGAAGGCTGATGTGCACTAAATTGGAATGGGTGGCCCCAGGTTGACAAGCTTGTGGGCAGTGGAGCTGGGCTTGGGGGTTGGATCTCCTGGTCACCACCAGAGGCCAGCCTGGTGCCCTGGTGAAAAGCCTCTGCTTTTAACTTAGAGAAAATTAACAAAGTTACACACAGATACAACAGCACTCAACATACCTATCAAGATATTAGGAGAAGAAATGGCTTTTGTAGGCCAAAAGGGCAACAGTACCCTATTGCTAAAAGAACAGGTATATTCTTGTTAAAGATCAGCAAGAAGACAAACCCTGTCCTAGCATGCTGTCAAGGAACCATGCTCGCTCACACACAGCACGTGCTCACACAGACACACATGCATGCTTACATACACAGATGTGCAGGCCTGTGCACACATGCAGAACATGCCCACATGTGCACACATACACACACAGCACATGAACAGGTTCATATGCACATGCACACAGAGGCACAGGCCCATGCACACACACAGCACATGCCCACATACATGTACACACATGCACACACAGGACATGCCCACATGCATGTACACACATGCACACACAACACATACCCACATGCATGTACACACATGCACACACAACACATGCCCACATACATGCACACACAGCAATGCACACATGCATGTACATACATGCACACACCACACATGCCCACATACATGTACACACATGCACACACAGCAATGCCCACATGCATGTACACACATGCACACACAGGACATGCCCACATGCATGTACACACATGCACACACAGGACATGCCCACATGCATGTACACACATGCACACACAACACATACCCACATACATGTACACACATGCACACACAGGACAGGCCCACATACATGTACACACATGCACACACAGGACATGCCCACATACATGTACACACATGCACACACAGGACATGCCCACATGCATGTACACACATGCACACACAACACATGCCCACATGCATGTACACACATGCACACACAGCAATGCACACATACATGTACATACATGCACACACCACACATGCCCACATACATGTACACACATGCACACACAGCACATGCCCACATGCATGTACATACAATGCACACACAGCACATGCACACATGCATGTATACTCATGCACACACAGCACATGCACACATGCATGTACACACTCATGCACACACACCACATGCCCACATATACAGACACAAAAGCACAAATGCAAGTCTGCCCCTGGGAACTGCATGGTGAAGACAAGGCCATCAGGAAAGTAGAGCCTGTCTTCTTGAGAAAAAAATGAAGACAAAACATAGCTGTCCAACCTGGCTTGGTGGAAGGCACTGGATTTTGGGTATCACTCCATATACTCTGGCGAGGGCATCTTTAAAATCTGCAACCTGATTTTAAATACAAGTGTATTAGAAATTAAACTTCAACAGAAAAGATCTGACAGTTCTGGACTATCCCGAGCACAATAGTGGCAGGGTCCTGCTCTCCCCTGGCTGGCAGGGACGGGACCCAGCACAGGTGTGAGAATGATGCCCCCACCTCCACCAGCAAAGCAGAGGATGCTGTCAACCTGGGCTTCATCCCCAGACCACAAGCTGCTCGCTGAGGCTCTGTTTTTCTCTCTGCTCCTGTTTCTCTGGAGAGCGGAGCTCTCCTCCTCCCGGTGTCTTTCTGGGCCCCGAGCTGTCTCACCTGAAACGCCACCTGCTACAGTCACCCTCATCCACCAACAACTACTCTGCCTTTCGCGGCCCATACAGCTTTCTCAGCCCTGTCCACTCTGAAGTCTCTCTCTCCCCCGACCCCCTCCCCACGGTGGACACATTCTCCTTCACAGAAGAAAGGCCCTGGGACCCCTCAGCTACCGGTCCCGAAACTGCAAACCTAGATCCCCGTGTGCTCCAACCTCCTCTTGGACGAGGGGCCTCCTCCTCGCACTACTGAGGGAGTCCTCCCCCACTGCTTCTGCCTCATGCCTTCTGAGTCAAACCTCCTAGGAGGACACCTGCATCCTCTCAGCCTCGTGCTCTGGCTTTGGGGGGCACCGAGCTGGGGTCACCAGCTCCAGCAGATGCCTTTTACCCCTTGCCTCAGACACTGTCCACTCCTTCCACGAAGCTCTCCTGTGGGCTGCTCCGCTGACCGCCTGGCTGCCAGCTGCCATTCCTGCCCCATCTCCTTGGCCTCCTTCTTCTCCTTCCCTTACGGCGAGTTTTCACTGCCTTCCATTGGAAGCCGTCTTTTCCACTCCACGGCTTCCCTCCCATCCAGAACTCTCTTCCTGGACTCTGCAGAGCTCCAATTTGAACAGTGCAGACAGCTCCAATTCGAACTGTCCACGCAGGGTCTGATCATCCTCCCCTCTTGCCAAGCTTCTGACACCAGCAAATGTCACTCCTATAGAGGCCCGAGGCAGGACCTCTGCCTCTCCCATCCCCCTGTCCCAAACGGCCAAGTCCAAGCTCCCCACACTATCCCTTCCTCTCCAGCTGCATAGCCATAGGCCCAGATTCCCCCACCATGTGGCCTACTCGGAGGGTCTCTGTCCCTAGTCTCTCCCCAGCACCACAGGGACAGCAACAAGCAAACACCCCGGCCTACTCAGAGCTCAGCGCTGCTGGAGGATGAGGTCCTCATGTCTATGGCTCTCACCCGGCCCCTTCCCAACCCTCCTGCTCTGCCCCTGAGCCCCCTCAAGAGGCAACTGGTCCCGTATCTCCCAGCCCCCAGCCCCCAGCTCTGCTCCACTGAACCACTCCCCTCAGGGCCTGGACAGGCTGCAGGCCTCCATCTCAGCAACGTATTTCCCAGGAAATGTCTGGGTTGGCAGCTCTCCTGGGTGCTCCCGCAGCCCTGATTTTCCCATAAAACAGAAGGGTGGATAAGTGGCTGGATGCTGGATGCAAAGGCAAAACATCTCTCCTGATGATAAATCAAACTCCTTTCAAAGGACAGGACTCTGAGTATCCACCGTGCTGTTTCTGATGCCCAACCAAGCACCGTTAGCACCTGGAAGCAGCTCAGCAAATGTGTGGTCGCTGTGGCTTTTACCACCCCTGGAGTCAGTTCCCTGAACACCAAGTTCTGGGCAAACATGGCAGGCACATTCCCCTCATCTGTTCGCACGAGTCCAGGTGAGGACGGTGAGGGCCCTGCAAGCGATCATCTTACGGCTTCCTGGGGTTGGGGTTGTGGGGGAGTCTGGAAAGGGCTGGTAGACTCCTTCCTCAAGTCCACTGCTCCCCACACCCTGGAAAAATGGCTGCACAGGTAAGCAGACACCACTGAGAGCAAAGACACTGTTGCCAATTTATTTCACAAACTGTCAAGATACCAAAATAATTGTTCAACATCCAGCCATCACCCCAGAACTACTAAAATCAGTGACTTTCAACCTTTTTCTAAATCCACAACCTGCGATAAATACGAAAACTATCTCAAAGAATCTGATATCTTTCTCTAAGGCAAGAGTCTGCAAACATTCTCCGTAAAGGTCCACGTTGTAAATATCCCGGGATTTGTGGGTGACACATTGGTCTCTACTGCAACTACACCATGGGAGCACAAGCATCCCCAGGTAATAAAGGAATACAATTTTGTTTACAAAAACAGGCAACCAAGAGTTGAAAACAACTACTTTTTCTTTTTTTTTTTAAGAGACGTGATCTGGCTGTCGCCCAGACTGGAGTGCAGTGGGGCGACCATGGCTCACTGCAGCCTCAAAGTCCTGGGCTCAGGCAATCCTCTGACCTTAGCCTCCTGAATAGCTGAGACCACAGACACATACTATCAGGCTCAGCTACTTTCAATTCTTTCTAGAGGTCTCACTCTGTTGTCCAGGCTGGTCTCGAAATTCTAGCCGCAAGCAATCCTCCAGCCTTAGCCTCCTAAGGTCCTGGGATTTACAGGCGTGAGTCACCACACCTGGCCAAAAGCAACATTTGTATATGCTTACCAGCTAATAACATCTTGTCATGCATGTCTATAGTTTCTTTTATCATAAAACAAATCACAATTTTATGAAAACAAACCACAAACAAATATAAGACTATGTTATAAAAGTGAATGTGACTCTTCAAACTGCAGATTCCACCTACTCTGCCGGACCCTGAAGCACACGCTTCTCACAAAAGGAGCCGTGAAATCTGTGCTTCCAAATCACAGGTCTAAGCAGCCTTCAGCTCATACTCAACATGTGCAGGAAAATAAAATGCAAATAAAATCTGTTTAAATGATAACATTTAAGTAGGAAGGGGGTTTGCATTGGGGCACTTTACAGCCCATTGACTCAGAGGCTGAAATGGCCCTGCTGGAGGTCCCGGGAGATACACACGAGAAAAGAAGCAAAAGCAAGACTTACTTGGTAGTAATTGATGGATGGTTTTATCCCCAATTTTAGGAGCACACTAAAATTTAAATTAAAAAAAGTTAGCTGTATAACGAAGGTCCATTTTCCTTTCTTGTTCTTTTCAGATATCATATTTCATGGTAAAAATTAAGACACTCTTAAAGGAAAGTGCTTTTTTTCTATGACTTTATGCAACAAATGTGTCAACATGGACAGCAAATACATGGCTCCCAGTCCCCGCCTTCCCCACCCCTTAGCACACACACTAACTGCTCCAGGCAGGCACCCTTTCCAGTTCCTGACTCCTTCTGAGCATGGGAGCGCTGGGACCACCACCAAGTGCAGCTGGCACACACAGCACCACCCGTTTGCCTCACCTGCTTTAAAAGACAGCAATTGAAATTGGATTCCAGGCTTATCCTGGTAAACTGCATTTGGTCAAATCTTTAAACACAGTCATGCTCCACATTACGACATTCAGGCAGTGAAGGCCTTCGTGTACGAGGGCGGTCCCATATGACCACATTTCTACTGTGCCTTTTCTATGTTGAGATATGTTTAGATATACAAATCCTTACCACTGTGTTACACACAGGTGCCTACAGTACTCAGTACAGTCACATGCTGTACAGGTTTGTAGCCTCGAAGCAACAGGCTATACCACAAAGCATAGGTGTGGCGTGGGCTAGGTAAGTGCACTCCAAGACGTTCACATAATGACAATTTTATACCCCATCACCAAGCAATACATAACCGTATGTTAAGTCCCTACAGCTTTCAATCACCTCCTAAAGCATTGCTACACAGAATCCTACCAAACTACCATACACAGAATTCACTTATTAAATTATAAAGGTACATTGTAAAAATTCTGAATCATTCCAGAAGAATATCCTAGTTCCCCATCAAGCCTTGGTAGAAAATTCTAGATCACGATCACAGAGTGGACACAAAGACTTAGACATCCTCTGTGGGCAATAACTTATTGTCAGACTCTCTTGGCCACAGATTTCCTGGAACAAGGACCGAGATGCCGGGCCAGGGTCCTTTCAGCCCCAGACATTGCCCGAACCTACAGGTCCTCGCCTACCCTAGCTGTTGGTGTTGTATGAATAACAGGTTTCAGACTTTGCAGTTAAAAAAAAAAAATTTAAACTAGCTTATTAATTTTTTAATATTTATCCTAAGTTTCAATGATCCTATTTTTGATATATTGAGTTTAATAAAATATTTTTGAAATTAATTTAACCTGTTTCTTTTTGCTGCTTTTAATGACGCTACTAGAAAATTTAAAATGACATCTGTGGCTCGTGTTACATGTCTATTGGGTAGCATGCTCCTGACTTGCGTGATCAAGGGAATAAGGCAAAGAGAGAAAGATGTGGGGAAATGCAGCACCTAGCCCAGCATCATGCTTTCTGCTGAGTTGAGATGAGCTCGACACTCATCCCAGGTCTTTATCTGTGGGTACTCTAGCATGTGCCATCAGCTCATCTGTGTCTATGGGAACCCTGAGAACTTTGCTTCAAGATGATTTGTGGTTTTTCAGGTTTGCTGCCTTCATATTATGAAGTGAAGAAAAAAAATGTTAGTTTTTTATTCTATTTTATTTTATTTTTTTGACAGAGTCTTGCTCTATGGCCCATGCTGAACTGCAGTGGTACGATCTCGGCTCACTGCAACCTCCGCTTCCTGGTTTCAAGAGATTCTCCTGCCTCAGCCTCCTGAGTAGCTAGGATTACGTGCACCACCATGCCCGGTTAATTTTTGTATTTTTAGTAGAGACGGGGTTTCACCATGTTGGCCAAGCTGGGCGTGAACTCCTGACCTCGTGATCCACCCGCCTTGGCCTCCCAAAGTGTTGGGATTACAGGCGTGAACCACTGTGCCTGGACTGTTTCAGTTTATGATAATTTGAAAAGCCAACCTATAAGAAAAAGATAATTTGTGATGCCAGTTTACAAGGAAAAATGAGGGGGTCTTAAATTTTTACTTCTTAATTTTATCTTTAGATTAAAATGAAGGCACTAAGAATTATAGATTTCCCTTGGAGAAACTAAGAATATAATTTTCCTATAATTGTTCTTTATAGGTTTTAGCAAACATACTCTCAGTAGTGCTTTGCCTTCGCAGGCCCTCAGTGAACATTTACTGAATGAATGAATGAATGAATGAATGAATGAATGGAGGACGCAACTTTCCCATCTACAGCAATGGTAGGGCAGCACTGGGCTCTGCTGAATCCCTACAGGGACTCCAGGACTTAGAGTTTTGCAGGTGTTCTGTGTGTGTGTGTGTGTGTGTGTGTGTATACGTGTATGTGTGTGTGTCTTACTCTGTCTAGTGTTGCTATACAGGAATACCTGAGGCTGGGTAATTTATTAAAAAAAAAAAAAAAGAGGTTTATTTGGCTCAGGGGTCTGCAGGCTGTCTGAGAAGCATGGAACCAGATTCTGCTTCTGGAACCTCAGGAAGCTTCTGCTCATGGCAGAAGGCAAAGGGGAGCTGGTACAAGATCACACGGCCAGAGAGGAAGCCAGGAGGTGGGGGTGGTGCCAGGCTCCCGTTAACAACCCGCTCTCTGGAGAACTGAGTGGGAACTCGCTCACCCCTGCAAGAGGGCATTAACCTATTCATGAGGGATCCTTCTCCACAACTCAAACACCTCCCACCTCCACACTGGTGATCAAATTTCAACATGAGATTTGGTAGGGATAAACCAACCACATCCAAACCATAGCAGGAAAGCTACTGAGTTTCAACAAGTGTAAGTAGGAGCCACTTAATAAACTATTTGTTGGATACAGAGATGAATTATTTAGATAATTGGTTTTAAAATTTTCGGCAGTATCTATTTATCCTTTCTCTGTTTGATTAAATGAACTGGTTTATGGAGTCAGCCTGGAAAACACCAGCACTCTGCAGCAGGGTCAGGACTGTGAGACCTATATTTTGAAACAGAGGGCATCTTTCTTGTCATCTCCAAAGTGGGTCCTACCCTGCCAGTCTTTCAGCAATGTCAGACTTTCTTTTTAATTGCAAGTCTCCTGTGCTCCAGGAGCTACCCAAGACACTCTCTTGGTTAATCCTCATAATGACTTTTTTTTTTTTGAGACAGTTTTGCTCTTTTTCCACAGGCTGGAGTGCAATGGCACGATCTCAGCTCACTGCAACCTCCACCTCCTGGGTTCAAGCCATTCTCCTGCTTCAGCCTCCCAAGTAGCTGGGATTACAGGCATGCACCACCACACCTGGCTAATTTTTGTATTTTTAGTAGAGATGGGGTTTCACCATGTTGGCCAAGCTGGTCTTGAACTCCTGACCTCCGGTCATCCACCCACCTGAGCCTCCCAAAGTGCTGGGATTACATGCATGAGCCACCACACACGGCCCATAATGATTTTTGAACAGCTAATTAGCTACATTTTTTGGGTGAGAAAATGTTTCCTAAAATATTGCTCTTACTGCAAGAAAGCAATGCTTCCTCTATTAAAAACCTAAGATTAAATTACATAGATCAAATTATATACACAAACTATATACAAATCAAAGTGTATAGGTCTGTGTACGTTTCTTAGTGTATGTACTTGGTAGTGCAGATTTTAAGAGCTAGAAGAGACTTCAGGGTTGAGGGCAACCTATCCACTTATTTTACAGCATGGAAAAAAGATCTAGAGGTTAGATACACAAATTGTATAACTAGTTAGTGTCAGAACCAGGATGAAAAGGCACACCTAATGCCACGAGCTCTGGGAGGTGATTTTTAAAAAAGTTTATTCACAGGGCATTCTTTGATGTAATCTTGATCCGCACTAACCGTGCCAAGCCCCTCTTCCATCAGCGCCTGAGCTCTAACCCACCCAAGTCGCAGCTGTTAGACCGCGTTTCATCAGATGACACAGCAGACCATCTGTGTGAGACGATTTTGTGCGTTGAGGAGGCAAAGCACATGTCTAGATAAGCAATGGAGATTTATTCATCTTTTAAGCAGTTTTGATTCAGAAACCTTAAATACAGCTGATTAGCTAAGGCTCCTGGTATTATTCTGATTTGAAGGAGAATTGCTCTAAAACAAGCTGCGTAAATTCCAAAAGCAGCAACACAGAGGCTGTGCAATTGCCTGTCATGTTTTTCACAACGAGTTCACTGGTTTATTATGACCTCTTATGATGAAGGTCAGTGAGAGCAGCTAAGACACTGACACCCTGAAACGTCCCGACGGAGACGTAAGGGCACACCCTGGCTCTCTAGCAACCAGATTCGGACAGTGAGTGGGCTGGGTGTGGCACTCGGGAGGCACTTTGTTTTACAAGTCAACTGGCTCAAGTGGTGACAACATATTCCCCTTCTCAAGAATAGAGGTGAGGGCAGGCAGGGACGATTCAGGCAGGTTTGGGTCATTTCTGGGGCTTAAAGAACCCTGGCCCACATCTCTTTCCTGCCTGCTTGTTCCAGGAGCTCTGCGGCAAAGACCTACAGACTTCCTGAGGTTCCGTCTTTCTAAGGAAACGACCTGTTAATGTACTATCCTTCATCAGGAATCATGGCTGAGAACGGCACATGCCGGTTAGAGTCCTAGTTTTCCCTACAGCCGACTCTGATGATGAGATGGTGCCCAGATGGGCATCCCAATACTCTGCACCCACTCTGTGTGATCGTGATGTAGAATGATCCGGAAAGGCTTGGTAGGCCCAGAACATTCCTCAGGAATGATCCCACTAGCCGAATAGTGCACATGCAGAAGCTGCTGGAGGGCAGTGCGGTCTACACCCACTCCCCTGGATCCAGCCGTCAGGCTTGGGCGACAGCAGAGATCCCCACTGGGAAGTGCAGGTGGGGGAAGGGCGCACCCACCTGTTGAGGTCCAGCTCCCTGTAGAGTTCCAGGCTTCTGCCGAAGTACTTCTTCTGGGAGCTGAGCGCGTCCACCTGGGCGGCACAGGTCCCATGCTTTTCCCACTCATGCTTCCTGTGAGGATTAGAAAAAACCTCCACTTAGAAGTAGTGAAACAGGCTGGGTGCAGTGGCTCATGCCTGTAATCCCAGCGCTTTGGGAGGCTGAAGGGGGTGATCACCTGAGATCAGGAGTTTGAGACCAGTCTGACTAACTTGGTGAAACTGTCTCTACTAAAAACACAAAAAATTAGCCGAGTGTGGTGGCAGGTGCCTGAAATCCCAGCTACTCAGGAGGCTGAGGAGAATCGCTTGAACCCAGGAGGCAGAGGTTGCAGTGAGCCGAGATCACACCATTGCACTATAGCCTGGGCAAGAGACAAACTCCGTCTCAAAAAAAAAAGTGAAACTGATTCCCAATTAAAATGCTCAAGCATATTTTCTCTTAGCACAGACTATTCCCATGCAGTAGGCATGTCATTTCTTTTACAAAGTAGGAAGGATAAAATTCCTTATTTGCAACATAGGCAATTATTTCAATCCCCCACGATTAAATCATCAGTTTCAGTTCACGTCCACAATTACAGCTTGCTCAATTAACAACAAATCAAAGCTGAGAAAAAAGAACATGCTGCTGCCCCAACCCCCACTGATTCACAAAGCAACGTGTGGTCTCCTGCAGTGAGTGGGTGCTTCGCAGCCAGGGAATTTCGCAGAGTGGCACAAACTGTCATTTCTAAGCAACCAGCCATGGAAAGGCAGGACAGCTAATTACCAGGAAACACCTCAGGCCCATTTTCCATTTCAGCTTCTACAAATTATAGTTTAAGCATCCATTCTATATAGAGGACAATAAGAACAACTGAATAGCCTATAACCAAAGGGCTGCACATGAACAGCAATTTGTATTCCAGAAAAATGTGGTCACTGATAATGATTCCTGATATTTTACTGCAGATTAAAGGTTTACAAAAATCTTTCACATTCTTTATTTGGTTCTCAAAACTCTGCAAGGTGAAAATATCACTGCTAGTTTAGAGACAGGGAATGGAAGCCCAGAAGGGCCAGGGGACTTGCTGAAGGTCACTCAGAGCCTGCCCTTGAAGGCCACGCTCAACTCCAAGGTCAGCGCCCTTCCCACTGCACTGGGCTGCCATCCAATCAACTGCTGATGAGACTGACAGCCACCTTCAGAATGACTGGCGTGTCACTCAGATGTTTATCATCGTTAGCATGAAAAGACAAAATGGGAATCAGATTTCCTCAGCTTTATTAGTGATGAATTCATGACGTTTTAATAAATAACATTCATGCAACCACTTATAAAGCACTTATATGCAGTCTTAAAAATACAATCTAAATGTGCATTAATTCATTGGCAAAATTCATCCAAAATACTAGTTTTAAATAATTCCTATCGATTTAAGTCTCAGAAAGTGATGAAAAGTTGAAAACAGGAACAATAAAAGTGGATGAGTAACTGTCTTCATCTAGAAGACTTTCCAGAGCGAATTACCTGATAACTTCCTATATCCTATGAGGTAGAAAAAGGAGATTATTTTAAGCTAATTGAAATGTAACCTGAATTCCAGGTGACTTAGTTTCTATAAAACAGGGGTAATTCTGCAGGTGAGATGAGGTGTGCTGAGCCCTTCCACATGAATGAAAACAGTTCCCGGCTCAAAATAAACAGTAAATGTCAGCCATCATTATTCCTGGAGTAAGCTTAACTCAACAGATGTTGGAAATAGACTGATATTCACGGAGCTCACGACATTCACTCACACTTCACTTGGACTGGATCTTTTTTTTTAAGAATCAAAACGGTCAGTCACCAATGCGAAGTGACTCAGCGTGTTGCCCTCTGTGCTGAGAGATGCCCTGACTCACCCACCAAGCGCAGATGCAGCCAGGAGCGGATGTCCCTGGCTCACCCACCCACTGTCACCCGGCCCGCTCGGCCACAACAGGCAGCCAGTCCTCGGGGCTGGTTATGCCCAAAGACACATTCCATAGCACTGCTGTGACACCTTCCCCTGCCCAAGGAGCAGAGGTGGAGAAGCCAGAGGCCAACCCCCACGGAGTTAGTCAGGTGACTTGAGTGATAGGCACAGGACTGGGTGACACAGCCCAGACAGGAGCTCCTCCCTAGCTGATATTTTATATTTAGGAGCACTCAAAAATATAAATATTAATTTGTGTATGAGATTTATCTTTTTCATTTAGAACCAGTTTTTTTAAGTGTGTAATTCAACTATCAACCTGAAAAGTTAAAGTAAGTCATCTTGCCTTTATCGGAGCACAAAAATAAATGCATACTTTGCCCATACTGTTTTGATTAAATGCTCAAGACCCAGCTCACTGAAGGCCTTTACATGTTTACTGATTTATTTTAAGCCATTTGGTTAAAATCTGACAGACTCTATCATGGAACATTGTAACAACTGGAAAAATTCTCTTTCACTTAACTCAGTTACCATAAACTCATCATCTGAAGTACACTGTGAAGTGACATAATTTTTTTTCCTATCTTCTTCCATTTCAACTTATCATGGCCATTATTTTGTAGTAATTTTCTAGAACACAGGCTGTGCAGAACAGGTGACTGAGACCTGAAACATTCACCACCCGAATTTTCATTAAGAGCGGTTCTCTGTACTCGGGGTGATTCAACGCACAGATTGAGGGTCCATGAACCCTAAGGCCACTTCACTGCCACACCGATGAACCAGGAAGAGGGACATCACTTCCATTTCATTTTGTTTTCAAAAGCTTTCTTCTAAACTTAACTTTTAATTTTCCTGAAAATTAATCTTCCTACCTAAAATTTGATGGGTTGTAATCTGAATTATAAATTGCAATATTGAAGTGGGATAGAGAAAATAATTACCTTCAGTTAATATAATGTTAATACAAGGAATTCAACGTTATGTTCTTTAAAAAGCCATGATTTTAAAAGCTATCTTGAATTCAACATGGCATTTATGTCCTAGGCTTAGCTTCTGCTGAACTTAAAGGTGCTTCACTATGACTGAGGTCTCAGACTCACATGCTAAGTCTCTCTTTCTCTCCTCCCTAAGTCATAGGCATGAGATCATCATCTTAGAAGACAGCTTTTTTTTTTTTTTGAGATGGAATCTTGCTCTGTCGCCCGGGCTAGAGTATAGTGGCACAATCTCGGCTCACTGCAACCTCCAACCCCTGAATTCAATTGATTCTCCTGCCTCAGCCTCCCAAGTAGCTGGGATTACAAGCGTACGCCACCATGCCCAGCTAATTTTTGTGTTTTTAGTAGAGATGGCATTTTGCCGTGTTGGCCAGGCTGGTCTCGAACTCCTGACCTCAAGTGATCCACCTGCCTTGGCCTTCCAAAGTGCTGGGATTACAGGTGTAAACCACTGTGCCTGGTCTCTTTTTTCTTAATGTATTTCAAGACAGGACCACAATTTCCTTAAGAAATATTCTCTCCTGTCTGATATGGACTAATTCTTAGATATGCAAGCATTTGACTTTGTTGAGCCTCAGAAGAGAAAATTTGTATCTTTCTTTTATTTTTTTTTTTTTTGAGACAGGGTCTCACGCTGTCACCCAGGCTGGTTATCACCCCAGCTGATCACAGCCCATTGCAACCTTGATCTCCTGGGACCACAAACGCACAATACCACATCTTCCTGACTTTTTAAATTTTTGGTAGAGACGGCATTTTGTTCTGTTACCAGGCTGGTCTCAAACTCCTGGGCTCAAGCAATCTACCCGCCTCAGCCTCCCAAAGTGCTAGGATTACAAGCATGAGCCATTGTGACTGGCTGAGAAAAGTTTTAAAGCAAAGTAATAAATACCAAATAAGTTAGAAAACAGGCTTATAAGGTAAATTCCACTTGTTTCATTTGTTTATACACTGGAGAAAGGCACCAAAAATGCCATAACAGAATCATATCTCATAAAAGGTTGTTCAAACTGCTCAGCCCCAGAAGACAGATTCTGTTATCTTGCTTCCCACAGAGTTTCCACTTCAAGCACTTCATCACGCTCCCCACACCTGCTCAGACAGTAATCAAGCAATTCATCACACTCCCCACACCTGCTCAGACAGTAATCAAGCACTTCATCACTCTCCCCACACCTGCTCAGACAGTAATCAAGCAATTCGTCACTCTCCCCACACCTGCTCAGACAGTAATCAAGCACTACATCACACTCCCCACACCTGCTCAGACAGTAATCAAGCACATCACGCTCCCCACACCTGCTCAGACAGTAATCAAGCACTACATCACACTTCCCACACCTGCTCAGACAGTAATCAAGCACTTCATCACACTCCCCACACCTGCTCAGACAGTAATCAAGCACTACATCACACTCCCCACACCTGCTCAGACAGTAATCAAGCAATTCATCACTCTCCCCACACCTGCTCAGACAGTAATCAAGCACTACATCACACTCCCCACACCTGCTCAGACAGTAATCAAGCACTACATCACACTCCCCACACCTGCTCAGACAGTAATCAAGCACTTCATCACGTTCCCCCACACCTGCTCAGACAGTAATCAAGCACTTCCTCACGTTCCCCCACACCTGCTCAGACAGTAATCAAGCACTTCATCACACTCCACACACCTGCTCAGACAGTAATCAAGCACTACATCACACTCCCCACACCTGCTCAGACAGTAATCAAGCACTTCCTCACGCTCCCCACAACTGCTCAGACAGTAATCAAGCACTTCATCATGTTCCCCACACCTGCTCAGACAGTAATCAAGCACTACATCACGCTCCCCACACCCGCTCAGACAGTAATCAAGCACTTCATCACGCTCCCCACACCTGCTCAGACAGTAATCAAGCACTTCGTCACACTCCCCACACCTGCTCAGACAGTAATCAAGCACTTCATCACGCTCCCCACAACTGCTCAGACAGTAATCAAGCACTTCATCACTCTCCCCACACCTGCTCAGACAGTAATCAAGCACTTCATCACACTCCCCACACCTGCTCAGACAGTAATCAAGCACTTCGTCACGCTCCCCACACCTGCTCAGACAGTAATCAAGCACTTCATCACTCTCCCCACACCTGCTCAGACAGTAATCAAGCAATTCATCACTCTCCCCACACCTGCTCAGACAGTAATCAAGCACTTCATCACACTCCCCACACCTGCTCAGACAGTAATCAAGCAATTCGTCACTCTCCCCACACCTGCTCAGACAGTAATCAAGCACTACATCACACTCCCCACACCTGCTCAGACAGTAATCAAGCACTACATCACATTCCCCACACCTGCTCAGACAGTAATCAAGCACTTCGTCACGCTCCCCACACCTGCTCAGACAGTAATCCAGCACTTCGTCACGCTCCCCACACCTGCTCAGACAGTAATCAAGCACTACATCATGCTCCCCACACCTGCTCAGACAGTAATCAAGCACTTCATCACTCTCCCCACACCTGCTCAGACAGTAATCAAGCACTTCCTCATGCTCCCACACCTGCTCAGACAGTAATCAAGCACTTCATCACTCTCCCCACACCTGCTCAGACAGTAATGAAGCACTACATCACACTCCCCACACCTGCTCAGACAGTAATCAAGCACTACATCACACTCCCCACACCTGCTCAGACAGTAATCAAGCACTACATCACACTCCACACACCTGCTCAGACAGTAATCAAGCACTTCATCACTCTCCCCACACCTGCTCAGACAGTAATCAAGCACTACATCACACTCCCCACACCTGCTCAGACAGTAATCAAGCACTACATCACACTCCCCACACCTGCTCAGACAGTAATCAAGCACTTCATCACACTCCCCACACCTGCTCAGACAGTAATCAAGCACTACATCACACTCCCCACACCTGCTCAGACAGTAATCAAGCACTTCATCACTCTCCCCACACCTGCTCAGACAGTAATCAAGCAATTCATCACTCTCCCCACACCTGCTCAGACAGTAATCAAGCACTTCATCACGTTCCCCACACCTGCTCAGACAGTAATCAAGCACTTCGTCACACTCCCCACACCTGCTCAGACAGTAATCAAGCACTACATCACGCTCCCCACACCTGCTCAGACAGTAATCAAGCAATTCATCACTCTCCCCACACCTGCTCAGACAGTAATCAAGCACTACATCACATTCCCCACACCTGCTCAGACAGTAATCAAGCACTACATCACACTCCCCACACCTGCTCAGACAGTAATCAAGCACTACATCACGCTCCCCACACCTGCTCAGACAGTAATCAAGCACTACATCACACTCCCCACACCTGCTCAGACAGTAATCAAGCAATTCATCACTCTCCCCACACCTGCTCAGACAGTAATCAAGCAATTCATCACTCTCCCCACACCTGCTCAGACAGTAATCAAGCAATTCATCACTCTCCCCACACCTGCTCAGACAGTAATCAAGCACTACATCACACTCCCTACACCTGCTCAGACAGTAATCAAGCACTACATCACACTCCCCACACCTGCTCAGACAGTAATCAAGCACTTCGTCACGCTCCCCACACCTGCTCAGACAGTAATCAAGCAGTTCATCACACTCCCCACACCTGCTCAGACAGTAATCAAGCACTACATCACACTCCCCACACCTGCTCAGACAGTAATCAAGCAGTTCATCACACTCCCCACACCTGCTCAGACAGTAATCAAGCACTACATCACACTCCCCACACCTGCTCAGACAGTAATCAAGCACTACATCACACTCCCCACACCTGCTCAGACAGTAATCAAGCACTTCATCACGCTCCCCACACCTGCTCAGACAGTAATCAAGCACTTCGTCACGCTCCTCACACCTGCTCAGACCGTAATCAAGACAGCAATCAGAGGCTGGGACTTACCAGAAGCGGCTGCGATTGGGAAATGAGTGAATTACGTCAGGCCAGTATGCCTTCATTTCTGGCAAAAGATCCTATGCATTAAAAAATAAAATAAAATAAGTCTACGCAGGATCTTAATAATAAACTCAAAACCTAGAAGGTAAATTTGATAAACTGACACCAAAGAATTGAGCTCTGCTAATTAACAATACTTTGGTGAATAAAATAATCCTATACTTATTTTGTAGGAAGTGTTTGTTAAGATATATCTACAAGTGCAATTTGAGTAATCACAAAACTGCACATGAAAATACAAGCTCTTATAGGTGAAGGGATAAAGTGTACACCCAAACAATTGAATATTTTCAGCAACAAAAAGCAATGAGCTGTCAAGCCATGAAAAGACACTGGAGGAACTACAAACATATATTGCTAAGTGAAAGAAGCCAATCTGCAGAGGCTACATACTGTATGATTCCAATGATGTGACAATTTGGAAAAGGTAGTCTTAAGAGACAGGAATGAGATTCACAGTTGCTGGGGGTTCAAGGGGAGGAAGAAGGGGAGGTATGGCTCTGGGGGTTTAGGGCCAGGAGCTGCTCCAGACCACACTGGGTGGGACTTGCTCTCCTGCATTTGTCCAAAGCCACACAACTGCACAACACAGGAGTAAACCCTAATGTTAATGCTAAACTTTATTTAATAATAAAGTATCAGTATCAGTTCATTAATTGTAACAAATGTAACACACTATAGAAGATGTTAACGATTGGGAGATTTGAGGCGGAAGCGAGTGAACTGTCTGTAATCTCCATCCAATTTTTCTGTAAACCTAAAACTGTTCTAAAAACAACATTGGCGGGGCACGGTGGCTCACGCCTGTAATCCCAGCACTTTTGGAGGCTGACGCGGGCGGATCACGAGGTCAGGAGATCGAGACCATCCTGGCCAACCTGGTGAAACCCTGTCTCTACTAAAAATGCAAAAATTAGCTGGGCGTGGTGCCACATGCCTGTAATCCCAGCTACTCGGGAGGCTGAGGCAGGAGAATCACTGGAACCAGGGAGTCGGAGGTTGCAGTGAGCCAAGATTGTGCCACTGCACTCCAGCCTGGTGACAGAGTGAGACTCCATCTTAAAAAAAACAACAAAAAGAAAACCATCAATTAAAACAAACAAACAAACAAAGGACAAGCTCTCCGTTTCCCAGAGAAGAGCTTGTGTGAGCTGGGCAGCCTGGGCACCGGTCACGCTAAATCCAACAGAACTGGAGTTTCCTTTTCAATTTCTACACACCCTCTACACCAAAAAAACCCAAAAAGGTCAGTAAAAAGGTGCTTAACAAACTTCGGATAACTTCACTTTCCTTCCCTTTCTCCTGTTTTCCAGCACCCTATATGAGGGTCCTTTTCTCACCTCATTTGTAACTCAGCCCCACCCCACAGCCCCTGCCTGTGTGGGCACAGCTCTGTCCCCCTCCTCTTCCCCTCCAGCCCCCCACCCCACCTCTCCTGCCCCACCATGCTGGCTTCAGCCCCATCAGCTCTCCGAGATGACCTAGGGCATGATATGATTGAGTGTGCAAACTGGGCTACTTCCGTTTGGGACAATGCAAAGTTGTTCCTACTGCTACACAACAAGGAAGCCAGGACTACTCTGAGGAGCAGCGGCTCACACCACCACAGACCCACGACCCACCCACGCCCCCACCCAAAAAGCATTTCAGCTTTCCTGTCCTGGATGTCCTGGGGATATGCAGTCCCATGGTGCCTCTTCTCAAATCTCTCCACTCCTGGGTTTCCGCCTTTCCCAGCAGGCACACATGCCCCTTTTCCCCTGGCTGTTAACACGGGGCTCCACCAGCACTGTCCCCTCCGCCCACCAGGCCCACACCTGTCAGCGCTGTCCCCTTAGCCCACCCACATCCGTCAGCCCTGCCCCCTCACCCACCCACGTCCACACCTGTCAGCCCGGCTCCCTCACCCACCTACGTCCACACCTATCAGCCCTGCTCCCTCACCCACCCACGTCCTCACCTGTCAGCCCTGCCCCCTCACCCACCCACGTCCACACCTGTCAGCCCTGCCCCCTCACCCACCCACACCCACACCTGTCAGCCCTGCCCCCTCACCCACCCACATCCACACCTATCAGCCCAGCCCCCTCACCCACCCACGTCCACACCTATCAGCCCAGCCCCCTCACCCATCCACGTCCACACTTATCAGCCCAGCCCCCTCACCCACCCACATCCACACCTATCAGCCCAGCCCCCTCACCCATCCACGTCCACACCTGTCAGCCCTGCCCCCTCATCCACCCACATCCACACCTATCAGCCCAGCCCCCTCACCCACCCACGTCCACACCTATCAGCCCAGCCCCCTCACTCACCCACATCCACACCTGTCGGCCCGGGCCCCTCACCCACCCACATCCACACCTGTCGGCCCGGCCCCCTCACCCACCCACATCCACACCTGTCGGCCCGGCCCCCTCACCCATCCACGTCCACACCTGTCAGCCCTGCCCCCTCACCCACCCACGTCCACACCTGTCAGCCCGGCTCCCTCACCCACCCACGTCCACACCTGTCAGCCCGGCTCCCTCACCCACCCACACCCACACCTGTCAGCCCTGCCCCCTCACCCATCCATGTCCACAGACCCATGTCCATCCCCATACCTGTCATTTTGATTCACCATCCTCATGCTAACTATGCCTAAAGCCACCTTTCCTCTGACCCTGAAGATCCTCTATGACACCACCGGGAGGTCTCAAGGGCACTTCAAACTCAACGTATTCTGAAGTGGCCTCTTCATCACGCCTCCCCAGAGCCCATTCCCTCAGTGAGTCCTGGAGGAGAGGAGGAGAGTCTGTGGGAGGAGCTAGAGACAGCACCAGGCTCTGGGGTGTCCCTTCTAAGACTCATGGCAGTCCCCAGCCTCTTGGCTCAACCCACTGAAGGTCTTTATGGGGAGGAAAAAGAAAACAATTCTATATGGATTAGAACTTGTGGGCTGGGTGTGGTGGCTCACGCCTGTAATCTCAGCACTTTGGGAGGCTGAGGCAGGTGGATCACCTGAGGTCGGGAGTTCGAGACCAGTCTGACTAACTTGGGGAAACCCCGTGTCTACTAAAAATACAAAATTAGCCAGGCATGGTGGCGCATGCCTGTAATCCCAGCTACTCAGGAGGCTGAGGCAGGAGAATTGCTTGAACTCGGGAGGTGGAGGTTGCAGTGAGCCAAGATTGTACCATTGCACTCCAGCCTGGGCAACAAGAGCAAAACTCTGTCTCAAAAAAAAAAAAAAAAAAAGAAAAAGAAAGAAAAGAAAAAAAGAACTTGTGATGGATTTGCAACTAATGACCTTGGGAAATGTACCATTCCTAGGAAGGACGCACGACTCCTGCAAACCTTCAATTCTACTGCACATTTTAAAGAAGGCCCCAGTTACCACCCCCTCCCTGGGGTCCAGGACCAGTTACCCTGGTATATACTGGTTACACACAAGAACTGTTGGCACCCCTAAGGAAAGATGAGGGCGTGTGTGTGAGTGAAGACTCCGTATGACATATAAGGTATGGGTATCTCAAAGGAACACCTCTGCTAGTATCTCTAATAAATTCCCGCCCTGTGAGTTTTCTTTAATCAAGCTCTTGTACTGGAAAGGCCCAGCATGTCCACGCTGCTCAGAAACCCATCCACCAGATAGGACAGCCCCAGGCCTGTGCTCTCTGAGCCTCAGCTGTCTGGAGATGCCTGGCAATATAGCACACCGACCAGATTCCCATGGTGCTCATCTGACCCAGGAGTCCTGGGGCCTGGGACGAGGCGGGGCTGGCGGGCGAGCATCAGGATCCGCACAGGGCTGGCATGGGGGAGCGTCAGGGCTTGCTCCTGTCGGAACCCCTCGCTCAGGCCCCTCAGGCAGTGGCTTGGGCACAGGGCAGGGGAGGGGAGGAGAGGGAAAAGGTCAGTTGGTGTAATTTGTGGGATTGAGATAACAATACTTACTAAAACAGCAGCAAGGGCTCAATCCTGGTGAATACATTCATGACCCCTTAATTTTAAAGATGACTTTGAAGGTACACTTGTGAAGAAAAGAGTTAATCTAGGTCAACACTCTGCAGTAGAAATATAATTAAAAGTCAATACCTTAATCTCTTCTAAATTGAAGGGCCAAGATCTATTACATCCTTCACTTTTATCGGGCCTGAAAATTCAAATTTAAAAAAGAAAATAAGAAGTATTAGTCTTGGTTGGGGTGGCTTCTACATGAACTTAGAAAACACTTTCATTAAAGTCTGCAAAGAATAAAAAATGAAATTCTAATTGGGAATTCCTTATCCCATGCAGGATGCTTAAGAAAGAAGACGCAGGTAAGAGTAGTCAGAGTTCAAATTTCTTTAGAAGAGAAAAGAAATTGTGTTAAAGCGTCCAGGAGTAATGCAGACAGGCCGCTGCTTAGTAAAGGAAGCGCAATGGATGGCCTAGTAGTACCGAGGAGCGGGGACTCTGGGGTCACCCCCGGCTGGGTTGACAGCAACCTCTGCTGCTCCCTAGCACCGGGACCTAAGTAAGCTGACCCCCGGCCGATCTCTGTGCCACAGATCCAGCATGAGAACAGCGAGAGTCTGTTCCTTTCAATGGTGAGGAGGACTCCAGGAGATGACAGATAAAACATGTCAGAAAGTACCTGGCATATGGCAGAAGATCAGCTAGTAGCATTTTCATTTCATTTTCAGTAGCAAACGCACTTACACTGTCTAGAACTTTAACTCCATCCTCACACATCTAATTCTGGACTTATCAACTCTGACTCTTGAGTGCTGCTTACTCCGCAAGGTCACCAACTTCCTAAGACCCCGACCCCTCAGAGCCCCAAAGAGGCCAGGGAGGAGAGTGTCTTCAGCGTCAACAGCTGGACCAGCATGTGAAACCCGCCTGATTCCATCCACTGGACTGGACAGCATTGCAAAGCTTCATTCCAGCCTCAGAAACGAAACGGCCATGATGAGCAGAGGCACAATCAGAGCATTTGGTAACAGCAGGGGAGAGGACACCATGCAAGGTCTAGGAAAGCCAGGAGCTCCAGAGACAGGAGGTCAAGGTTATCTGACCAGACAGAGAAGAAAGTGAAACCCGAAGCCAAGTACCTACATCCCAGCTTAACTTGTTTTCCACCAATCCCTTGTCCTAAGGAGCCAGGAGGCACCAATTAAGCTAAAAGGGCCCTTTTCAATCCCGGCATCGAGGCAGCGGGACAAAACCGGTCCTTCAGATGGGGCGATTGATGTGCACAGTTCAACGTCACAAGTATGTCCATGTTAAATAGAAAAGGATTAACTAAACAAAAGGCAGACAAAACCAGAATAATAAATGAGTGTCTCTGAAATGTGTACAAGAGAGATACGCACATTTATGTATTTTCATGTAGTTATTTATAATAAACCCCAAGAAAAGAACAAAATGAGAAAATTAAAATGTAGTGACCCTAACATGTACGAGAATCTGTAAACACTATTTTAAAAAGTGTTATTGGCTGGGTGCAGTGGCTCACACCTGTAATCCCAGCACTTTGGGAGGCCAAGGCGAATGGATCACCTGAGGTCAGGAGTTCGAGATCAGCCTGACAAACACGGTGAAATCCTGTCTCTACTAAAAATACAAAAAATAGCCGGGTGTGGTGGGGCATGCCTGTAATTCCAGCTACTTGGGAGGCTGGAGCAGGAGAATCACTTGAACCTGGGAGGTGGAGGTTGTAGTGAGCCAAGATCGTGCCACTGCACTCCAGCCTGGGCAACAGAGTAAGACTGTCTCAGAAAAAAAAAAAAAGTGTTATTGTTCTATGAAGACAGAATTACAGAACGAGAGAATCAGGGTTCTGCTAGAAAGACTAAAGATATTTTAAAATAAGAATCTGGTCTATTGGATAAACTCCTAAAAATAAAAAACAAGAATAAATATTAAGACTACATTCAAGCTAGGGTTCCCAGTCAGCGAGCCTCTTCTGCCTAAGATTTAATTGTGTGAGACACTTGCCATAGTCCATGTATTGTCCAGTAATCCGGAGGGTCTCTACAGTCGTTTTGAATTTTCTAGGAAGAAAATATAACAAGAAAATGATTGGCTCTTTATTTATTAAAATACACTTAGAAACCCTATTAAAATACATTTAGCAACTAGTTGCAACATATGCCAACGAGATACAGGTACTGTGCTAATAACACAAGCTAAAACCAGTGCTAGTTCATAATAAATTGCTTACAACAATACATCCATGAGGAAGCTACACTAGGGCTGGATGTTCTAAGCCAAACCTCAAACAACTGACTTAACAGAAACAGCCATTTTTGTTAAGCCATTCCTCAAATATTTGACTTAACAGAAACAGGTGTTTTTATGGGCCAGGTGCAGTGACTCACGCCTGTAATCCCAGCACTTTGGGAGGCCAAGGTGGGTAGATCACCTGAGGTCAGGAGTTCCAGACCAGCCTGGCCAACCTGTGAAACCCTGTCTCTACTAAAAATACAAAAATTAGCTGAGCGTGGTGGCACCCGCCTGTAGTCCCAGCTACTTGGGAGGCTGAGGCAGCAGAATCGCTTGAACCCGGAAGACGGAGCTTGCAGTGAGCCGAGATCGTGCCACTGCACTCCAGCCTGGCAACAGAGCAAGACTCTATCTCAAAAAAAAAAAAAAAAAAAAAAAAAAAAAAAAAGCCGTTTTTGTTAAGCCAATCTGATGGAAACACTCTCATTTGCCCAGAGATAATTTGCTTAACATATACCCGAAAATACATGTTTAAGGACAAAAGGCTGACAGTACCCTACTAAACTAAAGCTTGTTCAGGTACCAAGTCTAAATAGATTAGTGAAATAATAAGTATCAAAAAATTTGGAGCCAGAAAAATAAAAAGGTAAGAATAGGAGTATATCCTTAATCACCATCATAAAGATAAAGTAATAGAGAAAAAAAAAGTCAGCATTTTTTAAGGACCTTCAAATTGTTTAGCCAAAATGGAGTTTTTCCAAAATAGTCATCCAGAAATATATGTGGGCTATGGGAGCGGATGAAGCACGGGGCATGCCTGGCCCAACTCAGTGGGGGCAGCAAAGGAAAGCGCAAGTCTGAGCCCAGAGGACCCGCCCGGGCACCAGGGTCCATCCCGCCCAGCGCTTTCCCCGAATTTGCCTTTTGTGGGAGGCAGCTTCAGCTCACAGTTGATCTGGAAAGGAGGGGGAGTCTGGGTCAGCTGAGAGGTGTCAGCTACTGAACACCTGAGCAGCAAAACGCCTGGAAACATAGCAATCTCTAGTATTAGAAATGAGCTAGACTGGGCCAGGCGCAATGGCTCAGGCCTATAATCCCAGCACTTTAAAAGGCCGAGGCGGGTGGATCACTTGAGGTCAGGATTTCAAGACCAGCCTGGCTAACATGGTGAAACCCCGTCTCTACTAAAAATACAAAAATTAGCCAGGCGTGGCGGTGGGCTCCTATAGTTCCAGCTCCTCAGGAGGCTGACGCAGGAGAATAGCTTGAACCCGGGAGGTGGCGGTTGCAGTGAGCCAAGATCGCGCCACTGCACTCCAGCCTGGGTGATAGAGCAAGACTCCATCTCAAAAAAAAAAAAAGAAAGAAATGATCAAGGGCATAATCTGAGCCAGATAAGCGAAACTGCATTTTCATTTGTCAACAGAAAAATCAGTTGAGGAAGTAGAACAGAAAGTCCTTACTGCTCAGTGCTAGAGAAAGAGGGTCAGAGGCCAAAACCTGTAACTTCACCTCTGCCACTCAACTCTATCCCTCAGGGAACCTAGTTCAAAGCCAGAAGCTGGGCTCCTTTCCTGGAGGCAATGCGGAGAGCAAAGCCTGCACCACACGGGGCTCTGAGGGCTCTGCACAGCACTCAGTTCCCAGGCCTGCCTGCGTGGAGCTGTGGGAAAGCCCAGGACACTGGGAACCCGACAGGCAAACTGAGCACCTTTGACACAACCATCTCATCAGAGGGGGCACCAGGGACAGCCCTCACTGCCTAGGAGGACACCTGGGCTGAAACAGAACCCCTCACCATGGCTGCCCAGTAGGAAATACACTCCTTAACAAGGACATTTTGCTACAGATTTTTTTTTAAATCTTGTTTCTGAAGCCTCAAGGCAAAGATGTGCCTCCACGCATATTTACATTCAGTGTGCAGGGACACACTCACATTTTGTCATGTAAATGCCTCCCTGAATGCAGAGGAGCCTGGTCTCAGGCCCTGGAGGCAGATCCTTCAGTGTGGGTCAAAGACAGCGCTTAAGTTCCAGCTCCTCCTCCACGGTCCTTCCTTCTTCCTTTCATAGGAACCAAGGACTCCAGCAATCCCTCACTATCTCAGAATGCCAGCTACACTCCCAACAATTGAAAGTTGGTGCCAGGCAGCTTCCGGCTCCTCCTGTCCACTGCCCCTAACCCAAGGCAAGGAAACAGCACCAGGAGCGCAACATTAAGTCTGCAAAACTGAAAACGGGGCAATCTCGTGTATAGAAATGAGCAAGAGCATAATTTGAGCCAGATAAGCAAAATTTCATTTTCATTTGTCATCAGAAAAATCAGTGAGGAAGTAGAAGAGAAAGTCATTACCACTCAGTGCTAGAGGCAAAACATAAAGCCTGTGTGCTCCTTACAGAATGTGGAGCTAGCTCAGCAACACGATCAAACACTTCAGAAGTGTGCGGTGCACACCAGGGTCAGCTTGATACACTGAGCAGGGTACGCCCTGAGGGGCAGATCCAGGCAGCGTCCTGGCTCTGGGTGCTCCAATGAGAAGGGCCTGGATACTGACGCCCTGAAGGGATGTGGGGCATGGAGCAAAACACAGCCAGATGATGAGGGGCCAGCCTGGAGGGCCGCGGGTGCCATGGGTGCCAAGCACAGCAAAGGAGGCAGGGAAGCTCTTGGTTCCTCTTCACTCACAGGACATGTTAATAAAATGTCCAGTAATGTCCAATACATGGAGGGATGTAGGGACCAGCCCTACAGGGACTGTGGGTTTTTCTCCTCATGTGCAGAGATGAGAGATCGTCAAAATAAAGACACAAGACAAAGAGATAGAAGAAAAGACAGCTGGGCCCAGAGGACCACTACCACCAAGACGTGGAGACCAGTAGTGACCCCGAATGTCTGGCTGCATTGTTATTTATTGGATACAAGGCAAAAGGGGCAGGGTAAGGAGTGTGAGTCATCTCCAATGATTGATAAGGTCATCTGAGTCACGTATCCACCAGACAGGGGGTCCTTCCCTGTATGGCAGCCGAGGCGGAGACAGAGAGAGGCCAGCTTACGCCATTATTTCTTCTATGCATTTCAAAGACTTTTAGTACTTTCACTAATTCTGCTACTGCTGTCTAGAAGGCAGAGCTAGGTGTACTGGTGGAACATGAAAGTGAAACAGGAGTGTGACCGCTGAAGCACAGCATCACGGGGAGATGGTTAGGCCTCCAGATGGCTGTGGGCAGGCCTGACTAATATCAGGACTATCCACAAGAGGTGGTGAAGCAGAGTCTGCTCTAACTCCCCTGGGGAAAGGGAGACTCCCTTTCCCAGTCTGCTAAGTAACGGATGCCTTCCCTAGGCACTGAAGCTACCACTAGACCGAGGTCAGCTAAGTAATGGTTGCCTTCCCAGGCACTGGCGTTACCACTAGACCAAGGAGCCCTCCAGTGGCCCTGTCCAGGCGTGACACAGGGCTCACACTTGTCTTCTGGTCAACTGTGCACCTTCAGCTCCTATCTCTGTATGGCCTGGTTTTTCCTAGGTTATAATTGTAGAGCGAGGATTATTATAATATTGGAATAAAGAGCAATGCTACAAACTGATGATTAATAATATTCATATATCATCATATCTATAATCTATTTCTAGTATAACTGTTCTTATTTTATATATTTTCTTTATTATACTGGAACAGCTTATGCCCTCGGTCTCTTGCCTTGGCACCTGGGTGGCTTGCCGCCCACAGAGGGAAGAGACAAACTAAGGCTTGCTGTGGGTTGAACCGTGTCCTCCCAAAAGATATATCCCTGTCCTAACCCCTCCTCCCATCTGTGAACACGACCCTACATGGACACAGGGTCTTTGCAGATGTCATCAAGAAGAGGTGATACCAGATTAGGGTGGGCCCTAAATCCAATTACTGGTGTCCTCATCAGAAGAGACAGAGAGACACAAAGTGGAGAACACACCGTGAAGGAGAAGGCAGAGACTGGGGTGATGGGTCAGCCCAGGAACGCAGAGGACCATGGGTCCTTACTAGAAGCAAGCAGAGAAACAGAACAAACTCTCTCAGAGCCCTCCAGGAGGAACCAACCCTTCTGACCCCTAGGTTAAAACTTCCCCTTCCAGAATCATGAGAATAAATTCCTGAGGCTCTCAGCCACCCAGCTTGTGGCACTTTGTTACAGCAGCCCTGTGAAGCTCACACACAGCCCTTCTGGGGGCAGTCTCTGCAGGAGACACTGCCCACCCACCAGAGCAATGCCCACCTCCTGCACCAGCAGCGTGGGTGCCCTGGACGGGCACGTGCACATAAACCCCTCTTCACAGGGCTCCCCAGGCCCCAGGGCCCGTCAAGGCAGAAACACTCACCTCGCATACTGTCTCAGGCCAGTGCTGAACCATAATTAGTTTTTTCCACTCATGGTTGTCACTGTTAAAACACAAGAAACTTATTTTTCAAGAACTTTTTTTAAAGTTACAGAAAAAATTCATCCACCCATCCATCCCTTCAATCATTCATTCAGCACTGAGTGCCTGTGGGATGAGGAACACTGCCTGCCCTGCTGCTGCACACACTCCTGTGAGGAAGGTGGTAAACCCCTACACTAAGAAGGCACATGTGGTGGCGTCCAATGCTGAGTGGCAGAGAACATGAATAGGATAAGGGGAGGAGGGGAGAGGAGGGGAAGTGGAGGCAGGGCAAGCTAGGAGTGCAGCCAGGGAGGGC
Organism: Pongo abelii; assembly: GCF_028885655.2. Classification (NCBI taxonomy): domain Eukaryota; kingdom Metazoa; phylum Chordata; class Mammalia; order Primates; family Hominidae; genus Pongo; species Pongo abelii. Next base: position 168,956,826 of record NC_071990.2, read on the forward strand.
CTCACTGAAGGGAAGCCACTGAGCCACGAAGCACCTTTCTCCTAAGGATGCTCAAGAGAAACGCAGACCCACGATCCCTCCCCTGCATTCATGAAACCCATAAAAGCCTGAAACCTGGTAGTTTTTTGTAATTCATTTGGCAACAAAACATAACCTGAACTAGCATAACGCTATTTATCGTCACTACCCCAACTCAGTTTTTAGACTTCACTTGCTCCTCTGCAGAATTTGTGTCATTTGATTTTAGGGTGCTACTTCAGATGCCACCAGGACTGTTAACTTGAACACAGTACGTGCACCACATCATGAATGTTATTCAGGACATGGTATGCACGCAGCACTGCATCACATGTGTTACCCAGAACATGGGGCCACACTGGATCACAAACCTGAACACTGTGAAACTCATCTGACTCTAAGACTTCACAGAAGCCACTGTGGAGCTGCAGCTTATTCATGGGAGGAGGCCTCTAGCCAGAACTGCAAGACTTAATGAGACTGAAGTAAAAAGCGCAGCTTGCAAAAAATACACATGGAAAAAGCCAGCAGCAACACAGGAATACAAGTCAAGCGGACACTTCAGGATAAATCAAATTTCAGAAGAGAAGATTCCAAGTAAAAAGATCAAGTTGTCACACATTAGCTTTTGTAAATAATTAAGTCCTGTTGAATTTGTATAGAATTTATAGTTAAGATGGTATGAAAACTTAGTTGTACATTGGAACTAATTATGCAAGCTCTCAGTATAAAAGGAAAAAAGGGTTCAAGCGTGGTGGCTCACACCTATAATCCCAGCACTTTGGGAAGCAGAGGCGGGAGGATTGCTTGAGCTCAGGAGTTCAAGAGCAGCCTGGGCAACATGGTGAAGCCCTGTCTCTACAAAAATTAGCCAGGTGTGGTGGCATGAACCTGTAGTCCCAGCTACTTGGAAGGCGCTGAGGCAAGAGGATAGCTTAAGCCCAGGAGGTGGAAGTTGCAGTGAGCCCAGATCACATCACTGCACTCCAACCTGGGCTACGGAGCCAGACCCTGTCTCAAAAAAACAAACAAACAAACAAAAAGGATGAGCTGCAGGGTGAGAATTAGAGCTGGTAAAGCATTTTTTACCCTTGGGTGCAAAAACCCTATTTTACATAGAAACTGAGGCTGGAAAGCTTAGCAACACCCAGAAGTGAGACTATCAATATGCTTACAACAAAACTACCAAGACTCAGACGTTTCTAACTAACTCTCCATCTAAAACCAGGGAGAGTGGTGTGACTGCAGGAGACCCCCTCCCACACACGTGCCCCCCTCCCCTATTCACGGAGAAAGTAATGGAGAAGCTAAAGAAAGTCAAAGAAGAAAGAAAAATCACCAAGGTCTCAAACCCAGTTAGAACTTGGGAAAATGCCCGCTGACCTATGAAGCCCTGGTGGTCTGAATCAACCATGTTCTCGCAAATCTTGCCTGCTCAAGTTTGTCCGATTATATCAGCTGCATGAATTATGGGCTGGGGTGGGGGATCCACATATGACAGCCTGTTTTATGCCAACGTTTACTTCCAGCCAGACATCATTCCAAGTACATTCTGTACCTTAACTGATTTCTCCTGAAGCCAACTCTATGAGGCAGACTGTTACTATTTCTACTTTACAGACGAGGAAACTGGAGCGCAGAGAGCTCAAAGGTCCCACACCTGGGTGTGAACTAGCAGTTCCCACTCAGCCAGCACGGGCCAGCACGCCACAGACTTCCCCAGTGAGAGGCTCTGAACCTCATGGCCAATAAATAAGGACATAAATGTAGGTCTTTTTCAGAAAATACACTTTCTGGAACACTGAAATATAATGCTACCTTTTAATGTATATGATTAAAAATATATATCTAAGGTGTTTAAAAAGTAAAACCCTGGCTGTGTGCAGTGGCTCATGCCTGTAATCCCAGCACTTTGGGAGGCCGAGGCGGGCGGATCACCTGAGGTCAGAAGTTCGAGACCAGCCTGGCTATTAAAAATACAAAAATTAGTCAGGCGTGGTGGTGTGCGTCTGTAATCCCACCTACTCAGAGGCTGAGGCAGGAGAATCGCTTGAACCTGGGAGATGGAGGTTGCAGTGAGCTGAGGTCACGCCACTGTACTCCAGCCTGAGTGACAGAGCAAGACTCTGTCTAAAAAAATAAAAATAAATAACAAGTAAAACCCACCTTTTCCACACCTGCTATGTAAGTAAGAAATCCTTCTATTAACCCGATCATTACCCAAATAGAAGGAAACATGGTATTCAAATACTGATATCTTCCACAGAATTAAAGTCGGAATTCTTTGCAGCACCGCCTGTTTACCCCTAATTAATCTGGGCGGCTGCCACACACACACACACACACACACACACACACACACACACACAGGGAGGGCGAGCCAAGGGAAGGGATTCAGAACAGGATACTCAAAAAGAGGAAGAACAGTCGTTTCACCACCCGCCGCAGTGAAAGCTAAAATTAAGTGTCCCCTCCAGGACTTCGACCTCTGAGAGAACTTCGAGTGCAGGAACAGTGCTCCACCAAGCCTGCCACCTGCTTTGTCGCGTCCTAGGCTGGGAGCCGTCTGTGGGATCAGTTTCCAGTCCAGCTCCAGGCTGGAGCGTACCCAGGACCTCACCCTACCCCCTACTCCTTCCCAGGGGTCACCCCGGGGAGTGTTCAGGGCTCCCCCCCAACCCACTTCTTCCCAGCAGTCACCCCGGAGCGTTACCAGGGCTCCCCCCAACCCACTCCTTCCCAGGGGTCATCCCGGGCGTGCTCAGGACTCCCCTCATCGCACTCCTTCCCAGAGGTCACTTCTGAGTGTGCTAAGGGCTCCCCCCAACCCACTCCCTCCAGGGGTCACCCCGAGGCGTGCTCAGCTTCCCAACTCCTTCCCAGGGGTCACCCCGGGGCGTGCTCGGCTCCCTCCGCCCTCCCCAGTCGCTGCCCGGGGCTCAGCGACCGCCGACCCCGAGAGCTGCAGCCTTCACCCCATGGAAAGCTCTAGGACCCGGCTCCCACGCTCCCCACTTTACCTCGTAAGGTAACTCACCGCAGGCGCTTGTCTGCACCGCCCAGGCAAAGCAACGCCAGGTAGAGGCAGCCCAGCAGGGCCCCACGCAGGGCTGCAGGGCGCATGGTGCCGACCCGCGGAGAGGACGCTGCCAGCTGCCCCTCCGGCCCCCACTTCCCACCTGCGGCCGGAGGAAGACTTCCGGGAGAAACGCTGTCTCCGAGACCCCGCGCCGCCGCGCTCCCTCCGCTGCAGCAGCGGCCACCGGGTGCGCCCGGAGCCCTGGGACGGCCTAAACCAGTGTCTCGCGGGCCCCGCGCCGGGCTCCGGGAATGGCCGCAGCAGCCCTGACGATCCAGGCCCCTCGGAGCTCCCCTTCAGGGTCGTGCACCAAGCGCGCACTTCCCGGGCTCTGCTTCGCGACCCACAGCGACCCCAGCTCCTCCGCGCTGCAGCCACCGTCCGCCCACAACCACGATCAGTTGCCTTCCTCCCAGCCCAGGGCGCCCGGCGGGCCGGCACCGCAGCAGAGAGCCACGCCCCCAGGACGGCACGCCCCCGCCGGTGGACACGCCCCCCAGAACGGCACGTCCCCGCCCGGCGTTCACGCCCCGCCCCGCGGTTGGCTCGGAGAGGCGGAGGCCGGAGCAGCTCCGCGGGCCTTGCGGCCGTGTCAGGCGGCTGTGTTCCTTCGCCACGCAGGCGCCCCGCGCCTTTTCCTGCAGCTCTGTGCCACTCCCCCACTCCCGGGTCCGAACTAACCTGGACCACCCGTGAGGACCGCCCTCGGGGGGACCGCCCGTGTCTGCGCCATCCCCCGCCAGCAAGTGGGCGTGCGGGCCCCAGGGCCACTCTACGTTCCAGGGACAGCCCCCAGCCCAACCCGCGCACCCCGCAGGCCCGCGGTCCGTCCGCGCACCCCGCAGGCCCGCAGGCCCGCGGTCCGTCCGCGCACGCCGCACCCGCTTTCAAAAACTGCGCCCTGCAAGCTGCCTGGGAGCTCCTGACTGCAGATGGTGCTTGGCCGCCCAGGCTCCCCGCAGCCTCCCGCCACCTCGGCGCTCCACTGCGCAGCCCGAGGGACGGCTCCAGAATTAGGAGGAGACCTACTCGGGCCACTCCCCTGGAAACCTCTCCAGTCTCCCCGTGCTAGGTGCTGGGAGCACCAACATTCCTAGAAGGGCCTGGCCCTCACCCAGCCGTGGGCCTCACCTGCCCCTCCCCGCGGGCCCCAGGAGCCCGGAAGTCATCTCTGTGGGGGCAGCAAAGAGCCGCCTCGGGGCGCGACCTGGGAAGTCATCTTGTGAGGGATCCCCTCCCAGAGGGACGGGCCACCCCCCACGGATAAAGGGGACTTCATGTCAGCCCCACGTTGGCGTAGCCAGGCCCAGTCCCATAGGCCCGGGCTCCTCCCCCCACACCCTGGCCTTCCCAGCCCTTCAAAGGCACGGGTTTCCCCGCAACCCCCGCCCCGCCCACGGGCTGTGCACCCGGCCTTGTCTCTGCAGATGTTTCTCCTCTCTCCCTTCCCTGTCCGCACACCCACAGCTAGTTAAGGCCATTCCTATTTACACGTCGAGTAAACTGCGCCTTCCTCGGGGTCCTCCGCCACTGGTAACTGTCTAAATAGCAGGTGGGCCTGTAGCCCGCTGTCCCACAGGCCTGGACCTTGCCTGCACGCATTACCATTTTTTGAAACAAAATATTTAAATGATTGATCTGTCTTTCCCTCTAGACTGCAAGGCGAGGCACGTGTCTATTTTGCCCACCTTGAGTCCCCGCCACTGAGCACAGTGGATGGGGGACAGTCGGTGCTCAATAAAATGCCACCTGTGGAACAAATGGGGAACGGCTGACACCTCCTTAGCTCCTCCAGGACCTCCTACAGGTCATGGTGTTATTCTCGTTCTCCTTTTCCCTAACGACTTATTTGTTTCTTTCCGGCTCCTTTCATTCCTTCCTCTCAAGAATATAGGCACACGCCACAGTTCTTTTTCTCTTTTCTTTTAAGCTAAAAAAATAATGTTCTTAAAAGTACTTCCCAGAATCCTCATTTTCCTTTCAATCACAGTCCGGTCTGTTTAAACATCCCCTTGTCAAGGAGGGCTGTTGTGACCACTGCCAAATATAAAGCAAATCTGGATTCGGGGAGGAGTGGCGTTATGAGGACCATTATTGCAGGGGCCTGGGGGTCTTTTGTCTCTACTAAAAATACAAAAATTAGCTGGGCGGGGGTGGCACGCGACTGTAATCCCGTAGCAGGAGGAGCCGCAGACAAAACTTCTCAGACACCGAGCTATAGAAGGAAGGGCTTTATTCAGCTGGGAGCATCGGCAAGTTACTGCCTTAAAATCCAAGCTCCCCGAATGCACAATTTCTGTCCCTTCTAAGGGCTCACAACACTAAAGATTTCACATGAAAGGGTCGTGATTGATTTGAGCAAGCAAGGGGTATGTGACGGGCTGCATGCACTGGTGGCCAGAGAGAAACAGAACAGGGCAGGGAGTTTCACAATGTTCTTCTATACAATGTCTGGAATCTATGAATAACATCAGTCTCTAAGTCATGAGTTGATTTTTAACTACTAGGTTTAGGCCAGGCAGGCCCAGGTCCGGTTTTGGGCCTGGTGCGGGGCTGCCTGTCTTTGATTTCACTTCCTTGTTTTTTTTCTTAAAACAGGTACTGAGTATAAAACAATATAAAACAACATGAGAGGTCTCTGTCTTCCCTCAATCCCAGCTACTCCGGAGGGTGAGGCAGGAGAATCGCTTGAACCCGGGAGGCAGAGGTTGCAGTGAGCCGAGATCGCGCCACTGCACTCCAGCCTGGGCGACGGAGTGAGACTCCGTCAACAACAACAACAACAAAAAAACAAAGAATGAAAGAAAGAAGAAAGAAAGAGAGAGAAAGAACGAACTGGGAATGGAGAAGTGGGATGAGAACCTGCCTTCATAGGACATTAGATCAGAGAAGGTTGACCCCGTGGCCAGCCTGTTCTCAGGGGGGACTGACTCAGGCCAAGATGAGGCCAAAGGTCCTCAGCCTTGGGGCAAGAGAGGAGCCTCACCAAGTTTGCTTAACAAGTGTGTTATTCCTATTGATTTGGCTCATCATTGATGAGGCGAAGAATGGGAACTGGAGGATCTGTGTCTGGCTTTGTCCTAGGTAATGGGTAGGGGGTGGAGTGAGGGGAGCATCCGTCACTTTTTTTTTTTTTTTGGAGACAGCACCCAGCCGCATCACTCTTATCACTCTTATCTATGTTATGTGGGGAAGAAGGGGGTCTCTCGCAGCAAGTCATTTTCCACAACTCAGAGAGAGGAGATTTTTATCAGTTAAATTCAGCAGTGTCCTACCCAGCCTGAAGGAGCTACCCAGTCATTTCCTGTTGCACTTCCTTGTTTATTTTCGACACAGCTCTCCCCACCCCTGAGAATTCCTGTCACTTCCTCCTGTACTGCCCACTCCTACTCCCCCACCCCCACGTCGGAAGCTAATGAGGAGCTTCAGGCCCCTCACTGGCATGGGCCCCACCAAGACCCCATATCTCATTCCGTATTCACAATTTTACCTTCTTGTTCTTAAAGAAGGACATCCAAATGGAAAAGCTCTCAACCCCCCAAAACTTGGATGTGAACCTGGAGCATCTGTCATCTGTCTTGTTCACTACTTGTCCACCTACCAGGATCCTAAACAGAACCCTACGTAGGAAAGAGGCGGCGGCTGTAAAGGCTGGCTTTGGCTCCGGAAGCCGCCCAGCTTTACAGAAACAGGGCTCCAGCATCAAGCAGGTGGTCAGGGGCCAGAGTGGGAATTACATTGACTCCCACAACGTAGTGTAAAAGGGTACAAACTATGAGGTTTAAAAGATGCTGCTGGCTTGTATAGAAACATGTCCTCAGGAGAGGGGAGGCTGACAGGATGGCAACAGCCATGTCTATGAACAGACATCCTTAAATCCTTGTTAATTCTGAAGAGACCAAGATACTTTCACCACACAACCTCTTTTTGGCTTTAGCCCCAGGTTTCCTGTTTCCATGCCAGCTTTTCCTGGGTTGTGCTACAATAATACACCGCCCCCAAATCTCAGTGTCTCACTTCAACGGAAGTTGATCGTTTGTCATCCATTTGCTCACATTCCATGCTGGCTATGCGTCAGATGCCACTGTGGTCCACGGTCTTTTTCACTCTGGAACCCAGGCTGTAGGAACAGCCCATATCTGGCGCTGGCCATTCCAATGGCAGACCAATGGCACAACTACACAGTTTAGGATTCTCAAGCTCTAAAAAGCTTTGTCACACTTGAAAGAATCTCACCTTAAAAACTCCTTTGCATTCTGAATTACTTATTTGCTGAGAAAGAGAGGCCAGCTGCTGGGTTTTTCCCTGCTCTTTCTCTTCTTTTTCTTTTTCTTTTTTTTTTTGAGACAGAGTCTCACTCTGACACCCAGCCTGGAGTGCAGTCAGTGGCACAATCTCGGCTCACTGCAACCTCCGTCTCCCAGGCTCAAACAATTCTCCTGCCCTAGCCTCCTGAGTAGCTGGGATTACAGGCGTGTGCCACCACATCCGGCTAATTTTTGTATTTTTAGTAGAGACGGAGTTTGACCATGTCGGTCAGGGTGTCCCAGCACCTCTGGCCTTGCCATGCCAGCCTGGCCACTGTGGTACACATTTTGTGGAACTCTTTTATTCTGAGCTGTGGCCATGACAAAAGGAGGACAGGAGAGAAACAGAAAAGACCAGTCATGTGTTTCTCACAATATAATTTGTTCTTCAAGTGTGACTTAACTGATGGAACCAGAGGGAAAAAACTTTTTGGAACTGGACAGTAAGAATAAATCAGATCAAATAGCATGCTATTATGAAATGTGAAGCAAAGCAACATATTACATTTAATCATGGATGTCAAATTTTCAAAGCATATTTACTCTGAAAAAGGAAAAGAAAAAAAACCCATGAGTTTACACACACACACACACGCACACACATACACACACATACACACACATACTCATATACACGTGGATATTAGGCTGCTTAGTTGAGCTGTTTTACAATTATTTATCTTAAAAAATAAGCAAGGCATTTTAGACTTCTGAGATTTTACTACATAACTGAGCTGTTTTACTTTAGATAAGCCCTTCTGCCTTACAAATAATAGTTTAATATTACATTAACAATTAATTTTGGCTGGGCTCGGTGGCTCACATTTGTAATCCCAGCACTTTGGGAGGCTGAGGCAGGCTGATCACCTGAGGTCAGGAGGTCAAGACCAGCCCTACCAACATGGTTAAACCCAGTTTCTACTAAAAATAATAAAAAAAAATTAGCCAGGCATGGTGCCAGGTGCCTGTAATCCCAGCTACTTGGGAGGCTGAGGCAGGAGAATCGCTTAAACCCAGGAGGCGGAGGTTGCAGTGAGCCGAGATGGCGCCACTGCACTCCAGTCTGGGTGACAGAGCAAGACTCCCTCTCAAAACAACAACAACAACAAAAATTTAATAGATATTTAATAAGTTTTTTTTTAAAAAATAATTTCAACTTTTATTTTAAATTTGGGGGTACATGTGCAGGTTTGTTACACGGGTATACTGCGTGATGCTGAGGTTGGGGGTATGTTCATCCTGTCACCTGGGTAGTGAGCATAGTATCCTATAGTTAGTTTTTCAACTCTTGCTCTGCTCCCTACCTCCCTTCTACAAGTCCCCAGTGTCTACTGTTGCCATCTTGTCATCCATGGGTAACCAGGGTTTAACTCCCACTTACTTATTTATTTATTTTTTGACATGGAGTCTTGCTCTGTCACCCAGGCTGGAGTACAGTGGCCTGATCTCCGCTCACTGCAACCTCCGCCTCCTGGATTCAAGCAATTCTCCTGTCGTATCCTCCTGAGTAAACTGAGATTACAGGCGAGGACCACCATGCCTAGCTAATTTTTTTTTTTTTTTTTTGAGACGGAGTCTCGCTCTGTTGCCCAGGCTGGAGTGCAGTGGCGCGATCTCGGCTCACTGCAAGCTCCGCCTTCCGGGTTCACGCCATTCTCCTGCCTCAGCCTCCTGAGTAGCTGGGACTACAGGCACCTGCCACCATGCCCGGCTAATATTTTGTATTTTTAGTAGAGATGGGGTTTCACCGTGTTAGCCAGGATGGTCTCGATCTGACTTCGTGATCCTCCCGCCTCAGCCTCCCAAAGTGCTGGGATTACAGGTGTGAGACACCGTGCCCGGCTGCCTAGCTAATTTTTGTATTTTTAGTAGAGATGGGGTTTCACCATATTGGTCAGGCTGGTCTCAAACTCCTGACCTCAGGTGATCCACCTGCCTTGGCCTCCCAAAATGCTGGGATTACAGGCGTGAGCCACCGTGCCCAGCCTAGCTCCCACTTTTAAGTGAGAACATGTGGTATGGTATTTGGTTTTCTGTTCTTGCATTAATTTGCTTAGAATAATCCAGCTGCATCCATGTTGCTGCAAAGGACATGATTTCATTCTTTCATTATGGCTGTGTAGTATTCTTTGGTATATACATACCACACTTTCTTTATCCGGTCTACTGTGGATGGGCACCTAAGTTGATTCCATGTCTTTGCTATTGTGATTAGTGCTGTGATGAACGTGAGAGTACATGTATCTTTTTGGTAGAATGATTTGTCTTCTTTTGGATAGATAGCCAGTAATGGGCTTTTTTCTGGGTGAAATGGTAGGGTTTTTTTGTTTGTTTGTTTTGAGATGAAGTCTTGCTCTGTCGCCCAGTCTGGAGTGCAGTGGCACGATCTCAGCTTACTGCATCCTCCACCTCCCAGGTTCAAGCGATTCTCATGCCTCAGACTCCCGAGTAGCTGGGATTACAGGCACCCGCCACCATGCCCAGCTAATTTTTGTATTTTTTAGTAGAGATGGGGTTTCACCATGTTGGTCAGGCTGGTCTCGAACTCCTGACCTCAGGTGATCCACCCGCCTCAGCCTCCCCAAGTGCTGGGATTACACGCGTGAGTCACCGTGCCTGACCATGGTAGTTCTTTTAAAATTCATTGAGAAGTCTCCAAACTGCTTTCCACGGTAGCTGAACTAATTTACATTCCCACCAACAGTGTAGAAATGTTCCTTTTTCTCCACAGCCTTGCCAACATCTGTTGTTTTTTGACTTTTTTTTTTTTTTTTAAACAGGGTCTCACTCTATCACCCAGGCTGCAGCGTAATGTCGTGAACGTTGCTCACTGTGCCTTGACCTCCTGTACTCAAGTAATTACCCTACCTTGTCCTCCCGAGTAGCTGGAACCGCAGGTACACACCACAGCGCCTGGCTAATTTTTAAAAATTGTTTGTAGGCTGGGCGCGGTGGCTCATGCCTGTAATCCCAGCACTTTGGGAGGCCGAGGCGGGCAGATCACCTGAGGTTGGGAGTTCAAGACCAGCCTGACCAACCTGGAGAAACCCCATCTCTACTAAAAATATAAAATTAGCTGGGCATGGTGGTGCGTGCCTGTAATCCCAGCTACTTGGGAGGCTGATTCAGGAGAATTGCTTGAACCCAGGAGGCGGAAGTTGCGGTGAGCCAAGATCACGCCACTGCACTCCAGCCTGGGCAACAAGAGCAAAACTCCATCTCAAAAAAAAAAAAATTTTTTTTTTTATAGAGATGGAGGCCTCACCATGTTGCCATAGCTGGGGTTTTTGACTTTTTAATAATAGCCATTCTGGTTGGTGTTGTGGTTTTGATTTGCATTTCCCTAACAATCACTGATATTGAGCATTTTTTCATGTTTGTTGGCTGTTTGTATCTCTTCTTTTGAGAAGTGTCTATTCATGTCTTTTGCCACTTTTTAATGAGATTTTTGTTTTTTGCTTGTTAAATTATTTAATTTTATGGTAGATCTTGGATATTAGACCTTTGTCAGAGGCAAAGTTTGCAAATATTTTCTCCCCATTCTGTAGATTGTTCACTGTGTTGATAGTTTCTTTTGCTGTGCAGAAGCTCTTTAGTTTAATTAGATCTCACTTGTCAACTTTCATTTTTGCTACAATTGCTTTTGAGGACTTGGTCATAAATTCTTTCCAAAGGTCATTGTCCAGAATGGTGAGTCCTGGGTTTTCTTCCAGGATTCTTATAGTATGGGGTCTTTTAAATATTTAAACCATCTTGAGTTAACTTTTGGTGAAAGATAGGAGTCTAGTTTCATTCTTCTGCATATGGTTAGTGAGCTATCCCAGCACTATTTTTTGAATAGGGAGTCCTTTTCCTATTGCTTATTTTTGTCAACTTTGTGGAAGATCAGATGACTGTAAGTATGTGGTATGCTGCTTCATTTCTGGGTTCTCTACTCTGTTCCATTGGTCTGTGTGTCTATTTTTGTACCAGTACCATGCTGTTTTGTTTACTGTAGTCTTTTTTTTGTTTTGTTTTGAGGTGAAATCTTACTCTGTGGCCCAGGCTGGAGTGCAGTGGTGCAATCTTGGTTCACTGCCACCTCCGCCTCCTGCCTCAGCCTCCTGAGTAACTGGGACTACAGGTGTGTGCCACCACACCTGGTTAATTTTTTATATTTTTAGTAGAGACGGAGTTTCACTATGTTGGCCGGATGGTCTAGATCTCTTGACCTCGTGATCCACCCAAGTCAGCCTGCCAAAGTGCTGGGATTACAGGCATGAGCCACCGAGCCCAGCCTACTGTAGACTTATAGAATTGTTTGAAGTTGGATAGTATGATATATCTAGCTTTGTTCTTTTTGCTTAGGATTGCTTTAACTACTCAGGCTCCTTTAGGTTCCATATGAATTTTAGGATAGTTTTTTTCTAATTCTGTGAAAAAATGATGTTGGCAGTTTGATAAGAATAGCATTAAGTCTATAGATTACTTTGGGCAGTATGACCATTTTAACAATATTGATTCTTCCAATCCATGAGCATCAAATGTTTTACTCTTTGTTTGTGTCATCTATGATTCCTTTCTTTTTTTTTTTTTTTTTGAGATGGAGTCTCGCTCTGTCACCAGGCTGGAGTGCAGTGGTGCGATCTCAGCTCACTGCAACCTCTAACTCCCAGGTTCAAGCGATTCTCCTGCGTTAGCCTTCTGGATAGCTGGGACTACAGGTGTGCACCACCATGCCCAGCTAATTTTTCCATTTTTAGCAGAGTCGGGATTTCACCATGTTGGCCAGGATGGTATCGATCTCTTGACCTCGTGATCTGCCCATCATGGCCTCCCAAAGTGCTGGGGTTACAGGAATGAGCCACCACACCCAGCCTCATCTATGATTTCTTTCAGCAGAGTTTTATAGTTTGCCCTGTAGAGATCTTTCACCTCCTTGGTTAGATGTATTCCTGGATATTTTATTGTTTTTGTGGCCATCATAAATGGAATTGCTTTTTTTTTTTTTTTTTGAGATGGAGTCTTGTTCTTGTTGCCCAGGCTGGAGTGCAGTGGTGCAATCTTGGCTCACTGCAACCTCTGCCTCCCAAGTTCAAGCAATTATCCTGCCTCAGCCTCCTGAGTAGCTGGGATTACTGGTGCCCACCACCACGCCTGGCTAATTTTTGTACTTTTTAGTAGAGACAGGGTTTCACCATGTTGACCAGGCCAGTCTCGAACTCCTGACCTCAGGTGATCCGCCCGCCTTGGCCTCCCAAAGGGCTGGGATTACAGGTGTAAGCCACTGTGACTGGCTTTTTTTTTTTTTTTTTTTGAGACAGAGTCTTACTCTGTTGCCCAGGCTTGTGTGCAGTTGTACCATCTCAGCTCACTGCAGCCTCCACCTCCTGGACTCAAGCCATCCTCTCGCCTCAACCTCCTGAGTAGCTGGGATTACAGGTGCCCGGCACTACACCAGGCAAATGTATTTTTAGCAGAGACAGATTTTCGTCATGTTGGCCAGGCTGGTCTCGAACCCCTGACCTCAAGTGATCTGGCCACGTCAGCCTCCCAAAGTGCTAAGATTACAGGTGTGAGCCACCACACCTGGCCCTGGAATTGCACTCTTGATTTGGCTCTCAGTTTGTACATTATTGGTGGATAGAAATGCTACTAATTTTTGTGTCTTGATTTTGTATCCAGAAACTTCACTGAAGTCATTTATCAGTTCCAGGAGCCTTTTGATGGAGTCTTTGTGGTTCTCTAGGTATAGAATCATATTATCAGTGAAGAGAGATACTTTGATTTCTTCTTTTCCTATTTTGATGCCTTTTATTTCTCTTGACTGATTGCTCTGGCTAGCCCTTCCAATACTACGTTAAATAGGAGAGATGACAGTGGGCATCTTTGTCTTGTTCTGGTTCTCAGGGGGAATGCTTCTGGCTTTTCCCCATTCGGTATGTTGGCTATCAGTTTGTCATAGATGGCTCTTATTATTTTGAAATATGTTCCTTTGAGGCCTAGTTTGTTGAGGGCTTTTATCATGAAAAGATGTTGGATTTTATTTGAAAGCTTTTCCCATGTCTATTGAGATGATCATATGGTTTTTGTCTTTAGTTCTGTTTATGTGATGCATTACATTTGTTGATTTGTGTATGTTGCTGCTGGATTTGGTTTGCTAGTGTTTTGTTGAGGATTTTTCTGTCTGTGTTCATCAGGGATATTAGCCTGTGATTTTCTCTTTTTTTGTTGTGTCTTTGCCAGGTTTTGGTATTAGGGTGATTCTGGCTTTGTAGGATTAATTAGGGAGGAGTTTCTCCTGCTTGATTTTTTGGAATCATTTCAGTAGGATTGGTACTAGCTCTTCTTTGAACATCTGGTAGAATTCAGCTGTGAATCCATCTGGACCAGGGCTTTTTTTGTTTGGCAGGTTTTTTATTACTGATTCAAGTTTGGAACTTGATATTGTTCTGTTCAGGGTTTCAATTTCTTCCTGATTCAATCTTGGGAGGTTGTGTGCTTCCAGAAATTTATCCATTTCCTCTAGATTTTCTAGTTTGTGTGCATAGAGGTGTTGATAATAGTCTCTGAGAACCTTTTGTATTTCTGTGGTATTGGTTGCAATATTGCCTTTGTCATTTCTCATTGTGCTTATTTGGATCTTTTGTCTCTCTCGTTTTCTTTGTTACTCTAGCTAGTGGCCTGCCAGTCTTGTTTATCTTTTCAAATAACCAGTTATTGGTTGTGTTGATTCTGTGTATGGATTTTTGCGTCTCAATTTGGTTTAGTTCTGCTCTGATTTTAGTTACTTATTTTATTCTGTTAGTTTTAGGTTTAGTTTGTTGTTGTTTTTCTAGTTCTTCTAGGAATTATATTAGATGGTTAATTTGAGATCTTTCTAACTTTTTGAGGTAGGCATTAAGTGCTATAAACTTTCCTCTTAACACTGCTTTTGCTGCATCCCAGAGATTTTGGTATGTTGTATCTTTGTTTTCATTTATTTAAAATAATTTTTTAATTTCTGCCTTAACTTTATTGTTTGCTCAAAAGTCATTCAGGAGTAAGTTTTTTAATTTCTATGTAATTGTGTGGTTTTCAGAGATCTTCTTGGTATTGATTTCTATTTTATTCCACTGTGGCCCAAGATTGTGGCTGGTATGATCTTGATTTTTTGAATTTATTGAGACTTGCTTTATGGCTAAGCTAGTGATCAGTCTCGATGTATGTTCTGTGTGCAGATGAGAAGAGTGGTTGATCAGTGGAGTGTTCTCTAGGTGTCAATTAGGTCCAGTTGGTTGTGTCCAATTTAAGTCCAGAATTTCTTTGTTAGTTTCTGCCTCAGTGACCTTTCTAATGCTGTCACTGGGGTGTTTAAAATCTCTGCTACTATTGTATGGCTGTCTAGGTCTTTTCATAGGTCTAGAAGTACTTGTTTTATGAATCTGGGTGCTCCAATATTGGGTGCATATATATTTAGGACAGTTAAGTTTTCTTGTCTAATTGAAATCTTTATCATTATTTAATGCCTTTCTTTGTCCTTTTCTACTTTTGTTGGTTTAAAGTCTATTTTATCTGATATAAGAATAGTGACTCTGGCTTTTTTTTGTTTTGTTTTCCATTTGCATAATAAATATTTATCCAATCCTTTACTTTGAGCCTATGGGTGTCATTATGTATGAGATAAGTCTTTTGAAGTCAGCACTCGGATAGGTCTTGTTTTTTCAATCCAACTTGCACTCTGTGCCTTTCAAAAAAAATAAAGATAGGATCTCACTTTGTTGTCCAGGCTGGTCTCAAATTCCTGAGCCGAAGCAATCCACCCACCTCAGCCTCCCAAAGGATCACAAGCATGAGTCACTGTGCCTGGCCATGATATTCTTTATAAAATTTTATTTTTCTTGATACAATTTATTTTGATTTTCTTTATAAAATTCATCTTTTTGTCATTAAAGTCCTGTTTTGTACTGTCATATGTTTGACCTCAAATTCCATATCAGTTAATACACATATTGCTACTCCTGCCTTATTTTGTTAAAGGGAACCCTGGTTCTTTTTAGTTGAAATTTGTATTTAGAGGTCATAGTCCTGGTCCAAGGGGTGCTTCTTGCCCCTGGGTTGGTCCTTGTTTCTAACACTTTTCAGCAGATAGAGCTAGGAAACAAAATTTATTTGCTAATTTGTTCTATTTATGGTTTTTTTCTTTTTCTTTCTTTTTTCTTTTTTTTTTTTTGAGATGGAGTCTCACTCTGTTGCCCAGGCTGGAGTGCAGTGGCGTGATCTCAGCTCACTGCAACTTCTGCCTCCCAGGTTCAAGTGATTCTCCTGCCTCAGCCTCCCGAACAGCTGGACTTACAAGTGTGTGCCACCACGCCTGGCTAATGTTTTTGTATTTTTAGTGGAGACAGGGTTTCACCATATTGGTCAGGTTGGTCTTGAACTCCTGACCTCAGGTGATCCACCTGCCTTGGCCTCCCAAAGTGCTGCGATTACAGGCGTGAGCCACTGCGCCCGGCCTTGATTTATGTTTTTTTAAAAGAAAATATATCATGAGTCCATATTGACGTTTATAAATCAAATTCAGGAATAAAAAGGCTTTCTTATTTTGTTTCTTATTTTATTTTGTTTTCTTATATTGACATATCTTTGCATTTTCCTTTAATCTCTTTCAAGCATTTGGCCACAGATTAAAAAGTGGAGTCTCTTTAGTCTAAAGGCTATCTTGTTCCTTCTTCAAAATATAGTTAGTCATTAAAGTAATTTACTTTTACTCTTGGAGCTGATTTTGGCTTGGGAAGCTAGTTAAACCACAAAATTGTTTACCTGGACTAGATTAAGATGATGACTTATGACTTGTCTTCACTAGCTTGAAGTAAACCAGATGTCCTCATCATTTGGCTTTCATTATTGTCCTAATAAGCCTGTGTGTGGGATGGCTAATTGGCTCATCATAGTGTTAACCTTCTGTACATGTCTGTTAATATCAACATCAAACAGAAGCATCGGGGGAAAGAACATTAAAGGCAGGTACAGGGGAAGAGATTGAAGGTTGCTCCGCAGCAGACAAGGAACAGGAATAGAAAATGCACCAGAACGCAAAGCCAGCCATGGCGCATGGCTCAGAATACTAGAAATTAGGCTTTTCCCCAGTCTAACATCTCTACTGGTGTGCTAACCTTTCATCTTAGCATCTCTGCTGGTAGTTTCTGCTCCTTCTGCCCTTCACATCCTCTTCATTTGCCAAAATGCAACTCATATTTCATCTTTTTCTTGAAACTTAGCACAATCTAAGCTGATCTGGATCAGCTACTTCAAAATGGAGCAGGGGTGGGGGCTCCAGTAGCAGCAAGAGCAGTTTCAGAACTAAGGGCGTCAAATAAGGAACAGATGTGGGTTGTTACAGATTGGGAACGGATGTGGTTTACAGATTGGGAATGGATGTGGGTTACAGATTGGGAACGGCTGGAAGGTTGTTTACTGTAATTACGGGCAAGGAGGCAAGGTAGTTAGGCTTTGAAAATAAAGGACAAGAGGAACCTTTGAAGAGGAAGTCACTGTTTCCAACAACGTTTAGAATCTTGCTAGGATACAAATGCAAATTATTTTTGTCTCATAGAAAATATAATTTCTGAAGTTAAGTTTTAGTTCTCTGAAGGTGCATTAACCAGTTTTGTATCTAGCAATCTCATTCCTCATCTTTCTTCAGAAAATAAACAATGTTTCAGGTTATCTTTGAACTAGCTTTATCACCTGATTTTTTCCACATCAGTATTAAGTCTTTGACATGCACTTACATTGCATCCTCATACATTGGTATGAGGATTGTGTTTTACAACTTCTTGAAAATTATACTTTGATAAATAAGGGAACCATGACATCTGGAAATCCTTGCAGCAGGTAGCTTTGTGTGCACCCCTCCAGCCCCCAGGAGAAGCAGAAGGCACCTGTCAAGAGTAAGGGTTGCACACTGGGGCAGAGGGAGGAGTACAGAGGAGCCTTCCCTTAGCAAGATGAATCACTTTTGAGAGAACTCACCTAGGTTACTGTAAGCAGCCCCACTGTCTAGGGACAGAGACATTTCTTGTTGACATTTAAAAGAAAAACCTATACATCCTTGATATGGAGGCTTCGGGTGGGACAAACACCAGGAGCATTTCTGCCCCGGGTCTGCAGGGGTGGGAGGGATGGTGCTCTAGGACAAGCCGAGCCCAAGCACTGGGTAACATCGCGGCTGAGCTGAGCAGTGAAAAGGGAGGGCTATCTCTGTGGCAATTTTGAAACAAGGTCACAAATTATTGGACCCTCTTTTCATGGAGAGATGGGGCCTGTGTTCCATCCTTCTGAATCTGGTAGGGCTGTGACTGCTATAGCCAACAGTGTATGTCAGAAGGGACCCTAGGTGGCTCCCATAAAGGTCCCATCATAAAAGTCCCACCCTGAGCGCAGGAACACTCACCCTCAGAGCCCTGAGATGACCGCTGTGAGGTGTCAGGTATAAAGAAGCCCAGCCACACAGACAGGCTGCATGCAGGTGCACCAGGGACAATCGTAGCTCATCTCACCCTTGGGTGACCCCAGGGCAGGCATGTGAGTGAGGAAGCCTGGGGCCTGCTCTGGCTGCACCAGTGACCTCAGACACTCAATTCTTTCCAGCTGAGGCCACAAACATCATGGAGCAGGGACCAGCCCACTCTGTCTCCTAAGAATTCTTGACCAGCAGAATTCATGAATATACAAAGCTTTGGGGGTTATGTTTTAAATAACTTCATACTGAATAAAGTTGACCCTCAAGATAAAGATTCAATCTCAGCATTACTAACACTTTGGGCTGTAATTCTCTGGTGTGGGGTGGGTGGGCGCACTGCCTTGTGCGCTGTAGGATGTTTAGCAGTATTGCTGGCTTCTATCCACCAGATGCTAGGAGCACTCCCTACCCAAGTTGTGACAACACAAAATGCCTCTAGACATTGCAATGTCCCCTGAGGACCAAAAGCTTCCAATCGGGAACGACTGGTCTAGATCCCTGGCCTCAAATGCTCCCGGACACCTGCCACACACCCAGTTTAGGAAGCCAACTGTGGCTGGCATTGCACCGTGGTGTAACAGGTGCCTGGGTCCTTGTAATCTCCCAGGATAGAAATCAAGAGAGATCACCAGACATAGTAGCAAAGAGAGTTTATTTTAGCTTGTGCACAAAGAAGTCAGCACCAAGAAGGAAAAACGAATAGGCTACTCCTCAAGGGTAGTGTGTGGGTTGGTTTTATAGGACCTTTCTCTGTGAAGGGTTATGTCAGGGCATGTTTAGGAGGGTTTTTCTAGTGCTTGAGTACTTACTGGCTTAACATTTTTTAAAAAACACATTGTGTGCAGTAGTAGCATTTTAAATCTCAAACTCCTGACCCCAGGTGATGCACCCAGCTCAGCCTCCCAAAGTGCCGGGATTACAGGCATGAGCCACTGTGCCCTTCCTACATTTCTATTTTTATTCTACCAATAATTTTTTTTTTTAAAGTCAGCTTGTTTAGCAAAGTTATACTTAAGTCAGGTGAACTTGAAAATTGCTTTAACTTATTTACTTTATTTATGAGTGCTCTTTTAGTTATAAGCCAATTTGGTAGACACAATGCATAACAATAGGTGTACATACAAATAAACACATCTAGACATGTAGACCCACACATAAATGAAAAACCAACAGCTTGGAACCTTAGCTGTGAGATAGCAATACAAGCTTTTTGGCATTTACTTTGTCCCAATAGATAATCCAACGAAGGCTGTGAACCAAAATTTCAGGTAAAGCAGTCTCCATGGAGCTTGATTTTTCAAGACCAAACCTCTCCAGATTCCAAAGAACACTAGGACCAAACAGCACCAAGGAGCATGTCATATGTTAACCAGGCCCCCTGCTTAGAACAGCAGCACCAAAGGCTGGATACATGCAACACCATCCCACTTTCCCATTCAACAGGAAACTCCAGATTCCAAACTATACTGGGGCTAAACAGTATTGCAAACCCGAGAGAAAATTCTAAGGGGGGCTTAGTACTAGACCTCAAAACCTCTGCCGAGAGCACCCCCTTTGGAGAGGTTGAGATTTGGAGGATCCTCAGGGTGTCCCCCTATGGGGTCCAAAAGACTGTAAGACATCTCTGACCTTTCTCTGCATTTTTCCCTCCAGAGCCTACTATGAGCTTGATAAGCACAGCCCTGAACTGTAATGATACATAGGAACTGGATGCTGGGTGGGCTTTTTTGTCCTTAGATAGTTGAATAGGACAAGGAAAGAACTTAGCATAAGAAAAGGCTTAAGTCACCTGAAACAAGTGTGAGTTGCCACCGCCACCATAGGGATCAGGGACCACACCTGGAAAAGATAAAAAAAAAAAGTCATTCCCCCTTCCGGTTAGGGCAATTATTCCCATTCACTCTTTGGCCTTCAGGCGATACCAGGGAGTGACCCCAGTGAATTGCCCTCAATTTCCAAGAAGCTACTAGGAAACAGCCGCTAAAAGACTGAAAAACAAACAAAGGAAAAAAAAAAAAAAAACAACCCACTCAGGTCCCTTAAGTGAATAGGATGGTGGTGGTTAGGCGCCTCCACATGGAAACCCCTTATTTCACTGGTCACAGCCAGAAACCTGCAGTTGCTTCCATGTTTCTGCGCTTCCCACCAAGCGTCCTGAGGTGGAAAGGAACAGAGAGAGAAAGATGTCCCTGTATGTAAAAGGGGAAAGGAGAAAAATAAATCCCAAACTTTGGGCCTACCTTCTCCTGGCTGGCTTGCCAAAATATGTTACCGGTGGAGGGTGTCCAGGTTCTTGGTGTCTTGAACAAAGAATTGGACAAAAGGCACAAACAAAATAAGGAAGGAATGAAGGGATTTATTGAAAATGAAAGTACACAGCTGGGCACAGTGGCTCAAGCCTGTAATCCCAGCACCTTGGGAAGCTGAGGTGGGTGGATCACCCTGATGTCAGGAGTTCAAGACCAGACTGGCCAAGATGGTGAAACCCCGTGTCTACTAAAAATACAAAAATAAGCTGGGCAAGGTGGCGGGCGCCTGTAATCCCAACTACTCAGGAGGCTGAGGCAGAGAATTGCTTGAACCTGGGAGGCAGAGGTTGCAGTGAGCCAAGATCAGACCACTGTACTCCAGCCTGGGTGACAGGGCAAGACTCTGTCTCAAAAAAAAAAAAAAAAAGAAAAGAAAAGAAAATGAAAGTACACTCCACAGTGTGGGAGTGGGGCTGAACAGAGGGGCTCTAAGGCCCTGTTACAGAATTTCTGGGAGTTTAGATACCCTCTAGAGGTTATATTCCATTGGTTACTTTGGGTACACCCTGTGTAAATGAAGAGGATGAAGTAAAGTTACACAGTCTTTTACTTGGCGTGCGCCCTATGGAGAGGATATTTCCTGTAATAGCTGAAGTGTTAATCGCCCTTATGTTCCCTGCTTCCAAACCCTATTTTCCTGCCTCAGTTTGGATCTGTGTTCCCCGACCAAATCTCATGGGGAATTGGAATCCCCAGTATTGGAGATGGGGCCTGGTGGGAGGTGATTGGATCATGGCGCAGAGTTCTCATGAACACATTAGCAGCATCCCCCCTTGGTACTGTAAAGTGAATGAGTTCTTATGAGATCCGCTTGTTTGAAAGTGTGGAGCACCTTCCCCTTCTCTCTCTTCCTCCTGCTCCAGCCATGTAAGATGCCTGCTTCCCCTTTGCCTTCCACCATGATTGAAAGTTTCCTGAGACCTCCGGAGAAGCAGAAGCTGCTATGCTTCCTCTACAGCCTACAGAATCGTGAGCCAATTAAACCTCTTTTCTTGCCAGGCGCGGTGGCTCACGCCTGTAATCCCAGCACGTTGGGAGGCCGCGGCAGGTGGATCACGAGGTCAGGGGTTTGAAACCAGCCTGGCCAACATGGTGAAACCCCGTTTCTACTAAAAATACAAAAATTAGCAGGGTGTGGTGGTGGACGCCTGTAGTTCCAGCTACTGGAGAGGCTGAGGCGGGATAATCGCTTGAACCCGGGAGGCAGAGTTTGCAGTGAGCCTAAAAACAAACAAACAAACAAACAAAAAACTCTTTTCTTTATAAATTAGCCAGGTATTTCTTTAGAGCAGTGTGAGAACAGATTAATGCACGGTGATCATTTGGATCTAGCTGCAAAGAGAAGTTTGACGTTTGCATTCATTGAGCCCTTTTAGAAAAGATCAGGCAGCTAACTGTTGGCAAGGGTATAGAAATTTGTGTGCTGGAAATCAAAAGGCCTGAGTACCTGTCCATATTTCCTGCAACTTGAGGGATCTCTGTATAGAAATTGAGAAAGAAAAGAAACTTTATCCGAGGAATGCGAGCCTGCTATAAATTATAGACCCACAGAGGCATGAGAGTGAGGCAGCAGTCCATCCCACCTCCCTCCTTGAGCCAAGTAATCAGCTCTTGAAGCTGCTTGCTATGTGGGCTCTAGACCAGCTGCCACCACAAGCAGCTATCAACTAACCAAGCAAGGCCACTCACTGGACACCATATCCCATACCCCACAGTTCACCAATGTATAGTCAATCGTTTATCAATCTTATTTGTCTAACCAACGGGAATTCCTGACAAACAGCTGTATCAGCCCACCCCCTGTCCCTCTTATTGCTTTGGAAAACCTGCTTCTAACAAAGGCCGAACAGAGCTCATATCCAAGGTGACCTGGGTCTGAGTCTTCCAGGTGGCTGTCCTCTCAACTCGGCTCAAGTAAACTTTTTTTAACTGTTATTTTAGGTTTGGGGTACATGTGAAGGGAAACTTGCATCACGGGGGTACTTGTCGTACAGATTTTTTCATCACGCAGGTACTAAGCCCAGTACCCAATAGTTATCTTTTCTGCTCCTCTCCCTCCTCCCACCCTCCCCCATCAAGTAGACCCCAGTGTCTTGTTTCCAACCTATGTTGTTCATGATTTATCATTTAGCTCGCACTTACAAGTGAGAACATGTGGTATTTGGTTTTCTGTTCCTGTGTCAGTTTGCTAAGGATAATCGCCTCCACCTCCATCCATGTTCCAGCAAAAGACATGATCTTGTTCTTTTTTATGGCTGCATAAACTCCTTAAAATTATATTTTGTGGCTGGGTGTCCTAGCACTTTGGGAGGCTAAGGTGGGTGGATCACCTGGGGTCAACAGTTCAAGACCAACATGGTGAAACCTCGTCTGTACTGAAAAATACAAAAATTAGCCGGGCATGGTGGTGGGAGCCTGTAATCCCAGCTACTCGGGAGGCTGAGGCAAGAGAATTGCTTGAACCTAGGAGGTGAAGGTTGCAGTGAGCCGATTGTGCCATTGTACTCCAGCCTGGGTAACAGAGCAAAAACTCCGTCTCAAAATAAATAAATAAATAAAATAAAACCAAAGTATATTTTGTGCCTCAGTTCCTTCTTTTAGGTCAACAAAATAATAAATTATTTATTGGCCGGGCTCAGTGGCTCACGCCTGTAATCCCAGCACTTTGGGAGGCCGAGACGGGTGGATCACGAGGTCAGGAGCCATCCTGGCTAACACAGTGAAACCCCGTCGCTATTAAAAATACAAAAAATAGCTGGGCGTGGTGGCGGGCGCCTGTAGTCCCAGCTACTTGGGAGGCTGAGGCAGGAGAGTGGCATGAACCCGGGAGGCGGAGCTTGCAGTGAGCCAAGATCGCGCCATTGCACTCCAGCCTGGGCGACAGAGTGAGACTCCATCTCAAAAAAAAAAAAAAAAGAAAAAAAAAAGAAATTATTTATCATTATTAAATAAGAACCCATGGATGTAATGCTGCTGTGTGCAAACCTAAACGTCAGTCATATCGTGGAGTAGAAAAAGAGAAAGTTGAAGTTCTAGACCCAGCTTTGCCCCTTACTGGCCTTGGGTTCTGGAGCAAGCCACCTGGTCTGAAAGTGGCTCTCCTGGGCTATGACAGTGCATAGTACAGCCTGCCCTGTAGGGCTCACCAATCTGCAGATAGGAGCAAACAAAGCCATGCACAGGAAGATGCAGGCAATGCACGGTGTTAGTAAAAGACCATCTCAGAAATAGGTGCCACTGTTTTCCTAAGCCCAAATGGACTAATCAGCCCAGACAGCCCCCTCACTCATACCCATGTTGAATCAGTCCCAGAAACACTGTCAATTCCAACTAAGCAATGTCCCTTGATTCTGCACTCTCCTCTCCAGCTGCAGGACCAGTGTTGTGGGTTTCTTTTACGTGCTTGAGAAACACCTCATACCTTGTTGCATAAACCAGTGATGATGTTGTCATGCCCACACATTGTGAGGGTCTGGAATTCTAAAAAGGCCCAGTTGGGATAGCTGCCATTGCTCCACGGTGTTTGGAGCCTCTGCTGGGAAGACTCACTTGGTTTCAATTTGTTCAAATGGCTGGGCCCTGGGACAGCTGGAGCTGGAGAGTGCACATACTGGGTGAGCCCTTCCTCCCACATGGGGCACTGGGCTGGGATGGCAGAAAGACAGGCCCAGCTGAGATGGTCAAACAGAGCCCCACCCCCATGTGGCCTCTCATCCCCCAGAACCCCCCATGTGGCCCCCCCAACACAAAAGTCCCCCCATGTGTCCTCCCCTCCACCAGAGTCCCCCCAGCATGGGGGGGATCTCTGGGATCCTTCTGAAGTAGCAGCTGGATTCTGAGAAAAATCTTCCCAAGACGGGCCTCCAGGGAATCAGCACTCCAGCCATTTTCCAGCCTCCCTGAGTCACAGGATATCACCTCACTCTGCTCAGTAGCTGGGGGCATCGCCTTTCTTTCTTTATCTTTTTCTTTTTTTTTTGAGACAGAATTTCACTCTTTTACCCAGGTTGGAGTGCAGTGATGTGATCTCTGCTCACCACAACCTCTGTCTTCTGGTTTCAAGCGATTCTCCTACCTCAGCCCCCTGAGTTGCTGAGATTACAGGCACCCGACACCACGCCCAGCTAATTCCATGCCCAGCTAATTTTTGTATTTTTAGTAAAGATAGGGTTTCACCATATTGGCCAGGTTGGTCTTGAACTCCTGACCTTGTGATCCGCCCGCCTCCCAAAGTGCTGGGATTGCAGGCGTGAGCCTCCGCGCCCAGCCCGCCTTTCTTTTAATGCTTTGATATCTGGCAATTCCTTTTCTTATTTCCCTGAAATGAATGCCTGGCTTAGAGTAGGAAATGAATTTGTTGAGTGAATAGATTGGTGAAATGACTGCAGTGCTACCATGTTGAGAAACATTTTCTTTTCGGTCAGCATACACATGTATGTGTATATGTTGATGGGGGTGTGGGGTAGGTGTATATATGCATGTGCGCGCCCATTCATGTATATCTCCCAGGCACTGTTTTGCAGGACAAACTCGATGACAAACAGAAATTCCTCTCTGAATTTTTCATCCTTAGGCATTTTTACAGCATTCCTTTCTATTTCTATCCTGGCTTAGACATTGGAGCAGTTCTTAGGATGCTTGCTGCAGCCAACAGACAAAAGGAAAAGTGACTTCTCTGCACTTTATGATTTACATCAATTTTATGTAATTAAAGTAATTTAGAGCTGAGTTTCTGAGCTTATAATTAGAGTTTTAAAGCTTATGTAAAGCTGCTCTTTCAAGGAGAATTACTTCTTAGATGTAAGAGCAGATTTGGACAGAAGCATTTGGATTCTGTCAAAAGACATTATTTTGTGTGTATCTGCCTACTGTGAATACCGACACAACTTCCACACTAAATTATGACTATAGCTTCTTGAAATGTCACCAAAAACAATGTGATAAAAATGCAAGAATATGTCCTGTTTAGTGATAACCTCTATAGTGAATTTCATTGGGTAAAATTAAAATAATCTACAGGAAGACTGTACTTATTTATGAGTCAGTTTCGAGAAAACATTCGGAGGAAATGATTGAGTCTTTTCACCCTCAATTTGGTGTTTTAAAATGCAGGCAATTATCATTTTTTCGGTCTCTTGGGAATTTAACTATTACACAACTTATTATCCCATACAAGTATTCAAATATGAGGCTGACTCACATATACTGTTTCACGTTATTCTTCTTTTAAAATTGAGAAAATTATTGAATTAAAAATTCATAAAATACTTTCAACATTACTGTATTTCTACCAGTTTTATTTCTTCTCATTAAAAATCCAAACCATTAGCCTTTTGCAGAGAGCTAAGAGTTGACTCTATCATACAGCTAGAATATATATTTACGTGATTTATCCTGGAGTTGACTGCATGTAAGTGATATATTAGAGGTACTCTCATTAAGAATGTTTGTTTTGTGCCACGCGTGGTAGCTCACGCCTGTAATCCCAGCACTTTGGGAGGCCGAGGGGGTGGATCATGAGGTCAGGAGTTTGAGACCAGACTGACGAACATGGTGAAACCCCATCTCTACTAAAAATAGAAAAATCAGCCGGGCATGGTGGTGTGCACCTGTAATCCCAGCTACTTGGGAGGCTGAGGCAGGAGAATTGCTTGAACCCAGGTGGCAGAGGCTGCAGTGAGCCGAGATTGCGCCACTACACTCCAGCTTGGGTGATAGAGCGAGACTCCATCTAAAAAAAAAAAAGAAGAATGTTTGTTTTGTCTTAAATAACTGAACTAAACATATATGTATATACATGATGTTTATATAGAAAGAAGGGCTAGAGAAATACCCTGAAAAAAATTTCCTTTTACTTATTTTCAAATGTTTTATAATGAAAACATCCTACTGTTATAAAGAGAAATATCACTTAAAAATTAAAATCCAGAAATGCAAAACTATATCATCTGGTTTCTTCACGTCAATACAATTAAAATTCATACTTCTGGCCAGGAACGGTGCCTTGCACCTGTAGTCCCAGCACTTTGTGAAGCTGAGGCGGGCGGATCACCTGAGGTCAGGAGTTTGAGACCAGCCTGGCCAACATGGTGAAACCCAGTCTCTACTAAAAATACAAAAATTAGCCAGGCTTGGTGGCAGGAGCCTGTAATCCCAGCTACTTGGGAGGCTGAGGCAGGAGAATTGCTTGAGCCTGGGAGGTGGAGGCTGCAGTGAGCCGAGATTATACCACTGCATTCCAGCCTAGGTGACAGAGTTAGACTCCGTCTCAAAAAAAAAAAAAAAAAAAATCATACTTCTTAGCTGTTCTAGGATGCTAGGCACATTAAAGGAGTAAGACTTGGTTACCGATTGAAAATAAGTCATAAAATTCTGACCAGTAGGACAAAAGTATACACTTAAAAATGTTAAATCAAACCCAAAAGTTAAAATCTTTTGAGTTGTATGAAATGGCTGATTATCTATCAAAATAATGCTTTTGGCTGGGTGAGGTGGCTTATGCCTGTAATCCCAGCATTTTGGGAGGCCGAGGCAGGTGGATCACTTGAGGTCAGGAGTTCGAGACAAGCCTGGCAAACATGGTGAAACCCCGCCTCTACTAAAAACACAAAAGTTAGCCGGGTGTGGTGGCAGGCGCCTGTAATCCCAGCTCCTTGGGAGGCTGAGGCAGGAGAATCGCTTGAACCTGGGAAATGGAAGTTGCAGCGAGCCGAGATCGCGCCATTGCACTCCAGCCTGGGCACCAAGAGCAAAATTCTGTCTCAAAATAATAATAGTAATAATAATAATGCTTTCACTGACTGCAAAATTAGTTCCTTTGTCATGACATTTGGGAAGTCAGTATCTTTGTCACGTGAAAACTACTATAAAATATACATACTAAACATAAGAAGCTAGCAAAAACTAAAGAGGGTAAGTATAATATTTATTTCACTTCATACATTTTAACTTGATGAGGAAACATTTTTATTATTTATTTTTTTGAGATAGAGTCTAGCCTTGTTGCCCAGGCTGCAGTGCAGTGGCATGATCTTGACTCACCGCAACCTCCGCCTCCCAGGTTCAAGCAATTCTCCTGCCTCAGCCTCCCAAGTAGCTGGGATTACAGGCGCCCGCCACCAGGCCTGGCTAATTTTTGAATTTTTAGTAGACAGGGGGTTTTCTCCATGTTGGCCAGCTGATCTCGAACTCCTGACCTCAAGTGATCCACCTGCCTCAGCCTCCCAAAGTGCTGGGATTACAAGCGTGAGCCACCATCCACGGCCAAATCCTGGTTTTCAAAACAGAGAGGATAACACAATTAAATATATCATATGATTATTTATTTGCTTTAATTGACATTGCACACACTCATTCTCAGAATAATGATGCCATCACTATCACCCAAAATGATTACTGAAAGGCTAAAAAGACATTTTTCATATGCTCTCCCAGTGCCCTCCTCGTATGTCTTCAGAATGGTGGTGTATCTACATTGTCAAGTCATGGATCTGTTGCATACTAGCTTCTCTTTTTTGAATCCATTGATGTGCTAGGAAATGTTTAACAAGAGACTCTCCAGAAAAAGGGGGAAAAAGCCCTGATTCATAGCATTTTGCAGCTTTCCATGGAGTAAATACTTTCACCATTGGTGAGCTATCAAGGTGACATTATTAAATGTGGATTTCGGGAAAAGATGTGCAGAAGCTGACCCTATCTCCACCATTTGATACAATCGATGTAAACAACCTCAAAAGCATAGATAATTGTAAAATGTAGTAAAATAATTATGAAGCGATGTGTTTTTAGTGTTTACTGTTCTTAATATAATTTATTTAAATGTATGTACATTTATATACTTTAACTGTTCATGTCTATGTTTAATAACCAACTCATAAAATTCTTGAAAAGTTAATTGGCTCTCATAAGCTTGTCCAAATTGCCTCCAGCAAACAGCTGGTCATATCTATAGCTGTATCTACCTACCCACCCACTCAATATTTGCCATCTGTCTTTACGTCAATGTCTCTGCAGTCATTGTGACTGTTTGAAACTTGTTCACTAGTAGATTCCTTAGAAATAGCTTATGGTAACTGTATTTCCTGAGTCTTTGCATTTTGGTAACAGTTTGCTGCTTTTATACTTGAAAATTATTTTGGCTTATCTTTACTTTCCTCGAGTATCTTTTTTCATTTTATTTTTTATTTTTATTTTTTTAATTTTTTTTGAGACAGAGTCTCACTTTGTTACTCAGGCTGGGGTGCAGATCATAGCTCCCTGCAGCCTCAACCTCCTGGGCTCAAACGATCCTTTCAGCTCAGCCTCCTCAATAGCTGGAACTACCGGTGCATGCCACCATGCCTGGCTAATCTTTCGTAGAGATGGGGTTTTGCCACATTGCCCAGGATGCTCTTGAACTCCTGGGCTCAAGCGATTCACCTGCCTCAGCCTCCCAAAGTGCTGGGATTACAGGTGTGAGCCACCACACTCGGCCTGAATATGTAACTCCATTTTGTTCTGACATAAGGCATTGCTGTTGAAAAATCTGATGTCAAACTAATTTTCTTTCAAAATGTCACTAGATCTTCTTTTGGTGGGGAAAGGAACCCCAAGAAATTTTATTTCTTCCCTCTTTCCCTTTCTTCCTTCTTTCCTTTCTCTTCCAATAATTTTACTAGAATGTCTTGGTATTGGATATTTGGACTCCATTTTCCAAGGTGTATAGATAATCTTTCAATATGTCGTTTCAAGTATACGCTTATTTCAGGAAACTTTTCCTGAATTATACATCTTGTTTGTTTGGATCTATTCCTTTTTATTTTATTTTATTTATTTTATTTTTTTGAGATGGAGTTTCGCTCTTGTTGCCCAGGATGGAGTGCAATGGCATGATCTCGTCTCACTGCAACCTCCGCCTCCCAGGTTCAAGCAATTCTCCTGCCTCAGCCTCCTGAGTAGCTGGGATTACAGGCCTGCACCACCACGCCCGGCTAATTTTGTATTTTTAGTAGAGAAGGGGTTTCTCCATGTTGAGGCTGGTCTTGAACTCCTGACCTCAGGTGATCCGCCTGTCTCGGCCTCCCAAAGTGCTGGGATTACAGGCATGCGCCACCGCACCCAGCTGATTTTATTTCTTTAGGAACTAATATATGTGTGTGTGTGTGCACGTGCACATGTACACATGTGTACAGAGTCTTCCTTGCCTGTTTCCTGTATCTGTATATCTGTCATTTCCTTTTAAATCTTTTTCACCTTGTACTAATTTTCTACTGCTGCTGTAGCATATCACCATAAATTTAGTGTCTTAAAAAACACATTTATTATCTTACAGTTTTGCCTTTCAGAAGCCCACCATGGGTCTCACTGAGCTAAAACCAGGGTGTCAGTAGGTCTGGATTTCATTCTGGAGGCTTTAGGGCAAATGTTTTCTTCCCTTTTCCAGCTTCTAGAGGTAGTACACATCCCTTGGCTCATGACCACTCTCATCCATCCACAAAGCCAGCAATGTACCATTTCTCAGACCGTTTCTTCCATAGCTGCATTTCCTTCATACCACTGCAGTCGACTCTCCACTGTTAAGGACCCATGTGATTAGGCTGGACTCAGCCAGATGATCCAGGATCAGGCTTCTCTCTTGAGATCCATAATGTAGTCACATTTGCTGTCACTTTGCCATGTCAGGTGACACAGGCACAGGTTCTGAAGATTAGGATGGGGACATCTTTGGGTGACTGTTATCCTGTACCACACGTCTCTTTTATAGCCTCATATTTTTTCATCTTTTAATGCATTATCAGTTCTGTTTATTTGCTCGTGTTTCTTTCTCTCTTCATTTCTGATATGTTTTTAAAATTTTTACTTCTTTTCTGAGTTTGTCATCTCCTTTCTGTATATTTCTAAATCTGACACATGTCATCTTTTCATACCTAATGTCATTTTAGATGTTTATTAACTTATTTCAAAATATTTTAGTTTTCATCTGTTTTGAAGCCATGGCTTCTGTCATAATTTATTTTCTATAGAAATTATTTTTTATTCTCTTTTTTTCTTCATAATGACTTTGTATGGGATTTACCCTTAATTTTTTTGGTACTCATCTTCATGTAATGCTAGTTTTCCTGACTTTTAGAAAGGAAGACTTAATTAGGGTAGTTTTTCTAATTTCATGGCGCTCCTTTTTCTTTATTGATTCATCTCAAATTCAATAACAATTCAATAAGTTGGCCCTTGATAAGCTGATTCAATATCTTATCTGGATGAGAAAAGGCCTAAGAATAGCCAAAGAATTCCTGAAAGAGAGGAATAAATGAAAGATTGCCCTATCAGATGTCAAAACATATTATACAGTTTTAATAATTTAACACTGTTATTAATGTAGTTATGGAAACACATACAAATGAAACAGAATGGAGAACCCAGGAAAAAAACTGACATATATCAAGCTGATTTATGTTAGTGTCAGCATTGTAGCTATCTGGGTAAAGAAGCGACTCCTCAATATAAGAGATGCTGAAATAATTGGTTATGTATGTGGGAAAAGATGAAATTTGATACCTCCCTCACTCCATACACTAAATTCCAGGGAGATTAAGGATTCAAATATAAAAAGCAACACTTTTAAACTTTCAACAGAATGTACAGAATAGTATTTATAGACAGTAAGTTTGGTTTCTGAATACCATTCTCCACTAAAAGGAAATAGAGATCCGTGGAGAAATGGCTGGCTCCAGAGCTGGGAGAGGAAAGACCACGGGACTCTGTAAAAGGACACAGGAGTCAGAAGGACACCAGCCAGGGCTGGGACAATCTGAGCAGCAAAATAAACAATAAAAATAATGGATTATAACTCACTGAGTAAAATAGGAGTCTATACACCAAACTGATGTAAATAAATAAATAAAACAAGAAGGAAAAGCTCTTGTTTAGAGTAGATGCCAACTAATAAATGTAGATGTTATGATGAAGTAAAACAAAACAATGAAACCTTACTATTTTGCAGCCATCTTATTAGTAACTGATTGAAGAAAAAAGTTTTTTTTTTTTTGAGATAGAGTCTTGCTCCGTCGCCCAGGCTGGAGTGCAGTGACGTGATCTCAGCTCACTGCAACCTCTGCCTCCCAGGTTCAAGCGATTCTCCTGCCTCAGTCCCCCGAGTAGCTGGGATTACTGGTGTGCACCACCAAGCCCAGCTAATTTTGTATTTCTAATAGAGACAGGTTTTTGCCATGCTGGCTGGGCTAGTCTCTAACTCCTGACCTCGGGTGATCCACCCACCTTGGCCTCCCAAAGTGCTGGGATTACAAGCATGAGCCACGGTGCCCAGCCAAGAAAAAAGTTTTCAATGGATGCTATATTAGTTATCTACTGCCATGCCACAAATTACTCCAAAACTTAGTGGCTATTTATTATTTATTTTTGGACAGTTTTTGTGGGACAGGAAGTTGGGAATGGCTTTTCTGGGTGATTCTGGCTTGGGCCTACTCATGAGATTGCAGTCCAGATGCTAGCTGAGGCTGCAGTAATCTGAGGGCTTGATCAGGGTTATGGGAGTACCTCCACGGTGGCTCACTTACATGGCCATCGGCAGAAGGCCTCATTTCTTCACCATGTGCACCTCTCCAAATGGCGACTTGAGTATCCTTACGACATGACCTCTGGCTTCTCCAGAGCAAGCGCTCCAAGACAACAAGGAGGAAGACACAGTGTCTTTCTTTACAACTTAGCCTCAAAAGTCAGACTGCATCACATCCTCAACATCCTATTGGTTACGTAAGTCATTCCTATCCAGTGTGGGAGAGGACCACACAGACATGTACTTATTAGGAGATGGGATCACTGGGGCCATTTTGGAGGGTGGCTACCAGATGCTAAAGTTGGTGGAGAAAAGTTTGATGAGGGAGAGGATATTCGCGTAGTCTCAAAGTGTCTCATATTAATTACAAAGAGGAAATAACAGTTGTACAATGAAAAAACCTCACACATGCCACTTAACCAAGTGGCCAAAATTGGTATCACCAATAATGGGACAAACCAACATCACGGGCTTCTTATCCAA
This sequence comes from Pongo abelii, assembly GCF_028885655.2. NCBI lineage: Eukaryota > Metazoa > Chordata > Mammalia > Primates > Hominidae > Pongo > Pongo abelii. Next base: position 168,989,056 of record NC_071990.2, read on the forward strand.
GTAAACATCATGTATGTGGTATTCCTGCCAAAAATGCATAATGTAAATCTAATCCAGAGAAGACACTGGGTAAACCCTAACTGAAAGGCATTCTACAAAACACCTGACCTGTACTCTTTTAAGAACAGCAATGCTCCAGTAGACAAAAACAGGCTGGAACCACTCCAGGTTAAAGGATACTAAAGAGATGTGACAAATGATGATACAGACTGAATCAAGAACTTGGAAAAAAACACGACTATTAAGGACATTATTGGAGCAGTTGGTAACTTTTGCATATGAACCGTGGATTCGTTAACAGTAGCTTTGTGCTCACCAGTTCACTGATTCCCTGAGAGTTGATTGTTAAACAGCAAAGCATGTTTTGAGCTGGTTGTTAAGCTGTTGATAACCTGAAATCAGCCATCATGAGCCACTTACCATGGTATTTTGGGAAAACTCTCTCAAACTGTGTTTTTCCTCTGCTCACAACAGCAATCATCAACACAGAAGACTCCTGTGACCATATGTGTGGGAACTTCTCCCCACAACCAAGAGGCAGACACAAGCTGGGACCTCCACCCAGTTCCTTCACTATCTATCTGGAAGTAGCATCAGATCCCACAGATGGAGGGCTCAGACCCCAAGACTGCCCTCACCCCCAGATATCAGTTGCAAATCTGGGCCTCGGGAACTTCTGATTGAGCTTCAAGTTGGGGTTCCCACGACCCCCTCTTTGGGTTTGATTGATTTGCTGGAGTGGCTCACAGAACTCAGGGAAACACATTTGCTGTTTTATGATAAAGGATATTACAAAGGATACAGATGAAGAGATGAGGTGCAGAGGAAGGGGCTCAGAGCTTCCATGCTTGGGGCGCCACCCTCCAGGAACCAGGAACCAGGAACCCCCATGCTTTCAGCTATCCGGAAGCTCTCTGAACTCAGTCCTCTTGAGTTTTCATGGAAGCTTCATGACGTCAGCATTCCTTCCCCCAGTGTGTACGGCAGGACCCTCTCTGAAAAGTCTTAAGACCCACAGTTGGAAAGGTGGGAGAAGATGGAATCCTGCCTTGGGGCAGGTGAAAGGAGGGCAGGAGAGAGATTCTGTTTCTTGAGGCCTGCCCCTGCGGCCTAACACACCCCACATTTTAATAAAAGACTGTAACAAGGGCTATGGTAGTTATGAACCAAACTAAACCATCACACATGGGAACTGGCAAATGTTACAAATCAGGTCCTCTCTCCCTCTCTCCCTGTCTGGACAGTGCACCAGCTTGCCACTTGGCAACGGTATTATAACAATGCTGTCTCCTGATTTAGATAAGTGTAATGTGTGGAGTAATGGTCTTATTCTTAGGAAGACGTGGTAAAGTGTTTAAGGGTAAGGGGATCTGATGTCTACAACTTAATCCCAAATAGTTCAAGATAGATAGGTCAATAGACTGAAAGAGAAATTGATCAATAGATAAAGTTAATATGGCAAAACTGTGACAACTGGTGTATCCGAATAAATAGGTCTTTGTAGTATTCTTGCCATTTTTCCTGTAAGTTTGAAGTTTTTTCAAAATAAAACGTTTTTTAAAAAACCCTCCAACAGCTAACGTTACCTGGGTTATTAAGTCTAATAAACATGACTGACTTGCCCAAAGTCATATAGAACATTAATGTTTGGTCCAAAGCTATCATGACACCTTGAAGTAGCCTTTTCTGAAAATATTTTAAATTTCTTTAAAATTTCTTGTGATCAAATTAATGTGTGAATATTTTTTATATCTAAAAAATAATGTTACACGTAAACTTTGAAATTAAAAACTAACTTGGTATTTTGTTTGGGCCTGATAATTCCTGGCTGTAGGGGCTGTTCTGGACAGTGTAGGGTGTATAGCAGTATCTCCGGGCTCTGCCAACTAGATGCCCGTAGCAGAGTGTCCCTCCCCCTACCCACAATCAAAATGTCTCCAGACCTTGTCAGATGTCCCCGATACAGTTCTAGAGTCAGTGTGATATAACAAAGTCAAAAGGGAAAAGAAGGCTGGTCACAGTGGCTAAGGTGGGAAGGTCGCTTGAGCCCAGGAGTTCAAGGCTGCAGTGAGCCGTGTTTGCACTACTGTGCTCCAGCCTGGGTGACAGAGCAAGACTCCTTCTCAAAAAAAAAAAAAAAGGAAAAAGAGGTAAAGAGGTTGGCAATATGTGCAATATACATACATATGAAAAAAAATTTAAAGAGACCAAGGGTTTTTCCAATGGGTATATCCCAAACTTTGTCTTGTGTGTGTGTTTAATCCTTTTGTGCTCTTAGAGTTATCTATTAAATCAGTCCAATATTCTATTTCACACACATTTTAGAGAATGAATTTATAACCATTTTTGGAATTTAAATAGTACTTCCATCTAATGGTGTTAATCAATTAATTCCAGCCCTGATATACTGGCCAGATTCTGAGCCTGAATGTCAGATATTGAAGTAATGGGAGTTAAAATAGTGAGTCTAAAGAGTGAGTTAACCACAAATCAAAGTAGTTCTTCAAGAAGGAGCAGTACAGAGCTTCCGACACATGGAGAATGTGCATTTCCAAGGTTTGAACGTACCATATATGGCTATGGTACCAGGCCTATGGCTTTTGAACCAATGAATTTTTTGTATACATGCACTTAGCAAAACAATAATTACATTTATAAAGGGGGCCAGGCATTGTAAAGCTAAATAAATAACAAAATCCTGAGAGAATTAGTAGAAGAAAACACTTTCATATTGTTCTCAGCATTTATTTTAAAACATCTAATTTGAAGGTATCAATTAACATAGCCAGTTAACTGATAATACTAGCTATCCATTTTCCCTCTAAAGCAGCCTCGTTGTCTGGGATATCAGCTGAGGTTTTTTGTCTCATGGCCACAGAAATCAAGAATGCAGACACACAAAGGGTGAAGTTAGAGAAGTTTAATAGGCAAAAGGAAAAGGACAGCTCTCTCTCACAGAGAGAGGTCCCAAATGGGTTGCTGTGCTGCAGTAAAATGTAAGGGTTTTTATAAATGAGCTAGTAGGGAGTGGGTATCTTACCTACATAGGGCATGAAAACCTGGTTAGGACCAGGTGTGTCATCTGTATAGAGTGGAATCTCTGGCAGCCCCCACCCCATTCTTTTCTCATGCAGGCAGGCTCTTAGCTTGGGCTACTCCACACTGCCCATCTCCTTCCACCTTGCGTGTGCTAACAAGAAGAGGGGGAGTTTCCATGCCTTGTCCCGGGTACCTCCTTGCAGCTGCAGGCATTCCCCCCCACCCCACCATGCAAGCTTCTAGCTAACCTTAGTGTGTCCCTGTCCAAAAACGGGGAAAGGAATGTGCTCATTAAAGCCTTTACTGGGACCCATTTATGTAAGTTTGGTGATTACCCAAGAAACTCTCCCTCTGTGCCGGAGATGTTTATCTACATTACACAGTCCAATCTTCCAGGCTGCTCTTTGTTAAAAGAGAAGTGATTTATTTGAACTGCCTGTGGTTAGAATGGAAGCAACTTCTGAGCTGGTTTTTGTCAGAAGGAAAGCTTTTGCCAGGGACTCTTTCACCCTATCTACCTACCTAAATTATTTCTATCTCCTGTATTGCCTCTACCCATCTTAGTTCTCTGGCTGAGGTCCTGTAAATTAGACTGGCCAAAGACAGGTTTGTAGCATGACGAGCCGCAGACAAAACCCCTCAGACACCGAGTTGTAGAAGGAAGGGCTTTATTCAGCTGGGAGCATCGGCAGACTCACATCTCCAAAAACCGAGCTCCCCAAGTGAGCAATTCCTGTCCCTCTTAAGGGCTTACAACTCTAAGGGGGTCCACATGAGAGTGTCGTGATCGATTGAGCAAGCAGTGGGTATGTGACTGGGGGCTGCATGCACCGGTAATTAGAGTGGAACAGAACAGGACAGGGATTTTCACAGTGTTTTTCTTTTTCTATAAAATGTCTGTAATCTATAGGTAACATAACTGATTAGGTCAGCAGTCGGTCATTAACTACCATGTCCTGCCTTTAGGCAAAGAAGGGGAAGGCAGAGTTTTTCTTTTATTTGTTTCTTCTCAATCATCTTCAGCTCAAAATAATCCTTATGCCAAAGAAGCATATGTTAGGGTGGCATATTCTGGTGTAACATCTTTGTCTCAGCAGACAGTGAAAAATAATTTAAAAAGCCACCTTCTCTGCCCGTTGTCCTGCTGCACACTGCCCCCTGGTGGCCATCGTTTTGACTGTTTTTGGTAAGGTAGCTTTTCTTTTTTTTGCTTTGAGACGGAGTTTCGCTCTTAACGGCCCAGGCTGGAGTGTAATGGCGCATCCCGGCTCACTGCAACCTCCACCTCCCCAGTTCAAGCGATTATCCTGCCTCAGCCTCCCAAGTAGCTGGGATTACAGGTGCCTGCCACCACACCCCGCTAATTTTTGTACTTTTAGCAGAGACGGGGGTTTCACCGTGTTGGCCAGGGTGGTCTCGAACTCCCGACCTCAGGTGATCCACCCGCCTAGGCTTCCCAAAGTGCTGGGATTACAAGTGTGAGCCACCATGCCCAGCCCAGAATGACCTTTGCTATCTCTTGCCTTCTGCATCTCTTCATTCAATCATTTTCTCTTAGTTTATTTAATTCTAGTCAATTAAATTAAATTCTATAAATATGGAGAGAAAGCAAAATATCATGAAAAGAGCATGAGTTGAAAACCAAATAGACTTGGGTGGTTCATCTCAGCTGCTACCTGTGTGTCTGTGGGCATGCTACCTAGCTTATTGGAACACTGTCTTATCTGTTAAATGGAGTTGTTTAAAAATAACTCAACATGCTCAGATTATGGAGAAAATGAAATTAGGTTGTATATTCAAAACAACTAATAATAGTTAATATTTTTATGATGTTACGATTGAGATTTTGAATACAATCTACTATCTAGCTATACATATTCACATCTACAGAGATTTTCATCCTAATTTACAAACAGAAAACTGAGGCAGAGAGACATTAGCTAACTTGCTACGGTTAACATAACTAGTAAGTGGATTTGAACCCATGTAATGTGGCTCTAAAGTCCATGATTTTAACCACTACACACAACCTGGTAAATCCTTGTTGAAATAAGAAAGCAATTTCAGTAAGTTGTACTGTACCAAAAGAAATGTGGAATTCATCTCTTTTCCCAACATGCTACTGTCTTTTGAACATTAAAAAAAACTAATAGGCCATTGAGAACCTTATTTATTCACCACCACTACCTAAACTATCCTAATCTTTATGGGAACAGGATAGATGACTTCAATGAGAAAGCGTTAATATTACTGAGTGCAGACTGAAAGACTATCTCGATGATTAAAGACATATTTTCTTCTTTTTTTTTTTTTTTTTTGAGATGAAGTCTCATTCTTGTTGCCCAGGCTGCAGTGCGGTGGCGTGATCTTGGCTCACTGCAACCTCCGTATCCCAGGTTTCAAGTGATTCTCCTGCCTCAGCCTCCTGACTAGTTGGGATTATAGGCACGCGCCACCACACCCAACTAATTTTTTGTATTTTTAGTAAAGACGGGGTTTCACCATGATGGTCAGGCTGGTCTGGAACTCCTGACCTCGTGATCCACCTGCTTCAGCCTCCCAAAGTGCTGGGATTACAGGCATGAGCCACCATGCCTGGCCTTCAATTTTTAACATTTAAGAAAAAGTGACATTCCAAGAATATGCAAGTGGAAAGCCAGAAAGCATTTCCCTTATCCTGTCCTGAGTTTATTCTCATAACAATCTAGTTATTTAAAAACTAAGTTACTGGAACATATTTGTGATTAATTTTATGTGTCAACTTGACTGGGCCATAGAGTGCCCAGATACTTGCTGAAACATTATCCTGGGTGTGTGTGTGAGGGTGTTTTGGGATGAGATTAACATTTAAATGGATAGCCTGAGTAAAGCAAATTGATCTCCCTAACATACGAGTGAGTCTCATCCAATCAGTTGGAGGCCTGAATAAAACAAAAAAACTGATCCTCCCTGAGTAAGAAAGAATCTCTCCTGCCTTCTGGTCTTTTGATTGGGACATCAGCTTGTTTCCTGCCTTCAGACTCAGACTGAAACATTGACTCTTCCTGGATTTCAAGCCTGCTAGCCTCTGGACAGGAACTATGCCATCAGTTCTCCGGGGTCTCCAGCTTGCTGGCTTATCCTGTAGACTTGCCAGCCTCAGTGATCTTGTGAGTCAATTCCTTATATGAATCTCCTTATATATATACCCATACACATACATATATCGTATTGGTTCTGTTTCTTTGGTAAACCCTAATACAATATTTATATTTGTTTTTTTTTTTTTTAGACAGGGTCTTACTCTATCTCCCAGGTGGGAGTGCAGTGGCGAGATCATGGCTCACTGCAGCCTCAACCTCCCAGGCTCAAGTGATCCTCCCACCTCAGCCTCCTGAGTAGCTGGGACTACAGGCCACGCCATCAAGCTTGGCTAATTTTGTATTTTTTGTAGAGAGGGGTTTTACCATGTTACCCAGGCTAGTTTCAAACTCCTGAGTTCAAGCAATCTGCCCACCTCAGCCTCCCAAAGTGTTGGGATTACAGGTGTGAGCCACCGCCCCGGCCGATATTTATATTTCTCAAATGCATCCTCTTTTTTCCATGTTCACTTGTGCAATTTTAGTTGATGTCCTTCTTAATTCTTTCCTGGACTACTGGAATAATTTCCTTGTTCCAGTGTCAGTACATCCAATTCACCTGTCCCCTCCTTGCTTCTGGAGTGCTCTTTCTAAATACAAATAGGCTAATGACATACTGCTTTTAAACTTGTTTAGCACGCTATTTCATACCTTCAGGATGAAAGTCAAATTCATTAGATTGGTGGATAAAGTCCTTCCCAATCCAGTCATTTCTTCATCTCCAGCCATGCCACACTACCTCCCACTTCTTGCACAGAGCAATCTGCCTTAGCCTCTTGATCTTGCACTCTTGTATGTTCAGTTACTTCTGCCTGGAATGCCTCTTTCTTATTCAATCAGGAAATTCTCATAACAGGTGTGTGTCTGACATTGTGTCACCTCCTTAGCACACACCTTGGATTTACCTCCCTGAACACTAGGGGTGAAGGAGTTGGGGGTCTTTTTCTATCCATTGCCTTCAATTGAGCATACTCGCAGGGTATGTTAATTCCTTGGCACTTTATGTCTTCCCAAAATGCAGGCAGAGCAGGCTCTGGTGGACAAAGAAAGCTGATAATGCAAATAACTTCAGATGCTGGCAGTTGGAAGTTGGCCCAATGTGCAGAACGTTCTGTTCAGGGGCATATGGGCTTGGCCTAACCGATCTGTTATAGCCCTAATATTATGCTGTTGTTGGTTTTTCAATCAATGCACAAAGTTGGAAAGATATAGAGCTGACCCTGAACAACAGGGGTCTGAACCAGTGTGGGTCTACTTATATGCAAATTTTTTTCAATATATACAGTTGGCCCTCCATATCAGTGGGTTCCACAACTGAAACCAAGAGTAGGTGGAAAATACAGTATTCTTGGAATGCCAATGGTCATATCCACAGGTTCCACAGGGCCAACTGTGGGACTTGAGTATGTGTGGATTTTGTTGTATACGAGAGGTCCTGGAACCAATCCCCCATGGATAACAAGGGATGTTTGTAATTTTATTTACAAAAAGAATGCAAATTCTTGACAGACTAAAAATGAGAATGAAACTGACAAAATTAGGAGGGGGAGGAGAAAAGACAAGAGAAAGTAAGAATGTACCAATTCCTCACCTCTCCTAGTAGGGAGCCAATACACAGTGTGTAAAATTTATAAATAATGATTTAGGTAAACAACCTAAAGTCATGAAAGCTTCTAGCAAAACTAAAAGTAATACAATTTTTTAAATTAGGAGTTAAGAATAAGTTTTTGTCCCTTTGAAGGATTTTCAGCTGGTGAGTCAAGATGTATATGTACAGTATTTAAGGTTATAATGAAAAGAACCAGAAGAACTAAAGCCAGAAATTGTTAATTGCAGTTGGGTCTAGGATATGGTAACAGATAAGGTAGGTGGGTAGGTAGGAAGAGTAGGGGGGAGACCCTTACTTTTCTTTTAATATGTTCCTCCCTTTTGTTTGGATTTTTAACGATTATTATGCATTATTTCCATAACAAACAAATGGAAATAAAGTGTAGCTTAACTACAAAAAGTAACTTTTAGAACACCCTTAACAAATATTTTGCAGGAGTCAAATGAGGTAGGATCTATACAGTACGCATGAACATCAAAAAATGATCAGGACTTCTTAAGTCAAGTTAGTAAACTAAAAGATAATAGGCATAGGATCCAAATTACAAGGGGGAGGAAGTATGTGTGTGTATGTAACACATCTATGTACAGTTGACCCTTAAGCAACATGAAGTTAGGGACACAGACCCTCACAGTCAAAATTCCATCCCCCAAAACTGTACTAACAGCCTACTGTTGATCGGAAGTCTTACCAACAACATAAACAATTATCACTTTTTTTTTTTTGAGATGGAGTCTTGCTCTGTCACCCAGGCAGGAGTGCAGTGGTGCAATCTTGGCTCACTGCAACCTCCGCCTCCTGGGTTCAAGAGATTCTCCTGCCTCAGCCTCCCAAGTAGCTGCGATTACAGGCACGCACCATCACGTCTGGCTAATTTTTATATTTTTAATAGAGATGGGGTTTCGCCATGTTGGCCAGGCTGGTCTCAAACCCCTCGTCTCAAGTGATTCGTCTGCCTCAGCCTCCCAAAGTGCTGGGATTACAGATGTGAGCCACCGCACCCGGCAATTTTGTATGTTACATGTGTTATATACTGTATTCTTATAATAAAGTAAGCTAAAGAAAACGTTTTAAGGAAATCATGAGGAGAAAATACATTTACTATCCATTAAGTGTAAGTGAATCATCATAAACGTCTCCGTCCTCATAATTTTCACCTTGAATAGGCTGAGAAGGAGGGGTTGGCCTTGCTGTCTCAGGGGTGGCAGAAGTAGAAGAGGTGGAAGAGGAGGCAGGAGAGGGAGGCACAATAAGTGTAAACTGATGGAGATACGTCATAATTTGTCTGACTTTTTTGCTTTTCCATTTCTCTAAACATGTTTCCATTTAGCACCAACTCTTCTTCCACCACTTGCTTTAGATTCAGTGCCTGTTTCATAGAAAAGTCCATGTTATAAGAGAAGTCAAAAGCCATATTGAATAAGTGGAACCCTTCTGCCAGATTGTCTAATGTCAATTTGTTTTCTGGCACTGCTTCGTCTTCTTCCTCATCGTCTGGCACTGGGTTCAGAAGGAGTCATCTCCATTAAGTGGTCTTCTGTTAATTCCTCTGGTGTGGTGTCTCTTAGCTCTTGAATTTCTCCAAGATTCGTATCTTGAAACCCTTTTTTGCCATATCCGCAATCTCTTTCATGATTTCCTTGATTGGCTCTGTCATAAATCCTGTGAAGTGATGCAAAACATCTGGAGTTTCCTCCAGCAGGAATTTGTTTGGGCTTGATGGCTTTTCATGGTTTTTTCTGAAACAACAATGGCATCTTCAATGGTGTAATCCTTTCAGACATTCATGATATTCTCTCAATTGGGGTTCTCTTCCACAGAGTACTGTGTGTAATGATCCTTAAAGTCCTTATGACTCCTTTTTCTAGAGGTTGAATTAGAGGGGTTGTGTTTAGGGGCATGTAGACCATTTCAATGTGTTTGTATTGAACTCATGGGGCTCTGGGTGGCCAGGGGCATTGTCCAATATCAAAAGAACATTAAAGGCAATCCCTTACTGGCAAGGTACTTCCCGACATTAGAAACAAAGCATTTATATAACTGATCCAGAAAAAGAGTTGCTGCTCAGCCATCTTGCCGTACAACCAAAAGAGTGGCAGGCGGTGTTTCTTTTCCCTTCAAGGCTCAATTTTATAGATAAGGGTAGTCCTGATCATAAATGTGGCTGCATTTACACAAAACAGTACAGTTAGCCCATCCCTTCCTGCCTTGGATCCTGATGTTCACTTCTCTTCCTAATAAATGTCCTCTGTGGCACTATTTTCCCCCACAATAGGGCACTTTTGTTTGCCTTAAAAACCTGTTCAGGCAGATATCTTTTCTCCTCAGTGATTTTCTCTATTTTTTATTTTTATTTTTTATTTATTTTTTTTTGAGAGAGTCTCATTCTGTCTCCCAGGCTGGAGTGCAGTGGTGCAATCTCACTGTAACCTCTGCCTCCCGGGTTCAAGCGATTCTCATGCCTTAGCCTCCTCAGTAGCTGGGATTACAGACGTGCACCACCACACCTGGCTAAATTTTGTATTTTTAGAAGAGACAGGGTTTTGCCATGTTGGCCAGGCTGGTCTCAAACTCCTGGCTTCAAGCAATCCACCCACCTCAGCCTTCCAAAATGCTGGGATTACAGGCGTGAGTCACCAAGCCTGGCCTTTTGTCCTCAATAATTTTCTTAATGGTGTCTGGGAACTCGTCGGCTGCATCTGGGTCAGCAGAAGCTGCTTCTCCTGTTATCTTGACATTTTTTGAAAGCCAAACCTCTTTTTAAAATTATCATACCATCCTTCATCTTCCTTTTGCTTTGTCAGATAATGACTTCACTTTTTCTTGAATATTAGATTATATAGGTATGCCTTTCTTATAGCAATCCTGCACCCACAAAAAGCTGCATTCGCAATATGAGATAAAAAGGTATTTCCCAAAAAGTGCAAGGTTTTCATGCTTGTTGGTGGAGCTGCAGTGATGGCTTCATAAACTTCCTTTTGTTTTTATACCACAGTCCTTATACTGGATTCATTTATCTTAAAATGGCAGGCGACCTTAGCTGCAGACCTCAATCTACAATACATAGCAAGCAATTCAACTTTTTCTGTAATGTCATTAACTTTTCTCTGATTCTTGGGAGCATTTCAAGCACCACTAGTGGCACTTCGTAAGGGTCCCATGGTGTTACTGAAGGTTTACAGTACTGCACTAAACACAACGAGAAATATGTGAGAACCTCAAGAGCTTACCTTTTACTGTGATATGCAATGTACTGGAGAGATCAACTGCTCACTCAGAGATGAATGTTACTTGGAATTTTTAGCCAATACCAGCAACACTGAAGCTCACTGCAATAGCAACAGGAGGTGGCTACAAAATCATTACAGTAGTACACCATGTACTACAGTGAATTTGATGCAGTTATTATTTAATATTGCATCTTTACAACTGTTTACACTTCTCTTGAACCTAATGGGTGCCATGTAACTGTCCGTTTGTATGTGTAAGTTTTGATAAATTTTAACTTTTTATAACAGGCTTGTATATATTTTATGATAGTAAATAATAAAATAGCCTAGTATCTACATATATTTTATGCATTCATGACATATCTAGCTTTTTCTTTTCTTTTTTTTTTTCCATATTTCTTGGCTAAGCGATTCATCTGTGAGGTTTTTCACAAAATTGTTGCCATCGCCAAAAATATTCCATTTACTGAAAAAAATCCACATATTAAGTGTACCCAAGCAGTTCAAACTAATGTTGTTCAAGAGTCAACTGTATAAAAGGTATTAATATGTCTGGAAAGAGATATGTTTCCAATTTAACAGACACTACCAGTGAGCAGAAGAGTTGGGCTAGGCAGGAAACTTCAAATTTTCCTTTTTTACTTTATATATTCTATTTGTATCTCAAATTACAACCTGTGGACCACATTTATTAGAAGAAAATGCAGATTCCTGAAACTTCCTGCAGACCCCATGAGTGACAATCTCAGGGGGATGGAGTTCCAGAATCTGCTTTTTTTCATAGATGTTTCCTTGTCATTCCGGTGTATATCTGAGTTTCAGTAGCACTGCTAATCAGTTGTTTGGGGTTCTCTCTCCTTCACCAACATGTTCTTGCAAAACTAACCAAACACATACAAAGCGCAAACAGTACAATAGTGCACTGCACCTTCATGACCCTTACCTCTTCCCGCCTCTTCCCACCTCTTCCACATGTGATATGTGTGTACATACCCACAGACAGAAACACAGAGACATGTTTGGAAGCCAGTGTGGATGCCCTGTGATCTGTGTGTACACGTGACAAGTGCATACACACACACATACAGGAACACAGAGACGTGTTTGGAAGCCAGTGTGGACACCCTGTGATCTGTGCATACACATTCGACACCTGCATACACACTCACAGACAGAAACACAGAGATGTGTTTGGAAGCCAGCGTGGATGCCCTGTGATCTGTGCATACACATGTGACACGTGCATGCACACCCACATACAGGAGCACAGAGACATATTTGGAAGCCAATGTACGCCCTGTGATCTGTGTGTACACGTGACACATGCGTACACACGCACATACAGGAACACAGAGACGTGTTTGGAAGGCAGTGTGGACGCCCTGTAATCTGTGTGTACACACATGACACAAGCGTGCACACCCACTGACAAGAACAGAGACCCATTTGGAAGCCAGTGTGGGTGCCCTGTGATCTGTGTGTACACGTGACACGTGCATCCACACCCACTGACAAGAACACAGAGACACATTTGAAAGCCAGTGTGGATGCCCTGTGATCTGTGTGTACACATGTGACATGGGCGTACGCACCTACAGACAGAAACGCAGAGATGCATTTGGAAGTCACTGTGGATGCCTTGTCATCTGTGTGTACACATGAGACACATGCATACACACCCACATACAGGAACACAGAGACACGTCTGGAAGCCAGTGTGGACGCCTCATGATCTGTAAGTACACATATGACATGTGTATGCACACCCACATACAGGAACACAGAGACACGTTTGGAAGCCAGTGTGGACGCCTCATGATCTGTAAGTACACATATGACATGTGTATGCACACCCACAGACAGGAACACAGAGACACATTTGGAAGCCAGTGTGGATGTCCTGTGATCTGTGTGTACACATGTTACACGTGTACACACCCACTGACAAGAACACGGAGACGCATTTGGAAGCTAGTGTGGACGCCCTGTAATCTGTGCATACACATGTGACACGTGCGTGCACACCCACTGACATGAACATGGAGACCCATTTGGAAGGCAGTGTGGATGCCCTGTGATCTGTGGGAACACGTGACACGTGCGTACACACCCACATACAGGAACACAGCCACATTTGGAAGCCAGCGTGGACGCCCTGTGATCTGTGTGTACACATGTGACATGTGCGTGCACACTCACAGACAGGAACACAGAGACGCATTTGGAAGCCAGTGTGGACATCCTGTGGTCTGTGCGTACACATGCGACAGGTGCGTGCACACCCACATACAGGAACACACAGAGGCGTTTGGAAGCCAGTATGAGCAGCCAGGCCCTATCCCAAAGCGGCGGGCAGGCGTCTCCTAAGAATGGTTCTTGGACACACCTCTGAAAGGAAAATACAACTCGGCACCGCAATTGACTCGGCCAAAGGAAAAAAACTTAAGCTGAAAGCTGAGTCCTGCCCGAGGGAGCCTTTCCTTTGGCGCCTGAGCCGAGGGCTTCAGGGAGAGGGTCGCGCATCGCAGCGCAGCCGCCCGTCTTCCCGTGGCTTCCCTAAGGCCGTGGCTGCTGCTCCTTTCCGCCGGCCACGCGCGCACGGCCTTCCCCTCCCGCCCACCCTGAGGAGCTGAAGCCCTCGACGCCGTCCTCGGGAAAGGCGCGGCCACTGCCCGTTTCTGATTCCCGTTTCCTTCCTCCGGGCGCGTCCTTCACCGTGGCCAAATCAGCCTCTCAATTGCTGGAGCCCGGCCTCGGACACTTCTCGGCTTACGCCGCCATACAGTGGCGCACCCCGAAACCCCGCGACCGACAGCTCGGCTGGCCTTGCGCACCCACACTCTCCAAGGCAGGGCTCGGTCCGGGGAGCTAGTTTCGCCAAGGCGAGGGGCGCGGGGCAGCCCAGGCGGCCGGATGGGTACCAAGAGGGCGCGTCAGCTCCGGCGGGACGCGGCTTCCAGGGCCCGGGAGGGGTGCGGGACTCTCCGCCGGCGCCTGGCTGTCGGCGGAGGACCGCGGGGCAGGAGGGAGTGGAGACTGCGGCCCCAGCTCTGGCAGCGGGGAGCCCACCCAACGCCCTCCTCGGCCCTCGGCTCTTCCTGGGGCCATCCCGCCCCTGCCCCTCGGCCTGGCACCTTTCCGGTTAGCCTCGGAGGCCGTGGCCGGGCAGGGTCCGTTCGCCTGGCTGGGGGGCCTCAGAACGTTATTTCTGGGTGACAACCTGCAGGGCCTTCCGCCCCTCGCGACCTCTCGGGAGTCCCTTCCCCGGCGCCCCCGGGCCTGCAGGTTCGGTCTCGGGGCCTCCTTACCGCAGTCCACCCGGCTTTAGGCTAGTGGGCTTTAATTACGTCGATAATATGACTCCGGCGATCTTGTGCGGCGATGGGATGCGGCCGTGGGCGGTGGAGTCCAGGCGGAGTCGGCTCTCCACACGCGAGGGCGCCTCCTCCTCACCGCTCGCCGGCTTCAAAGCTCGCGCCTCAGGCGACGGCAGCCAACGGGTTGCCGGCTGGAGGCCCCGCCGATGCCCCGCCGATGCCCCGCCCCCACGCCTCGACGCCCCGCCCCTTGCGTGCCCACCCGCGCCCCGCAGCGCCGACCCTAAGTTTCGGCGCTCAGTGGTCCGGTGCTCCCCAAGGCTGGGTGCCCAGAGTCAACCCCGAGGTCTCTATGCCCCGCCTCCCGACGCCAGGAGGCAGGGCCAGCGCGCTGGGCGCGGGGGCGGGGCTTTGGCTGCGTCAGCCGCGTAGCCCGCGCGCGGAGCGGACCCTGCTGTGGCCGTTGGCCGTTAGCGCGGCTTCGGCGGTTGTCTTGGAGAAGCAAGATGGCGGCGACGGCGGCCGCAGTGGTGGCCGAGGAGGACACGGAGCTGCGGGACCTGCTGGTGCAGACGCTGGAGAACAGCGGGGTCCTGAACCGCATCAAGGTGAGGCCGGAGGCTGGGGCCGGGCCTGGCGGATCCGCAGGGCCTGCCTGGACAGCGGGCGTCACAGCGGTCGCGGCGAGGAGGCCGCCTCCCTGGCGAGGGGCCGGGGCCGGCGGGCACTGGGGGCGCGCCCCGGCATGGCCTCTGTTCTGCCCGCCCCACAGAGGGGGTCGGTTCTTTCGCTTGTGTGGTCCGGGAGGGCACCGCGGACTGGGGGCGCCTTGGCCCGTCCCCTGCCGCGTTCCGTGGGGGCGGGACCGCGGGGCCTGGGGCCACACGGGCGGCCCGCAGCTGGGCCCTGGAGCGCGGCCCCGGCGTCTCTTCCTCAGGCTCGGGCAGGATCCGCGGCGGGAAAGCAGCGCGTCCAGCCGAAGCCTGGGGGTCGGAGAGCTTGTGTGACTGAGAACGTTTCCGAAGGCGTTTCTGGCCTTTGCACCTGCCCGCCCAGCTCGTTGGCTTGCTCGTGTTTGTTGCTGGCTAAATGTGAGCTTGTTGTGAAAATTGTCTTGAAATGACAATTTCTTGTTTCTTAACTTTTTTTTTTTAAGGCTGAACTCCGAGCAGCTGTGTTTTTAGCACTAGAGGAGCAAGAAAAAGTAGAGGTATGAAGTTTCCAGATTTTAACATGGCTGTATTCGTTAATACTTAATTTCGCATTCATTAAAAACCGTCTTAAAAATAGTTTATAGTAACGTATAGCTAGGGATAATTTTGAACTGTTAAGGATTATATTACTATTGAGAGAGAGCCAAAATTATTCTTTTTTCGTGTAGCTTTTGAATTTGGGTGTAATCTTAAGGTACCACAGTAACTCATACTACTGCTTAATCTGAAACAAAAGGTCACAGGAGTTTCTTGAAGAAATGCTTCCATTGTCAATGTGTTAAGTGCAGGTTCACTCAGATCCTTTAGTAAGCTAATATGTTATTAATCCCTATGAAACGGGGTATATAGTATGCAACTTTTCCCAAAATTATCTGACCACTCAATTATTTTGACAACGAAAAAGACAGTGATTATTTTAAAAGTGCAACCACTTCTCTATATTTAAGTGGGTAATTTAACTTTTTCCGAGTCCCACCAACCATCCTGAGTAAATATTCTGGAATTTTTCAACAAGAATAGAACCATCATCAAAGTCTTAAACTCTTGCTGTATGACAAATCAGTCTCCTGTCCTCTCACTTCTTTAGACCTGTATACCTAATCTCTAATTTCATCAAAATCTGCAGTTCTTTGCCCTTTCCATGTCTGTGCAGGCGTCAGTCTTCTCTTGGCGGCATTTTGCTCTGGACCCTATGGGTCTGGACCCCTAATTACCTTGCCTTACAGTCAGTCATACGTGGTCTGGAAGAAATCTCAATGGCCATTTAACGCAGCAAACTAACTCTCTTCCCACTTTGCACATATGTGCTCCTGGAGAAGAGTCAGTCGATCATGTGGATTGCTGATGTTGCAAATTGGCAGGTACCAACCTGGTTAGGTCCTGAGCAGCCCCAGCAGCTCTCTTCTTCACCCTAGCTGTGCAGTAGCTTTCTGTGTCACCCTTGCTTCTTCTCTCTGAACACATGGTCTTGTTGCTTCCTCCACAGGGAAGGTAGAAGCCGTTAGATCCTAACTTCATGGACTCCTCTCCTATCCCTCGATCTATTGCTCACCTGTGAAAAGGCTTGCCTGTGTCTGTATTTATCTATACCTCTTTCCTTACTGCTTTAGAAGAAGAGGCTCTGTCCTGTCCAAGAATAATCACTGTCTTGTGTATACTTTCAAGTCTTTAATTATTTACTGTATCTTTGACCCCTTCCTTTTCTGGTGGCTTTTCTTTTGAGCTTGAAAACATGTTTGAATAACTATTAGGAGTAAACTGTTTTCCTTTATTCACATTCTGCTTTTAATACCACTGTGTTTTTTTTCCTTCACAACCTGGTTTTGACCACTCCTTGGTTTCTTCAGCATGATCTTTTTCCTGTACAGCTGACTGAGACTTATCCACAGTTGTCATTCTGGACTGTCTCACAGACTGACCTTATTCACCCAGTAACTCCAGCCCTGTAACTTTCATGCATATTTCTCTCCTGAGCTTCAGACCTGTATGTTAAACTGCCCACTATATTATGCCCTTAATGGGACCATCATTTATCTGGCAAGAAATCTAAGCGTTTCTTAGGCCTTGCTCTTCTTTCCACCTGCTCAGTCATCATCTGGCTCTGTGTCTGTCAGGTGTGTATCTGAAGTGTCCCCAAGGGAGTGCTCTGCTGCCTCCTTTGTGCTTGTTTTTCTTTTCTAGATTGCTTTATCCCCTTCCTACTTGCCAGTCTCCCTTTCCGTGGTGTCCCTCACCATCTCCCTGAAGTCCTTTTTCCACATTGCTCCTAGATTGGCTGTTTATAGTACACATCTGATCTTGTCCCTCCATTCTCTTTAAATATTTCAGTTGACTCAATATCTTAGAATTCCCTGAACCAGCCTACCAACTACCTTGAGGATCTCTCCTCTCCTTGTCTTTTCTTTTAACAACTTTATTGAGGTAAAATTGACCTATAATAAAGCTAAAGTAAATATGTACAGTTTGATTTTTTAATAGTTAATTTATGCAGCTGTGAAATGATCACCACAATCAAGGTACTGCACATATCCTTCAAACTTTTGACCTTCAAAAGTTTTCCTTGTGCCCCTTTTGTAACCCTCTCCCCCACCCCAAACCTTTTTAAGAATTATATAAATGGAATCGTATAGTAGGTACTCTTTTTTTTTGGTCTGTTTCTTCAACATAATGCATTTGAAATTCATTCATATTGTGGTATGTATTAATAAATCATTTCATTAATACATTGTATAGATATGACAGTTTAGCCATTACCTGCTGACAGACATTTAGGCTGTTTCCAGTTTTTGAGTATTACAAATAAGGTTTCTGTGAACAGTCACATACAAGTCTTTGCTTGGATCTGTGATTTCTCTTGAGAAAATATGTAGGGGTGAAGTGACTAGGTCACATGCTAGGAATATTTGTGACTTTTAGGAAACACTACCAAATTGCTGTCCAAACTCATTATGCCATTTTGCATTCCTATCAGCAGTGTATGAGGCTGCCACTGTAGCAGCAATTAATGTGGTCTTAAGGAAGCTTACCTATGTGCTACCTACTGTAGCCTGTTCTCAGCAACAATCACAGGCTTGATGGTCTAGGAGTATTTTTTCCATACTTATTCAAATAAATGTATAATTACAAAAATAAGTTGGCCTATGGGCCACATAAGATCATCTCACATTTCATGGATAAACTGGGAATTACAAGTGTATAATTAAATTCCTGTTCATAGTAAGTATGCTATAAATGGTACATATCTGAGATGACAAAATTTTTATCAAACTTCATATATTTGAAATAATGAACAGTTGTTGACATTTAATTGTATTTCACACATTTAAAAATTAAAAATAAATACAAATCTTCATATATGGTTTTGTTATATTAACTTTGAGAAATTACTAAATAGCACAAAGTAAGTCCTGTAGTAATTAACAGTTATAGAATGGATTTTGTAAAACCATAATTTTATCGATGAAAACGTTGAACTTTATATTTTATAGTTGTTTTTAGGGTAAACACATGACGCTTAAATTTTTTTTTTTTTAACAGAACAAAACTCCTTTAGTCAATGAGAGCCTGAAAAAGTTTTTAAATACCAAAGACGGTAAGAGGTTCAGTTTGTTCTTGTTTATCTGTCTCTGAATTTTTGAATCTTGATACCATTTGGGAGAAATCAGGAATTTCAGGGAATTTTTTTATGTCTTCAATTGTTATAGGTCCTCATTTTAAAATAATATTTTATTGTACAACAATTGTGTTGCTATTACATATTTTTGGACTTGGGATGTTGTTGCTTAGAGCCAGTTTTACTACAGAAAGCCAATATTAACCATTAAAAAGTGAAACACTGAAATCTATGAGATGATTGTCTTACAGTTAGTTACAGACTGATGATCCCAGTGAAAAAATTAGGAGATTGAGATTTTCATTACTTAATCATATTATTCAAAGAGGAAATTTGTAACTTAAAAAATGTAGAAACCTTTCTTCCATTAATTTAGTGTATCTATTTCATAATGTTAATTAAAAAAATTCAGTTTTTAAAGATTTGCTCACTTACCTTTTTCTTGATCTTTATAGGTCGTTTAGTGGCTAGTCTTGTTGCAGAATTTCTTCAGTTTTTTAACCTTGACTTTACTTTGGCTGTTTTTCAACCTGAAACTAGCACAGTAAGAATAATGATTTTTACATCTATCTTTTGAAACCTTCTTTGATACAAATGAGTTAATATTAAGCTGAAAGTTAATAGAATTTGACAACTGATAGTTTTTTACATTTAGATTATTTTTGGTAGTTGATTATCTGTTTTTCTTAAAAGCCATATGAGCTTTCAGATAGCTGGCACCAGTGTTGCTGCTTTGTGTTACTTGAAAGCTTGCTAATAAAAGTGTTACTATAGAGTTAATTTTGATACGATGTTAGATTGCACCTGTTAATGGAAACTTTGAAGGTAGAGGCTCTGTAAAAGAAATAGGCATAATTTTTAAAAATAGTCATTTCACTCATTAGTAAGACAGTCTCTGAGTTTAAAGATGTCTTTAAACTCTGAAAATATTTTCTTTACTCCTTGAGAATAACTTCTGCTATTTTTTTGTGCACTTGTATTTTAACTTCTTTTCTAGCTGCAAGGTCTCGAAGGTCGAGAGAATTTAGCCCGAGATTTAGGTATAATTGAAGCAGAAGGTACTGTGGGTGGACCTTTATTATTAGAAGTGATCAGGCGCTGTCAACAGAAAGAAAAAGGGCCAACCACTGGGGAAGTAAGTAGAATTCTGTGTTATCTTTTTCTATTTTAATTATTGGCTACTTAGTTTAGCCATGCAGATTAGTGCATATATAGTAAATTACGGTTTTCATACTAGAAGATATTCCTTAAAAACAAAATGAGATGCATTCAGATTGTATCAATGCAAATTTTAATGAAAATTAGGGATGTGCTGACTCTGATTCTGTGGCATATCTTTTCTGGTTTTTGATCCTCAAGAGTGTTGGGTCATGAGCTAAACTGTCTGGAACAAATCCCAACTCCTCGTTGCCTCGCTTGATCCTCCGTTCATGCCATACTGTGTATGAAGTGGGCTCTACCAGGCCCTACCTTGGTGTTCTGAGGTTTCTCTGCATAAGCCAACAGAAGCACTCAACTTGCTATTATTTTTATTAAAACATCTTAGTTAAATATAAAAGGACTGAGGACTGATTTATAGGATAGTTAATAAATTTTTGGACTTAAAGGCCTCTTTAGGCTTAAAACTAAGCTGTTGATTTTGCTTTAAACTGTTTAGAAATAGTTCAAACTTACACTTTTTTTTATTAGTACTCTTCATCTCTTAACCTTTTTTTAGAAATTGTGCTAATGAGATTAATGATATAATTTTATTTTCATACATTAATTTTACATAAAGATACTCTGTTTTATAGAACAGGCAACATCTGTAACTGTTCCAGATATTTGATTAAATGTGAGCTTTTAGTCAGAAATTGATAGGTAAGAATGTGGAGGGCTGTATAGGTTTCCTACTTATTTTCTTTGGTGAATCTCAGAGGATATTTTCTATTAGAATTTTTGAAAATTGATAAAGCTTGCCTGAGTACTAATTATGTGTAAGGCATGGTAAATAGACTTTGTGGGTACTATAAGATAAAATATAAGAAACTTCTGTGTCTCTGAATAGCGCAAAGCTATTTAAGATAAAATGTGCTCAAATAAGGAAATTAACATTTAAATAACAGTTTATGGAGGAATTGTCATTTAACACATTATTTCCAAACATATTATGAATAGTTTAGAGGAGGAAGCGATTGTCACATGCCAAAATTTTATTGAAGTCAATTTTAAAGTGAGAGTAGGATGTCAGTTTTGGGGTGAGGATTGGGAAGGGTGTTCCGAGAAGTTGGAATGGTGCCAGCCAAGTGTGGAAGCAGGAGAGCATAGCCAGATCCTGGGCTGGCTGGGAGTGAGGTGGCTCGCCCAGAGCACAGGTTGTCACTTCAGCTTGTGCATATAATTTCATTCCTTCATTTATCAATATTCAGCAAGCCTTTATTGTGTGCTTGTTTAATAGATACTGTGCTGGGTACTAGGCAATCAAAAACAAACTAAAGAACCCAGTCTCCTGGGGCCAGCAGTCTTCAGGTCGTGATGACCTCTGTTTATTGGCTCTCCCCTCTCGGCTTCTGTGGCCCTGAAGAACTCTCTTCTCTTTCTAACTGCCCTTTCATTTTCTTTTCTGTTTAGTAGTTGTGCTGTGGCTCACCTCATTGCAGTGGTGTTTATGCATATTTTTCTGTCTAGATTGATCTTTCTTCCTTAACATACCACTAGCATGGACTCTGGAACCAGGTTACTTGGGTGAAACCCCAGCTCTGCTACATTCTAGCTCTGTGAGCCTGCAGTCACTCAGCCTCCGTGTGCCCAGCTTCCTTATCTGCAACATGGAGATCACAGAAGTATCGCGCCTACAGGTCTGGAGGGGTCTAAGGAAGCAAGATGTGTGAAGCTTTGAGCACAGTGCTTGGCACGGAGGACTCTGTGTGTTATTGTAGTAGGCATCAGTGGATTCAATTAACTGTGAATTGAAAATATTCGGATAGGCTGAGCGCGGTAGCTCATGCCTGTAATCCCAGCACTTTGGGAGGCCGAGGTGGACGAATCATGAAGTCAAGAGATGGAGACCATCCTGGCCAACATGGTGAAACCCCATCTCTACTAAAAATAGAAAAATTAGCTGGGCACGGTGGTGTGTGCCTGTAGTCCTAGCTACTTGGGAGGCTGAGGCAGAATCACTTGAACCCAGTAGGTGGAGGTTGCAGCGAGGCGAGGTCGTGCCACTGCACTCCAGCCTGGCGACAGAGCGAGACTCCGTCTCAACAAAAAGAAAAAAAAAGAAAATATTCAGAGAAAATACAAGAAAAGAATGCAAATATAGTAGAAAACTGTTTATATAGCATTTACATTGTATTAGATATAAGTTATTTAGACATGATTTGAAGTACATAAGTTATATGCAAATATGTCTTTTCACATAAGAGACTTGAGCATCCTTGGATTTTGGTGTCCGCAGGGGAGTCCTACAACCAATCCCCTGTGGATACTGAGGGACGACTATATTAGTATTACTGTTTCTTGTTTTTGTATGGATGACTCTTTAAGTTCAGTGTAGTCTGCCTAAGCCCAGCTCAGTCCTTTATCCTAGCTCCAGACTAGAATTTCCAGCTCTTCACAAAACGTACCCCCCTGGATAACCCAATAGTACATTCGAATCCTGTGTGGAAAAACTTACTTTCTTCTCTTTACCTCCTAAAAGTAAAAACATAAAGACAAAAGCAAATCCCACCTTACTCCCCGCAAATAACCCTCTTCCACGTCTTCTTGCTCCCTTCCGTGTTTTGGTTGATTCTATTCCTGTGGCTCCTTGGTTTCATCCCGAGGAGCCGCCTCTTCACATGTGTTCTAGATTCAGTTCTTCTGTCAGGAAGGATTCACTCTCCACCTTGCACCCAGTAGCTTTGGTAACAGGCTGTGGAAGAAAGAGGAATTGATGGAGGGCTTTCTCTTCTCTGCTAGGTAGGATGTGTACCTCAAAATGAGACCCAGTAGGGCTTTCTGTTCTCTGCTAGGTAGGTTGTGTACCTCAAAATGAGACCCAGTAGCATTCCTGTGTAGTGGGTGTGATGTGAAAATGGACACAGAATCACTGTTCTTCAGTACTTCATTCTGACTCGTGGATTTGAGGCCTTCTCTGAAGTTTGCCCTGACTTTTTCATAGCTGTGATTCTGTCAAATAGACCCAGGATAGGAATTCTATATCCTCAAAAGGTAGTTGTTTTACTCCCCCAAGTTGCTGAACCAGTAAGTTGGGCATCTCATCTCCATTTTTTGCTAGTTTTCCCTTCCTAATATCTGGGTATTTAATTTTAATAGTTTGTGTGTATGTATATAAACAAATAGATAAAATATTTAAAATAGAGACCTCAAAGATGTATGTTTTGGCCCTTCATTATTTATTAGTGTTTTCTATTACTTTGGAAGAAAACCTGTTGTTTATAATGAAATAAAAAATTAGAGCTTTTATTAGCTTTTGACTTTGACTGTAGAAAACGAGCTATAGGTTAAGCTCACTGAACTAAATTACTGATGCTTTTTACCAAAACTGCATTTTAACCACCTCAAGAATTAGGTTGCTGTGCCCCAGCCGCTTTAACTTGACTTCTGTTTGGTTTTATTGGACGCTCCCCAGCCGTAGATAATTAAAGCCCTTTCCTGTTTTCTGAGCCCCTCAATGGATCATTTTCATCTCCTTCAGCACCTCTACCATGTAGGTCCTTATATCTGTCCAGGATCATTTCTTCCTAAGGGTTCTCATGCTTTCAGTCTGTCATTCACTGTTGCAGAATTATTTTTAAACTTCAGCCCTTCCTCTGTTCCTTTCTTCTGTACGATTGTAGTGACTGCACTGCTGACTCAGGAGTCCCAGATTCTTCAGCCTTTATGAAATTTTCTGTGTGATGTGGCCTTAACCTGTCTTTCTAGCCTTATGCCTTTTTTTTTTTTTTTTAATGTGGAGCCTTGTACTTAAGTCAGATTGAACTTTGGACCTACTACTTGAAAGTGGCTTGTGTTTTTTCTCCTTCTCTTATTTTGTTATTCTATCCTCCACTTGGAATTATACTCTTTCCCCTTCCCCAGCTGTAGAATTTTGTCAGTCAGGTTTTCTCCTCAGCTGCAACTCTTGTTCTTATTCTCTCCTTACTAGAAACTGCATGTAACTTAGTGCCTCCTTCTGTCAAGTTGTAGTAGTGATCTGCACTGGTTACACATGGAAATTTATTGAGGACAAGGGCTTTATCTTCATATCTCTTACACAGTCTAAAGCATTGTGATTTTTTTTTTTTTTTTGAGATGGAGTCTTGCTCTGTTGCCTAGGCTGGAGTGCAGTGGCGCGATCTCGGCTCACTGCTGCAAGCTCTGCCTCTCAGGTTCACGACATTCTTCTGCCTCAGCCTCCCGAGTAGCTGGGACTACAGGCAGCCACCACCACACCCGGCTAATTTTTTTTTTTGTATTTTTAGTAGAGGCGGGGTTTTACCATGTTAGCCAGGATGGTCTCAATCTCTGACCTCGTGATCCGCCTGCCTTGGCCTCCCAAATTGCTGGGATTACAGGCGTGAACCACCGCACCCAGCCGGCATAGTGATTTTTAACATACTGTTCACAGTCAATGGAAGCCTTTGAAAATTCGAAGAGGAATACCCATTTAGAAGATTTGTGGAGGTTAGATTGGTAAAATATGGAGAAGTTAGCAGACTAGAAGGAAGTGGAACACATAAGAACGCAAATCTAGACAGGAAGTAGCAGTAAGAATAGAAATAAGTGGACATACAGGCTAGGCATGGTGGCTAACACCTGTAATTCCAGCACTTTGGGAGGCCGAGGCAGGCGGATCACTTGAGGCCAGGAGTTTGAGACCAGCTTGGCCAACCTAGTGAAACCCCGTCTCTATTAAAAATATAAAAATTAATGTTGGGCGCGGTGGCTCATTCCTGTAATCCCAGCGCTTTGGGAGGCCAAGGCAGGTGGATCACCTGAGGTCAGAAGTTCGAGACCAGCCTGGCCAACATGGTGGAACTCCATCTCTACTAAAATACAAAAGATTGGCCAGGTGCGGTGGCTCAAACCTGTAATCCAACTTTGGGAGGCTGAGGCGGGCGGATCATTTGAGACCAGCCTGGCCAACATAGTGAAACCCTGTCTCTACTAAAAATACAGAAATTAGCTGGGCATGGTGGTGTGCACCTGTAGTCCCAGCTACTCGGGAGGGCGAGGCAGGAGAATTGCTTGAACCCGGGAGGCGGAGGTTGTGGTGAGCCGAGATTGTGCCTCTGCACTCCACAGAGCGAGACTCTGTCTCAAAAAAAAAAAAAAAAAAAAAAAAAAAATACAAGTAATTAGCTGGGCGTGGTACTCGGGAGGCTGAGGCAAGAGAATCGCTTGAACCCGGCAGTCGGAGGTTGCAGTAAGCCAAGATCTGGCCATTGCACTCTAACCTGGACAACAAGAATGAAACTCTGTCTCAAAAAAAAAAAAAAAAAAAAAGTCGGGTGCGGTGGTGCATTCCTATAATCCCAGCTACTTGAGAGGCTGAGGTGGGAGGATCACTTGAATCTGGGAGGCGGAGAGTGCAGTGAGCCGAGATCGCACCACTGCACTCCAGCCTGGGTGACAGAGTGAGACCCTGTTTCAAAAAAAAGAAAAAGAAAGAAATGAATAGATAAAGATGACCTTTTGAGAATCAACAAGACTTGGTAAACTAATATTTTGGCATGGGGCAAGGTCATAGAAGGCAGTAAGAGAAAAGAAAAGCTCTCAAAGGCCAGTTTAAGGATTTTAGCCTAGAAGATAATATCACCACCAGAAATAGTGGGACTGAAGAGGGAGAACTGAAGTTATGAAGAGCAGCACATTTCCGTATTTAAAAAGTTACAGTCAGTCATAAAGGGATTTTTGTAACAAAACAGCCAGTATTTACTATGTACAATGTCATAGAGCTTGTGCTGGTAGTGGATGAATTGTAGGAAGTGATTTTCATTTAAGAAACATTTTAAAAACCTCCTCCTTTGCGTTAACCACAGTGCTCAGAACCCTGTGGTGACAGGGCACTGGGCAGCAGATGCAGATGACTCCTGTGGAAGTTGGGCTAGAACAGGTGCTTTGCATTTTGGAAAAAAAATGTGTGGAAGTAGAAAACTGGAAGAGTGAACTACTATTTGAAGGGGTAAAGTATTTTTAATGAAAGTTGTTATTTGGTATTTTTTCTTGAGAGAAAATGAAGTAGGGAAACAAATTCAAGGAGAGCAAAAAGTAGATCTTAGAGAATTACAGGGTATTATTTGTCTGGAGAGTAGGGAGAAGGGAAGTGAGGAGGTAAATGCTGGAATGATAGACCTGGGACAGATTTCAGTGGAGAAAGACAGTATCCTGTTCAAAGTGAATGAATGAAATATTTTGCAGGTAATTAGAATCTAGGGATGTGTAGAAGGTTTTTGAGGGGGTAAAATTAGAGGAAAATCTAAAAAGGATGGTTACTTTAATAAGAAATAAAATACCAACATTGTATAGTGTTTTTAAATGCTAAAATTCTATTGGAGTGTAATTGGTATATTTGTGTTTTATTTTTAAATGTATTTTAATTTTAAACTAAAATATTTTAGGGTGCACTAGACCTATCTGATGTACATTCTCCACCAAAGTCACCAGAGGGAAAAACAAGTGCACAGACAACACCAAGTAAGGTGAGTTAGCTGCAGAACACAGAAGTCATGTCTGGATTTAACTCCAGAGGGCTCTGCTTTTCTCTGTCTAGTCTTTCTTGTTACAAGTTGTATTGTTTTATATAAACACATGGGCTCTTTAGTTTCTTGAAGGTGCTTTTTTTCCATTAAGTATACATTAAAAAAAAAATTTTGCTTTGTTGGTAGTTGTTTGACATTTGTATCGTAGAAAGGAATGTGCTGGTAAGTAACAGAATCATAGAATATTTGGATTTATTTGGTACTTTGGACATTTTCTCCTATTAACAAGGAGATTTACTTACTTTTCATTTATAAATTCCTAGCTTGAGAATATTAAGCTAGGAATATGTATTATAGGATATAATATTGAATGAATATTTTAGACTTCTAGATGGGTGATGAGATTCAGAATTGTAAATCATGATGGTTTTTAATATACATGAGCTGTTTTGATAGAATTTCTAAGAAAATGTATATACTTTGGTTACATTTGTGTGTGTATGCATGTGTCCATCTGTTTGTGTGTTTATGAGTTGTTAAAGGTAAGACTTGATTTCAGAGATTAAGCATGATGGGAAAAAAAATGAGCTGTATACTTTGAATTTAAGATCCAGGATATGTAGGAATGGATAGAAAGATGATTGTCAGGAAATTTGTTTTCTCAAGAGCATAGCATGAATTGGTAGTCCCAGGCGGTCTTACCAAAGGATAGGTTTGGGTCTGTTTAGTCTGTTCAGGCTGCCAAGTACCATAGATTGGGCAGCTTACAAACAACACATTTTTCCTCACAGTTCTGGAGCCTGGAAGTCCAAGATCACGGCATCACTATGGTTAGGTCTGGTGAGGTCCCTCTTCTAGGTTGCAGAGAGCTGTCTTCTCATTGTGTCCTCACGTGGTGGAAAGAGGGTGAGAGAGCTCTCTGGGGTCAGGGCCCTAATCCCATTCACAAAGGCTTCACCCTCATGATCTGCTCACCCCCCAAAGGCTCCACCTTCTGATACCATCACATTGAGGGTTAGGATTTCAACATAGGAGCTGGGGGTTTGTGGACTACACAAACCTGCAGTCCATGACAGGTCAGGTTTGTATTCTTTGACTGTCCCTTTGATTTTCATCCCATAGGAATAGAGTGATCCCAAAAGATGAGGTCCCATGTGGGTTTATGGTGGTGGATCGACTCTCAGATACAGTTGCATCTTTTTAAATAGATGAACTTCGAGGACATAGTGATTATACTACAAGATACCTTTCTTTTTTAAATGTCTAGGCACAGAACATTGCTGAACGATTGCTGTTATTTTTTGCTTGTTCTTTGATGTTGTTGCTCCTTTTTATTGTTTAAGTTTGGAAAACTAAAGGAATTTTATACTTCATTTCTAACCAAGGAAACAACTATTGTATTGTTTATAGTTGCTCCTTCTGAGATTTCTAGTTGCTGTAGGGAAGGCCTTTTTTTAAAATATTTTTTTCCTAAATTATTTCCTAAATAGCCTCATAGGAGGCTATAACTACCCAGTGATAGAATAAGGTCATGAGTAAATTTTTAAAATTTCTTTAAATTAATTGCAAATAAAACAGCCTATGTAAGTAAGCTTTACTTTTCATGAAAATACCTGGCTTTAGAAAAATTAAAATTAATGAATATTCCAAAGTACTTATCAGTACCTATAGCATTTGACTATTTGGAAGCTCTTTTTAGCAAATTATTACTGTTTTTAAAGCAAATTAGCAATCCTAACCTTCTATATATAATGTATGTCTTCAGGGTAAAATATTAAAGTCTATTTTACATATTCTTATTCTCTCTGCATACATTTTAAGATCTAAGAATTATAATGAGAATCTCAATGTTTTAAGTCAGTCAGGAAATGATGCTGTGAGTTTTTCCAGAGAAGGGGGGACTGTCCTGAGGCTGCTTTAGAGAACAGCATTTGTCCTAACAGCTGTCTCTGCCACCATCCCGTTATTCTAGTTTAGTCCCCATAAACCCACTTCAGAAATACCCTAGATAGTCCTTGTGTAGGGTTGCATCTGTTCTAAGATAAACCCTTATTTTGGCACTTAAAATGCAATTTCTCTAGTACTAAAGGACCTGGATTTGGGATCCAGTACTTTCCCTACCGTCTTCTTGCTAACTATCTCCTACTGGCACCCAATCAGCCTTGAGGGCCCATGGAGAATACTCTCCAAGAGTAGGGTCCAGCCAACCTTTAGGAACCAGCTTTGTGTGCTCCTGAGAAAGGTCAGATGAGGTCAGGACAAGTCTTCATGGAAGTTGCCTAGGAACTCAAGTGAGGCTTATTTAGAATGCTGCTAAAATGTAGCATGAAAGAGGTGATTCTCCACCCAGTAGGAGCTGAGCAGGTGGAGGCTAAGGTATCTATGTTTGACCTGGTAACTATTGGAAACAGTAAATATGAGGTAGACCACTTCAGGAATAGAATTAAGAGAGGACCAAAAAAGCAGGCCTCACAGAACATATTAACTAGATGTTCCACTTCGGAGACATTTTTCAGTAGGCATCTTTGTTTGGTAATGAGTTAGTTTATTTTTAAAGATTTCTATTTTGTGGTAAAATCTCATTTTATTCTCATGCTCAGATACCAAGGTATAAAGGACAAGGTAAGAAGAAGACAAGCGGGCAGAAGGCTGGTGACAAGGTAACATGCATGAGGGCAGAGGAGAAAAGCAGCCTGTGGGCATCAGGTCTCGACTCTGGGGCCTCCTGGAGCACTGGGCTCCTGTCAGGTTGGGTTCTCAGTTTTCTTATGAAATGTCACTTGAGGCTGGGCTAGGTGGCTCGCGCCTGTAATCCCAGCACTTTGGGAGGCCAAGGCGGGAGGATCACTTGAGGTCAGGAGTTCAAGACCATCCTGGCCAACATGGTGAAACCCCGCCTCTACTAAAATACAAAAATTAGCCGGCCATGGTGGCACGCACTTGTCATCCCAGCTACTTGGGAGGCTGAGGCAGGAGAATCGCTTTAACCCGGGAAGCGGAGGTTGCAGTGAGCTGAAATCGTGCCATTTCACTCCAGCCTGGGTGACAGAGTGAGACTCTGTCTAAAAAAACAAAAAAGTAATGATGGCATGAAATAAAAAGTAAATTTCACTGTCAGTTTTTATCCAGGTGAAAATCATACTGTTGAATCTTAAAACCACGCTCTCAGTTTTACTTTGAAAATTCCTGTTTTGTTGGCAATTAGAGTTGAAAATACGTATTTTTCTTTTGAATGGATGATTATATAGATGTTAGTAACATTGTGATTTTTATTTGAGGAAAGTAGAACATCAAACTATTTTTTGAATACGTACCTATTGATAAATTAAAAATTAAATGTATTTCCTCCAAGACATTTTTGTGTTCTGTCATTTTTCAGACAATTGCACATTTGTGACCCTTTATTCAGGGCCCCTGCTCACAGTAGACTGCTGGGGGCCAATGCTGCATACTACCAAGGCCTTGGCTGCTTTTTCATCCTCCCCTAAAGATCACAAAAATTGACTAATCCAGTAGATTAGCTGCTTATGAAATTTAAATATTAGAAGTTTTAGAAACATTATCAGTACAGTTTTTACATCTACTTGGGATAAGACAAAATATTTAATTATCAGTTCTGTGAGATTCATTAGTCCTATGTTGAACTTTGGTTATGTATAGATTTTTTCACTAGGTTGAAAATCTTCAAACTTAAAGCTTTTTAAAAATTCCACCTGTTGTGTTAGATGGCTTTAGTTCTAGTAGTTTCAAAGGTAAATTCCTATTACTGTATTCTCTTTCTGTTCACACTGTTATTTATGCGTTATTAAACAAGAAGATGCTTTAAAATAATGATTTAGTAAGTTTTTTTTTTTTAACATTTACATAGTGAAAGTTATTGTGTGTTAATGCTTTGGGCGACACATTTAACACAGTTCTAACTTAAGGAGTTGATAGTTTAATTGGAGATGAGACATACCTTAAGTAAGATATAAAACTTCTTAATAGATTTTAAAAATCAGTTTCTTGGACTTTTCTAAAATTTAAAAGCATATTAGTATGAAGTTTTTATAATCTTATTGCTGTTGTGGGTTTCAAACAACTTAAACATTTTCAAGAAGTTTATACATAGAGCCAAGGCATCCTAAGAGATGTGGTTTTCACTTTGTGTGATGTGAAGTAACTGTGATGGGCCCAGACTTTAGCTTTCGCTGTACTTTGGGCAGAGTGTAGTGTGTGCCCTGACTTGAGAGGGGATTGAAGAACCTAGGTGGGCCCATATCCCAGGATTTAGTCCGTAATTTGGGTCTCTTCTGTTTCATTATTGTGTTCCTGAAGCCAGGATGCTTCCTCAATTATTTGGAAACCTTTTTCCCTGTACATTTCTGATCTTGTTTCTGAACTGCCTTGTGAGAAGTCTGTATTGTACCCCATGTGGCCTATTGCCAGCCTTACTTATATGGGTAAGCCCTTAGCTCTTTGTTCCCCTGCCTTTCTGCTTTGCCTTGTGCATGCAGTGAGTTCCCAGCAGCCTTAACATTCTCAACATCTTCATCATCCAGATGCTATGTTGCATGTGGTGGTTGAGGTTGTACACAGCAAGACTCCCGATGGGGCCATCCGCATGGTAGGTGAGTGGCATCTCCCAAGGTGTGCAAAGCCATCGTGGGAGCCCTGCCTGTCCTGTAGACGTGAACTGGGCACGCGATGCAGGAGGGCCCAGGGTACTGCTGCTCCCAGAGCTCTGGAGCACTGATCAGGAGTGTCGCGTGTGTCCGGTTGCTTTTGAATGCAGGAGGCGACAAGTACTAGTGGCTCATTCAAAGACCCTTGGCACTTTCTTCGGGAAGCTATATTCATATTATAAATAAACTTAAAAAAAAATTCATATGTATAGTTAGAATTGATTTGTAGGGTTTTTGAACTGATGTAACTTGGGCAAAACTGAAGTTCTTATTTTTGTTGTTGCTGAGAGACAAGATAAAAATAAAATAAAGATTAAAGATAAAAGATTTGGTATATAAGGAGTATAAATATGAAATGGGAGGGCATTTTAAAAATGAATTAATAATTTTGAAATATATATTAACACTTGCTGACTTCCAAAGTATCATCTGTGATAATTTATCTCATTGTATTCCATTTCATTGTACCAAACATCCTAATTGTTTGAAAAAAAAAAAGTATCAGAAAATTATAACAGACTTTTGATAGGCCCTACTAGCTTAGGTTTTTACCATTTAGTTGGAAATGTTGAGTAAGATTTATATTTTTTTTGTTTTTAATATTTAGAATTAGTTGCTCTTTATCATTATATTAAATGTAATATGAAAGATCATCCTTTCTTCTTACAAATAGTTTTCAGGTGTCTTTTTGTTTTTAGAGACAAGGTCTCACTCTGTCGCCTAGGCTGGAGTGCAGTGGTGCGATCATGGCTCACCACAGTCTTGTCTTCCTGGGTCAAGTGCCCACTTCAGCCTCTTGGGTAGCTAGGACAACAGGTGCATGCCAGCACACCTGGCTAATTTTTTAAAAAATGTTTTTATGTAGAGGCAGGGGTCTCGCTATGGTTGCCCATTCTGATCCTCAGCTGTGGGGCTCAAGTGATCCTCCTGCCTCGGCCTCCCAAAGTGCTGGGATTACAGGCATGAGCCACCGTGCCTGGCCCAGTTTTCAGGTGTTTTAAAACTAACATGTATTGAGATGCTTTTTCACATTACATGTAGGTTTTGGGGCATATGTTTTTGTATCTTTGGCAGTCACCTCAGGATTTTCCAAACCAGGCGTTACCATTCCCTGTCACACTCTCACACCATCCTGAATGAATGGATACATGGATGCATGAATGTTCCCACGCTTAGCCCTGTAGTAAAATTACTTCTCTAAATAATTCATTAGTAAGTCATGGATCAGAAACTGTCGCTGGCGGGGAAAGAGGTGGCGGGCAGAGGCATGGGTGGGGAAGAGAATTAAGTACAGTCAGCCTCATATCTGCAGGTTTCATATGTATGCTTTCACACCTGCAGTTTCAACCGTATGTAAATGGAAAAATGGTTATAAAAATAATAATACAAATTTTATTTATTTTTTATTTATTTATTTTTTTGAGATGGAGTCTCTCTGTTGCCCAGGCTGGAGTGCAGTGGCGCGATCTTGGCTCACTGCAAGCGCCACCTCCTGGGTTCATGCCATTCTCCTGCCTCAGCCTCCTGAGTAGCTGGGACTACAGGCACCCGCCACCAAGCCCGGCTAATTTTTTGTATTTTTAGTAGAGATGGGGTTTCACCGTGTTAGCCAGGGTGGTCTCTATCTCCTGAGCTCGTGATCCACCTGCCTTGGCCTCCTAAAGTGCTGGGATTACAGGTGTGAGCCACCGCGCCTGGCCAATAATAATACAAATTTTAAAATAGTGGTATACAACTTCTACATAGCATTACATTTATTAGGTATTACAAGTAATCTAGAGATGATTTAAAGCATATGGGAGGATGTGTGTAGGCTATGTGCAAATACTACAGCATTTTATGTGAGGGATTTGAGCATCCTCAGACTTTGGTGTCTGCAGGGGTCCTGGGTACTGAGGGACAACTGTATTGCATGAATTTTTTGAATACTTTTGCAAAACAATAATATTTCTTTGACTGATGTGTCTCCCACATGAACAGTTTGGAAAAAATTCTTTTTTTTTTTTCAGGTTCTTAAGACAGTCTAGTGATACAATTCAGTTTTTGACTACTGAGAAATTAAGGTTTTTCACTGTGAAACTTCTCTAGTGCTGACTTTTTGTTAATCTAGAAATGATTGGCTTCTTTATTATATGAGTGTACTATTGGATAATTTAAATATATACTAAAGCTTTCTTATGGCTACACTGTAATTTCCCATAGAGCTTATTATTAGTCTTGAGCTCCAGCCAAGAGAACTTAATGACCGTTGTAGTGCTGTGCAATAGGTCCCTCACTTTTATGAAAAGACAAAACTTGTTGTAGTTTTTTGTTATAAATGACTTGATTTGTTTCCTAGGGCTGATGTAATATAAATACCAATATTGAGTGGCTTAAAACAACACGTGTATTGTGTCACAGTTCTAGAGGCTTAAAAATGTGAAATCAAGGTGCCCGGAGGGCTGTGGCTCCTGTTCTAGCTTCTGGTGGCTGCTAGACCCAGATGCTGTTTGGCTTGTAGATGGATTACTCCAGTCTTTGCCTCCATCTTCACATAGACTTCTCCCTGTGTTTCTCTGTGTCTCTTCCCCCCAACAAGGATACCACTCATTGGGTTAGGACCCAGGGCCACCCTACTCCTTGAATGGGCTCATCTTAACTAAATACGTCTGCAGTGGACACTGTTTCCAAATAAGGTCACACTCTGAAGTACTGGGAGTTAGGGGTTTCAACATACTTCATTTGTGGGATACAGTTTGTCCCATAATTTCTGTGCTTGTCCAGAGAATGAATTCTAAGGCATTGCTGTGATATGTGTGTGTGTGTGTATTGTTTTTTGAGACGGATTCTCACTCTGTCGCCAGGCTGGAGTGCAGTGGCGCGATTACAGCTCACTGCAACCTCCAACTTCCTGGTTCAAGCGATTCTCCTGCCTCAGCCTCCTGAGTAGCTGGGATTACAGGCACGTGCCACCACGCCCAGCTAATTTTTGTATTTTTAGTAGAGACGGGGTTTCACTATGTTGGCCAGGATGGTTTCGGATCTCCTGACCTCATGATCTGCCTGCCTTGGCCTCCCAAAGTGCTGGGATTACAGGTGTGAGCCACTGTGCCTGACCTTATATTTTTTAAATCTTATTTGTTAGTTTTTAAACAATACTTAACCTTAGTTATTTAGCTTCATTTTGAATCTTCAACTTAGCCAAATCCAGGTGATACAAAACCCAAGTAACTGAAGTTTATGTATGTAACATAAGTTCGTCTTAACTCATGATAAGGGTTTTTAAAGCAGATTCCAGGGAATACATACGTATACAGATGGTCCCCATTGTTACAACAGTTTGATTTATGCTTTTTCGACTTTATGGTGGTACAAAAGTGATATACATTAAGTAGATACCATATGTTGAGTTTTGATCTTTTCCCAGGACAGTAATCGGTGGTACGATTCTCTCTTGGGGCCAGGCAGTGACGTTGAGCCATGGCTTCCAGTCAGCCACATGGTCACGAGGCACTCTGATGCCAGGGGACTGAATAGCCAGCATTTTTTGGATATTGTGTTTTTGCGCTTCATGTCTATGAAGTGCCCATTTTCAACTTTGTGATATTTTCACTTGACGGTGTATCAGGTGAAGCGCTGTTGTGGGTTGAGCATCTGTGTACACGCATACATCTGCTGTGTACATGGAGGAACCATTGAAACTGCTCTCAACGTTTTCAGTACTTTGGTTTTAATCTGCAAAATGTGTTGATGACAAATCTTTCTCCTCTTCATGTAGATTTTTTTAATAGTGAAGTTTATTTGGAATTAAGTTTAGTGAATTCATTAATAACCTAGTTGGTAATGGTCTTTTGGCAAAAATGAGCCATAGTTATAAAGTAGTAACATGTTACTGTGTGGTTTAGAACTTGATTTTGAGAGCAGTTCCAAAGCAGATTGTTTCAGAATTTATTTTTCCTCCTTGGATTAAGAGAACTATATTTTTAAAATAATTCTGTTATGTTTACAAGTATGTGTTGTGTAATATAGTAATGCCCTTCTCCGTAAAACTTGTCTTCCTAAAACTGTCTTTCTGTCTATAGCAGGGATATTGGTCAAACCTGTCAAATAATCATGGATACCTACTAGTTGCTCAGCTTTGATATTAGATAGTTCATTATGTGGATTTAAGTTACGTTGGCAGTGTGAATTCTTGGGGAAATTAGAATAATTATTGTTTCTCATAATGTTGCTTTACATTTACATTTTTCAGTTTCTTTCATGCCAGTTATTCTTTGGCACTTTCTCTTGAGTGTTTAGAAGGAGAGAATCTGTCATGGCCACAGGCTCTGTCATTGTACATATGTTTAAATATCACATCAGGGTATTTATTTCCAAATGCATATTCTTTTAAAAAGATATAAATCCATTATTAAAACAGTGTAAAAATCAGAAATTACAACTGGTGTGAATTACATAATACTTTTCTATATTTGATAATACCAGGAAAACGTCAAGAAAGTTGTTAGGAAATTTTTGAAAGTTTCCGTCTCTTTGAAAATATGTTGTCTAAAATTATAACTTGGTATTTATTTTTTCAGACATCTCTTTATAATCATTAGTTTATATTAATAACATGGAATGTATGGCTCTCTAGAAGGCAATAAAATTTGCACAGCATATATCTTGCCTACTGTCAACTAGTCAAGACCTCTACCTGGTGTAAAGATGTAAACGTATATCATAAGACATGCATAATGCATTCTGTCTGTACCCATATGAAAAGTGAAACCATCCTTCAAGAGCGTCTTGTTCGGTAATGTCTAACCCAGACTTTGGTCACCATGCTTCAGTAGTTACTACTCTTTAATTCTTTCTCAGCCATCCATCCCTTCCTAGATATAATTTGATCTGAAAAATATGAATCTAGTTCAATTCTTGAGGAAACTCATGCCTAGGAAATTAATTTACTTAAGATTACATGGGCCTTGCATGG
The DNA here is from genome assembly GCF_028885655.2 of Pongo abelii. Lineage (NCBI taxonomy): Eukaryota > Metazoa > Chordata > Mammalia > Primates > Hominidae > Pongo > Pongo abelii. Next base: position 169,024,978 of record NC_071990.2, read on the forward strand.
TGGCTCATGGCTCATGCCTGTAATCCCAGCACTTTGGGAGGCCGAGGCGGGTGGATCACTTGAGGTCAGGAGTTCGAGACCAGCCTGGCCAACATGTTGAAACCCTATTTCTACTAAAAATACAAAAATTAGCCAAGCGTAGTGGCACGTGCCTGAAATCCCAGCTACTCAGGAGGCTGGGGCAGGAGAATCGCTTGAATCTGGGAGGTGGAGGTTGCAGTTAGCCCAGATCGCCCCACTGCACTCCAGCTTGAGTGACAGAGCGAGACTCTGTCTCAAAAAAAAAAAAAAGATTATACGACTGGGTATAGTTTGTGCTTGTAATCCGATAAACCCAGCTACTTGGGAGACTGAGGCAGGAGGATTGCTTGAGCCCAGGAGTTTTAAGACCAGCCTGGATGACATAGTGAGACCCTGTTTCTTAAAAAAAAAAAGAAAAAGAAAGAAAAAAAAAGATGGAGTTAATAATTTTGGACTACATTCCAGATTCCTTGTTTCAATTGAGTGCTTTTTCTAGTACTCCACAGGTATTTTACACAATACTGCTCTCTTTAGTACGCAAGGCTGAATTTTGGGAAATTGCCATTTTTAACCCATAAAGACCACAAATTCATTATAATTTAGCTTAATAGCATAAATATTGAGTTAACCTCTGGAATCAGGCTTTGACTTTGATATTGACCTTACCACTTAACTACCTGGAGACTTTGACAAGTGACATAAATGTCTGTCTCTGTGTTTCCTTATTTATATCCACAGAGATAAAGCTATCTCCAGATCATAGGGCCATTTTGAAGATTAAATGAGATAAGGTGAAGCATTTGAATGTTCTCCATAAATGTTAGCTGCTTTTATTATTACTAGCATTATTTTTTGTTTTCATTATTATTATTAACATAGACCCGTCTAAGGGCAGAAAGAAATCTGACCAAGAATGGAGTGAAAGTTGGCTGTGAAGGTTAGGACTCCCTGAAAACAGAAAAGAAAAGTGGTAACATCACTCTATATCCAAGGGCATGGATAAGGATGATTCAGAATTTTTTTATAACATTGATGTTAATATACATAGGGAAATACACACACACACACACACGTATATATGTCCATGGACATCAAAATGAGGTATAGGTTAGGAAGTCACCCTGGAAGTCAGAATTGAGATAATTATTTTGATTAGCAAATGTTTATGTTAGAAACACGAGTGGTTGAAGGCAGCATCTTTCACCTTGATGCCTGTTGTGTTTAGCACTGGATAGAAAATTGCTATTTTTACTGATGACTACTTTAATGCTTGGTTCATTCATATGAAATAATCTTTCTTTTCTCCTTTAATAGTAATGGTCTCTCCTGATTTCAAGTTGAAAATGTATTAATTTAAGATAATTTATGAAGCAATGACATATGGAAGAGGAGATGGGAAATTGTTTCTCAATGGGAAAGTGTTTATAAATGGGATAGGTATACTAAAGGTATTTCCATTTAGGAAAAGAGGAAAGGAATGGTATTAATATATTTCTCTAATATTTTTCCCCCTTTGAAAGTTTGCCATGTTAGGAATCCTGGGGATGGAGTGATGAATCATGGCATTGCTTTGCAGTTCACGCTGCTGAGAGCTGCCCCCAACACACACACACACCCACAGACACACACACACACACACAAAGGTTGCACACACACACACAAAGGTTGCACACACACAAACAGGTTTGCTTATGCTCATGAGACTTCTTTTATTATTGAAAATATCTTAAAAGTTTTATCTCACCAAGGAGGCCTTTTCTTTCCCTCTCTTTCTAGAAGGCCAATGATGAGGCCAATCAGAGTGATACAAGTGTCTCTTTGTCAGAACCCAAGAGCAAAAGCAGCCTTCACTTACTGTCCCATGAAACAAAAATTGGATCTTTTCTAAGCAACAGAACTTTAGATGGCAAAGACAAAGCCGGCCTTTGTCCAGATGAAGATGATACGGAAGGAGATTCTTTCTTTGATGATCCCATTCCTAAGCCAGAGAAAACTTACGGTTTGTGAGTAAATGGTTTTTGAGCTATGAGACTAGGGGTTTAAAAATAAGACAAATGTTTTCATTTTATAGTTAAAAAATAATGAACTATGGATGGTTTATAATGGATCCATAAATCTGACTATGCGTTGTTAATGCCTTTCATGTTGTAAAACAATCCCAGGTTTTAGAAAAACCTAGACATGATTTATTCCAACATGTAAGTGTAGATTGAGTGTCAGCCACTTGCCAGGGCTGTTCCAGGGTGGGGTGCAGCAATGATAGAAGAGGGAAGACTCCTGCCCTCAGGAAGCTCATGCTCTGGTGACAAAGTCAGGCAATGAGGGTTATGCTGCGGTGTGTCGGGTGATGAGAGCAGAGCAGTGATGGGAGCCAAGTGTGTGGTCAGGGCAGGTGCATGTCAGCTGTCCAAATTGGAGGGGGCCTCACTTGGAGGTACCCAGTGAGCAAAGAGGAGGTAAGGGAGTTGCCGTGGGTTGATGGAGCTTTGGGGAGAGGAAACAGACAGCAGGGAGGCGAGTTGGGGGTTGTAGAGAGAGCAAGATGGGGATCGGATGAGGTGGACTCAGAGATGAGGGGCTGAACGGCTTTCCTTTGAGACTGGAAGCCCTGAGGATCTTGATCTGGCGTACATTACAGAAGGATCCCGAGGTTGCTGGGGAAGGTTGGACTTAGAGTTTCCGGGTTGGAGGCCGTTAATGATGGAAAAGGATTTGCCAGTAAGTGCTAGAGAAAAGTAATACGCAGAGCGGCATCACGGTTTTTAGCCTGCAAAACTAGAAGGTTGGAAACACATTAGATGAAGAGTGGCAAGAGCAAGAGTGGATTACACAGACAGGTGGCATGACAGCCTGGAGGCCCCTGTCGCTGTACTAAGTTAGAGAAGATTGCTAGTGGAAATCCAAAGTAGGCTATTGAGTATATGCGTTGGGATTGATGGAGAGGTCTGGGCTGGAGATGTAAATTAGGAGTCATCAGTTTGTAGATAATGTGGGGTGTGGGAAACTACAGAGGATCACCAAGGAAGCAAGTCCTGCACACCTTGAGGCCAGAGTGGGGAGCTAGAAGCAGCAGAGGAGATGGAACCAGGAGAGTGGTGTCTTTGGAGGTGGCGGTAGGGAGGAGTAGCTGTATGATGCCATTGGATTTAGCCATCTGGAGGTCAGTGATGACCTTGACACAGTTTTGTTGGAATGGAGGAGGGGGGTGCGAGGCAGGTTAGAGAATTAGAGTGCGTTCAAGACAGACAGGAAAGGATTGTAGATGAAAAATAGTTTTCTGATGAGTTGTAAAAGTGTGCAGAGGAACGGGATGGTGGCTGGAGGGGCAGGATTTAGGGCTGAAAAACATGTTTAGGTGGGAGAAATAACAGCATGTATGCTGACGAGAGCTGTTCAGCTTTAAAGATGGAAGAATTAATGATGTAAGGGAGTGAGAGGAGAACTCCTGGAGGGCTGCACAGCAATGGAATCCCATGCAGGGGCTTGTGTTTGCTGGAAAAGTGGAGAGCGTGTGGGTCTCATTGTAGGCAGGGGGTGGATATGATGGTGGCACCTGTGCAAGCTGTCACCTGAGTTCATAGTTGAGTGAGGATGGAGGACGGAGGTTGGAGATATGAGGAAAGTGGAGAAAGCATGAAATCTTTCTATAAGAAAGTAAGGCGAGAAGGGACTGTGGAAACCCGGAGGGTTGTTGGGCAGTTTTAGAGGTCCCCTTGAGGTTAGTGGTCATGACTTTAAGGGGAGTTCATCAGCATGGCTGTTTGTGGCTTCTGTAAACAATATTTAATCTGAGAGGTGGCACTTATTTGCTAGTAAACTCCTATATTGTCCCTTGGCTGCATGTCTGGGTAATGGAAAAGGGCTTCTGAAAAAAATCACAGTGAAGAGGTCAATTTAGTTTATATCAAACAGAATTCTAAAGAGAGGTGAGCTGATTTCTTACACCCTGGCTGTGCTGATTGTGGTTGATCTGTAGTTTGCACTCCCTTGGTATACTTTATGGTTTTGAATCTTTAAAGTGTATATTCTTGATTTCCAGCCACTGCGCATATAAAACATCTTTAAGTTGCTTTTGTTTCTATGGCAGAATAAAAGTGTTTAGTGGCAGAACGTTAAGAGCACCGATTAACTGTCCTTGTTTCTTGTTAGGAGGAATGAACCTAGGAAGCAAGCAGGAAGCCTGGCCTCACTCTCAGATGCACCCCCCTTAAAAAGTGGACTCAGCTTCCTGGCGGGAGCCCCTTCTTTAAAAGACTCTGAGAGTAAGTGCCCAAAGATGTGGACTTGAATACTCGGGATGTTTTTTCTCTAATTAAGCACTATATGATTATTGTTGATTTTTTTTTTTCCAGGAAAATCACTAAAATAACCTGTCATTTTATCACTCAAAGATATTTCCTGTTAATATTTTGTTGTGTTTTGTTACTTCTAATGTGGTCATATTTTATATGTTGTTTTGTATTCTGGCCCTTCCTATACCTATATACCATCGGAATACTTTTGAGAAGTTGACTTTTTAGCTGATTTTTATTATCTATAGAAATATAATTTTTAAATCGTCTCTCCTTTTTTGGACATTTACAATGATTTGAGTTGGATTTACTTTCAATTAATTTTTAAAAATTTGTTTGGTGATACCACAGTAAGTATCATAAAATGTTAAATAAAAAATTATTCTGCAGATCATTTTCAAGAAGAATGACCTGACATGTCATCGTAAATGCAGCAGAGCTAAAGAGCACTGGTTACACATGGAATAGTCTAGCTCCGGCACCAGTGACTTTCCCACCTCTCCCCACACACAGTGATAGGAATTTAAAAAGCATAGCCCTGAACATGTAGGATGGGCAGAGGTCCTTTGGAAACCGTATCATAGTAAATGTTGTATTTAATTAGCTTAGTGTTTCAGCGCACGTGTACCTCTTTTGAGAAAGTTTCCTAAAGTAGATTCACTAAGAATTTGCAGTATGCGTTTTGCGTAACTGTCCAGTATTTCCGAATCTTTTTGTATTGCTTGATATACTGTGGGACTTCCTAGGGCACATAAGAGAGAGCTGGCCCGTTGCTTCTCTTAAACCAGCCATGTATTTATAATGTCCGCATCCCTTCCCATTTGCTTCTTTCCTGTGGTTACTGCCACCTGTAAGAAAGGAATTCAGGACATCATGAACATGTCATTCTGACACTGATTAGAGAATGATCATGTAGAGAGGACGTTGAGAACAAAGGACTAAAAAACCAGTGAGGATGTCACTTTAGTAAGTGAAATAGCAGTTGCACTGAAGAAAAATTTAGAAGTTCAAAGGAAAAATAAGACTCATGAAAATAATTAACAGTAGTGTATGAATTCATACCTAACAGGGCTGTTTATGGAAAGTGATGTCTTATAATGAGGCAAAAAATGTTTTTTGGTGGTTGTGTTCCAATAAAGTAGTATTGTTTATGGTTTTAAAAAGGGATGTAGCCGGGTGCAGTGGCTCACGCCTGTAATCCCAGCACTTTGGGAGGCCGAGGTGGGTGGATCACCAGGTCAGGAGTTCGAGACCAGCCTATCCAACATAGGGAAACCCTGTCTCTACTAAAAATACAAAAATTAGCCGGGTGTGGTAGCACACGCCTGTAGTCCCAGCTACTTGGAGGGCTGAGGTGGGAGAATCGCTTGAACCCGGGAGGCGGAGGTTGCACTGAGCTGAGACCGTGCCATTGCACTCCAGCCTGAGTGACAGAGTGAGACTCCGTCTCAAAAAAAGGGTTGTGATGCATAGCTTAAGCGTTCATTAATCACAATTTATTTTTTCCTTAGTTTTAGGTTATTATGCTCCTGTCATAAAGAAGCCCCATATTGAACAACAACAAAAATTGATGTGGTTTGGAGACTGTTGTATTCTAAGTCACTCTAATGCTAATATTTTCTCCTGTTCACAGGTAAAAGGGGAAATACAGTTTTGAAAGATCTGAAATTGATCAGTGATAAAATTGGATCACTTGGATTAGGTAATTAGATTTCTAGTTTATGTGTTGATGGTTTTAAAGTGATTATTTTTAGGATAAGGTTGTAAAAGAAGTGACTCTGTTTACCTACGCTGAGCACCTTCCTGCCGCTGCTCATTCAGCAGGTGTTTGAATGGCTTTTACGTGTTCAAGATTACACGCTATGCGAGAGATGGCTACAGCAACAGCCATCATGTCCTCGTGTACCTCTGTCTTCATGGAGTTTAAATTCTGGTCAGGAAATATGAACATTAAACAGGCGTCTACAGATATTTTGAGTGTAAAAGGGTCAGTATATATGGGTATAGAAATGGCTAGTAGGTTACCTTTGTCCAGTCTTGGCATTCAGGGAAGACCTCTTATCAGAAGTGACTTCTGTGTAGAAGCTTCATGGTTAAGTAGGTGTATAAGAGAGAAGGGAAGATATTTCAGTTCAGACTGAGAAAAATTTGGGCAGAGGCAGAGCCATTTGCTAGATGCTGGTAGTACATGGTCCAGGCCTCAGAGAATTCAGTCTAATGGGGAAACAGACTTATTGAAAGAAAAATTGTGAGATGTGTTCAGTTCTGTTCTATGGAGCAGAAGTTGGTAAGCCTGCCATGTAAGTACATTCATTACTATGGAAGTAAGAGTGTCAATGTGAACATTACTGAGCCCTGGGCCATATGTTGAGAGCACAGTTCTCATTCAGTGTTCTGTTCTGTGCAAGACTGTAGCAGGGTGACAGGCATACTTTAGGCAAACTCATTTATGTAAAGGCAAACTTGCTGACCTGAAGGAAATGGTGCAGCCAGGTCCTCAATGGCCACTTCCTATGCTGTCTGTGGATGTGATGGGATCGCTTCCTGGTCTGTAATCGCTCACACATGGAAGCATTGGAAGACAGCTTCACAGGCAGGCTGGGGAGAGAGAAAGCTGTGTCCCCATGTGCTTTTAAAACCCAGCCCTGTCCGAGGGGCAGCTCCGAGAATGCCCTTCCCTCTTCTGGAGAGACATTCTGGATAGTGCAAAGAACTTGGGCTTGGAGTTGAATAGAAGTGACATCTCAGATGTGGCACTGATTGATGGGTAGTGTAGGGAGATAAACTAAACTGCTATTTCCTCATCTCTTAAGTGGAACTAATAACATCTGCCTCGTTTTAAAGAGTAAATAGGATTTAAATATCTCTTCATATGTAAATTAAAGTACAGTGCCTGGCATGGTAGGTGCCTAGTAAATGTTAGTTTTCTTTTTATGTTACTTTGTTCCCCCATTTGCAGAAGAATAAATGTTCCCTGAGCTGCCCGGATTCTTGTTCCACATAGTGCCCTGGAGTCCTGGTAACTGAGTTGCTGGTTGTGCCGCCGTCTGCAATTTGTGCATCCTTGTTGCTGGCTGGCCAGCTAGGTGGGCCTGCCCCCTTTCCCTCCGTTGTGCTTTTCCTGTCAGCTGTGGTCGTGGTTGCCATTAGATGTTCTTTTCCACTCAACCTCAATGGCTAACTGCCACCAGAGGCTTTACTCCTGACCTCTGCACTGTGATGGCTGCCCTGTCCCCTTTGTGTTCTGTTTTTTTTTTCACTTTTGTGGTGTTTCACTCTGTTGCCTAACCTTTTAGCTTTTTTCTCTGACTGCTCTATTCTCTTACCAAAGTGAGGGTTTTCCCGCCTGTTTCTGAGTAGGGAGCTGCTGAGAATTCTCATCCTTAGGAGGGAATGTGGTTGCTGGGGCTGCAGAGTTGCTGGGTACAGGCAGGAGGGTGGTGTGCTCCTTCACTTCACTTTGTCTTGGGACTTAGGCATACGTCGGGTTGGAATTGGGGTAGTTATGCAGGTGAGAACTACCAGTTCACTAGCTGGATGTTTGTCATTTAGCTAGGCATTAAGATTCAGTAGAAATAAAGTTTTATTTCGTTTTGCAACAATGTTGTTTTCTGTTTGGGTTTTTTACATTTTAAATGTACAGTACTCTAGGTATTTTGAGTAATATATAGACAGATGTTAGTGGACCAGCCTAGGAGAATAATGATGTTAATGATAAGTGCCTGGCACTGTACCAAGGAATTATTTTATTTAATTCATATCCTATGAGGTAGGTCTTATTACTATCTCCATTTTTACAGATGAAGAATCTAGGTTAAGTAACTTGCCCAAGGTCATGCTGCTTTTAGAGTCCTGATGCATCACACAGAGCCCTCACCACTGTGTTTTACTGCCTGTATGTTATTTAGACATATTGAAATAATCATTTCAATGGGAACATAAATTCTGAGTTCCAAAGAAATAATCTACAAATAAAGCTTTAGAGCACAATCTGTTTTAGTTTGGCAGACAAATATTAATTAAAGGTGCCCAAATGGAGTGTTTATAGATAGGTTCTTTGCATATTTAAAGCAAGAGTTGCTAAGCTTTTTCTGTAAAGGGCCAAATAGTGTATATTTTAGCCTTTGTGGACGGCATGTACTGTCTCACATAGTCTTTGTGGGTTTTTTTTTAAACAATCTTTAAAAATGTAAAAGCCATTCTTAGTTCACAGGCTGAACAAAAGCAGGTCATCAGCCAGAGGCAAGAATGAAAGTAAGGAAAGCAGAAGGCTGTCAGGAAGTCCAGGCCAAAGATGACTGGGGTAAGGGCAGATAAGACAGAGGGTATGGGATGGGGAGGAGAGACTGTCAAAAAATGAAGAAAACAAGAATCCTTGGCCTGAGGGCCAAAATTTGCTGACCCTTAAAGTAATGTAGTACAGGTTGAGTATCCCTTAATGCAAATGCTTGGGACCAGAAGTGTTTCAGAATCTAGATTTTTTTGGATTTTGCAATGTTTGCATTTTTCTTACCAGATGAGCATCCCAAATCTGAAAATCTGAAAGTCCGAAATGCTCCAATGAGCAGTTTCTCTGAGCGTCACGTCAGCACTCAGAAAGTTTTGGATTTCATTCAAGTTTGGATTTCAAATTTTTGAATTTGGGATGCTTAACCTATATGTATTCTGTTAATCATTTTGACACTGGCTTAAATTATTGTAATACTAAACAATACATAACCAAGAAGTCAGAATCTAATGTGTTATAGCACATTATTCAGTAAATATCTTTGTCTCATGTGTCTGTCTGAAGAGACCACCAAGCAGTCTTTGTGTGAGCAACATGGCTGTTTATTTCACGTGGGTGCAGGTGGGCTGAGTCCGAAAAGAGAGTCAGCAAAGGGTGGTGGCATTATCATTAGTTCTTACAGGTTTTGGGATAGGCGGTGGAGTTAAGAGCAATGTTTTGGGGGAAAGGGGTGGATCTCACAAAGTACATTCTCAAGGGTGGGGAGAATTACAAAGAACCTTCTTACGGGTGGGGGAGAGTATAAAGAACTTTCTTAAGGGTGGGGGAGATTACAAAGTACATTGATCAGTTAGGGTGGGGCAGAAACAAATCACAATGGTGGAATGTCATCAGTTAAGGCTATTTTCACTTCTTTTGTGGATCTTCAGTTGCTTTAGGCCATCTGGATATACACATGCAGGTCACTGGGGATATGATGGTTTAGCTTGGGCTCAGAGGCCTGACAAATCTTGTGTTTTGAATTGGCTACAAATGCTGGCAGGTGGGGAATCCAGTTAGCTTCCTTTAAATCCACATTGCAGCCACAGCTGTCCTCGCTGTCTCAGCTCAGTGTCCACCTCTGCTCTCCTCACTGGCCTTCACACATAGGAACTCTATGATGGGTCCTTGGAGGCTGACATTTTAGTAGCTGCCACTGCTGGTTTTACTTAGTGCTTGCAAACCAGCCACATACGTAGTTTGTTTAATCGGATTTCCACTTCTCCTTCTTGGCCCTGACAGTGCCTGGTTTCTGTCAAGCACTTGCAGCCCTTTAACCTTTGAGGCTACAGTGGAGTCGAGCTCTTGATTCTCAAGAGGAGAGGAAGCTCCTGACTGCTTATGATCAGGGATTTCCAGTTCATTACTGGGCAAGGTTTGGATGTAGCAGTAACAAGGATTCATGTTTTCTTCATTTGCTGATATTCTTCCCACCCCATGTCATCTACCCATCTGTCTTATCTGTGGGACACCTGCCTTGACCCAAGCCTTTACCCCTGTTATCTTTGGCCTGGACTTTCTGACAGCCTTCTGCTTTCCTTACTTTCATTGTTGCCTCCTATACACACATTTCTTCTGGCGTGGTACGATTATCTCTGGGAAAACAGAAGTGAGATAGTGCTTCCCTGCACTTTTTCACTCCTGTCTTCCCCCACCCCACCCCACCCCAGACAGCTTCCCTTTGTATTCAGGCTAAGATCCTTATTGCAACCAACCAAGCCCTAATGATCCGGCTTCTGCCAACCCCTCTGATCGCCACTCCTTTTTTCTTCCTCCACCCATTCTGTCCCCCAAATTCATTGTTTTATGGTTGTATGGCTTCCTTACTGGCGGTTTTTAAATTTGTTTTGAGACGGTATTTTAAAACTGAAAATTTTAAAAATAAAATAAATTTTTAATTTTTGAGGGGGTCTTGCAATGTTGCCCAGGCTGGTCTCAAACTCCTGGGTGCAAGTGATCCTCCTGCCTTGGCCTCCCAAGTAGCTGGATTACAGATGTGCGTCACTGCTCTGGGCTGCACTGGTGGTTTTTCAAACCACCGCACCCTCCCCCACCTCAGGGCCTTTCACATGTTTCCTCTTCTTGGAACACACTGTCCCCAATAATTTGTACCTCTGCAACCTAGGTTTCCACTCAGTTGCTACCTTGGAGTTCTTCCCAATTGCACTAGCAGTATTTGGTTTGTTCCACTGTTCCTCTTCACTAGAGTGTTTGCTCCTTGAGATCAGAGATACTATCTTAGTCATTGCTATACCTCTAGGGGACCTAGTCTTCACTCACCTCCTTGATAAATTAATCATAGGATTTGGCTGTAAGAGAATTACCTTGTCTAACTGTCTGGACAGAGCTCGAATCCCCTCAGCAGTCTGACCGATTTAGAGACAGTCCAGCCTTAATCTGAGGGAAGATTGAGGACAAGGCCCGCAGGGTCTTCGAACGGCTCTCTGTCATGCCAGGTCTTCTTTTTGTGATCCGCATCTTCTGCATGTGGCTGTACGTACTTCCTGGGTCTTTCAGAGGCCATCCATTCACGTTTTAAGTTGTCTCTCATGTGCCTCCAAGTCTGCTTTTAGGCTGACAACGCTTTTTCCTTATCTAGCCCTCAGAAGTCCTGGGAGGGAAGGGCTGCTGATTTGCAAATTTGTCCTTTGTAACCTTAAGTTGATCTGAAGGTGCCCACTCTGTCAGAGGCTCATGGTGCACTTTGAGAAACTGGTAACACTGCCTCACTATTCACCATCCCACCTTCATTCAGTTGCGTTTTATTAAGATATTACTGTGGACCAAGGTATCTGTTAAGCACATCATGTACCTGAATCCTTATGTTAACTCTGATTGGTGTGGCTTTGGCTGTACGTCAGAGCTGAGGACATGGCCAAGAAAGGGCACCTCACATTCCCAGGTCGCAGAGCTGTTGAGTGGCAGGTCTGAGGCCTGAGCCCGGCTCTGTCTGACTGAAGGTGCCCTTATTTGCTGTGCTCTATGGCCTCTTCACACCTCATGAGTGTTTGTTAACTTTTATAACAAAACAATTAGCGTGTTGAAAACGCTCAGTAGTTCCTCTAGTACCTAGAGGGGATTGATGATGACTTGCTATTGCTATACGCCATTAAGTCAAGGGACCTTATTAATGGTGAGTGTGCCCGATGTTAATTGCCTTAGAGTACCTGGAGTAAAGATGAGGTGTTAACCACATTTTATAGTCACTTGTAACAGTTTATTCTTAGGTATTTCATTTGTCATTTGTCTTCATATTATATATGCTTAAAATGTTATTTCTAGTCTGGGACTTTTTAAATGATGCAATATAATTAATTTTTTTTAAGGAAATGTGTGTTTAATGGTAGGTAAATTGTGACGCACGTTAGATATAACATATCTTTTCTTAAACTTATCAGGAACTGGAGAAGACGATGACTATGTTGATGATTTTAACAGGTAAGAAAAACTATTGGGCAAATATATAAATATATACATATTTGTAAACAATTTCCGAACATAGACAAGACAAAATTACATTTGGTGCTTATTTTAGTGTATTTGATTCTGTTGTTCATATTGATTGAAGGTGAAGAAAAGAATCCAAAATTAAATATTTGATTTTAGAGCATGTTTTTGATTTTACATTAGAATATAGACAGTCACATTATGTTCAGGAAACTTGGTAAGAAGAAGAGAAACATTGAAGAATTAACTGAGAAGTTGTTTAGAAGCAGTTCAGTTGCCGTGTCATAAGTGCTGATTTTCTCTTCCTTCCATACCTTTTTGTGGCAGGAATTGTCTCCATTTGACTTAAAATAATTATGCTCTCAAATTAGTCTTTTGATTCAGATCACATTTCCTAATATGTGGATATGTGGTCTGCCCTAGTAAGATTGCCATTCTTTTTTGAGATAGAGTCTTACTCTGTTGCCCACGCTGGAGTGCAGTGGCGCGATCTGGGCTCACTGCAACCTCCTTCTCCTGGGTTCAAGCCATTCTCCTGCTTCAGCCTCCTGTGTAGCTGGGATTGTAGGTGCGTGCCTTTACGCCTGGCCAATTTTTGTATTTTTAGTAGAGACGGGGTTTTGCCATGCTGGTCTTGAACTCCTGACCTCAAGTGATCCACCCACCTGGGCCTTCCAAATTGCTGAGATTACAGACAAGAACCACCGTGCCCTGTCGATTCCTTTCTTATACACAGAAAGATAATATGTAATGTAGAAGTAATATTTGTTATGGATATGATTCGAAATTTTAAATTAGATGCCTGAAAAATTTATTTAATTGACAGGTTATCTTTCCAATTGGAAGTCTGTATTTTTTTTTTATAATTTATTATACAGTTTTTGAGAAAGAGCATGATGTAGTAGATGAAATTGTAAAAATCTGGGTTTGTTTCTTTCTTGCTATTGTGACCAAAGTCACTGCTTTGAATCTCCTCATCTGTTACATTGACTTGACTGCTGCTGCCCTTGCTACATTATTTTAAGGGTCAAGCAAGAAAATATGTATGAAATTAATTATAGTTAATATTATATTTTACTTAAAGGATTAAAAGAAATATCTGAATGTTTAAAGAATGGTAGTTAATCTCTTTAAATGTTTATTTTCAGAGTTCTTATTTTTTTTTTCCCCTTCTGAAATTAGTACCAGCCATCGCTCAGAGAAAAGTGAGATAAGTATTGGTGAAGAGATAGAAGAAGACCTTTCTGTGGAAATAGATGACATCAATACCAGTGATAAGGTATGGTGTTCTGCATTTCCCATAGAGTGCTTTTTTTTAACCTATTTGTTGATTTACTGTAAAGCTTCAAAATTCATACTAATTAGTAGAAAAACAGTTGAAAATTATGAAAAGTCATGACAGAGACCTGGCTCGAGTTTATAAAGAATGTCTTTGATGAATGTGTAAGATTGGTTTTGGTTGTCACTTCCTTTGGTAGGCAGGTCTCGCTGGTGAAATGCCTGAGGATTATTCCTGGGGCACTGGGATTGCTGTGGATTAAGAGGGATCAGGGTGGGTCAGGCCTAGTGAGAATTGACTACCTGGTGTCATAGGTGGAAGTCAGTATAGGGCACTGTGATCACAGGAGGAAGCTGAGCCTGGAGTGCAGAAAGTGTGGTCGTCTTGGCCAGTTGTGACATCTGAACATGCAAGCCAGGCTGGGCTAAAATCCACAGGAGACAAGACAGTAGGCCATAAAGTTAGAGTCCGTATTTGAGATCCAAACTTGACCTTTTTATGTGGGCGGAGAACAGAAGATCCTTCGATGGTGAGCTGTAGCATTGCAGGGTCACCTGTCAGTACCCACATCAAGCTGTCCCCAGCTCAGACAAGTCTACCAGTCAGGTTGGAGGTTGCCATGGCTGGGTGGGGACTTGCTTTCCGGAACGAGGTGGGATTCTCCAAGCGCTGTGATTGTCACACAGGGAGAAGGCCTTTGAGAGAGGTAGCGTTTACAATGCAAGCACACAATCTAAGTCAGCGACATCCGTGTTTGCATTCTTATTCTTTCATATATTTTCTTAGTTAAGCTTTAACCTTTGACCCTCAGTTTCTTTACTTGTAAGATGAAAGTATTAATACCTATGTGATAGGATTATTTTGAAGGTTAAATGATAATATATAAAGCACTTCTCTAATTCCTGATGTATTATACCCTTATAATTATACATTTAGCTTTCTCTTTTCACCCTGCATCATCCTAAAGAGGCCTGAAAAATGTTGCTTTAAAGTTATACCAAAGAAACTATGAAGGATTCTTTAAATATGAGGTAGAGGACTCGAATAAATGACTGTTAAACTAGGATTTGTGAAATGACGTGGGTTGAAGAGGAGGTGTGGCATCCCTTTGCCATTGGGGGCCTTGGATGGCGTCCAGGAGTCTGGGCTTTGTTAGACTGCTTCTCACTGGGTCCTACTCACTGGGTTTGGCACATCAATGTTCCTAGGAGTTTTCACTTAAAAGCTTAAATTTAGATAATTTTGCCATTTACATAGAATGGACTTTGACAGTCAGTGTACTTCATTAGGAAGCATTTTCTAAAGCCTTCTGTGCAGAGAATTGAAACTGGGCACCTGGGGAACACAAAAGCATTTGAATTCTTTGCAGTAAGAATACAGCAGGCAGTTTGGTCACCTTTCAGCCAAGGTGACCAAAACCAGTGTCCATTAAGCACCTACTATTTAGAGGACACAGGGCTGGGGATGTGGGAGTGTGAGGAAGGAGATAGCTCAGTGGAATGGGCAAGTTCTGTAAGTTCATCACATCTGGGTTTGAGTCCTGGAGCTGCTACTTACCACTCACAAATTTGGCCAAGTTATTTAACGTTTTTTTTTTTTTTTTTGAGACGGCGTCTTGCTCTGTCGCCCAGGCTGGAGTATGCAGTGGCGCGATCTCAGCTCACTGCAAGCTCCGCCTCCTGGGTTCACGCCATTCTCCTGCCTCACCCTCCTGTGTAGCTGGGACTACAGGTGCCCGCCACCACGCCCAGCTATTTTTTTGTATTTTTTATAGAGACAGGATTTCACCGTGTTAGCCAGGATGGTCTCGATCTCCTGACCTCGTGATCTGCCTGCCTCGGCCTCCCAAAGTGCTGGGATTACAGGCGTGAGCCACCGCGCCCAGCAAGTTATTTAACTTTTGGGGCCTTGGGTCTCACATCTGTTTTGCAAGAGAGATGGTGGTAGTGAAAATTAGAGGTAAGCGTGTAAAGCATATAGCTCAGTGCTTAACAGAATAGGCATTCAAGAAATGGTATCTAATACTATTATTGATTGTAGTCACAATAGACATTTCTGTCGTAGGCACAGATATGGACTTCTTCCCTCAAATTTATGCAGGATCAGAGAGAGAAAAGCCATGTACACAAACATAGGAAAGTCAAGATAAAAAGTGACAAGTGCCATAAAATGCCAGTCATTCATGGGCCATGAAAATTCAGAAGCAGGAACTGATATTTGACCGGGATTTTGAAAGATGACTCTGACTTGGTTCTGCGAGGGCTGAGGAGGAACATGGTAAGCGCCATGAGAACAGAAGGGAGATCCCGGGACGTGTCAGTGCTGCCCTGATTCCAGAGCTTCACTGGAGGGCGCTGTGTGAAGAGACAGAATGTTGGGAGGAGCAGGGTTGTTAGAAGGTGACTTTGAACCAGAAATGACAGAGGATGAACTAGGAGCAGAGGCCCTGGGGAGGGTAGTCTCTGCATGGGAGCCAGCACGAGCAAAGACATAGGTAGATGTTGGAAGAAGAGGGCCACACGTTCCTAAGGGACAGAACATAAGTGTGCATCCCAGGTTTCTGTTAATGCATAGCAATCTAATTCAGCAAACGTGAACATTTACACTTCATAAAACTTTTCAAAATCTTACAAAAAGTTCCCGTCGATTTGTATGAAGCTTGCTATCACAGGGATCCTTTGTTTCCCTTTCAAGACTCAAAATGTACGTTTTAGATATTTTTATTTTGTGATGTAAAATCTATTTTTATAGTTTTGAACTAAGTTGGTCCCTTTGAGTTCTTATTCTAAAACTAATGAGGCATGAAAGCCGCCTTTTTTTTTTTTTTTTTTTGAGACAGAGTCTCAGTCTGTTGCCTAGGCTGGAGTGCAATGGCTGGATCTTGGCTCACTGCAGCCTCTGCCTCCTGGGATCAAGCAATTCTACCTTAGCCTTCTGAGTAGCTAGGACCACAGGCATGTACCACCATGCCCGGCTAGTTTTTGTATTTTTAGTAGAGACAGGGTTTCACCTATGTTAGCCAGGCTGGTCTCAAACTCCTGGCCTCATGTGATCCCCCCGCCTTGGCCTCTCAAAGTGCTGAGATTACACACGTGAGTCACTGTACCTGGCGGAAAGGCTTTATTAAATAGCCATTTATTTCTAGTTAGCTTTTGTTCATTCAGTTTTCTTTCTTGGTAACTACCTTAAATGAAGCTGTTCTTCTTGGAGTTTCTGGTTATTACTGTGGTCTTTTCTTTGCCTTAAAGCAAAACTAAATTAGTGACCTCCAATAACTGAATTATCTAGATTAAGATCGTTTTCAGTCCGTGATTTTTCCTGTATTCACTCTTGTCTGTAGTTTAGCATTGGTATTAATACAACACTCAATTACTTTGTAAACGAAATGGAATACCTTACTGATTTCACTCTGTAATAGTGATGGGAGGAGAAAATTACAGTTCCAAGGTATCAGAGTCTGTTTTACAATCTGTCTGCAAGCTTTTCTGACTTTTCAGTTTTTGTGTAAATTGGATTTGAATTGAATGCATAAGAACTGTAATTAAGATACCTAGTAATTTTCTTTGTGAGATAGTTTTACAGCAAGACTATGGACCAAGAGAAAGGGCAAGGACTTATTTGTTGAAAAGGATTGTACTTATAACTTAAATTTCTGAATATCCGAAGAATAACAAAATGAGAGAATATGTGGGGGGCAGATGAACAGACACATAAAAGCATCTCACAGTATCTCGGGATGGAACTGTTGCATCTCTACAAGATGTTCCTATTCTTGCGTGTTATTATCTGGCCCAGGTGTTGGCACACTTGTTCTCTAAAAGGCCACGTAGTGAATATTTTAGGCTTTGCAGGCCGTAACTACTGCACCTTGCCATTGTATGGAGAAGACAGCCATAGATGATGCCTAAGAATGTGGGTGTGGCTGTGGCTGTGGCTGTCCCCTGGTCTGTCGCCACAACGATGAGTCTAGGTGGGACTGGGAAGGTTGGGTTCTGTCCTTGTTCAGCTGTCAGTGGGACCTGCCCAGCTGTATGTGCTATATTCTGGAGCCTGTATCTTCACCCGTGGTTTTTTCCTTACTTAAGAAATGTTTTCCCAGCCTGCATTATGCTTATATATCTATTAATATTTCCTTTCTCCATTATCATAAGTTGTTTATACAAATGAATAGATATAAGTTGGCTAATAGGTTAACTTTCCAGTTTAAAGTAGTTTAAACAGAAGTAAAAATCAGTCATTTCTTACAACACTTTGTGAACCCGGGGCTGGGAGTCTGAGACTCCATGGGCCGTCGTGTCTGCCCTTCTGTTTTTACTTCAGCCTCCAAAAGGACTCATGATCTGGCTTCAGGTGGCACAGTGTTAAAGTGTGTCACACCATGTCGAGTTTGATGTTAGAAACTTAACGTTCTATACCATCATATGAAAACATAAGAAGGGATAGTTTCCAGATTATACATTTTAAAGAATTTTTGTGAAATTTAACGTGGGTAAATTATGGTTTTAGAGTTAGCAGTTCATAGAGTGGTACTTCCTGTGAACAGAATCATACATTGGGACTATGCTCAGGTAAAGAAGTTTAATACAATTTTTCACTAATTTGTTTCTTAGATTAAATTGGAATAATGTCTAAGATGTGTTTTATTTTAAATTTTCACTTGAAATATTTGAGAGTAATCATAAAACATTGGACTCAAAAGATTGTACTAACTTTATTAGACATGATTTTAGGCAAATCGCTTCTCAACACAGGTTTAAATATGAGTTGGTTTATGAAGTATAAAGTAATACTTTAATTACAGCAACAGTTTTTTTAATTTTTAGTTTTTTTATTTCTGATTTCCATAGGTTTTGGGGGAACAGGTGGTGTTTGGTTGCATGAATCAGTTCTTTAGTGGTGATTTGTGAGATTTTGGTGCACCCATCACCCTAGCAGTACACACTGGGCCCAATTTGAGCCTTTTATCCCTCACCCTCCTCCCACTCTTTCCCTGGAGTCCCCAGAGTCCGTTGTATCATTCTTATGCCATTGCATCCTCATAACTTAGCTCCTGCTTGTAAATGAGAAGATGTGGTGTTTGCTTTTCCATTCCTGAGTTACTTCACTTAGAATAATGGTCTCCAGTTCCATCCAGGTTGCTGCAAATTCCAATATTTTGTTACTTTTTTTTTTTTTTTTTGAGTTGGAGTCTCGCTCTGTCGCCCAGGCTGGAGTGCAATGGCACAATTTTGGCTCACTCCAAGCTCTGCCTCCCGGGTTCAAGCGATTCTCCCACGTTCAAGCGATTCTCCCGCCTCAGCCTCCCAAGTAGCTGGGACTACAGGCACCCGCTATATTGTCCAGCTAATTTTTGCATTTTTGTAGAGACAGGGTTTCACCATGTTGGCCAGGCTGGTCTTGAACTCCTGACCTCAGGTGATCCGCCTGCCTCAGCTTCCCAGAGTGTTGGGATTGCAGGCATGAGCCACTGCGCCTGGCCTATTTGTTCCTTTTTGTGGCTGAGTAGTATTCCATGGTATGTATATACCACAATGTCTTTATCCACTTGTTGATTGATGGGCATTTGGGCTGGTTTCATGTTTTTGCAATTCCAAATTGTGTTGCTGTAAACATGCATGTGCAAGTATCTTTTTCATATAATGACTTCTTTTCCTCTGGGTAGATACCCAGTAGTGGGATTGGTGGATCAAACAGTAGTTCTACTTTTAGTTCTTTAAGAAATCTCCACACTGTTTTCCATAGTGGTTGTACTAGTTTACATTCCCACCAACAGTGTAAAAGTGTTCCCTTTTCACCACATCCTCACCGACATTTATATTATTTTTTGATTTTTTGATTATGGCCATTCTTGCAGGAGTAAGGTGGTATCTCATTGTGGTTTTGATTTTTTAAAATAACTTAAGACTACTCACATTCTGACACTTAATTATTTTCTTTCTTTTGAACAACAAAGCTTGATGACCTCACACAAGATCTGACTGTATCCCAGCTCAGTGATGTTGCGGATTATCTGGAAGACGTTGCATAGACACGAAGAAGAAAGTATTCTAATTAACAAGGACAGAGGACTGACCGGTTCCATTTTTTTTTTTTTTCCAGACAATCACTCAGCTGGAATGTCTGCTCTTTATTGGTGCCTTGCATTTCAAAAACACTGCAGATATTTTTTAAAAGTAATTTTCATTTTACTAAACAAAATACTTCCTATTTGAGCCCATGTGTGGAAGATTTAATATTCTTAATTTAACTGTACATTTCTTTTTGGAAATTGATGATCTACACTCAGTTTCATTACAGGGAAGGAACCCATGAAAACATCAGTGTTAAGAGCATGATGAAAGGTGTCAATAAAGCCGTAGGATCGCACAACCCTTTGTGTGTGTGGCTGCTGGTACGTGTGATCTTTGAAAACCTTGGCTTTAGCCCTCTGGAATCAGAGCTTACCCACCATAGTATATTTTGATATTAGGTGGCTCTACACATAGTTGGCAAAATGACTTGGTAAATTTGTAATACTGAAGTATATTAGTAGAAGTTAAATTTGATGTGTCAACTTTATTTTGTATTTCCTTCCATTTGGAAGGTTTGTTAGACCATTAAGGTTATATTAAAGTACTCTTTTGTGTGCTATTTAGTTTTGCTTGTTTTAAAGAAATCTAGAAGTGGTTATGAGTTTTAATTCATAGAATTGTCAATAACATAACATTTGCAATTGTCATTCCTCCTGTTTTAGTCGTAGGTTCTCTTCATTATAATTTATTATTTGTAAAGATTCCTTGAAACATATTCAGTACCAAAATGCATCTGAAACCATTAAGCAGTGCTTTTATTTCAGATCTGTAAGTTAATTGTATTAAAATCCAAATTGGAATGAAATAGTAGTAATGGCCTAAGACCATGTTCAGTTTGACAAGCTTTATATACTGTACATAATTTCATTGTAACCCTTAAAAAATAGAGCCAATAATAGAATTTCCGCAGTCTCATTTATACGGTTAAAGCATTATTGCTATTATGTAGGTCACGGACATTTATAATACTAAAGTATTTTAAAATGTGCAAGTAGAAAAAAACAGAAAGTGATGCATGCATATTTATATATAAGTAAAGCTAGGATTGTGCTGTTTTTGCACTTTATAATTTCAATTAAGTTGTAGCTTTTTACTACAAGTTACCTTTATTAGTAAAAGGAGCAAATTAGACCTAATTCATTGATCTCGGTTAAGTGAGCAGACTGCATGACTTGTGTAATGCCAGTTTCTCATTTCATATTAGCCTAAATATTACAGAAATTACTCCTTGGGCTCTAAAATGTAGAGGGAATGAAAATGTAAGGATTAAGGCTGGGTAACAGAATCTGGCTTTTTAAAATTTAAGTGAAACTGAGCTGTAAACATCAAGAGGAAGTAGGACATAAACTGGGCCGGTACAGCCTGGAAGCCCTGTGTATTTCTGCCCTCCGTCTGTGAGCTGCTATCTCACTCTCCTTCAGCTCTTCATGTCTTAGTAAACAGCACCACGTGCAGATGTAATCTTGTTGCAGTCCCCCAGTGTGGTTGTTATAAAATGCATTTCTTTGTAAGTCATCTCTGTAAACAGTCACTTTCTAAAAGCACTATAGTTCTGGTCGCCTGGAATCTGGATCACATGTATGATTTATTTTTAATATTTGATAGGAACTAGGTTTCAGTGAAATGATTTGAAAGCATAGCAGGATGTGGCTTTTTAAATTTATGAAACTTTCGAACAGTAGCAACTGAAATTTGTTACTTTTCTGTTATGCAGAGTATCAGACCTTTTGATAATATTTGGGAGGGTAAGAGAAATATGCCAAATGTGAAACTTTTTTGTCAGCACTACATGCATCTTTTTTTTTGCGGGGGGCAGGGGGGACGGAGTCTCACTGTGTCACTCAGACTGGAGTGCAGTGATGTGATCTCGGCTCACTGCAACCTCCGCCTCCCGGGTTCAAGCGATTCTCCTGCCTCAGCCTCCTGAGTAGCTGGGATTACAGGTGCACACCACCACACCCGGCTAATTTTTGTATTTTTAGTAGAGATGGGGTTTCACCATGTTGGTCAGACTGGTCTTGAACTCCTGACCTCGTGATCCTCCTGCCTTGGCCTCCCAAAGTGCCGGGATTACCGGTGTGAGCCACTGCACCTGGCCAGTACTATATCCATTTTATTGAATAATTTTGAATGACTTAAAGTTCAACTATGAAAAAGCTTTCTTTTCACATGTACTTTTTGATTAGGTATTATCAACTTATTAAACTTGAAGATGTGAAGTGACAGGTTTTGCATGTGATGAGTGTTTTCTGTTAAAAAATAAATATTGAAATATTAACCCATGAAATACATTTTTATGGTAACCTATGTTTTACAGTGGAGTTTTAAAAATGCTAGGTCTTTCATTTTATTGATAACTACAAATGAATAAAAAGCATTTATTCTCTTTGTTGATATTCGGTTGTGCTTTTATACTTTATGTTGGATGACAGCCTGTGGGCAGTTGTGTAGATGCCGCCATTAGTCCCTGCCTCATGCTTGCCCACAGCTCTTCCTCCCCTCCTTACTTCCCTCTCCTGCGCATGCACCAGAGCTGGGCCAGCCCACTGCCGCACAGCCTCTGCACCTGAGCTTGCCAGAGCCCTTCCTGTCTCAAGGTGTGATATTTGCCCCTCCTTGTCTGGAATGTGCTTCCCCTAGAACTGCATGAAGCTGGTTTGTTTCAGTCTCATGTTGAAAGATGCTTCCAGACCTAAGGGAGATGTCCATTCTCCTCCCTGTCGCTGCCCCACCGCTTCCATGTACCCCTTTTATTCATCTCAGCATGCTCTGCAATGGTCTTGCTTACTGTGTGTGTGTGTGTGTGTTTTAACTATGAGCTCGAGAGAACAGGGATTTTCTTTTAAAACCGCTGTGTACCTGGCACAACATTTGTCCCCTAGTATGAGCTCGGTATCTTTGGGGCTGGAAACAGGCTTGAGCACTGACATGGGGCCTGGAGAATGTGGTTTCTGGCTAGGCAGCTGCGACAATCTACAAAATCTGGGGGGAAAGCTGTCGTTACCCTAAACCTGGAGAGGTCCTAGGTTCAAGCCTGCAGGAAGGGGATCTGGTTCAGGAGAAGGCCGTCCTGGGAATTTGCCCCACCCACCAAGCTCAGCTGGAGCAGGGCCTCTGAAGGAGGTGCCCTCTGTGTGGCTCTGCTGTGGTGTTGCTTCATGAAGGACATGGGAGGAGGGCAGGACAGGAGAGGCAGCTCATCCTGGGGAAAAGTACACCCAGCCCAAGTTGGAGCCCTCCTGTGGCACTGGGTGGGGAGGGATTCCCGCCATCAGTTCTCTGTCCATGGGTGCTAGTCTCACCCCTGCCCTCCGAGCAGTCCGTGCTCCCAGTGTCCCTGTTCTCTTTTTTTTTTGAGGTGGAGTTTTGTTCTTGTTGCCCAGGCTGGAGTGCCATGGCGCGATCTCGGCTCACTGCAACCTCCGCCTCCTGGGTTCAAGTGATTCTCCTGCCTCAGCCTCCCAAGTAGCTGGGATTACAGGTGCCTGCCACCATGCCCAGCTAATTTTTATAATTTTTTTGTAGAGACGAGATTTCACCATGTTGGCCAGGCTGGTCTCAAATTCCTGACCTCAGGTGATCCACCCGCCTCAGCCTCCCAAAGTGCTGGGAATACAGGTGTGAGTCACGGCGCCTGGCCTAGTCTCCCTGCTCTAGGAAGGGACATGTTTGGGGAGAAAATCCAGGGCAGCTACCTTTGTAAGTTGTCCTAATGCTGCGTTCAGAGTTCCACACGTTCAACAAGCATCTGACATTTAAGGAAAGTGAATAGCATGTCATGAAAGACAGATGAACAAAGAACTGGTCTTGAAAAAAATGTAATCAGGGAGCAAGATAATTCAAGAACAAAAACCTGTGAAGGACTGAATGTGTCCCCCAAAATGTGTATGTCGAAACCTAATCCCACATAGGATGGAATTAGGTGGGGCCTCTGGAAGTTGATGAGATCATTAGCGCCCTTATAGGAGGCCTGGGAGAGCTGCTTTGCCCCTTGCAGCGTGTGAGGACACAGTAAGGAGGTGTTGCCTATGAGGAAACAGGCCCTCCCAGATGGTGAACCTGCCAGTGCCTTAACCTTAGACTTCCAGCCATCTGAGCTGTGAACACTACACTTCCATTCTTTATAAATTACCCAGTCCAAGGTACTTTAGGAACCTGAATGGATTAAGACAAACCTGATTATGCCACTCCGAGATTTGAGGTAACATTTGAATCTAAAAGAGGCTGTATGAAAGAGGTTATAATCAAAACGATTTTTGACTAAAAAATTGTTGGCCTAAGATAATTCAGTAGCAGGGCTGAATAATGGGATGACTCAAAATCAGTAACCTCAAAGGCAATTTCAAAGAAATCTCTATGTTTAGCAAGAAGACCAAGATGACAAGATGAGCCAAGAGACTTGGCCAGAGGACCTCCAGGCTGACAGTTTCCCCGAGGAAGTCAGATTGGAAAAGTGTCCTCAGGTTCAAGGAAACCTGGGTGTGCACTGGGTGAATGAGAGTGGCAGACAGAAGGAAACAGCAAGGCCTCTGAAGTAGGAGGGACAGCGTTTTTGAATGTGAAATGTATGCCCTGATAACATGTTTTTAAAAATGAATCTTGCTGCCCTTAGAAAATGAACCCCCGAACAAGGTAAGGTTGAGCTGGCCCCTTGTGTCATCGGACTTTGTGTTGTGGCCCTGCCTGCAGAAACGTGTGCTCCGCTACAGCCCTGGGAGGAGGAGCGAGCTCCCAACTCCTGCTCCACTTCTAGCACATGCTGTGCTTGGCCACTTCTCTGCCTGCTAGTTTAACAGCTGCGCTGGGCAAGATTTGCCCTCTGCACACCAGACCGGCTTCCCAAGAACCAGGGAAGAGGAGAGGGCATGCCTGGGGCCTGAGCTTAGCAGGCTGGGTGGAGGCAGGAGGTACTGCATGGAGGAGCATGGACAGTGGCATGCAGCAGGCCAGTCATTCTGCGGTTTTAGCTGGAGGTTTGTTTTTGGAAGTTTATAGAATCACCAGATTTGATGATGAAACTTTTTTTCCATAAATGTTTAATTTTCAGACACTTGTATTTTTTTTTTCTTTATTTTTTTGAGACTGAGTCACTCTGTTGCTCAGGCTGGAGTGCAGTGGTACTAGCTCGCCTCACTGCAACCTCTGCCTCCCAGGTTCAAGCGATTCTCCTGCCTCAGCCTCCCAAGTAGCTGGGATTACAGGTGTGTTTCACCATGCCCGGCGAATTTTTTTGTATCTTTAGTAGACACAGGATCTCACCATGTTGGCCAGGCTGGTCTTGAACTCCTGACCTACGGTGATCCCCCCCCACTTCCCCGCCCCCAGCCTCCCAAAGTGCTGGGATTAGAGGCATGAGCCACCGTTACCCAGCCCTGTATTTTCTTTAAAAACCAATTTTGGACCCGGCGCGGTGGCTCACGCCTGTAATCCCAGCACTTTGGGAGGCCGAGGCAGGCGGATCACGAGGTCAGGAGATCGGGACCATCCTGGCTAACATGGTGAAAACCCATCTCTACTAAAAATACAGAAAAAAAAATTAGCTGGGCGTGGTGGTGGTGGGTGCCTGTAGTCCCAGCTACTCGGGAGGCTGAGGCAGGAGAATGGCATGAACCCAGGAGGCGGAGCTTGCAGTGAGCCCAGATCACGCCCCTGCCCCAGCCTGGGCAACGGAGCGAGACTCCGTCTCAAAAAAACAAAAACAAAAACAACAACAACAACAAAACGATTTTGGCATGTTTTATAAGTTGCCAGACTATTGGATATACATCTTAATCATACTTTGTTTGAAATCCTTTGTGGTTTCTAAAGCACTAGTAGCTTTCTGAAAGGAAGATTTTTAATGAATGAAGCACGCTTCATCCTGCACATCCCCTCCTGCCCCAGCACCCCTACTGCCCATGCGCCTCTCCTGCCCCAGCACCCCTACTGCCCCAGTGCCAGGCCTTTTCTAGCAGCTCCCATGGGTTCATCTCTGCTGCGGGCATTGCTCCACCAAGGGGTAGTGCGCTCCCTGCAGGTAAGTGGTGGAACTTCATGTTTCCCTCTAGTTTTCTCTTTACATTTTAACATACACTATTATGTGTAAATATATTAATTATATATTAATTACATTTATAGAGGTTGGGTATATATGGAAGATCATATCTGAGCGTGAATTACATTCTCCAGTATTTTTATTTGTCATGATTTATTGCAGGGTTCACTTATTTGATCTACCCCAACTTATTTAACACACATTTCCAAGAAAATATCCATCACACTAGAAAGAAAGAAAGAGGAAGGAAGGAAGTGAGGGAGGGAGAGAAGGAGAAAGGAAGAAAGGGAAGGAAAATGGAATGGAGGAAGGGAAAAATGGAAGGAGGAAGGAAGGAAGGGAAAGAAAGAAGAAAGCCATTTGTTCCTGCAAACCTAAACCTCTTTGTAGTAAGTTCTGGCAGAAGGTGTTTCTGGAGTTAAACTACAGGCTTGGAAATGGAATTTCTTAGCCTAATTTCTAAATTGGAACTGCTTATGCAAATTAACACTCCATACGTTTCAACAAGCAGTTGGCTGATTTCCTCTGTCCACTCCGCCAGCAGATGCAGAGGTGGCCCCATCCTGTGATGTGCCACCACATCCCTTTTCAGTGAGGGGCTTTGTTGGCTGCTGTGGGCATTCTCATGGCCTCTCCAGGGATGGCCTCCACTGTAGAGACCTATGTCACCAAGGCCAGGCCCTCCCAGGGGGCTCCATCCAACGACCATTCTGCCTCAGAGTAAGAGGCCCAGCACTCTCAGCCTGAGTCCATTCTGGCTCCAGAGCTCCCTGAGAGCTTGCCTGGCAAGTTCCTCTTGCTATTCTAGCTTCCAGCAGGCGTTGATTTCTGGGGCACTTTTGATAAACTCCTGGCAGGAAACTCAATCTCTAGGGGTCAGAGTCCACTTCCTGGGGAGCCCAATCTGTGACCCCTAGGAGTGGGGACCATGGAAGCGCTTGGCTCTCCAGCATGTGCTGAATAGGGGTGCTGTCTGCAGTGTCCACGTGGAAACCTGGCTGGGAGAATGCCTGTGTGCTCCGCGTGGGGATATAAAGGTGTGAGCAAACCTTCTTCAGGGAGGGGATGTTCAATGCGATATTTGAACATTGGGACCTGAAAAACTGATGGGCTGATGGGGTCTGCCCATGATTGGCAGCCCTCGCAGAATCACGAGGGAAGAGCACAGGCCACCCTAGATGGGAGGGGTCCCCTACTGGCAGGGAGGTGCTGTGGGGGCAGCAGGCACGTGCAGGAAAACGGAAAAGCAGAGTAATTGAATGTAAATCATGCAACTCCACTACAGTGGTTAGAAGCCTGGATGGGCAACTTGGCTGAGTGATGTTGGGCAAATTATTTAATGTCAGTATTCTCAGTTTTCTCATCTGTAAAGGGGATTAAATACTTCCTTCCCTTACAGGGCTGCCCTGGTCTTAAGTAATGCCTGCAGAGAGCTTAGCATTGTTCTTGGCAAGCCACTAGTACTCAGTAAATACTATTTTTATTAAGAAGGTAAGATTCACAGGACTTAGTGTCTTAACTAGATGTTGAGAGTAAAAAGAGAGAATACTTCTCGGATGATTGTTCAGTTTCTGATGAATATCTGTTCCCCTTTCAAAACCTAATTCAGATGTCACTTCCTCCTCGAAGTTCTCGCCCCGCCCCGAGCTACTGTGATGTATTTTTATGACCTGGTAGCTTTTTTCTCATATCCCTATTAGTGGTATTGTGGTAAGAACATGAGACACAGAATCAGAAACCATGGATTTCTGGTCTTGACTCCACTACCACTCAGAGGAACCTCACGGTGGATGCCATAAGAGTTTACACTGAAAAGGATTTTCATGACAACCTGCATTTTCATTTCGTTCACAAGAGAATTATGAGACTAGAAAAACAACAATTCTTAGTATACCACAGACTGTGGTGCCTAGGAATAACAGACAAGCTTTAACTCACACGATGAGCATCTTTATTTAGCTCTGCTTTTAGATATCTGCATGATAAAGATGAGTGATCCAACATTAGAAATCATCTGGACATTAAAACTGAATTGTAGGCAAGCGTGGTGGCTCACACCTGTAATCCCAGCACTTACGGAGGCCAAGGCGGGCAGATTGCTTGAGCTCAGGAGTTTGAGACCAGCCTGGGCAACATGGTAAGACCCGTATCTCTACAAAAAATATAAAAATTAGCTAGGCATCGTGGCCTGTGCCTGTAGTCCTAGCTATTGAGGAGACTGATGCAGGAGGATCATTTGAGCTCAGGAGTTTGAGACCATTCTGGGCAATACGGTGAAACCCTGTCTCTACAAAAAAATGCAAAGATTAGCCGGGCATGGTGGCACATGCCTGTGGTCCCAGCTACTCGGGAGGCTGAGGCAGGAGGATTGCAGGAGGTTTGCTTGAGCCGGGGAGATTGAGGCTGCAGTGAACTGAGATTGATTGCATCACTGCACTCCAGCCTGGGTGACAGAGTAAGACCCTATCTCAAAAAAAAGAACTAATTGTAACAAACTATCTTTCAAATTATATCAAAACAGTAATTCATAAATTCCATGTTGCCCAGAGATCGTGAGGAGTTCTTCTATGATTTGACAGTGCAATTACTGAAGGGGAAGACACCTTCAGTAATTACCATGCAAATACATGGTAAAAATATTCAAATTATTACTGATTTGACACAAAATATTGATGTAAATAACAAAACTGTAATATGCCATTATGATGACATTAATGAAAAATTGGTTAATGAATGTCATTGAAAGAGCGTGTACATCACTAAATGTTCTTAGTCACTGAAAGTGTGAAATATCCTCTAAACTCATATGTGGAAAAATAACTTGAAAAAGGTTTCCAGAAATGTGACAATTCTAGCACTTTCATGACATTTTAAAAAAGGGATTGTAAAGACTGATGAAACCCTTAAAGCCTCTCAAGAATTAAAAATCATTTTTGATCAACAGAGTAAACTGATTTTTTATCTCTGTTGAAAGATATTTTTAAAATCATTGTCCTATGGAAAGGTCATATCAGAACGTTTGCTGTTCAATGTAGCACAGATGTATCAAAAAGCCATGCCAGGCAGTTATAGATATCTTAGTTTTCTGGATTTTGTGACGTTTGTGGTATTTGTCAGATTTTTAAAATTTGTGATTTGTTGGGATTTGTTCCTCATTCACAGGTAATTTTATATACTTTTGTATTCACTTTCGAAAAGAAGGCAACTCTAAATTTTATGAACTTCAAGTGCTATAAAACAATTACCACAGTAAATTTTGAAAAATTCACCCCAAAAAGAAACCTTGTACCCATCGGCAGTAACTCCCTATGCTCCGCCATTCCTCTCAGCTCCCTGTCTGGCAACCACTTCCTGTCTCTTCAGAGTTGCCTCTTCTGGACATTACATATAAACGGAATTATACACTATGTGGCCTTTTATAACTGGCTTCTTTCACTTAGCATAATGTTTTCAAGAGTCATCTGTGTTGTAGCATTTGTCAGTACTTCATTTATTTTTGTTTCCTAACAATACTCCATTGTAGGGATTGACCACACTTTATCCATTCATTGGTTGATGGACATTTGGGTTGTTTCCACTTTTTTTGCTGTTGTGAATAACAGTGCTAAGCACATTCATATGCAATGTTTGTGTAGATATATAATATGCTTTATTTTCTCTTGAGTACATAAAAGTGGAGCTTCTGGGTAATATAATAACTCTATGTTTGGTATTTTGAAGAATTGCTAAATTGTTTTCCAAAGCAGCTGCACCATTTTATATCCCTACCAGCAATGCATGAAGCTTCCAGTTTCTCCACGTCATCACGAATACTCCTTATTATCTCTCTTTTTAGATATAGACATTCTGGCAGGTGTGACATTGTATCTCCTTGTGGTTTAGATTTGCATTTGGAACATGTCTTATGTGCACTTAAAAATATTAATATCTATTCTGCTGTTGTTGGGTAAACTGTTCTATAGATGTTGATATGGTTTGGTTGTGTCCCCACTCAAAATCTCATCTTGAATTGTAATCCCCATAACCCCCATGTGTGAAGGGTGGGACCAGGTGGAGGGAATTGGATCATGAGGGTGGTTTTCCCTACGCTGTTTTCATCATAGTGAGTCTCACAAGATCTGATGGTTTTATCAGCATCTGGCATTTCCCCTGCCACACTATGAAGAAGGTGCCTTGCTTCTCCTTTGCCTTCTGCCATGAGTGTAAGTTTCATGAGGGATCCCCAGCCATGCTGAACTGTGAGTCAATTAAACCTCTTTCCTTTATAAATTACCCAGCCGCGGCTATGTCTTCATAGCAGTGTGAGAACGGACTAATAAAGGTGTTTTTTAGGTCTCGTTATTGTATCGTTCACGTCTTTTATTTCCTTGTTGATCTTACTCTTAGTTGTTCTATCCATTATTGAAAATGGGGCATTGGCCAGGCGTGGTGGCTCACGCCTGTAATCCCAGCACTTTGGGAGGCCAAGACCAGCAGATCACTTGAGGTCAGGGGTTCAAGACCAGCCTGGCTAACATGGAGAACTCCTATCTCTACTAAAAATACAAAAATTAGTCAGGTGTGGCAGTGCGTGCCCACCTGTAGTCCCATCTACTTAGGAGGCTGAGGCAGGAGAATTGCTTGAACCCTGGAGTCAGAGTTTGCAGTGAGCTGAGATCATGCCACTACACTCCAGTCTGGGTGACAGAGTGAGACTCAAAAAAGAAAAAAAAAAAAAAAAAGGAAAGAAAATGAGACATCAGATTTGTAAGTTTCTGACAGGTTCATTTTGCCTGCTGCCCAGATAGAGCCGATTTATGAGGACAGGGAAATTGCAATAGAGAAAGAGTTTAATACACGTAGAACTGGCTAAACAAGAGACTGGAGTTTTATTATTACTCAAATCAGCTTCCACAAAAATTTGGAGGCTAGGTCTTTTCAAAGATAGTTTGGTGGGCAGGGGTTTGTGTACTAAGAAACTAAATGTTTCTTGTGTACTAAGTCAGCTTCTGGGTGGGGGCCAGAGGACCAGTTGAGCCAAGAATTCAAGAGGTACAGGTTCAAGTAGGGCCATCTGGTTGTCAGAAATGCAAAAGCCTGGAAAGTCATCTCAAATGTTAGGTTCTACAATAGTCAAGTTATTTATAGTAATTGGGAAAGTTGCAAATCTTGTGACCTCTGTAAAAAATAGGTGGTAATCTTTACACCTATATCTTAGCAGAATTCAGGCCCCTCACTTCCTCCTAACCTGGTAGCCTTTCATTAGTTTTACAAAGGCAGTTTAATTTTGGGGGGCAGGGCTATTATCATCTAAACTATAAACTATAATCACTTGTCCCAAAGTTAGCTTGGCCCATGCCCAGGAATGACCAAGGGCAATTTGGAGATTAAAGTCAAGATGGAGTTGGTTAGATCAGATCTCTTTCACTGTTATAATTTTCTCACTGTTAAAATTTACAAAGGCAGTTTCAAAATCTGAAACTTTTATTGTTAAATTATTTATTTATTCCTTTAGTTCTGTCATTTTCTGCTTATATTTTGGAACTCTGTTGTTAGGTGCATACATATTTATAATTGTTATATCTTCCTGATAGATTGGTATTGTAATCACTGTAAAATACACTATTATCATTGTAAAATATTCCTTTTTATCTCTAGTATTTTTTGTCTGTTTGACTTAAAGTCTATTTTTTTTATATTAGCATAGCTATTCTTGCTCTTACTGTGGCAATTTGTATGATACCTTTCTATTTTAGCCTATTTATATCTTTGAATCTAAAGTTTGTCTCCTGTAGATAGCATATAGTGGGATAATTTTTAGTTCTTTTGATTGGATTGTTTAATTCATTCATTTTTAGTGTTACTATTGATATGGCTGGATTTGTGTCTGCAATTTTAATTTTTGTTTTCTATATGTCTCGTGTTTTTGTGGCTTTGCTTCTTCTTTGCTTTCTTTTGCATTAAGTATTTTCTAGTTTAACAACTTAATTTCTTAAATTATTTTAGGTATATTTTTACATATTTCCTTAATGAATGCTTGGTGGCTCACAATCTCCTTCTCAGTTTATCAGAATCTACTTAAGTTTATACTAACTTATGTCCAGTGAGATAGAAACACATTTCTTCTTTGTAGCTCTAGGTCCTCTTCACTTGTTTTTGTGCTATTATTGTTATGCTTACTACCTCTGTATATGTTACAAGCCCAAGAATACTATTATACTTATTTATATAATTTTATGTTTTTTAAAGAAACTGAGACTGGAAGTGAGGGAAGTAGGGCGTGCAGGAAGGAAGCAAGAGGAAGGAAAAGTGTGTGAAAGGGGGCTGCACCTCCTTTAGTGGATACCCTGAGCTTATTTCCAGGGGCCTTTGTAAATTCCCAGTGACAACTCTTTGGAAGATGAAATCCCCCTCTTCCCTGCATCTTATTAGAACAGTGTATCCTGGAGGACATCACTTGCCTTTCACCAGGTGACCCTATACCGGAGGCAGAACTTCTCGATTGTGCGGATTTCAAAATGGCTCCACGTACTCATAGTTTTCATGACAGACTTCATTGCAATAGTCAAATACTGCTCCACTTACTGCAGTTTCCTACAATCTGGGTTTTGTTCAGTTGAAATTAAATAAATTTTATGCACAAACCTTTCATGGCTGTCTGTGATCTTTTAAAAAATGTGAACATGTACAGGATGATAAGTTCTAAGGATGTATGTTCTGCAAAGCCTCAGAGCAGGAAGTAGAAGTACACTTGTACATTAAAAGATGAATATGCTTTTGGAGTTTGGACTCCATTTTCTTTTTTCGTTCTTTCTTTCTTTCTTTTTTTTTTTTTTTGACAGAATGTTGCCCTGTCCCTCAGGGTGGAGTGCAGTAGCGCGATCTCGGCTCACTCCAACCCCGCTTTCTGGGTTCAAGTGATTCTCATGCCTCAGCTTCCCGAATAGCTGGGATTACTGGTGCCCACCACCACGCCTGGCTAATTTTTGTATTTTTAGTAGAGACGGCTTTTGCCTTGTTGGCCAGGCTGGTCTTGAACTCCTGACCTCAGGTGATCCACCCACCTCAACCTCCCGAAGCACTGGGATTACAGGCATGAAACACCACGCCTGGCCTGGACCCTGTTTTCTACATTTTAGTACACATATTCCTATAGAGAGATGTACATAACCCACTGACATACTAGGGAACTTTTGAAATGTAACCTTTCAAAAACTGAAGCTTGAGAAACTTTGTTTTGTTGTACTCTGTATCAATGGAGGAGGCATATGTTCTATAATTGATAATAGTTAATGAATGTCTGCTGGGCTTCATTGACCCATACATTACCTTAAAATCAAATGATGATTTCTTAAAGTCTAGGGAACATTCTGAGTTTTAAGTGCTAAGCCAGAATAGGTGTTAAAATGAGCCTTTGGAAAAACAGTTTGTCAGTTTGCACACATCTGTGTTTTAGGTGCAATAGCAAATAAACACAGTACATGAACGAATGAGTAATCATGGGAAATAAGAGGTGGTCTTGTCTAAAGGGAAGTACTGCGGGCCATGGTCGGAATCCTAGGGTTCTGGATTCTGCCATGCCACTCGCTGGCAGCCTGGTTGGCTTCCCCGGGCTCCACCTTTCACCAGCGGGAGTGGAACTGTTTCTCATTGTTTCCACTCTGGGCTGTTGGAGCCCCAGGGCTCTCAGGGTGTTTCAGGGGGCTGTGGACAGGGAGAGGAATGGCACTTTTTTCCTAAGATTTACAAAGAGCAATTCTCCTTAAACAACTGGTTTAGGGAAAGCTACTGGACTAAGTTCTCCCAGCCCCAACTTTCTGGCACTTTAGGAACTGTCCATTTCCACCGAGTGGCTGGCCTCCGTTAGGATTGCAGTGAGCAAGCTGCCTGGATGGTGCAATCAGCTGGGAAGGAAAGCAAAGCTTCTAGAGAAGACCAGTGGGACCTCTGTGTTGCCAACTGAGCGTGTTCTGAGGCAACATCAAATCCTGATGCTCTGGCCGACTGTTCAGGCCTCTGTTAGAAGATAAGCGTGCCTGCTCATGTCTAGGGAAGCTGTGTTCAAAGTCAGTGAAAGTGATGACTAAAATTATTTAATATCTTAAAAGCACCTCCTCTCCCAAAATGCTAAAACTACTTTGTTTTTCTACTTGTAGGTAGGTATTTAAATAAGATCATCTACATAAAATAACTACTAGTAGCAAAAAGAAAAAATAGGTCATTTATCCAGCTCATATTTTCAAGTCAAACCACTTGAGTTGTGGCAGTGGTTTATCAGCAGCTATTTCCACCTCTTTGAAAAAGAGAAACAGAAAACATTGCCATGGGCTTAGAAAAATATTTGGCGATGCATCTCCTAAGAAACAGTGGAAAGCCTTTCATTTATTTTTCTTTCTTTTCTTTTTTTTTTGAAACATAGTCTCGCTCTGTCGCCCAGGCTGAAGTGCAGTGGCGCGATCTCGCCTCACTGCAGCCTCTGCTTCCCAGGTTCAAGTGATTCTCCTGCCTCAGCCTCCTGAGTAGCCGGGACTATGGTTGCGCTACCATGTCTAGCTAATTTTTGTGTTTTTAGTAGAGGCAGGGTTTCACCATGTTGGCCAGGCTGGTCTCAAACACCTGATCTCAGGTGATCCGCCTGTCTTGGCCTCCTAAAGTGCTGGGATTATAGGCATGAGCCACTGTGCCTGACCTACATTTATTTTTCTACTGAGGAAATAAATTAAGGGCTCAGAAGACTTGGAAAAAAATATAGGTTTTTAGAGGAAAATAGTGTTTAAATGAGCAACTTTACAAGAACAACTATTTGGTTGATTTCTCGAGGTGAAGTAAAGATGGAGACGGAAAGTGGCAGAGCCCAACAGAATGTGAAAGACAGAATCCAGGGCCAGGAGGAGAAAGTTCAACAAGGAGAGGAGGAGCTGGAGACGGGAGGAGGAAGAGCAGGAGAGGACACGCTGGACAGGGTGCGGGTGAGCCCACTGCGAGTCAGTGCTCCCAGGGGGAAAGAAAGCGAACGGTAGTGGGTTTCTGCGCTCATTGCAATAGTTGGGGTTTTTTGGCTGCTCTTATCAGAAGGGGCTATCAACCGATATTGCTGCCATGACATTCATGTGTCACCACCACGCGCAATAGCCTTATCACTTCTATCAGTGATTGACTTTACTGTATTTATTAGTCACAGAAGCCTCCTGGGAGGAAATATTCTCAACTGCACTGGTGTGGAAAAAATAATCTCTTCTTGTAAGGTGCTTGCTTCAGGACTGAATAAAATCCAGTAGAGTTTCCACATCCTAGTTCTGAGAATACTGTAATACATATGGAATACAGTTATTCCTGAGCACCCATGGGGCTTGGTACCAGGACACCTGAGGATACCAAGTCTTTCATATGAAATGGCATCATATTTGCATATAACCTATGCAAATCCTCCTGTGTACTTTAAATCTCTATTATGATATCTAATACAATGTAAATGCTATGTAAGTAGTTGTTTACTGTTTTTTAACTTGTATTTTTTTTTATTGTTGTATCACCTTTTGTTTTATTCTTTTAAAATATCTTGGTCTATGATTGGTTGAATCCACAGATGCAGAACCCATGGATACAAGGGCTCACTGTATATGCATAATATATAGAAAGCATAATATATACAGAAATGAATGCTTAACAGATTATTTTTATAGGTGATGTTTACTTCCCAACCTAAATAATTTTCTAAAACTGAGTTGAAGATTTTCAGAATTCTCAGAGATTTATTTGTGTATTGAAAAAGGAGCTCTATATTTATATATACATTAAAAAAAAATTTTTTTTTTAGACAGAATCTCACTTTGTTGCCCAGGCTGGAGTGCAGTGGCATGATCTCAGCTAACTGCAATTTCTGCCTCCTGGGTTCAAGCGATTCTCCTGCCTCAGCCTCCTGAGTAGCTGGGACTACAGGCTTGTGCCACCACACCCGGCTAATATTTATATTTTTAGTAGAGACGGGGTTTCACTATGTTGGCCAGGCTAGTCTCAAACTCCTGACCTCAAGTGATCTGCCCGCGTCGGCCTCCCAAAGTGCTGGGATTACAGGCATGAGCCACTGCAGCCGGCCGCAAAACCTTAAGTTATATGAAATATTTAAATTATCTTGATAATACTTAAAGCCTTCCTGTGAGATGGAATATAGAGCCAAGCGGTATATTCTCAAGCTCTAACTGCCAGGATTCCTAATTGTTTTCTACAAAGCATAGTATTGCAGACACTATTTAATATACCATATGTTCTCATGAGCATATGAGAACATGTCTATATTTGCAGAATGAATAACTTTTCCTTAATTGTGTGGGCTTGAAGAAGAAGTAGAAATATAGGCCACCATATAGTGCACACCAGAATAGGAAGCCTTGCAGAAGATTATCTTGCCATTTCTCTCCAGGGTAGCTGAATGTTCCACTGTGGTTTGACTTCTGTGGTTTCAGAGCTAATGTGTGCACTGAGAGTGTGTACTATTATGTAACAGCAACCATACTGTGGATGTGCTTGTCTGTCAGTGCCCACTCATACTTGGATAAAGTAA
The DNA here is from genome assembly GCF_028885655.2 of Pongo abelii. Classification (NCBI taxonomy): domain Eukaryota; kingdom Metazoa; phylum Chordata; class Mammalia; order Primates; family Hominidae; genus Pongo; species Pongo abelii. The sequence goes on from NC_071990.2 coordinate 169,060,929, forward strand.
AACCCTGGTTAATGAGCTGACTCAGAGACGGGTGCTCTCATTAATTGAATTTTCTTCTTAAATGAAAGATTTGGAAACTTTATTATTGAATACATATTTAAAATGCAAGTACATTCATTAGTACACTTCATAATTATTCTTTTTTTTTTTTTTTTTTTTTTTTTTAATTTATGAAGAATTTATTGATGATTCTTGGGTGTTTCTGGGAGAGGGGGATATGGCAGGGTCATAGGATAATAGTGGAGAGAAGGTCAGGAAATAAACACATGAACAAAGGTCTCTGGTTTTCCTAGGCAGAGGTCCCTGCGGCCTTCTGCAGTGTTTGTGCCCCTGGGTACTTGAGATTAGGGAGTGGTGATGACTCTTAAAGAGCATGCTGCCTTCAAGCATCTGTTTAACAAAGCACATCTTGCACCGCCCTTAATCCATTTAACCCTGAGTTGACACAGCATATGTTTCAGAGAGCAGGGGGCTGGGGGAAAGGCCATAGATCAACAGCATCCCAAGGCAGAAGAATTTCTCCTAGTCAGAACAAAATGGAGTCTCCTATGCCCACCTCTTTCTACACAGACACAGCAACAATCTGATCTCTCCTTCCTTTCCCCACACTTCCTCCTCTTCTCTTCAACAAAACCGCCATCGTCCTCATGGCCCGCTCCCGATGGTCGCTGTCTCTTCGGAGCTGTTGGGTACACCTCCCAGACAGGGCAGCCGGGCAGAGGCGCTCCTCACCTCCCAGACAGGGCGGCCGGGCAGAGGCGCTCCTCGCTTCCCAGACGGGGCCGCCCGGGCAGAGGCGCTCCTCACTTCCCAGACGGGGCCGCCCGGGCAGAGGCGCTCCTCACTTCCTCCCAGACCGGGTGGCAGCCGGGCAGAGGCGCTCCTCACCTCCCAGACGGGGCGGCCGGGCAGAGGCGCTCCTCACTTCCCAGACCGGGCGGCCGGGCAGAGGCGCTCCTCACTTCCCAGACGGGGCGGCCGGGCAGAGACGCTCCTCACTTCCTCCCAGACGGGGTGGCGGCCAGGCAGAGGCGCTCTTCACCTCCCAGACAGGGAGGCCGGGCAGAGGCGCTCCTCACTTCCCAGACGGGGTGGTGGCCAGGCAGAGGTGCTCCTCACTTCCCATATGGGGTGGCGGCCGGGCAGAGGCGCTCCTCACTTCCCAGATGGGGCAGCCGGGCAGAGGCGCTCCTCACTTCCTCCCAGACGGGGTGGCGGCCAGGCAGAGGCACTCCTCACCTCCCAGACGGGGCGGCCGGGCAGAGGTGCTCCTCATCTCCCAGATGGGGCAGCCGGGCATAGGTGCTCCTCACTTCCTCCCAGATGGGGTGGCAGCCGGGCAGAGGCACTCCTCACCTCCCAGACGGGGCGGCTGGGCAGAGGCGCTCCTCACTTCCCATACGGGGTGGCGGCCGGGCAGAGGCGCTCCTCACTTCCTCCCAGACGGGGTGGCAGCCAGACAGAGGCGCTCCTCACTTTCCAGACGGGGTGGCCGGGCAGAGGCGCTCCTCACTTCCCAGACAGGGTGGCCAGGCAGAGGCACTCCTCACCTCCCAGACGGGGTGGCAGCCGGGCAGAGGCACTCCTCACCTCCCAGACGGGGCGGCTGGGCAGAGGCGCTCCTCACTTCCCATACGGGGTGGCGGCCGGGCAGAGGCGCTCCTCACTTCCTCCCAGACGGGGTGGCGGCCAGACAGAGGCGCTCCTCACTTTCCAGACGGGGTGGCTGGGCAGAGGCGCTCCTCACTTCCCAGACGGGGTGGCCAGGCAGAGGCACTCCTCACCTCCCAGACGGGGCGGCCGGGCAGAGGCGCTCCTCACTTCCCATACGGGGTGGCAGCCGGGCAGAGGCGCTCCTCACTTCCCAGATGGGGCAGCCGGGCAGAGGCGCTCCTCACTTCCTCCCAGACGGGGTGGCGGCCAGGCAGAGGCGCTCCTCACTTCCCAGACGGGGCGGCCGGGCAGAGGTGCTCCTCACTTCCTCCCAGACGGGGTGGCGGCCAGGCAGAGGCGCTCCTCACCTCCCAGACGGGGCGGCCGGGCAGAGGCGCTCCTCCCTTCCCAGACGGAGTGGCCAGGCAGAGGCACTCCTCACCTCCCAGAGTGGGCGGCCGGGCAGAGGCGCTCCTCACTTCCCAGAGTGGGCGGCCGGGCAGAGGCGCTCCTCACTTCCCATAGGGGGTGGCAGCTAGGCAGAGGCGCTCCTCACTTCCCAGATGGGGCAGCTGGGCAGAGGTGCTCCTCACTTCCTCCCAGACGGGGTGGCGGCCAGGCAGAGGCGCTCCTCACCTCCCAGACGGGGCGGCCGGGCAGAGGCGCTCCTCACCTCCCAGACGGGGCGGCCGGGCAGAGGCGCTCCTCACTTCCCAGAGTGGGCGGCCGGGCAGAGGCGCTCCCCACTTCCCAGAGTGGGCGGCCGGGCAGAGGCGCTCCTCACTTCCCATAGGGGGTGGCAGCCGGGCAGAGGCGCTCCTCACTTCCCAGATGGGGCAGCTGGGCAGAGGCGCTCCTCACTTCCCAGACGGGGTGGCCGGGCAGAGGCGCTCCTCACTTCCCAGAGTGGGCGGCCGGGCAGAGGCGCTCCTCACTTCCCATAGGGGGTGGCAGCCGGGCAGAGGCGCTCCTCACTTCCCAGATGGGGCAGCTGGGCAGAGGCGCTCCTCACTTCCCATAGGGGGTGGCAGCCGGGCAGAGGCGCTCCTCACTTCCCAGACGGGGCTGCCGGGCAGAGGCGCTCCTCACTTCCCATAGGGGGTGGCAGCCGGGCAGAGGCGCTCCTCACTTCCCAGATGGGGCAGCTGGGCAGAGGCGCTCCTCACTTCCTCCCAGACGGGGTGGCGGCCAGGCAGAGGCGCTCCTCACCTCCCAGACGGGGCGACCGGGCAGAGGCACTCCTCACCTCCCAGACGGGGCGGCTGGGCAGAGGCGCTCCTCACTTCCCATATGGGGTGGCAGCCGGGCAGAGGCGCTCCTCACTTCCCAGACGGGGTGGCGGCCAGGCAGAGGCGCTCCTCACCTCCCAGACGGGGCGGCCGGGCAGAGGTGCTCCTCATCTCCCAGACGGGGCAGCCGGGCAGAGGCGCTCCTCACTTCCTCCCAGACGGGGTGGCAGCCGGGCAGAGGCGCTCCTCACCTCCCAGACGGGGTGGCAGCCGGGTAGAGGCGCTCCTCACATCCCAGACGATGGGCGGCCGGGCAGAGGCGCTCCTCACTTCCCAGATAGGGCGGCCGGGCAGAGGGGCTCCTCACATCCCAGACGATGGGCGGCCAGGCAGAGATGCTCCTCACTTCCTAGACGGGGTGGCGGCGGGGCAGAGGCTGTAATCTTAGCACTTTAAGAGGCCAAGGCAGGAGGCTGGTAGGTGGAGGTTGCAGCGAGCCGAGATCACACCACTGCACTCCAGCCTGAGCACCATTGAGCATTGAGTTAGCGAGACTCCGTCTGCAATCCCAGCACCTCGGGAGGCCGAGGCAAGCAGATCACTCGAGGCCAGGAGCTGGAGACCAGCCCGGTCAACACGGCGAAACCCCGTCTCCACCAAAAATACAAAAACCATTCAGGCGTGGCGGCGCGCGGCTGCAATCCCAGGCACTCGGCAGGCCCAGGCAGGAGAGGCACAGGAGCCCGAGGCAGGGAGGTTGCAGCGAGCCGAGATCATGGCAGTACAGTCCAGCTTCGATAACAGCGGGAGACCGAAAAAAGGAGAGGGAGACCGAAGAAAGGGGAGAGGGAGAGGGAGAGGGAGAGAGAGAGGGAGAGGGAGAGGGAGAGGGAGAGCGAACAGTCTCTTATTTAGTGACAGTTAATTCTTTGTCCTCCTCCCTCTCCTAATAACATGAAAACTCCATGAGGTAAAAACTGGTGTCCATTTTGTTCACTATTGTGTCTCCACTGCCTAGAATAGTGCCCTGGCACAGAAAGGTACTTAAGTAATGTTTGGTGAAAGAAAGAAAAAAGAAAGAGAGAGGAGGAGGGGGATAGAGGTGAAGAGGGGGGGAGGGAGAGGGAGGAAGGGAGGAAGGGGAGAAGGAAGGGAGGGAGAGAGGGAAGAAGAAAGGGACAGAGCCATAATTATTCTTTAACGATTTAACTTTTTAATGACTTAAGACCTTTTATTAATCAGGGTCATCATCCTAAATATCAGTTATTGTTTAATACCTCAGCTGTTGCCATAGGAGAGAAGAGGAAGCCCTGCATGAAGCCTCCCAAGGCTGCTGTTTCCCAGCTGTTAACTTGTTTGTGACCTTTGGGTTACCCTTAGTCCATACAGAATGGGGGAACCAGGAGTGGGAAAGAGCCTGGGTGCTGAATTACTGTGTGGAGCAGATTCTCCTCCTCAGAAAAGCTGATTAGATGATTGGGTTTTTATGTATGTAAGAAGGTTCTAGTGTGCTTAGTCACTGAGATTTTAACTTACACCTCAGTTAACATACATTTTCCATTTTCTAAGAATCATAAAATATCAGGCTAAATGTGTGCCAGGACATTCTCAGCAAAGAGAGAAGACACCAAGAAAACTAAGTGGAAATTGGAACTAAAAATTCAATAAATGGAATAGATTCTCACTGGTTGGGTTTGTTGATAAAAAGAGCCAAACTCTGTAAAATACTTGAAGAGGGTTATTCTGAGCCAAATGTGAGGGACCATGACCCATGACACAGCCTCAGGAGATCCTGAGAACATGTGCCCAAGGTGGTTGGGTTACAGCTTGATTTGGCACATTTTAGGGAGACAGAAATTACAGGCAAAGACATAAATCAGTACATATAAGGTTTATATTGGTTCAGCCCAGAAAGGGGGGACATTTCAAAGTGGAGTGGGAGGCTTCCAGGTCATAGGTAGATTCAAAGATTTCCTGATTGGCAATTGGTTGAAAGAGCCTAATGAGTTGAAGTCAGCAGAAATAAATGTTTGGGGTTACGGTAAAGTGGGTTGTGGAAGCCAAGATTCTTGTTATGTAGATGAAGCCACCAGATAGCAGGCTTCAGAGACAACAGATCATCAGACTTTAAAAGTTGCCAGGCTCTTAGTTAAATCTCTCTGGATCAAAAAAAGACTGGAAAGGGAAGGGGACTTGGTACAGAAAGTAAAGGAATGAAATGACCTCGTAAAGATGTTTCTCGTCTTTGCAAGAGACAGTTTACAGGGCCACTTCAAAATACGCTGAAGAAATATATTTTGGAGTAAAATATTTTTTGATTTCTGGAGTAAAATATATTTTGATTTATTTCATAGCCTGCTATGTCATGTGATGTGGAATTTGGTATCTTACTGGTACAAAGAGCCTATTTTGTTATTCTTAAGGTCTCTGTTTTGGCTGGGCATGGTGGCTCACGCCTGTAATCCCAGCACTTTGGGAGGCTGAGGCAGGTGTATCACCTGAGGTCAGGAGTTTAAGACTAGCCTGGTCAACATGGCGAAACCCCGTCTCTGCTACAAATACAAAAATTAGCCCGGTGTGGTGGTGGGCGCCTGTAATTCCAGTTACTTGGGAGGCTGAGGCAGGGTATCACTTGAACCCAGGAGGTGGAGGTTGCGGTGAGCTGAGATTGCGCCATTGCACTCCAGCTGGGCATCAAGAGTGAAACTCTGCCTCAAAAAAAAAAAAAAAAAAAAAAAAAAAAAAAAAAAGCTCTATTTTATTGTTAATGCCAGTCAGCTGTGCCAGAACTTCAAAGGGAGGAGAGTATAATGAGGCATGTCCCCCTGCCCCACCACTCCCCCTTCACATCATGGCCTGAACTACATTTTCAGGATTTTTTGGAATGCCTTTGGCCAAGAGAGGGAGTCCATTCAGTCGGTTGCAGGGTTTAGAATTGCATTTTTAGTTGACAGATTCAAAAACACAACAAAGATAAAAGAGGAATGAGTCAGCTAACTTGAAGACACACCAACAAAATTATCAAATTGAACAACAGAGAAAGAAAACTAAAAAAAATGAACAGAACCAGATAATTTTGGATTACTACCAAAAGGCTTAGCATTCGTATTATTGGAATACTAGGAGGAGATGAGAAAGAATGAGTACAGAAGAAATATTTAAAGAAATAATGGCGAAGAACTTTCCAAATCTAGCAAAAACGCTTAAACTTACAGATTCAAGAACCTCAGCACCCCCAAACGGGATAAATCCAAATAAATCCATGTCTAGATACATCAGGATCAAACTACTGAAAACTAGACAAAAAAAAAGTCTTGAGAACAACCATAGTAAAATAATTCATTACTTATTAGAGAAACAAGGATTCAAACGGATGCTGATTTCTCATTAGAAATCATGAAAACCAGAAGGAAGTGACAAAGGAACTGTCAGCCAGAATTCTGTATCCAGGGACAATGTCTTCCAGGAATGAAGGTGAAATCAAGATATTCCCAAATTAAGGAAAAGAAAGAAAATCCATTGGTAGGAGATCTTTTCTAAAAAACTGCTAAAGAAAGTTTTTCAGACAAAAGAGATGTATTATCAGAGAAAAACATTAAACATCAGAAATGGTGATTATATAAGGAAATATAAGACTATTCTCTTCGGTTTTAAAAATGATTATGATTTGATGGTTGAAATCAACAATTACAATATCTGTTGGGGTTTCCAATGTATGCATCATATGTAGATGTAATATGATGAATTATTTTTACTCCTAACACTTCTGGCACTAAATACACGTTTTTGTTTTCACACCAGCAACAAATTCTCCAACTTGCTGGATACCAACTAGGTGTCCAGCAATTCAATTTAATTCTGACACTGACTACCTAGAGTTAGTGTCAAAACCCACAGGTTAAGGGCCCAGTCCCACAAGAATGTCCCACTTCAAATTTTAATCACAACTTCCGGTTCTTCCATATTTCTGACCAACTGGCTCCAGATCAGGAATTTTCATGACCCCCTGCCGCTTGTGGTCAATAATTTGCTAGACCAGCCCACAGAACTCAGGGGAAACAGTTTATTTACCATATCATTAAGTATGCAAATAAACAGCCAGATGAAGAGGTACATAGGGAAAGATCCAAAGGGGTCCTGAGCATAAGAGTTCCTGTCTTCATGGAGCTGGGGTGCACCTCCTATCTGGAATGCGAATGCATTTGCTGACCTGGAAGATCTCCAAACCTTTTTACTAAGGGCTTTTGAGGGCTCTCCTACAAAAACATGATTAATTAAATCTGGCCATTGGTGACTTAGTATCCACCTCCTCTCCCTTTTCCAGAGGTTAGAGGGGGAGATGGAGCTGAAAGTCCAGCCCTCTGATTATAGAGTTGTTTTGTCTGATAACCAGGCCCCATCCTGGAGCCATCTGGGGGCCTACCAAGAGTCATCTTACTAGCATAAACTCAGATATGGTTGAAAAGGGCTTATTGTCAATAACAAATGGTTCTCCCACTCCTATCACTCAGAAAATTACAAGAATTTTAGGAACTCTGTGCCAGGAACTGGGGATAAAGACCAAATATATGTTCTTTATTATATATAGCTGGACACCCAGTTGGTGTCAGAAGAGTTGAAATATTGGTCACTGGTGTAGAAAAAGCCCACATATTTGGTGTCATACGTGTTAGAAGTAAAAACAATGAGAGATAAAGGTACCCATATGATGCTTAGGTTTCTCCATTTAACTTGAAGTGGTAAAATATTGATTCTAAGTAGACTGTGAAAATTTTGTTAACTATATGTAATGTAATTCCTTGAGTAAACACTTTTACAACTATGAAAAAATACATAGTTAAATATACAACAGATAAATATAGTATGCTACAAAATGTTTGTATAATCCAAAAGAAGGTAGAAAAGAGAAAACAAGATGAAAAACAGAAGATAAAACAAAACAAATAACAAAATGGTAAACCTGAGGGCAAATACATCAATGCTAACAGACATCTATAGAGCACATTAGCCAAAAACAAAATATACATTTTTCTGTATATATACATGAAACCTTCTCCAGGATAGATTATATGTTAGGCCAAAATCAAACTTCAATATATTTAAAAGGACAGAAATAACACAAAGTATGTTCTCTAGTCACTTTTGAATAAAATAGGAAATTAATAACAGGAAAAAATCTGGGAAACTCACAAATATATAGAAATGTAAAGACACACTCCTAAATAACCAATGGATCAAAGGAGAACTCAAAAGGAAAATCAGAAAATACCTGGAGATGTATGAAAATGAAGATAAAACACACCAACCTTATGGAATCCAGTGAAAGCAGATGAGGGCTTAGAGGACAATTTATAGCTGTAAATGCTTGTATCAAGAAGGAAAAAAATAAATCAATAAGCCAACCTTCCACTTAAAGACACTGGAGAAAGAAGAGCAAACTAAATCTAAAGCGAGCAAAATGAAGAAAATAAAGATTAAAATGAAAATTAATGAAATAGAGAATAGAAAGACAATAGAGGAAATCAATAAAATTAAAAAACTGGTTCTTTGAAAAAAAAATCCAACAAAACTGACAATCCTATAGCTAGACTGGCCATGAAAAAGAGAAGATTCACATTACTAGCATCAGAAATAAGAGAAGACATTACTTCTGACCTTGACAGAAATACAAAGGGTTGTAAAGGAAGACTGTGACAGCAATTGTACATCAAAAATGAAATAACTTAGATAAAGTGGGAAGATTTCTGGAAAGATATAAACTGCCAAAACTGATTTAAGAAAATATCAAAAATCTAAAAAGAATTATAATAATCAAGATTGAATAGCTAAGCAAAAATCTATCCACAAAGTAAAGCCCTGTATCAAGTGGTTTCACCACGGAATTCTACTAAATTTTTTTTTTTTAATGAACACTAATTCTTTACAAACTCTCCAAAAAAGAGGCGGGAATACTTTACAATTCATTTTATGAGGCTAGTTGCCCTGATACCAAAACCAGACAAAAACCTCATAAATAAAAACTAAAGATGAATATATCTTATGAATATATGCGGACATCGTGAACAAATACTAGCAAACCAAATCCAACAACATATAAAAGGAAATATCCACCATGACCAAGTGGAATTTTTATCCCAGGAATGCACAGTTGATTCAACATTTGAAAAATCAATTAATGTAATGCATAATAACAATAGAATAAATACAAAAATTACATGATCATTTCAAAAGATGCAGAAAATACATTTGGAAAAATCCAACACTCTGTCATAATATAAATACTCAAGAAACTAGGAATAGAAGAAAACTTCCTCAACCTGATAAAAGGTAACTATAAAAAACCCACTGCTACTATTATCCTTAATTGTGAAAGCATGGATGCTTTCCCTCAAGTTGAGAAACAAGACAAGGATGATTGCTCTCTTCGCTTATATACAACATTGTTCTAGAAGTTCTAGCCAGGGAAATTAGGCAAAAATAAAAAAAATAAAAGCCATCAGTTTGGAAAGAAAGAAATAAAACTGTAGATGTTATGATCTTGTATATATAATAGTCTAAGGAATTCACTTTAAAAAAACTATTGGAACTAACAAGTTCAGCATGGGTGCAGGATACAAGATTAATATACAAAAATCAATTGTGTATTTTTACACATTTGCAATGAACAATCTGAAAATGTAATTAAAAATATTCATTTATGATAGCATCAAAAATAAATTCTTAAGAATAAATTTAACATAAAAATTGCAAGACTTACTATACTCTGAAACTATAAAACATAATGAAAAATCAAAGATCTAAACAAAAGGAAATATATTTCATATTCATGGATTAGAATACATAACATTGTTAAAATGACAATACTTCCCAAATTGTTACACAGGTTAAAAGCAATCCCTATCAGAATCACAGAGATTTTTTGCAGACATCGACAAACTGTTCCTGAAATTCATATAGAATTGGAGGGAATCCACAATAGCGAAAACAATCTTAAAAATGAGGAATAAACTAGGACTCATACTTCCTGATTTTAAAATTTACTACAATGTGATGGCAATCAAGACAGTGTGGTACTGGCATAAAGATAGAAATACAAATCAATGGAATAGAATTGAGAGTCTGGAAGTATATCCATACATCTATGGTCAACTGAGTTTTGAAAAGGGCTCCAAGACCATTCAATGGGGAAAGAATAGTCTTTTCAACAAATTATACTAGGTGGAATGGATAGTCACATCCAAAAGAATGAAGTTTGATCCTTACCTCACACTGTGTAAAAAGTTAACTCAAAATAGATCAAAGATCTAAATGTAAAACAAAACAACTAAAACTCTTAGAAGAAAACTATTAGTTAGGGTTCTCTAGAGGGATAGAATTAATAGGATGGATGTAGACATAAAGGGGAGTTTATTAAGGAGCATTAACTCACACAATTACAAGGTGAGGTCCCACAATAGCCCATCTGCAAACTGAGGAGAAAGGAAGCCAATCCCAGTCCCAAAGCTGAAGAACTTGGAATCTGATGTTTGAGAGCAGGGGGTATCCAGCATGGAAGAAAGATGTAGGCTCAGAGGGTAAGCCAGACTAGTTTTTTCACATTCTTCTGCCTGCTTTTATTCTGGCTGAGCTGGCAGCCGATTAGATTGTGCCCACCCAGAATGAGGGTGGGTCTGCCTTTCCCAGTCTACTGATTCAAATGTTAATCGCCTTTGGCAACATGCTCTCAGACACACCCAGGAACAATACTTTGCCTCCTTCAATCCAATCAAGTTGACACTCAGTATTAATCATCACAAGTCCACCCCTTGTCAACTTGAACCCATACACATCTCCTGAAATCATACATAATCTGCAAATAAAGACAATAATAAGGTAATAATAATTATGCCTAACATAATACAACTATCCTTCATACAACCAGAAATACACCAATCCCCAATTCAAATGCTATTACATAAAGTTAACAATACTTAAATGCTGATATGAAGTCAATAAATCTTATGTCACTAAAGGAAAAAGGAAATACAATGAAGATATTTTCTTTTTTTTTTTTTTTTTTTTTGAGACGGAGTCTTGCTCTGTCACCCAGGCTGGAGTGCAGTGGCGCGATCTCGGCTCACTGCAAGCTCCGCCTCCCAGGTTCACGCCGTTCTCCTGCCTCAGCCTCCCCAGTAGCTGGGACTACAGGCACCCGCCACCACACCCGGCTAGTTTTTTTGTATTTTTAGTAGAGACAGGGTTTCACCATGTTAACCAGGATGGTCTCAATCTCCTGACCTCGTGATCCACCCGCCTCGGCCTCCCAAAGTGCTGGGAATCAGGCGTGAGTCACCACACCCGGCCAATGAAGATATTTTCTTAGTACAAGTGTACACATGCACAAACGTGTTCTTAACGAAGGAGGAAATACTCATGACAATTACAGTCCTTGTTTTTGCAGCTGGTCATGTGGTCATAGCTGGTATTGATGATTACCTTCTTCTACTACCCATTTTGTATTCCCTTTGCCTTCAGCAAGCACCTCAGGAGGTCGTGGTTTTTTTCCTGGTGGAGTGACCCAAACCTTCATTCCTGAAGAGTCTGAGCCATTTATAGTCCTGCCTGGATTGGGCTGTTGTAGTTTCCCATTGACCTTAATCATAGGGCATAGTAATACTAAGAGATGCCCTAATGGATCTCCTGTATTCCACACATACTCTTCCTTACCTCCACGGTGGAGTGAAATTAGTAGTGAAATTAGTAGTAGACTAATTTCATCTTGATAGTTCGAGTCAATCACCCCAGCCAACACTGTAACTCTCTTCTCTTAGCCTGTTGACTTAAATGTAGGAGTAGCCCAAAGTGTCCAGGTGGCAATCTTAACTTCCAGTTTAATGGAATTGTTGTTATGTCTCCTGGTGGCAGTGTTCCTTCCTGTGGCACTAAGACCACTAGGCCAGCAGGATGTAATGTGGGAACAGGAAGCAAAAATTTTGCTAGTGGATCACTAGGGGTGATGGTGAGTGGTGTCACTTCCACTTCCACTCCTTGATTCCTAGACTTGTGAATTGCAGCTATGGGAGAAACAGTACCATACATTGGATGCTGATTCAGAGCATACACGGCCTTCTGGAGAACTTTGCCCTGGCCCTGCAAACTATTGTCACCTAGTTGGCATTGTAATTGTGACTTCAAAAGGCCATTCCACTCTTCTATCAATCCAGCTGCTTCAGTATGAGGGGGAACATGGTAAGACCAGTGAATTCCATGAGCATGAGCCCACTGTCACACTTCTTTAGCTGCAAAGTGAGTGCAATGCTGTGTGGAATACTATGACAGTGAATAAAGCATTTTGTGAGTTCACAGTTGGTAGTCTTGGCAGAAGCATTGTATGCAGGATAGGCAAACCCATATCCAGGGTAAGTGTCTATTCTGGTGAGGACAAACTACTGTCCTTTCCATGATGGAAATGGTCAGTATAATCAACCTGCCACCAACCAGCTGGCTGATCATCCCAAGGTATTGTGCCATATTGAGAGCTCAGTGTTTAGATTAGATTGTGCCCATTCAGATTGAGGGTGGGTCTGCCTTTCCCAATCCACTGACTCAAATGTTAATCTCCTTTGGCAACACCCTCACAGACACACCCAAGAACAATACTTTGCATCCTTCAATCCAATCAAGTTGACACTCAATATTAACCATCACAAACCATACAGAGAAATCGTTACGACTTTGGATTTGGCAAAGGATTTTTAGATATGATACCACCAGAAGCATGAGGAACAAAAGAAAAATAAATAAATTTGACTTTATCAAAATTAAAATCTTTGTGACCCAAAGGACATCAAGAAAAAACACGAAAAGTACAACCCAAAGAATGGGAGAGAATATTTGTAAATCAAATAAGGTACATGCATCTAGAATATATAAATAACTCTTGCAACTCAATAATAATAAACCCTAAATAATCCAATTGAAAAATGGGCATATATCCGAATAGATTTCTCTAAAGAAGATAAACAAATGGAAGACAAGCACTTGAAAAGATGCTTGAATATTAGGGAAATGCAAATCAACAAAATACAACTTCCTATCCACTAGGATGGCTAGAATGAAAAGGTCAGATAATCACAAATGCTGATAAGGATATGGAGAAATCAGAACCCTCCTACACTGCGCTGAGAATGAAAAATATTGTAGCTACTTTGGAAAACAGTTTAGCAGTCCCTTAAATGATTAAACATAGAGTTACCATACGACCAAGTAATTCCACTCATAGCTATATATCCAAGACAAATTGTGAAGACAAATTGTGATATTGTGAGATATATATTTGGTATTTGATCCAATTTCCTGGCATACAACTTCTAAAATCCTTAGTATCTCCAAAGTGATGTCTTTTTGTCTGCTAATGACTGACTGATGGTTGGCTTCTCCTAGGTAGCTTCAGGATGGGGGCTGGTTAACAGAAAGACCAAGGCAAAATTAGGAGGTCGAAACTTTCAGCTCACTCCTAGCTCCAGGGAGGGGAGATGGGCTGAAGGTTAAGTTGATCACTGGTGGCCAACAGTTTAATAAATTGTCTACATAATGAAGCCTCCAGAAAAACACAAAAAGGACAGGGTTTGGAGAACTTCTGAATTACTTAGCATGTGGAGGCTCCTAAAGAGTGGAGCACCTGGGGAGGGCATGGAAGCTCTGAGCCCATTCCTCATACCTCACCCTATACATCTCTTTATCTGTGTCTTTTGTAATATGCTTTATAATAAACTGGTAAATCTAAGTAAGTGTTTCCCTGACTTCTGTGAGCTGCTCTAGCCAATTTATCTAATTTAAAGAAAGGGTCATGGAAACCTCAACTTAAAGTTGGTTGGTCAGAAGTTCCAGAGGCCCAGACCTGCAACTGGTGCCTGAAGGTGATGACAGTTTTCTGGGACTCAGCCATCAACCTGTGGGATCTGACACTACCTCCAGGTAGAGTCAGAATTGAATTGGAGGACACCAGCCCACTGCAGAACTGATTGCCTGCTTGGTGTGTGGAGAAAACCCTCCAACATTTGGTCACAGAAGTCTTCTGTGTTGATTGTGGTTATGCTGTGAGAACATAGAAAATAAACAGTTTGTGTTTTTTCCATTTACAAATAGCATGACCACACAATAACTGCTACACGGATGTTTACAGCAGCATTATTCATAATAGCCAACGGTGGACACAGCCCAAACGTCTATAAATGAAGCATGAAAATAGTGGTATATCCATTATTTGGCCAGAAAAAAGAATAAGTTACTGATACATGCTACAACTTGGATGGAACTCAAAGCCCACATGTATATATCCGTTCCTATGAGAGTCCAGAAAAGGTAAATCTATAGAGACAAGAAGTAGGTTAGTGGTTGCTGCTTAGGAATGGTGGGGGTGAGGATAAGGTGATGAGTGCTAAAGGGTATGATGTTTCTTTTTGAGATGAAAATGTCCTAAAGTTGACTGTGGTGATGGTTGTACAACTCTGAATATCCTAAAAACCCACTGAATATGTAGTAGAAACCGGGTTTCAATATGTTGGTCAGGCTGGTCTCGAACTCCTGACCTCAAGTGATCCACCTGCCTCGGCCTCCCAAAGTGCTAGGATTTCAGGCGTGAGCTACTGCGCCATGGTGGCAGGCACCTGTAATCCCAGCTACTCGGGAGGCTGAGACAGGAGAATAGCATGAACCCAGGAAGCTGAGGTTGCAGTGAGCTGAGATTGCACCATTGCACTCCAGCCTGGGTGAGAGGGCAAGACTCCGTCTCAAAAAACAAAACAAAACAACAACAACAACAACAAAACCCACTGAATTGTATAGTTTAAGTGGAAAGACAAAAGACCAAGAAATTGTATGGTATGCAAATTATATCTCAATAAAGTTGTTAAACCTAACCCTAAAAACAAAAAAAAGCAAAAAATAAAGAATGAAAAAGATATACTGTGTAAACACAAATCAAAAGAAAGCTGGGTGATTAGTATCAGACAAAATAGATTTCAGAGCAAAGACAATTACCAGGGATTACAAGGGACATTACCTAATGACAGAAGTGTCAGTTCACCAAGAAGACACCTAACAACAGAACTTTAAATTGCACAAAAGAAAAACTGACAAAATTGAAGGTAAAGAACAAATTCACAATAATAGTTGAATATTTCAACATGCCTGGCTTAGTAATTGATAGAACCATAAGCAGACAATCAGCAAGGTTAAAGAAGAGGCAAACAGCATCACCATCCAGCTGGACCATATTGGCGATTGTGGACCACTCCACCCAACAACAGCAGAATAAACGTGCTTTTCAAGTGCACATGGAATAGTCACATACACAGAGCACATCTTACGTTATTAAAAGACACTTAACAAATTTAAAAGAACTGAAAAATATGAAGTATGTTTCTGACTACATAATTTTAAATCAGAAAATAACTAAATATTTTATTAATATTATCACAAGATAATATTCTTTAAATTTTTTTCTATTTTAATAGTTTTTGGGGAACAGGTGGTATTTGGTTGCATGGAAAAGTTATTTAGTCATGATTTCTGACATTATGGTGCACCCATCATCCAAGCAATGTACACTGTACCCAGTGTGTAGTCTGTTATCCTTCAGCCTCTCCCACCCTTTCCCCTGAATCCCCAAAGTCCATTATATCATTTTATTCCTTTGCATCCTTATAGCTTACTTCCTGCTTATAAGTGAGAACATACAATGTTCAGTTTTCCATTCCTGAGTTAGTTCACTTAGAATAATGGTCTCCAACTCCATCCAGGTTACTGAAAATGCCATTATTTTGTTCCTTTTTATGGCTAAGTGGTATTCCATGGTAAATACATACCACATTTTCTTTATCCATTTGTTGGTTGATGGGTATTTAGACTGGCGCATAATTTTGCAATTGTGAATTGTGCTGCTGTAAACATGTGTGTGCAAGTGTCTTTTTCATATAATGACTTCTTTTCCTCCAGGTAGATACCCAGTTAGTGGGATTGCTGGATCAAACAGTAGTTCTACTTTTAGTTCTTTAAGGAATCTCCATACTCTTTTCCATAGTGGTTGTACTAGTTTACATTCCCACCAGCAGTAAAAGTGTTCCCTTTTCACCACATTCCCACCAACATATATAATATTATTTTTTGATTTTTAAGTTATGGCCACACTTGCAGGAGGAGTAAGGTGGTATCTCATTGTGGTTTTGATTTGCATTTTCCTGACAGTGATGTTGAGCATTTTTTCATATGTTTGTGAGCCATTTGTAACCATTTGTGTATCTTCTTTTTGAGAATTATCTATTTCAGTCCTTTGCCCACTTCTTGATGGGATTATTATTTTTTTCTTCTGATTTGTTTGAGTTCCTTGTCGATTTTGGATATTAGTTCTTTGTCAGATGCATAGTTTGTGAATATTTTCTCCCACTCTATGGGTTGTTTGTTTACTCTGCTGATTATTTCTTTTGCTGTGTAGAAGCTTCTTAGTTTAATTAGGTCCCAACTGTTTAGTTTTGTTTTTGTTGCATTTGCTTTTGGGTTCTTGGTCATAAACTTTTTGCCTAAGCCAATATCTAGGAGAGTTTTTCTGATGTTATCTTCTAGAATTTTTATTCTTATTTTTAGGTCTTAGATTTAAGTCTTTGATCCGTGTTGAGTTGGTTTTTGCATAAGGTGAGAGATGAGGATCCAGTATCATTCTTCTACACAGGGCTTCCCAATTATTCCAGCACCATTTGTTGAATAGGGTGTCCTTTCTCCACTTTATGTTTTTGTTTGCTTTGCTGGAGATCAGCTGGCTGTAATTCTGGGTTCTCTATTATTTGGCTTTATTTCTGGGTTATCTATTCTTTGCCATTGGTCTCCATGCCTATTTTTATACCAGTATCATGCTGTTTTATTAACTATGGCCTTGTAGTATAGTTTGAAGTCAGGTAATGTGATGCCTCCAGATTCGTTCTTTTTGTTTAGTCTGGCTTTGGCTATGTGGTTCTTTTTTGGTTTCATATGAATTTTAGAATTTTTTTTCTAGTTCAGTGAAAAATGATGATAGTATTTTGATGGGAATTGGATTGAATTTATAGATTGTTTTTGGCAATATGGTCATTTTCACAATATTGATTCTACTTATCCATGAGCATAGGATGTATTTCCATTTGCATGTATTGTCTATGATTTCTTTCAGCAGTGTTTTGTAGTTTTCCTTTAGAGATCTTTCACCTCCTTGGTTAGGTATATTCCTAAGTATTTCTTTCTTTTCTTTTCTTTTTTTTTTTTTTTGCAGCTGTTGTCAAAAGGGTTCAGTTCTTGATTTGATTCTTACCTTGGTCATTGTTGGTGTATAGCAGTGGTACTAATTTGTGTAAACTGATACATTGATTTTGTATCCTGAAGCTTTACTGAATTCATTTATTAGCTCTAGGAGCTTTTTGGATGATTCTTTAGTGTTTTCTAAGTATATAATCATATCATTGGCAAACAGTGACAGCTTGACTTTCTCTTTACTGATTTAGATGCCCTTGATTTCTTTCTCTTGTCTGATTGCTCTGGCTAGGACTTCTAGTACTATGTTGAATAGAAGTGGTAGAAGTGGGCATCCTTGTCTTGTTCCAGTTCTCATGGGGAATGCTTTCAACTTTTCTTCATTCGATATAATGTTGGCTGTGGGTCTGTCATACATGGCTTTTATTACCTTGAGGTATGTCCCTTCTATGCTGATACTGCTGAGGTTTTTTGTTGTTGTTGTTGTTGTTTTTTTTTTCTTTTTTTGTATTTTTAGTAGAGACAGGGTTTCACTGTGTTAGCCAGGATGGTCTCCATCTCCTTACCTTGTGATCCGCCTGCCTCGGCCTCTCAAAGTAAGTGCTGGGATTACAGTTGTGAGCATCACGCCCAGCCCAGCTTTTTTTTTTTGGAGATGGAGTCTTGCGTGTCACCAGGCTTGAGTGCAGTGGCGCGATCTCGGTTCACTGCAACTTCCACCTCCTAGGTTCAAGCGATTGTCCTGCCTCAGCCTCCTGGGTAGCGGGGACTATGGGCGCATGCCACCATGCCCAGCTATTTTTTTTTTTTTTTGTAGAGATGGAGTTTCACCATGTTGGCCAGGATGGTCTTGATCTCTTGACCTCATGATCCGCCTGCCTTGACCTCCCAAAGTGCTGAGATTACAGGCGTGAGCCACTGTGCCAGCCACTGAGGGTTTTGACAAAATGTTGGATTTTGTCAAATGCTTTTTTTGCATCTATTGAGATGATAACTTTTGTTTTTAATTTTGTTTATGTGATGTATCACATTTATTGACTTGCATATGTTAAACCATCTATGCACTCTGCATAATCAAGTATGAAACCCACTTGATTATGGTGTATTACCTTTTTGATATACTATTGTATTCAGTTAGCTAGTATTTTGTTGAGGGTTTTTGCATCTATGTTCATCAAGGATATTGGTTTGTAGTTTTCTTTTTTTTTTATGTTTTCTCCTGGTTTTTGTATTAGGGTGATAGGGTTTTGTATTAGGGTGATAGTGGCTTCATAGAATGATTTAGAGAGAATTCCCTCTTTCTTTATCGTTTGGAATAGTTTCAGAAAGGTTGGTACCAATTCTTCTTTGAATGCCTGATAGAATTCAGCTGTGAATCCATCTGGTCCTGGACTTTTTTTGTTGGCAATTTTTGTTGCTATTTCAATCTCACTGCTTGTTATTGGTCTGTTCAGAGTTTCTGTTTCTTCCTGGCTTGATCTATGAGAGTTGTATATTTCCAGGAATTTATACATCTCCTCTAGATTTTCTAGTTTGTGCACATGAAGGTGTTTATAGTAGCCTTCAATGATTTTTTTGTATTTCTGTGGTATTGGTTGCATTAGCTCTGATTTCAGCTCTAATTCAGCTATTTCAGTTCTAATTGATCTTCTCTCATCTTTTGTTGGTTAATCTTACTAATGGTCTATCAATTTTGTTTATTTTTTCAAAGAACCAGCTTCTTGTTTCATTTAGCTTTTGTATTTTTTTGTTTCAATTTTATTTAGTTCTGCTCTGATTTTTGTTATTTCTTTTCTTCTGCTGGGTTTGGGTTTGGTTTGTTCTTGTTTCTCTAGTTCCTTGAGATGTGACCTTAGATTGTCTATTTGTACTCTTTCATAGTTTTTGATGTAGGCATTTAATGCTATGAACTTTCCTCTTAGCACCACTTTTGTAGTGTCCCAGAGGTTTTGATAAGTTGTGTCACAATTATCATTCAGTTCAAAAAAATTTTAAATTTCCATCTTGATTTCATTGTTGACTCAAAGATTATTCAGGAACAGATCATTTAATTTCCATGTATTACCTGGTTTTGAGGGTTCCTTTTGGAGTTAATTTCCAATTTTATTCTGCTGTAGCCTGACAGGGTACTTGATATAATTTCAATTTTCTTTAATTTACTGAGTCTTGTTTTGTGGCCCATCATATGGTCTATCTTGGAGAATATTCCATGTGCTGATGTAAAGAATATATATTCTACAGTTGTTGGGTAGAATGTTCTGTAAATATCTGTTAAGTCCATTTGTTCTGGAGTACAGTTTAAGTCCATTGTTTCTTTGTTGCCTTTCTGTCTTGATGACCTGTCTAGTGCTATCAGTGGAATATTGAAGTCCCCCACTGTTACTGTGTTGCCATCTATCTCATTTCTTATGCCTAGTAATAATTGTTTTATAATTTTGGCAGCTCCAGTGTTATGTGCATATATATTTAGGATTGTGATATTTTCCTGTTGGACTAGTACTTTTATCATTATATAATGTCCTTCTTTGTCTTTTTTAACTGTTGTTGCTTTAAAGTCTGTTTTGTCTGATATAAGAATAGGTACTTCTGCTTACTTTTGGTGTCCATTTGCATGGAATATGTTTTTCCACCCCTTTATCATAAGTTTATATGAGTCCTTATGTATTGGGTGAGTCTCCTGAAGACAGCATATACTTGGTTGGTGGATTTTTATCCATTCTGCCATTCTGTACCTTTTAAGTGGAGCATTTAGGCTGTTTACATTTAATGTTATTATTGAGATGTGAAGTTTTGTTTTATTCATTGTGCTAGTTGTTGTCTGAATACCTTGGTTTTTGTTGTTGTTGTTGCTCATTGTGTTATTGTTTAGTTCCTGTGAGATTTATGCTTTTAGGAGGTTCTATTTTGGTGTATTTTGAGGTTTTGTTTCAAGATTTAGAATTCCTTTTAGCATGTCTTATAGCGCTGGCTTGGTAGTGGTGAATTCTCTCAGCATTTGTTTGTCTGAAATAGACTTTCTTTCTTCATTTTTGAAGCTTAGTTTTTCTGGATACAAAATTCTTGACTAGAAATTATTTTGTTTAAGGAGGCTAAAGATAGGACCCCAATCCCTTTTGGCTTATAGGGTTTCTGCTAAGAAATCTGCTGTTAATGATAGGTTTTCCTTTATACATTATCTGATGCTTTTGCCTCACAGTTCTTAAGATTCTTTCCTTTATGTTGACTTTAGATAACCTGTGATGACTACATGCCTGGGTTATAATCATTTTGCAATGAATTTCCCAGGTGTCTTTTGAGTTTCTTGTATTTGGATTTCTAGGTATCTATTGAGGCTGGGGAAGTTTTCCTCAATTATTATCTCAGATATGTTTTCCAGACTTTTAGACTTCTCTTCTTCCTCAAGAACACCAATTATTCTTAGATTTTTCATTTACCGTAATCTCAAATTTCTTGGGGGCTTTGTTAATTTTTTAAAATTCTTTTTTCTTTGTCTTTGTTGGATTGGGTTAATTTAAAAGCCTTGTTTTTGAGCCTTGAGTTTCTTTTTTCTACTTCTTTGATTCTATTGTTGAAACTTTCCAGTGCACTTTGTATTTCTCTAAGTGTGTCTTTCATTTCCAGAAGTTGTGATTGTTTTCTCTTTATGATACCTATTTCTTTGGAGCATTTTTTTCTCCAAATCTTGTATTGTTTTTTAAATTTCTTGAAGTTGGTTTTTACCTTTCTCTGGTACCTCCTTGAGTAGCTTAATAATCAACCTTCTGAATTCTTCATCTGACAATTTGGATATTTATTTTCTTGGTTTGATCCATTGCTGGGGAGCTAGTGTGGTGTTTTAGGGGTGTTATAGAACCTTGTTTTGTCATATTACCAGAATTATTTTTTTGATTCCTTCTCATTTGGATAGACTATTTCAGTGGAAAAATCTGGAAGTCAAGCGCTGCTGTTCAGATTCTTTTGTTCCACAGGATGATCCTTTGATGTGGTGCACTCCCCCTCACCCTAGGGATAGGGCTTTCTGTGAGCCAGATTGCAAAAATTGTTGTTGCTTTTCTGGGTCTAGTTACCCAGTGGATCTACTGGGCTTTGGGCTGGTGTCTGCAAAGAGTCCCGTGATGCAATCCATCTTCAGGTCCCCCAGCCATGGATACCAGCACCTGCTCTGGTGGAGGTGGAAGGGGAGTGATGCAGACTGTGTGAGAATCCTTGGTTGTAGATATGTTTAGTGTGCTGGCTTTCTCAAATGCTGACAAGATATTATTCTTGAGTTATCACAAGAGCATCTTTAAACACTTAGAAATTAAACTGTACATTACATAGTCCTTGGGTAAAAGAGAGAGTCTCAACAGATGTTGGAAAGTATTCTGAACTGAATGAAAATGAAAATATATCAAAACACGTGGGATACACTAAAGCAGCACTTAGCAGAAAACATAAAGCATTCAGTGCTTATATTAGAAAAGAAGGGATTTAAATAGAATCTTATTCAAAAAGAAGAGGAAAATAAATGCAAAAATGATAAAAACCAAAATCAATGAAGTTAAAAAAAGAAAAACAATAGAATCAGTGAAATCAAAAGCTCATTCTTTGAAAATACCAGTAAAATCCATTAAGCTCTAGCAAGACAAAGGAAAATGAGAGAAGACAGAAATTGCTAATAAAATGAATAAAATACCGAATCTCATGATAGACCCCATAAAAAGGCTCATAAAGGCATACCATGAAAACTCTTTACACATGAAATTGACAACTTGGATAAAATGTCTAAATTCCTTGATAGATACAAATTACCAAAATTTACTCAAGAAGGAATAGGTATCCTAAATGGTCCTACATCTATTAGAGAAATTAAATTTATTTAACAGCAAAATCTTTCAAATAAGGAAACTCCAGATCCAGATGATTTTACTGATTAACTCTACCAATCATTTAAAGAAGAAATAATAAAAATCCTTCACGAAGTCTCGCAGAAATGAGGAAGAGGGAGCACTTCTCAACAGACACCAAACCAGATGGACAGTGCACTAAAATAACCCCCCAACACCCGTGTCCCTCATAAACACAGATACAAAAATATGGCAAAATATTAGCAAATGAAATCCAGCAATAGGTAAAATTAATAATACATGGTGACTACATTGAGTTTTTCTTGGGGAGTGCTAGGGTGGTTCAATATTTGAAAGACAATGCCATCCAATATGTTAACATTCTAAAGAAACACCAACTCATCATGCCAATTTATATAGAAAAATAATTCATTTGATAAAATTAAACATCCATTCATGATAAAATTCTCAACAAACTAGGAATAGAAGGGAATTTATTCAACCTGATAGAGGATGTCCACAAAAAACCTACAGCTAACATGATGGTGGAGGAATGAATGCTTTCCTTCCAGATGAAGATGTCCATTCTCATCACTCTTGTTCAATATTGTACTGGAAGTGATAACCTGTGCAATAAAACAAGAAAGAAAAGCTTACAGATTTGAAAGAAGATACAAAACTGTTCCTACTCACAGACTTGGTGATTTTCTATGTAGAAATCCTCGGCCTTAGGATTCCAGACAACCTTGGTCCCCCTCCAATTTCTCACACTGTTCACTCAGTGTATTCAGCTAGTGTTTAGCTCTGTGACAAAGATTCCCTGTCACCTGGGTCAGAGGCAACTAGAGCTGACTCAGGGTCCGGCTGGTTCTCATGCCTTACATCCAGTTTGCTCCCTTCTTTCCCACTCGACATCCGTTTTCGTCCCTGACTGCCTGCCCTGCCAACCTGAAGCACCAGCATCAGATGGAGAGAAAACAAACTTACGTTCCAAATAGATTTTCTACTGGTTTTGCTTCTCTGGTTAAACTCTGAGACAGTTATTTAATCTCTCAGTTTCATTATCTAAAAACGGGAAATCATACCTATTTAATCAGTTCAATCAGTTCATGGTTTTTTTCCTTTTTGAGATGGAGTCTTGGTCTGTTGCCCAGGCTGGAGGGCAGTGGCATGATCTCAGCTCACTGCAACCTCCACCTCCCAGGTTTGAGTGATTCTCCTGCCTTAGCCTCCTGAGTAGCTGGGATTACAAGCACAAGTCACCACGCCTGGCTTATTTTTATATTTTTGTAAGGACGAAGTTTCCCCATCTTGGCCAGGCTGGTCTCAAACTCCTGACCTCAGGTGATCCGCCTGCCTCGGCCTCCCAAAGTGCTGAGATTACAGGCATGAGCCACCGTGCCTGGCCAACTCATGTTTTTAGAAACATACTTGCTAGGTATTTTTTTCTGTTAGAGAAAAGGGATCTACCTGTCTTCCTGTCTTCCCTTCTTCCTTCCTTCCTTCCTTCCTCCCTCCCTCCCTCCCTCCTTCCTTCCTTCTTTCCTTCCTCTCTCCCTCCCTCCCTCCCTTCCTTCCTTCCTCTCTCCCTCCCTCCCCATTTCCTTCCTTCCTTCCTCTCTCCCTCCCTCCCTCCCCTTTCCTTCTTTCCTTCCTTCCTTCTTTCCTTTTTTTGCTTCAAATGACATGAGAAGAATGATTTAGTGTTCCACCGAACATTTATCCAAAAGTAGCAGACAGTTATATTTAAATGGCAACATTAGTTCACCATTTCTGCCCAGTGGAACTTGTTCAAAGACATCAGAAAACCTCCCCTTTCTGAAGGAGTCACCTGGACAGTCCACAGACCCCAGCCATGATCAGAGCATCTCCAATGTCTGTCCCTGAAACCAGGTGGGCTCATGCCAGCGAGTGGGGTGGGGTGAAGTGTTTTAAGTTGGGCTGTTGAAACAGGGAAAAGGTTCCACTTTCAACAGGGGGCTGGAAGCAAAGCTGGGATACTATCTGCACCCGAGTGAAAACTGTACCTTATGGGGCAAAGGCAGAGCAAGATTGTTGGGCTGGACTCTGCCTCTGAGTGTCCTGAAACGTGCCTCATTGCAAGGAAATAAATCTAAGTTAGACTTTGTCCAGGAGGGTGAGGCAACCCCTAATTTTGCCAAGATTTTGAGGCAGTACTAAAGGGGTGGTGAAACTTGGTGACTCGGAATTAAGACCTATTTTCTCATCTTCTTTCTCCTGGAAACTTACCTATAGTGTTTTTATCTGCTAAACTCTTTAGAGTGGAATACTTTAGACATGTATTTTATAAATCTTGGTTACCAGAGTCCTTAAAATTTTGGATAGCTCTTGTCCAAACTAAAATAGTAAATCCTTGGATCTTAATTAAACATAACCATTATAGAAATCAAGTTGATGTGTCAATTTTTGAAAATTAATTCTCCAGCTCTCCAGAAAGAAGAGGAGAATGGATTTGGGGGAACAGCCAGCAAGTGGTTAGACTGGTTTTTTCTTTATAACAAAGCCTCAGCAGTTTGGCAAAAAAATTGGTTCAGTTTCTGATTTTTCCTTAAAATAACCTGGACACTGTGGTGACTAAGTCAGATGTGAGATGGAGACAAAGCACCTGGCCTGGGAGATGTAATTACAAAGCAGATCAGCTTCCTAAGTGCCCTTTTGATGCTTCCCCCTAGTGCCCCATAGCTTCATTCCTCACGGTGCAGCTGTTCAGCCTCTGACCTTTCCCGTGACCTCCAGAATGGCTTGCCTCTCCTGGAATCCAGTCCTATAACTCACACCGTCATGTGGGGAAAGAGGGTCAGTACGTAACAGGCCAATTTTGTGCTGAAATCTAATTCTGAAGTGCACGGATTGTGTTAGGGTCAAGCGATTTCCACTCTCTCCAAGTCTCAGTTTCGCATCTGTAAACTGGAGATAACACCTAGTTTGCATAAAGGCTGCAAGTTTTAAATGGGAAAACCATATCTAATACATAGTAGGTTCTCAGACTTTATTATTTTCTGCTCACCTCTGCGATTCCCAAGCTGTCGAGGATGTTAAGAGGACCGAGTTCTTGCCAAGGTCCGTCAGTCCTCAGCAATGTGTAAGGCTGTTAACCATGGTCTGTGGGGCCGCCACACAGAGCCAGCAATTCTCAATGGTGTATGTTCCAGACATAGGGCGCAGGAGTAGAGACAGATCCATAGGTCACAGCTTCTCTGTTTACTAAGAGCACAACATAGGCCTGAGCTCTGACCCTAGTTTCGTCGCTGACAGGCCTGTGACTCTGGGTATGTTTTCTTTCCTCTCTCAATTCCACTTTCCTCATCTGTAATATTTTTTCACATAGGTTTATTAAGAGAAATATTATTACTCCGTGCAAAGTACTTAGCACATTGCTGGGTACAGAGAAATCACTCACATATAGTTAGCCAGAATTATGAATGCAGCCTGTTTGATAACATCTAGGAAGTGAAATCCCACACTCTTAAAAAAGTGAAGAACAGATGGCAATGATCCCAGCACATAAATAGCCTTCAGAGTCTGTCAAAAACACTTCTCGGTCTTAGTTCGTTCTGGCTGTTGTAACAATAGACATTTATTTCTCACAGTTCTGGAGGCTAGAAGTCCAAGATCGAGGTGCCGGCAGATTCGATGTCTGGTGAGGGCCCAATTCCTGGTTCACAGATGGCACCTTCTTGCCTTCACTGCATCCTCACAGGGAGAAGGGACGAAGGAGCTCTCGGGGGTCTGTTATATGGGCACTAAGCCCATTCATGGGGTTTCACCCTCACGACCTAATCACCTCCCAGAGGCCCCACCTCCTAATAGCATCTCTTTCTTTAAGGGTGAGGATTTTGACATAGGAATTTTGGGGACCACACAGATATTCAGCCCATTACACCATATTGCAGTTTGGAGAGACATAATCCAGTCCATTGCAACTTCTCTTGCAGAAGTGCTCTAAAAGGGTAAGACAGTTTTAAGACTGTTTATCTTTATGCAAATCTTTGTTTGCCTTTGGATTTTTCCAAACCTGTTACTTATGATAAGACACCCATATCAGTAAGGAGAGGCTAGACTCTCCTACAGTAACCAACAGCCTCATGTCTCACCTGGCTCCATGTCCACCCAGGCCTGCCCCACAGGGCTGTCACTTGGAGGCATTGCACGTGGTTCCACCCTGTGGGGTACCAGGGAGAGGAAAGAACAGAGCAAATTGGATGCCAGAACCAGAAGGCTTCGCTCAGAAGTGCACACATTGCCTTCGTCTCAGTAAATTAGCAAAGCAAGTCCTGTAACCCCCGACAGTGATGAAGACTGATCTGCTCCGTGCTCAGAAGGCGGAGACCTGGAAATACTGATGAAACACGAATGACTGCCCCATGGACACGGAGAAAGATGAGAGATTCTTGAGCACACTAATTTCACTTTCAGATAACATGACTCTGGCATTCCATAAATGCCTGTGCTGTGTGAGATGTCACAATGGATGACAGTCTTTTATTCCCAGAAGAAAATTCAAAATAAGACTCATCATTTTATGGTCTAATTTAAAGTGATACTTAGGAATACCTTTTTCTAGGAACTAATAATCAGATAAAATTGGGTCTGGGACTGTAGACTTGGAGCCTGAAGCAATACTCTTTCTATAATGAAAATCTGAGTATAGTTGCTTCTAATAGCAAGTAAGGATTTCCTAGAGTGCTGCTGAGGTGCTGATAAGAAACCTTTTCAGAAAGAACAGCAAATTCCTATAGACCCTATTCCCATGGAAGCATCAGCAGGAACTCCTTTTCTTTTGGTGAAAACTTTCGTGTCATTGGATCAGATCTGTTATTAGACAACACTGCATGAGTTCTATCTTATGATGGGGAATTGGCATTTCCTAACATCTTCCTTTAAATATAGCACAGATCCCCAGTACGCACATTTTCACAGAGGTGGAAACTTTAGAAACACTCATGTAGCAGCAGATGTCTACTGTGCTCTAGCATAAGTGGAATGCAATATTCCTTAATATAGAGGGACACACACAGGCAGAACCTCTAGCGGGTCTGTGAATAATGGGAATGACAAGTGGAAGTCCTATGGCCAGCAAGGTAGATTCCTGGGCTTCAGAGGAAGATATGAAATATTTATAGAAAACAAAACGAAATATGAACAACACATTTATCATGTTCTCCAGGCATGATAATATGTGATTTGCAGATAGGACATTCATTTGAAAAGCAAGTACACCATGAACCCTGGGACGAGGCTGTACGTTCCTAAACATGCTTAGCTTATGGCCTGGCTCAGGGCAGGGCTTGCCACATGTCATGTCACTCACAGCCATTGAGGGTCACTTCCATTTGTGCTGTTGCTGTGCTTTTTGGTCTGTCTTGGAAACCTGGGGAAGTCCCAGTTGTTCCAATGGGGCCCTTGATAAAGGTCTCAGTTTCAGGTCCTCAAGTTGAGACATCCTTTCAGTCAACTTGTGGAGTTTCTAATTCTGTGTCACTACCTCCAGTAGAGCGCGTTTTGTGGTGGAGAGCGATTAGAGCCTCGGATCCTCGGGAAGTGCTCCACGGGTCCCGGGTCTGGCTCTCATTCTGTGTGCCAGAGCCTTGCTGCCCAAAGTGTGGCCCCAGCCCAGGGCCTTGCTGTCACCTGGAGCTCGTTAGAAATGCAACTCTCAGGCTCTCCCAGGGCTACTATATCAGAACGAGCGAATCCACATGAATTCACATTGCAGTGCTTCGTCCGCACATGAAAGCTTGAGAAACACTAGCCTAGAGAACACCTCAGCATCCTTTCTGAATTAGAAGTTACGCTTTCTAGGGTTCTCATTAGGAAATGGGCAGTTGCACAGCCAATCAATGAAAATAGCTTTGCGTTCCCTGAATCTTCAACTTCTGAGAGAAGGAGGAGTGTTTTTTTTCTTCCACTCTGGTACCCAAGAACCACTACAGGCGTTCCTTACAGAACAGCAAATGACACAGTGTTCAGCGCCAACAAGTGACCCAAAGACACGTCCCTCATCTCTGATGCTTGCCTGTCTGGGCCTCACCCTTTCTCAGTTGAAATCAGTCACTGCAGCAGCATTCTAATGGGGTCACTGGAGAAAACAGCTGCATCTTCCTGGTCCTCCGTGGGAATTGTTGAAAGTGGAAGATGGAGAGAGAATCCTGAGAAAAACCCTCCATAGGTCAGCCCCATGTCAGCCCCAGCATCTATCACTGGAGGGTTTTGAAGCCTGTGGTGCACTGAAGGTGATAATTATAAAAGAAAAGATCAAATCCAGCTCCACTCCTGACTAGATGGGCAAACACTTCATCCCCTGCACCACACATGAAGCATTTTTTTTTATTATTATACTTTAAGTTTTAGGGTACATGTGCACAACGTGCAGGTTTGTTACATATGTATACATGTGCCATGTTGGTGTGCTGCACCCATTAACATTAGGTATGTCTCCTAATGCTATCCCTCCCCCCTCCCCCCCACCCCACAACAGGCTCTGGTGTGGGATGTTACCCTTCCTGTGTCCATGTGTTCTCATTGTTCAATTCCCACCTATGAGTGAGAACATGCAGTGTTTGGTTTTTTGTCCTTGCGATAGTTTACTGAGAATGATGGTTTCCAGCTTCATCCATGTCCCTACAAAGGACATGAACTCATCATTTTTTGTGGCTGCATAGTATTCCATGGTGTATATGTGCCACATTTTCTTAATCCAGTCTATCACTGTTGGACATTTGGGTTGGTTCCAAGTCTTTGCTATTGTGAATAGTGCCACAATAAACATGTGTCTTTATAGCAGCATGATTTATAATCCTTTGGGTATATACCCGTAATGGGATGGCTGGGTCAAATGGTATTTCTAGTTCTAGATCCCTGAGGAATCGCCACACTGACTTCCGCAATGGTTGAACTAGTTTACAGTCCTACCAACAGTGTAAAAGTATCCTCTCCAGCACCTGCTGTTTCCTGACTTTTTAATGATCGCCATTCTAACTGGTGTGAGATGATATCTCATTGTGGTTTTGATTTGCATTTCTCTGATGGCCAGTGATGATAAGCATTTTTTCACATGTCTTTTGGCTGCATAAATGTCTTCTTCTGAGAAGTGTCTGTTCATATCCTTTGCCCACTTGTTGATGGGGTTGTTTGCTTTTTTCTTGTAAATTTGTTTGGGTTCATTGTAGATTCTGGATATTAGCCCTTTGTCAGATAAGTAGATTGCAAAAATTTTCTCCCATTCTGTAGGTTGCCTGTTCACTCTGATGGTAGTTTCTTTTGCTGTGCAGAAGCTCTTTAGTTTAATTAGACCCCATTTATCAATTTTGGCTTTTGTTGTCATTGCTTTTGGTGTTTTAGACATGAAGTCCTTGCCCATGCCTATGTCCTGAATGGTATTGCCTAGGTTTTCTTCTAGGGTTTTTATGGTTTTAGGTCTAACATTTAAGTCTTTAATCCATCTTGAATTAATTTTTGTATAAGGTGTAAGGAAGGATCCAGTTTCAACTTTCTACATATGGCTAGCCAGTTTTCCCAGCACCATTTATTAAATAGGGAATCCTTTCCCTATTTCTTGTTTTTGTCAGGTTTGTCAAAGATCAGATGGTTGTAGATACACAGCATTATTTTTGAGGGCTCTGTTCTGTTCCATTGGTCTATATCTCTGTTTTGGTACCAGTACCATGCTGTTTTGGTGACTGCAGCCTTGTAGTATAGTTTGAAGTCAGGTAGCGTGATGCCTCCAGCTTTGTTCTTTTGGCTTAGGATTGACTTGGCAATGCAGGCTCTTTTTTAGTTCCATATGAACTTTAAAGTAGTTTTTTCCAGTTCTGTGAAGAAAGTCATTGGTAGCTTGATGGGGATGGCATTGAATCTATAAATTACCTTGGGCAGTATGGCCATTTTCACGATATTGATTCTTCCTACCCATGAACATGGAATGTTCTTCCATTTGTTTGTATCCTCTTTTACTTCATTGAGCAGTGGTTTATAGTTCTCCTTGAAGAGGTCCTTCACATCCCTTGTAAGTTGGATTCCTAGGCATTTTGTTCTCTTTGAAGCAATTGTGAATGGGAGTTCACTCATGATTTGGCTCTCTGTTTGTTATTGGTGTATAAGAACGCTTGTGATTTTTGTACATTGATTTTGTATCCTGAGACTCTGCTGAAGTTGCTTATCAGCTTAAGGAGATTTTGGGCTGAGACAATGGGGTTTTCTAGACATACAATCATGTCATCTGCAAACAGGGACAATTTGACTTCCTCTTTTCCTAATTGAATACCCTTTATTTCCTTCTACTGCCTGATTGCCCTGGCCAGAAATTCCAACACTATGTTGAATAGGAGTGGTGAGAGAGGTCATCCCTGTCTTGTGCCAGTTTTCAAAGTGAATGCTTCCAGTTTTTGCCCATTCAGTATGATATTGGCTGTGGGTTTGTCATAGATAGCTCTTATTATTTTGAGATACATCCCATCAATACCTAATTTATTGAGAGTTTTTAGCATGAAGGGCTGTTGAATTTTGTCAAAGACCTTTTCTGCATCTATTGAGAAATCATGTGGTTTTTGTCATTGGTTCTGTTTATATGATGGATTACATGTATTGATTTGCATATGTTGAACCAGCCTTGCATCCCAGAGATGAAGCCCACTTGATCATGGTGGATAAGCTTTTTGATGTGCTGCTGGATTCGTTTTGCCAGTATTTTATTGAGGATTTTTGCATCGATGTTCGTCAGGGATATTGGTCTAAAATTTTCTTTTTTTGTTGTGTCTCTGCCAGGCTTTGGTATCAGGATGATGCTGGCCTCATAAAATGAGTTAGGGAGGATTCCCTCTTTTTCTATTCATTGGAATAGTTTCAGAAGGAATGGTACCAGCTCCTCTTTATACCTCTGGTAGAATTTGCTGTGAATCCATCTGGTCCTTGACTTTTTTTGGTTGGTAAGCTATTAATTATTGCCTCAATTTCAGAGCCTGTTATTGGTCTATTCAGAGATTCAACTTCTTCCTGATTTAGTCTTGGGAGGGTGTATGTGTCGAGGAATTTATCCATTTCTTCTAGATTTTCTAGTTTATTTGTGTAGAGGTGTTTGTAGTATTCTCTGATGGTAGTTTGTATTTCTGTGGGATTGGTGGTGATATCCCCTTTATAATTTTTTTATTGCATCTATTTGATTCTTCTCTCTTTTCTTCTTTATTAGTCTTGCTGGCGGTCTATCAATTTTGTTGATCTCTTCAAAAAACCAGCTCCTGGATTTATTGATTTTTGAAGGGTTTTTTGTGTCTCGATCTCCTTCAGTTCTGTTCTGATCTTAGTTATTTCTTGCCTTCTGCTAGCTTTTGAATGTGTTTGCTCTTGCTTCTCTAGTTCTTTTAATTGTGACGTTAGGGTGTCAATTTTAGATCTTTCCTGCTTTCTCTTGTGGGCATTTAGTGTTATAAATTTCCCTCTACACACTGTTTTAAATGTGTCCCAGAGATTCTGGTATGTTGTGTCTTTGTTCCCATTGGTTTCAAAGAACATCTTTATTTCTGCCCTCATTTCATTATGAAGTAGTCATTCAGGAGCAGGTTGTTCAGTTTCCATGTAGTTGAGTGGTTTTGAGTGAGTTTCTTAATCCTGAGTTCTAGTTTGATTGCACTGTGGTCTGAGAGACAGTTTGTTATAATTTCTGTTCTTTCACATTTGCTGAGGAGTGCTTTACTTCCAACTATGTGGTCAATTTTGGAATAAGTGTGATGTGGTGCTGAGAAGAATGTATATTCTGTTCATTTGGGGTGGAGAGTTCTGTAGATGTCTATTAGGTCCCCTTGGTGCAGAGCTGAGTTCAATTCCTGGATATCCTTTTTAACTTCCTGTCTCATTGATCTGTCTAATGTTGACAGTAGAGTGTTAAAGTCTCCCATTATTATTGTGTGGGAGTCTAAGTCTCTTTGTAGATCTCTAAGGACTTGCTTTATGAATCTGTGTGCTCCTGTATTGGGTGCATATATATTTAGGATAGTTAGCTCTTCTTGTTGAATTGATCCCTTTACCATTATGTAATGGCCTTCTTTGTCTCTTTTGATCTTTGCTGGTTTAAAGTCTGTTTTATCAGAGACTAGGATTACAACCCCTGCCTTTTTTTGTTTTCCATTTGCTTGGTAGATCTTCCTCCATCCCTTTATTTTGAGCCTATGTGTGTCTCTGCACGTGAGATGGGTTTCCTGAACACAGCACACTGATGGGTCTTGACTCTTTATCCAATTTGCCAGTCTATGTCTTTTAATTGGAGCATTTAGCCCATTTACATTTAAGGTTAATATTGTTATGTGTGAATTTGATCCTGTCATTATGATGTTAGCTGGTTATTTTGCTCATTAGTTGATGCAGTTTCTTCCTAGCCTCGATGGTCTTTACAATTTGGCATGTTTTTGCAGTGGCTGGTACTGGTTGTTCCTTTCCATGTTTAGTGCTTCCTTCAGGAGCTCTTTTAGGGCAGGCCTGGTGGTGACAAAATCTCTCAGCATTTGCTTGTCTGTAAAGGATTTTATTTCTCCTTCACTTATGAAGCTTAGTTTGGCTGGATATGAAATTCTGGGTTGAAAATTCTTTTCTTTAAGAATGTTTAGTATTGGCCCCCACTGTCCTCTGTCTTGTAGAGTTTCTGCCGAGAGATCAGCTGTTAGTCTGATGGGCTTACCTTTGTGGGTAACCCAACCTTTCTCTCTGGCTGCCCTTAACATTTTTTCCTTCATTTCAACTTTGGTGAATCTGACAATTACGTGTCTTGGAATTGCTCTTCTGAAGGATTATCTTTGTGACATTCTCTGTATTTCCTGAATTTGAATGTTGGCCTGCCTTGCTAGATTGGGGAAGTTCTCCTGGATAATATCCTGCAGAGTGTTTTCCAACTTGGTTACATTCTCCCCATCACTTTCAGGTACACCAATCAGATGCAGATTTGGTGTTTTCACATAGTCCAATATTTCTTGGAGGCTTTGTTCATTTCTTTTTATTCTTTTTTCTCTAAACTTCTCTTCTCACTTCATTTCATTCATTTGATCTTCCATCACTGATACCCTTTCTTCCAGTTGATGGAATTGGCTACTGAGGCTTGTGCATTTGTCACGTAGTTCTTGTGCCATGGTTTTCAGCTCCATCAGGTCCTTTAAGAACTTCTCTGCATTGGTTATTCTAGTTCGCCATTTGTCTAATCTTTTTTCAAGGTTTTTAACTTGTTTGCCATGGGTTCAAGCTTCCTCCTTTGGCTTGGAGTAGTTTGATTGTCTGAAGCCTCCTTCTCTCAACTCATCAAATTCATTCTCCATCCAGCTTTGCTCCATTGCTGGTGAGGAGCTGCATTCCTTTGGAGGAGGAGAGGCACTCTGATTTTTAGAATTTTCAGTTTTTCTGCTCTGTTTTCTCCCCATCTTTGTGGTTTTATCTACCTTTGGTCTTTGATGATGGTGACGTACAGATGGGGTTTTGGTGTGGGTGTCCTTTCTGTTTGTTAGTTTTCCTTCTAACAGTCAGGACCCTCAGCTACAGGTCTGTTGGAGTTTGCTGGAGGTCTACTCCAGACCCTCTTTGCCTGGGTATCAGCAGCAGAGGCTGCAGAACAGTGGATATTGGTGAACAGCAACTGTTGCTGCCTGATCATTCCTCTGAAAGTTTTGTCTCGAAGGAGTACCCGGCCGTGTGAGGTGTCAGTCTGCCCCTACTGGGGGATGCCTCCCAGTTAGGCTACTCGGGGGTCAGGGACACACTTGAGGAGGCAGTCTGTCCATTCTCAGATCTCCAGCTGCATGCTGGGAGAATCACTACTCTCTTCAAAGCTGTCAGACAGGGACATTTAAGTCTGCAGAGGTTTCTGCTGCCTTTTATTTGGCTATGCCCTGCCCCCAGAGGTGGAGTCTACAGAGGCAGGCAGGCCTCCTTGAGCTGCGGTGGGCTCCACCCAGGTCGAACTTCCAGGCTGCTTTGTTTACCTACTCAAGCCTTGGCAATGGCGGGCGCCCCTCCCCCAGCCTCGCTGCCACCTTGCAGTTTGATCTCAGACTGCTGTGCTAGCAATGAGTGAGGCTCCGTGGGCATAGGATCCTCTGAGCCAGGCACAAGATATAATCTCCTGGTGTGCCATTTGCTAAGACCGTAGGAAAAGCGCAGTATTAGGGTGGGAGGGACCCGTTTTCCAGGTGCCATCCGTCACCCCTTTCCTTGGCTAGGAGAGGGAATTCCCTGACCCCTTGAGCTTCCCGGGTGAGGCGATGCCTCTCCCTGACATGAAACTATTTTTTAAGGGCACAAACAGTGTCTACTTTTACACATGATTTCCAGCAGTAAATCAAAAAATGACAGTTAAGAAAACAAAATAAAACAAAGACAAAACGAACTCATATTCAACTTATAAAGCAATCAATCAATAGAACCAGAATTCAAGATGGCCCAGATGTGGGAACTCTAAGACAGGGGCTTTAAAATAACTCTGATGAGGCTGGGCATGGTGGCTCACACCTGTAATCTCAGCACTTTGGGAGGTCAAAGTGGGCAGATCACCTAAGGTCAGGAGCTCGAGACCAGTCTGGCCAACATGGTGAAACCCCATCTCTACTAAAAATACAAAAATTAGCCAGGCGTGGTGCTGGGTGCCTGTAGTCCCAGCTACTAGAGAGGCTGAGGGAGGAGAATTGCTTGAACCCAGGAGGCAGAGGTTGCAGTGAGTCGAGATTGTACCATTGCACTCCAGCCTGACCAACAAGAAAAAAAACTCCATCTCAAAAAAAAAAACAAAACAAAACAAAAACAAAACAAAACAAAAAATCCCTGAAGAGTTTGTTAAATTATCTAGAGGAAAAGGCATATGGCATACATGAACAGATGGGAAATTTCAGCAGAGAGATAGAGACTATAAAAGACATGTGGGAATGCTACAAAAAAGATATAAGACATAAAGAATTCCTTCAGAAAGTTTATCAGTGAACTAGTCTCAGCTGAAGAAAAATTAAGAAACTTGAAGATACGTCAACAGGAATCATATAAAATGACACACAAAGAACATAAAATGGGCTGGGTGCAGTGGCTCATGCCTGTAACCCCAGCACTTCAGGAGGCCGAGGCAGGCGGATCACAAGGTCAGGAGTTCAAGACCCGCCTGGCCAACACAGTGAAACCCCATCTCTACTAAAAATACAAAAATTAGCCAGTGTGGGGGCATATGCCTGCAGTCCCAGCTACTCAGGAGGCTGAGGCAGGAGAATTGCTTGAACCCAGGAGGCAGAGCTTGCAGTGAGCCAAGATTACACCACTACACTCTAGCCTTGGTGACAGAGTGACACTCTGTCTCAGAAAAAAAAAAAAAGAACATAAAATAGAGGGAAAAACTGTCTAACAAGGCCTCCAAGAGCTGTGAGATCATCTAATATACATGCAATTGGAGTCCCAGAACAAGCAAACAAGCAGCGAGGAATAAAACAGAAGAAATATTTAAAGAGATAATTTGCAAATATAATGCAAGACAGCAAACCTCAGGTCCGAGAAGCTCAGGGAATCCCAACAGTATAAATGCAAAAACAAATTAAAAATCTCCATACCAAAAAAAAAAAACCAAAAAAAAAAAACAAAAAAAACCCACCTAGACACATAAAATCAAACTTTTTAAAACCAAAGATAAGGAGAAAATGTAGAATGCATTTGGGAGTTGTGGGGGACATTACATACCCAAGAAGAAAGCCAGTCATAATAGATTTCTTGTCAGACATGTAAGCTGGATGTTAATGAACTGACATCTTAAAGTACTGAAACAAACAATTAATCCAGAATTCTATTATTCTATTATCGATCCATTAAAATATTGTTTTAAATTAAAGGCAAAAATAAAACCTTTTCAGACCCTGAAAAACTAAGATAACTCACTGCTGAGAGACTTGTGCTACAATAAATGTTAAAGGTAGTTCTTTAGGCTGTAGGAAAATTATACCAGATAAAAATTTGGGGTTACACAGAGAAGTGAGCACCAGAAATAGTAAAAGTGGGTATTAAAAACCTTCTCTCATGGCTGATTCTTTAAAAGACTGTCAACTATGGTGGCCAGGTGCAGTGGCTCATGCCTATAATCCCAGCACTTTGGGAGGCTGAGATGGGCAGATGGCTTGGGTTCAGGAGTTTGAGACCAGTCTGGGCAACATGGTGAAACCCTGTCTCTACAAATAATACAAAAATTAGCTGGGCATGGTGGTGTATGCCTGTAGTCCCAGCTACTCAGGAGGCTGAGGCAAGGAGGTTGAGCTCAGGAGGTTGAGGTTGCAGTCAGGCATGATTGCACCACTGCACTCCAGCCTGAGCAACAGAGTGAGACCCTGTCTCAAAAAAAAAAAAAATTGTTGACTAAATTAAAAATAGTAAACAGGGTTTATGACAGATGTAGAAATAAGATACATGAAATCATTTGCACAAAGTGGAGGAAGGAGTTGGAAGTATATAATGTCATAAATGCAAACTACTAAGGAATGATAATATTCTGAAATTGTCAGGTTTTTTTAGACAAAGTAATAATTTCAGTTCGGTTGCTAGTATCAATGAACTATCAATGTTTGAAATGTTTTCTGTTTAAGTAGTTTAAGGGTCAATATGAAACTTAAATTTCGAGGGAAAAAAACTAACATCATTTAATTCTGTGGTTTTCAAATTTAGCTAATATCAGAATCACCTGGAAGAGTTTGTTAAGCAAAGTTTCTGAGCTTTCTGGGCACCATCCCTGAAAAGTCTGATGTCACACATCTCCTGGAGGTAATGCCTCTTTGTTTAACAAGCAGCCACTGCAGCCAACAGGTTTTGCTTCTCTGGGGAGGAAGTTGACCTCAGCTGCAGTGACCTTCCTGGAGAATTAAACAGAGGGGTGCGGATCCTGACACATAGCCCTCCACCAGGACGACGACCTCCCTCTAGAAGAGGAGATACTAGTTTTACTGGTTAATGGCTGAGCCGAGTCAGGGGAGGCCAGAACCAGGCAGAAGTAACTTGAGGTTTCAGCTCTGGAGAGACTGCAGCCTTGGTCAAAGCCAGGAAAATCCCCATCCTGTGAATAAGCTTGCGTTATTGAAGTGGTCAGTGTGAAGAAACAAGAACTCCCCAGACACGGGATGTCTTTGATTGATCTAAGGACCTTTCACTCCAGGCACATGGGGCCCATGAAAACTGTGGGCCCAGCAGCATATCACACCAGCCTCTTGGTGTGGTGTTCTCTGTGGTTCAGAATAGGAGCTTCTCGGGTCACTGTAGGACCCCACTGGCCCCTTTCCTCCAGACATAGGCCACAGATCAGCAATGTATTTTAAGCGACCCCTGTTGGCGTTGGGCCATGTGTGTGGCATCTCTGTGGCAGCAGGTGGCCACATGCTCCTGAGTCTCAGACTGGAGGTGAATATGGCAGCAGAAGAAGTCACCAGTGTTGAGCCAAGTCACAAAGAATAGGTCCAGCGGCAAGGGTGATGAATGGATTCAGGGGATTGTAGTCAAGGATCTGTGGGCCAGGGCTGGGCTCCTTGCGGGATTGTGCCTGGGGAACCATCATAGGAAATGGCTTCCTTTGAGCTCTTCAAATGGAAGCCAAAGTCAGCCTGGTCTTCTTCCCTCCAGGGAGCAACACAGAAAGGATTTTCTTTCTTCCACTCAAGAGGAAGTTTTTAGGCTCTGCCAAGTAACCAAAGTAATAGAAACTCTGATGTCTCCAGAACTAGCCTCCAACTTCCTCCAGGTGGCAGGAAGGGGAGCAGCCACCTCGCCTCTGTGGCTGCTTTGTTTTTCCTTC
Organism: Pongo abelii; assembly: GCF_028885655.2. Lineage (NCBI taxonomy): Eukaryota > Metazoa > Chordata > Mammalia > Primates > Hominidae > Pongo > Pongo abelii. The sequence goes on from NC_071990.2 coordinate 169,098,689, forward strand.
TTTTCTTGTTCCTCCATAGCCTACTTCCTCCATTTTGGGGTTCCTGTATGTAAAGTACTCATTGACCCAGAGATTGTATCTCAAAACCTTGTACCCAAAGGAGCAATTTTCCTATGAACGTTCCCAAGAGATCGTTCCCAAAAGGTGTTACCAGCTTCAAGTCAGCAATCATAGTGTGGAACAGCGGTTTAGTTGTTGAGTGGAATCTCTTAGCGATCTTCTGACAAGCTGGATCAATCAAGTGAAGCTAGATTTCTATTGTTGATTTCTGTTGTTTGTATGTTCTCATGACTTAGGCATGACCTATGTGCCTCTCCTCCTCCAGCTCTCCAATTTTCACCATCCACTATGTGTCAGACTCAGGCCTTTGAAGTGCCTGCATCTCTATATACCACACATGAGGCAGGTAGGGCTCAGAGAGATTAACAACTTTACACACATCACCCCATTAGGAAGTAGTAGGGTCAAGAGTCGAGATTCAAATGCTGATATAATTCCCAAGTCTATGCTCTTAACCAGCAATGTCATTTTCAAGTTCAGCAAAGAGTGTTTTGTGTCTCTCTAACCAAATGATGCCCATCTACTCTGTACTGTCTATGAGCGTACACCATCTATACTCTCATATCCTTGCGTGCCCATTTTTCCTCTAATTCCACTTCTTAGGCTTGTTCCCTTTAATACTATAACGAAGCGAGGGAATTTCCACTTTAAAAGGGAATTTGAAAGAGTAGAGTCTCATGGGACTTCCATCCATTTCCCTGACCTGTAGTTGTCCAAGGGCCAGAGGGCGTCTTTGCATGTTCAGTCAGTCTAAACAGCTTTATTTGGCAAGATGTTTACCAGTTTCCATGGTCTTTGGCAAGGTGTAAACACGGGCGGAGGGTCCCAAGTAAGAAGAAGTTGGAAAGGAAGTTGCCTGGCCACCGATGAGGCTTCGCGTAACTGTTCCACATGAAGGTTGTCTACTGTTTTTTTTTTCTCTTTCAAGTTAAACCTCTTCCCCTTTTTAGATGACAAGTCACAAAGCTGATCTGCCCCAGATTGTGGCAACCTAACCCTATCTATACATCAGCTAAAGGCTGATCGACGATCAGGTCTACAGATTGTTGCAAAAAATGAGATAAGCTTTTAAAAAACCCCAGATTGTTTAATTTTGTATGTCAGTCATCAAGTCTTCATTCACACGCTCACTCAGCAACTCTTTCTTGAGCGCCTGCTGTCTGCGCTAGACCCTGGGCAGGCAGGAATGCAGGCTAAGCGCCTTCTCTATGGGGCCTTGCATCCAAGCGACAACGTGCCAGGAGGGGACCAGTGCCCAGGAGAAAAGGAAGCAGCATCAGAGCCAGGAAGGGAGTTGGGATCGGGAAGCTCTTTTAAGCTGGGTGGTCAGGGAAGCTTGAACTGAGACACCCAAGGGGCCGACAGTGTGGTTGTCTGGAGAGCAAACTGGGAGAGAAGCAGCAAGGACCAGGGCCCTACAGCAGGGACTGGCTGGGCAGATCCTAGACAAAGTGTGATTGCCGGGGCAACTGGCATAAACCACAGAGCTGGGAAGGACACAGGGCAGTGGGAGGAGAGCAGGGCGAGGGCAAGGGCTCCACGGGGCCTCTAAGTCATGGGAGGACACAGGGCGTTATCCTGGCGCATGTGTGGTGCCCTGGGGAGCTCAGAACAGAATCCAGACATGATTTGAATCATGCTAAAAGCTTTGCCTTCTCTGGAGGGCAAAAGTTTGGGGCAGGAAGGAGCGGGAATGACTGGCTATGAATGTGGGATATACACTATTAATACATCCTGGAGATGGCCAGGAGCATTTGCTGATTTTGCTGATGTATTTGATGTGGAGAAAGAATCCAAGCATGACTGCAAGGTTTGGCGCCTGAGCAGCTGGAAGAACTGACTGTTGCTTTGATGACAGCACATGTTGGAGGAACAGGTCTGGCGAGTGAAATTGAGTCTGGCTTCAGATCTGAGACTCTTCTGAATACTCTGAGTGGGGCCCGGTGTCTGGAATTCCACAGGAGGCTCTAGGCTGAAGACAGCGTGTAGGAGTGGAGTCGGTTCATATGATTATTAACTGGATAGTGTCTTCCCAAAATTCATGTTCACACAGAATATTATTTGGAATATTATTTTATATTATTTGGAAATAGAGCCTTTGCAGTTGCAATTAGTTATGGGACTCAAAGTGAAATTATCTTGCATTCAGGACAGGCCTTATGAAAAGAGGAGAGAACGCAGAGACAGAGGGTTTGTGAAGACGGAGGCATAGATTCGAGTGATGCGTTCGCAAGTCAAGGGGCGCCAGGAACTGCAGACCCCACCAGAAATGGGAAGCCGGGCTGGGGATGGTTCCCTGCACAGCCTCCAGAAGGAGCCAACCCTGACAGCACCCCGATTTCAGACCTCTGGCCCCCGAACAGTGAGGAAGTAGGTTTCCGTTGTTTTAAACCACTGTGTTTGTGGTACTTTGCCGAGGAAATGGACTCAGGGCTCAGCCTGTAAAGGGTGTTTACAGCATGGGTGTGAATGATGCCCTCCAGGACCTGTGCCAGTGTGCATTGATGTTGGGGGGAGGTGGCCCAGCAGAGGAGCTTCGTGAGTCTTCTCAGTAACCAGTGAAAAGCAACAAGGAAGAAACAGACGGTGTGTTTCCAAAGTAACTCTGGCCAGCCCTGCCTCTGCAGCTCTCTGGGTAAAAGCTCCGTAAAGACTGGAAATCAGGGAACCTCACTCCTACGCTTGTGCCCAGTACTGAAGCTGGGTGCCCAGTACTGAAAATCATCCTTACAATATCAGCATTGGCTTGGAGGGGTGTTACATATTTTTAAATATCAGCTTTATTGGGATAATTTACATACAGCAAAATGCATCCATTCTCAGGGTCCACTTCAGTGAGTTTTGACAACTGTGTTCCAGTGTAACTGCAACCCCAATCAAGATCTAGAACACATGGACACAGGAAGGGGAACATCACACTCTGGGGACTGCTGTGGGGTGGGGGGAGGGGGGAGGGATAGCATTGAGAGATATACCTAATGCTAGATGACGAGTTGGTGGGTGCAGCGCACCAGCATGGCACATGTATACATATGTAACTTACCTGCACATTGCGCACATGTACCATAAAACCTAAAGTATAATAATAATAATAATAATAATAATAATAAAAAAGATTAAAAAAAAAAAAAGATCTAGAACCTTCTACTCCCACCAGCTTCCCTGAGCTCCCTTCTATCAATCCCTCCCCGTCTCTCCCTGCTCCAGGCAACTGCTCACCTGTTTTCTGTGACTAAATAGAAGAGGCTTCCCCTAGGGTTTTGCATACTTGGAACCCTACGGAAGGCACTGTCTGTGCCTGCGTCTTCACCCCGGAGAGCTGTTTCCAGAATCCTCTGGGCGGTGGCCTCGCCTCCTGGGCTGCGCTAGGATCGGCTGGGGCAGGCTGTGCTTCTCTTGCCAACCCTGCTTCGGTGACACCGGGTTGTTTGCCTGACATCGACCATGGTGTGAGTGTTGACCTCACAGAAACGGGCCCGGGCTACCAGCCGGGGCTGCGTTCTCCCAGAGCACTGGAGGATACACATCTGCCCGTTACACACTAGCCATGTCTTTTCACATTCAGAGTAATTTCCTGATCACTCTTCTGCCCATATGAGCAAAAGTCCAGTCTCCATGATTGCCCTGCCCCCGGCCTGCTCATAGCTCACCCTCCCGTATTCCCAGCAGTCCCAGGAGCCCGCCTCCAGGGCTGTGTGCTGCTTCCAGAGGCATCGTGGACAGAGAAAGGAAGCCTGAGGCCCATCCCTGGCTTGACTACGTGGGACGCATTCTCCGCTGCCCTTGCTTCCCTCACATGGAGCGGAGAGCAGGCACTGAGAAGGGGCCATGCGTGGTGACCCGCTAGGGTTAGTTCAGAGCCTTGTGCACACAGACCAGAGGGGGTTTTCAAAGGAAGCTGACACCACCGCGAGCTGAGGGTAGCTGTTCTCACGCATGCTCAGTGGCGCTCCCTGAGTGCTGAGTGCCACGGTCGGTGAGAGAGGAGCTTCCTGATGAGCCTCAGACTGTGCTGAAACCAGCCGAATCTGCCCAGGATCCTGAGTCCTGGTTTCCTGTTGCCTCTTCCTTCCCTCACGTCTTATTTTCCCTGGGAACTATCGATGTTCTTTTGGCCAGTGGGCTTCCGTTGAGGCCATCCTAATCATCAGAGAGGTTTTAGTCTAGTTAAACCTCAAAAGAAAAGGTGTTTCTTTTTTCCCAGGGGTGCCTTTGGCCCTGATACAGATTTAGCTACCTTCCCCCGAAAGCCTCAAAGTTTTGCAAACTCACAGCCAAGCAAAACGCAGCTGCAGTCGAGCCAGCCTCGAAAGGTCTTACAACTTTCTGCAGTGGCCAGCTTGTTCTCTGTTTCCATGCCTTCCAGAATCAAGATCAGTTGTAAGGTTTCTTACTATTTCTACCAAGAGACGACCATCAGCATTCCACAGACTGCTCCTCTAGCTGTGCACAATGCCTGTTCTTACTGTTATCATCCCCTTCTCTCCAGCAGTTCTCAATACAAATTCCTTGAGGTTTCACAGTCACAGATACGTTGTATTTGTAGGGAAACAGAAATGCTTCGGTGGAATACTATTGCTCTTTGTACAGAAACCTGACATCTAGTACTTCTGAATTCTAATCTTAGTTCTGTTAACAACTGGCTTTGTAGCAGCCTAGATAAAGTCAAATTATTTCTCTGTGTAAAAGAAAAACCTAACCAGTAGCAGGGGCACAATAGTCTATGTGCCTTCCCTCTGGGCTTGTGGTTAGTCAGCAATGGGGGCTTTGTGAACTGCGTAGACCAGCACCCCACAGTCTGTTTCAGTTCCAGTTTATCCCATTGTCTCACGTGATCTCAAGTCATTTAATCCTTCTGTGCTTTTTCAGCCTTCAGTGTAACAAAATAATTTACTAAGCACCTAGCAACTTGGGGTTTGCTTGAGGTTGTTATACCTGATCAGATATATCTCTATTAGATATTAGATGTGTCTGTACATGTAAAGTATGGTATATTATATCCCCACAAGCCAAACAGTCACACGTAAGGCCAGCTTATAGCATTGAGATTTGGAAGACCCCTTAGAAGGTAGATCAGTGACCAACAACTAGGCAAGAAATTCCCTGGACAATGCAGCTGCTTGAGTAGTTTCAGTTTCAGAGCTCTCCTGTGGCAAGTGAATTATTGGATAGGAATGACTTATTCATGTGTTAGAAAGTTCTCCTTTGGATGAGCTGGTATCTACGAAAACTTCCTTTATTCTGCTTTTGTCTTTGCACCTAGCGTAGTTCCTGGTACAGTAAATAATGGGTCCTCAGGAAATATTAGGGGAACTGAGAACAAGACTGTTTTCTTCCACACAGTAGCTCTTTAAAATTTGAAGGTAGCTCTCATGTTGCCCCCTAATTTTCTCATTTTGGGACTAAACACACTCACTTGCTGTAATTCTTTATGGAGGGGTGTGGTCCCCAATGTGTGGCCTTGGAGGGGCATGGTCCCCAATGTGTGGCCTTGGAGGGGCATGGTCCCCAATGTGTGGCCTTGGAGGGGCATGGTCCCCAATGTGTGACCTTGGAGGGGCATGGTCCCCAATGTGTGGCCGTTCAGGTTGCATTTCTGAATGCAACTCACATCACTTCTAAGATAGGGTGTCCAGGCCGGGAAGAAATGATCCATTTCTCTACTGATGAGCATAGCAATCTGTGGGCCTGTTGCTGTCCATGTCTGGAATCCCAGCTAAGGTGGATTGATGGTGCCGATGGCCCCCATGAATAGGCTCCTGGCACTCCCATCCTCTGGGATGTGATCCACAGCTCCTCCCATTGCAGGTGGAGGGTCTGCTTCCCCACCCAAGTCTGCCTTGGCCTGAGACTTGCTTTGGCCAATGGAATGTGAGAAAAGTGAGGCTGTGCCAGTTCCAGTCTGTGCCACCAGGTCTCTGCTGGAAACCAGCTTCCATCATGACAGCAGGCTGGGGCTGGCCTGCATGAGAGTGACAGAGCACATGAGGCACAAGAGTTCTTCCTGCTAAGGCCATTCTGGACCAGCCTGCACTGGCTGACCGATTGACCAGACAGGGAGTGTGCTGGGCCAGGTCACAGTGGCCCTAGGACCACCCTGGAGACTTGTGGGCAATGTTGAATGGTTATCACTGTGAGCCACTGAGGTTTTAGGGTTGTTTCTCGGGCAGTGTTGTTTTGGCAATAGATAATTCATGCGCCCTACTACCAGCACTGCCCAAGACTGGATTATCTGTGACAGTGACTTATATCAGACTTGTGACCTATGACCTTCGTCTGATCACTTTTATGTATACCAATTTCCCTACCTGTGCCATCCAACATGGTAGCCACCAGTCATGTGTGACTACAGAGTGCTTGAAGCATATTAGTCTGAATTGAGATGTGCTATAAATATAAACTACACACCTGATTTTGAAGACTTTCTACAAAAATCTAAATGATCTCACTGATAATTTTTATTGATTACATGTTGAACGTATTATATTTTAGATATATCAAGTTAAAATAAAAATATCTGGAAAATTAATAATTTCAGTTTGCTTTGTTTTGTTTGTTTGTTTGTTTGTTTTGAGGTGGAGTCTTTCTCTGTTGCCCAGGATGGAGTGCAGAGGCTGCAACCTTCATCTCCCGAGTTCAAGAGATTCTCCTGCTTCAGCCTCCCAAATAGCTGGGATTACAGGCACGCGCCACCATGCCCGGCTAATTTTGTATTTTTAGTAGAGATGGGGTTTCTCCATGTTGGCCAGGCTGGTCTCAAACTCCTGACCTCAGGTGATCCACCCACCTCAGCCTCCCAAGCTGCTGGGATTACATGTGTGAACCACTGCGCCCGGCCTCGGTTTGCCTTTTTGAATGTGGCTGGTAAAAAATTAAAATGATGCACGTGGCTCACGTTATATCCCTGCTGGACAGCAGCGTCCCAGACAGAGCCCTGGAAACCTACATGTTTCTAAGTTCCTTATCTTCATATTTTATTGTTTTCAGCTCAGAATTCCAACCACATGAGATAATATGGAATCTTGAGCACTATCTGTAGCATCTGTTGTCCATCACAGATCTTAGAATTCAGCAGGTTTGATAATCATCTTTCCCTTTTGAAAGCAACTCATTGATTTAAAATAATTCTGACCAGCACAAGGCCAATGGCACGATCATGTAGCATTTCATTAATCAATTCTTTTCACACCAAAAAAATCACTTCCCATTCCTGGTGGTACAAAGTGACTCAATCAGCAAGGAATCTACCTAAGCAGCAGGGTCATTCGGCCTACATTTGCCATTTTATCTCAGGGGATTTTATTTATTTATTTTCTGCTTTTTTTGAGACAGAGTTTCACTCTTGTCACTCGGGCTGGAGTGCAATGGTGCGATCTTGGCTCACTGCAACCTCCGCCTCCTGGGTTCAAACGATTCTCCTGCCTCAGTCTCCCGAGTAGCTGGGATTACAGGTGTCTGCCACTGCACCTGGCTAATTTTTGTATTTTTAGTAGAGGGGGGTTTTGCCATGGTGGCCAGGCTGGTCTTGAACTCCTGACCTCAGGTGATCTGCCCACCTCGACCTCCCAAAGTGCTGGGATTACAGGCATAAGCCACCACGCCCGGCCTCCCAGGGGATTTTAAAGGAATCTGCGAGATGCTTTGCTGAAGTCCAGATCTGCAGGAGGTGGTGCTGCCCGAGCCCAGCGCTCAAGGCCCAGCCAGAACCGAACCAAGGCTGGCTGGGGCCGATGCACGCGAAGTGCTTGTCCTGTTTACTTCTAAATGCCCACAGGGTGTTCATTAGACAGCGTGGCCTGAAGTGTTTCCTGATGTCGAGTTATGGCCGCCTGGGTTTCTTCACAGCTTTCCTTTTGGAGCTCAGGACCGCTGTCGTCTTGGGCTCCAAGGGTGCCTTTTCCCCTTCTCGGGTCCTTCCGGGTGCTGGAGCCGGCGCTCCGATACAGGGAGATGTCTTCATCGAGGGGATTCCACGGAGCCACTCCCAGCCTAACACCAGATATAAAAAGCTACGTTCATGGATGCAAGCTCAGTTTTCTACTTAAAAAGTGAAGAGATTCCGCTTGCAAGTTTGATTCAGTTCAATACCTTCCCTAATACCTCCTGTTTTACTTTTCTCATATATAATTCTTCCGCCTATACACAGGAAATGCAACAATTTTTTTCCACCAAGCCTCTTCTAGGTTCCCCAGACCACCCCTGCTAACCCAGTGTGCCCTGCACAAACGTGGGGTCCTGTGGATGCCCGGAGGCCATAATCGGGGAGCCCTGCTCTCTCTCCCGCACCTGGTTCCCTGGCCTCAGGCTGAGTCACACAGTCCCTCAGGCCTGGAGTGCTCTCTGACTCTCACCTGTGTGGCAAACGCCTCTGCATCCTTCAATGCTCCACCCTGGACCTTACTCCTGCTGCCCTGCTCCTCAAGGCCCAGGAAAGCTTCCCAGGACCGATCTGGGTGTGGATGTGTGGGACACGTTATTTTAACAATTTGAAGTAAGTTTCTTAAGATGGAAGTACCCCCGTCCCCAGGTCAAAGTACCTGCTTTCTAAAGCCCAAGTCTAACACCCTTATTCCAGTTTCCAGGCATGAACCTCGCCGAGACACCTCCACGCTGCTCCCCATACCTCCCTGCAGTTTTCCTCCGTGGGTTCCTCCACGGACACGCTTCACTCTGCAGGGAACCTCCTAGCTCCCCTCCCTGCTGCCCCATGACAGGCACCCTTGGGGATAAAGCCCTCAGAAGCATCTGCTGTGGGTGTATCTCCTGGCATGCCCGTCTTCCGTAGCTCCTCTTAGAACTCCAGCCATGGGTGTCGATTCTGTTCAACCCACGGTCCTCACATCCTGGGAACCCCCTTGTGGTTGCATTATCTTTAATCTTTTGTGATTGTGTCAGTCAACACTGAGTTGCCTTTTACACAATAGGAGCAAGAGGAAGAAGGAGGAAGAGGAGGAGGCGAGCTGCAGGCAAGAAGGATATGGAGAGTGGGGGCAGCCGTTACTCCCAGCCTTGGCTGGTGACAACCAACACGCTTAGGGCTTGTTGAGTTAAAACCACAACCCCCCCAGGAGGTGAAGAGAGAGACTTGTGAGAAAAAGAGAGACAAAGGCATCTGTGAACAGGAAAAGCAGGCTTTGTTTCCAGGCTGCTTGGAGAAAGTACTTAAGTAATGACTTTTACTGGGAATAACTAGAATAACTGATCATGGATAAAAGTCCCTTCTCTTGCTTTTATGTGTCCAAGAAAGTATCCCAGAAACCAAAGGTCCTGGTCCCAGGAGACATCTCAATTCTAGGGAATAAATGCTGAATGGGAGTCTGGACTGGGGGAAGATTCAAGTATCCAAGTCCAACGGGACGAGTGGAAACATAGCATCACCTGATAGGACCAATGGCGAGAGCTCAGCGCCACTTCTGTGCGATTTCTGTCAGAAATGTTGGTCCTGTGTCTGGTCATAAGGAAACATGAAACAAACCCAATTGAGGAACATCATATACGCTGCCATTGTCCCACATCCGAAGGTTATGGTTCCCGGGAAACAGGAAATGGACTTATTTTGAAGGGGACTAAAGAGACTCTGAGAAACAAACACAATGTGTGATTCTAGATTGGATAGTTTTCCTAGGGAGGATGTTAATGGGGCCTGAATCTCTGCCTGCATCTCTGATTAGATGGTGGATGTGTGTTGTGGGCTGCGCAAAGTCAGAGATAACCAGGTCTACTCACGTTTGTGTCATTTCACAATGTTACACTTTTACTGATGCTATTTTACTCATAAAGCCATATGCTACATGGAGTTCCCAAGCAGGCAATTCTTAGTGCTTCCATTCACTCAGTTGTCAGAGCCACTGGCACACAGGCCCAAGCCACAAGCCAGTCAATACTGCAAACCGTACATCATAGTATACTTAATCAATACATAGATGTTACAGATTAAACACTCCACAATAAACAAAGTGACATTTAACATCAAGAGAAAGAGGATAGGAAAAAGAGTTAACAGGCCAGTCCAGGGAGAGTGACGTGGACAAAAAGAATGTCCTGGCCTGGCCTGCGCAGTCATCAGCATCAGCGTCATGCAAGAAAGAATCTTTGATGTGGGCAGAGCCTTTGGTGACAGATGCTGGGTGCTTATCATGAGTGACAGCAAGATGGTGTCTGTTGAAACGGCCGTTTCCAGCTAGTGAAGTCCTGCTCTGTTTATGTTCTTTATGGCCGCAGAGTCCTCTGGCGAAGACTGATAGTGGAAGAGTATGCCTGGGAATGTCCTTATCTGGTGCAGTCTTTATTGATGAGGCAAACGTCTGGTCCCTGCGACTAGGTGCCTTTGAAGTATAAGATGGAATGTTTTTCTAAGGTGGAGTTACTTACGTCAAGGGTGCGCTATGCAATTCATCAGGACTGTTGTGCAGGTATCAATTCTTCTTGCCTCAGCAAATCAATGAATCCTTGCCATTATTGTTCTGTGATGGGCAGGCCTATGCAAACCTACCCCCAAAGTCCAAGGAAGCCAAGAGGTCAAAGAAAGAGGCTGACAAATTTGGTTTCTCAGGAAGAGACATTTAATAGGGACTTACAAACAGAACTCATGGTCTTGGGCAGCCATGAAACAAGATGGTGGCCCCCTGGGCTATGACCCCCCAGGTCCAGGGCTTCTACAGCATAGGGAAGGGACGTGTAGGACAATTGAAGTAGATACCCAGGGAAAGGCAAGAGTGCTATGTGAACCTGCCCAAAGGCAGGGGTTATTGTCAAAGTTGTGTTGACCTAAGGGCAGGATTTATGGCAAACACAAGATCTTACCCAGGGAACAGTAAATAAAATAGAAATCTTAGAGGCCTTCCTGGAACAGGGGTTAATTAGAAGTCAACATGGAAGATTAGCGTCCAAGCTGGAGCTGCTTCAGCCTCCCCAACTGTGCTCTTCGGATAGTAAAATGCAAACTAGCCACCAATAGCTTCTTTTATATTTTCTGCCTACCTTAAATGTAGAGTTGTAAAACATAATAATGATAGGAAAAAATTTTTAAAGTCACTAAAAGAGAAACACAGAAAGGTAGGTTTGCCAGAAACTATTTTGTTTTGAAGAGTTTTGAATATTTTCCATAAGAAAAGGACAGAACTATGTTCATTGAAATATGTTTGGTGATTGAATTGTGCACCAATGGAATCAATATTTTATTTTTATCATCATTTGTCTCTTTAGCATCAGATATTTGGGGCCAGATTCCCTTTTCATTGATTTTAATTATTAACTTTTCATTTTATTTGACCATTTGTTCTTTGTGGAGCACCAACATACAGAAACAGGCAAAAACCACTGAAAAATTGGCTCTGAGCTCTGAGTGGCCCCTGTCTGAATGTCTTCATGTGGAAGATCCCAAGAAATAATAGGATTATATTTGGGAATGACAGTGACCATGTCCAGCTTAGTGAGAGTTTAAGTAAGGCTTCACCTTGGCACCCTTCCTCAGGAGAGGTGGAGGCAGGGATGGATGAAAGACTGAACCTTTTCATTCTAATAATTAAAACTTTGCTTTTGATTAATAAGAATGTCAATCCAAAGCATAATAATAGATACCAGCAGGTAATATTTCTAAATAATCAGATCTAAATATGCATTAAAGGAAGTAATTACCATGATGATTACAATGACTAAGGCTTGATTGTTCATGTTCACACTGAATCTCCAGATTCCTCTCATGTGGCGCATTCTCAAGTCTTTACAATGCCAGTGTCAGTGATGATGGACAGCTCTTATTTAAAAATAATTGAGTTCTATAGCACGGTTCCATTTGGCTATAGGAGGGAAGAATTGGATGCATTTTATTCCTTCAGAATAAATGAATGTTGGTACTAATACTGTTTTCTGCAGCAAACATGAAGAAAGTTTATTTCCAAGTGGCTCTTTTGCTCACTCTGCCAGCATCCCACTGGCATCTTTATAATTGTATTTCAGTAAGCCAAAATAAAAGGCTTACCTGTAAAATATGTGTGTGTGTATTGAAAAAAATGTACATATTAGAACAATAAAAGCAGATGTTGATCCCAGGATGGAACAGGCAGTGTTTACAAGTTTCCTAAGTTCTGCCTTAGTTTGGGGTTTGCTGACAGCAGCCCCTGCATTTGAGTTTGGGTGTGTTATCTGGGAGGCATCACCAGGGTCCTGGAAAGTGATGGTGAGGGTGGGAAAGGAGGGTCCCTGATGAAAGGGGCATGGCCCAGCAATGCTCCCGGGGGGATACCTGGGCTTGACTCCCCATGGGGATTCTGGCCAAGCCAGGGTAGAACATGTACCATAAACTTTCCCCACCCAAAGGGAGAGAGTGGGGATATTTATACACCAACGGCCCATCAGATATTAAGTGGGGGCTGCTCCTTTGTGAGGCATTCGTTCTCCAGCACTTCCAGGCCAGCAGGCCCTGGTTCCCCACTCAGTCCATCAGCATTCCATCCTGTTCTTTTTGTCCAATCCCCTTTCTACACAGCTGTCCATACTTTGTTGAACCTAAGCATAAACATAGACAACTTCCTCAGTACCCTTGGGTTTTCATTCTGAGGGCTCCTGTGTATATACATTAAATACATTTACCTTTTCTCCTGTTAATCAATCGGCCTCATGCCAGAGATTTCTCAGTGAAGCTTTAGGGGCCATGAAGTTGAGACCGGTGACCTGATGAGAGAGTGAAGGCAGCACTTTGTCCTCATCCACATCACTGCATATCTCAGCACCATGTCCACATCTTCTGCCAACATTGACATCAAGGTCAGCGTTGAGGGGTACAAGGAGTCACAAATGAGCAGTGTTTCCCCTAGAGGGTTGGAGGTGGTGGAAGAAGAGGGTTCTAGGGTGGGGGCTACAGCCATCTGTGCAGGGGGTACAGTACCATGCTGTCTGGCCTCGGTGATATTAGGGTGGCCTTGGAGGAGGTGAGTGGGTGCTGCTATCCACATATGCCAGGAAGAGGACCTGAGTGTGTTTACTTTTTGTCATAATAAGTTGCTGAAACAACTGCCCCTCCTTCTCAGTCCTTTAGTCCATCCCTAAGGGAAAGAGTGAGGGCCCCCCACCATCTGCCAAACAGGAGCTGTGCTTGGACACTCAGGGCCAGTGCACCTGCACTCTGACTCCCAACAAGGAAGTGTGGGGTATCTCTAAGTTTCTGTGGTTGCATATGAGTTTCTGTTTCCCTTGCCCTCAACCAGCCTCTCAGGAGGTCAAGGTTCTTTACTAGGTGGAGAGCCAAACTTTCATTCTCTGGTTCTCTGAGTCCTGTCTGTGTGAGTGCTGTGGGCTGAATGTGTTCCCCAAAATTTATATGTTGAAGCCCTCACCCCCAAGGCTGGATGGTATTAGAAAGTGGGAAGTGCAGGAGGTGACTAGGTCATGGGGGCAGAGCCTCATGAATGGGATTGGGGCCTTTATAAAGGAGGCTCAAGAGAGTCGGCTCATCCCTTCTACCATGTGTGGACGCAGGGAGAAGGTGCTATCTATAAACCAGGAAGTGGCCCTCACCAGACACCCAATCTGCAGCACCTTGATCTCGGACTTCCAGGCCCCAGAATTGTGAAGGCTGAACTTCTGCTGTTCGTAAGCCGCATGGTCAAAGGTACTTTGTTATAGCAGTCTGAACAGATGAATGCCACAACAGTGTACCCCAGAATGGGCAGCTTAAGCAACAGACATTTATTATCTCAGTTTTGGAGGCCAGGCCTCTGAGGTCCAGATGTCAGCAGGGCTGGTTCCTGCTAAGACCACAAGGCAAGGATCTGTCCCAGGCCCCTCTCTTAGGCTTGCAGCTCACTGACTTCCCCAAATGTGTTTGTGTATCTGTATCCAAATTTTCTTTTCTTTCAAGGACACCACTCATATTGGATATTAGGACTACACTCATGACCTCATTTTAACCTGATCATCTGCAAAGACCCTATTTCCAAGTAAGGACACATGCACAGATACTGGGTGTCAGGATCTTGACATCTTTTGGGTGGGGGGCACATTCAGCCCATAATAATTCTGTTCTAATCATCTTCTAATCATCTTCCATTCACCTTTTCCATTGCACATGGCAGTGCCTCCGGGGATCTTCCCCACCAAAACGTCTACTCACATTGCTTCTAGATCCACTTTGTAGAGAAACCCGATTTTCTCCATGGCAGCCAAGGGCAAGTCCCTCAGCCTGCAGAGTGACCCTCCACGGGGCCTTTGGAGAGCAGCGTGGGCAGCCTCAGTGGGCACCTCAGTGGCAGCCTCAGCTCCAGACTTGTTGGAAGCACGATGGTGTTCCAGGTGGAAGGACTCTGCCTTGGGAACTAAAGTCTTGGAGACCCCAGAGATTCAGGAATGGGATGCAGCAATTTTGAGGATGTTTTAGCAGATGTAATTTCATGAAGAATTACCCTCTTTTGGTTCCTGGAACCATGAATTCTAGCCATGGATATTGACTTGGAGCATTTGTGTGTGATACAGACTGCATCATAGCATTTCAATGTGCTGTGCCCCAGTTAATCCTATAAATAAGTCTTCCATAGTTGATTCCAGCATTCTTTAATGCCAGTCGCTTGGACTTGATGAGGATGGGATAAGCCTGCTGGCTGTCACCACATGGCTTTGCCCCTTTCACGGGGAGCTGGATTTCTTGGAAGCTACATTCAATGGGATATCATCACGGTCATCATGGCATTCAGGGACTCTGCTGAGATGAGCAGAGGCACAACAGGCAGGAAAAGCAAATCCGAACTCAGAATCAGGGTCTATTGTAGTGAGAGCAGAGATCTGCCCTTCCATGCTGGAAGAAGCCCATGTAGTCGGCCTGACTCCAGGCAGCTGTCTGGTGTTTCCTCCATTGCAGTACCACAACAGGGGCTCAGGTTTGGCAAGCTGAGCAAAGGTGTTAGTCAATCTTGGTGAAGGGAAGCCCATTCATAACTGAATCCCCTGCTTTGCCCGCTGGCATGGCTAGCAATAGGGGCCAGCTGGCACGGTCGGAGCAGAGCCTGCTGTTCCAGTGATTCCGTAGTGGGCCTCTCCTGGAGGGCATTGCATGGGATGGTTTTTTTTGTGTTGGACCCATTTGAAGAGCAGCAGTCCATCCACACACACCCTTCTCCAACCATCCTGAGCATCTCTCTGGTGAAGCCACTGACCCTGAGCAGGTATAAACTGAGGTTCTCACGGGAGGCCCTGGCAGGCCAACCATCACATGTGCTCATCTTCCTCGAGGTGCTCTTTCTCCTCTATTGTGCCTTAGAATGGTCTGAACTGGGCTGCATGTCCACTTCCAGCTTGGGCCAGCACAGTGCACTGGGAACTCTATGAGGCCAAGTCTTCTCACCCTCATCAATTTGCACAGAAAATGCCCATGGAGCCATGGGCTTGGGTTGAGATAGAGCTAAACATGCTGGAAATGTGAGCAAATTGTGTATGCAACCGATGCTTCCAGGCCTGCTCAGGTCCAGGCCTGAATGTGCTACTTAGTTGATGATGAAGTAGGGTTAAGCGCGCCCGACTTTAGGAGCACATGGGTCATGCAATACCTTGGGCGCGCTGTGCATGATCAGCAACTCAGGCTCACGCATGTTTGGTCTTCAGTGGACAGGCTATAAATTCCAACAAGAGCTTGACCCCCAGATCCAGGGACCTGCTCTGTGGTTTCCCAAATGGGGCCTCCTTAGTCTCCTTTTGATGTTTCCCTCTAGTGCCCCATAGCCTCATTCTAGGGATCCTGATCCACAGAAGCCACTTGGGGCTCACAGCACCTCTGGTTGTCAGAGCCTGGGAGTAGGGTTATCTAGCCTGGGCCACTCTGGGAATTCTTATCTTGTCCTCAGACCCACAGAAAGCTGGCATCTTTTCAAGTCATCCAGTAAATGGTTTGAATAAGATAATCAAATATGTTGCTTAAAAATCCAAAGAAGGGCTGGGTGCAGTGGCTCACACTTAAAATCCCAGAAGTATCACTTGAGTTCAGGAGTTCAAGACCCACCTGGACAATATGGTGAGACCCTGTCTGTAAAAAAAATTAAAAATTAAAAAAAATCCAAAGAAGCCTTAACAGAGTTCAGCCTTCTCCTTAATAGTAAGGAATTTCAATTCTAGATGCCTGGATCTGCAGGAACAACTCCAAGAACACAGGCCCCTTTGAGGCTAGAGGATTTATTTCCCACCCTCTGACCCATGTGTGTCTTTTCAAAACAACACAACTTTCTAATCCTGTTTTCTCAGCAATGAAAGCTTCACTGTAGTGCCCAGTGTGATGTCTGAGAGGCTGCCCCTTGATTAGCACTCTTCCTTTCCGTGGACACAGATGACTAAATTACCCCAGTTGGTAAAAAGGCCAGTGAGCCAGTATAAGGAGAAGAGCTGAACACCTCCCTCCAACTTCACACTTACTGGGAGAGCTTCAGAAGCTCTCACTGGGATGTGGAGCACGGAAAGACACATTTCTAGAGAAATCAGGTCTCACGCATTAGTGTGGAGCTTGGAGTTGGGGATATCTGATACCTGGTGTTTGCTGCTTGTGTGCTGCTGTTCCCCAGTTTCTAGCATCACTCTTGGCCCCTAAACCACACTTCTCTTTCCACTTGGGGTGCCTGATTATGAAATTCACTCCTCTAAAGCCCCTCTAGCGTATGTCTAAATCATGCAATAGCCTTTTACTTAATGTGTGGGGATGGTGGAGGGCTGGCTATGTTGTAGCAAAGGCCAGGACAACCTGAAACTAAATATGAGAAATTTCTACCTCTAAATTCCTGTTATTATACTATGCCAGTAATATCTCCCCAACTCCAGCCTAGATTGACCTGCGGGCCTACATTAGCAGATTCAAAAGCATCCATTAGCAGATAATCCTTATCAATAAGGAACAGATAAGCCCACAGTTACTTCCCTTATTTATTGTACCACCCAAGGATACCCAAGAAACTTCTTAGTTTTTGCTTACCATTTTCGCTTTTCCACAAATATAGTACTCAGTAAAGAGAGACTGGCAGCACTGGTTATTATCTGGTCTCTGACTACACTGAGTGTGGGCTTGCTGACTAAATATCAGAGTATTAGAATGGACTTGGTGTGTGAGTAAAGTAAGTGGGGGTTAAAAGGAATGAAGTGCTACATTCATAGATGATAGTATTAGGTTGGTGCAGATGTAATTGCTGTTTTTGCCATTACTTTTAATAGCAAAAAACTCAATTATGTTTGCACCAGCCTAATAAAATTTCATAATTAATTTTCCTGAGAAGTGGCAGGGGCAAAATTAACAAACATAATGGAAAATTTAAATAAATCATGGTGTTAAAAACCACCATCGATTTTTAAAGGAAGCAAGGGTTTTGATGAATAGTATTCTTACATTTGTAGTTGACACCAAGGACGATGACATCCCATCCTGACATAGTCCTTGGAACCAAGTTAGAGACAATGCCCTGGATTGGATAAACCCCACATCTGAAACCAGATGGGGCGCATCCTGCTGCCTTTTAACTAATCTGTCATTGGGCCACCGCTAGAATGTTCTGGGGACCGAGTAATCTTTGGAGGGTTAGAAGGCAATGCAATACATGTATCGCCCCGCCCACAGTCCCCAGCCCCTTCTCTGTCTTACTCAGTTGGCTAAACCACAGCCCTTGTTGAATTCACCTCTCCTCCTACTCAGCTACTGCACCTACATAACTGAATGTGTCTGAAAAGAGACGAGAACATCGTGGCGACTGCTTCATATTAAGTTTATGGCTGCTGACTGGGCAGTTAGAATTCTCTAGCCCCTTGCTTCTCCCTCTTCCTGGATGGCTAACTTATTCCTTTTCCTTTTTTCTTAAAACTAGGATGCCTCTTTTTCCATCTTCCCTCTCAGTGGATGCCTTGGTTTCCTATTTCCCTAAGAAGATAGGAGCAATCAGAAGAGAGCCCCATGGCCGCGTACCAACGCACCCACCTGTCTCCCGGCCTCTGTGCCCCCGGGCTCCGCCTCCTCACCTGTCACCAGGGAGACCAGCTCCGTCCCTGACACAGCCCCTTCTCCGGGGGGTACACTGAGTGCCTGCCCCTTTGTCTACTTGACAGACACTTCTCCCTTCTCTTTCCTTCACAGTCAGCATTTTCCTCTTTATGGGGTCATTCTTAACCAATATGACCCAATCTTAAACAAAATATGTTTTGCTCCAGTGTCATCTCCAGCTGAGACCCATGTCTGTTTCTCTTCACCCAGCCTCCCTGGAATAAATGTTTGCATTCTCTCCTGTGTTTATCCCTCTCCCAGCCAGGTATCCTCCCACACCACTCCACGCCATTGAGCGTGACCCCACGTGGCACGAGAAGCTCATCTGGTTGCCAGGTGTGTGCCAGGTGGAGCGGGGCCCAGATGTGCCCACTTTGGGGGTCTCCAAGTCCTCGAGGGCTGCCGGGTGGGGGCTCCGCAGCTTGATCTTACTCCGAGACCACAATGATCTCCAAGTTGCTACATACAGTGGTCAATTTTCAGTTTTGTGCTGCTTGTGGTCAGCAGCATTGACATAGCTGGACATTCTCTTCATCTGGAGGCGCCTGCTCCTCTCGGCCGTCTGCTCTCGCTGCCTCGGTGACCTAGCTGGTGGCTCCTCAGTGCACACCTCCTGCCTGAGCTCCACCCTCAACTCCATTTCTCACTGAGAACACCAGATATCTGCACTGGAATCTTTTTTTATTCTTTATTTTGTTTATTAATTCATTTTTTGACACAGAGTCTCACTCTGTCACCCAGGCTGGAGTGCAGTGGCGCAATCTCGGCTCACTGCAGTCTCCACCTCCCAGGTTCAAGCAATTCTCCTGCCTCAGCCTCCTGAGTAGCTGGGACTATAGGCTCATGCCGCCACCCCCGGCTAATTTTTTTATTTTTAGTAGAGCTGGGGTTTCACCATGTTGGCCTGGATGGTCTCGATCTCCTGACCTCCTGATCTGCCCGCCTCGGCCTCCCAAAGTGCTGGGATTACAGGCATGAGCCACACCGTGCCCGGCCTAGTCTTTATTTTTAATCGACAAATAATAATTGTACATATTTATGGTGTACATAGTGATGTTTCAATAAGTGTAATGTACAGTGATTAGAGGAGGGTAATTGGCATATCCATCACCTCAAACATTTATCATTTCTTCGTGTTGGGAAAGTTCAATATCCTCCTTCTAGCCATTTGCAGTGATATGATATAAACTCTGGTCATCCTGCAGTGGCATGGAACATGAGGACTTATTCCTCCTGTCTAGCTGTGATCTTGTGTCCTTTCACAAAACCCTCCCTATCCTCTTCCCTCTCCCCTTCCCAGCCTCTAGCATCCTCTGTTCTACTTTTTGCTTCTATGAGATCCACTGTTTTTTAGCTTCCACACATGAGTGAGAACATGAGGTGTTTAACTTTCTCTCCCTGGCTTAACTTAGCGTAACATCCTCCAGTTCCACCCATCCTGCGGAGCATGCCAGGAGTCCCTTCTGCTTTCTGACTGGGTAGCATTCCACGGGTATAGACAGCACATTTTCCTTACCCATTCCTCTGCCGATGCACACGTCGGTTGGTTCCATGTCTTGGCTCTTGTGAATATGCACCGGGATGTTCTAGTGGCTGCTTTAATGTCTCAATTTCCTAACCGGCTTCCTGTGAACACTCCCTCCCACCCCAGACCCACCTCCTCCTCATATTCCCATCGCATTGAATGAGCAGCTTTCACTGCACAGGCCAGACACCTGGACCCATCCTCTGCGCTTGTCTTTTTGTCAAATCTCACATCCAGTCTGCCAGTAAATCCTGTTGACTTTGTTTCCAAAATATTCCCCTCATATCTTACCCGGGTGGTCTTCTTAATTCTGCCTGAAATCCCTTGAATCCATTTCCAACACTGCTGCCAAAGTGATCTTAGAATGGAAGTCAGATAATGTCACTCCGAAGTCCTAGTAACATCCAGTCTCCCCTGGAGGAGGTAAAGTCACGGCGGTGGACTGTGAGGCCCTGCGACCGGCCCCTCGCCTCTGATTGCAGCTGTCATCCCTCCCTGGCTCACCTCACCCTCACTGAGCTCCTTCATTGCTTTGAACATGTCAGGCAAATTCTGCATCGAGGACTTCACCCAAAGTGCTTTTCCTCCAGGTACACACGTGGCTCACTCCTTGCCCTCTTCTGGGGCTCTACTTAAATGCCACATTTTTAGTGAAACCTCCCCTGTTCACCCTCATTGAAATTGCAACTGCCTCAACAATCCCCACCCACTTCCCTGCTTGACTTTTCTCCATAGTATTGGCCAACTTCCATACTACGTATCTTTTCATTCATTTTTTTTTTTTTTGGTTGTTACCTGTGTTCCATGACTAGAATGGAAACCCCAGGAGGCCAAGACTTTTACTTGTTTTAGTCACTGCCGTATCCCTTGTGCCTGGAGCAGTGCCCAGCACGTGGTGGGCATCAGGAAGTGTTTACTGGAGGAATTGCTGAACTGCCGTGTGGTACAAAGAGGACGTGGAAGACCTAGGGCTTATTTTCTGAATTCACTACTCCTGGCTCATACATTCTTGAGAAGTTACTCAACGCGTTTTGTGCTGGTTTCTTTCCACCTACAAAATGAAGGTCACAATGTCCATTTTCCCAAAATTGTTTGTCAGGATTAAATGAAATAATAAACATGAAAAGTACTTTCTAAATTGTATTACACATGCATTAATTAACATTTAACAATGCTATTTATAATCATTTGAAAAAGGAAGGAGAGGGGTGGATGAACTAGAGTTGTAGACTCTCACTTCTGTCCCTGCAGAAGCCGTTGGCGTTTCCTATCAAGCAACAATTTTGGACTTTCCTTAGGGGATTTGTAGCTTGTTTATTATAGACCTAGGTGGAGAAGGTAACCTAGATTTCCCCTCAAATTACGAGGTTGTTCTTAAACTGAGGGCTGACAGTTGCCTTGGGGGTATGGAAACTCAGGGGTTTCTGCGTCCTCAAATTGGTCATGTTGTGACATGTGGCCACAGATTGTAAAAAATGGCTAACAAAACAACATGAGTATTTTGAGGGTGGAATTTCTCCTTTACGCTTGGGGTATGCCTTCTTTTATGGCTGCCACTGACCTGCAGTGGGATATTGGTGAGATACTGATTCTCTATTCACTGTGTCTTTACTCATAAAGGATATGTCATATGGTATTTTCAGGTTTTTTTATTCTCTTAAGAAACATGTAGAGCCTTTCAGAGAACTTTACAATCATTTGAATTAATTTGTAATTTCCAAGAAGAATCAAGAAATATTCCACAGATCAATAATTCTGAAACAAAGAAAAATTTACATCTGAAATTGAAATTACCAAGTGACCTAGTTACATCAACCCATCTTCCTTCCTCCACCTTATTTGTCTCCTTTCTGTGATCTGAAGTGTGTGCTGAGGAATAAAACTTGTGGTAAGGAGGGCAGCCCAGCACACCACCCAGTGTATGGGTGAAGGAGGCAGCAGTGTGGCCGGAGAGGAGAGCTGGGCTGGGAGCACAGGAAGGTCCCCAGGACTCTGTGGTCATCAGTAAGAGAGGGCCCACGTGTATATGCTGGTGAACAGAAATCTCAACCTTTTCAAAGTCTGACATTTAAGAGAAAAAACTGTGGCTGCTGGTTTGTGGAACAGACAGCTCCTTCTTTATTGGTAAGGTTTTTTTTTTTTTTTTTGTCTTGGAACTTAGAAAATATTGTATTTCTTTTGTCTCAATAATTGTTTTATGCTTTGGAGGTAACAGAATATTACAAAAGTTTATGTTATCAAGTCATGCATTGCGAATACTTATTTATTTAGGCTACTTTAGTCATGCCAAAAAGAAAGAAGAGATGCTGACCTTTGTTGAGTCTATTATGTGACATGTTCTATTCTAGAGACTTTGGTACGTGTTATTTTATGTAATTCTGAAGACAATCCTGGCAGGTAGGTGTGGGGCTATTTTAAAGAGTTAGGTGGGTAAAGTCACACAGCCAGAAGATGGCCATGGAGGGTTGGGAGGCAGATTTTTCTGCTCCTAGTCTGTGTTCTTTCTATCTCACAAAGACATTCCATACCATCTGCAAGTCGCTTTTGACTAGCACTCGAGAAAGAAGTATAGGGACATTGGAAACGCTCTAATAGACCACAACCACCTTTGAAAGAGCAGTCATCTCTATGAGCCATAACTATAAGGAAGAAATGCAGATCCCACAAACCAAAATGGAACATGTCTCCCAAACTTCTCACCCTGGGGGCTGTGGCTGCTGCAGAACAGGGGGTGCTGGTGGATCTAACATGAACCAGGCTCGGTGGAGGGGCTGGCTTTGTGCAGGGAGGTTGGGATGAACAAGGGCAGCAGGCGGCATCACAGGTGAGAAGGACAGGCCCAGAGGGAGGAAAGAGCCACAGCGGGATGGGGTGAGGTGGGGGAGACACAGAGAAGCCCAGAGCCAGCTCCGTGGAATGCACAGTTGTGTCTGGAATGTGTGTCCCTGGATACACTGATGGGTCTGCTTCAAGAGAATTCTTGATGCTGCAATGCATCAGAAGGAGTTCTAGTGATAGCGTTGTCTCCCAAGTGAAAGTGATAAACCAGTGACAATCAGTTTCACTGTGTTGTGAGTGAATGTATTTATGGCATTTAACAATATTGCGATTCCATTTGTAGGACAATCTTAGAGGCACTTGCTTTAATTTTGCATTATGTCTTCTCTAATTAAACATCTGAACCCTCTAAGGCCTGACTTACCTGGAGCTCTCTTATCTAATAATATCAACCTCTAAGGCAGCCTGAGAAAGAGGAAATGAACCCAAAGAGACTCTGCACCAAAATAGATACCACAAAGCCTGTACCCAAACTTGGTGTGTTTTTCTCCCAGGGGAGACCCTCAGGTGCACATTCAGATACACTGGCTCTTATTTTAGGCACAGTTCTGATAAGGGGAGCTGTTTGGTTTCCCAGCCCAGAGCTTATTGGAAGTGGCACATTCAGTGGGAATGTCACCTGCTGGAGTCAGGCACGCTGGAAGTGATGAGGAATGGCAGACGGCCAGGTGCAGTCAAGAGGTGGGCTGGAAGAACCCCAAAACACAGAGAGGGCAACTCAGTAGACCTCACATGGGCCCATTTAATGCGGAAGCAGATACTGTAGTTCCAAGTATTGGAAGGATCTCAGTGTGGAATTTGGTGGCTGCTGCAGATGAGAAAGCACACGTCCCCAGCGGCTCCACAAATGGGGCCCAGGCAGGGTTGGACAATGCCCAGCTCCCCTGGAGACGGCCAGAAATCTCATCACATGTCTTAGCAATATTTTCACCCATCAGATCCCAAGTTTTAAATGTTTAAAATGATTAGTTGAAAGTTAATTTGGAATAGGCTTCCCCAAGACCAAAATGTTGGTTGGACATTGCTGTGTTGCTGAGTAAAATACAGTAAATATCCAGCGCATCCTTCAGCATTCAGATGACTGTGTCAGAGAGGACGGGGCATCTAGGCAAGATATGCATTCCTCTTTACTTTTTAAAGCACTCCTATTTTACGGGGTAGAATGAGAAGATGGATAGATGAAGAAAGGGAAAATGGAACAAAGAAAGGAGAAAGGACAGGGCAAGGAAGAGGTTGCAGGATAAAATAGACATGAGATCTTATGAGCAGAGGTTGTTAGGGCAGGGTGGGGTGGACTGGCCAGCCATGACCAGGGTAAGGGCCAGGTCACACAACCGTGACAGACACGGCTCTGGGCTCTGACAACCGCATTGCAGCAGACAGGATCAAGATGCAAAGCAGGGCCCTTCGGCAGCCAGCGCATGACCTAGAGCTGGGTGTAGGAGGTCTCTCCGGCAGCTTCTGTCTCTCCCTCCTCACCTTCCCTTGATCGGGCTCATGTCATGAGGACGTCATCCTCCCTGTGCTGTCCCCACCTCCTGCCGCATGAGCTGCCTGAAATCCTAGGGGCTGGTGAAGATGGTGGTTTGATGGGTTATAAATCACGTGACTTAGCTGAGACGGTCTAGCTCCCTCCTGCTCCCAGGTGGTCTTCTGAGCAGTGGTAGACCTCAAGAGGAGTTCAGAATCACAGGACCGCAGGACCCAGCCCTGGTCTATCCAGCCAGAACCTACATTTGAACCCCAAGGAGAGCCAATTCATAAGCACAGTGCACTTGGAAACCCTTCCTCCAGGCATAGGAAACCCCAGTCCAGAGGCATCACTTCATACTTCGGAGGGTTTACTGCCATTGAGTGGCTTAAATTTCAAACCCTGGCACGGAGATGAGCAGGGCCCCCTTCTCTATGCAGAGCCCCCTAGCTGAGGCCTGCTGTGACGGCTGCTGTAACCAGCCTGTGGCTCTGATGTCACCGAGCACACGTCACCCTTTTTCATTTCTGTAGCAGTTTATAAGTCAGTGGGGCTGTTCCCAGCAGACAGAAATGGAAATTAGCACTCTGAATCTGGGTCACCGAGCAGCGCTGTAAATCCCAGGGGAGGCCCCGTCCTTAGCTCTGCATCCAGTGAGGACCTGAGGTGAGGATGTCTTCACAGATCTAAAGGAGGAGGCTTTAGACACATAAATCTGTGTGATTATCCAATGGCAAGATCATTTGATAGGAGACCCCCAACCTAAAAAGAATGTGGCTTTCAGGTTTCTTTCTGGTAGACAAACAGATGTTTTAGTAAATCAGCCTTGTGAGTGTAATTAAATGACTACATAATAAAATCAGTCATTTTCCTTTGGTCTTTTTGTCAGAATGAGTCTTTTCAGGTTCTGTAAAGAATCTGTCTCCTCCCGCATACATCGCCAAGACAGCGGCGGGCTAACGGAGGCTGTGCTGCCCACTCCTCCGACGCTGGGTGGGAGTCTCACTGGTCCACCCCGCAGTTGGCTGGTGGGTCAGAGAGTGTGCCAGCCAGAACCCAGCGCCCAGCGCCCTCTAGATGTTGCAGAACGGCGAGGGAGGCTTTCTGTGGTCCTCATTCTGTGAGCGGACCTGTCCTTTCCGGCAGTCAATCATGCCTTTGTGAATACGATTGCGAGATTTTTAAGTAAGTCAGAGGACACCTGATTCCGCTGCAAGTCGGTTTTAGAGCTGCTGAGACCTATTTCATTAATCATAAAAATCTTGTTGGTTCAACAATACCTCTTTTTCCACATTCCTGGTGTTTAAGCAGGGTGTCTTGTCCACAAACCTAGTGTGTTTTTCCCATTTTCTGTATCTGACTTGAAGCAAAATAGTATTGTCCACTGTTCTGGAAACTAACACAGAAAGAAATTGTGACTATGGCAGCACTCACACAATAGTTTATCTGGAAACCTTTAGAAGGTGTTATTTTTCCAGCAGTGAAAATTAGTGATATCCATAACAGTCACTATAATTAGTCCTTTTGCTTTTCTTAGAAATTCTGTTTCATTATGCAACCAACTTATTTTGTTATTAGATGAAAGCACAAAGAGAAATTTTTAATAATTACATTTCTTATATTTCTACCTCCTTATACAAACACCATTATGATTTTCATGTCTCTTCTCACACTTGTGTCAGTTTCTCACTTTTTTTGCTAAAATTTTGCAAAACTGAGGCTGTATCTAAAATGTCATGGTCAGGGTTGGAAGTTCAAATTTGAGACCTCAAAGAAGATTTTTCAAAGGGGATGCTATGGAAAGCTCCCCATTTTCCTCCTAGTTCAAAGATCCGCAGACGTTATAAAGCGAATGACTACTGGTTACGTGGAATTCATTTCTGAAGCCGTAGCTGCCACCAGGAGGAAGCACACCAGCAGGCGTGGATGGGCGTTGTTGTTCTGTCTCCTTTCCTGAAAAGCTCCAGGGTCCAACTGCCAGAAGAGATCACGAGAGAGAATGCCAAACTCCTGGCTCTGTCTCTGGAGAACATTCCAGAGGTTGTGCTGGAGCCAGAAACAGCACTTTCTTATGCCTCTGTCTCCTTCCCGAACTCTCCAGAGCCTCTGGAGTCTTTCACAGTGGCCTCCCCGCCCTCGCTGCCCCTTGGGAATTCTCTCTCTCCAGCACCCCCGACGCTTTCTGTTTTAGATCAAATTGACCTTTCTGGCTTGACACCATTTCCAGCACAGGAGGCAGCTGGGCCTGTCTCTGAGGCCCTCCTCTCAGCCCACGGCGCGGCAGATCCCTGCGGGGAAACGTGTCCTCCCTCCTCCCTCCTCCCAGCCCAAGCCGCCTCCTCCCACCTCCTCCCTCCTCCCAGCCCAAGCCGCCTCCTCCCACCTCCTCCCTCCTCCCAGCCCAAGCCGCCTCCTCCCAGCTGCATGGCTTTTGGCCAAAGTTTTCCTTTTGCTTCAACTGAGAGTAGAGCTGCTCTTTCTCCCTGCAGGCGCCCTTCACATACTGACGGCAGCCGCCCCCTCGGCCTCCCGCTGCACCCCGCCCCTCATTTCCAGCGGCCCTCTTGCTTTCTCAGGTGTCCGGGCTTCCCGCCTATGCCACCCCCTAGCAGAGAGGCACCCAGGGGTACCCTAACCATTGCAGAGGAGAAAGGCGACCGCCTCCCAATCCCGGACGCCTGCACATCCGTTAGGCCCAGAGTGGCTGGCCTTCCTGCTGTGGCAGCACTGTCCTGATTTTAGCACAGACGTTTCTACTTTCCGGGAAGTCTCTGGAAAACTGGGAGGGTTTGCCCCTTAATCCTGGGAGTCCAACAGGAAGAGCCAGTAAGATAATGCTGCAGGAGATGCTGACCGGTCCCGTGGGTGAGGGTTCCCTCCCCTCCCGCGGTGGGTGGAGGGTGACTCCTGTCGTCCTCCTGTGGCCGGAGGGCTGTCCATCATCTGTCACTGATTCCTCTCCACTTCTGCGCTGTTCCTGACGGCTGAGCACAAAGCCTTCTTAGAAAACCAGAGTTCAGGGTGCTTAGATGGAAAGTGTCCAAGAATACTGCTGCATCTCCGACCACCACAGCCTCTTTATCCCTCCCCATCAGTCCCCGCATCCCTCCCCACCACAGTCCCCGCATCCCTCCCCACCACAGTCCCCGCATCCCTACCCACCACTGTCCCCACATCTCTCCCTACCATCGTCCCCGCATCCCTCCTCACACTGTCCCTACATTTCTGCCCACCACAGTTCCTGCATCTCTGCCCAGCACAGCTGCATCTTACGTCAGAAGAGTGTTCGAGGGATCTGGGTTGAGGGAAATGGAAGGTGTTACCTGCTTGTTTTCACAGTTAATGAAATAACCTTTCTTCTGTGTTTGCTGCTTACCATAACTCTATTTCCTTTTTTGAGTCTCCCTGTCAGTACTTAAATGTTTTCCACCCTTGTGGTCTCTATTTCCTCGATGTATTCTTCCTTCTTAAACCCTTTAGTTAAGCTTTCACTTGGACATTCTTAAAGAAATTTGGTCTCAAAGAGCACTGAGAACAGTAGTAACGAAACGCACAGGTCACTTTTCAGTGCTCAAATTCTTCACTCTGCAGGTTTCCTGTAAGCACTTTTCTGGTTTTTTTTTTTCTTTTTTTTTTTTTTCTTCTTTAAAGACACTGTACTAATATTTTAGGACCTATCCTCTGGCCACTTCTGAAGTGTCACTTTTCCAACTTCAATCTGTCCTTCTGCTTTGTAAACATGAGCCCAACATCCCAGCAGTTCCATCTGTGTCTCTGAGTTTAATTACAACCTCTCCATGCAAGACTGTTCCTGCATCTCTTGCTAAGCCCCTTCTTTATGACTCAATAGTGGTAACTTCCACCCCCACCTCCACCACCACAACAATAATCATAATTACAAAGCTGTCCCTGTGCACCTAATGCTGTGTGAGGCATGAACTTTGTCTTCGATCTTCGCATGAATCATTTACAAATCTAAACTCCTTATGTATTGATTAGGAGACAGACATTTAGAGGTTAACTTGAAAAGTGACTTTCGATTCTCGACATGAGTCTAAAGTCATGTCAAGAATCTCCAAGAATTTTCAGTTACACGAGACATCAATCTCTTCACATTCCAGGTACTTCAAATGACATCCATTTTCTTCCCTCTTAGACCAGTTCCTATGACTGTTCTTCCATGTAGAAATAAATTAGTAAATAAAAAGTAAGCTTTCAGTTTAATTTCCCTATTTCTGTCCCGATGTAAAATTTGGCATCATCTTGATTCCCCTTTTGCTTGTTCCTCACTGATATTTTCCAAAACATCTCCCCAAATCATTTTCTCTTCACATGTATCCCAGAAAGGTATGAACTTTTGGATCAGATGACATGGCTTTGAGATTGGCTCTTCAACTTATTGGTGTATGAACTTGAGGAAGTCACGTTTTTCCTCTGAGTTTCAGTTTTCTCATCTGTCTCTTGAGGAGGACTGTGACAACTCCTGGGCCCCTGGGCCTGTAGTGAGGATTAATGAAACTGAATGGGTGAAATGGTGAGGGTCAGCCCCACATGCTGGACACCCGTGGTCCCGGCTCCCTTCCCTACTCTGTGACATCAGGCAGGGCTGCCGCCAGGAGGAGGGTGCACCTGCCCTGTGCCCTGCTCTTCTCCCTACTGTAAACTTGCTCCCCATCCCTCCATGGCCCACAGACGTCTATGTCTTTGCATTGCCACCAGCGTTCCAGTCCTGTAGCCACCCTCCCCAGCTCCCCACTGAGGGCTGGTGCCCCCACCCATCCTTACTGCTTTCCACCTCGGTGCCTTTCTGCCTCCCTACCCAGGCTCAGCTGTTTGTCCCCGAATTGCCTTCCTCCCCCTGCCTACCTGGTCAGATCTGAGTCGCCTTCCTGGCTGAGTCCCAGCCTTTCACAAAGAGCCTGAGGTCCAGGAGGCTGGAGCTGGAAGGGCTCCTGTGTGCTCCCTCCTGTGAACTGGACACTCCCAGTGGCATTTCTTCACTGATCCATCACACTCAGGCTCTCTGCACATCACATGTTGCTTGTAATGTTATGTATTTAGGCCTCAACTTTCCAACTATATGAGTTCCCAAAAGGTGGGAAGTAGATGCAATACTTTTAACTATTTCTGTAGCTTGTGTGCTGTACATAGTAACTATCTGAAAAAATGATTTGTATCTGAAAAATAATTTATAACAGGTGTTCTCCTGGCTATTTGGGAGAGTAATTTTCAGGCCAGCTACTTTATGGGGTGGAATAACACACAGTGACTCCCCAGGCCCAAATGTATTAGCATATACAGTGAGCATTGAAGGATACACCATTTGACATCTTTGTAAACTCCAAAATTCAAGGTGTCGGCACAGCTTGTACTTCCTCCTATAAAATGTGTTTTTGTCCCTACTAGAGAATTTGCTGACGTAATTTGTTAAGTAGCCTTTTTTTACTTTTTTATGAAGAAAAAGATATAGATCCAAACCACATGACACAGATCCAAGCACTGCTGGGCTTGGTAGTCTATGTTTTTGCAATGTATGTGAGCCTGTGGCTGCCTGCCAGCTGTCACTGTTGTAGGTTTCTTCTTCCTGTCCCTCCACTCCCAGCACCTGTGCTAACTCTAGGCTTTCCTGGGGAGGGTTTTTAAAAAACAAACAAATGACGCTTTTATTTTAATTTGTTTTGTCTTTTAAAAACATGTTCATTACTTCAGAAGTTTTGTGCACACAATGAGAGTAGAAAACTGCCCCAGTTATCTACCACCTTGAGTCATGGTGGCTTTAACAGTGATTTATTTACAATCTCTCGTGGCCCTGGGGATCAACTGGCCTCAGCTGAGTGCTTCTCAGTTGGGGCCTCCACTGCAGGTACCATCAGAGAGTGGGTGGGAGCCATGTCATCCAAAGGCTCGATTGGGCTGGGGGGCTTCCCCCATGTGACCAACAGGTGGTGCACTGCTGCTGCCTGGTATCTCAGCAAGAATTCCCAACCAGCTCACCACATTGACTTCCTCAAAGTTTATACAGAGTGTTACTTTAGGGGTTAACAAAGCATTTACTATCTTTTCAACTTTGCTGATAATTTCAAAAGATGACTGACACCTACATGACCAATGTCCACCAAGTGGTGTGCTGTGGCCTCCAGTGTGTGTGTGCCATGGCCTCCAGTGTGCATGCCGTGGCCTCCAGTGTGCATGCCATGGCCTCCGGTGTGTGTGCCGTGGCCGTGGCCTCCAGTGTGTGTGCCGTGGCCTCCAGTGTGTGTGCCGTGGCCTCCAGTGTGTGTGTTGTGGCCTCCAGGGTGTGAGTGCCGTGGCCTCCAGTGTGTGTGTGCCGTGGCCTCTAGTGTGTGTGCCGTGGCCTCCAGTGTGTGTGCCGTGGCCTCCAGTGTGTGTGCTGTGGCCTCCAGTGTGTGTGTTGTGGCCTCCAGTGTGTGTGCCGTGGCCTCCAGTGTGTGTGTTGTGGCCTCCAGTGTGTGTGCCGTGGCCTCCAGTGTGTGTGCTGTGGCCTCCAGTGTGTGGAGAGCCTGTTTGTGAATTAAAGGCAATCACGAGGAGAAACGGTCATGGTGACCCGTTCTGAGCCGTACACAGTGTCCTCTGTAGGATTGTAGCCAGAGGCAGATGGCTTTCCTAGAAATGCCTCAATGTGAGTTTTAAAGCAAATCCTTATGACTGTTATCTGAATTTACCAAACTGTCCCTGGCTTTTCTTGGGAATGAACTTCTGATGTTACTGTGGAATTTTCTGCCTGGAAAATTATTGTTATGAAACATGTGACTGTAAGCCACATTCCTCGCCTTTTATGCACCTCACAGTGTCTATGCAAATGAACAGTGTGATTTTAAATTTGAGGAAGTTTCAATAAGAGTGAGATCTAAGAGATTCTTGAATATAGGGGCATTTTTAGAGAGATAAAAACCAAATGGGTCTCAGCTTTCTCAGGGTGACATATAATTTGGATTTGACTTGGAACTACGGAAGGAATATGGAGCAAAGGACATGAGTAGCATTGCAGAGGTCAGTGCCATGTGGAGCTTCCGCCTCAGCTCTCGAAGTAAAGGCAACCAGCCCAGGCTGGGAGCCAGTCAGCAGCAGGGTCTCAATCTCCATCCACTACCTTCCCCTCTGGGGCAGGGAGGGTGTCGCAGGGAGGAGGCCGCTCTTGGAGACCTCCAGATCCCTGCCTCTGTGCAGTCTAACTGAAGGGGCCCCCACAGTGGCTGTGAATCTCTTTGTTCTGCAAGGAAGGGGGTGTCATTGGGCCTCCTGGGTCCCTCAGCATGTGCATGGCCACATAACGCAGTTTTGTTCAACACGTTACATTTCTGCTTAATTAATGTTCATTCTTGGTCCCCAGCAAAGTCCAATCTGCTTTTCATTTTCTTTCTTTTCTTTCCAGGCAGGCATTGCCAGGGCTAATCATCTATAAAAGGGCTTACTTTCTTACCTTCACGCTAAGCAAGACCATCCAAGGGCAGTGTTAGAGGGCACCTGAGAATGCACGAGGGGTGTGTTACCTGGCGGCCTGTTTCTTCCTCCCATGGGCAGCCCTTCTACAGGAAGCAGAAGCCTCAGGGCCCATGGTAGAAATGAGGAGGAGGGGATGGAGCTGAGGTAGAAGGGGAGGGGTCGGAAGAGCAGAGGGAAGGGTCTTGCTTTGTTCGCCATCCAATAATCAGCAGGTTTCGGGTTGGGGTGAACTATTGGGGAGCAGAGCCCCAGGGCTTCTCTCAGATGGAGGAGGGACAGGTCATGCAGAGTGAAGGAAGTTGTGAGCTCTGTTAGAGGAAAACAGCCAGGACTTAGTCAGGAGAGGCTTTGTTTGGAAGGATTGTTGTAAGGCAGGGAAAGGAATGATGGCAGCAAGAGGACCCCATGACCATAGGTCTGCAAGCGCTTCAAACAGAAAAGGCCCTTCTTTTATCCAGTAAGGAGGAGCCACTGGGGCCAGCAGGGTCTTTGGAGTGGACCCTGGACAAGTCCGGGAAAATGGCCAGTGGGGTTGAGCAGGACACAGGTCCTGCTGTGTCCAGCTGGTTTCCCAGAGAGATGATAAGGGGTGGGCTCCAGCTTCTCAGGCTCGCTCAGGCTTGGGGACGTGGAGCTCAGGGCTCTGCAGGAAGGAGAGACCCAGGTGAGGTGTGGTCAAGACAGAGCAGAGCTGGGCAGCAGGCAGTGGAGCCTCGTGGGCAGCCTAGGATGGGGAGGGACAGTGCACTGGGAGGTGGAGAAAGTGTGAGTCCATCAGGCTGGCTGAGAATTGATCACGAACCTCTTGTCTGTAAAACTTTTGTTATTTCCTGAGATGTGGTTCACAGCAACCCAGGTGCGAACAACCTCATGATTCTAGGGTTCTTTTCTATTTTGTAATCACTTGCATCTGAAAATAAATTTCTGAGTGACTTGTCGTCAGCTGCTTTCCTTGATATGTCTAATGACAGGGCAGTGACCCCCACTGTCACCCAGAGATTATGTCTCTGTGCCACATGAAGATTAGGTGCCCGCTTTTGATTGAGGGGCTCCTCTGTTGCTCTCAAAGTATCTTGTAATAATAGCTGACATGCATGGAGAACCACCTCTCCTTCAGGCACTGCTCCTCGGCTTCCGTGGATGGGCATGGCTATTTCTCGGAACCCTCTGAGGTTAGAGCTGTCATGGTCTTTCTTCTGAAAGAGGAAACCGAGGCTTGCCGGGGCTCAGTGGCCCTTCTGTGGCTGCACAGCTTTCAGGGTGGGGCCCGGACTGACTGACTCCACACAAAAGTGCTCCCGACCCATCTCTTTAACTCACACGGCCTCTTTCAAACATTCCCAAATCTTCCCAGTCGGCTTGCAGAGACTCCTTGCTCCCAGGAGATAACCAGGTAAAGGAGTATGAAAGTTTGGGTACAAACTCATTGCTGCAAATTGAAAACCACGCAAAGGCTGTCTTCCTCTGGGGAGCTACAATGCCTCCCTTTTTCTTACCACTTTACCATTGGTTGGACTTTGATTCCAGGGATCCTACGATTACTCAATACCCTACAGGATATACATGGTTAACCATTTGCATTTGGGCAAATAGGCGTTACTTTTCAATAGGAAGTGGCAATCCAGAACTTGCTTTTGGTCAATTCTAGTAGCTCACAGCTTTTTTCTTAATGGCCACTGGAAGCTGCATCTTATTGACAGATGGTCATCACATCGGTGAGCTGGAGTCATCAGACTGAGGGGCCCGGAGTGAGGCTGAAGGGAGTGGATCAGAGCACTGCCTGAGGTGAGCATGCCAAGGCCCCTGAGACTTTTCTTTCAAAAATGTAACTTCTTTGATCCCCTAGTCTGACAGGAATGGGACTCTTTTACTCATGAATCTTCCAGAATGCTGGCATGTTGACCATGTTTATGCTTAACGACACAGACTTCCTCTCCTGAAAGCATTGACTTGATGGTTTTAGGAAGCCCACTTTTCCTCTAAGTGTATAGTAAGGGATTTCATACTCACTCCCTGAACTGGAGCTTGGGTGATGGTCTGGGTACTTGCTCCTCGTACAGGAGATATCTTCAGGGCATCAGTCTGGAGAGGAATGTGATTCTTTATTTGATCAAATACACTAAAAGATTTTGGAAAACAAAAAAATTAACTAAGAAATATTTTGGAGGCAGTAAGTCATTTATGCCATGAAGGCTGATGAGTGGGCATCCCGGACAGCCTAAGATCGAGCAGGAAGGAGCTTGTGAGGGGGGTTAAGAGAAATTGGCAAGGTGGAAATTTCAACAAGTCTCAGTTGCAAAGCTCTCATGAGGGCTGCCAATGCCACTGGGATTATGAAGGCAGTATCTTATGACCAGAAAATAATACGCAATGATATGAAAGGGAGCCAGGCTAGGTGCAGTGGCTCACACCTGTAATCCCAGCACTTTGGGAGACCGAGCTGGTTGGATCACCTGAGGTGCTGGGTGGATCACCTGAGGTCAGGAGTTCGAGACCAGCCTGGCCAACATGGTGAAATC
The DNA here is from genome assembly GCF_028885655.2 of Pongo abelii. Classification (NCBI taxonomy): domain Eukaryota; kingdom Metazoa; phylum Chordata; class Mammalia; order Primates; family Hominidae; genus Pongo; species Pongo abelii. Next base: position 169,132,564 of record NC_071990.2, read on the forward strand.
CCGTCTCTACTAAAAATACAGAAATTAGCCAGGCATTGTGGCATGTGCCTGTAATCCCAGCTACTCGGGAGGCTGAGGCAGGAGAATCACTGGAACTTGGGAGGCGGAGGTTGCAGTGAGCCGAGATCACACCACTGCACTCCAGCTGGAGATCAGCTCCAAAGTCTACTTAGCAGCAGGACATAGATATTGTAGAGATCAGCTTTATAAAGAAAAACAAAAATGCAAGGCCATAACTAAAGCTATTCTTTAAATGGTTAAAGATGTAATTTCTGCAAATAAAACAGAAAACATAAAAGCAAACTTCCAAAGAAATTAAAGGAACTGAAAAAAAAAAAAAAAAAAAAAAACCAACCCACAGAAGCTTAATAAACAAATCACCGGGGGAAAACAAAAAAAAAAAATCAAACCTCCTGGTCTCCTCCGTAGCCACTCTCATTCGAAAGCAGAAGGAAGCCAGCCTAGAGTTTCAGCTCCACTGATGCTTATCTAAAAAAGTATAAAATGTGGTGGGCCCATGATTCAAATAAACTTAGAGAACATAAATGTATTGAACACCTACCATTATAGTATGTGAAACTCTGATATCAATAAGATGTTTTAAAATAAATATATTATTTAAGATCTTGTGGGAATTCTATGGCATTTCACTAAGACCTGCTGGTGGCAAGGTGAATTAGAACGGCGAGTAAGAGACAATAATGGAAGTCTCACCAGTACTCACAGTCCTAGATGAGCTACAGGCTCGCTATCTGTAAAATGGGTATGTCTACCTTAAAGGGTTTTGTGAGGTTAAAAGAGATAAACAGCTGTAAACCAGTGATTCTAATGCCCAGCAGGTAACTAGAACTTAATTTACAGCATATGCGCGCACACACACACACACACATACACATATGCGTGCATATATACATACACACATGTCCATATGTACACACACACAGTTATACACATACTGCACACACATGCATGCATACACACATGTATGTATACATGCAGGCGCCAATATACACCCATGCACACACATGCAAATACACACATACACATGTATACACATATGTGCACATCTATATACACACATGCACATGCATGCATATACACATACATGATACAAACAGGTGTATGTATGCAGGCATATGCATACACACATACACACACATACACACACATATGCACACATACACACATACTCTTATTTAGTTCTTGCTCCTTGTTTTGCAGGACCAATACTATTTATGAAAGTAAGCACAAATTTAAAACTGTCTGACAACTTTATTTTAACACACTGTTAAGCTAGTCATTAAATGTTTTTAAATTACAAGTTAATACAGTTTTTATTACCAGTAATATTTTCATAACTATTACTAATGTTTTCCCGCTATTGAATTGTCTTGGGCAGAGTCTGTCCTTGGCCAAAGGGATGAAAATGGCAGTCGGTCTGTTGCTTGGTCCCCCCAACTCCTGCTCCTCTTGGGGAGCCCCCCCACAGCTCTCACCAGCCTTCTCTCTTTGCTACCACCACAGAGCCAGCCAGTATTGATCTCCCTGAGAGTGTGTGCTGTGGCTACCCACCTCTTCTGGGGCCATTTGCCTGTGATTAGAGGACTCTCAATGCCCTCAAGGTCCAAAAACATGGTTTTCTCTAAGGTAGAGGCACCGTGGAAGGCTGGGGGGAGATGAGTATGGCTGTGTTTGCAGAACTGAACACAGCCTTAAATCCTATAGTGGGGGCAGCCCCTCCCTCTTTCTTCTGGTTCTGCTTTTTAGCAGAATGTATAATTAGGTGTTCTTTTCATTTCTAAATGAATTAACCAATTAATTATTACTTTCTGAGATACTCTATTGCATATTGTACCTAATAAAAGTTGTACTAGGAAGCCACATTACTTTATTGCAATAAAAATTGCAAAAAAATGGAACATTTTAAATGCTATGTAAGAAATATTATTCTGGAATTACGTTTTTATTAAAGTAACACTTTTAAAAATGTGTGATAACAAGATCTTTGAAATGTTAAAATGGAAATTCAGAGGCTAAGTTATTACTTACCATGTGCATATATTTAATCTTCATGAGATCCTGGTAGATTTGCATTTCATTTAAAAGAGTAGGGTGGTGGTTTGTAGTCCCAGCTACTCTAGAGGCTGACATGGTAGGATAGCTTGAGGCCAGGAGTTCGAGGCTGCAGTGTGCTATTATTGTGCCTGTGAATGGCCACTGCACTATAGCCTGGGCAACATAGCAAGACCCCATCTCTAAAAAAAGGTAGTTTATTGATATGATTTCAAGCCTAAAATACAAAATACATACTGAAGTATAGCTTATCATTATTTGCCTCTAAGTAAGGGAAGAAAAAGCCATTAAAAATATCTTTTAATACAAGTTTATTTCTAAGTCTAACATATGTCCACAAAGAGAAGAGAATCAATCAGATGTGTGGCCTGCACAACTTTTGTTTCATGCAATTGCTAGGGGAATGGAGGCACTTCAAGTCAGAGGCTGGTGTGGGGACCAGCACACTATCTAAAGATTCCTCATGTGTTTGCCTTGGTGGCACCCCTTGCCACATTCCCTGGGTCAGGCAATGCCAGCCCTGGGGGGCCTGTGAGCTGCTGCAGTCAGGTGGTGGGTGCATGCAGCCATCTTCTTGTCTTCCCTCTGCTGTTGCCTCGAACAGGGATTGGCCCCTAGGAGCTGCTCAGACCTGTCTTTTGATGAATGAATGAAGAGTCCTCTAGGTCAGTGATATTCTTTGGCTGTGTCCCCATCCAAAACTCATCTTGAATTGCAGTTCCCATAATCCCCATGTGTGGTGGGAGGGACCAGGTGGAGATAATTGAATCATGGGGTGGTATCCTGTTCTCGTGATAGTGAGTGAGTTCTCACGGGATCTGATGGTTTTACAAGGGGCTTCCCCCTTTGCTGGGCACTCATTCTTCTCCTTCCTGTCATCATGTGAAGAAGGATGTGTTTGCTTCCCCTTCTGACATGATTGTCAGTTTCCTGAGGCCTCCCCAGTCATGCTGAACTGCGTCAATTAAACCTCTTTCCTTTATAAATTACTCAGTCTCAAGTATGTCTTTATTAGCAGTGTGAGAACGGACTAATACAGTCAACTTATTGATTATATGGTTTATATAATCATATATATAATTATATAGATTATATAGTCAGATTATATGATTTATATCATCATATAAATAAACTACCTTTTTTAAAGAGATGAGGTCTTGCTATGTTGCCCAGGCTGGAGTGCCGTGGCCAGTCACAGACACGATAGTCACACGCTGCAGCTTGGAACTCCTGGCCTCAGAAATTTCCCAAAGTATTTCCAAAGAACAGGAACTGAAAAGGTTCTGTGAGTGAGAAGTTTTGGGAAATAGTGAGTTATTCCAGCAGGGCTCTGAAGGGCCATTTATAAACAAGCTCTAATGGGAATAAACTAGGGAAGGATGTAGTTAGCATCTTTTAATGTCTTAATATACTAGCCACAGAGAAATCATTTCCCACCCCTGTCTGTCTCCCTCCCTTCTTTCTATCCAGAGCATCTGTTGGAACTCACTTTTAGATGCTGAATGCATGAATTCCCTAAGAAGCAACAGCTCCTAAATTGAAGTATGTATTAGAATAATACAGAGATTGTGTTAATGCAAGGATTTGAATCTTCAAAGCAGACATCCATAGGATCTATAGATCTTACCTAACGTCAAACTTTACTAATGATTCAATAACAGAAACACTAGGCAGAGAGATGCATCCCATGTTGGCTGGGCTGTTCTCAAACTCCTGGCCTCAAGTGATCCACCCACTTCAGCCTCCCAAAGTTCTGGGATTACAGGTGTGAGCCATTGCTATTCTGCTCTTTTAGACAGGTGTGAGCACCCAGCTATTCTGTGCTTTTAGATAGGGGTTCCCAGGCTTCTTTCCACTAGTAAGTACTATCTGCATGTTTACAAGGAGATCTGGTCCTCGCCCAATCCAGTCATGGGCAGAGTGCAGTTCTTTGTGACTGTAGGACTGAGATCACGTTGGCTATCAGCAGAGGGCCTTTTTAGCTTCTCAGGGCAACCACATGCCTCGGCTTGTGGCCCCCTCTTCTGTCTGCAACTCCAGCAACAATACATTGAGTCTGTCACCTTTGAATCTTTTCTTCTCCCTTCTCCAGGGAGAAGGACTCTTCACCTCTAGGGACTCGTGATTGCAGTGGGTCCAACTAGATAATCCAGCATGATCTCTGCTTACCTCGAGGCCCTTAGATCTTTAACTTCATTGCATACGCAAAATCCCTTTTGCTGTGTAAGGCAACACATGCACAGGTTCTGGTGCCTGTGTCAGGGCCTGGGCAGGGGGCCATGATTCTGCTAACCACAAGTGTGACATGGGGCCATGATTCTGCTGACAAGTGCTGTCCCCTGTGTCAGGTGCCTCCATACTCTGTATCATTATTGGGTTGGAAAGCCTTAGTGACCAGGGTGGAGAGTACCCAGAGGTGAGCAGAGCTGGCTGGCTTTCCAGCTGGCTGGATGTCTGCACCCACATAGTACTGATTCACCAGCCTCTTGGTGAGCTTACTAGAAAATACAATTCTTAAGATTTTTGCTGCTGCTGCACTTTCATTTTATATCTGTGTAGTTGCTTATTTATTTTTGTATTTTTATTTTTTATTTTTGAGAAGGAGTCTTACTCTGTCGCCCGGGCTGGAGTGCAGTGGCACAATCTCAGCTCTCTGCAACCTCTGTCTCCCAGGTTCAAGTGATTCTCTTGCTTCAGCCTCTCGAGTAGCTGGGATTACAGATGTGCGCCACCACACCCAGCTAATTTTTTAATATTTTTGGTAGAGACAAGGTTTCACCATGTTGGCCATGCTGGTCTCAAACTCCTGACCTCAAGTGATCTGCCTGCCTTGGCCTCCCAAAGTGCTGGGATTACAGGTGTGAGCCAGTGCACCCGGCCTGCTTATTTAAATCTACGTGGAGAAGCTTCTATTTTCCCCACTGAATTTTACAACATTAGATTTACCCATTGCTTGATTCTGTCCAGAATATTTGTACATTGATTCTGTCATCCAATATATTAATTATCTTTTTAGGCTTCTTGACATCTTCAGACCTAATGAATTGCCTCCTCTCTTTTTGCCCCTCTCATCAATAGAAGCAATGGGCAGGACACAGCTGAAGGCCGAAATCAGTGCAGTGTCAATAGGGCCTTGTACCAGCATGCCAGCAAAGTGGTATCACAGAGCCAATTGTCCAGACACCTAGCAAGCAACCTAATTGTACTTGCACCTGGATCATGGTTCCTCTTCTTGATTGCTTAGAAGTTTCAGATTTTATCGTAAGTGTTCTGTGTGTGTAACACCTCCCTGATCTGCAATTTAGTGACTGTGACCACCAAGGCTTGGAAATCAGTGTGACAAGACTGAGTGTTACCAAACCCACGCTGACCCCCAAGGGCTCACCACTTCCATTCCAGATGCTCCTGCGCTTGCTTCGTAATGCCCTCAACACCCTGCTGAGAACCAACACCCAACACTGTACCTCATTCGGAGGCATTTATCTTCTTTCTCTCTGCAAATGGGTTTTGAGCTTCCTTTGAGTCAGCTCTGTACTCCTGCACCTCACAGGCACCATTCGCTGGAGTCAGGCAACTTCACTGCAACATTCTCTGAGTATTTTTGAAATGATTTTTTTAAAAAAGAATAGAGAGGTGCAAAACAGGAGTCAAGAAATTCTGCTTTCTCTTGTCTTCAGAACATGTGATAAAGCTCAGTCAATGAGACATGCCTTCCTGATGAAGGAGATACTCAGGGGATGAGACATGATGAGTCTCTCATTTGGTGTCATGCCATAGTGTGCCCGCCCTACAGGGTACCCCAGGTCCTGTGAGAGGCTAACATTCAGGTGGGGGGTGACAATGAGTTACTGAGACAGCAACAATCGACACTTTACTTGAGGCAGCTGAATATTGGAAAGAAGCCTCCTAACTGCAAAACCAAATTGAGTCAAATGACATTTCTAAAGTGTGTCATTAGATGACTCTTTCTTAGAGACCCTGAAACTCCTCCTCCAAAGAACAGAATGTCCTACAGAAGCTCTAGAAGTATTCCTCTGCCCACTTGTTTGGGAAATCTCTAAATTCCAAAGACAAGAAAATTACACTTTAAGAATCAGTTGGGCTGAATGTATTTTACATGTGATTTAATGACATCAAAGTGAGATCTGGTGAGAATGGTGGTCATAGGGATTACGTGTGAGACAGGAAGTGCTGAACCTCAAAGAGACAGCGTGAGATGTGTTGCAGGTGGCTGCTTTGCAAGGGTGGGTTCACTGGTTCACCAGGAACCGGACACAGGACTCAGCACGTTTCCCTGCATCTCTCATCTGCCACTGGTAGATAATAGGGTGGCTTGTTCTCGGTTCATTAAAGAAGGAACAGAAATATCTACTAAAAAACTTCTTAGTGTCTTCACCATCAACATTTTCTTAATAGAAAACCTGCAGCCTGTTTCTCCAAGGAGCTGGTGACTGCTGCCTGAGATGTGAGATGATAGAGCAAGTTGTGAACAGGATTCTTTACACGTTGAGGTGACACCCATGCCAATCTGTCACCAGAACAGTTTCCTTAAAACAATTCACACAGTTTTTCCTGTGAAAACGGTGGCTTGGGGAAGGCCGAATCATTTTCAATGGCTGTGGCTGGCATACGGGTGAACCTGAACCTGACAACCATCTTTTTTATTGAGAATCCTGATTCTTAACCACAGTAACATTAAATTTGTCATTATCTAGAATCGTACATTGTTTATACCTAACAGGTGCATAACACCATCCTAAGAGACATGGAATTTATAAATTTTGGTTCATTGACTTACTCTGACATGAGAATAAATGAAACGAAATTAAAGTAGCGTCTTATGAACGGGACGGAGTAGGCCAGCTTCTCACATCTCTGCCGGGAACTTCCTGCCCTGCGGCCTGTGTATCTGGCTCCCTCTGGGCCTCCTTCTCTCAGGGACCCCACCCTCTGGGACCACCCTCCCTCCAGGACTCCTCCCTCTGGGCCCCCCTCCCTCCAGGACTCCTCCCTCTGGGCCCCCCTCCCTCCAGGACTCCTCCCTCTGGGCCTCCTCCCTCTAGGACTCCTCCCTCTGGGGCCACCCTCCCTCTGACCCCTTCCCTCTGGGACCTCTCCCTCTAGGACCCCCCTTCCCTCTGGACCCCCTCCCTTTGGGACCTCTCCTTCTGGGACCTCCATCCCTCTGGACCCCTTCTCTCTGGGCCCCCTCCCGACTCCTTCTGCTGACAGGGATCCATCATACAGGCTTCCCAATGCTGGCCTTCTATTCGCCAAGAGTTACTCACTTTTTGGGGTGCATCTCATGATGATTGCTAGAATGGAACTGTTTTATAATTATTTGTTTACCTGGCAGCCTTTTGAAGCTCAAGTATGCGTTTGAGTCATCGCTGTACTTCAGTGTCTCTCCTTAGTAGACAGTTCATAAAAATTTGTTGAACTGAGTTAAATTCAGAAAAGACTGTGTGTCATGGGGCAGTTAAACAAATATTTACCTTAAATGGGGGCCCTGTTGGGCATTGAGTGCATGGCATGCTGGGCCGTCCCTCCCTTTTTGGCCCCTGCTGCCCTTCTCATCGTCATCAACTCAGCCTCCACGTGATGGGGAGGTCACTCCCTCCCATCCTGTCCCAGCCCCACTCACCTGGGAACCCGTGCAGTTGGTCCCGCCTTGACCTGGCATCCGTCCAACCCTATAGGGACCGCTCCCCACAGCCCCTGCTCCCTTGTTCTCCAGAGCCGCGCACCTGCTGCAGGTCTCCCCCTCGCTGTCCCCAAGCCCCTGCCTTCCACCTACACTGCCCACTCCTTCCCACCGTCCCCTCCTCTGTCCTTATGGAGTCCTCAAAAGCTCTTCTTGCCCCAGAACCTCCCATAACCCCTCAGTGCTTAGTGGCAGATCCTTGCTTTGACTGTTTATGGCACTAAGTGTCTGTTCCAACACATTTGCATGGAAGAGTACGCAGGTACTTTTAAATTAACTTTATTGAGGCTAATTTATATGCAATAAATGTCACCGATTGAAGGGTACAATTCAACAGGTCTTGACAAGGGCACACAGCCATGTGCCACCCCCACAATCAGGATAGAGGACATTTCTGCCACCACAAAATCCCCTTGTGTTGCCCAACCCCAGCCAATCCCTTCTTCCCGTCCTGATGACAATCCCTGATTTCATTCCTGCCACTGTTATTTTGCCTTTTCTAGAAATTTTAGGGATGGAATGATGCAGTGCATGGTCTCTTCTGTCTGGATTTGTTACCGAGGGAAGGTTTTGAGTCACCCCCGTTGGAGCATGCATTAGTCGTCCGTTCCTTTTCATGGTTGAGTAGTATGTTCTATTGTATGGATACACTTCAACTTGGTTATCGGCTCACCAGTTGACAGACATTTGGATCTTTTTCAGTTTGGGACGGTTAAGAATAAACCTGCTGGGAATGTTCCAGTGTTAATCCTCCCATGTCTCTTGGGTAGACATGTAGGAGTCGGTTGCAGGTTCCTATGGTGGGTGCATGTTCAGCTGTGCAAGAAAGGACCCCACTGTCTCCGTGGAATGACTGTGTGATCTTGCAGTCCCACCAACAAAGTGTGAGAGCCCCAGATGCACCATGTCATCTCCCAGCTTCCTGCCCCCTGTTTAATCTTAGTCCTTCCAGTGGGATCTCTGTGTGTGTGTGTGTCTGTGTGTGTGTGTGTTTTGGACGGAGTCTCTCTCTGTCACCCAGGCTGGACTGCAGTGGTGTAATCTCAGCTCACTGTAACCTCCGCCTCCCGGGTTCAAGTGATTCTCCTGCCTCAGCCTCCCGAGTAGCTGAGATTACAGGTGCATGCCACCATGCCCGGCTAATTTTTGTATTTTTAGTAAAGACGGGGATTCACCATGTTGGCCAGGCTGGTCTCGAACTCCTGGACTTAAGTGGTCCATCTGCCTCGGTCTCCCAAATTGCTGGGATTACAGGCCTGAACCGCTGCGCCCAGCCTTCATTGTGGTTTTAATTTGCATTTTCCTCATGATTAATGGCATTGAGCACCTTTTTTGTGTGTGTATTTGCCATCCATGTATTTCTTTGGTGAATTGCCTGTTCACATTTCCCCCTGTTTCTTATTGAATTGTTTATGTTTTTGATAGGGAGTTGTAAAAATGATTTGTATATTCTGGATATAACCTATTATCAGATATAAGCTTTAAAATACTTTTTTCTATTCAATATATATATGTTTCATTTTCTTGAATGTCTTTCAAAGAGCAGAAGTTTTACATTTTGCACAATCAAGTACAATTTATCAATTTTTTTGTAGTTTATTCTTTTTGCAATTTATATAAGAAGCTTCTTTTTCCAGGGTCACAAAGATTTTCTCCCATTTTTCCTTCTAGATGTTTTATGCTTTAGGTCTCACATTTAGATTTATAACTCATTTGAGTTACCTTTTGCAAATGGTGTGAGGTAAGCAGTAAGGATCAACTTTTTGTTCATGTCATTCCAGGACCATTTATTGAAGACTGTTCTTTTTCCACTGAGTTACCTTGGCACCTAAGTTAAAAATCAGTCCGCCATCTATATGTGGGTCTATGTCTGGACTCTGTTCTGTTCCACTGATTTATGTAACTGTCCTTTCAGAAATCCAACACCATCACGGTTAGTGTAGCTTCCTTGTCGTCTCTGAGATTGAGTAGTGTGAGTCCTCCAATTTTTTAATCTTTTTCAAAATTGTTTTGGCTGTTTTAATTTCCTTGAATTTCTATATAAATTTTGGAATTGGTGTGTCAATTTCTCAAAAAAAAAAAAAACCCTACCATGATTTTGATTTAGTTTATGTTGTATCTACAGATCGATTTGGGGAGAAATTATATCTTGAAATTTAATCATTGATAAATTTGAACATGAAATGAGTCATTGAAAATTGAACATGATAAATTTCTCCATTAATTTAGGTCTTATTTAATTTTTCCCAACAATGTTTTGTAGTTTTTAGCATATAAATCTCGCATAAATTTTGTTAGATCTATCCATAAGTATTTTACATTTTATGATATAATTATATATATAATTGTTGATACTATTATATATGATATATGTGTGTGTGTGTATATATATATATATATATATATAGTTTTAACATCCAAATGGTAATTCCAATTGGTGTATTTTATTTTACATATTGTATATTTCACCTCTGATGCCCTCCACCCCTGCCATGCTCTGCAGCTTAGAAAGAGTGTGTATCATTTCTCACTGTATTTGTTCTCCTCCTGCCAGGAGCCATAATCTCGTGATGCCTAGTGCCAAGGTCTGAAAATTGTTGTTACATTTTGTAGGTTTTTCTAGTTGTTTAATGCAGCAGGGTGCCTTTGGTCTCTGTTAATACACTGTGGCTGGAAGCTGAAGTTTAGCAGTGGTGTTCTGATTGCTGTGCTTCTTCTGATTGATATGATTACCTCTCCACATGCTTTTGCAACACAGGGGTCTATACTATGCTTCTTCTGCATACTCTAAAGCACTCAACTGTATACCTGCTGGGATTACAAAAGTGCAGAGGTGGCTCCATGCCTTCCTCCAGCTTTTTAGGCCCAAAGCAGTGACTGAGGGGCAGTGAAGAACTGATCTCTGAGTTGTGATTCCAGGCAGCAGAGAAGGAATGGGGTGGAGTAAATAATGAAATGAGAATCAACATTATGTAAGAAATAGGCTTGGAAAATAATTCAGGGTGAACTTTGTGTTACATGGGCTTCCTCTCCAAAAGGTCAGTATCCACGTGGACTGGTAAGTGAGGACTGATATGGCCCAGTGTGGGGGCGAGGAGGGCGGTTCCACTTTCTCTGCCTGTGCACCTGGGGCTGCGCTTTCCTAGCTGCTCCGGCTTGGCATGGCCAGGCCCACGTGGTGCGAGAGCAGGGAAAAGAGGAGGAAGATGGACGATTGGCTGGGAAGCACATCCAACGTTAATATCAGAGTGTTTCAGGCCATAGATTTTACTGGGGGGCATCCAGGGCGTGTTAATAAACAGGATGATGGACAACGCTGGAAAGGAGCAGTGAGCCTGAGAATAGCGAAGAGTTTTTCTTTCTTTTTAAGTTTGCTTCAAATGGTGGATTTCAAAGCCCTTCGTCCTCAGGCCCTCCACAACTGCTCCAGCTCTTCCTGGTCTCCTGCTAAACTTCTTCAGCCTCGACCCATGCACCGCCACTGCTGGCGTTCCCAGCACATGGTATACGCCACGTGGACTCATGCACCGCCACTGCTGGTGTTCCCAGCACATCGTATACTCCATGTGGACCCATGCACGGCCACTGCTGGCGTTCCCAGCACATGGTATACTCCATCTGGACTCATGCACGGCCACTGCTGGCATTCCCAGCACATGGTATACGCCACGTGGACCCATGCACCGCCACTGCTGGCGTTCCCAGCACATGGTATACTCCATGTGGACCCATGCACCGCCACTGCTGGCGTTCCCAGCACAAGGTATACGCCACGTGGACCCATGCACCGCCACTGCTGGCGTTCCCAGCACATCGTATACTCCATTGTTTCCTAACAATCCAGTTGATTCGGCCAGGCTGGTTGCTCAGCTGTTTCACAGACATACAGGGCTCATGACTCAGGACTGCTCTTCAGCCTGTGATGAGCTGGTCACCTGAAGGAGACGGCCGTTCTCTGTCAATCATTGGCCCATAGCCTTGCCATTCTCCAAGGACCCTGATCAGAGCCTCCTCCTCCAGGAAGTCTTTGCTAACTGTGCCAGCCTCCACCTTTCCTCTGGCACTTGGATTTCTGATGATTAGGATGCCTCTGCCACAGCAGATTCATGCTCGTGTCCTGGAATGTCTACTGGAAAGGTCTGCGGCTGTGGAGAAGCAGGTGCATTCCTCTCCAGCGCCTTCCCAGGCTGGAGCAGCTTGTTCAGTACGTCTTAAGAACGGCACTCATAGTCAAACTTTAAATTCTACCGGAGATTCTCACATGCTCACAGGGATGAACATCACTGACATATATTGTGAAAGATTTAAAGCCCAGGACCATGAATTATACATTTTCTATGCACATTCACACTTCTATAGATCTTGTTCAGTAAAATCTTGTTGAATGTTTTTAAATTTTGCGTAAAGATTTTTGTGCAGATCAAAACTTGTGGATTTCTGAGAGCACCTTATTTAAACAATAGATCAAGGGTTGGCAAATTATAGCCTCTAGCCAACCGAGCCCGGCGAGGCCTGTTCAGTTATGTAATTGTAGATGCTTTCAAGCTCCAAAGGCAGATTTGAGGAGCTGTGACAGGGACCATATGGCCTGCAAAACCTAAAATATTTACTATCTGGCCCTTTACAGGAAGAGGTTGCCGATGCCTATTCTCAATAAATATTTGTATGTAAAATAGTGTGCTGTGCACTCTGTTCACACGAGATGGAATGCTGGTCACTTAACTGTCTGGCTCTCCAGGAGTACCTGTGTTAACTGTAGTGCATTCTGCCTTCTGGCTCTCCAGGAGTACCTGTGTTAACTGTAGTGTGTTCTGCCTTCTTTCGTTCTTAGAGTCATTTCCACTTTCCTGCTACCGCTGCCTGTGAGCTGAAGGGGTTGAACCCTACACTCCTTTTTCTACAACCAGCTTGCATTTTTTCTGCCCACAATGAGCGGGGTAAGATTTTTATTTTTGGCAAGGAGTATAATTTGGGTTCACTGTGGCTACTTGAACACTGCACTGCAGCTAACTCTATCTTTGTTTCCTCTCCAGGAATCAATGAATTTCAGCGATGTTTTCGACTCCAGTGAAGATTATTTTGTGTCAGTCAATACTTCATATTACTCAGTTGATTCTGAAATGTTACTGTGCTCCTTGCAGGAGGTCAGGCAGTTCTCCAGGCTATTTGTACCGATAGCCTACTCCTTGATCTGTGTCTTTGGCCTCCTGGGGAATATTCTGGTGGTGATCACCTTTGCTTTTTATAAGAAGGCCAGATCTATGACAGACGTCTATCTCTTGAACATGGCCATTGCAGACATCCTCTTTGTTCTTACTCTCCCATTCTGGGCAGTGAGTCATGCCACCGGTGCGTGGGTTTTCAGCAATGCCATGTGCAAGTTGCTAAAAGGCATCTATGCCATCAACTTTAACTGTGGGATGCTGCTCCTGACTTGCATTAGCATGGACCGGTACATCGCCATTGTACAGGCGACTAAGTCATTCCGGCTCCGATCCAGAACACTACCGCGCAGCAAAATCATCTGCCTTGTTGTGTGGGGGTTGTCAGTCATCATCTCCAGCTCAACTTTTGTCTTCAACCAGAAATACAACATCCTAGGCAGCGATGTCTGTGAACCCAACTACCACACTGTCTCGGAGCCCATCAGGTGGAAACTGCTGATGTTGGGGCTTGAGCTACTCTTTGGTTTCTTTATCCCTTTGATGTTCATGATATTTTGTTACACGTTCATTGTGAAAACCTTGGTGCAAGCTCAGAATTCTAAAAGGCACAAAGCCATCCGAGTAATCATAGCCGTGGTGCTTGTGTTTCTGGCTTGTCAGATTCCTCATAACACGGTCCTGCTTTTGATGGCTGCAAATTTGGGTAAAATGAACCGATCCTGCCAGAGCGAAAAGCTAATTGGCTATACGAAAACTGTCACAGAAGTCCTGGCTTTCCTGCACTGCTGCCTGAACCCTGTGCTCTATGCTTTTATTGGGCAGAAGTTCAGAAACTACTTTCTGAAGATCTTGAAGGACCTGTGGTGTGTGAGAAGGAAGTACAAGTCCTCGGGCTTCTCCTGTGCCGGGAGGTACTCAGAAAACATTTCTCGGCAGACCAGTGAGACTGCAGATAACGACAATGCGTCGTCCTTCACTATGTGATAGAAAGCTGAGTCTCCCTAAGGCATGTGTGAAACATACTCATAGATGTTATGCAAAAAAAAGTCTATGGCCAAGTTTGCATGGAAAGTGTGGGAATTCAGCAAAATCAAGCAAGCGTCTCTCCTGCGGGACTTAACATGCTCATGGGCTGTGTGATCTCTTCAGGGTGGGGTGGTCTCTGATAGGTAGCATTTTCTAGCACACTTTGCAAGGAATGTTTTGTAGCTCTAGGGTATATATCCGCCTGGCGTTTCACAAAACAGCCTTTGGGAAATGCTGAATTAAAGTGAATTGCTGACAAATGTAAACATTTTCAGAAATATTCATGAAGAGGTCACAGATCACAGTGTCTTTTGGTTACAGCACAAAATGATGGCAGTGGTTTGAAAAACTAAAACAGAAAAAAACAAACGGAAGCCCACACATCACTCATTTTAGGCAAATGTTTAAACATTTTTATCTATCAGAATGTTTATTGTTGCTGGTTATAAGCAGCAGGATTGGCTGGCTGGTGTTTTCTCTCATTTCCCTTTGATACAGTCAACAAGCCTGACCCTGTAAAACGGAGGCGGAAAGACAAGCTCAAGTGTTCACAACCTGGAAGTGCTTCGGGAAGAAGGGGACAATGGCAGAACAGGTGTTGGCGACAATTGTCACCAATTGGATAAAGCAGCTCAGGTTGGGCCATTAGGAAAGTGTCAGTTTGCTTTGATTTCCCTGGGAGCTGTTCTCTGTCGTGAGTGACTCATCTCTAAACGTCCATTAGGCTGAGAGTGCTATGAAGACAGGAGCTAGAATAATCTTGCTCACAGCTGTGCTCTGAGTGCCTAGCGGAGTTCCAGCGAACAAAATGGACTCAAAAGAGATTTGATTAGTGAATCGTAATGAAGTTGTGGTTTATTGTACAGTTTAAAATATTAGATGTTTTTAATTTTTTAAATAAATAGAATACTTTTTTTTTTTTTTTTAAGAAAGCAACTTTACTGAGACAATGTAGAAAGAAGTTTTGTTCCATTTCTTTAATGTGGTTGAAGAGCAATGTGTGGTTGAAGACTTTTGTTATGAGGAGCTGTAGATTAGCTAGGGGACAGCTGGAATTATTCTGGCTTCTGATAATGATTTTAAAGGGGTCTGAAATTTGTGATGGAATCAGATTTTAACAACTCTCTTCAATGACATAGAAAGTTCATGGAACTCATGTTTTTAAAGGGCTATATAAATATATGAACATTAGAAAAATATCAACTTGTGTTACAGAAATACAAACACGTGTTAGGAAGGTACTGTCATGGGCTAGGCATGGTGGCTCATGCCTGTAACCCCAGCATTTTGGGAAGCTAAGATGGGCAGATCACTCGAGGTCAGGAGTTCAAGACCAGCCTGGCCAACGTGGCGAAACCCCTCTCTACTAAAAATACAAAAATTCACCAGGCGTGGTGGCGGGTGCCTGTAATCCCAGCTACTTGGGAGGCTGAGGCAAGAGAATCGCTTGAACCCAGGAGGCAGAGGTTGCAGTCAGCCGAGATCATGCCATTGCACTCCAGCCTGGGTGACAGAGCAAGACTCCGTCTCAAAAAAAAAAAAAAAAAAAAAGGAAAGAACTGTCATGAATTACAAAAATATTGACATGTTTAAACCTGACAATGGTGTTATTTGAAACTTTATATTGTTCTTGTAAGCTTTAACTATATCTCTCTTTAAAATGCAAAATAATGTCGTAAGATTCGAAGTCTGTATTTTTAAAGCATGGCTTTGGCTTTGCAAAATAAAAAATGTGTTCTGTATATGAAGTAGGAATCGTATTTCAGCTTCAAGGTTCAGATTGAGGGGCCCACTGTTTGGAGAGGGTGGTATTCAGGCTTTCTCATGTCCTTCAAATCTGTTAGCATTTGACTCTAGGAATCAAAGCAAAGGAGTGGTTACCCAGACACTTCTTTCGGTGTGATCCATGCGCTGATGTGATCTATGAAGATGATTCATGCTTGAAAACTGGCACAGAAACATCTTGCTTATCTGCCAAAGCTGGGAGATGAGCTTCTCTGCATAATTTAAATGTTCAGATAAATGAAGCTTATTTAAGCAATAACCTTTTAAACATTTTAGCTAAGATGTATAAAAATGTTTCCAAAATATACCACATACTTTATTTCTTCTTAAATATAGTACATTAGGTTACATCATTTTTCTTGCTGTCTTGGGCATCAGAACAGGTGCCATGGTAACCTGACACTCTCAGGAGACATTAAGATAGAAGGGACTAATCTTCAGTGGTTCCCATTGATTCTCCCCATATCTTTTTGCTCTCAGGCTCTGGCCGTCTCTTCCTGAACCTTAACTGTGTCTGCCCTTAGTCCTTCTCTCCACTCATTGCAAACATTATTCCATATGTTTGGTGGGGAAATCAGCTATCTGCGCTTGTCAGAATTGTCTATTAATAGGGGCAATGTGTTAGAACCTCCAAGTATTCAATTATTTCTGGATACATGAGATCTTACTGTATGTAAATCTCAACATTTAGGTACTTAAGTATTACCTTGCAAACTGTACATGATTTGCTTCTAAGGACAGACAGACTGGATTTTAAATGAGGCCAGAAAAACACAATATTTTCAAATCCTTTTAAGACTTGTGGTAATGTGTGCAAATTACAGGCATTCTGGAGATATATGTACAGAGAATGTGGTCTCAATGAACGCAGTATACATGCTATAGTATGCTAGAACATTAGTTTGCTGGGGCTGCCCTAACAAAATACCACAGACTGAGTAGCTTAAACAACACATTTATTTCTCACATTTTTAGAGGCCGGTTAAGGTGTTGGCAGGGTTGGTTTCTCCTGAGGCCTCAAATGGCTTTTCCTCTGTGAGCTGAAACTTCTTATAAGGACACTAGTCAGATTGGATTACAGCCCACCGAAAAGGCCCTTTTAACTTAATCACTGGTTTAAAATCCCTGTCTCTAAATATCACCACTGTCTGAGATACTGAGGGTTGGGACTTTGACATATGAATTTTAAGGGGACACCATTCAGCCCCTAACATCTATTTCCCTCAAGGTAGGGCATATTTTCCTATTAAAGTTAACCTGAAACATGTGAGAATTTCTTTGTACATAGTTTCCTCCTTTCCAATAAGTTATGTTCCAAACATTCATTCCCATTTCGGCTTTTCAGGTGCAGATCTCACAGAGAGATGACAGAGAAGGGTTGTGGTCCCTGGTGAGACAACACCTGCCTATCTAACCTACACAGCCTTGAGCTCCAGCACCCACCCGTGGTGCAAGTTTCAGTATCTGATCCCAGTGGTTCACCTCCTGCCCTGATGCCTGCCCTGGGGTGTGGCATCTCCTCCCTTCCCAGTTCTCTGACAGGGAAGTGGGGAATTTCCCCAAGTCTGAGTGACCTCCATATTCAAAGCAGAGACATCCCCCTCTCAGCTGTGGACCTCAGGATGGTGATCTCAGCTGTGGCAGCAGAAAGCAGCTGTGATAGCCCAGCGGAGGCCAGGCCCTATTCTGCCCCCTATTTGTATAAACAGAGCATTCAAGGCTCATGACTTCAGCGGGGCTATCTGTTGTCTTAATCTCATTCTTGGGGCACATTCTCCGGTAGGACACAGAAGGAGGTGGCATTTTACATTTACCATTAGACGATTTGAGTCATTGCAGCCTCACAGAGCACAGCTGCCCTGATGCATTCTACATTCTGCTGGCTGCTCTGTGGAGAACCTGATGTGTTCATGGTCTTTGCGCTCAGGGATTTCATGGAATAAAGAGGCTGCAGCATTTGGTTGAAGGCCACCCTCGCTCTGGCATGTTTGCAGAGCTTGGGGTGGTCGGCATTCTACATTCCGCTGGCTGCTCTGAGAACCTGACACACTCAGTCTTTGTGATCTCAGAGAATAAAGAGGCTGCAGCATTCAGACGAAGGCCCCTTGCTCTGGCGTGTTTGCAGAGGTCAGGGTGGTTTGCTGTGACCTGATTTTATTCTTATGACTCGGTATGCACAGCTGCAATCTTCCTCCTTGTGTTGCATTTGCCAATAACATGATATTCTGGATGCCTTATTTAGGTAAACCCATATAAAAGCTAAGGCAGGAACGATTTATTTTCTACTTCTTGGCTGATTCCTCTCTTCATTGAGAGTCCAGGTGGACCGTCAGGGATGATGGGCAGAGTGCTGTTCTCCTCACCTCGAGGCTGTCCTCAGCCCAAGGGAGCTGCTGTACCTCCTTCCGGCCCATTTCCATTCTAGACAACAAGAAGCAGGATGGGGGAAGCAGGTGGCCTTAAAGACACAACTGGAAAGCTGTGGAAATCATTTCTGCTCCCAGTGTGGGAGCCTTCACTTATTCACATGGTTACAGCCAGGTGAAAGAGAGTCTGGGACGCTCTTCAGCGGGTGGCCGTGTGTCCACACACATGCAGTAATCACGAACATGCCCGGGAGGCTCTTCAGCGGGTGGCCACGTGTCCATGTGCACGCAGTAATCACAAACACACCATGTAAGAGGGGGGAGAGATACTGAGAAAATCACTTTCATGGAGGGGAGGCAGCCGGACTCCTCTCTTTAACCAGAGGTGAGGGTCTGCATCTCCCCAGCTGTAGATGAGGGGTAGCCGAGGCAGCCCACTAGGCCAAGGCCACTCAGGAGATACGGCTGGCCCTGTGCAGCAAGGCTGGGGTCACCTGGGATGCGCCCTGTACACAGGGGCCTCTTCTCCTGTAGTCCACTAATAATTACCACAGTGCCCAAGGCTGGTCCATCTAAACGTTCAGAATATTGTATTTAGAATTAGTGTTAACATTTGACTAAGGTTTCATTTTTCTGCCTAACGTTGAAAGATGAACTGGATTCTTGGATTTCACATAACATTTTGGGGTCCCCTTTCTGAACCTAGAATGTAAATAGATGAGCTAGCACTTCTCTTCACGCCAGTGGGGAGCAAAGGTGATTCCTAAAGTCCTGGCTTCACCAGGAGCCGAACTCCTGAGCCGGCCGGGATGCCTCTGCCCTGGACAGGGCACTGCTGCCCTCTGGTGTGCGAGCTGCCTCCCAGCGCCAGCACCTGCTCCTGGAGATGCTCACCTTCCTGGCTGTTGCCCTAATTCTGCAACATTTCAAAGGACAAATGTCATATGTATGTCTTAGTGGGGAAACTCTACAGTTTATTTTGGATAACAAGTAGGTGAAATTAATAGAATCTTATACTGTCTTTTTGCACCCGTGGCATAAAATCTTCAGAAAAATATCACTGCACTATTGCTGCTGTTCATTTTTTTCCTTGTTGCTTTTAACATTCACAATAGTAGATTGGCTCTTTCTTTTTTATTTTATTTTATTTTTTTGCTATGTGAACATATACATAGCAGAATAAATATATGTATAAATCAGGAAATACAGCATCTATATATTTTTATGGCAGATAATGTAGAATGAGTTTTAGGATATTAAGTTAATAAAAAGAAGATATGTAAAATGATGTAATCTCTACTCACCAAGAATTCATTATACAAGTCCAAAATTAAGGAGAAATGTAAATAAACATTCCAGGCAACCTGTCTTTTCCAGCTTTGTGAATCCTGGCACATAGGACTCTGTTTTCCTCTGATTGTGCACTAGGATGGCAGAGGAGTGTGTGTGACCCTGGGCGAGCTGGCTTTCACGGTTTTCCTTGCTGCCTTTGGGCCCCCAGGTGTCCAGGTGGGGCAGGAGAGTTGGTTCTGCCTGGAGGCAGCCTCTCCTTAGGAAAAGCCTTCTCAGGACCCCTCTCTCTCTAGTCCTCTGCAGACCTGACTTGACACCATCTCACACGGATGCATGAGAGGCCGTGACCAGGGGTGCCCTCTGAAAACCAGTCCCCTGGCCCTGCCCTTCAGCCTTCTGGGCCTCCTCACTTACTTTTCTCCAGGGAACATGGTGGAGACAATGTGGCTGGCGGCGGGGCTGGCGGTGCAACTAGGAGAGTGCTCGTGCCCTGAGATCTCTCCCGTCAGCTGTTTGCTCTGCTCACCGCTCACCCTAACCAGCTACAGAGCGTCTACTCTGCAGTGTGGGCAGCTGTCCACCACCCTTGCCTCCTGGGCCCATGGCTGAGCCACCTTGCGCAGCCCCTGGGGACTCTGTGGGGCATGGGACTGAGGTCTGGCTGGAGATGCCTGAACACAGGTGAAACGCGTCTTTTCCAGGTCTGGTGCACAAAACCACTTGCAGTCTCCTGATGGCCGAAGGGAGCAGGCACAGGAGACCTTGGGAGCAGCTGCTGGAAACAGCAGAACCTGAATACACTGACCCTCCATGGGCCTGGTGCTCCTGTGTGAGCAAGAAATGAACTTCTGTTGGGTTTGAGTCAACCTACATTGAATTTTGTTTCATGATTTACTCATCTGAGGCATGGGCCATCGTTCTGAGCTGTCCCCAGGCCTGACTTTCCATGGCTCTGGCTGGGGTCCCTCCACCCGCACTTCTTACTCCCCACTCATGTGTGCCCATCAGCCTTGTTGGAAGCTTTGCTCAGGAGATGTGGCGTTGCAGGGGCTCTGCCATCTTCTGTGGCCAGTTCCAGGGCCCAGGGCATTGGCTCTCCCCCGACCCTTTGTCGCCAGTTTCAAAGGTGGAAGCCGCCCTCCCCAGCAAAGGTGGACCTGGCCTGGGCTTGGATGGACCTGTGGTGCCTGTTGATTGTCCTAAACTCCACTCCCAGTAGCGGTGCTGCACACCCACACCCCTGCCCTGGGCCTGCCGTGGGTCAAGTGGAAGATTGTTCCCATCTAATAGTAAAAAGGAAAGTGAGATGGATGCAAACCCCAAACTCCACTTCCGTATTCTGCCCTCTCTCCACCTGGTCTTCTGCCTGTTTCCAATGCTCCCATTCACTCTGGAGCCCCTGAAGTTTGGCCCCTTCCCCAATCCCACCAAGCCGTCTTCAAGAAGGCTGCTCTGTGCCCTATGCAGCCAATGCAGCAGACGCCTCTCAGCTGCCTCCTGCAGGTAGCATGAGCCCCTCTCCAGGGCTGGGCAGTGGGCTTTGCTCTCCTCCCTCTCAGGTGGGCAACTCCATCTCTGCCTCACTTCAGACCCTCCAACTTTATTTGATCCTGACATGCAGTGGTGCTCCTGACACCAGGCTGGGTTTCTCTTTCTCCTCTCCCTGCATGCTCTTCCCAGGCCATCCTATCACCCCTGGACTTCAGGACGGCACACAGGCCGATGGCACCAGCATGTGCATCTCAACTCTAGATCTTCCTCAAGGACCCTGCCAGGCCTGACCCCGTGCAGTCCTCACTGCCCCTCTCCTCCATCTCCTTCCCTTCCTGCTGTAAGTCCAGCCCCACAGCTGTGCCCCTTCTTCCCTAGGTCATGTCTTCCCTGCCCTGGGACAGCCGCCTCTGCCAGCACTCATCTCTGGCCCCTCGGCATGGATCAGGTGGGCTCACCCTGTAAGGTTGTACATGTGGACCCTCCTGCCAATGCTGCACCCTCTTCTTGGCCTCCTTGCTTCACATACACTCGCCTATCTGCCTGTTCTTGGATTTGTCCTGTGCATCTTACCTTCCATAGCCTGTGTCCCCCATGGAGGTGAAGCAGAGTTAGGGATGCATTGTGTCATGCAGAGTCATGCACTCAAGACCTATGTCCAGTTAATATGCAGGTAAAGAAAAGGCTCTTAGTACCACTTCAAGTGCCATGTCCATCCAACCATCCTTGACTTCTTGGTTTGGGCTGCACTTCTGATTCCATTGTGCTTTGTAAATAAATACCACCTAGAGTGATTACAAATGCATCACCTTTATTTTTGTTTGCATGATAAGAGTCCCCTAAAGTGAGTTCTTTGGCAGGGAATAGCTTTTCAACTCTGAATCCCTAGTTCGAGAAACGTCCATCGGGCATATAATTGTCACTCAGATGTTTTCTTCTCCGTAAACTCTTCAGTCCAACCTACAGCACCAACATCGCTGTTCCAGGCTTGTCTCGGTAAGATGAGTCACAGGGGCGGGTGAGATGTCCTGAGGTTGCATCATGGAATAAGCAGTGAATTTATTAAGCCATGGTTAGTAGTAATAAGCTGAGTGCGAGGTGGGTCAAAGCAACATGTGCTATTATCTGAGTCTGTTTTGATGCCATATTTCTCGGAGAAGCAAATGTGTAACCCACTTTTTGGGTATTACATAGATCTTGTCTTTTAAATGGCAGGTTTGGCTTCCTTGACTCTCGCCTGGAGATTTTCAGACCATGTCAATATTTTGCAACTAAAGAAGGGATGCTGGGCCGGCCGGCTGCCAACCATGACTACCCCGAGGCTCCTGCTGGCTGTTACAGTTGTCAAGGTTCAGAGGGCAGCTGGGGCCCCACAGGGTCTCAGTGAGGGTGGGCCGGGCTGAGGGGAGGGCGCCCACCTACCCGCCACCAGCGCCCAGTGGGGCCACTCCATCTGCCGTCTGGACATGAACGGGTGTTGCGCCTGTGGTGGTTCCAGATCAATCTGTGTCATCTTCCAGCCCCACCCCTCTGCCACCCATGAAGGGTGGTGGGTGTCCTCTGCCCCGTCTGCTAATGAAGCTATTTTCATCAGTTCCCCCACCCCACTCACTCCTTACGTACCAAGCAATTCGATGACGAAGTCACTGGTTTCCAGTACATTGCCTACATTTTAATTCTTTGTTTCCTTTCTTTTTTTTTTTTTAAGCAGGCTTTTATTTGTAACCTTCATATTTGCAAAAGAAACAACTAATGCATTTTTCTAGACAGCAAGCTCTTAAAATTGTAGGATTCTGGTGTTCGAAATTTTTTGAAACATAAAATGTTTTGTAATACGATAAAAGCTCTAACTGCTTTTAGTGTGTTGTAGGTAAAATAATGCAATCACACGTGTGCTCCAGGCACCGTGGACTCATTATGGAACTGGATTGGAGCCTTTTGAAAACAGATGTATGAGGGCTTCAGAGTTTTAGTAAACATGAGAAGAAGGAGTCATTAAAGACGAGAGTGTTTCCCTTCCCGGAGGAATTTTTCTAGCCATTCATGTGCACATCAGAAACCAAAACCCTGCGCGCAGGTTCTTCTGCGCGCTGCGCTGCCCCGAGCGCAGAGGTGCCGTGTTCTGGGAACACGTTTCTTGCTCTAAAACGTCCCGTGTGTTCTGGCCCAAGTGCCTGCTCAGGTTTAAAGGGGGTTTCTTTTGCCAGTACGTAAAAAAGTTAAAAATAATCACTACTATTAAATAGATCTTTAATGTGTTTTAAATGGCAAAAGCACTTCACTCAGAATTGGTGGTTCTGTTTCATGCAGGTGTTAAGTGGGGATAGGTTTGTGGCAAGAGTTGGCTGCTTTTATCTTGCTGAATGGAGAAAGTATAATATAAATATATAGCTAACAGAGCAATTTGAGTTTCTGGGCCCTGTCCAGAGGTCAATAGGAAATCTGGTGAATTTTCATTTTTTAATAGCACTATACAAATATACGACTGGTGTGGTGTTGCGTGAGAACGGTTTGGTTTGTTGTAGAACAGAGCCCATGCCACAGCTCTGGGGGCCGCAGAGCACAGCAGGATTTAGTAGGGCAGTCTGGGGGTCGCCGTGCTGTGTAATGCGGGGGGCACTGGGAGGGAGGAGAGGAAAGCCTGAAAGTAAGAGACGCAAAGCACACGAGGGTGAGAGAAGCTGCAGGTGGTGAAAATGGAAATAAAGGGTTAAAAGGAAACCTTTTGAAAATCTGCACCGCCAGCCATCCCCGAAATCGCTGCCTCTGGGGAACTCGAGAGCACAGCACATTCCTGACTGTCAGCCGCGGCTCCCCAGGAAGGCAGAACCACAAGCGGTGCATGTAGATTAAGGGATTTATTTAAAGGCATTGGTGCCCAAGCTTAAGGCGGGAGAGTCTGAGACCCGTAGGGCAGGCTGGCAGGCGGGAAACTCAAGCGCAGTTTGTACATTACAGAATGGAGGCGGGATTCCTTCTCCAGGAACCCGCGGTTTTTGCTCTTAAAGCCAAGGGATGGGATGAGGCCCACACACATTGTGGAGGGTCACCTGCTCTACTGAGAGTCAACTGAGAACAGGCGCTCATCACAGCCTCAGTACCCCCGCAGCAGCGTCTAGACTTGCGTCTGACCATCGGGCACCATGGCCCAGCCAGGTTCACATATGAGATTAGGCATCACACTTCCCAAGGAAGGGACACCAAAATTATGTTTGAAACCCAGTGAGGTGTGGTCCACACACATACATGCCTGCAGGGAGGAGGCAGGGACCTGAATGGGAGAAGGGTGAGCACACCCCACCTCTGGGCGCCAGCTCCTTGGCCCGGCCAATGCAGAGTGGAGTGAGGGCCCAGGGCTTGCGAATCTTCTGGTGTTCAAGAAAAGCTGAAAATCTAGCCTTTTAAAAATGCAGAGCCTCACTTGAAAGTGGGTGATATAATATAATTTTAATATGTTCAGTAAATATAATGTGAACATTTTAAAATTATTTGTGAGCCAATCAAAATCTGTCAGTCAGCTGAATTTAGGCCTTGGGCAGCCAGTTAAAGGGTTGTGAAATGAACAGTATTTGAGTGGTCAATACACAGCCGCCAGCTCGGGAGCTTGCTCCCCACCCTAGCTGCCAGGTCTGTGACGGCAAAGCAGGTGTTCTTGGTCTAACAGAGAGTGCATGTCTCGGTCTAATGCCTTCTCTCCTTCCCTCTCACCTGCTTCCTCCTCCTCCCTCTTCTCCCTCCATAGACAGAGATGCCTCTTGCCTGGAAGGGCTGCCTTGGCATCTAGGAGCAAAGGGAAACTCTCTGGGGCTGATTTCCATCCCACTCTTGTCTCCAGAAACTGCTAGAGATGTAAAGTGAAAATGATAGCAGAAATGTCACAGAAGGAAAACTCAATTCCCTTGTTGACTCAAAGTGGCACTTTAAGCAAACTGTCCCTTTTGATTGAAGATGTGGGGAGCATTTTGTTTTCCTTTCCATGGGCTGAGCTGGGCTGACAGAGAGGATTCCTTCACGTGCTCCAAGTGGCCACAGCCTGAACTGGCAGCCACATCCCAGAGGAGGAGGTTGACACACACACACAAAGTTGGTGGTTTTGGCCCAACTCAGTTCCTTGGCAAACTCAGTTTTTTTGTCCTTGTATGACTTTTGGAAGCAGGTGGCTGCTGGGAAATGCAGTCCCTAGGTTTCACCAGCAGATAGGAGAGAGGGCAGAGCCATCCCCTAGAGCCTACATCTGGCATTTGAGTCCTAGTCTTGTCCCTTGCTAGTTGTGTGAGTTTGTGTGAGTTATTCCAACCCTCACATTCCCAGTTTTCTTACCTGTAAAATGGGCGTTAATGATAGTACTTATCCCACGTGTGTTTAAGATGAAGATGGGGCATAGGCAAGAAAGCCAGGGCAGGCAGGGTGGAAACTGGTTATCATCTGCTAATGAGCCGTGGAGGAGACCCAGCTTCTTCCCCAATTCCTACAATTCCTACCATGTTGGACTCAGTTGGCTTAACTTAGGAAACAAGAAGTAGTTTGGGCCCAATATTAATGCTGCTATCCTTTATTGGAATGTTAAATACAACAAAACAACTGTTTCATGTTATTGTATACTTTTGGAATAAAATCTATAAAAGAGAAATCCTGTAGCACTTTTTGGTTGCTAACTCTTACATATATGTTTTCTTTTCATTTAAAATATTCTGCAAAAATAATCTTAATTTTCCATATCTGTAGATGCATTGCTGTTTTATTCACTCATTACAAAAAGACAGAGTCTGATCGATTGAGGGTACAGAATTCAGTGTTTCCCAAACATACTTCAGCATGGAACTTTTCTGTGGGGCATCTCCAAGGACAAGCATTTGCATGAACTCACATTGAAGGAGGCTGCTTTAGCAATTCAATGTTTCCAAGAACCTTATTGGGTACAGATTAGTATGACCTCCTTTTTATAGACATGGAAATAAGGTGGTTATGTGACTTGCTAGAGGGTGTAAGTTACAAGTGACACATGGAGAACCTGGAATTTTAATCCAAGGATGTCTGGTTTCATGCACCATCTACCTCAGCCTCTTGCCTTGTTTTAGTTCTTTGGAAATCAAAGGACTTGTCTTTGTCATCCTCCAGTTACTAAATGATCATGCTGTGAAGCATTTCACTGAGTTTCTTCTGGGCACCTGGATTTGGTGACCGTGTGGTGGCCTTTAAGAAGAGATTTCACGGTAAGATGTTTCTGAAAGTTTCCACCAGGTGCAGGTGATGCATTCGAGTTGACAGCAAGCAAGCGTGCTGCCAGGGTCAAACGCTGGCCAGGACCACAGGCTTCCATCCCCTTCCCGAGCCCAAGCTCAGCATCTGTTCTCCTTGCCAACACTTGTAGATGTTTTTCTATTGGGGTATGCAGGAAATTATTCTTTGGATGGCTTTAATATATTTCAGTTCTGTCCTAGCCTTCTATTCTGCATGGGTGACAGCAGGTAGAGAGCGGCAGACACACAGCTCTTGGGGACTGATGGCATGGCAGACAAGGGGGCATGGGCAGTGACATTCTGGAGAGTTGGCTGTGAAATATTCAGGAATTTGGACAGCCAGTTGTTAAAACTGTTGGTAGCTTATCAGCCATGCTGGGAGTATATATACACTGGAAATTGGAAAATGCTACAAGTCAAAACTGCTGCTGCTTTTCTTTTTCCACAGAGAGTCAGTTTTGCCAGTACACCTCTGGATATAAAGAAAATCAAAATATAAGTGAGCAAAAATAAGCCCAAAGACAAAAGTGGCAAGGAGGAGAAAAATGGGGGCTACAGTCTGAAGGTTAGTGTTCCCCACAAAATTCATGTTTAAACTTGTGGTGATAGGGTTGGGCATCATGGCCCAAGCCTCTAATCCCAGCACTTCAGGAGGCTGAGGTGGGTGGATCGCTTGAGGCCAGGAGTTTGAGACCAATCTGGGCAACACAGCGAAAACTCCATCTCAACTAAAAATACAAAAATTAGCCAGGCATGATGGTGCACACCTGTAATCCCAGCTACTTGGGAGGCTGAGGTATGAGAATCCCAGAGGTGGAGGTTGCAGTGAGCCGAGATTCTGAGATCATGCCATTGCACTCCAGCCTGGGCAACAGAACAAGACTGTCTCAAAAAATAATAATAATACAACCTGTGGTGGTATTAAGAGGTAGGGCTTTTTGATTAGGTCCTGAGGATGGAGCCCTCATGAATGGGGCTAGTGCTCTTATAGAAAGGGCTCAAGGAAGTTCCCTGGCCTTTTCCACCATGTGAGGGCACAGCAACATGGTGCCATTTTTGAAGCTGAGAGCAGCCCTCACCAGACACTGGATCTGCTGGCACCTTATCTTGGACTTCCCAGGCTCCAGAGCTGCAATCAATGCGTTTTTGTTATTTATAAATTACCCGGTCTACAGTGTTGTGTTAGAGCAGCCCAAAGGGACTAAGACAAGAGGAGACCAGAATGTCACAGCACCGGAGCAGTTCCAGGAGGTCTAGGACTGCATCTCAGTTTTGTCGTTTAGTGGCCGTGTGGGCTTGGCCAAGCTCCTGAGCCTCTTGGAGTATCAGTTTTCTGATCTATAAATGAGGATATTGATCCTTCCTTGCTTACCTCACAGGTTTTGTCAACAAGAACTACTTATTATACAACTACATTGGGGCTTTTTGCGTTTTGGCTGTGCTGGCTTATGGAAGCAGGCATACACTGGGTGTGTGAGTGTAGGCTGTCTACACTCTTGAACCATGTGTCTGATTTATGGAAAAGTATGCCAGTGTATGAGTCAGTTTTCTCTTGCTGCAACTGAATACCAGAGACAGGGTAATTTATAAAGAATAGAGGTTGATTTAGCTCATGGTTCTGGAGGCTGGGAAGTCCAGAATCGGCAGCTGTATCTCGTGAGAGCCTTCTTACTATGTTATCTCACAATGGAAGAGTAGAAGGGCAAGCAAGTGTTTGTGAAAGAGAAAGCACAAGGGGCCAGGCTCGGTTTATAACAACCCATTCTTGCTATAACTAACCTATTTATTCATGTGGGTGGGGCCCCGTGACCTAATCACTTCTTAAAGGCCTCACCTCCTGCACTGTTAGAATGACAATTAAGTTTCACCTTGAGTTTTGGAGGGGACATTCAAATCACAGCAGGCTGATTATGAGGAAGTGAAGATAAAACAGCCAGGGCCGTGTAGGAGTGCCTGTCACATTCTTGTAAAGGAAGGTCATTAACTGAACTGGGTTTTGAAATGTCAGAGAGTGAAGGAGTAAGGGAGCATTACCTGCAGAGAAAGAAGAAAACAAGAGGGCTGGGCTCTCTGTGTAACAGCAGCATTGCTGCAATGCTGGGAGGAAGGAAGGAGAAAGGGTCCTACTCAAGGAAGACAAAAGAGAAGATATTTTGCTCTTCTATTTTCACTGTACTTTTGATTTCTCACCACAAACCACACAGTATTTTTTAAGGGTCCCCCTTTTATTGAAAAATCTTGCACAATTTGTGGAGAGGAGAATGTGGCCTTCTAAGTTACACCAAGGGAAACGTTGATCACTCCTCTGCATGTCGGGCAGGGTCTGGCCTGCAAGCAGCTGAATTCCCCTGGGTGGTTTTGAGTGGTACTTTCGTGTGTTTGTTCAGCTGTCTCCACAGTCCCTTGAAGAAGGTGCAACTATCTTCATTTTTTCAGATAAAAAAGTAAACATCATGTGGTGATGTGCCCAAGACCACACAGCTAAAGAGCAGCAGAGATAAGACCCAAACTAAGGGCCTACAAGCTTCCAGTCCAGTGAACCGTAAACCAAAATGTGGAGTATGAGATGAGCGGAGGTGCTGCAGTTTCCTGGACTCAAAGACTATAGGCCTTTAGTTTGAGTCTTATCTCTGCTGCTCTTTAGCTGTGTGATGGAATGGGAGGTTCAGGATCCTGTTCTAATTGCAGAGCTTGGGGGCAGGAGAGGAGATGATCCAATGGCACATGGAGCTGTCACGAGGACGCTCTGCCACTGATCACGGTCGCGCTGACAGAATTCCTGGATACACTTGTCCTCTAACCTGCGATTTCAGTGACAAAGAAGACTTAAAAATGGAAATGGCCTGTGAGCTCATGGACTAGAGTGTGGTGTGGCCACATCATGCACTTATTGTTGGCCTGGTTGTAGTGTCCAGGGTCCAGCTCCAGAGATTTCTTCTTAGTTTCTGAAGATACTAAGCATTTCCTGATTTTCAAAGAAGCATTTTTCCACTTCACACCCATTAGGATGGCTACTATAAAAACAAACAAACCAACAAGCTGGAGAAGAACAAGTGTTGGTGAGGATGTGAAGAAACTGGAACCCTTGTTTGCTGTTGGTGGGAATGCAAAAAGTGCAGCTGCTGTGGAAAGAATATGGCAGTTCCTCAAAACATCAAACACTGAATTGTCATATGATTCGGAAATTCCACTCCTGGGTATATATGCAAAAGAACTCAACTAGGTCTCCAAGAGATGTTTGTGCACCTGTGTTCACAACAGCTCTATTTACAACAACCAAAAGGTGAATGTAACCCATGGATGAGTGGATAAGCAAAATGTGGTGTATGTAAGCAGTGGAATATTATTCGTCCTTCAACAAAAAGGAAATTCTGACACATGCTGTCACATGGGTGAGCCTTGAGAATATTATGCTAAGTAGAATAATCTAGCCATAAAAGGAAAATTCTATAGGTTTCCAGTCATGGGAGGAACACACAGTGGTCGAATCCATAGTGAGAGAAAGTAAAGTGGTTGTTGACAGGTGCCGGGGAAACGGAAGTGGGGGGTTGCTATATAATGGGGCACAGTTTCAGTTTTACCAGCCGAGGAGAGTTCTGGAGGTCGCTGGTGGTGGTGGTTGCACAGCAGGGTGAATGTACTTAATACCACTGAATTGCACTTAAAAATGATGAGAATGATACATTTTATGTGTCTTTTACCACACACGCTAAAGAGGCATTATGAAGATGGCTATTATTTGAGGACCTCACAAGCACTTAATGGAATGTTCTGGAAGCCCCTGAGAGTCACGAAATGCATTTCACAGTCCCCAGCCATGCCCACAGGCAAATGCAGAGTCCTTTTATTGTCCTGACCTTTAAATAAACTGAAAGTGTTGATTTTATTACTGGCAGAAATGATTATAAGAAGACATAGGACGAGCTTTCTCTAGGTGTCACCCAGTAGATTTTAGAAAGAGAAACAACTAATGGAGTTTCCCAGCTGATAGCATTGCCTCCGTAAGGAGAAGAAATTCATCACTCCCATGGAAACTGAAGCTCCCGGCTGTCCTTCCTGGATCTGCCAGGATTCTGACGGTGATTATTTGCATGACTTTCAGACATGATGGTGCCCGTGCCTCATCACATCAAGTGAGTCACAGGAGAAAAGAAATTGGAACTTGCTACTGGCAGCAAAACAGTCGTGGCCCTGAGACTCGCCATTCACCGTCTGTCCACACTTCCCTTTTGAGTCATTTCCTTATTCAGAGACAATAACCTGGAGAAGAATAAGACCCTTGCTATCTCATCTCCTTGAAGAAGAAACACCATCTATGTGCAGTGCTGTGGATGCTCCTTTGATGAGATGGGGCTGGACACGTGAGAAACATCCCCGGAGGTGGGGGCCACTCACGTGATCCTCAGCCTCCCAAGGGACAAGAAAAGTCCCATTTCATAGATGTGAGAAGCGAAATGAGGCACACAGAACGGCCATAGAAGATCCCAAAAGGATCTGCTACACAAGAAGAATGATAATCAACCTTTGATTTAACAGAACTTTTCAACTTCCAGTTCATAAAACACCCTTCCCATGCCAGGTTCTGTGTTGAGAATACAGAGGGAAAAACTATGTCCCCAAAGGCCCCACAGTCTGGTTGGGGAAGTAAGCAATGAAAATAGAATTGTGTGATCACTTAAAAACAGCAAATTAGTATTTACTGAATGCTTATGACATACTGTGCTAAATGTTTTGTGTTATTTTACTTAATCCCCACCATAATCCCACGAGGTATGTTTTACTATCCCCATTTTACAGAAGGGGAAAGTTGAGAGCAGTGAAGTGATTTGTCCCAGGTCACAGAGCTAAGAAGTGATGGGGCAGGATGTTGTTGCCCAGGCCCTGAGCCACTCACCCGGTGAGTCTTAGACCTGGCTGCCCATTGATAGAATTAATGAGGGGACTTCAGACCTACCAGTGCCCAGGCTCCTCCCCAGGCCAACTGAACCAGAACGCCCGGGGCTGGCCGAGGTATCAGGGCTTCCTAAAAGCTCTGGACCCCCCAGGCCTGCAGTGCTGCATCAGGCACACCTGTGAGCAGACTGGAGGGCTGCCAGTTTCACCCAGGAGATGTCAGAACTTGAGAGACAGCGGTGTGGAACTGAGACCTCCCCAGATATAGGGGGATTTTGCCCAGGCTAAAAATGCACACAGGGAAGGCAGAGCGTACAGAAAGTTGCGGCATCCTGGAGAAAAGACAGTGCATCCCCGGGGAAAAAGCCATAGATCATGGGGTTTGGGAGAATCTGTAGCCCCATGATGTCCCCGTGCACAGTGCTGGACTGCAGAGCTTTTCCTGTGAGTGGAGGGGTGGGCTGTATCCCTCCAGTGGGGGCCTATTCCTACAGGGCATATGTCCCCACCTGTGGGGTTCTATTCCTACAGGGCATCTGTCAGGGGACCATGCCACTTCACTGTGTGGATTCCACCTGCGCAGAGAGTTATGGATCTCAACATCCAACAGCAGAAAAACAGTTAAGAAACACCCATGGTGTCGACTATTGTGTAATCGTGCAAAGAATGCTCATGGGGCATTTATTATGATATGAAAAATGATTCTGTTAAATGTTAGGTTTCTCAAAGCAGCATTTAAAATTATATATGCATCAAGATCAGGGGAAGAAAAATGAAGATATTTCTTTTCTGTTTCAAGGGAAGAAAACAGGCACAATGTAGAACGAGTCCACATTAAATAATTTTATTCAGACATCTCACAACTATCTGGTCACTGTTCCTTTCTTAGCCCTTTGAAATTCCATTCACTTAGGAGGAAATAAAACCTCAGACAGTAGCAAAGTAATGCTGGTAGAATTCCAAATTATACTCCTTTTGTTAGGCAAATTTTTACATCCTTCCTTAGCAGAACAGGCGGAACCCACTCCCACATTTCAAATTTGGTTCTGATAAGGAACCTCCCTAGCAGGCTGTCAGCTCTGCAGATGGGAGATTTGCCATTTTCTGTTGCCTAAAGCCATCATTTTTGACCTCGAATTTGACAGAAAGCTTGGGACTACCCCTGTGGGATAATTGAAGGCATCAAAACACCATAGAACTGATATTTAGTACAAAAGTGTTTTATCGTGTTAGGAGATAAAGAATAGTTTCTGCACACGAATAACATGAGTACAGCTCCAGGGAGGCTGAGGGGCAGCTCACGAGGCCCATGTCATGACAAGGCAGGCCTCCCGCCTCCTCTGGGCATGGTGGTGGCTGCTTTTTGGCCCTAAGCAAACTTCTTAGGTTTGAGCAGAGAATGAGAGATAAGGCAACAAGGAAAGTGACTTTGGAAATCTTTTATCATCATTGTGAGACTCAGTTTTGGAATACAATTTACAAGGAATGAGATGAAAAGATGCAGCCGTTGTAACGGCATCCAGAGGCTGGGGCTGGACGCCTGCCCACCTTCACACTGTGGGCCATGGAGCCCTGGCAGGTCCCAAGCACCATTGTCCACCAGCTGTGCCAGCGGGGTTGGAAATGACCATTTCAAACGCCACATGATAGCTTACATTGTGCACTTCTCGCAGGAGGTATAAAGTTCTGTGACCTTTTTTTCACATCAGGGGAAGCAAAATACATTTCAAAAGCCTTTTAGACATTCAAACTTAAAAAACAGCTCTAGAGGCAAATTCCAGAAATGTATCAGGAAAGCGTTTCTTACAGTAAACTAGGGAACTCACTACATTTTCCTTAACATAATGTATAATCTAGAAAAATGTAGCAAAATTTTATGAAAACAAAAATGTTATGTTCCAAATAAAGGCTAGCATGTACGACAGTACCTTATATACAGCAGAGTCTCTTTTTAGAACCAGGGCACTTTCTGATGTTGGTCATCCCCAGTCTGCACAGCAGGTGAGAAGAAAACATAGTATTTTTTTGTATTTAAAACTGAAGCATAATAAATGAAAATGACTTGCTGAGACCAAGTAGAGTTGGAAAGATGCCATCACCCGGCTTTCTTCTCTTCCTTCACTGATTTAGCAAATTACATTTCTTCAAGTGTGGAGATGCGGTAGCTGCCCGACTTTTCAGTTCAGCAACTGAATCTGCATCATAGTTGGGTAGGAGGAGGTTCTGGCTTGTTCATTTTGATTTGCCACTCTACAAGGTAAAATCACAGAGGACCATCCTGGTCAACAAAGTGTAAGACCACACCTACAGCAACTGTGCCCATGTTTATGCTCTGATCCTTGTATTGCAGTCTTAAGATTTCTTCTTCTTCCAGAATCCCAAAGTAGGAGTAATTATTATTTAGGTCGCAGGTAGTTCCATAAACACAGGCGTTGAGGATGCTGGCTGTTGTCAGGAATAGGAGTCTCTGGGGTTGAAACCTGGGGGTTCTGCTGCCTGCCCTTTGCCTCGAAGGGTGTGGAAGACCCTCCGATAGGAGCTCCTGAAGGTGGGGCTGGAGAAGCAGTACACCACGGGGTTGAGTACACTGTGCAGGTAGGTGAGGCTGCCCGTGACATCCGAGGTATGAGCCACTGCACACAGGGCCCTGCAGCTCCCCAGATTCTGGAAGATATGCATCAGGACTCTGGCCAGGAAGCAGGGCAGAAAGCACAGAGCAAACAGCACCACCACCAAGGTGACCAGTGCCTGGGCCCGCTGAAGCTTGGGCTGTTTCTCAGGCTCCCGGAGTCTTTTCTGGAGAGCCCTGATGATGCCTGCATTGCAGAACACGATGAGGCCAAAGGGGAGGACAAACTGAAGGCAGGAGAGTGCTTCCTGCCAGATGATGCTGAAGGAGCCGTCTGCCCTGGGGTAGAAACTGTGGCACCTGGTGGAGTTCTGGGCGGCCTCAGAGATGAGCAAGCCCGGGCAGGTGAGGGCGACCATCAGGAGCCAGACGAGGCCCGAGACCCCCAGGGCCGCCCGAGGAGACAGCAGGTTGACCTTAAGCCGAGGGTGGACCACACGGAGGTACCGGTCCAAAGCCACGGCGGCCAGGAAGCTCATCCCCACGCCGCGGCTGAGGTCCAGCAGGAAGCGCAGGGCCCAGCAGCCCACACGGCCCAGATGCCAAGCCTGGAGGCTCAGGTAGAAGGCGGCCAGGAATGGCAGGCACGCGGCCAACAGCAGGTCAGCCAGGGCCAGGTTGAGCAGGTAGACAGCGTACGGCTTCCACACCCTGACCCGGAACAGGAAGGTCCACAGCGCCACCGCGTTGCCCAGCAGACCCAGCCCACACTCCAGCCCCAGCAAGACACCCACAGCTGTGGCCACCACAGTGCTGGGGGCTGAGCAGTTTGGGAATGGCATCACCCGGCCGTGCTGGGCTGCAGGCACAGCTGGAGCAGATACAGGAGGAACTCTGTGCTCTTTCTTACAAAATGAAAGAAAAGGCCTTTTCCTGCCACAGACGAGACAAAATCTGCATTTCCCCAACAAGAACAGCTCCTCAGAAGAATGGAGTCCACAGCAAACCAAAATTCATTTGGGGAAAGAGGATGAGCAGGGGAGGGAAAAGCCCCTTTGCAGTTGTGTTCTGTTTTCTTCCACCATAAAAAAGGGGAAATGGTGTTTCGCTTCACATCACCGGGCTGCAAAGCTGAGGAGTAATGTCCTACAACGTCTGGGGGACCAGGGCTTTGCATCCACAGTCATAAAAGAAGGAAAAGTCTAATTATGCAAAGACTCCTATGTCTGTATACAATTAAAATAACAATGGAATCAAAAAGATTGTTCTCTACTTTGAATATGTTTCATGGGGAAATTTTCTTCTTCCTTTTCATACATAAAGGACACTTGCTGGGATCCTTCTGCATGGGGCTTGATTTTACACACTGGTCAGATGTGGTCCCCACACTTAAACTTGAAAGGGGATTTGAGACAACCTGCTCATTCCATAGCCGATGGTTTCACTTGTACTTGTATTTTGTTAAATACAAATGTATTTTATTTTCTCTGCTGGAGTCTTTCCTACCTAGTACACCACTTGGATTGGGATCTGGACCAGCAGGGCCTGGAGTGGGCCCTGGAAGCATGGAAAAATCAATGGCTTGTAAAAATGCATAGAATCCACTAGAAAGTTAGGTTCATCAGCCAGGGACATACTACATACATCCATGTGTCGCTAGTGACAGACAATGCCTGGCACACAGCGTTATCAACAAGCATTTCTTTGATGAATAAACGTGTGCAGTCATTGTTACCCTCTGGTGACCCTAATACATCTTAGTCCTTACCCATCAGTGACCCTATTATACTTGGTTCTCACCCAATGTTGACCCTAATTTACCTTGGACCTTACCCAATATTGACCCTAATTCATCTTGAACCTTACCCACTATTGACCCTAATTCATCTTCGTCTTCACTCAATGTTGACCCTACTTCATCTTGATCTTTTCCCACTTTTGACCTTACTGCATCTTGGTTCTTACCCACTGATGATCCTAATTTATCTCAGTCCTAACCATTCTTGATCCTACTTCATCTTGATCCTTACCAACTGGTGACCCTACTTCATCATGGGTCTTACCCACATTGACCCTAATTTAAGTTGCTCCTCTCCCACTGTTGACTCTAATTTGTCTTGGTTCCGTTCAGCCTGGTTTGAATTTTGGAGTTAAGTTAACTTTAGTTATAATTTTTGTTTCTCCATTTATCAGCAGTGTGGTTTTGGGAAAGCAAATTAACTTCTCTGTACTCCAGGCTCTTCACCTGAGAGGTGAAGATGGTAACATCTTCTTGCAGAGTTCTTTTGAGTAGTCAAGGTACTATTACAGGTAAAGCACTTAGTGCCATGTCTGGGCATTGTGAGAGCTTGATGCTTTTACTAGAGTATTTATTAATGCCTCTCTGATGCACAGGCTTAGAAAAACTATTCTTTATCTCCTAACACGATAAAACACTTCTGTACTAAATATCAGTTCTATGGTGTTTTGATGCCCTCAATTGTAGTATCCAAGTTTAAGGCTTTAATAATTATTATTACTA
The DNA here is from genome assembly GCF_028885655.2 of Pongo abelii. Lineage (NCBI taxonomy): Eukaryota > Metazoa > Chordata > Mammalia > Primates > Hominidae > Pongo > Pongo abelii. The sequence goes on from NC_071990.2 coordinate 169,168,690, forward strand.
AAGTATACTGCATGTTTATTGCATGTCAATCATTGTTAGTGCTGGCCTAAGTTATTTCAATGAACTGTACAATAGTGAGGTGAAGTAGATACAATGTTAGGCTCTATTTTATGAATAAAGAAATGGAGGCATGGTAAGATTAGGTAATTTGCTCAAGGTCACAGGCAGGTAAGCGGTGGGACCAGGACCCTCCCAGCCCAAATTTCAACCAGAACTGGGTTCACAGCTTCCCTATAGTCCTATGGCTAATGGGTCAGGCTTCGCTCCTTTTCAAGTCCCATAGGGCTGTGATTTGTATGCTATCAAGGTAATTTGACTTGCATTCTTCTTGCTTTCATTATTCCAGTATTTTTTTTAAATGGGACTACCAGCCCACATATCATCCCATTTCTATGTCACACAAGTCCGCATGCCTTTTTGTTTTCTAAGGAGGTGAATTTGGAGAGTCCTCCAAGCATCTGGAATTGTGGAAATGTCCCAACTAGTCTCTGTACAGTGACACCTTCTATGAACGAGGATCTCTGGTTGCATGCTCATTACAACATGGTTCCTGGGGAACTAGAGGATAGAGCACAACACTGACCTGTGGGTGGTGTAGTTAGTCTCATTTGGACGAATGCTGTCAGGCACACAATGACCCTCAGAAAAGCTGGCAGCAAATTCAACTCTTTAGTGATTAAAGTTTCATAAATGCGGAAAGAAATGGATTGAAATATCTTTCTTGTGACACACTAAAAACTTTAACAGACCTTAAAAACTACTCCTTAATTTCAGATTTCAGTTTATACCAATAACTTCCTAAATTATAAATATTTTAGCTCAACTGGCATGTGAACATTAATAATTACATATTTTCCTTTTTAAAAACTTCTGCCCCTTTTTAAAGTACTTTGATTCATCTTCTTCACTTCTGAAAGGCATTGAATTGTTTTTCAGACCATCTCTTTTAAAGTTATAGTATTTGAGATTCTCCCTTAGGGATCTTGATTTATTAAACCTTATCACCCCTAGAGACTATTTTCAGTCATTACTACTATTTCTTCAATACTCTACTTGTTTAGGAAACTTCTCTGTGTTCATTTCAATTTTTATGGTGTATGTTTTATTTACACGTGTGCCTAACTTTAAATGAAAACTGAATTATTGCTTAAACCCACACATACATTTAAACATACATTTAAAGGTTTTTTGTTTGTTTGTTTGTTTAGAGACAGGGTCTTGTTCTGTTGCCCAGACTGGAGTGCAGTGGCACTATCATAACTCACTGTAATCTCCAACTCCTAGGCTCAAGGGATCCTCCTGCCTCAGCCTCCTGAGTAGTTAAGACTACAGGTGTGTGCCACCAGACTCAGATACAGAAATTTAATTCTCTGCATTTTTCCTTTCTAATTTTTCTGTTATATCTTACAATAATCAGAAAGATGGTTTTTCATAAAGACTGAATGAATACTCAGACTTAGATTCTCCTGCTACTTATTGCAAAGTTAGCCCGCTGTGAAGTCTAGGGAGACAGTACAGTTCCCACAAGACCACCTTCTGCCTGACATTAACTTAAAGTTTGGGGGTCCCCAAGACCACTCTCAGGTTAGATAATTCTCTAGAAGGACTCACAGAACTCACAGGAAGCTGTTACATTCATAGCTGTGTTTTTTTTTACAGTGAAAAGACACAGGTTAAAGTCAGCCAAGGGAAGAGGTGCATGGGACAGAGCCCAGGAAAATTGTAAGCTTGGGGCTCCCATTGTCCTTTCGCTGTGAGTCAGGACAGTGTTACTTTCTCAGTATCGATGGATGACAGTGCCCAGACCACTGCCACGCCAGGAAGCTCACCTGGGTCTCCTCATCCAGAGTCTTCATTGGAGTCCCTCATCCAGGCATAGCTGGCCATCTGTGAGGCTGTGTTTAGTCTCTAGCTGCTCTGGGGGCTGAGCTAAAGCGGCAGGACCAAAGCCCCCACCCTCAACCACATTATTACTGTCTGTCTGGCTGAGGGTCCCCAGGCAAACAAAGACATCTCCACTGGACATGACATCCTAAAGCCTGGGAGATGACCTCCTGGCTACTGAGGGCCAAGATCAGACCTCTTTAACTTTGCCTTTTAGGAAAAATTTAGCTCTTTTCTTATTTATTCAACAAATTTAAAACACAAGAGATGACCTCCTGGCTACTGAGGGCCAAGATCAGACCTCTTTAACTTTGCCTTTTGGGAAAAGTTTAGCTCTTTTCTTATTTATTCAACAAATTTAAAACACAAGAGATGACCTCCTGGCTACTGAGGGCCAAGATCAGACCTCTTTAACTTTGCTTTTGGAAAAAGTTTAGCTCTTTTCTTATTTATTCAACAAATTTAAAACACAAGAGATGACCTCCTGGCTACTGAGGGCCAAGATCAGACCTCTTTAACTTTGCCTTTTGGGAAAAGTTTAGCTCTTTTCTTATTTATTCAACAAATTTAAAACACAATGCGTGTTACTCATTTTATACTGAGAATACTAATGCTTATAGTGTTACCAGAAAGGGGTCCTGATCCGGACCCCAAGAAAGGGTTCTTGGACCTCGTGCAAGAAAGTATTCATGATGAATTCATAGAGTAAAGTGAAAGCAAGTTTATTAAGAAAGAGAAGAGTGGCTACTCCATAGGCAGAGCAGGCCCAAGGCCTGCTAGTTGGCTATTTTTATGGTTATTTCTTGATTATATGCTAAACAAGGGGTGGATTATTCATGATTTTTCTGAAAAAGGGGTGGGTAATTCCTGAAACTGAGGGTTCCTCCCCTTTTTAGACCATGTGGGGTAACTTCCTGATGTTGCCATGACATTTGTAAACTGTCATGGCGCTGGTGGGAGTGTCTTTTTAGCACGCTAATGCATTCTAATGAGCGTACAATGAATAGTGAGGATGAGCAGAGCTCACTTTTGTTACCATCTTGGTTTTGGTAGGTTTTGGCCAGCTTCTTTACCACATCCGTTTATCAGCAAGGTCTTTGTGGCCTGTACCTTGTGCTGACCTCGTATCCCATCCTGTGACTAAGGACGCCTAACCATCTGGGAATGCAGCCCAGTAGGTCTCAGCCTTATTTTCCCCAGCCCCCATTCAAGATGGAGTTGCTCTGGCTCAAATGCCTCTGACAATAGCACACTCTGAATTTAAGGGGCTTATGTGCTAGCGGGGAAGACCAAGGTGGGAACAGACTTGTGGAGAACAATATGATACAATTAGCTAGAAGGTGCATCTGCAGTGGGGGTGGGTGTCATGAGAGAGGTGTCATGGAGACAGGAGAGCAAAGAGAAGTCAGCTAAGGGGCTGAGGGACGGGGGAAGCTCTGGGCAGGGAAGGTCCAGTTGGGCAGAGGGGACTGCCCACTGTGTGTGACCAGTGTTAGATTTTGAAGGAAAGGCGAGGGTTAAAGAAAGACACACACACAGAAAGAAGGTGGTTTGACAGCAAACGCAGACTTTATGTCCAGCATAAAACCTACAGAAGTGGGAGACCAGCCCAATGCCAGTGCCCACTGTGGCTTACAGGCTGGGGCAATGTAGAGGTATGGGCAGGAGGGGTACGGGCAGTATGGCTTGCGCCCGGCAGGATACTGAGCAGATGTTCCCATGATGAGGCAGTTCTGACCCTTGTTCGGGCAGAATGTGGTGCTCCTTGCACTTTCTTCCAGAAGAACATGATAAGAGGCGTGCTGTTTCTTCAGTTGGCCTTTGTCCACCCTGTGGTCAGGAGGTTAGGCAGCATGCTTCTCATGGCCCAAATCCCTGTGAAATGTTTCACTTTGACGAAGGTCTGCAAAATAGCGGGGAGCTTACCAAATGGTGCAGTTTGGACTGACACCCAGTTGTGAGATATTTATAGCGAGCTGGAAGGGCTCCCCATTTTTTTCAACCACAGTCAGTAACTTTCTTGTCGACTCTCACAAATTCATTGCATTTCATTTTCTTTTCTTGCTCTCATATCCAAACTATCGTCAGTCCCTTTAATGCCACAGTTTCCTTTTACTGCAGGAACACCTGATTTTCCTAAACCTGGCTCCCCTCCCAGGTCCAGGTCTTGCTAACCCCTCATTTCTCTTGTCTTGTTTTCACCTCCAGCCACAGGGAAATTGAGCTTCAGGAGAAAGGAGCTATGGTCATTTAAAAAAAAAAAAAAAAAAAAGGAATCATTGTAGAAGAAGAAGCTGGGAGTGGTCAGAGGCGATGTACAATCTCGGAAGTTAGAAGTTGCAAGTCCTGTGACGGTTCTGAGCACATGTTTGAGTTTCTGAAACCATCTTGGCAAAAATTAAATCAGTGAGAAAATTGTGACTGGGGGAGATCTTGATCTAGCCAGCCCCCTCTGGCCTTTAGCTTTCATGCTGCCTTAATTATTCCTGGGCTCCGGCTGGGCTAGCTTTGGGAGATAAATAGTTTGTAATTGAAATGATAATAGCCCTTCCCCAAAGCTCAACAACCTTTGTAAAGCTAATGAGTGACCACCAGGCTAGGGGAGAGGAGGAGCCTGAATTCTGCTAAGGTGTAGACATGAGTGATTCTGGAGGTCACAAGGTATGCAACTTCCCCAGTTACTCCTGCAGGTAACATCACTGTTGTAGAACCTAAGATTGTCCCTTTGAGATATCGTTTTAAGTTTTTCTGCATGTGTGACACAGATGCCTCCGCCTGGCTCCACCTGGATTGGAGACTCAATCCGGCAACAGCTCCTGTGGCCCCACCCAGAAGTGACTGAGCACACAAAAGGACCCGTTCCCACATGCCTATGACTGCACCCCCCAGTAAGCAGCAAGCCCCCGTGGCCTAGCTACCCCACCCCTTCCCGCCAAGCTACCTTTGAAAAACCCGTAACCTCTGAGCTTTCCGTGAGACTGATTTGAGGAATAACTCTGTCTCTTGCGTGGCGTTGGGGGCCTTGTGTCAATTAAACTCTTTTTTGACTGCAATCCATGGTCTTTGTGTAGTGAGCAGGAGGAACCCATGAGGCAGTTACATGTATAGTTTGGAATAAAATAATTTTAGCAGCCTCATAATATTTCTACAATGTGAAGACAGTCAAAGAAATGAGTTACTAATGAAATCAGCATTTCATGTGTAAGAAATCATTTTGAACATAATTATATTGTTATAGAAAAAATTTCAGTCCTACAAAATAAAATTTTAATGAAAGTTGAATAATTGTATTGGGACTCCAACACTGTTGAAACGTAAAATGTGCAAATGTGCTTGTTAGTAAAAACGGCTTTTTTTTTCATATTTTTTTCAGTTTTATTTCAACAGGGTTAACATAAACATAGTTTTAAGCTTAAAATAATGGAAAACCCCTACGTAGATCTTCCAACGTGGACATTCCAACAGGAAGCTATAAAGAGAAGTAAAAGTGATAGCACATTATCAGTGAACAATAAGAGTAGGTTTAAAAAGGTGAGTTCTTGTTATGTTAATTGCTACTGGAGAATTTGATTTAAGACATCAGAAAATTGCATTATATTTTTGGTGTAACATGGATACTTTAAACAATATTTTGTTCATTCATTTGCTTGTTCATTAACTAAATGTATCGAATAGCTCCTCCACGCAAGCACCTCTCCGGCCCTGGGGGTGCAGTGGGGTGTGAAGCAGAGACCCTCTGTCCATGGAGCCACATTCCGCCAGGACCCACAATCCATGAACGTGGAGGCAGGAGCACCGGGAACAGCTAGCTGGCCGGGGCCTTCTCAATAGGGAATGTCTTAAGCAGTATTTGAAGGACACCTATGGGTATAGGGAACATACTGGGAAAAGGAAAGACACAGTATTTTTCTTAGAACTTGAAGAAATTTCTGTAATTGTGTTTTGGAAGAAGAAGTAAAAGTATGGAACACCATCATTTAAAATGAGATACTAAAGTGTACTCTTCGGTTATAAAAATTAAAACACTCTCATCATGATGCAGAAATAGGAAGATCCATGGAAGAGAAGAAAAAAGCAAATAAAGTTGAGGATGTGGAATATGATAAAGGCGCCTCCACGTACTTTGTACTTCTGTTTTAAAGAATGTATTCTGCACATTATTTTCTATTTTGCAATACAGAATTACAGACGCTCTTCCAGGTGGCAGACCCGAGTCAGCCAGGAACTGTCAACCTGGAGATGAAGTGCCTCGCTGGGTGGCCTGCGCATCATGTGTGATGAGAGAAGTGCCCCTGCTGTCCCTCAGTCATGAATTCCTGTGTGTGGTGGGTTCCAGCAGTCAGCCAGAGGCTATTATCAAACTTGTTTTGCTTTGTATTAAATTAAACTCACTAGAAACAGTGCACGGTCAGGAAAGGCAGTCATCAAGGCCTTCGACCTCTAAGACTTTACATTTGCTGTCAGTAGACCTTAGCATGCCAGGAGAAGTTTCTCATCAAAACCCAGCTTCCATCAGCAAAGACAGGAGGAAGCCAAGTCAGGACCAGAGCCCCCTCTCTCATGTAGACGGAGGATACATTCAGGAACTCAGAACCTGGAAGAGAGGTGAGCAGGGGGTTAGCAATGATATGGTTTGGATTTGTGTTCCCGCCCAAATGTCATGTCGAATTGTAATCCCCAATGTTGGAGAAGGGGCCTGGTAGGAGATGATTGGATCATGGGGGCAGATTTCCCCTTTGGTGCTGTTCTCGTGATAATGAGTGAGTTCTCAGGAGGCGCAGGTGAGGAGGCAAAGGTGACGAGGCGCAGATGAGGAAGTACAGGTGACGAGGCACAGGCGAGGAGGTGCAGGTGAGGAAGTACAGGTGACGAGGTGCAGGTGAGGAGGCACAGATGAGGAAGTACAGGTGACGAGGTGCAGGTGAGGAGGCGTGGTGAGGAGGCGCAGGTGAGGAGGCACAGGTGAGGATGTGCAGGTGAGGAGGTGCAGATGAGGAAGTACAGGTGAGGAGGCGCAGGTGAAGAGGCACAGATGAGGAAGTACAGGTGACGAGGTGCAGGTGAGGAGGCGTGGTGAGGAGGCACAGGTGAGGAGGCACAGGTGTGACGAGGTGCAGGTAGGGAGGCGCAGATGAGGAAGTACAGGTGACGAGGCGCAGGTGAGGAGGCACAGATGAGGAAGTACAGGTGAGGAGGCGCAGTTGAAGAAGTACGGGTGACGAGGCAAAGGTGAGGAGGCACAGGTGAGGTTGTGCAGGTGAGGAGGTGCAGATGAGGAAGTACAGGTGAGGAGGCGCAGTTGAAGAAGTACGGGTGACGAGGCAAAGGTGAGGAAGTGCAGGTGAGGAGGCACAGGTAAGGAAGCGCAGGTGCAGAAACACAGGTGAGGAGACACCCACTGCTTCCTCCTGGGCTTTGGTTGACCACCTTCCTTTGGAAATATCCCTTCTCTGTCTCTGATCCTACAGAAAACTGCCTCAGCTCAAGACCTGAAAAGGTGTCCCCTCTTGTGTGAAACACTCTGCTCAGCACCATGCTATTAATATCTAGGTGCTAATTGTCCTAGTACAGTCTCTTCATCTCTCTCACTAAACCCTGACTTCTCAGGCACCCGGAACCATGTCTCATACTCGTCTTTAAGCCTTGCAATGGCTGCACAGTGCTAGGAACTGGAGGTTGTTGATTAGTTTACAGTTAATGAATTAGAAAATAACAAGTAACAGAATAGAAACATGTTGCATTAAGCTTTTACCTTCACTGATGACTGAAAAGTCCCATGATTTTGTAGTATTTCAACACTAATATTATGAACATTAGTTTTCATTTTTCTTGCAACTATTTGGTTCTGGCTAACAGAACTCTTGACTGGATAAGCATCAGGTCACAGAATATTTACCACAGGTTCGTATGATGCAGTAAACCTGTGTCTTTCCTGGGGGCTTTTAGCTAAAGCAGTAATTAGAGGTATATGTCAGATGAACCCCTTAGCTAATTGTTAAGCTGTACCTGACGTCTCCCATGAAGACAAGCAGTCAGATCCTGATGTCTCCCGTGGTAACAAGCACTCAGATCCTGACGTCTCCCAAGATGACAAGCAGTCAGATCCTGACGTCTCCCGTGATGACAAGCAGTCAGATCCTGACGTCTCCCAAGATGACAAGCAGTCAGATCCTGATGTCTCCCGTGGTGACAAGCACTCAGATCCTGACATCTCCCATGAAGACAAGCAGTCAGATCTTGATGTCTCCCAAGATGACAAGCAGTCAGATCCTGAAATCCATGACTGGTGACTTGTGAAAGTCTAGTGGATATTCTGCAACGACATGCCATGAGCCTCTGTCATTTCACCTCACCATCATGCCGCAAATTACTACTCACAGCTGAGAGTTTAGACCTAGAAGGGGCAATAAAATTAAGTTCAAATACTGTATTAAGGGACTTGTCCAAAATTACATAATTCTTTTGTGTAAAGGCCAAATTATACAAATCCTCAGATTCTGAGGTCAGAGTTTCTTTTCCTATAACATGTTTCTTCAAACATAGCTGTATCCACATTTCATATCAAGCAGATCCAGGAAAAATGATGAATAATCAGATAGCATGATATGGACACAAGGTCATGAGCAATAAAGGGTTCCAATAGAGCTATGAGGAAGAGCATGACACCCACGAGCAGCAGGAACATTGTTCAATGTATTTATTGGCATTGTAACTATGGTTTAGAAGTGGTGGGAATCCACAGAGGTACACCTACAGAAAGATTTAAAAGAAATAAAACTCCCAGCCTCAGTGTGGTATCATCCCACCCTCAGTACCACTATCTCAGTCTTGGCCTTCATACACATATCAAGAAACTTTCCACTTCTTTTAATACAAGAACTTTCAGATATTAAAAATCTTCTCAGGATCCTGTCTCCTCTGTGGCCTTTTCAGCATTGGTGTCGGAAGTCATGGGTTGATGTTATCTGGCTGATGGGCTTATCTAGAAATGTCTCCTGACCCCAGGTCCCTTTAGGTCTAAGTTACCTTCTTCCCCTGTCCGTACTTAGTCTCAGCTGATCACTGACTATGTGATATCCTTTCTGATCACTTGGGTCCTACTGCAAAAACAAAATAACACAACATAGAGTAAATACATTATCGGGATGGCTAGCAATCATTGGACATTTTTCTCTGTTCATTATCTTGAAGAGCATAATGTACTCCCCCAATCATTTTAAACAAAAAAACTTTAGAATGTAATTAATGGAAGTATTCACTAATGTGTATTGAGTAGTTTTTATATGTTGCCTTACCACCTTGTTTAAAGGGGCAATGTCTTTCCTTATTCTCAATTTTTACAAAATATTGTACAGAGAACATGTTTAAAGAGTGTGTAATCTCAGCACTTTAAGAGGCTGAGGCAGGTGGATCACTTGAATCCAGAAGTTCGAGACCAGCCAGTGTGGCACCTGAGAGGAGCACAGAAACTAACACAACCCTCACACACCTCAGGACACACACACAACACCTCACACACCTCAGGACACACACAACACCTCACACACGTCAGGACACACAAAAACACCTCACACACCTCAGGACACACACACAACACCTCACACACCTCAGGACACACACACAACCCTCACGCACCTCAGAACACACACACAACACCTCACACACCTCAGGACACACACACAACACCTCACACACCTCAGGACACACACACAACACCTCACACACCTCAGGACACACACACAACACCTCACACACCTCAGGACACACACACAACCCCTCACACACCTCAGGACACACACACAACTCTCACACACCTCAGAACACACACACAACACCTCACACACCTCAGGACACACACACAACCCTCACATACCTCAGGACACATACAACCCTCACACACCTCAGGACACATAACCCTCACACACCTCAGGACACATATACAGCCTCTCACACATCTCGGGACACACACACAACCCCTCACACACCTCAGGACCCACAATCCCATGGTTAGAATGACGTGCAGGGACAAAAGTGCCTCGTTTCCTCTTTGTGGTAGTTTCTTCGTTCATTCACGACATCGGTGTTTACTGCCTGTTGCACGCGAGTCGGTTGCGGAACTATCCGAGTGACACATAGCACAAGCAGGCTCAGAGGAGCCCCAGGTGTGTTCTCCACAGGCAGCACCGTGGATGAGAAGGACGGCCAGGGCTTAACAGGAACATGGACTCTTGCTTGCTCCTCATTCTCTTCTCTATCACAAAAAGCACACGACAATTCAGATGGAGATGCATTTTGTGAAATGATGAAAATTTGAATCCTGTCTCCTATTTAAACTCACATATATTATTTTCCCTTCATAAAAATGTTTTTTCTAGTAAATAATTTGACATCCAAAGAAAGTTTATATTTCTTCAAGAATGTATGCTCAGAGAAATGAGCTCTTACTACACATTGGGTATTGAAGACTTGATATTAAACACATGGTTTTTGTCAATGGGGAGGGGCAGTTTGACTGTCTCCAGTGTCCTTTGTGGATGGAAGGATTCCACTGACAATGAGCTTCTTTGTTAGAATTGCAGGTTTGGGATGTTTAATTATTATCTGAGCTGGTCCAGTGCTGACGTTGAGTGACACGCTCTTGCCCCTTTAGGACAGAAAGTCCGTTGGAACTGTCTGCTGCTCTCTGGTCTCTGGAGATGAGGCAGGAGGACTTGGTGACAGCTGTGGGGACACGGCCCAGAAGATCCGGTCCTGGCAGAAGAGACTGGCGGGGACCAGGTGAGGTGACGAAGTCTAGTAGTGGGCCTGAGGGAAGGGGTCTTCCCCGGACTGAGGGGGTCACGAGTTTGGTGGGGCCGAGGACACTGGGGTATCCCCTCAGAGGAACAGGAAAGAAGAAGCTTTCTCAGGGCTGTGAGGACCGCGGACCCCCGCCCATTTCCACAGAAACTGTCTCAATCCCCGCGGGGAAGGAACGGCCAGGGATCCGGTTACTGGTAGGTCTTGCTCTTGACCTTTGATTTGCTTCCAGAGACTCTCTTTTAAACAGCGTTTCTCCAATCACTGTGGTTAAACTGTTCATTCTCAGGTTTGTATACAGTGAGAAGTTTATGAATAAACAGTCGGGGTTTCTTTGGGGGCCACTCGCTTCCTAAAACCGAGAGGGTGAGGCAGGGTTGGGAGCAGCTTTCAGAGAGGACCCTGCAGGCTTGCAGGAAGCTTTGCGTTTTCTCTTTTGCTTTAGTTTTCTGATTGCTGTGAGCTTCCTAGAACTGGCATAAATGCTGTACCTATAAAAAGGTGTTTCCTTTCAACGTCTTCACCATGAATTCACAAATGTCATCCTGATGGTTCAAGACTCAGACTCAACGCAGTGTGGGGTCTCCCTGTGCCCCTCCAAGTGGGTGTTGATCCAGTGGTGCTGATTAAAGGGCTAAGAGTTCCCTCAGGGCCACACGTGACCATCCACACACATCCCACTCACACCCCGACACCATCCTGCTCACATCTGCTCACACCCATTCACATTCCCCTCACACCCGCTCACACCCCACTCACATCCCACTCATGCCAGCTCACACCCCGGTCACCCCCTTCTCTGGATGACCAGAGTGCATTAGGTGTCAGGCTGATCTTCTAGGATCTAAAGCATTTTTCATAGAGGATGATGGACAGCCAGGTGTGGACCACTCAGTCCCTCTGTCTGTGGGTGATGAGAGTGTGTTAGGTGTTAGGCTGATATTCTAGGAACCGAAGTGTTTTCCATGGAGCATGGTGGAGAGCCAGGTGTGGACTACTCAGTCCCTCCCTCTGTGGTGTCCTTTCACCTCGTCAGCTTCAGGCTTGGGAATATGTACAGGACCCTGGGGGAGAAGAGAGGCTGTGGTTCCTGCTCGCCCTTAGGTTGAGGCTGGGGCCTTCAGCCCACACTGACGGGGTAGGGGGCTGCATTCAGGTATTGCCGTAGCTCTTCCCTTCCCAACCAGGATGCTGGAGGGTCAGCTTGAGACTGGGGAGCCCAAGGAGGGCACCCACCCGGAGAACCCATGCCCAGGAGCTGGGGCTGCCATGGAGAAGACAGCTGCGGCCGCCGAGGTCCCCAGGGAGGACGGCAATGCCGGGGAGATGCCGGTGAGCTGACCTCTGTGGGGACAGAGTTAGTCCCACCAGGCGGGACCCTGATTCCTATCCCTGAGGCCTGTCATTGGACTTTCCCTCGCCAGACCCCCGTAGGAATGCGCCACCCCGGGACGCTGATGCTGAACTTCCTCTCAGAGGGGCACGTGGCTCTTTTCTCCTCTGCAACCTTCTCTCTTTGTTGATGGGAGGCAGGACAGGGAGTTAAAGAAAATATTAACATTCCAGTTTTTCTCTTCTAATCCAGGAGAAGGTACCAGACTTTAAAAACTTTATTAAAGAAAATCAGGTTGACATGCCTCACATCATCCCAGCAACCACCTTCCTCACTGGGCCCTGTTGGACAGTGCTTACTCTCATGAAAGTGCCATGAGTCTCTGTGGCCAGGGCCACGCAGTGCAGGGCTGTACCTCTACCATGATCCCGCTTATTCTCAGAGCAAGGCTGGAGGCTCTACGGTCCAATGAAGGATGCCAGGGGAAGGCTAACATGTCAGGTTGAAAATGCAGTGGCTTCCATAATTTTTAAACTGTCAACCATACATCCATGCCAGCACGGTGTTTGAGACCAGCCTGGCCAACATGGCAAACCCTCGTCTCTACTAAAAATCCAAAAATTAGCCAGGTGTGGTGGCATGTACCTGGAATCACAGCTACTCAGGATGCTGAGGCACCAGAATTGCTTGAACCTGGGAAGTGGAGGTTGCAGTGAGTTGAGATTGTGCCACTGCACTCCAATCGGAGCAACAGAGCAGGACCCTGCCTCCAAAAAAAAAAAAAAAAAAAAAAAAAAGAAAAACAGGAAGGAAAAAGAATGCCAGCCTCTTATTGCTGTAGTGTTTTAACAAAGAATGATAATTCACTAACCATCTTTATCTGGTTATATCATGTAGACTAACTCATAATAAACACTACTTAATAAGAATAAAGCTGTGGCCAGGCATGGTAGCTTATGCCTGTAATCCCAGCACTTTGGGAGGCCAAGGCAGGTGGATCGCTTGAGCCCAGGAGTTTGAGACCAGTCTGGGCAACATGGTGAAACCCCATCTCTACTAAAAATGCAAAAATTAGACAAGTGTGGTTGTGCATGCCTGTAGTCCCAGCTACATCGGAGGCTGAGGCAGAAGGATCACTTGAGCTCATGAAGTTGAAGCTTCAGTGAAGTGAGATCATGCCACTTCACTCCAGCCTGGGTGACAGAGTGACAGAGTGCCAAAAAATAAATAAATAAATAAATAAAAATTAAAAAAAAGAAAGAAAGAAAGAAAGGCTGTGGTTGTCCTGTTTTTCTCATCAGGTGTCTTTTTGTCCAGAAATAATGTTGGTCTTACATCAGAGAGGGCTTGAGTATTTTGCAGATGAATGTGCTGGTTGTGCGTCTGAGAGGTTTTCTGGTGTTCTCTTCCCAATAACAGTCATTACAGCAGCAGATCACCAGACTCCACCAAGAGCTTGGGAGACAGGAGTTGCTGTGGGCTGATGTTCACAGAAAACTCCAGAGTCATATAGATGCCTTGAGGAAGCAGAGCCTGGAGCTCAGAGAAGAGCTGAGAGGTCGGCAGCGGCAGTAGTGGGAAGCCAGGAAGAAACCTGCAGCATCCCCACACGTGGGGCAAGAATCACACACTCCGGTACCAAAAGCGCATTTGTGTTTTTGTATCATTTGCATTGTGTAAAAATAGCATGCCCGTAAAGATGTGGGCTTTGTTGCTGGGTGACGTGGTATCTCTCATGCTCCAGGTGGTGGGAGGGCTTGCTATCTTTCCATCAACTCCATTTCCCACAAGTAAAGATTAAAGAACTGAATACATCAGGCCTCTCACCAGGCGCTCCAGCAGACAGAAGCACAGCCGCCTCCAGGCTGCGCGTCTGACGTCTAGAATTCTAAGACATCCCATGATGTCTCAGGACAACAGCAGCAAACTCTTACTGTGGAGTTTACACGGGCTAGGTAGGGAGCTTCACCGTCTTACTCTCTACGACGACCCTGTGAAATGGATCCTGTTACGAACTCCATCAAGGCCATGGGTTGGAGAATGCGGAGCTGGGATTTGAACCCAGGGTGACTCCAGAGCCAGCTCAGTGGCCCGGTGTCCTTCTGTTCATTCTCTAGGACAGCTGTGTAGAATGCGATAGAGACCTGTTGAAACGGGAAAAGTTCCCTTGTCCCCCTCCCAGGGTATGTGATGGGGGTGTGGCTCGCTTCTTCAGTGTCCCACAGCTCAAACTTCTAGGGGAGCGTAGAGACGGGCAGGCTGTGCGGCTCCAACCCCATGGCAGTGTCTAGGGGTGAATGTTTACAGCTGAAGCCCCAGTGGGCGTGTGCTACAGGGCGTTCTTTCAGTTTAGCTATCTGTAGGCAGCTTGTGTTTATCAGCTCAGTTAGACCCTCTGCACATCACTAGGACAGAGGGCTTTCTGTATCCTGGGTTACTGCCTTGGTGTACCTGAAAAATCAGATCACACGTGGGCTTGGAGGATGGGTGCAAGTTTTTTACTGGGTGATGGTAGCTCTCAGCAGACGGGGGAGCCAGAACCGAGATGGAGTGGGAAGGTGGTTTTCACCTGGAGTTGGGCAGCCCAGCGGCCGGGCTCTCCTTTGACCGCCCTGACTGATCTCCCTGTCATTCTGCCAGTCAATGGCTTGCTGGCATCTGCCAGTGTGTTCCTCTCACTGCCAGCCACTTGTGTCTCTGCCCACTAGGGTCTCGGGGTTTTCACAGGCACAAGATGGGAGTGTGGCGGGCCAGGGTGGTCTTGGAAATGCTACATTTGGGTACGAAAGCAGAAATGCCTAGGTCCCTGGGCACAGGCCCGGGGGTGGAGCCCTAGCCAGGGACCTGCCCTTCTCTACCCAGGACTTTCCTGCGCCCGTCCCATATCACTGCCCTGCTCTATCCCAAAGGAAGAACTAGCATTCTCATGCTGAAGTAGTCAGTGCCTCCCAGCACCCACCTGCCTTTATAGAACACTGAGCTTTCGAGTTTGAACGCATGGCTCAAAGACCGAGCCTAAGAGAGTGTGAATGTGGCCAGTGTTATCACCGCCTTGTCTGGGCTCTGTTTCCCGCACGTGGGTCTAAACAACTTGAATCATTAAAATTATACGTACAGGTCAGGACACATGGAACCACGTGAACACCCTCCAAATGTAAGTGGGGATATTTCTCAGTGGGTTAAGAAAAGTACCAACATTTCCTATCTGCACTTATTGTGTGAACTTTTAAATCGGTACTTCCAGGACTTAGAATATTTCCCATACGACACAGTGATTACAACACACACACGCACACACACACAGGCACCCACGGAATACATTCCAGAGGAGCCTGCTCTGTGGTCGGTCCTCCCAGCATGGCAAGAACAGCCACAAATTCCTCTACAAGAAATTACGGGAAATCGTGGAAGTTATTCCCACTCTTCGGGAGCTCTGCGAGAGCTTTGTTTCCATGGAGATGGCTTCTGCTGCCTCGGAAGGAAAGCAGGTTTAGCCTCTCAGCACAGCAAAGCGCCCAGTCCTTCTGCGGAAGGAAGAGTGGAAGCCGGGCAGGCTGTTCCTCCGTCAGAGGTAGAGAGGGAGAAATTGCCATAAATACTGGCTGGGATTGTCCACCTTCTGTGAGGAGAACCTGTAAGACCCACAGGGATTTTTCCCTGCATATACTGTATGCCAGTTCCTAAAAAATAGTATCTACTGCCCCATTTAGGTCATTGTATGTTGGTCGAAATGTAACCGTAACAATAACCCCAAGAGTCAATGAAGTCTCATTCAGTCTTCACACTCCCTACAGTTTCGATCATTCTCTTATTTCGAGATTAGAGCTTGGTGAATTTCCAAATTTTTTTTTGATTCTGTGCATTGTACTGGTCACCATGGGGCTATTTATAGGAAGAGGATCTATGCTCACAAGAGCATACCTGATTTGAAGAAAGGATGGGATATGTGAATTCCACACTTTAAATTTGCGTAGGAGTATCTGTGTGTAGTCGCAGTTTTAGGGACTGAGTATCTAAAAGGCTGAGGCATGAGCACCCTTGGAACGCGGGCACGGCTGTGTGGGTGAGCCACTCTGGATCTGGTATTAAGGGTTCATTCATAGCAACCCTCTCCCCTTCTCACTCCCTCCTCCTCAGAGGGGAGAGCGGTGAATAATTAAACATTCCAGACCTAACACACCTCCTTCCACCTGAAGGATCACGCTGTTCCAGGTCAGTCTGCTGATAGCAGGGGAAGTTGGGAATTTGCATTTTGAATCTTAGACAAGTTGTAGGGACAACACTAGAAGGAGCATCACATTTTCTTCCTCCGTTACCACATTCTCCATTGAAGACACATACATGAGCCCGAAGGAAGATATGTTGGGTATTGTTCATTCTGTAGCCTTTGGGATCCTGTGATCATTCTGAAACAAGGAACTACAATAAGAAATACAAAGCAAACATGGGCTCCACAAAGCTTCCTTCACAAACGTTGGGTGAGGGTTTCTGTTCTTATCAACATGTTAGGGGAAAAACCCAGGCCAAGTCCCCCCACCTTGTACCCTAATTTTTTCTAGGACATTCCAATTATTTTGGATTGTATTAAAATTTGAATTTATCTTACCTTTGAAAATGTGAACATTTTCCCCACATTTTGTCTTTTAGGCATTGGAACCTGCTTTTGGAAAAATTTCTCCTCTGTCAGCTGATGAAGAGACAATGCCCAAATACCCTGGCCGCAAGAGTCAGAGTGCCACTCTCCTGGGACAAAGACTGTCATCTAACAACTTAGCTCCTCCAAAGGTGACCCTTCGTGCTTATCATCGTGAAGAGCAGCAGAGGTTCTGTACGCAAACACACACATCCCATCAGCTTCTCACCACGCAGTTTCACCTCCCTGGGTGAGCGTGGTGCTCCCTGGAGTCTTGCGTTTTTCCAAGGACATGGGTGCATGCCTTTCAAACAAGATCCTAAACCACAGCACTTCCTGCTGTAGAGCAGATTCCAAGTCCTCCCAGCTGCTTCCCTCTGAGCACACTCACGGCAGCAAGTGTCTGGCTGGGGCCGAGTGGACTCGGGGGCTTTGTTTCCGTGGGTGCCACCCATGGAGG
Source organism: Pongo abelii (assembly GCF_028885655.2). Lineage (NCBI taxonomy): Eukaryota > Metazoa > Chordata > Mammalia > Primates > Hominidae > Pongo > Pongo abelii. Next base: position 169,185,799 of record NC_071990.2, read on the forward strand.
TGATATGCATGGCACTCTCGCCACGCGCCATGGCCCATGCGTCTGGGGGCTCGCAGCCTCCCATGCTCCCTGTTTCTGCACTGCGGTCTTGCACCTGCTGCTTGTCAGCGTGGACTCCTCTGAACGGGGGCTGCGCTGCTTGCTTGGGGGCCACAGTGCAGGATGCTATTTTGTCTCCATCACATTTTTCCTTGTTAAAATTAGCTCCTCTTTAGAACATTCTGCTGGCCAGTGTGTCTCTTCCCTTCCCAGCTTTGTGTCAGCCTCACACTCAGGAAGCAAATCTCGTGAGTCCTCAGCCAGCAACTGATACTGGGTTGATGTGGATGGAGAAGACTGCCCCCCAACTCCTGAAGAAGATTTATCTCCTCGCATTCTTTCCCAAAGCAACTGCTGAGCAGATAACACTTTATTCCCTGAAGGAAGATCAGAAATCTACTCCGAGCATTTGTCACAAGTAGGAAAATAGCCTTTCAGATCCTATGAGCACAAAACATCGAAAGTCCCAGGACGGACTGCATAGGTCCAGCCTCCTGTGAGATGCGGACTTCTCTCACGCTTCCTCATTGACCTGAGTTAATCACACGCGTGCCGGGCAACGTACGAGTAAATAGATAACTGAAACTGAATGGGTGTTTTATCCACGCATCAAAACCATGAATTTTTAAATAGCACATAAGGTGGAACATTATTTTTATTATGCATTTTTGAATTGAGTTTCAACTACTTCATTTCACTGTTGACTTTATTCTACAATGTCAGCCATACTGTCCCTGAATTCCTCAAGAGCGTGGCTGTAAAATGGGGAATGAGAGTGTGGATGCCTCGTGTGTCCTTCTGTAGGAAGCGGGGGTAAAATCCTCTAGATTCTGTGGCAGCTGGTGTGATGTGTTGCTTAATATTTTAAAATAATATGATGGTTACTAATGCAACCACATTTATTTTCAGCCAATGAGTTTACAGACAGAAAGAATTAACTCGGGGAAAACACCACCACAGGAAGGTAGAGAGAAAAGTCCTCCCGGGAGATGTCAAGACAGAAGTCCAGCACCCACTGGAAGGCCGACTCCCGGTGCAGAAAGACGGGGGGGTGTCTGAAGACGGAAAGGTGACCTCGGAAACCTGGGTCACTCTACACTGGCCACATGGAAAATTCAGATTCAGATGAAGTTCCACTTAGGTCTCATAAGAGTACTCAACTTGTTATTCAAAATAGACCTAGTAGTTTATTAACCTAATTATGTTTCTATAGATAAAACTTTGAATTTCTGCAGACATGTCTTTAATGCTATAAAAGCAAATAAATTGAATTGGGTTTTAAAAAGCAAAAAACTTGAATTGGGTTTTAAAAATCAATTGCTTTCCCGAGCTCTGTAATTGTTATATTTCTGCAGAGTCTTTAAAAGAATTGATCTACCTTGTAGTGCTGAGTGCAGGGCTGTTGGGTGAACCCTGGGGTCTTGCTGGAAATCGTGGATGGCTGAAGATGGCTTCGTGCTCCCAGCCTTTGGGCTCGAGGCATTGCTGGCTGCAGGGACCTTGTGACAAGGGGGCCTCTGACTGTCTTTGCCCCAGGTTATGCATCCATCTTCCGGAAGTCTGCAAAACTCCAGTGGCAGAAAATCACCAGTGCAGGCTTCCCAGGCCGCCACACTGCAGGAGCAGATGGCAGCAGCTGGAGGAGCTGGTGAGCAGGGTTGGGGACTCCTAACTGTTTCCATGCTTCCTGTAAAATGTGGGGCTTTCTTGTGGATACGCGTGAGCAGAACATCTTACTACAGCAAGGACATGTCCTTCATGGAGCTGCCTAATTTCTGACCACCTTTTGTCCAATTCCCTTGTTGGGTCCTCACTTGGGAGTCTTGCTGACACCCCTGGCCCTCCACCCCACACACAGCCCACATGCCGGTCTCCAGGGGCCGTGGCTGGAGGTTCCGAATCCTACCGGCCGCTTCCCCCTGAGCACACTCCCAGCTGAAGGCATCTGGCTGGGCCTGGGCGGACTTAAGGGATTTGTTCCCTTTTCTCCTTTGCCCGCCTGTGGCGTTGCTGCCACCCTGATGGAGCGCCCTCTCATCCGGCACCTGCCCAAGCCTCTTTCCCGAGCCCCAGCTCTGTCTGTGCGGCTATGGGTGCTTTCTGCATTGAGGGTCCCACCGGGAGGAGCCAAGAGTGCCCCTGGGTGAGTCAGGAAAGAACTCCTTCTTCATGTCGCTGCCAGAAAATGACCATAGCAGCTTCACGACCCCCTCAGGAACCTGTCTGGGTAACGAAACGGAGCCCATGCGGTGGCCGAGCCTCAGGTGTAGTCCTTACGCATAGCACAGCCCAACCCTGTGGGCACCACTCGCCCTGGGCTGCCTGGCACCTGGACTCCTTCCCATCCTCGGCCCAGGCCTGTGTGGCCCTGCAGGGCAGAGCCCAGCACTGTCTTCCTCCCCAGTCTGCTCCCCGGGCCTCCTGCCCCCCAGGCTGCTTCATGGCCTCTGCAGGGAGCTTCACAGAGGTGAGGCCGGTGCCATCATCTGCTTCAGACCACCCCAGGCCCTGCATGCCCTCACAGTCCCCTCTGCGCTCCTCTGCGGGGTGGGGAAGCCCTTCCCATAAGGTCTGCACTAGCCTGGCCACCTTGTTCCTGCTGCCCCCCTCCTCTTCAGGCCCCCAGACGAGACTTTAGTTTGCTTGCTGGTGCCGGGCAGAACTGGAGGCCTTGTCTTCCACAACCTCCACAACCTCCAGGCATCATCTCAGCTGACAGTGACGCCATCCTGGGGAACCGCCCCCCATCCCTGGCTCTCCTGGAAGCCTGTGATGCTCCTTCACCACGGCCCCTGTCCCTTCATAGGTCCCATAAGCCAATGGCACAGGCATCTGGCTTTTCTCTCCTGTGTCTGCCTCCTGCAGGACCATGAGCAGCTTCGGGGCCGAGGCAGTGCCTTTCCATCCGTGAATCACCTGATCCATCAGAACACTCGAGAGAGAGTGATGCCCAAGAAATACTGACTGAGTGTATTCATTAAAGAATTAATGTTCCTTACAGGATCACTTGTTGTTGAACTGACCTGACATGTGTATAGTGATCTCATGAACAAGAGAGAACCTGTGCATCCATTCACTTAAATTGGATTTAGCAATCGCATTAGGATAATGATATTTCCACAATGTATATGCACTGTCCCTTTAAATTTAACTTTTTGCTTTTTAGACAGAAGTTCATCAGTCTCTGAGAGTTCTGAAGGCGGATTTCTCAGCCATGTTCCACCTGACGAGTTGGCCGGTTCTTCCCCAAACATTGCAGAGCTGCAGGTAGGTGGGTTGAGTGGCTTCTGCGAGGGTGGCCCACCCGGTTCCCCTCAGGGAGACCTGAGAAGGTGACCTTTTCTTCCTGGGGAAGTGAGATTCGGAGCGGGTGTCACGAGATGGTTACATCTTCCCATCTTCTCAACAACAACAGAAAATTAAGATGATTCCAAATGTCTCTTTATTTCCTGAAGTTCAGCCTTTCAAACACAGACTTTTTTTTATAGATTTAAGTTGGTTTCATTTAGCACATAGTCAAACAAGATTAATGTTTTTTATGACTTAAGAGTTCCCCAAGTCAAAGTTTCATTTTTTATCATTTTGATTTACAGTTCTCAGTTGACATTAACAGACTCGAAGGCAAGAATAGCAAACATACTTCTAAGCCCTAGCTAGGGGCCCACTTGTAACATGCTATATTTTACAAAAGAAGTCCATAAAATGAAATTATTTTCTCTACGGCAGGAAATTCAGGCTGTGAACTTACGTATGATGTAAAAGTAGGCACCTGGCGGGGAAGTCTCAGAACACAGGTCCCGTTTGTTTTCTGTTCTCCCAAGAAAAGCCCACATTCTGTTCTGCCGTCTCCGACATCTTCAGTAGGGGGACGAGTGAGAACATTTTTCTTGGGATTTTATTTTGTTTGAGGATCCAGCTAATGAGTTCACCTGGAAGCCTCCGGGCTAATGATCTGCATTTAGAAAGAGCGCTGCAGCCACGGCAAGTGGTGTCTCTGTGTGTTGTTTTATCAGGTGTTAAATGTGGCAGTTGTCATTGTGGCCACCCTGACTGCAGACCAAACATACAAGTGGGAGATAAGCACTTTAATAAAACACAAAACATGGTCCAAAGTCCTGGTGCTGACTGTCCGGGGCTCAGCCGCGCCCACCGACTTAGAGGCAGAGGCTGCAAAATGCCAGGGCAAGGTGCACTTCTCCCGCCTCATACTGCAGTGTTCATGGAGACCACGGGAGACTAGGATTATACACTTTCTGCAGAATCTTCCTGTAAACCCACCATCTTCCCTGGAAATAGTACAAGCCATGGACACTAAGATGAAAAAGGAGGAAGTACAGGAAGAAAAACGACATCCAAATGGCAAGGCAGATGACTGCCAGCGGTCCGGTTTCTCCAAGTGAATTTCCAGGAGCTCTGCACGCCGCTCCCTCCAGACAGGCCATGGGGCCCTGACCTGGAGGCCAGACATTTCTACCATTGTTGACTGCCAGTTTATTCCCAGTATATAAAGCAATAGACTTTTCAGGAGGAAGATTTGCATTAAATACTTAAAAAAACCCCAAAACTATAGCCTCAAATATCTTCCAGCCACCACATTTTAGACCTTGAGGAGAGCTCAGTTCCGGAAGGACGCATCAAGGTGGCGGTGGTTGGCATTGACTCAGGAAGGGGTCAGAAGAGGCACCGGCTGCGGCTGCAGCTACAGTGTTTTGTGAGCTCCGAGGAGACCCAGTCCTGCTTGGGGCAGCACATCATCGCTTCTTCAGCTCAACAGTTCATTCATCTTGCTCCTCTTGTTGGCCTGCTAGAAACTGGGAGTCGGCCTCAGGCTTGCTTTGCTGAGTGAACTCTGCCTCAGTAAAGGCGAATTTATGTCTTGCAAGTGGTAAAGCATTGGGATAAGTGAACAACAGGGAATGCTACTTGCAGTAACAGTTTGAATTCACTGAAATGCTTTTGTCTTTAGCGCAGTGGTTGTAGTGCTTTGTCAGAGGAGAAGGAAACCCACATCATTTGAGCACCTGATCTTGCCATCTCCATAGGTAGGTCCATGAGACATAAGTGATGTTCCTCCTTGGCTACTTGCATGGAGGAACCAATTACTCAAGCTCATGAAACCGCAAAGATGAGGACACAAGAACTAGGTAACGTGCTGTGCCCTCTGCTAGCGCGATCCTTCCTTTCTCCCCACAACCAGCGGTCACCCACCTCTACCTGCCCCCATGTCCCTGGCTCCCCCACCCTCCCTCTGAGGTCTTCAGCACTTTCCTCTCCTCATGACTCGTCTTGTTTCTACTTCTTGTGTATCTTGCATTGGATATGCCAAAGTTCTTTCCTTTTTTGTGTTTTGTTTCTTTTAATAATATAAACTCCAAAATAGATTGTATGATTCTTTTCATGTGGAACATTTAAAATATTATTTGTGCTTTATTACTTCTGAGAGTAATTGATTCTTTAAACGTTGCTGGATTTTTTAGTGTTGGTTAAAAATTCATCTTCGGATGCAGAACTGAACACATCCCTGCTTCATTCACCGAGTTGGTTTGGAAGTAGGTGGAGTCATCTTGGTTCAAACCCCATCAAATAGGAGGCTGTTGTCCCGGCCAGCAGGTGGCGCACACTGTCAAGATTTGTTTGGTGGATGGTTGAAGACAGTTTAAGCCCAGCATTCGCTTTTATTCCCTTTGTATTTTCTCAGCTGAATTAACACCTATATTTCTGAGCTATGGTTAAGAGTGACAGTGTGACATAAATAACAAAAACACATTTTGCCATTTGGAATTTTCACATGCACTTATCTTAACTCCCCAGATCTTGAGATTATTTCTCTCAGATATTTTCTTTTGCTAATCTTTACATGAGTAATATTTTCAATGTGAAGACAAAGACATTCTTTCTACATTCCTTGTCCAGCATTATGCATATGAGGTTATATAATATTTGCTGATAGTTAATTAAAATCAACACATCTTTGGGATGGGCCGTAGGAGTGTATAGGTCAGGAGAATGGGATGAAAAGGAAAGAAAAAGGTGCCAAGAGTAATTTTCACACAGTAATTACCACAATTCCTATGGCTCAGGACTCTAAACTCACCCAGTCACCGGCCATGGAAGGTCTACACTGATGGCCACTGTGTGACACGAGCTTATGAAAGACGGATGTTTGTGGGACAGATCACAGCACTTATTCATTACTGATAACCACATTCGGGGATGGGAATTTGGATCTGATCTACTCAGTCAGTACAATTTGGGGGGAAATATCACAGCCAGTGTCGAGAATGCCATGTAGGCGATAATCATATGATAATTCTGAATTGAAGAAAAGATAATGAAACCACAATAATCAGGCTTTACATCATTTTTCATCTTGGAGCTTTTCTGTTTCCATAAAGGTAGAACGGGCACTGAGTGAAGGTTGTGCCATCACCACCTTCCCTGATGCCAGCCAGAAGGAGCCGAGCATGGATAAGAAGAAGACCATCATCCGGTTTTCTTTTATTTATTTATTTATTTATTATTATACTTTAAGTTCTAGGGTACATGTGCACAAAGTGCAGGTTTGTTACATATGTACACATGTGCCATGTTGGTGCACTGCTCCCATTAACTCGTCATTTACATTAGGTATATCTCCTAATGCTATCCCTCCTCCCTCCCCCCACCCCACGACAGGCCCGGGTGTGTGATGTTCCCCACCCTGTGTCCAAGTGTTCTCATTGTTCAGTTCCCACCTCTGAGTGAGAACACATCATCCGGTTTGCTAATGGTGACGTGAAGAAGATCAAACTGGATCACAGAGTGGTGTGTACAATGGATCTTTTTTGAAACAAAATCTGTCTTTTTTTTAAAGAAATCAAAACTAACTCAGTTATTAGGAATGATTTTACACATCTGTACCCCATTTCCTCTGGGTGTTCAGGGTGGGGGGGTGGGGAACGGGCATAACACAGGCTGTGGAGTCGGGCGAGGCTGTCTATGAGCCAGGCTGTTCTGCTTCCTTGGTGCGCTCAGGCAAGTGAGACCCTGTTGTCAAGAACCTCCGATCTGCGCGGTGACAAAAGAGTGCACCAGCACCCCTCCTGGCTCTGAGTTCAGTCATTGTTTTCAGCTTTTCTAAGCCTCTGCAAAATGTGGCTGATAATTAGGACTTAACTCAAAAGATGGTATGAAAGTTAAGTAACATAGTCCATTAAATAATGTCTCTTCTGCAGAACTCTCTAGAAACACAATGGTAAACACTTAGTACATGTGCATTGATTGTAGAACTAGCATTAGTATTGCAACAGAGTTAGGCAGAGTCAGGAGCTAATCCCTAGTACAAGCCGGAGGTGAGTTCCAGGGAGACGGTTGTTATAGTTGGGAGGAGGCACTGTGTCCGGCAGCCACCTCGCAGGTGGAGCGGAAAGCACAGGCTTGGGGTTCACAGGCTCGGCCGACTCGCAGCTCTGCCAGACCAGCTGTACCAACACCAGCCAATTAATTGATCTCATCAAGCCTCAATTTCTGCATCAAAAAAATCAGGAAATATTCCCAGGTCTGGTTCTCAACTGGGGGCAATTATTCTCCCTGCCTTGAGGACATTCACAATGCCTGGAGACATATTTGGTTGTCACAACTGGGGGTGGTGGGGGTGCTACTGGCATCTAGATAGTGGGGCCCGGGGATGCTGCTAAACATCCCAATGCCCAGGACAGCCCCCCAAGCCCCACAGAATTATCCTGCCTAAACTGTCAGTAGTTCTGAGGCTGGGAAAGCCCCCTGTAGGTTATTACAAGGACCAAAGTTATGCCATGCATATATTGCTTGGCACCCATCAAGCACTCAGCAGCTGACAGCTGCTGTTACCTTGAGGACGGTCACTGGTAAAAGCCGATGATGTGTTTGTGGAAGAAAGCCACAGATCACAGTAGCTGGGGGCCCACTTGATGCTGAGGAGCTGTGAGGATGCTGTGGCCCCCTGGTTGAAACTACATGTCTCTGTGTGTCCAGGGATCATGTATGGAAAACACAGATGCTGAGCAATCTGGAGGTCTTCTAGGCAAGGTCTCCAGGGTGGCAATATTTTTGTCCAGATAATTCAGGGTATAACTTGATTCTAACTTAAGAAAATTTGGGTAATTTACAAAACAGATAGTAAATAAGATGAGATAAGGGAGGTCAGGGCAGGGTTTGTAGTGCATTGAGAATAGTCTCTTAGTACCCACACATTACCAATTTGTATTCTAAACATTTCCTTCTTTAGAATGATCAGTTTCCCTGTTGTTAGCCAAGCTTTGGGTACAAATTTAGAGGCACAGGGTCCAGGAGTTCTGAAAGACTGCACAGCACGTCTCTGTTTTTTGTGTTACTTGCTTTAATGAGAGGCGCCTACTTGTGGCTCTGTGATTTTATCCCAGCTAAGCCTCTTGATCCTTCCTGAGGGCGGATGTTAGAAGCCCCAAGTGTGGACACAGGCGTGGTGTGCCCACCACGTGCTCTTCCACTGACCTGAACTAACTTGCATGTTCCCTTTTTTGCAGGGAAATGCAAACAAGGAGAGCTTGGATGACCCCTTTTAGATGGTGGCCTGTGTTAAACGCCGCTGCCCAGTGGAGGAATCTGTGATACTGATCTCATAGCCTGCCCCAGCCTTTCATTGTGAGGTCTAGGTTTCCATCACTTTGGAGAAGGAAATAGTTGTTTCTTAGCCAGATGTGGGTGTGTAGGGAGGAAGAGTGTGACAATATAAGAACTGATGTGGTGAGGATGAGTCAGCGGGAGAGAACTGGGCCTGGCACAGGCCTTGGAAGGACATCCTCCTGTTCTGACCTTTTGCGTGGTCAGAGGGAATGGCCACTGCAGGCCAGCGAGTGTGCACCTCCCCAGGTTTCCCGAGAGCACCTCTGTTCCCCTCAGACCTCTCTGATCTCCAAAGGGAACCCTGACCCCAGCGAGGAGCCTGAGCTTGGACTTGATGATTATTGGAATGATGCAGAATTGAGAATTTGTGAGTTTCTTCTGACATTTGGACAAATTTCTCCCATGTGAGAAAAATGCCTTTAAAATAATGGCACAGAAATAGTCCCTTCGACTTCAGTGCCACGGTTTTTCTCAATAAGTCACCTCTCCTATTCTCTCCTGCCTTCTGTCAGCCTTTCTTTGACGGGCAGTGATGCTCTTGCCATGATAGATGGCAGACATGCAGTGACACACCGGGGTCCCAGAGCCCAGGAGAGAGTGGATGCCTGTCCTCCGTGGTCCCACTTCAAAACAAACATGTACATCCCACGGTTTTCTAGTTCTGGACCCTTAATTTTTTAATAATTCCCCTTCCCTACTTATAGTAAAGGCTCGCTTGACCTTAAGGAACGTCCCCTCCCCTCCCGGATGACTGTCCTCTTCCAAAGCAGCTCCTTCCCCTCTTCTTTTCCCCACTTTGTTGGAAAACAGAGGGGGTCACAATGATGGGAAACTTCACGGTAACATGACAGTTCAAGAGGCACAACCCGGGGAGTGTTTCCGTTTTTTGGAGCTGCTGGGAGACTCTTGGTCTACGAGCTGTGGGGTTTGGGTCTTGGGGCTCCTCACTCATATTCACTATGCTGGACCTGGACCTCCTGCAGGCCCCCAAGGCTGCCAGCCCCAGCAAACTCTAGCTCAGAGCCCACCAGGTGAAGGACAGGGAACTCCACCTCGGTCCAGTCCTCTCTCCCACGAGCCTAGAGCCACAATGTCTTGACTTTTGGGCTTGGGTGACAAGCCCTTTCCCCATGCCCACTTGCTGTGGAGGGTGCCCATGGACAAGGTCAGCCCACTCCCACCTGCTGGGATGGTGCTTTTACCCACCCGCAGGAAGGACTTTACTAGATTAAATCCAGGTTCAAAATGATAACACAGACTGCCTCCCAACATAGGTGTTTCTGGTGCTTACAGATTTACTATCATGCAAATGCTCAGACGATGCACACGACCTACGCTGATGGTTTGGAAGTTGTGCAGTTTCCTAACAAGCAGACAGGTGAGTGACGTCACCAGGAACCCACGTGGGTAGGTGCCTTTGCATGTGATTGTGGAGAGGTGTGGGGACTCGCAGGTTAGCAGATACTTGAGCCCTGTAGGCAAGTTCCCCACAGCAGCAGCTGTCCAGATAATTTGGGGCTTACCCTGCTTAATGCATGTTTTCCTGGTTCTTATCCAAGAGCTGTGAGCTCGCGGCTTCCGTGCAGGTGTGTAAGTGCACCCAGGTCTGGACGCCTCTGTAAACGCCGTCAGACCTCAGTCGGGGGCTTGTGTTTCAGCTTTTCTGGGTGGGCCTGGCTACATGGCTCGAGCAACAACCGAGATAAATGGGTGTTACTTATTTGCACAGCGCGGTCAGCTCATTGTCCTAAAAGCCACCACATTCTTTCCCGAAGTCTCGCCTGGACTCTAAAATGCCGTCCTCTGGGTAACCCCTGGGTCTCTTGGGAACTGGGCTGCACAGCAGGAGGTGAGCGGACGGCAAGCCAGGGAAGCTTTATCTGTATTTACAGCCGCTCCCCATGGATCCAGTATACCTGAGCTCCGCAGCCTTCAGAACAGTGGCAGCATTTGATCCTCATAGGAGTGCAAACCCTACTGTGAAGCGCACACGCAAGGGATCTAGGTTGCGTGCTCCTTGTGAGAATCTAATGCCTGATGATCTGTCACTGTCTCCCTTCAGCCCCAGATGAGACCCTCTAGTTGCAGGGAAAAAAGCTCAGGGCGGCTGGGCACAGTGGCTCACACCTGTAATCCCAGCACTTTGGGAGGCCAAGGCAGGCTGACAGCAAGGTGAGGAGTTTGAGACCAGCCTGGCCAGCATAGTGAAACCCCATCTCTTCTAAAAATAAAATACAAAAAATTAGCCAGGTGTAGTGGCAGGTGCCTGTAATCTTAGCTACTTGGGACGCTGAGGCAGGAGAATCACTTCAACCTGGGAGGTGGAGGTTGCAGTGAGCCGAGGTCACGCCATTGCTCAGGCCTCCTACTTGTTCTACATTGTGGTGAGTTGTATAATTATTTCATTACAATGTAATAATAATAGAAATAAAGTACACAGTAAATTTAGTGCACTTGAATCATCCAACATTCCCACAACCCACACCCATGCCAGTCTATGGAAAAATTGTCTTCCACGAAACTGGTCCCTAGTGCCAAAAACGTTGGGGACCACTACATTAGATAATGAGGGAACTGTGTTAAAAATATCCCAGTTTGGGCTGGGCACGGTGGCTCATGCCTGTAATCCCAGCACTTTGGTGGGCCAAGGTGGGCGGATCACCTGAGGTCAGGAGTTCGAGATCAGCCTGGCCAACATGGTGAAACTCTGTCTCTACGAAATATACAAAAGTTAGCCGGATGTGGTGGCCCGCACCTGTAATCCCAGCTACTCAGGAGGCTGAGGTTGGACAATCACTTGAACCCGGGAGGCAGAGGTTGCAGTGATCCCATATTGCACCACTGCACTCAGGCCTGGATGCAGAGCAAGACTCCATCTCAAAAAAAAAAAAAATTCCTACTTTGGTTATGAATTTGCTAATATTTATTTGTAGTTTTTCTCTTTCTTATGAATTGGTTTCTTTTTAAAAAGCCTTAACCAGTGACACATATTTTTATACCTTTAATGCTTTCTGCTTTAAGTCTATTAAATCTAATAGGTACAGCAGCTTTCTTTCAGTTAGTTAATATATGCCTGGTATATCTGTTTCTATTCTTTCTTTTGCTATTTCTAAATCTTTACCTTTAAATGTGATCTTATAAGAAACAGACATTAAGAAAAATATATAATCAGAAAATAACTTTCCTTTTAACCTGAGGTTTTATTGCATAAACTGAAAATGTATCAGTATCCGTACCGTCCTCTACAACCAAACCAAGAGTCTTTTAGTTCAAATTCTCTTCCCTGATCTTTCATGCCATTGTGTTGGCTTCTGCCAGGATTTTTACTCTAAGTTGATTTCACCTCCAGTATTAGTTATGATTATTACCATGGAGTTTATGCAGCCAGTTTAAACTTTTTAAATTTATGCAGAATTTGGGGTTCTTCTTTCTTGTATTTTGGGCCTTTCTTCTTGGCACAATTTCCTTCTACTTGATGAGCATGAAGAGATGGGGGCAATCAACACTTTTGGCTCATCTGAAAATGTCCTTTGTTTTGCCTTGTTCATGAGTGGTCGCTCGTCCCGATGCACCTTCTGACCCCTCATCCCATAGCTGTTACATGGCCACCCTGTGGCAGGCATTGTTTTAGGGCTAGGGCTTCAGCAGTGAGCAAATTTGTGAAAAGTTCTTATTCATGACATTTTATTGGAGGGAAGCATAAAATAATCAGGTAAAAATAAAAATCAATATAAAAATCAGTCTCTATGAAAAGCTACAGAGAAAAACAAGAGGGTAGAAAGCAGAGAGGGAGAGTGCTGGGCTGCTGCCCTAGGGGGCCATCTGCAGGCCGTTGAGGAGGGCCTCACTGAAGCGGGATATTTCAGGGAGCCATGAGTGATGTGAGAGAGGGAGCTGTGTGCGCGTCAGGAAGAACATTCTGGAGTGAGAAAGAGCCGTGAAAAGTGTGTGGTGTGTCTGAGGAATAGCAAGGAGGCCGGTGTGGCAGGGGTAGAGGAGATGAGGTCAAAGTGCCAGGACCAGGCTGTGTAGAGCGTTGTGGAGAAGCCATTGGAGAGTCTTGAGCAGTGGAATGACAGTGATTTTTCTCAGCGTGTTGATGACTTTATTCCAGTCCCACACGGTGTCTGCTGGAGGATCTGATGGTGGTCTAATTTCTTCCTTCGAAGAAGGAGTTTTAAGAACTCTTCTGTTACCAGTTACATTATGATATGTCTAGGTATGGATTTAACCTTGTTCATTGTATTGGGGATTTGTTTTGCATTTTCTTTTTTTTTTTTTTTGAGATGGAGTCTTGCTGTATCGCCCAGGCTGGAGTGCAGTGGCATGATCTCGGCTCACTGCAACTTCCTCCTCCCTGGTTCAAGGGATTCTTCTGCCTCAGCCTCCCAAGTAGCTGGGATTACAGGTGTGTGCCACCATGCCTAGCTAATTTTTTGTATTTTCAGTAGAGATGGAGTTTCACTGTATTAGCCGGGATGGCTCAGGTGATCCGCCTACCTTGGCCTCCCAAAGTCCTGGGATTACAGGAGTGAGCCAATGCAGCCAGCCTGTTGTGCGTCTTAGATATAATCACTGTGTCTTTCATAAGCTTGGGTTACCAGATTTAGCAAATAAAAATGCAGGATGCCCAGCTGAATTTGAATTTCAGGTAAACAATAAATGATTTTTTTTTGTTATGAGTATGTACCATGTGGTATGTGGGACATACTTACACTAAAAAGTCATTTGTAGTTTATGTGAAAATTCAGATTTAACTGGGTGTCCTATATTTTATCTGGGAACACTATCGAGTTCAGAGAAATTTAGAACTATTATCTTTACCAATCTTACCTTTCCTCCATTCTTTCTCTTCCTCTACCTCCAATTATAGCTGCATTACACCACCTCATTCTAGCCTCTTTCCCTCTTCACATGTTATATTTTCTTGTTATCATCTGGGTAAATTATTTATCTACTTTCTCAGTTTTCTCTTCAGCTGAATATTATGTGCTATTTAATATATCATTTAGCTTTAATTTTGAAGATTGTATTGATTTCATTTGTTCTTTTTCAAATCCACCAAGAATTTTTTCTCTCTTTCATTTATAATTTCGTACTTTAATTTTTTAAATATTCTATCAATCTTACCTTTCCTCCACCTCCAATTATAGGTGCATGACACCGCCTCATTCTAGCGTCTTTCTGTCTTCACATATTATATTTTCTTGTTATCATCTGTGTAAATTATTTATCTATTTCCTCAGTTTTCTCTTCAGCTGAGTATTATGTACTATTTAATACATCATTTTAGCTTTAATTGTGAAGACTATATTCATTTCATTTGTTCATTTTCAAATCCACCAAGAATTTTTTCTCTTTCATTTTTAATTTCCCACTTTAATTTTTAAAATATTCTACAAACATTTGCCTTGTCATCAGTTTCTGGTAGCACCACGCTTGCCGTGTCGGAGCTCCACGTGGCACTGGCTGCTGCTAGCTTGTCTCTGCTTCCAATACTTCTGGCACTTCCTCATGGTGTTGCGCCCCCTCACCTATTTTATATTTGTGCTGGCAACTTGTGTTGGTGGCAATCCTATGGGGCCCAGTCTGGGAGATAGTATCCAGAAAGCTTTGTGTTTTCTTCTGCCAGGTGTCCCAGGGCACGACCAGCCTGGGATCACTTCACGTTAGCTTCTTAGTTTAAGGTGTCCCAGGTACAGGTAGCAGAGCTGCAATTGCTAAGGGTAAATGAGGGTCACCCTGTAGTGACACATTCTTTGGAAAGAGCTCAGAGAGAGACAGCAACACTCCTTGGTGCTCTCCATCTGCCGACAGGGAGATATTTTCTAGTTCCCTCTTTCCTTGGGGCTCTAACCTTCAGAGAGTGTCCTCTTTAAGTTCCCAGACAAAGCCCTTCATCCTATCCCAGCAGAGCGACTAAGGGCCAAACCTCCTGGAGACTGCAGAGGTCACCAGGGCAGCCGCAGGTCAGGTTCGAGTCTGCGTTCCAGCACCCTCTGGGATTTGTGGCCCCTTCCATGAACTTGCATGCTCATTTCCCAGGGATTTTGTGATTTGCTTGAGCATTCCTCAGTATTTGTAGTGGATGTGTGGGTGGGATGTCTGATCTGCCCCATTGCCAGGGCAGAATCAAGGCCGCTGTGGGGCATCTGCTCCTCCGTGATACAACGGACCTCCAGACCGGCCCTTGAGGCTGCTGAGACTCACGTTGTCCTACGAGTTCCTGGCTCCCAACCCTTTTTCTTTTTGTCCTACTATTTCAGCCAGTGCAGCTGTGTGTCTTGTTAGAATTTTTGCCTTCACAAGCTGTCATTTAGGCTCTGACTGGGCACGTAGCAGCAAAGTGGGCACTAGAGCAATTGTTTTCTTGAGCGGCCTCCAGCAAACATTCGACAAAGAAAAATTACACTTTCTCCCTCTTCCTCTCCCTCCTTCTTTCTTCAGTCTCCCTCTCCTTCTTTCTTCTGTCTCCCTCTACTTCTTTCTTTGGTCTCCCTCTGTTGCCGAGGCTGGACTGTACTGCCGTGATCTCAGCTTGCTGCAACCTCCCTGCCTCGGGCTCCTGTGATTCTCCTGCCTCAGTCTGCCCAGTGCCTGGGATTGCAGGCGCGCGCCGCCACGCCTGACTGGTTTTTGTATTTTTGGTGGAGACGGGGTTTCGCTGTGTTGACCGGGCTGGTCTCCAGCTCCTGGCCTCGAGTGATCTGCCCGCCTCGGCCTCCCGAGGTGCTGGGATTGCAGACGGAGTCTCGCTCACTCAATGCTCAATGTTACCCAGGCTGGAGTGCAGTGGCGTGATCTCGGCTCGCTACAACCTCCACCTCCCAGCCGCCTGCCTTGGCCTCCCAAAGTGCTAAGATTACAGCCTCTGCCGCGCCGCCACCCCGTCTAGGAAGTGAGGAGCGTCTCTGCCTGGCCGCCCATCTTCTGGGAAGTGAGGAGTGTTTCTGCCCGGCCGCCCCGTCTGGGAAGTGAGGAGCGCCTCTGCCCGGCCGCCCCGTCTGGGAGGAAGTGAGGAGCGCCTCTGCCCGGCCTCCCCGTCTGGGAGGTGAGGAGCGTCTCTGCCCGGCCTCCCCGTCTGAGAAGTGAGGAGCACCTCTGCCCGGCCGCCCCGTCTGAGAGGTGAGGAGCGCCTCTGCCCGGCCGCCCCGTCTGAGAAGTGAGGAGCACCTCTGCCCGGCCGCCCCGTCTGAGAGGTGAGGAGCGCCTCTGCCCGGCCGCCCCGTCTGAGAGGTGAGGAGCGCCTCTGCCCTGCTGCCCCATCTAGGAAGTGAGCGCCTCTGCCCGGCCGCCCTGTCTGGTAACTGAGGAGCGTCTCTGCCCGGCCGCCCCGTCTGGGAAGTGAGGAGCGCCTCTGCCCGGCCGCCCCGTCTGAGAGGTGAGGAGCGCCTCTGCCCGGCCGCCCCGTCTGGGAGGTGAGGAGCGCCTCTGCCCGGCCGCCCCGTCTGGTAACTGAGGAGCGTCTCTGCCCGGCCGCCCTGTCTGGGAGGTGAGGAGCGCCTCTGCCCGGCCGCCCCGTCTGGGAGGTGAGGAGCGCCTCTGCCCGGCCGCCCCGTCCGGGAGGTGAGGAGCGCCTCTGCCCGGCCGCCCCGTCCGGGAGGTGAGGAGCGCCTCTGCCCGGCCGCCCCGTCCGGGAGGTGAGGAGCGCCTCTGCCCGGCCGCCCCGTCTGGGAGGTGAGGAGCGCCTCTGCCCGGCTGCCCTGTCTGGGAGGTGTACCCAACAGCTCCGAAGAGACAGCAACCAACGAGAACGGGCCATGATGACGATGGCGGTTTTGTTGAAAAGAAAAGGGGGAAATTTGGGGAAAAGAAAGAGAGATCAGATTGTTACTGTGTCTGTGTAGAAAGAAGTAGGCATAGGAGACTCCATTTTGTTCTGTACTAGGAGAAATTCTTCTGCCTTGGGATGCTGTTGATCTATGGCCTTGCCCCCAGCCCCATGCTCTCTGAAACATGTGCTGTGTCAACTCAGGGTTAAATGGATTAAGGGCGGTGCAAGATGTGCTTTGTTAAACAGATGCTTGAAGGCAGCATGCTTTTTAAGAGTCATCATCACTCCCTAATCTCAAGTACACAGGGACACAAACACTGCGGAAGGCCGCAGGGACCTCTGCCTAGGAAAACCAGAGACCTTTGTTCACGTGTTTATCTGCTGACCTTCTCTCCACTATTATCCTATGACCCTGCCACATCCCCCTCTCCGAGAAACACCCAAGAATGATCAATAAATACTTAAAAAAAAAAAAAGAAAAATTACACTTGCTAGTTTGCAAAGGCCATGCTGAGCGATTATTAACACCAGTCTTTTGAAAAAGAAAAGTATTTATAAGTCTGTATTTTATTTTTGTTTAAAAGGCCTAAAACTTTGACTCTCAGCTGGTCCATGTAGAAGGTCTCTGATCAGCTAATTTTCCAGCAGGAATTCTAAGTTCTGTTACTGTTCTTGGATATATTTATCACACGTTCAACAGTTCTGCCTACGGCTGATATTTCAGGAACAGAGTGAAACAGAAGTCCCATTGTTTCCACTCCTCCCATTGTACAGGTGCACTTGTGTGTGACATGCATGGTGCTTATACATTCATACAAATCAGCCAAGAGTCGTGCATTGATATGTACCAGGCAGGGAGTGAATTCAGGTGCTCTCAGCTGTTGACCCAAAGAAGAGCCCCCAGTTTCTCCAGGGTGTTCCATTAATATACAACCGGGAAACAATCTTTTACCATTTTGTGCTAAAAATTATTTTAAGGGGTAGAATTTTTCCTCAGTTGTCAGGTTCTTCACTGTATTCATTTTTCTTAAATACAGTTTGTGGGCTGGGCATGGTGCTCACACTAGTTATCCCGGTGCTTTGAGAGGCCACAGCGGGAGGGTCTCTTGAGGCCAGGAGTTAGAGACCACCTGGGAAACATAACAAGACCCTGTTCCTACAAAAAATAAAATATTAGCTGGGCATCGTGGCATGCTCTTATAGTCCTAGCTACTTGGGAGGCTGAGACAGGAGGATCACTCGAGCTCTGAGTCTGAGGCTGCAGTGAGCCATGATCACACCACTGCACTCCAGCCTGGGTGACAGAGCGAGGCCTTGTCTCTAAACACACACACACACACACACACACACACTAAAAAAGCAAATGGATGTTAAAAGAACAAATGGAGGCCGTGCGTGGTGGTTCACGCTTGTAATCCCAGCACTTTGGGAGGCTGAGGCGGGCAAATCACTTGAGGTCAGGAGTTCGAGACCAGCTTGGCCAACATGGTGAAACCCTGTCTCTACTTAAAATACAAAAATTAGCCAGGTGTGGTGGTGCGTGCCTGTAATCCCAGCTATCCAGAGGCTGAGGCAGGAAAATCGCTTGAACCTGGGAGGTGGAGGCTGCAGTGAGCTGAGATCACACCACTGCACTCTGGCCTGGGTGACACAGGGAGACTCCGTCTCAATAAAAAATAGAACAAATGGAAACTCATCAATTAAGTTTAATTTGACAGCTTTTCTTTTTTTCACAAACACATCAAGCAGCTGTGAATGTACCCCACATGCAGGCACTGTAATCCCATTCCTGTTCCTATAAAGAAATAGACGCAGTGCAGCAGTATTTCAGCAGGCTCCACAGCAACTTCCTCAGCGTCCAAGGGTTCTGTCTCCAGTACAAGGTGAAAATCACTGTTATTCATCCCTGGAGAATACTGTAGAGGGTGAATTATGGCTCTTTCCTACAATTTATTATCCAGCTGAAAACTGCAAATCAATATGAAAATGTAAAGTTGAATGTTTACCCCATAGCAAGAGTCAAAAGCATTCAGAAGCAGAGGGCACCGACTGTGGGGTTGATAATGGAGCTTTGACCTCAAACATAGGGACTCAGGAAGTCAGACGGCGCATGAGAGGGAAAGGAAACTTTCAGCCACGGAGATCACTTGAGCAAAGTTGGGAGAATCTACATTTTGTGCTTTAATGAGACCGAGATCATTCTGCCTAGAGCAAGATGTTCAAGTATAAATAAAAAATGATAAGAGTAGGTACAAAAATGCATGTTGAATACCGGTTCTTTATGGAGTGTGCCTTATCCTGTTCAGGCTACTATAGCAAAATGCCATAGACTGGCTGGCTTGTCAACAACGGTGTTGGGGCTGGAAGTCCATAACGAAGGTGCTGGCAGCTTCACCGTCTGGTGAGGGCTGCTGCCTGGTTCACAGACGACATCTTCTCATTGCAACTCACATGGTGGAAGGGGCGAGACGGCTCTCTGGGGTCCCTTTAGTAAAGGTGCTAATCCCATTCACGGGGCCCCACCCTCATGACCATGTCACAGCCCAAAGGCCTCATCTCCCAACACCATTGCTTTGGGGATTAGGTTTCAACATAGGAATTCGGGGACGGCACAGCCTTCAGCCCATAGTAGAGCAGATCACCACAAAATAGATTTAAGCAGCTAAGTGACACAAGTGTCCTGGTTTAGAAATATAAATTTACTGAATTTGCAAAGATAGGTGTGTATGTTGTTTACATCCTGGTTGAAACAGTGAAACACAGCAAATGTGCTCTCAGATGTTCACAAAGTTTTTCTTCTTGAGTATTTTCATATAGTATTAAAGTCTTTAAACTTTTATTATAAGTAGGATTGCCAGATTTAACAAATAAAGTTTCAAGTCCCTCACTGAATTTGAAATATCAGATAAACAACAGTAATTTTTGGTATTAAAGTATATTCCATGCAATATTTGAAATATACTTATGTTAAAAATTATTCATCATTTGGCTTGGCACAGTGGCTCATGCCTGTAATCCCAGCACCCTGGGAGGCCGAGGCAGGTGGATCACCTGAGGTCAGGAGTTTGAGAGCAGCCTGGCCAACATGGTGAAACCCTCTCTCTACTAAAAATACAAAAATTAGCCATGCCTGGTGATGCATGCCTGTAATCCCAGCTACTCGGGAGGCTGAGGCAGGAGAATTGCTTGAACTGTGGGGGCAGAGGTTGCAGTGAGCCGAGATTGTGCCATTGCACTCCAGCCTGGGCAACAGAGTGAGACTCTGTCTCCAAAAAAATAATAATATAAATAAATTATTCATCATTTATCTAAAATTCAAACTTCACTGGCTATTTTGTATTATACCTGGCAATCCTAGTTATAAAGCCAGATGATTAGAAAATACTCTTTATAAATCTCATGAATATTTTATAGATTATTTGGATAGAACATGTTTCTAAACAGATTCAATGTAACATACACTGAAAAACTGCATTCTGCAGAAAAGTTCTACCCCAATGGCTCTAAAGAAATCGTGTTTCCCGACGGGACAGTGAAACGTCTCAAGGATGGACAGGAAGAGACCTTATTTCCTGATGGGACAATCGTAAGGGTGGAAAAGTCAGTAAAGTCAGACAACGCGAATTCAAAACATCCCCAGTTTTTGTTTGTGTATTTAATAATTTCCTTATATTAATTTAGATTTTTGCAAACATTTAAGTGCTTGTATAAAAAAATAGAAAATAATGTCATTGACTCTAGAAGTTTTGTCTTGTGGCCTTGATTTGAATCCCTTTACAGAGACCGTGGGTTTCAAATGGACTTTCAGGTATTTACTTCACTGACGTTAGCTGCGTTTGAATTATAACTGTAAAAATCACTCCAGTCTTCAGTGCCCACCTCAGACCACGTGGTCTAGAAGCCGGAGTCTATTGCAGAACATGTGCAAGCAAATGTTTAAGGCACACCAAGGAAGAGCTCATCAGAGCTGCTATTTCAATGCTAGTTTGTGCAGAAAGTAAAGATCCACCCAGCTGCTTGAGCGAGAGTGTGGGAAGTTGTTTTACACCTTCCCTTTCTTTCCTGATATCAAAGTGAACACCGAGCGCTGTGGGCTGTGTCTCCTCGCTGCCCCGCCTCCACCCTTTCTCTGAGGTCTGAGGTCTCCTGCTCTCACCATTTCTCCCCTGGGCAATTACAATAGACTCCCCCAGCTTCCTCACAGCAGTCAGAATCTTCCCTGTCACCTCCGGGGCCACTTTTCTGAAATGATTCAGCGTGTGTCCCTGTCACTCCCTGTGTCAACCCTGCCATCCCTCTCACCATCAGAGCCAGCTGTCAGCACAGGCTTCAGCCTGCAGGTGAGCAGACACGGCTGACCTCCCGCCCTGCCTCCTGGCCCTCCCCACCTGCCCTCCTCTCACCCACAGCGAGTTTCTGCCGATTCCCTGAGCCCCTGTGCGCCTTTCCTGCCCCTTCCCGTGGCCTTCTGCACCCTCATGTAACCAGATTTGGAAAGAGGGCTCCAGACCCTGGTCGGGGCATTATTCTATGCTCCCCCACCCCCCACTGGCCTCCACACTGGCAGCATTGGCCCTGGCGCAGGCCGCCTTACCATGTGTTTCTCTTCTCAGGAATGGCGACAAAACATTGTGCTCAGCAATTGGCAGAAAGAAATCCACACAGCCCAGTTCAAGAGGAGGGAGTACCCGGGTGGCACCATCAAGACTGTATTGCAGCGGCTGTCAGGAAACCAAGTATGCCTCCGGGAGGGTTAAGATCAAAGATGAAGCTGGAAACGTTGTCCTGGACGAGAAGCAGATGAGCCCTCAACACGCAGTGTCACATGGGATATGCCAATTGCAGATTTTTGCTAAAACGGAGAAAAACTAATAACATATTAGCTGCCCTAAATGATCTTGGAGAGCCACCAAAACTTTAGGACTACCCAAGTCATCTAGAAATTGCAAAGGAAAAGACATTCTCTCCTCTATTTAGGAAACTTGGTTAGAGCAGCACCCGTCAGAGAACAGGAGGCTCACAGAAGAACGATTTCCAGTGCCCCCAGCAAGGCTGCACCCTCTCTGATCATCACAGGGGCCATTTCTGCCTTGTGATGGACCAGGAGGTCTCTGCAGAGCAAGTGCCCTTGGACCAGCTGATTCACAAAGCGCTGAGCCCCTCTTCCCTGTGTGGTCACCCCAGGCGCGGCTCATTCCTCCAGAATTACAGAAGCTCAGCCTGGCCGGTTCCCCTCTGGTCACCGACACCCCTATCCTCGCTGGGACAAGAGGGAGACAATTCTAGTCACTACAAGGACACCCAAGGGGCGTCCGAGTCAGGGCTCCAATAGTGCAGTTATCATGGCCTCTCGCGGCCTGGGGAGCATGTCACCTCCTGAAACTCGAGATTTTTTTAATCCCAATATAAAAATAATAACCAGTTACTTACTTCTTTTGTTGTTTTGCAGGCCACCTAGAAATACAAAAGCAGATTGGCATTCACCTAATTTTTATACTGAAATGTAGATGCCCCCAAACATGATTTTGGAAAGAGATAATTTCTTGAAAATCTTATCAGAAGATGCATAGTTATTTAATCTTTTTCCAGTATGTATTCATGTTTTTATGAAATAAAATACCATATTTTAGTGCCAGGGATTATTTTAACCTTAAACAATATTGTGCATACATCATCGTAGCCCTCAATATTTTGGTAATGCTATTTACAGTAATTCTAGAGCCATGTGCTATCTGGCTTTGAAGGAAAAAAACGGAATTCTGCTATGATTACAGTGGGTCGAGGCTTTTTGTTTTCAGATGAATGCTAAAGCAATGGGAGGCTGTTTGTCAGGCATAACTGGCAAAATAAATCCATTATTAAAAAGCCACTTTGAGTTTGGCTGAAAAAATGGACTTGCCTATTGCTTTGATTGTTTTGAATCAGCTTATACTAAAAATTGTCACTGAAGCAAACAAAACGATACACGGCTGTACTGAAAAAATACACTTCTCATTATCTGGGGGAGATCGGGGAAGAAACAAACATGGAATTTTATCAGGAAGCTGTGCTCAGGCATCAGATCACCTGCCTGACTGGAAGTTTTCATTAAATATCATCTGCAGTACACCCTCCAGTAGTGACGGGTGTAAAATCTGTCATCCAAATAAGACTAATTCAGTGTGCGCATTCGGCGGGAAGCCTTTCGTGGAATATACATTCTGCAATATTGGAAATCAGTACAAGCTTATTAAAACAACATTTCATACTGATTTACAAAAAGCCAGAATTTACTTTTAGTTCTTAACAATCTCCTGAAGGCTTCTCATTACATGTACGATCTGATTATATTTATTACATTAATATTGAGGAGGGGGTCTCTATCCACCTATTTGCAAACATTTATTTGAAAATTGTACACAAGCATGTTTACTTGGTCAAAAAGGTAGCATTAAGACAATCATAAAACAACGGAGTATAAAGGGCTGGAAGATGGGGTGAGTCACACCCGTCTGAGCCACTGTCTACTGCCACCTTGGAAAAAACCCTCAGCTGTCCCCCGCTTCCTTTTCCCTAAGTGGGTGACACTTCATCCCCTGCACGGCTCAGGGATGCTGTGGGGATGGATGAGAAGGGACCAGGACAGAGTCGTCCCGTCCATTCCACGCAGGTGCTGCTCCTGAAGGGAGTCTCGGGTGGGGCCCTCCTCTCTCTGAGCGGGGAGTCCTGGGGGGCTCCATGTTTTCCTAAGGAGCACAGGTCCCTCTCAGAACATGGGCCCCCAAGTTTCATGGCTATCAGGCGCAGCCCCTCCCGCCCCTTCTCTCCTGCTCCCCATGGCCGACATCAAGCAGAAGGCCCTCCCTTAGGTCAATCCTGCTTCCTCCGACTCATTGTTCCTTCTGCAAACCTTCCTTGGCTCACCCTGCCCCACCCCCAGACTAAGTCACCCAAGTGCTCCCTGAACCCTGCACCCCTCTGGTCCTCCTCACACTGTATCCCAATGACCTGGAGACCTGCCTGTCCCCATCTAGAGAACACATTGAGGATGGAGCTCAGTCACCTTCACCTTCGTTCCCCAGCAGCTAGAGTGGAGAGTGGAGCCTCAGAGGCTCCGGAGCAAACGAAGAGGTGAGAACATGGAGAGGGGCCTGGTGAACTCTGATTATTGGTGTTAAAGTGAAAGAGATTTCAACATGGAGACTGACGCCCAAAAATGAGGACTCTGTTTGATTCTCAGTTTATCAAATTCACCTTTGAAACAACCTTTGCTTGAGCACTTAGAGATTGATTCTAATTAAATTGTCTTAATGAATACTGCAATTATAGGTTTAGCATGGCTGATTCTTTTGAACAAACACTTTATACAAGAGACACAACCAAACAATTCAGATTATCACCTACTTCTTACCTCCACTTTGAACCTACTCTACAGCATTAACCATTTCCTCATTATTCTATACTAATTTTTATACTTCCTGAGAATCATTACTGCAATTTTATTTTGTCGTCGTTTTTACTTCTTTCCCTGCTTTAAAGAGAAAAACAGAAATCCTGTGGTTCGTCTTGCGGTGGGTGTGGGTGTGACAGCGGGACTTGTGTTACTCACTGGTTATTCCTCCTCCAGCATTTTAAACTCAAGCTACTGGACATCGTACTCAACCTTTTATGGTTAAACTTGACATGCTACATTAGAACTCTTGCATTTCTAATGAACGTTGTTCACAAAAGTTTTAGTTTTTTGCAACCTGGGATCAGGCCACATCATGACTTTCATTGCCTTTGTGGGATCTTTTTTCCATTAAAAAATTTAAACACTTAAGTTTCGTTACTGCATTTGTATAAAGGTGAACATATCAATCGTGTATATTGAAACATTTTCGTATACCTAAGAGTTCATTTGTTTCCTTCTGATTTTTAAGAGAAATTAAAACATTTTTGTGTGTTCCTAAAAGTATCGTGGGCCCTCATGTGCCTGAGGGAGACGCTGGCCCTGCCTGGCTTCTCGCCT
This sequence comes from Pongo abelii, assembly GCF_028885655.2. Lineage (NCBI taxonomy): Eukaryota > Metazoa > Chordata > Mammalia > Primates > Hominidae > Pongo > Pongo abelii. The sequence continues at coordinate 169,210,224 of NC_071990.2, forward strand.
TGTATATTTGAGTCTCCCCTGCCTGGTGTTCCGTCACGCGTGGTCCTGCCATTCTGAGACGTCAGCAGAGCTGGGGTTGGTGTTGGAAACACAGGCATTCTTCACTTTCCGAATAAGCAGTGGCTTCCTGGAGAAGGCTCATCCTGGAAAGGCAGGGTGGGGCTGCAGGGCAGCTCTCTGGACTTACGCTTGGAGGTCCTCAGCCATCTCTGCTGTCAGGTGGCACCAACAGGATCGACTGTTATTTTTTGCTCGTGGCTTAATGCCCATTTTTTCCCAGGTTACTTGGCTTTCTTGTGGTTTCCCAGGTTTCTTATCTGCATCTGCAGATAGACACAAGTTTATATCTATACTTTAGAAGTAGGCAATGGAAGGAATAAAACTACATTCATCATTTATTAAAAGGAATAAAATTAAATGTGTCATTATATTCTTTTGTATCATATACCATCTTTGTACACATATACCATCTTTGTATATAACTTTTTTCTTCTGAATATCATTTTCAATTTGTAATCAACTTACTTCAATTAACCATATTTCATTATTTATTTTTTATTATGAGTTGATTCTCAAATGACCAAAACTTTTCTGTCTTTGTATCACTTCCCAAGTGTCCTTGCTTGCTGGGAACACAGAGCACCTGGCAGGCTGCACCAGCTCCTGGGCTGCTGCCTCACCTTACAGACAGGCCTTGGGGATACTGTGGATTTGGTTCCCGGCCACCACAATAAAGCTCATATTGCAACAGAGCAAGTCACACAAATATTTTGTTTCCCCAGTGCCTATAAAAGTTTGGTTTGTATTATACTGTAGTCTATTAAGTGTATAATAGCATTATGTCTCAAACATGAACATATCTTAATTTAAAAATACTGTATTGCTTTAAAAAATGCTAATGATCATCTGAGCCCTCAGTAAGTTATAATGGTTTTGCTGGTGGAGGGCCTTGCCTGGATGTTGATGGCTGCTGACTGATCAGGGTGGAGGTTGCTGAAGGTTGGGGTGACTGTGGCAATATCTGAAATAAGACCACAATGAAGTTTACTGCATTGATTGAATCTTCCTCTCATGAAAGGTTTCTCTGTAGCATGCGATGCTGTTTGATAGCATTTTACCCACAGTACAACTTCTTTTAAAATTGGAGTCAATCCCCTCAAACCCTACCCACTGCCTTAATTTATTCCATAAATTAAGTTTATGGAATATTCTAAATCATTTGTTGTCATATCAATAATGTTCACAGCATCTTCACCAGGAGTCAATTCTATCTCAAGAAACCCCTTTCTTTGCTCAGTCATAAGAAGCCACTCCTAATCTGTTCAAATTTTATCCTGAGATTGCAGCAATTCAGTCACATTTTTAGGCCCCACTTCTAATTCTAGCTCTTTAATTATTTCCACCTCATCTACAGTTACTTCCTGCACTGAAGGCTTGAACCCCTCAAAATCATTCATGAGGAATGAAATCAACTTCTAAACTCCTGTTAATGTTGATATTGTTTCTCCTCCCATGAATCATGAATGTTTTTAATGGCATCTAGAATGGTGAATCCTTTCTAGATGGTTTTTAATTGACTTTGCCCAGGGAGTGCTCTGGGTTCACTCTTGTATTTTCTCTGGGTTCACTGTTGTATTTTCTCTGGGTGCACTGTCATCTTTTCTCTGGGTGCACTGTTGCCTTTTCTTTGGTTTCACTTTTGTCTTGTCTTTGGTTCTCCATTGTCCCTTCTCTGGACTCACTGTCTTATTTTCTCTGGGTTCACTGTCATCTTTTCTCTAGATTAACTATCTTTCTCTTTGTTTCTCTGTTGTATTTTTTCTGGGCTTACTGTCATTTCTCTGGGTGCACAGTTGTCTTTTCTCTGGGTTCACTGTCGTCTTTTCCTGGGTGCTCTGTCATGTTTTCTCTGTGTTCACTGTTGTCTTTTCTCTGTGTGCACTGTCATCTTTTCTCTGTGTGCATCATCGTCTTTTCTGTTGGTTCACTCTTGTCTTTTCTTGGGTGAACCATTGTCTTTTCTCTGGGTAAACTGTCTTCTTTTCTCTGGGTTCACTCTCGTCATTTCTCTTGGTTCATTATCGTCTTTTCTCTGGGTTCATTCTTGTATTTTCTCTGGGTGAACTGTTATCCTTTCTCTGGGTTCCCTGTTATCTTTTCTCTGGTTTCACCTTCGTATTTTTTCTGGGTTCACCATCGTCTTTTCTCTGCCTGCACTGTAGGCTTTTCTCTGGTTTCACTTTTGTCTTTGGGATCACTGTTGTTATTTCTCTGTGTTCACTTTAGTCTTTTTTTCTGTGTTCACCGTCGTCTTTTCTCTATTTCATCTTTTCTCTGGGTTCACCGTTGTCTTTTCTCTGGGTTCATCGTCGTCTTTTCTGTGGGTTCACTGTCATCTTTTCTCTCGTTTCACCGTCATCTTTTTTCTACTTGCACTGTCTTCTTTTCTCTTGATGCACCATTGTCTTTTCTCTGAGTTCACTGTCTTTTTTTCTCTCAGTTCACCATTGTCTTTTTTCTGGGTTCACTGTTGTCTTTTCTCTGGATTCACTGTCATCTTTCCTCTGGGTTCACTCTCATCTTTTCTCCATGTTCACTATCAACTTTTCTTCGGGATCCCTGTTTTCTTTTCTTTGGGTGTGCCATCATCTTTCTCTGCATTTCTCTGTTGTATTATTTCTGAGTTCACTGTCATCCCTTTTCTCAGTGAACCATCGTTTTTCTCTGGTTTCACCATCCTCTTTTCTCTGGGTTCTCTATTTCTCTGCATTCACCATCTTTTCTTTTGTTTCCCTGTTGAATTTGTATCGTTTCACTGTTGTCTTTTCTCCGGGTTCACCATCATCTTTTCTCTTTGTTCATTGTGGTGTTTTCTCCTTGTTTGCTGTCATCTTTTCTCTGGTTTCACTGTCGTCTTTTCCCTTGGTGCCCTGTTGTCTTTTCTCTGGGTTCACTGTCATCTTTTCTCTGGGTTCACCATCGTCTTTTGTTTTGGTTTATTTTCATCTTTTCTCTGGTTTCACTGTTGCCTTTTCTCTGGTTTTGCCATCGTCTTTTCTCTGGGTGCACTGTCATCTTTTCTCTAGGTTCACTCTTGTATTTCCTCTCGGTTCATTGTCATATTTTTTCTGGGTTCACTTTTGTATTTTCTCTGGGTGCACTGTCATCTTTTCTCTCAGTGCACCGTCATCCCTTCTCTGGGTGCACTGTCGACTTTTCTCTGTGTGCACCATCGACTTTTCTCTGTGTGCACCATCGACTTTTCTCTGTGTGTACCATCGTCTTTTCTCTGGGTGCACCATCGTCTTTTTTTGAGGTTCACTGCCATATTTTCTCTGGGTGTAATGTATTTTCTCTGGGTTCACCATCGTCTTTTCTCTGGGTTCACTCTTGTATTTTCTGTTGGTGCACCGTCGTCTTTTCTCTGGGTTCACTGTCATCTTTTCTCTGCATTTTGTTGTTTTTTCTCTCTGTTCACCATTGTCTTTTCTCTGGGTGCACCGTTGTCTTTTCTCTGGGTTCCTCATGGTTGTTTCTCTGGGTTGGTTGTTGTATTTTCTCTGAGTGCACCATTGTCTTTTCTCTGGGTTCACTGTCATCTTTTCTCTGGGCTCACTGTCAAATTTTTTCTTGGTTCACCATCGTCTTTTTTTGGGGTGCACTGTTGTCTTTTCTCTGGACTCATTGTCATATTGTTTCTGGGTTCACTATTGTATTTTCTGTTGGTTCACCGTCATCTTTTCTCTGGGTTCACCATCGTCTTTTCATCAGGTTCACTGTCTGTTTTCTCGGTTCACTGTCGTATTTTGTCGGGTGCACTGTCATGTTTTCTCTGGGTTCACCGTTGTCTTTTTTCTGCGTCCACCTTCATCTTTTCTCTGCATTTATTGTTGTCAATTCTTTGGGTTCGCTGTCACATTTTCTCTGGGTGCCCCATCCTCTATTCTCTGGGTTCACTGTCACTTTTTATTTTTATTTTTTTGAGTTCACTGTTGAATTATCTCTGGGTTCACCATCGTCTTTTCTCTGGGTTCACTGTTGTGTTACTGGATACAGGAAATGTGGTATCTACTCTATTAAATTGAGTTTAGCCTAACACTGCCTCTTTATAAGTTGGATCTAAAGGATTCTTTGTAGACAGTGAGCTGTCAGCTAATGGGAGGGTAAACAGACTATAACTTACTGTTGTACTAATCACCAAGTAGTGATTAGAACACTACTAATCAGCCGATCACAGGCAGCCAACTGCTGAAACTGTGTTCAAAAAATGCAAACGCCATGTTGTAACAACCAGCAGGTTCTGTACCTCACTTCCATTTTCCGCGCCTCACTTTCCTTTTTCTCTCCATGAATTCTCGCCCACCTAGAGACAGTGTGGGGTCTTTGAACCTGTTCTGGTTTGGGGACTGCCAAATTTGTGAAGAGTTCTTGCTTAGTTAAACTCTGTTAAATTTAATTTATCTAGGGGTTTTCTTTTAACAATGAAATACTTCAGCCAAATTAAATTTAAAATAGTTTAATGAGCAGTGAATGATTCATGAGTCGTACAGCCCCCAGAATCACAGCAGATTCAGAGAGACTCCAGAGGTGCCTCATCGTCAGAACGAATTTAGAGATATAAAAAGTAAAGTGACATATAGAAATCGGGAGTGAGGTACAGAAACAGCTGGACTGGTTACAGGTTGCTGTTTGCCTTATTTGAACACAGTTTGAACACTCAGCACTGTATGAGTGGTTGAAGTACGGCTGCAGGGATTGGCCAAGACTCAGTGATTGTTACAGGTGCATACTCCTAAGTTGGGGTTTCAATCTTGTCCACCTGTTAAGTTGGGTTACGGTTCATCCAGAAGGACTCAAATATAGAAGTACAGAGCCCTTCTCCGGCTGTATTTACTTCACTTTAACACTATTCAGCCACAAAGCAGAATAAAATCCTGTCATTCATGGCATTAGGGATGGAACTGGAGAACATTATGTAAGTGAAATAAGCTGAGAACAGAAAGTTAAACACCGAATGTTCTTACTCTTATGTGGAAGCTAAAAAAACAGTGAATCTAATTGAAGTAACAAGCACAACAGAGGATACTAGAGGCTGGGAAGGTTAGGAGGAGGGGGCATAGGGAGACATATGTTAAAGCACACAAAGTCACATCCACACAGGAGGAAGGAGTCCTAGAGTTCTATGCCACTGCAGGGTGACCAGGGTTAACAGTAGTGTAATATATAATAGTTTCAGATAGCTGGAAGGAGGATATTAAACACCCCCACCACAGGAAATGATAAATATTTGAGACAATAGATATGTTAATTACTCTGATCAAATCACTATACAATATATGTAACAAAACTTCACTAGGTACCCTATGAATATATACAATTATTATTTTTCAGTTAATAAAATAAAATAATGAAAATAAAGGGAAAATGACACTCATTTGTATTGAGTAGCTCTTGGAAGGCGAACTCGTGCAGGAACAGGAAGGGCACTGGTGCACCACGACCTCACCCTGTGTTCTCCCAGCACACCCAGGGAGGAACTGGGTCTGGCTGACGATGAGCTGAGCTGCAGGCTTTCCCTACTGGGTGCTGTTGAGCCCTGCAGTGTTGTGCACTGCAGAAGGGATCATGGAAATGCCCGTGCTGCCCTCCCGGGTCTCTGGCTGAGCTTCCATCCCAAACGCTCTCCCTCACTGCACTTTTTGGTCCTGGGGCCTGTGTGATTTGGGAAATGTCCATTGGCTGCCTTGCTGGCTGAAATACAAGGCCACAGGTGTCCTTTTAATCTATGTTCCTGGAAATGGTTCCCTCATGTTTGTGGAATAAATGAATGAACCAACACACCAAAGTGCGGGGAGGGAGGGGCACAAGAGTCTAGATCTTTTCCTTTACATTAATAAAATAAAACATATTGTATATTGTTTTCTTTGTGTGTATGTGTGTGTGTGTGTGTGTGTGAGATGGATTTTCACTTTTGTCCCCCACACTGGAGTGCAGTGGCACACTCCGCTCACTGCAACCTCCCCCTCCCTGGTTCAAGCGATTCTGCTGCCTCAGCCTCCCAGCTAGCTTGGGTTACAGGTGTGCATCACCATGCCTGGCTAATTTTTTCTTTTGTATTTTTAATAGAGGCGGGGTATCACCATGTCAGTCAGGCTGTTCTCAAACTCCTGACCTCAGGTGATCCAACTGCCTCGGCCTCCTAAAGTGCTAGGATTACAGGCATTAGCCACCTTGCCCAGCCAGTACATTGTTTTCATTTCAACCATTGAAAAACCATACTGAGTGCAAGTAGTAGACACACAATTCCCATTCCATTGCTCATATCTGCCTAAAAATTCTTCCTCCATTGTTACAACATCTGTTATTTAGGTCAGAAGCCAAGGAGGTTTATGGCTGACTTAACCCTCTTGGCTCTGAACCCAAAATTCGGTGGAATACCTACTCCCAGTGAAAACAAACATCACAAAACCTGACATTTTACCAAATAGAGTGAGTCCTACACTTTTACACTCAGTGCTTAAATCAGTGTGTGTGTTGCGTGTACATGTGCGTGTATCACATCTGGGTGTATATATATACACGATCATTTATATAATATAAAATATGCCTTTGGATATTTGGACTTCTAGCCTATAATACATCAGATGTGCTAGTAGGAAATTGGTGAGATGGTGCTAGAACCCGACAAGAATGACTGCTAGCATAATAAAATTCATGAAAGATACAAATAACATAAAACCACAGTGGTCTGGGGCACTTGATTGCAGAGGCTGGGTCCTGGCTAGGCCCTGAAAGCATCCAGCAGCCTTTTCATCAGGCATTGGTTGCGAGGGTGGCTTCCATGGATCTCTGTGTAGCAGCTACAGAACCCAGTTGAAATGCGCGGAGGCTGGAGGAAGCGCTGGTTGCCTGATGATGCAGGGCCTATCTCCTCACAAAGGAGAGGCCAGTCATGGACTCAGGGCGGGGCCCACAGCATCAGGATCCCTTAGGGACAGGAACCCAGCTTTAGCCAAAGCTTAAACTCAATAATTTAAATTATCTAGAGAAGATAAAATTAAGTTCACAGTACTCAGATTAAGAAGGCAAAGCGTGTAATATGATCCAAATGTACTATACAAATATACAAATATATTAGAACAAAAATATAATGTGAAATTATGAATTATCTAACAATATTTGCCACTTATTTGGGGCAGAATCTGGAACACCTGTCAATTTAACCAACCCAGTCTTGAGCATAGACAGAACAGCCCAACTAAAACAGCTCTCCGGGCCTACAAGCTTTATCTGAAAACAAGTCATTCAACATAATCTCAAAATGTCGAAAAACTGTATTTGGGCTTTCAGGGCCTCAGTGAGGGTTTTCAGCCTCACTGGGAAGTCACACTGTTGAGTCATGATTGTCTCTGAAGTGGGTACAAGTGTGATTTTGCTAATAATATGTAAACTACCAAGGAACTTTCTGATTATATCAGCAACGTCATGATCTCCAACTTGCATTGCCAAAAGCTTCCTGAGGTGGGAGCCTGTGTTTCAGGTGTGGTCCCTGGGAGGGGTTCTGTGAGCAGGTCCTTAACAAGGTTGGGGGCCACAGAGAGGGTTGGGCCCTTTGAACTGCAGACACTGAAAGTGGCTCTTTTGTCAATGAGGCCTACTATAGAAAGAGTCCCTGACTGGGAATCCCAGGAGAGTGTGGTCAGACCTTCACATAGAAGCTGCCAGAAGGAAACTAGAGCACATCTGAGCTATTCCCCCAACCAGTATCCTGGAAGGGAGGTGGGAGTGCATGCCCAGACAGTGCAGGCCCTTGTGCCTGTTTCCATAGGTAGGGAAGGCCCTGCCCAGAATCTCACGATCACTGGTGAAGGACCCAGTCCCAAGCTCAGAGGACATAAACTCTGAGATCCTGGAGACTCAACAGAGTCATTATCACATCACAGCTTACAACAGCAGGCAATGTAGGTGAATTAGAACAAGGAAACACATATGGCATCTTCCACCATGCAGCCAACAGACAGACACTTTGAAGCCAGCACAGCTCTTCCCTCTTCAAGGGTTAGAACACCAGTCAATGTCATCAGGGCATGGACAGCATTCAATGAGCATGAGCCACCTGATTTTCTAGCTGCCACAGTCAAAATATTAGTAGGTTATTATTATAATTATGGAGTTTAATGAACTCTTTCAGTCTGGTTCAGCCCTGGCTACAGCCTCTTCTGGCATAGGAAGGAAGAAAGGGCCCTTCTTTCCCATACCTTGATGATATTCCCGGGTGTATGGGGTCCCACAGCAAGGAAGTCAGCCAAAAACAATGTATTCCATTACTGTGGGAATCCTGATCCCTAGATCAGGGCCCACTGGTTTTCCCAGAAGACTGATGGACAACAGGATACAGTAGGAGAGAATGACTCCCAGGGACCAGCAGCCTCCTTAGGCAACAGCTCCTAGTTTTGGTGCTTTCTTCCGTCCAAGAGAGCTTGCAAAACTATCTGGGAGGCCACGCTTTTTGTTCACATTTTACCTTGTTAGCACATTCAATGCTTAAAGCACAGACAGCCCAGCATAAATGCCCACTCCCGCTTGAAGCCCTTCCTTTCCCCAACTGGGGGGATTTTCTTTTCCCCCTGTGGGGTCCATACCACTTCACACTTACCCTGTGGAAACAATTATGCTCAGCCTTAAATTACAGCCATGTGTGTTTCATAGATGATCCCATTCAGTCTCATAACCCTAGCATCTGTCACAGTTCCCGGAACACAGCGGCCATTCAATCTGTCACAGTTCCCGGAACACAGCGGCCATTCAATCGCTTTTCGTTGAATTCAGTTGAATTTCCTGTACCCACTATGGGATGCATTTAACTTACACTCCCCTCCTTTGGTAACTTTATTCTCAGAATTGGATCTGCTTCGTGCACTCTTATATAACTGGCACCTCAGCACTCAGAAGGCACTGGACTCCATACAAACTTTTTGGATTGAAAAGTATGTGACTTCATACAACCCCGGACTGCTTTTCCTTTGAAGGAGTATGAAGGGCTGACTACCAATTGCCCCCGGAGGTCCCAATGCACACTCACTGCTCCTAGCAACCCCAGCCCCTGTGCTCTCAGGAAGGGGCTGGTCCTGGGACAGAGGCGTGCTCCGGGCCACCCTCCCATCCTGCGTGTCGCCTTCTAGGCTTACCCCAGCGCCTGGCTTTGTGTGGAGGAACACAGGTCCGGGCCTTGCATCGGGACTGGCAAGAGGCCTGCTGGGGCGCAGAGAGAACTCTGAAGCTTGGAGGAGGAAGGAAGGTGTGATGAAGCCTGGGTCCGTGTCCCTAAGGGGTCCTGACGCTCTGGGCTCCGCCCTGAGTCTATGACTGGCCTCCCCTTTGTGAGGAGAGCAGGCCCTGCATCATCAGCAACCAGCGCTCCATCCAGCCTCCACTCATTTCAGCTGGGCGCTGCCGCTGCTGCACAGAGACCCACAGAGGCCAGCCTCGGAACCAGTTTATGTGGTTCTTCTCATCAGGCGCTGGTTCTGAGGGTGGCTTCTGTGGGTCTCTGTGCAGCAGCTGCAGTGCCCAGCTGAAATGAGTGGAGGCTGGAGGGAGCGCTGGTTGCCCGATGATGCAGGGCCTGCTCTCCTCACAAAGGGGAGGCCAGTCATAGACTCAGGGCGGAGCCCAGAGCGTCAGGACCCCTTAGGGACACGGACCCAGGCTTCATCACACCTTCCTTCCTCCTCCAAGCTTCAGAGTTCTCTCTCCGCCCCAGCAGGCCTCTTGCCAGTCCCCATGCCTGAGGCCTCCCAGGGCAATGCACTGGGGGCAGGCCTGGTGGGTGCCTGGTGGGGAGGCGCCTATTCTTCCTGGAGTCTCGTGTCACTTTACCCACATGGAATCTTAAAATATTTTATTTCTACACAAAAACAGTTGAGTTTCCAAAAGGAATGTGTATCTTTTTGTTTAAGCCACGTTTGCACCAGAGATTCCAGTTGGACCCCTCCCTCCAGCTCCCACCATGTGCCCGCCATCCCTGCGGTTTAGCACTGCAGGAACTGAAGAGGCCTTGCCTGGCATCTCAGAGGGGTAGACTCCCTACCCTCAGGCTGTGTTGGGTCCGGCAAGTGGCTGCCTCTGTGGATGACATTTGAATGCTTTATTGCCATCTATTCAATTACAGGCGTCACCATCATCTTCCAGAAACAATCAGTTGCTTCTCATAACTCTATAAAACTGCACAACAAGCCACTGAAGATGTTGCCCAAGTTCTGTCAAGCACAGGGAAACATGGCTAATTTCCTTATCTGCAAATGCAGGTAGGTCACGAGGTCAGGAGATCGAGAGCAGCCTGGCCAACATGGTGAAACCCTGTCTTTACTAAAAATACAAAAAATTAGCCAGGCGTGGTGGTGGGCACCTGTGGTCACAGCTGCTTGGGGGGCTGAGGAAGGAGAATAGTGTGAACCCGGGAGGCGGAGCTTGCAGTGAGCTGAGATCACGCCACTGCACTCCAGCCTGGGTGACAGAGCAAGACTCCATCTCAAAAAACAAAAACAAAAACAAAAAACCCAGTAATTCATAATACATAATCTGAAAGGCATTTTTCTTTTTCCGTTTGACATGTTCATGCACTGTTAGTTATTTATTGTTTTCCTCCCAGCACATGTGGTGGTAAATTTTCTAAAAATGAAATGAAATGAGGTGTTTCCACCAGGACTGTCTTCCTGAGCGTGCGAGGAAGGGTGGGGGAGTGGGGTTATTTTATCTGGGTTTCCTGCACTCCCAGGGAAGGCAATCCTGGCACAAGCAAGAGCACCTGGGCTTCGATCACTGGTGTGGCGATTTGTAAATCCTGCATTTACTCAACCATGTTTCATCTGTCCCTTCCACTGGAGGTGTTACACCTGCACCTCCGAGACTTCATGCTGACTCTCTGCTTGGGTATCTGGCAGAAGAAGGGCAAAGCTATCAAGACAAGAGGAGACTGCTAAGGGCACTTCAGCAAGAAAAATATGCGGTGTGCATTTTTTATAAAAATGTATTTTTTTTCTGAAGTGAGCACTAGAAGCAAACACATTCCCCCAAACCATTTGTTGTTCCCTTTGATTATTTCCCTGATTTCACATGGGGCTCAGTTCTCTCCTTGGCTTCAGTTCTCCATGCGACTCCTGGTTACTGGACATGGAAAGGCTTGGAGATGGGCTTTGCACCTCTTAGGGACTGACCAAACAGATTCTGGACTTTGATGTCAGAGACCCAACCCAGAGGAGGGCTGGATCCCACCACAGTGTTGGTCCAGCGTCTCCTCCTGCCCTGGCTTCATGCTGCAGTCAACGTGCTTGGGGGCTGTCTATGTTCTGTTGTGTGGACCTCACAAATGCCCACTATTATGGCATAAATCTATCCCCCGCTTCCCACTGTTGGCAACAGAAGACACTTATTTTACGTGCCCTCCTGTGGAATCAAGAGGAGGTTAGATTCATTATGATGTTTACATCTATAATTTTGGCAAAGTGCAAGAAAACTCTATACCAATATGTAGAATTTTCTCCATTTTATGACACCCCTATCCTATCCCTCCAGTGAGCATCAAGACTCGCATCCCAGGTGGTTGATGGAAGAAAAACCACTGAGAGAGAAAGACTAAAAAACAGCGTGGCTGAAGGGAACTCACGGGGGGCGGTCTTCTGTGCTTCCCAAAGATCTTCCCAAGCTGGTAGCCAAACCCTAGATATTTTTCCAGTTAGCATTCCTTAATAACCCCACAACGAGCACAGTACCTGATTCACTGGGGGAGATAGTAAATATTAGCTGAGAATGGACTTTTACTACCATCTCTACTTCAGTACTTTTTGAAGGACTATAAAGAACATGATACTTTCATAATAAATGCTAATCAAGACACAGACACATTGAATTAGGTGCATAAAATGAGCCTCCAGTTTTGGAAGCTGTTGCCTTGGGGAAGTGGTGGCGATGGGTCCCCAGGGTCTCGGCTGGTGCTCCTCGTGTTCCATGACTTGGTCTGGGTGCTGGTTACATAAGTGTGTTCTGTGTAAAATGCTTCAATCTCTACATGTGCACAGTAGTGCCCTCTAATTCATGGCTTTGCTTTCTGTGGTCTGAATACACGTAAGTGCAGCAGAATAAGATATTGTAAGGCCGAGAGAGACCACAGTCACTTAACTCTTATCACCGTGTATTGTTATAATTGTTCCATTTTATTATCAGTTTTATTGTTAACCTCTTACTATGCCTAGTTTTTTATTATTTATTATTTATTATTTTACTTTAAGTTCTGGGATACGTGTGCTGGACGTGCAGGTTTGTTACATAGCTATACATGTGCCATGGTGGTTTGCTGCACTCATCAACCCATCATCTAGGTTTTAAGCCCCACATGCATTAGGTATTTGTCCTAATGCTCTCCCTCTCCTTTTCCCCTACCTCCAGACAAGCCCTAGTGTGAAGTTCCCCTCCCTGTGTCCATGTGTTCTCCTTGTTCAACTCCCACTTATGAGTGAAAACATGCAGTATTTGGTTTTCTTTTCCTGTGTTAGTTTGCTAAGGATGATGGTTTCCAACTTCATTCATGTCCCTGCAAAGGACATTAACCCATTTTTTTATGGTTGCATAGTATTCCATGGTGAATATATGCCACATTTTCTTTATCCAGTGTATAACTGATGGACATTTGGGTTGGTCCCAAGTCTTTGCTATTGTACATAGTGCTGCAATAAACATTAAGGACTAACAACCAGGTGCCCCCAGTGGTCCCAATGCATACCACTGCTCCTAGTGACCCCAGCCCCTGTGCTCTTCAGAAAGGGCTGGTCCTGGGACAGAAGCATGCATGGGGCCCCTCTCCCATCTTTGGCTTGAGTTCTCCATGCAATTCCGGGTTATCAGACATAGAAAGGCTTGGCAATGGGCCTTTGTGTGCATGTGCCTGTATAGTAGAATAATTTATAACTTTTTGGGTATATACCAATAACCCATTGCTGGGTCAAATGATATTTCTGGTTCTAGATCCTTGAGGAATTGCCACACTGTCTTCCACAATGGTTGAACTAATTTACACTCTCACCAATAGTGTAAAAGCATTCCTATTTCTCTGAATCCTTGCCAGCACCTGTTGTTTCCAGACATTTTAATGATCACCTTTCTAACTGGCAATGGCAAATGAGATATCTCATTGTGGTTTTGATTTGCATTTCTCTAATAACCAGCGATGATGAGCTTTTTTTCATGTTTCTTGACCACATAAATGTCTCCTTTTGAGAAGTGTCTGTTCATATCCTTCACCCACTTTTTGATGGGGTTGTTTTTTTCTTGTAAATTTGTTTATGTTCCTTGTAAATACTTGATATTAGACCTTTGCCAGATGGATAGATTGCAAAAATTTTCTAGTATTCTATAGGTTGCCTGTTCACTCTGATGATAGCTTCTTTTGCTGAGCAGAAGCTCTTTAGTTTGATTAGATCCCATTTGTCAATTCTGGCTTTTGTTGCAATTGCTTTTGGTGTTTTCATCATAAAGTCTTTGCCCATGCTTATGTCCTGAATGGTACTGCCTAGGTTTTCTTCTAGGGTTTTTATTCTTTTGGGTTTTATATTTAAGTCTTTAATCCATCTGGAGTTAATTTTTGTATATGGTGTAAGGAAGGGATCCAGTTTCTGTTTTCTGCATATGGCTAGCCAGTTTTCCCAGCAACGTTTATTAAATAGAGAATCCTTTCCACATTGCTTGTTTTTGGCAGGTTTGTCAAAGATCAGATGGTTGTAGATCTGTGGTGTTAAATCTGATGCCTCTGTTCTGTTCCATTGGTCTATATATCTGTTTTGGTACCAGTATCATGCTGTTTTGGTTACTGTAGCCTTGCAGTATAGTTTGAAGTCAGGTAGCATGATGCCTCCAGCTTTGTTCTTTTTGCTTAGGATTGTCTTGGCTATATGGGCTCTTTTTTGGTTCCATATTAAATTTAAAATTGTTTTTAGTTCTGTGAAGAAAGTCAATGGTAGCTTGATGGGAATAGCATTGAATCTATAAATCACTTTGTGCAGTATGGCCATTTTCACGATATTGATTTTTCTTACCCATGAGAATGGAATTTTTTTCCATTTCTTTGTGTCCTCTCTTATTTCTTTGAGCAGTGGTTTGTAGTTCTCCTTGAAGAGGTCCTTCACATCCCTTGTAAGTTGGATTCCTAGGTGTTTATTTTCTTCATAGCAATTTTGAATGGGAGTTCACTTATGATTTAGCTCTCTGCGTGTCCATTATTGGTGTGTAGGAATGCTCGTGATTTTTGCACATTGATTTTGTATCCTGAGGCTTTGCTGAAGTTGTTTATCAGCTTAAGAAGTTTTTGGACTGAGACAGTGGGGTTTTCTAAATATGCAATCATGTCATCTGCAAACAGAGACAATTTGACTTCCTCTCTTCCTATTTGAATACCCTTTATTTCTTTCTCTTGCCTGATTGCTCTAGCCAGAACTTCCAATACTATGTTGAATAGGAGTGGTGAGAGAGAGCATCCTTTTCTTGTGCCAGTTTTCAAAGGGAATGCTTCCAGCTTTTGCCCATTCACCATGATATTGGCTATGGGTTTGTTATAAATAGCTCTTATTATTTTGAGATATGGTCCATCAATACTATTTATTAAGAGTTTTTAGCATGAAGGGGTGTTGAATTTTATCAAAGGCCTTTTCTGCATCTATTGAGATAATCATGTGGTTTTTGTCATTCATTCTGTTTATATGCTGGATGACATTTATTGATTTGCGAATGTTAAACCAGTCTTGTATCCCAGCGATAAAGCCCACTTGATCATGGTGAATAAGCTTTTTGATATGCTACTGGATTCAGTTTGCCAATATTTTATTGAGGGTTTTTGCATTGATGTTCATCAGGGATATTGGCCTGAAATTTTCTTTTTTTGTTGTGTCTCTGTCAGCTTTTAGAATCAGGATGATGCTGGCCTCATAAAATTAGTTAGGGAGGAGTCTCTCTTTTTCTATTGTTTGGAATAGTTTCAGAAGGAATGGTACCAGTTCCTCTTTGTACCTCTGGTAGAATTCAGCTGTGAATCTGTCTGGTCCTGGGCTTTTTTTGGTTGGTAGGCTATTAATTACTGCCTCATTTTCAGAACTTGTTATTGGTCTATTTATAGATTCAAATTCTTCCTGGTTTAGCCTTGGGAGGATGTATGTGTCCAGGAATTTATCGATTTCTTCTAGATTTTCTAGTTTATTTGTGTAGAGGTGTTTATAATATTATCTAAGGATCAGTGGTGATATCCCCTTTATCATTTTTTATTGTGTCTATTTCATTCTTCTGTCTTTTCTTCTTTCCCAGTCTGGCTAGTGGTCTATTTTGTTAATCTTTTCAAAAAACCCGCTCCTGGATTCATTGATTTTTTAAGGGTTTTTCTTGTCTCTCTCTCCTTCAGTTCTGCTCTAATCTTAGTTATTTCTTGTCTTCTGCCAGCTTTTGAATATTTTGCTCTTGCTTCTCTAGTTCTTTTAATTGTGACGTTAGTGTGTCAATTTTAGATCCTTCCTGCTTTCTGATGTGGGCATTTAGTATTATAAATTTTTCTCATAACACTGCTCTAGCTGTGTCCCATAGATTCTTGTACGTTGTCTCTTTGTTCTCATTTGTTTCAAAGAACTTTGTTATTTCTGCCTTAATTTTATTATTTACCCAGTAGTCATTTAGGAGCACGTTGTTCAATTTCCATGTAGTTGTGAGGTTTTGAGTGAGTTTCTTAATCCTGAGTTCTAATTTGATTGCACTGTGGTTTAAGAGGCTGTTTGCTATGATTTCAGTTCTTTTGCATTTGCTAAAGAGTTTTTTACTTCCAATTATGCAGTTGATTTTAGAATAAATGCTATGTGGTGCTGAGAAGAACGTATATTCTGTTGATTTGGGGTGCAGAGTTCCATAGATGTCTATTAAGTCTGCTTCATCCAGAGCTGAGTTCAAGTCCTGAATATCCTTGTTAATTTTCTGTCTCATTGATCTGCCTAATATTGACAATGAGGTGTTAAAGTTTCCCACTATTTTTGTTTGGGAGTCTATGTCTGTTTGTATTTCTCTAAGAATTTGCTTTACAAATCTGGGTGCCCCTGTATTGGGTTCATATATATTTACGATAGTTAGCTCTTCTTGTTGCATTGATCCCTTTACCATTATCTAATGCCTTTCTTTGTCTTTTTTGATCTTTGTTAGTTTAAAGTCTGTTTTATCAGAGACTAGGATTGGAACCCTGCTTTTTTTGCTTTCCATTGGCTTGGTAAATATTCCTCCATCCCTTTATTATCTCACACTTCTTTGCATGTGAGATGTGTCTCCTGAATACAGCACACTGATGGGTCTTGACTCTTTATCCAATTTGCCAGTCTGTGTCTTTTAATTGGAGCATTTAGCCCATTTACTTTTAAGGTTAATATTGTTATGTGTGAATTTGATCCTGTCATCATGGTGTTAGCTGGTTATTTTGCACATTTGTTGATGCAATTTGTTCTGGTGTCGTTGGTCTTTATATTTTGGTGTGTTTTTTGCAGTGGCTGCTAATGGTTTTTTCTTTCCATATTTAGTGCTTCCTTCAGGAGCTCTTGTAAGGCAGGCCTGGTGGTGACAAAATCCCTCAGCATTTGCTTGTCTGTAAAGGATTTTATTCATTATGAAACTTAGTTTGGCTGGATATGAAATTATGGGTTGAAAATTCTTTTCTTTAAGAATGTTGAATATTGGCCCCCACTCTTTTCTGGCTTGTATGGTTTCTGCAGAGATATCCACTGTTAGTCTGATGGGCTTCCCTTTGTAGGTAACCTGACTTTTCTCTCTGGCTGCCCTTAATATTTTTTCCTTTGTTTCAAATTTGGAGAATCTGACAATTATGTGTTTTGTTGTTGCTCTTCTCGAGGAGTATCTTAGTGGTGTTTTTTGTATTTTCTGAATGTGAATGTTTGCCTGTCTTGCTAGGTTGGGGAAGTTCTCCTGGATCATATCTTGAAGTGTGTTTTCCAACTTGGTTCCATTCTCCCCATCACTTTCAGGGACCCCAATTAATTGTGGGCTTGATCTGTTCATGTAGTCCCATATTTCTTGGAGGCTTTGTTTGTTCCTTTTCATTCTTTTCTCTAATCTTGTCTTCTGGCCTTATTTTATTAAGTTGATCTTCAATCTCTGATATCCTTTCTTCTGTTTGATCAATTCAGCTATTGATACTTGTGTATGCTTCATGAAGTTCTCATGCTGTGTTTTTCAGCTCCATCAGGTCATTTATGTTCCTCTCTAAACTGGTTATTTTAATTAGCAGTTCGTGTAACCTTTTGTGAAGGTTCTTAGTTTCCTTGCATTGGGATAGAACATGAACCTTTAGCTCAGAGGAGTTTGTTATTATCCACCTACTGAAGCCTACTTCTGTCAGTTAGTCAAACTCATTCTCCATCCAGTTTTGTGCCCTTGCTGAAGAGGAAGTGTGATCATTGGGAGAAGAAGAGAGGCATTCTGGTTTTTGGAATTTTTAGCATTTTTGTTCTGTTTTTCCTCATCTTCATGGATTTATCTACCTTTGATCTTTGAGGATGATGACTTTCGGATGGAGTTTTTGTGTTGAAGTTGTTGTTGCTTTCTGTTTGTTAGTTTTTCTTCTAACAGTCAGGCTTCTCTTCTGCAGGTCTGCTGCAATTTGCTGGAGGTCCACTCCAGTCCCCCTTTGCCTGGGTATCACCAGCACAGGCTGCAGAATAGCAAAGATTGCTGCCTGCTTTTTCCTCTGGAAGCTTCATCCCAGAGGGGCACCGGCCTGATGCCAGCCAGAGCTCTCCTGTATGAGGTGTCTGTCAACCACTGTCGGGAGGTCTCTCCCAGTCAGGAGGCATGAGGGTCAGGAACCCACTTGAGGAGGCAGTCTGTCCCTTAGTGGAGCTCGAGTACTGTGCTTGGAGAACCTCCTTGTCAGGATCTGCTGCTTTCTTCAGAGCCAGCAGGCAGGAACGTTTAAGTCCGCTGAAGCCACGCCCACAGCCACCCCTTCTTCCAGTTGCTCTGTCCCAGGGAGATGAGAGTTTTATCTATAAACCCCTGACTGAGACTGCTGCCTTTCTTTAAGAGATGCCCTACCCAGTGAAGAGCAACCTAGAGAGGCAGTCTGGCCACAGCCACTTTGCTGCACTGTGTTGAGTTCCACTCAGTTGTTAGCACTGTGAGGGGAAAACCACCTCCTGAAGCCTCAGTAATGGCGGATGCCCTTCCCCACACCAAGCTCCAATGTCCTAGGTCAACTTCACACTGCTGTGCTGCCAGCGAGAATTTGAAGCCAGTGGTTCTTAGCTTGCTGGGCTCTGTGGGAGTGGGACCCACTAAATGAGACCACTTGGCTCCCTGGCTTCAGCCCCCTTTCCAGGGGAGTGAACAGTTCTATCTCACTGAGGTTCCAATTGCCACTGGGGTATGGAAAAAAAAAAACCTCCTGCAGCTAGTTCAGTGTCTGCCTGAACAGCTGCCCATTTTTGTGCTTGGAACCCAAGGCTCTGGTGGTGCAGATACACAAGGGAGTTTCCTGGCCTGCGGATTACAAAAGCCATGGGAGAAGCATAGTATCTGGACCAGTAACACAGTCCCTCATGGCTTTCCTTGGCTGGGATAGGGAGGCCCCCCACTCCTTGCACTTTCTGGGTGAGGTGACACCCCACCATGTTTCCGCTCACCCTCTGTGGGCTACACCCACTGCCTAACCAGCCCCAATGAGATGAACAGGGTACCTAAGTTGGAAATGCAGAAATCACTCACCTTCTGCATTGGTCTCACTGGGAGCTGCAGACCAGAGCTGTTCCTATTCGGCCATCTTGCCAGATCTATCCTGCCTAGTTTTTAAACTAAACTTTGTCATAGGGGTGCATGCCTGAGAAATATCATAGTGCATACAGGGCTTGGTACTCTCTGTGGTTTCAGGCATCTACTGGGGGTCTTGGACTGTGTCCCGAAGGATAAGGGTGGGGAGGAATTGTGTATTTTCTGTATCTGTGTTATAATTCAATAACAAGTTTCAAAACTCAAGTGCACACATTGCAGGTGAAGAAGAGCATTTGGAGTTATTACTATTAACTAGCGTCTTAGTAGAAAAGCATCTGGGCCAGCAGTTATGAAAGCAGATTCCAGTCCTATGTCTTCCACTAGCCAGCCGTGTGGCTCGAACAAGCCACTAACCTGCATGATTATTCTAGTGTTCTTCGTAAATATCACGTGAGTAATTTGAGCTACAATGATTGTAATGCCCAGTCCTTCCCAATCCCCAAATTTCTCCCTGGATCAGGACCCTTGACCTCCACATTGCACTCCAGCTGCTGCCTCCTTTCTGGGAAACCCTCCAGGAGGGGCCAGGCACCCTCATCAGCCACACTTTTTATCTGGTCTCTTTAGGCCATTTGATTCAGGTCTTCATCCCCAAAACTCCATTGAGCTGCTCTGGCCGTGGACACCAGTGACATGATCCCTGCTAGACCCATGATTCGCCCTCAGTTCGTGTCTAAGCAGACACTCCAGCAGCAACCGACGCTGTCGCCAAGTCAATCTTTCCGGGATCACCTCTAGCTGGGCCCTGGGCTAGCACAAACTCTTGGGTCTTCGTTTATCTCACTGGTTGTGTTTCTGGCTCCTCCCCGTCTTCTGGACCTCTAAAGCCGGGAAGGCCCAAGGATTCCGATGACCATGCTTTGCTCTCCTCCATCCTCACTCATCACAGCTGGTCTCCTGACTTCCAATTTCCTATCTCTCCAGATGGAATCTCCAGTTGATGCCAGTCCTATGGATCTAACTGCCCCTCAACAAAACCACTTGAATGTCTGCTCACATGCAGAAATTAACTTACCCAGAACCAAACCTTGATTTTTTTACCCCACAAACCTGCTACTCTCTGAGGCTTCCTCAGTCTGAGTAAATGACCAATTCATTCTTCCAGGTCTTTGTTAGGCCAAAGGCCTGGAGCTTTCCTTGACTGTCTTTCTCTACACTGGCCTCTCCCTAGACTCTGCCTTTAAAGAACATCCAAAATCTGACTTCTCAGCACCTATCCTGCCACCATGACCACACTGGTACAAGCTGCTGTTGTTTCTTGCTGGGGCGATTTGAGAGCTTCTTAACTTAGCCTTTTGTCTTACTCCTGGGCTGATGGTGTCTTCTCCATCTTGTAGCCAGAACGATCTTTTTATAAAGAAGTCACTTCATGCCACTCCTCTGATCAAGGCCTTCCAGTGGCTTCTGTACTGGGATCAACAGTGTCCCCCAAAATTCATGTCTTCCCAGAACCTCAGAGTGTGACCTTTGGAAATGGGGCTGTTGCAGATGTGGTTAATCCAATACGACTGGTGTCCTTCTATGGACACCAGTGACATGAATTTCCTCTTCTTAGAGGAACTAGACACAGAGACACAGAGAGGAGAAGGCTGAGCAAAGATACAGACACATGAGGAAGAGGCCGCATGGAGATGGTGGCAGAGATTGGAGTGGTCCATCTACGGGCCAAGGAACACTGGGGATGGCCCACAGCTCCGGAAGCTGAAGAGCCAGGGAGGACCCTCCCTTAGGGTTTTCAGAAGGGCCTGGCCCTACTGCCATCTTGATAGACTTCTGGCCTCTAAGCTGTGAGAAAATGCACGAATTCCTGCTGTTTTTGCCACCCAAATTTGTGGTGCTTTATTACGACAGCCCAGGAAATGGATATGGGTTCCCATGTGGCTCAGAATAAAGCTTAAGGGCCTTACCTCAGTGCTGGGCCCTGTGCGATCTGGGTCCCCACCGTGGGCCTCGTCTCAGACCCCAGCCCCCCTTTACCTCCCTGGCTTTCCCATTGGGTGCTCCAGCCTCTCCCACCACCTTGTCAGAGGAAGCGGCGTTTCCACCCTGCACACAGCTGCCCCGTGCCTGTCCTCAAGCCCTCACCCTATTCCATTGCTCTTCCTGCCTCTGGCCACCCACAAACCGATTTTACATTTTTTTCTGTAGAATAGAAACTTATTGAGAACAAAACATTGCTGTTTAATGCCTGCTTGATTCACTATATCTAAGTCAATGTGTGGCACTTAGCAAATGCTTCACATTAAGTACATCTTTGTTGGATGGATGAATAAATATCCTAATTTGCTTATTAGATAATTTTCTTGCATGATGAGGTTGAGACCTGCTTGGAATTTGTCGGGGTTAAGGATGGAAGTCGAACAGACAGATGAGGTCTCAGGAAAGGTTGCTGCAAAAACAGAAATCACAATTGTCTTCTGCAGGACTGGGCAGGTGAGGGAGGAGTGAGGGGAGGGCCCTCGAAGGGGGCTGGCCTGGCGGGAAGGCCTGGGAAGGAGGGACAGGCGTGGTGGGTGGGGCTTTCTCCTGCACTTGGAGGCGGAGTGAGATGCATGGCTCAGTATTGAATGTGATGTTCCTGAATCTGCTTCTCTTCAAGGCCGCTGTGCGCTCCTCGGAGCTGAGTGTGTGGACTGTGCAGCTCATCGGATGTGCCCACACACACACTGGTGCCCACGGGCACACTTCCAAGTTGAACAGGTAAACCCTCTGGGTTTCAGGGCCATATTTTCAAAGGCCCACCCTGTCATTGGTGCCCTTTTAGGCCACGGCTGGAGATGAAGCAAACCCTGCACTGCCAGCAATGGGCAGGAAAGAACTATTCCCTAAGGAAGGAGGCTTCCTATTGCCCACACGCATCAGGACAGGCAGACGGAGGCATCATGGGAGATAAACAACTTGCTTTGCGTTCCCGGTGTGAGACTTTACCTTCCAAAGCAGTCTGGTTGAACGCCTCTGTAGATTTTTGTTTTGTCGTATTTTTGCAAACAGAATGACTAAGGAAAGGGAGGGAGTCAGGGACTCAGGGAGGGAGTGTCGCGTTGCGAGTCAGACCGATGCACTCCGGACAGGGATAGTGAGTCAGGCACAGGAGGGAGCAGAGAGTGGGACATTTGCAACATGGGTAGGATCGAGGCTTTATAGTCACCAGGGGAAACCCACGGCGGCATCTGTCTTTCCCCATAGGAGACTGTTCTCTGTCCACGCACGTTCCTTGAGGCCACGGTGACAGCCCCTGTCCACCAGGGCACCACGTCTCCGGCCGCTGCTCCTTTGTGTGATGGTCTGGCCGAGCAGGGGCCTGGGCAGGCGGTCTTGGGGGAAGGAGCGTGGCTGGCCCC
The DNA here is from genome assembly GCF_028885655.2 of Pongo abelii. Classification (NCBI taxonomy): domain Eukaryota; kingdom Metazoa; phylum Chordata; class Mammalia; order Primates; family Hominidae; genus Pongo; species Pongo abelii. Next base: position 169,232,417 of record NC_071990.2, read on the forward strand.
GTGGCACCCACAGCTCTCTCAAGCACCATTCCCACCACACACGTGCTTCCTTCTGGATTTCCTGCCTTCCAGGGTGCTGACCCCATGGGAGGAAAGGGGGAAGGAGGAAGGAAGACAAGTTTCCTGATTCCTTCCCTAGACTCAGATCTTCTTTCAGCTGGCGTGATCTGCCCTCGGGACGCTAGGAGAAGGTGGGCCGGGAACTTTGGAGAGAAAGAACATTCCAGAGGGACTGGAGTGGGGCTCTGGGGACTCAGGCAGTTTTTACTTGGGCCTGGAAATGAACTTGGGACAAACAAGTAATGTCTGTTTGTTATTTGGCCATGAAGCTGGAACAGACTCAGGTACCTTGACAAAGGCCAGACACCTCAGTGCTCTGGAGCTCTCCTGTGGGTTACCTATCTCGGCATCATGGCTTTCACTGGGGTAAGGTAGCGATGACTCACTGACTAAACAGACCCAGGCTAGGCGGGTGCTACAGAGACCCCAAGCCCAGGCGTGGACGGCTCTCATCTCAGGAGGGTGCACACTCCTGGTCTCATTACAGACCTTGCTCACACACATTCAGAGAATGACGTTCCAATGAGATCATTGCTGTTATCAAAGATCACAATCACCAAACAGCCATAACAACCCATCAGAGAAGAGTGTCCACTACACTCGCTCCATGTTTTTTGGCTAGGGACCCACATGAAAATCCCCTTACATTTTGGGACCTAGAAAACAAATCTCTTTCTTGATGCTGGCAGGCCTCTTTTTATCAAAACTGACTATTTTATAATTTGCATTTATTTTTCTGCCGTGGCTGCCAGCAAGCTTAGGGCTAATCTTAGAATGTGATGGCTACTGCAGAGCAGCCATAGGCCTGGGTCAGCGGCACCCTCCCTGTCTCTTCATTATATGGTCTTAATGTTTTCATTTCTATATTTAAGGGCTTTCTTATAAATAGATCTTTAGTTTTTAGAAAATTTTGTGTAATATATTGTGGCATACATTATATTTTTTAAAATTGTTGCCTTCATTAAATCTCTGATCAAGTAAAAACAGGGCGTATTTGTCTCTGAGTCCTGGGAGTTGGGCCATGGAAACTTAAGACTGATGAATGAAATGTTATGAAAGCTTAGAAGAGCACACTGCAGTTCAGGGATTGACAGAAAAGCACTGCATTTTAAGCTCAGTCTAGGGGATGGCTGTTCTTATTGTTCCGTTGTATAGATCTTGATAGCATTTTATGATACACACTGTTTTAATTTTTCTTTGTGAAGTAGGAATATTCCCATTTTACACACTGAATACTAAAAAAGAGTGAGGTTAACTAATTTGCTTTGACACAATGGAAAGTGAGGCTCCTATTAAGAGTTTCATAAATTGGACCCTTAACCTGGAAACTGGTTAGAAAGGTTTTGTGATCAAAGTAACCTGGATGCACTAGCAGTCATGCAAAAACTGGAGAGACAAACTATTTTTTCTGTAGTGTTAGGTGATCCGATTGAAATCAATGCTATCTGGAGACCCGAAAAACCAAAAATTTGCTTTGAAGTCCCATTACTGTTTAACTTTCCAACTAAGCACATGCTGGGCTGGCAATACTGATAAGACCCAGGGACCCAGCCATACATCCTTCCCCCCGGGACCAGGAAGAGATAAGAATCTGGTTTGCTCTCTTTCTCTCGGCTCTCACCAGGGCACTTGGGCACAGCCACAAATGCTTCAGTTCCAAAATACAAAGGATGAAGAAATCAGAAAAGTCTCCAATGCCACTGGCAACCTTCAGAGCCTGGCTGTCCAGATAAGCTGCTGGTCAGGTGCATAGCAGTGGGGTAGTGCTGTGTGTTGAGGGCGTCTGCGTAGCTCCAGCTGGCTGCTCCCAACAACCAGACCCTCCGTCGAGCTTGATGGAACCCCTCCAGTGACTCAGAGGAGGCTCGGGCTCCTGTCACACAGACCCTCTGTCAAGCTCAATTGAATCCCTCCAGTGACTCAGAGGAGGCTTGGGCTCCTGTCACACAGAGCCTGGCACTTTCCTGTAAGCATCAGCAGCAGCAGAACACGATCATGGCTCAGTCTCTGAGCAGAATTATGATGATCCTGCAACCTGAAGTGGCCTCTCTAAACTAGCAAGCTCTCTGTCCCAGGAGCACTTGGAGAGGCTGCCCTGCTCCACCTCACTTCTGAAATGGAAATAAATCCTTGCTCCCTGTCCCTGGGGTAAGGTTGGTCTTGGAGCCTGGAGTTCAAGATGGAGCCTCTCTACATGCTCCTCATGTTTGAGTGTCTACCACAAACTGTCAGAAAGATACCGATGGGCCAGGGGATTCCCAGCATTGAAATCCAGTCTCAGAGACTGAGTACCTCCCACAACAGCACTGGCCACTCCCACCCTCTTTTAAGCCAGGTCAGTCCACCCTGCAGCTCACTCCCATGTCTAGTAGCCACCCAAGCACTAGGAAACGTCCAGGGTAGAAGATCGATGAGGGCTGCTCCCAGCCTTCCTTTAAAACAATTAAAATAACAATCAAGATTGCTTCTCACACTCCCCTCTGTCTTGGGCTCTGAACCCAGGGACTGCACACAGAATTCTGTTGATCCTGCAACCTCAACTGGGCTCTTCTAAACTAGCAAGCTCTCTGTCCCAGGAGCACTTGGAGAGGCTGCCCTGCTCCACCTCACTTCTGAATGGCCGGCTGGAGCCACACAGACGCACACTGGTTTGGACACGTGCACACGCACTCCCCAACTCCTCTCAGCTCTGGGTCCTCCCCTCCAGCCTCAGGCCCAGGACTCACTCCTTAGTGCCTCCCACACCTCACGAGCAGGCCTAGTTCATTGTCTCCAAGGCATTCTGCAAAGGCCTCACTACCCCCGAAGGTCTAAGGAGTTCCTACTGACTTAGGGTCTACAGGGTTCAAAATGCTCTGAGCAGACTGAGAAACCAAAGACCAGTTCCAAATAAGACTTATCCTGAGGAGCACCAGGAGTGCCCATCATCAATTCACAAAATCCTAGACCTCCAAATGGAGGGGATGTGACATGTCACCTCACCCTCGATGAACTCCCTCTACACAAATACCCTAGCCAGTCTTGACTCCTTTTGATGTGACCCTATTGTGCGAGCTTCAAAGACCATCATGGATCCCACAAACAGGCATGGAGCTGGGCAAGACGGCCATGGATCCCACAGACAGGGATGGCGCCAGGCAGCCCATGGCGCATGGCGGGAAAGGGGAGGGCAAAGCAGGGCAGGGATTAGAGAGTGCAGAGGCCCAGCTTTAGGAAGATGGTTGAAGCCCGCAAAGAGTTAACGGCATTCCATTGGGTCTGGGAGGATAAACGTGGTTTGGATAGAGACACAGGAACAGCATGAGCGAAGGGCCCACAAGGGAAGGACTTCAGTATTTAACAGAAGCATTGGATAGAGAAGTCTGGTGAAATGGACAGAAGGCTAGAGAGGCAGCTGGGATTAACTCACGGAGGCCTGGACTGTCCCGGCCAGGGGGTAAGATTGTGCTTTTTAGATGGACGCTGGAGGGTGAAGTGTCCTGTGCTTTAGCAAAATCCCTCTCTTGATAGCCCAGATGGAGGAGAGGACAAGCCCTGCATGGAGGACAGTCAACCAGGAAGCAACTGAGAGGGGATGGAACAGAGGCGGAGGATCCAAAGACAGGAGGAGGGATGGCAGGGCCTGCTCCCTGATCAGTCAGGCTGGGGAGAGGGCAGCACGTCCCACATGAAGGGCATGTGAGCCTGGGTGACAAGAAGAAGGCTGCTGGTGGTCAGAGACACTGGCTATTGGGGGAATTCTAACAGGTGAGAGAAAATGCGCAGCTCGGCGTGGGGCAGCTTGAGAGGTGACATTCAAGAGGCCAGGAAGCATTAGCTTGTGGCAGCTGTACTTTTCTCTGCCTTTGATCATCGTCTGTCTGGGCACTGGCTGTCACTGACTGGAAGGAGAAAGGGGCCAGGGCCGGGTGGCATTTGCTCCTCCTGCCATGGTCAGAGGTGGCCAGTGGCCTAATGAATGAGGGTGAGTGAAGGAAGCATTTGAAATTTCACGGAGAGGCCCATTTCCTTCCACACATATGAAGCACCTGCTAGTGCTGTGTACTAGATGCTAGAAAGCTGAAGTTCCAGGAGGAGGAGATGCTCGTACAAACAATAAATGAACAACATGCAGGTGGGAGAGCCACAGACAGGACCTAGAATGTCTAGAGGAAGCCTCAGTGTGAACCAAAGAGGAAGGGGACGAAGAGGAAGGGGAAGGGGAAGGAGAAGGAAGCAGCTTAAGGTTAAAGGAACAAAAGAGAAACAAAGCTCCAGGCACACATGCTGGGGAGGGTCCGGGAGGGAGGTGTGGGTGGAGGACTGAAGGGGGCCAGTGAAGAGGGGTGTTGGAAAGGGTGCTGGGGAGGGAAGGGTCTGGGAAGGGCTGGGGAGGGACAGAGGACCAGAGCACATTGGACAAGAAAGAAGCCTTGGAGATGGGCAGGTGGCAGCGCTGCTAGGAAGAACAAGGGAGAGAGGAGACCAGGTGCCAAGGGACCAGACGATGACTGTGAGACGGGCAAATATCACCCAACCCATGCCCGGCACCATTTTCCATGTTAAAAGACACGTGTAGCATCTCCATCTGAAATGCTCTCAAAGGTCTGAGAAGGCCACAGCACACTAAAGCACTGATGTGATGAAGCGTATGTGTGTGTCCATGTGAGTATTTAGCACAACAGTACTCAGGCAGGAGATGAGTCCGTTAAATAACTGTCTTTATTTAGAAACGCAGACCCTACACGTTTCAGGAATCCTCAGCCCCAGTCTGGCTTTGTCACCCCCTGACTCTGTGAAGTTGGGTCAACTGACTTGTCAGGACCCCTTTGTAAAATGTATGAGGTTTTAATCCAAGTAGAGTTAGAAGTTTAAAAGTTTGCCCATTTGTAAAATTATGGGGTTCGACTTCATTTTTTAAGCAGGCTTCCAATTCTTAAAAACAACTACAGCAATAAAACTAGGGTGAATCTATGATTTCAGGCAAATTCTAATTGGCTGATTGTACGTTAGACCTTTTTCTTTTGTATCTAAAATTAAATTAACTGATACCTTCATGTATACACTTGATCTCTGTTGATAAGATGGTGGACTAAAAATTTGTTAGAATAGAAAAAATACATAAAGAGTGAAATAATATGATCTCTTCAGAATGGCCAAATTGTGCTGAGGTGGTGATGAGGAGCCCGCTCTATGTCCTGAGGCATCTTCTAAGAAAACTCTCTGGCTGGTGCTTTCTGAGTTCATCCTCCTCGGACCTCGCTGTTCTCACATTTTTGTTTGTATTTCTTCATCCTCTGCCTGGTTCGCCTGTCCTGGAGCGTGGGGTCTCATCGGGTTCTGGGACTCCATGCACTCCACAGGCCCATACGCCGCCATGGTCAGGCTCAGGACCCCCAGCAGAATGTAGAGCTTGACGCGCAAGCACAAAAATGTGCTGTACCCGAAGGCAGTGACGAAGCCCAGGGCCTCCCACAGGCGGTAATTGGCAAAGGCAGCTTCCTTGCGCTTCTCAAACAGAACGCCGTAGAGAGCTGCGGAGGAGAGAGCGGAGGGAGAGCTCTGCCATGGGCCCCACAGTGACCCTGTTCATGAAAAGAGCACAGCTTTCCCACTGCCCCATTTTCTCAACAAAATCAGAAACAAACAAACAAAAAAACAGGGATTTCACACTGTGGATGTGGCTTGTCAGTGGCAAGTCAGTGGCATGCCCAGCAGGGGAGAGTCATCATCCCCGTGTGAAGCAGAACCCAGGAGACCCCGGCCCTGGGAGGAGTCTCAGCCCCTCCCCTCACTCTGCAGACAAGGGGCACACAGCCCGGAGATGAAGCTCGCCTGAGGTGAGTTGTGGCTGCCTACCAGCCTCCAAAAGCAACAGCAAATGCAGGTAACAATCACACGGGTAAAGACACTCATCCTTTCCCTTAGGGAATGTCGTCAGATATGTATACCGAACCTTAGCAGAGAAGAGATCTTCACCTCCAAATTTTCAGATCACTGCAGCAGAGTCAGCAAAATCACTGCTGGGTGGGAGTTTCATTCCCATGTGGAGACTTTAAGAGCAAAGTCTGTTCCCTAAGCACAGCTTCCACGTCAAGGGACTCCTACCTGTGCCTCCAAGAAAGGTCTAATGTCTATTAAGTGAGCCTTGGGGGGGTGTTAAAGACCCCTCAGATGGTTGCCTTAAGGTTTGGGGAGAAATGACCTAAGTCTATGCCACGGGCTGATTCCTATCTCCCCAAATTCACCGAGTTAAGTCCTAGCCCCCAGTTCCTCAGGATGTGGCAGTGTTTGGAGACAGGGGCTTTACAGAGGTGGTTATGTTGAATGAAGCCTTCGGGGGGGCCCTGTCTGGTCTTTCAGGCTTGCGAGTTCCAGCCTCCAGCCCTGTGGGATAGGTCTGTGGTGTAAGCTGCCCCATGTCCTGTGGGACAGGTCTGTGGTGTAAGCCGTCCCATCTGTGGTACTTGTTTTGGCAGCCCAGGCTGACTCACGCGGTCTGGATCAATACTTGTAAGTGAAGGCAAGTTAATGTTTCTGTCCTATTTGCTGTGCAGTCACATTTTGAGATACCTGGATGAGAACAGCTAGAGATGGCCGGGCAGTGGCCACACCTGGACCGACAAGGGACCCTCCAGAGCATCCAGTGCATCCTCAGCCCTCCTCCACCAAGGACCCCCTTCACCTCCTGGGCGTGGCGGGCTCCTCCCCACGTGCCTGCCTTCTTCCCACCAGGAAGTCCCCTGCATGGTGGGCGGTCCCCTTGTCCCCTCCAGGGCTTTACACTGTTCCCTCAAGCTCCTCTCATGTAGCGTTCCCCTAGCCCAGAAGCAGGCCAGGTGAGTGCCATCCTTTCCTCTCCTCCTCCCTTCCCCGTCTCCGACGTTTCAAAGCACAGGAGAGAGGATGTGGGGGAGGAATGGCCCCAACAGCACTGAAGAGCCGGGTCATTCCAGCCCCTTCTGCCCACACAAGCCAGGCTACAGCACACAGAGGAGCCACCTCTGAGGTAGCACCAGGGCCTGGAAGACTGGGGACGAGGCCCTGTGCACCCCCCATGCGGGAAGATGAGCATCCACTCTGGGCAACCTGAGCTTGTTGCAATCTCCACCCCACAGCTTCGCGCCTTCACCCTTTAGACACCCAGTGGGAAGGGCTCCACCCTCGGCAGTAACTCAGAACCCAGCACCAGCACACGTAGGGGGTCCCTGCAGGCCACTCAAGGCCTAGTGGCCCCCATAGGCAGGCACAGCCCCCCAGCGAGGGACCACAGGAGAAGCAGCCTCTTGCTTGTGATTTAAATGCAGTGGCCCCTTTTGGGACTCCCCCCAGGCGGCCGGCCACACAGACTCAGGAAAACTCTCCACAGGCTGAGGCCAAGTGGGCAGAGGGAGCAGGGGCAGGAACAGGGTCAGGAGCAGACCAAGCTCTGGTGGGCCAGGGTGTGTGGTGACTGCCCTCAGGGGCTGAAACCAGGGGCAGAAGCATGCGGTTCCCAAGAGGATTCCAGACTGCGAGCCCTGGGGTCCTTGAGGCAGGGAGGATTTCGTTTAATTTTGTAAACTCTATGGCACCTGGCTCAGTGCAAACCATCTTCCCAAAGACAAGCTCTGCCCACCCCTCCTTAGTCCTAGAGATGATGCTGTGTGCAGGGAGGCACAGCACTGCCTGTGCTTGGCGAGGGCACCTGTCCGGCTGTGGCTACAGGGAGGGCAATGACAAGCGCTGTGAAACACAGCCTGGGAAGCCACGTCCCCAGCTAGCAGGGCCTCGGGGGGATGAAGTCCGGTCTCTCCCAGACAAACAGATGATGTCAGTGAGAGAGGGATTCCCTCCAAGAAGGAAAGTGTCAGATAAACACCCTGGAACACAGGCGCTTGCCTTCCTGGGGGCGGGCCTTCTCCTTTCAACAGCACGGTTACAGATATCCTGTGAACCAGGCCCCAGGGATGTTCCATTCTCATCCAGAGAGGTGCTTTTTTTTTTTTAAAAAAAAAAAAAAAAAGCTTTTCTCTGGATATAAAGAAAGTGATGAAAAGCAGCTGGTCCCAGCGTTTGTTAATTGGTTTTATACAAAACAACTCACATTATGAATATTCCTCTACTGCTGAGGACCAACACAGATATGTGCTTTCAGCCAGGGAGCCCCCGCTTAGAGCCCTAAGATTCACATTGTAAACAGCTTATGAACATTCAAGAAACAAGAAGCTCTTTGGAACCCTCAGGAGAAGGCGCCCTTCTTGTCCCACAGTGTAGTGTCCACGTTAATAAAAGCAACAGCCCAAGGAGAATCAAGTAACCAAATTTAGATTTAGTTGTGGCTTCTAAGACTATTCTAAACACCTCTTGTCTTTTTTTTGAGGGTGACTCTTAGCACTGGATCCCAAACCAAGGTTTAGGGAAGAAAATGCAAGTTGAGACACCATGGCTACAAGTGGTAGACCACGCCACGTTCAATGGCTAAAAGCTGCCGGCTGCACTCCAGGCAGGTCGGACAACCAGAGCCAATGGATCCAGATTATAAATATTCTAGTAATATAGGCAACTCTAATTTTAAGCTAACTTTTTGGGAATATGGGTTGGTATCTTTCAAAGATTTCAAGATGAAATTTAGATTTTGCTGCCAAGATTAGAAATTGCTGTCCTCCAAGAAAGGGACTCATTTCCCTTCATCAAGTTCTGGTTGGTTCAAGGCCAGCTCAGCTTCTTCCTAAGCAGACATGTGCTGCTCAGCCCTCTGAGGTTTTTCATGAACTTAAACTTCCTGGGCCCTCAATGCTTCATATGTGTCACATGAAGAACTTCACATTGTCAGAGTCTGGTTCCAAAATCTGGCCCTAAAGGGGAAATCCACAGCAAAGAGAGAAAGAGTTAGACTGTCTGCTAGCTCACATACTTGTGTTCAAAATTGCCTGGATGTGTTTGGGAGACAGTAGTGTCCCCAGCCTGGAGGACTTGGGACCCAGAAGGTGGCTGGAAAGCAGGCTGCCCCTTGGCCACACGACAGAACTGAGGAGGCCGAATAAGATGGGTGTGGCCCCAGACAGAGGTGACACCCTCACTCCTGCCTGTCTCCTAACACGACTCTACCCACAGAAGCAGGGTCCACACCCACAGAGGGAGACGCCTAGGACCCAGACGATGCCGCTGGAACTGCCTTCAAGAAAACAAGGAGGAGGAATGGGGGGAACCATTCGCCCACTCGGGAAAGGGGAAGCCACATGTGTGAATGACAGCAGCCCAGGCTAGGGGAGGAAAGGCCAATGCCAGTCATAACTAAAGTCAGGCTTTTCAGGGAATTACTCAAGATTTGGTTCCTATGTTAATTCAAACATAAAGAAAACAATGCATGTATTGTTTTGAACTGTGTGGAACTACCCACAGCTAAGGACATAGTGGGGAAAGACATTTTTTAAAAAGGAAAGTAGACTGAAAACGGTATTTCAACAATTCTGAAATGCTGTACACGTGTAGAAGATTGAACACATAAGGAAGCGGTCATACCTAGTGGGAACCAGGCTTCTGGCTGCCAGAGAAAAGAGTGACAGCTACGCAGTGGGGGCTAGAATAAGCCCCGTGTCTTACCACCTTAATAAAGAAATAATGTGGCGTTGGATGGTGACCCAAAGTGTAAAGTAAATATACGAGCCCATGCTGATGCAGATCAATGATTGAGTAATAAATACATCGGGGAGAAGGGACAGGTATTTTTATGGAAGAATTACAGTGTACACATAGACGTTCCTCAGGGTGGAGATTAGCTGCCCTCTTCTTGACTGCTGGCTCCCTGGGCACTGGCTCCCGCAGAACCGCGTGTGGAAAGGGAAGGCGGTGGGTTTGCAGTGGAGAGATGTGGCCGGCACCACGGTGCCCACGGGATCAAGGTTAACATCGCTGGTGAGGAGGCCTGTCCCTCTCCTGTATCCCTCATACGACAGGACAAGAAAGCGCCTCACCAGGGAGCTGTCCTCCGCAAACCCACAGCCCCAGCCTAATCATGAGAAAACAGCAAACAGGCCAAAATTAAGGAACAGCCTACAAACTACAGTGGTCTTCAAAAGGGTCCAGGTCATGAAAAACAAGGAAAATGAAAAGCTGTCACAGAGCAGCCAGAAGATACGATGACTGAGTCCAACAGGGAATCCAGGACAGGATCCTGGCACAGAAAAAAGAACCCTCGTGGGAAACCTGGAGGAACCCAAATAAAGGCTGTCCTCCCACTGACTGTCACACGGCAGCGTTACTTCCTAGCTGTACGAATGTGCCGTGGCTCTGTGAGATGCTCAGCATTTGGGGAAGCTGGCACAGGGCCTACAGGGTAAATGCGTTGGGTCTATAGGTTGGTACCTTTCAAGGGGACTCTCTGTACTACATTTGCAACTTTTCCGTAAATCTACAACTATTTCAAAATAAAAGCTGTATTTAAAAAGACAGAGCATTGCTCTCAGCCTGGCCTGCCTGCCTCCTCTTCCAGGTGGCCCAGGGTTAAAGAGACCAGGATGTTGCTCCCGTCCTCAAACACTGGGATGTGGATGAGAAGCCCAACAATGTTGTTTGGTTAAAGAAGACAGTTAAGTGAATGAGGCATTGAAGAGAAGTCAGGGCAAAAGAGTATTTTTAGACTAGACATTCTGTATCTTCATAGCAGCGCATTGGCGGGGAAGGGTTGCCATGGCAACGGCACCCATCTTTCACTAGCTGTCCGAGGGAATAAGCAGAGAGGAGTGCCTGGCATAGCTATTCCCTTGCAGAGGCCTGGAGATTGCTGGAGCCCAGTGGGACAGTGACCCCGGCTTCCTCAATTCTGCCCCAGGAAAGAGGGGCTTGAATGGTGAAGTCCTCTGACCTGCTTCTATGTGGGAGACTGTAATGATCAGTCTTTAAATTGAGCAGTGATGACTGAAAGGCAAAGACAAAATGCATTGGGTTTTATTCAGTGTCGTTAATTAGGAAAGTACGTATCCCACGTATTTTCTTTTTATTTTTCTTATTTTTGAGATGGAGTTTCACTCTTGTTGCCCAGGCTGGAGTGCAATGACACTATCTCGGCTCACTGCAACCTCTGCTTCTGGGGTTCAAGTGATTCTCCTGCCTCAGCCACCTGAGTAGCTGGGATTACAGGCATGCACCACCACATCTGGCTAATTTTGTATTTTTAGTAGAGACAGAGTTTCTTCATGTTGGTCCGGCTGGTCTTAAACTCCCGACCTCAGGTGATATGCCTGCCTTGGCCTCCCAAAGTGCTGCGATTACAGGCTCGAGCCACCGTGCCTGGCCTACACTTTTTCTTTTTCTTTTTTCTTTGTTTCTTTTTTTTTTTTTTTTTTTTGTGAGACAAAGTCTTGCTCTCTCACCCAGGCTAGAGTGTAGTGGCACGATCTTGGCTCATTGCAACCTCCGCCTCCCAGGTTCAAGCAATTCTTGTGCCTCAGCTTCTGGAGTAGCTCGGATTGCAGGTGCCTGCCACCACACTTGGCTAATTTTTTGTGTTTTTAGTAGAGACGGGGTTTCGCCACGTTGGCCAAGCTGGTCTTGAACTCCTGACCTCAGGAGATCCACCCGCCTCGGCCTCCCAAAGTGCTGGGATTACATCCCACATGTTTTCTTAAAAGAAAGCACACATTTGGGGAGAATAAAATTAGAAATCTAACTTGCTATTTAGAAAAACAAAAATGAAGAGAGCTGTTCTTGAGATGTAGCCAAAGCTACATAAAATTGCCAACTTTTTCAAAAAATAGAGAACAGAGACTTTGTGTGTGTGCTGTGCTGCATGGAGAGCCAGCCCACCAGGAATGCAGGAATGCGGTACCAAAATGCCACTCATACATGACGATTGCGAGTATAAAGTCCACAACAGCTTCTGAAGTATGTGAAAATATTTTCCCCAACATTTTCTTTTTTGAGACAGTCTTGCTCTGTCACCCAGGCTGCAGTGCAATGGCGTGATCTCAGCACACTGCAACCTCTGCCTCCCGGGTTCAAGTGATCCTCCAGCCTCAGCCTCTCGAGTAGTGGCACTACAGGCATGTGCCACCACACCTGGCTAATTTTTGTATTTTTAGTAGAGATGAGGTTTTACCATGTTGGCCAGGCTGGTCTCGAACTCCTGAGCTTAGGTGATCTGCCTGGTTCAGCCTCCCAAAGTGGTGGGATTACAGGCGTGAGCCATCATGCCGAGCCAATTTGGTTTATTTATGAAAAAAGTTACTTTTTCCTGTACAGAAAGACAGAAATAATTTCAATTTAAATTAGCATCCCTTATTAAAGGGAGTCTTTATTCCAGTCATTCACCGGACTTGGACTTTCATACTCTTTGTTTGACCTTAGGTAACTTTGTTTGCACAATTCAACAAGACTTTCCCTGAGAGTACCATGTGTCCATATAAGGAAAAGGAGAGTTAAGTCCACTATTCACATAGCTCAGGAAGAACAAAAACCAAATATGAATGATCACATTCATTGGGAGCATTTAGAGAATTATCGTATGGAATATTGTGGGGATATTTGTCCTAGTGTTCTCCTTTTCATTTAATGTGTAAATACATTTTAAAATTCATGTAAGTTCAGATAAGTCACTGTGCACCTCTGGTAATGGGATGTGCATATGGGGAGCTCAGTAAAACACCGGCTCTGCCACACATCCAGGGGGCAGTTTAAACAAATGCTGTGTGACGCTTATTGGTAACGTAGCTAAGAGTCCTACAGCGACGTGACATGCCACTAGCTTATAATTCTGCACTGCCAAAAACACCAAAGTGAGTTGCTGTTTGTCTCCCCTCCATTAAATCAGTATTTGTTCTGTTAAGCAATGCCCTGGCCTGGCCTCGGGTGCAGTCTACCCCTTCCAGCCTCCAGGCCTTGATCCCGACAAGCCAGAGCGTGGCGCTGGGCCAAGTACACACGCATTTTGGTGAAGAGCTTCACTAGGTCCATCTGCATTACTGGGGCAGCAGAAAGGACTGTGAAACACGGCTCCTGAAATCCAACAGTGTGGGTTTGTTCAAAGGTGATTTTCAGCTGTCCTATGATAGGCAACCCACCAGGCAGGCAAGAAAGGACGTGGCTGGAGTGTTCCATCCGCGATCTGAGGTCACATGTGCTCTTTATCCTCAGTGCAGGGACAGCAGCCAGGTCTCTTATCTCAGAAACATTGGACTGTACTTCGTTTGTGGGTTTGCTTTTTCCATTTTCTAAGCCCCAAGTGTTTGCCAGATAAAGCCAGAATGGTGAAGTCTCTCCTGAAGGGAAGAGGGTCTCATGTGAGCCATGCTCACCTCCGAGAGGACCCTTCATCTCGCCTCATCAGCATCTCTTAGACACACAGTCTTGCCTCTTTGGGCCTCTGACACGCCTCAGGGCCTTAGATGGGATTTGTGGGAATCTCAAGGTTCCCACCCTAAGCCCTCATCTGTGTCATTTTCAACACCACCCAGAACACACACCCTGCGGCCAGCGGCCACACACACTGCCCCAGCTTCCTTCTCTCCCTAATGACCTTCCTCCAAAACCCTTTCATGCATCTCCTTGTGGAAAACACGGCCAGCCAGCACCAAGCACCTCAGAGCTCAGCAGAGCCTGGCACGAGCACCTGATATATAGCAAAAATGTTAACTTCAAGATACATATATGGTTCAACTTCACCAATAAATGTTATCACCAATAAATGTTAATTGACTAAGATGATATTTTGACTTTCAGAGACAATACAAATTGGAATAATACGTAAAGAAATTAGCATAACGTGGACTTCTTCATACTAACCATGTTATCAATCAATCAACTTGGACCTTATTTTTATTTTTTGGCAACACTTTAGTTTACTTCAATTCTGGCCTGTCATTAATTCCCACGGATGACCTGTATTTTGGTATTAGAAGACCTTCCTGGCTGGGTGCGGTGGCTCACACCTGTAATCCCAGCACTTTGGGAGGCCAAGGCGGGCGGATCACGAGGTCAGAGGATTGAGACCGTCCTGGCTAACATGGTGAAACCCTGTCTCTACTAAAAAATACAAAAAATTAGCCGGGCACGGTGGCGGGTGCCTGTAGTCCCAGCTACTCTGCAGGCTGAGGCAGGAGAATGGCGCGAACCCGGGAGGCGGAGCTGGCAGTGAGCCGAGATCGCGCCACTGCACTCCAGCCTGGGCGACGGAGCGAGACTCTGTCTCAAAAAAAAAAAAAGAAGAAGAAGACATTCCTGATGTTTTATTGCACTGTCTGCTGGTCTTTCTCCCTTGGTTGCTTCAACTCACCAGCCCCATCCTCTAGGACTCGCTCTCTGGCTCTGGGGGCTGTTTCCAGAGGCTGCTCTTCCCCTTCCCTTCACCAGCCTGTGTCTCCTGAGGAGCTTCCCTTTGTGCACAAATAAACCTGGTCTGTTTCCCTCCTTCCGAGCCACACCCTCCCTGTCCCTCCAGCACTTCTACTGGGATTGAATTTCTGAAACCATGGCTTCAGTTAACATCTGCTTTTTCTCCCCTTTCCTCCCAGTTCCTCCTTTTAATCTATGTTCAAAGGGATTTTAAAAAAATGACCAGTATATTTCACTCTCTGCCTTTTCTCTGTAGTAGAATAAAGTGCTTCTCTTAGAGGAGGTAGCTTCCAGCACCCCTCAGTGTTCCTGTGACCAGGGCAGGTCTTAGACATGGTCCCCCAGTGGTCTCGTCATAAAAAAAGGGACGCTCTTATCTTATCTGACCCCTGAGGCTGCCTTCCCGCAGCCTACACATTCCCCCAGACATGGAGTTGCCTGAGGGAAGAGAATGCAATCTCTAGAAACCCAGAGCTGGTTTGGCTCTCAGAGCTGGTTTTGGGGTTATGAGCTGTGTGTGTGTGTACTGGAGCCATGACCTGGCCCAGGGCTGACCTCCCAAAGGCCAAAGACGTGTACGTGTAAAGGATTTAAAAGGTGTCAATAGCCACTTCAATCCTTAAAATTAACTTCTGGGCTCTATCAGCTTGAGAAATGAAGTGATTCTGTAGATCTGCTCGAATCTGCAGGTCACTCATTGGACGTTAAAATGACAGATACCCTGGGTGCTACAAAGCTCAGAGCATGCGTGTTCTGGAGACCCGAGGCTTCACCAGCCACTAGATGGCACTGTTTTGCTACCACTGGGTTCACCGCAGGCGCCATGCGTTCTTCGTGCTGTAGAATCACGTTTTAAACCAGCAAACTTCCGGCTAAAAAGTCAAAGATTAATATAAGGGAAGTCTACTCAATGGTTTGCTTTTTTAAGGAATGTACTTGTGTAAGCAAATTAATGTCAATTTTCTTGACATTTACATCTGAAATCTTTGTTAATAAAAGCAACACCAAATAAATTCTAATGTATCTTATACCATTTTATCCGCATAAAGATGAAGGTATCTACAGGGAGTAGAACGAGTTCTTCTCTACTTTACGGAATTTCACACTTTGGAAATAAATGCACTCATGCTGTGTGTGTGTGTGTTTAAGGGAAGAACAATTTGTATTAGCACAACTATGGCTTGAGAAAGCGGTTTCTCTTAGCAAATGTTCCAAAGCATCTTAAATCTTGGCAGGGGCTGACCACTCTGCCTTCCCCTGGCTAGACAGGCCACCTCCTGAGCTGAGCCGGCATTCAGGGCTCCGGCTCCTTCCTCGGCCAAGGCGAACCCAGAGAGCCAATCAGAGAAAAAGCTTTGGGGCAAGTTGGCTGTGTCAGGCCCTCAGCCAAGACCCTTAGCTAAATTCCATTACTTATCAGAGAGGGCAGACCCATTGAGGGGTCTGGAAAGCAAGGCTGGCTGGAAATACTCCCATCCTCACACCATCTGTGAATCCTCCCAGCCTCCACCACGTGATTGAAGCTGCTGGTGATGTCCTGGGATTCTGGGTCTTTTTCTCAGCCCACGTCTCCACCTGGGACATGTGAGTGGCCTGACCACCCAGCCAAGACCGTCAAGGGCCTGCAGGGCCCCTGAACAACAGCATCTGATTGGGCTAAGGCACCCTCATTTTGCACCAGAGTGACGGAGAGCAGCAGCTCTGTGATTGATCACCGTCTTCCACTCTTTATCAGGGCGGCAACGCTAGGTGAGCCCGAGTACAGAGAATTTGGCCTGTCCCACTCTCATAGTCAGAGGGATCATGGAGGTCCTGGTTCAGAACACACTCGTGTGCACTGTGCACACACTCACACATGCACACACGCATGCACACACACACCCTTTTTGTTTTCCAAGTTCATAGGTCCTTTTCCTTTCCCATGAGCCCTCTGCAGCCTGGGATACAGCACCCACTTCTATAGTCGTCCACACTATTTATTGAGCGTCTACCCTGGGCGAGGTATGCTTCCTAAGGTACTGGGGTACCACACTGATAAAAGGGCCGGGGGTCTCCATTCTCACAGAAGTCTAGTTCTTGTGGAGGAAACAGACAGTGAACAACTAAGCAAAACAGAGAATGCAATTCAAATTCCCATGGATAGAAGTGCAACCCCAAAATTAGAGCAGAGATGGGATGATAGGGAGTATGGGCAGGTACACACGCTATCCAGACCGCATCTACACACGGGTGACAGAGCAGCACCTCACCAGGTCTGCAGCTCAGCAGCCTTCTCTGCCAGCCCCGCAAACTGGAGCAAGTGGCTCTTTGGGTGGAAAAGATCCAGCTGAGTGCAGTGAGCAGTGGAGGAAGCCAGGCTATGATTGGACAGCTGAGAGCCAAGTACGACTGTGACTTGACAGCCAAGGAAGCCGGCCTGTGATTGGACGGCTGAGTGCCAAGTACGGCTGTGATTGGACAGCCAAGAAAGCTGGGCTGTGATTGGACAGCTGAGGGCCCAGTACCTCTTTGTCTCCTGTGCCTGGATGAGGGGCAGAAAGTGCTGATGCTGCTGGAATTTTCTAGGTATTTTTTCTATCAATTATTTTTGTTTATACAGATAAAGACACACTGACAGTAAATTATGTCCAAAAATCTCCAAAGAAAATTTTGTGCCTTTGCTCCCACAACCACAAACATCCGTACAATTTGAACTTTGTCCTCAAGCGAGATAATGCCCTCCTGGGTGACGTGACCTATTTGCAGTCCCTTCGCTCCAGCCGCTATCGCAGCACGTGGCTTCTAAAATCTCAGCGAGTGTCAGCAGGTGAGACTGAGGCATTTTCCCCGTTCGTTTCCAGCTACGGTGCAATGACCGCCACTTTTCAGTGGTCCCTTGAGAAGCCACTGTGCCGCTTCTTCTCGCTCAGCGGGCGGCAAGGCCTGTATGTGCAGTGTGGGTCTCTCAGCAGCTGCTCCTGCTGGAAACTTCTCCACTGTCTTTGGAAAGGATTTGCTGGAAAGCCGTAGAAAGACAGACTGGAAAGGTATTTGATATGATGAAGGGAGAACATCTTATAAAGACAAGCATTGAAGGTTATTGCTTAAGTTTTGAATAAAAATAACGTATGAAAAATCGTATACATATGCATATGTATAAATGAATATAAATAGATACATGTATATATAGACATGCATACATATAAAATATAGGCTCATTGTGTGTGTGTATAAATATATATCTAGGGAGAGAGAGAGACATCAAACTCTTCTCTAGATAATTAAATTTCTCAGAGGAAAGGGGCATGTATCCTTTTTTTACTGGATGCACCTATATACTATTCTGTATTTTGTTTTGTTTTGTCTTGTTTTTGAGATGGAGTCTCCCACTGTCTCCCAGGCTGGAGTTCAGTGGCAAGATCTCAGCTCACTGCAACCTCTGCCTCCAAGCTTCAAGAGATTCTCCTGCCTCAGCCTCCCGAGTAGCTTGGACTACAGGTGCCCGCCACCATGCTCAGCTAATCTTTCTGTATTTTTAGTAGAGTCAGGGTTTCACTATGTTGGCCAGGCTGGTCTTGAACTACTGACCTCGTGATCCGCCTGCCTAGGCCTCCCAAATTACTGGGATTACAAGCCTGAGCCACCATGCCTGGCCTATTTCTGTATTTTTAAGAAGAACATCTAATTCAAGAAGAACAAAATTTTTAAGGAAAACTATAGTTCTGTAAAGGAATTTTCTACAAAGAACTCTATCAGGTAAGCTAAGTCCCCACCTGCCCTCTGGGCTGCCCGTTCTTGTGGTTGAGCTGCTTCCCCAGGCAGCCCTCCAGAACTCCCACCCCGTGGTTGTAAAGAAACTGTGAACTGGTGCTCAGGCACCAGACACTGACACCTGAGATGACGGCAGTGGCAGGGAAGCCGCTTCCACCGCCCCAGCTAACTCTCATCCCCTCCGGCCCCGCAAGCCTAATCAGGCTGCAATCCAGTGTGAGTCCCGGCTCGCTGCCAGTCATTTAGGCCCCGGCTCACGTCCCCCGCTGGCAACTCCTTTTGTCCTGACCGGTTTATGATGAGCTGTAAAGAAGCACACAGTGGGGTTGGGCCCTGGGATGAACCCTGGCGGACAGCTGGCTACGTGGCAATCCTGCCTTCAAAAAGTATTTCCTGAATTCTGCACATTAGACAAGGGGAGACGTGTGACAAATGCCAGCCAGGGGCCTTCCCCTTGGCCTAAATGCCATGGCTCAGGGCCAGCCTGTGTGGCAGGGAGTGTGCCTGGGCATAGTGTCCCAGATGGTCAGCCACCCTCCCTTGGGCAGGTAACCACATACCTACGTGTCCCATTCAATACTGCCCCTCTGCAGTGGTGCCACCTGGTAGGGCCCGAAGGCCCAGACGGTGTAGGAAGAAACAGGTTGGCTCATGCTGGCACAGCGGAGGAGAAAATCAAGCTGATGATGTGTTTTGAGAACTGGAGAGGATTATGGAGAGGATTATAAGGCGAGTAAGAGTTCTGTGCTTACAGCGTGATACCACCAGGGGTCTGGGGTTGGTGGGCTGTGTGCGCTGTGTCCAGCGTTCCCAAGGTAAGGACCCACGGACGTCTGTAGCAAGATCTCCCAATGTTCTCAAGCAGCCATGATTTGTCAACACACCCACCTGTGGCAACCGCCCTCAGAGTCTCAGACTGTGGGTCTGCACTCTGGACATGGGACCAGGGCCGTTCTTGGAAATGGGCTGTGTGTGGGCACTACAGGCAAAACTCTGTTTTTCCAAGGAATCCCCAATATCCTGTGTTTTTCTTACCCAGTGTGTTCAGTTAATGAATGATATTGAGTTGTGTATTTCCAGTGGCCCAAAATCCATGATCAGTATCTACTCAAGTGGGCAACATGAGCTCTGTGTGGATAAACCTAATGAAAAGGGCTTAGTGGAGAGGATGGACATGCCTGGCCTTCGCTTTCTAGTCCTCCTCTCCTCTGTCCCCCACCCCTCCCCGGCCTGGATGTTCGGAATTTGTTTCTAAACCACTTTTCCCCACTGCCTTCACACTGTGTCTCTTATTTTTTAGGAGCTGAGCATCTTGACTTATCTGCTCATCAGCTATTAGTTAACACCAACTGCATGTCACACACTTGGCCAGACAGTCTCTAGAAGCTCACACAACTGTTATCATTGTGGTCTATGAAGAAAAATATCACACAAAGTTAAAAAAAAAATACATAGAAGAAAGATTCCATGCTGCAGTAGAGGGTCTGTAAGTGCTCCCGTGCCCATGGGGTTCTGGTGAAATCTCCCCCATCCCTAGTGTTTTGAAGATGGAACAAGGCTTGTTCTGTGGGGCTGCCCCAGACCCAGAAGTGAGCAGAAGCCAGAGAGCATTTTCCCTGGGTTTTGCACTTTGTTTGCATTCAGCAAATATTTGTTGGATTTTAGTAGAATGTACAGAGTCTGCCAAAATAAGAGAAAGTCTGACCCTGGGTATGAACCTTCCAAGAGGAGATTTAACATGCTGTGAGCCCCTGACTCTAGGAAAGTGTTTACTGAAATGCCCTCATGCCAGGAAGACTCAATTTCTCTTTGATGTGTCTACAGATTTCTTTCTTTTTACCATCTGTGAGCCCTGAAAATCTGAGACAGGTCTCAGTTAACTTAGAAAGCTTATTTTGCCCAGGTTGAGGACGTGCCCATGACACAGCCTCAGGAGGTACTGATGACATGTGCCCAAAGTGGCTGGGTCACAGCTTAGTTTTCTACATTTTAGGGAGACGTGAGACATCAATCAATATATGCAAGAAGTACATTGGTTCAGTCTGGAAAGGGGGGACAACTTGAAGCTTCTCGGGAGAGAGAGAAGTTTGTACCCCTTTTTGTTACTGACACAGTAAGTTCAAGTTAAGGGCTTGTTGATGGGCATTTCCAGTATCAACCTTGATCCAATCAGGTACCTGATTCAATATTGCTGTATTTCCTTAACAATGAAGCATGCATTTTTTCCCCTAATTTCATTCATAAGGAAAAAGTGCCTCAATTATCTGATAGTTCCAAAGCACAATTCTTAGGAAAGAAGAGGCAGATCATGATCTGTTTGAGTGGTATATCTCCCCCAGGCTAATTCACCTGGCGTAGGAGGTGCTCAGAGGCCACCAACATTGCCACCATCTTTGTGGACGGGATAGGAACAGTGTGCAGAACAAGGGGACATTGTCTTGGACTCACTGCAAGGACACCCTCTGCAAATGGACTTGGTGAAAATTCCACCCTGGGCCCTGTGTCTATTCTCCTCTCTGTGTGAGGCCAGCAGGGATCAGCTTCCTTCTGTGAAAGGAAAACAAAATCTCGGGAATCCATTCACTATGCCAAAAGGAAAAGT
The DNA here is from genome assembly GCF_028885655.2 of Pongo abelii. Taxonomy (NCBI): domain Eukaryota; kingdom Metazoa; phylum Chordata; class Mammalia; order Primates; family Hominidae; genus Pongo; species Pongo abelii. Next base: position 169,253,118 of record NC_071990.2, read on the forward strand.
TAAGGCTGGAAGCTGAGTCATGCAAGAAACTGCCTTTCCTTTTGTTCCTAAGCAGATAGCCTCAGATAGAAGGCCAGGTGTCTCCACAGGAAGCTGCTCTGTGGTCACCTTATCTTAGATAAGTGCAGACTTACTGAGCATGACATGAATACATAACTGAGTGTTCCCCCATCCCCTCCTTTTCACACACAACACGTGGATTTAGTAAGTCTAATCAAAGACTCACAAGAATGTGACCCTATGCTCCCTCTTTCCCTTCCTGCTCACTTTTCCTCTTTAAATATTGAAGGCCCAAAATGCTCTTAGAAAAAGCACAGATCTGGCCATTGCAGTGGCTCATGCCTGTAATCCCAGCACTTTGGGAGGCCGAGGCCAGTGGATCACCTGAGGTCGGGAGTTCGAGACCAGTCTCACCAACATGGAGAAACTCCGTCTCTACTAAAAATACAAAATTAGCTGGGTGTGGTGGCGCATGCCTGTAATCCCAGCTACTTGGGAGGCTGAGGCAGGAGAATTACTTGAATCCGGGAGGAGGAGAACGCAGTGAGCTGAGATTGCTCCATTGCACTCCAGCCTGGGCAAAAAGAGCAAAACTCTGTCTCGAAAAAGAAAAAGAGAAAAAGAAAAAGCACAGATCACAGATGTTCCTGTGGTTTTGTGTTCCCTTTTCCCAGGCACATCCTCAAACTTGACAGAATAGACTTCTACACTGATTGGGACCAGCCTCAGACACTTTTTGGTTTAGACTTCCTAAGAAACGGTACTGTTGGATCTCTGTGGAGTCATAGTTTGTTATACCAGTTCTTTCTTTGTTTATCATTCACATACAGTGAGAGAGAAGACTGAGTCCGGTTTGTTTTATATTTTTTTTGAACTCTGAAAACATAATGTCAATTTACTTGCAGTATAACTTTGACAAAGAGCAAATGTACATTATAAAAAAAGTTTTTCTTGTAATTGTGAGTTCTCAATCATGGGCCCATACTCAATATTCCCATCAAATACAACCTGCTCACACAGCCTGTTATCCTAGGCATTAACTTTCATCTGAAGCCTCATTTTTGTCTCTTATCTGAAGCCAACTGCATTCCCATTGTCCTGGAGTCCTGTTGGCAGCCACTTCTCCTCCTATAACCATAAGATGCTGTGCAAATTGTGTCCTTTGCTTTGCTCCCCTCATCACTGGTCGACTTGAGATTGTCAGCTGAAATTAAGACTGTTGAAGCAGAAATAATTTTATCAAAGTTTATTGAAAGCCAAATGTGAGGTTGGACCTGGGAAGACATACCCACGGAGTTGAGAGCATTCTGGAGTCTGTCACAAGGCCAAAGGTTTTTGTAGGAAAGTTTAAACGGGTAGTCTTCTTTTTTTTGGAGGACGCAACACAGAGGTCACAATCATTACTACAGATTACGACATGCAGGCTAACAATGTCCACATGAAGACAAATCAGTAAAACTTCATGCTTCAGCTCCTCTTAAAATAACAGTGCCCTCTCCAGTGTCAGCAGGTTATACGTTGCTCTATACAACAATCATTTGAGGAACTTATAATAAGAGAGGGTGCTGTCCCCGTAAGCTCTGGCCAGGCTCCAGCCAGCAAAGGGACCCACAAAGGGAGCCACTCCAGGTGACCTAGACTGAGCGGCGTGGGGGCTCTCTGTCTGACTCTCTAAGGACTGAGGTATTCATAATTCTTTTTAAATTATCCATGGAAACAGCAGGACAAAAAATGCACAGGGCCTCCTAGTGCCTGGGTGAATGTGCTCAGCCCTCTTTGAAGAGAAACCTCAAGGATACGGAAGTGAAGGCTTTGAAAGACAGGGTTCTGTTTAGATGAAGGGTGCCTATTCCTTAACAGCAAGTAATTCATGTGCTGTTGTAATGAATTTAGCATTTTCCCTTGAAAGCACACAGCATTTTCCCCTTCGTTAACGAATGTGCTCCTCCTTCCCCTCCCCCAGCCTCTACAAAGGATTTGAAGGCACCATCTGAGCTCACAGGGAGCCTGCAGGGGGAGGAGCCGCTCTCAAGGCAGGTGGCCAGCTTTGCTGATCCTGAGACCTCATCCTCGGCTTTTGAGTATCTAATGTACAGTTACATCTGTACCTTGAAACATGAGACTGGGTTTTGAAATCTCAAACTAATATGCATCAATAAAAGGCCAGTGACGGGAACTGAAGAGGAAGTAAGGGCACTGGAATCCTCTCAAAGCAAATACCTTCCTGTGCTCATGGATTTCTTTAAGAACATCGTTTATTACACAATCTCACAGTGAATTGTGGATTGCCTGGTATTGTTTTCTAGGTATTTCATGCAGTCTTGTTTTCCCAGCTGGACTCCACTGAAATTCAGACTAAATTCAACTAACCATCATATGTCAGGCAGTCCTAATCTGTTTCACACATGCCTACTTTTTTTATTCTCCAAGGATAAGGATCTGGCATCTTTGTTGATTTTTCTGTTGCACTGCTCTGTTTGATGCCAAATATACACATATTTTTCTGTGGAAAATTCCATGAGTATTGCACCCTTCGTTTATGGTCATACTCAACTGAAACAAGGAAAGAATATATTTTCTTATTCCTGGTAGCCCATTCTCACTCACATAGAACAAAATATAAGCAATGGGTTAAAAATCTAAACAGAGAGACTGATTTGAGTAATAATAAAACTCTGGTCTCCCACACAGCTGGCTCTGCGTAAATTACTCTTTCTCTATTGCAATTCCCCTGTCTTGATAAATCAGCTCTGTCTAGGCAGTGGGCAAGGTGAACCCCTTGGGCAGTTACAAATGTGTGGGCTCATCCGGGATTGCCCTTGTGGCTGCCTGCCCATGGTTCAGTAGCCCCCCCTCCGGCGATGGATCCAGAGGCCAGACCAAGCAGCCATGTAATTCTCTCGGACTAGGGGCTAATTGTGGTATTCTCTCTGTTGGTGGGGCGCTGCCGACACAATGTGCATGGATTTAATTGCAATAGAGTTATAGTCCTGGGGAGACATCTCTTAACTGTAACCCTATCACAGGGTGTCTGTCTGTAGCCCCATGGTGGGGTATCTGTCTGTAACCCCATTGCAGGATGTCTGGGTTGGTGAGTATCCTAGGCATTGCCAATGCCTCCTTCCTTCTGCTGACTGGTTCTGTACCCTCCAGTGGGGTGTCTGTAGCCCCACCGAGGGATGTTGGCTTGTAGCTCCACCATGGGGTGTCTGTGTCTATAACCCAATTTGGGGTGTCTGTCTCAGTTTGGCTCCTGGGGGTCTCAGTTGGCTCTTTCTTTTATATTTATTTTTTGAGACAGTCTCCCTCTGTCACCCAGGCTGGAGTGCAGTGGCTCAATCTTGGCTCACTGCAACCTCTGCCTCCTGAGTTGGGTTCAAGTGATTCTCCTGCCTCAGCCTCCTGAGTAGCTGGCACTACAGGCATGCACCACCATGCCCGGCTAATTTTTGCATTTTTTGTAGAGATGGGGTTTTACCACACTGGCCAGGCTGGTCTCGAACTTCTGTCCTCAAGTGATCCTCCTGCCTTGCCCTCTTAAAGTGCTGGGATTACAGGTGCTAGCCACTGCGCCCAGCCTCAGTTGGCTCTTTCTAACTAGTAGAAAGAGTCTTGGTTTGGGAGACTTCTCCTCAATCAGGAAGATTTCGAGGAGATTTCTCGGATGGAGAATAGAAGGACAGTTTGGAAGGGATACTCTTGGAGTTCTTGGTTAGGGATCTGATTTGGAAGACCCTGTGTTCATCTTGCTTTATGTGTGTTTGTATATGTGGAGGGGATCTCAGAGGGAATTGCTGATGGACGTTCAGCAGGCCTAACTCAGAGAACCCTCCTTATTTGTCTGGTCACATTTGGTGAGCCCTGCAAAACGCTCAGCAGGCCTGTCTCGGGGTGACTATGTGCTCTTTGCCTTGCCCAGAGACCCCATTGTGAATTACCCTTTGGAGGTCATCCCACCCCACCTGGGGTAGATCAAAGACAACAGAGACCAACAGGAGAAAGTTTGGACTTTGCCAGGCTGATAGTGGTTGCTGAATGAGGTGATTCATGTCTGTTTTGTTATGTGTATTTCGCTGGGATGGAAAATGTTAATTGCGTTCCCCAGGCAGCCTGTTGGGCAGCATCTTGCAAATTAAGAATCTTGTCTGTGGTTCCATAACACAGAAAGGGGTGATTTTCTCTTGTAAAGTGGTTTGAACCCCACAGCCATGGCACTAGCGAGCAGGCTCATCAGAGCTGCTGCATTCTTCTGGAAGCTGCAGAGAAAGGGAGCCCGGAAACCTGGTATGCCAGCAAAAAGGGTAAGAAATTCTTACCAGCCAAGTTTCTGGTCTCCCTCTCTCTTTCTCTGTCTGTGTAAACAGTAATCATCACTATTTGTCTCTCTGCAAGGGTTTGATTAATAGACAGGGGATTTGTGAGACTACTCTTAGGTTATAGCAAATCTGGTGTACTTTGTCCTGAGAATTTGTCTTTCTGTGTTCTGTAATGGACAGAGGGATATCACAGGCTAGAACGTGGGTTTAGGACCCCATAACCTGCATTACAAGCCAGCCCAGCAGACTGGTCAGTTACAAATTTTGCTGTGGGTTCCTGAAACCAATACCAGATGAAATATCTCTGTCTTGTTTTGTGTCCTTAAGAGCTTAACCTTGTGACCTTGTGCAGACACTTTCTCTTGGATTCTGCCATCTAGAGGACAGGAATTTTAGAGTTCATGTCATAGCCCTAAAAATTTTCTTGACCAGTTAAAAGCCTTGGCAAGCTTGAAATTGGCTTCTCTAGGATCCTTCTGGGAAAAGCAATAAAAACTGCTCAATGCCATAACTCAGCAGTTAAGGCTTTGCCTTTTGATGATGGTTTCTGGAATTATTCCTTTCTGATTTGTTATTTGTGTAACTTTGCCATTTATTGAGTTGTTTCCCCCCCCACCCCCTGCCGGGAGTTTCTGATTTCTTCTCTTGAATTTTCCTTTCTTTGAACTACCTTGGGAAGATTCTAAATCTTGTAAAAAAGAAACCGCTTACCATGTCTTTGAAGCACCTGGGAGGTCACCTTTGGTAAAGTTCAAAAGCCAGAAATATTGGCCACCTGGCTAAAGTTGGGTAACAAGAAATTTAAAAGGACTTTTTTTTTTAAGAGCGCTCTGGTTAAAAGTCAGCTTGATTAAAAGTGGATAAACAAGCTATAGGTATATTTAAATGGCATTTATGTTGTTCCCTTCTTGGATCTTGTTTTTCTGGAAAAAAGCTTTTTTTCTTCTCAGTCGACTGAATTATTTGTCTCAATTTTTTTGTCTTGCTACAAAAATGCACACATGAGAGGTCCTGAGATAACTTCTGGTAGCCTGGTACTCCTTGAAAAAAACAGGAGGCACCACAGACCCTGTTTTGGAAAAAAGCTCTGTTTTCCTCATGAAACCCTAGGAGCTAAAAGCGGACAGATCCCTCTCAAAATCAAAAGCTCTGTTCTGTTTTGCTCTGTGTTATCTGACAGTTTTGAGTTCTGGGGGTTTTAAGAAATTACTTCACATTACGAGAGAGCTTTGGTGTGTAATAACTAGGTAGGAAATACTTTAGGGGATGGCTAACAGTAGTTATGGAGGGATACTTGACTCTGCACACTTGGATCAGAGAAACAAATCCTTGTGGACACCTGGAAGACATGGAAACACCCCCACCCTCAGCTGAGAGATGAGGCTCCCGTGGGGGATGGGCTGATTGGCTTTGGGTGGCCTTGCCTTGATGAAATGCACGGTGGAAGCATTGCACTGTCTCTTCTCCTGTAGGATTTTCCTCCTTTTGAGGATTCAGGATCCAGTATAAAATGGCACCCTTAACTCTGGAGATCTGTCTTTGCCTTCAACTGTTCCTGCTTATTTGGCCCTAGAAATGCATGCTTTCCTGACTGTGTTCCTTCAAGGGCTCCACCCTGAAGTCAGTAATCCAATTAAGAAAACTGGCAAATGAAAAATGTTACAAGTGCTAAATCTTCTGTCTTTCTGTCTGCGTATTTATATGTGTTGTGTGTGTGATGTTTATGTATAAAAGAGTACTGATTATTGGCTTAGAAAAATAAGCATGTAAACGAAATATTTTGACAGAAAAAACTTTAATGCCTTTTTGTTCAAATGGCTTTAGTAATCTTTTGGAAATAAAGACAGTTTTAAAGATTACTGGTAAAATAACATGTCTTGAAAATGTAGGCATTTGGTCTAAATTAAGGTCAGATATCAGATTTGCTAAATGCTTTAAGGTCAAACTGTTTCCTTTGGAAACATTGTTCAGTTTACCTACTTTGGAGGATTAGATGACAGAGGAGGCCTGGGGACCTGTGGAGAGCCATGCCCCTAGCTATACTGAAAAGAGTCAGACTTTATCTTCACTTCTGTCTGATGTCCTAGGCTCCACCCAGTACATAATTAAAATCACTTACTCATCAGGGTTTTCACTAAAAATAAAAGCTGCTAAGAATTAACAATGTAACATGAAATTGAGACCACTGAAGAAACAGTTATATATACATGGTGTGTAGGGAATGTGTTTTTGGTAAAAGATTATAAGAAGGTATGGGAATATGGCTTCTGTTAAAGGGAATGTAATTTTGTCTAGTTCAGAGGGTTTTAAAGAGTGTTAACCTAAAAGAGAGTAATGGGATAAAACTGAAGGCTTACTCAAAGTGAAAAGGGTTTGCAAAGGGTTGATCTTTAAAAAAAAAAAAAAAAAAATCTGTGGGTATAAACAAGTTGGCTAAGATTTGAAAGAAATTATTTAGCTTTTCTCCATAGGTTAAAACATTAAAACCATACTGATACAGGGCCAGAGTCTGGGCCCATGTGTCTGAATAACAGGGTTTGCTTAGAAAATTGATCTGCTGTTTGATGGAAAATTGCAAAGGGTTCTAAAAAGTTCATGAAAATCTTACCTTATGGTCAAACTAATTAAAACTGGACAAATATATAAAATTTTATTGAAAAACTAGCTTTAGCATGAAAGATGCACTAATGCAAACATGAAATTTGGTTTTCTCTTTTGAAGACAATTTTTATGTAATATTAAAGGATAATGAAAGGGTTTTGTTTCCTCTTTTAGGTAAGTGGCAGGGAAAAAGGCGAGGACAGAGAAAAGACAGACTCAGTTGGCCTCATGCAATCTTCACTGGGTCTTGTTGGAAAGCTAAGTCTCCTCTATTAAAGATTTTTCCTTTTAAAAATTTTTGGAGTTATCATTTTGGCCAAATGAATGACTTATGGTGACCTAGGATGCTATTTTGTGATATCCAGTGTTTTAAACCTTTGATATTTGACAGACTTTCCAAAACCAAATTATAAATTATGTCTCTTTTTAACCTTTTAGATATTAGGTTCTTTAAAGTCCAAAAATGACATTTGGCTTATATGGTATAAAAATCATACAGAAAGCATTGTCAAATATGAAATGGTGTTTGGCTTTCTTTGGGCTATATTTGTGTAAATATGTTATTGACATATATTTCAAAATTATGTAAAACTCCTATAATTCTAATATGACTTAGTATATGTTATCAGTAATAATTATAATTATTATGTTAAATGACTGTGTGCCACAGAGGTAACAAATTTCCTTGCCAATTGTGTCTTTAACTGTGGCTGCCCTAAAATGTTTTTGTCATCCACAGACAATTGTTGTCTCATTTTGGTTCTCTTTTGTTTTTGGAGATGCAGTTTTGCTCTTGTCGCCTAGGCTGGAGTGCAATGACATGATCTCAGCTGACTGCAACCTCTGCCTCCCCGGGTTCAAGCCATTCTCCTGCCTCAGCCTCCTGAGCAGCTGGGATTACAGGTGTGTGCCACCACGTTCGGCTAATTTTTGTATTATTAGTAGAGACGGGGTTTCACCATGTTGGCTAGGCTGGTCTCGAACTCCTCACCTCAGGTGATCCACTCACCTCCATCCCCCAAAGTGCTGGGATTACAGGTGTGAGCCACTGTGCCCTGCCATTCCTCTTTAAAAGTTGGTTTTATAATCAGCTATAAAATTTAACAGGTGCTCTTCAATGAAGATTTCTGATTAATAACCTGGAGATTGTGACATTAGAATAGAGAAAAAAACTTTCAAATAGAAGAGTGAATGGTGTTTGGTTTTCTTTGGACTGTATTTGTATAGATATGTTATTAGTATGTGTTCCAAAATTATGGGAAACTTCTATAATTCTGATATAATTTAGTGTATGTTATTAATAATTATAATTTTTATACAAAATTGTTGTATGCCACAGAAGTAAACAAAATTCCTAGTCAATTGTAGCTTAGTAGTGGCTATCTTAAGACTTCTATCGTACACAGACATTTTGTCTTGCTTTGGCAGTTTATAATCAGATATAAGTCTCTTGGGGAATCTGACCTCATACCTCATCTACACAGTTCCTGTACGAGGTTCCTGACCTGTGGTAAGTAATGAATGTCACTTAGATAACCCCAAGTTATCTCTGGACCTCAAGGAGGAGAATTTACCCAACTCATAGGTATTTGAGTACAAACTGATGGCTGGGCTCGGCTTTTAAAAAGTCGTATCTGGGATTCCTCATGGAACAGAATTCCATCAAAGCCCATTAAAAACAGCCTAAGTGAAAAATAATTATTCTTGCTGCAAATGATCAGGCCAAGTACAAGAAGACTAAAGTTTATTTTGTAAACAAATAAATTCTATCATGATTTGTTTTTAATAAAAATGGGGACTGAAGAGAGAAAAATTATATTTCAAAAGAAAGCTATAGTACACCTGTTGTTAGCTGTTATTGAGTTTTTTCTGCAGTTTGGATTAAATCCTAAATTCTTTGTGGGTTAGAAGTCCCCAAACTCATGCTTTCTAATCATTGCTTTTAAAATTGGGAATTGTACTCTTCATCCTAGGACTCGTTATTTACCTTATGGTACACTGTTCAGTTAAATACTGTACTGAAACTATAGATGAGGTACTAATGCTTTTGCCCTGCAAGCCTTGGAAGCCCAGCCAGACCTGCAGGAGTCGCCCAGACAGCAGCAAATTGGTTCACTCCTCTCACCTTGGGGTTCACTCCCATTCCCACTACGCCCTCTGTCGGCAGAAAGACGCCAGAGCGATCCGCGGTCTTTTCCCATCTTCATAGACTAACCAACCTCAAGATTAAGGTGTTATAAAACACTAAGGGAGGGATTGAAACTACCTTTGCAAAATTATGACTGAGACAGTGAAAGAAATCTAATTTAATCGACTCCATCTTGCTTCTAATCTACAAGCTGTCCTTGTCCATTCTTGGACCTAGGCTGAATTAACTTTGGGAGGAACTTAGTTTATGGTTTAAATCAAAGACGATAACAGCCCTTTCCCAAAGCAGACCTCCTTCTTGCCTGAGGACTAAATTGCCTTTGTAGGGCTAACAATAACCAGATAAGAAATCATGGTTGAGGAGTCATGTAGCTGGAGGGTACAAGATTCTGACCCTCCCTAAACTGCTCCCAAGATTAGTGCTTGAGCTATTTTGCAGACCCTGCACTTGATGGATCAGCTGACACCACCCAGAAGGATAAACTGTCTCATCTGACTTGTGGCCTCCACCCAGGATCTGACTCAGTGAAAGAAGACAGCTTTGACTCCCTGTGATTTCATTTCTGACCAATCAGTGCTCCCAGCTCACTGGCTTCTCCCGCACCCACCAAGTTTTCCTTAAAAATTCTGCTCACCAAATGCTCAGGAACATTGATTTGGGTAATAATACAATTCTGGTTGCTTGCAAAATTAAAAAAAAAAATCTAAACAGTACAGCATGTTCTTTATATATTATCTGAAAGATAATTTTCAGAAAAAGGTAATACAATGACTTGCACCAAGATATTAAAATGCACAAGTGTTATTAAGATTTTATTTTACACGTATGATAGAAGGGAACTAGGCAGATGTTAGAAATAGTTTAAAGGAAAAGTGAAAACAATACAAATTTATAGGGAGTAAAGGAATTTTGAAATGAATTGCAAATGGAAAGAAAACTGTTTTTTATTTATTTATTTTTAAATTTTTTACAGGAGAAAGAAGCTAGTAAAAATCACTACTAGACAGGGCAGAAGATAGATAGATAGATAGACAGATAGATAGATAGATAGATCTATGTCTATATATCTCCATCAGTTACCTGCACTTTGCAAAGAATTGTAAAATAGTTCAAAGACAATGAACAGCCCAGAAGTATGTGTTATAGTTTCCCATTGAAACACATTTTTTAAACATATCTAATAGGTATGTCTTAACTAGCGATTTCACACCACTCTTCAGTGAAAGGACTTTTATTGATCATCTGCCTGTGTGTTGCAGGTTGCTGTCTACCTTTTCCAAATTTGAAGCAAAGATTTTCATTAAAAGATTTTCACTAGAATTAATTAAAAATCAAAGCTCAAATCAAAACAGAACACACAGCAAGCTGTGCTAATGACATGGATGACAACTTTTCCTGGGGATTGCAACTCTTAGGGTGACATCCGTGTAGATGATTCTGTAACTCTGTTAAAAATGAAAAACTGCCACCCTGTGGGATCAGGGCCGGGTGAGCCCTGGCTTCCACACAGTGCCACCCTGAGAAGGCGAGGTCTCCCCAGCGTCTGTCTGCAGTGCAGCCAGGGCAGAGGAATGAAGTGTCATAGGAGGAAGCAGATGGCTGCATTTGCAGATAATCAATCTAGAGACCCTTGCAGCCCTGAGTTTCAGGGGAACTTGTCTAAGTAGCATCCTGTCTCTGGAAGGCATCTAATGAACTAAGTTACTGGTGTCCTTGCTTGTCACATAGCCCTGGAACACTGTCTGGATTTTATAATCATTTTCTTGAGATTGACAAAGTCTAAATTCTTGCTGATCATTGACAAGTCTAAATTCTAAAGAATGCTACCCATGGATGGAACTTTTTGCTGAAACTTGAGAAAGGGAGGAGAAATAACAGCAGTGGTGCCCCCTGAAGTTTTCCCAAACATGGAGGAGTCCTGGTATAAAACATGCCTTGGACCCACAGCAGAAGGAGGAGCACAGCACAGCTGGGATCAGGAGGACTCTGAAGTCTCCTGGGACGTGACAGGAGCAGGCTCAGCCACTGTGCACAGCATGTGTACTTGAGCAGGTCACCTAAACTGCTTGGGTCTCACATCCCTGCCATTCATGGTGTTGGGGCTTGCCCTGACTTTGTACCAAGATCAGAGAGGGGCTTATAGCAGGGAGAACCCAGGCAGCGGGAGCAGGCACTTCCAAGCCTGCAAGGGTAGGCGTGGCCTTCCTGGCCCCCAAGAGTGCAGGGATGCCAGAGGCTGCAGCGGCAGATTTGGGCGACTGCAGGTGTGCAGGGTGGGGGCTCCTGCCTGCAGCCCCAGTTCGGGCGGCTTCCGCGAGTGCAGCAGCACCTAGGAGCATGCAGGGCTCCTGCCTGCCCCCACCCACCCAAGAGCAAAGGGAGGCTCAGATCTACAGCTGCCCTGCAGCCCTGTCCAGGAGGGTGGGGCTTCTACCTGCCTGGATTAGGAGGTCAGGTCAGCAGCCCCAATTTGGGCGGCACCCAGGAGTGCCACGGCACCCAGCAGCGCAGGGCTCCTGCCTACTCTCAGCCCTCCGAGAACACACAGAGGCTCGTGTCTACGCCCCAACTTGGGCGGTTGCAGCCGCGCGGGAGAGATTGGCGGTGCTGCTGCCTGCTCCTGGCTCCCACCCACTCCGTGGAGCACACAGCCCCAACTGTGACCCCTTGCAGCCTGAGGCAGGGGCTCCTGATCCTTGCTGGGCCCAGGCCAGCGTCAAGGGCAGAGGCAACATTGCCACGAGCTCCCCCTGTTGTCCCGGTACTCACGGGTGGCCCGGGGCAGAGTGGATCGTGGGCCCCAGGCCCCACCGTCAGGAATGGCAGGCTTAGTGGTCACCCCGACGCCAGGCAGACTCCAGGGATACGGTCTGGGCAGCCCCCACGCAAAGCCTCCTCCTGCAACCCAGGAACCAGGCACCCTCCGTGGGGTGGGCACAGTGGGTGCCCAGCTGGCCAGGTCCCCTAAGCAGGTGTCACTATCACTTCCTGCCCCGGATCCCCGAAGTGTGGCCCAGCTCCTCATCAGGCCCCTTTCTACCCGAGGAGCCACTCCCCCACTGCGCCGCTGACCCGCCAGTGGGTGAACTGGACCCGGCCTAGCTCCATCCCAGCGGCCTCCAGGGCAGCAGGTGGAGGGAGGGGGCTGTCCACCTCCTCCTTATGCACGCCCCCCAGCAGCCTGCGTGAGGGCAGGGGCCAGGCCACACCAGATGGCCCGCTGCTGCCACCACAGGCACTAACAGGAATCAGCCTTCTGCATCCAGGCCTTGTGTTAATGTGTGAATGATAGAGCAAAAGACCCCAGTGAGTGAGGCAGGAATTTGGACATTAGATGGAGGAGAAACAGGATGAAGCTTCTGGAAGGAATAACCGTCCCAGCTGTATCACCACACACACCTAGAACCCTTTAGGCAGGAGGAGGGAGGACGGACCCACCGTGGAATATGTAGGATTTTTCCATTAGCCTGAATGTACAACCAGATGGAAGGAGGGTCAAGAACATAAGTCTGTGCCTTGAGAACTAAACTCTGACCTTTTTCTTCTCCTGCCCAAATTCCTACCTAAGGGGCCTGGGGAGTCTGCCCTACAAACCACAAAGTCTCATTGGAGGGGTCTTACTAACCCTGTGTAACTCGGCTCTTTCCAACCTTACTCTGGCATAACTTCACATGACAGATAAGGAAGAAAATCCAAATATTTTAACCCTAAATATGTTTCTTTGTCATATCTTGAAATGTCCCTGCAAAGCTGTCTCTTGTAGGGAAAGTCTGTATTCTGTAGAAAATCCTGTTCCCTTTCCAGGCCTTTTTCCTGATCCAGGAAATACTCCACTAAGTTTCTGGCACCTTTTAAGTCTGATAAGAAACATTTACCATCCATTCTCTGTAAGCCTTCTACCTGGAGGTTGCATCAGCCTAGTAAGGACCTTGGTCTCCACAACCCCTTATCCTAACCCAGATATTTCCTTCCTATTGGTTCCAGGTCTTTAGATGAACTTTTCAACCAACTGCCAATCAGAAAATCTGTGAATCCACCTGTGATCTGGAAGCCCTTGCTTCCTGGTGTCCCACCTTTCCAGTCTGAACTGATGTACAGCTTAAATGTATTGATTGATGCCTTATGCCCCATAGAATGTATAAAACCTAGCTGTGCCCTGACCACCTGGGCCACACGTTCTCCGGGTCTCCTGAGGACTGTGTCATGGACCACGATCACTCACGTTTGGCTAGGAATAAATCTCTCCAATGTTTTACAGAGTTTGTTCTTTTTGTTGACAATCTTTTAAAATGTCTAATCAGGAGAAAATCCCACTCATACAGAGCACCCAAAAGTGTGCTGGCTGCCCACTGACTATTCCAGTCGACAGAGCCAGGTACAGGGGTCAGAGCCACAGCAGCTCCCGTAGGCCGATAAGGAGGCATGGCTGGGGAGGAGGCTCCGTCTCTCCACACCCGATGGGGGCAGCTCTGCTCTTGAGCTCAGGGTGGGCTTCACCAGGAGTTAGGAGTCAGGGGCCTGAGTCCTGCTTCCTCATTGCTCTGGTGCCTGAAAAGATGAGCAGTCTCGGTGAGACGGGGCCTGACCCGGCGTGCACAAGCCCGGAAAGGAAAGGAGTGAAAGGACCCGCTTCCCCCAGGACCAGAGCAAAAAGCAGAAAGAGAATAAGTGATTGATGTCACCTGGGTTAGAAGGAGGCAGTAGAGAGGAGCAGGTTGGTGTTAGGGGCTCGCCTGGGCAGTCACAAAGGGCCCCACAGGCAGATGAGCCTGTAAACCAAAAATACATTTCTAAGGCCCCCCAGCTGATACAGAGTGGGTGGGCTGCTGACTAAACTCCACCCTCAAGCCTAGAACCTTGGCCTTAAGTGAAAACAGCTGACCCGTTTGCCTTTTTGGCCCTCCCTGTTTCCTATCCTGTGCCCATACAAAGACTTCAGCTGGCAGAGCAAAGAAGCTGCTGAGGCAAGCAGTCAGCGATGCGAGCTGCTGAGCGGTGGGGATGCAAGTGGCTGAGTGTCAGAGACTCCAGATAGACAGCGCTGACTTCAGATGGTGTCGTTTTCCACGGGGAGCCCGGCCGGGGGTGACTGTGCTTCCGGCCAAGATCACCTTCTTTCCACACCACCCCCTTTCCAGTTCTGCCTTTGTCATCATTCAAACAGTCTGTGTGACCTGATTCTTCCTGGACACTGAACAAGAACTTGGGCGTCAAAAAGGGCAGGTTCAGAAGGCTGTGACCTTGACCCTTTGCTGGGCCGTTAGCTGTCCACGGACCACACGCTGTGTGAAATGAGCCACTACAGTTCCTTCCCCGCAAAGGGGGTCGAGGTCAAAGGAAAAATCCCGTCTCACAACCATCTGAATGCATTTCCTCCATGGCCAGGACACTCTTAAAATTTAACCTGAAAGACTGCTTCAGGCCATGACAGAAAGTGGGGTAAGAGAGGCGTCATATACCTCTCCAGCATCAACATCAACACAGACCCCCACCTCCATGCGGCCTCTGGGCAGGTGTCCTTTGTTCTGACTTCTCAGCTCTCTACCAGGGCCAGCTGCAGGATTCAGGGGCCCAGGGCAAAACACAAATGCAGGGCTGCCCACACATTCCTCTGTCATACATCGGGCCCCTCCTGCTGCCTTGTCCTGGTCCCAGTGGGCCACCAGGTAAAAGCGTCAGCTTTAAAAATGTTCAATTGATGCAAATTCACATTTAAAGTTTGTTTACTCTGTCCCGGCACAAAAGGATTGTTTCCAAAGTTACACTGATTAGACAGAAGTGGACCTTTGCCCCGGCTGAGGCCCTCCCATGGGTACCCACCCCCTGAATGGCTGATGCAAGAGGGCAACAGTGTTGACTGAATCTAGGCAGTTTCAGGCCACAGCCAACTGGGGAGGCAGCAATGAGTGCTGAACAGTTGGGGTCCTCTATGCCGCGCCATGAAAGCCTGAACTAACCAGACAAGTTTATCCAGAGCTGGACATGACCCTTTGGGGGCCATGCGGCATGGTGGTTACCATTGGCCTAGCGGTCAGGCCCAGTTTCAGCCTGTGGCTTCCCTGGCTACCGGCTGTGGGACCTGGGACCAGACACTGAGGCTGATCAAGGTTTTCACCTCAAACACGCTTATGGTTGTGTGTACCAAGAAGGTGGCGTAAACCAGACAGCAAGTGCCTGGTGCACAGTGAGCGATTAATAACAGAGGGTGTGTGTGTGTGTGTGATGCATATATGTACACATACACTTATTTTAATTTAGGAAAAAGTGCTTTCTTTCTCTCTCTCTCTCCTCTCTCTCTCTCTCTCTGTCTTTCTCTCTCTCTCTCTCTCTCTCGCTATCTCTTCTCTCTCACATTCTCTTCTTTCTTTCACAGGGTCTCCCTGTGTCAGACAGGCTGGAATGCAGTGGTGTAATCATGGCTCACTGCAGCCTCAGCCTCCCGGGCTCAAGAGATCCTCCGACCTCAGCCTCCCAAGTAGCTTGGACTACAGGCGTGCAACACTATACCAGGCTTTATTATTATTATTACTATTTTGTAGAAATAGGTCCTCACTATGCTGCCTAGGCCAGTCTCCAACTCCTGAGCTAGAGTGAGCCTCACTCGTTGGCCTCCCAAAGTGCTGGATTGACAGGCATGAACCACTGTGCCCAGCCCCCACACACATTTTTTAGTCATCACTGATGGGGTTTGGTCCTGGGTGTGTTGCTGAGCCTGATGAGAACTTCCTCAACAGGTTCCTGATGCGAAACCCCGCGTTTCTCCCTTGAAAGGGGGCAACAAGCTTCTGGGTTGCTCTAAGCTGTGAGACAGACCTCTGCGTTTCTTCCCTTCTGCTATCACCTTGTTGAAGAGGGCCCTGCTCTGAGGGCTGCCAGAGGCACCTGGGCCTGTGGAGATACGTGCTCCCGGCACGTCTCAGAAGCAAAGGCTGTGCACAGCCCCTCAGGTCACCTGTGCGGCCTCTGTCCCTGGTGCTTCCGGGAGTCCTCCCGTGCTTCCGGGAGCCGGTGCCATAGCTTGTCTCTGACCGAACGCCCACTGGCAGAGGTGTAGAATGAGGAGCTCTTAGAGTGTGACTGCAGTCCAGGTCCAGCCAGGGAGAGACTTCATCCTCCTTATGACTGTGGGACTCAAGTACGTCTGTCATTAGGTGGAGGTTTTATCGACAGGCTCAGCCGCCCTGGTGTTCTGACTCTTGTTCCACTCATTGCACGAAATGGAGCTGGAGGAATATTGCTACAAAAGAATGATCGTGGCAGGAGGTGGGGTAGAGCAATGTCAGGTCACGGCACGTCTTGCACTGAAATATTAGGGCAGTTGTAATGATCTTTATCTCACAGAAAGGAACAGAGTGATGAAGGAGGCTCAGAGAAAGGCAGCTGAGAAGAGCAACAAGGTAGAGAGGCTGACTTAAAGCAGAGAAATAAAAATTCATCCAGCACCTCCCAAGGTCGGACATCGGTCAAGAAACACCCAGATAGTTCAGGTCATTTAACTTTGCTCAAATTCCTCAAGGCAGGTATCACGACTCCTCCTGCCTTAGAGGTGAGAATGCCAAGACTCCAAGGGCTGAGTAAGGAGCCCTGGTTTGTCTGAGTGCAGGTAACACAACAGGTGCTAAAGCCCAATCTTCAGGGGCTTAATCCAACAGAAGTTAACTTTCGCTTAGAAAAAGTTCAGCACCAGAGTTCCTGGTGGATAAGCGACTTCCTACAAGGTCATTCCCAGGCCGTCTCTGTGTCTCCCCATCCTGTCCACCTCTGAGGGCTTCAAGTCCTCGGAAGGTTCTAGATCCACTCTGCATGGAGCGCAGGGCCCCACTGCTTGTTTCCATTGCTGAGCCCAACAGGAGAGGCTGGGATTAGAGCTCGCCTTGCACCCAGGATGGAAAGGAAGTGCGTTTGGTGAAGACACAGCGCCCAGGCCACCTACCCAAAGCCACACAGCTCCAGCAGCCGCCTACAGTCCAACGCGGGCCAAGCAGCAAAGTCCAACCTCATGCTTTCTCTGACTTGAGTTTTCTGAACCTCAGAGTCCTCTCCTGTAGAATGGAGAACACGTCTCCTTCACAGGATTGCCAGGAGAATGAGCAGAGAAAATGCCTGTGGAGGAGACTTCTGGACGCTTAGTTATGGACAAGGCACCAGGAGAAAGAGGGGTGCTGGAGTCTCTCCTTAGCTCTCGGAGATCATCACGAAGAGGGTGCCTCCTGCTTCCGGCCCATAGCAGAGTGTGTCCGAGAGGCCGCCTCTCACCTCCCTCCCCGGCCTCGCACACGCAGTCGGGACTGGACTTCTGATGACAATTCAGTGACGCACAATTGAAAACCAGCAGAACAGGAGACGGGAGCAAACTAAGCTACCGTTTCACTAACTTCACAGAGGAGCCTAACACAGAAAAATGTCTACATTGTTTGCCTTAAAGTGAACAATAAGGAATAGCTATCGTATCTTCAAAGCAGCTTTCCAAGATCAAATCCGTTGCATCCGGAATGCGTTTCTTTGACCTTGGAACCTCCAGGAGTGGCCAGGCTCCCCCACAGACCACACGCAGCATTGCCTAGAAGCCGGCAGCTCTCCCGTAGGACGCTGGGAAGCAGCCAGCTGTTCATGTGGGAGTGTCAGCGTGCGTTCCTTTGTCAACGTCCTGCAAGAAAGAAAAGGCAAGAACGTCAGCGATGGCTCCACTGACTGATTAAGGCAAAGAAAGTCGCCACTGTGGGTGATCACCCTGGCTACGCTGGACAGAAACAGGGCATTTGCCCAAGTCCCCAGCAGCTGTCTTTGTTTCCCACTTCGATTTGCTAATGCGCAATGGGGCTGGAGCTCACTCTGCTCCTTCAGGAAGTGGCTTGGAGACCAGGTCAGACTTCAGTGTCTCCAGGAGCCTGTGAACCCGGCGTGAGGCTCTTCAGAGTCAGGGAGGGTGGCACACGATCTTCAGACACGGAACTGAGGCTGTCGGTGGTGGGAGTAAGTGAAAAATCCCACAGGCCCTGCACTGTGTCCATACATGTTATTAATCTTAGCAATGTGGCCCAGAGAACACAAGCTCTTCCAGCCTCTGCCCAGGGGCAGCCCAGGAAGCCGTCAGGGATGAGTGATTCCCTTCCCTTCCCAAGAACCTGAGACGGGCACAGTTACCTCCATGGCTGATAACCACTGTTCTAATCCCATGCTTGACTTAAAATCATCGTATTTTAGACTTAAGAAGTGTGGACCCAGCTGATTAATCAGCCTTTCCCAGGAGCCATCTGCGGGACAGGATCAGAGGAACCCCGGAAATATTCTGCCCACTGGGAAGGTTTCATTTCACTGCTTTCAGGGATGTCCTAGAGAGGGGCTGTAGTGCTGCAGCTGTCTACTTTCGGGTGGTGCCTGCATATCATGCAGAACCATCTGTGAACCAGGCTCTAGCCTTCTCTTCCTCTGTCAGCTGATCACAGGGACCTCCCCATGAGGCCAACAGTGCAGGCGGGGGGAGAAGGCGATGGCAGGAGTGGAGACCAGCAGCATTTGAGCCACTTCCTTGTGTAACTGACTTGTGCCTTCAGGACCTGCTTGAGCCCGATCACGTATATACCACTTCCATTTGATGCTGGAACACTGCTGTGCACGACCCACTTTATGGCTAGATGGGTCAGAAAGCACCCAGTTCATAATGGGCAGTTCAGGCTGCATAGTGACTTGCTGACCCGTAGTCCAATGTTCAGTTTCCACCAAAGCCCAGTACCAGGCCAAGAGCTGTCTCTCAAAAGGAGAGTAGTTATCTGCAGAAGAGGGCAGGGCCCTGCTCCCAAATCCTAGAGACCGCCACTGTGATTCACCTATGGGAGCCTGCCAAAGGCTCTAAACAGCATCCTTATCTGCTGCTGACACATCAAGCACCATTGGATCTGCTGGGTCATTTGGCCCAAGAGGCAGAGCACCTTGCACAGCAGTCTGGACCTGTTGCAGAGCCTTCTCCTGTTCTCCATCACATTCAAAACTGGCAGCCTTTTGAGTCACTCGATAAATGGCCCAGAGTGACAAACCCAAATGAGAAGGGTGTTGCCTCCAAAATCCACACCTTCTTAAAATGAGTTGTCCATTTGTAACCCACTAAATTCTGTAGGGAATTGTCCCCATAAACTTTTTATAAAGCATTAATGATGTCACCATTATTCCACCCAAGCTTCACCATAAATTTAATGTTTTTCTTGCTTTCATTTTAGCAGAGTTCATGTTGCTCTGATAGAGGGTTTTTCAAACTGATGTCTTATCCTTTTTAGTACTTCAAATTAGACCCTGTTCAGACGTGTTATAACAAGTTAGTGTGAATTTATTTTTGTGCAAAAAAGTTGATATCCATGCACTTTTTTTTTTTTTCTTGAGGCAGAGTCTTGCTCTGTCGCCCAGGCTGGAGTGCAGTGGTGCGATCTCGGCTCACTGCAAGCTCCGCCTCCCGGGTTCATGCCATTCTCCTGCCTCAGTCTCCTGAGTAGCTGGGACTACAGGTGCCTGCCACCACGCCTGGCTAATTTTTTTGTATTTTTAGTAGACAGGGGTTTCATCGTGTTAGCCAGGATGGTCTCAATCTCCTGACCTCGTGATCCGCCCGCCTCAGCCTCCCAAAGTGCTGGGATTACAGGCGTGAGCCACCGTGCCCGGCCTTGCATGCACTATTTTTTATAATATGTATTTTCCATGAATTTTTTGAAGTCCCCTTATATGTCTTCCTACAAAAAAATGAAATGTAACTCAGTGCATTTGCCAACCTACCAAGGAAAAACACAGAGGCCTAAAATGTGACCCCCTGCAATGATCTGATCAGGGAATAGTCATATTTAAAAGGTAAATGTGAAAGTCAACTGAGTTGACATTTGAATGAAAGCTTTTCAATATGCTAATTATTTTAATTCCCATATCTCCTGAAATCCAGTGTAAAGGCAGTTTGTGTGGACACCAGAAAAAAATTGTACAACACAGAGGAATGGAGAAAACGCCATCCTGCTTTGTGTGGGGCCGCTGACGGAGGAGGGGTGCTGGTCTGCCTTCTCTGTGAGCTGAGCCTTGGGTACTGCACCATCTGCTTTGTGTGAGGCTGCTGACGGAGAAGGGGTGCTGGTCTGCCTTCTCTGAGAGCTGAGCCTTGGGTACTGCACCATCCTGCTTTGTGTGAGGCTGCTGACGGAGGTGGGAGGTGCTGGTTTGCCCTCCCTGTGAGTTGAGACTTGGGTACCATGCCTGCATAGTACATATGCCTGAAGCTCACTGCTTCCAAAGAAACCTGATTCCAACAGGCTTCTGGGTCTTGTTGCAGTTTTTAAAGTGGTATTTTTGGCCTCCCTTCTGAGGCTGAAAATGTGCCCGGAGAACAGATGGGTCAGATCTTCCTCATTAGCTGGGATGGATTTACATTTAAAGGCATTTTTAAAGTTGTTCATCATTAGCAATATAACAGAAAAGATCTTGACAAGTATTCAGAATTCAGCCTGACAGGCTCATCTGATAAAGGCAGGAAATGAGGGTGGAAGGGAGGGAGGAAGGAAAATACTTGAAGTGTAGCTAAATGTAATCCCTTGTGTAAAGACTAGATAACCCTGTCTTGGAAAACAGTGTCCATGCCATCAGAGACCTGTGCTGATCTCTCAACCAGCAGCAAGCAGAAGGCAGACAAAGGGAGATCTCCGAGCCCAGGGCAGGAAAATAAGATGCTAGAAACAAAAGTAAAATCTAAGGCTCTCAACTGCCTGAATGGAGCCCCATCTGTGCCAAAGGGACCCCACAGAAACCTGAAACACTGAATTCCTGGCCATGATGGGAAGAGGAGTCAGACACACCTTGTTATGCCTCCCCCGCCACTTTTGAAGTTTAGAAACAACTGACCAATATTAACACTAAAATAGAGACCATCAGACTGACAAAACCCACTCTTAGTGGTAATAAGATGCCAGATTCCAACCTGACTGTGGTATAGTGCTCTGAGAGCTGCCCCTTGTGAGACTTCATCTACACGGCAAGAACCTTGGCTTCTACAACCCCCGCTTTTCTTGCTCAAGCATTTCAACTGACTTCTTAAATCTTTAGACAAAGCTTAACTCTTTCAACCAATTGCCAATCAGGGAAAACTTTGAATCCACCTGTGACCTGTAAGCATCCACTGCTTCAAGATATCCCACCTCTTTAGGCTAAACCAACATACACTTCCCATGTATTGACTTATTTCCTGGCTTGTAACTCCTGCCTCTCTAAATGTATAAAACCAAACTGCAACCTGACCACCTTGGGCACACTTTTTCAGGACCTCTTGAGACCGTATCCAGGCCATAGTCATTCATGCTGGCTAAGAATAAACCTTTTAAAATATTTTACAGAGTTTGGCTTTTTCATCAACATGGCAGAAACACCTTTCCGCTTTCTCTAGACACCCAATGTATCAATGTGGCTGTTGGAAGATAAACACTTTAATGAAAATAATGAGGCAGTCATAAGTTCCTCAAACCTGCTGTGTTTTAATGTCTCTTGACAGATGCCCTGGAACTGTTCCTAAAGGATTACAGCATGAAGAA
The DNA here is from genome assembly GCF_028885655.2 of Pongo abelii. Taxonomy (NCBI): domain Eukaryota; kingdom Metazoa; phylum Chordata; class Mammalia; order Primates; family Hominidae; genus Pongo; species Pongo abelii. Next base: position 169,274,735 of record NC_071990.2, read on the forward strand.
AAATAATGTGGGTAGCCGGGCTTCATCTTAGCAACGTGAGAACCTCATTTTGGCTTTCAGTTTGTCTTTTAATGATCAAATGTGTTGGAACCTTTGGGTGTCTGGTTTTAATGCACATTTCTACCATCCTGCCCTGGGGATGAGGTGGAGCTTGGATGGACAAAAAATTCCTATTCTCCAGCCAGGCGCAGCGGCTCATGCCTGTAATCCCAGCACTTTGGGAGGCCAAGGCGGGTGGATCACCTGAGGTCAGGAGTTTGAGACCAGCCTGGCCAACACGGTGAAACCGGTCCCTACTAAAAATACAACAAAAAGTTAGCTGGGTGTGGTGGCAGGCGCCTGTAATCTCAGCTACTTGGGAGCTGAGGCAAGAGAATTACTTGAACCCAGAAGGTGGAGGTTGCAGTGAGCTGAGACCACACCATTGCACTGGTCAATAAGAATGAAACTGTCTCAAAAAAAAAAAAAAAAAAATCCTATTCTCCATGGGGCCCAAGTCCCTTTTTACCTCCACCTCCTGGATATGCAGCAATTAAGTGATTCACAGAGGTGCAGTGAGGCGAAGGTTCCAAGTAGCCACAGGTTGGAAGAAACAAGTACTGTTGGCATCAACTTTGTTAGCTTGAAGCAGGCCTTCTAGAATCCATAATGCCAGGACAAGCTTTCTAGATGGCAGAACAGGATAGCCTATTTGGTGTGAATGAAAGACATTCAGGTGATACCTTCTACCTCTTCAAGGTAGGTGCTTAGCTGAAATAGTGCAATGAAGAAAGAGCACTGAGCTGGAAGCCAAAAGGCCTGGCTCCAACACTGATAACCATGCGTGCTTTAACAAATCATTTCTCTCTGAAACTCAGACATAAGTCCTGGCTCCAACACTAATAACCACGCACACTTGAACAAATCATTTCTCTCTGAAACTCAGCTTCCCCATCTGTGAAGCAGGGATGGTGCTACTTTTCCAGGTGTGATAGATTAGATTATTGATCCCAATTCTTCCAACCCCTTAGAAAGGGTTGTACATCCACCCTTGCCATGTGACTTGCAGAGTCCTCCCCACAACCTCAGATTCCATATCCCCACCGTTGATATTAGCCACGGCCGTGGGGCTTGCCTTACTAGTGGAATGAGGGCAGAAGTATCCATGTGCCAGCTCTGGGTCCCCGCATGCTTTGCTAACTCTCTTGTGTGCGGGTGGTCCTTCAAGAAAATAAGATGACCCAAGCAGCTGTGCTTCTTCAGCCCCAGAATAACATACATGTGACAGACCAGGATTCAGCCCACAGCCTGGAGCCAAGACACCACCCGACCCAGATGAACCTGCGTGGATCAGCTGAGCCCCTAATGACCTACAGATCCTGAGAGTGAAAAACATGCATGGTCCTATATACACCATGGAGTTTTGGGATGACTTGTTACTTAGCATTATTATGGCAATTGCTGACTAATATACCAGGCTCCTGGAAGATTTGTTGTGAGGTACTCATAAAATGATGAATGTGAAATTGCTTTGTAAACTGCTTTAAAAAAAAAAGGTACTTAGCTAGAGTGAAAGCTCTACAAAGGCAGAAACTGCTTTGCTACTGTAACTAGATAAGTTCCTGGAATAAAATAGTAGCTCAATAAATATAATATTAATTGAATTGGATGGATGGATGGATATATATATCCATGTATTTTTATATGTATATATATATATATTGACCTTGGAACTTCTATCATACACATTTTTCCTTGGGTTTAAACTATTAATTTCTCTTGAGTACAGATACCCCCCGAGAAAGCTAAAATGCTGTATTGTTTATCATAATACTTTTGTTTCATGATAATTAATGCCAGATACCTGGAGTAATTACAGAAATTGTAGAGAACAAGAGATGAGGGGCGGGAGATCTAAGAAATGGATTTTCCAGTTTTGCCCGTGGCTACTTTGTGCAGCACCTCTGACAAAAGCTTTGGGAGTTTTCCAGAAACTAGCATTCTGCCCCCCAAGCACTTATTTCTTCCTTCCCCAGGGTGCTGTGTTTGCATTTCTGCTGCACAACATGGAGGGTAAAGGGATTCCAGAGTAAGTCTCCACTTCCACTCGTCTCTGACTTTGGAGAGGATTAAAAGAGCAGGAGAGGGGCTGCCTGTGTCCTGGGAAATTTTCAGGACAGAAGAAGAGGCTGGCCCTGTGCAGTAGGGCGCAGAGCAGGCACCCGGCCTCCGGGGCCAGCAATGACTCCTGGGCCTGGCAGGAGCCAGGATGTGGCTCCTCGTGAAGGGCTATGCCAGCCGTGTGTACGACTCAGAGCACAGAACCATTGCCCCACCAGGGCTTTTCAGTGGAACCGAGTGTCCCCACACAAGCTTTGTCTCCGGATGCACACGAGGAGATTCTGCAGCACAGTGGAGCCGATTAAGCCATTACAGCTTTCCAGAGGGAAAAGAAAATTTAGGACATGTAGAAACTAAGTACTTGCCCACAGTCAAGTTTCCATTCAAATTATGAAAAGGAAGCGATTGAATGAGAATGAGATGACCTTCCCCTTCCCCCATGAATCTTCCTCCCTCTGTCTTCCTCTGCTCCTGACACAAGCACTGCACCAAGGCGACGGCCCCGGGCGCCCAGGCTGACTCCTGCGCTCAGGCGCTGACCTCACGGCTGGGATGACTCTTGCACTCAGGTGCTGAGCTCATGGCTGGATCTGAAGAAGAACTCTGGTTCTGTGCATGCCCTACATTAAAACGGCCAAGTCTTCAGATTTGGGATTTCCCAAGCCAAAAACATTTTCATAGAATCGTATTTCAATATTTACATTCTCTTTAAAGAAAGCCCAGCTAAAAATAAAAAATAAATAAAAATGTTTAAAACAACCCCAGAGAGAAGTGGGGTCTACTTGAATGCAATGCAAGATGAGGTGGACATCTGGACGCCCCTCCTCCAGGGCTCCGCATGCCACCGGGGCTCAGGGGCTTGGGTGGGGCAGCTCCTCGTGGCATGGGGGAGGGAGGGTGCCCCCAGGTTCTTGGTCAGGGCAGGTGCAGGCCTGTGAGACACCAGGTGAAGGAGGCAGAGCAGGCCACCGTGTGTGGAGTGGCTTATTCTAATTCAAACTCCCCTCTTTTCTTCCTCTTCCTTTTGGGGGAACTCATCCCTCTGAGGCCTCAGACAACCATGTGCCAGGCTATGGGTGGGGGTAGTGCAGGGTGGGCAGGGCGGTGCAGGAGAAGCATTCTGCTCTTTTCTGCAGTAAGGTAAATATCGTGGCTGTTGTCTGTTCTGCCTCCTCCCTGCTGTCTGGCTTCGTTAGTGCAGATCAAGAGCATAGGTCAGTGCCCTGGAGGCTCTAGGGTGTTCAGGATGACCTTAGCAGAGGTTTCTGTGCCACGAAGGGAACCCAACCTTGCTACCTGCTCCAGGCTCAGTGCCCAGCACCCCCAGGGCACACAGAAACCACTGTGGTGTGAATGGTGCTGGAGCAGCAGACACGGGGGCATTGTTGTTGGGAGGTGGCGGCCGCCAGGCTTGGGAAGCTGTTCTGGGGGATGGGGGAGCCCCTGCCGGCTTGCGTGTTTTCTTCCTTAGCACCTGCCCCTGAGAAGCAATACAGGACTTTCCCCAGTGTCACCTCTGCTGAGTCCATGCTGGGGAATGGCTGAGAAACAACTTCATGCCAGAATCCTGTCAATCTAAGTCTCTACAAAATTCTGGGAACCAAGAAATTATAAACTGAAAGCTCTTAATGAGAAGCTCTCTGTGGGCAATGATCTGGGCTCTGCAGGGAGCTCCAGCAGCAGCCAGAGGGAAATAAACGTGGACAAGAACAACCTGAGGCTGCTTGGCTGAAGGCTGGAGCATGGGGACTGCCCTACACCCTCACTCATGGTGCAGGGAACTTCTCACAAAGTCTCAGCTCACCTGCAGCCTTCGAACCAGGAGAGGCTCCATGAAAGAGCAGGTGTGGGGACTGGCTGGAGGGGTCAAGAGAACCGATGCCGTGAACGAATCCAGATGAGCAGCCATCATTGTCCTGAAATGCCCTTGGTCCCTTCAGAAAGGGCGGGCCACTTCTGTGTGGGTTGGGAAGGGTGCCTGGGACCCAGGCCGCCCCGTGGCGAGCCAGCTTCTGCCCAGGAGGTGCTGGCACTGGGCCGCAAGATGGGATGCGGCCTGCTGGTGAGGGGTGGTCCCTGAGCTGCCACCGCAGCCTGGACACGTCTCCACCTGGAGACAAACAGCAGCTTAGGCCTGGGGGGCACCTCTGCACCCAAGAGCTCCGGGTGCACTGTCTCACTGCTGTTTGTCGGTCTCAAGGGCTTTGATTTGTTCTGCCCACACCTGTGAACACAGCTGCCCATGCCAAATATTCCTGCAGGATCATCCTAATAGATCCGCGGGACCTGGTGGCTCCTCTTCCAAAGCCCCAAACTCTTATGTGGATAACCTTTCTTCTCTGTCCCCAGGATGCTTGAAGTCTAGCCTCAACCCTGTCATCATTGTCAATCTCTGTGGCTCCTCCTTCCAGGGAGGCTGGGCAGAACAGCAACAGGAGCAGGTGCTCAGGGACAGCAGTTTCTCAGGGACAACAGGTGCTCAGGAGGCAGCAGGTGCTCAGGGGCAACACAGAAGACAGGAGCAGGTGCTCAGGGACAACAAGTACTCAGGGGACAGAAGGTGCCAGGAGGTAGCAGGTGTTCAGGGGGCAGCAGGTGCTCAGGGAGCAGCAGGTGCTCAAAGGCAATACAGCAGACAGGAGCAGGTCATTTCTAAATAAGTTTAAAAACTGAAATGTGAATTACTAAGTATGAGTTTAAAGTTTATATCCTTTGATATCGTGTTTTGACATGGTATAGAGAAGCTCAATGTATTTGGTTCTATGAATAAACATGAAAATTGGCCGGGTGCAGTGGCTCACACCTGTAATCTCAGCACTTTGAGAGGTTGAGGAGGGCAGATAGCTTGAGCCCAGGAGTTTGAGACCATCCCAGGCAATATAGTGAAACTTTGTCTCTACAAAAAAATACAAAAATTAGCCAGGTGTGGTGGCTCCAGTTTTGACTCCAAGGATGGACCCCTGAAAATGCCCGAGGCTCAGAGGATGACCCCTAGACCCAGCAGTTTCTCTTTCCATGATCAGTCATGTCATTTGATGGTTATGAGAGTTGATTCAAGATTGAGAGATGGAAATTAGGCTGTTATTACTCAGGCTCATTTCCTAAAGCAAATCATAATTTATAGATGTGGGACACATAGGCTTTGATATTCCGATACAATTAGTGCAAACATTTAGAAGATGAATTGGCCTCCATTCCAAGGTAACCAAATGAATCCTTTTTTTAAGAATTGAGAATACTATAAAACAAAGATGCAAAAATACCCAAAACTGATCAATAAGGAGCACGCAGAGATTTATTTTTTGAAGACAATACTAACATTTCAAATGTAGGAAATACTATTTTATGCTTTAAACAGGGACATTTAGTCTTGAGTTCTAGTTTTAATTCCCTAACCTGGTTTATCCATAAAGTGGAGAGAGACTAGTGCATCAATTCATGTGGTACAGCCAATCTTATTCATTTTTTCTCAGGGGACTGTTATAATCAGAACGAACAAAGCCCGGAATTCGTTAACAAAGCTTCCAGGGAAGGTGTAGTGGTTTCAAGGCATTTTTACTAATCCTTTGATAAGTCACCCTGATGTGAGAGGTGGATTTAGTGACTTGCTTATGCCAAGTAGCATATGGCAAAAGTAATGATATTTCCCTACTGCATGTATCTGCAAAGGGCATGGCAGCTCCATCTTGCTCTCTTTCTGGGAGCGCTCACTTTGGGGCAAGCTAGGCCTGTATCGTGAAGACACTCGAGCAGCCCTATGGAGAGGCCCAGGCATAAGAAATAGATGCCTCTTACCACCAGTCAGTGAGGAACTGAGGTCTCCTGCCATGAGCCATGTGAGTGCGCGATCTTGGAGGTGGGTCCTCTAGCCCCTGTCAAGCGGTCAGATGATGCAGCCCCAGTCACATGCAATCAAGTCTAGGTTCTTGATATTCTAGTTACTTAAAAATTGTCCAGCGAGAAGACATTTCTTCCCCTGGCTATGCTATTCAAAGGTTCATGAATCTTTTGGATTTTGTATATTTTAGAAATTCCAGAATTTATCAGTAGGAACCAGAAATAGAATATCCAGCAGGAATGGCATGATGTAACAAAAATATAGTCCTTTTTGTACATTCCTCTCTTCCATTATTCTCACTGTATCTGCCTTCAAGTCTCACCTAAGATTTCAGGGATAGACCCTTTACCTCGAAGATAATGAAACCCATCAGATTATAATTTTTTTTGTTATGGGCAATTCCCTTACTTAATATTTCTCAAACTGGAGGTTGTAATCTACTTCAAAGAGTCATCCAACAAAGACATGGTGATCTATGAGTTTCAGATAACTATCGAATACATACATTTATCCTAAAAACATTGACAGTAATGATAGAGGTACTCATTTTTAAAATTCTTGAATTCTGATACATAGTTGTATTTTAAAGTCCTGAAATACCAGTTTTTTTTTTTATTGGTATACTACAATTATACCACTATTTTTGGAAACTAAGGTCTGAATTATTAACTTCTTTTTTTTGAGATGAGATGTCATCTGTTGTTCAGGCTGGAGTGCAGAGGTGCAATCACAGCTCCCTGCAGCCTCAGATCCCTGGGCTCAAAGCAATCCTGTGAGCATGGCGCTGTACCCAGAAGATTTTTTAATGGTTTATAGTGACAGGCTTTGCTTTGTTGCCCAGGCTGGTCTCAAGCTCCTAACATCAAGCAATCCTCCTACTTGGCCTCCCAAACTGCTAGGATTACAGGTGTAAGTCACCATGCCCAGCATTTATTTATCTCTTCAAATGGAAGTCATTGATTAAACTGTTCAATTTTGTGCCAGAAAAAGATGAACTAATGTACAGTCTTCAAAACTGATAGGATTATTCTGGAAAATTTTGTACACACACATACATAAAAAGAAGCAATGATACCTTTTGTTAAAAACACCAAATAATATATCATTTTAAAAGTTTATGAATGATTAATTTTTTATTTCCATATAATGCTTAGCTGATTATTTGTAATAAAACTTTATTTTTGTTTATGTGCTAATCCATTAGGATGTGATATAGTTTGGATATTTGTCCCTACCCACATCTCATGCTGAGTTGTAATCCCCAATGCCAGAGGTGGGGCCTGGTGGGAGATGTTTGGGTTCTGGGGGTGGGTCCCTCATGGCTTGATGCTGTCTTCTTGAGAGTGAGTTCTCATGAGATCTGGTTGTTTAAAAGTGGGTGGCACTTCCCTGCCCACTGTCTCTCACTTTCTCCTGCTCCTGCCATGTGACGTGCCTGCTCCCCCTTTGCTTTCCACCATGATTGAAACTTCCTGAGGCCTCCCCAGAAGTAGAAACCTCCATGCTTCCTGTATAGCTTGTAGAACCACAAGCCAATTAAACTTTTTTAAAATGAATTACCCAGTCTCAGCTATTTCTTTATAGTAATGCAAGAATGGCATAATACAGGATGATAATATGTTGAAGGTTTATAGATTCAAAAAATGTATTTTAGTTAATTTGAAAAATAATCTAAGAAACACACGATAAATATTCAATTACGTTTGTGAAATACACTAAATCCCTACCTGGTTATTTCCTACCTGGGCTGCTATAACACAGTGCCACACACTGGGTGGCTTTTATTGCTCATAGTTCTGGAGATGTGGACATTTACAATGAAGACAGATTAGGGCCAGTTTTCTGATTCACAGTTGGGGCCTCTTGCTGTGTCCTCACATGGCAGAGGGGCAAACAGGCTCCCTCTGGTCTCTTTTATATGGGCACTGATCCCATACATGAAGGGTCCACTCTCAGGACCAAATCACCCCCTTGAGACCCCACCTCTCAATACTATCACCATAAGGATTCGCCTTCAGCATCTGAATGTGTGGGGAGGAAGCACAAACATTTAGACCACAGCACCCTGTCCCTGGTTTCCCAAAGTTCATGTCTTCCGCACATGAAAAGTACATTCATTCCATCCCAACAGCCCTACAAGTCTTAACTTGTTCCAGCATCAACTCAAAAGTGTAAAGTCCAGAGTCTCATTTAAACATCATCTAAATCAAATACGGGTGTGATTTAAGGTAAAATTCATTATGAGGCAAATTGCTCTCCAGCCATGAGCCTGTAAAATCAAACATGTTATGTGTTTCCAAATTCAATGGTAGGTGTTATGGTTTGGACCTGTGTCCCCACCCAAATCTCGTTCAATTATAATCTCCGGTGTTGGATGTGAGGTCTGGTGGGAGGTGATTGGACCACGGGCTGGAGTTCTTAAGAATGGTTTGGTACCATCTCCTTTGGTACTGCATAGTGCGTGAGTTCTCATGAAATCCAGTTGTTTAAAAGTGTATAGCACCTATCCCTCTCTCTCTCCCTCCTGCTCCAGCCACGTAAGATGCCTGCTTCCCCTTTGCTTTCCACCATGATTGTAAGTTTCCTGAGGCCTCCCCAGAAGCTGAGCAGATGCCAGCATCATGCTTCCTATACAATCAATGGAACTATCAGCCAATTAAAAAATATTTTCCTTATAAATTACCCAGTTTCAGGTATTTCTTTGCAGCAGTGTGAGAATGAACTAACACAGCAGGATAGGCACAGGATAGACATTCCCATTCCAAAAGAAACAATAGGAAAGAAGGAAGGGGAATGGGTCCTAAGTTCAAAACCTGAAGGCTGAAGAATAATCTTTTTGACTCAATGTTCTGCCTTCTGGACACACTTGGTTGGTGGCTGGGCCCCCAAGTCTCTGGGAAGCCCCATCCTCATGGCTTTGGTAGGCACCGGCAACTCTCATGGTTTGGAGTCAAATGCCTATGGCTCTTCCAGACTGGAATTCCATGCTGGTGGCTCTACTAGGCTAGGGTCATGGGGGCAGCCCCACTCCATTTGGCATTTCCCTATTGTGGACATCTGCAGTCGATTCACCCTTGAGGTGACCTTCTGCCTGTGTCATGTGTCTGAGATTCTGGGTGGCTCCAGCTTTTGAAATTGAGGTGGAGGTAGCCATGCCGCTGTAACTCATGTGCTCTGTGCACCAGCAGAGATAGCACCATATGGACACTGCCAAGCTTTACAGACTTTGACCCCTAGAGGAGTGGCACCGGCTCCCATACCACCTGGGGCATCAAAGAGCATTGTGCTGGGATGTAGGGAGCAGAGCTTTGAAGTTATTCTGCCCCTCAGGCCCTGACACTGAGTCTGTAATGGGAGGGGAAGTGCCAGGAATCTGAAATGCTGTTAGGATCATTCTTCCACTCTCTTCGTGAATATCTCCTGGTTGATCCACACCAATCTTCTTATCTAATGATTACTTTGCTGCACTCTTGGTGCTCTCTCTCAAACACACTTTCTCTTTTTTTTACAATATGAAAAGGCTGAGAATTTTCCAAATTTTAAGTTCTACTTCCCTTTTGATGAGAAAAAATCTGTCCTTAAGTCATTTTTCTCTTTTTACATTTTACTATAAGATTTCAGGAGAAGCCAAGGCATGCCTTTAACCCTTAGCTTAGAAATTTCTTCAGCCAAGTATTCTATTTAATTCCTCTCATGTTCTACCTTCCACAAAACACCAGGACACAAACACAATTTAGCCAAGCTCATTGCCACTTTATAACAGGCATTGCCATTCCTCCAGTATCCATAGTGTGTTACTCATTTCCATCTGAGACCTCATTGGAATGGCTTTAACTGTCCATTTCTATGAACATTCTGATGACAACCACTTGGACCAGCTCTCAGAAGACTCAGGCTTTCTCTACAGCTCACCTTATCTCCTCAGAGCCCACCCAGAATCCCCTTTAGTGATCTCTTTGTGGCCATGCAGGCTTTTTCCAGCAAAACTCTTCTAGGCTTTCCCCATCACCCGGTTCCACTTCCATCTTTTAGGTGTTGGTTACAGCAGTACCCCAGTCCACAATACCAACTTCCTTAGTCTGTTTGGGCTTCTGTAATAATATACCATAAGCTGAGTGCATGATAAAGAGAAGGAATTTATTTCTCACGGTTCTGGAGGCTGAGAAGTCCAAGGTCAAGGAAGAATTGGTGTCTAATAAGGCCTCATTTTCTGATTTGTGCATGTAGCCTTTTTGCTGTGTCCTCACATGGCAGAAGGGACAAAAGTCTTCCCTCCAGTCTCTTTTATAAGGGAACGAATTCCACTCATGAGGCTCTTCCCTCATCACCTAATTACCTCCCAAAACGCCCACCTTTCCACACCATCACATTGGGTATCAGATTTCAATATACACACTTTGAGGGGACATAGACATTCAGACCACAGCAGTAATTTTTCTTTAGTGGAGAAAGAAACTCGTAAGTGTGTTCCTCAAGGGATCGTTCATCACCTAGACAGTTTGCCTGCAATTAAGATACACTCTCACCAGGGGGCGTTACAGTCCAGGCAGCTATTTCTCTGTAGGCATTGTTACCACCGGGAAATCCAGTTACACTTACATCTAACTACCCCCTTTTAATGAGAATATATCTCAAGAACATGAAGTTATTCTGATGCTGCTAAATGTAAAACAGTAGGTCACTTGTCCACACTCACCTGAGACTGAGGCAGTGCTACGCTGGGCCCGAGTGTCTTTCATTTCCTGGTGTTGGACTTTGAACCATTAGAACCGTGAGCAGGTGCAGTGTGTCCTCGGTGGGCCCAGCTTTCTGGGGTTTCCAGCTGCAAGGTGGCGAGGATTCAGCTTGCCTCTGAAGAACCTTTGTCTTGCTTTCAGGAGGTGATGGCCAACAGCACAATGGCCAAAAGCTACTTACCTCTGAAGAGGAATCAAGGACTCAGATCTGTGACACAGCCCTTGAAAACTGAAATTTGGCTTTTTGCCCCCTTATGGATTTAGCCTGAATGTCTTCTGGAGTCTAAGGATATGTTGTCTGTAGTCTAAGGATATGTTTTCATAATGATGATATTACTGATGGAGGGAACAATTACAGCTTTTGTTTATTGAGGGTTGACCATATGTCAGGCGCTGTTTTGCTTTCATCATCAGTAGTTAATTATTACTAGTAATTACTTGTATAACTTTCTAGAGGGTTTGCTTTAATATATTCAAATAAATATATTTGAATATATATTTATATATATTCTTTTACTTAAATGGTAGCATACTATATATACTGTTCCATACCTTGCTTTTTTCTCAACAATTTACCATGGAGTACTTTTCTCATTAATATATAAGGAAGGTTTTTTTTTTCTTTTGAGACCAAGTCTCTGTTGCCCAGGCCAGAAGGCAGTGGTCCAATCTCGGTTCACTGCAACCTCTGCCTCTCAGGTTCAAACGATTCTTCTGCCTCAGCCACCCAAGTAGCTGGGATCACAGGTGTGTCTGGCTAATTTTTGTATTTTCAGTAGAGATGAGGTTTCACCATGTTGGTCAGGCTGGTCTCGACCTCCTGACCTCAGGTGATCTGCTCACCTCGGTCTCCCAAAGTGCTGGGATCACAGGTGTGAGCCACTGTGTCCAGCCAGGGTTGGTTTTTTGTTTGTTTGTTTGTTTGTTTCTTCTTAAAAACAAAAAAAAAACCCAACAACATTTGTATAATGTTCTTCTGTGAGGAAGTGACATTTATTTAACCAGTCCCCAACTGAAAGATATACCTGTTGTTTCCGATCTTGCTATTACACACCATGCTGTAGTGAATGCCACATGAAACTGTATACATCACATAGGGACAGATGTATATCTGCCATTGTGATAGATTGTGACAATTTACACCTTTGAGCAATACATAAAAACACTTACTAGATGCTTCTTCCCACCCACCCCAGTATTACTAACAAGCTTTTGAATCTTTCCCAGTGCTGTAAACATGTTGTCTCATTTAATTCTCACACCAACCTGTGAACTGGCCGTACAATTGCCATGGTTCAGAACTCTGCTGTGAAGCTCACCTGGCTGGGGAGAGAGGGCTGGTTCTCAAGCAATGGTGTTATGCTGCATTCCCAGTAATCCCTTTATCTTAAATTTGGTTAGGATGTTTCTCTAATCAGAGGTGCAGAAGGTTATCATTTTATTCAATTTTATATATATATATACACACACGTACAAATATACGCACAGACATATACCCTGCCTCTTACAGTATATTTATTCAACCTGACTTTTGAAACGTTAAAAATAAATTTTTAGCACCTACATATCCCTGCTAAAGTACTGAAACTTCCATTTTATTAACGGGGTTTCCTTTTCTTCTTGGCTGTGGATTTTTAAATAGTTACCTTTAATGATTATCAATTTCTGTCTTGATTCCAGGTAATCAGATTTTGTAAGTAAGAAAATATAAGGGGAGGGGCCAAGATGGCTGAATAGGAAAACTCCTGGTCTGTAGCTTCCAACGAGACCAACGCAGAAGGTGAGTGATTTCTGCATTTTCAACTGAGGTACCCAGTTAATCTCATTGGGACTTAGGTAGTGGGCCCAACCCTCAGAGGGGGAGCAGAAGCAGGGTGGGACATCATTTCACCCAGGAAGTACAAGCAGCTGGGGGACCTCCCTCCTCCAGCCAAGGGAAGCCATGAGCGACTGTGCTGCCCAGCCCGGATACTACACTTTTCCCCCGGTTTTTGCAATCTGCAGATCAGGAGATTCCCTCTTGAGCCTACACTACAAGGGCCCTGGGTTTCAAGTGGCTGTTTGGGCAGACACTGAGCTAGCTGCAGGAATTTTTTTCATACCCCAGTGGTGACTGGAACCCCAGCAAGACAGAATCATTCACTCTCCTGGAAAGGGGGCTGAAGCCAGACAGCCAAGTGGTCTGGCTCAGCAGGTCCCACTCCCACGGAGCCCCGCAAGCTAGGAACCACTGGCTTGAAATTCTTGCTGCCAGCACAGCAATCTGAAGTTGACCTGGGACAATCAAGCTTTTGGGCGGAGGGGCATCCGCCATTACTGAGGCTTTGGTAAGTGGTTTTCCCCTGACAGTACTGAGCCTGGGAGGTCTGGACTGGGCAGAATTCACCACAGTGTGGCAAAGCAGCTGCGGCCAGACTGCTTCTCTAGATTCCTCCTCAATGGGCAGGGCATCTCTGAAGGAGGGTAACAGCCCCAGTCAGAGGCTTACAGACAAAACCCCCATCTTCGGGGACAGAGTACCTGGGGGAAGGGGCAGCTGTGGGCGCAGCTTCCGTGGATTTAGTCATTCCTGCCTGCCTGCTCTGAAGAGGGCAGCTGGTCCTGACAAGAGGGATTCTCCCAGCACAGTGCACCAGCTCTGCTAAGGGACAGACTGCTTCCTAAGTGGGTCCCTGACCCCCTGCCTCCTGACTGGGAGAGACCTCCCACCAGGGGTCAACAGACACCTCATACAGGAGAGCTCTGGCTGGCATCAGGCCAGTGCCCCTCTGGGACGAAGCTTCCAGAGGAAGAAGCAGGCAGCAATCTTTACTGTTCTGCAGCCTCCACTGGTGATACCCACGCAAACAGAGTCTGGGGTCTGTAGTGGACCTCCAGCAAACTGCAGCAGACCTACAGAAGGGGGCCCTGACTGTTAGAAGAAAAGCTGACAGAAAGCAACAACATCAACATCAACAAAAAGGACCCACACACAAAAACCCCTCCCAAAGGTCATCAGCCTTACAGATCAAAGGTAGCTAAATCCGTGAATATGAGGAAAAAGCAGCACAAAGTGCTGAAAATTCCAAAAGCCAGAATGCCTCTTCTCCTCCAAATGATCACAACTCCTCTCCAGCAAGGGCACAAAACTGGACAGAGAATGAGACTGATGAATTGACAGATGTAGGCTTCAGAAGATGGGTAATAACAAGCTCCTCTGAGCTAAAGGAGCATGTTCTAACCCAATGCAAGGAAGCTAAGAACCTTGATAAAAGGTTACAGGAACTGCTAACTACAAAAACCAACTTAGAGAGGAACTTAAATGACCTGATGGAGCTGAAAAACACAGCACGAGAACTTCATGAAGCATACACAAGTATTAATAGCCAAATGGATCAAGCAGAAGAAAGGATATCAGAGATTGAAGATCAACTTACTGAAATAAGGCATGTAGATAAGACTAGAGGAAAAAGAATGAAAAGGAACTAACAAATCCTCCAAGAAATAAGGGACTATGTGAAAAGACCAAACCCACGATTGATTGGGGTACCTAAAAGTGACAAGGAGAATGGAACCAAGTTGGAAAACACACTTCAGGATATTATCCAGGAGAACTTCCCCAACGTAGCAAGACAGGCCAACATTCAAATTCAGGAAATACAGAGAACACCATTAAGATACTCCTCGAGAAGAGCACCACAAGACACATAATCATCAGATTCTCCAAGGTTGAAACAAAGGAGAAAACGTTAAGGACAGACAGAGAGAAAGGTCAGGTTATCTATAAAGTGAAGCCCATCAGACTAACAGTGGATCTCTCTGCAAAAACCCTATAAGTCAGAAGACAGTGGGGACCAATATTCAACATTCTTAAAGAATTTTCTTTTTTTTCTTTTTTTTGATGGAGTCTCACTCTGTCACCCAGGCTGGAGTGCAGTGGCACAATCTCAGCTTACTGCAAACTCCACCACCCAGGTTCAAGCTATTCTCCTGCCTTAGTCATCTGAATAGCTGGGACTACAGGCATGTGCCACTACACCTGGCTAATTTTTGTATTTTTAGAAAAGATGGAGTTTCACTATGTTGACCAGGCTGGTCTTGAACTCCTGACCTTGTGATTGGTCTGCCTCAGCCTCCCAGAGTGCTGGGATTACAGGCGTGAGTCACCTTGCCTGGCTAAAGGAAAGAATTTTCAACCCAGAATTTCATATCCAGCCAAACTAAACTTCATAATCAAAGAAGAAATAAAATCCTTTACAGACAAGCAAATGCTGAGGGATTTTGTCACCCAGGCCTTCCTTACAAGAGCTCCTGAAGGAAGCACTAAATATGGAAAGGAAAAACTGGTACCAGCCACTGCAAAAACACACCAAAATATAAAGACCAATGACACTACGAAGAAACTGCATCAACTAATGTGCAGAATAACCAGCTAGCATCATGATGACAGGATCACACATAACAATATTAACCTTACATGTAAATGGGCTAAATGCCCCAATTAAAAGACACAGACTGGCAAATTGGATAACAAGTCAACACCCATCGATATGCTGTATTCAGGAGACCCATCTCATGTGCAAAGACACACATAAGCTCAAAATAAACGGAGGGAGGAATATTTACCAAACAAATGGAAAGCAAAAAAGAGGAGGGTTGCAACCCTAGTTTTCGATATAACAGACTTTAAACCAACAAAGATCAAAAAAGACAAAGAAGGACATTATGTAATGGTAAAGGGATTAATGCAACAAGAAGAGGTAACTATCCTAAATATATATGCACCTAACACAGGAGCATCCAGATTCATAAAACAAGTTCTTAGAGACCTACAAAGAGACTCAGACTCCCATACAACAATAGTGGGAGACTGTAACACCCCACTGTTAATATTAGACAGATCATCGAGACAGAAAATTAACAAAGATATTCAGGACTTGAACTCACCTCTGGACCAAGCAGACCTAATGGAAATCTACAGAATTCTCCACCCCAAATCAACAGAATATACATTCTTCTCAGGGTCACATGTATGTATTCTAAAATCGACCACATAATTGAAAGTAAAATGCTCCTCAGCAAATGTAAATTAATGGAAATCATAACAAACAGTCTCTCAGACAACAGTGCAATCAAATTAGAAACCAGGATTAGAAAACTCATTCAGAACCATACAGCTACATGGAAATTGAACAACCTGTTCCTGAATGACTACTGGGTAAATAACGAAATTAAGGCATAAATAACGAAGTTCTTCGAAACCAATGAGAACAAAGAGACAACGTACCAGAATCTCTGGAACACAGCTAAAACAGTGTTAAGAGGAAAATTTATGGCACTAAATGCTCACATCAGAAAGCTGGAAAGATCTAAAATTGACACACTAACATTGCAATTAAAAGAACTAGAGAAGCAAGAGCAAACAAATTCGAAAGCTAGCAGAAGACAAGAAATAAGATCAGAGCAGAACTGAAGGAGATAGGGCCATGAAAAACCCTTCAAAAAAATCAATGAATCCAGGAGCTGTTTTTTTTTTTTCGAAAAGATTAACAAAATAGACTGCTAGCTAGACTAATAAAGAAGAAAAGAGAGAAGAATCAAATAGACACAATAAAAAATGATAAAGGGGATATCACCACCGATCCCACAGAAATACAAGCTACAATCAGAGAATGCTAGAAACACCTCTACACAAATAAACTAGAAAATCTAAAAGAAATGGATAAATTCCTGGACACATACACCCTCCCAATGCTAAACCAGGAAGAAGTCGAGTCCCTGAATAGACCAATAACAAGTTCTGAAATTGAGGCAGTAGTTAATAGCCTACCAACCAAAAAAAGCCCAGGACCAGACAGATTCACAGCTGAATTCTACCAGAGGTACAAAGAGGAGCTGGTACCATTCCTTCTGAAACTATTCCAAATGATAGCAAAAAAGGGACTCCTCCCTAACTCATTTTATGAGACCAGCATCATCCTGATACCAAAATCTGGCAGAGACACAACAAAAGAAGAAAATTCCAGGCCAATATCCCTGATGAACATCATTGCAAAAATCCTCAATAAAATACTGGCAAATTGAGTCCAGCAACATATCAAAAATTTATCCACCATGATCAAGTCAGCTTCATCCCTGGGATGCAAAGCTGGTTCAATATATACAAATCAATAAATGTAATCCATCACATAAACAGAACCAATGACAAAAACCACATGATTATCTCAATAGATGCAGAACAGGCCTTTGATAAAATTCAACATCCCTTCATGCTAAAAACTCCCAATTCACTAGGTATTGATGGAACACATCTCAAAATAATAAGAGGTATTTATGGCAAACCCATAGCCAATATCATAGTGAATGGGCCAAAGCTGGAAGCATTCCCTTTGAAAACCGGCACAAGACAAGGATGCTCTTTCTCACTTCTCCTATTCAACATAGTATTGGAAATTCTGGCCAGGGCAATCAAGCAAGAGAAAGAAATTAAGGGTATTCAAATAGGAAGAAAGGAAGTCAAATTGTCTCTGTTTGCAGATGACATGATTGTATATTTAGAAAACCCCATCATCTCAGCTCAAAAACTCCTAAGCTGGTAAGCAACTTCAGCAAAGACTCAGGATACAAAATCAGTGTGCAAAAATCACAAGCATTCCTATACACCAACAATAGACAAACGGAGAGCCAAATTATGAGTGAACTCCCATTCACAATTGCTACAAAGAGAAAAAATACCTAGGAATAAAACTTACAAGAGATGCGAAGGACCTCTTCAAGGAGAACTACAAACCACTGCTCAAGGAAATAAGAGAGGACACAAACAAATGGAAAAACATTCAGTGCTCATGGATAGGAAGAATTAATATAGTGAAAATGACCCTACTGCCCAAAGTAACTTATAGATTCAATGCTATGCCCATCAAGCTACCAGTGACTTTCTTTGCAGAATTAGAAAAAACTACTTGAAATTTCATATGGAACCAAAAAAAAGCCCATATAGCCAAGACAATCCTAAGCAAAAAGAACAAAGCTGAAGGCATCATGCTACCTGACTCCAAGCTATACTACAAGGCTACATTAACCAAAACAGCATGGTACTGGTGCCAACACAGATATATAGACCAATGGAACAGAACAGAGGCCTCAGAAGTAATGCCACACATCTACAACCATCTGATCTTCGACAAATCCGACAAAAACAAGCAATGAAAAAAAGCATTCCCTATGTAACAAATGCTGGTGGGAAAACTGGCTAGCCATATGCAGAAAACAGAAACTGGACCTCTTCCTTACACTGTATACAAAAATTAACTCAAGATAGATTAAAGACTTAAATGTAAAACCCAAAACCATGAAAACCCTAGAAGAAAACCTAGGCAATACCATTCAAGACATAGGCATGGGCAAAGACTTCATGACACTTCTCAAAAGAAGACATTTATGCAGCCAAAAAACACATGAAAAAATGCTCACCATCACTGGCCATCAGAGAAATGCAAATCAAAACCACAATGAGATACCATCTCACACCAGTTAGAATGGCAATCATTCAAAAGTCAGGAAACAACAGGTGCTGGAGAGGATGTGGAGAAATAGGAACACTTTTACACTGTTGGTGGGACTGTAAACTAGTTCAACCATTGTGGAAGTCAGTGTGGCGATTCCTCAGGGATCTAGAACTAGAAATACCGTTTGACTCAGCCATCCCATTACTGGGTATATACCCAAAGGACTATAAAACATGCTGCTATAAAGACACATGCACACGTATGTTTATTGCGGCATTATTCACAATAGCAAAGACTTGGAACCAACCCAAATGTCCAACAATGATAGACTGGATTAAGAAAATGTGGCACATATACACCATGGAATACTATGCAGCCATAAAAAATGATGAGTTCATGTCCTTTGTAGGGACATGGATGAAATTGGAAATCATCATTCTCAGTAAACTATCGCAAGAACAAAAAACCAAACACCGCATATTCTCACTCATAGGTGGGAATTGAACAATGAGAACACATAGACACAGGAAGGGGAACATCACACTCTGGGGACTGTTGTGGGGTGGGGGGAGGGGGGAGGGATAGCATTGGGAGATATACCTAATGCTAGATGACAAGTTCGTGGGTGCAGCGCACCAGCATGGCACATGTATACATATGTAACTAACCTGCACATTGTGCACATGTACCCTAAAACCTAAAGTATAATAATAATAAATAAATAAATAAATAAATAAAAAGACTTCATGACAAAAACACCAAAAGCAATTGCAACAAAAGCCAAAATTGACAAGTGGGATCTAATCAAACTAAAGTGCTTCTGCCCAGCAAAAGAAACTATCATCAGAGTGAACAGGCAACCGAAGGAATGGGAGAAAAATTTTGCAATCTACTCATCTGATGAAGGTCTAATATCCAGAATCTACAAGGAACTTAAACAAATTTACAAGACAAAAACAAGCAACCCCATCAAAAAAGGTAGGCAAATGATATGAACAGACACTTCTCAAAAGAAGACAGTTATGCGGCCAACAAACATATTTAAAAAAGCTTATCATCACTCATCATTAGAGAAATACGAATAAAAAACCACAATGAGATACCATCTCACGCCAGTTAGAATGGCAATTATTAAAGTCAGGAAACAACAGATGCTGGTGAGGCTGTGGAGAAATAGGAACGCTTTTACACTGTTGGTGGGAATGTAAATTAGTTCAACCATTGTGGAAAACATTGCAACGATTCCTCAAGGATCTGGAACCAGAAATACCATTTGACCCAGCAATCCCATTACTGGATATACAACCAAAGGATTATAAATCATTCTACTATAAAGATGCATGCACATGTATGTTTATTGCAACACTATTTACAATAGCAAAGACTTGGAACCAACCCAAATACCCATTAATGATAGACTGGATCAAGAAAATGTGGTACCTATACACCATGAAATACTATGCAGCCATAAAAAAGACTGAGGTCATGTCCTTTGCAGGGAGATGGATGAAGCTGGAAGCCATCATTCTCAGCAAACTAACACAGGAACAGAAAACCAAATGCTGCATGTTCTCACTCATAAGTGGGAGTTGAACAATGAGAACACATGGACACAGGGAGGGGAACATCACACACCGGGGCCTGTTGGGGGGTGGAGGGCTAGGGGAGGGAGAACATTAGGACAAATATCTAATGCGTTTGGGGCTTAAAACCTAGATGACGGGTTGATAGGTTCAGCAAACCACCATAGCACATGTATACCTATGGAACAAACCTGCACATTCACACATTCTGCACGTTTCCCAGAACTTAAAGTAAAATTAAAAAAAAAAAAAAGAAATATATATATATATATATATATATATATAAAATTCAGTCTGCAAGTTTTAAGACGTTTTGTGGTTGGATGAAATTTTAAGCGTAAAGCATCTATGTGAAAAATATGTCTTGTGTTTTATTCCTGTTTGAGCGAAGTGACTTTTTTTTCTACTGAAGATCTTTTATGACAACAGGAATCATATTTGAATTTTTTTTCTTATTTGAGACAGTCTTGCTTTTTTATCCAGGCTGGAGTGCAGTGGTGTGATCTTGGCTCACTGCAACCTCCACCTCCTGGGTTTGAGTGATTCTCGTGCCTCAGCCTCCCAAGTAGCTGGGATTACATGCACACGCCACTGTGCCTGGCTAATTCATATTTGAATATTATCTGCTTTTATGTTTTTTTATTATTTTATATTAAGTTTGAATAGTGTACTTTATTTTAATCGCCTAAAGAAAGTTACTGTTTAGTTTAAAATACTTCCATTTTTGCTTATAAAAAGTCCAGAAACAAATTGACATCTAAATGAGACGAATTTCATCCTCTCATTGTTGTCTGGTGATAGAAATGCAAATGGATATGTAAATTTTATGGTACTTTACCTTTTAAAAATGTTTTTTGAGCTTTAGTTCCCTGGCAGACAGTTGAGATGTCGCCTCCCTGCTGTAAGACCAGTACAACAGAGCACTATGTGTATACACATGCCCTCCCTGGCCCAGAAGAGACATATTCCTTGAGTACTCAGAGTGCTCAAGGATTTTGAGCACACTGAGACTATGGCAATTAAAAACATAAACAAATGAACTGAAAACAATGACAATATTTATCACATAAACCCATTTCTACTTGTTGTCTTATCAATGTCTCTAGCTTAGTTATCAGAATTCGCTTATAGTACACAGGCATTCACATATCAAAAGATCCATTATTTTATTAAGTGACTTCCTTTTTACTTATTCATCACATAAAAATGGGGACATTATATTGCTTTCTTTAAAAGGTTATGTTATCTGTGAGTTCTATTAGAAGACAGCAAAGGAGCATTACAAAATATGTGTTACAGTGGGGTGCTGGGTCTGAGACAATTGAAGCTGTGTTTATCAACGCCCTATTCATAGCGTTACTATTCTCAGGGGGTGGGCATTTTTATCAGGAAACCTCTATTTCTAGTGGGAGCAATTTTGGAAAACAGGACAGACAGATTCAGGCTGAACAGGAAATCTCTGGGGTTCCTCTGACCCTGCCCCGCAGATGGCTCCTGGGAAAGGCTGATTAATCAGCTGGGTCCACACTTCTTAAGTCTAAAATATGATGATTTTAAGTCAAGCATGGGATTAGAACAGTGGTTATCAGCCATGGAGGTAACTGTGCCCGTCTCAGGTTCTTGGGAAGGGAAGGGAATCACTCATCCCTGACGGCTTCCTGGGCTGCCCCTGGGCAGAGGCTGGAAGAGCTTGTGTTCTCTGGGCCACATTGCTAAGATTAATAACATGTATGGACACAGTGCAGGGCCTGTGGGATTTTTCACTTACTCCCCACCACCGACAGCCTCAGTTCCGTGTCTGAAGACCGTGTGCCACCCTCCCTGACTCTGAAGAGCCTCACGCCGGGTTCACAGGCTCCTGGAGACACTGAAGTCTGACCTGGTCTACGAGCCACTCCCTGAAGGGGCAGAGTGAGCTCCAGCCCCGTTGCCCATTAGCAAATCGAAGTGGGAAACAAAGACAGCTGCTGGGGACTTGGGCAAATGCCCTGTTTCTGTCCAGCGTAGCCAGGGTGATCACCCACAGTGGCGACTTTCTTTGCCTTAATCAGTCAGTGGAGCCATCGCTGACGTTCTTGCCTTTTCTTTCTTGCAGGACGTTGACAAGGGAACGCACGCTGACACTCCCACATGAACAGCTGGCTGCTTCCCAGCGTCCTACGGGAGAGCTGCCGGCTTCTAGGCAATGCTGCGTGTGGTCTGTGGGGGAGCCTGGCCACTCCTGGAGGTTCCAAGGTCAAAGAAAGGCATTCCGGATGCAACGGATTTGATCTTGGAAAGCTGCTTGGAAGATACGATAGCTATTCCTTGTTGTTCACTTTAAGGCAAACAATGTAGACATTTTTCTGTGTCAGGCTCCTCTGTGAAGTTAGTGAAATTATAGCTTAGTTTGCTCCCGTCTCCTGTTCTGCTGGTTTTCGATTGTGCGTCACTGAATTGCCGTCAGAAGTCCATTCCTGACTGCGTGTGCGAGGCCGGGGAGGGAGGTGAGAGGCGGCCTCTCGGACACACTCTGCTGTGATCTCTGATTCAGGAGACACCTCTTTGTTGATGCTCCCTAAGAACTAAAGAGAGACTCCAGCATCACCCTTTCTCCTGGTGCCTTGTCCATAACTAAGCGTCCAGAAGCCTCCTCCACAGGCATTTTCTCTGCTCATCCTCGCAGCAATCCTGTGAAGGAGACGTTTTCTCCATTCTATAGGAGAGGACTCTGAGGTTCAGAAAACTCAAGTTAGAGAACGCGTAAGCTTGGACTCCATTGCCTGACCCGCGTCGGACTGTAGGCTGCTGCTGGAGCTGGGTGGCTTTGGGTGCCTGACCTGGGTGCTATGTGTTCACAAAATGCACTTCCCTTCCACCCTGGGTACAAGGTGAGCTTCAATCCCAGCCTCTCCTGTCAGGCTCAGCAATGGAAATGTGCAGAAGAGCCCTTTGTTCCATGCAGGCTGAATCCAGAACCTTCTGAGGACTTGAAGCCCTTGGAGGTGGACAGGATGGGAAGTTAAGCGAAAATTAACTTCAGTTGGATTAAGCCCCTGAAGACTGGGCTTTAACACCTGTTGTGTTACCTGCACTCAAACAAACCAGGGCTCCTTACTCAGCCCTTGGAGTCTTGGCATTCTCACCTCTAAAGCAGGAGGAGTCATGACACCTGCCTTGAGGAATTTGAGCAAAGTTAAATGACCTGAACTATTTGGGTGTTTCTTGACCGATGTCCGACCTTGGGAGGTGCTGGATGAATTTTTATTTCTCTACTTTAAATCAGCCTTTCTACCTTGTTGCTCTTCTCAGCTGCCTTTCTCTGAGCCTCCTTCATCACTCTGTTCATTTGTGTGAGATAAAGATCATTACAACTGCCCTAATATTTCAGTGCAAGACGCGCCGTGACCTGACATTGCTCTACCCCGCCTCCTGCCATGATCATTCTTTTGTAGCAATATTCCTCCAGCTTCATTTTGTGTAGAGTCACAACACCAGGCTGGCTGAGCCTGTCGATCAAACCTCCACCCAACGACAGATATGCCTGAGTCCCACAATCATAATTAGGATGAAGCCTTTCTGTGGCTGGACCCGGACTGCAGTCACACTCTAAGAGCTCATCATTCTACGCCTCTGCCAGTGCGTGTTCAGTCAGAGGCAAGCAGTGGCCCCGGCTCCCAGAAGCACGGGAGGACTCCTACCAGGGACGGGTGGCCAGAATGGCTGCACACAGCCTTTGCTTCCAAGAAAAAGCATCTCCGCAGGCCCAGGCGCCTCTGGCAGCCCTCAGAGCAGGACCCTCTTCAACAAGGTGATAGCAGAAGGGAAGAAACGCAGAGGTCTGTCTCAGATATTAGAGCAACCCAGAAACCAGGTGCCCCCTTTCAAGGGAGAAACACGGGGTTTCACATCAGGAACCTGTTGAGGAAGTTCCCATCAGGCCCAGCAACACACCCAGGACCAAACCCCATCAGTGATGACTAAAAAATGTGTGTGGGGGCTGGGCACAGTGGTTCGTGCCTGTCAATCCAGCACTTTGGGAGGCCAAGGAGTGAGGCTCACTCTAGCTCAGGAGTTGGAGACTGGCCTAGGCAGCATAGTGAGGACCTATTTCTACAAAATAGTAATAATAATAATAATAATAATAATAATAATAATAAAAAAGCTGCATGGCCCCCAAAGGGTCGTGTCCAGCTCTGGATAAACTTGTCCGGTTAGTTCAGGTTTCATGGCGTGGCATAGAGGACCCCAACCGTTCAGCACTCATTGCTGCCTCCCCAGTTGGCTGTGGCCTGAAACTGCCTGGATTCAGTCAACACTGTTGCTGTTTTGCATCAGCCATTCCGGGGGTGGGTACCCATGGGAGGGCCTCAGCCAGGACAAAGGTCCACTTCTGTCTAATCAGTGTAACTTTAAAACAAAGCTTTTGTGCAGGGACAGAATAAACAAACTTTAAATGTGAATTTGCATCAATTGAACATTTACAAGTGTGACACTTTTACCTGGTTGCCCACTGGGACCAGGACGAGGCAGCTGGAGGGGCCCCAATGTGTGACTGAGAGAGGAATGTGTGGGCGGCTGTGGCGAGGCTGAGAGGTGAGCAGGCTGGGAAAACCCAGTGAGATGAGCGTGGCTGGAGACCGGGGGAACAGGCAGGCTGTGCAGGGCTTACGTGGGCGAGTGAGTCGCCTGTTCTGGCCAGAACATCATGGCTCTGTGCTGAGGGAACCACAGTGAGCGACACCCAGAGACCCAGTCTTGGATCAGGACCTGTAGTGGATACAGCTGAGGGAGTTTTGTGTAGCGCCTCACTGTTCTGATAAGAAGAAAACATGTACAAGCTATAAACTGCAAATTGAGAAATTTTGGTGATTTTGCAAATGAGATAAATGGTCCTATATTTGCATTAGAAATTGGCATTGCACAAAATAAGTTGACTAATAATTTTTAATTTTCCTTCTTAGAATGACAATGTGGCAAATAAAGGAACCCAATGAAAAGTAGGGAAAGAGACTGCAGAGGGAAGGAAAAAGCTTTATATTTTAGTACCATAATGGCACTTTTAAAAAAATTTTATTTATTTATTTATTTTTGAGACAGAGTCTTGCTCTGTCGCCCAGGCTAGAGTGCAGTGGCACAATCTCGGCTCACTGCCAGCTCCGCCTCCTGAGTTCATGCCATTCTCCTGCCTCAGCCTTCCCAATAGCTGGGACTACAGGCGCCCGCCACCACGCCCGGCTCTTTTTTTTTTTTTTTTTGTATTTTTAGTAGAGATGGGGTTTCACCGTGTTGGCCAGGATGGTCTCTATCTCCTGACCTCATGATCCACCTGTCTGGGTCTCCCAAAGTGCTGGGATTACAGGCGTGAGCCACCGGGCCCAGCCAATAATGGCACTTTTTCCTGCTTTTTGTACAGGGGGTCCCGCATTTGTGTTTTGTCCTGGGCCCCTAAATTCTGCAGCTGGCCCTGGTAGAAAGCTGAGAAGTCAGAACAAAGGACTGCCCAGAGGCTGCACGGGGCGGGGGGGCGGTGGCGCTCACATGGTCTGGAGTCCCCACCCCACCGCGTTTATATCTGGCACGGTCCGGAGCACCCATCCATCTGTGTTCATGTCTGGCTGTGGCATCTATTGACCATGGGCTCTCAAAGTCACCTAATCATTTTGCATCTCTCTTTTTTCATATCTAAGACAGGGATAATGATGGCACATACCTGTTAGTGGCTGTTGTGAAGTTCTGTGTTAAGTTCTTAAGACAGAGCTTGTCACAAGTCAGCCAGGCGTCATAATCACCGATGCCATCTCTTAATAAACTGGCCCTAACTATGAGCAGAGGGTGCAATGCTGAGGGCTGTGGGGTGCCCAGAGGTGAACAAGATGAGTGCTGTTGTCAGGGAGCTTTCAGTAGGATGAGGGAGCAGTGCCCCATCACGAAGGACATGGTGGGTCGGGGGAAGGGGAGCCTTCTGGTGTGGAGGACATGGACAGATCTTCGGAAGAGAAAGGGTTGTGGGTTAAGTTGCGTCCCCCGGAAAGGTATGTTGAAGCCCTAACCTGGTGCCTGTGAACGAGCCCTCACTTGCAGAACTGATCAAGTTGAACTGGGGTCACCTAGAGCAGGGTGAGCCTCGAGTCCCACATGACCAATGTCCTCATGGGAGGAGAGGGGAGCACGGGGAGAGGTGACCACGTGAGGACGAAGGCAGAGGTTGGGGTGACACATCTACAAACGAGGGTTTCTCCGAACACCAGAGCTAAGAGCAAGGCATGGGCGCCTTCCCGTTGTGGAGCCTGCGGAGGGAGGCCAGCCCGGCTGACACCGTGGGTGCAGACTCCTGGACTCCAGGCTGGGAGACAAGAAGTTCCTGTTGTGGTGACCTCAGGAAACTAACACAAAGGGGCATTTGAATTCAGTTGTCCAGGAAGATACAGGTGTTGCAGGGATGGGCTGCCACGTGGGCGGAGGCCTGGATGGGAAGGATTGTGCCAGGCATGGGTTCCCACAGTGTGTTCCCCTGGCTGGCAGCATCGCAGCACCTGGGAGTCATTAGGCAGCCAGGGAGGGAATTGCAATTCTGGGCGGGGCTCAGCTGTGCTGATTTTAGCACGTTCTGCAGGTGCTTCTGCTGAGGGCCAGAGTTAAGACAGAGCTTAAGACAGAGAACTTCATCAGGAGGACTGAAGGAAAGGAGCCGGGCTGCAGTCCTCTGCCTGCCTTTCTGTGCCATCATCTCCAGGATAAATGAAAGGGCCGTTCAGGAAGCAGCACAGGTGAGACGTGGGATGGGCTCCATGGCTGCCTGTGTGTCCTGCCTTCTGTCTGTAAACTTCTGGTTCAAGGAGGTGGCGTGGCCTCTCAGGGCAGTTGTACTTTTGGTTTACAGGCTCGTCAGCCCTCCACTTATCTGTCATAAGCGGGACACACATATGGGAGGAAAAATTTCCTTTTCTTTCTACCCATCCTAGGTTCTCTGGCTGAGGTCCTATAAATTAGAATGGCAAAAGACAGGTTGAGAAAATGGAAACAAACAAGGTTATTAACACGCTCATCATGCACACATGGGAGCGCTCAGCCATGAGTCACTCCAAGGGCTTATTAGACTTGGGCTGATAGAGCTTCTAAACAAAATAACGACACATTTTAGAGGAGTGACAAGACAAAGGAAAAGACCTTTGAGCTTCTAGGGCAGCAAACTG
The DNA here is from genome assembly GCF_028885655.2 of Pongo abelii. Lineage (NCBI taxonomy): Eukaryota > Metazoa > Chordata > Mammalia > Primates > Hominidae > Pongo > Pongo abelii. Next base: position 169,301,654 of record NC_071990.2, read on the forward strand.
CAGCCAGCTAAACACATGGGAAATGATTGGAGGATAAGGGCTAGTTCCTAGTAGTCAAGTTTGCTGAGTTAGGTTCCTCCAGTGCTGTCTCCAGGCTGATAAGTCCTAGACTTGCCTCAGTGATTGGCTTCTGTCCTTCCTGGTAGAGACGGGAGTGGGGACACCTTCACTAAATTATGTCCTGCTTTTAGGCAAAGTGGGGCAGGAGAGAGAGCTTTACTTATATCTACATTTTTAAAATTGTCTTCAGCTCAAAATAATCCTTATGCCAAAGTGGTGTCTTTGGGGGTGGCTGACTCTGCTGCTCTTTACTTACCTTGAACTCCCACCATCGTGGCTGCATCAGAACCCCACAGGGCATCGAGAATGTTCTATGCAAATGGAGAGGCCAGGAGCAGTGGCAGACGTGCAGGTGGCACAAATCTCTGCCCTCAGGCCCGCTCCCGGTCCCAGTGACGTTTAGAACGCATGTTCAAAGATAAGATGATGAAGAATTTCCAGGTGGTGACAGCTGAGCGTTAGGCCTAGCAAGGGGCCTGTTGACGAAGAGTCAAACTCTGTAAAATATTTGAAGAGATTTATTCTGAGCTGAGTATGGGTGACCATGGCCTGTGACACAACCCTCATGAGGTCCTGAGAACATGTGCCCAAGGTGGTGGGGTGCAGCTTGGATTTATACATCTTAGGGAGACATGAGACTTCAATCAAAGACATTTAAGAAATACATTGGTTTGGTCCAGTAAGGTGGGACAACTTGAAGTGCTGGTGGGAGGTTTGGGGGACCTATTGCTATTAATAGCTTATAGGTAGATTTAAAAATGTTCTGGTTGACAATCAGTTGAGTTTATCTAAAGACCTGGAGCAAATAGAAATTGAGATAAGAGGTTGTGGAGACCAAAGTTCTTATTTACAGAGGAAGCCTTTAGGTAGCAGGCTTCAGAGGGAACAGATCACAGATGTTTCTTATCAGAGGTAAGGTCTGTGCTGATGTTAGTGCTGTAGGATATAATGAGGTCTGTCCGGCCCCCACTTCCCGTCGTGGCCTGAACCAGACTCTCAGGTTAAATTTTAAGAGTGCCCTGGCAGAGGAGGAGGTTCATTCAGATGGTTGGGGGGCTATAGAATTGTATTTTTGGTTTACAGGCTCACCTGCCTGTGGGCCCCTTTGTGACTGCCCAGGTGAGCCCCTAACGTGAACGTGCTCCTCTTACTGCCTCCTCCTAACCCAGACGACATCAATCACTTACTCTCTTTCTGCTCTTTGCTCTGGTCCCAGGGAAGCAGGTCCTTTCACTCCTTTCCTTCCTGGGCTTGTGCACGCTGGGTCAGGCCCCACCTCACCGTGACTGCTCATCTTTTCGGGCACCAGAGCAATAAGGAAGCAGGACTCAGGCCCCCGACTCCTAACTCCAGGTGAAGCCCACCCTGAGCTCAGGAGCAGAGCTGCCTCCATCGGGTGTGGAGAGACAGAGCCTCCTCCCCAGGCCTGCCTCCTCATTGGCCCACGGGAGCTGCTGTGGCTTTGACCCTGTACCTGGCTCTGTCAACTGGAATAGTCAGTGGGCAGCCAGCACACCTTTGGGTGCCATATGTGGTGAGATCCTATCCTGACTTGACATTTTAAAAAGTTGTCAATAAAAAGAGCCAAACTCTGTAAAATATTGGAGAGATTTATTCCGAGCCAAACGTGAGTGACCATGGCCTGTGACACAGGCCTCAGGAGACCCAGAGAACATGTGGCCCAGGTGGTCAGGGCACAGCTAGGTTTTATACATTCTATGGGGCATAAGGCATCAATCAATACATTTAAGCTGTACATTAGTTCAGGCTGGAAAGGTGGCACAACTGGAAGCAGGGGCTTCCAGATCACAGGCGGATTCACAGATTTTCTGATTGGCAGTTGGCTGAAAAGTTCATCTAAAGACCTGGAACCAATAGAAAGGAAATGTCTGGGTTAGGATAAGGGGTTGTGGAGACCAAGGTCCTTACTATGCTGATGCAACCTCCAGGTAGCAGGCTTAGAGAGAATGGATGGTAAATGTTTCTTATCAGACTTAAAAGGTGCCAGAAACTTAGTGGACTCTCCTGGATCAGGAAAAACACCTGGAAAGGGAATGGGATTCTCTACAGAATATAGACTTCCCCACAAGAGACAGCTTTGCAGGGACATTTCAAGATAAGGCCAAGAAACATATTTGGGGTTAAAATATTTGGATTTTCTTCCTTATCTGTCTTGTGAAGTTATGCCAGAGTAAGGTTGGAAAGAGCCGAGTTACACAGGGTTAGTAGGACCCCTCCAATGAGGCTTTGTGGTTTGTAGGGTGACCTCCCCAGGCCCCTTAGGTAGGAATTTGGGCAGGAGAAGAAAAAGGTCAGAGTTTAGTCCTCAAGGCACAGACTTATGTTCTTGACCCTCCTTCCATCTGGTGGTACATTCAGGCTAGTGGAAAAATCCTACGTATTCCACAGTGGGTCCGTCCTCCCTCCTCCTGCCTAAAGGGTTCTGGATGTGTGTAGTGATACAGCGGGGATGGTTATTTCTTCAGGAAGCTTCATCCTGTTCTTCTTGTTTATCGTCCTCCTCCTGCCCAAATTTCTGCTTCCCACACTGGAGTCCTTTTGTGTTTCATTCATACATTAACCCAAGGCCTGGATCCAGAAGGCTGATTCCTGTTAGTGCCTGCAGAGTTGATGTTTTCTCTCGGACACTCTTAGATGACCGGCGGCTGTCTAGATGAGGGTTCAAATCCAGACTCCATCACTCACCTGCTATGTGACATGGGCACCTTCTTTAGTCTTGTTGAGCTTTGTTTTCTCATCCTTAAAAACAATACCAACAACAACAACAAAACTATCATGCAAAACTTCCATGCCCTGCACAGAGACTAGTAAGAATGAAGTAGTAATACAGAGTCAGCCCCCATTCCCTATGCAATCGACTTCTGCAAGGTCCAAGCTCACAGTGCAAATTGCTCCTGCAAAGCTACTTTGATTAGGCTCATTCCTTGACCGTCTTCTAGACAAATATGTCTCAGACAGGGAGAAAAAATACTTCATACATCAGCTGGTGCTACCAGACATGGCACTGTGTCCCAGAGTGTGGTTCTAAGATGGACTGAGTTCTGTTTTACTAATGGCAGCAACACCACATGGAAGTGTTGAGGGGGCCTCCTTCCATAGGAGCTGACCATGGCATCTGTGTGCTCAGGTGTCCGGGCAGTTGCACGCAGGAGACTTGGGCTGGTGTGTCACTCTTCTCGCTTCACACCGAGCTGCCTGGTTGCCTGTGAAACTCGGCAGGGTCTTTGGGTTCCTGTTGGACCGGTTCAGCCTGTCGTTCTGCCACCTTCTCCTCTGGCAGGATGGCTGCTGGCCCACAGAGCACCAATCCCAACAGCGAGGCAGGTGGCTTCCTCAGTGGCGTTTGGCACCGTGGCTTTCTGTCTGTTGGAATACAGGTCAGTCCTCTTCACATCCTTCCATTTCCCTAATGATTCCCAAGGTTGTCCTGAGAATGCAAATCAGTTTCCAGGAGCTGGCACTCTCCACATTTGGGCTTTCATGATACCTGGTCGTCAGCTCACCCACCCCCAAAGGCAGTCAGCGGGGGGATCTTCCAGGAACTCTTGGTCACGAGAGCGGTAACTTCCTGATGTGCCTGCACAAACGCAGTGCGTGTGTTCATTGGCAGCATCCTCACACCCGTGCAGCATCAACAGGCCCAGCTCTGTGTGAGGCACATGTCCCAGCAGGCTGGGTGGACCAGCAGGTTCTGCCCAGTCAGACTTCCCCGCCACACCAAGCACAGACAGGATGCTGGGTCCACACCCTGCTTTCATCTGTGTCTAGCTCTGATGCGACCTTGTGCTCCTCATGGGTTGTATGCTCTTGAGTATCCAAGAAGTGAGTCTTTTGATTGGACCTGAGCTAATCTCTCTCAGATTGGTGAAAGTGCAATAAGAATGGATGCTGTGTATTGCTGTTAATTCTGGTTATCCTGCAGTGGCACAGAACACTGGGCTCCTTCCTCCCGCCTAGCTGTGATTTTGTGTCCATCACACTTCTCTCCCTACCCCTCCCCTCTCTCTACCATTTCCAGCCTCTAGTATCCTCCATTCTACTTTTTAACTCTATGAGATCATTTTTTTCTTTTTCTTTTTTTTTTTTTAGCTCACACATATGAGTGAGAACGTGTGGTGTTGAACTTTCTGTTCCCGACTTACATCACTTAATATCTTGTCCCCAGTTCCATTCATGTGGCCACAATGACAGGTTTTCATTCCTTTTTATGGCTGAATAGTATTCCGTTGTGTATATATACTGCATTCTTCATCCATTCATCTGGTGGTGGACACCTCTGTTGGTTCCATATCTTGGCTATTGTGACAGTATTGGGATGAATGTGGGGATGCAGATGTCTCTTTGATATACTGACTTCCTTCCCTCTGGATGAACACCAAGGAGTGGGTTAGCTGGTGCATATCATGATTCTATTTGTGGTTTTTTTGAGGAATCTCCATACTGTTCTTCATAGTAGCTGTAGTAGTTTACATTCCTACCAATAGTTTTATGAATTTCTATACCTCGTACAATAGTATTATTCTTCCCGCTTTACGGGCAAGGGATGTGAGACCCAGGCAGTTTAGGTGACCTGCTCAAGGACACACGCTGTGCACAATAGCTGAGCCTCCTCCTGCCACATCCAGGAGACTTCAGAGTCCTCGGGATCCCAGTTGTGCTGTGCTCTTCCTTCTGCTGTGGGATCCAAGACATGGTTTATTCCAGGACTCTTCCATGTTTGGGAAATTTTCACAGGACACTACTGCTGTTGTTTGTCTTCCCTTTCTCAAGTCTACGCAAAAAAAAAATGTATTTATGGGTAGCATTCTTTAGAATTTAGGAAGCCCCGGGAGGCACGGCCATCCCTGTCATCACACCTGGTTTCTGCTTTGACCTTTGGTACCAATAAACATGAGCAGCTGCCGTCCTGTGCTCAGTCCCCGGGGTGTACCTGCAGCCCACGCTGGCTGTCTTTGCTGTTCTGTGCCCAGGTGAGATGCGCTGCAGGCAGCAGGGAGCCACACAGACAACGCCCACCCTCCTGGGACTTGGCAAGCCCAAGGCCATGCACAGGCCACCGCAGACTCCCCTGATGTGGGCTCAGCAGGGGAGCCAGTGGGCCGGGGGCACGTTACGGCCAGTCAGGTGCATTTGTCTCCAGGAGGATCACCCTCTGTGAAGGTAGCAGCTTGCACCTTGTTGACTGGTCACCAGTGACATGGAGTCGGGCCAAGGAGCCATCTTCACCCTGAAAACTGCACCTGTGCCTCCAGTGCTCCCGCCTGGCTTCTGCTCTGTGCCTACAAAGCTGGGCTTTGGGCTGGCCCCTCTGCCTTCTGGCCTGTGACCTGCCTTGGCGACCTACCCTTGGCCGGTGGAGCCTTCCAGCTGGCCTCTGACCATGGGGCTCTCCAGGCCCTGAGTCACTGCTGGCCTGACCAATTCAGGTGTCCTGGCTTTTGCTGCAGGGCTTCTGTCCTGGGTCTCCTGATTGTCCAGCTCTGGGCTCCCCCTCCACAAATGAGTGGCCCCTCCTGCAAAAGCTCTGGTCGGGGCAAATCCAAGGGCAGAAGAGGCAGATTGCAGGTCAGGCAGAGAGTGGACGGGCAGCTGCTGGGTCACTGTCTCCACCGCTCTCTGGCTATCTCTGTCTCTCTCTGTCTCTGACTTTCTCTCTGTCTCCCTCTATCTCTCTATCTGTGTCTCTTTCTCTTTCTGTCTCTCTTTGTTTCTGTGTCTCTGGCTATCTGTCTCTGTCTCTATAACTCTCTCTGTCTCTCTGGCTATCTCTGTCTCTCTGCCTCTTTGTATCTTTCTGTCTCTCTCTGTCTCTGTGTCTCTGTCTCCCTATCTCTATGTCTCTGTTCTTCTCCCTCTGTCTCTGTCTCTGTCCCTCTCTGTCTCCTTCTGTCTGTCTCTTGGGCCCAGCTGGCAGCTGACTTTCCTGTCCTCCCAGGCCCCGGCAGAGCCACCAGGCGGGCTCCTGTCCTGTGCTGTCCTGGACCTCTCACCCTTGTTGCTGCTCTGGGTCAGAGTGCTTTCTTCTTGAAGCATCCTCTACCCACCCCAGAGACTTGAAAACCGGATTTGAAATGCCAAATAGTTTTAAAATTAGAGCTACAGAATGTCTTCCTGAGAGCCCAGACTTCCTGGAGGGTTGTGTCAGGCACAGACAGGGCTACCACAAAGGAAAAAGGGACACATTAGATTACATGAACCTCAGTCACTTGTTTTCACTGACATATACCTGAGTGAGGGCGGGAAGCAAGCCCAGGGTTGGGGAAGGTTTGACAACATGGTGTCTAGAATTTATGCCAATTGCAAGTCAGTAGCCGAAGAGGACAATGCAACAGAGAAGCAGCCAAAGGCCAACTCGGGTGTCCCCAGGGCCCGTGTGGCCAGCGTGCGTGAGACTGGTTCATCAGTTACCATCAGAGCCACACAGTGGGTGCATGAGGCTGCAGCACCACACCCCCATGGCCAAAATGGCGCTGCTAGGATCGTGAGGGCCCACGGTCCGCCCTCACCTGACAATCAGGAAGAATTTAGACTTTGTCAGTCTCAAAGAAGAAAATGATTATAAAATCCGTACAGTGTTCTAGGGTTATCTGACAAGCAAGAACACCAGTAACTTAGTTCATTAGATGCCTTCCAGCAATAGCATGCTACTTAGACAAGTTCCCCTGAAACTCAGGGCTGCAAGGGTCTTTAGATTGATTATCTGCAAGTGCAGCCATCTGCTTCCTGCTGTGACACTTCATTCTTCTGCCCTGGCTGCACTGCACACAGACGCTGGGGAGACCTCGCCTTCTCAGGGTGGCCCTGTGTGGAAGCCAGGACTCACCCAGCTCTGTTCCCACGGGGTGGGAGTTTTTAATTTAAACAGAATTACAGAATCATCTACACGATGTTACCCTGAGAGTTGTAATCTCCAGGAAAAGTTGTCATCCATGTGATTAGCACAGCTTGCTGTGTGTTCTGTTTTGATTTGGGTTTTGATTTTTAATTAACTTTGGTGAAAATCTTTTAATAAAAATCTTTGCTTTGAATTTTGAAAAGGTAGACAGCAACCTGCAACACACAGGCAGATTATCAATTAAAGGAAGTTAAAAATAGTCCTTTTCCTGCAGAGTGGTACAAATTCACTAGTTAAGACATACTTATTAGATATGTTAAAAAGAATGTGTTTCAATGGAAATCTATAGCACATACTTTTAGGCTGTTCATTGTCTTTGAACTGTTTTACAATTCTTTGCGAATTGCAGGTAACTGATGGAGATATATATATAGAGAGATAGATAGAGAGAAAGAGAGAGAGACATTCTGTCCTGTCTAGTAGTGATTTTTACTGGCTTCTTCCCCCTGTAAAAAACCAGCTTTCTCTCCATTTGCAATTCATTTCAAATTCCTTTACTCCATATAAATGTTTTCACTTTTCCTTTGCACAGGTTCTAACATCTCCTAGTTCCCTCCTATCGTATGTGTAAAATAAAATCTTTAACACTTCTGCATTTTAATATCTTGGTGCAAGTCATGATTTTACCTTTTTCTGAAAATTATCTTTCAGATAGTATATAGATATAAAGTAAAGAACATGCTGTACTGTTTGGATTTTTAACCCGTTGCTTATATTTTGTTCCATGTGAGTGAGAATGGGCTTCTGGGAATCAGAAAACATATTCTTTCCTTGTTTCAGTCGAGTATAACCATAGATGAAGTGTGTAATACTCATGGAATTTTCCACAGAAAAATGTGTGTATATTTTGCATCAAACAGAGCACAGCAACAGAAAAATCAAAGGACAAAGCTTTTAGTTTGCACATAGTAGAGGATAAAAAAGATGCCAGACCCTTATCCTTGGAGAATAAAAAAAGTTGGCATGCATAAAAGAGAGTAGGACTGCCTGACATATGACACTCAGTTGAATTTAGTTTGAATTTCAGTGGAGTCCTGCTGGGAAAATAAGACTACATGAAATACCTAGAAAACATTACCAGGCAATCCATAATTCACTGTGAGATTGTGTAATAAATGATGTTCTTAAGGAAGTCCATAAGCACAAAAAGATGCTTGCTTTGGGAGGATTCCAGTGCCTTTACTTCCTCTTTAGTTCCTGTCACTGGCCTTTTATTGATGCATATTAGTTTGAGATTTCAAAACCCAATCTCATGTTTCAAGGTACAGTTGTAACTGTACATTAGATACTCAAAAGCCAAGGATGAGGTCTCAGGATCAGCAAAGCTGGCCACTTGCCTTGAGAGTGGCTCCTACCCCCTGCAGGCTCCCTGTGAGCTCAGATGGTGCCTTCAAATCCTTTGTAGAGGCTGGGGGAGGGGAAGGAGGAGCACATTCGTTAACGAAGGGGAAAATGCTGTGTGCTTTCAAGGGAAAATGCTAAATTCATTACAATAGCATATGAATTACTTGCTGTTAAGGAATAGGCACACTTCGTCTAAATAGAACCTGTCTTTCAAAGCCTTCACTTCCATATCCTTGAGGTTTCTCTTCAAAGAGGGCTGAGCACATTCACCCAGGCACTAGGAGACCTTGTGCATTTTTTGTCCTGCTGTTTCCATGGATAATTTAAAAAGAATTATGAATATCTCAGTCCTTAGAAAGTCAGACAGAGAGCCCCCACGCCGCTCAGTCTAGGTCACCTGGAGTGGCTCCCTTTGTGGGTCCCTTTGCTGGCTGGAACCTGGCCAGAGCTCGCGGGGGACAGCACTCTGTCTTATCATAAGTTCCTCAAATGATTGTTGTATAGACCAATGCATAACCTGCTGACACTGGAATGAAACTAGGGAAAAAATTGTGTGCTTCACTGTTAAGGAAATACAGCAGTATTTAATTAGGTAACTGGTTGCATCAAGGTTGATACTGAAAATGCCCATCAGCACGCAGGCCCTTAACTTGAACTTACTGTGTCAGTAAGAAAAAGGAGTACAAATTTAACTCTATCACAGCACTTAGAATCATCTTCAACAGGAAACCCAAGCCATACTTCTTTCCCTTAGCAAAACAAACAAGCAAATCAACCTATTTTTCAGAGGTTCCTTCTGAAGTTGAAATTATCATGATTGCCCAGAAGGATGTCCCACCAAGAGGAGCCTCGGGAGGTAATTCCACCAAAAGGAGCCCCAGGAGGTCATCCCACTGACAGGAGTCCCAGGAGGCCATCCCACTGAGAGGAGTCTCAGTAGGTCATCCCACTGAGAGGAGCCCCAGAAGATTATCCCACTGAAAGGAGACCCAGAGGGACATCCCACCAAGAGAAGCCTAAGGAGGTCATGCCACCAAGAGAAGCCTAAGGAGGTCATCCCACTGAGGTGAGCCCCAGGAGGAGGATGTCCACCAAGGGGAGACTCAGGCCAATCATTAGCAATTCCTCTTACTCCCAAGCTGCCTGTTTCTTCTGAGACCAGAAGGTCACACATGCCCTCCCTGGCCAGGAGCGAGAATGGATTGGAGTTGAGGACAAGATGAGTTGAGCTGAATACTTCTTGTAGATAAAAGGCAGCCAGGAGGCCTAGCAATAGAGCAGGATTCTAACACTCACTCCCTGGCCTGCAGGGCCCCTTGGAAAGGTGAGTTTTACATGCATGTGGGGAGGAGAGTGTGTGTGCAGGAGCCAGCAACTCCACAAAACTCCCATAAAATGTGTATCTTTTTACAACGTAGCCTGTGTGTGGTGAGGGGAGATTCAGGCTCCATGACTAAGCTCTGGGTGGATCAGGGGCTGTCAAAAAGGTGAGAGGGGCTTTTGGCCTCATGGAGTGGGGATTCTTCATTTGCTAGGTGCTGATGTCCACAAGTCAAGCCAAGCAGTGGGCTTTTCAGAAGCTGGTCCAGCCTGGCCAGCCAGCAGCAGTGCCCACATCTGCAGGTGGAGCTTGGCCTGTGTAGCTGACTCTCAGGCTCACCTCTTGACTTTCCTTTCAGAGGAGGTAAGGATTCTGGTTTCTCAATTAAAGAAAGGGAATAAACAACTCCAAGTCATGGTGACATGTAAATGACGACCTCTACTTATTTCCTGGGAAAGTGGACTGAGACTTTATAGTCTTTCCTTAAGATTCAAAAGGAAAAACGTGTGTGTTGTGAGAGATAAAAACCAAACAGACCAGCAGACTAATTTTTATTGTACCAGGGAGAGCCGCTATGCTAGAATCAGTCTTTGCAGGGTGGCTTATCGTAGACTTTCCTGGGACGGTAGACAAGTTTCAGACAGGATGATGTAGAGCTGGGGGATGCCTCAGTCCATCAGCTGACCAGGAAACATTTTCAATGGGTCTGTATCATTCCAGGGGGTCTAGAGTTTCTACTCTCAGCTAGTCATCCATGAGAGAGAGTGGAAGCCTGCAGGGTGTGGGTCTGGCCTTGTCACAGGTAAAGAAGAGGTCATCACACACCTGATGGGGTCAAGAGAAAGTGTGCATAGGGGGCCCCACCAAGGTCTGTGGGGGAGGGGGACTTTTTGTGCTGATTCTTTCCTGGAACAGAAAAAGGTGGGGGGAGATTTGAGAAAATAAGAAGTTGGAGGGATTTTATGACTATTATTGTTTTCTTGGAGCATGGGTTCAGGTTCACTTGAAAACGTTGACAAGTTCATTGTCAATAAAAAACAACAGATTTTGTAGCAAACATTCAAGAAATGGTGGGTTGATTACAGACTTTCTTGTGTCCCAAATATCAGGTGAAATGTGGATTCTATATGTTGATGAAAAAAGCTAAACTTTGTAAAGTATTAGAAGAGATTTATTTTGAGCCAAATGTGAAGACCATGACCCAGGACACAGATCCTGAGAACATGTGCCCAAGGTGGTCGGGCTACTGCTTGGTTTCATATGTTTTAGGGAGACAGAAGACATCAGTCAATGCATGTAATGTGTGCATTGGTTCAGTCCTGAAAGGCAAGATGACTTGAAGCAGGGGCTTCCAGGTCAGAGGTGAATTCAAAGATTTTCTGATTGGTAATCGGTTGAAAAAGTTATTATCTAAAGATCTGGAATCCATAGAAAGGAGTGTCTAGGTTCAGATAAGGGGTTGTGAAGACCAAGGTTCTTATTATGTAGATGAAGTCTCATAGGTGGTACCCTTAGAGACAACAGATGGCAAATGTTTCCTCTTCAGACATTTAAAAAATGCTACACTCTGAGCTAATCACTTTGGGGTCCACAAAAGACCTGGAAAAAGAAGAGAATTCTTTACAAAATGTAAATTTTCCCTGCAAGACACAGCTTTGCAGGGCTATTTCAAAATGTGTCAAAGAAATTTATTTTTGGGTAAAATATTTCGATTTCTTTCAAAGCCTGCTATCTGTCATGTGATGCTATAATAGAGTTAGGTTGGAATGTGGTGTCTTATTTCTACAAAGAGTCTGTTTTGTCACGCTTAAGATCTCTGTTTTCATGTGAAGTCTGGCCAGTTGTTCCTGAATTCCAAAGCGAGGAGGGTATAATGAGGCACATTGGACCTTGCCTTCCCATCATGGCCTGAACTAGATTGTTAGGATTCTATGGAATCCCCTTGGCTGAAAAGAGGGGTCCATTCAGTCAGTTGGGGGTCTTGCAATTTCATTTTGGTTTACAGTTATCTGAAAGTGGGAAGGGTAAGGTGGCAGGGAAAGAGGTGAGTGCAGGTACATCTGTAAAAATGATTTCTGCACTTGTCCTACCTCTAAAACATGCTCACTCCCTCACTCCCCCGCATTGCCTGCCAGCTAGAATGAGTTGTGGAACATGCCAAGTTTGAGATACACACACACACCTTAATTTTCATTCTTTCACAGTTGGTCTGATGAATAAGAGGTAACAGAGACCCTTCATCATGTTCGGAGAGAAATTATAACTACTCAATGGTTAAAAGAGTATAGTCACAAGAAAGAACATCCAAAAACCAGCATCAATAACAACTTACGATGTTAAAAAGACAGTAATTTGTAGATACTTCAAAGATAAATTGAGTCTTCCTGGTATGTGGGCATTTCAGTAAACGCTTTCATAGCATCAGGATCTCACAGCACATTAAATCCCTTCTGGGAAGGTTCACGCTCAGGGTCAGGCTTTCCCTTATTTTGGCAGAGCCTGTACGTTCTACTAAAACTCTACTAAAATCCAACAAATACTTGCTGAATGCAAACGAAGTGCAAAACCCAGGGCAAAATGCTCTCTGGCTTCTGCTCACTTCTGGGTCTGGGGCAGCCCCACAGAACAAGTCTTGTTCCATCTTCAAAACACTACGGATGGGGGAGATTTTACCAGAACCCCATGGGCACGGGAGCACTTACAGACCCTCTACTGCATCATGGAATCTTTCTTCTATGTATTTTTTTTTTAAACTTTGTGTGATATTTTTCTTCATAGACCACAGTGATAACAGTTGTGTGAGCTTCTAGAGACTGTCTGGCCAAGTGCGTGACATGCAGTTGGTGTTAACTAATAGCTGATGAGCAGATAAGTCAAGACGCTCAGCTCCTAAAAAATAAGAGACACAGTGTGAAGGCAGTGGGGAAAAGTGGTTTGGAAACAAATTCCGAACATCCGGGCCGGGGAGGGGTGGGGGACAGAGGAGAGGAGGACTAGAAAGCGAAGGCCAGGCATGCCCATCCTCTCCACTAAGCCCTTTTCATTAGGTTTATCCACACAGAGCTCATGTCGCCCACTTGAGTAGATACTGATCATGGCTTTTGGGCCACTGGATATACACAGCTCAATATCATTCATTAACTGAACACACTGGGTAAGAAAAACACAGGATATTGGGGATTCCTTGGAAAAACAGAGTTTTGCCTGTAGTGACCACACACAGCCCATTTCCGAGAAGGGCCCTGGTCCCGTGTCCGGGGGTGGAGACCCACAGTCTGGGACTCTGAGGGCGGTTGCCACAGGTGGGTGTGTTGACAAATCATGGCTGCTTGAGAACATTGGGAGATCTTGCTACAGAGGTCCGTGGGTCCTTACCTTGGGAACGCTGGACAGCGCACACAGCCCACCAACCCCAGACCCCTGGTGGTATCATGCTGTAAGCACAGAACTCTTACTCGCCTTGTAGTCCTCTCCATAATCCTCTCCAGTTCTCAAAACACATCATCAGCTTGATTTTCTCCTCGGCTGAGCCAGTGTGAGCCCCCCATTTCTTCCCACACTGTCTGGGCCTTTGGGCCCTGCCAGATGGCACTACTGCAGAGGAGCAGGACTGAGTGGGACACATAGGTGTGTGGTTACCTGCCCGAGAAAGGGTGGCTGACCATCTGGGACACTATGCCCAGGCACACTCCCTGCCACGCAGGCTGGCCCTGAGCCATGGCATTTAGGCCAAGGGGAGGGGCCCTGGCTGGCATTTGCCACACGTCTCCCCGTGTCTAAAGTGCAGAATTCGGGAAATACTTCTGAAGGCAGGATTGCCATGTAGCCAGCTGTCCGCCAGGGTTCATCCCAGGGCCCAACCCCACTATGTGCTTCTTTACATCTCATCATAAACCGGTCAGGACAAAAGGAGTTGCCAGCCAGGAGGGGAAGTGAGCTGGGGCCTAAATGATTGGTGACGAGCCAGGACTCACACTGCAGTGCCCACATGTGCCTCGATGGCGGCCTGACTCGCCCGTGGGGCTGGCGGGAATGAGAGTTGGCTTCCGTCGCAAGCACAGGGCTGGAGAGGTGGAAGCGGCTTCCCTGCAGCTGCCGCTGTCTCGGGTGACCGCATCTGGTACCTGAGCTCGCGTTCAGTTTCTTTATAACCCACTGGGGCGGGGGTTCTGGAGGGCGGCCCTGGGAAGCAGCTCAACCACGAGAATGGGCAGCCTGGAGGGTAGGTGGGAGCTTAGCTTACCTTGCAGAGTTCTTTCTACAACAATTACTTTATAAAAGTATAGTTTTCTTTAAAAATTGTATTCTTCTTAAATTAGATATTCTTCTTTAAAATATAGAAGTAGTATATAGGTGCATGAAATAAAGAGTAAACATGCCCCTTTCCTCCCACCAGTTCTATGTGCAGTGAAGAGTTAGATTTCTTTCTCTCTCTCTCTCCATATGTGTATATATACATACACCACAATGAACCCATAATACATTTTGAATATATGCATGTCTATATATACATGTCTCTATTTATATTCACATATGTCTATAGCTTTCCAGCAAATCCTTTCCAAAGACAGTGGAGAAGTTTCCAGCAGGAGCAGCTGCTGAGAGACCCACACTGCACATACAGGCCTTGCCGCCCGCTGAGCGAGAAGAAGCGGCACAGTGGCTTCTCAAGGGACCACTGAAAAGTGGCGGTCATTGCACCGTAGCCGGAAACAAACGGGGAAAATGTCTCAGTCTCACCTGCTGACACTCACTGAGATTTTAGAAGCCACGTGCTGCGACAGCCGCTGGAGCGAAGGGACTGCAAATAGGTCATGTCACCCAGGATGGCATTATCTCGCTTGAGGACAAAGTTCAAATTGTATGGATGTTTGTGGTTGTGAGAGCAAAGGCACAAAATTATCTTTGGAGGTTTTTGGGCATAATTTACCATCACTGTATCTTTGTCTGTATAGACAAAAATAATTGATAGAAAAAATACCTAGAAAATTCAAGCATCAGCCGGGTGCTGTTGCTCAAGTCTTTAATCCCAGCACTTTGGGAGGCCGAGGCCAGCCCGGGCAACACGGCGAAACCCCATCTCTACTGAAATACAAAAAATTAGCTGGGAGTGGTGGCGGGCACCTGTAATCCCAGCTACTCGGGAGGCTGAGGCAGGAGAATTGCTTGAACCCGGGAGGCGGATGTTGCAGTGAGCCAAGATGGCACCACTGCACTCCAGCCTGGGCGACAGAGGGAGACTCTGTCTAAAAAAAAAAAAAAAATCCAGCATCATCAGCACTTTCCGCCCCTCATCCAGGCGTAGAAGACATATACGTAGTTGGCTCTCGGCTGTACAATCATAGCCCGGCTTCCTCGGCTATCCAATCACAGCCGTATTTGGCTCTCAGCTGTCCAATCATAGCCGTACTTGGCCCTCAGCTGTCCAATCACAGCCCGGCTTCCTCTACTGCCCACTGCACTCAGCTGGATCTTTTCCACCCAAATTGCCACTTGCTCCAGTTTGCGGGGCTCATAGAAACGGCTGCTGAGCTGCAGACCTAGTGATGCTTGGGTCCAGTCGAGCTGCTCTCTCCAAAGCCGGGCACTGCTCTGCCACCCGTGTGGAGATGGGGTGTGGACGGCGTATGTACCTGCCCATACTCCCTATCGTCCCATCTGCTCTAGTTTTGGGATCGCACTTCTTCTCTCCATGGGAATTTCAGTTCTCTATTTTGCTTAGTTGTTCACTGTTTGGTTCCTCCACTAGAACTAGGCTTCTGTGAGAATGGAGACCCCCGGCCCTTTTATCAGTGTGGTACCCCAGTACCTTAGGAAGGATGCCTGGCCCAGGGTAGACGCTCAATAAATAGTGTGGACGACTGTAGAAGTGGGTGCTGTATCCCAGGCTGCAGAGGGCTCATGGGAAAGGGAAAAGCACCTATGAACTTGGAAAATAAAAAGGGTGTGTGTGTGTGCATTCGTGTGTGTATGTGCACCGTGCACATGAGTGTGTTCTGAACCAGGACCTACATGATCTGCCTGACTGAGAGAGGGACAAGCCAGATTCTCTGCACTCGGGCTCACCTAGCGTTGCCGCCCTGACAGGGAGAGTGGAAGACGGTGATCAATCACAGAGCTGCTGCTCTCCTTCACTCTGGTGCAAAATGAGGGTACCTTAGCCCTATCAGATGCTGTTGTTCAGGGGCCCTGCAGGCCCTTGATGGTCTTGGCTGGGTGGTCAGGCCACTCACATGTCCCAGGTGGAGACGTGGGCTCCACATGTCCAGGTGGAATCCCAGGACATCACCAGAAGCTTCAACCACGCGGTGGAGGCTGGGAGGATTCACAAATGGTATTAGGATGGGAGTACTTCCAGCCAGGCTTGCCACACGATGGGTCTCTGCCCTCTTTGATAAATAATGGAAATTAGCTAAGGGTCTTGGCTGAGGGCCTGACACAGCCAACTTGCCCCAAAGCTTTTTCTCTGATTGGCTCTCTGGGTTCTCCTTGGCCGAGGAGGAAGCCGGAGCCCCGAATGTCCCGCTCAGCTCAGGAGGTGGCCTGTCTAGCCAGGGGAAGGTGGAGTGGTCAGCCCCTGCCAAGATTTTAGATGCTTTGGAACATTTGCTATGAGAAAATACTCTCTCAAGCCATGGTTGTGTTAACACAAATTGTTCTTCCTTAAACACACACACACACAGCATGAGTACATTTATTTCCAAAGTGTGAAATTCCCTAAAGTAGCCAAGAACTCGTTCTACTCCCTATAGATACCTTCTTCATCTTTATGTGGATAAAAAGGTGTAAGCTACATTTGAATTTATTTGGTGTTGCTTTTATTAACAAAGATTTCAGATGTAAATGTCAAGAAAATTGATATTAATTTGCTTACATGAGTACGTTCCTTGTAAAAGCAAACCATTGATTAGACTTCCCTTAAATTAATCTTTAGCTTCTTGGCAGGAAGTTTGGTGATTTACAAGGTGATTCTACAGCGCGAAGTACCCAAGGAGCCTGCGGTGAACCCAGTGGTAGCAAAAACAGTGCCATCTAGTGGCTGGTGAGGTCTCGGTTTTCCGGAACATGCGTGCTCTGAGCTTTGTATCACCCAGGGCATGTGTCATTTTAACGTCCAATGAGTGACCTGCAGATTCGAGCAGATCTACACAATCACTTCTTTTCTCAAGCTGATAGAGCCCAGATGTTAATTTTAAGGATTGAAATGGCTAGTGACACCTTTTAAATCCTTTACACTTACACGTCTTTGGCCTTTGGGAGGTCAGCCCTGGGCCAGGTCATGGCTCCAGTACACACACAGAGCTCATAACCCCGAAACCAGCTCTGAGAGCCAAACCAGCTCTGGGTTTCTAGAGATTGCATTCTCTTCCCTCAGGCAACTCCATGTCTGCAGGAATGTGTAGGCTGCGGGAAGGCAGCCTCGGGTCGGGTAAGATAAGAGCATCCCTTTGCTTAACTTTTCTGAAGCTGTTTCCTGTCTTATAATGGGTCTAAGATTTCTAATGATCATTAGCATAGCACTGTTGTTGGTAACATGAAAAAATGCATGAAATACTTTGCATATTGTAAAGTACTATACTCATGTAAGTTGTTTTTTCTTTTAGTAATTGCTGTACAGTGTTGTGAAACTGTACAGTCTTTGCAATACTAAGACTTTGGCCCCAGGATCTTATAATCATGTTAGCACTTTTTCAGAAGTTGAACTATGTATCTTGAAGTTGACATTTATGCTTTGTTCTTTAAGACTGAAGTCCACATTCTGCACCACTGACAATTTCTGACAGTTTCTCTTACTGTGGAAGGTTCTATTCTATATACATATAAAAAGTGAAACATATCACTTTACCATCTGGACCATGTCTATTAGAATTTAATG
This sequence comes from Pongo abelii, assembly GCF_028885655.2. Classification (NCBI taxonomy): domain Eukaryota; kingdom Metazoa; phylum Chordata; class Mammalia; order Primates; family Hominidae; genus Pongo; species Pongo abelii. The sequence goes on from NC_071990.2 coordinate 169,319,171, forward strand.
GGAAAAAAGTGCAATTACCTAGAAGCTGGTAAGAGTCATGATCTTTTGCCCCATACAAAGTGGACATTGTGGATCGCAGAGAAGGTGAATGAGTAACAGCGCTCCTGTATGCTTCACGGGGTCAGTGATAACCAAGTTCATTAACAAGTGACAGGCTTAGTGACTAACACACCTCTAACATTTCACCTCTAGCTCAGATGAAAGAGAGAATGGGACTTCTTGGTACTGACTGTTTTTCCCGTGCCTCAATTGGTTTCTTTTAGGGAGTTACAAATTTACGTGTCCACTGATGATTGATCTTTTCATCCAGCACAATGGACAGAAGTCTAAGGAACGTCCTTGTGGTTTCCTTTGGGTTCCTGCTTCTCTTTACAGCCTATGGAGGTCTGCAGAGCCTGCAGGTATGTGTGTCCGGTCGTCAAATTACCTGAACTTCTTGGCCTCCAAGAATCCCTGTGGTCACAGACAATAATGAATTGGAAATTTGAAAAATCTAATTCACCTGGTGTTTCTTTTTCACTCTGCACCAAATCCTCTAAAACAAACAGTGGTTCTCAGATGCAGTCCTACAGTGAGCAGTTCCCACTCACGTCTCAACAGGTTTGCACAACAGCGAGGTGCGCGCTGCTCTTGGACAAGGACAGCAGGGGTCTTGGGATCATGATTTGTTGAGACATTCTTTGCCTTTGGGTGGTTAAAAGGAGACACAGGAAAAGTCATTGTGAATTCTATGATTGATTGGATGCCCTTGGCTTTGTGGTTAGGGGCAGCCATGTGAATTTATCAAATGTCACTAGACCTTACAGATTCCAAGCCTACTCTAAGCTAAACTGTGAACTTTGACAACATGGTCTCTCTATACTTTGAACTCTTTATGGCATGCTCTCCTCCATAGGTCCGTGAGCCCACGAAAAAGCCAAACGGCATTCTCTGAAAGGCTGCAGCATTCATCCTGTGCACCTAGAGATAGAACTGACACATTTTCCCAAGCTGGTTACATTTCAAGTCTGACCTTTACCTGGATTCCAGTCTGAATTCCACAGAATTCCAAGGGCTGGTCAGGAAGTAGGGCTAATGTTACTCCCCCGGGTTATTCATTGCCACAGTGTTGTACCTGTGGCCTGGGGTGGTCACATAAAACATTTCAGAGCTTCTGATGACAAATTAGTGTGGTCTTACATGGTTTGTCAATGAAGAATAAGAATTGGGCACCTACGGTGTGCATAGTATGGAACCAGAAAAGCACACCCAGGAACTCAGAATCTGAGGTTTCTCCTCTCACTGTTGTTGTACAAACACTTGGGACTCCTGGGTTGCCAAAGAAGCTGGAATTCAGTCCTGAATTCTCAAGTAATGTTTCCTTTTGCTGAACTCCTGTCTGGTTCTATTTCTGATCAGGGTTGCAGAGGATAAAATGGCAGCCAACAGTGACTCTCAAAGTCAAGTGGAAGGGAACACAGTCTCTTTTCTTGCCGCAATGGTTCATTACTTTTGGAGTCCTTGCTTTGCCCAGAACTTTGTGTTGTTGTCACAGGATGCTGGTGTGAGTGAAATGCCTGCTGGGTTGAGGTGAGTGCATGTTGAATGTGGTTGGTGTGCACTTTCTGGAAGGAGGGAGTCTCAAGGATGTGGACTGGTCAGTAGCCCTTTCTCTTTAGAAAGCTCACCTGCCTGCAGAAGGAGACCCTGCTGTCCTCCTAGCACAGCAGCTCCCCTGGGGTCAGCATTCCTAGGAACTGACAGCTCCCCTGGGGTCAGCATTTCTAGGAACCAGTTCTGGTGGATCTGCTGTGGCTCAGCCACTGTCTGAAAATTGGCCGCTGGACTTGGAAGCCAGAGGAAGGGGGCTGGAGGGGCCTGGGAGCTGCCAGGGGTCCCTCCTCTCAGGCTGTGATGGCAGGACCCAAGGCTGTGGGCAAATGTGGGCAGACTGCCCTTTGCCTCTGCGGCCCCAGTTAGGGGGTGCCTCGTTGGGGAATCACTCATGGTGGCATCTGGATGAGCTCCACGGCTGTGAGCAGCTGCCTGGGGAGTAGATTGCCCCACGCCCCGCCAGCACTTCCCACTCCTCCTGGGCTGGTGGAAGTGGGAGCTGCTGTCTCATGATGTCAGCCCTTCCTTCTCAAAAGACTGGAGATGCAGGGGAGCCAGACCTCCCTGTCTGCAGGGTCCCAGGTCTGTGGAAGGGATCCCCCCCACCCCACTCCAGCTCCACCCTGGTTCCCGGCCCCACCCGGGGCTATTGTCGGCAGCTGACCTTGAGCATGCGGACGTGCTTTAACCCTCTAACTGGGACAGCTGTCGCTCCTAGTCAGGACTGGCGTGAGCAACACAGAGTGTTCAGATAGAAGTGACTCAGGAATGGCTTTGCCCCAGCATGCCGAGGGGCCGAGCCCACCTCTCTCCATGAACCCCAAGGCTTCTATGGGGTTGGCTTTGCTCTCAGGCCCCAACAAAGCACAAGCATCCCCAGGCTCCCTCCTCAGAGCTCAGCAGACCCAGTGAGAAGATAGGGCCTCATTCCAGAGAGTTCTCCTGAGTCCTCGCCCTGGTCTGGACTAGGTCCCCTCATCCAAGGACCAAGGACGCTCTTTTGTGGCACCTCCCCTGTAGATGCCACCTCCTTTCACCCTTTTTGCTGCAGGCATCCAAGTTCTCATTCAGCTCTCAACTTGGAGGTCACCTCCTTTTCCCCACGCTGCCCTGGAGCCGAGGTCTGGCTGGGGCACCCAGCACCCTCGTGGCGGCGTGTGCCTGCCCGGGTCGTCTCCACCAGTGGTGGCGGCCTGCAGGTTCCAGGACACGAGGGCCACATCCCTGGTCCATTCTCGAACCTTAGACAGTGACAGGTACTCAGAGGCGGGTGATGGATATTTGGTGAAGGAAGAAATCATTCATGCGCACTCACCTGCTTCATATCCTTGGGGCCTCCCCATGGGCTGAAGGACCCCTTACATTCCCTGGGAGCATGCAAGCCCCTCACAGATGAGTTCTGGCAGAGTCTCCAGCCCCATCCTGCCACACTGTCCCATTCTCAGCTGAGATTCAGGCAGGCGTCCACAGAGGCGTGAGCGGCTCTCGCAGCCATCCAGCCCCAGCACAAGCACTCACAGGGGTGCTGGGCCTTCACTCCCTGATGTGTAGACACACTAACTGCTTTATTCCGAATTCACCCGCACTTTCCTCCCACCAGCTTCAGAGGAGGCTCCCAGGGCAGCAAGCCTGTGGCTGGCAGTTCGTGGGAGCTGTGGCGGCCTCCAGCCTGGGGGACACTGAGGACCTGCTGGTGCCTCATCCCACTGTGTCCATCCTGTGATTTGACAGGGCTGGCTTTGTTCCCACAGAGCAGCCTGTACAGTGAGGAGGGCCTGGGTGTAACAGCGCTCAGCACCCTCTACGGAGGCATGCTCCTGTCCTCCATGTTCCTCCCACCGCTCCTCATCGAGAGGCTGGGCTGCAAGGGGACCATCATCCTCTCCATGTGTGGCTACGTGGCCTTCTCCGTGGGCAACTTCTTCGCCAGCTGGTACGCAGCCCCCACCCCCTGCCCACCCCACCCTGGCTGTTCCCCACACTAGGGACGTTCACTCTGCACATGACTTGCATTTGCACCTGATTACTGTTCACTGCAGGCATTTTAAAATGAGCTCTGCTGCCCCTGCACCCCCACCTCGCTTTGGTGACAGACGGTGCTGGGCTTCCTTCCTGTTTTCCACCAAGGCTCCTCTGTGCCCCCCACTGCTTCCGTCTCCTCCTCCCGATCCCTGATGCTGGCCTCTCCCTGGGATCCGTCCTGGTCCTCAGCTCCCCTGGCTGGGCGAGGGTTGCAGTAACACAGGGGACTCTAACTCCAATGCAGAGGGTGAGTCTCGTGGGCACCTAGGCAGATGTCACCAATGGACCAAAAGCTGCACCTCGCCCACCATTAGGAGGTGTGTGGCCAGGGCAGGTCACAGGGATGGGAGGCCACCCTGCTCCCTGGTGAGATGGACCACAGAGACCGAGCTCTGAGGGCTTTGGGCTGCACCCCAGGCCCCGGAAACATGGAGCATCTCTTCCAGGAGATGCTTCCAGGAGATGCTTCCAGCCATGGAGCATCTCTTCCAGGGATGCCGGTTGTGCCAGGACATGCTGATGATGATGGCTGCATGTCCTTCTTCTGGTAGCTGCAGAGTCTCACATAGCAGGCCACCGCCGAGGCCCGAGCCGGTCACTAGGTCTTTTTAACCGGGGCTGTCCCTCGGCCTTCCTCATGCTCCTCATCTCGTTGTTTGTGGTCGCATCCAATACAAGGAGCCTCACTGGCCTTCAATTTCACTTTTGCAAATCAGTCTAAGCTGGGAAATGCACTGATTTTGCTCATTTTTCTGAGTCTAATGGTGAATTCATCCATCCAACCAGCAACACTCATCACCATGCTTGCAATGGGCCAGGCGGTGTTTCCTTCTCCCAGATTGACTAAAGAACTGAAGGGACATGGGTGCGATGGGCTTGCATCTCCTGTTACAGGCGGTGCTATGGGTCTGCCTTTTCCTCACAGGTACACTTTGATCCCCACCTCCATACTGCTGGGGCTCGGGGCTGCCCCGCTGTGGTCTGCGCAGTGCACATACCTCACGATCATGGGAAACACACATGCAGAGAAGGCGGGAAAGCGCGGCAAAGACACGGTGAACCAGTATTTCGGCATCTTCTTCCTCATATTCCAGTCATCTGGTATATGGGGCAACTTGATCTCATCGCTGGTATTTGGCCAGACTCCCAGCCAAGGTAAAATGAAAAGGACAAGCAATTGTCTCCAAGTGGAGCAGGGGTTTCAGTGATGGGGGAGAGGGTTCCTGATTTCAGTTGCACACCTGCCTTGATTCTGTAACTTGAGCAGGTGAGTCAGGCCCCACAGGTGAGAGTCTCAACCTGCCTGTGCTTCAGAGTCGCCTGTTACCTGCTCTCTTCTGGACAGTCGGGTGGGACTGAAGAAGATCTGTGTCTTCCACAGGTGCCTCCGCAGGGGCAGGGGAGCCCTTGGGAGAGGGCGCCATGGGAAACTAAGGGCCACACCAGTAGAATTTGGGTTCATGGAGTCACAACTGCACAACTGTCCTTTTTAGACTAAGGATGGGGTTGCCTGATTTCTTTTCCCTGTGACTTGATACAATGACCAGATTTTCAAATGTTTCATGACAGGCCCCTCATCCTATGACGGACGTGGACATTGGATGGGCTGATGCCCTGGCTCCTCTGTCTCTACCCGACCTTGCCCTGGTATAAATATAAAGTGCATATCTCATTTGTGCCCATGCCCTTAGTGCCCATGTTGAGGCTTTAAGCACAGGGCAGAGGACATACATCTTTTTCATGCTTACAGTAAACCTTTCCCAACGGGGTAAAAACCAACCCAGCCCTCCTGACTAGTATCACGACTATTTCTATCACTTCATCAAGGTTCTCCATCTTGCTATCCCATAAAAATCCCACCCTTGGGAAACTCTGTAGCCAAAACCCTTCTCCCTTTTTCTCATGCGATGTCATGCCTGCTAAGTGCATTTGAATAAGGGAAGCCGTGAAGTTGATGCATAGCAATTTTTACTCATTATTGTTGTTGGTGTCAGCAACAAGGAAACAGAAACTGGGGTTATAGCTCAGTCCGCATATCACGGCCAGTGAAGTGGAGGAACAGGCTTTTCTTTTGAAGACGGTTCTGCAGGTGAGTTAGTTCTCCAAGTCAGCACAGGACACAGAATCTGGGGCTGGAGGGATTTGGAGGGCATCGTGTGCTTCTCCACCTTCTTGTACCTTCTCTTATCAGCTGCACATCTCACCTGCCTAGAAGATTTTGTGAAGCTGTCTGTTACATAATTTGTGTTATTAAAATAATAAAAACACTGAATATTCTTTCTCCCACAACATCTTTCTCCTTTCTCCAGAAATTCTGACAGGAGTTCTGACTGAGAGTCATTGCTAATTCAAATTGTATTTTTCTAAGAGATCACAGAACTAACATTAGTTTTCAAAAACAGAAAAGTTATGAAATCACCTGCCTGAAGTCATGGAGTTGGTAACAGATGAATCTGAAAGAGAATCCAGCATTCCTGGCACCCAATCTCATGTACTTTTTTTCTTTTCGACTAATTTTGAAAACTTGAAAAATTTTAATTATGTCAGAAAAGTAGTATAACAAGTAACCATCACTTTTCCAAATTCATTCTTCTCTGAATCTTTGTGGAACACGAATAGGATTTTCCACCTCCCAAAGTGTCTTAAATCGAGTCTAGATACATGTGCCTAGACTCGATCTAAATCTATTTTGAGACACTGGGTCTTTCCACGTGACCTGTAGTGATGCCTCCCCCCAGGTGTCCAACATCCTTTCCACTGTCACTTTCATTTCTCAAGAACCTACATCTTGTCACATTTGCGGTCATCTCATATCTCCTGTCTGCTCTGACCTCACAGAGACCCTTCCAGAAGAGCAGCTCATGTCCTGTGGGGCCAGTGACTGCCTGATGGCCACCGCAACCACCAACAGCACCCAGAAGCCCTCCCAGCAGCTGGTCTACACCCTCCTGGGCATCTACACCGGTACGAACTCCATCGGCCCAGGGCAGGGTCCCCAGCAAAGCAGAGCCAAGCCTCCTTCCTGGGCTGACAAAGACCGTCTCCCCCAATGTAAAAGTAATCTCTCTTCTTCTGAAACATCGTCGCAAAATGTATTGGTCTGGATTACATGCAGGCGGTGTTCTTATGAATCAAATGCAGTACACCCATGCTGTCTAACAGAGGATCCTGGGGTGATGAGATTGTTATACATCTCCAGAGCCCAACACAGCAGCCATTAAGCACTGTGGTTGTTTACATCTTAACTGATTGAAGTTTCAGTTCCTAAGTCTCCCAGCCACACTGCAAGTGCTCAGCAGTACAGGGGGCTGGCGGCTACCATTACAGACAGCTTCGTGGCCGGCTAGGGCACTGGGATTGACTGTTTGTGTTTCAGCTGTGGCCAAGGGGCCCTGAACATCTATAATTGCTATAAACCACCTTTTTTTTTTTCTGAGAAATGTGCTGAGTACCTTCTGTGGAAAGGCTAGAGGGGCGAGTGCTCCCAAGTGCTGGCTGCACCTTAGCTGGAGACATTGCAAGCTCATGATGAAACGGCTGCCCAAAGGAAGTTAATTGTCATGACAAGGCTTATTCTTAGAAGTTCATTTTAATAGAGAATGTTATGTAATAGTTTCATATGTGACTTTAGTGTTATAGTCAAAGTTTTATTACAACTTTGAAGGGGATACATTTAGAGAGTTTTTAAAACCATTTTGTAAAGAATTTAAATATATTCTTTTTTGGCTGGGTGCGGTGGCTCATGCCTGTAATCTCAGCACTTTGGAAGGCTGAGGCGGGCAGATAACTTCAGGTCAGGAGTTCGAGACCAGCCTGGCCAACATGGTGAAACCCCATTTGCACTAAAAATACAAAAATTAGCTGAGCGAGCCTGGTGGCATGTGCCTGTTATCCCAGCTACTCAGGAGGCTGAGGCAGGAGAATCGCTTGAACCCGGGAGGTGGAGGTTGCAGTGAGCCGAGATCGTGCTGCTGCACTCTAGCCTGGGCGACAGAGCAAGACTCCATCTCAAAAAAAAAAAAAAAAAAAATATATATATATATATACACACACACACACACATATTTATACATGCATGTACTATATATATACATACATATTTCTATATGTATATATATATTCTTTGTCATTCTTGGATCTGGGGATTCACAAAGGCCTTGGAATGGGTCCTTCTTAAAGATCAAAGGCCTGGCACATGTGAGCTCTGGGGGCACCAGGTCCCACACTCTGCTGGGGTCAGAGGTGAGGAGGGTTCGTGGGCACTGCAGAGCTTTTCCTCATGCTGAGATGATGTGCAGCACCAACCTCAGGTCCCCTCAGGCCACTTCCACATCAGAGGCTCTGAGTGAGCACTTGTAAAGCTATCGCTGGAAGTTGACAAAGCGTACTGAGCACGTGCTAGGCCATGCTAGGCCTTCTTGGTCCAGACATTCAGATGACTAGAAGCTCGCCTTTAGTAAGCTGAGAGCCTAGTGAAGGAGGCAGACACACACCCAACTAACCGAGACCCAGTCCGACAGTGTTCTGAGCATAGTTCCCAGCTGACTTGCAGCTGCATCTGGAGCACGGAGTTTCAGGAAAGCCTCCAAGGGCGGGTGGTCCCTAAGCCGAGTCTGGACAATGAGCAAGATTTGGCCAGGCAGGGAAGTGATGCTGAGGTCCCCGGAGGCGAGATGTCCAGGAAGAGCCCGCAGGGCTGGGGGCAAGGTGGAGGGGCAGAGATGGGGCACAGGACTAGCTGTGGCCCTTGATGTTGTGCCAAAGGGTCTGGATGAGTGCAGACTTGCCTCCTTGACAGACCCCATGCCAGCATGACTTAGAGGTGCAGAGGGACAGCGGGCAGAGACCCACTGAGGACAGAGTGCTAAGCCCAGAGGAGGGAGAAGGGAGGGGGAGGCAGAGGGGGAGGGGCTGAGAGAGAGGCCAGCAGGGTCCGTGTGGGTTGGACATGGTGTCGGGAAGAGAAGACAGCCCTGGGGCTGAGAGGAAGATGAGCTCAGGCCGGGAACACCTGGCTTGAGGACACAGTGGGACTCTTGCGTAGTGTCCAATGGGCAGTCTGACGCCGTGCAGGGCTCAGGCCAGAGGCCAATACAAGTGTGGACGTGGAGGCATCTTCTGAGGTGGTGACTGGAATCATGACAGGGATGAGGCTGTTGGGAGAAAAAGCAGAGAGAATTGTTACAGAGAACAGCCGGACCCCTGGTTCAGCAACACTGAGGGCCAGGCAGACAACTGGAGCCTTGGAAGGAGACAGAAAACTAAACCAGGGTCTTGGAGGACACCAGGGTTGCAGAATCAGCTGGGGAGGGGGTTTGAGAGTGTTGAGTGTGGCAGGGCCCCCAGGAGGCTCAGGGAGGAGGCTGGACCAGGCTCTTAGCCAGTGAGAGGCTGTTGATGCCCATCAGGAGAGCAACCTGGGGAGGGTGGTCGTGTGCAAGGCCCAGATTGAGGGTTTTAGAAGTGAGTGGAAGGTGTGGACAGGGAGTCAGGAGGAGCCACGGTTTGCTCTGGTCTGCAAGTCTCTGCTGACTTGGAATTGTGGTCATGTTTTCCCAGCAGGCCCCAAGGTTCCCATCAACATGGTCCCGGGGACCAGCCAGGCCTGTGCTTCCCCCACACTTCCCCTCACCACCTCCTCTACATAACTAGGAGGCTGGGGGACTCGGGGACATTGAGCTGAGTCAAGACCCTCAAGTCTCCTTCCAGCTTTACCAATTCCAGTCAGGCAGCCACCAACAAAGACTTCTGTCTATAAAAGAACAGAATTTTGGAGTGGGGGCTGACAGCAAATATTCCTACATGTAAATATCTTTCTGTGGATCATATGGTCCTTTTTGCAATTGCTCAACATTGTCTTTGTAATGGGAAAAAGCCATAGACAACATGTAAGCAAATGAGCATGCCTGCATGCCAATAAAACTTTATTTTCAAAAGCAGGCAGTGGGCAGGCTTTGGCCCGCAGACCATAGTTTGCTGGCCCCTGCTCTAGAGGAACAGCATAGGCTTCTCTGTGGCTTCCAGGCCCTTCATTGCCAGCTGTCCTCCGCAGGTGGCTGTTGTCTGCGGCACCTCCCCTGCAGGGTTACCCCCCAGTGTGCTCTCTGGCCACAGCCCCGTCTCGGTTCACGGAATCCCGCAGCCTAAGGGAGTCCAAGTCTAGAAGTTACGTATAGCAGAAATCACACAGGTAAATGAAGAAGTGGTCTTACTATTGTGATCGTAACAGTCCTGCAGGATCCTGTGTGTCCTTTTCTACAAAGCAAGGCCATGTCACCATAAAGAAAAACATAGGAAGAGAGAAAAATGGACCTAAAAGAACAAGAACACCCTGTCCCTGGGTAACTCTCCTGGGTTTCTGAGCATTGCGCTCATAGTCAAGTTTCTTGCCATTCTTGTTAGAATTTAGGACACAGCTGTGCGGCATCCCCCAGTTCATGCCCCACAGAAGGCTCTGAGTCACATGACACCCGGACACACATAATTCTGAACAAAGGGGTGTGGCTTCTGTGTTCATAACCTGCCTCTCCCCTTCCCATGAGGCTTTCGGGGAGATTGTAGGTTGTGTCCTATTGGGCTGCTTGACACTGAAGTCCTGGCCCACAAGACAAGATTGTGGAGAAGGTGCTGCCTTCAGTGAGTGGAGGAAAAATGTGCCTTTTCCACATGGTCTACACACAGTCAGCTCAGGGGGTCGGCTTGGAAGGGGGCCCGGATAATTGCAAATACCCTACGGCCTCCTGTGCAGGTGTGACAACCTGCCAGACCGCATGGTGGCCAGGACAACACAGAGGAAAATCAAGGGTGACCGAGAAACACCTGTGGCAGCAGGAGTCCCGCTTTCATACAAAGTTTTACAAACTTCATGAGAATCTTGAGTTATCATGAAATAGGAAGGGGAATATGTTTAGCCAAGATGGAAAGTAGCCAGAAAACGGAAAGTAAAGCTTAGAAATAAATCTGCATTTCTGGGCAGAACCGCATTAACAATGGCGCTTTCTGAGACAGGTGCTAGGATTCTGCTGTTTCTGCACACAGCTGGAAGAGAGCTGGCTTTGCAAACCTCCCAGTTTCAGGAACGCTCAGCTGCCGGGGCACAGTGCTGCAGCAAGCCCACTGCATGGGTCAACGACGACCCTGACGCTGAGAGAGACAGAGAAAGCACTAGATAAGGTTGGTCAGACACAGTAAGACAGGATAACTCCCGTCGTCTTTAGAGGAGCAGGGGTCTAAGCTCTCGGAGGTAGAAATGAACCGTTCTGAAAGATTCTGGCCCGGAGAGAAGGGAAGGATCGCTGCCACTCTTGAGTGATCTGTGGTGCCCCAAACACTGCGTGTCATTACCACTGCCAGGTGGGAGAGAAACAGTGGAGAGGTAACGGTATCACAGAAGGCACTTAGAATCATTAGGGGACGAAAGGGCTTCTATGTAAAGTGAGAAACGTCTAAATAAACATCAGTTCTCCATCGACAGAAATTAAGGTGGATCAAATAATAAAGTGGTGGACAGATGGAGATTTAGTCATATTTTGGAATTATGAGAAAGTACAGGATGTTTCCTCAGGGATGAAATGAATAGTTAAAATATTTTTTGCATAGATAACCCATTTATATAGTTCAAAAGACAAATCCAGGAGTCCCCCTTGTCCCCATCTCATTTTGTGTGGCTTCAGTGACCTGAGGCCAGCTGCAGTCTGAGAACCTTAAGTGGAAAATTCCAGAAATAAATAATTCATAAGGTTTAAGTTGCAGTTTTTCTGAGTAGCGTGATGGACTCTCTTGCCGTCCTGCCCACCCCACCCAGGCAGTGACCCTTCCCTCTGTCCGGCGTGTCTGCACCATAGATGCTCCCCAGGCCATAGTCTCTCAGTAGCCGCCTCTGTTGTCAGAGTGAAAATCTGTGGCACATGTAGAGTCTGACATCACCCATGGTTTCAGGCATCCGCTGGGGGCTTGGAATGAACCCCTTTAGGTGGGCAACCACTGCACTGTAAAAGGGCATGCGGCGGGGAGTCTCCCTCTCACTGCCGTCCTCAGACCCAGTTCTGCACCCATAGAAAGTCCATGTCTGCTTTATTTCCTAGACATATTTAATGCACGTATAAACAAGCACATCTTTATGTCCTTTCTTACTAAATTCAATTGGTAGCGCACTCTACACAAAGTTCTGCATCTTGGTTGTTTTTTCTGTTTTTACCGTTTATGGTGGGGGATTTTCCCATCCGTATATAAAGAGCTTCTTTTTAATTTTCTTCAAATGCACAACATTCCGTTGTAGTTGGGATACCCCTTAATATCTTTAACCAGTTCCTATTGGAGGACTTTTACACAAAATTGTTTATTTGAAATAAACAAAAGTGTAGCAAATGGTACCTTGTGGGAATCATTATCCTAAAAAAAAAAAAATCAATAAAAAGCTGGCTGCTGTTAGAAATTGCTTTGGGGATTAGAATGAGAAGCAGAGTCAATGGTTAAGGACACTCAGAACTTCTGGGGTCACTCCGGAATTTTTTGTATTTTATGCCGGTGAGGACAATACTGACCTATTGTGGCAGGTTTCATGTGAAAGCCGGTAAGTCGTGAGCTAATCAGAGAATCAGCACAATCAAGTGCGACTAGACACCTGAGATCCTTAAGCATGCCATATCTAATGTCACCTGAAATCTGGATCTGAATTAGCCCTCCCTCTCGAGAGGAGGATGAGTGACTGAAACAAATCCTTGCCAGGCACCCTGCCTCTGGGCCCCCGTGAAAGCAAAGCCTTTGCTATGTCCTTTCAGGGAGTGGTGTCCTGGCTGTCCTGATGATAGCCGCGTTCCTCGAACCCATACGAGATGTTCAGCGGGAAAGTGAAGGAGAGAAGAAATCACCGCCTTTCTGGTCCACTTTACTGTCGACTTTCAAGCTATATAGAGATAAACGTCTGTGCCTCTTAATTCTGCTGCCACTGTACAGTGGATTGGAGCAAGGATTCCTCTCCAGCGAATACACAAGGGTATGAACGAAAGTGAGGGCTGGTGGCTCAGGCCATGTGTGGCATCACTGCCTCACCTGTGTCTGTACCTACAGGACCGCAGGGTGTCTCAGGCCACCTGCCCAGGGCTGGGGCTGGAGGGAGCGGGGTCCTGTGCTCCCAGTGCTACCATAGCTGAGTTTATGATTCAAGGTCTCAACCTCCAAGTAACTTCCAACTCACAGGAGCTTCTACTTCTTGTCTCAAGGGAGAACTTCTTGTTTGATCCATGTCTTCCTGGGGAAAGAACCAGAGCAAGTGGATGAGCAGCTGCCGCTGACTCACCCCGCAGACACTCATTGGTGTTATCCTTGCCTGGACCTCACCCTGCACTCTTACTTCAGAGTTTACATATAGGAAAAGCATTAAGTCCATGAATACCACTGAAATTCCTTATCCCTCTAGTTTTTTTTTTCTTTCTTTCTTTTTTTCTTTTTTTGAGATGGAGTAACACTCTTGTTGCCCAGGCTGGAGTGCAATGGCGCCATCTCGGCTCACCACAACCTCTGCCTCCCAGGTTCAAGCGATTCTCCTGCCTCAGCCTCCCAAGTAGCTGGGATTACAGGCATGTGCCACCACGCCCGGGTAATTTTGTATTTTTAGTAGAGACAGGGTTTCTCCATGTTGGTCAGGCTGGTCTCGAACTCCCAACCTCAGGTGATCTGCTCGCCTCGGCCTCCCAAAGTGTTGGGATTACAGGCATGAGCCACTGTGCCTGGCACCTCTAGTTTTCAAATCATGCTTCACAATCTAAAAATCGATGTGGCTCTCCAAGCTTCTGCTCCATCCACTCCTGCCACCTTCTCCCCTCAAGGTGAGAGAGGCGGTGCCCCACCTCAGGGTGTGTAAAGAAAGAAGCCTCTCTTGGAGGCTGTTGAGAGCTGGGGGCCAGAGCTGGACCAGCATGGGCCTGTGCCTGGCAGAGGCTCTCCTTCCAGAGGAACCTTCCCTGCTCCGTCCCCACCCCAGATCCCTCCCAGGCAAGGCTGCTAACTTAGCAAGATAAAAAGCACCTCCGCAGGTAGAATTTGAATTTCAGATAAACCACAAATGTCTCTCCAGGAGTATGCCCAGGCAATAGTGGGTGTCCTCAACTTTATCTGGCAATGCTACTTTTAGGACAGCCTTGATGGGGAATCTTAGGGGCATAAAAGAGTAGAAACAGGATAACAGAAAGGTCCACTTGGCGTTTTGGGGATAGCCCCTCCTGCTCCTCCACTGGACTTGTCCTTGTCACCCCTGATGTGGCTGTGGCCGGTCTTCTCGTCTCAGTCCCTGTTCTGCGTGACTGCCCTCAAGGCCGCCCATAATGGGAGTGTGGTGCGGTGGGTGTGAGAGCACATGTGCAGCCGGCTGCTGGGCTGCTCTGAGGCCCCGGAAGAGGTGGCAGGGCAACCGCTTCGTTTTCTTTTTTTTCTTTTTTTTTTTTTTTTTAACTCTCTTTAGACCTAACAGGCAATGATTGGCCCCAGCAAGGGCAGGGTGTATTGGCTTCCGTATAAAATAGTGCACATTTCACAGCAAATAGCAAGAAATATATGAGAAAGAATTTTGTCTAGAGTTGTCCAAAGTGCCTCCTTTTAGTTGTTCCCCAGACAGGATTTTCTTACAAACACCAGCTTTTCTCCTGCACGGGATCCACAGAGCCTAGAGGAAGGTGTAGGTGACACTGGCCTGCTGGCCATCTCAGAGCAGATGTTCTAAGCACCCGACTGCAGCTTCAGCTTGAGCGCAGGAGACCTGGGAACGTCCATGACGTGGTTCTGCACCCCTCTCCCCAGTCCTATGTCACCTGCACCCTGGGCATCCAGTTCATCGGCTACGTGATGATCTGCTTCTCGGCCACCGACGCGCTGTGCTCCGTGTTGTATGGAAAGGTCTCGCAGTACACGGGCAGGGCTGTGCTCTACGTGCTGGGTAGGTAGCAGCGTGGGTCCCAACCCAGCCATCATAACGATTTGCAGTAGCGAAAGCGTGCAGCTCATAGTCAGGACAGGCTGGAAAAGTGCCCCTGAAACTGCTTTGAAATCAGTAACACCCTGTAAGATGCATTCATTCTTTCAGTCCTTTCTTCACCCCCTCAACAAGCAGGAATCAGATCTCTCCCCAAGCTGGCTCTGGGCAGGCACTGTGCTCGGCATGAGGCCACACAGCAAGTGCCTGCTCTGAATGGGCGCTCGGTGTGGTGACCAGGCCAGGGTGGGGCAGGGCAGGGTCTCTGCAGGTGCAAATGAGGGACACGAAGCCAGTGGTGAGGCCATGGGGGTCACGGAAGGCCACGCTGGGGTTGGGGCAGCTCTGTTCCACATCTATTCACACAGTGGATAAGGACAAGACTTCTAAGGCCACAGACTCCTTCCTAAACACACAGCACCTTCCATTTTTCTTGGGAAGGGAAGGAAAAAGATGAGTCAGAGATCATGTGAACAATGAGGAATGCGGGCACTAAGAAAAACAGCGCCTGGCGTGTCAATGCCCCAGGCAGGGCTGGGTGTGGGGGCGCAGCCAGAGGAAGGGCACACGGTGAGCATCCGCCAGGGCCATGGAGCCTGGAGGCTCTGCCTGGGGTTTCCTATCCATCTTCACAGCCACGCTGTGAAGCAGACAGCGTCCCCTTACAAATAGGAGATCATGGAGCGCAGAAGTGGAGGGACTTGCCCAAGGTGGCGCAGCCCTGGGGCATGCGGTGTGGACCTGCCTTTCCGCTGCCAGAGACCCTGCTCTTCCTCTGTGGCATCTTGAGCATCAATGGGCAGCCTCATTACTGCATCCTAGAGAAGCCACAGCCTGTGGAAATTGAGGTCCCAAATCTGTGACCTGCTGGGATGAGTCACAAGGTGGGGCCCACAGATGCCACCTGCCTGGGAGGTCTGTGGCCTCCTCCCTTTTGTCCCCATGCCCCCACTTGGAAGGCTCAGATGAAACCATGGGCACACTTTGTCCTATTCCCTGGCTACTCAGAAAGGGGCTGGGATACTTCAACTTATACCTAATGAGAAGGCCCTTCTCTTTCTGACTTTAAACCCTCTTAGCTTAGGGGCAATCTCAGGCCCAGACAGGGTGACCTTCCTTCCCAACGTGATGCCGGACCACACCCAAGGCTCTCCAGGCTGAGGCTGCGGGTCACACACCAGGCGTGTGGTGCAGTGCATTGATTTAGAGCTGGCAGCATGCATACACATCAGCTCACAAATTAAATGTCAAGGTTCCAACTAAAAGACGACTTCCAGAGCATTAAGGGAACATTGAGCATGAAGCAAACATTGAGACAGTCCCAGAGCACAGTTGAGACGGTTGAGATGGTTGAGACAGTTCCAGAGGACGGTTGAGACGGTGGAGATAGTTGAGACAGTTCCAGAGGACAGTTCCAGAGGACGGTTGAGACGGTGGAGATGGTTGAGACAGTTCCAGAGGACAGTTCCAGAGGATGGTTGAGACGGTGGAGATGGTTGAGACAGTTCCAGAGGACAGTTCCAGAGGACGGTTGAGACGGTGGAGATGGTTGAGACGGTTCCAGAGGACAGTTCCAGAGGACGGTCGAGACGGTTGCTCCAGCGCTGACCCACCTCCAGGCCCCTCCAGGCCATGCTGATGGCCCTCATTGCCCGGCGGTTTCCCCTCTGCACCCCCAGGTGCGGTGACCCACGTGTCCTGCGTGATCGCCCTCCTGCTGTGGAGACCTCGTGCTGACCAGCTGGCAGTGTTCTTCGTATTCTCTGGCCTGTGGGGCATGGCAGATGCCGTCTGGCAGACACAAAACAACGGTGAGTCCCCAGCCCAGGCCCCTTCCTCTGAGGCAGCAGGGGGCGGTCCCCGGCCAAGGCAACTGTGAGAGCTCATTAGATGCCAATGGGCCAGAGCCAAGAGAGGTGAGTTGAGAGAGATGGGAGATCCAAGAGGGCTTTGATGTCGCCTCTGAGTCTGACGTATTTTCTCTGAGCATTTATTCAGATTCATGATGCAAAAGTAGAAAACCACCCAAGGTTCCTTCTGGGCACCACTCCCTCGGGATGATGTGGTTTTGCTTAAGTCAAATCGCCCGTTCAAGCCTGGGTGCGAGACTCTCTACCCCAGGACAGCAGTCTCTTCATGACTGAAAACTTTTATTCAGAAGTGCTTGTGAGCAGAGGCATACTCCCGTGTACCTGGGCCTGGGGTGTAAACACGCAGGGCCTTCCAAGGAGCCCACGGGAAGATGGGAGGTGGCAGTGTGAGCCACAAGCCACACACATCACAGGTCACTAGGGTCAGTGTCTGTGGAGGGGGCTCTGGGGCTTCCTGGGCAGTGGTGGGTTTTCTGGGAGCAGCAGGCGGGGGCCCTGTGGATGTGGGGGAGCAGGAGAGGCCAGGGTGCGCTTCATTCTAGAGGCCACATCTGCATCACGTGTGGGCTGACCACTGTTCAGGAGGCCACATCTGCATCATGTCTGGGCTGACCACTGTTCAGGAGGCCACATCTGCATCACGTCTGGGCTGACCACTGTCCAGGTGGGGTGGGGTGCACGAGGAACCAGGGCAGGAGGTGGCAGGCGGCTCCAAGGCCTTGCTGGGGCTGGTGTCCCCGAGAAGGCAGCTTGGGAGGAGTGCAGAGGGGTGGGGTGGAGTGGCAAGTCGGGTCCCCATGTTTGGGGCCGGCATGCGGAGGAGGGTCAGATGCACCTAGGGTCACTGGAAGCAGCAGAAAGCGCTGACACCCAGGAGTGACCGGGAGCTACGTGGAGCCTGCCCCATGTCACAACAATCAGTTCCAAAAGGCAGGTGACAAGGTCCAAGGTGCGGCCCTGCGGGGAGCCAGGAGGGCTGGTTGTCGGATGGAATGTGACATCCCGTGATGATGGCAGGAGCCAAATGCCAAAGTCCTCACAGGATAGGGTGGTCTGGCCAGGAGGTAAGGCAGGGCAGTGAGGGCATGGGTGGGAGATGAGCAAGAGCCAAGGAGCCAAGGAAGAGCCAGGGAGGAAGGGCCCCAGGCTCAGGCAGCCGCACCAGAAAGGCCTGAAGGCAGGCAAGCTGGGAGGGGACATGGCCGTTGCACCTGTAATCCCAGCTACTCGGGAGGCTGAGGCAGGAGAATCACTTGAACTCCGGAGACAGAGGTCGTAGTGAGCCAAGATTGCACCACTGCACTCATGCCAGGCTCTGCTGAGCTCCGAGGTGCTTGGTGCTGGCTGGCCGTGTTTTCCACAAGGAGATGTGTGAGAGGGTTTTGGAGGAAGGTCATTAGGGAGAGAAGGAAGCTGGGGCAGTGTGTGTGGCCACTGGCTGGAGGGTGTGCATTCTGGGTGGTGTTGAAAATGACACAGATGAGGGCTTAGGGTAGGAACCTTGAGTTTCCCCAAAACCCCATCTAAGGCCTTGAGGGGTGTCAGAGGCCCAAAGAGGCAAGACTGTGTGTCTAAGAGATGCTGATGAGGCGAGATGAAGGGTCCTCTCGGAGGTGAGCATGGCTCACATGAGACCCTCTTCCCTTCAGGAGAGACTTCACCATTCTGGCTTTATCTGGCAAACACTTGGGGCTTAGAAAATGGAAAAAGCAAACCCACAAACGAAGTACAGGCCAATGTTTCTGAGATAAGAGACCTGGCTGCTGTCCCTGCACTGAGGATAAAGAGCACATGTGACCTCATAGATCGCGGACGGAACACTCCAGCCACGTCCTTTCTTGCCTTCTTCGTGGGTTGCCTATCATAGGACAGCTGAAAATCACCTTTGAACAAACCCACACTGTTGGATTTCAGGAGCCGTGTTTCACAGTCCTTTCTGCTGCCCCAGTAATGCAGATGGACCTAGTGAAGCTCTTCACCAAAATGCGTGTGTACTTGGCCCAGCGCCACGCTCTGGCTTGTCGGGATCAAGGCCTGGAGGCTGGAAGGGGTAGACTGGACCCGAGGCCAGGCCAGGGCATTGCTTAACAGAACAAATACTGATTTAATGGAGGGGAGACAAACAGCAACTCACTTTGGTGTTTTTGGCAGTGCAGAATTATAAGCTAGTGGCATGTCACGTCGCTGTAGGACTCTTAGCTACGTTACCAATAAGCGTCACACAGCATTTGTTTAAACTGTCCCCTGGATATGTGGCAGAGCCGGTGTTTTACTGAGCTCCCCATATGCACATCCCGTTACCAGAAGTGCACAGTGACTTATCTGAACTTACATGAATTTTAAAATGTATTTACACATTAAATGAAAAGGAGAACACTAGGACAAATATCCCCACAATATTCCATACGATAATTCTCTAAATGCTCCCAATGAATGTGATCATTCATATTTGGTTTTTGTTCTTCCTGGGCTATGTGAATAGTGGACTTAACTCTCCTTTTCCTCATATGGACACATGGTACTCTCAGGGAAAGTCTTGTTGAATAGTGCAAACAAAGTTACCTAAGGTCAAACAAAGAGTATGAATGTCCAAGTCGGGTGAATGACTGGAATAAAGACTCCCTTTAATAAGGGATGCTAATTTAAATTGAAATTACTTCTGTCTTTCTGTACAGGAAAAAGTAACTTTTTTCATAAATAAACCAAATTGGCTCGGCATGATGGCTCACGCCTGTAATCCCAGCACTTTGGGAGGCTGAACCAGGCAGATCACTTAAGCTCAGGAGTTCGAGACCAGCCTGGCCAACATGGTAAAACCTCATCTCTACTAAAAATACAAAAATTAGCCAGGTGTGGTGGCACATGCCTGTAGTCTCAGCTACGAGGGAGGCTGAAGCTGGAGGATAACTTGAACCCGGGAGGCAGAGGTTGCAGTGAGCTGAGATCATGTCATTGCACTGCAGCCTGGGTGACAGAGCAAGACTCTGTCTCAGAGAAAAAATGTTGAGGAAAATATTTTCACATACTTGAGAAGCTCCTGTGGACTTTCTACTCGCAATCGTCGCGCGTGAGTGGCATTTTAGTACCGCGTTCCTGCACTCCTGGCGGGCTGGCTCTCCACGCAGCACAGCACGCACACAAGGTCTCTGTTCTCTATTTTTTGAAAAAACTGGAAATTTTATGTAGCTTTGGCTACATCTCAAGAACAGCTCTCTCTCATTTTTGTTTTTCTAAGTAGCAAGCTAGATTTCTAATCCTATTCTCCCCAAATGTGTGCTTTCCTTTAAGAACATATGTGGGCCACGTATGTTCTTAATTAACGAACTGAATAAAACCCAATGCACTTTGTCCTCACCTTTCAGTCATCACTGCTCAATTTAAAGACTTGGTCCTTACAGTCTCCCACTTAGAAGCAGGTCAGAGGACTTCACCATTTGAGCCCCTCCTTCCTGGGCCAGAACTGAGGATCCCCGGCTCACTGTCCCACTGGGTTCCAGCCATCCCCCGGCCTCTGCAAGGGGAGATCTGTGCCAGGCACTCCTCTCTGCTTATTCCCTCGGACAGCTAATGAAAGATGGGTGCGGTTGCCATGGCAACCCTTCTCCGCCAATGCAGTGCCGTGAAGATACAGAATGTCTAGTCTAAAAATACTCTTTTGCTCTGTTGGCTGTTTTCAGGATGATAAACTCAGAAAATCTCACTTCTTCAATGCCCTATTCACTTAACCTGTCTTCTCTGACTAAACAAGATCGCCGGACTTCTCATCCACATCCCAGTGTTTGAGGACGGGAGCAACATCCTGGTCTCTTTAACCCTGGGCCACCTGGGAAGAGAAGGCAGACAGGCCAGGCTGAGAGCAATGCTCTGTCTTTTTAAATACAGCTTTTATTTTGAAATAGTTTTAGATTTACGGAAAAGTTGCAAATGTAGTATAGAGAGTCCCCTTGAAAGGTACCAACCTATAGACCCAACGCATTTACCCCGTAGGCCCTGTGCCAGCTTCCCCAAATGCTGAGCATCTCACAGAGCCACGGCACATTCCTACAGCTAGGAAGTAACGCTGCCGTGTGACAGTCAGTGGGGGGACAGCCTTTATTTGGGTTCCTCCAGGTTTCCCACGAGGGTTCTTTTTTCTGTGCCAGGATCCTGTCCTGGATTCCCTGTTGGACTCAGTCATCGTATCTTCTGGCTGCTCTGTGACAGCTTTTCATTTTGCTTGTTTTTCATGACCTGGACCCTTTTGAAGAGCACTGTAGTTTGTAGGCTGTTCCTTAATTTTGGCCTGTTTGCTGTTTTCTCATGATTAGGCTGGGGCTGTGGGTTTGCGGAGGACAGCTCCCTGGTGAGGCGCTTTCTTGTCCTGTAGTATGGGGGATACAGGAGAGGGACAGGCCTCCTCACCAGCGATGTTAACCTTGATCCCGTGGGCACCGTGGTGCCGGCCACATCTCTCCACTGCAAACCCACCGCCTTCCCTTTCCACACGCGGTTCTGCGGGAGCCAGTGCCCAGGAAGCCAGCAGTCAAGAAGAGGGCAGCTAATCTCCACCCTGAGGAATGTCTATGTGTACACTGTAATTCTTCCATAAAAATACCTGTCCCTTCTCCCCGATGTATTTATTACTCAATCATTGACCTGCATCAGCATGGGCTCGTATATTTACTTTACACTTTGGGTCACCATCCAACGCCACATTATTTCTTTATTAAGATGGTAAGACACGGGGCTTATTCTAGCCCCCACTGCGTAGCTGTCACTCTTTTCTCTGGCAGCCAGAAGCCTGGTTCCCACTAGGTATGACCGCTTCCTTATGTGTTCAATCTTCTACACGTGTACAGCCATTTCAGAATTGTTGAAATACCATTTTCAGTCTACTTTCCTTTTTAAAAAATGTCTTTCCCCACTATGTCATTAGCTGTGGGTAGTTCCATGCAATTCAAAACAATAAATGCATTGCTTTCTTTATGTTTGGATTAAAATAGGAACCAAATCTTGAGTAATTCCCTGAAAAGCCTGACTTTAGTTATGACTGGCATTGGTCTCTCCTCCCCTAGACTGGGCTGATGTCATTCACACATGTGGCTTCCCCTTTCCCGAGTGGGACCAACGGTTTCCCCTGATTCTTCCTCCATGTTTCTTAAAGGCAGTTCCAGCGGCATCGTCTGGGTCCTAGGCGTCTCCCTCTGTGGGTGTGGACCCTGCTTCTGTGGGTAGAGCTGGGTTAGGAGACAGGCAGGAGTGAGGGTGTCACCTCTGTCTGGGGCCACACCTGTCTTCTTTGGCCTCCTCCATTCTGTGTTGTGGCCAGGGGACAGCCCACTTTCCAGCCACCTTCTGGGTCCCCAAGTCCTCCATGCTGGGGAACCTACTGTCTCCCAAACACATCTAGGTGATTTTGAATACAAGTATGTGAGCTAGAAGACAGTCTAGCTCTTTCTCTCTTTGTTGTCGATCTCCTCGCTAGGTCCAGATTTTGGAACCAGAGTCAGAGAATGTCAAGTTCTTCATGTGACATGTGAGGCATTGAGGGCCCGGAAAGTTTATGTTTATGGAAAAACTCAGAGGGCTGAGGAGAACATGGCTACTTATGAAGAAGCTGAATTGGCCTTGAACCAACCAGAACTTGATGAAGGGAGATGGTGGGGGGGCTGGGGGAGCGGAGTGAGTCCCTTTCTTGGAGGACAGCGATTTCTAATCATGGCTGCACAATATAAATTTCATCTTGAAATTCTTGAATGACGGCAACCCATATTCCCAAAAAGTTAGCTTAAAATTAGAGTTGCCTGTATTACTAGAATATTTATAATCTGGGTCCATTGGCTCTGGTTTTCCGACCTGCCCAGGGTGTAGCCGGGAGCTTTTAGCCACAGAACATGGCAGGATCTACCACTTATAGCCATGGTGTCTCAACTTGGATTTTCTTCCCTAGAACCTTGGTTTTGGATCCCATGCTAACAGTCACCCTCAAAAAACAGACAAGAGGTGTTTAGAATAGTCTCAGAAGCCAACTAAATCGAAATTTGGTTATTCAGTTCTCTTTGGTCATTACTTTTATTAAGGTGGACAATGGGCAGACTGTGGGACAAGAAGGGCACCTTGTCCTGAGGGTTCCAAAGAGCTTCTTGTTTCCCAAACATTCATAAGCTGTTGACAGTGTGAATCTTAGGGCTCTAGGCAGGGTACTCCCCTGCTGTAAGCGCATCTGTGTTGGTCTTCAGCAGTAGAGGGAACATTCATGATGTGAGTTGTTTTGTATAAAACTAATTAACACATTTTGTGCTGGGCCTCCCTGCACACGACATCGTCTCCAGCACTAAGGGAGAGGTGGGCAGAGCAAATCTTTGGGAAGACGGTTCTCTCCGCACTCAGGGTGTGTCTCACGCTGAACCAGGTGCCATGGAGTTTACAAAATTAAACGCCATCCTCCCTGCTTCAAGGACCCCATGGCTGGCAGTCTGGAATCCTCCTGGGGAACCACATGCTTCTGCTCCTGGTTTCAGGCCCTGCTGCCTGCAGTTAAGGTGGCCGCACACGCTGCCTCACTGGGGCTCAGCCTGCCTCTGTCCCTGCTCCTGTCCCTGCCCCCCGGCCTGCCTACTTTGCCTCAGGCTGTGGAGGGTTTTCCTGGGTCTCTGTGGCCAGCAGCCTGGATGGAGCCCCAAAAGGGGCCCTGTGTTTAAATCACAAGCAGGAAAATCCTGCCGCTCCAAAATCCCTAAGCTAAAGGGAAAAGTCAAGCTGGGATCTGCTTAGCACCAACCTGCCTCCCATTCTATTCAAAGTCACCCCTCTGCTCACTGAGAGAAATGCAGATCTGATTGTCTCCTTTGAAGAGGCTAATCAGAAACTCAAAAGAATGCCACCATTTGTCTCTTATCTACCTGTGACCTGGAAGCCCCCTCCCTGCTTCCAGTCTTCCTACCTTTTGCTTGGAGTTGTCTTGCCTTTCTGGACAAAACCAATGCTCATCTTAACCAAACCAATGCTCACCTTACGTATGTTAATTGATGTCTCATGTCTCCCTAGAGTGTATAAAACTACACTGTGTTCTGACCACCTTGGGCACAACTCTTCAAGACCTCCTGAGGCTGTGTCACGGGCACCGGTCCTCAACCTGGGCAAAATAAACATTCTAAATTAACTGAGACCTGCCTCAGGTTTTCGGGGTTCATGCTATCATCTGGCATGTAAAATCATTCTGTTGTGAAAAAAGAAAAATGTCCTGATTTTGTTGAGAAAATGGGGCAGTGGAAAAGCTGTGCTCTTTTCATGAACAGGGTCACTGTGGAACCCATGGCAGAGCTCTCACTCCACTCTCTCCTCCGCAGCTCTCTATGGCGTTCTGTTTGAGAAGAGCAAGGAAGCTGCCTTCGCCAATTACCGCCTGTGGGAGGCCCTGGGCTTCGTCACTGCCTTCGGGTACAGCACATTTTTGTGCGTGCGCTTCAAGCTCTACATTCTGCTGGGGGTCCTGAGCCTGACCATGGCGGCGTATGGGCTTGCGGAGTGCATAGAGTCCCAGAACCCGATGAGACCCCACGCTCCAGGACAGGCGAACCAGGCAGAGGATGAAGAAATACAAACAAAAATGTGAGAACAGCGAGGTCCGAGGAGGATGAACTAGAAAGCACCAGCCAGAGTTTTCTTAGAAGATGCCTCAGGACATAGAGCGGCTCCTCATCACCACCTCAGCACAATTTGGCCATTGTGAAGACATCATATTATTTCACTCTTTATGTATTTTTTCTATTCTAACAGACTATTAGTCCACCATCTTATCAACAGAGATCAAGTGTATACATGAAGGTATCTGTTAATTTAATTTTAGATACAAAGGAAAAAAGTACAATCAGCCAATTAGAAATTGCCTGAAATCATAGACTCACCCTAGTTTTATTGCTGTAGTTGTTTTTAAGAATTGGAAGACTGCTTAAAACAATGTAGTTGAACCCCATAATTTTACAAATGGGTGAACTTTTAAACTTCTAACTCTACTTGGATTAAAACCTCATACATTTTACAAAGGGGTCCTGACAAGTCAGTTGACTCAATTTCACAGAGTCAGGGGGTGACAAAGCCAGACTGGGGCTGAGGATTCCTGAAACGTGTAGGGTCTGCGTTTCTAAATAAAGACAGTTATTTAACGGACTCATCTCCTGCCCAAGTACTGTTGTGCTAAATACTCACATGGACACACACACACGCTTCATCACATCAGTGCTTCAGTGTGCTGTGGCCTTCGCAGACCTTTGAGAGCATTTCAGATGGAGATGCTACACGTGTTTGTTAACATGGAAAATGGTGCCGGGCATGGGTTGGGTGATATTTGCCCATCTCAGTCACCGTCTGGTCCCTTGGCACCTCGTCTCCTCTCTCCCTTGTTCTTCCTAGCAGTGCTGCTGGCCGCTGATCTCCAAGGCTTCTTCCTTGTCCACTGCACTCAGGTCCTCAGGCCCTCCCCTGCCCTCCTCCATTACTAGCACCCACCTTGCCCAGCCTCCTCCCGCCTCCTGCTTCTCCTCTCCCACAACCTACCCTCCCCGGCCCTACCGTTGCCCCCCCACCCCTCCCCAGACCCCTTCCTGGCCCCTTTCCTACCCTCCCTGCCCACCCCCCACCGCCCTCCCTCCCTGGACCTGTCCTGCCCCCACTGGACCCACCCCACCCCTCACTCCTGGGACCTCCCTGGCCTGTGTGCCTGGAGCTTGGGCTCTCTTTTGTCCTTTAGCCCTAAGCTGCTTCCTTCCCCTTCCCCTTTGGTTCCCACTGAGGCTTCTTCTAGACCTTCTGTGTCCTGTGACTCTCCCCCCTGCATGTTGTTCGTTTATTGTTTCTTCGAGCATCTCCTCCTCCTGGAACTTCAGCTTTCCAGTGTCTAGTACACAGCACTAGCAGGTGCTTCATATGTGCAGAAGGAAATGGGCCTCTCTGTGAAATTCCAGATGCTTCCTTCACTCACCCTCATTCATTAGGACGCTGGCTGCCTCTGGCCATGGGAGGGAGAGCAAATGCCTCCTGGCCCTGGCCCTTTCTCCTTCCAGTCAGCGTCAGCCAGGTACCCAGACAGGTGACGATCAAAGGCAGAGAAAAGTGCAGCTGCCACGAGCTAATGCTTCCTGGCCTCTCGAATGTTACCTCTCAAGCTGCCCCACAACGAGCTGGGCATTTTCTCCCACCTGTTAAAATTCCCCTAACAGCCCAGTGTCTCTGACCACCAGCAGCCTTCTTCTTGTCACCCAGGCTCACGTGCCCTTCATGTGCCACTCTCTCCCCGGCCTGGCTGATCAGGGAGCAGGCCCTGCCATTCCTCCCCCAGTCTTCCGATCCTCTGCCTCCATTCCATTCCCTCTCGGCTGCTTCCTGGTTCATTGTCCTCCCTGCAGGGCTCGCCCTGTCCTCCATCCGGGCTATTGAGAGAGGAATTTCGCTAAACACAGGACACTTCACCCTCCAGCGCCCATCTAAAGAGCACAGTCTTACCCCCTGGCTGGGACAGTCCAGGCCTCCATGAGTTAATCCCAGCTGCCTCTCTAGCCTTCCGTCCGTTTCACCAGACTTCTCTGTCCAACGCTTCAGTTAAATACCGAGGTCCTTCCCTTGTGGGCCCTTAGCTCATGCTGTTCCTGTGTCTCTATCCAAACTATGTTCACCCTCCCAGACCCAGTGGAATGCCATTAACTCTTTGCAGGCTTCAACCATCTTCCTAAAGCTGGGCCTCTGCACTCTCTAATCCCTGCCCTGCTTTGCCCTCCCCTTTCCTGCCATGTACCATGGGCTGCCTGGCGCCATCCCTGTCTGTGGGATTCATGGCCGTCTTGCCCAGCGCCATGCCTGTTTGTGGGATCCATGATGGTCTTTGAAGCTCCCACAATAGGGTCATGTCAAAAGGAGTCAAGACTGGCTCGGGTATTTGTGTAGAGGGCGTTCGTCGAGAGTGAGATGACATGTCACGTCCCCTCCATTTGGAGGTTTAGGATTTTGTGAATTGATGATGGGCACTCCTGGTGCTCCTCAGGATAAGTCTTATTTGGAACTGGTCTTTGGTTTCTCAGTCTGCTCAGAGCATTTTGAACCCTGTAGACCCTAAGTCAGTAGGAACTCCTTAGACCTTCAAGAGGAGTAAGGCCTTTGCAGAATGTCTTGGAGATAATGAACTAGGCCTGCTCATGAGGTGTGGGAAGGCACTATGGAGTGAGCCCTGGGCCTAAGGCTGGAGGGAGGACCCAGAGCTGAGAGGAGTTGGGGAGTGCGTGTGCATGTGTCCAAACCAGTGTGCATCTGCGTGGCTCCAGCCTGCCATTCAGAAGTGAGGTGGAGCAGGGCAGCCTCTCCAAGTGCTCCTGGGACAGACAGCTTGCTAGTTTAAAACAGTCCACTTGGGGTTGCAGGATCATCAGAATTCTGCTCAGAGACTGAGCCATGATCGTGTTCTGCTGCTTTTGATGCTTACAGGAAAGTGTCAGGCTCTGTGTGACAGGAGCCCGAGCCTCCTCTGAGTCACTGGAGGGGTTCAATCAAGCTCAATGGAGGGTCTGTGTGACAGGAGCCCGAGCCTCCTCTGAGTCACTGGAGGGGTTCACTTGAACTCAACGGAGGGTCTGTGTGACAGGAGCCCAAGCCTCCTCTGAGTCACTGGAGGGGTTCAGTTGAGCTCGACGGAAGGTCTGGTTGTTGGGTGTCCATGAGGAACGGCCAACTGGACCTACGCAGACGCCCTCAACACACAGCATTTCCCCACTGCTATGAACCCGACCAGCGGCTTGTCTGGACAGCCAGGCTCTCCCTGAAGGTTGCCAGTGGCACTGGGGACTTTTCTGAATTCTTCATCCTTTGTATTTCGGAACTGAAGCATTTGTGGCTGTGCCCAAGTGCCCTGGTGAGAGCCTAGAGAAAGAGAGCAAACCAGATTCTTATCTCTTCCTGGTCCCAGGGGGAAGGATGTATGGCTGGGTCCCTGGGTCATATCAGTATTGCCAGCCCAGCCGTGTTTAGTTGGGAAAGATGAACAGTAATGGGACTTCAAAGCAAATTTTTGATTTTTTGGGTCTCCAGATAGCATTTATTTCAATCAGATCATCTACACACTACAGAAAAAATAGTTTCTCTCTCTAGTTTTCGCATGACTGCTAGTGCGTCCAGGTCACTTTGATCACAAAACTTTTCCAACCAGTTTCCAGGTTAAGGGTCCAATTTATGAAACTCTTAATAGGAGGCTCACTTTCCATTGTGTCAAAGCAAATTAGTTAACCTCACTCTTTTTTAGTATTCAGTGCGTAAAATGGGAATATTCCTACTTCACAAAGAAAAATTAAAACAGTGTGTATCATGAAATGCTATCAAGAGCTATACAACGGAACAATAAGAACAGCCATCCCCTAGACCGCGCTTAAAATGCAGTGCTTTTCTGTCAGTCCCTGAACTGCAGTGTGCTCTTCTAAGCTTTTATAACATTTCATTCATCAGTCTTAAGTTTCCATAGCCCAACTCCCAGGACTCAGAGACAAATACGCCCTGTTTTTACTTGATCAGAGATTTGATGAAGGCAAGATTTTTAAAAAATATAATGTATGCCACAATATATTATACAAAATTTTCTAAAATCTAAAAATCTATCTATAAGAAAGCCCTTAAATATAGAAATTAAAAAGTTAAGAGCATATAATGAAGAGACAGGGAGGATGCTGCTGACCCAGATCTGTTGCCCGTCTGCAGTTACTATCACATTCTAAGATTAGCCCTGAGCTTGCTGGCAGCCACGGCAGAAAAATAAATGCAAATTATAAAATAGTCAGTTTTGATAAAAAGAGGCCTGCCAGCATCAAGAAAGAGATTTGTTTTCTAGGTCCCAAAATGTAAGGGGATTTTCATGTGGGTCCCTAGCCAAAAAACATGGAGCGAGTGTAGTGGACACTCTTCTCTGATGGGTTGTTATGGCTGTTTGGTGATTGTGATCTTTGATAACAGCAATGATCTCATTGGAACGTCATTCTCTGAACGTGTGTGAGCAAGGTCTGTAATGAGACCAGGAGTGTGCACTCTCCTGAGATGAGAGCCGTCCACGCCTGGGCTTGGGGCCTCTGTAGCACCCGCCTAGCCTGGGTCTGTTTAGTCAGTGAGTCATCGCTACCTTACCCCAGTGAAAGCCATGATGCAGAGATAGGTAACCCACAGGAGAGCTCCAGAGCACTGAGGTGTCTGGCCTTTGTCAAGGTACCTGAGTCTGTTCCAGCTTCAAGGCCAACTAACAAACACATTACTTTTTCTTCCCAAGTTCATTTCCAGGCCCAAGTCAAAACTGCCTGAGTCCCCGGGGCCCCACTCCAGTCCCTCTGGAATGTTCTTTCTCTCCGAAGTTCCCGGCCCACCTTCTCCTAGCGTCCCGAGGGCAGATCACACCAGCTGAAAGAAGATCTGAGTCTGGGGAAGGAATCAGGAAACTTGTCTTCCTTCCTCCTTCCCCCTTTCATCCCATGGGGTCAGCACCCTGGAAGGCAGGAAATCCAGAAGGAAGCACGTGTGTGGTGGGAATGGTGCTTGAGAGAGCTGTGGGTGCCACGGGGCCAGCCACGCTCCTTCCCCCAAGACCGCCTGCCCAGGCCCCTGCTCGGCCAGACCATCACACAAAGGAGCAGCGGCCGGAGACGTGGTGCCCTGGTGGACAGGGGCTGTCACCGTGGCCTCAAGGAACATGCGTGGGCAGAAAACAGTCTCCTATGGGGAAAGACAGATGCCGCAGTGGGTTTCCCCTGGTGACTATAAAGCCTCGATCCTACCCATGTTGCAAATGTCCCACTCTCTGCTCCCTCCTGTGCCTGACTCACGATCCCTGTCCGGAGTGCATCGGTCTGACTCGCAACGCGACACTCCCTCCCTGAGTCCCTGACTCCCTCCCTTTCCTTAGTCATTCTGTTTGCAAAAATAAGACAAAACAAAAATCTACAGAGGCGTTCGACCAGACTGCTTTGGAAGGTAAAGTCTCACACTGGGAACGCAAAGCAAGTTATTTATCTCCCATGACGCCTCCGTCTGCCTGTCCTGATGCGTGTGGGCAATAGGAAGCCTCCTTCCTTAGGGAATAGTTCTTTCCTGCCCATTGCTGGCAGTGCAGGGTTTGCTTCATCTCCAGCCATGGCCTAAAAGGGCACCAATGACAGGGTGGGCCTTTGAAAATATGGCCCTGAAACCCAGAGGGTTTACCTGTTCAACTTGGAAGTGTGCCCGTGGGCACCAGTGTGTGTGTGGGCACATCCGATGAGCTGCACAGTCCACACACTCAGCTCCGAGGAGAGCACAGCGGCCTTGAAGAGAAGCAGATTCGGGAACATCACATTCAATACTGAGCCATGCATCTCACTCCGCCTCCAAGTGCAGGATAAAGCCCCACCCACCACGCCTGTCCCTCCTTCCCAGGCCTTCCCGCCAGGCCAGCCCCCTTCGAGGGCCCTCCCCTCACTCCTCCCTCACCTGCCCAGTCCTGCAGAAGGCAACTGTGACTTCTGTTTTTGCGGCAACCTTTCCTGAGACCTTGTCTGTCTGTTCGACTTCCATCCTTAACCCCGGCAAATTCCAAGCAGGTCTCATTCTCATCATGCAAGAAAATTATCTAATAAGCAAATTAGGATATTTATTCATCCATCCAACAAATATGTACTTAAGCATTTGCTAAGTGCCACACATTGACTTAGATATAGTGAATCAAGCAGGCATTAAACAGCAATGTTTTGTTCTCAATAAGTTTCTATTCTACAGAAAAAAATGTAAAATCGGTTTGTGGGTGGCCAGAGGCAGGAAGAGCAATGGAATAGGGTGAGGGCTTGAGGACAGGCACGGGGCAGCTGTGTGCAGGGCGGAAACGCCGCTTCCTCCGACAAGGTGGTGGGAGAGGCTGGAGCACCCAGCGGGAAAGCCAGGGAGGTAAAGGGGGGCTGGGGTCTGAGAGGAGGCCCACGGAGGGGACCCAGATCGCACAGGGCCCAGCACCTAGGTAAGGCCCTTAAGCTTTATTCTGAGCCACATGGGAACCCATATCCATTTCCTGGGCTGTCGTAATAAAGCACCACAAATTTGGGTGGCAAAAACAGCAGGAATTCATTCATTTTCTCACAGCTTAGAGGCCAGAAGTCTATCAAGATGGCAGTAAGGCCAGGCCCTTCTGAAAACCCTAAGGGAGGGTCCTTCCTGGCTCTTCAGCTTCCGGAGCTGTGGGCCATCCCCAGTGTTCCTTGGCCCGTAGATGGACCACTCCAATCTCTGCCGCCATCTCCATGCGGCCTCTTCCCCATGTGTCTGTATCTTTGCTCAGCCTTCTCCTCTCTGTCTCTGTGTCTAGTTCCTCTAAGAAGAGGAACTTCATGCCACTGGTGTCCATTGAAGGACACCAGTCGTATTGGATTAACCACATCTGCAACAGCCCCATTTCCAAAGGTCACACTCTGAGGTTCTGGGAAGACATGAATTTTGGGGGACACTGTTGAGCCCAGTACAGAACCTGCTAGAAGGCCTTGATCAGAGGAGTGGCAGGCATGAAGTGACTTCTTTATAAAAAGATCATTCTGGCTACAAGAAGCATTTTAAAAGGAACACACTTATGTAACCAGCAGCCAGAGCAGGTCATGGAACACCAGGAGCAGCCGAGACCCTGGGACCCATCGCCACCACTTGCCCCAAGGCAACAGCTTCCAAAACTGGAGGCTCGTTTATGTACTTAATTTGATGTATCTCTGTCTTCATTAACATTTATTATGAAAGTATCATGTTCATTATAGTCCTTCAAACAGTACTGAAGTAAAGATGGTAATAAAAGTCCAATCTCAGTTAATATTGACTATCACTCCCAGTGAATCAGGTACTGTGCTCGTTGCGGGGTTTTTGAGGAATGCTAACTGGAAAAATGTCTAGTCTTTGGCCACCGGGTTGGAAAAATCTTTGGGAGGCACAGAAGACCGCCCCCCGCGAGTTCCCTTAAGCCACACTGTTTTTCAGTCTTTCTCCCTCATGCTCAGTAGAGGGTAGACGGGGCTGTCCTTCCATCAACCACCTGGGATGCGAGTCTTGATGCTCACTGGAGGTATAGGATAGGGGTGTCATAAAATGGAGAAAATTCTACATATTGGTATAGAGTTTTCTTGCACTTTGCCAAAATTATAGATGTAAACATCATAATGAATCTAACCTCCTCTTGATTCCACAGGAGGGCACGTAAAATAAGTGTCTTCTGTTGCCAACAGTGGGAAGCGGGGGATAGATTTATGCCATAATAGTGGGCATTTGTGAGGTCCACACAACAGAACATAGACAGCCCCCAAGCACGTTGACTGCAACATGAAGCCAGGGCAGGAGGAGATGCTGGACCAACACTGTGGTGGGATCCAGCCCTCCTCTGGGTTGGGTCTCTGACATCAAAGTCCAGAATCTGTTTGGTCAGTCCCTAAGAGGTGCAAAGCCCATCTCCAAGCCTTTCCATGTCCAGTAACCAGGAGTCACATGGAGAACTGAAGCCAAGGAGAGAACTGAGCCCCATGTGAAATCAGGGAAATAATCAAAGGGAACAACAAATGGTTTGGGGGAATGTGTTTGCTCCTAGTGCTAACTTCAGAAAAAAGTACATTTTTATAAAAAATGCACACCGCATATTTTTCTTGCCGAAGCACCCTTAGCAGTCTCCTTTCGTCTTGATAGCTTTGCCCTTCTTCTGCCAGATACCCAAGCGGAGAATCAGCATGAAGTCTCGGAGGTGCAGGTGTAACATCTCCAGTGGAAGGGACAGATGAAACATGGTTGAGTAAATGCAGGATTTACAAATCGCCACACCAGTGATCTGAGCCCAGGTGCTCTTGCTTGTGCCAGGATTGCCTTCCCTGGGAGTGCAGGAAACCCAGATAAAATAACCCCACTCCCCCACCCTTCCTCGCACGCTCAGGAAGACAGTCCTGGTGGAAGAACCTCATTTCATTTCATTTTTACAAAATTTACCCCCCACACGTGCTGGGAGGAAAACAATAAATAACTAACAGTGCATGAACATGTCAGATGGAAAAAGAAAAATGCCTTTCAGATTATATCTTATGAATGACTTTTGTTCTTGGTTTGCGGATAAGGAAATTAGCCATGTTTCACTGTGCTTGACAGAACTTAAGCAACCTCTTCAGCGGCTTGGTGTGCAGTTTTTATAGAGTTACGTGAAGCAATTGATTGTTCCTGGAAGATGGTGGTGATGCCTGTAATTGAATAGATGGCAATAAAGCATTCAACTGTCATCCACAGAGGCAGCCACTTGCCAGAGCCAACATGGACTGAGGGTAGAGAGTCTACGGCTCTGAGACACCTGGCAAGGCCACTCCAGTTCATGCAGTCCTGAACCTTAGGGGTGGTGGCCAGAGGCTGTTAGATTAGCGAGGACACAGCCAGGGCTGGAAGGAGGGGTCCAACTGGGATCTCTGACATAAACATGGCTTAAACAAAAAGATACCTAATTCATTTTGGAATCTCAACTGCTTTTGTGTAGACATAACCTTTTTTTTTTTTTTTTTTTTTTGAGATGGAGTCTTGCTTTGTCACCCGGCTGGAGTGCAGCGGTGCAATCTTGGCTCACTGCAATATCCATCTCCTGGGTTCAAGCAATTCTCCTGCCTCAGCTTCCCAAGTAGCTGGGATTACAGGCACCCACCACCATGACCAACTAATTTTTGTATTTTTTTAGTAGAGACGGGATTTCAACTCGATTATCTCCATCTCCTGACCTTGTAATCTGCCTGCCTTGGCCTCACAAAGTGCTGGGATTACAGGCATGAGCCACCGCACCCAGCGCACATTAAATATTTTAAGATTCCATGCAGGTGAAGCAACAGGAGAACCTGGCAAGAACAGATGCCACCCCGCCAGGCAGCCCACCAGGCCTGCCCCCTGTGTGCTGGCCTCTGAGGCCTGAGGCATGGGCACTGGCAGGAGGCCCACCGGGGCGGAGAGAGAACTCTGAAGCTTGGAGGAGGAAGGAAGGTGTGATGAAGCCTGGGTCCCTGTCCCTAAGGGGTCCTGACACTCTGGGCCCCGCCCTGAGTCTGTGACTGGTCTCCCCTTTGTGAGGAGAGCAGGCACTGCATCATCAGCAACCAGCGCTCCATCCAGCCTCCACTCATTTCAGCTGGGCGCTGCCGCTGCGGCACAGAGACCCACAGAAGCCACCCTCGGAACCAGCGCCCAATAAGAAGGCCGGACCTGTGTTCCTCTACACCAAGCCTGGCACTGGGGTAAGCGTAGGAGGTGACACGCAGGATGGGAGGGTGGCCCCGACACGCCTCTGTCCCAGGACCAGCCCCTTCCTGAGAGCCCAGGGGCCGGGGTTGCTAGGAGCAGTGAGTGTGCATTGGGACCCCCAGGGGCAATTGGTAGTCAGCCCTTCATACTCCTTCAAAGGAAAAGCAGTCCAGGGTTGTATGAAGTCATGTACTTTTCAATCCAAAAAGTTCCTATGGTGTCCAGTGCCTCCTGCATGCTGAGGTGCCAGTTATATAAGAGTGCACGAAGCAGACCCAGTTCTGAGACTAAAGTTACCAAAGGAGGGGAGTGTAAGTTAAATGCATCCCATAGTGGGTACAGGAAATTCAACTGAATTCAACCAAAGCTGATTGAATGGCCGTTGTGTTCCGGGAAATGTGACAGATGCTAGGGTTATAAGACTTAACGGGATCATCTATGAAACACACATGACTGTAATTTAGGGCCGAGCATAATTGTTTCCATAGGGTAAGTGTGAAGTGGTATGGACCCCACAGGGGGAAAAGAAAATCCCCCCAGTTGGGGAAAGGAAGGGCTTCGAGGAGGAGTGGGCATTCATGCTGGGCTTCCTGAGAGAGGTGGGCTTCCATCGGCAGAAACTCAGGGGCTCTGGGGACATTTGAGGCTGAGGAGGGTGGGCCGAAGCACTGGGCTCCTGTTGTCACACGTGAGCAGGAAGCGGGCTGTGATAGGCTGAACAGCGGCCGAGGACGGGTGCAAGGCCGTGAGTGCATGCCGGCCTGGGCCTTCCACACCGCAGGCAGAGGTCATGATGAGGCAAGAGATCACACTTGCCCATCTCCAGTCTTCAAAGAGGCAAAGTCAGCTCTCCCACCTTGGGCTAGTGATGGCGTTTGCGTTTCAAGCAGCTCAGTCTACCCCGGGTTTGTTGGAAATGAGGCTACTCTGAGTGTCTCGGGGCTGAGCGTACACATGGGATGTGATCTTTGACCTCCGGGACCTTAGAACTTTGTTGAGAAAACAGAATTTTCCTGATAATTAACAGAAAAAATAGTGCATGATCTCTGGTTTGATAATAAAATAATTATTCTGTGTTTCAAGCGATACACATTTTTATTCAAAAGAACATTTATGTAGGAAGTTTTTTTAAGTTGGTCAACTCAAAAAATGGGACTGTCTCATTTATAATTGGGGTGAGAAGCATTCTACATTCCAAATAAACTATAAGCCACAGCTATCAACTATGCATCAGGAAAGGTGACCAGCAGAATGTTGATCATTTACAGGCCAAGTGCTTGAGGGCGACTGATCTCCACAAATGTCTTCAATGACCTAGAACAATCATGCACAAGGCCTGCAGCTACTGTGCACTCCTACCCAATAAAGATGGGATATTTTCTATGTCTACACCAAGCTTGTCCAACCGGAAGCCCTCGGGTCTCACGCAACCCAGGAGAGCTTTGAATGTGACCCAACACAAATATGTAAACTTTCTTAAAGCATCATGAGTTTTTTTTTATTTTGTTTTTTGTTTTTAGCTCATCAGCTGTCGTTAGTGTGAGTGTATTTTAT
This sequence comes from Pongo abelii, assembly GCF_028885655.2. Classification (NCBI taxonomy): domain Eukaryota; kingdom Metazoa; phylum Chordata; class Mammalia; order Primates; family Hominidae; genus Pongo; species Pongo abelii. The sequence continues at coordinate 169,354,430 of NC_071990.2, forward strand.
GTGTGGCCCAAGACAATTGTTCTTCTTCCAGTGTGGCCCAGGGAAGCCAAAAGACTAGACACCCCTGGTAGACAATGTCAGTCAAAGAAAATGACCAAGGCAAGTCTCAATCATTTAAGAAGTTTATGTACCAAGGTTAAGGACGCACCCAGGAAAAAGAACACAGAACCACAGAAAAGGCTGTGGCTTATGCTTTTTCCCCCAGAGAGGGTCTGGGGACCTTAACAAGTAAAGGGAAAAGAGTGGGTATTGGGGGAAAGAGGAAGAAAAAAAAAAGGAGGGTCTGTAAGAGGGAAGCAGTTGCAATTTTTTGAATCTTTGGTCAGCATTCACTGAATACACATTTTATAAGTGGGGCAGGTAGAGGAACAGTCGCTTAGCATTCGTCTTGCTTAGTGAAACTTCATTTTTCTATAAGATGAAATAAACATAGGGCAGAGGATGCCATCAGCTATGCATTTGCCTCAGGTAAGTGGAGGGATGACTTTGAGTTCTGTCCTTTGTCCCGTGCCTGTGAAGATGAGCTGTCAGCTTACATTGTCAGGGTGAAATTCAGCAGAACTGTTCTTGGGTAAAGATCTTGGAGCCCACCAAGAATTTCCTTGTGAGGGAGTTCTGTATGTAGCTTTTTCATCTTTGCAGCCATCTTATTTAGGAGTAAAATGGGAGGCAGGTTTGCCTGATGCAGTTCCCATCTTGACTTTTCCCTTTGGCTTAGTGGGTTTGTGGTCTTGAGATTTATTTTCCTTTTACAACAACTCACTTCTAAATTTGAAACTCACTGTGCTAAGCCATGTGGAACAACAGCTGTGTGTATGAATTTTACATTCACACCAAGATGGCATATAGGTTTTTACATATTTACAGCTTGGCTACAGGGGTGGCTATTAATAGTTAAAAAGTGAAGGAAACCATATTTGCACAAGAGAAACGGAAACATACAGGTTATGTATGGTGAATCTCCAGGAATTCCAAGTAAAGCAGGGAAATGCTTTTGTAATTAACCTCTGAAATCCTAAAAGTATAGGTCTTTTTATATAAAAATGCAGTTTTCTTTCTGTCTTGCACATGAAAGAGGCAAAGAGCAGCATTGACTATTCATTGGCAGATGTTTTCTTTGGTTCTCTACATTGGTGAAAACTCCTTTTACAGCATCTGGTATCAAGGTCACTTAAGAAGGGCCCCTGTCCTTGACCCCAAAATATTTTCTCCTCATTTCAGTTCAGTGGCACCTGAAATTCCTGATGTTGAAGCACATGGTGTAACACTTCAGCTGGATCCCGGGTCAAATGGAAAGTTGCTCTGGGGCTGTCTGTCCTTTAAGCAGTGAATGTGCCAAAAAGATAAAATGTGAAGAAAAAGACTCTTAGTTATTTTTGCAGAGCCTGTCTCGGATGGAAGAAAGCACCAAAACTAGGAGCTGTTGGCTTAGGAGGCTGCCGTCCCTGGGAGCCTCTCTCTCCTGCTGCATCCCGTTGTCCCTCAGTCTTCCGGGCAAACCAGTGGGCCCTCATCTAGGGATCAGGATTCCCGCAGTGATGGAATACATTATTTTTGGCTGACTTCCTTGCCATGGGACCCCGTACACCCAGGAATATCATCAAGGTATGGAAAAAGGGGGCTCTTCCCCTTCCTACGCCAGGAGGCTGTGGCTTCTAAGAAATTGGGTCACTCCTGGTCATTGGAATGCTGTCTGTGCCCTGATGACATTGACTGGTGTTCTAGCCCTTGAAGAGGGAAGAGCTGTGCTGGTTTCAAAGTGTCTGTTTGTTGGCTGCATGGTGGAAGATGCCGTATGTGTTTCCTTGTTCTAGGTGCATATGCAGTTGGGTTAAATAGTGGCTCAGTACTGAATGGTGGGTGGTATTTTCCTTCCAGATGAGGACTCTGACCTTTGAAGTTTTCAGCGGGTGGCATTTCACAGTAACAGAGTCTGACAAACACAAATGGGACATCCATCTCCATTGCCTGCTCTTGTAGGCTGTGATGTGGCAATGACTCTGTTTAATCTCCAGGATCTCAGAGTTTACATCTTCGGTACTGGGTGCTTCACCAGTGACAGTGAGATTCTGGGCAGGGCTTTCCCTACCTATGGAAACAGGCACACAGGCCTCTACTCTCTGGATGTGCACTCCCTTCCTGAACACTGGTTGGGGGAATAGCTCAGATGTGCTCTAGTTTCCTTCTGGAAGCTTCTATGTGGAGGTCTGACTGCACTCTCCTGGGATGCTGCCCAGTCAGGGACTCTTTATATACCAGGTGTCACTGATAAAAGAGCACTTTCAGTTTCTGCAGTTCAAAGGGCCCATCCCTCTCTCTGTGGCCCCAACCTTGTTAAGGACCTGCTCACAGAACCCCTCCCAGGGACCACACCTGAAACACAGGCTCCCACCTCAGGAAGCTTTTGGCAATGCAAGTTGGAGATCATGACGTTGCTGATATAATCAGAAAGTTCCTTGGTAGTTTGCATATTATTAGCAAAATCACACTTTTACCTACTTCAGAGACAATCATGACTCAACAGTGTGACTTCCCAGTGAGGCTGAAAACCCTCACTGAGGCCCTGAAAGCCCAAATACAGTTTTTTGACATTTTGAGATTATGTTGAATGACTTGTTTTCAGATAAAGCTTGTAAGCCTGGAGAGCTGTTTTAGTTGGGCTGTTCTGTCTATGCTCAGGGTTAAGACTGGGTTGGTTAAATTGACAGGTGTCCCAGCTTCTGCCCCAAATAAGTGGCAAATACTTTTACATAATTCATAAATTCACATTATATTTTTGTTGTAATATATTTGTATATTTGTATAGTACATTTGTATCATATTACATGTCCCTTTGCCTTTTAAATCTGAGAACTGTAAACCTAATTTATTCTTCTCTAGATAGTTTTAATTATTGATTATAAGCTTTGGCTAATATAAATGGATGCCTTCAGGGCCTAGCCAGGACCCAGCCTCTGCAATCAAGTGCCCCAGACCACTGTGGTTTTATGTGTTATTTGTATCTTTCGTGAATTTTATTACGCTAGTAGTCGTTCTTGTCTGGTTCCAGCACCGTCTCACCAATTCCCCTCCAGCACATCTGATGTATTATAGGCTAGAAGTCCAAATATTCAAAAGCGTATTTTATATTACATAAATGTCTCCATGTATATATATAAATATACACTCAGATGTCATACGCACACGTGCGCACGCACACACTGATTTAAGCACTGAGAGTAAAAGTGCAGCACTCACTCTCTTTGGTAAAATGTCAGGTTTTGTGATGTTTGTTTTCATTGAGAGTAGATATTCCACTGAATTTTGGGTTCAAAGCCAAGAGGGTTAAGTTAGCCATAAATCTCCTGGCTTCCGACCTAGAAAACAGATGTTATAAAAATGGAGGAAGAATTTTAGGCAGATATGAGCAATGGAATGGGAATTGTGTGTCTGTATTACTTGTACTCAGTATAGTTTTTCAATGGTTGAAATAAAAACAATGTACTGGCCAGGTGCGGTGGCTCATTCCTGTAGTCCCAGCACTTTGGGAGGCTAAGGCAGGTGGATCACCTGAGGTCAGGGGTTTGAGACCAGCCTGACCGACATGGTGAAACCCTGTCTCTACTAAAAATACAAAACAAATTATCCAGGCATGGTGGTGCCCACCTGTAATCCCAGCTACTTGAGAGGCTGAGGCAGGAGAATCGCTTGAACCAGGGAGGCAGAGGTTGCAGTGAGCCAAGTGTGCCATTGCACTCCAGGCTGGGGGACAAGAGCGAAAATCCATCTCACAACAACAACAACAACAACAACAACAAAAAAAGAAAGAAAGAAAACAATATACAAAATGTTTTATTCCATTAATGTAAAGGAAAAGATCTTGACACTTGTGCCCCTCCCTCCCTGCACTTTGGTGTGTTGGTTCATTCATTTATTCCACAAACATGAGGGCACTCTGTCCAGGAACACAGATTAAAAGGACACCCGTGGCCTCATGTTTCAGCCAGCAAGGCAGCCAATGGACATTTCGCAAATCACACAGGCCCCAGGACCAAAAAGGGCATGAGGGAGAGAGTTTGGGATGGAGGCTCAGCCAGAGACCTGGGAGGGCAGCATGGGCATTCCCATGATCCCTTCTGCAGTGCGCAACACTGCAGCACGAGCTCGACAGCACCCGACTAGGCAAGCCTGCAGCTCAGCTCCTTGTCCAGCCAGACCCAGTCGCTCCCCGGGTGTGCTGGGAGAACACAGGGTGAGGTCATGGTACACCAGTGCCCTTCCTGTTCCTGCACAAGTTCGCTTTCTAAGAGCTACTCAGTACAAATGAGTGTCATTTCCTCTTTATTTTCATTATTTTATTAACTGAAAAATATTAATTGTATATATTCATCGGGTACCTAGTGAAGTTTTGTTATGTATAATGTATAGCGATCTGATCAGAGTAATTAGCATATCTATTGTCTCAAATGTTTATCACTTCCTGTGGTGAGGATGTTCAATATCCTCCTTCCAGCTATCTGAAACTATTATATATTACACTACTGTTAACCCTGGTCACCCTGCAGTGGCGTAGAACACTAGGACTCCTTCCTCCTGTGTGGATGTGACTTTGTGTGCTTTAACAAATGCCTCCCTATGCCCCCTCCTCCTAAACTTCCCAGCCTCTAGAATCCTCTGTTGTACATTTTACTTCAATTAGATCCACTGTTTTTTTAGCTTTCACCTATGAGTAAGAACATGTGGTGTTTAACTTTCTGTTCTTGGCTTATTTCACTTTACGTAATGTTCTCCACTTCCATCCATGATGGCATGAATGACAGGATTTCATTCTGCTTTGTGGCTGAATAGTGTTAAAGTGAAGTAAACATGGCCGGAGAAGGGCTCTGTACTTTTATATTTGAGTCCTTCTGGATGAACCATAACCCAACTTAATAGGTGGACAAGATTGAAACCCCGACTTAGGAGTATGCACCTGTAACAATCGCTGAGTCTTGGCCAATCCCCGCAGCTGTACTTCAACCACTCGTACACTGCTGAGTGTTTAAACTGTGTTCAAATAAGGCAAACAGCAACCTGTAACCAATCCAGCTGTTTCTGTACCTCACTCCCGATTTCTATATGCCGCTTTACTTTTATGTCTCTAAATTTGTTCTGACGACGAGGCACCCCTGGAGTCTCTCTGAATCTGCTGTGATTCTGGGGGCTGTACGATTCGTGAATCTTTCATAGCTCAACTAAACTCCTTTAAATTTAATTTGCCTGAAGTTTTTCTTTTAACAACAGTATTCCATTGTTAAAAGAAAAACCTTAGATAAATTAAATGTAACAGAGTTTAACTAAGCAAGAACTCTTCATGAATTTGGCAGTCACCAAACCAGAACAGGTTCAAAGACCCCACACTGTGTCCGGGTGGGTGAGAATTCATGGAGAGAAAAAGGAAAGTGAGGCGTGGAAAATGGAAGTGAGGTACAGAACCTCCTGTTTGTTACAGCACAGGGTTTGCCTTTTTTGAACACGGTTTCAGCAGTTGGCTGCCTGTGATCGGCTGATTAGTAGTGTACTAATCACTACTTCGTGATTAGTACAACAGTAAGTTACAGTCTGTTTACCCTCCCATTAGCTGACAGCTCACTGTGTATGAAGAAACCTTTAGACCCAACTTATAAGGAGGCAGTGTTAGGCTAAATTCAATTTAATAGAGTAGATACCACATTTCCTGTATCCATCTGTCCCTGAATGGACCCCTGGGTAGATTCCGGATCTTGGCTATTGTGACTGTGCCGCAGTGAACACGGGGTGCGGTTGCCTCTTGGATGAACTGTTTCCTTTCCTTCTGACAGATGCCCGGTGTGGGGGGAGCTGCAGGATCATGGGGGGTTCTGCTTGTAATTTTATGAGGAGCCTCCACGCTGCTCTCTGCAGTGGCTGTACTGGTTTCCATGCCCACCAACAGTGTATAAGAGTCCCCTTTTCTCCATATCCTCACCAGCCAGCCTCCTTCACTGAAAGAAGAAATAATAATATAGGTTATGATATAATATTAATATATCTAATTAAGTATTATCACTATGTTCTATATTTATTTAGCATATTACATAAGATGTTATTGTTGTATACTAGTTTGTATTAGGTATTAATAATATACTATTTAGAATATAAATTAAGCATATAAATATATAATTAAATCAATTCCCTGCCATGGGTCGTGGGTGGCATTGCTCATCCCCATCCTCCTTCTCAGCGATGGGGACTTTGTCCCCCTCAGCACAGATCAAGGAAGAAAATCTGCAGGGAGAACTGTCCTCTTACCATAGGGACGAGAGTCCCTCTGAGACAAGACAGTGGTTTTGCTCATTGGCTCAGCTGTCCTGTTCCAGAACAGGACTCGGCCTCACCCATGCAGAGCTAAAAATTGCACTGAAGAGGTTGTGGTCTTGTTTGTTCCAAACAGGCAGTCTCTACCCCACACGTAAACTCCACCACTACAGCTAGGGTGACGGAACATCCTCAGTCAGCTTTAAAAACAGCATTTGCTTCCTTCAGAAGTGGGAGGTGGAGCCATTTAACTGAAAAGAAGCATTTCCTCCCCTCTGTGTGGGCCTTGGGGGGCTCCTCCCCACCTCTGTCCCCCACCCTGGGATGATGGCCAAGCAGGCCACACCCTGACCACACCCCAGCCCACACCCTGGCGCTCTTCACAGCTACAGGACAAAGTGCTGGCTCTCTCTCCCATGTCAGGGGCTGCAGACGTGTCCCAGCTGACTTTAACAAACTGCACGTGCTTTCCACACACAATCAAACCAACCGCTGGCTGTGGTCAGCATCTTCGAGTCTGAGAAACATGCACACACACACACACCACACACACAACACATACACACAGATGACGCATACAACATACACGCAACACACAGACGTGCAACGTACCACACACACAACACAAAATATACACACAATATAAGCAGCATACACACAACACACACAACATACGCAGCACATACAACACACACAACACATGAAACACAACACACATACATACCACATATAACACACAATACACATTCACATATACACACAGCAGACATACACAGCACATACAACACACCACATGCAATACGACACACACTCATACACATCATAAAACATACAACAAACAGCACAAACAAAACACACACCACATGCAACACACGACACACATACATATACATACAACACAATACACAATACACACACAACATAAACACACAGCACATACAACACACAACTCATGCATACCACATGCAACACACAACACACAACATACACACAACACAAGCAACACACACAACTCATACAACATACACAACACACAGCACACATACATACTAGATGCAACACAACACACGACACACATGCATGCCATATGCAACACACAATACACTCACACAACACAACATACAGACAACACATACCACATGTGACACACAATACACACAACATGCACACAAAACACACAATACACACAACATGCACAGACAACACAGAAACAACAAACAGACTCAACAGGCACAACATAGTCACACACACACACACACACACAGTCTGCTTGAAACACTTATTGATAGCATGGAACAGAGTTTGAAAGCATTACTGTAAACTAGGACAACTGAATTTTAATAACCATGATGGATTGATCAATTCTGTATGTTCCTTGTCAAAGCAACAGCAACAGTGGAGATGCTGTGTGTTCATTGTTGATGCTGCTTTGTTCACAGATCTTTGAGAACCACCACCCCAGCCTATACCCCTAACATTCCATCCGAGGCAAACCACACTGAGCAGCCACCTGCAGGCCCGGGAGCAAGGCTACAGGAAGCAGGTGTCTCCATCCCTCCCAGGCGAGGCTGCCCAACATCAACACTGGAGAAAAAGGTGGGTGGGCAAGCCAGGTAGTTCCTTCCTTCCTTCCTTCTTTCCTTCCTTCCTTCTTTCCTCCTTCTTTTTTCCCCTCCCTCCCCTCTTCCTTCTTTTTCTTTCCTCCTTCTCTCCTTCCTTCCCTCCCTCCTTCCTGCCCTCCCTCCTTCCTCCTTTCCTACTCTTTCCTTCCCTCATTTCCTCCTTCCTTCCTTCTCTCCCTCCCTCCTTCCTCTCTTGTAAAACCTTCACTGAAAGTACACCATCTGTCAAAATTTACTTCTTTTTTATCAATCAGAAATTTTCAAACATTATAGAATTTCCACCAAGTAAGTTATTTATATCATTATGTGATCAATTTTGCATGAACAATACAAATCAAAATTGCCTTCACTTGAACATTTTGATGAGCACGTTGTCTTAGGACTTTGAAATATATACATTTTTACCAAGAGTCTTTGACGTTTTTTACCTTTTCTCTAGATCTTAATGAAACATCACACTTCATCATCAGTTATGATCTTCTTAAGAATTATTCTGCTTTCCTTCTTCGAAGTTCAAAAGAATATTTCAAATCTGCCTTTTATCTTTTAAAATGTGAGGCAAAATCTGCACATTATTATTTTTACTGAATAGGTTTTAAAAACTTAAGTTGTTCTTTCCAACTCTGTTTGTCACTAATAACCACTTATTTGAGTGACCCAAGCCTCTACACACCGAAAGCCCTCCAGTGGGCCTAACGGGTCAGGTGGGTGCTTGCGGAACCATGGTAGGTGCCCGGCCTTCTTAAATTTCTCAGGCCAATAGAACTCTTACTAATTTTATGACATCATTGTTTCACACCTCTTGTAACATACTTGAATTCATTTAACTAAATGAAAGTTGACATTCGTGTTTTGTTCTTAATCATGCTCACTTTTTAGGCCAACAGGATGTGCCGCAGATACGGGTCTGCAGGGACTCAGCCCTCAAAAGTATGATGGAGTATTTGCAAACATTTTTAACATATTACTAACACAATGCAATAGCAAGGTAAAATCTGAAGAAAGAGTAAAGAGGTTCCCAGGACAAGATGGATTTATTCTAATAAAGGGAGCAGAGATGGGTGCATTGGTGAAGAGACGTGGGTGTCCGGTGAGACTGCACAATGGGAGGGTGGACAGGCAGGACAGCTGGCAGCACCAGGTGCATGCTTTCATCAGTAAAATCTACTAGGTTATGGTCTTGACCACTCTCCTAACCTTTCTCAACGATCCATTTTTAGAAAAGAAAACCTCATTTGATGGCGGAAGATGAACCTTCAGGGGCCTTCTTGAAGCCGCTGGTTTTTCGCGTTGATGAGACCACCCCGGCTGTGGTGCAAAGTGTCCTCCTGGAGCGGGGGTGGAATAAGTTTGATAAGCAGGAGCAGAATGCGGAGGACTGGAACCTGTACTGGAGGGCGTCCTCTTTCCGAATGACCGAACACATCAATGTTAAACCGTGGCAGCAGCTAAACCACCACCCTGGAACCACCAAGCTTACCAGGAAAGACTGTTTGGCCAAACACCTGAAGCACATGAGGAGGATGTACGGCACTTCCCTGTACCAGTTCATCCCCCTGACGTTCATCTTGCCCAGTGACTACACCAAGTTCGTGGCTGAATACTTTCAGGAGAGGCAGATGCTGGGCACCAAGCATAGCTATTGGATTTGCAAGCCTGCTGAGTTATCTCGTGGGAGGGGGATACTAATTTTCAGTGACTTTAAAGACTTCATCTTTGATGATATGTACATAGTGCAGAAATATATCTCCAATCCTTTACTTATTGGCAGATATAAATGTGATCTCCGCATCTATGTTTGCGTTACTGGCTTTAAGCCTTTGACCATTTATGTTTATCAGGAAGGGTTGGTTCGGTTTGCCACGGAAAAGTTTGACCTCAGTAACTTGCAAAACAATTACGCCCATTTGACCAACAGCAGCATCAATAAATCCGGGGCCTCTTATGAGAAGATCAAAGAAGTGATTGGTCATGGTTGTAAATGGACGCTCAGCAGATTTTTTTCCTACCTTCGTAGCTGGGATGTGGACGATCTGCTTTTGTGGAAGAAAATCCACCGCATGGTTATTCTCACCATTCTCGCCATCGCGCCATCTGTCCCCTTTGCTGCCAATTGCTTTGAGCTCTTTGGGTTTGATATTTTGATTGATGACAACCTGAAACCATGGCTTTTAGAGGTCAACTACAGCCCAGCCTTGACCTTGGATTGTTCAACAGATGTGTTGGTGAAGAGAAAACTTGTCCATGATATTATTGACCTGATTTACTTAAATGGTCTAAGAAATGAGGGGAGAGAAGCCAGTAATGCCACACATGCAAATTCCAACATCGATGCTGCAAAAAGTGACAGAGGTGGGCTTGATGCTCATGACTGTCTTCCTTACGATTCTCTTTCGTTCACAAGCAGAATGTACAACGAGGATGACTCTGTGGTGGAGAAAGCTGTGAGTGTGCGTCCTGAAGCTGCACCTGCCTCCCAGCTGGAAGGAGAGATGAGTGGGCAGGATTTTCATCTGTCAACAAGGGAGATGTCACAGAGCAAGCCCAAGTTACGAAGCAGGCACACGCCTCACAAGACACTTATGCCCTATGCGTCCCTCTTCCAGTCGCACTCCTGCAAGACCAAGACCTCCCCGCATATCCTCTCAGACCATGGCAAAGCTCCAGATCCCCAAACAGGCAACTTTGTTCTTGTTTTTCCTTTCAATGAAGCAACTCTCCGAGCTTCCAGGAATGGATTAAATGTCAAAAGAATAATCCAAGAGCTCCAGAAACTAATGAATAAGCAACATTCTTAAGTGGTAAAAAATCAAATCAAGAAAAAGTGACATGGATTTTTAAAACCCAAGGATCCTCTCCTAGAGAAAGCAATAGTTCAAGTCCCTACCTGTGCCACCAGCATGTTAACTATGACACTGGGACGGAAGATGTGGCCATATGTATAAATATAACAGCTCTGACAAAGCATAATATGTTCAAGTGGTGATTAAACTACATTACATCCCATGTTTATTTGCTCAGGTGTCTTGAAAGAATTCTACAAATACCACACAGCCTCCCACTGGTAATTGAATATGCTACACTACAATTATGCTATATATGTATTTAAAGAGGAGAAAAAGATTATTCTAATATTTTTAAAGGATTATTAGGTGAAAACAGTACAAAAGAAGCCAGGAATTAACTTTCTGTGTTTTTTTTAAATCAACCATTTATTTGTGAAAATTATTTTGTTAACTTAAAGATCAGACAATTGTTCAGAGTGAGATAAATCACTGAAAGCCCTAATGACTCTGTTGTTTACAAATCCTGGGCTTGAAATCAGACTTTGTACCAAAGAGCTCCCTGTGGGGGCATCCTTCGGCTGTATTTAAATAGTGGCCCCTTGGCCTTGTCACCATTTGTTTACCATCACAACATGCGAGGTCATGGCCTCCCAGATCAAAGTATGCTGTCATTTCTGCCACATAAAAAGCATCTGCAGTCCTAAGACATAAAAATTCCAGTAGGTTACTTGAAAACATTATTCTAGTGAAAGTAGTCAGACACAAAAGGCCACATGTTGTATGACTCTGTTGATATGGAATGTCAGAATTGGCAAATCCATCAAAAGCAGATTGGTGGCTTAGGGGAAGGGTAATGAGGAGTGTCTGCTGATGGGTAGGGGGCTTCCCTTTGGGGTGACAGAAATGTTCTGGAACTATATAGAGGTGATGGTTGCACAACACGGGGAATTCACTAAATATCACTCATGGTACATTTAATGTTATGTGTGTTTTACCACAATAAAAAAGTTAAAAGCTGGCCATGGTGGCTCATGCCTTCAATCCCAGCATTTTGGGAGGACAAGGTGGGAGGATCTCTTGAGCCCAGGTGTTTAAGACCAGCCTGGGCAACATAACAAGACTCTTCTCACTTAAAAAAAAGAAAAATCATTTTTTTATTAAAAAAAAAAAGGGATGGGGAAGCGCAGACAGGCATATCTCCCAGCAGGTTCCTGGGTGGGCAGGCCTGGTCACAGGTCATAGCTGAGAAGAGCTGGAGCCAGTTGAGAAGACCCACCGTGGACTAAGGTCGGAAGTCAGCCTGCAGGGGCACTGCTAGACGCGTGCCTCCAGGGTCCCCAGGTGGACAGAACCACTCTCAGTCTGCAGGCAGGACGGGCCAGGACCGAGGTCCAGGGCCCTTTGAGGATCTGCTGTAGGACAGAGGTTGGCAAGCCTACTCTGGGGACGGAATGGTGTGTCTCCTGGCAGGACTCCGGCTGGGCAGAACTCTCCCAGATCATAGCCTGGTAGGAAAGGCTAGACCCGAGCCCCAGGGCTGTGTCAGGATCTGCAAGGGTCCAAGTTCATTAAGCTCCATCCAGGGGCACTGGTGGGTGAGACTCCAGCAGTTCCCTATGTGACTGGAACTTCTCCTGGGTGGCAGTAGAATGGGGCTGGAGTCAGCATTCAGGGCTTGTTCAGGCTCTGCAATGGGACGGAGGCCAGCAACCCTATCCTGGTAGCCTAGACCAGTGAGTCTCCCAGCAGGCCCCTGTGTTGTTAAGAGGGCTCCTGGGTCACAGCTGAGAGGGCCTAGAGCCAAGAGAGGGTCCCGTCAGCATCTGCTGTGGAACAAGACCCACCGCAAGCCTCTGGGTGTTTCAGATGGGTGAGTCTCTCTCTGGGTCCTTGTAGGAGCAGGATTAACCTGCAACCATAGCTAAGGCGGGCTGGTGCCAAGGCACAGGGTAATTTTCAAATCCATAGCTGGGACCATGTTGGTGGACCTGCCTGCTGAGTCACTGCTGTGCGTGACTTCTCCAGGACTCCTTGGCAGGTGGTTTATGTAGACTGGAAGTGAAGGGATGGAAAAAGATATTTCAGGCAAATGGAAACCAAAAGAGAGCAAGAATGGCTATCCTTATATCTGACAAAACAGACTTTAAGTCAATAACTGTAAAAAGAGACAAAGATGGTCCTTACAGAATAATAAAGGGGCCCATTCATCAAGAGCATGTTACAATTTTTAAGTCTATGCACCCAACATTGGGCCACCTAAATATGTAAAGCCAATAATAATCAATCTGAAGGGAGACATATACTGCAATATGATAGCAGCAGGAGGGCTTGAATACCCGACTTTCAACAGCAGACAGATCATCCAGACAGAAAATCAGTAAGGAAACATTGGGCTTGAACCTCACATTGGCCCAACTGGACCTAACAGTCATGCACAGAACATTCTCCAGGATAGATCATAGGTGAGGTCACAAAGCAAATCTTAGCAACTTTAAGAAGACTGGATTCACATCAGGTTTCTTTTCTGACCACAGTGGAATAAAAATAGACATCAAAAACAGGACGATTTTTTAAAAAAAATCACAAATGTGGAAATTAAGCAATATGCTCCTGAACAACCACTGAGTCAAAGAAGAAATTAAAAAGGAAATTTTAAAATATCTTGAGACAAATGAAAATGGAAACACAATATACCAAAACTTATGGGATGCAGCAAAAGAAGTTATAAAAGAAAAGTTTATACCAATAAATGCCCATATCAAAAAAAAAAAGATCTCAAATAAATCTGAACAATGCATTTCAGGGAAGTAGGAGAATAAACTCAACCCAAAGTCAGAAGAAAGGAAATAAAAACTAGAGCAGAAGTAAATGAAATAGACACTAGAAAAACAACAGAAAAGAACAATGAAACTACTTGTTTTTTTAAAAACATAAAAAAATTGTTAAATCTTTCACTAACTGAGGAAAAAAAAAGATGACAATAAACTCAGAAATGAAAGAGGAGACATTACAATTGATACCATAGAAATACAAAGAATCATAAGAAACTATTGTGAATAATTATATTCCAAGTAATTGGATAACCTAAAAGAAATGGATAAACTTCTAGACACGTATAACCTACAAAGACTTAATCATGAAGAAATGGAAAGCCTGAATAGACCAATAACAAGTAAGGATATTGAATCTGTAATAGAAAGTCACTCATTAAAGAAAAGTCCAGGACCTGATGACTTCACTTCTAAATTCTACCAAATATTTAAAGAAGAACAAATACCAATACTCCTCCACTCTTCCAAAAACCTGAAGAAAATACTTCCAAATTCATTTTACAAGGCCAGACAAGGACACTACAAGAAAGAAAATTATAGACCAATATCTCTGATGAACACAGACGCAAAAATCCTCAACAAAATACTAGCAAACTGAATTCAACAGCACTTCAAAGGATCAGAATCAAGTGGATTTTCCCCTGGGATTTGAGGATAGTTCAACATAGGCAAATTAATAAATATAGTACCCCATATTAACAGAACAAAGGGCAAAAATCATTTGGTCATCTTGATAGACACATACAAAAAAAGGATTTGACAAATTCAAAAACCTTTCATGATAAAAATTCTCAGCAAAGTAGAATCAAAGAGGTTACCTCAACACAATAAAGATCGTATATGCAAGCCTGCGGCTCACATCATACTCAATAGTAAAATGTTGAAACCTTTTCCTCTAAGGTCAGGAACAACATGAGGATACCTGCTCTCACCACTTCTGCTCAACATAATACTGGAAGTCCTAGTCAGCATTAAGAAAAAAAAAAAATAGGAAAGAAAGAAATGAAATTGTCTCTGTTTGTTGATGACATAATCTTATATATAGAAAACCCGAGAGATCTCACCCCAAACTGTTGCAAACTCAAATTCAGTAAAGTTGCAGGACACAAAATCAACAAGCAAAAAGCAGTTGCATTTCTACACACTAACAACAAACTATATAAAAAAGAAATTAAGAAAACCCCATTTACAATAACATCAAAACAATAAAAATACTTAGCAGTAAATTTAACCAAAGAGGTGAAAAATATGTATGCTGAAAATTATAAAATGTGATGAAAGAAATTGAAGATGACACATATTAAAAGATTATCCTGTGTTCATAAACTGTCAGAATGAATATTGTTAAAATGTCTGTACTATCCAAAGCAATCTACAGATTCAGTACAATTTCTATCAAAATCCCAATATCATTTTTCATAGAAATAGAAAACACAATCCTAAAATTTGTATGGAACCACAAAAGACCCCAAATAGCCACAGCAATCCTGAACATAGAGAACAGAGCTAGAAGCATAGCACTATTTATTTTCAAAACAGATTACAAAGCTAGAGTAACCAAACCAGCATGGTGTTCACATGAACACATACACATCGACCAGTGAGATAGGATAGAGAGGCCAGAAATCAAGCCACGTATTTACAGGGAATTGATCTTCGACTGAGGTGCCAAGAACACACAACAGGAAAGAGCAGTCTCTTCATTAAATGATGCTGGGAAAACTAAGTGCAGAAAGATGAGATTGGACCTTTTGTTCACACCACATACAAAAATCAACTCAAAATGGATTAGAGGCCCAAACAAAAGACCTGAAACTGTGCAACTACTAGAACAAAACATAAGGAAAAAGCTGCACAACATTGGTCTGTCAATGATTTCTTGGATATCACCCCAAAGGCGTAGGTAACAAATACAAAAATAAATGGGATTAGATCAAACTAAAAGTGCCTCCACAGCAAAGGAAAAAACAGAGGGGAGACACAACCCACAGGCTGGGAGGAAATATTTGTAAACTCTGTATGTGATAAGGGGCTAGTTTCAAAAATATATTTAAAAATTCAAATACGAGCAAAGGACCTGACTCGACATTCTCAAAAGAAAACACACAAATGGCCAAGAGATACATGAAAAAATGCTCAATATCACGAATCATCAGGGAAATGCAAATTAAAACCACAAGAGCACTTCATATCTGTTAGAATGGATATTATTAAAAAGATGATCCATTATAATACCCATTACCATATCCCTTCTAACAGGTATGAAGTGATATCACACTTCGTGTTTTGCTGGGGATGTGGAGAAAAGGAAGCCTTTGTACACTGTTAGTAGGAATGTAAATTAATAGAGCCATTGTTTTAAAAAGTATGGATGTTCCTCAAGAAACAAAAAATGGAATTACCATATGATCCAGCAATCTCACTTCTGGGTATATTTTCAAGAGAAATGAAATCAACATGTCAAAGAGATGTCTGCACCTCCATGTTCCTGGCATCATTATTCCCCATAAGACACGGAAGCAACCGAAGTGTCCAACCACAGATGAGTGGATAAAGAAAGGCTGGTGTATATCTACAATGAAATGCTATTCAGCCTTTAAAAAAGAAGGACACTGTCATTTGTGACAACATGGGTAAACCTGGAACACATTATACTAAGTGAAGTAAGCCAGGCGCAGAAAAATAAGTATCACAGGGCTTTCCTTGTACGTGTAATCTAAAAATGTTAAATTAGTTGAAGTAGAGAGTAGAATGCTGGTTACCAGAGGCTGAGGAGGGGGTAGGGGTGGCAAATGAAGAACTGCTAGTCAAAGGGTACAAAGTTCAGTGAGGCAGAAGAACTAAGTTCTATGAAGCCGTGGTGGGGAACTGCTGCGGGAGGGGCCAGGGAAGCAGCTGCGCTCTTGGTCGGCTAAGTGGAAGCCCACGTGCCTTGGTCTGTGGGCCTGGCTGAGGCGATGCAGCTCTCCCAGGAGCAGAGACTCACCCTGGCAGGAGCGTGGAATCCTGGCTGAGTTCTTCCCATTTGATATCAACAGCATTTTATGTCAGCACAGCACATACCCACCTGAAGCCTTCATTGGAGTGCAGAGTACAGACTCACCTTGCTTGTAACTACTGATCCTGTGCTCATACAATACCTAAATAATGTGCTCGAACAACCAAAGGATTGGCTATACAAATGTTCAGTTCATAAACTGGCCACAGTCATTGCAAATATTGAAAGTGGTGATGTCCTTGAAGGAAGGCACTTTGATACTAAGTGTGACAAGACTGCAAAAGATGACGGTGCACCCAGAGAACAGACAGCGCACCCAGAGAAAGGAGGACAGGTAACCCAGAGAAAAGACGACAGTGCACCCAGAGAAAAGATGGCAGTGCACCCAGAGGAAGGAGGACAGTGAACCCAGAGAAGTCTCAGAAAGCTATCCAGGACAAAATCCATCCAGCGATCAGATGAACCACAGTTAGTGACATTTCTGCAACTGTTGAATTTTCTTGTTCATTTGATCTATGATTTATGCAAAGATCTGGTTGTACCTGGAAGATGGGAAGAGTGGGGACCACAGTTCATGACCAACCGAGGAAGTCTCCCTTCGTTCATTTGGTGCTACATCCACACAGCTCACAGCATGGTGGCCCACAAAATCCTGTCAATGACCGAGGATGATATGAGGAAGATGATGTAATTTTCAAATGTGGTTTTCCTGAAACCAAGTCAACTATAGCTGATATGTTTTATTTCACTGGTTAATGTTTACATGGGAAAAACCAATATTATACTTTACTGAACTTTGTGTAATTGTTCCATTTTTTTGATACCTGTTAGGCTTACCATGGGGTTGACATAATGAATTTATTGCACATTGTTCAAAAGGAACCAGGAGGTTTTTGTCAGCACCGTAATGTAAATTCCATTGCAGATGGTAACTGTAGATGGAAAAACTTTTGCTATAAAATGAAATGCTTCCCTAAATCAGACATTCTGGTAAAGTGGCTTGACTCAGTACAGGTAGGGAGATATTTAAATATAAAATACAATGAAAGCAGTCTAAATATTTAGAATCTTGGTTTAGATCCTGAAAGTAACTAATAATCCATAAGCAATGCAATATTGCTCTACTGGATCCTTTTGACATTTATTTCATCATATAGTTTTCCATATTTAATAAATTTACAGATTTAATTTATATAACTTGAACCTATGAAGGACTGGATATTTCTACTGTTTAATGTCCTGTGATGTAGAACTCTCGAAAAAATTTTATATTTTATATAATCAAGCTTTAAGTAAAAAATGAAGAAATAAAGTTAAACGTGTTATTATTTTTAAATTAATTAATTAATTAATTAATTTTTTTTTGGCAAAGTCTTGCTCTGTCACCAGGCTGGAGTGCAGTGGCGCCATCTCGGCTCACTGCAACGTCCACCTCATGGGTTCAAGCCATTCTCCTGCCTCAGCATCCTGAGTAGCTGGGACTACAAGTGCATGCCATCATGCCCAGCTAATTTTTGCATTTTAGTAGAGACGGGGTTTCACCATGTTGGTCTTGAACTCCTGACCTTGTGATCTGCCTGCCTTGGCCTCCCAAAGTGCTGGAATAAAAGAAGTTCTAGTGATCTGTTGCATAGCATGGTGACGATAGTCAATAATAATGTAGTGTATATTTCGAAATTGCTAAAATAATAGATTTTCAATGTTTTCTTCACACAGAAAAAATGACGCCTGTAAAGTAATGGATATGTTATTTAGCTTGATTCAATCATTCCACAATGCAAACATACATCAAAACTTCACATTGTACCTAATAAATATACACAATTACTGTCGGTTGAAATTATTTTGAAAGAGGCAAGATTAAGCTGCTGCAAGTAGGGATGCAGAGTGGGTGGCACAACTGCAAAGAGCAAGGGGTCATCGCCAGGGTCAAGACAGTGACCTCTAACCGTGGCTGGTGCACAGGGAGGCTGCAGGTACAGCTGACAAAGCCTATGACCTCAGTCAGGCGTGGGGGTGTGCACCTGTGATCCCAGCTACTCCAAAGGCTGATGCAGGAGAATTGCTTGAACCTGGGAGGCGGAGGTTGCAGTGAACTGAGATCGCGCCACTGCACTCCAGCCTGGGAAACAGAGTGGGAGTCTGTGAAAAAAAAAAAAAAAAAAAAAAAAAGGCTGTGACTTGCTATGCATGGAGTTCAGAGAAAAGGCAGGAGAAAGACCATGTTCCGGGGAATTTAGACACGAGACTGGAATGAACACTTTTTTCATTGCCTGTTTTCACACATTTATACATTTATACTCTCTCAACTCTGTTCCAGGAAAGATTTAAAGGAGACAAGTAAGAATGCAAGCCCGTCAAGGCTGTTCCGATTTTAAATGTCAGTTCAGCTCCTACTTTATGGGGTTTGGCAAATAGAGTTAAAGGCCTTTTCCTCAAATGCTCAAACATTCCAATGAGACTAAATCAAGCAACCGGAATCACTTGAAAACCAGAGACCAGATTCCATTCTCCCTCCGTTTTTTTGAAATCTTCACTTCTTTATCACCAGCTGGGTTTCGATGACTCTTCAGGTGTAAAGGTCAACCTCATAGAAACGGGAAAACCTGTGTTGTTAGGAAGGATGGTTTTATGTGAGCATTTGAAGTTTTAGGGCAAGAATGCCCTCGGGCCATCTGTCAGGAAAACATCTGGCAGTATCTCTCCTAGGGTGAAACGTGCGCAGATTAAACTGAAGTAATAACGAGCTCACGTAGAGTCTGAGACGAGACAGGAAATTTATATGCACGGCATGTGAATTCGGTGCCCGGGCTATGGAGGAAAGAACACAGACGGTCCTTCTGAGGTGGGGCAGACAAAACCGCTGAAAGTGAAGGAGAATTAAGGCGCTACACGGTGGTCATTCAAAAAGCCTCAGACTTCCCCTCCTAAGAAGATGGAACAGGCGTGCGTTTTCCTCCTTCCCGCAGGTGCAACCGGAAACCTCGGGCAGTGCCCATCAAACAAACTCAGGAAGACCAGAGGCGGAGAGAGGAAGCCCCGGGGAGCCGGGGGACCCTGAGAACGACAGGGTGGGGCGTTCCTGGGTGTGTGTTGTTTTTTTTTTGACTCTTCCACCCCAAACTGGGTGCTCACAAGGACGCGGAGGAAAACAGCTCCCGCCGCTGTCTCCAGCCAGAGCACTGGGAGAGGCGCGGCTCCAGGAAATATTTCGAGGACCCTGGGAAATGGGTGGAGATCTCTGAATCTAAAAAACCTTCAGGAGACTGGAAGTGTTTTGAAGTTGAAGGTTATGGTTCCTTCTTATTTTGTCTCAAAACAGGATCCCCATTTCCCTTAATGTAGGATTCGAAGGCATAAGCAGAAGAGGAAAGGGGTGTCACGGTCAGAGCCGCCTAGAAGGCAACGAGAAGCAGAAGCGCAGGCCTGCTAGATGCTCTTCAGAGTGACTTCGCTGTGGGCTGCGGAAGGCAACAGAAGGAACTCAGCATCCACTGGCCACGTTCCCCTACCCGGGGCGGAGGACAGAGCCCAGTTTCTTCGGGCAGTGGCTCCAGCCAGCTCTGCCCCACAGGGAAGGAGCGCGGAGCTGCCACACACCGCAGGCAGCGCTGACACAGACTCGGCCTTCCGGGAGCGCAGGCGTGTCGGGGGGCGCCGCCCTCGTCGCTGTCGGGAGCCCCGCAGGCCCGTGGCCTTCTGCCTGGTTCTCCCGCCTCTGCAAGCCTCGCCTTCAGGACTCCGCCTCGCCTCCCTCTTTTCTGTTAGGAGACTCACGGGGCCGTCTGTCTGGACGATGTGTGCACATTTCTTACCACGATTCCTTTGCACACCAGCTACAGGCACCGCTGCGCTGGGGACGGCACAGCTGAACTGTGCTGGCAGCGAAGGGGCCTCACGGGGACCGCTCAGCTCCCTGAGGGCGCAGCCCACCTGGTCCGTGGCGGGGGGGAAGAATAAACTTCCGCGGTTTTCAGTGACCCAGTTTGTGGCATGGCACATGTTGAAAAGTTGAATCTGACCGCGTTACTTCAGAGATGCGCTGTGAGCTGCTTTGTGCCGCGAAATGACCTGTTTACCCAACAGCGCCCCCTGTAGCCCAGTGCCAGAACCGGCTTTTTCATGATGTTCCTACATTGTGTTTACAGCCTCCCTGTGCGGGGTTTGCACGCACAGGCGGACCTCGTTTTATTGCGCCTTGCTCTATTGTGCCTCGCAGATACTGCACTTGTTTTTACAAATTGAAAGTTTGTGGCAACTCCGTTGGGGCACATCTGTGGGTCCCATTTTCAAACAGTTTGTGCTTACTTCCTATCTCTGTTTCACATTTTGGTAATTCTTGTAATATTTCGAATTTTTTCATTATCATTATATCTGTCATGGTGATCTGTACCTAGTGATCTTCGATTTTACTTTGTAATTGTTTTGGGGAACCAACAACTGCACCCACGTAAGACAGAAAACGTAATAAATGTCACGTGTGTTCCACATGCTCCACTGACCAGCTGCCCCCATCTCTCTCTCTCCCCTCAGGCCTCCCTATTCCCTGAGACACAATTGTGGAATTACATCATTAATAACCTACAACGGCCTCTAAGTGTTCAAGTAAAAAGAAGAGACATACATCTCTCACTTTAAATCGAAAGCTACAGATGATTAAGCTTAGTGGAGAAGGCCTGTTCAAAGTTGAGGTAGGCTGAAAACAAGGCCTTTTGCACCCAGGAGTTAGCCCAGTTGTGAATGCATAGAAAAACCTCTTAAAGGAAATTAAAAGTGCTGCTTCAGTGAACACATTAATGACAACAAAGTGAAACAGCCTTATTGCTGATATGGAGAAAGTTTGAGTGGTCTGGATACAAGATCAAACCAGCCACAACACTCCCTCAAGCCAAAGCCTAATCCAGAGCAAGGCCCCAACTCTCTTCAGTTCCATGAAGGCTGAGAGGAGTGAGAAAGCTACGGAAGAAAAGTTTGGAAGTAGCAGAGGTTGGTTCATGAGGTTTAAGGAAATAAACCATGTCCATAACATAAAAGTGCAAGATGAAGCAGCAAGTGCTGATGGAGAAGCTGCAGCAAGTTATCCGGAGACCTAGCTAGGGTAAGTGCTGGAGGTGGCTACACCAAACCACAGATTGTCAGTGTAGATGAAACAGCCTTCTGTTGGAAGAAGTTGCTATCTAGGACTTTCATAGCTAGAGAGGAGAAGTCAATCCCTGTCTTCAAAGCTTCAAAGGACAGGATGTCTCTTGCTAAGAGCTAATGCAGCTGGTGACTTAAAATTGCAGCCAATCTCATTTACTATTCCAAAAATCCTAGGGCCCTTAAGAATTATGCTAAATTGGGAGGCCGAGGTGGGTGGATCACCACAAGTCAGGAGTTTGAGACCAGCCTGACCAACATGGAGAAACCCCGTCTCTACTAAAAAAAAAATACAAAAAATTCGCCGGGCATGGTGATGGGTGCCTGTAATCCCAGCTACTCTGGAGGCTGAGGCAGGAGAATCGCTTGAACCCAGGTGGTGGAAGTTGCGGTGAGCCAAGATGGTGCCATTGCACTCCAGCCTGGGCAACAAGAGTGAAACTCTGTCTCAAAAAAAAAAAAAAAAAAAAAAGAATTATGCTAAATCTACTCTGTCTTTGCTCTATAAGTAGAATAACAAAGCTGGATGGGAGCACATCTGTTTACAGAGTGGTTTACTGAATATTTTGAGCCCACTGTCGAGACTTACTGCTCAGAAAAAAGACTATTTTCAAAATATTACTGTTCATTGGCAATGCATCCAAGGGCTCTGATGGAGATGTGCAAGGAGAGGAATGTTGCTTTCATGCCTGCTAACACCGCATCCATTCTGCAGCCCATGGATCAAGGAGTAATTTCGACTTTCAAGTCTTATTACTTAAGAAATACATCTCAAAAGGCTACAGCTGCCATGGATAGTGATTCCTCTGACGGATCTGGGCAAAGTCAATTAAAAACCATCTAGAAAGGATTCACCATTCTAGATGCCATTAAAAACATTCATGATTCATGGGAGGAGAAACAATATCAACATTTACAGGAGTTTAGAAGAAGTTGATTTCATTCCTCATGAATGATTTTGAGGGGTTCAAGCCTTCAGTGCAGGAAGTAACTGTAGATGAGGTGGAAATAACAAAAGAGCTAGAATTAGAAGTGGGGCCTAAAAATGTGACTGAATTGCTGCAATCTCAGGATAAAATTTGAACAGATTAGGAGTGGCTTCTTATGACTGAGCAAAGAAAGGGGTTTCTTGAGATAGAATTGACTCCTGGTGAAGATGCTGTGAACATTATTGATATGACAACAAATGATTTAGAATATTCCATGAACTTAGTTGATGAGGCAGTGGGTAGGGTTTGAGGGGATTGACTCCAATTTTAAAAGAAGTTGTACTGTGGGTAAAATGCTATCAAACAGCATCGCATGCTACAGAGAAACCTTTCATGAGAGGAAGATTCAATCAATGCAGTAAACTTCATTGTGGTCTTATTTCAGATATTGCCACAGTCACCCCAGCCTTCAGCAACCTCCACCCTGATCAGTCAGCAGCCATCAACATCCAGGCAAGGCCCTCCACCAGCAAAACCATTATAACTTACTGAGGACTCAGATGATCATTAGCGTTTTTTAAAACAATACAGTATTTTTAAATTAAGATATGTTCATGTTTTAGACATAATGCTATTATACACTTAATAGACTACAGTATAATACAAACCAAACTTTTATAGGCACTGGGGAAACAAAATATTTGTGTGACTTGCTCTGTTGCAATATGAGCTTTATTGTGGTGGCCGGGAACCAAATCCACAGTATCCCCAAGCCCTGTCTGTAAGGTGAGGCAGCAGCCCAGGAGCTAGTGCAGCCTGCCAGGTGCTCTGTGTTCCCAGCAAGCAAGGACACTTGGGAAGTGATACAAAGACAGAAAAGTTTTGGTCATTTGAGAATCAACTCATAATAAAAAATAATGAAATATGGTTAATTGAAGTAAGTTGATTACAAATTGAAAATGATATTCAGAAGGAAAAAGTTATATATAAAGATGGTTGTGATACAAAAGAATATAATAAAACATTTAATTTTATTCCCTTTAATAAATGAGGAATGTGGTCTTACTCCTTCCATTGTCTGCTTCTAAAGTATAAACTTGTGTCTATCTGCAGATGCAGATAAGAAACCTGGGAAACCACAAGAAAGCCAAGTAGCCTGGGAAAAAATGGGCATTGAGCCACGAGCAAAAAATAACAGTTGATCCTGTTGGTGCCACCTAACAGCAGAGACGGCCAAGGACCCCTGAGCGTGAGTCTGGAGAGCTGCCCTGCAGCCCCACTCTGCCTTTCCAGGATGAGCCTTCTCCAGGAAGCCACTGCTCATTCAGAAAGTGAAGAATGCCAGTGTTTCCAAAACCAGCCCCAGCTCTGCTGACGTCTCAGAATGGCAGGACCACGCATGATGGAACACCAGGCAGAGGAGACGCAAATATACAAGGCGAGATGCCAGGCAGGGCCAGCGTCTCCATCAGGCACATGAGGGCCCACGATACTTTTAGGAACCCACGAAAATGTTTTAATTTCTCTTAAAAATCAGAAGGAAACAAATAAACTCTTAGGTATAAGAAAATGTTTCAATATACACCTTTATACAAATGCAGTAACAAAACTTACATGTTTAAATTTTTTAATGGAAAAAAGATCCCACAAAGGCAATGAAAGTCATGATGTGGACTGATCCCAGGTTGCAAAAAACTAAAACATTTTTGAACGGCGTTCATTAGAAACACAAGAATGCTAATGTAGGATGTCAGGTTTAACCATAAAAGGTTGAGTATGATGTCCAGTGACTTGAGTTTAAAATGCCGGAGGAGAAATAACCAGTGAGTAACACAATTCCCGCTATCACACCCACATCCACTGCAAGACGAACCACAGGATTTCTGTTTTTCTTTTTAAAGCAGGGAAAGAAGTAAAAATGACAACAAAATACAATTATAGTAATAATTCTAGGAAAATATAAAAATTAAATATAGAATAATGAGAAAATGGTTAATGTTGTAGAGTAGGTTCAAAGTGGAGGTATGTAAGAAGTAGGTGATAATCTGAATTGTTTGGCTGTGTCTCTTGTATAAGGTATTTGTTCAAAAGAATCAGCCATGCTAAACCTATAATTGCAGTATTCGTTAAGAAAATTTAATTAGAATCAATCTTTAAGTGCTCAAGCAAAGGTTGTTTCAAAGGTGAATTTGATAAACTGAGCATCAAACAGAGTCCTCATTTTTGGGCGTCAGCCTCCATGTTGAAATCCCTTTCACTTTAACACCAATAATCAGAGTTCACCAGGCCCCTCTCCATGTTCTCACCTCCTCGTTTGCTCCAGAGCCTTTGAGGCTCCACTCTCCACTCTAGCTGCTGGGGAGAGAAGGTGAAGGTGACTGAGCTCCATCTTCAATGTGTTCTCTAGATGGGGAAGGGCAGGTCTCCAGGTCATTGGGATACAGTGTGAGGAGGACCCGAGGGGTGCAGGGTTCAGGGAGCACTTGGGGGCCTTAGCCTGGGGGTGGGACAGGGTGAGCCAAAGAAGGTTTGCAGAAGAAACGATAAGTCGGAGGAAGCAGGATTGACCTAAAGGAGGGCCTTCTGCTTGATGTCGGCCGTGAGGAGCAGGAGAGAAGGGGCGGGAGGGGCTGTGCCTGATGGCCATGAAACCTGGGGGCCCAAGCTCTGAGAGGCACCTGTGCTCCTTAGGAAAACATGAAGCCCCACAGGACTCCACGCGCAGAGAGAGGAGGGCCCCACCCAAGACTCCCTTCAGGAGCAGCACCTGGGTGGAATGGACGGGACGACTCTGTCCTGGTCCCTTCTCATCCATCCCCACAGCATCCCTGAGCCATGCAGGGGATGAAGTGTCATCCACTTAGGGAAAAGGAAGTGGGGGACAGCTGAGGGTTTTTTTCCAAGGTGGCAGTAGACAGTGGCTCAGATGGGTGTGACTCACCCCATCTTCCAGCCCTTTATACTCCGTTGTTTTATGGTTGTCTTAATGCTACCTTTTTGACCAAGTAAACATGCTTGTGTACAATTTTCAAATAAACGTTTGCAAATAGGTGGATAGAGACCCTCTCCTCAATATTAATGTAATAAATATAATCAGATTGTACATCTAATGAGAAGCCTTCAGGAGATTGTTAAGAACTAAAAGTAAATTCTGGCTTTTTGTAAATCAGTATGAAATGTTGTTTTAATAAGCTTGTACTGATTTCCAATATTGCAGAATGTATATTCCACGAAGGGCTTCCCGCCGAATGCGCACACTGAATTAGTCTTATTTGGATGACAGATTTTACACCCATCGCTATTGGAGAGTGTACTGCAGGTGATATTTAATGAAAACTTCCAGTCAGGCAGGTGATCTGATGCCTGAGCACGGCTTCCTGATAAAGTTGCATGTTTGTTTCTTCCCCGATCTCCCCCAGATAATGAGAAGTGCATTTTTTCAGTACAGCCATGTATCATTTTGTTTGCTTCACTGACAATTCTTAGTATAAGCTGATTCAAAATAATCAAAGCAATAGGCAAGTTCATTCTTTCAGCCAAATCCAAAGTAGATTTTTAGTAATGGATTTGTTTTGCCAGTTATGCCTGACAAACAGCCTTGCATTGCTTTAGCATTCATCTGAAAAGGCTTCCATCCACTGTAATCGTAGTAGAATTCCTTTTTTTTCCTTCAAAGCCAGATAGCACATACTTCTTGAGTTACTTTAAATAGCATTACCAAATATTAAGGACTACAATGATGCATGCACAATTTTAAGGTTGAAATAATCCCTGGCACTAAAATATGGTATTTTATTTCATAAAAACATGAGTGCATACTGGAAAAAGATTAAATAACTATGCATCTTCTGATAAGATTTTCAAGAAATTATCTCTTTCCAAAATCATGTTTGGGGGCATCTACATTTCAGTATAAAAATTAGGTGAATGCCAATCTGCTTTTGTATTTCTAGGTGGCCTGCAAAACAACAAAAGAAGTAAGTAACTGGTTATCATTTTTATATTGGGATTAAAAAAATCTCGAGTTTCAGGAGGTGACATGCTGCCCGGGCCGCGAGAGGCCATGATAACTGCACTATTGGAGCCCTGACTCGGACGCCCCTTGGGTGTCCTTGGAGTGACTAGAATTGTCTCCCTCTTGTCCCAGCGAGGACAGGGGTGTCGGTGACCAGAGGGGACCCGGCCAGGCTGAGCTTCTGTAATTCTGGAGGAATGAGCCGTGCCTGGGGTGACCACACAGGGAAGAGGGGCTCAGCGCTTTGTGAATCAGCTGGTCCAAGGGCACTTGCTCTGCAGAGACCTCCTGGGTCCATCACAAGGCAGAAATGGCCCCTGTGATGATCAGAGAGGGTGCAGCCTTGCTGGGGGCACTGGAAATCGTTCTTCTGTGAGCCTCCTGTTCTCTGACGGGTGCTGCTCTAACCAAGTTTCCTAAATAGAGGAGAGAATGTCTTTTCCTTTGCAATTTCTAGATGACTTGGGTAGTCCTAAAGTTTTGGTGGCTCTCCAAGATCATTTAGGGCAGCTAATATGTTATTAGTTTTTGCCCGTTTTAGCAAAAAACTACAACTGACATTTCCCATGTGACACTGCGTATTGAGGGCTCATCTGCTTCTCGTCCAGGACGACGTTTCCAGCTTCATCTTTGATCTTAACCCTCCCGGAGGCATACTTGGTTTCCTGACAGCCGCTGCAATACAGTCTTGATGGTGCCACCCGGGTACTCCCTCCTCTTGAACTAGGTTGTGTGGATTTCTTTCTGCCCATTGCTGAGCACAATGTTTTGTCGCCATTCCTGAGAAGAGAAACACATGGTAAGGCGGCCTGCGCCAGGGCCAATGCTGCCAGTGTGGAGGCCAGGGGGGGGTGGGGGAGCACAGAATAATGCCCCGACCAGGGTCTGGAGCCCTCCTTCCAAATCTGGTTACATGAGGGTGCAGAAGGCCACGGGAAGGGGCAGCAAAGGCGCACAGGGGCTCAGGGAATCGGCAGAAACTCGCTGTGGGTGACAGAGGGCAGGTGGGGAGGGCCAGGAGGCAGGGCGGGAGGTCAGCCGTGTCTGCTCACCTGCAGGCTGAAGCCTGTGCTGACAGCTGGCTCTGATGGTGAGAGGGATGGCAGGGTTGACACAGGGAGTGACAGGGACACACGTTGAATCATTTCAGAAAAGTGGCCCCGGAGGTGACAGGGAAGATTCTGACTGCTGTGAGGAAGCTGGGGGAGTCTATTGTAATTGCCCAGGGGAGAAATGGTGAGAGCAGGAGACCTCAGACCTCAGAGAAAGGGTGGAGGCGGGGCAGCGAGGAGACACAGCCCACAGCGCTCGGTGTTCACTTTGATATCAGGAAAGAAAGGGAAGGTGTAAAACAACTTCCCACACTCTCGCTCAAGCAGCTGGGTGGATCTTTACTTTCTGCACAAACTAGCATTGAAATAGCAGCTCTGATGAGCTCTTCCTTGGTGTGCCTTAAACATTTGCTTGCACATGTTCTGCAATAGACTCCGGCTTCTAGACCACGTGGTCTGAGGTGGGCACTGAAGACTGGAGTGATTTTTACGGTTATAATTTAAATGAAGCTAATGTTGGTGAAGTAAATACCTAAAAGCCCATTTGAAACCCACAGTCTGTAGAAAGGGATTCAAATCAAGGCCATAAGACAAAACTTCTAGAATCAATGTCATTATTGTCTTTTTTTTATACAAGCACTTAAATGTTTGCAAAAACCTAAATTAATATAAAGAAATTGTTAAATACACAAACAAAAATGAGATGTTTTGAATTCGCATTGTCTGACTTTACTGACCTTTCCACCCTTACGATTGTTCCATCAGGAAATAAGGTCTCTTCCTGTCCATCCTTGAGACGTTTCACTGTCCCGTCGGGAAACACGATTTCTTTAGAGCCATTGGGGTAGAACTTTTCTGCAGAATGCAGTTTTTCAGTGTATGTTACATTGAATCTGTTTAGAAACATGTTCTATCCAAGTAATCTATAAAATATTCATGAGATTTATAAAGAGTATTTTCTTTTCTTTTCTTTTTTTTTTTTTTTTTTTTTTGAGACAGAGTCTCGCTCTGTCGCCCAGGCTGGAGTGCAGTGGCAAGATCTCAGCTCACTGCAAGCTCCACCTCCCGGGTTCACGCCATTCTCCTGCCTCAGCCTCCCGAGTAGCTGGGACTACAAGCACCTGCCACCACGCCCGGCTAATGTTTTGTATTTTTAGTAGAGACGGGGTTTCACCCTGTGTTAGCCAGGCTGGTCTTGATCTCTCTACCTCCTGATCCGCCCGCCAATGCCTCCCAAAGTGCTGGGATTACAGGCGTGAGCTACAGAGAGTATTTTCTAATCATCTGGCTTTATAACTAGGGTTGCCAGGTATAATACAAAATGGCCAGTGAAGTTTGAATTTTAGATAAATGATGAATAATTTGTTATTATTATTATTTTTTTTGAGACAGAGTCTCACTCTGTTGCCCAGGCTGGAGTGCAATGGCACGATCTCGGCTCACTGCAACCTCCACCTCCCCAGTTCAAGCGATTCTCCTGCCTCAGCCTCCTAAGTAGCTGGAATTACAGGCATGCGTCACCACGTCTGGCTAATTTTTGTATTTTTAGTACAGACAGGGTTTCACCATGTTTGCCAGGCTGCTCTCAGACTCCTGACTTCAGATGATCTGCCTGCTTCGGCCTCCCAGGGTGCTGGGATTACAGGCATGAGCCACTACACCCGGCCAAATGATGAATAATTTTTAACATAAGTATATTTCAAATATTGCATGGAATATACTTTAATACCAAAAATTACTGTTGTTTATCTGATATTTCAAATTCAGTGAGGGACTTGAAACTTTATTTGTTAAATCTGGCAATCCTACTTATAATAAAAGTTTAAAGACTTCAATACTATATGAAAATACTCAAGAAGAGAAACTTTGTGAACATCTGAGAACACATTTGCTGTGTTTCACTGTTTCAACCAGGATGTAAACAACATACACACCTATCTTTGCAAATTCAGTAAATTTCTATTTCTAAACCAGGACACTTGTGTCACTTAGCTGCTTAAATCTATTTTGTGGTGATCTGCTCTACTATGGGCTGAAGGCTGTGCCCTCCCCAAATCCCTATGTTGAAACCTAATCCCCAAAGCAATGGTGTTGGGAGATGAGGCCTTTGGGCTGTGACATGGTCATGAGGGTGGGACCCCGTGAACGGGATTAGCGCCTTTACTAAAGGGACCCCAGAGAGCTATCTCGCCCCTTCCACCATGTGAGTTGCAATGAGAAGATGTCGTCTGTGAACCAGGCAGCAGCCCTCACCAGACAGTGAAGCTGCCGGCACCTTCATTATGGACTTCCAGCCCCAACACCGTTGTTGACAAGCCAGCCAGTCTATGACATTTTGCTATGGCAGCCTGAACAGGATAAGGCACACTCCATAAAGAACCGGTATTCAACATGCATTTTTGTACCTGCTCTTATCATTTTTTATTTATACTTGAACATCTTGCTCTAGGCAGAATGATCTCGGTCTCATTAAAGCACAAAATGTAGATTCTCCCAACTTTGCTCAAGTGATCTCCGTGGCTGAAAGTTTCCTTTCCCTCCCATGCGCCGTCTGACTCCTTGAGTCCCTATGTTTGAGGTCAAAGCTCCATTATGAACCCCACAGTCAGTGCCCTCTGCTTCTGAATGCTTTTGACTCTTGCTATGGGGTAAACATTCAACTTTACATTTTCATATTGATTTGCAGTTTTCAGTTGGATAATAAATTGTAGGAAAGAGCCATAATTCACCCTCTACAGTATTCTCCAGGGATGAATAACAGTGATTTTCACCTTGTACTGGAGACAGAACCCTTGGACGCTGAGGTACTTGCTGTGGAGCCTGCTGAAATACTGCTGCACTGTGTCTATTTCTTTATAGGAACAGGAATGGGATTACAGTGCCTGCATGTGGGGTACATTCACAGCTGCTTGATGTGTTTGTGAAAAAAAGAAAAGCTGCCAAATTAAACTTAATTGATGAGTTTCCATTTGTTCTTTTTTTTATTGAGACGGAGTCTCCCTGTGTCACCCAGGCCAGAGTGCAGTGGTGTGATCTCAGCTCACTGCAGCCTCCACCTCCCAGGTTCAAGCGATTTTCCTGCCTCAGCCTCTGGATAGCTGGGATTACAGGCACGCACCACCACACCTGGCTAATTTTTGTATTTTAAGTAGAGACAGGGTTTCACCATGTTGGCCAAGCTGGTCTCGAACTCCTGACCTCAAGTGATTTGCCCGCCTCAGCCTCCCAAAGTGCTGGGATTACAAGCGTGAACCACCATGCACGGCCTCCATTTGCTTCTTTTTTAGTGTGTGTGTGTGTGTGTGTGTGTGTGTGTGTTTAGAGACAAGGCCTCGCTCTGTCACCCAGGCTGGAGTGCAGTGGTGTGATCATGGCTCACTGCAGCCTCAGACTCAGAGCTCGAGTGATCCTCCTGTCTCAGCCTCCCAAGTAGCTAGGACTATAAGAGCATGCCACGATGCCCAGCTAATATTTTATTTTTTGTAGGAACAGGGTCTTGTTATGTTTCCCAGGTGGTCTCTAACTCCTGGCCTCAAGAGACCCTCCCGCTGTGGCCTCTCAAAGCACCAGGATAACTAGTGTGAGCACCATGCCTAGCCCACAAACTATATTTAAGAAAAATGAATACAGTGAAGAACCTGACAACTGAGGAAAAATTCTACCCCTTAAAATAATTTTTAGCACAAAATGGTAAAAGATTGTTTCCCGGTTGTATATTAATGGAACACCCTGGAGAAACTGGGAGCTCTTCTTTGGGTCAACAGCTGAGAGCACCTGAATTCACTCCCTGCCTGGTACATATCAATGCACGACTCTTGGCTGATTTGTATGAATGTATAAGCACCATGCATGTCACACACAAGTGCACCTGTACAATGGGAGGAGTGGAAACAATGGGACTTCTGTTTCACTCTGTTCCTGAAATATCAGCCGTAGGCAGAACTGTTGAACGTATGATAAATGTATCCAAGAACAGTAACAGAACTTAGAATTCCTGCTGGAAAATTAACTGATCAGAGACCTTCTACATGGACCAGCTGAGAGTCAAAGTTTTAGGCCTTTTAAACAAAAATAAAATACAGACCTATAAATACTTTTCTTTTTCAAAAGACTGGCGGTAATATTAATCCCTCAGCATGGCCTTTGCAAACTAGCAAGTGTAATTTTTCTTTGTCGAATGTTTGCTGGAGGTCACTCAAGAAAACAATTGCTCTAGTGCCCACTTTGCTGCTACGTGCCCAGTCAGAGCCTAAATGACAGCTTGTGAAGGCAAAAATTGTAACAAGACACACAGCTGCACTGGCTGAAATAGTAGGACAAAAAGAAAAAGGGTTGGGAGCCAGGAACTCGTAGGACAACGTGAGTCTCAGCAGCCTCAAGGGCCCGTCTGGAGGTCCCTTGTGTCACGGAGGAGCAGATGCCCCACAGCGGCCTTGGTTCTGCCCTGGCAATGGGGCAGATCAGACATCCCACCCACACATCCACTACAAATACTGAGGAATGCTCAAGCAAATCACAAAATCCCTGGGAAATGAACATGCAAGTTCATGGAAGGGGCCACAAATCCCAGAGGGTGCTGGAACGCAGACTCGAACCTGACCTGCGGCTGCCTTGGTGACCTCTGCAGTCTCCAGGAGGTTTGGCCCTTAGTCGCTCTGCTGGGATAGGATGAAGGGCTTTGTCTAGGAGCTTAAAGAGGACACTCTCTGACGGTTAGAGCCCCAAGGAAAGAGGGAACTAGAAAATATCTCCCTGCCGGCAGATGGAGAGCACCAAGGAGTGTTGCTGTCTCTCTCTGAGCTCTTTCCAAAGAATGTGTCACTAAAGGGTGACCCTCATTTACCCTTAGCAATTGCAGCTCTGCTACCTGTACCTGGGACACCTTAAACTAAGAAGCTAACGTGAAGTGATCCCAGGCTGGTCGTGCCCTGGGACACCTGGCAGAAGAAAACACAAAGCTTTCTGGATACTATCTCCCAGACTGGGCCCCATAGGATTGCCACCAACACAAGCTGCCAGCACAAATATAAAATAGGTGAGGGGGCGCAACACCATGAGGAAGTGCCAGAAGTATTGGAAGCAGAGACAAGCTAGCAGCAGCCAGTGCCACGTGGAGCTCCGACACGGCAAGCGTGGTGCTACCAGAAACTGATGACAAGGCATATGTTTGTAGAATATTTTAAAAATTAAAGTGGGAAATTAAAAATGAAAGAGAAAAAATTCTTGGTGGATTTGAAAATGAACAAATGAAATGAATATAGTCTTCACAATTAAAGCTAAAATGATGTATTAAATAGTACATAATACTCAGCTGAAGAGAAAACTGAGGGTACATAATACTCAGCTGAAGAGAAAACTGAGGAAATAGATAAATAATTTACGCAGATGATAACAAGAAAATATAATATGTGAAGATAGAAAGACGCTAGAATGAGGCGGTGTCATGCACCTATAATTGGAGGTGGAGGAAAGGTAAGATTGATAGAATATTTTAAAAATTAAAGTATGAAATTATAAATGAAAGAGAGAAAAAATTCTTGGTGGATTTGAAAAAGAACAAATGAAATCAATATAATCTTCAAAATTAAAGCTAAATGATATATTAAATAGCACATAATATTCAGCTGAAGAGAAAACTGAGAAACTAGATAAATAATTTACCCAGATGATAACAAGAAAATATAATATGTGAAGAGGGAAAGAGGCTAGAATGAGGTGGTGTAATGCAGCTATAATTGGAGTTACAGGAAGAGAAAGAATGGAGGAAAGGTAAGATTGGTAAAGATAATAGTTCTGAATTTCCCTGAACTCGATAGTGTTCCCAGATAAAATATAGGACACCCAGTTAAATCTGAATTTTCACATAAACTACAAAGGACTTTTTAGTGTATGTTCCACATACCTCATGGTACATACTCATAATGAAAAAAAATCATTTATTGTTTACCTGAAATTCAAATTCAACTGGGCATCCTGCATTTTTATTTGCTAAATCTGGTAACCCTAGCTTATGAAAGACACAGTGATTATATTTAAGACGCACAACAGGCTGGCTGCGGTGGCTCACACCTGTAATTCCAGCACCTTGGGAGGCTGAGACGGGCGGATCATGAGATCAGGAGATCAAGACCATCCTGGCTAACATGGTGAAACTCCGTCTCTACTAAAAATACAAAAAATTAACCGGGCGTGGTGGCACACACCTGTAGTCCCAGCTATCTGGGAGGCTGAGGCAGGAGAATCACTTGAACTGGGGAGGCAGAAGTTGCAGTGAGCTGAGATCACGCCACTGCACTCCAGCCTGGGCAACAGAGTGAGACTCCATCTCAAAAAAAAAAAAAAAAAAAAAAAGCACAACAAATCCCCAATACAATGAACAAAATTAAATCCATAACTAGACATACCATAATGAAACTGGAGACAGAACAGTTCTTAAAAGCAGCAAGGGAAAAAATCACGTTGGAAGGAAGAAATTAGACCACCGTCACAGCCTCCAGCAGACACCGTGTGGGACTGGAATAAAGTCCTCAACACGCTGAGAAAAATCACTGTCATTCCACTGCTCAAGACTCTCCAGTGGCTTCTCCACAACGCTCTACACAGCCTGGTCCTGGCACTTTGAACTCATCTCCTCTACCCCTGCCACACCGGCCTCCTTGCTCTTCCTCGGCACACCACACACTTTTCACAGCTCTTTCTCACTCCAGAATGTTCTTCCTGACACGCACACAGCTCCCTCTCTCACATCACTCATGGCTCCCTGAAATATCCCGCTTCAGTGAGGCCCTCCTCAACGGCCTGCAGATGGCCCCCTAGGGCAGCAGCCCAGCACTCTCCCTCTCTGCTTTTTACCCTCTTGTTTTTCTCTGTAGCTTTTCATAGAGACTGGTTTTTATATTGATATTTATTTTTACCTGATTATTTTATGCTTCCCTCCAATAAAATGTCATGAATAAGAACTTTTCACAAATTTGCTCACTGCTGAAGCCCTAGCCCTAAAACAATGCCTGCCACAGGGTGGCCATGTAATAGCTATGGGATGAGGGGTCAGAAGGTGCATCAGGACGAGAGACCACTCATGAACAAGGCAAAACAAAGGACATTTTCAGATGAGCCAAAAGTGTTGATTGCCCCCATCTCTTCATGCTCATCAAGTAGAAGGAAATTGTGCCAAGAAGAAAGGCCCAAAATACAAGAAAGAAGAACCCCAAATTCTGCATAAATTTAAAAAGTTTAAACTGGCTGCATAAACTCCATGGTAATAATCATAACTAATACTGGAGGTGAAATCAACTTAGAGTAAAAATCCTGGCAGAAGCCAACACAATGGCATGAAAGATCAGGGAAGAGAATTTGAACTAAAAGACTCTTGGTTTGGTTGTAGAGGACGGTACGGATACTTATACATTTTCAGTTTATGCAATAAAACCTCAGGTTAAAAGGAAAGTTATTTTCTGATTATATATTTTTCTTAATGTCTATTTCTTATAAGATCACATTTAAAGGTAAAGATTTAGAAATAGCAAAAGAAAGAATAGAAACAGATATACCAGGCATATATTAACTAACTGAAAGAAAGCTGCTGTACCTATTAGATTTAATAGACTTAAAGCAGAAAGCATTAAAGGTAAAAAATATGTGTCACTGGTTAAGGCTTTTTAAAAAGAAACCAATTCATAAGAAAGAGAAAAACTACAAATAAATATTAGCAAATTCATAACCAAAGTAGGAATTTTTTTTTTTTTGAGATGGAGTCTTGCTCTGCATCCAGGCCTGAGTGCAGTGGTGCAATATGGGATCACTGCAACCTCTGCCTCCCGGGTTCAAGTGATTGTCCAACCTCAGCCTCCTGAGTAGCTGGGATTACAGGTACGGGCCACCACATCCCGCTAATTTTTGTATTTTTAGTAGAGACAGAGTTTCACCATGCTGGCCAGGCGGATCTCGAACTCCTGACCTCAGGTGATCCGCCCACCTTGGCCCACCAAAGTGCTGGGATTACAGGCATGAGCCACCGTGCCCAGCCCAAACTGGGATATTTTTAACACAGTTCCCTCATTATCTAATGCAGTGGTCCCCAACCTTTTTGGCACTAGGGACAAGTTTCGTGGAAGACAATTTTTCCATGGACTGGCATGGGTGTAGGTTGTGGGAATGTTGGATGATTCAAGTGCACTAAATTTACTATGTACTTTATTTCTATTATTATTACATTGTAATGAAATAACTATACAACTCACCACAATGTAGAACAAGTAGGAGTCCTGAGCAATGGCATGACCTCGGCTCACTGCAACCTCCACCTCCGAAGTTCAAGCGATTCTCCTGCCTCAGCATCCCAAGTAGCTAAGATTACAGGCACCTGCCACTATGCCCAGCTAATTTTTTGTATTTTATTTTTAGAAGAGATGGGGTTTCACTATGCTGGCCAGGCTGGTCTCAAACTCCTCACCTTGCAATCGGCCTGCCTTGGACTCCCAAAGTGCTGGGATTACAGGTGTGAGCCACTGTGCCCAGCTGCCCTGAGCTTTTTTTCCTGCAACTAGAGGGTCTCATCTGGGGCTGAAGGGAGACAGTGACAGATCATCAGGCATTAGATTCTCACAAGGAGCACGCAACCTAGATCCCTCGCGTATGCACTTCGCAGTAGGGTTTGCACTCCTTTGAGGGTCAAATGCTGCCACTGTTCTGAAGGCAGCGGAGCTCAGGTATACTGGATCCATGGGGAGCGGCTGTAAATACAGATAAAGCTTCCCTGGCTTGCCGTCCGCTCACCTCCTGCTGTGCAGCCCAGTTCCCAAGAGACCCAGGGGTTACCCAGAGGACGGCATTTTAAAGTCCACGTGAGACTTCGGGAAAGAATGTGGTGGCTTTTAGGACAATGAGCTGACCGCGCTGTGCAAATAAGTAACACCCATTTATCTCGGTTGTTGCTCGAGCCATGTAGCCAGGCCCACCCAGAAAAGCTTAAACACAAGCCCCCGACTGAGGTCTGACGGCGTTTACAGAGGCTTCCAGACCTGGGTGCACTTACACACCCGCACGGAAGCCGCGAGCTCACAGCTCTTGGATAAGAACCAGGAAAACATGCATTAAGCAGGGTAAGCCCTAAATTATCTGGACAGCTGCTGCTGTGGAGAACTTGCCTACAGGGCTCAAGTATCTGCTAACCTGCGAGTCCCCACACCTCTCCACAATCACATGCAAAGGCACCTACCCACGCGGGTTCCTGGTGACGTCACTCACCTGTCTGCTTGTTAGGAAACTGCACAACTTCCAAACCATCAGCGTAGGTCGTGCGCATCGTCTGAGCATTTGCATGATAGTAAATCTGTAAGCACCAGAAACACCTATGTTGGGAGGCAGTCTGTGTTATCATTTTGAACCTGGATTTAATCTAGTAAAGTCCTTCCTGCGGGTGGGTAAAAGCACCATCCCAGCAGGTGGGAGTGGGCTGACCTTGTCCATGGGCACCCTCCACAGCAAGGGGGCATGGGGAAAGGGCAAGCCCAAAAGTCAAGACATTGTGGCTCTAGGCTCGTGGGAGAGAGGACTGGACCGAGGTGGAGTTCCCTGTCCTTCACCTAGTGGGCTCTGAGCTAGAGTTTGCTGGGGCTGGCAGCCTTGGGGGCCTGCAGGAGGTCCAGGTCCAGCATAGTGAATATGAGTGAGGAGCCCCAAGACTCAAATCCCACAGCTCGTAGACCAAGAGTCTCCCAGCAGCTCCAAACAACAGAAACACTCCCCGGGTTGTGCCTCTTGAATTGTCGTGTTACTGTGAAGTTTCCCATCATTGTGACTCCCTCTGGTTTCCAATAAAGTGGGGAAAAGAAGAGGGGAAGGAGCTGCTTTGGAAGAGGACAGTCATTCGGGAGGGGAGGGGACGTTCCTTATGCTCAAGCGAGACTTGACTATAAGTAGGGAAGGGGAATTATTAAAAATTAAGGGTCCAGAACTAGAAAACCGTGGGATGTACATGTTTGTTTTGAAGTGGGACCACGGAGGACAGGCATCCACTCTCTCCTGGGCTCTGGGACCCCGGTGTGTCACTGCATGTCTGCCATCTATCATGGCAAGAGCATCACTGCCCGTCAAAGAAAGGCTGACAGAAGGCAGGAGAGAATAGGAGAGGTGACTTATTGAGAAAAACCATGGCACTGAAGTCGAAGGGACTATTTCTGTGCCATTATTTTAAAGGCATTTTTCTCACATGGGGGAAATTTGTCCAAATGCCAGAAGAAACCCACAAATTCTCAATTCTGCATCATCCCAATAATCATCAAGTCCAAGCTCAGGCTCCTCGCTGGGGTCAGGGTTCCCTTTGGAGACCAGAGAGGTTTGAGGGGAACAGAGGTGCTCTCAGGAGACCTGGGGAGGTGCACACTCGCTGGCCTGCAGTGGCCATTCCCTCTGACCACGCAAAAGGTCAGAACAGGAGGATGTCCTTCCAAGACCTATGCCAGGCCCTGTTCTCTCCTGCTGATTCATCCTCACCGCATCAATTCTTATATTGTCACACTCTGCCTCCCTACACCCCCACATCTGGCTAAGAAACAGCTATTTCCTACCCCAAAGTGACAGAAACTTAGACCTCACAATGAAAGGCTGGGGCAGGCTATGAGATCAGTATCACAGATTCCTCCACTGGGCAGTGGAGTAACACAGGCCACCGTCTAAAAGGGGTCATCCAAGCTCTTTGTTTGCATTTCCCTGCAAAAAAGGGAACATGCAAGTTAGTTCAGGTCAGTGGAAGAGCACGTGCTGGGCACACCATGCCTGTGTCCACACTTGGGGCTTCTAACATCCGCCCTCAGGAAGGGTCAAGAGGCTTAGCTGGGATAAAATCACAGAGCCACAAGTAGGCGCCTCTCATTAAAGCAAGTAACACAAAAAACAGAGACGCGCTGTGCAGTCTTTCAGAACTCCTGGACCCTGTGCCTCTAAATTTGTACCCAAAGCTTGGCTAACAACAGGGAAACTGATCATTCTAAAGAAGGAAATGTTTAGGATACAATTTGGTAATGTGTGGGTACTAAGAGACTATTCTCAATGCACTACAAACCCTGCCCTGACCTCCCCTATCTCACCTTATTTACTATCTGTTTTGTAAATTACCCAAATTTTCTTAAGTTAGAATCAAGTTATACCCTGAATTATCTGGACAAAAATATTGCCACCCTGGAGACCTGGCCTAGAAGACCTCCAGATTGCTCAGCATCTGTGTTTTCCATACATGATCCCTGGACACACAGAGACATGTAGTTTCAACCAGGGGGCCACAGCATCCTCACAGCTCCTCAGCATCAAGTGGGCCCCCCAGCTACTGTGATCTGTGGCTTTCTTCCACAAACACATCATCGGCTTTTACCAGTGACCGTCCTCAAGGTAACAGCAGCTGTCAGCTGCTGAGTGCTTGATGGGTGCCAAGCAATATATGCATGGCATAACTTTGGTCCTTATAATAACCTACAGAGGGCTTTCCCTGCCTCAGAACTATTGACAATTTGGGCAGGATAATTCTGTGGGGCTGGGGTGGCTGTCCTGGGCATTGGATGTTTAGCAGCATCCCCGGGCCCCACTATCTAGATGCCAGTAGCACCCCCACCATCCCCAGTTGTGACAACCAAATATGTCTCCAGACATCGCGAATGTCCTCAAGGCAGGGAGAATAATTGCCCCCAGTTGAGAACCAGACCTGGGAATATTTCCTGATTTTTTTTGATACAGAAATTGAGGCCTGATGAAATCAATTAATTGGCTGGTGTTGGCACAGCTGGTCTGGCAGAGCTGAGAGTCGGCCGAGCCCGTGAACCCCAAGCCTGTGTTTTCCGCTCCACCTGCAAGGTGGCTGCCGGGCACAGTGCCTCCTCCCAGCTGTAAAAACCGTCTCCCTGGATCTCACCTCCAGCTTGTACCAGGGATTAGCTCCTGACTCTGCCTAACTTTGTTGCAATACTAATGCTGGTTCCACAATCAATGCACATGTACTAAGTGTTTACCACTGTGTTTCTAGAGAGTTCTGCAGAAGAGACATTATTTAATGGACTATGTTACTTAACTTTCATAACCATCTTTTGACTTAGGTCCTAATTATCAGCCACATTTTGCAGAGGCTTAGAAAAGCTGAAAACAATGACTGAACTCAGAGCCAGGAGGGGTGCTGGTGCACTCTTTTGTCACCGCGCAGATCGGAGGGTCTTGACAACAGGGTCTTACTTGCCTGAGCTCACCGAGGAAGCAGAACAGCCTGGCTCATAGACAGCCTCGCCCAACTCCACAGCCTGTGTTATGCCCGTTCCCCACCCCCCACCCATCCTGAATACCCAGAGGAAATGGGGTACAGATGTGCAAAATCGTTCCTAATAACTGAGTTAGTTTTGATTTCTTTTAAAAAAAGACAGGTCTTTTTTTTTTTTTTTTTTTAAAAAAAGATCCATTGTACACACCACTCTCTGATCGGGTTTGATCTTCTTCACGTCGCCGTTAGAGAATTGGATGATGGTCACCTTCTTATCTGTGCTCAGCTCCTTCTGGCTGGCGTCGGGGAAGGTGGTGATGGCACAACCTTCGCTCAGTGCCCGTTCTACCTTTATGGAAACACAAAAGCTCCGAGATGAAAAATGATGTAAAGCCTGATTATTGTGGTTTCATTATCTTTCCTTCAATTCAGAATTATCATATGATTATCGCCTACATGGCATTCTCGACACTGGCTGTGATATTTCCCCCCAAATTGTACTGACTGAGTAGATCAGATCCAAATTCCCATCCCCGAATGTGGTTATCAGTAATGAATAAGTGCTATGATCTGTCCCACAAACGTCCGTCTTTCATAAGCTCGTGTCACACAGTGGCCATCAGTGTAGACCTTCCATGGCCGGTGACTGGGTGAGTTTAGAGTCCTGAGCCATAGGAATTGTGGTAATTACTGTGTGAAAATCACTCTTGGCACCTTTTTCTTTCCTTTTCATCCCATTCTCCTGACCTATACACTCCTACGGCCCATCCCAAAGATGTGTTGATTTTAATTAACCATCAGCAAATATTATATAACCTCATATGCATAATGCTGGACAAGGAATGTAGAAAGAATGTCTTTGTCTTCACATTGAAAATATTACTCATGTAAAGATTAGCAAAAGAAAATATCTGAGAGAAATAATCTCAAGATCTGGGGAGTTAAGATAAGTGCATGTGAAAATTCCAAATGGCAAAATGTGTTTTTGTTATTTATGTCACACTGTCACTCTTAACCATAGCTCAGAAATATAGGTGTTAATTCAGCTGAGAAAATACAAAGGGAATAAAAGCGAATGCTGGGCTTAAACTGTCTTCAACCATCCACCAAACAAACCTTGACGGTGTGCGCCACCTGCTGGCCGGGACAACAGCCTCCTATTTGATGGGGTTTGAACCAAGATGACTCCACCTACTTCCAAACCAACTCGGTGAATGAAGCAGGGATGTGTTCAGTTCTGCATCCGAAGATGAATTTTTAACGAACACTAAAAACTCCAGCAACGTTTAAAGAATCAATTACTCTCAGAAGTAATAAAGCACAAATAATATTTTAAATGTTCCACATGAAAAGAATCATACAATCTATTTTGGAGTTTATATTATTAAAAGAAACAAAACACAAAAAGGAAAGAACTTTGGCATATCCAATGCAAGATACACAAGAAGTAGAAACAAGACGAGTCATGAGAAGAGGAAAGTGCTGAAGACCTCGGAGGGAGGGTGGGGGAGCCAGGGATCTAGGGGCAGGTAGAGGTGGGTGACCGCTGGTTGTGGGGAGAAAGGAAGGATCGCGCTAGCAGAGGGCACAGCGCGTTACCTAGTTCTTGTGTCTTCATCTTTGCGGTTTCATGAGCTTGAGTGATTGGTTCCTCCATGCACGTAGCCAAGGAGGAACATCACTTATGTCTCATGGACCTACCTATGGAGATGGCAAGATCAGGTGCTCAAATGATGTGGGTTTCCTTCTCCTCTGACAAAGCACTACAACCACTGCGCTAAGGACAAAAGCATTTCAGTGAATTCAAACTGTTACTGCAAGTAGCATTCCCTGTTGTTCATTTATCCCAATGCTTTACCACTTGCAAGACATAAATTTGCCTTTACTGAGGCAGAGTTCACTCAGCAAAGCAAGCCTGAGGCCGACTCCCAGTTTCTAGCAGGCCAACAAGAGGAGCAAGATGAATGAACTGTTGAGCTGAAGAAGCGATGATGTGCTGCCCCAAGCAGGACTGGGTCTCCTCGGAGCTCACAAAACACTGTAGCTGCAGCCGCAGCCGGCGCCTCTTCTGACTCCTTCCTGAGTCAATGCCAACCACCGCCTCCTTGACGCGTCCTTTCGGAACTGAGCTCTCCTCAAGGGCTAAAATGTGGTGGCTGGAAGATACTTGAGGCTATGGTTTTGGGTTTTTTTAAGTAAAGCAAATCTTCCTCCTGAAAAGTCTATTGCCTTATTTACTGGAAATAAACTGGCAGTCAACAATGGTAGAAACGTCTGGCCTCCAGGTCAGGGCCCCATGGCCTGTCTGGAGGGAGCGGCGTGCAGAGCTCCTGGAAATTCACTTGGGGAAACTGGACCGCCGGCAGTCATCTGCCCTGCCATTTGGATGTCGTTTTTCTTCCTGTACTTCCTCCTTTTTCATCTTAGTGTCCGTGGCCTGTGCTGTTTCCATGGAAGATGGTGGGTTTACAGGAAGATTCTGCAGAAAGCGTATAATCCTAGTCTCCCGTGGTCTCCATGAACACTGCAGTATGAGGCGGGAGAAATGCACCTTGTCCTGGCATTTTGCAGCCTCTGCCTCTAAGTCGGTGGGCGCGGCTGAGCCCTGGACAGTCAGCACCAGGACTTTGGACCACGTTTTGTGTTTTATTAAAGTGCTTATCTCCCACTTGTATGTTTGGTCTGCAGTCAGGGTGGCCACAATGACAACTGCCACATTTAACACCTGATACAAACAACACACAGAGACACCACCTGCCATGGCTGCCGCGCTGCTTCTAAATGCAGATCATTAGCCCGGAGGCCTTTAGGTGAACTCATTAGCTGGATCCCCAAACAAAATAAAACCCTAAGAAAAATGTTCCCACTCGTCCCCCTACTGAAGATGTCGGAGACGGCAGAACAGAATGTGGGCTTTTCTTGGGAGAACAGAAAACAAGCAGGACCTGTGTTCTGAGACTTCCCCGCCAGGTGCCTACTTTTACATCATACGTAAGTTCACATCCCGAATGTCCTGCTGTAGAGAAAATAATTTTATTTTATTCACTTTTTTTTTTTGTAAAATATAGCATGTTACAAGTGGACAACTAGCTAGGGCTTAGAAGTATGTTTGCTATTCTTGCCTTCGAGTCTATTAATGTCAATTGCAAACTGTAAATCAAAATGATAAAAATGAAACTCTGACTAGGGGAGTCATAAGTCATGACTAGGGGACTCATAAGTCATGAAAAATATTAATCTTGTTTGCGCTAAATGCAACCAACTTAAATCTATAAAAAAGTCTCTGTTTGAAAGGCTGAACTTCAGGAAATAAAGAGACATTTGGAATCATCTTAATTTTCTGTTCTTGTTGAGAAGATGGGAAGATGCAACCATCTCGTGACACCCGCTCCAAATCTCACTTCCCCAGGAAGAAAAGGTCACCTTCTCAGGTCTTCCTGAGGGGAGCTGGGGGGGCCACCCTCGAAGAAGCCACTCAACCCACCTACCTGCAGCTCTGCAATGTTTGAGGAAGAACCGGCCAACATGTCAGGTTGAACATGGCTGAGAAATCCGCCTTCAGAACTCTCAGAGACTGATGAACTTCTGTCTAAAAAGCAAAAAGTTAAATTTAAAGGGACAGCGCATATACAGTGTGGAAATATCATTATCCTAATGCGATTGCTAAATCCAATTTAAGTGAATGGATGCACAGGTTCTCTCTTGTTCATGAGATCACTATACACATGTCAGGTCAGTTCAACAACAAACGATCCTGTAAGGAATATTAATTCTTTAATGAATACACTCAGTCAGTATTTCTTGGGCATCACTCTCTCTTGAGTATTCTGATGGATCAGGTGATTCACGGATGGAAAGGCACTGCCTCAGCCCCGAAGCTGCTCATGGTCCTGCAGGAGGCAGACACAGGAGAGAAAAGCCGGATCCCTGCACCACTGGCTTATGGGACCTATGAAGGGACAGGGGCCGTGGTGAAGGAGCATCACAGGCTTCCAGGAGAGCCAGGGATCGGGGGGGCTTCCCCAGGATGGCGTCACTGTCAGCTGAGATGATGCCTGGAGGTTGCGGAGGTGCTAGCAGGTGTGTGGTATACAAGGCCTCCAGTTCTGCTTGGCACCAGCAAGTAAACTGAGGTCTCATCCGGGAGCCTGAAGGGGAGGGGGCAGCAGGAACAAGGCGGCCAGGCTGGTGCTGATCTGATGGCAAGGGCTTCTCCACCCCGCAGAGGGGCGCAGAGGGGACTATGAGGGCACACAGGGCCTGGGGTGGTCTGAAGC
This sequence comes from Pongo abelii, assembly GCF_028885655.2. NCBI lineage: Eukaryota > Metazoa > Chordata > Mammalia > Primates > Hominidae > Pongo > Pongo abelii. Next base: position 169,398,611 of record NC_071990.2, read on the forward strand.
AGATGATGGCACCAGTCTCACCTCCGTGAAGCTCCCTGCAGAGGCCATGAAGCAGTCTGGGATGCAGGAGGCCTGGGGAGCGGATCTGGGAGGAAGACAGTGTCGGGTTCGGCCCTGCAGGGCCACACAGGCCTGGGCCGAGGATGGGAAGGAGTCCAGGTGCCAGGCAGCCCAGGGTGAGTGGTGCCCACAGGGTTGGGCTGTGCTGCGCATAAGGACCACACCTGAGGCTCGGCCACACCTGAGGCTCGGCCACCGCATGGGCTCCGTTTCTTTACCCAGACAGGTTCCTGCGGGGGTCGTGAAGCTGCTATGGCCATTTTCTGGCAGAACGTGAGGAAGGAGTTCTTTCCCGACTCACCCAGGGGCACTCTTGGCTCCTCCCGGTGGGACCCCCCAATGCAGAAAGCACCCACAGCTGCATGGACAGAGCTGGGGCTCGGGAAAGAGGCTTGGGCAGGTGCTGGATGAGAGGGCGCTCCATCAGGGTGGCAGCAAAGCCATGGGCCGGCAAACGGAGAAAAGGGAACAAAGCCCCCGAGTCTGCCCAGGCCCAGCCAGATGCCTTCAGCTGGGAGTGTGCTCAGGGGGAAGTGGCTGGTAGGATTCAGAATCTCCAGCCACGGCCCCTGGAGACCGGCATGTGGGCTGTGTGTGGGGTGGAGGGCCAGGGGTGTCGGCAAGACTCCCAGGTGAGGACCCAACGAGGGAATTGGACAAAAGGTGGTCAGAAATTAGGCAGCTCCATGAAGGATATGTCCTTGCCATAGTAAGATGTTCTGCTCACGCGTATCCACAAGAAAGCCCCGCACTTTACAGGAAGCATGGAAATAGTTGGGAGTCCCCAACCCTGCTCACCAGCTCCTCTGGCTGCTGCTGTCTGCTCCTGCAGCGTGGCGGCCTGGGAAGCCTGCACTGGTGATTTTCTGCCACTGGAGTTTTGCAGACTTCGGGAAGATGGATGCATAACCTGGGGCAAAGACAGTCAGAGGCTCCCCTTGTCACAAGGTCCCTGTAGCCCGCAATGCCTCGAGCCCAAAGGCTGGGAGCATGAAGCCATCTTCAGCCATCCACAATTTCCAGCAAGACCCCAGGGCTCACCCAACAGCCCTGCACTCAGCACTACAAGGTAGATCAATTCTTTTAAAGACTCTGCAGAAATATACCAATTACAGAGCTCGGGAAAGTAATTGATTTTTAAAACTCAATTGAAGTTGTTTGCTTTTTTAGCATTAAAGACATGTCTGAAGAAATTCAAGGTTTTATCTATAGAAACATAATTAGGTTAATAAATAATTATGCTAATTATTTATTTATTAATAAATAAATTAGTAAAATTTATTAATAAATAAATAAAGTTTTTATTAATAAATAAATAAATAAATAACATAATTAGGTTAATACTAGGTCTATTTTGAATAACAAATTGAGTACTCTTATTAGACCTAAGTGGAACTTCATCTGAATCTGAATTTTCCATGTGGACAGTGTAGAGTGACCCAGGTTTCCGAGGTCACCTTTCCGTCTTCAGACACCCCCCGTCTTTCTGCACCGGGAGTCGGCCTTCCAGTGGGTGCTGGACTTCTGTCTTGACGTCTCCCGGGAGGACTTTTCTCTCTACCTTCCTGTGGTGGTGTTTTCCCCGAGTTAATTCTTTCTGTCTTTAAACTCATTGGCTGAAAATAAATGTGGTTGCATTAGTAACCATCATATTATTTTAAAATGTTAAGCAACACATCACACCAGCTACCACAGAATCTAGAGGATTTTACCCCCGCTTCCTACAGAAGGACACACGAGGCATCCACACTCTCATTCCCCATTTTACAGCCACGCTCTTGAGGAATTCAGGGACAGTATGGCTGACATTGTAGAATAAAGTCAACAGTGAAATGAAGTAGTTGAAACTCAATTCAAAAATGCATAATAAAAATAATGTTCCACCTTTTGAGCTATTTAAAAATTCATGGTTTTGAGGCGTGGATAAAACACCCATTCAGTTATCTATTTACTCGTACGTTGCCCGGCACGCGTGTGATTAACTCAGGTCAATGAGGAAGCGTGAGAGAAGTCCGCGTCTCACAGGAGGCTGGACCTGTGCAGTCCGTCCTGGGACTTTCGACGTTTTGTGCTCATAGGATCTGAAAGGCTATTTTCCTTCTTGTGACAAATGCTCAGAGTAGATTTCTGATCTTCCTTCAGGGAATAAAGTGTTATCTGCTCAGCAGTTGCTTTGGGAAAGAATGCGAGGAGATAAATCTTCTTCAGGAGGTGGGGGGCAGTCTTCTCCATCCACATCAACCCAGTATCAGTTGCTGGCTGAGGACTCACGAGATTTGCCTCCTGAGTGTGAGGCTGACACAAAGCTGGGACAGGAAGAGACACACTGGCCAGCAGAATGTTCTAAAGAGGAGCTAATTTTAACAAGGAAAAATGTGATGGAGACAAAATAGCATCCTGCACTGTGGCCCCCAAGCAAGCAGCGCAGCCCCCGTTCAGAGGAGTCCACGCTGACAAGCAGCAGGTGCAAGACCGCAGTGCAGAAACAGGGAGCGTGGGAGGCTGCGAGCCCCCAGACGCATGGGTCATGGCGCGTGGCGAGAGTGCCATGCATATCACCTCCATGGGTGGCACCCACGGAAGCAAAGCCCCCGAGTCCACTCGGCCCCAGCCAGACACTTGCTGCTGTGAGTGCACTCAGAGGGAAGCAGCTGGGAGGACTTGGAATCTGCTCCACAGCAGGAAGTGCTGTGGTTTAGGATCTTGTTTGAAAGGCATACACCCATGTCCTTGGAAGAACGCAGGACTCCAGGGAGCACCACACTCGCCCAGGGAGGTGAAACTGTGGTGAGGAGCTGATGGGATGTGTGTGTTTTTGTACAGAACCTCTGCTGCTCTTTACAGACGATAAGCACGAAGGGTCACCTTTGGAGGAGCTAAGTTGTTAGATGACGATCTTTGTCCCAGGAGAGTGGCACTCTGACTCTTGCGGCTAGCGTATTTGGGCATTGTCTCTTCATCAACTGACAGAGGTGAATTTTTTCCAAAAGCAGTTTCCAATGCCTAAAAGACAAAATGTGGGGAAAATGTTCACATTTTCGAATGGAAAATAAATTCAAATTTTAATACAATCCAAAATAATTGGAATGTCCTAGAAAAAATTAGGGTACAAGGTAGGGGGACTTGGCCTGGGTTTTTCCCCCAACATGTTGATAAGAACAGAAACCCTCACCCAACATTTGTGGAGGAAACTTTGTGGAGCCCATGTTTGCTTTGTGTTTCTTATTGTGGTTCCTTGTTTCAAAATGATCACAGGATCCCAAAGGCTACAGAATGAACAATACCCAACATATCTTCCTTCAGGCTCATGTGTCTTCAATGGGGAATGTGGTAATGGAGGAGGAAAATGTGATGCTCCTTCTAGTGTTGTCTCTACAACTTGTCTAAGATTCGAAATGCAAATTCCCAATTTTCCCTGTTATCAGCAGACTGACCTGGAACAGCGTGATCCTTCAGGTGGGAGGAGGTGTGTTAGGTCTGGAATGTTTAATTATTCCCCACTCTCCCCTCCGAGGAGGAGGGAGTGAGAAGGGGAGAGGGTTGCTGTGAATGAATCCTTAATACCAGATCCAGAGTGGCTCACCCACACAGCCGTGCCCACGTTCCGAGGGTGCTCATGCCTCAGCCTTTTAGATACTCAGTCCCTAAAACTGCGACTACACACAGATACTCCTACGCAAATTTAAAGTGTGGAATTCACATATCCCATCCTTTCTTCAAATCAGGTATGCTCTTGTGAGCATAGATCCTCTTCCTATAAATAGCCCCATGGTGACCAGTACAATGCACAGAATCAAAAAAAAATTTGGAAATTCACCAAGCTCTAATCTCGAAATAAGAGAATGATCGAAACTGTAGGGAGTGTGAAGACTGAACGAGACTTCATTGACTCTTGGGGTTATTGTTATGGTTACATTTCGACCAACATACAATGACCCAAATGGGGCAGTAGATACTATTTTTTAGGAACTGGCATACAGTATATGCAGGGAAAAAATCCCTGTGGGTCTTATGGGTTCTCCTCACAGAAGGTGGACAATCCCGGCCAGTATTTGTGGCAATTTCTCCCTCTCTACCTCTGACGGAGGAACAGCCTGCCCGGCTTCCACTCTTCCTTCCGCAGAAGGACTGGGCGCTTTGCTGTGCTGAGAGGCTAAACCTGCTTTCCTTCTGAGGCAGCAGAAGCCATCTCCATGGAAACAAAGCTCTCGCAGAGCTCCCGAAGAGTGGGAATAACTTCCACGATTTCCCGTAATTTCTTGTAGAGGAATTTGTGGCTGTTCTTGCCATGCTGGGAGGACCGACCACAGAGCAGGCTCCTCTGGAATGTATTCCGTGGGTGCCTGTGTGTGTGTGCGTGTGTGTGTTGTAATCACTGTGTCGTATGGGAAATATTCTAAGTCCTGGAAGTACCGATTTAAAAGTTCACACAATAAGTGCAGATAGGAAATGTTGGTACTTTTCTTAACCCACTGAGAAATATCCCCACTTACATTTGGAGGGTGTTCACGTGGTTCCATGTGTCCTGACCTGTACGTATAATTTTAATGATTCAAGTTGTTTAGACCCACGTGCGGGAAACAGAACCCAGACAAGGCGGTGATAACACTGGCCACATTCACACTCTCTTAGGCTCGGTCTTTGAGCCATGCGTTCAAACTCGAAAGCTCAGTGTTCTATAAAGGCAGGTGGGTGCTGGGAGGCACTGACTACTTCAGCATGAGAATGCTAGTTCTTCCTTTGGGATAGAGCAGGGCAGTGATATGGGACGGGCGCAGGAAAGTCCTGGGTAGAGAAGGGCAGGTCCCTGGCTAGGGCTCCACCCCTGGGCCTGTGCCCAGGGACCTAGGCATTTCTGCTTTCGTACCCAAATGTAGCATTTCCAAGACCACCCTGGCCCGCCACACTCCCATCTTGTGCCTGTGAAAACCCCGAGACCCTAGTGGGCAGAGACACAAGTGGCTGGCAGCGAGAGGAACACACTGGCAGACGCCAGCAAGCCATTGACTGGCGGAATGACAAGGAGATCGGTCAAGGCGGTCAGAGGAGAGCCCGGCCATTGGGCTGCCCAACTCCAGGTGAAAACCACCTTCCCACTCCATCTCGGTTCTGGCTCCCCCGTCTGCTGAGAGCTACCATCACCCAGTAAAAAACTTGCACCCATCCTCCAAGCCCACGTGTGATCTGATTTTTCAGGTACACCAAGGCAGGAACCCAGGATACAGAAAGCCCTCTGTCCTAGTGATGTGCAGAGGGTCTAACTGAGCTGATAAACACAAGCTGCCTACAGATAGCTAAACTGAAAGAACGCCCTGTAACACATGCCCACTGGGGCTTCAGCTGTAAACATTCACCCCAGACACTGCTGTGGCGTTGGAGCCGCACAGCCTGCCCGTCTCTACGCTCCCCTAGAAGTTTGAGCTGTGGGACACTAAGGAAGCGAGCCATACCCCCATCACATACCCTGGGAGGGGGACAAGGGAACTTTTCCCATTTCAACAGGTCTCTATCACGTTCTACACAGCTGTCCTAGAGGATGAACAGAAGGACACCGGGCCACTGAGCTGGCTCTGGAGTCACCCTGGGTTCAAATCCCAGCTCCGCATTCTCCAACCCATGGCCTTGATGGAGTTCGTAATAGGATCCATTTCACAGGGTCGTCGTAGAGAGTAAGACGGTGAAGCTCCCTACCTAGCCCGTGTAAACTCCACAGTAAGAGTTTGCTGCTGTTGTACTGAGACATCATGGGATGTCTTAGAATTCTAGACGTGAGACGCGCAGCCTGGAGGCGGCTGTGCTTCTGTCTGCTGGAGCGCCTGGTGAGAGGCCTGATGTATTCAGTTCTTTAATCTTTACTTGTGGGAAATGGAGTTGATGGAAAGATAGCAAGCCCTCCCACCACCTGGAGCATGAGAGATACCACGTCACCCAGCAACAAAGCCCACATCTTTACGGGCATGCTATTTTTACACAATGCAAATGATACAAAAACACAAATGCGCTTTTGGTACCGGAGTGTGTGATTCTTGCCCCACGTGTGGGGATGCTGCAGGTTTTTTCCTGGCTTCCCACTGCTGCCGCTGCAGACCTCTCAGCTCTTCTCGGAGCTCCAGGTTCTGCTTCCTCAAGGCATCTATATGACTCTGGAGTTTTCTGTGAACATCAGCCCACAGCGACTCCTGTCTCCCAAGCTCTTGGTGGAGTCTGGTGATCTGCTGCTGTAATGACTGTTATTGGGAAGAGAACACCAGAAAACCTCTCAGACGCACAACCAGCACATTCATCTGCAAAATACTCAAGCCCTCTCTGATGTAAGACCAACACTCTTTCTGGACAAAAGGACACCCAATGAGATAAACAGGACAACCACAGCCTTTTTCTTTCCTTTTTTTTTTTTTTTTTTTTTTTTGAGGCAGGGTTTCACTCTGTCACCCAGGCTGGAGTACAGTGGCATGATCTCAGCTCACTGAAGCTTCAACTTGATGAGCTCAAGTGATCCTCCTGCCTCAGCCTCCAATGTAGCTGGGACTACAGGCATGTGCCACTACACTTGGCTAATTTTTGTATTTTTAGTAGAGATGGGATTTCACCATGTTGCCCAGACTGGTCCCAAACTCCTGGGCTCAAGCGATCCACCTGCCTCGGCCTCCCAAAGTGCTGGGATTACAGGCATAAGCTACCATGACTGGCTATAGCTTTATTCTTATTGAGTACTGTTTATTATGAGTTAGTCTACATGATATAACCAGATATAGATGGTCAGTGAATTATGATTCCTTGTTAAAACACTGCTACAGCAATAAGAGGCTGGCATTCTTTTTCCTTTTTTTTTTTTTGAGACAGGGTCCTGCTCTGTCAACCAGGCTGGAGTGAAATGGCACAATTTCAGCTCACTGCAACCTCCACTTCCCAGGTTCAAGCAATTCTGGTGCCTCAGCATCCCAAGTAGCTGGGATTACAGGTGCACGCCACCATACCTGGCTAATTTTTGAATTTTTAGTAGAGACGAGGGTTTGCCATGTTGGCCAAGCTGGTCTCAAACACCATGCTGGCATGGATGTATGGTCAACAGTTTAAAAATTATGGAAGCCACCGCATTTTCAACCTGACATGTTAGCCTTCCCCTGGCATCCTTCATTGGACCATAGAGCCTCCAGCCTTGCTCTGAGAATAAGCGGGATCGTGATAGAGGTACAGCCCTGCACTGTGTGGCCCTGGCCACAGGGACCCATGGCACTTTCTTGAGAGCAAGCACTGTCCAACAGGGTCTGGTGAGGAAGGGGCTAAAAATCAGGAAGCTTGCTGGGATGATGTAAGGCATGTCAACCTTCTGATTTTCGTTAATGAAGTTTTTAAAGTATGGTGCCTTCTCCTGGATTAGAGGAGAAAAGCTGGAACATTAATATTTTCTTTAACTCCCTGTCCTGCCTCCCATCCACCAAGAGAGAAGGTTGCAGAGGGGAAAAGAGCCACGTGCCCCTCTGAGAGGAAGTTCAGCATCAGCGTCCCGGGGTGGGGCATTCCTACGGGGGTCTGGCGAGGGAAAGTCCAATGACAGGCCTCAGGGACAGGAATCAGGGTCCCGCCTGGTGGGACTAACTCTGTCCTCACAGAGGTCAGCTCACCGGTATCTCCCCGGCATTGCCGTCCTCCCTGGGGACCTCGGCGGCCACAGCTGTCTTCTCCATGGCAGCCATAGCTCCCGGGCACGGGTCCTCCGGGTGGGTGCCTTCCTTGGGCTCCTCGGCCTCAAGCTGACCCTCCAGCATCCTGGTTGGGAAGGGAAGAGCTACGGCAATGCCTGAATGCAGCCCCCTACCCCGTCAGTGTGGGCTGAAGGCCCCAGCCTCAACCTAAGGGCGAGCAGGAACCACAGCCTCTCTTCTCCCCCAGGGTCCTGTACATATTCCCAAGCCCGAAGCTGACCAGGTGAAAGGACACCACAGTGGAAGGGACTGAGCGGTCCACACCTGGCTCTCCACCATCCTCCATGGAAAACACTTCAGTTCCTAGAAGATCAGCCTGACACCTAATGCACTGTGGTCATCCAGAGAAGGGTGTGACTGAGATGTGAGCCAGTGTGAGTGGGATGTGAGTGGTGTGTGAGCAGGTGTGAGGGGAATGTGAATGGGTGTGAGCAGATGTGAGCAGGATGGTCTCGGGGTGTGAGTGGGATGTGTGTGGATGGTCGCGTGTGGCCCTGAGGGAACTCTTAGCCCTTTAATCAGCACCACTGGATCAACACCCACTTGGAGGGGCACAGGCAGACCCCACACTGTGTTGAGTCTGAGTCTTGAACCATCAGGATGACATTTGTGAATTCATGGTGAAGACATGGAAAGGAAACACCTTTTTATAGGTACAGCATTTATGCCAGTTCAAGGAAGCTCACAGCAATCAGAAAACTAAAACAAAAGAGAAAACGCAAAGCTTCCTGCAAGCCTGCAGGGTCCTCTCTGAAAGCTGCTCCCAACCCTGCCTCACCCTCTCGGTTTTAGGAAGCGAGCGGCCCCCAACGAAACCCTGACTGTTTATTCATAAACTCACTGTATACAAACCTGAGAATGAGCAGTTTAACCACAGTGATTGGAGAAATGCTGTTTAAAAGAGAGTCTCCTGGTGGAGGCAAATCGAAGGTCAAGAGCAAGACCTACCAGTAACCGGATCCCTGGCCGTTCCTTCCCTGCGGGGATTGGGACAGTTTCTGTGGAAATGGGCGGGGGTCCGCGGTCCTCACAGCCCTGAGAAAGCTTCTTCTTTCCTGTTCCTCTGAGGGGATACCCCAGTGTCCTCGGCCCCAAACTTGTGACCCCCTTAGTCCGGGGAAGACCCCTTCCCTCAGCCTCACTACCAGACCTCGTCACCTCACCTGGTCCCCACCAGTCTCTTCTGCCGGGACCAGATCAGCAGGGCCGTGTCCCCACAGCTGTCCCCAAGCCCTCCTGCCTCATCTCCAGAGACCAGGGAGCAGCAGACAGTTCCAACGGACTTTCTGTCTTAAAGGGGCATGAGCGTCCCACTCAATGTCACCACTGGACCAGCTCAGATAATAATTAAACATCCCAAACCTGCAATTCTAACATAGGAGCTCATTGTCAGTGGAATCCATCCATCCACAAAGGACACTGGAGAGAGTCAAACTGCTCCTCCCCGTTGACAAAAACCCATGTGTTTAATACCAAGTCTTCAATACCCAACATGTAGTAAGAGCTCATTTCTCTGAGCATACATTCTTGAAGAAATATAAACTTTCTTTGGATGTCAAATTATTTACTAGAAAAAACATTTTTATGAAGGGAAAATATTGTGTGTGAGTTTAAATAGGAGACAGGATTCAAATTTTCATTATTTCACAAAATGCATCTCCATCTGAATTGTCGTGTGCTTTTTGTGATAGAGAAGAGAATGAGGAGCAAGCGAGAGTCCATGTTCCTGTTAAGCCCTGGCCGTCCTTCTCATCCACGGTGCTGCCTGTGGAGAACACACCTGGGGCTCCCCTGAGCCTGCTTGTGCTGTGTGTCACTCGGATAGTTCCGCAACCGACTCGCGTGCAACAGGCAGTAAACACCGACGTTGTGAATGAACGAAGAAACTACCACAAAGAGGAAACGAGGCACTTTTGTCCCTGCACGTCATTCTAACCGTGGGATTGTGGGTCCTGAGGTGTGTGAGGGGTTGTGTGTGTGTCCTGAGGTGTGTGAGGGTTGTGTGTGAGTCCTGAGGTGTGTGAGGGGTTGTGTGTGTGTCCTGAGGTGTGTGAGGGTTGTGTGTGTTCTGAGGTGTGTGAGGGGTTGTGTGTGTCCTGAGGTGTGTGAGGTGTTGTGCGTGTGTCCCGAGGTGAGGGTTGTGTGTATCCTGAGGTGTGTGGGGTGTTGTGTGTGTCCTGAGGTGTGTGAGAGGTGTTGTGTAGGTTCTTGAGGTTTGTGAGAGGTTGTGTGTGTGTCCTGAGGTGTGTGAGGTTTGTGTGTGTCCTGAGGTGTGTGAGATGTTGTGTGTGTGTTCTGAGGTGTGTGAGAGGTTGTGTGTGTCCTGAGGTGTGTGAAAGTTGTGTGTGTCCTGGGGTGTGTGAGGGTTGTGTGTGTCCTGAGGTGTGTGAGGGGTTGTGTGTGTGTGTCCTGAGGTGTGTGAGGGGTTGTGTGTGTGTCTTGAGTTGTGTGAGGGGTTGCGTGTGTGTGTCCTGAGGTGTGTGAGGTGTTGTGTGTGTGTCCTGAGGTGTGTGAGGTGTTGTGTGTGTGTCCTGAGGTGTGTGAGGGTTGTGTGTGTGTCCTGAGGTGTGTGTATCCTGAGGTGTGTGAGGTGTTGTGTGTGTGTGTCCTGAGGTGTGTGAGGTGTGTGTGTGTCCTGAGATGTGTGAGGGATTGTGTGTGTCCTGAGATGGGTGAGGGTTGTGTGTGTCCTTAGGTGTGTGAGGTGTGTGTGTGTCCTGAGGTGTGTGTGTCCTGAGGTGTGTGAGGGTTGCGTGTGTCCTGAGGTGTGTGAGGTGTTGTGTCTGTTCTGAGGTGTGTGAGGTTTGTGTGCATGTCCTGAGGTGTGTGAGGGTTGTGTGTGTGTCCTGAGGTGTGTGAGGTTTGTGTGCATGTCCTGAGGTGTGTGAGGGCTGTGTGTGTGTCCTGAGGTGTGTGAGGGTTGTGTGTGTGTTCTGAGGTGTGTGAGGGTTGTGTGCCTGTCCTAAGGTGTGTGAGAGTTGTGTGTGTGTCCTGAGGTGTGTGAGGGTTGTGTGTGTCCTGAGGTGTGTGAGGTGTGTGGATGTCCCGGGGTGTGTGAGGGTTGTGTGTGTCCTGAGGTGTGTGAGGGGTTATGTGTGTGTCCTGAGGTGTGTGAGGGGTTGTGTGTGTGCCCTGAGGTGTGTGAGGGGTTGTGTGTGTGCCCTGAGGTGTGTGAGAGGTGGTGTGTGTCCTGAGGTGTGTGAGGTGTTGTGTATGTGTCCTGAGGTGTGTGAGGGGTTGTGTGTGTCCTGAGGTGTGCGAGATGTATGTGTGTCCTGAGGTGTGTGAGGGTTGTGTGTGTTTCCTGAGGCGTGTGAGGGGTTATGTGTGTGTCCTGAGGTGTGTGAGAGTTGTGTGTGTGTCCTGAGGTGTGTGAGGTGTTGTGTGTGTGTCCTGAGGTGTGTGAGGTGTGTGAGGTGTTGTGTGTGTGTCCTGAGGTGTGTGAGGTGTTGTGTGTGTGTCCTGAGGTGTGTGAGGGGTTATGTGTGTGTCCTGAGGTGTGTGAGGGTTGTGTGTGTGTCCTGAGGTATGTGAGGTGTTGTGTGTATTTCCTGAGGTGTGTGAGGGGTTATGTGTGTGTCCTGAGGTGTGTGAGGGTTATGTGTGTGTCCTGAGGTATGTGAGGTGTTGTGTGTGTTTCCTGAGGTGTGTGAGGGGTTATGTGTGTGTCCTGAGGTGTGTGAGGTGTTGTGTGTGTGTCCTGAGGTGTGTGAGGTGTTGTGTGTGTGTCCTGAGGTGTGTGAGGTGTTGTGCGTGTGTCCTGAGGTGTGTGAGGGTTGTGTGTGTGTCTTGAGGTGTGTGAGGTGTTGTGTGCGTGTCCTGAGGTGTGTGAGGTGTTGTGTGTGTGTCCTGAGGTGTGTGAGGGTTGTGTTCGTTTCTGTGCTCCTCTCAGGTGCCGCCCGGTTTTGTTCGCGGGGTGAGACGTGGCCGGCCCCCTCCCCTCTCCATGGGGCAGGCAGCTTCCATCCCCATCTTCATGGTGTCTCCTTCCTCCAGAGACTCCGCCATCCCTGGGACACCCAGGGGGTCTCTCTGCCCAGGCCTCACAGCACCCTGAGAAGTTTGACCCAGCTGGAAGCTGTGATGTCCTCGAGTTTCTGGAAGCCTTTCTCAGTCAGCTCTACAAGTTGGGGAATGAGGGCCCAGTGTCTCATGTCCATTTCCACAGAGTTGTATTTGTTATCCCGAGGATGTGTGAGCTCAGACCTGTCCATCTCGCCATTAAAGCAGGTCCACCCACACGTTTTCATCACCAGCCATCATCGATGGGTTTCAGGCTTCGCAGCTCCCGTCCTGAGCCTCAGCCGGGGCGGCTCCCGGGGCAGAGTCCCCCCATCCCTCTCTGTGCTGCGGGTCTCTGTGGGTTGCTCTTCCCGGCCTGGCCAGGCCATTTTCTTCGCTGAGTCTTCCCCAGATTCTCGTCCTGGAGCAAACACTTGTGGCCGCGGGTCAGGGCGGAGCCTCCTGGGCGTTTGGACTATGGGGCCCTTCCCTTCTCTCTGATAAGGCCCCCGTTTTCTGTTCAGCCTCGTGGTGCCTTAACCGCGTTTCAGGCACGGTCTTCCAGGGGCCTTCTGGTTTGAACATTCTGCAGAGGAAAGCACAACACATCTTCACTCATCTTTTAAAATCAGAAGCCAGTTCCAGAGTCGGCTGCTTGGAGTAGCAGCAGATACACTTTTTAAAGTAGCTTAGCTGTTTAAATTTCTGGTTCAAAGGACTAGTTCTATAGTGGTACAGACCCCTGACAAAAGAAATCACCTTTGGTAAATATCATCGCTGCAAATGAGCAATGTGACTGGGGAACTAGTGAGATGCCATTGAGATTGGAACCCACCCCACTGGAGGTAGCTGAGCGAATTCGTGGATGACTAAATGTCGGAATACTAAGTTAGGAGAGGGGTGCGTGTCATCCAAGGAATGACGTGCACTCACACTGTGCCTCAAGTGACACAGATCATAGTAGATTCCAGGGAAACACTTGCAGCTGTGTTGAGTTCCTCAAACTACCACAAAACTCTTATGGTAAAACTTGTGAGAGGTAGAGATAAGAGAGTATGACCCCTGTGATCGAATCCAAATATGAATTGTAAAATATGCCTTAATACTATCACCAGTAGCTGTAGTGTACAATGATAGAACAAAAAGAGAAAGGTTTTCTACTGATTTTCTAGTTGTTCCCTCAGTGGTGCATTTTAGCACTCCCAAAACTCCATGTTTCTTTCGGATTTTATGAGCTGAGTCTGAATGTTATAAGTGACACACTCCTTTTTTTTTCTTGCGAGACAGGGTTTTGCTCTGTTGCCCAGGCTGGAGTGCAGTGGTGCTATCTCGGCTCACTGCAACCTTGACTTCTTAGGCTCAAGCAATCCTCCCATCTCAGGCTCCCTAATAGCTAGAACTACAGGTTCACACCACCACACCCAGCTAATTTTTGAATTTTTTGTAGAGACAGGTCTCGCTATGTTGCACTAGCTGGTCTCAAACTTCTGGACTCAAGCGATCCACCTGCCTCAGCCTCTTGAGTGCTGGGATTACACATTTTTTAAGCATGTTCTCTGTACAATATTTTGTAAAAATTGAGAATAAGGAAAGACATTGCCCCTTTAAGCAAGGTGGTAAGGCAACATATAAATACTCAATCCACAATAGTGAGTGCTTCCATTAATTACATTCTAAAGTTTTTTTGTTTAAAATGAATTGGGGGAGTACATCATGCTCTTCAAGATAATGAACAGAGAAAAATGTCCAATGATTGCTAGCCATCCCGATAATGTATTTACTCTATGTTGTGTTATTTTGTTTTTGCAGTAGGACCCAAGTGATCAGAAAGGATATCACATAGTCAGTGATCAGCTGAGACTGAGTACAGACAGGGGAAGAAGGTAACTTAGACCTAAAGGGACCTGGGGTCAGGAGACATTTCTAGATAAGCCCATCAGCCAGATAACATCAACCCATGACTTCCGACACCAATGCTGAAAAGGCCACAGAGGAGAGAGGATCCTGAGAAGGTTTTTAATATCTGAAAGTTCTTGTATTAAAAGAAGTGGAAAGTTTCTTGATATGTGTATGAAGGCCAAGACTGAGATAGTGGTACTGAGGGTGGGATGATACCACGTTGAGGCTGGGAGTTTTATTTCTTTTAAATCTTTCTGTAGGTGTACCTCTGTGGAGTCCTACCACTTCTAAACCATAGTTACAATGCCAATAAATACATTGAACGATGTTCCTGCTGCTCGTGGGTGTCATGCTCTTCCTCATAGCTCTATCGGAACCCTTTATTGCTCATGACCTTGTGTCCATATCATGCTATCTGATTATTCATCATTTTCCTGGATCTGCTTGATATGAAATGTGGATACAGCTATGTTTGAAGAAACATGTTATAGGAAAAGAAACTCTGACCTCAGAATCTGAGGATTTGTATAATTTGGCCTTTACACAAAAGAATTATGTAATTTTGGACAAGTCCCTTAATACAGTATTTGAACTTAATTTTATTGCCCCTTCTAGGTCTAAACCCTCAGCTGTGAGTAGTAATTTGCGGCATGATGGTGAGGTGAAATGACAGAGGCTCATGGCATGTCGTTGCAGAATATCCACTAGACTTTCACAAGTCACCAGTCGTGGATTTCAGGATCTGACTGCTTGTCATCTTGGGAGACGTCAAGATCTGACTGCTTGTCTTCATGGGAGATGTCAGGATCTGAGTGCTTGTCACCACGGGAGACATCAGGATCTGACTGCTTGTCATCACGGGAGACGTCAGGATCTGACTGCTTGTCACCACGGGGGACGTCAGGATCTGACTGCTTGTCACCACGGGGGACGTCAGGATCTGACTGCTTGTCACCACGGGGGACGTCAGGATCTGACTGCTTGTCACCACGGGAGACGTCAGGATCTGACTGCTTGTCATCATGAGAGATGTCAGGATCTGACTACTTGTCATCTTGGGAGACCTCAGGATCTGACTGCTTGTCACCACGGGAGACCTCAGGATCTGACTGCTTGTCACCACGGGAGACATCAGGATCTGACTGCTCATCTTCATGGGGAGACGTCAGGATCTGACTGCTTGTCATCATGGGGAGACGTCAGGCTCTGACTGCTTGTCATCTTGGGAGACGTCAGGATCTGACTGCTTGTCATCTTGGGAGACGTCAGGATCTGACTGCTTGTCTTCGTGGGAGACGTCAGGTACAGCTTAACAATTAGCTAAGGGGTTCATCTTACAGATACCTCTAATTACTGCTTTAGCTAAAAAAAACCCCATGAAAGACACAGGTTTACTGCATCATATGAACCCATAGTAAATATTTCGTGACCTGATACTTATCCAGACAGAGCTCTGTTAGCCAGAACTAAATAATTGCCAGAAAAATAAACACTAATATTCATAATACCGTTCTTTAAATACTAGAAAATCATGGGACTTTTGAGTCATCAGTGAAGGCAAAAGCTTAACACAACATGTTTCTATTCTGTTCCTTGTTATTTTGTAATTCATTAACTGTAAACTAATCAACAACCTCCAGTGCCTAGCACTGTGCAGCCATTGCAAGGCTTAAAGACGAGTATGAGACATGGTTCCGGGTGCCTGAGAAGTCAGGGCTTAGTGAGAGAGATGAAGAGACTGTACTAGGACAATTAACACCTAGATATTAATAGCATGGTGCTCAGCAGAGTGTTTCACACAAGAGGGGATACCTTTCCAGGTCTTGAGCTGAGGCAGCTTTTTGTAGGATCAGAGAGAGAGAAGGGATATTTCTAAAGGAAGGTGGTCAACGAAAGCCCAGGAGGAAGCAATGGGTGTCTCCTCACCTGTGTTTCTGCATCTGCGCTTCCTTACCTGCATCCCCTCACCTGCGCTCCCTCACCTGCACCCCCTCAGCTGACTTCCTCACCCGCGCTTCCTCACCTGCGCCCCCTCACCTGCCCCCCCTCACCTGCACCCCCTAACCTGCGCCCCCTCACCTGGGCTCCCTCACCTGTGCCCCAACATGTGCCCCCTCACCTGTGCCCCCACCTGTGCTCCTCACCTGCGCCCCCTCACCTGTGCCCCTCACCTGCGCCTCCTCACCTGCGCCCCTCACCTGTGCCCCCTCACCGGCGCCCCTCACCTGTGCCCCCTCACCTGCTCCCCCTCACCTGTGCCTCTTCACCTGACTTCCTCACCTGCGTCTCCTCACCTGACTTCCTCACCTGTGCCCCCTCACCTGCGCCTCCTCACCTGCACACCCCACCTATGCCCCCTCACCTGCACCCCCTCACCTGCACCTCCTCACCTGTGCCTCCTCACCTGACTTCCTCACCTGCTCCCCCTCACCTGCACCCCCTCACCTGCGCCTCCTCACCTGACTTCCTCACCTGTGCCCCCTCACCTGCGCCCCCTCACCTGTGCCTCCTCACCTGACTTCCTTACCTGTGCCCCCTCACCTGCGCCCCCTCACCTGTGCCTCCTCACCTGACTTCCTCACCTGTGCCCCCTCACCTGTGCCCCCTCACCTGCGCCCCCTCACCTGTGACCCCTCACCTGACTTCCTCACCTGACTTCCTCACCTGTGCCCCCTCACCTGTGCCCCCTCACCTGCGCCCCCTCACCTGTGCCTCCTCACCTGACTTCCTCACCTGTGCCCCCTCACCTGACTTCCTCACCTACACCCCCTCACCTGCACCCCCTCACCTGTGCCTCCTCACCTGTGCCTCCTCACCTGACTTCCTCACCTGTGCCTCCTCACCTGACTTCCTCACCTGTGCCTCCTCACCTGTGCCTCCTCACCTGTGCTTCCTCACCTGCGCCTCCTCACCTGCACCTCCTCAACTGCGCCTCCTCACCTGCAAGGAGCTGTGTAAAGACTGTTCTGATGGGAGAGGAGCTTTTCTTCAGGACATAAACCTGGAGGTATAGTGTGGGTCGGATGATGGTCCTTTCAAAATTCAGACACTCAACCTTGGACTTAACATGATCATCAGTGGGAATGGTTTTAAGTTTACCGTGATGAAATTTGTAGATTATAAAAGATGATTCTGGCAGAAGCATATAAACAAATTAGAGGAGGAAGGGGGAGAAGCCAGGCCCAGTTAGGAAACCATTTAGTAACCCAGTCATGTGGGAAGAAGGTCTAAGCTACCAAGTTTACATATTGAGTCCATAAAATGTGTGATAGGCAGAATAATGGCCCCCAGAGATGTCCACATCCTAATCCCTGGAACTTGGAAATATGTTGCCTCACAAAAGGGACTGTAGGGTGATGAAGTCAAGGATCTCAAGATGGAAAGGTTATCCTAGATGATCTGGGCAGGCTCGATGTCATCACTAGGATCTTTACCTAAGGGAAGCTAGAGGGTCAGAGTCAGACGATGTGACAATGAAACAGGGAGGCCAGGCGCAGTGGCTCACACTTGTCATCCCAGCACTCTGGAAGGCCGAGGTCGGGGGATCACTTGAGGCCAGGAGCTGAGACCAGCCTGTCCAATGTGGCAAAACCCTGTCTTTACTAAAAATGCAAAAGTTAGCCTGGTATGGTGGTGCACTCCTATAGTCCCAGCTACTCAGGAGGCTGGAGTGGGAGGATCACTTGAGCCCAGGAGGCAGGGGCTGCAATGAACTGAGATTGTGGCACTGGACTTCAGCCTGGGTGAGTGATGAGACCCTGTCTCAAAAAAGAAAGAAGGAAGGAAGGAAGGAAAGAAAGAAAGAGGAGAGAGAGAGAGAGAGAAAAGAGAAGGAAGGAAGGAAAAGAAAGAAGAAAGAGAAAGAAAGAAAGAAAAGAAGGAAGGAAAGAAAGAAGGAAGGAAGGAAAGAGAGAAAGAAAGAAGAGAGAGAGAAAGAAAGAAGGAAAAAAGAAAGAGAAAGAAGAAAGAAAGGAAAAGAAAGAAAGAAAGGAAGGAAGGAAGGAAGGAAAGAGGGAAAGGAAAGGAAAGGAAGATGGGGGCAGAGAGGTTTGAAGAGGCTCCACTCCTGCCTGAAGAGAGAAAGGGAGCAGCAGCCGAGGAGCTGTCAGCCCCAGAAAGGGCAAGAAAGCAGAGCCCACTTCCAGCCTCTGGAACAAACGAGCCTGCCAAGGCCTGGGCTGCAGCTCCACGAGACTCAGCCAGGATTCTGACATACAGAACTGTACGAGAACACGTGATTGTTGTTTTAAACCACTCAGTTTCGGTAATTTGTGACAGCAGAAACTCTTTTTAAATGTACATTTATAGGCCTTACCCACATAAATTCTGATTCAATAGTTTTGGGCTGAGAATGTGAATTTGTAACAAGTACCCCAAGTTACTCTGACCAGGTGGCAAGAATGACACTTTAGGAAAACATGGCTGCCGGTAAGCAACAGAAATATGAAGAAAGAGCCACCACTACTAACTTTTCGTGGACAGAAATGGTTCCGGAGATCGATGAGGCTCTGATTATGAAGGGGCACCTGGGTCGGGATGGGTCTCACGTTTCCAGCCGGAAAGGAAGGAGGAGGCTGGGTGGCTGCAGAGAGGAGAGGCCCGCAGAGGGGAGAGTCTCCTCTCGGATGCACTGGGTCTGTGGCACGGCTGACCAGGTGCCCTAATGCAGGAAGCATCGGAAACTGTGGCCTCAAAGCTAAGCTACGAGCGGGATACTGAGGATACAGAGTAAGAGTTCACTGCACAAGTTTGATAGTCAAGGGGAAAAAGTTAGATCAGGTTATTGGAGTTACAAGGAGAGAGGGACAGGGCAAGGATTCCAGTACTGGATAATGTCTAGTTTACTGTAGCCAAGATGTTGTGTTTTAGGGCATAATTTAAAATGCTCCCTTGACTCCCCCACCCCATGGGAGATCTCAGGTTGAGCGGCCCTGCTGGCCCCACATGAGGTCCTCTGTGAGCACCAGCTCCTCTTCTCCTCTCCTTCCCTCTGTCATAGTGAAGCTCTCTATTGTGGGAGTTGGGCATATTAGGGGCAGGCTCAACTCCCCCAGATGTCACCTCTCTGCCTTCTGAGTATGCAGTCAGATTCTCCTTCTCCCTAAGCCTCCCAAACTGTGGGAACTTACGTGTGAGTGTCATTTCAGTTTTTGGCATGACTATAGATATGTGAAAGAGGAATATTTGATTGATAAAATCTGATTGTCTTTAAAAACTGTCCTGACCTCCCTCCTCCCGACCCCTGTGGGAACCCACCACTTAACCACGCAAGGGCCTGACTCACCGAGCATCCCAGCTTGGGGAAGAAACGCCAGCCACAAGCCAGAGAAACAAAAATGAGGGCCTGTCACTAAAATGCAGGATCTAAGGGACTTGAACTGGAGGGAAATCAGGCAGCACCTCACGGAATCCAGGCTCACAGAAAGTCAGTTTTAATTAGAATTTAAAACATCCCTCTTCGTGCTGAAACTCTTCAGGCCACTGACAAGATGACAGCACCACACTCTGTACAGGATACAAACATATTCCCAGTGGGTGGACAAAACGACCCCATAGCTCGTCTACACCAAGGAGCTGCACCTGTGCCTTGTGCGGCCGGATGCAATTTTCTATTGTCGGAGAATCTACTTTAAGTTGTTCTTCAGCAAATTCTTCCAACGTACTGTTTTCTTTCCTCAATTCCTGGCCTCGCAAGTGTAGAAAGAAAACAAAAGGAATGTAAAATGTTCTTGGTTGACTTTACACTTAATTATTGAAAAGCAAACAGAGAAAATTAAAATCAAACAGGTGCAAAAAATTCTTCTAGAGCCTTGCACACAATTCTGTTCTTGAAATCGTTCATAAAGCAAAGCGAATGAAATAAACAAAGGTGTGGCTGAACGGATATGCATTGTACTGTGCTTATGGTACTAAACTGCTCACTGCATCTCTCGCTCCATGGCCTCCGGGCTCACTTCCAGAAGCCTGTTCCTGAGCTGATTGGGGTTCTGGGCCAGGGGTCTCGAGGAGTGAGGCCCAAGCTCAGGAGGACAAAAAGCAACTACCTGGAGAGTGGCAAAATCTGTAAAAAACAAAATCTGGGTGGTCTCAGGAGCAAACGCTGTGTCCAGAGCCTCATGTCTGGAGGCCCAGCCAGGCTTCCTGGCTGAGACTTCCCACCCTGACACCATGAGACCGTCCCAGCCTGGCTGGGGTCAGTTTGTGCTGTTATCACCTGGCATCTGCTCAACAAGCTTTGGAAATGAAGTTTCTGTTTTAGATGACAGAAAAGTCGTAGGAGTAACCCAGTTCCCACATTCCCTATGCTCTCAGCTTCCCTGCTAACAGCTTATTTGTATAAAACACTTGTGGCTGTTGAACTAATATTTACACACTGATATTAACTAAAGTCCACACTGGATTCGGATCTCCTCGGTTTTTGCCCAATGTCCTTTTTCTGTCCCAGGGTCCTGTCCAGGCTCCCACACAATGCCCGGCACCACGTCTTCTTGGGCTCCTCTTGGCCGTGACCGTTTCTTGGACGTTCCTGGTTTCTAATGACCTTGGCTGTTTGGAGGAGGGTTTTGTCTGATGTTTTTTCTCAAGATCAGACTGGGGCCTTGGGTTTCGGGGAAGAGGACCCCAGAGATGAGCTCTATTCCTGTCACGTGCAGTCAAGGGCAGTGCTGTCAATGCGACTTGTCACTGGCCATGCTGACCTTGTCCACCTGGTGGAGGTTGTGCCCGCCAAGCTTCCCCTCCACACACTGCTCTCTTTAAAAGGAAGTCACATGCACCACGCACACGGAGCATGACAGAGCGGGGCTAATTCTCCACCTCCCAGGGGGTGTGCCCTGTAATCTTCGATGGACACCAGTTCCAGGGCCTGTACCAGGGAAGAGCTCAGGTCCTGGAGGCCCTGTGACCTGCCCCTCAGTAGATGCTTCATAGTAACCCAGGTCTTCACTGCACCTGTGTCTGGAGCAAAGCTCCAACCACCTGTCCTCACTACCTGAGCAGCTACACCCTGTCTGAGCCTGGGCAGCTGCCCAACAGGCCTGAGGCTGGCTGGACCATTTCCTGTGAGCACTCAGGGCCTTGGTCTTATGCTGCTGAGGCCTGGGTCCAAGGGGCCATGTAGGGCTGGCTGAAGGCAGACGACCCTCCCAGCACGGCTGTCTTCCACATTGGCGTGCAGTCTACTTCATTTATTTCTCAGAAAAACGACACAGGTATTATTATTATTATTACGCTCACTTTAGATATGAAACTATGGCTAAAGAGGGGAAGCCATGGCACAGGGCTGTGCAGCTTGGCAGTGGAGGAGAAGGGATTGAAAGCCAGGCACTTCGGATCCCAAAGTCTGTACCCTTCACCCTTGAGCTCCAGGGTGTGCCTTGACTATGGCCCCACGTGAGGCCTGGGGACTGGGACTCCCTTCCCTTGGCCTGATGGGCTTCTCAGGATTCTAAAGCCCCAATGAGGCTGCCATCCCTGTCTGCCCGGTTCCCACTGGCACCTGGTTCGGTTCTCCAGGTGTGAAGCATTGGCCCTGCCCTGCACAGGTGTGTGGTGGTCTCCCATTGTGGGAACTGCTAGATTCACAACAGATACTGAAAATGCCAATACAGGCATTTATGTTTCACTTTCTTAGTAGCCTCCTCTACTACAAAAGAGTAGCTTGTACTTCTTTGTTTTAGAACTGTGCCCACCGGGGTCCAGGCTGTGTTGAGAGGTAGCCAGCAAGTTTGACTATGTCAGCCTTTATCTAGCCTGGGGAAACAATGCCCCGGCTGACACAGGTCTCTGGATTTTAAGAGTATTAAGCAATGCTCATGGAAAACCTCAAGGCATCCTACATTGCACCTTCCTAAATATGCATTGGGAGTATCTACGGCCTTATTGTTCCTGGCCTCAAGAACTGTGTTATTTGGGAAAGCCGATTTCACTTCCTAGTGTGCCTTCTCATTTGCACAAGGATGTGCAGTAAAGGGTTGACTCAGCAGGCTTGGGGTGCCCAAACCCTGCACATTCAGAGAAAGGTCTGGCCCTGTCCTTCTTCCCAGAGGATACCCTTTGAGCCCTTGGATTATCTTGCTTGATAAAAGTGTCTTTGTTTACCAGCGACCTCCATCCATGGCCAAGAGTTCATGGAGTTCCTGTTAACAGTGATTTATGTGGAGCCTAGAGCCACACTACATCAGTGTGACCTCTGGGATAGCTGGACTGGGTAACTAGGATTAGCCAGCGGGATGATTCAGGCCGATATGACCTGCTCCCAGGAGAAGCCCTGGATCCCAAGGCTCGGGGGCTCCCCTGGCAGGTGGTGCTGTGTGCACACTGGCACAGTTGTTGCTGTGAGAATTAAGTGCATTGGTGGCTCCCTCAGGACAGGACAGCAGGCAGCTCACAGCTGGTCTCTCCTAGACTCTGTCCCAAGTACGTTTTCCCTTTGTGGATTTTAATCTATGCCGTTTTGCTGTAATAAATGGTAAGGTTCTGTGAATCCTTCTAGTGGATCATTGACCCTGAGAGTTGTTGGAGGAGTCAGATACAAAGGGGATAAGGACACCTGCCCTGACTGCCTCAGAGGAGCCTGGGGGAAAGGACACCTGCCCTGGCTGCCTCAGAGGGGCCATGGGGAGCTGAGATCCAGCCATCACAGTGGGGCCATACAAGTCCAGGGGTTCTTATGATGCAGAATTCTAGTGAGGCAAACAGAACTTTCAGAGTAAATAAAGGAAGGGTGTCCTTCACTTCCAGCGTCTTGTGGTCTGCCGAAAGCTACGTACCCTCTCCATGGAAGATGCAGGGGCAGGGTCTCCCATCCACAGCAGGCACATAGACGCCCAAAGGCCCTGGGTGCAAAGCTCTGAATTAGGAACAGGTTCCCTGCTGGGAGAGCCCCACACTGCCTTGGTCTTCTCAGGATCCCTGACACTGTTTAGGGTGGGGATGTGGGAAGCTGGCTTCAGGGTCAGACCCGAAGACAAGTAGCTGACCTGGGGGTTGAGCCAGGACTCATACCTAGGCCCCTCTCCAGGGGGCTTTACCAAAACCAGCCCCATGTCCTATAGGCATGACTTTTGTGAACACGCACACATATCCTCTTCATATGCACACGTGTTTATGTAAAAGAAATGTATGTTTATATGCCAAGGTGACTTAAAAATTATAAAGTGCTGTACAAATATGTTATTTACGGTGTGATGAGGATAAGGTTTGGATTCCATGCTGTTTGTAACTATGTCAGTTGGAGTTCCTCCTGGGATAAAGGAGGGCAGGCGGTCAGCACTGATCCTGTTTTGTGAATCAAGGACCTTCGTTCAAGCAGTCCTTACTGGACACCCGTGTCCCCATCGTTGCTAATATGCCGGCCAGCCGCACATACTACACCACAGAGTCCTTGTGTCGCACCAGCCCTGCAGGCACCTGTTTCTTGGTGCCAAGTGTCTTTCACAAGTGTGAACCCGTCTGATGTTAGTCCCCAGTAGGGAAAATGCCCATGGGAAGCAGAGTGTCGGGGGAGCCTGAGCCTGTGGCCTGGACGTTCTGCACGGTGAGTTGCTGCCAGTCCGTGATGTGCTGATGCAAGTCATACCTGCTCAGCCCGACTCCGCCCAGATTCCGTTTATTATCCTACTAAATAATTACTTTCATTGTCATCATCTTTTCATGGCGATGCTGATGTCTTTCTATTAAAATCTAAAGAACGCTCTCTCCACGGGGCAGACTTTGTCATTTATAAGCTAACTGGTGAGAAATCAAAGAGGAAAAGGCAATCACATAAATGCCTTTGGAAGACCGCAATCGTGGTGCACAATCACTCAATTATAAGTTGGTGGAAAGGGAAGCAGGG
Source organism: Pongo abelii (assembly GCF_028885655.2). Taxonomy (NCBI): domain Eukaryota; kingdom Metazoa; phylum Chordata; class Mammalia; order Primates; family Hominidae; genus Pongo; species Pongo abelii. Next base: position 169,422,116 of record NC_071990.2, read on the forward strand.
AGGTTTGAGGAGGTGAGAGGTGGGACTCTGGTTCAGAAACCTGTGCTCAGGCCTGGGTCCCTCTCATTGGCTGGGGGTCTTGGAGAAGACATGGCCTCTCTCTGAGCTCAGTTCCTGTATCTGCAGGGACCATGATCCATCAGCCTTTTGATAGGAAGAGTGGATGGGGGTCCCATGTGACAGCGTGCAGAACACTCCAGAACGCTGCATATTTCTCTGCATTTCGTGTGTATGACAAGCCATGTGGGGTTATTATTTCCATCAAACACTAGATGAAATCCATTCTGCCCGATTCTATCTAGTTGTTGCCATCCTAGAAACACAGGAATAACCTGCAGCACCACCCCCTTCCGTCCTGTGGCATTGACACAATTAAGGAATCTACTTTTGTGCTTTTACACATTGAACTGACGGGTGAGGTCAGGCATCGACTGTCACAGGGGCCAGTGGAGAGGTGGCAGGGACGCCCACATTCGATGAATCCTGCATCACGGTGTTGGACTTGTTGTTTTTGACACTAAACTTCTTCACATTCAATAACTTGAGCATGAATAAAGGCAGCTCACAGCAATAATGCCTGATGGGCACAGGCCCTGTGCTCTGCTCTAAACACTGCTCCTGTCACCGCTCCAAGACATGGGTCTCGCATTTTACAAACATGAATTCTGAAGACTATGAATAACTGATCTTGCCCAGCTCAGTTGGGCCCTAGCCCCATGCCCGGGGCCGGGATGTGGGTCATGTTTGGAGCCTGTTGCAGATGCGGATTTTTCTGCTCCACGCAAGATGCTCTGATGTACTCTGTGTGGCCTGGAGCTCAGAAACCTGTGCTGGACCCAGCGCCTGCAGATGCTGCACCAGGGTAGCTGTTTTCCAGGGGTCATGAGACATGCTCCAGAGGCTCCGGAGGCACAGACGGCCCCTCTCCATACACAGTACCACCTTGGAACTGGTCGGAGATGTGCACAGGCAGACTCCAGCCTGGGGGCACATTGAAGTCCAGCAGCACCAGACTGTGGCTGTTTTTCAGGCAGTTACCTGATTCCTATGATCAGGTATGAAGGTATGAACTTCCTATGAAGTTGGGGAGAAAAGAAAGCTTGCCTACTGCATGATGTTTCCCACAGCATGCAAAAATCTGACTTGAGAGACAGGATCTCATGCCGTCAGCACGCAGAAAGTTATAGGATTGACGCCTTTTCCTTTGCTAATGCGTCAGGGTGGGATTGCACTAAAATCAGGTACAAAAACACACATGAGTTTTCGATAGAAGAGTCTGGGAAAATGCAGCCCTTGTGACCTCCTCCAAATTGCTGCTGTAAAGTGTTTAGTGAGCATCATTTCCCGACCTTTAGCTGATGAAATTCGTGTTGGGGGCAACTGGCAGGAGCTGGTAGGAACCCGTGTTTACCCAGTGTGACCAGGCGGGGCTGTGCTTTATGGAAAGCAGTATACGTGGAGGGCTCAGAAAGGCTGCAGCCAACAGCCAGGCAAGTGGCGCACGTGACCCACTCAGGAAGGCTGCAGCCAGCAGCCAGGCCTCTGCACACAGGGAGCCACAGTCGGCTGCCCTCACCGCAGCACTTACTCACCTCCCGACCGTGGAGTCTGTGCTGTTTCTGTCCCGGGGACATGCCAGGGCACTCTGTTCTGAGAGACACCCCTGCCTTTGGGGGACTCCTCACCACGGCCTCGCTGCAGGCTTCGCCTCACATGAGCGTTTCTCACGGGAACTTCCCAGTCCTCAGTTCTGCTGCATCCTCGTGGGAGAGAGAGGGAGATTCACAGAACCTGTCAGGGATGGGGACGGACAGAGGGAAGGAGGCTTAGTTGAGCATGGGTTTCCTTCTCGAGAAGGAGGAACCGGAGGTGCATTTATCAACTCTAAGTCACTGGGATTCTGGCATCATCGGTGAGGGCTGGCCCGGGAGTGCGGTGAGAAGGTGAGGGGACATTATTAACATTGCAGCTGGTTTACCCCTAATTGTCTAAGCTTTTTATTGACTTCTGTGCTCTTTCATTTTACTGCGCATGCTGGAATGGCTCACACACCTCCCCTGTCCACGTCCTCCCTCTGTTAGGGGGCCTGCAATTGCGAGCGTGGGGAGCGTACCCCTCAACTCCTAATGTTTGGCCAATGGGCTGTGATGGCCTGAGAGGGGAGGGCCAGAAACGAGCCAGCACCAGCAGGTCAACCTTTCCTATTGTTGAGCACACCACCAGGAGGTCATGCCCCAGACAGCTGCTGTCCCTTCCGGGTGGGTCCGGATGAGACGTGCAGAAACCTGAGCCCAGCCTGGGGTCTGGGGCTCCTGACCCACAGCCTGAGGCCACACTGTCCAGTCAACCCACTGAGCCAGATGAGAAAGAGAAGGGCCAATTGTCACCAGCCACTGTGAGTCTGAGGTTGTGTGTTATGTGTGAGTCTGAGGTTGTGTGTTATGTGTGAGTCTGAGGTCGTGTGTTATGTGTGAGCCTGAGGTTGTGTGTTATGTGTAGCCTGAGGTTGTGTGTTATGTGTGAGCCTGAGGTTGTGTGTTATGTGTGAGCCTGAGGTTGTGTGTTATGTGTGAGTCTGAGGTTGTGTGTTATGTGTGAGTCTGAGGTTGTGTGTTAAGTGTGAGCCTGAGGTTGTGTGTTATGCAGCAAACAACTGACTAAGGCTTGTGGTAATGCACTGACTTTGAACAAAATTCAAAAGGTACAAAGGGAATTACAGTGGCATATCTCCCCAACCCTGTCCCTCAGCCTCCCAGCTCGACTGTCCCAATATTATTACAATACTGGGAAGATATAATAACAATCCTTAGTTATTCTAGGTGTATATAATTAGAAAGAAAGATATTTTTTAAATAATGGGACCAGTGCCATCCCTACAAAGGATTGCAAAATAGTATGGTAAGAAATCCACAGTGGCTCAAAATTCAATATGTAACTATCTGAAAATCCCCCCATCCCATATCTGGCCAGTCTTTCTATTTTCAGGAATGAAAAGGAAAGAAGAAGGAAGGAGGGAGGGAGGGAAAAGAAGAGAAGCAATTATGGAATAAGACAGATGAGGACTCCACTTTGCGCCTGTGGGAGAAATGCATGGACATTACCACTTCAGATGAGGATTCCAGATACTGCTTTTATGTGACAACCAAAGCCTCTGTCTGGTTAAATGCTAAGCAGTTCACCTCTGTTGGATAAATGGACCCCTGTGCTCAATTTGTACTTGATAATTCAATGCAGTCAATTCCTCCTTTCTCCCCAGCAGAGGTGCTTGGGGGCGTGACGCAGGTGAGCTGCTGGGGACACAGCCTGAGGCAGCCTTCTGGCTCTGCTGCCTCTAACGCTCATGATCGCTTTCCAGTTTCTGTCCCTGTGACTGCTGCTTCCAGGCTGCCCCTCTGCTCCCCGAGATGCACACTGACTTCTCTCTTTGTGCCTCACGTTTTTATAGATCTGAGAATCATTTCTGAAATTGTAGCCTGGAGGATTTGTCCCTAGTTGTTCCCGCCTGTCTAGCGACAGAAAGACACTATGGAATGACTAAAATAAAATCTCCAGGGATAGAAGGAAAAGGTGGAATGAGCAGTGGGCATACAGTGCTTCCAAACTTGTGAACAGTTCCAGGCAGAGCAGAGGGAGGGAGGGCCATCATTCTAGGATGGTCAATGCTGCTGGGCTGTCCCCTGGCACCCCAAGCAGTCCCTCATCAAAACCAGGCAAAGCAACGATGCACACACCGAGAAAGACCACACAGAAAGCAACACAGTTCAGGGTGGATGGAAGGCTCTCCTGGGGGACATTGGCAGGCTCCATACGTCTTGATCATGCTGGTCCATCTCTCAGGTTGGGCATGGAGCTCATGGTGCTCATCCTTATCTTAGTCCCTTAGTGTTGCTGTAAAGGAACACCTGAAGCTGCAGGGAAACTTATAAAGAAAAGAGATTTATTTGGCTCATGTGTCTGCAGGCTTTACCAGGCTCATGGTGCCAGTGTCAGCTTCTGGGGAGGCCTCAGGAAGCTTCCACACATGGTGGAAGAGGAAGGGGATTTGGCGTGTGCAGATCACAAGGTGAGAGAGGAAACAAGAGACAGGGAGGAGGTGCCAGGCTCTTCTTAAGAATCAGTTCTCACGGGAACTAAAAAAGTGTGAACTCACTCATCACCACAAGGACAGGCACGAAGCCATTCACGGGGGATCTGCCCCTGTGACCCAAACACCTTCTATCAGGCCCCACCTCCGACACTAGGGTTCAAATTTTAACTTGAGATTTGGAGGGAAAAGCATCCAAACTGTGTCACAAAGCATGTCCCAAACACAGCAATCCTCCCATCATTCTTTAAGTGTCTCATGCAGTCGCCTTTTCATGTCGGGCTACGTTCCCCCTAGGGCTGTGGCATCTGGGTGGGCTGGGACACCTGGTCCATTTGCCTGCTCCATGCTGGCTCACAGAGCATTCCCGTCCCCGCTGGTCCCTGCAGGTCATTTCTCGTGGTGACTGGAGAAAGCTCTCTACAGAAACGCCCGTCCTCCATGCCTTCACCTACACGAGAGCATCCTCTGCTCCCTAGACCACACCAGGACAGTTCTGCACAGCCCTAAGGAGCTCACAGCCCAGCCCCCTCCCCAGGGAAATCTCCGCACTCAGGACTGGTAATTTCCAGGGCACGGTCTGCCTTTCTCAGCTTCGTGGGAAGCACCTTTGGTTCAGCCTCACTGGTGAGGGTGGAGGCTGCCTCCCGTCCCCTCCTTGTTCACCAGCAGGCATCAGCAGGGCTGCTATTGGACCCCTTTAGACCAAGGCACAACCTGGCTCCTCTGTTCTCAACAGAATCAGAAATGTCACACAGGTCGTATCTGGAGTGGTTCTTTTTCCCTTTTGTGGAGGGTTAGAGTGGTATTCACATCTAGGCACGTCTACGTCTGAAATCTGTGATGGACTGAATGTGTCTCCCTCCCAAATTCAAGTGCTAACCCTCGGACCCCAGAATGTGACTGTATTTGGAGACGGGGCCTTTAAGGAGGTGATCGAGTTAAATGAGGTCATATGTGTCCCCTAATCCATTGCGACTGGTCCTTATTAGAGGAGATGAGGACACTGACACATGGGACGACGGCCACAGTAGGACACAGGGGAAGACGGCTGTCTACACAGCAACGAGAGAGTCCGCAGGGGACTCCAGTCCTGCCAGTACCTTGCCGCTGGACTTCCAGCCTCCAGGACTGAGAGAGAACTGCTGAGCAGCTTCAGAGGCCCACCACGTGGCACATAGCAGCCGTTCATTCACTCACAGTGCCTGCTCCCTTGAGCCTGGCTGTAATCTGCCTGGTAACATTCATTCATTCATTCATTCACTCATTGACTCATCAGGTATTTCCTGTGGGCCTTCCATGTGCCAGGCATGGGCTAGGTTGGTTCTGGGGTAAAAATGGTCCTTTGCCCAAGCTACTGATGGAATCACAGAGACAATGGGGAAAATCAGTGAGTAAACAAGCTGAAGACAGAAGGCAGAGACTCGGAGCAGAGCCCGACCATTCTGTTGGTGTGGGGAGAGGGTGGAAGCCTTGTCCAGGGAAAAGGACAGGCCACAGCAGGAGAAGCGCGCCCAGGCTGAGACCAGAAGGATGAGAGGCACCAGAAGGAGGAAGAGCTGGGCTGGGACAGGGTGAGGTTGTGGTCGGCTTAAGTAGCTGCCAGTGGCTCAGTTCATCCGCAGAAAGCAGCAGGGAGAAGGGTGAAAAGAGACTGAGGATGGAGAATCAGGGCCGCCCCTGACAACCCCGTCTCAGGGTGTGGCCTTGGTCCACGGGGAACAGGAAGTCAGGAGCAGTGTCAGGCAGGAGGGCAATGGGCGTAGGTTCCTTGTGACCTATGAGCAGAGAGGGGCTGAAAGCCGGGCCTGGTCCATGCTAAGGGGCACAAAGGGGAGAGCGTTTTCCACCAGGGCTCAGGGGGTGTCGTCAGGGGTGGGGCAGGGGCAGTGGCAGGGCCCTGAGAGCTGTGCTGCTTCATGATGCCACTGCGACCCTTGCCACTGTGTTTCAGGGGTGCAACGCTGCAGGTGAAATTGATGCAGACCCAGGCTTCAGACCTGTTCTCCTAGACTACAGTGGTGCGATGACAGCTCACTGCAGCCTTGACCTCTGGGTTCAAGAGATCCTCCTGCCTCAGCCTCCCAAGTAGCTGGCACATGCCACCACACCTGGCTATTTTCTTTTAATTTTTTATTTGTTTGTAGGGACAGGGTCTCACCATATTGCCCAGGCTGGTCTCCAACTCCTGGGCTCAAGCGAATCTCCCACTTCAGCCTCCCAGAGTGCTGGGATTACAGGTGTGAGCCACCGTGCCTGGCCTATTTTGGGTAACTCTGAGTCACCTGAAGAGTCAGCCTCAGCCCTGGAGGGTTCTTCCTTCCCCAGGGTGCTCTGTTTGCACGGGAGCACAGAACCATTGCCCCACCAGGGCTTTTCAGTGGAACCAAGTGTCCCCACACAAGCTTCGTCTCCGGATCCACACGAGGACATTCTACGGCACACTGGAGCCGATTAAGCCATTACAGCTTTCCAGAGGGAAAAGAAAATTTAGGACACGTAGAAACTAAGTCTTTGCCCACAGTCAAGTTTCCATTCAAATTATAAAAAGGAAGTGATTGAATGAGAATGAGATGACCTTCCCCTTCCCCCATGAATCTTCCTCCCTCTGGCTTCCTCTGCTCCTGACACAAGCACTGCACCAAGGCGACGGCCCCGGGCGCCCAGGCTGACTCCTGCGCTCAGGCGCTGAGCTCATGGCCGGTTCTGAAGAACTCTGGTTCTGCGCATGCCCCACATCAAAATGGCCAAGTCTTCAGATTTGGGATTTTCCCAAGCCAAAAGTATTTTCATATAATTGTATTTCAATATTTACATTATCTTTAAAGAAAATCCAGCTAAAAATCAAAAATAAATCAAAGTGTAAAAAATAAAACAATCCCAGAGAGAAGTGGGGTCTACTTGAATGCAATACAAGATGAAGTGGACATCTGGACGCCCCTCCTCCAGGGCTCCGCATACTCCCCGGGGCTCAGGGGCTCGGGTGGGGCAGCTCCTCATGGCGTGGGGGAGGGAGGGTGTCCCCAGGTTCTTGGTCAGGGCAGGTGCAGGCCTGCGGGACACTAGGTGAAGGAGGCAGAACTGGCTGCCGTGTGTGGAGTGGCTTATTCTAATTCAAACTCCCCTCTTTTCTTCCTCCTCCTTTTGGGGGAACTCATCCCTCTGAGACCTCAGACAACCATGTGCCAGGCTATGGGTGGGGGTAGTGCAGGGCAGGCAGGGCGGTGCAGGAGAAGCATTCTGCTCTTTTCTGCAGTAAGGTAAATATCGTGGCTGTTGTCTGTTCTGCCTCCTCCCTGCTGTCTGGCTTCGTTAGTGCAGATCAAGAGCACAGGTCAGTGCCCTGGAAGCTCAAGGGTGTTCAGGATGACCTTAGCAGAGGTCTCCATGCCATGAAGGGAACCCAGCCCTGCTAACTTCTCCAGGCTCAGTGCCCAGCACCCCCAGGGCACACAGAAATCACTGTGGTGTGAGCAGTGCTGGAGCAGCAGACACAGGGGCATTGTTGGGGGGTGGTGGCCACCAGGCTGCGGAAGCCATTCTGGGGGATGGGGGAGGCCCCGCCAGCTTGCCTGTTTTCTTCCTTAGCACCTGCCCCTCAGAAGCAATACAGGACTTTCCCTAATGTCACCTCTGCTGAGTCCATGCCGGGGAATGGCTGAGAAACAACTTCATGCCAGAATCCTGTCAATCTAATCTCTACAAAATTCTAGGAACCAAGAAATTATAAACTGAAAGCTCTTAATGAGAAGCTCTCTGTGGGCAATGATCTGGGCTCTGCAGGGAGCTCCAGCAGCAGCCAGAGGGAAATAAACGTGGACAAGAACAACCTGAGGCTGCTCGGCTGAAGGCTGGAGCATGGGGACTGCCCTAAACCCTCACTCATGGTGCAGGGAACTTCTCACAAAGTCTCAGCTCACCTGCAGCCTTCGAACCAGGAGAGGCTCCATGGAAGAGCAGGTGTGTGGACTGGCTGGAGGAGTCAAGAGAACTGATGCCGTGAACGAATCCAGATGAGCAGCCATCATTGTCCTGAAATGCCCTTGGTCCCTTCAGAAAGGGCGGGCCACTTCTGTGTGGGTTGGGAAGGGTGCCTGGGACCCGGGCCGCCCCGTGGCGAGCCAGCTTCTGCCCAGGAGGTGCTGGCACCCAGCCACAAGAGGGGACGTGGCCTGCTGGTGAGGGGTGGTCCCTGAGCTCCCACCACAGCCTCGACAGGTCTCCACCTGGAGACAAACAGCAGCTTAGGCCTGGGGGGCACCTCTGCGGCCAAGAGCTCCAGGTGCACTGTCTCACTTTTCAAGCCAGGAACCCATGTTCAACATGAGAGGAATTTAAAACTAAAAGCTTTCAATGGAACACTTTGAGTTTCTAATATAAAATAGTCCTGTCCGAAGCTGTGAGGCAGGTGCCATTGTTATCTCCATTTTATTAATAAGAAAGTCAAGGCCTACAGGGACATGGCATCCTATCCAGTGCAGCTACTAACCCGGAGGCAGGTTTTGAATCCATGTGTGAATGCACCCAGAGCCCACCGCCTCAGTGAGCCTTGAAGATGGCAGGGCATTCTCACCAGCCTGGCACAGGGCTGGTGGAGACCTGCAGTGCCCACAGTCATTTGCAGTGGCTGTCACAGAACTCCAAGGCCTGGCTCTGGTCTCTGGATGTGCTGCGACCTGGGCTTAGGCTCATGTGACTGTCCCGGAAGCTGCGGGCTTTGCTGCCTAAGCTTCACTTCTGGTGGGCTTGTGAAAGCATATTTTCCAGTCTGTCATGTCCTTGCAGATTCTGGATGTGGGATGCAAATGAGGGTTGTGCTCCATGCTCTCCTGCCTGCTCCGCAATACAGTGACTCCTATGTGTGCCCTTGGCTGCCCTGTCACCTGGTGCTCTCTGCTTGTATGTTACCATCAGTGCTGCGTCTTCACCTCTGAGGCCTCCGTGACGCACTCCATCAAGGATCCTACCCTGAACCTTAATAGTTCTCACAATTGCCTCGGCAAAGGCCCACCACGGGATGACTGCAGGGTGGATTTACGTGTAAAGCGTCTCCTGCAGCAGCAGAGGCATTCCCCAGATGGCAGGAGGGAAGAGTCAGCCCTCGCTGTGGTGGATGGCAAGGTCTGCTCCAAGACATTGACACTGTTGTGGAATTTCACCCTTTCTGTGGACTTTTATTATTCTTCCTGGGCTAGTTTAACCTCCTGCTCAAGGGTTTCGATTTGTTCTACCCACACCTGTGAAAACAGCCTCCCATGCCAACTATTCCCACAGGATCATCCTAATAGATCCCAGGGACCTGGTGGCTCCTCTTCCAATGCCCCAAACTCTTACGGGGATCACCTTTCTCCTGCTCTGTCTCGAGGATGCTCAGGGTCTGGCCTCAACCCTGTCATCATTGTCAATCCCTGTGGTCCTCCTTCCAAGGAGGCCGGGCAGAACAGCAACAGGAGCAGGTGCGAAGGGAAAGCAGATGGTCAGGGACAACAGGTGCTTGGGGGGCAGCAGGTGCTCAAGGGGTGGCAGGTGCTCAGAGACACCAGGTGTTGGGGGCAGCAGGTGCTCAGGGGACAGCAGGTGCTCAGGGGGCAGTAGGCGGTCAGGGACAGCAGGTGTTCAGGGGGCAGCAGGTGCTCAGGGACAGCAGGTGCTCAGGGACAGCAGGCCTGGGTCTAGACCTGCTCCAGCTTGCGTCCTTGGACACCTCACTCAGCCCCATGGGGCTCCCTTTCCCCTTCTCCTGGTGGTTGTTGTGAGTGTCAGATAAGACTTTAGCTCCAAGATAGGCCATGGACACATTTTTGGCTGCTGTTCTTAGGCCCTTGGACTCAGGTACCATAGACTCTGATCCCAAAAGCACTAACTCTGAGGAACAAGAGCCTTCTTTCCATCCATACCACAGCCCTCCCTTACTGAGATATAAGTGAAGACCCATCCCCTCCAGAAACACTTCCCTACACTCCCAGTTGGTCTTGAATCTTGCAACACAAATGTCGTTTCGCATCTATAGACTAGAGAAGGCCTCTCGGGCATGCAGCCAATACCCCGCCCAGCAGAGACAGTCACATGGAAGGAGTAAAACGCATCCCCTGGTGTGAAGGACTCAGGGTCTAAGGGAGATTCCCACCCAAACAAGAAACAAGGGAGCTGTGACATCAGTGAGGCAGACGCTCAAGGCAAGAATAAGAAGTGAAGGTCCTGCCCAGAAAGCAAGGCAGGGCTGGCTGGGGAGGAGAGCCCAGAGCTTTCAGCAACAGTGCGCTCTGCATGGCAAGTTCACAGTCAGACACAGCTCACCTTCCTGACAGCTCCCTTAGATTCCATGTCCTTGCTGTGGCCCTCCCACATGGGACACAGGTAGGCAACCCTGGGTGTGGACACAAAGGCCCCATCATTACACAGTGTCTCTAAACACACCGATATAACCCCATCCTCCAGAAGTGCCTTCTCTTTGTTCTTGTCCTGGTATTTGTATTTTTTTTTTTTTTTTTTTTTTTTTCTGTAACTTTTTTTTTTTTTTTTTTTAATTTCTTAAGTATTTATTGATCATTCTTGGGTGTTTCTCGGAGAGGGGGATATGGCAGGGTCATAGGATAATAGTGGAGAGAAGGTCAGGAGATAAACACATGAACAAAGGTCTCTGGTTTTCCTAGGCAGAGGACCCTGCGGCCTTCTGCAGTGTTTGTGCCCCTGAGTACTTGAGATTAGGGAGTGGTGATGACTCAAAGAGCATGCTGCCTTCAAGCATCTGTTTAACAAAGCACATCTTGCACCACCCTTAATCCATTCAACCCTGAGTTGACACAGCACATGTTTCAGAGAGCAGGGGGCTGGGGGAAAGGCCATAGATCAACAGCATCCCAAGGCAGAAGAATTTCTCCTAGTCAGAACAAAATGGAGTCTCCTATGCCCACCCCTTTCTACACAGACACAGCAACAATCTGATCTCTCCTTCCTTTCCCCACACTTCCTCCCCTTCTCTTCAACAAAACCGCCATCGTCCTCATGGCCCGCTCCCGATGGTCGCTGTCTCTTCGGAGCTGTTGGGTACACCTCCCAGACAGGGCAGCCGGGCAGAGGCACTCCTCACCTCCCAGACAGGGCGGCTGGGCAGAGGCGCCCCTCGCTTCCCAGACGTGGCCGCCCGGGCAGAGGCGCTCCTCTCCTCCCAGACGGGGCGGCCGGGCAGAGGCGCTCCTCACTTCCCCGACGGGGCCGCCCGGGCAGAGGCGCTCCTCGCTTCCCAGACGGGGCCGCCCGGGCAGAGGCGCTCCTCAGTTCCTCCCAGACCGGGTGGCAGCCGGGCAGAGGCGCTCCTCACCTCCCAGACGGGGCGGCCGGGCAGAGGCGCTCCTCACTTCCCCGACGGGGCGGCCGAGCAGAGGCGCTCCTCACTTCCCAGAGGGGGCGGCCGAGCAGAGGCGCTCCTCACTTCCCAGAGGGGGCGGCCGGGCAGAGGCGCTCCTCACTTCCCAGACGGGGCGGCCGGGCAGAGACGCTCCTCACTTCCTCCCAGATGGGGTGGCGGCCAGGCAGAGGCGCTCCTCACCTCCCAGACAGGGCGGCCGGGCAGAGGCGCTCCTCACTTCCCAGACTGGGCGGCCGGGCAGAGGCGTTCCTCACCTCCTAGACGGGGCGACCAGGCAGAGGCGCTCCTCACTTCCCAGACGGTGTGGCGGCCGGGCAGAGGTGCTCCTCCCTTCCCAGATGGGGCAGCTGGGCAGAGGTGCTCCTCACTTCCCAGACGGTGTGGCGGCCGGGCAGAGGTGCTCCTCCCTTCCCAGATGGGGCAGCCAGGCAGAGGCGCTCCTCACTTCCTCCCAGACGGGGTGGCGGCCAGGCAGAGGCGCTCCTCACTTCCCAGAGGGGGCGGCCGGGCAGAGGTGCTCCTCACTTCCTCCCAGACGGGGTGGCAGCCGGGCAGAGGCACTCCTCACCTCCCAGACGGGGCGGCCGGGCAGAGGTGCTCCTCATCTCCCAGACGGAGTGGCCAGGCAGAGGCGCTCCTCACCTCCCAGAGTGGGCGGCCGGGCAGAGGTGCTCCTCACTTCCTCCCAGACGGGGTGGCGGCCAGGCAGAGGCGCTTCTCACTTTCTCCCAGACGGGGTGGCGGCCAGGCAGAGGCGCTCCTCACCTCCCAGACGGGGCGGCTGGGCAGAGGCGCTCCTCACCTCCCAGAGTGGGCGGCCGGGCAGAGGCGCTCCTCACTTCCCAGAGTGGGCGGCCGGGCAGAGGCGCTCCTCACTTCCCAGAGTGGGCGGCCGGGCAGAGGTGCTCCTCACTTCCCATAGGGGGTGGCAGCCGGGCAGAGGCGCTCCTCACTTCCCAGATGGGGCAGCTGGGCAGAGGTGCTCCTCACTTCCTCCCAGACGGGGTGGCGGCCAGGCAGAGGCGCTCCTCACCTCCCAGACGGGGCGGCCGGGCAGAGGCACTCCTCACCTCCCAGAGTGGGCGGCCGGGCAGAGGCGCTCCTCACTTCCCAGAGTGGGCGGCCGGGCAGAGGCGCTCCTCACTTCCCAGAGTGGGCGGCCGGGCAGAGGCGCTCCTCACTTCCTCCCAGACGGGGTGGCGGCCAGGCAGAGGCGCTCCTCACCTCCCAGACGGGGCGGCCGGGCAGAGGCACTCCTCACCTCCCAGAGTGGGCGGCCGGGCAGAGGCGCTCCTCACTTCCTCCCAGACGGGGTGGCGGCCGGGCAGAGGCGCTCCTCACTTCCCAGAGTGGGCGGCCGGGCAGAGGCGCTCCTCACTTCCCATAGGGGGTGGCAGCCGGGCAGAGGCGCTCCTCACTTCCCAGATGGGGCAGCTGGGCAGAGGTGCTCCTCACTTCCTCCCAGACGGGGTGGCGGCCAGGCAGAGGCGCTCCTCACTTCCTCCCAGACGGGGTGGCGGCCAGGCAGAGGCGCTCCTCACCTCCCAGACGGGGCGGCCAGGCAGAGGCGCTCCTCACCTCCCAGATGGGGCGGCTGGGCAGAGGCGCTCCTCACCTCCCAGATGGGGCGGCCGGGCAGAGGCGCTCCTCACCTCCCAGACGGGGCGGCTGGGCAGAGGCGCTCCTCACCTCCCAGAAGGGGCGGCTGGGCAGAGGCGCTCCTCACTTCCCATATGGGGTGGCAGCCGGGCAGAGGCGCTCCTCACCTCCCAGACGGGGTGGCGGCCAGGCAGAGGCGCTCCTCACTTCTTAGATAGGGCAACAGGGCAGAGGCGCTCCTCACTTCCTCCCAGACGGGGCGGCCGGGCAGAGGTGCTCCTCACTTCCTCCCAGACGGGGCAGCTGGGCAGAGGCGCTCCTCACCTCCCAGAAGGGGCGGCTGGGCAGAGGCGCTCCTCACTTCCCATATGGGGTGGCAGCCGGGCAGAGGCGCTCCTCACCTCCCAGACGGGGTGGCGGCCAGGCAGAGGCGCTCCTCACTTCTTAGATAGGGCAACAGGGCAGAGGCGCTCCTCACTTCCTCCCAGACGGGGCGGCCGGGCAGAGGTGCTCCTCATCTCCCAGACGGGGCAGCCGGGCAGAGGCGCTCCTCACTTCCTCCCAGACGGGGTGGCAGCCGGGCAGAGGCGCTCCTCACATCCCAGATGATGGGCGGCCGGGCAGAGGCGCTCCTCACTTCCCAGATAGGGCGGCCGGGCAGAGGGGCTCCTCACATCCCAGACGATGGGCGGCCAGGCAGAGACGCTCCTCACTTCCTAGACGGGGTGGCGGTGGGGCAGAGGCTGTAATCTTAGCACTTTAAGAGGCCAAGGCAGGAGGCTGGTAGGTGGAGGTTGCAGAGAGCCGAGATCACACCACTGCACTCCAGCCTGAGCACCGTTGAGCATTGAGTTAGCGAGACTCCGTCTGCAATCCCAGCACCTCGGGAGGCCGAGGCAGGCAGATCACTCGAGGCCAGGAGCTGGAGACCAGCCCGGTCAACACGGCGAAACCCCGTCTCCACCAAAAATACAAAAACCATTCAGGCGTGGCGGCGCGCGCCTGCAATCCCAGGCACTCGGCAGGCCAAGGCAGGAGAGTCACAGGAGCCCGAGGCAGGGAGGTTGCAGCAAGCCGAGATCCCGGCAGTACAGTCCAGCTTCGGCAACAGAGGGAGACCGAAAAAAGAAGGAGAGGGAGACTGAAAAAAGAGGGGAGAGGGAGAGGGAGAGGGAGAGGGAGAGGGAGAGGGAGAGGGAGAGAGGGAGAGGGAGAGGGAGAGGGAGAGGGAGAGGGAGAGGGAGAGGGAGAGGGAGAGGGAGAGGGAGAGGGAGAGGGAGAGGGAGAGGGAGAGGGAGAGGGAGAGGGAGAGGGAGAGGGAGAGGGAGAGGGAGAGGGAGAGGGAGAGGGAGAGGGAGAGGGAGAGGGAGAGGGGTATTTGTATTTTTAAAGCATGAACTCTCTATTCATTGTTCCTGCACTCTCATGGAGAAAAAAGGGAGAAGAGGGAAGAAACCATCTTTTTGTGTTTGTTTGAATTAGTCCCTTGTTAGGCAGTTTCATAACAAGGTAACTTAGATATAACTATAGGAGGCAGACTTTATATGGCTGTTTTGCAGAGGTGAAAACAGTTTCAAGAAATTTGGAAAACTTGCTCACAGCTTTTGAATTATGCGACACCCTCTTCTGAAATACAACCTGGGCTCTGCTCTCCTGCTTAGCTGGTAACCTAATGGCGTTCAGCTGGGCCAGTGAGTGGCTAGAATGCTTATTTTGTGTACATAATGGAAGTGTTAGGAGATTTATATTTTGAATTTGTCAAGAATGCCAGATTATTTTCTAGTTTACTTTGCTTTACACAACTTGAAGTTCTGCTAATGTAAATATAATCGGTGCCTCAGTTTACCCAGGGAGTTGTTGACTAAGAATGAAAATGTTTCCTAGGGACAGGAGAATGACAAATAGCCATCAAAAGGAGAGAACAGAAATCCTATTCCTTTGTGGGACTGAATACCCTACCCAGGAAATCCCAGGGCAATAAAGACCCCTTTCAGCCACATGTTCTGCTTTAATAATCAGATTCAGCAGAAATGCAAGCCAGGCAGGGTGTTGAGATGATCACAGGATCAACGCTAAAAAGGGATGGAGATTAGATGCTCCTCTTGTCATCTTTCTTTAAAAAATCAACAAAGTATAAAAGAGACTTTCATAGTCTTTTTATAACAAGTAAAACTACATGTAAGACGTTCATGAGGGAAGATTGTTGATGGACTTGATAAACTTAGGTTAATTTTTCTCTGACGCCCCCTCCTATACATTTTTCTAACTCAGGAACATAATCCATTTTATTTTATTAAGGGCTGATTAAATAAGAAACTTATATTTACCATGTGATTATTTGATATTCTAATGAGTATTCAATGCATCACACGTTTGAGCCCTACTATTTGCAAAACATCATTGCAATGTGCCAAAGATTATGCAAAGATTACTAAAATATGCCCCTTTCCCATCTTTGCTGACCTCAAATGAAACTGGACTTCCTGAAGATTCTAACGTTTGACAGGAATTGTCACAGTGTTCTGGATGCTTATGGAAAATGGTCAGATACAAATTATACTAAAGCCATATTTCTCAAAATGTGACCCTGAAACCAGCAGCAGCATTGCCTGGGAACATTGTAGAAACTCAGGTTTTCA
This sequence comes from Pongo abelii, assembly GCF_028885655.2. Taxonomy (NCBI): domain Eukaryota; kingdom Metazoa; phylum Chordata; class Mammalia; order Primates; family Hominidae; genus Pongo; species Pongo abelii. Next base: position 169,437,807 of record NC_071990.2, read on the forward strand.
CCACTGATGGGGTTCTGGACATGCTACCCCAAAATATGGCCCCTTGGATTTCAGAAAACAGCAAAACCTATGATCACTCTCTGATCTACTTCCATCCTTCTTCCCTGAAGCAGGTGATTGATTGGCCCTTCAATCCAGAGGTGATCTTCCTTTACCCATAGGAAAGGAGCAGCTTTATCTCTGATGATGAAGGGACACAGAGAAGAATTTGAACACACAGACCTGGACAGGTTGCCCCGGTTTATCACCATTAAAGCATGCCGCCTTTGTCCCGTCATACTTCCCCACAACTGTCCACTCTGTTGCAGGTGAGCGACAGCTATCAGGGCCAGTGATGCAGGGGGAAGAAGAATTGACCAGAAAGTTGTAGGTAAAGAAAGGCAGATTTATTAGAGAAAGTAGAAAAATGCAACAAGGCAACGGGTAGCTGGCAAGAGAAAAGCTGACTCCCAGGAGACCAGGGCTTGCTGGGATTGTCTAGGATGGTGTTTATGCTGTCTGTTGAAGACGGCTTTGTGCAATATGGATCACATCAGGATTTCAGTGAGCTCATGTGCATAGCTAGGCACAGGAAGATTGTGAGTTATTTGCTCAGGAGAGCTGTGTATCCTGAACCATGAAGAAAGGCAGACTTGTGGCTTATCTGCCTTCAGTTTCTGCTTTTCCTTGCTCCTGCCAGCCTGGTTCCTTTTCCCTAATGAGGACTCCACACACCCTCTTTCTAAAAATGCACAGGTTTCCCTGTTTCTTTGGCTTTCATCTCTGAAGACTCCTGTGTCATGTAAAACTATATTAAATAAATGTGCATGCTTTTCTCTTGTTAAAAAACTATATGTAAGACGTTCATAACAGAGGTGTTTTTAATAAGGAAAAATTAGAAACTGCAAGAGGAGTGGTTTGTTATTGACAGTTCTTAATCACACTCAGCCATTATGAATGACGGTGCCACAGGTGGAAATGCTTTGGATGTAATGGGGTAGGACGTTGTATGTCTAGGGTGGTCATGGTGGCCACTGTGGCAAGACACCCTGGTGAATGTCAGCGCCTGGCAGCTCGTGAGAGGCCTGCTGAGTCCGTGGGCGCAGAAAGTGGGCTTTTCCCTGAAGGGAATGGCTGTCCCTAAGGTGGGCCATCTTAGGAGGGGGCCAGGTCTTATGACTTATACTATACTTGACCAAAGGGAAAAAGTGTTTTACATGATCAAGACAGGGTGGCGATGATTCAGACAAATCACACCAGAGTTTCCAAACTTGCTAAAAGTGTATGATGCTCTTGGCACATTCAGAGCCCACGTTCTGAGCAGACCCACAGAGGCCATGGTGTCCATCAGGACAGCTAGTGGGACTCTGCCTGGTGACTCTTGGGTGACATGGGACAAGGAACACTGATTCTGAATGTGACCTGGTCACGGGGCACACACCACAATCATCCCGTCCTACAAGCTCCTTGCTTCCATGGAGGTCTACGGCTCACCCTCCCAGCCTCTTACCGATGATGGCCTCTGGGAGTGTGGGCAAGATGCTTGCTTCAGAGAACACAAAGCTCTTCCCCAAACATCTTTCCTATGACAAATCTGTCTCCCTTTACTTTCAACTGTACAGTCATGTGCCACATAAAGATGCTTCACTCAACAATAGAACACATATGCAACAGTGCGCCCATAAAATTGTAACAGAGCTGAAACATTCCTGTCGCCTAGTGATGTTGCAGCCATCGTAACATCAGAGTACAATTACTTCACCTTTCAAAATAAATTGAGTGTAGCCTGAGTGCACGGTGTTTATCAAGTCTACAGATGTGCAGTAATGTCCGAGGCCCTCATACTCACTCACCACTCACTCTCTGGCTCACGCAGAGCAACTTCCATCCCTGCAAACTCCATTCATGGCAACTGACCTATACAGGTGCACCCTTTAAAAATATTTTACACCCTATGTTTACTGTACTTTTTCTATGTTTAAATACACAAATCCTTACCATTGTGTTACAACTGCCTATGGTATTCAGTACGGTCATATGCTGTGCAGGCTTACAGCCCAGGAGCAACAGGCTCCCCCAGGCAACCTCTGTGTGCGACGGGCTGCACCACCCAGGTGTGTGGCAGTGCACTCTGCCATGTTCTCACAATGACAAACTCACCCAAGGGTTCATTTCTCAGAACACATCCCTGTCATTAAGCAACCCATGACTCTATTCTATGGAAGCAGATTATCGATGTATATAACTAACTCAACAGGTTAGCAACCAATGAATTATAACATTGTTATTATTAGTTATTACATTATTATACTTAAAGTAGATCTCATTTGTTAATCTCAGATGAAATTATATCTACTCTGAGCTTCTTAAAATGAATGAATTGTGTATCGAGGCACACTTACAAATTATTTCACAATTTAAACAAAATGTAAAACAGCTGAATTATTACATTTCTGTATAGTGATACCCAATTCTTTAGTTTTTGTCTTACCTTCATAAAGAATAAGCAAGTTATTTGCAGTGTGTTTTGACATATACAAAATGTTATCATTTTTCACAGGTTTTTATTTCCAGACATTACAATTTTAAAAAGGAAATTTTCTTTTGTGATGATTGAAATTCATGCAGTATACATAACTTGGTTTCAGCTCTGATTTTTTATTAATTGTGAGCCTTCATTAAAATAATTCATTTGAAATGAGTAAGGATGGTTACTGCTGAAAAGAACATTTCTTGTATTAATATTTAACTAGCGGCGCTCTTAAATCCACAAGCGAGTAAGTAAACGACATCTGCAAAGGCTTATTGCAGAAACACCAAAGCTGTAACAGGTTCGTTTTAAGGCATTTGTTGTTCTTGCTGTTTTCCTGATAGTCTTAAGACAGCCCCTAGGTCTGGGATAATTACTGTGGTATGTAGAATTCTCTTCTCTTGTCCTGCATGACAATTTCTCATCGTTCTCAAAGATGGAAAGTGCGGAGGCTCCCACATGTCTGTCCTCGGTCGTCCGGTTTCCCCCGACCAATGGCAGCAAGAGAGGCTGAGTGAAGAAATGAAGCCATTCCGGCCCAGCCACAGTCCGCTGCCTAGGTCCTCCTCTCCATCACATTTTCTCAAAGTTATCTACATTAATGTTAAGGAACATCCTGCTCTCTCTTTTCAAAACGCTACGTAGCTTTCTTCCCAATGTGTTTTGCGAGGAGACGCATCCTGCGGAGGAAAATGAGGGAGATTTGGGATGAGGGATGCGTGCACCTGTTTCTGGAGTGCAAGGCTTCTTTTACTGGGCTTCCAGGCATGGAGGGGGCAGGCAGGGTTGGGGAGCCTGCGGTGGGCAGGGACCGCACGATGCCACCTCTTCGGCCAGAGCCTGCTGCATGGCAGAGCCCGCCGTGCATACCAATGGCCTTCCCAGGCCCGGTCCAGGGCTCACACCCAGCGGGCCTGCGCATAGCCGGGGCAGCCTGGGGTCTCCGCTGCAGGAGAGCCAGCAGCCTCAGCTGTGCTCCAGCAGAAAGGACATGGCCCCAGCAGGGAAGCAGCCGTCTCAGCTGGTGAGGACACAAGAAACCAAAGGCCAGGGAGCCAGGAAACAGGAGCCGGGGAAGCCACAGGGACTCGGTGCTCCTCTCTGCTCCGGGTGGGCAGCGGGGACCTCAGGCCTCTGCAGGGCTGCCGTTCTGGTTGCTGCAGGAGGCTGGGGCGCCGTGTCTGCCTGAAAGACCAACTGGGCCCAGGCTTGGCTGTGTCCTGCCCCTCGCCTCCAGGTCCCTCTTCCTTCCAGGGGTCCAGCTTTGTTCCACTCTCCCATCTTCCCAAACAAGCTGCATTATCAGCACTGGGGCTGTGTGATGGAGGGCAGGTGAGCAGTCCCGCGTGGGAGGGCTGGTGGGCTGCCTGAGGCCCCAGAACAGGGAAAACAGGACCTTGGGGAAGACGGTCAGGGTGGCTGCATTCCACCTGGATTGTTTTCATTTGAGGGAACGTGGAGAAAACATCTTCACACCTGCCTTGACCTATATTGTAATGGGACTCATCAAACATGAAAGAAACTTTATTTGTAAAGAAAATAGGTTTTAAACTTCCTCCCTTGAGCCCTTCGTTAGGATTTTTATTTAAACAGTTTTTCAAACAATTTCTTACCGGAAAATATATTTTCTCAGTGAACCCTATATCTGTGCCCACTTTAATAATTTCTACCAAATAAGAACTGTGAGAATGAAATTGTGGCTCCTGTGTTAGGAACCACAAAGCACATAGAACAATGCCTGACAGAGGGCAGTGGACATTTTCGTTTGTATTGTTTTCTTCCTATACCAGTCTCTCTCATTCTCTTTGCTGTCACAGGCCCCAGCTATTTTGTTTTATATCCTTACATATGTATGGGTCCTTGAAGATAGATTATATGATATCTGTCTTCATGTTTTCAATGTATGTCAATTAAGTGTGTGCTTTAAACGTGGGTCTGTTTCTTCCTGTTTCCCATTCACCCTGTGTTTTCTCATCTCTGTGGTGCTCCTTGCACATCGAATCTATTTCATGCTCCTCTGTGAAATGTACCACTATTTGCAGACAGTGTGTTCCCCCTACTTTCTAGCATGGATGGACACCAAGTTGCCTGGGGCTCCTGCTCCCTCAGAGCAGGGCACCTCCTGGGAGGCTTCCTCACAGGGGTAGACACGGCTTCCTCTGGGTTTGTGCCAGACGTGGGGCTGCTGGCCCCAGGAGCAAGTGTCTGGGCTTCACGATTCGGTGCCGTGAGATGTCCCATGCAACGCCCGCATCTTTGCCAGTCTGGCTTCTCATGGGTGTGTGAGTTTGCTTTTTTCTGATCACTAGTGAGATGAGCACGTCCTCCTCTGCTGTTATCTGCTGATGCTTCCTCCTTTGGAACCAATTGTTTTGTAAATGTGCCTGTTTTTCTGAGTTGACCATCTTTTCTTCTTTTTGATCAGCAAGTGTTCCCGGTGCACTGAAAATATTAATTACTTGTTGTTTTCAGTATTGCGAGACATTTGCCACCCATCTGTTCACTTTGCCCATCTGTATCTTTTGTGACTATGATGTCATCAAGCCATCGTTTTTACTACTTAGGGTTTGTAACCTGGGCATCTAACTTAAGATATCTTTCCCATCTCAACTTTACAGTTATGCCTGCACACAATTTCTTCTATTAAAGTGTTACCCTTCATATTTCTATCTTTAATCCATTTGAGGTTTACTTCTATATATGGGCTGAAAAAGGAATTGAATCATTGTCTTCTCTATAGATGTGCCTCCTAACACCATCTACTAAATGATCACTCTGTTCCCATTAATCTGTGATTGTGCCATAAATATTCCATACAAGTTCCCTTGTGCAATAGGTTTCTGGACTTCTTATTGTGTCTGATTGGCATCTTGCATATTCTTAGGCCGTCATCTCACTTTCTTATTATATGCAGGAGACCACCAACCAACAGGGTGAACACCATTCCTTTTCTTTTACAAAACTACCTTAACTATTTATGGAATTTGCTTTTACCATTAGGAAAAATGTGGGTTTTTTAATTAAAAAAGTAATACACATTAAATGTACCTATTAATATGCATTAAATAGCCACAACTTTTTACATGTCAACCATACCTCAACAAAGTGGTTTTAAAAGTAATGTACAATCTTTGAACATTTGTAAAAAATAAAATTTAAGATCTTCCCTATGTTTCTTCACTCCACATCATGTTAATTGCCCAGGGTTGCCAACTACCCTAAACAGCTTCCCTCTCCCTCTCTCCCTTTCCTCTCCACCCTTCATCACCCTATGGTTTATCCATTCAATGAGTCCATTCAAAACTTTTTTAAAATCCAAAAATATTATTTTCTAGATGCTATTCTGTAACTTGCTTTGTTTCATAGTGTTTTAGTTTTGCAGTATATAATCCTGCAATTAGAGTCCATGTGGATGTGCTTCTCTGATTTTAGAAGTTTTACACCATCATATCCTCTGGAAAAAACAGGTTTTTTTTTTTTTTTTTTTTTTTTGCCATTCTCCTTTTGACAGTCTTTTGGATGACTGTCAAATCTTTGGTCATCATGGATGTTGCCTGTTCATATATCCTTGGCCACTCATGAGGGAAGATCTCTGATAGCAGAATTAGGAAAAATTGTCTCCTTCATGGCACTTGGATAAGATGAGGTAGGGGAGCTACGTATGTAAGACCCTTACATTGTCGATGATAGGGGAACTGACATTTGTCCAAGTTACATAAGCAATACATGACCTGAACTCAAAACTGAGTCTCAACTTCAAGCTTCTCACTAGGCTCTCTTCTTACTTCCACAAATATCATTTTTTTTTATGGTGAACTTTCAACAGGCCATTTTCCTATTTGCTAAAAAGTTTGTTTCTTTCTTCACCCAGTCATCACTGCCCTCAAAGCTATCTGCTTAGAGGGACAAAAACAGCTTCTAGAAAATAACAAATACAGACTTCCAATAAGAGAAATTTAATCCAGAAATATATTATTTAAAATAACTTTTATTTGGTTAAAAGATATATATCTTTGCACACACACGTATACATGCAAAAGAAAATTCCTTTATACATTTGGAATGTGGAAAGATTTCTAAATTATTTCCTGAAATTCAAAAGTCATAAAAGACAAGATTAGTAAGTTTGACCACATATGAATTTTTTGAAACCTTCAAGGCAAGAAAAATGTTGTATGTAAAAGTCAACAGACAAAATGGCAACTGAGACTGAACTTCCTAATATATAAGATCAAATTGATTAAGAAAAAAAGAAGAAAAAAATTCAACAGTTTGATAAAAAAATTGGCAACAAGTATGAATAAAAATTTTGCTAAATGATATACCAATGGCTCTTGAGTATATGAAGAGAGGCTCAACATTGTTCAGAGTGATCACGAGCAAATTAAACTGAACAGGCGTATTTAATCTGTTGGATTGGTAAAAAGCAACAGGTGAAGCTGCTGGGAGGCATGCAGATGGGAGTTCTCATGCTGTCCCGGTGCATATGTAAATTGCTGCAAACTCCATGATGAGCAATTTGCAATATTTCCCCAATTTGCAAGTACAAATTTGAGAATTTCGCTTTAGGGTTTTTTTTTGTTTGTTTTGTTTTTTGAGATAGACTTGCTCACGTGCTCACATGTGGAATGTTGTTTACACAGTCATTTTTCATTGCAGAAGAATTTATAATAGCCAAAGATTGGCTACATGTCCATCAGTTGAGGGCCAATTAATAAAGTTCTACCATTCTCAGATGCAACTGTTTTCAGCTCTTGCTACTGTTTCTTCTGATGGTTCTCTCCACGTTTCTAAATAATATACCTTGTCTTGTTTCCCATCTTTCTCCATTAGTGTGTTTACTGTACATGTTTAGTAAGTAGATTTTTAAAGAGAGTTTTAATTATAAATTGCTAGGTAATTTTATCAAAATGTTCTGCACTTCTTGAGAAAATCAGATGATTTTTCTTCTGTAGTTCATTAATGTGATGTATTAAATTGATAAATTTTCTGATGAAAAACCATCTTGATAGCTCGCTGACTCACCGTATTCAATCATGGTGTATTTTTAAATTAATTTTAACTAGTTTGAAAATTGATGGATTCATTTACCAATAGATGTTTGTTCACCAGTCAAACTGGCCTTCACGTATTTTATTTTATTCTGCATGTATTCAGTTAGGATCGAGGTTATGTTCGCCTTATAAAATAGGTGGTCAGCTTTCATTGTTTTTCCTTTTCTGGAATATCTTTTATAAAATAAGGAATTCTCTGGCCCTTAGAAGTTAAGTAATCAGTAAGAAAGATCTCCACAAAATAAATTTTCGACAAAAATTAACAAGGTTTAGAATAGTGTAGTACTCTATCCTTTTAATTGTAGTAAAATATACATGGACGTTAAAATTTCACCAGTTTAACCACTTTCAAAGGTCCAGTTTAGTGGAATCATGCACATTTACATCGTAGTGCAGGCGTCATCACCATCCATCTCCAGAACTTTTTGTCTTCCCAAATTTAAACTTTATACCCAGTCAACACTCACTCCCAATTCCCCCTCCTGGCAGCCCCGCTTTACTTCCTGTCTCTAGGAATCTGACTCCTCCAGCGATCTCATAGAAGCGGAGCCATTCAGAGTCTGTCCTTTTGTGACTGGCTCATGCCATACAGCACAGTGTCCTCGAGGTTAGCCCTGTAGTAGCCGGTCTCAAAGCAGATAATATTCCATTGTGCACGCCCGCGTTTTCCTTATCCATTCACCCCAGGTGGACACTGGGGCTGTAGCCATGTTTTGTCTGCCGTGAACTGTGCTGCTGAGAACACAGATGTACAGATAACTGAGTTCCTGCCTTCCATCCTTTGGAGTGTCTGCAATACACTGCCTTTTAGGTGCATACCTCCCGAGTAGCTGAGATTACCAACCACGCCCAGCTAATTTTGTATTTTTAGTAGAGACGGGGTTTCACCACGTTAGGCAGGCTGATCTTGAACTCCCGACCTCAGAAGATCCACCCGCCTCGGCCTCCCAAAGTTCTGGGATTACAGGCGTGAGCCACCACGCCCGGCCAGGTGCATTAAAAATAAAAAAATAAAAAAATAAAAAAATAAAAAATACTGTTGAAGGGTGGCAGAATACACCACCTCAAAATATCAAAAGATGCCACTTTTATTCTGAGCTAAAGGCATTTGAAGTCAATAGATGCAAGAAGGACGCCCGACCTTTCTTTTTCTTCCTGAAAGCAGGAGATTAACCACCCCCGCCCCCCTCCCACCTCTGTGGAAGGGGTGCACCCTGTACCAGGAGGAAAAAACTTTCTTATCACCAGAGACAGGGTTGAGGCGCTGAGGGGACTGTGTATAAAGCAACCCCAGCTTGTTAGACAGACGGACCCTTATCTGCCTAGTGACTTCCATGATTCCCTGAGCCGGCCCGAGCCCCCGGGTCTTGTCATGTTCAAACAATTTACTATGCTTTGTGCAACTTGGTGGGCAAGTGTTCAGCTGTCGCTGCTTCTTTGTGTTTTCATTTTCCCAAGGGGTTTCCCATGTGCACGTAAAATCCCAGCTTTTCTCCTGTTAATCTGTCTTAATGTCCATTTGATTCCCAGGCCCCCTGGAGCCCCTGGGAGGGTGGAGGTGCTGTGCTGCCTCCCGTGCTGTGTGCGCTTCTCAGCCCCCTCTGCCAGCACTTCTGTCCTGGAGCTGCAGCTGCTTTGCCTGCGTTGAGCAGGGCGCCTGCGGAGCGCAGGTGACATCAGCCACAGCCGTGCTTGCACCCGCCACCGCTCCAATCCCCACGCAGCCCAGTCACCCGGTGCCTCCACTGCCTTGGCTGGCGCTGGGCCGGGGCCTCCAGGTTTCTGTGTCCAAAGGGCAGGAGAGAGGCGCAAGCGAGAACTGCTCTTGCTCTCCCAGGGCAGTGCTAGAGATAAACCTTGCCCTGGGCTGGGCTGTTTTCCCCCCACGCGGATCCTCACCTCCACTTCTCCACTGGCTTCCCTCCTTTACGTACGTCTATTTTAAATTTGTGTTAGGCACCCCCACACCGTGACTCCCCTCAACACTGCCGCCCCCCACGCACACAGCGGCTCCCCCAACACGCGGCTGCTCCCTCACACACGGCAGCTCCCCCCACAGCCTGCGGCTCCCCACACACGGCGGCTCATCCACATATGCTGGCTCCCCGCTACACAAGGCGTCTCCAACCCTCCAGACGCGGCTCCTCCACACACACGGCGGCTCCCCGCTCCCACGGCGGCTCCCTGCCACACAGCAGTTCCCCCACACAGACTGCAGCTCCCCCGCACACGGCGGCTTCCCCCCACCACACGGGGGTTTCCCCCCCATGGCGGCTCCCACACATACGACAGCTCCCCCATATACTGCGGCTCCCCTACACACGGCGGCTCCCCCCACACACGGCGGCTCCCCCCCCACACACGGCCGCTCCCCCCACACACGGCCGCTCCCCCCACACACGGCGGCTCCCCCCACACACGGCCGCTCCCCCCACACACGGCGGCTCCCTCCACACACGGCGGCTCCCCCCACACACACCCCCACACACGGCAGCTCCCCCCACACACGGCGGCTCCCCCCCCACACACGGCGGCTCCCCCCACACACACCCCCACACACGGCAGCTCCCCCCACACACGGCGGCTCCCCCCCCACACACGGCAGCTCCCCCCACACACGGCGGCTCCCCCCCCACACACGGCGGCTCCCTCCACACACGGCGGCTCCCCCCACACACACGGCGGCTCCCCCCACACACGGCGGCTCCCCCCCCACACACGGCGGCTCCCCCCCCACACACGGCGGCTCCCTCCACACACGGCGGCTCCCCCCACACACACGGCGGCTCCCTCCACACACACGGCGGCTCCCCCCACACACGGCGGCTCCCCCCACACACACGGCGGCTCCCCCCACACACACGGCGGCTCCCCCCACACACACGGCCGCTCCCCCCACACACGGCGGCACCCCCACACACACGGGGGTTTCCCCCCCACCACAAGGGGGTTCCCCCCAATGGCGGCTCCCACACATACGACAGCTCCCCCATATACTGCGGCTCCCCTACACACGGCGGCTCCCCCCACACACGGCGGCTGCCTCATACACTGCGGCTCCCCCCACCACATACGGCGGCTCCCCGCCGCACAGCTCCCATCTCCAACCCTCCACACGGCGGCTCCTCCACAAATACGGCGGCACCCCCCTCCCACAGCTGCTCCCCCACACACAGCGGTTCCCACACACACACTGCGGCTCCCCCGCACACGGCGGCTTCCCCCCACCACACTGGGGTTCCCCCCACGGCGGCTCCCCCCACACACAACGGCTCCCCCTATTCTGTGGCTCCCCTACACACGGCTGCTCCCCCCCCACACACCCAGCGGCTCCCCCCACACACACCCAGCGGCTCCCCCCACACACACCCAGCGGCTCCCCCCACACACACCCAGCGGCTCCCCCCTACACACACCCAGCGGCTCCCCCCACACACACCCAGCGGCTCCCCCCCCACACACCCAGCGGCTCCCCCCACACACACCCAGCGGCTCCCCACACACACCCAGCGGCTCCCCCCACACACACCCAGCGGCTCCCCCCAACACACACCCAGCGGCTCCCCCCACACACACCCAGCGGCTCCCCCCAACACACACCCAGCGGCTCCCCCCAACACACACCCAGCGGCTCCCCTACACACACCCAGCGGCTCCCCCCACACAGAGCTGGGAGGCGCCAGTGCTCTCGGAGCTTGGCTGGGGCTCCTGGGAGGGCCGTGGCTCCTCCTCACCCGCTGGGGAGCCAGGAGTTCCCTGAGTGGTTGAAGCCCTGCTAGGAGGGTTGGGCGTTTCCAGCCGTTCTCACAGGGCTTCTCAGCCGGGGTCTCCCACCCCAGCCCTGGCCCTGGGCCTGCCCTCACTGCCTCCTCCCCATCCCCTACCCCTAGAGGCCTCCTGCCCTGGTCACCTACGAGTCACCTAAGCCCCGAGGCCAGGCAGCTTCTTGTCTACTGAAGACTTCCGGAGAGAGGCATTCACCCTGTGGTCAGAGCTGGGGTTTCCATGGAGGAGCACCACAGCCATAAAGAAAGGTAGGGTGACCCCACCCCTCGGGTCCAGCAGTCCTGAGCCCTGAGGGGTCATTGGGTCCACCAGGCCCTCCCGGCCTCCTTTTGTTCCCCAAACTCCCAGGGTCCTGTACTTTCCGCATGGCTTCCTTGCTGGTTAGAGAAGTATTCCAGCGGCTCTGCTTCACCTCCTGTAAACATCAGATGACCCGGCTGAAACCTAACCACACACATTGGGTGAGTCCTTCATCCAGTGTTGAATTTCCCCCACTACATGGTGAAAATACCCTAACGTCATTTTTCCTCACATCTTTGCCATGTACACTGGGGTTCTGGAGACACCTCAACGTGCTGGTTGAGCAATGAAAGCGAAATGGCTTTATTCGTTTCTGTCACTGGACTCCCTCGCAGAGAGCTGAGTTGGGCACCCTAGGCCCGCTCCAGGCTCCTGCGTCCTCCCCACAGTGCTGACGGGGCCTCCGGGGTGTCACGGGCTCCAGACCTCCTCCTGCATGTTTTCTCCAATGTGTCACCACTAAGTCACACAGTGGGGACATCAAATGAGCCCCTCAGTCCTTTGTGCACGTTATGCTCAGGGTCCCCTGATCTTACCCTTTTTCATTTTGGTTGACTACACTGACTGGGTATGTCATGGGTGCTGGAGAATGCATTAGGAAGAGTGTTTTCTTAAACACCAAGAGTTTTGAATGACTCAAAAGCAAGGCAACAGCAAAAGGGGTAAGGTGAGATCAAGCCTGGGTCTTGCTGGATGGGACCATGTAAAATGGGGCCTGTGATGGACTCACTCTGTTTTTCCCACCATCTCCCTCAGAATTCACACAAAATACGCAACACCTAGTCTATCCTGGCCTTTTCCAAGATCACTTGTGAGGAGTAATGAGCAGCTCTGATTGAAATGCTGGGTGATACCAGGACCTCAGACATTCCATGTGAAGCCTTTTTAAGCCAGTGGAGGTTTCTAAAGCCTGAGAAAATGTCAGGGAACGAGCGGAACTCAGATTTGCCTCCCCTTTTTGGTTGCATTCTACAAGGGATTTTGGTAGTGAAGAACGTGCTTTATAATATCTTTAGGGCTTTTGTCCCTTCATCGTGCATCACACTTGGCCTAAATGGTGCGCGTCCTTCCTGGGGCACCACTCCCTGAGCAGGCGCAGGAGCAGGGCAGCACCTGCCCTAAATTGCAGGACAGCATGAGCACAGTCAGCCCCCAGAGCCTCAGTGACCCGGCAGGGTCAGCAGAATCACGCGGACGGTGCTGGCCTTGCTGGTCACTGGAATTACTGCCCGATGGCCACCATGACCGGAGTTTTCAACTTGACATGCATTTTGAGGAGGACTGTGAAGGGACAGATTTGGTTGGGAAGGTGCAAGGATACAAACGTTGGTGGACCAAACTCTCACTGAGAAATGGAAAATTCCAGTGCTTTGCCTTGCAGCCATCTCAAACAGGCTCCTGGGGGCCCTGGCACAGCTTCTCCTCCCAGTTGTGGGGCACGGCCAGGGCCTCTGCACTGGCCCCGTGCTTAGGAAGCCCTCTGTGTGAGTAGAAGCTGCGCACTGTCAGGACGCACTCCACGTCCCTGAAAGAGTCTCACAAATCAGCTCCTAGCCAGTGTCTCTGGCACTGGAAAGTCTTCTCAGGAGGTGAGAAGAATTAGAGGCCCTGGGGGAGCTGCAGGGACCCCATGGAGGGACCGTCCCATAACCGAGGGAACTCATTCGGGGGACAGCAGGAAGTGCTTCGTGTGCTGAGGAAAGTCCTTGCTGGAAGCCACTTAGAGGAGTTTAAGTTTCCAGGCTTCCTTCTTTGGGACACAAACTATCCCTGTTTACACTGTCATTTCCTCTTTCCACTTCAAGTAAACAAAAGATAAAAATAAATATATCATCATAAAAGACAGTAAGACACAATAAAATGAAAGGTCAAGTAGAGAGGCACAATAGCACAATGTAAGTACCTTGTTTGTTAAAAACAAAACAAAACAAAAATTCCAAGCGTAGCCTTTGTCTAAATCTAAAAGACGTAAGAGGGTCGGAGAATGTTGTAAGGCAGCAAAATCCAACAGAAATATAATGCAAGCCACATCTGAATTTTATATTTTCTAGGCGTCACATTAAAAAGGTAAAAAGAAACACCTAAAATTAATATTAATGGCATATTTTATGTTACCTGATATCATCATTTCTAGATATAATTATTAGAAAACTTACAAATGGGATATTTTACTATCATTGTTAAATCTTTCAAGCCCACAGTGTGTATTTCACTCTTGCAGTTTAGCTCAGTTAGGACTGACCCACTTCAAGTGCCTAACAGCCATGCATGGCTGCCAATGGCGACCTCATGGAACAGCTCAGTTTCAGCATAAAAGTGGAGGCTCTCAGGTCAACAAGCTGAACTGAAAAGCTTCAGCGCTGGTCAGAGGCACGGACTAGGTAGGCAGCTATTAACGGGAGGAGACAAGAGCCATTAGGGAAAGGGGGCATGGGTCCTTCTATGGGGCTGACTCAGCTATGCCCTGCAAATCTGTCGTAGCTCACACTTCCACCAGCAGAAAAGGAGGGTGCCTATTTCCTCAAACTCTGGATAGAGTTGACAATCTGATTTTACATGTGTAATTTTTATTTGTTTTGATTATTAGTAAAGCTAATAGTTCTCTCTGGTTTATAGGTTATTATTATTCCTGCGTTTGTGCTAAAAACAAATTATTAAATTAGAAGACTACTGTTTTAGTTTGTTTTCTGTTGCTTATAACACAATCCCTAAAACTGGGTAATCGCTAAGGAAGAGGAATTTATTTTTTACAGTTATGGAGGCTGTGAAGTCCAAAGTCGAGAGGCTGCATCTGGTGAAGGCCTTCTTGCTGGTAGGGTCTCTCTACCTGGTCCTGAGGCAGTCCAGGGCATCACATGGTAAGGGGCTGAGCATACAAACATGCTAGCTCAGGGCTCTCTTCCTCTTCTTGTAAGCGCACCAGTTCCATTCCCATAGTAGCCCATTAATCCACTAACCCATTCATCTCTTCATTTATGAATGAATCCCTTCATGAGAGCGGAGCCCTCATGAACTGGTCACCTCCTAAAGGCCTCACCTCTCAATACTGCCACATTGAGGATTATGTTTCAGCATGAGTGTGGGAGGGAACATTGAAACCATAGCAACTACCATAGATAATTCACTCAAAATTAAGATGCTGGGGGTAGGAGAGAGAGAGGAGAGAGAGATCAAGAGTAAGAAGCATGGGTGACACTGACCAAGAAACCCACTGTCCATGTCAGCACACTGCATTTAGTGTATCCATATTAGTACACTGCCTTTTTGGTCCAGTTCCTCATACCTCCCTATACCCACATGCTAAGCCATGTGACTTTGGATTTTCCTCTATTAGAGTCAGAGTATATTTCCTGGTCCCATTGGTGTAGATTTTGGCTGTATGACTTGCTTTGGCCATCTAAGTACAGGTGGAGGTGAGTGTGCCAGTTCTCAGGCTGGGACTTAGAAGATGTCTCACGTTTTTACTCTCTGCTTTTGAATGTCTCCCATTGATATGAAGTGGATATGGTCACAGGAGGAGAGACACAGGGAGCAGTCTCCCTGCTGACCTGCAGCCCTGCAGCCTGAGGCTGTGCTGTCCTGAGCATGCTAGTTTGTGCTTATGGTCCCAGGCCACTGAGTTTGGGTGGTTCGTTACAAAGCACAAGTGTGGTGATAGTTTAACAGGCCATGTGCAGAGACTGGAGAGGTGATAATACAGGAGAATGTCCCTACACTGAGGAAAGACTCGAGTCTCCACATCAAAGGCTGAGGGAGAATATTAGGCAAAGATACACATACAGATGCAAACCGGCAAATTCTTTTCATTCCACGTAGAAGAAGATACTACAATCCTCTAATGGGAGTAAGGTAACTTAGAGGAAAGATAATTAGACTGACATGGGAGTCCTCATCGCAACACTACATTTAGAAAGCAATGATTGTAGAGATTTTGAGGGAAAACATGGAAATATTAGAAGCTTACACTCAGCCAAACTATTGTTCAACTTTGCTTGTGAAAGATATTTTACCACCATACACTTTTTCAAAAAACAAAACAAAATTCATGAAATATACCACCTACACCAAAACTAAAAACTCCCCAAAGATGTAGAATTCAACTCTAAAATCTATTCTTTTTCCACTTCCCATCTTTTTCAAAAATATGTTCTGAGCAGCATGAGCCCCACAAGATGTTCATAATCATGGAATTGGTTGGTCTACTAGGGCCAGGAAGCATTCGCACTTCATTAGCAGTAACAGTTATGAGTACGCCACAGCCATTGCACCCACGTATTCACTCCTCATTTAGTTTTCTCCACTGCTCCACAATGTAGGGACAACTATTGCCACCACATCACAGAAGGAAAGTGAGTCATGAGGATGCTGAGCAGCTTGCCGAAGGTTGCAGAGTGAGTAGGTAACAGAGCTGGGTGTCCCAGCACTCTGGTGTTCCACTGCCTCCTACACAGATCTCTAAGGGACCACCATCCTCCAGGCATCTGCACAGCCATGTGTGTCCACACTTACTATGGTATTGTCTGTGTCAGAAAGAAACTCAAGTAGCCATAAACCAGGAAGAAGTGTCCACCTGCTGCCTCAGTCTCACAGCATTTCCTCTCCTGCAGGGAGGTGCCCTTCCCAGCCCCTGTGTCTGAGTCTTCTGTGTTGCTGGCCCTAGGTCTCTGTGTTGTGGGTCCTAAGGATAAGTATGTGATACTGGGGGGTGGGCAGTCATTTCCCTACCCCTCCTGGATACAGGGACGGGCCTGGGGTAGGCATGTGACACAAGCTAAGGACACAGGAGGCCTTTTCTGAATGTTATTTTAAAGAAAAGGGGAGAAGACTTTGCTTTTTGAGTTGCACAATTTGAAGGCTGTGGATTGGGAATGCCAGAAGCCTAGGAATCACCTTCTGTGACAGGTGAAGGAATCCTGTCTGCTATAGGCAAGAATGAGACTGAATAAAAAAAGAGGGAAGGAGAGCAAAGTGGAGTGCCAAGAAGGGGAAGGAGAAGAAGAAGGAAAAAGTCAGGAAGAGGGGAGTGTATATGTCAGCTCAAGCTGTTGTAACAAAATGCCACAGACTGGGTGGCTTAAACAGCGTAAATTTATTTTTTCACAGTTCTAGAGGCTGGAAGTCTAAGGTCAATGTGCCCATTGGTTTGGTTCCTGGTGCTCTTCCTGGCTTGTAGAAAGCCCCATCCACTATGTGCTTGCCATGGTTTGAATGTGTCCCCCAAATTTCATGTGTTTGAAACTTAATCCCCAATGCTACAGTGTTGAGTGATGGAACCTTGAAGAGGTGATTAGATCATGAAAGTTCTGCCTTTATGAATGGATAAATTGTTGTTATCCTGGGAGTATCATGGGAGTGGGTTCTCATGGGAGTGGGTTCCTGATGGAAGGATAATTTAGCCCCATCCATTGCTCTCTGGGGCACTCTCTTGCCCTTCCATCTTCTGCTGTGGATTGACACAGCATGAAGGCCCTCACCAGATGCCAGCATCATGCTCTTGGACTTCCCAGTCTCCAGAATCATGAGCCAAATACATTTTGTTCATTATAAATTACTGCTTTTGTGGTCTTCTGTCATAGAAACACAAACAGCATAAAGAATGTTATATGGGTTCACTTAGAGAGAGCTATCTCTGGTGTCTTTTCTTATAAGGGCACTCATCTCATCATAAAGGTCCACACTCATGACCTCATCTAAACTTAATTATCTCCCAAAGGCCTCCCTCCAAATACCATCACACTGGGGTTAGGACTTCAACAAATGAAGAGGGAGAGGGACACAAATATTTAGCTCATAACAGGAAGGGAAGGGAAAGGGGAAGGAAGAGAGGAAGAGAGATCTAACAACCTCATTTGAGTCCCTGAAATATCTGAAGCAAGAAATGTATTTTTGACATTTCCAGTTAAAAGCATCAATAGATCCCCTTTTAATCTTAAACTGTATTGAATTGGATTTTTGATATTTGCAGTTACAATAGCTTTGATTAATTCATAGCATACATCTGCAAAGTGAAAAACCACACAGTCATTAAGAGTAATGAGAGGAATCTATATAAACTATTAAGGAAAGGGGCACACAATATATTGTTTATAGGAAAAAGGAAGTTGCTGAGCAGGAGATATAGCATGATACTATTTAAGACGGAATGTACCATATTTATATATTTATACATGTGCAAATATTTCTATGTGTGGAAAGGAAGATAGAAACAGTGGTTATCTTCAGCCTTGGGGATGGTAGTGGTTATAGGGTTAGGAGAGTTGACTTACTTTACACATATCTCTGTGTGTGTGTGTGTGTGTGTGAGTGTGTGTGGTGTTGGACTTTTTGTATTGTTTTGTTTTAGAGACGGGGTCTCACTGTGTTACCCAGGCTGGAGTGCACTGGTGGGATCTCAGCTCAGTGCAGCCTCAAACTCGTGGGCTAAAGCAATTCCCCAGCTTCAGCTCCTGAATAGCTGGGACTGCAGGCATGTGCCACCATGCCTGGCTAGTTTTTATTTACTTATTTATATAAAAAAATTTTTTTTTTGAGACAGTGTTTGGCTCTTGTTGCCCAGGCTGGAGTGCAATGGTGAGATCTCAGCTCACCACAACCTCTGCCTCCTGAGTTCAAGCCATTCTCCCACCTCAGCCTCCTGAGTGGCTGGGATTACAGACGTGCACCACCACGCCTGGCTAATTTTGTATTTTTAGTAGAGACAGGGTTTCTCCATGTTGGTCAGGCTGGTCTCAAACTCCTGACCTCAGGTGATCTGCCCGCCTCAGCTTCCCACAAGTGCTGGGATTACAGGTGTGAGCCACCACACCTTGCCCATTTTTTTATTTTATTTTTTGTAGAGACAGGTCTCACTATGTTGCCCAGGCTGATCTGAAATTCCTGGGCTCAGGTGATCCTCCCACCTTGGCCTCCCAAGGGGCTGGAATTACCAGCTGGAGTCGCTGTGCCCCAGCCCCTATCTATGTTACTTGATTGTTTTAAGCATGAACAATTATAATTTATAATAAAAATAATTAAAATGCACCTTTCATTTTGAAAAAAGAATTTGTTTTACCTGGAAACTTTTATTCTATTATTTATTTTATGAATGTCTCTCTTTTTTCACCTCTATTGTCTTCTTTTAGAATTAAAATTTTACAGATTTGTGATTTCTGGGCTTAGAGCTTATATAATTTCCATCTTTGTACTCTTTCTTTGCACAATCTTAGGGATTTTCTTGAGTTTTTGTTATAATTAGCCAAATTCACTTCTGCAATACAGATTGAATCTCTTTTATCTGAAATGCTTAGGACCAGAAGTGTTGTAGATTTGGGTAATTTGGGGGAGGGGATTTTAGAATATTTGCATTATACTTACTGGTTGAACATCGCTAATCCCAAAATCCAAAATCCAAAATGCTCCAATGACCATTTATTTTTTGAGCATCATGTTGGTGTTCAAAAGGTTTCAGATTTTGGAGCATGTCAGATTTTAGACTTTTGGATTAAAGATACTTTACCTGTACAAAGTGTGATTCCAGTGTTTATTTAGTTTTCCACTGAAAGCACAACATTCACAAGAACCCTCACATACAGTGATGGACATCTGGCTGATTTTCACACAGTGAACACACCCCAGTAACCAAGTAACCAGCACCCAGATCAGAAACAGAACATCGCCAACATCTTAGAACCCTTCTCATCACCTTTTAACCACAAACCCCCGGAGGCCTCCGCTTTCTGGAAGCATAGAATTTATTTGTGGGTACTTGGACTTTGTGTCAATGGAACCCTGTGGTATCTATGCCTGGGTGTCTGGCTTCTTTGGCAGCTCCTGCCTGTGGAATTCATTCACATGGTTGCACGCAGCCAAGCACTTCCATCCTCATTGCTGGTTAGGGTTACACTGTGTGAAGAACACAGCTGATTGCCCCGGATGCAGCTTTGTGCTTAGTGATCACCGACCAGATGCAGCTTTGTACTTAGTGATCACCGACCAGATGCAGCTTTGTACTTAGTGATCACAGACCAGATGCAGCTTTGTACTTAGTGATCACCGACCAGATGCAGCTTTGAACTTAGTGATCACCGACCAGATGCAGCTTTGTACTTAGTGATCACCGACCAGATGCAGCTTTGAACTTAGTGATCACAGACCAGATGCAGCTTTGTACTTAGTGATCACAGACCAGATGCAGCTTTGTACTTAGTGATCACCGACCAGATGCAGCTTTGTACTTAGTGATCACCGACCAGATGCAGCTTTGTACTTAGTGATCACCGACCAGATGCAGCTTTGTACTTAGTGATCACCGACCAGATGCAGCTTTGTACTTAGTGATCACCAATTTTCATCTAGGGGGCTCTTCTCTGATCTGTCATCCTCTCTTCATGTTAACCTGCTCTGGTTTCATGGACAGAATATCCCCTTATAACATGAAAACCTGAAAATCTCCTTTATCTTTATTTGGTTTTAATTTTGATTCCTAAAGATATTTTTTGTTTAAAATAACAAGAACCCTTCAGCTGTTGGGTGGCATTTTCAGGTGGTTCATCTTTGCAGGAACGAGCGTCTGTGCAGAGTGTGGGTGGAGGTGGTGGTGGCAGAGTGGCAGAGGCTGTGGGGTGGCAGAGTGTGGATGGTGGTGGTGGTGGTAGAGTGCTTTCTCTTAAACTAGGCCACTCTGCACCTTGCATTCCTATCCTTTTTTGGGCTTCAGATCTGAAATCGCAACTTTTGCATGGAGATCCTGGGCCTCCACACTGCTGGCCTCCCATTGTCCCAAGAATGACTCCCTGGAAAGAGCCTGTTCAGACCGTTTGTGACTGGACTCTACTGTAAGAAGAGAATCAAATGCTTGCAAGAAAACTGTAAAGCAGAGTTTCCCAAAATACATTTCATAAGCATGAGTGCCAGGAGTGCCTTAAAAATGTGATTCTATTATCAAATAAGTTGGGTGATTTACTTAAGTATACATGAATATGTTAAAACCTCCAAGGAGTCCTGAATTTAAAACAAACCTACCCACAAAAACAAAAGTATTTTTTAACCTATCTGTTTGTTTGTTCGTTTTTGTTCGTTCATTTGTTTTGAGACAGAGTCTGGCTCTGTCATTCAGGCTGGAGTGCAGTGGCGCAAACTCAGCTCATTGCAACCTCCACCTCCCAGGCTCAAGCAATCCTCTCACCTCACCCTCCTGAGTAGCATGCCACCATGCCCAGATAATTTTTTGTATTTTTGGTAGAGACAGCATTTCACCATATTGCCCAGGCTGATCTTGACCTCCTGACCTTAAGTCATCCTCCTGCCTCATCCTCCCAAAATGCTAGGATTACAGGTGTGAGCCACCAGGCCCAGCCTAAATTACCTTTAACCCACTGTTTTCCTCAAATTATTTTAACAGACAGCTGTTTTTAAAAATAAATAAATAAATAAATAAACACTTTTACTATCCCAAGTACTAATAGGAAATACTTCGAAAAATATGACCCAGGATCCCACAGTGAGCTTCTCACACACCTGACTTCACCTCCAGTGGAAGGAAATCTGTGTGGCCTGCTGAAATAAGAGATTAAGGAACTAAAAAAAAAATCCCCAACATTTTTACTTTCAAAAACCCTAATAAATGGTACAAATAGAAACAAATAGCATATGAGAGACTTAAATCTGCTATATTGATGGTTACATTTAATTAGTGGTCTAAAGACTCGTATTAGAAGGCAAAACTTGTCAGAATGGATAAAGCACTAGGGCCCAACTCTACAGTATGCGCAAGAGATGAACTTCATACGTACAGGTAGAAATAGGTTAGAAGAGAAAAGAGGGAAAAAGACGCACCATGCAAACAGTAATCATAGGAAAGCTGGGTGGTACCAAATATATTAAGAACAGATGTGCCTGACGATAGAGCTTCAAATACGTGAAAAAAACCTGACACCTGAAAGGTGAAATAAATCCACAATTACAGTTGTACCCTTCCACGTTCCCCTGTCAGTAACTGCTTGACAGAAAGTCAGTAAGAGCACAGAAGGCTTGAAAAACACTAAAACCTGCCTCGATCTACTTAACATTGCTTGAGCATTCCGTCCCACATGTGCAGACTATAATTATGTTCTGATGGAACACTGATCAAAATAGACCACATTCTAAGCCATGAAACAAGACTCAATAAAGTTAAAAGAACTGAAATCATATATAATACATTTTCTCAATACAATAGAATTAATTTAGAAATCCATAGTAATAAGATAGCTGGAAAATCTTTAAATATTTGGAAACTAAATGGCACTCCCTCTAAATAACCTATGGACAAAAAATATTACAGCATTGAGAGGGTTAATATTAGGCGTCGCCTCGATTGGGTCCAGGATGCCTAGGTGGCTGGTGAAGCCTTGTTCCTGGGCATGTCTGAGAGGGTGTTGCAGAGGAGACTGACATTTGAGTCCATGGACTTGGAAGAGGAAGACCCACCCTCAGTGTGGGTGGGCACCCTCCAATCGACTGCCAGCACAGCTGAGACAGAGCAGGCTCCTGTGCACTCCTCCCACCCTTGGACGTCAGACTCCAGGTTCTTCATCCTTCGGACTCTTGGACTTAGACCAGTGGTTTGCTGGGGGCTCTCAGGCCTTCAGCCACAGAATGAAGGCTGCTCTGTTGGCTTCTTGCTTTTGAGGCTTCTGGATTGGGACTGAGCCTCTACTGGCTTCCTTCTTCCTCAGCTGGCAGATGGCCTATCGTGGGACTTCACCCGTGATCGTGTGAGCCAATTCTCCTTAATAAACTGCCTTTCATGTATACATATATCCTATCAGCTCTGTCCCTCTGGAGAACCCTGACTGATACAAAAGTAGATTTGCTTCCTAGGGCCGACATAGAAAGTGCCACAGCCTGGGTGGCTAAAAACAACAGAACTTTCTCTCTCACAGTTCTGGAGGCCAGAAGTACAATATCAGTTTTACTGGACAGACATAAGGGTGCTGGCAGGGCCACATTCCCCCCAAAGACTCTAGGGAGGCTCTATTTCTTGGCTTTTCCAGCCTCTATAGCTCTAGACATTCCTTGGCTTGTGGCCACAGCACTGCAGTCTCTGTCTCCATCTCCTCATCACCCTCTCCTCTGTGCATCTGTGTTGAAACTCCCTCTACCTCCCTCTTCTAAGGATCTGTGTGATTGTGTTTAGAGTCCACCAGGAGAATCCAGGGCTAACTCCTTCTTACAATATGTTTAATCTAACCACATCTTTTTATCACATAAGGTAATATTCACAGCTTCCAGGAATTGGATGTGGTCATATCTTCAGAACCACCATTCAGCTCACTATACAAAGGAAATTAGAAAATATTTTAAGTCGAATGATCATGAAAACAGAAAATATCTAAATCTGTAGGATGCAGCTAATGTAGTAAGAGGAGGGAAATGCTTAGTTATATCTGCTTAATATCATAAAAGAAGGAAAAGGGAGAAAACACAAATTATGAATATCAGGAACAAGACAGTAGCATTGCCACAGATGCTACAGAAATGATAAAAAGAATCATTTTTAGGATGATTTTATCAGGATGCTAAGAAAATGATAAAAAGAAATATTAGAAACAATCTTGTCAATATATTTGGCAACTTTGAAGAAGTAGACAAATTCCCTGAAAGACACAAATTACCACAACTGACACAAGACAGGATAATTTTTTTTAAAGCATGACTTTATATATCCCAGAGAAATTGGATTTGAAATTAAAAGCAAAGAAAATTTCAGATGGCTTCACTGATTAATAATATCAAGAAAGAAAGACACCAATGTTACTCAAACTTTACCTGGAAATAGAAGAGGAAAGGCTATTTTCCAATTCATTTAATGAGGCTGGCCATGAGTTCCTACTCAATCCAGGTGACACATTAAAAGGAAATAAAGTTACACACGAATGTCCCTTATGAACAAAAGTGTAAAAATCCTCAACAAAATATTACCAACTGAATCCAGAAATAAAGAAAACAGATAATACCTTATAGTCACTGTGGGTTGACTTGCGCACTCCAAAAAGACATGCTGAAATTTTAACCCCAGGTACCTGTGAATGGGCCTGCATTTAGAGCTAGGGTCTCTGCAGGTGTAATTCGTTAGGCTAATATAAGATCATGCTGGAGTAAGGTGGTCCCTAAGTCCAACATAGCTAGTATCCTAAATCCAAAATGAAGAAAACAGAGATACAGGAAGGAGAAAGCTATGAGAGAGGCAGAGACCACGTGTCCACCAACCAAAGAAATGCCAAGGATGGCCAGTGGCCACCAGAAACTGGAAGAGAAAAGAAAGTTTCTCCCCAGAGCCTTTGGAGGGAGTGAGGCTCTGCCCTCACCTTGAGGTGGAGTCCTGGCCTCCAGCACTGTGGGAGGATCTGATTCTGTTGTTTCTGTTTCTGTTATTCTGTTACAGTAGCTCAAGGAAATTAGTACAAGGGTCAATGGGGTTTTTTCCTGAACTACAAATTTGGTTTAATCTATGAAAAGCAAATAATGTAATTCACCATGTTAACGTAAGAAAAAAAATCATCTCAACGTGTCTAGAAAAACTCATTTAACATCCATGATTAAATAAAACATTTCAGGAAACTAGAAATAAAAATAACTTTAATTGGATAAAGAGCATCTATAAAACACCTACAGCTAGTATCATACCTAATACTGACAGACTCAGTTCTGTTTCCCTAAGGCTGAGCAAGGTAGGATATGTGCTCTCTCCGCTTCTGTTCAACATTGTACTAGCCAGTGAAATAAGCCAAGAAAAGAAGTAGACGGTGTACAGACCGGTGAGGCAGAAGAAAATCTGTCTTTATTTGCAAATGACAGGACAAAGTACACAGAAAATGCTAAGGAATTGCAAAAAATTAAAAATAAAAAAATAAAAAGCTGCTAAAGCTATCAAGTAATTTAGCAAGGTTGTGGCATGGAAGGCCACTGTAACAAAAGCCCATTCTTTTACCATATATGAGTAATGCAAATATTGGAAATGAAATTTTAAAAGAACATTTTACTGGCTGGGCACAGTGGCTCATACCTGTAATCTCAGCACTTTGGGAGGCCCAGGTGGGTGGATCACCTCAGGAGTTCGAGACCAGCTTGACCGCCATGGTGAAACCCCGTCTCTACTAAAAATACAAAAATTAGCCAGGTGTGGTGGCAGGTGCCTGTAATTCCAGCTGCTTGGGAGGCTGAGGCAGGAGAATCACTTGAACCCAGGAGGTGGAGGTTGCAGTGAGCCAAGATTGCACCATTGCACTCCAGCCTGGGCGACTCTTGTCTCAAAACAAACAAACAAACAAAAAACAAACTTTTACAACTGCATAAAAAGCATGCTTAAGGAGAAAATTAACAAAATAAATATAAGACCTGGAAACTACACTACAAATATAATAAATCGATGAGAAAAATTACAGAGGACTTAAATAAATGAAATGTAGACCAAGTCCATGGGTTGAATTGGTCAGTATTATTAATATACTAATTCTTCTGAAATTGATGTATACACTCAATGCAGTCCCCCCATGGCCCCCCGATAAGCACTATACACGTGCACATCATGTGTGCTGATGAATGTCCTCTGCACACATGTCTGGTGATTTTAATCCACTGGGTCCTGAATAATCAGGAACCTAGAAATCTTTTTAAAGCCCTACAGATAATTCTGATGGACAGCAAGGGTTTTAAGAAGGACTGGCCTAGAAAACTCAACACCCAATCAGAAAGCAGGATGACCTGCTGTAAAGAACAAGGTTGGCCAGGCACGGTGGCTCACGTCTGTAATCCCAGCACTTTGGGGGGCCAAGGCAGGTGGATCGCTTGAGGTCAGGAGTTTGAGACCAGCCTGGCTAACATGGAGAAACCCCGTCTCTACTAAAAATACAAAAATTAGCTGAGCATGGTGGCGCATGCCTGTAATCCCAGCTACTTGGGAGGCTGAGGCAGGAGAAGTGCTTGAACCTGGGAGGCAGAGGTTGCAGTGAGCTGAGACAGCACCACTGCACTCCAGCCTGGGCAAAAGAACAAGACTCCATCTAAAAAAAACAAACAAACCAAAGAAATACACAAAGTTGCCGCCTACTGAATTATAAGAATTAAAAACAAAAACAACTCTGCTTTTACCTGACGTTGTAATTAGCACAGAATTCCAAAAAGGGCCTTTTCTTCCCGCCTTTTTTTCTGTTTGCCTCCAGAACAGTGTGCCTGCTCGCTAATCACACAGGTTGTATAAGATCGACAGGAAAAACCCCTCCAACAGCACAGCAGAGCAGCACAGAGCCCTGCCTCTCTCCAGCTGGGGAAGTCGGGAGCTGAAGTGGAAAGCTGGTTAAGAACAATGTGAAAACAATGAGGCCTGACTCAATTCCTAAAAGCGGCTGCCTGACCTTAATGCAAGCCACAGCTTCTATTTACAAACCCAGGAAACTGGACAAAATACCGAAAGGATCCCCTAAGATAATGAGAGTTAACAACAGATACAAAGCAAGGTTCTGTGGAAATGTAAGGTCGTGTTACCACGCAGGGCTGAAAAGCTTTCCTGACTGCTTTCTGATTTGCATATACTAAGGACTATTTCAAGAGGGTGACATTTTATGAATTAAAGCCATGCCACTTCCATTCACAGTGCTGTTCTGAGAGATTCGATTCTGTCCTTGACAATCTAAGAAAATCTTAATTCTGCATTATGTAAATACTAAGGACACGGGGTGTTTCGAATGAGACCAACCTCTAATCTCTCTCAACTCCCTCTCCTCCCGGGGCCACCCTTTTCTTTAATTGAAAGCACAATAAACTTAATCAGCTGCTCCTAACGATGCCTGCCCCAGCCTGGGAGATTCAGCAAGGCTTGGGGTGTGCATGACAAAGAAACACACACTCCGGCATCTCACTTTTGTTTTTCCCTAGCCATCTTTTGTTATGTGGCATGGGAAAAATCTTAATGAGCCTGCCCTGCTGCTGCAGAAATTTTGTCAGATAAAAAGCAGCCCCTC
Source organism: Pongo abelii (assembly GCF_028885655.2). Taxonomy (NCBI): domain Eukaryota; kingdom Metazoa; phylum Chordata; class Mammalia; order Primates; family Hominidae; genus Pongo; species Pongo abelii. The sequence goes on from NC_071990.2 coordinate 169,464,434, forward strand.
CTTCCACCCGGCAAAGGCTTGCAGAGAACACAGCAGCCCACATCGACTCACGTTTCCTGAAACAATCCCCTGTTTAACTTCCTAGGCAACCGAAAATCTGAAGAAAATGAGATACCACAGAAGATTAATTGGATGTAACAAAAAGGTGTTTTAAAAAGATAAGTAGAGAGGCCATCCTACAAAATTTCATGGCTGACAATGGTAAAAAGATGCAGAAAAGGACCATCTGGCCTCAAAAATTCAGCCGGGGGGCGGGGGAGGGGTCTTGCAGCAGAGGCCAGGCCTTCAAGGACGGGGATCCTCTTCTGTCTTCCTTTTCTCAAAATGCTTGTTGGATGATGGACTTAATTTTAAAACTCCAAGTCACTGCGGTTTAGCCAGCTATGGATGATGAAAGCACTACAATCATTGGAACTGACAAGGAGGCAGGTTCCTTCAAAAATACAAAACCTGTACGCAGAGTACGTGGAGAAAAATGTGACACAAGCATTTGGACACACTACTAAACAACAACATGGGACAATGTAGACAACAATTGGAAATACACTTTGAGGAGGTAAAAAGTTCAGTATTCACTGGCTTCCTTTTGGAGGTTGTTAAATTGCTGAAATTCAAATAAAAGTCATTGAGCCATTGTGTCTGTCAGCTGTGCCTCTATCTCACCCCCGGGTGGGTAGAGGTACCCTCTGGCTTTATTCTCTGTGTTGTCACTGCAGATTCAGATTCAGGATTCCGCCCTGAAGGTCTGCGTTCCCTCCCGAGACAGCCTCTGTTTGAAAATGCACAGCCATTCTTGACAGACAAGAAAGGGATGTTGAAAAACAAGTCATGCTTTGGATTCGTGTGGCTTTGAGATACAGAAAGAATGAATTATTTCCTGCTTGGCCCAGAAAACTTCGCCTCGGTACAGGAGTGTCAAGGCAGAGTGGGTGGGGAAGATGAAGGGTGAGGGAAGCAATTGCAATTAAAATCCATAAGGAGCCGGCGTAGGTGGTGCTCATAGATGGATCCCCTAACTGAGTTTAGAGGGCACAGGAGGAGGCGAAGGGAACCAGTCTTTCATATATGTGATTTAGGAAATATATAAGGATTGCGTATTTTACGGCACTTATGAGATGGGATAATTCCTTGACCCTTTCATGGGTAGGAACTGGAGTGCACCACTGGGTCCAGTTGGCCACTTCAGCACTAGCAGGGACGAACTTCAATCACTTGAACCTGCTGGACTCAACCCCTCATGGGAGGGAGCACACAGGCGAGTGGCTGCTGGGACCCTGGCAAGGGCTTTTGGGCTCCAGACCCATGGCAGCATCTAGGGTTGTGTTACAATTAATGCTCTTTTAGCTTTGCTGTCCACAGATGGCTTAAGTGTTAAACAGCTCAGTGAAGAGTCAGTGTGACAGCCTTTATGGGTTCCCGCATCCAGTGCATGCTGAATTCTTGTCCAGCGTCCAGGAAGAATCAGGCCATACAAATGGTTTGAAAGGTGATGAATGCAGAGGATTTTATTAAGTGGTGGAAGTGGCTCTCAGCAGAAGGGGAGCTGGAAGTGGGATGGAGCAGAGAGAAGGTTATCTTTCCCTGAAGCCCGGCCGTCTGCAGCCAGGCTCCTCTCTGAAGCTTTGCCATCTGAAATTAAGCCACGTCTATCCATAGTCTCTGATGCTCAGTTGCTTCTCTTCTCAACGTTCAGCCACTTGTCTCCTTGCCAGCTGAGGCCTGGGGTTTATATAGGCACAGGATAGGGGGTGGGGTGGGCCAAAAAGGTAACATTTGGGCAAGAAAACAGGGATAACTGTTCTCATTTAGGGCTATGGTTTCCAGGCTTGAGGGTGGGGCCTTTGCCAGGGCACTGCCCTCTTCTGCCCAGTATTTCCCTGCCTCCTGTCCATATCAATTTGATATTTTTTGTGACACAGGTAGATAATTATCATAATCTGAAAAATAGCTTTCCATTGCAGGGGAAAGGGTTTGAGGTTCTGTCAACAACCCATGGACCTCTGGTCTATAGAATGAACAAAGAAATAATGTCATATACATAAGCTACCTTGAGCCTTCTGACAATTTCAGAATGTTTATAAATGTCTTGCTAAACTGTAAGGCCTACAAGGACGTAGGCTATGCCTGTCTTGCCTGCCATTACTTACCCAGCCTAGCACACAGCAAACACCCCAGTAATAGTGGTCACGCCAAAAAGTTATGATCACTTGGTGTCACTGAGCTTCCAGACTTTGTTACCTTCCCAACCCCGCTCCCACCTTCTGCTAACCTCTTGACCTTCAGAAGAAACCACCAATTCTGCAGTGGGCTCTGCATGCTCCCCAACTCTCAGCAGCAGTGTTGGTTAAATGAGTGAACATTCTGGTCTCTTCTATGAGCAGACCCAGGGGGTCAGCTGAGTCTCAAGTGTACACAAGGAGAAAGACATCCATGGGATAGCAGGGAGTTAGTGACACCAGCGCCCACAGGGCATCATGAACTGCACCTGCAGTCAACTCAGTGCTCTGCTGTCAAACTCCCCACAAGAAATGACAAGTTTGTGTCCTACAGCATCAATGCAAGGAGGCTGGCACCTACCAGGAAATTTCCAGCTGTCACTCATAGCTCAGCTCCTTGTAAATCTACTGCTAATGAGTTTATCTTGATCCTTCATGGACCTATTTAAGGATTCAGCTCTTCAGTTTCATGGGGTATTTGCTGAGAGCAACAGACACTAGGAGAGGCCACGGTCTCTACTTCTTGCAGGAATTCTCTTAGGTTTTCTGAAAAGTGGGGATCAGGGCTTGCCCTGTCTACTTCAGACACACCCAGATAGCTTCCATCTCCCTTTGTGAGGCCAAAGACTTTTATTCTACCTGCATATGGAAAATCATTTTCCCTTTAATTTTGTGGGTGCTTTTTGCCCAGATAAGCTTGCCTCAGGGTCTGGAGATGCTGCTCTTTATCACAGTTACCGGGTCCCGTCTCCCCTCTCTGGGAAGCCCCTCATCGTCTCATGCAGATCGCACCAGAACTTGATTCCTGCAGGGGCTCCCTGCTGCACCAGCCCCACCGTCCCCAGCACCCAGCGTGTCTCCATCTGCATGATTCGGTGAAGGCCCGTCTCCTCCTGGGCTCAGATTCACAGTGGCAGAAACCATGGCTGGTTTTGAAGGCAGATTTAACGCCAGCACCGCATACCAAGCCTGAAGCAGAAGAAGTGCTGGCAATATCTGTGGAGTGACAAAGTGCTGCACATTGCATTACCTTACAACTTCACAACTGCAGGATAGATTCGTGTCTGACTTTCTCCTTTGTGTCACGTCCCTATAAAATATCAGCTGCACCTTCTCTTGGCTTTTTGACATATGATATATCTTCCATTGGCTTTTTTAAATAATAAATTCTGGGGTGACCTAGCATTCCATTGACTTTTAATAAAGTGTTTTAGAATGTCTCCAGGTTCCTTGTGGGCCTTTAGTTTTGAACATTTCACCACAGTTTTCCCCAGCTAATCCCTGTGTCATGCTGCCTCTCAAGCGCGACCCTACACGTTTCCCCTCTGCTTCTGTTCAACGCTTTCTGAAGATGAGAGCTCAGAGCACTTAATTATTGATGATCGTCTTTCTCCTCATGCAAATTTCATCAATTCACAGAGATACCAATTGTAGCTCCTGGGCAAATCTGATATTTTCTTAATGTTCAGCAATGTAGCAGAGCGCCATAGCTGTTCTGTCACTGACGCTGGGAAAAAGAGGGGGGCAGGGCCAGCGCTCTGCTTGGCCTTGAGAGAAAGAGAAAAATCCCCATTATTTCAGCATCGACTCACATTTACCAGAGGCCCCCACAGATGGGCTGAGCTGGCCTAGGATGTCCCACTGCCCCCAGGACACCCTGAAGCCCTGACGGGGGCAGGGAGCAGGGGCTCCTGAACTTTATTTCATTACAGCGAGTGCTGCACGGCTTGACGGGGGAGACCTTGCCAGGCTGGAGGGGGACTGTGGAATGAGGAAAGCAGTAAGAGCTCTCAGGGTGGGGGGCCGAGGTCTGGGTCCGCACGAGCCATTGGCTCTGAGCAAGGCTTAGAACCTCGCTACCATCACACCTCATAAACTGTCCTGCTTTGGAAAAGTGGATTTGTGCAGGAATGAAGCTCACTCAGCCAAGGGAAGGACAGAGGAATTACCTGGCCCATTCTTCATTTGTCTGTTTCAGAAACACTAGGTTGTTCCAGGGTGGTCTGCACTCCTAACATTTCAGAAACTGAACCACACCTACAAGAAATGAATGAGCCTCTCCAAGCATGTATTCAGGGAAAGGACACATAAACTAGATTACATCATGAAAGTACTCATTATTGATAAGAAGTGACTTAAAGTTTTTATAACAGAAAAGTGGAAGATGAAGCTCAGCAAATATATGTCTGTGTGTGTATGCACACACACACGTAAGTATATATATGCACACACACATATATACACACAAACACACATATGCACACACACATATGCTAATATATATTCACAGAAGAAAAGAGCATTAATAGAACATAAGGGCCCCAAGAACTGCTAACTTAGCAGCACAGATGGTATATCCAAACTGGCGTGTTCTCACTTTGTTATATTAGAAACCCAGCCATGGCTCTGCGATGGATAACATCACACATTCTGCCAAGCTCCACAACCAACATTTCTATGGGCTTGTCAGGACAATGCCCTTCCATTCGCAGGAAGAGCCATCGCCTCTGGTGTCTGGGGTTACCTGGCAGGCATGCCTACTGTAAGCTGAGTCGTCAACCTTCAGGTGGATATTAAGGAAATTTAACCCACAAAGACCTTGTGGATATCCAGGAATACATGGATTCTTCATAAATAAAGACATCCAGCTTCTAGTCCCATTATTATTTCTGTGGAAATTTAAGCAAGTCTTTAATGTTGGTTTACTAATCAGTGAGTGAGGGTGCTGGCAGCTCCAGTGGCTCAGCTGACTATTGATGCTTATTAGGGGACACTGCAGGGGGAAGTGACTTCATAAAGACACAGCCACATCCCTGTGGGTTTGTGATAGGATGCCGGTGGCATTAGGCACAGCCAGAGAGTGCTGACATCCTGCAAGATAAAGAAATCAGCCGGGCGCGGTGGCTCACGCCTGTAATCCCAGCACTTTGGGAGGCTGAGGCAGGCAGAACATAAGGTCAGGAGATCAAGACCATCTGGCTAACACGGTGAAACCCTGTCTCTACTAAAAATACAAAAAAAAAAAAAAAATTGCCGGGCGAGGTGGCGGGCACCCGTAGTCCCAGCTACTCAGGAGGCTGAGGCAGGAGAATGGCATGAACCCGGGAGGCGGAGCTTGCAGTGAACAAAGATCGTGCCACTGCACTCCAGCCTGGGCAACAGAGCAAGACTCTGTCTCAAAAAAAAAAAAAAAAAAAAAGAAATCTTACTCTATGGGGACTCAACGCACAGAAACCTGGGCTAGACAGTGAGACTCCCCTGGGAACTGAACAGGCCAGAACGAAAAGAATCACTGTCCCATTACCTGAAAGTGGAAAGTGAGACGTCTAAGCAGATGCCCTCTTGGGCTCAGAGATCTGCTCCAAGGCCAGCCTGGCGTGGTGAGTCCCTGCACTAGTCGGCTCGAGCTGCTTGTACATCATGGTGTGGTTCCTTGAACTCAGAACCCCGCGCAATTCTCGGTGCATGGTGGACGCTCAGCTCCAGTTGCAAGTGAACTGGAGATGGAGAGAAGGCCACACTGCGCCTTCCACAGGGTGTGGGTGTGGCAGGGACGCCCAGGGCAGCACCCACCTTCCACCTCCCTGCATTAGGCCCAAACACTTGCATTGAGGAGATCCTCCTTAGAAGATACTGGGGTGTGGAATCTGTGCAGTCAGGAGTTGGGCTGAAGAAGACAAGGGGAGTTGACAATAAGAGCAACAGCAAGAGAAACAGCAGCCACCTGGAAGCCCTCATGAGCCGGGGTCCCCGGGACACAGCCAGTGGCACTGTGACCTCGGGCAGCCACAGCCCCACCTGCCACTGATGGTCACCCTGATTTGGGCCTCACCCAAGCTTCTGGGGAGTCTGGCCGGGGGTCTCCTTTGAGCTCACTGACGGTCCCTCCATGTTGGTGTTCGCAGCTTCTGAAGCTGCTGGAAGGGGCACCTGCCTGGGATTTGCTTCCAGAGCCTTTGTGCCCAAGTCCCTGTCACGAAGTATGTCTCCAGATGTCCACCAGGCTGCATGGCCTTGGGAGCATGGAGTCTGCAGGCCCTGGGGCTTTCCTGTGGGGGCTGTGTGTGTTCCATGCTGAAGCTGGGAAAATGCCCCCCTCTCCACGGGGTTGCACTTTGTACTGGGGGCTCAGAGTCCCCCAGAGACTTGCTTCCTCCTACAGCCCCTTTCCATGGGGTCCAGATAGGGGGCTCTTGAGGTCAGGCCAGGAAGCCCATCTCTAGGGCAGACCTCAAGCCATGTGCCGACTTTAACTCTCCCCATGCACCACACAACCCTTCCTACTCATCCAGGCAAACCCTCCTAAAAGTTAACTCCAGGGTGGCCAAGCTCGACTCCAGACACCCAAGAGGGCCCACACCACCTGAGGTCCTCCTCTCTGCTAGGTAGACTTGAACAAAGGATGTAGGGGCTAATATGCACTAATTCAGTCAAGGCACATGGACAGTTATCAATGCACTGTGTAAAAATGCACACATAATGAGCTGCATTTGTGGAATGATTCATAGTTCACACAGTAGTCTCGCATACTGGCCTATTTGACATGTATTCATACCATGTGAGTTCTGACTGCCCTGTGGGATAAGCATGTAAACTAAAAATAAAATCCTAAGCCCCAACTGACTGAACAGATTACCTCTTGGCCAGGGGGACCCCAGAGAAACCTTAGAAACTGAGTTCCTGGCCACGATGGGACAGAAGGTCAGACGTGCCTCTTCATAACCCACCCCCCTCCCCCGCTTTCGGATATTAGACACAGCAATGACCCAGCACTAATGTTAAAATAGAGACTACAGGACTGATGGAGCAGACCCTTTGTGGCACTAAGATAACAAATTATAAACAGGACCTAAGTCCATACCAGGCAAGGATTAAGTCACACACCCTACTTTTACAAAGTACTCTGTGTTCTAACTACCACAAGGATATTATTTTTTTTTTAGCAGTAAAACAGGCACTGCCCTCAAGATAAGCAAGATTAAAACAATGGCTGCTTCCCAGCCTTCAGCATGGCCACCTTGCAGGCTGTAACCCTTTGTAAGAAATAAAGTCATCATGGTCTCTCATCTCAGTTTGGAATGTGGCACCTGCTGAATCTTGGTGACAATCAAAATTCTTACTGCACCATCTTGGTGCCTATTCAGTGGGGAAGATTGGCTCCTTGTAGCAAAATGGAAGGAGAGGAAGTAAGAAGGAATGGATATTGAGCAGATAAAACCAAAAGGTCTGACTTAGGGCAGAGGCACCACTCTGGGCCTGCATGGCTCTGCCTTTCCATCACACTCATAACTGGAACTGCAGATAAATATCCCCAAAGATCTCACTGTGTATTTCTCCATCTGGCAACTGCAAGCTCAATTACCAGGCCAAAGCCTGCAGAGGAAGCCTGAAGTTCAAACATCATGGGTGGGGCAAGGGAGGGGGCGGTTAATCGGGTGTAAAGGAATGAAGGTCAGCTTGTGCCACCTTCCCCCATTCACATTCTGCTTATGCATGAAATATTCCTAAATTGAATAACCTCGTTACATTTTTTTTCCCTGTTGTGAAAATAATTGTCCTTAAAGGTAGCAGACAATCTCAGAAGAGAGTTATGGTTCATGTTTTAAAGCCCAAAAAGGAAGGGGAATAGAGCCTTGGGAGGAGGATAAGAGTTTGGAGAGTAGTAGTTGAGGGAAGAAGTCCGTGAACAAATGCGGCTAAGCTCTTTAAGTCCCTAAGAAAGGTAGTTGGAGCCAATTCAACCATCTTCCAAAACAAGGGATTTGCAACTCACTGAAAGTTGAGGATCATTTATGTCCACACTTTCATTCAAAATCTCAGCTACAATAAATGGATCTGGAATGAAATGAAAACCTTTCATTAAATATATTTTCAAAACAGGCGTGAACGACGCTGAACAAATCCCTGTCAGCTGCACAGGTGTCTTTGTAACACATTGGCAGTTAGCGTGACAATGCACTGGAAGCGGCTAGCCTCCAGGTTCTGCTCCAGCTGCTCAGCATTCACCCTGCCCCATGCCCTCTGAAGAAGCAGCTTTGCCGACAGTGGAGGGCCAGCAAAGAAGGAACCTGAAAGCAAGTGTCCAGGTGAGCAAGCACTCCCTTGGGGAAACGGGAATTGTAGTTGAAAACTCTGGACTTCTACTTAAGGAAAAGGGAGAGATTTCCCAGTGTGGAATGAAGTTCCATGGCACAGGCTGTGTTCACCCCATGGCACCCCTGAGGAACGAGGGTGCTTTGAATGTCCCCTGGAAGTTGGCTCAGTTTGTGCAAGGGCTGCTGGGACGAGCTATGGGGCAGATGGGGTGAGGACCACTAGTAACTGAGTTTTAATTGGGACCCAAAAGTTCCAGGCTCTGCTTCTTAGAACATGGCCCCAAACAATGGTGGGAGCCCATAGGTTCCCATCAGGGTCCTGAGCAGAGAAAGCCATAGAGTGGGTGACATTTATCTGCAGAAGCCCAGCCTTGCTCTTCTCCCCTTCTGTTTCTTGCCTCTCCCTGGTGTATCACGTGCACCAGCACCTTCCTCCAGGTCTCAAGAAAGACTCCTAGGTCAGCGGAGTGAAAAGAGCTGGGACTTGGAGAGGGAAGACCTAGGCTTGGATCCCAAACCTCACACCAACTACCCACGTTACCTCAGGCACAGGCTCTCTGAACATCCGAGAATGAAGATAGCTACAGCCCACCGACCTCACAGGGTGAGGGAAGATCAGAGTCCTGATCTCCGAATTCACTGATAAACTGTAAAGCGCTGCCATGTTCTAGGTAACAGGATCCCACAGTGGTGTAGGTGTGCCTAAGCCATTGGGGCTGCTGTACAAACACAATGCCTGGGGGTTTAAACAACAGACGTGTGCATGTCACAGTTCTGGAGGCCCAGCTCAAGGCACCTACTGTGTCGGTTTTTTCTGAGGTCTCTCTGCTTGGCTTGTAGACACCATCTTCTCCCTGTCTCTTTACATCATCTTCCCCTGTATCTTCTCTGTCCTAATCTGTCTCATATGGCTCTGTCTTATGAAGACGTAGCCATATGAGACCTGCCCCAATGACCTCACTTTAACTTGATTACTTCTGCAAAGAAACCATCTCCAAATAAGGTCCCACTCTGAGCTACTGAGGGTTAGGGCTTCAACATATGGATTTGTGGGGATACAATTCAACATGTAACAGAATGGATTTGCCTCTCTTTCTTCTCCCAGCACTACTGCATGCTATCCTGTTTCTTAATGAAAAGCTGGAAGTCATTCCTAGCTCTACAGCTGTGGGTCCCCATTTTGGAGGCTGTTAGAATCTTTCAGGGAATTTTAAAAATGTGATATCCAAGCCACATGCAGACCAGGTAAATCAGAACCCTTAGGAGTGGGGTCCAGGCATGGGCACATTTCAGAGCTCCCCAAGGGACAAATCTGAGAGCTACTGCCTTAAAAGGACTTGCGGGGTGAGAGTGATTAAATGTTGACATACCAGAGCTCCTTTCCTGAGGGCTTCTGCTTTGCTACAAGGCTCTGCTCAGGAGCATCCAACTCCTGATTAGGCCTGAGATGGGTCAAAAAATTAGAGCAAAAGCTGGAAAATTGTCTCCATAATGAAATGAGTGACTGCATGTTTATAACAGCAGTGCCCTTGGAGGAGAGAGATGCTCATTCCAGTGTCTAGCACTAGGGAACGGGGGTGAGCTGTCCAAGCAGAAACCGGATCAAGGACGACGTCTCAGACATCATGCAGGAGAAGCTCTCTCTTCTGCAGTCTTATCAGCAAATGCATCGTGCTCTTTAGGGCGGCTCTTTGGTGACAAGCATTGAGACGATAGCACCATATGGAACAAGATGATGAGGGCCCCTGGCAAGATGCTTGTGAGATTGCGCCAGCCTTTGGGGCTAGAGTAAGACTCCCTCAATGGGGTATGTGAAAGGCACTGGCTGTTCACCAGCACCAGAGAACCTAGAGTTTGAAAACCCAGATCCTGAAATATTTTCTGGTATCTGGGCTCCTGAATCTATCCTGATTTTCAGTAAATCTTTTTGAAAGTTTTGGTGATGTTACCTGCCTTAAAATGGGACAAAGAGGCATTTTTGTTCACTCTTGGACCAGGGCTTGAAAGGGAGCCCTGTACTCTTGAGACCTGTAGGAGGGCTGCAGGAGGAACAGGGAGAAAGCCCGTCCTTGAAACCCCCAGAGGACGAGGGCACTGCTGGGCCAAACCTTGTTCCTCAGACATGTGTTCTCCTCCCATCTGCTCACTCACTCATTCATCTATTCACTCATCCACTCGTTCACTCACTCGCTCACTCATTCATCTATTCACTTATCCACTCATTCACTCACTCAATCATTCATTCACTTATTTACTCATTCACTCATTCGCTCACTCACTCATTCATCTATTCACTCATCCACTCGCTCACTCATTCATTTATTCATCCACTCGTTCACTCACTCACTCACTCATTTGCTTATTTACTCATTCACTCATTCACTCACTCAGTCACTCATTCACTCATTCACTCACTGAGTCACTCATTCACTCACTCAGTCACTCATTCATCTATTTGCTCATCTATTCATTCACTCCTTCACTCACTCATTCATCTATTCACTCATCCATTCATTCACTCACTCACTCATTCACTTATTTACTCATACTCACTCATTCACTTATTTACTCATTCACTTATTTATTCATTCACTCGTTCACTCATTCAGTCACTCATTCATCTATTTACTCATCCACTCGTTCACTGACTCACTCATTCATCTAGTCATTCATCCACTCCTTCACTCAGAAATTCATTCACTTACTTACTCATTCACTCACTCAGTCACTCATTCATCTATTCACTCATCCCCTTGTTCACTCAGTCACTCATTCACTTATTTACTCATTCACTTGTTCACTCACTCAGTCACTCATTCATCCATTCACTCATCCACTCATTCACTCACTCATTCATTCACTTATTTACTCATCTACTCCTTGACTCACTCACTCATTGATCTATTGACTTATCCACTCATTCACTGAGTCAGTGACTCCTTCACTTATTCACTCATCCACTTGCCACTTCTGTGGCTTTCAGGGGAGATTGGGCATCCTCCATCCTCGGCACAGCCTGGGGGTTCTTTACTTTGGCCCCAGCCTCATTGGGCAGCAGGTGTGTGGCTGCCTCCCTCTGTGGAATCTTCTACTTCATGCCAGCTCCTCCTTCCTGGACCTAGTTGCACGCTCCTCCCTGCCTGGCTGCAGTTGCATTTACTCATTCATTCATTCACTGACCCACTTATTTACTCACTCATTCATTCACTCACTCATCCATTCATCCACGCATTCATTTATTCATTTGTCCACTCATTTGCTCACTCAATCATTCATTTGTTATTCATTCATCCACTAATTTACTCATTTTTTATTCATTTACCCACTCAATTCACTCACTGACTCATTTATTCACTTATCCACTCATTCACTTATTCACTCATCCACTCATTTACTTATTCATTCACTCATCACTCATTTACCCATTTATTAATTCACTCACTCACTCACTCATTTATTCACGTATCCACTCATTTGCTCATACATTTGTTCAATCACTCATTCACTTATTCACTCATCCACTCATTTACTCACTCATTCATTCACTCACTCATTTACTCCCTCATCCACTCATTTACTCATTCATTCATTCACTTGCTAATTCATTTATTCACTTATCCACTGATTTACCCATTCATCCATTCATTAACACACTCATTTATTTATTCACTCATCCACTCATTCACTTACTTCTCATCTGCTCATTTACCCACTTGTTCACTCACTCAATCATTCACTTACTTATTCATTCATCCACTCATTTATTCACTCATTCTTTTACTCACTCATTTATTCACTCATTCACTCATTTAGTCACTCACTCTTTTATTTACTCATCCAGTTGTTCACTCGCTCAATTACTCATTCACTTATTCACTCATCCACTCATTTACTCATTTATTCATTCACTGACCCACTCATGTATTTATTCATCTACTTATTTACCCACTCATTCATTCACTCATCCACTCACTCATTTACTAACTCATCCAGTCATTTACCCACTAATTCAGTCAGTCACTCACTCATTCATTTATTCCCTCATCCACTTATTTCTTCACTCATTCATTCAACCCATACTCAAAGAGAACTTTCTTTTTTTCTTTTTCTCTTCTCTTCTTTTTTTTTTTTCTCTTTGAGATAGAATCTCATCCTGTCGCCAGATTGGAGTGCATTGATGTGATCTTGGCTCACTGCGACCTCCGCCTCCTGGGTTCAAGCAATTCTCCTGCCTCAGCCTCCCATGTAGCTGGGATTACAGACGCACGCCACCACGCCCAGCTAATTTTTGTATTTTTAGTAGAGACAGGGTTTCACCATGTTGGCCAGGATGGTCTCCATCTCCTGACCTCGTGATCTGCCTGCCTCGGCCTCCCAAAGTGCTGGTATTACAGTGGTGAGCCACCGCACCCGGCCCAGAGAGAACTTTCAACATGCCAAGTACAGTTCTGTGCCCATAGATGAGGGAGTGAGCAAGATTGACTAAGTTCTTGTGCTCTTGAAGCTAATATTTTACTGGAACAGACATACAATGAGTAAGCTAACAAATCAATATACAACAGCTTCAGGTGGTAAGAAGTACTGTGGAGAATGATGAAATTAGGTAAATTAATAGAGAGAGGGCAGGCAGGAACGGGAGCATCCCATTTTCTCTACGGTGATCAGAATAAAAAGGCAGCATAGCTAAAGCAATTGTTTGGCCTTTGCCTCCTTCTTATAAAGAGCATTGGTGTTTACTTAGCTTTTCAGCTTGCAAAGCCACCTCAATCCACTGTCTCAGTTTATGCCCACAATGACCTGGCAGATGGAGGAAAACAGGCACTGTTCTTTCTATTTTTGCTGGTGATGAAATTGGCACAGAACACCAAAGGATGGAGCTGAGATTCATGCCCGGGCTTCCTCCCCACCATCCCCTCATGTTGTATCCACCCCTGACTTTTGTGTCCCACCGAGGAAAGAAGAAAGCCACCCACCCCAGTGACCATGACCTCTAGCTGCTCTCTCTGCCTGTGGACAGCCAGCGGATTGGGCTAGGACACAAATGCCTTCCATTGATTTTCCTTTCAGCTTTTATTGGGCACTGTTCATGGGACTCTTTAAACATCAATGTGGTTTCCCATGGCCTTCTGAGGAGCTGTAAAACTTCTTTCCTTGCCATTCAAGTTCAATTCTGGCCTCAATATGTTCTATCTTGTTTTATGTTTTTAATGGAATTCAAGTTTACAGAATTAAATGAATCATTATTCTTGATTGATGATATAGTCTCATCCTTGCTCCATACTTGACTCTCCTGCTGTCTTGTATTTTATTTCATTTATTTACTAATTTGTTTTTAGTAATATAATGAAAACCAAGATTCATAGCACTCAACCCAAGAACTTCAACACTGGCCACTAAAATCCATATGCCCTTCTGGCTTTATTTCTCCACTCAGATGGGTAGCCTCCAGCCTGAATCAGGCATTATGGTTCTCTTGATGTTTTTAGTGTACAGTGTTAGTAAGGGTGTGTATGTGTGTGTGTGTGAGCCTGAGCAATATATTGTTTAGATTTCATAGCTTTTTATTCTTAAAAGCTATTCTCTAAGCTGTAGTTATCGCCATTTAGCCTCCACACAGTAGGATCTAAGAATATGGAACTTATTAGAAATGCTAATTATTGAGTCCCACCCCAGACCTACTGAATCGGAAATTCTGATTTGCATTTCTCTGATTACTAATAAGTTTAACAAACTTTTAATTTCCTGACTGGATGTTTGTGCTTCCTCTTCTCTGAAATGCCTGACAGAATTTTGCCCAGAGTTTTTAAATTGTATTGTTTATCATTTGCTGATTGATTTTAGGAGTTCTTGATGCATTTTTGACAGGAATTCTTTCAGGTTAAATGCATTGAGAATATTGTCTTCCAGGTAATAGCTTCTGTTTTCAATTTCTTTGTGCTGTCTTATAATGAGCAGGATTTCTAATTTTCGTAGAATCAAGTGTTTGGCTCTTTTTTTGTGGTTGCCACATTTTGAGTCTTCTTTAAGAATGGTTTTCCTTACCCCAAGGATAGAAACACCTATATATTTTCTACTAAAGGTTTGAAAGTGTTTGCTTTTGACACATAAGTCCTAAGGCCTTTCAGAATTGCCTTGTGTGTGGTATAAAGTTGGGATCCGTGTTCACTGTATTTTCCAAGTGAATAGTCACTTTTTCCTGGCTACATTTGTTGAATAGCTCCCCTTTTTCCCCCTGATGTGCTGTGACTCGTCTGTCAAAACTTGAAGCTTCACAACTGAGTGTGGTTGTTTCTGGGCCATCTATTCTATTACATCAGCCAATGTGTATATTTTTACATCATCAACAACTGCCTTAATTACACACACTTCATAGTAAATGTTTATATCTGGTAATCAAGTTCCCTTTCCAGATGTGTGTCAACTGTTTCTATTGGAATTTTCATTGAGCTTGTTTTGAACTGATGATCACTGTGGGGAGAATTCCCACTTCCAGCGCTATCTCCTGAGACTTCTTCCAGGAACCCGAGCTCTCAGTTCAATTGACCGTCCTTGTTTCAAGCCTTTGCTCATGCTCCCTCTTGCTAAGCCCATCCCACCTCGCAATTTAGAGCACACCCTGCTCTCTCCACTCTCACACTTCAATGCTCAGCTCTGCCTCCTTCCCAAAGCTTTCTCTAAGAGCTCAAACCCTCGGGATCCCCCATCCCATTGAAAAGGAACAGTGCCTGTTGAAAGGAAGCTCTGTTAAATGTTAGCTGTTATAATGATTATCAAAATAGTTTCTCCATTTGCTGCGAAATTTTTTAAAGGTAATTTATTTTGAATTTTTTCTTAAACATTTCCTAAGAATGACTATAATTCTTCAAATTTTCTCTTATTTTTCTAAAGCCATAGCAAAGAGGAGGAACCAGTGACTTTCTAGAGGAATTCCTGGCAGGACACCCCCGCCCAGCAGGAGCTCTGGGGTTGTGGCGGTGGACAGGCTGGCACTGGCAGATGTCTCATCTGAACTCAGCTAACGGCTTTCTCCAGATTCCCACCTTCATAGATTTCAGATGATTTTGAGGGAGAATCTGGACAAAACGTTTAAAAGGACAAAACGAGTCCTTTTAAAGTGAATTTTCTCTGCATATGATGCATAAAGTCCCAAATTAAAGAACCTGGAGAAGTTTTATGGATCAGTTTATGGCTGCATGAAAGTTGACTCTTTAAAAATGTGTGGCCTTTGGTTCTCGTAATATTTGTTCTGTTTGTTTCTGTTCAAGTTACTAATAAAAATTAATAAATTGGCTGTTCTTGAGTCTTTGGAAACTGGTTGTGTTTCCAAAACAAATACACCTGCCTGTGACCATCATAAAAATGATCTATCCAGGATTATCTGAGGTTATAAATGTTAAAAAGAAAAGACAAAATTTAAAGCATCAAAAGGCTCTATAGAAACAAACTGGTCAGTAATCTGTGTTTTTGAGAGGCATTTAATGATCCATAATTAAAATGCCAAAGTTATTTTGTTTTCTTCTATTTAGAAATAAATTACTTTTGAAAAGAGAGAGTTGTGGATTAAAGACAATTACTGAAATTTTTATGACTTTGATTTTCATGGTAATTCATGTAATACAATTTTTTTAAATCTCGGGTTTGAATCTTTAGTAAATTGTACTTCCACAAGAATAATGGTTAATAAAAAAAAGTCATTCTATATGCTGTACATCTCTCTAATGGTCAGGCAGTAAAAATTCATTAAATATTCTAGGTCTAACACTAAAGAAAAAATAATTCAATCTCATAGAACTTTGTGGCTTGGAAGCTACATCATAACCTCAAAAATGAAATTCAATGTAATAAATACTTACTGAGGGCATATCCAGGCCCAGAACTGGACTCTAAAGATGCAGAACTGGACAGGACACAGCCCTCCCCTCAAGCAGCTCAGCAACTCAGCAAATGCCTGTGATGTGCCACTGTTGACTCTAGCTGCCATTGCACCGGAGTTTGAAACTATTACTGTTCTTTCCTTCTGATGGTCTGGATTCTGCAAGAACTAGACTTGATTAGAAGTGACCTGATTTATAGAGCATGTTGCTTGGTTCAGTTGTACCTCGATTATTTATCTAAAAGACAAGGATGATGGGTCTGACCTTCGAGAGGCAATACTGTGAGGCTGCAAGTCACTTTTCTAACATCTTAAAACCTGTGCAGAACCCACTCTCGTGTCAAGACAGACTATCAATCCTTCATGAGCTGAAGTCTAATGAATCACTCAGCAAATACATGCCTCCCCTCCCTCCCTCAGGGAGATGGATACCGGGGACCAGGAAGTCACGATGAAGGACAAGGAGTTACTGCAGGAGAAGCCTTGCTGAGAACAGGAATTAAAAGACAGATTGGGGAAGTGTCTCTGCCAAAGTACTGAGTTCGCCTACTATTTGGTAATAAGAACATTAGATTCTGTTCCAGGAACCACAAAATATGAACATAAATAGATGACCATATTACAAACATATTTTGAACATAAGTGTATGAACGTATTTATTATTATAAATATATGAACATAAATTCAGTGAAACAGTGAGGCTCCTTCAGGCCCAGGTGTGAAGTGCCCACTGCGTTGAAATAGCAGCTGCTCCCTGATGCTCTCCACGCTACCTTCACAGCGTTTTCTATTCCAGCTCTCCTGGATTTCACGTATTTTGTTTGTTTTCAGACCGATCCTCAAAGAGGCACCTTGACTTTCTGGTTTGGACACTGTACTCACAGAACAGCATCTGTAAAATTTTAGTTGCTCAGTGGTAGCATTTGATGATAAGGAGAAAAAGCCCAACACAGTTATGCTTCCATTTAAAAAAAAAAAAACAAGCAGTGGACATTGAAGAGCCTGTGGCAGATGAATAGGGATTGAACATTAAATTCACAGAAAACAATATCTTTCCCTTCAAAAGAATCCTTTATGGGTTCCCATTGGGAGTTACCTTATGACATTCAAAATATTATTCAATTTACAAAAAAAAGTTGGGGGATGTGTACATGCAGAACAGGGGGAAAATAGTGCGGGAAAGAGTCTTCTGTTCTGTGCTGATTTACTGCATTCCGGGTTGATGCATTCAGAATGATGAAAACAACACATCAACCACTATTAGAACATATAAGATAAAGATTGCTGCTGATGGCGAAAATGGTTACGTAAAAACTTAGGTCCTATACGTGGGGCTGGGGAAATAGAAGTCAAGTAATTATTATAATCAGAGGTCCTACGTTCCTGAAAAAAATTATATTGGTGGGGTAAAATGAGTCCATTTAAATCCATCCTGTATAAAAGGGTAATCGGTTTAAAAAAGTGTCCTAATAACGGTGATTATTACTTCAGAGTTGACTTATTCAATATCAGTCCCGGGAGAAGCTATTTGAATGATGTAGCCACTGATAGTCTCCAAGGCTTTCTGGTACTTTGCAAGTCAAAGTTCACACATAATCTGATCTCCTATTTATTTGTTTATTTATTTTTGAGACAGAGTCCCAAGCTGTCACCCAGGCTGGAGGGCAGTGGCACGATCTCAGCTCACTGCAAACACTGCCTCTCAGGATCAAGTGATTCTCATGCCTCAGCCTCCCGAGTAGCTGGGATTATAGGCATGCACCACCCCCGCACCCAGCTAATTTTATTTTTATTTTTATTTTTAGTAGAGATGGGATTTTGCCATGTTGGCCAGGCTGGTCTCAAACTCCTGACCTCAAGTGACCCACCTTCCTTGGCCTCCCAAAGTGCAGGGATTACATGCGTGAGCCACTGCACCTGGCCCCTATCTCCTATTTAAAAACAATTGGGGAAAATGTGTCCCTGTGCTACTACAGTCTATGAACGTCCTCAAGAAATAGCCAATCAGGGAAATGGTGGCTCAGCTCCTGTAGGAAAAAAGAATCATAAAAGCCCCAGGTGTTTTATTTTTAAATCTTAACCCCACTTCTTTCTTTAAGGAGGAGGACACATGGCCCTCACAGATTGTTATTAGTTTGGAATTTCCCTGCTGAGTTTGGCTATGATCATGAAGATGCAAGCTTGGGAGACACACTTGTTTTCAAAGACAAATCCATCTCCAAAGAAAATGAAATGCATTCCCTGAGCTGTGGGAACCAGGAACTACCCATGCTTGCCACTTCTGGTTAAAGTAAGGCATTGAGAAGAGAATAGACAGAAAGAAGGAAGAAGCTGAAGCAACAAACATCAGACCACCAAATAGCACAAATCACATATCCTCCCTTTTTTTTTTTTTTTTGAGGGAATCAGTAATAACAAGGAATCAAAATGCCCATCCATCAAGATAGTCACTTTTATCCAATTCTCACTCCGAGCTCAGAAATGAAAATGTTAGAGCAGACAGGGTGCTGGATTTGGAGGCCAGGGAATGACCAGGCACATTTCCTAACTCACAGCCGGGCAAGCTCAGAGTGCCACTAACACACCCCGCAGCATCTTCCCAAAACTTGTTCAAGAATTCCCTTAAATGTGTTAAACACATGGTGGTGTGAAGGAGAGAGGGCGGTTCTAGACCCAGAGGGAAAGTAAGACAGAAACCAAGGCTGAGCCCTGGGCCTCAGGGTGGAAGATCAGGATAGAGTTAGCTTCTCTCCTGAGGCTCCGACACCTGCTGGGAAGAATGGCGACTCCATGGAGATTAGCGGCTGTAGGAACCAAGCCAGGGCTGCAGGAGCATAGGCTTCTGAGACTGACTAGAACAAATGCTGGGTTAGGAAATGCGGCTTCCTCAAGAACTCGGAGGACAACTGCAGAGTTTGCTTCTATTCATCTTCATGGTGGATCTGGAAGTTCACTAGAGGCAGGTGTTTTTTCTTTCATTGTTTGCTTATTGAAAAATCAAGGCTCACAGATGTTGAATACAACCTTAAACTCTACAGCAAATCATCTCAAATGAAAACTCAACCCCCTGATTTGTGTCTGCCTTTCTAGAGTTCATCCATGACTGAATTTCCCACTCATAAAATAAAGATGAAACCAGAGGTAGAGTTGCCAGAGTCAGCAGAATAAAAGTAGAGGACACTCAGTTAAATTTGAATTTCAGAAAAACAACAAATACATTTTCAGTATAAACATATTCTATGCAATATTTGGTATGTGCTTATATTAAAACAATATCTCATTGCCTGGAATTCACATATGACTGAGTGTCCTCTATCTTACCTGGCAACCCCAACCAGAGGAAGACACTAGCCCTCTCTTCATCCAACAAAGTGGGAGGATGCTCTCTTGTCCCCCTAGATGTCAATCACCCTTCACCCAACTTCTGCCTCCCAGCGCCTCCTCCTGAGCTCCAGCTTTTCTCTTTGCCAGTCACTTAAAGGGGTCCATGCAGAGCTGATTGAGGAAGAGTAGATTAACTTGACCTAGCCCAGCCCAGCCAACGTCCACTCATCAAATATTCTGAACTTGTTGGCAAAAGAGAGCTTTTCTCCTTTGATCAAGAAACTCTTGTTATTTTTAAACATTTCAACTAAAATATCATTTATTAATTTTGACATTGTAAGCAAAAATAAATACAATGCTTGCTGCACAGTGCATCCTAAGTGTTTGTGAAATGAGGGAATGGATGAATGAGTGAGTGATTCGAAGTGATGAAGAGCAGAGTTCCCACTGGGTCAGAAAGTGATTTTCCACATTTACATTACAAACCCTTTTAGAAATACTGACTGCCTCCTGGGGATTTATATATAAATATTTACATGTAGCTCCAGCAGAAGAAAGAAAACCAGGGTAGCTGTAGGCCGTCCTTTCCTTTTGACTTGACTGCCCATTTTCTCTGCTTGCTCCTGTGTGCTGGGAAGGTGGGAGGGCCACCAGGATTAGGTTAGATTTGAGGTTAGATGGGCTGAGAGTGGCATAGTCAGAAATGAAAGAACCTGGCGCATCCTTGGGACAGAGCTGGAGAAACATTTGCTGAATAAATGCAATGTGCAGGAAGGAAGGGCCCTCGATGTCTCCACCGAGTAAACTTCAGCTCCACCCACCACCAAAAAAGGCTCCAAGTGTCACCAGAAAAGTCAGTGTATTTTGATTACTTTACTGAGAAGGGTCTCAATTTTGCTACCCAAGTCTAGTTCTAAAGCTAAGCCTATTTGCTTCCGAGAGTGGCTGTAACAAAGGACAGCAGGGAGGCTTAAACCGGGAGAGATTTCTTCTCTCACTGTCTGGAGGCCAGAAGCTGGAACCCAGGTTTTAGCAGAGCCGTGCTCCCTCTGAGAGGCAGAGAATCCTTTCTGCCCCTCCCAGGGTCTGGTGGTGGCCATCAATCCTTGGTGGTTCTGAGCTTGCAGCTGATGGTGCCAGTCACTGACCCTGTCATTATACCGTGTCCCCCTGTGGGATCGCGCCAGACCCTGATTCTGTCATTATACAGTGTCCCCCTGTGGGTGGCCTGTCCTCATGCAGCGTTTTCCTCTTCAGATAAAAACACCAGTCATAGGGGATTAGGGCTCTCCCTAGTGACCTCATCTGAATCTAACTACATCTGCAAAGAACTTATTCCCAAGTGAGATGACATGCACAGATACCCGGGTTTAGGACGTCAACATGTCTTTTGGGGAGCACAGTTCAACTCATGACATTAAGTATCACAATATGTCTCATGTACCAGCCATTCTACAAAGCAGAAAGACTTGCAGGTAAATACCATTGTCCAATTCAAGTGCGTGGAGACAATGACAGCCAGGGACCAATTCCTCATTAGGATATGTACTGAGCATGGGCTATAAGGCCCATGTCCACTCCTCACATGATTCTGTTTCACTCGCGACTGCAGTGAATAAACAGGTGCTCACTCTTTGCCAAAAAAAAAAATGTACATAAATAAACAAGGTACCAAGCTAACAAATGAGTAACCGGCAAACATGGAATAGTTGTGAGCAAATATGGGTTTATTCACAATGGGCCACACTCTGTCAGATCTAAACCTTCACCAGTTATATAACTTACCACTGCTTTTTGTGCCACAATGAAAAAAAATGTTGCCAACTAAACCATTGCACAGTGAATTCTTATCACTGAGAATTGTATATGTATTAATAGAGTTCTTGGCTGGGTGCCATTGTTCATGCCTATAATCCCTTTGGGAGGCTGAGGCAGGAGGATGACTTGAGCCTAGGAGTTTGAGATCAGCCTGGGCAACACGGTGAAACCCCATGTCTACAGAAAATGAAAAATAAAATAATTAGATAGGCATGGTGGTGCACGCCTGTAGTACCAACTACTTGGGAGGCTGAGTGGGGAGGATCACTGGAGCCCAGGAGGTTGAGGCTGGAGTGAACCAGGATTTTGCCACTGCACTCCAGTCTGGACAGTAGAGCAAGACTCTGTCTCAGACAAAAATAAATAAATAAATAAATAAATAAATAAATAAATAAATAAATAAACGGGTTCTTTTATTTAGTCATGGATACGTATCCTATATCTCTTGTGCATAAAAATGAAAAGGAAAACATAAGCAGCATGAAGAGCTAAGATGTTTTTAAAACTTTTTTGGATGCAGCATCTGCTGCTTCCAAGTCATGTACCGGCTCACTCAGCCTCACTCACACCTTCCCACGGAGTATCAGCCTCTGAGCAGCCAAGAGCCAGTTGGCTCCACTGTTGCCCCTGTGCTTTTTCAAGCTGCCAACACCCATTCTGTATATTTGGATGCTGATCCTTTGTAAGCTTAACAGAAGGTGCAATAAAGTGTTCCAGAAAGCAATCAAAATCACCTCAATCTCAAATGTTCTGAGTTACTGGGTAGTTGAAAGCCAAAGATTGGGATGTCCAGCTGTGGCACGAGGTGACAAGTCTAGATGACAAGTCACTGGGCTGTGCATTGAGCTTGTTCTGAATTTCACTGTTACAAACATTCTCACACAAGCAGGCAAAACTTGATCACAGTTTCAGATCAACCATAATTGCAATCAATTACCAGACACATCCTTACACTAAAGATGTTAAAATGTGAAGAAGGGGAAAAAAAGTACAACTAGTGTTTGATGAATAACCTGAAATGATCAGTGGTGATCATTTGTCAAGTATTTGCTAGCTGTTGTCTTCTGTGAAAGTATCAATGAAGGCCAGACCTCTGTTAGGAAATGCAGACATCATCCAGTCTTTGTGAAAGGCAAGTATACAGTTGTCTTTAGTGAGAGGCAGTATGCTTAAAGCAATTTCTGAATGAAATAAGAAATAACAACCATTTAAATGACAGAGCAGAAGCAAGCCATGCTGCGTGAATGTTTCAGAGTATTTAAAGTCATTAATCAATACGCTTTTCAGGCATGGAATGGTAGTGAGAATAAGATCAAGACTCTGGCTCCCGTCTTATGCTGTGTGGCCTCTTGCAAGCTCCTTCATCTTTCTGGCTGCAGTTTTCTTCTGTGTAACATAAGACTCTCAGGTTTATTCCAGATGCAACATTCTCTTTTGATTTTTCAGAAAAAGACCTCATAGCCATTTGCAGTCTGGCCCCTTGCTCAATAGGTCACTTGAAACTCTTTCTTAAAAGTATGCACCAAACACTTTCTACACAGGAGGATCATTTCTAATTCAATGGCAGCATCCAGGCCCTCTTCTGTGTGGCCTGCTTTGCAATGTGGGGGCACACTTTGAGATACTATTAAGGTATTTCAAAGAACCTTAGAGTGCCTCAAGTTCCACATTCTTTACAGAACTAGAACTTTGCTTCAATACCCAATCCTTTGTTAAATACTCCTCTGAGAACGTGTTTATGTCTCAGCAAGGCAGCCAGTTCAATCAATCACTCAAATGGCTGGAAAATTCCTTCCTGCCCAGTTGTCACAAACAATTGGGATAGAACAGGATGTCCAGACATGGATCCAGTAAGAGAGGACAGTGCCCAGCACACACAGCAAAAGGCTCACACTGAGCACCTAAAGACCATTGAAACACACATCGCCTGACGGAAAATACATGAAGAACATGAACAGATTGTTTAGTAAAAAGAAAATGTCATCGGCTCTCAACTGTACAGAGGCATACTCAAGCTGATACAAAATAAGAAAAATACAAAATTAAACTCAGTAAAGGTGTATTTTCAACTCCCAAGTAGGCCACGATCAAAAAGCTTAACAACAGCTGCTGACCAGGCCTAGAGGAAACAGGCATCTGTATACGTTGTTGGTGGGAATATAAATTGATAGAGTTTACAGGAAGGGAAATTTGACAATATCTACCAAAATGCAAAAGCACATAACTTGTACCTACCAATTCTACTTCTAAAATTATAAATCACAGAAGCAATTCTCAAGCTTTTTGATTTTGGCACCACTTTATACTCCAAATCTTACTGAGGCCCCAAAGACTTTTGTTTACATGGGTTACATAGACTGACATTTACAATATTAAAAATTATAAGTGAGGAACTTAAAAGAGATGTATTATAAAATAATAATAATCCCATTGCATAACAATATTAAACACATTTTCATTAAAAATGCTTACATTTTCCAAAAATATTAGTGAAAACACGGCATTGTTTCACATTTTTACAAATTGGCCTGGGAGAAGACAACCAGACTCCCAGCTCCACTTCTGCACTCGGCCCTAGTGAGGTGTGGTTTTGGTTGATGTCCCTGGAGGAAATTTGCCTGACTCGGGAATGAAGCTGCAAAAGAAAGCTGCTTGCAGGAGTGGCGCAGGACTCGTTTTGGGAAGCTGAGTCTGACAGACAGCCACACGCATGTGAAACCATGGTACATTCCCTGAGGTGTTGCTTGTTAAGAGCAGAGGACTGGCAACAATCCAAGGGTCCCTCAAAAGGGGGATGATTAAATAAACTACGGCCCATTTAGAAGAATGGAATTCTATGCAACCATTAGAATGAATGATGTAGTGTATTAAGTACCATTATGTGGAAATGAAAGATTTATTGATAAGCATAAAGTAAAAAATAATCTGCCGAGCCTATTTATATAAATATATAGTATATATAAAATACATCTGGAAGGAAACGCAGTAAAGCATTATTGATAGTTGCTTTCCCAGAAGGGATGGGGGCCTGCACATTAGGGCATCGGCAGGCTCACTTTTCATTTTACATCTTTTGTAACTTTTGAATTTTCTATCATGTGTATATGTTATCAAGCCAAAGTTAATTAATTAATCAATCACTGTAAACACAAATTTATAACCTATTCTGAAGACAGAATGAATTAATGCATGACAAAATGCCTGGCCCATTGTAGATATTCAATAAATGTTAGCTGTACTAGTTAATAATTTTATTATTATTATTAAATCATAGAATAACTCTAGTTTAGGTTATGTTTAGTCTCCAGTCTTCCACTACTTGGGTCACCCTTATAAGTGTTACAACCCCTGACCGTCTCTCCTGAAAGTAGTTCCAGGTCTGGTCTGAACAGCACAACACAATAGAACAGTCTCAGAAATCAGTTTAGGTTTTATTTTTGGGTGTTAAATATTTCATGTAACCATATTTTGCTAATCTAGTCATTATTGAAACAGTACCTTTGTCTTCCCCTATGAGTTTGATTAATTTCCCTTAGAGAAACCCTTCCGACACCTGGAGTCTTCACGCCTCCCCGTGTGCTTGGATTGGGAGCACGGAGTGAAGCTCCAATGCTCCTCGTGCTCCCTCATTCTACGTGTGCTCATTTTCCTCTAAGGATTTATTCCCACCTTGGGTTTTAAAATACCTCCCACATATACTTCCCAGATTTGTGCTTACAAACCAAGTCATCGATAAATGTTATTTGTTTGATGTTTAATAATTCACTATTCTATTTCACTTTGTCTTAGACTCACAAGATTTTAGACAACACCCATATTTCCTTCTCTGCATTACTCAGTAATCACAATCTAAATCTAAGATTCGATCTGTTTAGGAAAAATACCAGACACAAAACATTCAAAATTATTTTGTTTCACGTTTTAAACAGCTAAAGTAGAAATAAGCATTTGACAAGCACCACTATAAACTGCAATGTGGTGGATCCCACACCCCTCTGATCCGAAACTCTGTCATTCCCGCACCACGTCGAGACACTGCTATGCATTTCTCAGCCTTCACTGAGTCTGTGTGACCGTGACGTCGAGACACTGCAACACATTCCTCAGCCTTCACCGAGTCCGGGTGACCGTGACGTTGAGACACTGCAACACATTCCTCAGCCTTCACCGAGTCCGGGTGACCGTGACGTCGAGACACTGCAACACATTCCTCAGCCTTCACCGAGTCCGTGTGACCGTGACGTCGAGACACTGCAACACATTCCTCAGCCTTCACCGAGTCCGGGTAGTCCGTGTGACCGTGACGTTGAGACACTGCAACACATTCCTCAGCCTTCACCGAGTCTGTGGGACCACGACGTCCCCTTCTCTTCAACATCTTGAAATAGGATTAAATATATAAGGTCTTAGAATCCAAAGCCAGCCTATCACTGACTTGCTAGAGCTACCTGCTCTGCTGTGTCCTGGGCCCTGTATGGAGCTTGCCGAGATTTCTGGTCTGTTCTCCGGGGCGCCTTTCTTCTTTCATTCTTCATTCATTCCTACTCTATTGAATGACTGCCAACCTAAGCACGGGGGGTACAGGGATGATGAGGAAGACAGGGCCCAATGGCAAACTCAGAAACCATTCTGAGGCTGCCCACAGCCTTTTTCAATCTTCACCTCCATTGTGATAACCATAAAATCACACACCTTCCTTTCATGTTATTTTAAATTTAAAACTAAATATGATTATCAAATCACATAAAAGTAAAAATCTTTCTAGAATCAAAGTTGTCTTGATTTGAAAGACACGTATGATTGACTTCAAAGATAGAATCAGTGTGAAGATTGATTCTACTTGCTTGCCACAGGTTTCCTATTATTCAACCACAATCAGTTTCCAATGAGAGTCTGCTTATGGGAGACTCTGACTCTCTCACTCCTCCCCCACTCCACGGAATGGGGAAAACCAGCCCGGCCGAAGCCCATCAGTGCAGCAGGAAGCTGGGGGCTTGCACAGGAAGTCTGGGGTGAGGCAGGCCAGGAAAGGATGTGGGCCCCTCAGGAACATGTGAACACAAGGTGGAGACACTTCTCTCCAGATCCTAGATAGGAAATGGGAGGTGACACTGATCAGAATTCCCAATAACAATCAATTACCAAGCACAAGAGAGCATCTGGAACTCCATGGAAGCAGTTTGGGTAGCATTGGAAGTGTCTAATTGGTAAATGTCGACAATAAATTTACAAAAACTGCCAATGAGATTTTGAAATTGTAAACCCTGAAAATTGGACATGAGGTCACCTGTTGATTCATTAAAATAACACTCCTCTTTATTATATCAAAACTAGATTTATTTTTACTTTTGAGAATGTATGTATTACATAAAATAAGATACCATGCAGTCAAAGTTGAGGGGAAACCGAAAGGAATGCTTTGGGGGCATCAGGAACGCCTTCCTAAACTTCAGCACCAACAGCACTCATCTCTTCTCAGCTTGCGAGCTGCGCTGTCCTAGGCCCTTGCAGGCGGGATGTGCGCCGGCTCCTCCCTGTGCGGAGGCGGCACTCGGGCGGAAGGCTCTACACGGCTGTGCAGGGGCTGCAGCGCGGGGGCTGCAGCGCGGGCTCCGCAGCACGGGCTCTGCTCTGGGTCCGCAACAGCTGTGCAGCCAAGGGCAGGTATTCAGGCGAAGTCCTCAAACAAATCATCAGATCTGACACTGTTGACGCAGGAGGTAAAGAAATTGCTTTTTCCCTGGAGCACAAAGTAAAGACACCATGAAGCCGTCAATTCCAGGGGAATGACCAGATATTCTCTCCATTGTTGGTGTTTGCTGGTAGGTGCACAGTTAATCGTGGACAGAATCTACATGTCCCATGGATTTGCCAGACATGGCCAGTGTCTGCTGTAGGATCCTGAGTCAGAGCAGGGCGTGCGGAGGACTGAGGCGAGGCTCGTGGGGCAGATGGTGTGAAGCAGAGATGGGAGGGGGGGCGATGTCATCCCTCCTCCTGGAAGATGGCAAGTCGTCCTAAAACCCCAGGGTAAAGCTGTGGAGCTCCCTGTGCCATGGATGCCCTGCTCCTAAATTGGCAGCGTGGCCTTATGTCACCCTCCTTATTTTCATCTGGGTACTGTTTTTAGCAATGTCCCACTTTTTGAGCAAGACACCACCTGGCTGGTTGGACACAGATATCCCTAGACTCTGAGTTTTCCTGGGCTTTCAAGATTGAAAAACGAGTCTATTTAACATCCCTGAGCAGGGTGCCCAGCCAGGGCTGCTGTGGGTGAAGGTGTCAGGACCTCCTATCATGGCCCATCTCAGCCTCCAGGGCCGCTGTGGGCAAAGGTGGCAAGGCCTTCCACTGTGGCACTGTCTGCAGCCTTTGACTTAGGGGGCTGAGCTGCTTCCCACAGAAAGGCTTGAGCCCTGCAATCTCTGGATGCTGCATCACCCAGGGCGGGGACTCTACGAGGCACAGCATCCTCCCAGGAGACAACGGGAGCAACACCTTTCTCTCTGCAGGGATACAGCAAACCTCAGGTGGCTCACAGCTGTGGGCTGGCCCCAGTGATGACCAGAACCAAACAGAAGCCTGAGCAGACTTCAGGCCACTGTGGCCGCCCTTGCAGGTGCAGGAGCCTGGAGCTGCAGCGTGTTGGCTTGGTTGGCCCTGGTCCTGGTCCTGAATAGTCAGGTCTGCTGTGGACGCACATCAGAGCCAGGCAGGACTGAGGGCCTTTGGGAGAGAGGCTATGGGATGACGGTGGGCTGGGGGATTATGAAAGCCTGAGGCCTGCCCTTCAGCTGGGCCTGCCCTGTGCCCGCCAAGTGCAGGGTGAGTGAAGTTCTCAGCCTCCAAAGCCGGTCACTGGCCCTCGGGGAGAGAGTGCTCACCCCACCCTGTGCGGTCCCATTTCCCTCCTCCTGTCCTCCTGGGGCAGCCAGCACCCTCCTATCTAGAGCTCTCCGGCACAAGCCCTTGGCTTCTGTACACACTGCAGTGGCTTTCTCAGAGCCATCACCAGCCAGGGTGTACCGTGCATTGCACCAACTCAGGGGCACCCTCCTCCTGCATGGCGGTTCCTGAACCTGTGTGGGCGTGGAGCGTTCACCTAGTTCTGTGTGATTCCTGACACCGTGAGGCTGTGTATTCTTGCTCATAGACGGCTTTCTCATCCCTAGTCTCCATCCTATGACCTCTGACAGACCAGCGGCATCTTTGGGTCAGCAGAGAGTTTGACTCACCATTTTTCATTGTGGTGTCAAGCAGCCCCGTCCTCCAGACTTGAACATCTTGGCTGAAGTTGTTATTAAGGTCAGCATGTTCAGTTTACCGAGGCACAAGGATGGTGCAGGGCAAGGAGCCATGTCTTCCAGATGGCAAGGTCAAGGAGCATGAGGGCTTCACGCAGAGCTGGAAGCAGGAACAGGAAAGCCATCAGAGATCCACATCCCCCATCACTCCAGCCCTTCCCCCAGCCACAGCACCCCTGTTTCTGTTACTCACTGCGGGGCCTTCATCCCTGGCTCTGCCCACGGTGCTCTGGGATTCCTACAACCTGGACGTGCTAGAGGATGTTAGGAGCCCACTCAGCCACTGCACCCCAGCCATGACCTCTCCATCCCTATCAAATTCCTTAGAACACACTCGGAGCCCGCTTGGTCACTGCACCCCACCCACAGCCTCTCCATCCCAATTCAAATTCCCTGGAACAGTAGTCCCCAAACTTTTTGGCACCAGGGACCAGTTTCACAGAAGAAAATTTTTCCATGAACAGTGGGGGTCAGAAGGTGGTTTCAGTTTGATTTAAGCGCAATACATTTATTGTGTACTTTATTTCTATTATAACACTGTAATATATAATGAAATAATTATACAACTCACCATAATGTCAAATCAGTGGGAGCCCTGAGCTGGTTTCCTGGCAACTAGAGGGTCCTATCTGGGGGTGATGGGGACAGTGACAGATCATCAGCATGAGTCTCATAAGGAGCGCGCAAACTACATCCCTCACATGCACAGTTCACAGTAGAGCTTGTGCTGCTATGAGAATCTAATGCTGCTGCCGATCTGACAGGAGGCTGAGCTCAGGCGGTGATGCCAGTGATGGGGAGTGACTGTAAATGCAGATGAAGCTTCACTGGCTCACCAGCTGCTCACCTCCTACTGTGCAGCCTGGTCCCTAACAGGCTGCAGACCAGTACCTGAGACTGGGTAATTTATATAGAAAAGAGGTTTAATGGCCCACAGCTCCACAGGCTGTTAGGGAAGCACAGTGCTGGTATCTTCTCAGCTTCTGGGGAAGCCTGGGGGAGCTTTAGTTCATGGTAGAAGGCGAAGCAGGAGCAGGGGTTGCATGATAAGAGCAGGAGCAAGGGTGGGCGTATTGGTCCATTTTCACACAGCTGATAAAGACGTACCCAAGACTGCACAATTTACACAAGAAAGAGGTTTAGTGAACTTACAGTCCCACATGGCTGGGAGGCCTCACAATCATGGCAGAAGGTGAAAGGCACGTCTTACCTGGTGGCAGACAAGAGAGCTTATGCAGGCAAACTCCCCTTTATAAACCCATCAGGACTCATGAGACTTATTCACTATCATGAGAACAGCACAGAAAATACCTGCCCCATGATTCAATTACCTCCCCCTGGGTCTCTCTCACAACTGGTGGGAATTCAAGATGAGATTTGGGTGAAGAAACAGCCAAACCATATCAGTGGGGGAGGTGCCATACACTTTAAACTATCAGGTTTCCTGACAACTCATTAACTACTGGGAGGACAGCACCAAACTATGAGGAATTTGCCCCCCATGACGCAGACACCTCCCACCAGGCCCCACCTCCAATGTTGGAGAGATGACAGTTCAGCATGAGATTCGGCAGGGACAGATACCCAAAGCACTGCAGAATCTGACTGAACCAGACTGTGTTAAGTGAGTCCCTCACACAATCACTCAGAATGAAGTGGCTCCCGGTGCATTGAAAACAAGTCCAAATTCCTTGCAAATCCAAGGGGGAGGTGTGGCAGGTGGCTTCGTGGCAGGTAGGGACCCTGGGCCTGCAAGGAATTTGGATTTATCATCAATAATATGGTCTTCTTTCTCTTGCTTCACCCACTGGCTCTTTGTTATGTGGACTGCCTTCCTTTCTTTGCTATTTTTGTATTCTTTCTCCCCTTTTCCCCATTACTGGAAATTTCCACAGCAGAAGAGAGCCCAGCAGTGACTGAGGGGGAAGAACTAGCTGTTAGAGCTCTTCTTAGAAACTGGGTCTGGTTTGGGAAAGAGGGTGATGGTGGGGAAGGCGACGGGTGGGGCGGACGGGAGGGAGGATGATGAGGGAGATGCTGAATGGGTGAGTTAAGGACCTGCCCCAGGTGGCAGCTGGGCCACTGTAGAGCTGGACTCGCACGAGCATCCCACTCTCGTTGTGTGTCCTGTTATGCACCCTGCGTTGCTTAGGAGAATTGCTGTCCTTTTATTTTCACTAAGCTGAGGTTTGATGGACAGCTGTTTTTGGTTCTGCTAGGAAAGGAAGCTGTGAATGGAAGCAGGAAGGTGATAGTTCTGGGGTCTAAACATAGCCACTTCTGTCTCCTGCATCCTGGGCAGGAGCGGAGTTGCGGGACCTCCCGGTGTCCAGCCCTACACCCTACACAGCTGTGGGTGTTTCCGCCCCTTTTGGAATGGGCCAGTCCCGACGGTGTCAGTCTTTCAAGAAGGGTCCCGGGCTTTGGGCAAGTCAGGTCTCCGCCTTCACCAGTGACCCCGGCTCTGGCCGCTGCTGTCTCTGCACTGGGACTTCCACCTGCTGAGAAGCACGGCTGAATCAATGCGTCTTTTCTCATCAATGATATTTAGAAGTGTGGGAAAGGCATTTAATGGATTCTGATAGATGTATTTCCTGCATTGCTGACTCTATGTATGAGACCAGTAAAATGGAAGGACTTTGCAGTTTTTTTTGTGGGAGGTTATTTTGATTGTCTGACAAAAACGTTAAAGGAGAGAGGTGGCTTTAGTGTATTCCCTCCCCATCCCACGAGGGCTTGACCCATGAGCAGCCCCGCGCCAGGGCTGTCATCTGCAGGTGACTTACGGCATCAGCAATGCAGGCCCCATCAGCAGGAGCCACCTCACTGCATTCCTGGTGCCCCGAGATGCCTCCAGCCACTCCTCTATTGCAGAAGGCTTTCTCCTGGGAATTTTCTTCTTGAAATGCAGATAGTTCAATGGTTCTATGGAGAGGCTGGGCTGTTTCATGACAATTTTCCCTTCACAGTGCTTTGGCTATCCCTGCAGAGTGAGGTTGAGGAGACACAGCCTCAGCCACAGCTCTGGAAGGGCAGAGCCCTTGCTCCACAGACCCAAGGCTGGGAGGACAGCCCAGGAGGGAAGGAAAGGCCCTCACCAGGGAGACGGCTGAGCCAGGAAAGCACGGGCAACGGCCCATTGCATGGAAAAGGCCACCCCTCTGGGCATGGGCACCACCACCCTCTGGACCCGGCTCTTTCTACCTGGATCTCTGTGCCAGCGTCACAGGCACTCAGGGAGGGATGCACCTACACAGTAGCCAGCGCCCTCAGGAGGCAATTGTGGAAGGTCCAGATTGCAGGTGACCTCAGCCTGCAGCCAACTTCAGAACCCATGTCTGCTGAAGTTGGTTCCACCTCAGCCCCACAGCCTGGGAGGAGAACCCTGCCCAGAGGCAGGGCCCAGGGCTTCTCTCTGCACCAGGAGGCACTGCCCTGCCAGGGAGACCAGAGAACTCAGAGCGCAAGTATTTCCTTCACAGAAGGCTCCAATCCACTGTTCATACTGGCATTTCAAAATCAGTGTTCAGAATCCATGCATTCTTTAAAAAAAATCCTAAACCTTTCAAATGCAAAATTTATAAACAGGATAGAAATAAAAAATGCACATTTGCAAAAGTAGAAATATGAAGTACGTATTCTTTATAACTACCTATGAATAGACATTTCTTAAATGTGCTAAATGCTACACAAAAAAGGACAATAAATTATTAATGACAAATGAAAATGAAATATTGTTATGTATATCTTAGCAGTGTGATCTTAAAAATCACAGCGCATCTACAATGATATTTTTGTAACAGAAGCATATGTTTGGTCAAGTTTTCACATGTGCAGAGAAAGCTCTTCCAATATTCTCAAATCAGGCATTTATGATTTATCTTCATCCTTTTTTTTTTCTTTTTTGAGACGGAGTCTTACTCTGTCACCCAGGCTGGAGTGCAGTGTCGCTGTCTCAGCTCACTGTCGCCTCTGCCTACCAGGTTCAAGTGATTCTCCTGCCTCAGCCTCCCAAGTAGCTGAGATGACAGGCGCCCCCCACCCTGCCTGGCGAATTTTGTATTTTTAGTAGAGATGGAGCTTCACCATGTATAGATAGAGATTCTAATGTAGGATGGTGGTCATGCTGATATTCTACTATTCCAAAAGTATCTGGAACCTCGGAAAAATTATTCCTAGAACAGAAGCTTTGCTTTGTCCTTTATCCTCGTCTTCCTCCTCTTGAAGATTTTGAAGGTATAGAAGCTTGCTTTCTAAAAATATATTTCTTGGTTTGATTTAAACATTTTAAAGCAGTGTTTAACATCATGGTATTACTTCACGAAACAATCAGTAGTTCATGATTCCGGGCGATATCCCATGTATTTAGCACCTAGTCCCACGTGGGCAGTGGCCAGTCAGAATGAAGGCCAGCTCGCTGCCCTGGATACCAAATACCGAGGGTCACTTAAGCACCAAAGGCCTGGCTGAAACCTGCCACCGCAGGTGGTATCACGTGCAGGGGGTATCACGCTGGAAGGATACCCAGCAGTATTGAAATGCTAAAACCAGGGCCATCGTCCTCAGGATCAAATTTCCTTCACCCTGACAACTTTCAACACTTCATGGCGACCGTTTTCGGAAGCCTGCCTGTGTCCCTGCACCTCCCACGGATTTGCTCAGGGGTCTGAGGAGCCTGCTCCGCTCCCTGCTCCTGCGGCCCTCGATCCGTGCCTGCATTCTGACTCATCACTTCACTCCGCAGCTGTGCCTCTGCTGTCCTTTTCTTCCTCCCCTCTTCTGTTAAGCTCTTATGCCCTGAATGTCGACAGCATAGCGAGATTTTTATTTGAATCCTCAGTAGCTGTCTTAATACCTGGCACATTGAAAAATGCTCTGAAAATGTTGGTATTATGTTTCCAAAAGTTCCAGGAGATTCCAGGAAGACATTTTTCAGAGATTGTGGAATAATAGGAAAGTGAAAAATGGCATTTTTACTATGTATTAAAATTTATACTTTATTGCTGCTTAAACCACCATAACTAAGATAAGGCATATATAATCCATGATATCCTGCCTCCAAAAATAAAACAAATACTCCCATTGCTTTTGGGGGCTGGGGCTGCTTATTCTTACCCTTGCTCATTGCCTTCAGAGAACACTTGAAGAATTATTTCCATAGCTGTGGAGCTTCCAGTTTGTCAAGTAGTCCATGACTTCCAAAAGTTACATTAACGTAACAGTGGCCAAAAATCATGTTTACCTATATGTGTGATTTTTTTTAACCTCTGGCATTTTTACCTTAAGCAGATGGAACTATACTTAGCTATAAAATATCAAGTGTCACTTAGACACCAAAATGCTCAACACACACCCCTGGGTGGCAAAAAACCCTTGCCGGAGTGATGTGGTCGGGTCCCTCAGGTGAGCAGACACCTCACCAGTGGTGGGGCCATTGGCAGCTTCTTCTCTGGAGACTTCTGGCAGTTCTGGATGTAACCCCTGAGGGTGATGTGTCAGGGCAGGTGGCTGAGGCCATCCTCTTCTTTCCTGCCCCCACTGGGGGTGATGGGGAGAACACAGCCGCCGAAGGGGATGAGGCCGTTTGATGTCTGCAATTACCAGGACTACGTTTTTCTGGAAGCTGACTCCCAGCTTAAACTGACTTTAGCAAAGAGTAGAATTTCGTATTTTCTTCTCTTTCATCCTCTTTTTTTTTTTTTTTTTTGACAGGGTCTCACTCTGTCACCCAAGCTGGCGTCCAGTGGTACGATCACGGCTCACTGCAGTCTCAAACTCCCAGGCCCCAGCGATCCTCCCACCTTAGCCTTCAGAGCTGGGGCTACAGGTATGCGCCAACACGCCTGGCTAATTCTGTTTATTTTTTGTAGAGACGGGATCTCACTATGTTGCCCAGGTTGGTCTTGAACTTCTGAACTCAAGGGTTCCTCCCACCTCAGCCTCCAGGACCATAGGTGTGAGCCACTGTGCCTGGCCAAGAGTGGAATTTCTTATTCCCATAACTGAAGTCTGGATAGATTGGGATCTGACAGCTCTGCTGATGTCTTCAGGACTGGGTTTTATTCACACGCATCTCTGGAGTGTGCTTTGCTGTCTTCTTGAGCAGTTCTCTCTCTTTCAGAAGCTCTGAGATGAGGGACACCGTGGCTTGCCTATGCCTTGTCCACGTTGTGATGGTTACGGTCGTTTAAGCAGCTGTGGAGCTCTGGCCTCCTAGATCCTCTGCTCCAAACATGGCAGAAGTAGCCCACGCTTTCCTGGCCACTCCAGGACCAGTCCCAGGGCAAACGCCAGTGGAATCTACTCGAGTCACGTGACCATTTCTGAGCCCAGTGCTGTGACCAGGGGAACAGAATATATTCATTGGCCAGGTCTATCCTCCCCTCCCAAACTTCCCAAACCTACTCTGAAGAAAATCAGAGTGACTTAATGAAAAGATGGGGAAACTGATAGATACCAGGTAAGCAAAAGCAGCACGTGTCTGATATACGTGTTGGGAAGCCTCATTAGCTGGGGTAGGGGTGTTCTGTATGCCCTTCTTCATGGGTCAGTGTTAGTGCTGGTTCCCCTTAGCTTCACATAGTTACTTGCTGTATTATTGTAGGGAAGCATTAGTTTAGATTCATTTTCAAATATGAAGAATCATCTTTTAGACAATGTGATCTTTCCTTGTCTGTTTTTAGTGCTATTCAACATAATTGAATATTTCAAATAAAACCAACTAGAGTAAGTTCATTTCTCTTTCATTTTCCATTTCTCTGTATTCCTTCTTCCATTTTTTTTAATAGAGATTGGGTCTCACTCTTTTTCCCAGGCTGGAGTGCAGAGGTACAATCATAGCTCACTTCAGCTTCAAAGTGGACTCAAGTGATCCTCCCACCTCAGCCTCCCAAGTAGTTGGGACCACAAGTGTGCACCACCACACTAGCTAATTTCTTTTCTTTTTTTTTCTTTTTGTTTTAAGAGACGGGGTCTCACTTTGTTGCCCAGGCTTCTCAGACCCCTGGGCTCAAGTGATCCTCCTGACTCAGCATCCCAAAGTTCTGGGATCACAGGCATGAGCCACCATGCCCAGCCCTTCCTTTTTTTGTTTGTTTGTTTCCTATTTTATTCTCTATTCCATCCTCTTTTATTAATCACCAAGTCTCTGAGTAATGCTGGTAATATTAGTAGCCAGACTTGTTTTTTATTGGAACAAGACAGAGAATCAATGGTTGGATGGATGGGTGGATGGATGGATAGACAAACAGATGGATGGATGAACAGACAGATGGACAGATGGATGGACAGATAGATGGCCAGATGAGTGGATGGATGGATGGATGGATGGACAGGTGGACAGATAGTTGGATGCACAGACAAATGGGCAGATGAATAAACAGATGGATGGATGGACATATGGACAGATAGATGAACAGATAGATGAACAGACAGATGCATGGACAGATGCGTGGACAGATGGATGAACAGACGGACAACTGTATGTATGTATGTATGTATGGATGGATAGATGTTGAGCCATAGATTGAGATAAACGAACCCCTGTTTCAGCAGGTGAGGCGGTGTTTTGGTCCATGAGTTAATGTGCCTAACATGCCTGAATCAGTTATTCAGTCAGCCTGAAGGGTGTGGCTTGTTGCTACCATAGAGAGAGTCACAGTGGAGGATCTGACTGGCTCATTGTTAGAGAAGGAGTCTATGTAAGGTAAGGCCTCCTTCTGAGGCCACCTTCGAACACTTGAAGCCTGTTTTCCGAACCATATTGAGTACTTTCTTTGGTGAGAGAGAAAATTTCTTTTCAGAGCAAAGTATGACTTTATAAGCCTCTATGTATACATGCTCTTTGCCACTGTGCAAATGTGATGTTTGGCAGCTGAGGCACACTTCAGGGCAAAGGGTCTTCCATGATTCACTTTTAACGCAGGAATATAAGCTGCACCACAAACTGAATTATAATAACTTTTATGCCTTCTTTTCCAACACAGCTTCACCAGGACAGCCTTAACCCCTGAAAGGAAACAGCAAAAGGCTGAGGCAGGAATTTCTAATCCTGACCCTGAGACCAGACTGGAGCTGCTTACAGAACACCCTCTGTGTCAGAGAATCAGAGACGTTTGCTTGCGATTGTTCCTAGGTGCCAAGCTCAGAGGTGCCAAGCTCACAGGTGCCCTAGTGCACACCACGTCAAGCCTGAAAGGAGGAAGGCCCTGGTCGGAGGCCTCCCGGCGGACCACGTGTCCCACTTGAGCCAGTTCCAGGAAGGAGGAAGCTCCTAAGAGAAGCTGTTTTTCAGGCACCTTCAAATGACTGATTTTTTTTCTGATGCTTTTCGTAAATAATAGATCAAAGCCTCTGTTTGTGCCAGAAGCCTCCCACCCCGTGAATGTGGAAAGAGCAGCTCCACCAAACTCCCCTGGGGCTCTGAAATGATCACTCTGCAGGCCTAGTCCCTCTGCACGAGAGCTGCTTCCTCTCTCGTCAGAAAAGCAATAGTGGTGTGTTGGGGAGGCCCCCGCGCAGTGTACAGACGGGGGAGCCATTGGCAAGGGCCACCCTTACCAGGGCCTTCTGAGAGCTGTGTGCACAGCCCTTCTCCCACCTGGGCAAGGCGGTTTGCTGCTCTGGGCTTCCTGTTTCTATTTCTGCTCTCCAAGTTTCAAGTTCTTTATTTTTTCCCAGGACTCTGGGCTTTCCTTGCCTTAAGAGGAAAGAAAGGGCGAGGCTCTTTGAATATTTTCTGCATATTATACTCCACCCTGGTTTCCAGACTTCAGAAGAAAAAAAGAGCTATTGGAAAGGAGAAGCCCTCTGGCCTTGTTTTCAACAGGCGGGCTTCACTTCCCCTGCAACTTGTTAGCGAATCCTTGTTATAAAGCAAACCATTCAGGGGCATGTGTTTCCCATAGGAATAGCATTACAATTGCAGTTGGCTCATCTGACTATGCTTTTTCCATAAAAAAATCATAGCCAGGACAATAGAAAAAGTTACAAAAATCATAAATCTTCAGGAGGATTTAAAGTAATAGGGCATGGTCCAAGTCCTGTAAAAATAGTTATTTGTGAACTGTGTGTATTCCTTATAAATCAAGTGCCCAAAATGTAAATCTATTAAATTAGACACTTAACCTAATGAGCTGGTGTTACTAGAAACGGATCCCAATCCAGACCCCAAGAGAGGATTCTTGGACCACACAAGAAAGAATTTGGGGTGAGTTCATAGAGTAAAGTGAAGACAAGTTTATTAATAAAGTAAAGGAGTAAATGATGGCTACTCCACGGGCAGAGCAGTGAAATAAACGATGGCTGCTCCACGGACAGAGCAGTGGAATAAACGATGGCTGCTCCACGGACAGAGCAGTGGAATAAACGATGGCTGCTCCACGGGCAGAACGGTGGAATAAACGATGGCTACTCCACGGGCAGAGCAGTGGAATAAATGATGGCTACTCCACAGACAGAGCAGTGGAATGGGCTGCTCAACCAAGTATACTTATAGTTACGTCTTGATTTTATGCTAAACAAGGGGTGGATTTTTCTTTTCTTTTCTTTTCTCTTTTTGAGACGGAGTCTCATTCTTGTCACCTAGGCTGGAGTGCAATGGTGTAGTCTTGGCTCGCTGCAACCTCTGCCTCTCGGGTTCAAGCAATTCTCCTGCCTCAGCCTCCTGAGTAGCTGAGACTGCAGGTGCCCACCACCACACCTGGCTAATTTTTGTATTTTTAGTAGAGATGGGGTTTCACCATGTTGGCCAGGCTGGTCTTGAACTCCTGACCTCAGGTGATCCTCCCACCTCGGCCTCCCAGAGTGCTGGGATTATAGGTGTGAGACACTGAGCTCGGCCGAGGGGTGAATTTTTCATGAGTTCTCCAGGAAAGGGGCAGGGATTTCCCTGAACTGAGGATTCCTCCCCTTTTCAGACCATATTGGGTAATTCCGGACATTGCAATGATATCTGTAAACTTTGATAGTGCTGGTGGGAGTGACGGCACTTTTAGCATGCTAATGCTTTATAATTAGCAAATAAGGAGCAGTGTGGATGACTAGAGGTTACTTTCATTGTTGTCTTGGTTTTGGTTGGTTTGGGGCCGACTTCTTTATCGCATCCTGTTTTCTCAGCAGGGTCTTTGTGACCTGTATCTTGTGCTGACCTCCTGTCTCATCCTGTGACTAGGAATGCCTGACCTCCTTAGAATGCACCCTGGCAGGTCTTAGCCCCATTTCAACCAGCCCCTTTTCAAGATGGAGTCACTCCGGTTCAAATGCCTCTGACACTGACAACAAATTTCAATGAAGCATTGAGTCAATGGCAGTTTTTCATTCCTTGTAACATTCTAGTAGAAAATTTTGGAAGTGGATGCTTTAGTCTACTCTGTTTACTCAAAACATACTCCCCAGGAAGTTAAAACTAATATACTTTTGTCTCAATAAATTCTCTTGTGGGGCAAATCCACCTGAAATGATTGCCTTGTCCTTTGATTTCCAATTTTGAAAACTTCTTAAAACATATCATTGCTGTATGGAGATACTTGAATTCCTCAATAAGGGCCCCATTTTGATCTTTTCTTCGTTCCATTGAGGAAACCTTAAAGACACGTAAGCTCAGTGTGGCATTCCAGTAATTCACTGACAGCTTCATTTATCACCGAGAGCTCAGCGTGGCTGTGGCTGTCAACTCAAGGATACTTAAAGCCTTAAGAAGTCAGTCTCGACTCAAGGATGCAACTTCTTTCCTGTAACTCCAGGTGAGTTCCATTCTTTCAGTATGAAATATTATTATTCCCATTTTCCAAATGAGAACAGTGAGGCTCAGAGGAGTTCAGTGCTCTTCTCCAAGCCACCCAGCTTAAAGCAATGGAGTCACATCTAAGCCCAAGCAGATCTAGCCCCAGGATGCACCCACTAACAAGCCCGCACCTGCCTGCCTAGCCAGGAATGAACCCGGAAGGTTTAGGGGAAGGAGGACACTAGGAGGGACAGCCAGGGAGTACACAGACAGAGGTCCCTTTCCTCCTGGGGTTTCCCTTCCTTTCTAGTTGGCTTTCAGTTTGGCAAGGAGGTACTGCCTTCCAGAGTATGTTGTCGATGAAGAGTTGAACTCTGTAAAATATTGGAAGAAATTTATTCTGAGCCAAATATGAGTGACCGTGGCCCGTGACACAGCCCTCAGGAAGTCCTGAGAATATTTGCCCAAGACGGTTGGGCGTAGCTTGGTTTTATGCAATTTAGAGAGGTATGAGACATCAATCAAATACATTGGTTTGGTCCAAAAATGCAGGACAAGTCAAAGTGGGGGCTTCCAGGCTACAGGTGAATTTAAGCATTTTCTGGTTGACAACTGGTTGAGTTTGTCTAAAGACCTGGGACTGATAGAAAGGGAATGTTCAGGTTAAGATAAAGATTGTGGAGACCGAAGTTCTTTTGAAGTCTTATA
This sequence comes from Pongo abelii, assembly GCF_028885655.2. NCBI lineage: Eukaryota > Metazoa > Chordata > Mammalia > Primates > Hominidae > Pongo > Pongo abelii. Next base: position 169,504,495 of record NC_071990.2, read on the forward strand.
GTGGCTGCCCTTAGAGACAATAGGTGACAAATGTTTCCTGTTCAGATCTTAGTTAATCTCTTTAGAATTGGGAGGATATGGAAGAAAAAGACCTGGCTATGTTAAGAGATTCTTTACAGATGAAAATTTTTCCCCACAAAGAACAGCTTTGCAGGGCCATTTCAAAATATGGCAAAGAAACATGTTTTGGGGTAAAATATTTTGATTTTTTCTTTTTCTCATAATATTATGCCAGAGTCAGTTTGGAAAGTATGTTGCAATATGTAGGGTTAAATGAAACCCATCTAATGAGAATTTATGATTTGTAGGGCATGACTCCCCAGACCCCTTGGATAGGAATTTGAGCAAGATAAAAAATCAGAGTTTAGTCCTCAGTATCAGGGCATTCATCTGTTAAGTGTTAGGAAGTTTTTGAATGTAAAAAAAAAAAGTGTGAATTTTAAGGGCTTTCAGAAACAAAATGTCAATGTTTATTGGCTCTGGCCAATGAGCAGAGGATGAAGTGTATGACTGCTTCTACTGCATATTAATTCTGAAAGGAAATATCTCTCATATTTAGATTTCTTGGAAGGTAGTTCCTGAGTATGGTATAGAGACTTATTCCAATTATGGAGATCCTCTAAGGGATGCCAAGGATTGGGAGTTAGCCTGAGAAGGAATCATGTGGTCTAATTTCCTGTTGGGTTCTTTCTGTGCACTGCACAGACAAAATCCATTCACTGAGACCACAGCATTGCAGTAAAGACAGCATTTAATTGGCCAGGCATGGTGGCTCACACCTGTAATCCCAGCACTTTGGGAGACCGAAGCGGGCAGATCACCTCAGGTCAGGAGTTCCACCAGCCTGACCAACAGGGAGAAAACCCGTCTCTACTAAAAATACAAAAATTAGCCAGGCACAGTGGCGTGCACCTGTAATCCCAGCTACTCGGGAGGTGGAAGTGGGAGAATCACTTGAACCTGGGAGGTGGAGGTTGCAGTGAGCGGAGATCATGCTAGGTCATGCCACTGCACTCCAGCCTGGACGACAGAGCGAGACTCTGTCTCAAAAATAAATAAATAAAATTATTTTCTAAGCTGTTCATTGACTTCAGAATAATAAAATACAGACCCTAACAATAAAAAGTTAAAAGTTTAATTTCAGAGATATTACAAATACATATTGTATAAATATAAATAAACGATTTAATTAGTTATATAATAGGCCACAAGAACCATGTAACTTTTAAGACACAGAAATTGTATAAGCCCCATTTACTGAGCAGAATGAAATAAAATGTGATTTTATAGAAAATAGTAAGAGGCCGGGAGTGGTGGCTCACACCTGTAATATCAGCACTTTGGGAGACCAAGGCGAGTGGGTCACCTAGGGTCAGAAGTTCGAGACCGGCCTGGCCAACGTGGTGAAATCCTGTCTCTAGCAAAAATACAAAAATTAGCCGAGCAATAGTGGTGCATGCCTGTAATCCCAGCTACTTGGGAGGCTGAGGCAGGAAAATCTTGAGCCTGGGAGGCGGAGGTTGTGTTGAGCCAAGATTGTACCACTGCACTCCAGCCTAGGTCACAGAGTGAGACTGAAAAAAAATAAAAATTAAAATTAAAATTAAAATTAAAAATTAAAAGAAAGCGTGTGATGGACATGAGGCTGGGCATGTGGGACAGCTGGAGTTCCCATCACTCATGTCAATCTTCCCATAGGCTTGGGGCTAGGGGTTTTCAAGGATAGTTTGTTGGGCAGGGGGCTAGGGAATGGGTGCTGCTGGCTGGTTGGGGCTACCATCACAGGGGTGTGGAAAATGGTCCTCCTGAGCTACATCTGCCTCTGGATGGGGCCCCAGGACCAGTTGAGTCATGAGTCATGAGTCCAAGTGGAGTTGGCACGTAGGCAGAAATGCAAAAGTCTGAAAAGTCTTCTCAAAAGGCCAACCTTAGGTTCTACAACAATGGTATTATTCAAAGGAGTCATTGGGGAAGTTACAAATCTCGTGACCTCCAGAACAATGGCTGGTGATCATCGAACTACGCCTGTATCTTAGCAGAGTTCAGGCCCCACTCATAATCCTGCAGACCCATATGAATTTGCCACTGCTAATAGGCTGACCTGTGTAACTTCCCACCTCTCTCCCAGCCCTGCTCTGTGTTTTATGGACCAGGTCTCTTGGCACCAGGTGCTTATTGAAAATGCAGACTCCAGAACCCACTCCAGGACTCCCGAATCACAGAATTTTCACAAGCTCCCTAGGTGAGTACTGTGTACACGAAAGTCTGAGAAGCACCATCCTAAGTTGGGTGGTCTTGCACTGGCATGAGAAACAGAGTCCTGTTTTCTTACAACCACCCCCTGCCAACCCCAGTACAGGAGTCTGCAGCCCCATGGAAGCCCCACGAGCTATCCTCTCCTCATGGCTATAACCTCTTTTCACAGCTCCTTTTTACCCGCCCATTCCCATCCAGCATTGGAGTGGAGCCAAGCACAGAAGACCTCTGCTGCTTTCTCTCCTGTGCCCCGTAGACGAGCTCCTTGTGCCTGCTTAGGGCCCACACTGTCCTCTTCGCTGGGCTTCCTGCCTCGCTCAACCTGAACGTTTTACTCATCCTCAAGAGGCGACTTGACCCTCACCCTGCTCTATTTCTCATCCGCCCATTAGACCTGAGGCAGGCACGTTTTCTTCTACTCTTTATACCCCGAGTTCTTTGCTAACTGAGCACACAGGACATGGATGCTGGTTGAGGGAGGAGTGGGATGTCACCACAGACCCCAGACAGGAGGGATGTTTCCACCAGGGTGCAGTATTTCACACTGATTCATGGATATGAGTGGGTTGCTTTATAAATTCCTCCATTAGCTCAACTATTTCCAAAGGAAAAAGTGAAAACAGATCTGGAAGATGTTATAACATCGTCTAATAACTGGGGTGGGAAAATGACATGGAAATTTAGATATTAACATGGATTTGTATTTTTTTCTCCTATAAACTGTAAGACTGCATTTGAGACAATAAGCCATTTCTGTGTTAGGGATTGTAAAACACTACAGGGCATCTCATTGGCTTTCATCATGCCTGTACTTAAAACAAAACTATTGGCCGGGCACGGTGGCTCATGCCTGTAATCCCAGCACTTTGGGAAGCTGAGGTGGGTGGATCACTTGAGGTCAGGAATTCAAGACCAGCCTGGCCAACATGGTGAAACCTCATCTCTACCAAAACTATAAAAATTAGCTAGGCGTGGTGGTGGGCACCTGTAATTCCAGCTACTCAGGATGCTGAGGCAGGAGAATTGCTTGAACCCAGGAGTTGGAGTTTGCAGTGAGCCCAGATTGCGCCACTGCACTCCAGCCTGGGTGACAAGAGTGAGACTCCATCCCCCCCATCAAAAAAAGAAAAAAAAAAAAAACTATTTATCAAAACTACCTCTGATGAAACTTTTCATGTAATTCAAAACTTGAACATCAGATGTTCCCTGCCTCTTTAATAAGGAGTGGAATCATTGCCGAGAAGATGCAAACATGATCAGAAACAAGCAGAATCTGTCAGGATGCTCAGCAGTAGGTGTGGGAGGCATGAGGGGCACTGCGCCTGTATCTTCACTCCTCACCCGGCTTCAGAGTTGACGTCAAACTCTGAAAAAGGGAGCTCCATCTGTGATATCCACCAAGTCCAACCATCAGCAAAGCCTAAATGTGTGCCACTGCTCCTCCTCCTTGTTCTCAGACCTCCTCATTTCCTAACAGCTCCTCCTGTCCTCCCTCTCCTCCAGCCACAATGGACTCCTCACTGGCCATGGGCATGCCAGGGGCTCCAGCTGTCTGGGCTGCTTGTCCCTCAGTGATCTGGAAGTCTGATCTCCTCACTGTTGTGGATTGAATTGTGTCTCAATAAAGATGGGTTAAAGTCCTGGCTCCCCTGCCTGTGGATGAGAGCTTATTTAGAAATAGAGTCTTTGCAGATGTCATCAAATTAAGATGAGGCCATTAGGGTGGGACCTAACCCAAGAAGACCGGTGTCCCTCAGAAGAGGAGGAGACAGAGACACACAGGGAAGATGCTGCATGGAGACAGGTCAGAGGCTGGAGGAGCAGCTGTGAGCCAGGGAGCACTGGGGCGCCAGAAGCTAGAGGAGGCACCTTGAGATGGGATTTCTGGCCTCCAGGGCTGTGAAAGAACAATTTCTGTCATTTGAAGCCACTTAGCTTGTGCCACTTGGTTACAGCGGCCATAGGAAACAAATTCACTCGCCTATCTCAAGTGTGGTGCAGACAGTCCCTTCTCAGCGGGGTCCATTCTAATCACTCTATTGAAAATGGCAACATCCCCTAAACACCTTCTGATCCTCCCTGACCTGCTGACTTTTCCCCTTGGTGCGAGTCCGCTTATGGATATGCACATCCCGCCTGAGGTTCGGTGCTGTCTCGCTGCTCAGGTGCAGCTCTGCGAGGCGGGGATGTTTGCTTTCTTCGCTGGTGCGTTCTAAGAGCCTAGAACAGGGCCTGGCACATAGGAGGCACCTGGCACATAGTTTTTGGATGAAAAAATAGATATTTTTTCCCCCAGGTATCAGTGTATAAGTTAAGAGCACTTGCCCAACTTAAGTTAATAAGATTCCTGTACAGGAAGATATATTTACACAGGATCATGTTCTCAAATGCATTCACGAACCAGCTGAAGTGAACAGCATCTTCCCTGAAAAAGCATTGATTGTGTTCCTTTCCTTCCCGTTCAGGCCACTCACTATGCTCCAAGTTCCTTCCTCCCCTGCGGCAGTCCTGGTCATCTGCTGTCCTCCTCCTTAGCTGCTCCTCCCTGCCCTTACGGGTGCTCCTGCTCTCCTTCTCAGTTCTCCCTTCTCCTCCCGCCCCCAGGTGCCCACTCCTCTGCCCCTGATGGATGCTCCCTTTTTTCAGCAGCATCTATTCTTATTCCATCAGCTCTTTACATGACGTCATCACCTCCTGTGGTTTAACAGTCCCTTGTGTGCTATGGATTCTCAGGTCTGTCCCGTTCACAGGTGCCAAACCTCTGCATTCACCTGCACACGCTGGCTAGTGCCTCACAAGCTCCCGACAGCATGATCAAATCTCAGCTCATATTCCTCCATCCCTGTCCTGTGTGCGTGTGGCATGTGGGTGTGGGCATGGGGACATATGCACGTGTGTGTGTGACTAACTGGCCAGTTAATGAAACCAGAGATTGTGCCCTTGACTCTTCCCTGCCTCTCACTCCTCCACCTCAGCTGATGAGCAAGCTGTCAGTTTTACCCCACATCCCCCCGGCAGGTGCGGCTCTGAGAGGTCGAGAGCTGGAAACGGTGTCACTCTCATCATTAGAGCAAGGAAAAAGTGAGGAAACTGTAAATTAATGACTTCTCATCAGAGAACTGAGATTTCAGGCAAACAACTAACTATACCTTGAAAGTTCTTCGTTCTTGTTCATCTGGGGTACTCCTATGCATTCTTCAAAACCCTGCTGGAAAGTCACCCCCAAACACCTCAGAGTTAATAATTCATTCTTAGCGCCCCTATGCCCCTTACACTTTTGCTCTGCAGAGCCTCTTCTGCATATTTCATTTTGCCAACAGGCCTGTTTCCACAGACTTCAGCATCAGGCAGGCCTGGTTCCCAGTTTTCTGCTTCGGGGATTCACCCCTCCAAGCTTCAGTTTCCTTAGCTGTGAGGTGGGGGAAAAAAGTCGTGGCCACATGACGTTATTTTGAGGATTTCATGAGGCAGTGAAAGTGGGGTGCACAGCACAGGGCCTGGTGCAGAAGCAATACCCAGTGCCATGTCTCTCTCCCCAACAGGGTCATGGTTGCCAAGGAGGAGAACTGCAGTTTCAGCATTACCTCCACATTTAGCACAGGGTGCTCAGAAACTTCCAATATACAAGGCAGGCTAGTCTGTTAGGGGTGTGGGTATTTGGGGAGAAAGATTATCTCTTCAAAGCAAGTTAAGTGAATGTTTGTTTCTTTAAAAAAGAATCAAACTGCCAAACTATTTTCTGAGTGGCTGTACCATTCTACACTTCCATCAGCAATGAAGAGTAATCCAATTTCTCCACATTCCCACCAACATTTAAAACTGTAGGGATTCTGATAGCTTTGTAGTGGTGTCTCATTACGGCTTTTGGTTTTTTTGTTTTTGGTTTTGGTTTTTGAGACAAGGTCTTGCTCTGTCTCCTAGGCTGGAGTGCAGGAGTACAATCTCAGCACACAATAGCCTCCACCTCCCGAGCTCAAGTGATCCTACCAACACGGTCTCCTGAGTAGCTGGGACTATAGGTACATGCCATTATACTGGGCTAATTTTCTTTTTATTTACTTTTTTAAAGACAAGTTCTCAGTATATTGCCCAGGCTGATCTTGAACTCCTGGACTCAAGTGATTCTCCCACCTTGGCCTCCCAAACTGCTGGGATTACAGGCATGAGCCACTGTGCTCGGCCTTCATTATAGTTTTAATTTGCTCTTTCTTAATATTTAATGTTGAATATCTTTTCATGTGCTTACTTTCCATTTCTATCTTCTTTAGTGAAATGTTTGTTCTTTAGTGAAATGTTTTACCCATTTTTTAATTGGATTTTTTGGGTTTGTTTTTATTTACTATTGAATTTTTAGCCCTCTTTATATATTCTAGATAAAAAGTGTTTGTTGGATATGAGGTTTGCCAGGATTTCCTCCCAGTCTGTAGCTTGTCTTTTCATCTTCTTCACACGGCCTTTTCCAGAACAAAACTTTTTAATTTTGATAAAGCCAATTTATCAATTTGTCTTTTTATGAATTGTGCTTTTGGTTTCTAGTGTAAAAACTCAGCCTAGCCTTAGGTTCTGTAAATTTTATCTTATGTTTTATTCTAAAAGTTTTATAGTTTTACACTTAGCATTTACATATGTGATCCACTTTCAGTTTTCTTTTGTATGAGGCATAGGGTTTGCATTGAGGATCACCGTTTTCCCTGTAGCTGTCCACTTGTTCCAGCAGCACTGTTCAACAGGCCATCATACACCCATCGATTGCTTCTGCAACTTTGTCAAAAATCAACTGGTGGCCGAGGGCGGTGGCTCATGCCTGTAATACCAGAACTTTGGGAGGCCAAGTCAAGTGGATTGCTTGAGCTCCGGACTTTGAGACCAGCCTGACCAACATGATAAAACCCCGTCTGTATTAAAAATTCAAAAATTAGCCAGGTGTGGTGGCACATGGCTGTAATCCCAGATTCTTGGGAGGCTGAGGCACAAGATTTGCTTGAACCTGAGAGACAGAGGTAGCAGCGAGCCGAAATCAAGCCATTGCACTCCAGCCTGGGTGACAGAGCAAGACTGTCTCAAAAAAAAAAAAAAAAAAAAAAATCGGCTGGCCATGTTGGTATGGGTACATTTTGGGGCTCTTTATTACATTACATTGATCTATCCCTTCTTACTAATGCAAGATTTTGATTGCCATGCCTATATAATAAGCTTCAACATCAGGTAGATTCCTGCCATTTAATTTCTTTTTTTAAAAAAATTGTTTTAGCTATTCTAAGTTCTTTGTCATTTCCTACAAATTTTACCATAAGCTTGTTCATGCCTACAAAAAAAAACCTTGCTGAAATTTTGCTAGATCACATTGGGAACCAACATCTTTACTATATTCACTCTTTTGATCCATGAATATGGTAAGTCTTTCCATTTATTTAGGTCTTCTGTCATTCTTTCATCAACATTTCGTAATTTCTGCATATAAATACTATAGATGTTTTGTTAGATTTTGCCTAAGTATACATTTCCTTTGGAGCCTTTGTAAATCGTACTATGTTTTTAACTTTTATTTCCACATATACAAATGTAATTTGTTTTTATATGTTGATCTTATGTCTATGACCTCGCTCTCAGAAGTTTTTTGTAGATTTCTTGGGATTTTCTACTTCTAGAATTATTTTATTTGTAAATAGAGATGGATTTCTTTCTTTCTTTTTCATGTGTATGTCTTTTTTTCTTGCCGAATTGACCTCGCTACGACTCCCAGTGCTACCTTAAATAACACGGTAAGGAAGGCCGTCATTGCCTTGTTCCTGGGCTTAAGGCGATGTGTTCAGATCTTCACCTTTAGGCATGGTGTTAGCAGTAGGTTCCATGGAATATTTTATGCACTGTATGAGTTTCTTATTGCCGTGTAACAAATCACCATAAAGGTACAGCGTTAAACAACAAATTTATACTCTGACAGTTCTAGAGATCCAAAATCTGAAATCAAGAAGATAGCAGGGCTGCGTCCCTTCCAGAGGCTCTAGGGGAGAATACACTCCCTTGCTTTTTCCAGCTTCTAGAACCTCCTCACATGCCTAGGCTCAAGAGCCTTCCTCACAGCACCCCAGCGCCTTGCTTCCACTGTCACATCAGTTTCTTTCATTCATTTGCCCTCCCCAGATAACCCAGATATCCATCTCAAGACCTTTATCAAGACCTTTATCACATGGGCAAAGAACTTTTACCATGAACTGTAACACAATCATAGGCTCAGGTATTAGGGTATTGATCTCTTTGGAGGCATTATCTGCCCATCACACACCGTGTTATAACTGTCCGTTTACTTATCCTTTGTTATTTATTCCTCATTATGTTCCCAGTATCTAACCGAATAGCCTGCACACAGGACGGGCTCAGTAAATAGCTGCTGACCAGCAGAATGGGCGGCTGAGTCCATATTCCCTCTTTATCAGCCTTGGGAAAGCGTGAGCCTGTTCTGGTGTTCTGCATAGGTACAGTGATTAATTTCTCCTGAGCAGAAGACTGATGACAGCTGCTCTGATGTGTACCAGCAGATTCATGGGGATCCTGGTAAGGAGTATTTGAATTTTGGCTTTAGAAAAGTCAAGGGATGGGTTTTGCACAGGTACAACCACAAAGCAAATGCTCATCGCCCCAGAATGCCCCCTCCTGACTCATGACGAGACAGACCGGGCAGACAGGGGATAAAGAGCTCCCTTCTCCCTCCTCCTGTCCTCTGGACGCCCTTAGCTTCCAAAGCCGTGCTTTATAGATACACGCTTCATGTTGGCCGAAGTCAGCAGTTCGTCTTCTTTACAAAAGAATATTTGTCTTTGCCTCTTCTCTCTTCATTCTTCCTCCTTATCCCTGGCACTTGCCGAGCGGGTGCCAGCGTCTGCTGCCTCTCTCTGAGACCAGCCCTCCTTGGGCAGCTGCCTCCCCTTGCCCCTTCTCAAAGACACAGCAGCCGAGAAGACAGCCGGGCGGGTGGAGTGGTAAGAAAGCAAGTTTCGTTGGCTTTTCCAGGATTAACTCAGGGCTGGCTGGGTTGAGTAACTGAGGCCAGGTCATGGGTAGATCTGGCTGAGGGACTTCCGAGGTTTTGTTCCTGGGTGTGTCTCTCAGGCAGTGGGAGGATGGTGGCGCCGTCACCAAGCCTTGCAGCAGGAAGGGGAAGCCCCCACAAGGGCGGATAATGGGGAATTAAAGTCCCAAGATCCGCCTGGGAGGTTTGGGGACCTTGCCTGATGGGAAAATTTTGGTGTAATTTTTTAAAAAACAGAAAACAGGATTTTTTTTTTCTTGCTCTTTTTTAAATGAAAACATCAGTGTTTTTCATCAGGAGCACAACGGGCATTTTCGGCAGGACAGATCATCTGCAGACCCGTGCTTGTGCTGCAGGAAGCTTGGTCTCGCTGGGGCCCACCCCTCAGGGGCCGGCAGCACCAGACTGTTGCAAAAACTGAGGCACCCCAGTAGATGTTACCAAATGTCCCTAAAGGGAGCAGACTGCCCGCCCCTGAAAACCTGAACTCGGGTTATTTAAAAGGCTTTTTATTCACTGTTTGTAAAAACGTTATGTCCTCTAGAAAGCCTGTTTTTCCGATAAGGCATGAAGAGGGAAGATATTAATTCACATATTGATTGACTACAGCATTGAGGTGTCCCTTCTCCCCCGGGGGGTCAGCTTGCCTGGGACAGCTCTGGGAGTCCCCGAGTAGTCACCTTTGGATACCACGTTGGCAGAATCTCAGGTCAGGGTGGAGGAGCCTCTGATAGGCATTGAGTGGCCTTTAGATGACCCCATGCTGCTTCAAAGCCCACAGCACTAGTGTTTGCTTTTGGAAAAAATGACTTGTCATACATGTTCTCAGTAAAGAATAGAATCCACACACACTCCCACGCACACACTCCCATGCACACACACTCCCATGCACATACTCTCGTGCACACAAACATCCATGCACACAGTCCCAGGCACACAAATATCCATGCACACAGTCCCAGGCACACACTCCCATGCACACACTCTCGTGCACACAAACATCCTCGCACACACCCTCCCTTGCACACACATTTTAGAAACGTGACCAGCTCCTTAGGGTGCTCTCCTTTGAAAGGGCAACAGAAAGGCTGGGGGTGAGTTGTGCAGCCTACACTTACCCTCTTGTGTGACCAAGAGCTCAGGGGTCCCCAGCTAACCTCCCCTACTGCTTTACATATATGCATTTTTACTCATCTTTGGTATTTTGGAAAAGACAACATGTTCCATGCAAGTCCCTTTGAATCATGCCCCTGCAAGCCAGCTCAGAGGGAACACGCCCCTCCACACTCCCCCCACTAGGCCTCGGGTGCCGCGCGACCACCTCTCACAGAGCAGCTGGCTCTGGCTGCCTCCAAGGCAGAGGTGACCCCGCCTGACCAGAACCGCTTGTGTTCTCTGGAGTGAATGGGACATGAGCGTAGCAGGGGTGGAGAAGGCGGGAGAAGGGTTGAGGGGAATGTGCGGGATCTGCCTCCATCGAGCTGCAGGCGCGGGTCTGAGCCCTGTGAGCAAGTGCGAGGGCTGGTGCTGATGCAGGGCTCCCCCGAGACCCAGTCGGGTGTGGAGCTGCCTGGGAGGAGGCCTGAGGGGGTGGGGGAGGCTAAGAACAGGAGAAGAAGCAGCTTTTTCACATGATGGAAGGGGAGCTAAGAACAGGAGAAGCAGCTTTTTCACATTAAGGCGGGGGGTGGGCTAAGAACAGAAGCAGCAGCTTTTTCTCATGATGTGGGGGGCTAAGAACAGAAGAAGCAGCTTTTTCACATGATGGGGGCAGCTAAGAACAGGAGAAGCAGCTTTTTCACATGATGGAGTTGGGGGGTGAAGAACAGAAGCAGCTTTTTCACATGATGGGCTGCGGTGATTGATTTTGTGCCAACCTGACTGGGCTGTGGGTGAAACATTATCCCGGGTGTGTCCGGAGGGTGTTTTGGGCGAGATCAGCATTTGACTCGCTGCACTGAGTAAAGTGGGTGTCCTCCCTGGTGTGTGTGTGTGTGAGGGCTCATCCAGCAGCAGAAACCTCAACAGAACAAGCACCAGGACCCCCCTGACCCCCGGAGGAGAGGGGAGTTCCTCCTGCCTCATAGCCTTCGAAGTGGGACCTCGGCTTTTTTCCTGCTTTTGAACTCGAGCGGAATCCTAGGTTCTTCTGGATCTCAAGCTGCTCCTCCAGACTGAAGGACGCTCGCGCCTCTTCGGGTCCCCAGCTGAACCTCACGCAACAGATCCTGCGACGCACCAGCTACGGGGATAGTGGAAACCGTTCCTCCCAGTGTGTCCCTCCCTCTCTCCGTGGTTCTGTCACTCTGGAGAACCCTGACCAGTACAGCAGTGAGGTCCCATCATGCAGTTTCATGAGAAACAGAGGTGACTGGGCCGGAATGTGTCACACACACACACTGTCTCTCTCACACACACATACACATACATACACACTTACATACACACACACACACACTTACATACACATACACACTGACACAGAGACACACACATACACACTCTCACACAAACACGCTTATACACAGATTTACACACACACGTACACTTACACACATTTATACATACATGCTTCTACACATACATACACACACTTATACACAAACACTATACACACATACACACACTTATGCATATACACATATACGCTTATACACACACACACATACACACACGATACACACACATACACACTCACACAGAGAGACACACGCATACACATATACACACTCTCACACACACTTACACACAGTTATACACAGATTTACACACTCACACACATACACCTACACACACATGCTTATACACACACACACAAACACATTTATACACACATACACACACTGATACATATACACACACATACACACATACACTTATACACACACACATATATCTGGGTCCACCAGGAAGAGTTGAGAAATTCTTCAAGGGTGCTAAGAAGCTGCTGGGGACTGTGGCATTAGCTTGGAACACTTGTCATTTGGACCCAGAGTCACATCCACTGCTGAGCCCGAGGCTACAGGAATAGTGGACCTGGGTGAGCAGAAGGCGAGGCGGAGTCCAGATCTTTCCCAGGAAAGCATCACCTGGCATTGGAAATGAAACGCAGCCCTTCAGCGGGCTCACCTATAATCAGGCACTCCAGCATTAGCTGTTTAGAGCCAGGCTACCATTTCCTGGATTCTCTTGTTTTCCATACCCGGAGCTTTCTTAGTTTTTTCTCTGAGTTTCATGAATTCATCAGTGGCCAGGCATTGTTTTAACAGATGTGCCAAACGCTGATAAGGACACAGTTCGCCCTTTCTATTTGAATTTAAATTCTTTCTCTGGTCTCACTTCTTGAGCCAGCAGGATTTATTTCTGCCCTGGCATCTGGTGAGCTGTCCTCCCGGTGACTGCTGCCTTCCTGGGTACATTTCAGTCTCCAGGCTCTTCTAGCCACAGGGACCCTGGGGACATCTCCAAGGCAAGTCCTAATATAGCTCATTTCATCCCTCTGTCAATATCCTCCACGCTTTAAATAATTATCATGCGAAAACCTTTGAGAGCAGAGCACCCCTGATTCTGATTCTCCCCAGCTAGATAGATTCCCACGCCGTCTGTCTTTGAGCCAGCTCTGGGCCAGGGAGCCAGGCAGAATTTGCAGACAGGTTCTCAGTCACCCACGCTGTCCCTGAACTCAACAATGAGACCATCCACCCAGGGCAGCTGCATTCAGTCTCCAGCCACCTCCCATCTCCTGCCGCCACTGTCTTGCCGTTGTTTATAGTGTGACACTCTCCACAATGAATCTAATCCATAAAAAACAACACCCAGCTACGTACAGAATTTTACAAATAAATCCACAGATGCCCCTACCATGACATGAAAGAAAAATAAAATGAAAATAACTAATGAAAAAAATCCTGTGCTTATGTATTTAGTATGTAAATTCTCAAGCATGACTACCCTAGAGGAAAGGGCTCCAATCTTATCCGAAACCCCTGAGTGAAGATGTGTTTCAGAATTCCTATTTCTAAGGACTTTTTCATGGAAATGGCCTCCTTACATTGCACATTTGATCAACTCTGTTAGGGCCTGGGGCAGCGTCTTCTAATCAAACACATTAATGGTTCCCAAGCACAATGTGTAATCACACAGAGCAGGATTTTAGAAATTGGCTATTAATAGCCTCACATGAGCGCAGCACAGACTCCCCTTGGGTTGGGCATGCAGCCTCCGGCCCTGGGCCCTGGCCCCAAGCCCCTGACCACCACCTCATGGAAGCACGTGCTCTGATCTGCCGTGTCTCCGAGTGACAGGGCTGGTCCACACAGCAGTGCCACCCGGGGGGAGTAGCACCAGGAGCCCCACCTAAGCCCACATAGGCCCTGTTCCCATTTCTCCTCTGGGTGGACCCTCCGACCCTGTAGTCCATGTATGGGGCTGACCAGCTCTGGGACTTGACCCTGGGGGTTGTCCTGGGGCCAATGGCCGAGCCCTGTTCCAGGCTGACAGCCTGGCCCAGGATGGCTCCCACTGGTAGACACAGTATGTCTCCCACACAATCGTGTGAGACTGGGCTGCCAGAATGGGGCTGACGAGCTGGTTGTAGGTGATTCAAATAGTTTAAATAATCAGGGCTCTTCAGAAGAGGCTTTGCCTGGGGCCTTGCACACCCCAGTCGTGTCCTGTTGGTTCAGGTCAGATTTTGCCACCAAATGGATTAAGAAAAGAACTTTGGGTTTTCAAGGCTGTTTAGAATTCTGAGCTACAGGTAAGGAATTATAGATCAATAGACATATGCTTTTATTTCTGTACACCATCTTGTGACTGTGAGAATTACAAGCATGAGAGTACAGGGTACCAGCCACCAGAGGACTGCAGGGCCATTGACATCAACGACGTGATTTCCCAAGATGGTAAATGATTCCCAGAAAATCCTCAAACAAAACAAAGTTCAATCTTTATACTAGTTACATTCTTGGAACATTCAGTGTGTGCTAAAGCCATGCAAAAAATCCTTTATGTTTACATATAAAAAGGAGTCAGGTTCCAGTGCAAATAATTACAAGCCAACTTCTAGCTCCCTAGGGACCCAGTGAGACATCTGGAAGGTATGAAGGATATAACTCAGAGGCAGCTTGATATGATTTATCTGTGTCCCCACCCAAATCTCATCTTGAATTATAGTTCCCATGATCCCATGTCGTGGGGGGAGCCTGGTGGGAGGTAATTGAATCATGGGGATGGGTTCCCCCATGCTGCTGTTCTCGTGATAGTGAGTGAGTTCTCACGACATCTGGCGGTTTTATAAGGGGCTTTTTCCCCTTTGCTTGGCACTTCTCCTTCCTGCCGTCATGTGAAGAAGGACGTGTTTGCTTCCCCTTCCGCCATGATTGTCAGTTTCCTGAGCCCTCTCCAGCCATGCGGAACTGTGAGTTAATTAAACCTCTTTCCTGTAAAAATTACCCAGTTTTGGGCAGTCCTTTACAGCAGTGTGGAACAGACTAATACACAGCTCTTCTCTATTAGGTGTCCCCACTCTGTGGGACAAGCACCCCGGCCTCCACCCACTAAATGATGAGAGTGCACCCCAATCATCTCCGCAGCCTTGCACAGCCGCACAAATTCCCACCCAGCTCCTTATGGTGGTTCTGCCCCTTCCCCCTCCTCATCTGCATGGCGGAGCCCCTCACAAGATCCTCCCACGATGGCTGGGCTGGAGACCAGCAACAAATACCAGGCACCCTTGCACTGGCCCTGTTAGGAGTTAAACTGTGTCTCCCTAAAAAGACATGTTGGAGTCCTAAGTTACCCCAGAATGTGACTGTGTGTGAAAACCTGGCCTTAATGAGGAAATCAAGTTAAAAATGAGGTCATTCAGGCGGGCCCCAATCTAATACCATCAAAGTCCTCATGAGAAGGGGGAATTTGGACGCAGAGACGGGTGCACAGGGAAGGTGACGTGAAAGGGGTCAGGGAGAAGCCACAGCCCAGTGAGGAGCCTGGAGCAGACCCTGCCTCCAAGCCTCTGAGGGAGCCAGCCCTCCACTCTTGGATTTGGGACCAAGAGAGAGAATTCCTTTCATTAGACCAGCCTGCGGCTCTCTGTTAAGCATCCTGGGGACACCCCTGCAGCCCACTCACCCTCCCCACAGGCCTCCCCTCCCAGCACTCTCCTGGCCCTCCCACCCCTGGCTGCAGGTGCTGTGTGTGTTCACTGTTCTCTCCGAGGCTCCTGCTGAGGAGACAGGACAGCACCAGGCCTCCCGTCTGTTCCTGGTCCAAGAGAAGAGCTTGCACCCAGCCAGCAGGTCCTGGGCGAGGTGCTCCCAGGAACACGTGAACGAGCGCCTCACAGAAACAACAAGTGAGATTCAATGCTAAGGACTCTTTGTTAATAATAATAATAATAATAATAATAAAATACTTTTAGAGAAAATGTGTAAGTTAAAAAAATAGGTGAACATTTATAAAGATGATTTTATTCCATTATCTGTCACTAAGAAATAATATGTCATAACTGTGATCCTTGGACAACCGTCTCCTGCACAAAGTATCAGAGTCCAAGCTGCCCACGTTGCGTACACATTGACCAGTCAATCATCAGTCTGCACTTTATCCTTTTCAAGGTCACTGTGTACGGGCTTCCAATTTCAGCAGGTATCTGGGATATTATTTGTATAATATAATGAGTCAAATTCTGAGCGTTCTTTGTGCACTTATTTCATCTAAGCTTCAGTCCATATTCCCACTGCAGCTGCCCTTTCCTGCAGGCATCTGTCTGTCTGTGTTGAACCTTCCTGGCACAAGGAAGGGCAGTGCTATCTTGGGTTGGCTTCCTCCTTCCGGGTTCTGCAAGCCTCAGCTGTCATAGCCATTGCCAAACTGGACCCTGGATTACCTAGGGGTTGTCATTTCCCATAGCAGAGGAGGAGACAAACCCCAGTCATGGCAGGTGACACAGGCCACAGAGGCCTCCAGGTGCCATAGGTGGCACGAAACCTTCTCACTTCTGAGTGTCACCCAGACCTGTAATCATATGTGCTCCCAAAGATATTACCAGACATTATGGCTTTCCTATTTCCTGCTTTTCACCCCATTCCTCCGGAGTGAAGCAAACTTACTCCTCTGCTGATATGATGGGGCCTCTTTACTGCACACTGACAGGCAATGGGGAGAGGTGCTTCTGATTCTTCTAGGGCCCACCCCTAGAGCCCGCCCTGCTCACCCCTAGGGCCCGCCCTGCTCGCCCCTAGGGCCCGCGCAGCTCGCCCCTAGGGCCCGGGCTTTCAAGTGGAAACAGAAGTTGGAGAAGAACCAGTTCTCTGAGCTGCAGGGTGGCACAATAGGAGAAGGGAGTGGGGTGGAGAAACTGAGATACAGGATGCCTCTCCTCAAAGCCCTGCCCCTCCCCAGTCTCCAGAGTCATCCACATTAGCCCTGGGTCCGCACAGCCCCCGCCCATGGCAAACCTCAGTCTCACTGCTGAGACTGAGGATGAGGCCGACACCACCTCCCACGGCCTCCATGGCCAGGGCCATGGTCACCACGGAGCCTGGGGGCTGAAGTACTCAGCTGCTGGACTCCGGCCACAGACCTCCTGCCCTGGGTGCTGACTCCGGCCCCAGCCTTCGTGCCCCAGCTGGCACTGGTGCTCTCCTCCCAGACAGTGCAGTGCTATCTAAGGGAGAACCAAGACAATGCACAATCCTCCTTTTTAATTCAAAGAACACAAATTTGAGACCTCATACAAGCCAAAAATGTGTCTCCAGTGATTCCTGTCGGTGGGCAGTGGTAGGTGGAATAAAGCAATGACAGGAGGGCTGCATTCAGCTGAGCTGGCTGGGTCCCTTTAGTGGCTCATCCTGCCCTCCTTCTGGGCTCCTGTGTGCTCACACCTTGGGCACCACCAGTGTTTAGACTTTGGAGAGAGCAGGCGTTGTCCCCTCAAGCTTGAGAGCAACATGAACGAGACCTCCCATGTGGGAACCAACACATGCATTGAGTCAGATGTGCTGGCTGAGCACAGCCCACTATGTTGAGGGAGAGAAGGCCACGTGCACCGCAGACATCTGACCCATGGAGAAGAGAATTCGGGAAGAGACCAGCCATGGGGGGTTTGTTAAGACTGGAACCTCGGAACTGACTTTCTGTTGGCCCCACCAGGAGGAAGTAACTTTCTGCAGTGCCTGTGGCTTGGTCTGGAAGTTGCATCTCAGCAAAGCCCCCTGAGGTGTGGTTGTCAGCCAGCACATTTGACTCAGTGCATGGGTGGCAAATCCACATGACCCTGTAGCCCGCAGGTCCACAGGCTCCTCCTCATGAGCCAACTCCCTGCATCGGATGCAGCTGCAGGGAGCACTGTGTTGGGAAGAGATCTAGGACAAGGCACCGAGACACATTGGTGATGTTTGCTGTGCACAGGGAAGGCAGCGTGGGAAATTTTGTCAGGCACACGTCTGAAGTGACACTGGAATCTCACAATCAGAAGAACCCAGACTACGCAATCAATTTGTCTATCGTTGACTCAGAAACAGTTACTGCCACACACCGGGGTTCCCAGCACCTTCACATGAGTGCAGCAGGAGGCAGCAGAGAACAGAATCCAGGTGCCCATATTCTCATCTGCACATCTGCCAGTGGGTGAGGGAGGGCCACAGACTGGGAGGGAAGGCAGAAGAGAACGTCTCCGTGATTTCAAACAGCCAGCCCTCACCTTTCCAGCAGTCACCAAGCAGTGAGGTCCCGCTCACATCGACTGACACATACGTGCTTCTTGGGCATTCTTCTGTGGTGGTGCAAGGTAATTGTTGGGTTTTTTTCTTTAGTCTTTATATCCTTTCAACTGTCTGGAAGTGTCCTACAAATAAGTGCCTCCCTGGGCAGAACTTCCAAATAGTCACCCCTTTGTCCCCACTCCCCTCCACCCTGGGCCTGCCCTGACCCAACTCCCATGGTCCTGCTCGAAGCCACTAACAAGCCCAAGAGGATATTTCAAGCAGCCAGGAAACGTGTCCACACTGGGAAGCAGCACCGGAGGCTTCATTCGAGTCCATGTTGATGCACGAGCGCTGCACCCCTTTCAGCCTTCCACTGTTTCCTGGGGCATGGTGTTCATGGAGCTAATCAGAGTCCTCTGCCATCTGGAGCCCGCAGGTGCCACAGGTGTTAAAAAGTGGATTTACAGACTCTGCCATTGTCCAGGGCAAGCGCTGGCCTCCAGCTCCTGCTTTAGCAAGTATTTGGCAAATGTTTTAGAATGTTTAACTCCTTGCTGGTGCTTAAAGAACTGGTTGGAGAAACGTGATTCAAGATGCAGGTGTTCTGAGAGCAGTAGGAACAGCACAGGAGGGAGAGCCAGAGGACGGTTGGCGTCAACCTCGGAGCCCCACTTCCTCCAAGTCTCTTTCCTCACCTACAAAATGAGGATGGCCAGTCTTTTGGGAAAACTCAAATATCATAAATAAATACTTCTTCAATTCTTATCACCAAACTGCTCCACAAATAAATATGGGGGCTGTCGGCCCGGACTGCACAGGAACTGGTTTAATTCCAGCATCACCTGGATTGATCAGTCACATCAATGTGAGTGACAAGCCCACCAGCTTTGCTCCCTGTCCATGAAGACAGGTCTCTTTCCCCCTTTTCTTTTGTATAACCCACAGGCTTCTTACAATGAGTTACCACCTCATGTTCTGAAAATTACAGCTTCTGAAGGACAACTTCTTAGAAGCAAGATTTGTCACCAAGAAAAGAATGTGTTGTTGATAAAAACTATACTCCCAAGGATTGGTGGCCACCTGCCTGAGCAGTTTCCAGGTTTACCCCAAGGAGGCCCCAGAAGGTACTTGACAGTTGCGCCAGTTAAGGGTAAAGGGATGCTCTCATATTCTTTACTTTGAGATGAAGAATTTAAACTCGGACCAAGTAATTGTCAGGTGGGCGTATGCCCTGCTAAGAGAAGAGGTGGGCTAAAAACAATCAGCATCATCCATCTCCTTGTACCATACATGAAGCCTATAAGCACCAATCCCTCCCTGGGGTGGGGGCCGAGCAGGGATGCAGCACAGCACAGCCTGGACCTCACCATGCCACCCATCTCCAGCCACTGCCTCCCTCCACCCCTTCTCTCCCGGCTTATCTCTGTGAACTCGCATCTCCCGATGTCATTTATGTCGCTGCTTTTGGCACTTCTCTTCCAGCCCCCTCTGCTCCCTGAGCCACCCTCTACTCTAGTGCCTTATTCCTGAATGCAAAGCACAAAAACCCAGGAGCCGCTGCCTCGAGCTAGATGGGAATTCCTTGTGCCATCCTACCATAGACATATCTTGGCTTGCTCAGGGTTGAATTGACTTTCCTGAGACATTGGTTTTGGCCATGTCATAAATCTCCCTTTCTTGAAAGATTCTATCTCACGAATATTTTGGAGCCCCAGCACTGAACCAGGTACTTGGTTTGGTGATGGAGGCAGAGAGATCCAGATGATAGCTCCTGCCTGCAGAAAGTTCACCATGGGGCAGGGTCTAATCACGGATGTACAGGGTCTACTTTCAGGAGGAAGCTGATTCCAGGACCTTCCAACCAAGTGGACAGAAGCAATGGCATAGGCAGCCTCTCGTGCAAGAAAACAAAACAGGAAACATTGTGCTATGTTTGGAGACGTGGAAACAAACAGCTAGGAGACTCCTTTAAAAGTAGTGGACCTCAGTAGCAGACAATCAGGAGAATTGCTCATCCCAGCAGCATGAAGACGAGCAGAGGATGATGGGAGCCAGGTGGTGGGAGGGGTGGGGGCTTGGTGTGAAGAGCAGCAGCGTGGCATTTTTGAGGTGACGGTCCAGTAAAGACCCAAAGGAATTGGAGAAGCAGGCCGTGAAAACATCTGGAGGAAGCATGTTTCAGGAAGAGGAAGAGAACAAAGGCCTTGAGAGGGTCAGGGAGTCAGGACTGCTCAGACGGCGAAGGTCACGTCCACTCTTGTCTCATTAAGCAGAGCTGGTCATACAGTCAAGTCGAAAGTCAACAAGGCAGGGTCCATGCTTCTCTCATGGAGATGTTGGGGCCAAGACACAAGGCAGGGGTGGGGAACCATAATCTTATGACTCAGAGGAAGTGAACATTTGGGAACAACTCTTCCATCTGCCATTGCAGATGGCTTGGGCTGCCGACTAGACAGGTGGTACAGAAGCAAATGGTTGGAGGTGGAAGCTCAGGAGAAAGATTGGGCCTGGGTCCTAAATGATCAACTGGTAAATGGTATTTACAGTCATAGACCGGGTGAGATTACCCAGAGAGGAAAAAAAAGGAGAAAAAGCCTTCAGAGAAGATATTGAGAATATTGGAAATCATCATTGAAGATCTGAAAAAAAAATAGAAGTGGTTGGTAGGTGAGAAATTAGGTAAAATTAGAGCCAAGCTTCTCACACTGCAGTGCGTCAGAGCACTGGGAAGGCCATTACCCAACAGAGGCTCAGTTTCACCCCCAGAGCTTCTGGTTCTGTGGGTCTGGAGTGAGGCCCAGGTGACGCTGACAATGCTGGTGGGTCTGAGGATCTCAGATATGGAGCGAGTCAGATGGTGTTGGCCGACGTCAGAGGGTTGGACTGCAGTGGGTCTGGGGTCCTCAGGGAGTTCTGGAGCCCCTCGAGGGAAAGCAGAGCTCAGTGTAACACGCAGCCCAGAGAATTTGCTGGGGAGAAGATAAGGACCACAGGCATGGCTCAGCCCACACTCCCGCCAGCAGGCCTATCACAGGGATCGGCAGATTGTGCAAGAGCCTCTGACTTCACAGGGCCTGAGGTGCACAGATCTATGGATGGCAGGAGGCCCCCTGGGTACTGCTGGCACAGTGATGCCCACAGGCTGAGAAGGGCTCACCTGGAACTCAAACCATCAATACCGAATTCCTTCCACAGTTTGAAAATTGGCATGGCCACATCCAAAAATAACTCATAAGAATTCACATTAGCATTTGGCATTTCCAGCTTGCTCCTGTCAGCCCCATGAGCTCCTCAAACTAGAAATGTCTGTCCTACGTCTCTGCCCTTGCAGAGATCTTTCAGTGTGTCTGGGCCTCTGATATCCTCTCTTTCTCACATGCTCTTCCACAGCCCAGCCCCTACTGCTTCTCTGAACACAAACACCCGCGACATGCCACCTGTGCAGCTTCCTCCTGAGGGGACTCCCCGCGGAAAAGGCAGCCTTCTGAGCCCCTTCATCCTCCAGGTTGCCATTGGTCAGGGAAGGGTTTGTACCTCCCTCAGGGGGTGGGGCACACAGGGGCAGTTCACAGGCAGGGGTCAGGAGAGGTGCCCTGAATCCATTCCACTTTCTCTTTCCAATTCTCAGGGCATTTCGCCAGGTGCTCAGGGCTGGGTCCATTATTCCACAAGGCAGGGACGGGGTCTAATCCGTCCTCGCTGCCCCACATCAGGCAGCTGCTGAACGGAAGCCCAGGAGCCCAGGGGAGCTCTGGGGGTGCAGACACCAGCTCAGGCTGCACAGCCTCTCCCTGCCTGGTCCGGAGGCTCCTGCTCGGCCTGGGAGCTGCCTGCAGAGACTTGATCCTGAGTCTCCTTTCTGGGCGCCTGCTGTCACCATGGCACAGGCCATGTGGGACCATCCCGATTGCTTCTCCATCTTCCGGGTTGGTTATGGGGGAGATATGGTTGGTTATGGGGGAGATATGGTTGGGGCAAGCACAGCTTTGCGTTTATGAGAGCGTGAGACAGCAATGGATCTTCAGAAAGCTCTAGAACAGGTGGGCTGCTGTGGCTGGTGACCCAGCCTGGTTAGGACATAAAACCTGAGATGGGCTGCTGGAGGAGAGCGCACGGTCTCTGGGCATGCAGGGGAACTCCAGTGTGAGGGCACACCCGCTGACCTCGAGTGTGGGAACACTGCGGGCCTGTGTTCCCTCTGGACCATGAGTTTCCACGTTTTCATTATTTTCCCCTTCATCTTAAGACTCTCGAGATTTGAGTAGCCCCGCATGTCATAAAGAACCCTGCTTACGTGCATGGCACCTACCTGCCTACGTTCAGCAGGGCACCTCCAGGAATCACAGGGAAAGCAACTGTCTAAACAAGAGGAAAGGAACTCGCCCCTGGTGCACTTTGGATCTGGCCGGTCCCAGCTTCTGCCTACACATTGGGCTGGCTGGGGTGGGGCTGCGGTTTCTGGGGACACAGGGACCCAGGCTTCTCCCAGGTCCCCCTGAACTGCTTGGGGAGCCCGTCATTCCGCGTTTGTGTGTCACACACGATTTCCTTGAGACCTCCACCCCTCTCTCCTCGTAAACTCCTCTCCAACAGAGAAAGGAAGCCCTTGCTCATGAGATAACGGCTCCCCTCTCTCCAGTCAGGAACTGAAGCAGAGGTTTCATCAGCCTGGAGAAAAACAGCCCCTTTGGTTCTCAGTGTGGCCATCTCTCTTGATGGGCACGTAACCGGCCGCCAGGGTCCCGCAGAGCCTCCCAGACTTGCTCTCCACGCCCCACGCCTGCAGGATGTGAGCTGTGGTCCTTAGCATGGTCCTGGGCCAGAGGCGGATGGGGTGGTCCTGCGCTCCTTAAATGAAGGGTAAACAAAGGTGCTTCCTCAAAGTGAATTACTCTGCGTAAACACATATGAGTCTGCTTCCTTTGCTTTTGATCCAAGGACTTGGTCCCATGGAGTTGAAAGCATTTCTTGTCAGATCCGGCCCGATCTCAAAGTTGGAGGCAACACTGTGAAAGGTGTGTGACTATGCTTGGTTCCTTACGTTGTTCTCTGTCCACCCCACCTGCACCCCCATGACATCAGATCCCACCCCGAGTTGGTGGTCACTTTAGGACTGAGCCTTCTCCTCAGGCTGTGGAGGGTGGGGCCTCTGCCAGGAAGCACTGGAGCCATGTCACCAAGGGCCAGGCCTTACACTCGGCCTCCGGTGATCCTGGAGTTGCACCTGCATCCTCTGAGAAGCCAGCTTCCTCAACATAGCAGAATGCACACATCTGAAGAAAGCGGTCTCCCCTCCTCTTAGCATCCCAAAGAAACAACAGCTGCCAGGAAGCCACACCAAACCAAAGAAACCCTGACGAGATGACTGACCAAGTGTGTGGAGCCCCAACCTCCCCTCCCCGTCCCCTTCCCTCCCCATTCCCTCCCTTCCCCGTCCCCTCTTCTACCCACCCGTCCCTTCCCCTGTCACCTCTCCTCCCCATCCCCTCCCCTCCCCGTCCCCTTCCCTCCCCATTCCCTCCCTTCCCCGTCCCCTCTTCTACCCACTCCTCCCTTCCCCTGTCACCTCTCCTCCCCATCCCCTCTCCTCCCCGTCCCCTCTCCTCCCCTTCCCCTCTCCTTCCCCCTTCCCCTCTCCTGCCCTGTCCCTTCCCTTTCCCTGTCCCCTCTCCTTCCCGTCTCCTCCCTTCCCCTGTCAGCTCCCTTCCCCATCCCCTCTCCTCCCGATCCCCTCCCCTCCCCGTCCCCTCTCCTCCCCCTCCCCTCTCCTCCCTGTCCCCTCCCCTCCCCGTCCCCTCCCCTCCCCGTCCCCTCCCTTCCCCTGTCCCCTCTTCTCCCCACCCCTCCCTTCCTCTGTCAACTCTCCTTCCCATCACCTCTCTTACCCTGTCACCTCTCCTCCCTGTCACGTCACCTCCCTTCTCGTCGCCTCTCCTCCTCCACCCATCGCCTCTCTTCCCCATCACCTCTCCTCCCTGTCACCTCCATCCCCCGTCATCTCCCTCTCCGTTGCCTCTCCTCCCTGTCACCTCACCTCCCCCATCACCTCTCCTTCCTGTCACCTCCCTCCCCCTCACCTCCCTCACACACTCATGCACTCCCACCTACTTGCTCATCAACTATCCCACAGCCAGGTGCTCACACACCCACCAACTCACCCACAGCCACAGACACTCACACACCCCCCAACTCACCCACAGCCAAACTCACACACCCCCCAACTCACCCACAGCCACACTCACACACCCCCCTACTCACCCACAGCCACAGACACTCACACACCCCCCAACTCACCCACAGCCAGGCACTCTCACATCACAGCACTCCGCAGACACATCCCGCCGCCCGCACACGCACTCACACTCACACACGTGCACACACGTCCAGCTGCCGCCCCAAGTCTATCATGGGAACCCACTGATGCCCCGACTCCATTCATGTTCAGAGACGTGTGGGGCTTTTCTGTCCACAGGCGTGACCAGACGTCCTGTACAGCGTGGAGCTGTCCCCCACTTGGAGGTGACTGTCAGTTCCAGGCGGAGAGGAGAAGGGTTGCTCCGTGGAGAGGAAGCTGCAGATGGGGGTTCTGGTGCTGAATTGGGAAGAGAGCCTCTGAGCACGTCTGTCTCCGGGAACATTTCTGGGGAAGGGTGCACTCGGCTCCGTGCCTCTTCTCAGGTCCCAAGTGAGGTGTGGGGAGGCGCAGCCTGGCCCAGTTCTCACCACTGGGTCAGGCCTGGCAGAGGCACAGCCAGCAGGACTCAGGTGCTGGGTTGTGGACAGTGGCCTGCGGGGGCCCTGCCATGGGTCGCAGCAGCAACACACCCTTGGCAGCCACAGAAGAAGTCAGGAGGGAGACGCTGCAAGCCCCCTCTCCTTCCTGAGCCCAGGCCCCCAACACTCACACATTGTTTTGAGAGCCGGAAGACCCCTGAGTATGCAGGAGAGCCACCAAATGAAAAGGCCTTTGAAGAAAGAGGTTGGGTGCAAGAGACTTGGACACGCACAGCATCCACCCCATCTCACAGGGACACAGGGCCCCCACCCTGAGCCTGGCAAAGACGCCCCGTGCTTTCTGTGGTCTGATGTTTAGCAAAGGTACAATGGCTGTCTGAGGGGCTGTGATTGGAATTTTACAAAATGTGGTGCGAGCAGGTTCCGAGTCCCTGGTTTTCCTCCTCGCTCAGTCCCCCATGAAATTGAGAATGCTTTTGATTTAACCAGCCCCAAATGATCTCTTTATTTCTTTAACACCACACTAATTGCAGCAAAAGTGCATCTGTCTATCTTTTGGTAAGCCTTTGGTTTGTAACATGATAGAATCACTTGAAGCAAAATACTGCAGGGAAGGGAAAGCGCTCACAAACAAAGTTTCCCTCCCAGGCAGCACTTTGTCCTCCTGGCAGAGGCGCCCTCCACGGGAGGTTCTGCTTCCCACCAGGGCCCCTCCCCTCCTTGGCTCTGTAGTTCCTGGCAAAGGAGGTCCTGGGAAGGTGAGAGCATCTGCATTTATGATTCCTAGTGGGTCAAACAGCAGCGGCAATGGAGCGGAGGCAGTTCGGCCCTGGGATGGGCCACAGCTGAGCACGGCCCAGGGAGTTCAACAGCCTGAGGCTCGCTAATCCCCAGGGAAACACTCGCACTTCCTGGTGTTACCGTGTGCTTACTGGGCATGAAAGCCTTTTTTTAATGCCTATTTTTAATGATTAATTATATATCACATAATATATTCACAAATAAGAAAGAAATTATCAGACGACATGCTACACTTTTTTTGGTGGGGAAAATACAATCAGTATAACAACATTTACCACAATATATTTTGGTATAGATTTAAAAAAAGATTGTATGGAGGCATGTTTTGCATATCATATAATTTGCCTAATTCAACTATTATTTATTTTGTTTGTTCGTTTTTGTTTTTGAGGTGGAGTTTCGCTCTTGTTGCCCAGGCTGGAGTGCAATGGTCTTAGCTCACTGCAACCTCCACCTCCCAGGTACAGGTGATTCTCCTGCCTCCTGTAGATCCCACTGTGGCTTGGATTGCAGGCACCTGCCACCATGCCTGGCTAATTTTTTTGTATTTTTAGTAGAGACGGGGTTTCACCATTTTGGCCAGGCTGGTCTTGAACTCTTGACCGCAGGTGATCCGCCTGCCTCAGCCTCCCAAAGTGCTGGGATTATAGGTGTGAGCCACCACGCCCAGCCCCCAGTTCAATTATTTTTTAAACAATTTACCAAGTTGTGCAACTACCACCATCCATTGATTTTAGCACCTTTTCATCCCGCCAATAAGACCCCTCATGCCATTTCTAGGGAATCCCCGTCCTTGGCAACTGCTGATCTGTCATTTCTAGAGTGGTGCCCTTTTCGGTGGTTGCATGTGAATGGAACCATATGTCATGTGGTCTGGCTTCTTTCATTTAGTACAATTTTTTGAGGTTTTTCTTCTCATGTCATTACATGTATTAGTACTTTATCTAAATCCCAAAGTGCTGGGATTAAAGGCATGAGCCACCATGCCTGGCCAGGTATTTCTTTATAGCAGTGTGTGAACTGACTAATACAGTCATTATGCAAAGATGTGACACATTACAAAAAACGTGGCTTGTACAGAGCTGTTGTCACTTTTGTTCACAGCAGCCGTATTCTCCCGTCTGGCTGTGCTGCTGTTCCTTCCCCCCGTCCGGAGTAACAACAACAAAAAAGAGCCTCCTCTTCCCTTACAGACTAAACCATCATTTGGGAGTTAAAGAGTTTGATGACTGGCTGGGATCTGAGAAATTTACACAGATATATATTAATCCACAGAATCCAATGCGACGAGGAACATGCAGAATCACCCACATGGCACTGGTGGGTCATTTTTGGGAGGCAGGGAGAGGGGGTGGGAGAGACAGCTGGCCCAATAACTGAAAAGAAATGAAATGGGAAGATTTCAGGGAAGCTTGTCTAGGCCAGAGCACACATGTAGGTCCAAATTTGAGAACTGGCAGGAATCACAATTCCAATTTGTGCAGTAATAATTCACACCAAGTCACTTCCCTACGTGCCAGGCACCATTTGAGGGCGTGGGGTGCATTTACTCATTGAGTCCTCACCGTGGCCTTGTAGTAGGTGCCATCACTTTCCTGTTCACAGACAGGAAGACTTGGGCACAGGGGCTGAGTGCCCCATTGAAAGGGCACGCTAGCGAATGGCACGTTTGAAGTTTGAGTTCAGATGTCCAGGCACTTATCCACCAGCGACCCTAAGGTCTTTCTGCCTGTCCTAAGATGGAATGCAAAACTAGGCAATGCAAAGGCTACCACGACAACAGTGAGTCCTGAATAAACATGACTCCTGGCCTTCCTCAATCCTTACGGTTTGTGCCCCCTGAAATCTGACTGTCCCAGCTTGCACATCGGGCGGGCCTAGGTCACAGTTTTGAGCGGGAAAAGATGGTGCAGAGAGGCAGCTTCTCCTCATTACACGGGGCCTCCTTTCTTACTTTATAAAGGGCCCATGCACGTCATAATTGCCTAACATCAAATTCTGATTTGGTAAATTCTGCTGCTCCACAGGGCATGATCTAGCTCCACAATGCTGGCAAAGCATCGCATCACCTCCAAATGCTACTGCACTGTATTTATCTCTGCACCACTGAGCCCACGCATGGCTCCGGGGAGACAGGACAGGCCCTGGCCACAGCAATGCACAGCTCAGGATGCAGTCACTTTTATCAAAACAACTGTTGATGGCCTGAGATTTGATGACAGATGTCCTAAGTTCTTACCTCAGCTCTGACACTTCCTCATTTGGTGACCCAGCAGAGAAGTTCCTCTTTCTCTCCCAGCCTGGGGGTTTCATAATTTGTAAAATAGGGGGGAGTCATGAAACCTGCTATGTAGATTCATGACGAGGACTAAATCAGTCAGAACACTTGGCACGATGCCTGATGTATAGATGTTAGCAATGACAGCACTGTGTTGAATCTTGGCAGCCGTCATTTACATAACACACAATTATTTGGGTGCTGTTAAGGAAAGAAAATGCTGGAAATGAAACGACACTCCATCAACTATAAGACATATCCCAATTTTGGAGCTAGTGGAATGTGAGAAAAGTATATATGTTGAGATGGGTGAGACAGTACTGGGGTTGTTGGGGTGAATCACTCTGCCAGGACCTGGGGGCAGCAGACGACGGTGCCTGGCTGAACAGCATCTTTTAACATAATCAGAGGGTGAGGCTGGATATGAGATAGTAGGATAAGCAACAGAAAATAGCCCTCTGGTTTGAAGGATGGTAGCACTGCCTCCTGCATCATCTTATTTCTTTGTCCTTATTTATCTTTTGCTCCAGATCCCCCAATTATTTATTTTTATCTTAGTATGGCTGATGTATTTTTGTAAGCCTCTTTAAATATTTCCTAGGACAATGTGGGAAGATAATACATAAGCAAAACAAAATCACATATATCACAATGCTTTCTTCTAAGGTTGAAAAATGTCTCCCTGTATTCCTTCATTTCTATTTTTAAGAGCAGTGGTGGGAGGGAGAGGAAAGGAAAGAAAAGGACGCGACAGGGCCATGCTTCATTGTACTTCAGTAAAACAGCAGAATAACGTGTTATTCAGCTATTCTGCATAAAATTATTAAGAATATGCGGAGACAGGGAGCAGGAAACGCTTTGCATGTTTCAATTATTTATTGCTCCGTAACTAACCACCCCAAGGCTCAGCGGTGAAGCAACAATGGATCATTTCCCACCACTCTGGCTGGCTGGACAGCTTCCACTATCTCACCTGGTTCTTCAGTGTGACTGGGGGGTGGTGGGGGTGGGGCTGGGGGACTCGGGGGCCGGGAGCTGGCAGGGCTGGGGGAATGGGGGCCTGGGGGAGATGGGGGGCTGGTGGGTCTGGGGTGCTAGCAGGGCTGGGGTCTCAGGGGCCTGGGAGCTGACGGGGCTGGGGACTGGCAGGGCTTGGGGACCGGGGGGCTGGGGGAGCTGGGGGCTGGCAGGGCTGGGGGCCTGGGGGCCCGGGGGGCTGGGAGCTGGCAGGGCTTGGGGACTGGGGGCCTGGAGGGCTGGGAACTGGCAGGGCTGGGGGACTGGGGGCCTGGGGGCTGGCAGAGCTGGGATACTGGGGGCTGACAGGGCTGGGGGACTGGGGGCCTGGGGGGTCTGGGAACTGGCAGGGCTTGGGGACTGGGGTCCTAGGGGGCTGGAAGCTGGCAGGGCTGGGGGACTGGGGGCCTGGGTGCTAGCAGACAAGGCTGCACCTCTGTCCCAAGTCCTTTCTTTTCAGGCTTCTTCACAGCACAGGAGACTCAGGGTTCCAAGAGAGTAAGAACAAAGCTCAAAGCTCTGCAACCCCAGCTCCAAGATATACATGACATCCTTTTACTACATTCTATGATGGAAGAAACTCCAAGGCAAAGCGAGCCCGCCTGTCAGTCGAGGGGTAGCAAAGCACTGGGGTCATGGGTCATGTTTGTCATCTACCACGTGAGACAATGTGAGGGTGGTGAGCTAGAATTAGGTGAAAATTAAAAAAATTAAAATAGGCTGTCTAATACTGATTTTCTCCTCTTCACATTTCCTTCAACATATACAGGTTGAGCATTTCAAATCCAAAAATCCATAATTTGAAACCTGTGAATGCCGACATGAAGCTCAAAGGAAATGCTCATTGGAGCATTTCTGATTTCAGATTTATGGATTAGGGATACTCAGCTGCTAAGTATAATGCAAAATTCCAAAGTCCAGAAAAATCCAAACTCCAGAATGCTTCCGGTCCCAAGCATTTTGGATAAGGGATACTCAACTTGTACTGATAAATCATTTTTCTTGAAAAAAAAAAAGATTTCCCAAGATGTAGCTGATGTGAACACCATGCCCTGGCAGCTGGGCTGCCTCTAAGCAGTGGAGCTGCTCTCGGGCTCTGTGCTGATGAGAAGATGTCAGAGAGAGGGACATAGAGTGGGAGAAGGGGAAAGAGCTGCATGGCCTGGGGTACCTGTGGACTCAGGAAGGAGGAGTGATCCACCTGTTCACCAGTAACCAACATGATGTTCATGATGGAACAGTTTCACACTCCATTAACATAGAATGCTTTTTAAAGAACCTCAGTCATCCAACAGTAAGAAGACCCAGTCAGGCAGCATTTGCAGGGCCCCAGGAGACCCAGGCACTGAAGGGGTCAAAACGCTTTCACCATTTGGCTGGAGCGGGTTACCTTCAGAAAATGATGAGTCAAATATGGGCCATTTGAACTCTCTCAGAAGGGATTCTCTTTTTCCACCTCCCACATGGAGCCACTCAACATGTATAAATACCCGCAAAAGGCCCAAGCTTAGAGTTATGTTTAGAAATTCTGACAAATTAGGATTGATAAAAACAAGGGATCCAAGGAAAAGAGGATTATAGTCACAGCACCAAAGTCTCAAGCAAATGACAGATATTATATGCAAAATACATGCTATATAGAGTGGAAAGCATAAAAACAGACTTGTTAAAGGTGGTCTCTTTCCTTAAATAACTAGTTAGAAAGAAAAATGTATGCTAATAGAAAATTATAAATAAAAATGGCAACATATTGTCCTAACTCAAGACCTTGTACAGATGCTAATGCATCATCACCATCACCATCATCACTGCCACCACCATCATCATCATTGTCACCACCACCATCACTATCATCACCATCACTGTCATTATCACCTCATCACCATCCTTATCACCACCATCGTCATCATCACCATAATCACCACCATTGCCATCATCACTGTAGTCATCATCTCCATTACTATTATCATTATCACCATCATTATTATCATCACCATCATCATTGTCACCAACATCACTATCATCACCATCACTGTCATCACCATCATCATGACCACCTCCATCACCATCATCATCACTACCACTGTCATTATCACTTCATCACCATCATCATCATCACCATCATTATCACCACCATCATCAACATCACCATCATCACCACCATCACCATCATCACTGTCATCATCATCATCATTATCACTATCATTATCACCTAATCACCATCATTATCACCTCATCACCATCATTATCACCACCATCATCATCATCACCATCATCACCATCATCACTGTCATCATCATCATCATTATCACTATCATTATCACCTCATCACCATCATTATCACCACCATCATCATCATCACCATCATCACCATCATCACTGTCATCATCATCATCATTATCACTATCATTATCACCTAATCACCATCATTATCACCTCATCACCATCATCATCACCATCATCACCGTCATTATCACCACCATCATCATCACCATCATCACTGTCATCATCATCATCTCCATTACCATTATCATTATCACCGTCACTATCATCACAATCATCATCACCATCACCATCAACACCACCACCATCACAGTCATCACTATCACCATCAGCATCAGGAGCACCCCACATTCAAGTAAGCCTCCTGGGTGTCAGGCACTGTGCCAAGTGCTTTCACACACTGTTTCATATGAGCTTCACAAAACTCTTATAGCTTTAACCTGACCTTTTATAGATAAAGTCATATAGATTCAGGAAGCAACTAACTGGACCAGGATCACCAGCTGGCCAATGTAGTTATGGGACGTGAGCCAGGGGTGACTGATTCCAACACCTGTATTCCTAACCACTGTGCTTCCCTACTCTACAGCAGGCAGTGCCAAAAGTGCTCAGAGTTGGCAAAAATGAAAATGATAGAAAAAACTTATCCTCTAAATATGTTGTACAGTGTACATCTGTGCTGTCTTTTATTCTGCCGATGGTTTAGTTTTTGAAAAACAACCCATTTCATCTAAGCAACTTATTTTTAAAAATAAACCATCACCTATTCAGATTTAATAAGTGGCATACACAAAGTTGAAACTAAAGTCAATGGAAATCAGTTCAAAAAATCTTTGGGAAAAATTGAAGCAATCAGTCGTGACAAGGCTGGAACTGAAGATACATTTGGCTGGGTTGCCCTCACAATCCCACACTGCATAAATCATCCTTGTTTTCTGCCACCCTGAGTTTATCAGGGACATTCTTGCCCTGTAATTCACCCTGAACCATCAGGCTTTACTTTCAAAAAAGTAATTAAGCACTGCCCAGATAAGAGAGATAAAGATTTAGAATGCATTATACAAGCAGATTAGAATGTAGACACAGAAATCTCAATTAACCTTCTAATCTGTAGGTCAGAAGGAGGGGTCTCTGAGTTACAAGGAGAATACAATGCCAATTTCCTACAGACCCCATTGAGCTGGTGACAAAATTCAGGTCACAGCTACTAGTTATAATAACAGGAAGAAAACAAAAGATTGTGCGGTTTATTTCTGAAAAGAGTGGTGCCCAGACAAAGCCAACCGCAAATGCTGCGCATGAGGCGGGGTGGGAGACAGCCTTTTCAGCCAGCTGCAAAGTAACCTTTGAGTTTCCTAAAAATCACTTTCTAGAGGAAAGGAGGATCGGCATGAGCACGTGTGATAAGCAAGGGGAACTTCTCAAGCCCAAAGCGCAGTGTGGCGGTGGAAGTTCAGGTTCATGTCAAGGCGTGTCCTGCACGGCTACTGAAGACTGGCCAACCTGGGCACAATGCCACAGGACCTCTGTCTCCCAGCCTCCGTTTTCCATGTGCTGGGCGGTCAGGATCCCTTGAAGAACTGTTTGGTTGGTAGCTTGGGGAGGTTATTGTTTAGTTATCACAATCACTCATTCAAGGTCTTGGGCATTCTTGAGATGTGCTCGAGTGTCCTTACAGATCCCCACAGTGCCTTCTAAAGGTCAGCTGGAAGAGGGAAGCAGGCAGCCTGTCTTGGAGGTGAGGTGCTCAGATGTGCTCAGCAACAGGCAGCCTGCATTTGCCCCTAGTTCCTCCCACAGCCTCAGCCCAGAGGACAGGGCGAGTCTTTTCTTCTTGTGGGACCCTGGCCTGAGCTTTCTCTCACTCCCTCCCACTCTCCAGTAATTTACCAGCTCATCCCTGTCTCAGCCAGACCTTCAGAAAATGGAGCCTCCTTTACTAGTGTGTTCTTGAGCTTGGGTGAAACCGTGTATGTAGGTACTGGTTGAATAGTGTCCCCCAGACTTCACCTTATTCGAAAGATGTTGTTACGGATGTAGTCAGTTAACATGGGGTCACACTGGAGTTGGGTGGGTCCTAGGCCCGTGCACCTGGTGTCCTTGTGAGAGGGAGGAAGAGCACGAACACACGTAAAGGCAGCAGGAAAATGAAGGCAGAGCGTGGAGGGGTGCGGCCACAAGCCAGGAGCACCAAGCATCAATGCCACCACCGTAAACCGGGAGACACATGGAACAGGTTCTCCCTCGGGGGCCCCAAAAGGAACCCACCCTGACCCCACCTTGACTTCAGCCCTCTGGTCTCCAGACCTGTGAGACAATGCATTTCTGCTGTTTACAGCACGGCAGTGCAGCAGCCCCGGGAATCCATCACACAACTGAAAGCCAAGCATGAGAGTTTGCCCTGGCATGAGTCAACCTCAATCAGCCCAGAGTCCCCAGCTGCTTCACATGGAAGCTGGTGAGCCTGGCCTTCGCCGGTGGGCGACAGCCGGACTCAGAGACGTGACTGGGCCCTTGCAGTCCTCTGAGCAGGTCCCCTTGCCCACACACCATGCCCAGTGCTGCTTGAGAAAGCCCAACTGTCCCTGCAGCTTATTCTTGAACCTCTTCCCCTTGTAGGCAAGTATTTTTCACCTACATGTCCCTCGCTGCCTTCTTCTAACTTCCTGTCCAAAGCCATCAACTCCCTGGCAATTAGCCTCTCAAGCATTTTAAAATATCCTTTCAGGGGCCCCCATCTACTTGCAGTATTTATAGCACAGCATCTGGCCATGGTAGATGTTTTATTAGTTGAATAAATAAATGAGTGGATAAACAAGCAAATGAGAAATAAAATACAGTCATCCCTTAGTATGCACAGGAGATTGGTTCAGGACCCCCGCAATTACCACAACCTGCAGATATTCAAGATGACATTGTGTGTGTGGATGATCCGCTCACAGCCTCCCACATTTACATCATCCCTAGACGATCTTGTAACACCCAATGCAATGTAAACGGTGTGTAAATAGTTGCTATGCTGTCTTTTTATTTATATTATTTTGTATTGTTGCATTGTTATGTTTTCTGAATATTTTGGATCCAAGGTTGGTTGTGGATCCTGCAGGTTTGGAGGCCCAACTGTATTACTCATCTATTTATAAAATAAGTTAAAGTTTCAATATGCACATGTCATCAGCAGGGTCCTCTTCCCAATCACCTTCCTTTCCTCTGTCTCCCATCCACCCACCAACACCACCCATGTTCTGTCGAAGGGGACCCAAACCAACCAGTTACTGAAGCCAAGGCAGAGGGTGCAGTGGCC
This sequence comes from Pongo abelii, assembly GCF_028885655.2. Classification (NCBI taxonomy): domain Eukaryota; kingdom Metazoa; phylum Chordata; class Mammalia; order Primates; family Hominidae; genus Pongo; species Pongo abelii. The sequence goes on from NC_071990.2 coordinate 169,538,907, forward strand.
AGGAAGGCTCAGCCTTCAGAGGAAAGGGAGTTCCGTGAAAGGAGAACTCAGAGTGCAGAATTGTTCAGGGGACACCCCCATTTCTTTTTTCTTTAATTTTTAGTTGACACATAATAATTGTACATATTTATGAGTTATTTACTTATTTATTTATTTAGTTAGTTACTTAGTTGTTTTGAGACACAGTCTCGCTCTGTCGCCCAGGCTGGAGTGCAGTGGCACGATCTCGGCTCACTGCAACCTCTGCCTCCCGGGTTCAAGTGATTCTCCTGCCTCAGCCTCCCAAGTAACTGGGATTACAGGCACCCACCACCATGCCCGACTAATTTTTGTATTTTTACTAGAGACAGGGTTTCGCCATATTGGCCAGGCTGGTCTCGAACTCCTGACTTCAGATGATCTGCCTGACTCAGCCTCCTAAAGTGCTGGGATTGCAGGCGTGTGGCGCCGCACCGGGCCATATTTGATACATGTATACAATGTACAATGATCAAATCAGGGAAATTAGCATATCCATTACCTCAAACGTTTATAATTTCTTTGTGTTTGGAACATTCAAAAACCTCGACTCTAGCTTTTTGAACATGTACAATAAATCACTGTTAACTATATTTGGCCTACAACGCTGTAAAACACTAGAACCTGTTTCTCTAGCTGTCATGATCTGGCTGTAATTTCTTATCTATTAGCTAACCTCGCCCTATCCTTCTCCCTTTCCCAGCCTCCAATATTCATGGTTCTACTCTCTGTTTCTAGGAGCTCACACGTGTGAATGAGAACATGCAGCATTGATCTTTCTGTGCCTCAGTTATTTCATGTAACCTAACATCCTCCAGGAGTGTCTGTGTTGCTGTGAAGGACAGGATCTCATTCCTGTTTACGACTGAAATGGACTCTGTTGTGTATATAGACTCTGTGTTCTTTATCCATGCACCCATTACAGTTTCTTATTCTGCACTTATAATGGATTGTGTACTGTCACAGCTCTGTCCGAAAGAGCAAGCATCGTTGCATTCAGTGAATTTTTAAAATTTTCTGTCAAGCTCTATGCTATGCAGGAATGATCCTTAGGCCATAGGAGCACAGGGAGCTTCACTGCTGTCTCGCTGATCAGCCCGTCATCATCAATACTGAATTCAGGTGCACATTGTGCTTCCTTAGTATCTGTGCTGTTTCCCGGAACAGACTCCAAAATGACCCTAACAGTCGGAATTCTCCCCAGGAATGTTGCATCTGTATCTTCAACATTTACCTAAGTGTCTGTCGTGTGCTAGATGCAGGAAGAAATGTAAAGGCAAGGAATTTTTCCCCTTCAAAATGTGTTTAGAATCCACTTGGAGGGGTGTTTACAACCTAAAGATGAAGACACACACACCATCCACAATTATACAAGAGGAACTCTGGAAGGGCAGGGGTTCTGCAGAAGCACGGGGGGTATGCTGAGGAGGAACGTGGAGCACTGGCAGGTGATTTGACCACACCACACAGAATGACAGCACAAACTCACATTTCCTGAGAAGCAGTCAAATGCCCCCTTGATCTAAATCTCTCCCCTAGGAATGAGTCTTAGTGACTGAAATACCCTCATGAGCCTCGTTCCTTGAAGGCCATAATGATGAGTGTGTGATAGCAAACTAAAGGCAATGTGATTCCCATTACCAACAGGCCACTCACACCAGTGAGCTTGTCCGAGCACTTTCATGCAGACTCGCAGGGCTCTGGGGCCTGCAGCACAGAGCAGGTGACTTAGGACTGCAGGAGGATGCTGGGCTGGGATGCATCCCAGAGATCACAGGCTCAGAAGACACCCGCAGGGCTCCCTGGCATGCAGCACACAGCAGGTGACTTAGGACTGCAGGAGGATGCTGGGACGGGGTGGCTCCCAGAGATCACAGGCTCAGGAAACACCAACAAAGAAGAAGGAAGAGCCGAGGGCAGCTGTCTCCTGCTGCAGAATGCTTCCTGGAACCCCTTCTACCTGTTCTTCCCCATCCACAGCCAACTCAACAACATTCCCTGAGTAGAAAGTTTGCTTTTTCAGCCATGCTGGATGCTAATAGCTGGGATCCCTGTCTCAGGTTCCCTGCCCCTCAAGGAGCCACAAGAGCTGATCATTCCCATTCGTCCCTAAGCCAACTGTCCATTGAGTGGCAACATTACAACCAGTGGTACCTGGGAATGTGTGCCTTCCTGGTTTTTTAATTCCCTCAGCATCTCTTTAATGTTTAATTTTATGTGTTCACGGGGCCAGGCCATGGTGTCCTGTTGCCTGGTCAAGCCCCGGCTAGGTGTCGCTGTGAAGGTGTTTTTTAGATGAGATTGACATTGAAGTCAGTCTACTTGGAATAAAGCAGAGGACCGTCCATAGTGTGGATGAGCCTCATTCAGTCTGTTGAAGGCCTTAAGAGGGAAAGTCCACAGTCCTCCGGAGTGGAAGGAATTCTGTCTCCAGGCCACCTTCAGACTCCAGACTGCAATATCAGCTCCTGCTGGAACTGCCAGCCTGCCCACCTGCCTTACAAATTTCAGACTTGCCGGTCCCATGATTCCATAAAATAAGCCCTTAAGGTCCACCTCTCTCTGTGTGTCTTGCTCTTTATGTACAAACACACCCATATCCACGCCCTCTCTACTCTGTTCCTCTGGAGAACCTTGACAAACAGCTCAGATGGATGGTGTACAGTGAGTCTACTTCCCTCTTTGGCCTTTAATTTGCTCATCTATAGAATAGGGATAATATTACCTATCCCTGGCAGAGGAGACGGGCTCCCTGGCCCTGGCTTTGGGGAGCATCATATGAGAAGCAGAGATCAGGCCCCAATGAGAGGATGAAGAGCCCGAGGCCCTGTAACCAGCACAAGGTCACGCTGCTGGTTGGGAGACGACGCCAGCTCTCTAGCACTGGTGAGCAAATGCCTGCAGGGACTAAGCTACCTGGGGAAGACATAAATGCACTTTGTAATAAAACTTTCCCTAAAAGTTATGATTTTCAATGTTCAATTCCCCAGAACAAATGAATGGTTCTGTTGCTTTATTTAAAGCAAGGCGCAGTGGCCCCCGGGGCTGTCTCCAGAAGTCCTGATGGCTGCTCTCCCCTGTCCCTCACCTCCACCAGGCATGACACACTTCATCCTGCTGTTTTCAGTCCCTGCAAACATCTCTCAGGAAAACAAGCTGCATTGCACTTGAGGTAATGAATCAGGGCACAGTGACCTGGCAGGAAAGGCCCAGAGTAATTGTGGGCATATTCAAGCAAGCATATAGCATCCAAGACAAAGCAAGCAAGCACATAGCACCCAAGACAAAGCAAGAAAGCACATAGCATTCAAGACAAAGGCTTCTCGAGGTGGTGTTATTTGTTTGCAAGATGCTTGTCTGGGGCACCTTCGGGGTTGATCAGACCCTGAAGGTGAACATGTGAGAGCCTGACTTCAGCTTGTCAAATACAGACAAGGCAATTGAAGGTGGCTGAAGTGTGCTGGGTCCCGTCTCCCCAGCTGGCTCTGGGCTGGCCATCCCATTGCACACCTGAACTGTGGTAGACGAGCTCCTGTTTGTCCTGCTCAGCTGTCCTGGGAGCCCAGGACAGAGGTGGGCTGGACTGATGTTTTCCGAAGAGCTATTTCCCAACCAAATGGTGGGACAGCAATGGCCAGTTGCCAGTACATGGCTGGCATCCACAGATCAGCTTCGAATCAGTCTGAGTCCATACAGGAATCCATCATGACAGACGTTTTTGCACCGCAAGGATCATGGAGAGCAGACATAGACTCCGTGGCTGGGACAGAGCAACAGAGAACGCTGTCACCTGAGCACAGGAATCGCCTGTCCAGTTCATCTCACCGTTCACTAAGAACATTGCACTCCTGACCCAGGAGTGATTTATAAATAACAGGAGAGCCTGCTACGAACGCACATTCCTAGGTCTCCCGTTCAAGAGATCAGAGGTGGGTCTGGAATCTTCACTTTCCACCAGGGCTTCCGGTGGTAATGGTGCTGGTTGTCTGCAAAATCACCTCCAAAGACAGAAGCCTTAACCCTGTCTCCTATGGATGCACCTCTTCCGGTTCAGGAGGATGCAGTTAACACAGCGTCATGGAGTGTGAGGTTGGGAAGGGTCCTTGGAACATACCCAGGATGGTTTACTTCAAATGTGGGGAGAAGAGACCACAGAGTCCTGTGTTCAAGTACAATTTTCCCTGCAGTATAAATAAATAAAACTCACAAAAGCACTTTGAAAGTGGTGGTTGGCAGGTTGGTGAAGGAAAGACAGAGAAGAGCAGGGATGGGGCCATGCCTCCCACACTCCCTGGCAGTCGAGAGGGGCTCCCTGGCTCCAGCTTTGGGGAGCACCACCTGAGAAGCAGTGATCAGGCCCCAATGACAGGATGAAGAGCCTGAGGCTCCGTAACCAGCACAATGTTACACTGCTGGTTGGGAGGCGATGCCAGCTCTCTAGCAGTGGTGAGCCAGTGCCCGCAGGGACAAAACTAGCCTGATACACCACCCCGAGAGGGCCTCCCACCAGAGGGAGAGCACGCGCCAGCCCACCACTACATGGGAGATTCCCCTCCATTTCTGAAATGGATCCAAGCCGTCACTATAACGGGCAGATATTTGGGCAGAACTTCAAAACCAACACAATCAGAAAGTAACCATTTTTCCCTTCCTGAATGAGCTCCTCCCTCTGAGCTTCCTGTGTCTTTCGTCCACTCTCCTCGAGCCGGGATCCACAGAAGCCTCCTGGAAGAAGTGTTGTGTAGAAGTGAAGAGCATGGTTTAGAATCAGAACACGGGTTTTGAAGCTTAGCTGCACTGCTTATTGGCTCTATAAGCACTGTCAAGTCACCCAGCTTCACTGGACAGCAGCTTCCTCAGCTACAGAAAGGAATGAATAAAACCATGTTCATGGTATCCGTGTTTGGACACACTCCACAGATATCCGCCAAGTGCCTGCCATACGCCACGTAGCAATCATAGACACTTCATCAGCATTATCTTTCCTGCTGCCCCCTCCTTCCCCTGCAGCGTCCCTGGATCTTACCAGCCTCCGCCTTGCTGTCCACTCATTCCCTTGTTCTCCATTGTCCCTGCTGCCTCAATCATTCAGTTCCTGGTTATCCATTTTTATGCCAAAGGATAGCTCTGTCCCTGGCTTCAAGACACTCCATTTTCATCACACCTCCTCAATCATTATGCATTTTCAAGTGGCTCCTCATTACCTAGTGGTTAAAAACCAGCTTTCCAACCAGGCATTCAAGAATATCCATGATCTGATTCTACCTTATAGACCAGCGTCACCTCCCTTCCTCCCCAACACCACTAAGCACTAGCTCCTCCTCCTCCCTCCCGCCTGAGTCCGGGGAATCCCAGTGCCACGCCTCTGCTCAGGCTGACCCCTCTCCCAGAAACGCCCTCCCTGCCTTGTATCCAAATACCTTACCTCCTGAAATCAGCTCAGGTTGCATCTCCTGCATCCTCACTGATACCCTCTGGCCTGACTCCTTCATATGTGTATCCTTGAGACCTCATAAGCCGTATTTCACAACAGTGAGGCCTCCAAACCAATGGGCCAGTACTCAAATTAACATTCAGCTCCTCCGAGTCCATCCATGTCATCAAAAATGGCAGAATCTCCTCTTTTAAGGCTGAGTAACATGCCATCGTGTGTGTGTGTGTGTGTGTGTGTGTGTGTCTGTGTGTGACAATTTATTTTGGTAAGTGAAATATATAGGAAGTGAAGAAAATATAAACAAAAACACAGGAAGAAAAATGCCACCTGACCCCACTTATATGTGAAATGCAAAGAAGCTGAAGACACAGAAGCAGAGAGAAGGTGGGGACCAGAGCTTGGAGGTGGGAGATGGGGAGATGTTGGTGAAAAGGCACAGAGCTGCAGCTGCGTGGAGACCTACTGCGCAGCACCAGGCCTGCCGCTGATGACAGCGTCCATGCGCTCACCATGGTAATCCTTCCACAATGTGTCACATCAGCACATCATACACTTTAAATACATGCAGTGTTATTTGTCAATTATACCTCAGTAAAGCTAAAACATTTTTTATTTAATTTTAAAAATTAAGTTCCTATATTTATTAGCAGCTCTCAAAGAGCATTAAAGGGAATCCAGTTCATAGCTACAAACCTTCTAAACAATTCCTATTTCTCTCCTTCCCAATTCCCTTTCCTCCTGGAGTCCCCAGACCCTGCCACTCTCTGAACTCACTCTCAACTCTGTCCCGGGTCACCCCCGAGATTTCCCATACAGGGGTCTCTTCCTCCTTTCTGCCTCACACCTCTCCCCTGAGCCTGCACCAGATCCCCCAAGACAGCTGGAAGATCCCAAACCTCCACGATCCCTCTTGGGGTCTCACTCCACTGGAATGAAGCTGGGAGCTCCCTGGAAACTGTATTTTTTTCTGTCATCTCATGAGAAGCCCCCATGGTGAATTTCTAGTAAATAATATGCTTCGTCTCATTACAAATTTATTGTCTGTAACGTTCCCTTGTGACAGTGGATCCCACCCTGTCCTACGGTAACTGAATGGCCTCTTGCATAAGCCTTTTCTTCCCAAACACGCTGTGAGCTCCTGAGAGGAGCAGGATGAGTCTTGTTTCCTGGGAGGCCCCGTCACCGCCCACACCACACATCCGAGGCCATGGTGGAGTCCGACGGAGCCGAGCAGAAGGAAGTGGTGCCTGCTGGAGCCGGAAGGGACGCACACCTCGTCTTTACCACACCACGCAAGCCTACAACACTGCACGTTAAATCACATCGCGGCAAGACATGAGTTATTTCCAGATCACAAAAGAATGCCGGTGCAATTGAATAGTAACTAGAATAGGCTGTGTGATTTCCTTCACCACCAAATTCTCAGACTGTCATTAAACACATAGGACACAATACAATTCAGCGTGAATTCAGACATCTGTGAAAAATCCTTCGTGGGAGTGGGAGTGACTGGGATCCCGTATGTCGGGTGCACAGTATGTGCCTACACGTACAGCTGGAGCCCAGAATTTTAAAATAGCAACGTGAACATCTGGTGTAGGAATTGTGGCTTCTCCTGGATGAGCAGCCTTTAAATGCCATGCTCTGTTGGGTGCTTTCTGGGGCCAGAAATCTTGCAAATCAGGGTTTTTTCCAAGGTTCCCATTGAGTTACATGTCACAGGCCCAGTCAGCAGAAATTTATTGACCAATTAATGTTGCAGGAATATTTATAACTGCTGAACTCCTCAAGTCAGGCATTTCCCCATGATTACTATTTTAAAGTATAATCTTTTCAACATTCTTTTAAGGGAGGCTGACATTATGCAATTAAATATAACGTGACATGGTGCAATGCTGTTATTTTGTGGGAAAAGTTTTAAAAATGCTATAAAGGGAAAACATTCCAATTTGGTACGGGATTGCAGCAGATTCTGATAACAGTGTCTATCCTATGTTCCAAAGGCAAACCAGCGCATCTTACTCAGAGTTTTTTGAGGGCAATAAGCAAGACTGTCAAAATAATTTTGTAAAAAGTGAATCTGCACAGGAGGCACCAGAATCCCACTCAATAAACACCAAGAAAAGTCTTGCTGGCTTCGTTCATGCTGGGATTGGCTGTGCTTTGCAAGCAGCATGACAGAAGTTAGGGCAAGTGAGTCCACGAATGCATCCTGGTCTCTGTGTGGACAGCAAAGTGTGTCTCCTAGAAAGTGCTCTTCAGCTTGGATCCCCACGCACCTGGGGAAGGAGCTGGTGATTTCCTCAGGGCGGATAGTGATGGGCATCATGATTCAGAGCCTTGACAATCAATGTTGAATAAAATAGGTCCAAGGATTAAGCCCCAGGACAAGCCAGAAATCTTCAGAGTCGACATTCCCCTATCAGATATAACTGTTCAGCCAGCTCTGAGTTCAGGTGTGTGAATTATTTCTAGCCTACATTTCTCCATCTTGTCCTCAGGGAGACTGAGGGCCTGGCTGGAGTTAAGAGGCAGTGCAGCTCCCACACCTCCCAAGCCTGTTCGCACAGGAAATGAGGTCACCTTGGCACGGCTGTTTGTCTTAAGTGAGCCAATGCTTGTTCCTTTCTTTTCTAGAATTTTCCAAAACATCTTTTTTACATCTAAACTAAAATTGTCCACAGATAGACAGTGTTCACTCATCTGTGGTCTCCATGCAATCTTATTCCCATCTCGAAGGCCACGCCATCTGTCTGTCCATCTCTTTTGTTCTGCTGACTTCTCTCATTCCTCAAGATTCCACAGGGATTACCTCCAAGGGCTTGGCCATCTCATTTCTGAGATCTTTTAGATCTTCTGGGTCTGACAGCTTATACTTCCTTACAGACAGCAGATGTCACCTATTATTTTCTATTTGAGATTTCAGTTCTCTCAAGTTTGCTCTGTCCTTTCTGTTTGAAGATCATTTTTACATAAAGGAGATGGAAAAGAAAGTAGAAATTGAGTCATTCCAGCTTCTTCTCTGTCTGTTAACATCATACCATCTGCCCCCTGCTTCTTGCATTAAACAAAACAAAGCAACACAGAGTCTCAGACGATTCTAGACAAAAGCAATGTGGCCCTAGAAGTGGATAAGAAGAATACAGCCAAAGGTTTTATGAGTTCCTAAAGGCAGAAGACAGGCTAGGGTGCTGGCTTGGACTCCCTGCAGACCCCAGACACAAGGGAGCCTGTCTCACTCTCCAGCTCTCTCCACGTGCCTGCAACAGCTGCTGTGTTCTCACTAGATGGGAAGGAAAGAGCAGGAGACCCAGGAATGACCCTGGAGGACATGGCAGGACCCAGCCCAACTCCTTCACCTTCTCCACCGTGAAATGGAAGCTGCAAACTGCTGAAAGGGCAGGAAACTCTCCTCAGCCCCAGATCCCAAGCACAGACCTGTGCATCCTAGTGAGGGGAAAGCATCCACCCTCTGCCTCTGAGCATTCAATGCAGAAGCTCTGGAAGGGATGACTGGTGAGCTCACAGGTTACATACAATGGAATTATAAAAATATGCTCGATGAGTCCAAAAGAAGGCAGAAAAAGACAAAAAAAGAGCAAAGGACAAATAGGACACTGCCACAACAATGATCACACAAAACATAAATGGTCTGAATATTCCAATTAAAAGGCAGAGATCATCGGAGCAGATTAAAAACACAAGACCCACCCATACACCTCCTGTCAGAAACCTACTTTAGAAGACAGCTGGGCAGTGCCCTGGACAGTTAGATGCTATCTTTACATAGAACACAGCATACTATTCTAGGCATTCACCCAGGAAGGATGAAAACATATGTTCATGCAAGTCCTGCATATGAACATCTAAAAGCAGATTTATTCACAATAAAAACAAAAACTGAAAACAATGCCAATGTCCATCCACTGGGAGTGGAAAAACAAATTGCAGTCTCTCTACTGTGGAGTGCTACTCTGTAGTAAAAAGCAGCAGCTACTCTTGCACATGGTAGCACGGGTGCTCTCAGTGGCAGTGTGCCAGGACACCAGACACAAAAGAATACACGCTACATGATTCCATTTTCTTTTTTTTCTTTTCTTTTTTTTAAATTAATTAATTAATTAATTATTATACTTTAGGTTTTAGGGTACATGTGCACAATGTGCAGGTTAGTTACATATGTATACATGTGCCATGCTGGTGCGCTGGACCCACTAACTCGTCATCTAGCATTAGGTATACCTCCCAATGCTATCCCTCCCCCCTCCCCCCACCCCACAACAGTCCCCAGAGTGTGATGTTCTCCTTCCTGTGTCCATGTGTTCTCATTGTTCAATTCCCACCTATGAGTGAGAATATGCAGTGTTTGGTTTTTTGCTCTTGCTGTAGTTTACTGAGAATGATGATTTCCAATTTCATCCATGTCTCTACAAAGGACATGAACTCATCATTTTTTATGGCTGCATAGTATTCCATGGTGTATATGTGCCACATTTTCTTAATCCAGTCTATCATTTTTGGACATTTGGGTTGGTTCCAAGTCTTTGCTATCGTGAATAATGCCGCAATAAACATACGTGTGCATGTGTCTTTATAGCAGCATGATTTATAATCCTTTGGGTATATACCCAGTAATGGGATGGCTGGGTCAAATGGAATTTCTAGTTCTAGATCCCTGAGGAATCGCCACACTGACTTCCACAATGGTTGAACTAGTTTACAGTCCCACCAACAGTGTAAAAGTGTTCCTATTTCTCCACATCCTCTCCAGCACCTGTTGTTTCCTGACTTTTTAATGATTGCCATTCTAACTGGTTTGAGATGGTATCTCATTGTTGTTTTGATTTGCATTTCTCTGATGGCCAGTGATGGTGAGCATTTTTTCATGTGTGTTTTGGCTGCACAAATGTCTTCTTTTGAGAAGTGTCTGTTCATGTCCTTCGCCCACTTGTTGATGGGGTTGTTTGTTTTTTTCTTGTAAATTTGTTGGAGTTCATTGTAGATTCTGGATATTAGCCCTTTGTCAGATGAGTAGGTTGCGAAAATTTTCTCCCATTTTGTAGGTTGCCTGTTCATGCTGATGGTAGTTTCTTTTGCTGTGCAGAAGCTCTTTAGTTTAATTAGATCCCATTTGTCAATTTTGGCTTTTGTTGCCATTGCTTTTGGTGTTCTAGACATGAAGTCCTTGCCTATGCCTATGTCCTGAATGGTAATGCCTAGGTTTTCTTCTAGGGTTCTTATGGTTTTAGGTCTAACGTTTAAGTCTTTAATCCATCTTGAATTGATTTTTGCATAAGGTGTAAGGAAGGGATCCAGTTTCAGCTTTCTACATATGGCTAGCCAGTTTTCCCAGCACCATTTACTAAATAGGGAATCCTTTCCCCATTGCTTGTTTTTCTCAGGTTTGTCAAAGATCAGATAGTTGTAGATATGCAGCGTTATTTCTGAGGGCTCTGTTCTATTCCATTGATCTATATCTCTGTTTTGGTACCAGTACCATGCTGTTTTGGTTACTGTAGCCTTGTAGTATAGTTTGAAGTACATGATTCCATTTTCATGCCCTTCTGAAAAAGACAAAACCACAGAGGCAGAACTCAGATCAGTGTTTGTCAGGGGCTGGAAGCAGGGAGATGTTGATCCAATGCAAAGGGCCTGAGGAAACTTTGTTAAGGGTGGAATATTCTATCCTGGTTACCTAAGTACACACCACACTCATCAAATTATATACTAGAAAAGTGTGCATTGTACTGTGTGCAAATGATACCTCAATATGCAAAAATACTTAGGTCATTGTTTTGAAAACTTAGTGGGATTTACCTTTTGCTATCTTGCTGGTGTTCATGAAACACTGTTAATTGACTGACTATAAGGTAGTCATTTGAGGGCACTGGTTCTCTTAGACTAGGACACTGTGCATGTTCTGCTTGTACCTTCCCATGCGAATTCATCTTTCTGCAGAGAGTTAGCCAGTGAGCTTTTGTCTGTGGCTGTTACTACTAAAAGAAAAACCAGGAGCTGAGCTAGAGCACTCAGAAGCATCCTCTTGAAATGAAATCTGGGAACAAGAAACAGTCGTGAATCATTTGGCCTGTTTTCACATGCCATTGCTTTCAGTGGGAAGTTAAGCTTGAATTTGCAAGATCAAAGTCCTTTTCATCCTGCTGGTCCACCTGGAAGCTCTGGTTGCTAAGAGAGACCCAGACCCAGGAATCTGGAGCTGTGGAAGCAAACTATCAATCTACTGAGCTGGTCCCAAAAGCGCCCCGCATGCCCGGCCCCTTGGCTCTCACTCGGATGCATCCTTTTGCCCTCTGTCATCCTTCCTGCACGTGACACAGCGACAAAGAAAACAGTAATTTAAAGAGAACTAGAAGGACCTTTGAGGAATGGAGAAGCATCTGTCTTACACACATAAGCTGTTTGAAAATCAAACCTGCCACCAGGCTTGCGCGTTCTTGGAGAGAGAGACAATGTGGAAATGGCATCAGAGTTTCTGCCTCATGGATAAGCAGAGGTCTCGTGAAGAAAGGCCAGTGCCTGCCACTTTCAGATAAAAAGGAAGGTACTGCCGAAATACACTGTGGTTGTAGAGGTAATTTCTGGAGTGAGAAACCTTTTTAAAGCACTTGATATTCCTTATTTACCTCTTTAACCTGAAGAGTTTTCTTTTAACTAATCTCTTTTGTGAGCTTTTCTGTGGCTCTTACCTTTTTCATGGAGCACCCGTCACCTCCACATCCGGTCTACCTCATTTCCCAATCTTATTTTCTAGGATGAAAAAAAAAGTCTCAGATAGACCAAAGGAGTGCTAGATTCCACTTCAGTCTTTATCTGAACTGAAAAATCCATGTTTTCAAAATCAACCTAATATTGTAAACCAAGCACTTATCACTAATTCTACCTAATTTTCTCCCCCACTCCAAGGGAAAAAGGGAAAGTGAGACCTGTAAACTGCCTTTGCCTGTGAAAGAACCTCTTCTAAGTCCTTCGGTGCATGCAGAACTCAGACAGTGGACGCAGCCAGCAGCTGGACCTCTTAATCCACAGGCGTTGCCTCACAATAGCTTGCTGCCGAGCCGTTTCTGTACTGCCCAAAGCCGGGCAGCCATGGCAACCATAGGAGCCGCAGGTGCTCTGACGGTGGCCCATGTTAGGCAGAGGCACCGCCACAGTCCCCTCCCCCGGGAGCGTCAGGAGGCAGAAGCAACCAGCACGCCTGAGCCCAGAACCCGCATTCTGGGTGTGAAGTGTCTCCACCCTGCGCAGAGGGAAGGCGCCACCGCAAGTGCAGCCTGCATGTCACGTGGGGTCTGTTTTTCAGTAAAAAGTAGGTTTGCAACGTGAGATGGTGAAGGAAGTGATTTCTTACCTGTGTGGCTGCAGGTAAGTTAGTGAATCTCTCTGAGCTCAGCTTCCTCATCTGGACAGCAGGACCCCTTCCTTGATCTTGAGAGCTTGTGAAGATTCTCTAGAATGAAGCAGAGTCCCTGTAGGATGGGTAAAGTGCAGGGCAAAACCCAGTCAATTCCTATTGTGAGCTCTCCTATGAGAGCCTGTCTTGGTGTAGCAGATTGAAGCACAGATTTGGGGTTCGACAGACCTGGCTATAGGCCCGCTCTGTCATTCATTACGCACGTGCTCTTGGGGAAGCAAAGTAACTTTCTCATGCCTCGTTTTCTCCCCTCAGGAAAGAAGAACATTGACACCTGTCGTCCTGGGTTGTTGGGAGGACTAAGTGACTTGGGAAGGAGGCAGGAAAGTGCTGGGTAGAGAAAGGTGGGTCCCTGGCTAGAGCTCCACCCTCCGGCCTGTGTCCACAGAGCTAGGTGAGGACAGGCACTCCTGCCTTCATACCCAAATGTTGCATTTCCCAAAACCACCATGTCCTACCACGCCCCCATCCTGTGCCTATAAAAACCCCAAGACCCAAGCGGCAAGACCGCAAGAGGAGAACGTGAGCGGAAGAACACACAGGCAGCTGGACGGCCAGAGGAGCACATTGATTCAAGAGCCCGTGGCAGGCACTGAGACCCTGGCACGCCGGCAGGCTCTGAGATCCTGGCACGCCGGCAGGCACTGAGACCCTGGCACGCGGCGGGCACTGAGACCCTGGCACGCGGCGGGCACTGAGACCCTGGCACGCGGCAGGCACTGAGACCCTGGCACGCGGCGGGCACTGAGACACTGGCACGCGGCAGGCACTGAGACACTGGCACGCCGGCAGGCACTGAGACCCTGGCACGCGGCAGGCACTGAGATCCTGGCACGCCGGCAGGCACTGAGACCCTGGCACGCCGGCAGGCACTGAGACCCTGGCACGCGGCAGGCACTGAGACACTGGCACGCGGCAGGCACTGAGACACTGGCACGCCGGCAGGCACTGAGACACTGGCACGCCGGCAGGCACTGAGACACTGGCACGCCGGCAGGCACTGAGACCCTGGCACGCGGCAGGCACTGAGACGCTGGCACGCGGCAGGCACTGAGACGCTGGCACGCGGCAGGCACTGAGACCCTGGCACGCGGCAGGCACTGAGACGCTGGCACGCGGCAGGCACTGAGACCCTGGCACGCGGCAGGCACTGAGACGCTGGCACGCGGCAGGCACTGAGACCCTGGCACGCGGCAGGCACTGAGACGCTGGCACGCCGGCAGGCACTGAGACCCTGGCACGCGGCAGGCACTGAGACCCTGGCACGCGGCAGGCACTGAGACCCTGGCACGCGGCAGGCACTGAGACACTGGCACGCGGCAGGCACTGAGACCCTGGCACGCGGCAGGCACTGAGACCCTGGCACGCGGCAGGCACTGAGACCCTGGCACGCGGCAGGCACTGAGACCCTGGCACGCGGCAGGCACTGAGACACTGGCACGTGGCAGGCACTGAGACCCTGGCACGCGGCAGGCTATTCCTGCGCAACCACGCGGAGTTTGGCCAGGGTGGTGGGGTAAGAGGCCGGCTGCTCAGCGGCCTGACTCCAGGGGAAAACCTTCCCACTCCATCTCCCTTCTGGCTCCCCCATCTGCTGAGAGCTACCTTCACTCAATCAAACCTTGCACCCATTCTCCAAGCCCAGGTGTGATCCGATTCTTCCAGTACACCAAGGCAAGAGCCCGGTATACAGAAGTCCTGTGTCCTTGTAACAAGGTAGAGGGTCTAACTGAGCTGGTTAACACAAGCCGCCTAGAGACGGCAAAACTGAAAGAGCACACAGTAACACATGCCCACTGGGGCTTCAGGAGCTGTCGACATCCACCGTAGCCACTGTGGTGGGGTCAGAGCCCCACAACCTACCCATCTGTATGCACCGCCAGAGGTCTGGGCAGCGGGGCACTGAAGAAGTGAGCCACTCCGGCTCTCACACGCCCTGCGAGGGGACAAGGACTCCGGCTCTCACACGCCCTGTGAGGGGACAAGGACTCCGGCTCTCACACGCCCTGCGAGGGGACAAGGACTCCGGCTCTCACACGCCCTGCGAGGGGACAAGGACTTTGGCTCTCACAGGCCCTGCGAGGGGACAAGGAAACCTTTCCTGTTTTATGAGGATAATAATGAAAGCAAAGCTGTAGCGTGGCATCTACCAAAGCATAGAGCTCAGTAAATACTTGCTGCGATTGTAGGATGGCCGGGAGGTCTTCTGCCCACAAAACCGCAATATTATGTGACCAATACCGTGTGACAGGCCTAATCTCTCAAGGAAGATGAGAGAACGCAGTCATCTGACTACTGAGCTATTCTCCACTGACAGAGAGGCCGTTTATTCAGTAGACCTGAAAGACAGAAAAACAATCAGAAAAGTTGAAGTAGAATTGGAAAAACAATATTGTGGATCAAGTAAGCTGAACATTCTACATCTTTACAACTAGAAATGCTGAATGAAAAGCATCAATCATCTTTTCAAATATATAGCTTAGCTCACAAGCAAGTAAAATCCACAGAGGCCAGGAATAAAGGGACCAAACGCCAGAGAGGGAGTCTGGGCTGCCGCAGCCCCGCAGGAGAGGCGGAAACATCAGGAACTTGGTCTCTAAGTATCCACGTGACATTAGGTCCCTAGGGAGTTGGAAATTAAATCTGAAACCCTAACAGAAAGATGGGGCCCTCCTCAGTAGAAGAGCAAACACAGATGGCAAGCAAGCTTATCCCACTTTCCGTGGGCTCCAAAATGGGGAAAAAAAGTGTTCCCTTAAAATTCATTATTGCAGGCCTGTTCTCATCTGGGGTTGGGGTTCAGATTTTTATTATTTGATATAATAACCAACCACCACACTTATTGAGACTAAGTTATTTTTTATTGGAAAAAAATCAGCTAATAATGTAAAAAAAAAAAATAGAGGGAATTAGAAAGTCCATCGTCCATGAAATTATTGATTCAGGCGAGGATTATCAACTGCTGATACAATCATCAGATTTATGATTTAAGGAACAAGTACTCTATGGAGTGCCAAACTAACACAGCACACATTGCTCTCTAGTCAAAAGAGAGATGGGGAGGGAGATTAAGAAAGCCTAACCCCAGGCAGATGCAGTGGCTCACGCCTGTAATCCCAGCACTTTGGGAGGCCCAGGCGGGTGGATCACGAGGTCAGGAGTTCAAGACCAGCCTGGCCAAGATGGTGAAACCCCGTCTCTACTAAAAATACAAAAATGAGTCAGGCACAATGGCAGGCACCCGTAATCCCAGCTACTCAGGAGGCCGAGGCAGGAGAATCACTTGAACCCGGGAGATGGAGGTTTCAGTGAGCCGAGATCGCACCACTGCATTCTAGCCTGGGCAACAGAACAAGACTCCATCTCAAATAAAAAAAAAGAAAGAAAGAAAAAGAAAAAAGAAAACCAGACCCCAAACATGGAAAAGGCTGCATGTCCTTTCAAAGAAGTACTGAGCCACACTATCATGCCCGCCTCAGGATTATCTGATTCTCTAGGGCTGTACGTCTTTGTTGACTCACAGTTTACTATTGATTAGGATATTTAGCAACTCTGTAAGGGCAGGTGTTAAGCTGTAGAAAATTGATTCCATGCAAATGATTCTTTTCTTATACAAACGAGCCCATGTCTGATAGAGGTGCAAATGTTGTCACTCTGATGAAAAAGATAACCCCACGTTTACAGTTTTATCATCGTATAAAACATTAACCTTTCTTGTAGCTAATTTAGAAATCTTATCATAACATTATTTCTTTCAGGGGCTATAAATACTTCTGTATTTCCTGTAATTCTTTGAACCAAAATTGCCATGCTCCTTGTTCCCCAAGTCATGGGTTAAATAAGTCTTTGTCATGTGCTCACTTCCTATTTGTAAGAATCATCTTTTTGGCTTTTGAAAAATTATATTTGACAAAGCATAATTTTACATTGGAAACATCAGACAATTGTCATCTTAATTACGTTAAGTCATTCTTAGCATCGCATAGTATGTGTCTCCTGATTCGATGCATATGAAACTCACATCACCCTGATGTATTCAAGCAAATATTCTTAACTTCAATCTATCAAGGTGTTAAAAGTGACAGCCAGGTGTGGTGGCTCATGCCTGTAACCCCAGCACTTTGGGAGGCTGAAGCTTGTGGATCATGAGGTCAGGAGATCAAGACCATCCTGACCAACATGGTGAAACCCCGCCTCCACCAAAAATACAAAAATTAGCTGGGTGTGGTGTCATGTGCCTATAGTCTCAGCTACGCAGGGGGGCTGAAGCAGGGGATTCACTTGAACCCAAGAGGCAGAGGCTGCAGTGAGCTAAGATTGTGCCACTGCACTCCAGCCTGGCGACAGAGTGAGACTCTGTCTCAAAAAAAAAAAAAAAAAAGGGGACTGTGATAGATTAATAAATATTTAAGGATGTAATGATCAGATGCAGTTTGCGGCTCTGGGTCAGGTCCCAGTTTAGAAAAGCCAGCTGTAAATAACATTTCAGGACAATTGGAAAAATTTGAAATGGACAGTGTATAGATAAATTAAAATGTAATTACATGAAAAGGTGGAGATAATTAATGAAGAAACATTGATGACAAAATACTATTACAATAGAATGTCAATTTAGTAAAAAAATGAATGAATATTAAAAATATGGATAGAGAAAGGAAGAAAGAAAAACACCTAGAATACGTACACTATGGTGTTAACAATGGTGACCTCAACATTTTTATTTTTTTCTGTTTTCTACTTTCTAAATACACATTTACTGTTTTGCAATAATAAATGCTTTTAAAATAACAAACTAAAGCAAAAAATGATACTATTTGGGTAGCTGAAATAGCTTTAAGCTGAAAATTTTATAAAAGCAATCTAATGATGTATTGTAACTCTAGGTCTCAGGTCAAAAACAATTGCAAAATTTTCTAGGTAGACACATGCTCACAAAATTTGCAGTTTTTCTGCAGATACATTCTCAATAACAATGGATTTAATTCAAAATAATACAAATGTGAGAGTAAAAAAAAATGACGACATTTCAAAAAATTTAAGAAAGCATTTCCCAGGTAAAGAAGTCCTTACAGCTTGGGAAACCCTTCGTTTTGGGATACTGAGACTGCAAAGTAAATGGACACCTTGTCCACACACACACCTCAGAGACACTGCAGGTTCAGCTCCACATGACCCTAATGAAGCAGCTGTCACAATAAAGCAAGTCACACAAATGGTTTTGGTTTTTCAGTGCGTTTACAAGTTATGTTTACACTATAATGCAGTAAATGAGGGTGCAATTGCATTGTGTCTAAAAAAACAGTGTACCTGCCTTAATTTAAAAATATCTGATTGCTAAAAATGCTAATGATCACCTGAGCTTTCAGCAAGTTGAAATCTTTTTTACTGGTAAAGGGTGTTTACCAGCCTGGATGTTGATGCCTGCTGACTGATCACAGTGGTGGTTGCTGAAGGCTGGGATGGCTGTGGCAGTATCTTCAAATAAGACAATGATGAAGTTTTCTGCATCAGTGGAATCTTCCTTTCAGGAAGGACTTCTCTATAGCATGTGATGCTTTTTGATAGAATTTTACCCGCAGTAGAACTTATTTCAAAATTGGAGTAAATCCTCTCAAATCCAGCCCCTGCTATATTAACTAAGTTTATGGAATATTAGAAATCCTTCATGCCTGTAATTCTAGCACTTTGGGAGGCTGAGGCAGGAGAATTGCCTGAGCTCAGGAGTTCAAGACCAGCCTGGGCAACACAGTGAAACCCCATCTCTACTAAAATACAAAAAATAGCAGGGTATCGTGGCTTGCACCTGTAGTCCCAGCTACTCGGGAGGCTGAGGCAGGAGAATTGCTTGAACCCGGCAGGCAGAGGTTGCAGTGAGCTGAGATTGCACCACTGCACTCCAGCCTGGGTGACAGAGTGAGACTCCGTCAAAAAACAAAACAAAACAAAACAATAACTTTGTTTTCATTTCAACAGTGTTCACAGCATCTTCACCAGGATAGATTTCATCTCCAGAAAACACTTTCTTTACTCACCTGAAAGAAGCCACTCCTCATCCGTTCAAGTTTTATCCTGAGATTGCAGCAGTCCAGTCACATTTCAGGCTCCACTTCTAATTTTAGTTCTCTTGCTTTTTCCTCCTCATCTACAATTACTTCCTCCCCTGAAATCATCAACCTGTCAGAGTCACCCATGAGAGTTGGAATCAGCTTCTTCCAAAGTCCTGTCGTTGTTGATATTTTTGCTCCTCTCATGAATCATG
Source organism: Pongo abelii (assembly GCF_028885655.2). Lineage (NCBI taxonomy): Eukaryota > Metazoa > Chordata > Mammalia > Primates > Hominidae > Pongo > Pongo abelii. Next base: position 169,558,050 of record NC_071990.2, read on the forward strand.
AATGTTCTTAATGGCACCTAGAATAGTGAATCTTTTCAAGAAGGTTTTTAATTGACTTTGCCCAGATCCATCAGAGGAATTATTTTCTATGGTATCTTCAACCTTACAAAATGTATTTTTTAAATAATAAGACTTGAAAGCTAAAATGGCTCCCTGATCCATGGGGTGCAGAATAGATGTGCTAGCAGGCATGAAAACAACATTAATCTCTTTGTACATCTCCATCAGAGCTCTTGGATGACCAGGTGCATTGTCAATGAGCAGTAATATTTTGAAAGAAGTCTTTTTTTTAAGCAGTAGATATCAACATTGGCTTAAAATATTCAGTAAACCTGATGTGTAAACCTGTAAATATTCAGTAAACCTGTAAACAGATGTGCTGCCATCCAGGCTTTGTTGTTGCATTTCTGGAGCTCAGGTAGGGTGGATTTAGCATCATTTTTAAGGGCCCTAGGAATTTTGGAATTGTCAATGAGCTTTGACATCAACTTAAAGTCACCAGCTGCATTAGCCGTTAACAAGAGAGTCAGTCTGTCCTTTGAGGATTTGAAGCCAAGCATTGCCTTCTTCTCTCTAATTATGAAAGGCCCAGACAGCATCTCTTCCAATAGAAGCCTGTTTCATCTTCGTTGAAAATCTGTTTAGTGTAGTGATCGTCGTCAATGGTCTTAGCTAGATCTTCTGGAGAATTTGCTGCAGCTTCTCCATCAGCTGCTTCACCTTGCACTTTTATTTTATGGAGATGGCTTCATTTCTTAAACCTCACAAATCAACCTCTGCTAGCTTCAGACTTTTCTTCTGCATCCTTCTCACCTCTCTCAGCCTTCACAGAATTGAAGAGTTAGGACCTTGCTCTGGCTTAGGCTTTGGCCAAAGGAAATGTTTGGCTGGTTTGATCTTCTATCCCAGACCACTCAAACTTTCTCTGTATCAGCAATAATGCTCTATCTTTTCATGTGTCCACTAGAGTAACACTTTTAAAGTCTTTCAAGAGCTTTTCTTTCACATTCACAAATGTAATTGGCTAATTGTTTGAAGCAAGAGGCCTAGTTTTCAGCCTACCTCTGCTGTTGACAGCCTTTCACACTAAGCTTAATCATTTCTAGCTTTTGTTTTAAAGTGAGAGATGTGCAAGTCTTTCTTTCACATGAACACTTTGAGGCCACTGTGGGATCATGAACTGGAGTGATTTCAATCCTGTTGTGTCTCAGGGAATAGGAGGCCTGCCTGAGTACAGGAAGAGAGACGATAGAATAGTCAGCCAGAGGAGCCTTGAGAACACACATTTATTGTAGACCTCAAACTATGAGAATCCTAGAAGAAAGCCTCAGAAACATGATTCTGGACATAGACCTTGGGAAAGAATTTCTGACTAAGTCCTCAAAACAGTTGCAATAAAAGCAAAAATTGACATGTGGGACCTAATTAAACTAAAGAGCTTCTTCACGCAAAAGAAACTATCACACAGTAAACAACCTACACAATGGGAGAAAATATTCACAAACTCTGCATTTGACAAAGGTCCAATATACAGAATCTATAGGGAACTTAAACAATTGAACAAGCAAAAAAAACAAACAAACAAAAAAACAAACAAAAAAAAACAAACCATTAAAAAATGGGCAAAAGACACAAATGGATACTTCTCAAAAGAAGACACATGAGGAGCCAATGAACACATGAAAAAATGCCAAACATCACTAATCATCAGAGAAATGCAAATCAAAACCGCAATGAGATACCATCTCACACCAGTCAGAACAACTATTATTAAAAAGTCAAAAATAAAAATAAAAAAAAAAACAGATGTTAGCAAGGCTGCTGAGAAAAGGGAGCAATTATACACTGTGAGTGGGAATGTAAATTAGTTCAGCCACCGTGGAAAGCAGTTTGGACATTTCTCAAAGAACTGAAAACAGAAATACCATTCATCCAGCAATCCCGTTACTGGGTAGACATCCAAAAGAAAACAAATTATTCTACCAAAAGACATGCAGTCACACGTTCATCGTAGCACTATTCACAACAGCAAACACATGCAATCAACCTAAGGTGCCCATCACCAGTGAACTGAATAAAGAAAATGTGGTACATACCCACCATTGAATACCATGCAGCCATAACAAAGAATAAAATCATGGCCTTTGCAGAAACATAGACGCAGGGGGAGACCATCATCCTAAGCAAATTAATGCAGGAAGAGAAAACCAAATACTGCATGTTCTCACTTATAACTGGGAGCTAAACATTGGGAGCTCATGAGATACAGATGGGAACAATAGACACTGGGGACACTAGAGGGAGGAGGGCAGAGGGGCAAGAGTGAGAAACTAACTGTTGTGTGCTACGCTCAGCACCTGGGTGACAGGATCATTTGTATGCCAAACCTCAGCATTACACGATATACCCCGGCAACAAACCTGCACGTGTATCCTAGGAACCTAAAATAAAAGCTGAAAAAAAAAAACCCCACACATTTATGATTAAGTTCCCTGTCTTATATGGGTGTGGCTCATGGCATCTTCCAAAAATTACAATACTAACATCAAAGACACTGATCACAGATCATAATCACAGGTATAACAATGAAAAAGTTAGAAATATTCCAAGAATTACTAAAAATGTACACAGAGATGCAAAGGGAGCACATGCTATTGGAAAAATGGCATCAATAGACTTGCTCAGTGCACGGTTGCCATTTAAAAAACCCACAATATCTGCAAAGGGCAATAAAGTGAAGTACCATAAAGCAAGGTGTGCCTGAACCACATGCTGTGGGCAGAACAGAAAAAAACAAAAACAAAGAAATAAAAGATTATCTTGGAAAGGGGAAAAAAAAACCAAAACGATACTTTTTTACAGTCAGTATGTTTGTCCACACAGAAATTTTAAAATACTTTTATTAGAATTATTAAAAGACTTCAGCGAGATATTTGGAAAAAAATTAATAAGCAACAAAACAATTTAGGGATATCCTGTTCCAGAAAATATGGGGTGAGAGGAACCAAATTTACTGTCTTATTTGCAAAAACCAACATGTGGATAAAAAGATACAAAATATTTAAAACAGCAGCTTCCACAGGTGGGCACAGGCCATAAAGACAATGATCCCTGAGAGCCGGAAGCAGGTGAGGAAAGCCCTCACTTCCTCCGGCTTCCTGACCGGAGAGCTTTACAGCATTCAGTGCAGCAAGGGAGCGTCCGAGTGGATCTCTGCAGGTTCCTGAGTGAAAGGATACAGAGGGGAGAGAACAAGGCGGCTGGAATTCAAGGAGAGAGCGAGCACCCCAGAGGAGGGAGTGGCACCTTCACAGAACCCCAGAGACAGCGAAGGGTCCCCTGCACACGTTCAGCAGCATCCTGATCATGTGAAGGGACTGCACAAGGCCAGGAAAGAATCCTGTGAAAAGAAGAGGGGGGCCAGGCACGGTGGCTCATGCCTATAATCCCAGCGCTCTGGGAGGCCGAGGCAGGTGGATCACCTGAGGTTGGGAGTTTGAGAACAGCCTGACCAACATGGAGAAACTGCGTCTCTACTAAAAATCTAAAATTAGTTGGGCATGGTGGTGCATGCCTGTGATCCCAGCTACTCGGGAGGCTGAGACAGGAAAATTGCTTGAACCCGGGAGGTGGAGGTTGTGGTGAGCTGATATTGCATCATTGCACTCCAGCCTAGGCAACAAGAGTGAAACTCCAACTCAAAAAAAAAAAAAAAAAAAAAAATAGAAGAGAGGGAAAGAGGGAAGAGGGGCTGTGCTCACAGAGAGGCTGGAACAGTGCCTGAGAGAGCACCTCACATTCCACAGGACACTGGACGGAGCACTCAGAAGGGCCTTGGCTCTGTCACAGGGAAGAATTTGCCCTAAACTAAACATGGCTGTGGACCTGCCTGACAAATGTTGAAAAGCAAAACGGAAAGGATCGAACTGTTTCCAAGTAACATAACTATGCGCCAGGAAAAAAGCTCAAGAATATTTTTAGGAATGTAAAAATATCCAGCACCCAGTAAGCTAAAATTCGCAATGTCTGGGATCCAATCAGAGATTACCAGGCATGTAAAAGTCATGTACAAAAGCAGGAAAATACAACCCCCAGTGAGGTGAAAAATCAGTCTGTCTAAGGGGACTTAACACTGACATGGGTGCCAGAACGACAGGCAAGGGCCCTAACCAGTGACTGTAATCCACATATGCAGAAATCTAAGGGGAGACGTGTAGGATATAAGAAGGAAAACCTAATTCAAACGTCTAGAGACTAGACTAGGAACGTTAGGTTCCTAGGGTACAGTGGGTTAGACAAAAAATGCATGGATGGAATACATAGACAACGGAATTAATAGAAAATTGTTAGTGAACTGACAGATACAGCAATAGCAACTATCCAAAATGAAACATACTGAGGAAAACATAATTTTAAAAAATAGTGTCAGGGAGCTACAGGACGTCTTCAAGCAAGTTAACGTACACGTAATTGGAATCCATGAAGACGAGAAGAGAGAAGGGTACAGAAGAGATATTTGAGGATACAAAGGTTAAAAGTCTTCAAATTTGATTTTTAAAACTACATACTCACAGTTCTGAGAAACTCAATCACTCCCAGCACAAGAGATATGAGTAACACTACACCAGAATAACATTATAATAAATTGCCCAAAACCAGTGATAAAGAATGGATCTTAAAAGCAGCCAGAGAACAAACACTGAATTTTTGTTATGCATTACATGCAGAGGAACAAAAATAAGAATGACAGCAGATTTCTCTTTGGAAAGAATGCAAGCAAGAAGACAGTTGAGCAATGTCTTGAAGGTACGAAACGGAAAAGAAAACGCCCCTGCCATCCTAGAATTCTATACCCAGGGAAAAGAGCTTTCAAAACCAAAGGCAGAATAAAGACTTCTTCAGAAATACCAAAGTTGAAAGAATTCATTATCAGGATAACTGTGTTATAAGAAATGCTAAAAGGAAGTCCTTTAGGTAGATTGAAATTGACACCAGATGGTATCAATAAAGAATGAAACATACTGGAATTTGTGACTACATTTTTAATATACATTTTGTAAATATATATAAATATATATTTATGTAATATAATACAAATATATATTTAATATATAAATATATAAAATAATTTCCTTATTTTAAAATTTCTTTAAAACATAAATGAGTGTTTAACGAGAAATACAGCACAGTATAATAGGGTTTATAATTTCTATGTAAAACAGTAAAACATATGACAGCAACAGCATGAAAACTGGGAGGGAAGAAATGGAAGTATACTACTGTAAGGTTTATAAATTATCCAGGAAGTGGTAGCATAACAGGAAAGCAGGCTGTGATATGATGTGTACAATTAACCCTAAAGCAATCACTAGAATTGGAAAAAAAATAGTTATAGCTAATAATTCCACAAAAATTAAATAAAATGAAAAGTACACAATTTATTTAAAACAAGGCAAAAAATAGGAAAAGGTAACAATAAACAAATGAGATAACATGAAACAAATAGTAAGATGATAGAACTAAAGCTAACAATATTAATAATCACATTAGGCCAGGTGTGGTGGCTCACACCTGTAATCCCAGCACTTTGGGAGGCCAAAGCGGGTGGTTCACCTGAGGTCAGGAGTTCGAGACCAGACTGGCCAACATGGTAAAACCCTGTCTCTACTAAAAATACAAAAATTAGCTGGGCGTGGTGGCACACACCTGTAATCTCAGCTACTTGGGAGGCTAAAGTACATGTAAATAGAGGATAGGAAAAAATAAAGATCAGATCAAAACAATAAGATGTAAAGCAGAAAAACAATAATCAAATCTCTTGAACCTGGGAGGTGGAGGTTGCAGTGAGCCGAGATTGTGCCACTGTACTCCGGCCTGCGCGATGGGAGCGAGACTCCATCTAAAAAAAAAAAAAAAATTACATTACATGTAAATACTGTAATCACTCAATTAGAAGACAAATATGGGGTCAGGCACAGTGGCTCAGGCCTGTAATCCCAGCACTTTGGGAGGCCAAGGCGGGTGGATCACGTGAGGTTAGGAGTTTGAGACCAGCCAACATGGTGAAACTTTGTCTCTATTGAAAATACAAAAAAAAAAATTAGCTGGGCATGGTGGTGGGTACCTGTAATCCTAGCTACTTGGGAGGCTGAGGCAGGAGAATTACTTGAACCTGGGAGGGGAAGGTTGCAGTGAGCTGAGATCACTGCACTCCAGCCTGGGCAACAGAGCAAGAGTCTGTCTCCAAAACAAAATAATGACAGAAAGCATTATGAACTGAATGAAAATGAAAACATACATATCAAAACTTATGAGATGTTGCTGAAGCAGAAAGTAAGGAGAAATTTCTAGCCCTATACACATATTAAAAAAGAAGAAAGGCCTCTAATCAATAATTTTGGCTTTCACCTTAGTAAACTGGAAAAACGATGTGTAAATTAAGGTACATGTAAACAGACGATAGGAAAAAATAAAGACCAGATCAAAACAATAAGATGTAAAGCAGAAAAACAATAATCAAAGGAACTAAAAGATGGTTCTTTGGAATAATCAATAAAATTGAAAAATTCTAGCCAGATTGATCAGAAAAAAGAGAGAAGGTTTAACCCGCCAATATCATAACTGACAAGTGACATTGCTACTGATGCTACAGATACTGAAAGAATAATAAGGGGTTATATGAATGAATTTGTGCTAATAAATTCTAAAATGTAGATTACATGGCAAATTTTTTGGAAGATACAAATTCCCAAGGCTCACTCAAGAAATACAGGTAAATCGAATACTTTTATATTGATTAGAGAAATTGAATTTGTAGTTAAAAACCTTCCACAAAGGAAACTCCAATAGCTTCACTGGTGAATTCTCCCAATATTTAAGGAAGAAGTAATATCAGGCATACACAAACTCCTAAAGAAAATTGAAGGAGTGAGAATTTTTGCTGATGCATTCTCTTAGGCCAGCATTACCTTGATACTAAAACCAGACAAAGCCTTGACAAGGAAATGAAACAAAAATATAGATTGTTCACGTGACAGAGACTGGTAACACAAAAACGTCTTTCAGCAGGAAAAAAATGTGTGACTATGTTGTAGTATATTCTACATTTGAGAACTTTGCAGTGTTGCGATGAGTGAACTTAAGTACATAAAGCTACATAACATAGCATTGAGCTGAAAAAGTAAGTTTTGGAACTATATATACAGTGTAATTTCTACAAAGTTTGCAAAATACACAGAATAATGCTACATTGTTTATGCAATCATACACATGTAATACAAGAATATAAATACACCAATGGATGGTAAACATCAATTTACAGGGAAGTGGAAAGAGGAATGGTCTTGGGATGAAAGCCACCTAGAATGAGTGCTTCAACTGAATATGTGATGTTTTCTTTATTTTTTAAAAGATATAAAGCAAATATGGCTAACTGGTAAAATTTGATAAAGCTGAATGATGTGTAGACAGTTTTTCTTTGTATTGTTTTCTACAAGCTTAAAATATCTCATAATAAAATAATCATTGCTTGAAAAAGCAAACTGGCGAAAGCGTTCCACATAGAGGGATGTTGGGCCTTTAGAACCACTGGCCCAAGCTGGGGGTGCTGTTGCGTGGAGCAATGGGACTGCCTGTCAGGGGCTCCTGGGTCAGCTCCCTGATGGGCATTTGCCTTTAAGGATCCTCCCTTGGGCTGAGCTAGATTTTCCAAGGCTTTCCCAGGTCACACCTTACACAGGAAAACGAAAGAGAAGAACAGCACAGCTCCACAAAGTGAGGTTGATGCTCTGGAGTTTCTATTGCAGAGACAGGTTGGGAATCACAGAAGCTGATCCACAGACCTGTCGGAAAGTCTCTCTTCGTCAGAAAGTGAGCTTGAAGGGGGACCAACCTGGGGAGAGGCAAAATCCCCCTGGTGCTCTCACCATTCTCACCTCATGGAAAACTGCTTTTCTTTTTCTTTCAGCACTTTTCAAGGCCGAGCTGCATCAAAATACAAGCAGATGACTTCGTTAATAAGTCTCTCAACCAGCTGTCTTCATCAACGTTACCTCTACCACCGGGGAAAACAGAGGGACTTAAATAAACCTCCTAGAAAAAAACAGGATGGCAAAATGATTTCCTCTGTTCCCAATAAGATAAAAATTAAAAATAACAAAAATCACACCTTTTCTTTTTTCTGCCTGGCAGAAAACATAGATTTCAGATTGGCCTAATTTCAGTGAGTGAGATTCCTGTCTACTGCGTCAGCCTTTCCTCCCTGTCGCCAGAACTGCAAATAAATACCTTGCAAAGTTGTTTCTTTTCTTGTTTTATTACTGTTTTTTTAAATAAACAGTATGATTGGAGACATCAGGCAGAGCCTCACCAGACACACCCCAGGATGAGGCCAGAGCCACGTGCCTGAACCCCACTCCACATCTGGCCAAATCCCACGGGAACGTTGACAGGGACATGGTTCCCTAAGGGAAGACTCAGCAGGCTGTAAGTTGGAACAGCTGTACAGATATCTGAGATGATTTCATCTAAACTTCTTCTGGCTACTCCGACTTCCTGTCTATAACACTCTATGAGTTCCTTTAGAAAAACATTTATTATTTAATTTGCTATTGCTTAGATTATAGAAATAATATTTATTATAAAAATCTAAATTAGCCAGGCGTGGTGGCAGGGGCCTGTAGTCCCAGCTACTTGGGAGGCTGAGGCAGGAGAATGGTGTGAACCTGGGAGGCAGAGCTTGCAGTGAGCTGAGATCGCGCCACTGCACACCAGCCTGGGCGACAGAGTGAGACTCTGTCTCCAAAAAAAAAAAAAAAAATCTGTGAAACACAGATAATTATAAACAATATGAAAATTACATGCAGTGTGAAGATATAGATATGTTTCTTACATATGTTTGTTAAGACAGCTTTAAACATGTTTCTCTTCTTCACAAAATTGGTGGGAAGTTATCAGTTAACAAATGTTTCTTCTCCTTCCACCCTCGCGAGACTGCACTTCACCCTTCATGAGGTTTGATGTGGCCGTGTGATGTGCTTTGAGCAGAAGTGTCGTATGTCACTTCCAGATGAAAACCTTAACACTTAGCGTACCATTGACTACATTTGCCTCTCTTCTGCAGTGGTGATTGTAGAAGACAAAAAGCTTAATTTTTTGTACTGTCATCTTTATTTCAATTCATAAATGCATTAATATACTAGACTAAATGATTGGTTAGGTGAATTACAAATACATTAGAAATCAAAACATAGAACTCTTTGAAGACATTTAGCTGCAGGCCAGGCGCAGTGGCTCATGCCTGGAATCCCAGCACTTTGGGAGGCCGAGGCGGGTGGATCACCTGAGGTCAGGAGTTCAAGACCAGCCTGGCCAACATGGCGAAACCCCATCTCTACTAAAAATACAAAAATTAGCTGAGTGCAGTGGTGGGCCCCTGTAATCCCAGCTACTTGGGAGCCTGAGGCAGGAGAATCGCTTGAACCTGGGAGGCAGAGGTTGCAGTGAGCCGAGATCGGGCCACTGCGCTCCACCCTGGGCGACAGAGTGAGACTCCATCTCAAAAATAAATAAATAAATAAATAAAGACATTTAGCTTCCTATGTCCTTGTGCATATTTTGCACCAGTGGAAACGCCACTGCCTACTTGAGAATACTGAAAAAAAGCTGGGTAAATTTAGTGCCATGACCAATTTTGACATCACAGGCACTCTGAGGGTCTTTGGTCAATGGACCCTGTCTTTGGAGAAGAGGTCTTGTTTGCCCAGGCTGCAGTGCAGTGGCACAATCCTCACTCATTACAGATCTGAACTCCCGGCTCAAGCCACCTTCCTGCTTCCACCTGTCATGCAGCTAGATGGCTGGCATGCCCCAGCATGCCTGGATACCTTCTTTCCAGAGATGGGAAGAGGACTTTTTTTCTCTTAATACACCTGCCAACGTTGAGTGCCTTCTGGAATTGGGCATAAGGTCGAGCAATCCGTCATGTCTCTGGTTCTTAAGGTGTGAATATGAGGCGACACGAGCATGTGCATCCCTCACCAGTTCCCAAATTCCAAAGCCTTTAATACCAGAATAGCAGATGTTTCTGTTTAAAAGGGTGGTTTTTTTTAAAGAGATATCCAATGTGCCCCAAACTTTTCCTCCAAGTTTGCCAATGATTGTCAAACGCTTCCTGTTAAAAAAAAATCAGTTTACCAACTCTCCCTGCTATCTAAAGGATCCCAAAATTAAATGTTGGTGCCCAGATGTGACCTGCAGCTCCTCTTCTTTCCCCAAGCACGAGTTGCTTGGAATCGTTTACAAATCCTTCGGAGTCTCGGGAGTCCAGTGGCAGCCCTGTAGGCCCTGAAGTTTGCATGGCCCACATCTGGACCTGGCCTGTCTAACACTTACTTTAGTTGGGATGGATGCCACTGAAAGCAAATTTTTGAATGATATGATCCCAATAGGGAAGGCTGGTTGCTGATTTGCTGATTCAAGGTACTAGATGCACAGCTGAGGAAGCAGGTGTCTGAAAAATCTCACCGAGCTGAACAGCCGCCTACTATGAATCTTTCTCCCTAATTTCTAAGTTCACACTGAACTCCGGCAGGACTGAAATAATGCCATAAATAGAAAGTCCAGACTGAGTCACCTCTGCCTGGAGCAGAGCCCCTGCTGACCCTGGCTGGACATGGAGCATGGGTGAGAAAGGGACCCTGGCTCAGGTCCAGCCGCTGGGCGCCCTGGTCAGGCCAGCCTTTACCTTGGCCGGCACCCCTGCCAGAGCCGGCCTGATGGTGGCTCAGGTTCAGGCGGGTCCTCTGTCCTGCCCAGCCCTGCCTGGTGGAGCGGCCTCAAGAGCTGCTCTCCTTTTCAGCTCCCAAGCATGCCAGGAACAGAAGGACGGGAGGCAGCCGGTTGACAATTTAGGAATAAATGTCCACTTCACTAAACACCGCAAGCCCTTCTCCACTATGCCAGCCCAGTTAATATTTAGCCAGGTGCACCAAAGCACGCCACATGAAGAACCCACAGCCCTCAGGACGCGTTGTGTGCCGGGCGGTGAGGATTCGCCCAGTCTGCGGGGCAGACCCGACCATGTCCTCGTCTGAGAGTGGGAAAATGGACACTGCAAAGCGCTGGCAGTGGAGGGACAAACTGCAGCTGGGGACCTAGGATTCCATAGGTGGCACTTTCTGATGCCTTGTCAGAGACCGGCTGGCTGGTTTTGAGATGTGTTCTGAGTCATGTGAAAGGGCAGACACATTGGCTTTCCTGGCAGCTGCCTGACTGGCTGGAGTCCCCAAGTCGGTGGACATGAGCAGCGCAGCGGAGCGATGTGACCTCTCTCCTCCCTCCTCCCTCCTCCTGCCTGTCTCCTCCCTCCTTACCCCATCCCTCTTCCTCCTCCCTCCCTCCCAACCCCACTCCTCCTCCCTCCTCAATCTGTCCCTCCTCCCTCCTCACCCAATCTCTCTTCCTCTTCTCTCCTCCTTCCTCTCTCTTCTTTCATCCCTCCCTACCACCTGTCCTCCCTTCTCACCTTGTCTCTCTCCCTCCTCCCTCTTCACCCCATCCCTCCTCCTTCTTTGCCCCATCTCTCCTCCTTCTTCACCCCATCCCTCCTCCTTCCTTCCTCCTCATCCCATTTCTCCTCCCTCCCTTCTCCTCCCTCTTCCCTCCTCACCTTGTCACTCCTTGTATCTGGTTCTTAACCAAAGGACAAGTCCATGGCTCATGAGATCTGAGTTCTGCAGTTCTGTTTTGTTATGTTTTTGTTCTGTTTTTCAGTTTAAAAAAATTACAATCTGAACAAATTTCACTGAAACAGATTCCCAACAGACAGAACGCTCTGGTCCAAACAAAAATGCCTTAAAGTTGCCTGCAGCTGTAGATTTGGGAGAAAGCAGGCCTACGTTTTCCTTAAGAATGTGGCCACCACCTGAGGAAACAGCATTGCCAGGAAACAGCTGTGCCTCTGAAGCCCACATGACTTCAGATTCCATCTGCAGCAGATGGCAGGCTTTTGTGGCTTTCGTGGCTTCTGTGGCTTTGGTGGATTCTGTGGCATTTGTGGCTTTTGTGGATCATTTCTTCCCTGTTGGTCCCTGGTGGCCTGGCGCATGTTAAGGCCGAAATGCTGTCTTTATGTTTAATAATGTTTAATTTTAGTGGGGTCAACAGAGATCTATTAAAGGTTGTAAAAAATTTATTTAAAGTGATATTTGTGCAAGATACACGTCCTGAGCAAAAGAATGATTTTTCGACCCTCTGTTCTCAGATAGCATGGGATCTGAATAAAGTCAGGTCAGGTGCCCGCCCAGGAAAGCACTTGACTTTCAGCTGTGTCACTGTTTTCCGTGACTCCTGCTTCTAGGGGGGGAGGAGGGCTGCGGCCTTCCAATGCTCAGCTGTGGTTTGCAGGCATCCCTGTTGTCTGCACCTGCAGCCCAGTCTGCTGCCATGCGCACCAAGCCATCTTTCTGCACCTCAAACGATGCTAGGATCCTTCCTCTCCCCACATACAACATTGTGGCAAGGAAGCCCAGTTCTTCCTGGCATTGCTTGTCAGTCCACTGCTTTGAAAGTGTGTCCTTATCCAAGTTGTGGCTGTGTGGACCTGCTGTTGTCCAGGAACCAGGAATGCTGGCAGTGAGTCACCCCCAACCAAGAAAATGGACCCTGGCTCATGCGGCTCATCAGGCCTGCAGAAACCTCCTGCCGGCTACCAGGTGAGAGGAACCTCTGGGCTTGGCCAGCTTTCACACATGCCAGGGCAGCCTGGCTTTAGACACAAATCCCAGGCTGGGAGAAGCCAGCGGTGACACCCATGAAGACTGAGAGGCTGCAGGAGTTTGTCTTCCCCCCAGACCACTGCCTATCTACTCCCATCTGAGGGCAAGGACCCCCCACCTTCACCTGTGTGGCCCTGGAACCAGGGTCAGCAGCCACAGCCCACGGCCTTTTTCTAAACGGGCACAAGTTGAGAATGGTTTTCACACTTTTAAAAACGTTTTTATTTCTATGTTATAAAGAGGGACATACACAGCCCATCGTGTGCAGAATTCAGCATCCCTTTATTCCCGCGTTGCCTGGCCTTGTTAAGCACTTTTTTCCCTTAATTAAATATTTTTTCCTGGTTTCATCCATCCATATTGGGATGAGAGGGTTGTATTTTTCTAAAGTGAAATGTGCTGATTCTGTTTGACTTTCTAACACGAATGGCCCAGAGACTCATGTTTAAAAGATTGAAAAAATTTTTTAAAAATAGCATCTTGTGACACACAAAAATTATACCAAATTTAAATTCTGGTGTCCAGAAATAGTTTCATTTGAGCCCAGCCCCCTCTGCCTGTCACATGCTGTGCTCACAGGTCTATCACACAGGGCAGCTCTCGTGGTATGGCAGAGACCACGTGGCCCACAGAGCCCAGAACGCCTGCTCTCCAGCCCATTATGCAGCAAATTTGCCAGCCCCCAGCACAGAACATGCCAGGGACTCTCTCATCCACTGAAACGCCCCACAAGCGGCTGTGCTTTGAGTCTTTTTCTGTCTTGTTACTATTGTGACTGACTTCTGCTAATCATTGGATTTCTTTCTTTTCCTTTTTCCTTTTGAAAGTGATACATGTTGGTTGGAACAAGTAAAAAAAAAAAAAAAAAAAAAAAAACACAAGAGGTCTGTGTGCTAAAATCGTTTGGAATGTCCCTCCTAACCTTCTTCACGTCCCAGCTCTGGAGTGACCGATGTTTCCAATCTGAGGTGCAGCCTCCGTGGTTAATCTTTGCTGACATGTACAGGGTGCCATTATTGTTCTTTTTACAAAAAAAAAAAAAATGAAATGCTGCTGAACATGTTACTCAGCAGCTTGTTTTATTTCACTGAATAATGAACATCTCTCCAGATTAATTTGGATGTCACTGATTCATTACTTTTCATAGACGCAAAAGATTCCACAGTGGACCTTACAATAATTTTTTCACCTCTGCCGCTGTTGAGGAACATTCGTGTCGATTCCGTTTTTTGTGTTATAATTCTGAAAATGAAAGCCTCTGTATTCTAGTGTCTGTGTACTAACGCTTTTATTCTGCAGTATAGAAACCTAAAAGTGGGACTGCTGAGTCAAAGACTGCAGGTTTTTCTAATATTAAGATGCAGTATAATGCATCTTCTCTCCCCAAATTATAGCATTTCATGATAGCTGGCGAGGCCACAGGGAGATGGATGGTCTTTTCTTCAGAGGCTTGATTACTTTTAATCTTTAAAAAATCTCTAATAAAATGCCATTTCTTCTTCTTTATTTTTAGATAGATTCAAATGTTGAGGCTTAGTTGCCTAAAGAAAAGAGTGCAGGTTAAAGAGGGGTGTCTGTGCTTCCGTGGAAAGAAAGGGCTTGGATGGAATGGAAGAGCCACTGGGACACCATCTCCCCAAAGTCAGGGACTACCTCTGTCCCACTGACCGTGATGAGAGCTCACGGGGTGTTTGTGAAATGAGAGAATGAATGAATAAATAAGTGAATGAATGGATGGTGATAGAAAGGTCACCAGAGAGGGATGGTGCTGATCCATGAGGGTGATGACACACAGATCAACCAATCTCTGTCCCCCACGCCCTGCACGGGCACAAGTGCCGCTGTCCACAGACAAATGTTTGAGAATCCCTGGCTGTGGGACGGGAAGCTGAGACATTCTGCCTTCTCTGGGTTTCCCTGGGTGTGACAAGGGGTCCTCACTAAGCTGTCCTTTGACTATATTGGATGTAGAGAGAATACACATTATGTGTTTCTAAAATTCAGCAACTGCTTTTAAAAAAAGAGGGATTCTCCATTTTCAAGAGGTTGTCTCTGCTCAAATAAACTCCAAATGTTGAACTGGGCTGGTCTCACATTCCTGCAAATAATAGGAATAATAATATTTATATTTATTTTCTTTTTCTGTTAAAAAAAAAAAACAAACAGAAATCTTAAGTGATCTTATTTCTCTTCAAAGGGCAAAACAGCTTCACAGGCAAGCTTTGGAGCCAACTCTAAAGGGTCGTCCAGAGCACGGCTGCCTCCCCACACACACCCTGTCCTTGGCGTGGCTCCCGCAGCAGCCCTGGCCTCGCGCCTGTCTCCGGGCCTCCTCAGAGCCTGGCCTGGCTCCAGCCGTCTCCACCACTGTGTGCCTGGGTCTCCTCCCGCTCTGCGCCATCCCCCAGGGTGCCCCCTTGGTTCTCCTGCACACGTGCCGAGGGGATGTCCCCTCCCACTCTGGGCAGGTTCCTTAACCCTCTCTTTCGTAAATATAAAAATAGTTCCTGCCTCATAAGATGGTTCTAAAAATTAAATAGTAAAGCCCTTAGCATAGTGCCTGCTTAAGAGCAATCTCTCAGAAAATAAGTTTGTTCTTGTAATAATAAACAACAACTTGAGTCCATACTGAGCTTCCTGCTTCAAAGGCCACTGGGGTGGACCAGCCAACGTCTCCTCCCTGCGTTGCACACGGGCAGGGCTGCAACTGTCCCCACGGGGCCTGCACCATGGCAGGAAGGCCTGTGCACCCCTGATGCCCCAGGCTTGCTCCAGAGACGTGGCCATCAGCCTCCAAGGGCCCTGTGTTCACAAAGTCCCTTCCATTTTCCACCCCAAGCTGACAAAGACTCAGCTGGGGTGACCCCGAAGTGAGCAGTGAGATGCGGGATACCAGCCCCTCCCCTCTCCTCCGGGCCAGCGAGAGGCAAAGAAGGAAGCCAGGGCCTGTGGGGGTGCCCACGCTGGTGACAGGCAGAGGCCCCTGGGAGAGACGGGCTCTGTGTCAGCCTCGGGGCACGCTCCCCGCGAGGGTCCCCCAGGACCAGCTGGGGCGAGAGCCTGTGGCCGGCGCGGGGCACTGGAGGCCTGCGTGGAGGGTGGAGGGGGCCCTACTGATAATAGGAGCTGGTGGCCCCCCAGGGGCCTGCTCTGTTCCCGCCAGGCCGAGGCAAAGGGCGAGGCCCCAGAGATGGTAGCAGACACGGAGCTGACAGGAGCCCAGAACAGCTCTGCGGACGTGGACAAGGGAGGACAGGAGGCCCTCTTGAGCAAGGGCTCCCAGGAAGCAGGTGCTGTGGTGGGGGTGCTCCACCCTGCTCTGGCCAGGGAGGCCCCCTCGGTCCCCGTGCTTGGGACCGCATTGCACAGAGCACTCCGGCTTCTTTCCACACACAGTCTTTCTAAGCCTTCACGCACACTCGGCCTTTCTCAGCCTTCACGCACACTCGGCTTCGCAGCCCTCCTGTGCACACGTGGAAGGCCCACAGGTGGACAGCACACAGTAGGGCTGCTCCCAATCCTGCAGCTGCATCTGAGCCTTCCCTGCCTTTGCAAAATCGGTGCTCCCTCCTGGGCCCACTATGGCACAGCTGTAGGTCCTGCAGAGCCTCGCCGAGCCTGTCTCCTGGATCCAAACCTGAGGCTGGCACCCAAGGAGGTCGCTGTGCTGGTGCCGCAGCCCGCGTGGCCAAGAACTGTCCCACACCCACTGTCCCATGCTGTGCCCAAGCCACATGGTGTCTCGGGGGGGCTGCCGGAGGGAGGGAGCTCAGTGCATAGAACCTTCTTGATGGCAAGCGCAAGACCACACGAGCCAGCTTGTGTGCAAAGTTCTTGCAACTGGGAACCCCAGGGTGGGTCTGGTCTCAGAGCCCAGGGACCACTTGAGGTTTCCTCCTTTCTCCACCTTTCAATCGCGCTTTCTGTCTCTGTCTCTCTCTCTCTGTCTCTCTCCCTCTCTCTCTCTCTCTTTCTCTGTCTCTGACTCTCTCTGTCTCTGTCTCTCCGTCTCTATCTCTTTTTCTGTCTCTCTAGCTCTTTCTCTCTGTCTCTGTCTCTCTCTGTCTCTGATTCTCTGTCTCTCCCTGTCTCTATCTCTCTTTTTCTGTCTCTCTATCTCTTTTCCTCTCTTTGTCTCTCTCTCTCTGTGTCTCTCTCTCTCTCCCTCTCTTTCTTTGTCTCTGATTCTGTCTCTGTCTCTCTGTCTCTCTCATTCTATTCCTAGAGGAGGGGAGGGCACTGAACCACGGCCCAGCAGATCGTGGTCCCTGGACTGGCCTAGCTCATTTTCGGAGCTTTTGAGCTGGGCTCGGCTCCTCCCGAGCTTGCACTGCCCTGGTGGTTGCAGGTAACATGAAACTACTGGACCTGCCTGGGGGAAGGAAGAGGTGTTGCATTTATTGGGAGAATATTAGGGAATCTGATGGATCCCAAGGCCAGATAGGAGGTTTGCTGGGATCAGGGTTAGAGGACCCATGGGACCTTCCTCACTCTGTCCCCTGTGTCTAGCCCCAAGAGTCTGGCTCTCTCCCAGCTCTGGGGTGGAGAGGGCCCCCAAGACCCCCCGAGTTCTTCCCGTTACAGATACATCACCCAAAGCGGCAGTATCAACCTTGTCCGGTCCCCAGATCCACATTTCAGGGAGGGGACTGTTGGCTCCGCGCTCCCTGGTTGGGCGGCCTGTGCAGCAGAGAACACCCAGGCACCGGTCTGTGGGCAGCGGCCAGGACAAGGTGAGGTGACTCTGCCGCCTGAGCCTGTCTCCAGCCACAGCTCCCGCAGCCACCAGAGCAGTGGGCTGAGGTTCCCTGACAGCCTTCTTGCAACCCCTGGGCCTGAGAGGGGCTGAACCCCTAAGCGTGCATGCTCCCAATCATAGCTGGTGATGAGGAAACCACAATTCTTCTACCTTACTGAAAGGCTATAGCACAAAAATGTGCTGAACTATGGACTAGAGCAGCGCTTGTCAAACTTAAGAAACATCTGCACCTACCTGAAATGGAAATGTGTCCTCCCATCCCTCCCGGGGCCACTGGAGGCCGAGTGCTGAGGCCTCACCACCAGGCTGCAGCGTGCCTTGCATGGTTTGGAGATGACGCAATGCATAGTTTCCGTTTGGCTGCATGCGTTGTCTGAGCAGGGGTCTCTCTGGCACGCAGCCCTGTGCTTGTTTGCCCGAAAGGGGAAGAATGTCACCACTTTCAGGGGAACCTGCTCCATGCTGCCAGCAAAGCCATCATTGAATCCAAGACCTCTCACAGACGCTCCGCTTGGCCACAACTAAAATCCTACTCTCCACTCAATAATGGGAAAAGTCACCAGTGGGTAAACTGTGAAAAGTCACCAATGGGTAAACTGTTGTTGGAATTCAGAAAGAAATATTTTTAAAATTTTGAACTCAAAGTTCGGGATAGAATCAACCTCTAACATCAGGGTGTAAGTGTTTGGTGTGTGTGTGTGAGTGATATGTAGGGTGTGCGAGTCGTGTGCGTGTGGCGTGTGTATGGTGAGTGTGTGTTTTGTCTGTGTGTGGTGTGTGTGGTGTGTATGTGTATTGTGTGCATGTGGTGTGTATGTGGTATGCGTACAGTGAGTGTGTGTGGGGTGTGTATGATGTGTGTGTGTGTGAAGTGTGTGTGGTATGTAGGGTGTGTGAGTGGTGTGCATGTGAAGTGTGTGTGTCTATTGTGAGTATGTGGTGTGTATATTGCATGTGATGCATGTGTATTGTGTGTGATGAGTGTTATGTGTTATGTGTGTGGTGTGTGTATTGTGAGTTTGTATATGTGTGTAGTATGTGGCGTGTGGGGTGTGTGTATAGTGAGTGTGTATTTGTGTTGTGTGTTGTGTGGGCATGTCTTGTGTGGGTGATGTGTGTATATGTTGTGTGTGTTGTGTGTGGTTTGTGTTATGTGTGTGATGTGTGTATATGTTGTGTGTGTTGTGTGTGGTTTGTGTTATGTGTGTGATGTGTGTATATGATGAGTGTGTGGTATGTGGTATGTGTGATCTGTGCCTATATGGTGTGTGGTTTGTGTGTTTGGTGTGTTTGTGTGTGGTATGTGTGTGTAGCATGTATGTATACAGTGAGTGTGTGTATGGTGTCTACGTGGTTGTGTTGTGTGCTTGGTGTGTGTGGTGTATGTGGTATATGTGTGTGTGGTGTGTGTGGTGTTTGTAGTGTGTGTGGTATGTGTGATGTGTATGGTGTATGTGTGGTGTGTGTGGTGTGTTTGTGTGGCATTTGTGTGTGGTGTGTGTTGGTGTATGGTGTGTAGTGTGGTGTGTGTGAGGTTGTGTTGTATGAGTGGTGCGTGTGCTCTGTGTGTGGTGTGTGTGGGGGTGGTGTGTATGGTTTGTGTGGGGTTGTGTTGTGTGTGTGTTGTGTGTGTGCTCTGTGTGTGTGGTATGTGTGTGGTGTGTGTGGTGTATGTGGGGCAGTGTGTGGCTGTGTTGTGTGTGTGGTGTGTGCTCTGTGTGTGTATGTGGTGTGTATGGTATATATGTATGTGATGTGTGTGGTGTGTGAAGGTGTGTGGTGTGTGTGTGGTTGGGTTGTGTGTTTGGTGTGTGGTAGGTGTATGGTATGTATGTATGGTGTGTGTGTGTGCGTGTGGTGTGTGGTTGTGTTGTGTGTGGAGTGTGTGTGTGGTATCTGTGTGTGTCATGAGTGTGGTGTATGTGGGGGAATGTGTGTGGTGTGTGTGCTCTGTGTGTGTGTGGTGTGTGTATGGTATATGTGTGTGTGGTGTGTGTGTGGTATATGTGTGTGTGGTGTATGTGGGATGTGTGTGGGGGTGTGTGGTGTGTGTGGTGTGTGTGGGTTGTGGTTTCTGTGTGGTTGTGTTGTGTGTTTAGTGTGTGTGTGGTATATGTGTGTGTGGTGTGTGTGGTGTTTGTAGTGTGTGTGGTATGTGTGATGTGTATGGTGTATGTGTTGTGTTGTGTGTGTGGTGTGTGTGCTCTGTGTGTGTGGTATGTACAGCATGTGTGGTGTGTGTATGTGTTGTGTGTGTAGTGTGTGGTGGTGTGTGTGGTATGTACAGCATGTGTGGTGTGTGTATGTGTTGTGTGTGTAGTGTGTGGTGGTGTGTGTGGTATGTACAGCATGTGTGGTGTGTGTATGTGTTGTGTGTGTAGTGTGTGGTGGTGTGTGTGATATGTGTGGTGTATGTTGGGGTGTGTGTGGTGTATGTGAGGTTGTGTTGTGTGTGTGGTGTGTGTGCTCTGTGTGTGTGGTGTGTATGGTATATGTGTGTGGTGTGGGTGGGAGGTGTGTAGTGTGTGTGGTGTGTGTAGTGTTTGTGTGTGTGTGGTGTGTGTGGTGTGTGTGATGTGTGTGTTGGTGTATATGGGGCTGTGTGGTGTGTGTATGGTATATGTGTGTGTGGTGTGTGTGGTATGTGTGTGAGGAGGTGTGGTGTGTGTGTAGTGTTTGTGTGTGATGTGTGTGGTAGTGTGTGTAGTGTGTGTGGTGTGTGTGTGTGATGTGTGGTGTATATGGGGGTGTGTGGTGTGTGTGGTAGTATGTGTGTAGTGTGTGTGTGATGTGTGTGGTGTATGTGTGGGGGGTGTGTGTATGGTAGATGTGTGTGTGTGGTGTTTTAATCACTTACTATCTTCTATCTTCCGTCTTCATTTTCTTTTCTCTTTTTTTTTTTGACAGAGTCTCGCTGTGTCGCCAGGCTGGAGTGCAGTGGTGCGATCTGGGCTCACTGTAACCTCCGCCTCCCCAGTCCAAGCGATTCTCCTGCCTCAGGCTCCCAAGTAGCTGGGATTACAGGCACCCGCCACCATGCGCAGCTAATTTTTTGTATTTTCTCTGGAGAACTTTGGGGAACAAAATATCTGCACCCTTTAATCCATTTATTCAACGAATCATTTCCTGCCTACCACGTGACTGCAAACTATTCCTGGGGGCTGGAGCTCCTCACACGTATGACACCTGCTCCAGGGCCCGCTAGTCTGGGGCCCTCTTCCCAGTCCACCCTGGGAATGTGTTGATTCTCATGACAATCCTGTGAGAAGATATACGCATCCCCTGTTTCACCAGCGAGGAAACCAAGGTACAGACAGGTTGAGGAACTTGTCCGGCAGCACACAGCTGGTAAGCGGCAGTCAAGATGCGACCAATGTATCCTGGTGCCAGAATCCATGCTCTTAAAGCTCCGCCAGCAGACTCGGCTGCACCTGCGGGATGAGTGGATGTGTTACCGAGGGTGGGTCAGTACAGGTCTGCAGCAACCTCGATTCTTGTCTCCTCAGAAGAAAGAATTCGATTGAGGGGCGTAAGGCAGAAGAAGAGACAGAGGCAAGTTTTGGAGCAGGAGTGGAAGTTTATTACGAAGCTTTAGAACAGGAATGGAAAGAAAGAAAAGTACACTTGGAAGAGGGCCAAGCAGGCATCTTGAAGGACAGTGCGGGGTTTGGCCTCTGACTTGGGGTTTTATACATTGGCACGCTTCCAGCGTCTTGCCTCCCTTCTTCCTTGATTCTTCCCTTGGGGTGGGCTGTCCGCATGCGCAGTGGCCTGCTAGCGCTTGGGAGGTCACCATGCGCCTGTTTACTGGTGTTGTGCGCATGCTCATTTGAAGCGCTCTTCCCTTATCAGTCAAGTGCTCCTACAGGAACGTCATATACCAGTTAAACTCTGCCATTTTGCCTCTTAGTGTGCATGCTTGAACCCACTTGCCCAACTCCGAGATCTTATTGGGAAGCTGCTGATCACCAGCTTCAGGTTTTTTCTATCTGTAGGGAGACTGCCTTTCTCTGGCACTGGCTGCAACCAATTATTATTTTAGACAGGCAGTTAGCAACCACCTGACCATCCCCTGATGGCTGCCTGAAGTTCCTGGTTGGGAGTCCCTCTCCTGCCCTGCTCATGCCTGACTAGTTACTCTAACAGATGTCAGTGAGGGACAGATGAACCAGGAAGCAATTTGATTGTGATGTGCTCTGTTATGGTTTGGGTTTTTTTTACTGTTTGGGTATTTTGAAGTTCTTGGACTTGAGGGTTTCTAGTACTGATTAATTTGGAAATTTTGGGGTCATTCAAAAATTATTCTGCCCTCTCTCTGTGACTCCAATTTCATAAACAGTAAATAATTATTTATATTAGCCTGATATTGTTCCTTAGGTCACTGAGCTCCTGTTCGTTTTCTTAAATCTTTTTTCCAGTGATGCTTCATTTTAGATAGATTCTATCAATATGTCTTCAAACTGAATGATCTTTGTTTCTGCAGTACTTAGCCTCCTGTGAAGCCCATCCAGGGACTTGTTCAATTCAGATA
This sequence comes from Pongo abelii, assembly GCF_028885655.2. NCBI lineage: Eukaryota > Metazoa > Chordata > Mammalia > Primates > Hominidae > Pongo > Pongo abelii. The sequence continues at coordinate 169,580,116 of NC_071990.2, forward strand.
ATGTATTTTATAACTCCAAAAGTTCTATTTGGTTCTTTATATAATCATTCTTTTTCTTATTATGTTCAAAACTAAAAACGAATCTTTAAGCATATTTGTAATAGATCGTAAAGTTGTTGCCCGCTAATTCCATTCTCTCTCTCATTTCTGGGTGGGTATGGATTGACTAACCTTTCTCCTGGCTATGGCTCATTTTCCAGCTTCTTCATTTTTAATAATTTTTTATTGGATGCTGGACATTACAGTGGTATGTTGTTAAGCATCTGTATTTCATTGCCCTCTTTTAAAGGTTGTTGTATTGTGTTTGGTAAGTATACGAGTAACTTGCTTACCAGATCTATTCTTTTGAGGCTAGTTTTTAAGGTGTACTAGGGAAGGTTTAGGGTCACTTCTTTTCTAAGTGTAATTTAGCTTCTCTCCTAAGGGGTGATCCCTTTAAAATCTTTAGTGAATGTCTCAGGTTTTTCAATGAGGTCTTTTTACTCTGGTTTGACCAGAATCAAATGTGTGATTCCTGGGAAGTTTTTACTTCATAGCTTTCTGCTAGTTCTTTGCCACATCTGGTAAAAATTCATCCTACTTATGCACAGTTAGCATTCAACAACAGGCTCAATGGTATTCTTATGTAGATTTCTAGGATTCTTTCTTTCATGGCTCCCTACTCTCTTCTCTGAAAATTACAGGCACCCCAACCTCACCAATTCCCATTTCTGTCTTCTCAACTAAACAAGACCCCCATGTTCTGCTTGGGCTTCTCCCCTCTGGGGCACAATGTAAGAAAGCCAGAGTAATCTTAATGCTCACCTCATTTTTATTCTCTAATTGACCACGGTCCTATGCTGCCTATTGCCTACTGTCTGAAAACAGCTGTAACATATATTTTTTCAAGTTTTTTCGTTGTTTACTGTGGAAGGACAAGTCCAATACCAGTTATTCCAACATGTCTAGAAGTCGACTTCTCTGCTTCGCTCATTTTCCAAAAAAATTATATTAGTTTTAAATCAGAAAAACACAACAATGATATAATACATATACATAAAGGACAATCTGGTGCTCAATTTCTCCTAAATTTATCTGAAATAAATGCTCTTTATTTTCAGCCTGGATATTATAGTTTTAAAAAGAAACTTGTTCTTTTCATAACCCCATATCCCAAATCTTAAAGTTAGATTCTTTTTTGCTGTAACAACTAAGGCCAATCTCTTGGCATAGTCTTTTCTCCATAGCATTTTCATGTCACCCACATATACTCTGGGGTTCCAAGCAGCAAACGGTAGGTACTCAATAAGTATCAGCTTCCTTTTTAGTGAAAGAAACAATCTTTTGGGGCCTTAGTTTCCTTTGCAGAAATGAAAATTATAATAGCTTCTTTATAAGTTATGGCTCTGGTTTGAATATTTGTCTCCTCTGAAACTCATGTTGAAATCTGATCCCCAATGTAGCCATCTTGAGAGGTAGGGCTTTTGGAAGGTGATTGGGTCAGGAAGGCTCCACCCACATAAATGGATTAATCTACTCATGCATTTATGGATGAAAGGGGTTAATGGATTAGTGTCTTATCCCAAGACTGGGTTTGTTATCATGAGAGTAGGTCTGTTATGAAAGTCAGGTTGATTCTCTCGGGGGCTTTCTCACCATGCGATGCCCTGTCAGGGCTTTGTAGAGAGTCCCCACCCACACAATGGCTCTCCCCAGATGTGGTCCTTTGACCTGGGTCTTCACAACCTCCAGGACTGTTAAGAAATAAATTTCTTTTCTTTATAAATTACCCAGTCTCAGGTATTCAGTTATAGCAACAGGAAATAGACTAAGACAGTTACTATGAAGAGTAAGGATATTTCTTGGTAGATATATCACAGTCTAGCATACAGTAGACACGTAAACAGTACGTTTAACAAGAATTTGTGAAACAATTAAAACTTTGGCTTTGGTATCCTGCTGTTCCTTTAAACACTATGCAGTAGAGATCACTGTCTCCTGCTCCTGATGAAAACTCAGACAGGCTCATGAATTCTCTGTTCCCTCCTGGGTAATAGATGGTCCTACCATAGCTTTAAATCACAACACTGTCTCAATTCAGACGTGCGAACGTCCAGCCTAAGACATTCATCAAACTCTGAACTTGATTTAATAGCCAGTGTTCTCTCCTCCCCAGTACCCGTCTCCTCCCCAGTACCCGTCTCCTCCCCAGCAGCCTGCAGGATGTGCTGCATAGATACACGTGGGTATATATTATTTTTCTTTTCTTTAAAAAAAAAAATCACCAAAATATTACTTTGCTGAGGACTTAACTTAGAAAATCCAAAATGTAAATGGCCAATGATAGCCCTGGGTGTTTTCTTTTTCTGTATGAATTTTAATGCTTACTTTTAGGCCTGAAAATCCACAGAAGCATTCATAAGGGAGGGGTTGCTCTGTGGCCATTGGACAAACACGTGAATTTGGGGCTCATTTCCAGACAGTGCCTTGTTCTATAGGATCTCTGACCAGGTGAACAGGACTCCGAGTGCAGCAAGCAGGCAGGAGCACACCGCCACAGGGGTCTCATCTGTGCTGGAGAAACGGGACCCGGAACCACAGCAGACAGATAACTGCTGGTGGGAGGAACCTCACAGGCCATGAGACAATCCCTCCGCTCAGGGAAGGGCAGCTGAACTCACTTCCCCAGGCCACCCAGGAGAAACCAGCAGAGCTAGGGGCAGAAGTCAGTCTTTAGCTACAGATGAATCACTTCATTTAAAACACCAAGTGGTCTTCGAAGTCTACACCCTTTCTAAGTCAACAAAAATCAAGTGAGGTTCCCAAGTGGTTATTTGGCACTGCTTTTTATACATTCCATGAGTAATTTTTGATACTTGCAAGGCTTCCTTCCAGGGAGAAAAAGGCGAATTAAGTATTGTCTCTGCTTTTAAGGAACTAATCATCTTGACAGGATGAATGATGAGATAAAATTTAAGAGAAACTGACTAAAATGCAGTATTAATTCCAAAAATAGATAATCGTAGGATGAAGAGGGCAAAATTAATAGCAACAAACATAAGAAAGACTTGAGGTGTGGCCTGAACACAGGATCAACCTACAGCCTCACTGGTGCGTGCGCCTGACTCTTGGTTTGTCTTACTTGGAACAAGGTTCACAGACAAGGACAGCTGCGGCCTCCCTTCCCCCACCCTATGAGAGGAGGTCTCCTATTTTTAGTTCTAGAGCCTACTTTTTAGCCACCCATAAAAGGCAGCTAGGGGAGTATGTCTGGGATTGATAAGGGACTGAAGTCTATGTTTACAAGGGATTTTCCCACCTAAGAAAGAGTTATGAGGGGCTCTGCTGCTCTCTTCCTGGAACTGGGGAGGGACTGAGGGCAGAGGGCATGGCCTGTGTGGACCTGAGGATCAGAACTTGAGCTGGCGTGGAAACATGCAGGGTGTTTTGTTTTGTTTTGTTGTTTTGTTTTTTGAGATGGAGTCTCGATCTGTCTCCCAGGCTGGAGTGCAATGGCAAGATCTCAGCTCACTGCAACCTCCACCTCCCCAGTTCAAGTGATTCTCCTGTCTCAGCCTCCCGAGCAGCTGGGATTACAAGCGCCCGCCACCACGCCCCACTAATTTATATATTTTTAGTAGAGATGGGGTTTCACCATATTGGCCAGGCTGGTCTCGAACTCCTGGCCTCAGGCAATCCTCCAGCCTTGGCCTCCCAAAGTGCTGGGATTCCAGGCGTGAGCCCCCACGCCCGGCTGAAACATGCAGTTTTTAACGCAACATTTTCCCCTAAATTTTAATGTCATGTCTTTATTGATAATGTCTTGACATATTTCAAAATTCAAAGAATACAAAGAGCATTTTTGTATAAATCCCCACCCATCCAGTTCCCCTCCCAGGAGACAAGAATACTGTGTCTCTTGTGCATCTGTTCAGAGATAGAAGAATCTTCTCACAGGTAAAACAGTATCCATGCATGGAATGGTCTGATGCAAGTGGTAACGAGGACTTCATCATTGATGGGTTAAAGTTCACTTGGCAGGGGTGACGCTGAAAGGATCAGATAAAAGCACACAAACGGACCTCCAAGTCCCTGCCAACCCTGAGACTCCATGGCATGATTCCCATCGCCCTGCTGTGAATGTGGAAACTCAGAGCCAGGCGGTGCCGCTCTCCCAAACCCCTGCACCTGTTTCACATCTAAATCCACATGGTGCAAGCAGGGGCAGCAGCCTGTCACCCAGCAGATGCTTCCTCTCCCTTTCAGCACGGCTTTGCTTCCTGAAGGCGCTCTGATGTTCCATACGGTGACCCTTGACCCTCCGCAGTTTCATTCCAGCCCTTCTCCCAGCATCTCTGCAGCTGCCCTCCCTCCCTGCTCTCCTGTAGTCTCTACCAGAGTTTCTGCTCCTCCTTTTCTGTTCCTGAGGCCCTGGGTCCCATCGTATGCAGCTGGCTTTCTCTAGTCCTCCTGGACCCGGCTTTCTGATCCCCAACGGGCAGCATCTGGCAGGTCTCTGAAATTCCACCACAGGAGGAAGCCCAGAGATAAAGGATATCGACCTGGGAGACACAATGTAACTGGTCATCCCAGCTTGTTCGGATCAGCATTGGTCTTTACAACACTATTGAAGATGGCCTCATAAACTAATAAAACCACATTGTCTTACTAAGAGTAGCCACAGAGGTATGAGTTTTGAGAAGCTATTTTTCATATGGTTTCATTTGAAATTAAAATTTTTAGCACCAACATTTCTATACTGTGGCCATCAATTAAACAGTCCACAAAAGATATTACAGCCCTCGCCTCTGTCAGCTGGAGGCTGCCTCACCTCCTCCCCATCCAACCCACCATGTACCCCCAGAAAGAGCCAGCCCGGTCGTTAGAGTGATAGCCACACAGACTCACGTACTATTCACCACAACTCCACAAAGGTGGTGCTGAGGTTGGCTCTGTTTCAGAGATGGAGACCCGTGGCACTGAGGTGGGTGTCATCCTCTGAGCAGAGCAGGCCTCAAGCAGCACGGCCAGGATCTCACATCCCACAGCTTCCTGCCATTGCTTCAGACTCCCGGCGAGTGAGGGTTCAAGCACTGGCCCATCGATGGCCACATCCCAGCTATTTCAAAGAGGGACAGGCTCTGGGTGTCCGCATATGGTACAAACCACAGATCAATGTAAATGCCAACAAGATCAGGGTCTTGGAAGAGAAGATTCTGACATCTACTTCCTGGTTTGGATGTGACTCTGCTAGCTGTGCAAACCACAGCCACTTCCTTCCTCCCTCTGTGCCTCAGTTTCCTCATCCATCGCAAGGGGTGAGCATCACCTGCCCCGCAGTGTGGTGAGGACCCAACGAAGGAGTGCGCATTTTGCATGGTGCAGTGCCTGGCACGTGGCCTGAATTCCACAATGTCAGCTGTGGTTCCTGCCATCCTTGCTTTTTGGAGGACTTTGGATTCATTGGGCTTCTATATTCTGGGCCAAAATATTAGAGTCAGAATGAGGAACTTACTGCAACCATTAAAACCACTGTGGAAGAGAGGAATACGCAAGAATTACTGTGCAGGTTCCCCAAGGCAGGACTGGACCCAGCGGGGCAGAGCAAGTCGCAGTCAGGCCCATGAATGCAGGCCAGGGAGAGCCGGGCCAGCCCCACATGGACCAGCCATTCCAATTTCTGCTTGTCATTGTAAAGTTTCTGACTGAGGTGAACAGTTGAAATTAGTTCATTTAATTTTAAGTTCACCCATAAACAGCATGAATAATGAATTAAGGCTCTGGAGAGGTTGCAAATATAAGGCAGTAGCGGCAAGACACAATTCAACCCAGAAAACAACCAGCTAATCACTTGATGGAAATAACCCACAAGAAAAGTCCGTAGCAGGGAGGCATCAAGGCAGCAGCAGGATTTCTAAGGCTGTGAAGGAAGTGTGGAAATGAAGGGGAGATTTCGCGTGCTCTGAGCGTTATCTGCGTGCAGGGGCCTGGCAGACCTTGACCGTGGATGGTGGCAGCTGCCAATCTAAAACTGCACGGATACAATCTCACTTCTGCCCTCCTGCCTTGCTCCACATCCCTCTGCACTCTGGATCCCATTCCCTCATTCATGAATTCCCTCATTCCCTCATCCACGGATTCCCTCATTCCCTCATCCATGGATTCCCTCATTCCCTCATCCAATGATTCCCTCATTCCCTCATCCATGGATTCCCTCATTCCCTTATCCATGCATTCCTTCATTCCCTCATCCACGGATTCCCTCATTCCCTCATCCAATGATTCCCTCATTCCCTCATCCAATGATTCCCTCATTCCCTCATCCATGCATTCCCTCATTCCCTCATCCACGGATTCCCTCATTCCCTCATCCAATGATTCCCTCATTCCCTCATCCATGGATTCCCTCAGTCCCTCATCCATGCATTCCCTCATTCCCTCATCCACGGATTCCCTCATTCCCTCATCCAATGATTCCCTCATTCCCTCATCCACGGATTCCCTCATTCCCTCATCCGTGGATTCCCTCATTCCCTCATCCGTGGATTCCCTCATTCCCTCATCCATGCATTCCCTCATTCCCTCATCCAATGATTCCCTCATTCCCTCATCCATGGATTCCCTCATTCCCTCATCCATGGATTCCCTCATTCCCTCATCCGTGGATTCCCTCATTCCCTCACCCATGCATTCCCTCATTTCCTCATCCATGGATTCCCTCATTCCCTCATCCATGGATTCCCTCATTCCCTCATCCAATGATTCCCTCATTCCCACATCCATAGATTCCCTCATTCCCTTATTCACACATTCACTCATTCTCTCATTCATGCATTCACTCATTCTTTTTGCAGCTCTTCATCCCATCCCTGCCGGATGCCAGGCCTTATGCCAAGACCGCCTCTCCCTTGTGGAGCTTCAGTGTCAAGCTCCAGTCCATGTGACTGCTCCAGGCCACAGCAACAACTCCTGTTATGCTTGAAGGAAACTCAAACATGCAATTTAAGCAGTAACTTGGTGTATTTATTTCTGTGGTACCAGAGTGGGTAGAGTAGAAAGGAGAATTTCTATTAGCAGAATTTTATAGAAAGAGAATGATCTTAAGTTTGACAAAACACTTAAACAGACCCTTAGTTACACAGAAGAAAAGTCTCAGGCTTGGAAAAGAGAGGCTTAGATAATGAAAAGAGAAATATGTATATATGTGTGTTGTGTGTGTGTGTGTGTGTGTGTGTGTGTGATTTAGACATGCAATTTATATATACAGGTCTATGCAATGTATATGTATGTGTCTGTGTGTGGATGGTGGGTGGATAGAGAGAGAAATGTCACTATGAACCCCCAAGGATGGTGTGCCCATGTGAAAGGTGCTCAAATGGCAGGGACAGACAGTGCCAGCCACCAGCAGTGATGGGCGCTCTCTGACTTCCAGCTTTTCCACATCTTTGCTTCACTTCTCCTTTGTCCCTGGCAGAGCCGTGTGCACTGGTGGTTCCGGGTGGGATGGTGTGGAGGGGGCTGTCCGTGCAGGGTGCTTTGCAGTGTGGGGTGAGGACAGCTGCCCAGAGGGACAGCAACCCACCCCTACAGGGAGGACTGAGGGGAAATGCACCCACAGGACCCAGAGCTGCATGGTGCTGAGCTGGGGAGGAAGGGCACATGCACAGAAACCCTGGGGAGGGCGCTGCACAGCCATGGCCTCACCAGGCGTTTGGCTGTGAGATATTCAGAGAAGAGGCGACATGGGAGGACAACCTGAGCTGGGTGCAGAGTCAGGCATGTGTCCTCTGTTCCATGGGGTTTCAACTAGCGAGTGTCCCTGAGGTAGAGCCATCCCAGTGGTTGAGCTCTGCACCCTCAAGTCTCCATGCCCTTGGATGCTCTTACCATCCAAGGTCAGTTGAGGCATATAGAACCCCCACCCCCAACTGTGGGCAGTGTGCAGGCATGGCAGGTGCTCAGCATGGTGGGCAGACAGGGGGACCTGCTTGGCTGAAGTGCAGCAGATGTGTGGGCACTCAAGCCAGGGCCAGGCTACAGGGAGCCCTGTCTGCTTCTATGCCTGCAGAGCCCATGGACCCCACGAGCCAGCTGGATTAGTCCATTTTCATGCTGCTGATAAAGACATACTTGAGCCTGAAAAGAAAAACAGGTTTAATGGATTTACAGTTCCACATGGCTGGGGAGGCCTCACAGTCATGGCAGAAGGCAAAGAGGAGCAAGTCACATCTTACATGGATGGTAGAAGGTAAAGAGAGAGCTTGCGCAGGAAAACTCTTCTTGATAAAACCAACAGATTGTGTGAGATTTATTCACTATCATGAGAACAGTGCAGGAAAGACCTGCCCCATCATTCAATTACCTCCCACTGGATCCCTCCCACAACACATGGGAATTCTGGGAGTTACAATTCAAGACGAGATTTGGGTAGAGACACAGCCAAACCATATCACCAGCCAAGGGGGTTGGAGGCTATGGGGAGGGGGTCTAGACTGTGGATAGCCAGTTCTCAAGCAGGCCAAGACCAGCAGGACCACTCGCCTACCCCTCATCCAGCTGCAGATGCACAGCAGCCCAGCTGTGGCTGGAGGTCATGGCCACACATGGCCATGGAGCCCTGGAAACCTGCTTGTGCCAACAGAGATGCACTGTGCTAGGAGGCCCACACTCAGCAGGAAGGGAAAAGCTGCCCATTAACCATTGTTTATTTTGATAAATATGGAAACCGATGGGTTGAAATGTTGAAATGATACTTTGGATGTAGTAGGTTAAATAAAATACATTATTGAAATGAGTTGTATCTGTTTCCTTTTGCTTTTTTTAAGGTGGCTCCTGGAAACATAAACTCACGCAAGAGTTGCATTTCTTTCTCTTTTTTTATTTTATTTTATTATTATTATACTTTAAGTTTTAGGGTACATGTGCACAATGTGCAGGTTTGTTACATATGTATACATGTGCCATGTTGGTGTACTGCACCCATTAACTCGTCATTTACAGTGCTGCTGCCAGCTAGCTGTGTCTTATCAGTCTCTGCCCCTCCCACACCCTCCTAGCTCAGGGTGAACACAGCCAGGCTGAAGGAAGCCTCATCTGATGGACAGGACCTCGTCTGGATTCATCAGGAAGGAAGGAAGGAAGTCTGGCCCTCCCTGCGTGTGACCGTGGCCACTCCCATGGTCAGCGGCCTCTGAGTAGGAGTGGGCGGGACCTGGCCCGCACTCCTGTCACTTTCATCCATGAAACCCGACCTTCCTTACTGCTCCTGGGCTCCCAAGTGGGTGTGCGACCACTCAACCTTCCAAGCTCCTCCCGAGTGGGTGTGTGACCAGCCCTCGGCGGCTTTCTTATGGCTGGAAAGTGCAGCCACGACAAGGGATCGGCCAGCCAGAAGGGAACAATGACCACCCGGGCTGGCCCTGGAATTGCTGGAGCCGCCAGAAAGACCACCCACAAAGAGCTCCAAGGAAACACCACCGGAGGCCAGAAATGGGAGTGGGGTGGGGATCTGGAGGGGGGAGGTGACAGGGTTGAGAAAGGGCAGGTAGTCCTGGCATGAGCCCGTGCGGTGGCCACCTGCCTGGGTTAGCCTCGGCACGCCACCACCGCGACCTCTTTATTCCCCTTAAAACAGGTTGAACAAGTTCTGTCTGCAATCAGACAGGTCCCACCTAATACAGCTGCTCTATAAATATGGAGGCTGGGCAGGGAGAAGGCAGATAAATCAACGGCACATTTTTTTTTCCTGATAGAAAATGAGTCCAAGGTCCCAGGGAGGAAAAGTTGCTCACAGCTTTCAATTCACCGGACAAGGAGGAAGAGAATTCCCCTTCCTGGCCCTTCCCTGGTGTGCTGGGCCCCATTTCCCATCCACTCAGGGAGAGCCGACCGTGTGCAGAGAGCAGCTGGACCTGGGTGGCTCCCTCTGCCCAGACCCCAGCGCTGCAGGACGTGCAGCCCCTCAGCAGGAGTAAGTGTGGGGCCGTGGGCCTGGGCCAGGGCCAGCCGAGAAGAGATCACCCCGGGCTGGGTCTGTCTTCAATTCCATGCTGAAGCCATCTCTGAGGAAGGCTGGGGTGCCTGCGGCCACCTGCACATGTAGGCTCTTCCCTTTAGCAGCCCGGAGGATGGAGCCCCACAGCCATCAGGAGACCCCAGCAGGGCTCTCATTGACAGAGAGAGGAGGATGGCCTAGGCTGAGCAGCCTGACGCAGACAGCAGGTCCATCACCAGCCCGCAGGGGACAGGAGGGAAGATGGACAGTCAGCGGGACAGCCAGCCAGACAGGGTGCTGGTGGAGGCTGCCGAGTGGTCCCTTAGGAGGGGCGAGAGCGCTGGGGCAAGAGGTCTGAGCCAAGCGCTTCCAGCCAGATCTGTGGTGGGACACAGCTGTCCCAGAAAAGGCTGAGGCCTGGGGTTGGCAGCTCTCTGCAGCCCAGGCAGTGGCTGGAGGGACCGTCCTCAGAGGGAAGGCTGGAGGCCAACAGTCTTCCCTGAGGCTAGGGGAATGAACCCTTATTTCTGACCTCAACACACAGGGTTTTATTATACTCACAAGACATACTGTTTGCTGAGTAATATGTGCAAATTCTGACCCAGGCCACCATAGACAAGGCCTCCAGTAATCCTCCAAGGAGGTACAGGCTACTTGGGGAGCCATGGGAATGCTCTGGTGGCCAAGGGCTAGGGAGTCAAGAATGTGAGCCCATCTGGATGAGGGCAAGACACAGCTGCATACGGTGGGAGGGGTGCCAAGGTCCAGCCGAGGTCCTGCCAGGCTGTGCATGAGGAGATGCAGGAAAACTGAGCCGAGAGAACATTCTGAACTAGACGATAGGCTGCTAAAACCCGAGCAGCAAGCTCTGCTGTTGGGGGGCTGGATGCTAAGTATCTTCGGCTCTGCAGGCCCCCGGGTCTCTGTCACCATGGCTCAGTCCGCTGTTGTAAAGTGAAAGCAGCCGGGGATGCATGAAGGATGAGCGTGGCTGCAGCCGTGAACGTTCATTTACAAAAGCAGACTGGACTCGGCCCACGGGCGGAAGTGTGCCATCCTGCTGTAAAGCAACACAGGGGATAGTGGTTTATGGACTGTGGTTAATGGCCATGTTCTCTCTCAGTGGCCAGTCTTTGGGCCAGACTGGATTTATTTTGCTTTGTTTTCTTTGTTTGCTTGTTTGTTTGTTTGAGATGGAGTCTCTCTCTGTCACTCAGGCTGGATTGCAGTGGCGCAGTCTCAGCTCACTGCAACCCCCACCTCCCAGGTTCAAGCGGTTCTCCTGCCTCAGCCTCCCATGTAGCTGGGATTACAGGTGCCCACCACCATGCCTGGTTAATTTTTGTATATTTAGTAGAGACAGGGTTTCACCATGTTGGTCAGGTTGGTCTCGAACTCCTGAGCTCCGGTGATCCTCCCACCTCGGCCTCCCAAAATGTTGGGATTACAGGTGTGAGCTACTGTGCCCGGCCCAGATTTATTTTCAATGAGGGTTGTCAGATGTCGATGTTTAGCCAAGCTCTGCCACCTTACCATTGCTTGTGTGTGTTCACAGACACACAGTGTTCACAGACACACACACACACACACAGAACCCCACCAAGGGCTGCCTCCAAGGGCTGTTCACTGCTGTCCTTACTCAAGTATCTTTGGCCCCAGCCATGCTGAGTCTCGTGGAGACGTTACCTGCCATGTCGTTTTTGGGCATAGGAGACATAACTGGGAAACTCCTTTTTGAGGGCCACTAAGGTGCTGTTCCCAGCTCCCTGAAGGAGAAATGGAAACAGTGACTGTGAAGCCAGAGCTTGGATTTAGTCCTCGGAAGGAGCATGAGGAGAGAAACAGAGCTTCTGTGGCCGCTTCTGAGTGCAAGTGGCCCAGGCGCCCAGGGCGTGAGGGTTGAAGGTTGAAACTGATGGGTTGAAATGTTGAAATAATACTTTGGCTGTATTAGGTTAAATAAAATACATTATGGAAATTAATTTTATCTGTTTCCTTTTACTTTTCTAAGGTGGCTCCTGGAAAACGTGAACTCACACAGCACTGCTTTTCTCTCTGGGGAACCGCCGGCCACGGGTTTCGCCTCTTCAGGAAGGAACGCATGGCCCAGGCTGACCAAGTCCTTCAGTGACGGCGTTGCACGCAGCAGGGTCCTGGAACGGTCGGGCCAGGTCAGAACAGGCTCCACGGCTGTTGGACAGCGACCGTAGACAGCTCGCCTCCAACAGGAATGAAGTGGATTTGGATGCTCACTGGCCGTTTGTGAGTGAAAATGTCCCCATTTTGTCTGTTGAGCACATAAAGTGGTCCCAGAGCTGCCAGTTTCAGAACGAGCCATGGAGGTCGTGAGTCACGCGATGATGCTGCGCTTTTGCCATTTTCTCGTTCTTTGGAAAAATGATATAATAAAAAAGCTATCTACCAGCAACCAGAGTCACGCAATTCAAGGCGTACATAACGGCCACCCGGCGGCGGCTGCACACAGCATGGACGTTGAGGAGGACTGCGGCCCCACGCAATGTGACACAGGTCAGACTCACCCTGCGCAGGGGCCGTGTGACTGCCCCAGCCCAAGCCTAGGAGAGGCATTTAGGACACAGCAGCCATTTTCTCCAACACCTGCTGGAAAATAGATCATCCGTGGAAGAGATGGCATCCTGCTTTTGGCTTTAAAGTTTGGTTGCCCTAACTCTACGCCCTATTCCGAGAACCAAGAGATATCGCCCCTGAAAGGCAGCCACAGTCTACTTCAAGAGGCCAAAAATGTGAAAAAAAAAAATACTATATGGGCACATGACCAAATGCAAGCACTGGGATGCATAAGGGAGCAGACAGCCCGTTCTGAGGGGAGCCCCAGTTGTACTAGTCACCGAACGACGCGGCCTGGTTGTGCCGGCCACTGTGCCTCTGATACGCCCATCACCTCCACCTGGCAGGTTCTTCCGCCTGTGCCTCTGATGTACCCATCACCTCCACCTGGCAAGCCCTTCCACCTGTGCCTCTGATGTACCCATCACCTCCACCTGGGAGGTCCTTCCACCTGTGCCTCTGATGCACTCATCACCTCCACCTGGGAGGTCCTTCCACCTGTGCCTCTGACGTACCCATCACCTCCACCTGGCAGGTCCTTCCACCTGTGTCTCTGATGCACCCATCACCTCCACCTGGGAGGTCCTTCCACCTGTGCCTCTGATGCACCCATCACCTCCACCTGGCAGGTCCTTCCACCTGTGCCTCTGATGCACCCATCACCTCTACCTGGCAGGTCCTTCCACCTGTGCCTCTGATGCACCCATCACCTCCACCTGGCAGGTCCTTCCACCTGTGCCTCTGATGCACCCATCACCTCCACCTGGCAGGCCCTTCCACCTGTGCCTCTGATTCACCCATCACCTTTACCTGGCAGGTCATTCCACCTGTTCTGCACCTAGGAAACTCCCACACAGTCCTTAGAGTTGAGCTCAGTTGACACTTGCTCAGGAAAGCCCTCTCTCCTCTTCTACTCCTCTGTGAGACCTCCCCCTGGGTCCCGGCTCACTCATGACTCTACTTTCTAAATCACACAGGGTGCTGTGCCTCTGTCTCAGTGCGCTCAACTCCAGCTGGCCTCTGGGTCTGCTCCACAGCAGGCTCCACTTAGAATGACATGGAGCTGAGGAAGGAGGGCAGGACCAGGTTACTACACAACCTCCAATGCCGAGGCAACCCCTTCAGACTTTGTCCTGGTGGCAATATAAAGTTATCAAGGGATTTTAAGGAGCATGTGTGCAGAATCAGAACTATTTTTTGGTGGGGGGAGACAGCCTCACTCTGTCTTTGGGATAAAATTAAAACCTGTAACAGGCCTGTGGGGCCTTGCAGGGTCTCGGCCCTACTCATTGCACATGGCGCCTTCCTCCCCGGCTTCAGGCCCACCAGCCCTTCCCAGTTCCATGGAGCATCCACTCCTTCCTGCCCTGGGCGCTCGGCACATCCTGGCCTTTCTGCCTGAAGCACCTGCCAGGCAGCTTCCAGCTTCATGTTGCCACCTGCCCTCGCCGAGTTAATATGTACTCATCCCACAGGTCTTCACTTAGCATCGTGAGCTCACACAAGCCTTCCCCCAACCACCAGACTGTCAGAGGTCACTCAGGCCCCGGGCATCTGCCAAGCCACTCATCATCACCGTGGTTCCACTGGGTATGAACAGCCTGGCATCTGCTCTCCCAACTGAAATGCCAGCCTCTGGAGCTGAGGCCTGGGTCTGACTGTGCCTAACACTGTCTGGAATGCGGTGAGTGCTTGGTATACTGACAATGAGGCGGGGAAGTGACGCTGGAAATGGGTTGGAGGAGTCTAGGCGTGGTGTCCACTGGATGGGATCAATGTGAGAGACGCGGAAGTTTGAAAGTTGATTGCATCCTGATGAGGAAAGGGAGTGGGAACTGGAGACTCCACAGGGGCTCAACGCTGGGCTCCTGGGGGTGAGGGTGTGACACCACTATCGAGGCAGGCCTGAGGGAATCACTAACGTAAATCAAGTCTGAAGAGAAGATGTTTGCGGCCTGTGTGCCCGGCCAGCGCCAGGAAGGCCCCTTTAGCACAAGAGGGGGGGTCCTTGCTTGCTCCAACAGGGCACCCCTGGGGCCTGACAGCTCAGCTGTGCACAGACAGGCAGCTGCCTTTTGGGACAGCCAGACTCAAGTCCTTCCAGAGGTGTGGTTTCTAAATGAATAGAAATCAGAATAGCCGTCTTCCAGAACGTTTTCTCAGTAACTTTTCTGTAAAAATGTCCCTAATACAATAGCAAAAAAAAAAAAAAAAAAAAAAAAAGTGATTACTATATTTCCAGGCAATTTCCATGTACACACATATATCTAGGAATCCTCCCACTAACGCCAGCCTCGGTATTGTTAGTACCCACCTCACAGATGAGGAAACAGAGGCACAGGGAAGACAGGCAATTTACCCAAGGTCACATTGCTGGTGATGGGTGCGGCCAGGATCCCCAGCCAGCAGGCTGGGCTCTGCCTCAGCTAGGCTGCACCTGTGTGGTCCCCAGGCCTCCGCACCGGAGCTGGGTCCTCCAGGGGCCGTGAATACTCAAGGCTAAGACAGCCCTGGCTGCTCTGCAGCTTTGCCTGAGCCGAGCCCTGCCTTCCCCCGCATCCAACCTTCTGTCAATGCTGTGCGCTGTGATTTAAAGGCTTCATTTTAATTCAATCCGTGCCCCTGCTCAGATGTCAGACAACACTTTGTATCAGACAACACTTTGTTTTGTTTTGAGAAAACTGTATATGTCAGATTAACACAGTGGGTAGGAATTTGCTTCCCCTGTCTTAGGGTACAATGTCTCCGTTGCTTATTTTATTTAAATCAAGCTAAATCCAACTCCAACCAACATTCCATAAAAGCTACGGGAAATTCTGTCTTAATGAAAACTGAGGTTTCCCTGACACCCCAGAGTGGGGATGGGGCCCCCACCAAGGGTCTAACACTGAGGCAAGCATCCAGGAAAGGCCTTTCTCACTGACCCACCCGGTTACCCAGATGAACCCTTGAGTCAGGACCATGCTGCTTGTGTGCCTCTGAGGCCCGGGGTCCCCTCAGGCAATAGGGGGTTCCTTGAGACATGGGGGTCCCCTCAGGCAATAGGGGTTCCTTGAGATACGGGGGTCCCCTCAGGCAATAGGGGGTTCCTTGAGACATGGGGGGCTGCTCAGGCAAGGAGGAGATCCCTGAGGCTTGGGGTCCCTGGGTCCAGCCCAGCCTCATTGCACACAGGCACGCCGGGCAGCTAATGTTACCAGCTCCCCAACCCCACCAGCCCCACCACTGAGGGGCTCATGGGCCCCGCCAGCCTGGGTTCCTTCCTGGGCTGGGCAACCTTCTCCCTTACCCTCACCTTCAAAAGCAGTTCATCTCTACTCTTCCCTGTCAGGATACCCAGGTTTCAGTAAAAATGGGAAAACAGCTTCCTTCCACTCCCAGCCGCTAACACCTGAGGAAGTCAGCAGCCGCCCTGACACTCTGGAATTGGGGGTGGGGTCTGCAGGTTTAAAAAACAAAATAAGTTATGGAGGAGAGAGCCTATCAATAAACGTCACAGCAAATCACTGTTCCATTTCTATAAAAGGCCATCAAATAGAATTATGCATCATTTGAAAGCATTTTTGCCACCCAAACACTCTTCTCTCTGTACCACCCCCCGTACACACCCCCTCCCCGCAAAGTTGGATGATGGATTCTGGAAATGATGAGAACTTTGAGCCTGTGAGGGCACCCCAGCAATTCCCTGAATCTGCGTCCTCATTCTGCAGTTGGAGCCACGTCAGCCCCACCCCAGGAACTCACCCGAATGGAGCAGGGAGTCACATCAAATAAAAACAATGTGAAGCTCAATTCAGCTACGACAGACTTGCTGTCACTCAGATCCCAGGACGTCCCCCCAGACACTCCAGAGCCTGCCAATCTGACCCAGAAACAGCACGCACCCGAGGCATCCTTCCAACACCTGTTCCTCTCCCTACACAGAGCAGATCCCCAGCCAGCAAAGCCCTGCCATGCAGGCCACGGACTTCCTTGACAGCCCCACGCACTGGGGCTTCCTGGTACCTCTGCGGGTGCCTCCTCTGACTCCTGGGGGCAGGCACTGCCTCCAACCTGGGGACAGGGTCCCCTTCTGCCTTCTCACTCATTTCCTTTCATCGCAACCCACAGAAAGACTGACCAAAAGTGCTGAGAACTTCAGGTTCTCTGAGCCCCAGGACTCACCACGATGTTCACACCCCATCCAAAATATGCAGTTTTGTCAACTCTTGATTGCAAGATTCCTTCAAAGACTTTATTAATAAGGACCTCTAACAAGAATCTGAAATGGGCCCCATTCTGTGGAATTCTCCTCTGGTACAGGTGAGGCGGCTACGCAGAGTTCAGGAGAGCGGACGCCTTGCAGGGACGCTGCCAACCTGGGTCCTGCCCCTTGTTTACCAGCTGCATCACCATGGATGACACTCTGAGCTGCATTTGTGACACAGGAACCACCATCCCTTCCCATAAGGATGAGCTTTAAACTCCGCCAAGCGCAAGTATGAGGAAGAGAGGAATAAGCATTCCCATGCACAAGCAGCTTCGTTCAGGCCCTGCCCTCCAGGAGACCTGAAGATAGAGGTTTATTCCATGCATGTTCTGAAGGCCTCACGGGCCAGGCTCTGGGGCCATACAGACAAGCAAGGCACGACCCCATTAGTAAGGCCTCCACACACAACTGGAGAGGTCTCTACAAGCCCTGATGCCACAAAGGAAGGGCTATGGGATGATTCCACAAAAAAGGGGCATGCCTTCTGACCATAGGATCTTATACCTGAAAATAGTCCTGTCCTACACTGCAGAATACATGGCTAACCCAGAGAGAGAAAAGGCCACAGAGACAGGGCTGCAGACAGAAACAAAGCTACAGAGACAGGGCCACAGACAGAGACAGGACCACAGACAGAGACAAGGCTACAGAGACAGACAGAGACAGGGCCCAGACAGAGACAAGGCCACAGACAGAGACAAGGCCACAGACAGAGACAAGGCAACAAACAGAGACAGGGCCGCAGAGAGAGACAGGGCTGCAGGCAGAGACAAGGCACTGGCAGAGGGGCAGGTAAGCAGGTGGTCCTCCTGGAGCTTGGGAGGGCACTCCGGTGCATTTTTGCAGGGGTTAAGCTGGACCTCAGGGGCAGGCAGCATGCATGGGTCGGGGAGTAGGGCAGGACTTTCAAGACAGAGTCAACAAAAGGAGCAAAGAGGCAAAGACTGGGGAGTGCAAAGGGTGTTTGGGAACTCCTTGTACTTGAGCCTGGCTGGAATGTCCTGTGGAGGGGGATGGAGCAGCAGCGGATGGGCCGGGCGGTGTGCCATGGCCTGAGGCACTCCATCTCCAGGTGGCGTGGCTCTGGGGGCACCTGCACGGCCAGCAGCTGAGCTGACTGTGCCCCGAGGGTGCACGCCCTGGGTGAAGGGGCAGGAGAGGCTGAGGCTCGGCCACAGGAGAAGGCACTGCTGCACACACACAGCTGCGATCCCCGTGGCTAACAGCACTGGGGAGCTAGGAAAATCAAAAAGAAAACAGCGTCCTGACGTTGGTCACGGTGCAAAACCTGAACAGAATCCCAGGCCCCATGTGGCTCAATCTTTGTTTAAAGTTACATTCAAATAACAGACTCACTGCCAAAAAAAAAGTTTTCAAAATAACTGAATTCTCTGTTGATGTCCCTCTCTGCCTCCCTGCTCTCTCCCTTTCTGCCGAGACAACACACACAGAAACTCAGGCGGAAATACAAGCAAAATTCTCAGCAGCACTCCTTAAAATTCTTACTTGACATCTCATACACTCCCCAAAATTCCAAACTCACAGCAGCTGCCAAAGTTTTTTTTTTCTTTCTGCTCTCAAAAGTCTTTATGGGGTCAGGCTGTGGCCAGGACCTTCCCATGTCACCCGTTCCCCCCTGGCCCGCCTGGCCTCTCCAGTGGCTGCTGGGACCCCTGGTCCTAGCCCCAGACTCGTTGGGACCCAGAAAGACCTGGGGAAGGAGCTATGGAAGCCTCTGGAACAGGTTGTTCTTCCCATGCTATGGTTCTTCATGAGGGGCTGAGCTATGTTGTAAAGGCTTTGAAATGTACACAATTAGGGAGCATAATTAAGAAAAAGAACGTGAAATTATAAACACAAAATGAGATAGAAATTGGAAATATTATTTGGAATAGAAAAGAAATCACAGCAAATTATGGCGGTTCAAAAGCTGACAAATACAACAGGCGTGATAAAAAGGAAAAACGATTTTGTTGATTAAGTGCCTGATGGCGACTGGCACTTTGACATATTTTCTGTAAAGAGAGTAGAAAACTAGTCAAGTCTTGCTTCTAACAGGCTTGTTTGATTTTATTTTATTATTATTATTATTGATGTTTAGAAAATGTCCACCACTCATGCTTGATAAAGTCATGTGAACGGGGCTGTGGGCAGACGTGTGTGGAGCCCGCTGTGAGGAGCCTACTCAGGTACATGTCCATGTGGGGTCCCTCTGCCGTGCCAGGCTCAGAGCCCCCACACTTGTGGATCTACCCTTTTGGTGCCCCTCAGGATGACCTGGGAGATGACCTTTCAGACATCTCCTTTCAGACATGACCTTTTCAAACATCCCAAAGTCCACTCCCTGGCCCAGCCTACGAGGCAGACTCTCCAGGAACCTTAGGGTCCCTCGTCCAAAAGCCCCACCCCATCGTTTGAAAGCACAGCAAACTCGAGCTGTAAAGGCCGGCCGCTGACAGGGCTACCCTGTGCGAGGCGAGAGGAAAGCGTTTCACAGGATTCCTCCTGGGTGAGCCAGAGACTCCCCGGAGAGCGGTCCCGCCGTCCTCCGCAGCCAGGGCCGCTCCTCTCTCATTCCCAGCCCTGTGCACTGTTTGTTCCAGCGCAGCTGTTCCTAAGCGCACGGCGGCTGCTCCCGCCCTTCCGCCGAGAAAAAGCTGAGGTCGGCGTAGCCGTGGAGAGGCCAAAGTGAGTCTGCGTAATGAGACACTTTTTAAAGAATTCACGATAAACATTCATTTGATGTCAGCCTATTCAAATATGATGTATTCACACTTTACCAAATGAATTCGTTTTCCAGAGCTGCTATGAAGTACCACAAATGACAGAAACTGGCTTAAGACAACAGAAATGTATCCTCCCCCAGTTCTGGAGGCCGGAAGTCTGAGACGAAGGTGTCGGCAGGGCTCTCATCCATTCGCCACGCTGGGTCTGTCACGGCCTGAGTGCTTTCGTCCCCAACGTTCATAGGTAGAAACCCTCATCCCACAGTGGTGCTTTAGGAGGTGACTAATCACCGTTGGGAGGTGGCAAAGTCATGAGGGTGGAGCCCTTGTGAAGCGGATGGGTGCCCTCCCTTATGGAAGAGGCCCCTGAGACTCCTTCACCCCTCCCGCCACGTGAGGGCACAGCGAGAAGGCGCCGTCTGTGAGCCAGGAGCTGCTCTCCCCAGACGTCTAACCTGCCTTCGCCTTGGCCTCCCAGCCCCCAGAACTGTGAGTGTGGTGCTTCTGCTCACGCAACTATGATGCACTGAGACCGGACCTGGGGAAAGCACCGTTTTATGGGTCAGGAGAGGGTGGGGCCAAGGCGGGAGAGGGTGGGGCCAAGGCGGGAGAGGGTGGGGCCAAGGCCGGGAGAGGGTGGGGCCAAGGCGGGAGAGGGTGGGGCCAAGGCGGGAGGAGGGCTTTGTGCACAACTCTCCCCCGGGGTTTTGCTGTGTCTGCTCCATCCTCGAAAAGTCAAACGCACACTCCTAGATCTTCTCTCGGGGGACGCTTAGGAACAAAGACTGGAATGGAATAGTGTCAGGGCTTGTTAATGAGAAGAGCCAGAGAAATGCCCGAGGTACATGAAAAGCCCCCAGATGCTCCCTTCAGCAGGGCCCTGGGCGTCCTCTGGCCTCCCAATGGCTGGGGCTGAGCTAAGAGGAGGCTCATTTGTTGCAAAAATGGCGCAGAGGGGTCTTGGATGCAGGGAAGGTGCCAAAAGAACTTGTGTCTAGGGCTCGGGGGAAGGAGGAGTGTGGAGTCCAGGGTCCGGAGCCGTGGCTCCTAGGCCACCCATTGATGAGGGCAGGATTTAAGCCCATGGTGTAGGAGGGCCGCGTGGGCGTCAGCGCTAAGGGTATGAGAGGGCCGAGTGGGTGCCAGCGCTAGGGGTGTCGAGGGCCGCATGGGTGCCAGCGTCAGGGGTGTCAAGGGCCACTTGATTGCCAGCGTTAGGGGCATGGGAGGGCAGCGTGGGTGCCAGGGATAGAGGCGTAGGCGTCAGAGGACCATGTGGGTACCAGTGCTAGGGATGTTAGAGGGCCGTGTGGGTGCCAGCTGTAGGGGTGTCAGAGGGACGCGTGGGTTCCAGCACTAGGTGTGTTGGAGGGCCGCATGGGTGCCAGTGCTAGGGACCCCTCCCACTTCAGAAGGACTTTCAACTCCTGCCTCGCTGCCAAACCCACTGCCTGGGGAGAGGTCTAGAAACCGTCCTTGAATTTGCCTCCCGTATCCCCATCCTTAGCATCATCCTAACTCTTCCTCTGCCCTCCTCACCCCAAAGTCCCAGAATGCTAGGCTGCCGCACAGATGCCCCTCACAGCCCAGAACCCCGGCTCTGCCCATGCAGGGACACTACCCGTGCAAAGAAAACATGGGCAATGAGAAATGTCAGGTTCCCAAATTCCTGAAGAACAAGATCTCTATCTAACTGGGAAGGTTTCAAAGCAGGTTGAACGTGTTTTCTCAGACAGGTTTGGTATTTGCACCACAGGAAATTTGGGCTCATAGAGACCCTTTAGCCTGATCTACACAGCAGCAGGACAAACAGCAACAGTTGTTTGCAATTAGAGCTCTCCAGGATCTGAAGCCTCCTACAGATGGTGAGGAACCCCGCCTGGGAGCACAGAAAGCACGTTAAAGAGAGCGTTTGCGGGACACCTGGAGGGGAGGCAAGGCATGTGGGCTGAAGACGCCCTCCCCCAGACTTCCGTGCAGCCCCTTTCCAGGCACCGTGTGCATAGGGCACTGACTCACTCATCCTCTCTCCCTCTCGCACCTGGGACACTTCTTTACCAAGCAGCTAAATGACAAAACCACTAAGATTAAAAGCCCTTCCTCACATGCCCTCAGAGTAGGAGGGCTGGCTCTGCTCCGTCCCAGCTCACAACAGTGGAAGAAGAAAACATCTTGTTCCTGGAGGGTGGGCAGATGTCTCCGGTGGGGTCAGCCATGAACTGTGTGCAGACGTGGTGCAGTGTGTGTGCTGGGATGTGGCGTGGTCCCCAGCCGTGTCCACCGCCCTGTGTCTGAGCCCAAACCTCCATCCTGCGAGTGCCTCGTCATTCAACCATCGGCCTTTGACTTCACTCTCCTGAATGTTGTTTCCTCTGTTCAGTGATGGTATTGAAAGTCTGATAGAGCTTTTGCCAATATAAATAAGATCATGCAAGAGAAGTGCTAAGCCCAGTGTTAGTGAGTAGCAAGCCCTCAGTGAAGGCATCCAGGGCATAGAAGGGAGTGACATAAGCCTGTCAGACCTAAAGAAATTCCCCCAGTGCGGGAGTGTTATTTTCAAACAAATTTTGTTTGCTTTTTTTTTTTTTATTGTTTGTTTTCAAATTCCAGCATTCAGAATATTTCCCAGTGCACTTTAGGTGAAAAACAAGCAGCAAGGCCATCCTTTCGTGCAGTTGGTGTTGGGTTACAGAGCACGGTGGGTAAAGGCCAAGAGAAACTCAGTCTCAGGAGAGGCACCATGGGGCCATTTGCCTCCAGCCATCAGCACTGCCACCCCTGGATCTTGGGCAGGAGCATCGGGTTCCCCTGCTCCCCACGCCCAGAGAGCTGTGAGTGCACGGAGCTCTCACTCATTCCTGAGAGCTCGGCTCGGAGCACACAGCTGGGTGTGTGGAGCATGGGGCTGGGCTGACATCAGCGTCCACCTGGTGATGCAGGGAGGCACCTGCCTCTGCAGAGTCTGTGTGGGCCTGTTATCCCAGACTGCATCCTGCAGAGTCAGAAGCAAAGCTGGCATGAGCGTCTGCATGCTGCGAGAATGGGTGAGACCCACCAGAGATGCTACCCAGGGAGGCCAGGGCTGTGGCGGTGGGAGAGCTCTGATCCAAGGCTTCTTCACGCAGAGGCCGATGCCCAGCAAGGATCTCACCACAAAGCTTGTCCTCAGCACGGCTAAGGGGCTTGATGCTAAAACAGAACGGGGTTGCAGGGGTGATTGAAGAAGCAGAAAGGACTTGAAAACTACACCCTGCTCTTTCCAAAGCTCAAGGAGATGGTAAAATTAACACCTAAAGCCCTGGTGGCCGGCACGGGGAAACTTTAGAAGTCCAGAGGTCTGAGGGCACCCTCCTGATGGGTGGATAGGACAGAGGAGGGCTGAGGAAGTGCCTGGGAATGCTCAGCTGGCTTGCAGCAGGCGCTGGGCCGGTGGTATCAAGGAGGGAGAGGGAGCAGGCTGCACCCACAGCCCTGCAGCCACCACGCATCCCAGTGTGGAAAGGACTCGAGCTCTCCTCTATGCCACATGGTGCTGCACCACACTCTCTCTGTTTTCTCTATTTTAGAAGCTGGTGATGAGAAGAGCCCAATGCTGAGTCGTCTTCGTGGTTGCTGGATTCGTCTATGCTGGCAGGGCTGTGAAGGAACACCTGAGACGGGGTAATTTATAAAGAAAAGAGGTTAATTGGCTCATGGGTCTGCTGGTTGTGCAGGAAGCATAGCAGCTTCTGCTTTGAGGAGGCCTCAGAAAGCTTCCTCCTGGCAGAAGGCAAAGGGCGAGCAGGCGGATCACATGGTGGGAGCAGGAGGAAGAGAGAGGGTGGGAAGGGAGGTGCCACGCCCTTTTAACAACCACATCTCGTGAAAACCCACTCACTCTCACGAGGAAAGTACCAAAGGGGATGGTGCTAAACCATTCATGGCAAACTGCCCTGTGAACCAGTCACCTCCCAGTAGGCCCAGCTTCCAATGCGGGGTCCACCCTGTGGCCTTACTTCACTTGATGATATCTGCAAAGAACCTGCTTCCAAGTAAGGTCGCAGCCACAGGCACGAGGCTTACAACACAACAACTACAAACTCTAAGTTTAAAGCGTTTTAAAAACAGACCAGGTGGCTTTGGTAACATGCTCTGAGCCTCTTCTTTATTTTCTTTGTGGTCCTGTGTTGACTTGAACTCATCAGTGTGTTTGTCTTGTTTGTGTTCTCGCACACCTTCTATGCATGAGTTCCCTTAGGGCAAGGACCTCACCCCATACTTACCTACCTGAGGAGTCAGGGCACAGGGTAGGGGACAAAGGACACCGACCAACTCCTGCTTCCTCCCCAAATCTTTCCAGCCCCCATTCAAAGGTCCCTCCATTTTCTGCTGTGAAATTTGTTTATTTGTGGTTGAACTCTCTGCTGGTGCCCAGCCCTGGTGTCTGAAGTTCAGAATGTGGTGTCATGCTCTTGCACGTTGTGCTTAAAAAGGCTTTTGTTGGAAAAGCCTGTGTGAAGCCACTGGCACCTGTTATGTGAGCACATGTGACTCTACGCTGACCCATTGCCATTGGGCCATGGGGAATGACAGAGAGAAAAGATAAATTGGGAAGGAGAAAGCCAGGTGTGGAGTAAAAAGGTGTGAAGAGAGCAGAGCTGGATGGGGGAACAAGTGAGGAGGCCGGGCATGAACTGCAATCTGGAAAGACAAAGAGGAGGGCTTGCCTGTGTATTTTGTGCAGTCAAACGACCCAGGTTCAATTCCTACCTTCATTCCACTCTGAGCCTCAGACCACCATTCACAGAAGGGGCCTGTGTCACGCAGCTCATGAGTCAGGAGAATTAATGGGACGGAGAGAGCCTGTTGACTGCTTGGCTCCAATGACAAGCACACAATAAGAAGCCAATAATATGAATGCTTTCTGCCATTCATACCATTTTCATTTGTACATCACTCTCTAGTAAGACTAGTAAAAACGTTCCTATGTTGAAAAAAATGCTTTAGTTGAAAATAAAGGAGTTCGTCTCTTGGTGGAAGATGAAATATTCACATTAGCTTCAAGGATTTTCTTGTAATCACATTGAGATCTTGGCCCATTTAATGGAGCATAATACATACATTGTCATTTCAAACAAAGTCCGTGTCAAAAATGACACTTTGGAATTTTTTTCTTAAAATAAGCAATGTGGGAGAAATTAACTCACAAAGACGTTGGATGCTAAAAGGAATACAAAGTCATCAATAAATCAAAGTAGAATATTAAAGACACATTTTCCAGGTTAATACTAAAACAAGCAAGGAGGGGAATCCATGAACTAGACACATTTTGAGTGGCTATAGTTCTTAGAGCAACAGGAGTGTAGCAGCTAGGGAGGAAATTAGAGAAAAATTAACTAGCAGTCATCTCACGAAATGAATATACAAAGACCACGCCCTAAAGGAATTACTGAATATATTCTTCTATTCACAGTAGCAGGAAACAGACTGACATAGTGAATTAGAAAGAGCTGAGCAAATACCCATTTTCTAAAATGGACACATTTCTAGAAGAGCACACACCCAGACACACCCAGACAGCCTCCCTCTTGGTTTCGTGTCTACAGGGGCCAGCTCAGAGTGGGCTCAGAGTGGTGCCTGCCCAG
The DNA here is from genome assembly GCF_028885655.2 of Pongo abelii. Classification (NCBI taxonomy): domain Eukaryota; kingdom Metazoa; phylum Chordata; class Mammalia; order Primates; family Hominidae; genus Pongo; species Pongo abelii. The sequence continues at coordinate 169,605,277 of NC_071990.2, forward strand.
GATTGCACAAGACTCTTCACTGGGAAGGGAAAAAAATACAGTCACATCTTCAAGTCCCATCTTTTATAGTTCCTATTTGGGGTATTATCTACAATCCACATTCTTTATTAGCACAGTAACACCTCTGAGTACTGCTGTATACAGATTAACCTGTTCAAAGGTTCTTATTGATGGGTGTGCACTTGAACACTCCCCAGAAGACAGGAGATGGACAGGACGATAGAGGGGACAAGGAGAAAAGTGGACAGAGAGACCATCAGGATGCCCAAACCGATGACATTGGATGCTTTTCCTAATGCAAGAAAATGCACCATAGACACTATGCTAAACATCTAGACAGGTTATGAGAAATGAGTTTCATTGTTTAGAAATTTTTATTGTGTAAGAAAGAACTTAAAAAGCACTTTATGGGCATTAAAAAGAATACGGTGTATGTGCTTACAGTTTCAAAGTGTTCAAGGTTGGTTTTAAATGAAATAAGATTTAAAGGTTATTTGTAGATTTAAAATTTTATTTGCATTTTTCATAGATTATGATAATCATAGATTATCTACATCTGACACTGGTGATTTGACAGCATATAATTTATTCTCCATTCAAAGACACACTGACAGCCTAGAGTGGGGAGCAAGACAGCAGAAGAGGTCTCTCTCGTGATGATTCCCTTGCAAAAACACCAATTTGAACATGCAAATGAAAATACCATCACAAGAGATAAGTAAATCAGATGTGAGACCACACTACCTGGTTATAGCACAATAAGAAAAGATGTGTCAAATAAGATACAAAGTTGTCTTTTCCATTATCCACATCACCCCTCCTCCAGCCCAGGAGCACAGCATGGAGAGATTGTCTGCTCAGGGGAAACCGGGAAGTGAGCAAAGATGTCCAAAAACTGAGCCCACCGCGGTAAAATCCAGCACTGGGCAGGTCTCCATGGCCCCAGAGTCCAGGTTGGAACCCAAAGACTGAGCCTCCAGACCTGCTGCAGTGCCAGGCTGGACCACATAGCCTCAGGCTTCTGGCTTGTGTGGCAAACTTGACCTCTGGCCCACACAACTTCTCAGTCAATGTCAGCAGCCCTGGCCTCCCTACAGTCCTCATCAGCAGGCAGGACCCAGTGGCTCCTAGCTTCAGGTAGGCTCTAGCACAGTACCAGTGGGCCCCAGGCTTCTGGCTTGCCCCAGCACTGCTCCAGCCAGGTTGAGCCCTGAGCTTCTGGCTCACCCAAGCAATGCACCAGCTGCAGCAACTGCAGACTTCTGGCATGCCCCAGTGCCATGAACATTGGTAGCAGTCCCAGGCTTCAGAACTATGCCAGAAAGTCTGCTCAGAATCTCTGGACAGGCTGACTGTATATATATGTATGTGCATATATATATATATATGTGTGTATGTGTGTGTGTGTGTATGTGTATATATATATGTGTGTGTATATATGTGCATATGTGTATATATATGTGTGTGTATATATATGTGTGTGTGTGTGTATATATATATATATATATATATATAGAGAGAGAGAGAGAGAGAGAGAGAAAGGGTCTTGCTTTGTCATCCAGGCTGGAATGCAGTGTTATGATCATGGCTCACTGTGGCCTCCACCTCCAAGGCTCAAGAAATCCTCCCACCTCAGCCTCCCAAGTAGCTGGGAATACAGGCACATGCCAAGACAAACAGTTAATTTTGTTTATTTTTTGCAGAGACAGGGTCTTACTATGTTGCCCAGGTCAACCTCCTGGGCTCAAGTGATCCTCCCACCTCAGCTTCCCAGAGTGTTGGAATTACAGGCATGAGCCACTGTGCCTGGCCCAGGCAGACTACTGAAGGGCTTTCCCAGACAAGGCACTTCTGAGAAGACTGAAATAGATACCTACATCTGCAAATATACCAACATCAATGCATAACCACAAGGGTTAAGAACAATCAGGGAAACATGACATCACTAATGCAACAAACTAAAGTGTTATTGACCAACCTTAAAGAAATGGAGATAAATGAACTTCCTGAAAAAGAATTTAAAGTAACTTTTAAAGAAGCTTAGTGAACTTCAAGAAAAGGCAGAGAAGCAATTCAATGAATTAAGGAAAACAATAACTGGCCAGATGAGAAATTTAATAGAGAGATTGAAATAATTAAATAAATAAATAAAACAGAAATCCTGGAGCTGAAAAATTCAAATACAATGAACGAAATGAAAAATTTAATAGAGAGTATCAATAGTAAAATTGATCAAGCAGAAGAAAGAATCTATGAACTCAAAGATAAGTTAATTGAAAATATACAGTCAGAGGGAAAAAAGAATGAAAAGAAATGAACAAAGCTTATGGGATTAATGAAACAGCATAAAAAGAGCAAATATTTGAAACTTAGGAGTTAAAGAAGAAGAGGAAGATAAAGTAGTAAAAAGTGTATTTAAAGAAAGAGTTAAAAAAAAAAAAAAAAGAAACAGTAGCAGAAACTTTTAAAACCTGAAAATACACATAAGTATCCAGGTACAGGAAAGTCAAAGGTCACCAATCCAAATAAGATTCAATCCAAATAAGACTACCCGAGACATATAATCACATTGTCAAAAATCAAAGACATAGAGAGGATTCTGGAGGCAGCAAGAGGAAAAAAAGCAAATAACATATAAGGGACTTCCCAAACAGCTAGCAGCAGACCTTTCAGAAGAAACTTTACAGGAGACAGTGGGATGATACATTCTGAGTGTTTAAGAAACAACAAAAAAATGCCAAGCAAGAATATTGTACCCAGCAAAGCTGTTCTTCACTAATTAAGGAAGGATATTTTCTTAGACAAACGCTCACAGAGTTCATAACCACCAGAGCTGTTTTATAAGAAATGCTAAAGGGAGTTCTTCCAGTATAAATTTGTTGGTAAAAGTAAGTACGCAGTCAAATTTAGAATTCTCTACCACTATAGTGGTGGTGTGCAAATTACTTATATCTTTACTATGAAGGTTAAAAGACAAAGTTATTAAAAATAACCATAGCTGCAAAAATTGTTAAGGGATATGCAATATAAGAAAATGTAAATTGTGACATCAAAAATTCAAAATGTTGGCAAAAGGAATAGAGTAAAAGCATAGTTTTTTTGGGGTGTGGTGGGGTATGATCAAAGCTAAGTTGTTATCAGCTTAAAATAACCTGTTATAAGAGTAAGCCTTGTGATAACCAAGAAACAAAAACCTATAGTAGATACAGAAAAAATGTAAAACAAGGAATCAAAACATGCCTCTAATGAAAATTACTTAATCACAATGGAAGATAGTAAGACAGGAAGAATGAAACAAAGCATCAACAAAACAACTATTCATAGAAAATATAGGTTGGCGCAAAAGGAATCATGATTACTTTTGCAGCACCTGAATAATTAATAAAACAGTAATAGATAAGTTCTTACCTAGCAATAATCACCTTGAATGTAAGTTGATCATATTCTGCAATCAAAAGACATAGACTGGCCAAATGAATAAATGAATAAAACCCAACTACATGCTTCCTACAAGAGATTCCCTTCACCAGTAAGGACACACACAGACTGAAAGTGAAGGAATAGGTAAAGACAGTCCATGCAAATGGAAATTGAAATAGGAATAGTTATACTTATATCAGATAAAATAGACTTTAAAAAACTGTAAAAAAAAGGACAAAGAGGGTCATTGATAACAACAAAAGAAACAATCCAGCAAGAAGATATAATGATTATTAATATTTTATATCATATTTATATAATATTTGCTTTATATATTTAGATACTGGAATTGGAGTATACAAATTTATGAAGCAAATATTAATAGATCTGAAGGGAGATATAGACTGTAATACAATAATAGTGGGGAACATCAATATGCCACTTTCGACATTGGTCAGATCAGCTATACAGAAAGTAAATAAGGAAGCACTGAACTTAAACTATACTCTAGACCAAATGGACATAACAGACATATCTAGAACATTCCATCCAGCAGCTGCAGAATACTCATTTTTCTCAACTGCACATGGAACAGTCTCTAGAATAATTATGTGCTAGGCTACAAAGCAAATCTTCACAAATTTAAGATTAAAAGTAACTTTTCTGACCACAATGGTATAAAACTAAGAATCAATTCCATAAGGAACTTTGGAAAATTCACAAACACATGCAAGTTAAACATTCTATTGAACAACCAATGAAGCCATGAAGAAATTAAAAGGGAAATGTAAAATTTTGTTCAGGCAAACAAAAGTGAAAATATGACATACCAAAACCTGTGGGATATAGAAAAGGCAGTTCTAAAGGGAAGTTGATAGCAATCAACTCCTACACGAAAAAAAGAAAGACATTAAATAAACAACCTAACATTGCACCTCAAGGAATCAGAAAAACAAGAACAAACTGACCCCAAAGTTAGTAAAAGGAAGAAAATAATAAAGGTCACAGAAGGAATAAATGAAATAGAGACTAAAATAAAATAGAAAAGATCAACAAAAATGAGAGTTGTGCTTTTAAACAGATAAACAAATTCCACTAGACTTTAGTTAAACTAAAAAAAAGAGAATGTGCAAATAAATAAAATCATAGATGAAAAGAGAGGCATTTCAACTGATACAACAGAAATACAAAAAAATCATGAGAGACTAATACGAGCAATTATATGCCAACAAATTGAATAACCTAAAAGAAATAAATTCATTGACACATATAACTTATCCAAATTGAATCATAAAGAAATAGAAAACCTGAATAGACCAATTATGAGTAATGAGATCAAAACAGTAATAAAAAGTCTCTCATCAAAGAAAAGGCAAGAACTGTATGGCTTTGGTTTAATTCTATCAAACATTTAAAGAAAAACTAATACCAATTATTGTTAAAATCTTTCAAAACATTGAAGAAAATAGAACACTTCTCAACTCATTTTACAAAGCCAACATTACACTGATACCAAAGCTGAACAAGGACAGCACACACACAGACACACACACACACCACACACAGAGGCATGCACAAAAAGAAAACAGCAGGCCAATATCCCTGATGAAGATAGATGCAAAACTCCAAACAAAATACTAGCAAACCAAATTTAACAATACATTAAAAAGATCATTCACCATGATAATGTGGGATTCATCTCAGGAGTACAAGGATGGTTCAGCATACGTAAATCAATAAATGTGACACATCACATTAACATATTTTAGGATAAAAACCATATAATCATTTTAATAGATGCAGAAAAAGCATTTGATAAAATTCAAAATCCTTCATGATAAAAACTCAATAAAATAGATATAGAAGGAAAGTACCTAAACATAATAAAGGCCATGCATGACACACCCCAGCTTACATCATATTGAACAAGGAAAAGTTGAAAGCTTTTCCTCTAAGATCTAGAACAAGACAAGGATGCCTCCTCACCACTTCTATTCAACTTCTAGCATTGGAAGTCCTAGCCAGAGCAATTAGGCAAAAGAAAGAATTAAAAGACATCCAAATTGGAAAGGAACAAGTTAAATTGTCCCTGTTTGCAGATGACATGATCTTATATATAGAAAACCCTAAAGACTATTTAAAAACTGTTAGAACAAATAAATTTGGGAAACTTTCAAGATACAAAATGAACATACAAAAATCAGTAGTGTTTCTATATATTAACAGTGAACTATCCAAAAAAGAAATCAAGAAAACAATCCCATTTACAATAGCTACCAAAAAATAAAATAGAAATAAATGTAACCCAAGAGTGAAAGGTCTCTGTATTGAAAACTATAAAATACTGATGAAAGTAATTGAAGTAGACACAAATAAACAAAAAGATGTTCTGTTTTCATGGATTGGAAAAATTAGTACTAATAAAATGTCCATACTACACAAAGTGATCTACAGATTCAATGCCACCTCTGTCAAAATACAAATTCTATTCTTCACAGAAATAGAAAAAATATCCTAAAATGTGTATGGAGCCACAAAAGACTTCCAACAGCCAAAGTAATCTTGAGCAACAAGAACAAAGCAGGAGGCATAATGCTACCTGAATTCAAAATACACTAAAAGGTACGGTAAACAAAACAGCACTATACTGACATAAAAACAGACACATAGACCAATGGAACAGAATAGGTAGCCCAGAAATAAACCCACATATTTACAGCCAACTCATTTTCAACAAGGATGCTAAGAACATGCAGTGGGGAAAGGACAGTCTTCAATAAATAGCATTGGGAAGGCTGGATATTCACATGCAGAATGACACTAGATCCCTAACTCACACCATATACAAAAATCAATTCCAAACGCATTGAAGACTTCAGTGTAAAACCCAAAACTATAAAACTACCATAAGAAAACATAGGGAAAAGCTCAGTGACATTGGTCTGGGCAATAATTTTTTGGATACATCCTCAAAAGCACAAACAACAAAAGCAAAAATAGACAAATGGGATTACATCAAACTACAAGCTTCTTCACAGCAAGGAAACAATCAACAGAGTGAAGAGAAAACCCACAGAATGGGATAAAATATTTGCTGACTACATAACTGATAAGGGATTAATATCCAAAATATAGTCATGCGATGCTTAATGACAGGAATACATTCTGAGACATGTCATTACAAGATTTAATTGTTGTGTGAATATCATTACAGTGTACTTACACACACCTAGATGGTACAGCTCACTACACACTTAGGCTATACAGTATAGCCTATTGCTCCAAGGCTACAAACCTGTACAGCATGTTACTATACTGAATACTAGAGGCAATTGTAACACAACATTAGGTGTTTCTGTATCTAAACATAGTAAAATTACAGTAAAAAATGGTCTTACAATTTTATGGACCACTGTTGTATATGTCCTCCATGATTGTCCAAAATGTCAGGTGGCATCACCACCATGTCCTTGTGCCATGCAGGCCAGCTCACCTGTGGAGCTGCAGCCACTGGTGTGGGGTTGTGGGGTATGGGCTGGGGGTGGGCATAGGTTGTGCTGGGCATGAGTGTATATAAAGAACTCAAACAACTCAATAGCAAGAAAACAACACTTTCTATAAATGGACCAAGCATCTGAGTAGACATTTCTCAAAAGAAGACATACAAATGGTCAACAGATTTATGGAAAAACACTCATCACTAATCATCAGGAAAACACAAATTAAAATCACAATGAGATATCACCTCATATCTGTTAAGATGGCTGTTATCAAAAAGACAAAAGATTTAACAAGTGTTGGCAAGGATGTGGAGAAAAGAGCCCTCACACACTGTTGGCAGAAATATAAATTAGTACAACCATTATAGAAAACAGCATGGAAGACGGGAGAGGAGGGAAAGAGAAGGAGGGGGAGGAGAAAGACAAGGGGAGGGGAGGAGAAAGAGGCAGAGTGGAAGAGGGAGAGGTGGAGAGGGGAGGGGAGAGGAGGTAGGAGAGGAGAGGGTGCTTCCAGCCAGGGTGAAGCTCAGGACAGGGCAAGGGTGCGCTTATTCCTGTCTTGCCCTCTGCACTTGCTCACCTCCCTATCTGATGACCCCTGAAGTGGCCCTTGTCAGAGCACCATGGAGAAGGTGCCGAATCTTCCAAACCAAAGCTTGTAGATGTGGCTGACTCTGGATTAAATACGTGAAACTTGTGACTCGGAACCCTGGTGGGGGTCTAAGCAAGACCCAACACCATCATCAACAAGTTCTTTGAGTAACTCATTTGCCATTTCTGAGCCTCCATTTCCACAGATTTAAAATAAGGAGGCCCAGGAGAGATGACCCCTATGGTCTCCTTTAGTTGTCAACCTTTTCCTAAGAATCTAGACCTCCTCAAGAGTTAGTTCCTAATTTTCAAGGAATGAGTCGGCTGAGCCCTGCAGTGCCCTAGTCATGTTGACACAGATGTGGACGCCAGCCTGGGGACAGGATTTAGCAACTCAGAGCCCGGGAGACTCCTGCCTGCCGAGCTTCCAATGGCTCATGGAGCTGGGACTAGGGAGGGGTGTGGAACTAAAGTGTTCCTTCCTCTGATAATAGAAAGTGTTCCACTGAAATTCCAACAATTATCCATTCTTCCTTTAGCATTTAATCATCTGGACACTTTCAGAGGGAATCATGACAGGCATTGCTCTGTGTGTTATTCTCCACAGCGCCCCAGCAGTGTAGCCCGACTACCAGCCGATTTGCTCAGATGAGTCAGCAGCATGAGAAAAACTACACAATGGATGAGGCCAAATAGTAATAGAAATCGGAGCTAAATAACATACAGATCCCATTTGTGTGGCACTGAAGCTGAACAAGATCCTGGGAGTCTACAATGAGACAGGCCTTTCCTGCCTGACGTGTGGACCCCCCAAGTGAATTGCACCACACCCGGCCACTGAACGCCGACCCCCAGGGGACCACACACGCACACACATGCATGCACACACGTGCCCATCTGGTCTGGTCACCTACTGGGAGGCTGCTCTTCATTGAGGCCAGGCTCAGGAGCCCTGCGGTCCCTGGGCAGGCCATGGCAAGCGTCCAGGGCACCATCAGGACCCCTACCCGAGGGGTGTGGGGCTATTCTGCCCCTGCTCTCCTTTCTGAGTGACCTGAGAGGTGTGGACAGCAGCCACCAAGTATCCACTGTGTGGTGCCACTGGCCTGTGGAGGCTTCCTCAGGGTCCTGTCTCCATTCAGGCTCCACGTTTGTCACCAATGAAAACTGTGGGATAGGCAGACCCGAGACCCCACACAGAGGACGCCATGTGAGACCCTGCTCCATCCTCCTCCTTCAGAGGAGCCCACGTCAACCTCTGGCTGAGACCTTTCATCCAACAAGGTACTTCCTGCAGTGGAGTCTCACTCTTAAATTTCTGTCCAAGAAACCGACCAAAAGCTGTTTTAGGGCAGGTGGTATCGCAGGGCTGTGAGCAGAGGAGATTGTACCCTGAGCTTCCACTCCCTCTCCCAAAACAGGAGTGCTGCTACCCCCTCACCCTACGCCCACTCCCAGCCCACAACCCACAACCCCACACCAGTGGCTGCAGCTCCACAGGTGAGCCTGCCTGCATGGCACGAGGACACGGTGGTGATGCCACCTGACTCGCCTTCAGCAGCCTGCGGACCCAGGTGGGAGGGGGCTTCACGAGGCGGTGGCTCATGCCTCCTTTGGGAACAACATGTTCCAAGCCAGTGGCCAGCCCTCAGGTCTGGAGCACCACAGCATGGCTGCAGGAGAGGGAAGCGCCCAGATGGACTGGCAGGCAAGGACTCTCTGGGTCCCATGCCCAGCACAGGTTGTGGGGAGTAAACCACATCCCCCTAAAGGAAGTTTCCTTCACATCTTCACCCCCACAGACCCTGCCTTTCCCTCCAAAACAGCCCTGCCCAAATCCTCTGGGAGGAAGCAGAACCTCCCATGCCCTGAAATGTGTCAGGTCCCTGGGGACTGAGCAGATGGCGCCCACGCCCTTCATCCACGAACGGGAGTCTTTAGAGCAAATGTTTTAAACGCCCACTCTCACAAAGGCAGTCGGAAGTTTATGGAACTCAGTACTGCTCTTTAAGGAGTCCAGGCAAAAATATAAATGCTCTCCGATGGGTTTGGCCAATTTCTGAACCATAGAGCTATAAAGGATGTCTGCAGGAGACTGAGGCACAGCAACGCCAAGGACAGTGTCAGAAAACAAACTACCAATTGGCACATCACATCTCAGGAGGCTCTGCAGAGGCACGACAGAAATTCCCAGACTTCTAAGACGCAAACAGTCTCGAAGCCTTGTATGAGGCACATCACCATCACAACCTTAACCCTCTGGGTTCTTAACCCAGAACACAGACATACAGACACAAATGTGCGCACAGCACCACACCACACCATCACCTCCCTATGCAGAGAACACACACACACACCATTACCATCACCACCTCCGCCACCATTATCACCTCCACCTCCACCACCACCTCCTCCCTATATACAAACACAAACATGCGCACAGCACCACACACCATCACATCCCTATGTGGAGAATGCACACACACAAAATTACCATCACAACCATCACCTCCACCTCCACTGCCACCTCCTCCCTACATACAAACACAAACATGCACACAGCACCACACCACACCATCACCTACCTATGCAGGGAACACACACACACACCATTACCATCACCACCTCCACCACCATTGTCACCTCCAACTCCACCACCACCTCCTCCCTACACACAAACACAAACATGCTCACAGCATCACACCATCACCTCCCTGTGCAGAGAACATACTCCATTACCGTCACCACCTCCACCACCATTAACAGCTCCACCTCCACCACCACCTCCTCCCTACATACAAACACAAACATGCTCACTGCACTATGCGACACCATCACCTCCCTATGCAGAGAACACACACACACCATTACCAACACAACCATCACCTCCACCTCCATCACCTCCTCCCTACACACAAACACAAACAAGCACACAGCACCACACCACCACATCACCTCCCTATGCAGGGAACACACATACACCATTACCATCACCACCTCCACCACCATTGTCACCTCCACCTCCACCACCACCTCTCTACATACAAAACACAAACATGCACACAACACCACACCACATCATACCCTCCCATGCAGAGAACACACACACACTGTTACTATCACCACTATCACCTCCATCTCCGCCACCACCACCATTATCACTATTATCACCACCACCTCCACCACCAACACTTTCCTACATACAGAACGCAAACACACACAGAACCACACCACACCATCATTAGGCTACACAGGGGACACACACACACTATCTCTACCACCACCTCCACCACCACTGTCACCACTATCACCACTGTTAATATCACTTCCCCCTCCCAACACAGAGAAGACACACACACACACATGGCACTATCACCACCACCACTTCCACCACCCCACATACAGAACAGAAACAGACACACAACACCACACCACTACCAACACAACCCTATGCACAGAAAAAGCAAACACATACATATCATCACCACCACAACCATTGCCTCAATCATCATCACCACCACCATCATTCTCACTGCCACCACCACCTCCACAGCCATTACCACTATCATTATACCCTCCACCATCACCACCACAATCACGGTCTCAATCATTAATACCACCATCACCACCATCACCATCATCACCTCTACCAACACCAACACCACCACACTGTCATCATCACTATCACCACCATTACCTCCATCACCACTGCCATCACCATTACCTCCACCACCATCCATCATGACCACTACCTTCATTACCACCACCACCACCATCACCTCTACCACCACCATCATCACTCCAATCATTACTACCATCACCATCACCACCACCACCATCACTACCAACACCATCACCTTCACCACCGTCACCACCACCATGGCCTCAAATCACTGATACCACCATCACAACCACCACACTATCATTACCTCTACCAATACCACCACCATCACCACCAACACACCATCATCACCATCATCACAACCACTATTACCTCTACCACCATTACTACCACCACCACTATCACCTCTATCAGCACCATCACCTCAATCATTACTACCACCATCATCACCACCACCACCCCCACCACCATCGTCTCCACCACCATCACCATCACCACCTCCATCACCATCATTAACACTGTCACCACCATCACCTCTACCACCATCACCATCACTCTAATCATTACTACCATCATCATCACCATCACCATCACCACCACCACCTCCATCACCATCATTAACACTGTCACCACCATTACCTCCACCACCATCACCTCTACCACCATCACCTCTACCACCATCACCATCACTCTAATCATTACTACCACCATCACCACCATCACCACCCCCACCACCACCTCCACCACCATCATCACCACCACCAACCCCACCACCATCGTCTCCACCACCATCACCATCACCACCTCCATCACCATCATTAACACTGTCACCACCATCACCTCTACCACCATCACCTCTACCACCATCACCATCACTCTAATCATTACTACCACCATCACCACCACCATCACCCCCACCACCACCTCCACCACCATCATCACCACCACCACCCCCACCACCATCGTCTCCACCATCACCACCACCACCTCCATCACCATCATTAACACTGTCACCACCATTACCTCCACCACCATCATGACCACCACCATCACCTCTACCACCATCACCATCACTCTAATCATTACTACCACCATCATCACCATCACCACCCCCACCACCACCTCCACCACCATCATCACCACCATCACCCCCACCACCACCTCCACCACCATCACCACCACCACCACCTCCACCACCATCATCACCACCATCACCTCCACCACCATCACCACCACCATCACCCCCACCCCCACCCCCACCACCACCACCCCCACCACCACCTCCACCACCACCACCCCCACCACCACCTCCACCACCATCACCACCACCACCACCCCCACCACCACCTCCACCACCACCACCCCCACCACCACCCCCACCACCATCACCACCACCATCACCCCCACCCCCACCACCACCACCACCTCCACCACCATCACCACCACCATCACCACCACCACCATCATCACCACCATCACCTCCACCACCATCACCACCACCATCACCCCCACCACCACCTCCACCACCATCACCACCACCATCACCTCCACCACCACCTCCACCACCATCACCACCACCATCACCACCACCACCATCATCACCACCATCACCTCCACCACCATCACCACCACCATCACACCCACCACCACCTCCACCACCATCACCACCACCATCATCCCCACCACCACCTCCACCACCATCACCACCACCATCACCTCCACCACCACCTCCACCACCATCACCACCACCATCACCACCACCACCATCATCACCACCATCACCTCCACCACCATCATCACCACCATCACCACCACCACCATCATCACCACCATCACCTCCACCACCATCACCACCACCATCACCCCCACCACCACCTCCACCACCATCACCACCACCATCATCCCCACCACCACCTCCACCACCATCATCACCACCATCACCCCCACCACCACCTCCACCACCACCATCACCTCCACCACCACCACCCCCACCACCACCTCCACCACCATCACCACCACCATCACCCCCACCACCACCTCCACCACCATCACCACCACCATCATCCCCACCACCACCTCCACCACCATCATCACCACCATCACCCCCACCACCACCTCCACCGCCATCACCACCACCATCACCACCACCACCACCTCCACCACCATAATCACCACCATCACCTCCACCACCATCACCACCACCATCACCCCCACCACCACGTCCACCACCATCACCACCACCACCATTACCACCATCACCACCACCATTGCCTTCACAAACACCAACATTGCAACCACCTCCCTATATACAGAACCCACACACACAAACACACCACCACCATCATCACCCTCACCACCTTGGTTTGTTTCTCTTCAGATGTTCACTTTATACACTGGCCCTTCCTTGCATCTAGAACTTAATTGTGTCATGCACATACATTCTGATAATCCCCTTAGCATCCTGCTCCTATGTCAAGGCTCCTCCCCAGCTACACACTGTGCCAAGAATATCCTTACCTTCATTTCACCAAGTTTTCTTTCTTCTCATATTCAAGAAATTTTTGAAATCCTGATTCCTTTAAGAAATTTTCCTATATTGAAAGAGATAGTAGTTACTTTCATCTTCCTCAACTGTGCCTCTGCACATATTAGTACATATGACATACTTGCCCCATTCATTCATTCAACATTGATTCAGGGCTTCCCTGTATAAACTTGCTTCTTCCATTTGTTCATTTGTTCATTCATTCAGTGTTAAGTGCTTACCTATACACACTTGCCTCATCATTCATTCATTCAGTGTTCATTAAGTCTTCCATATTTATGTTTGCCTCTTTCATTCATTCATTCATTCATTCAGTGTGATTAGGGCTTCCCTTATGTGTTCATCACTTAGGCCCTGGAGAAACAAACAATCAGTGCTCGGACTTGCAGGCTGTTAGGGACTTCCATGCTAAGTATGTGTCCATTGAATAAAATTTTTCAAAAAGGGCAGCTTCCTTTCCTAGCAGGAGGCTAATAAGGTTTTGCCTTTCCAGAAGCCAAGGTGTACCCATGCTGAGCCATCCTCCCTCAGTTAAATGCAGTTGTGCAAACCAGGAAGGAGAGAGAAGCGTGCGGCTGATTGCACGTGGTTAACACACTGCAGCGCCCCCAGAAACAGTCCTCCTGCAGCAGGTGCCTCAGAAATGAGCTTCTCTCTCCAGGTGAGTAAATTGAATGCCTCAGACTTTTCCTGCGTTTAAACTGTCAACACCATATAGGAAAACTGACATAGTTAGATCTCATGATACGCTGTCAAGTGAGAAAAGCCACTTGTACAACAGCATGAATTGTCTGAACCCACTTATAAAACCCTGAGCGTGTGTGAATGTGCACGTGCGTGCATGTGTGTGTTTGAACACAGGCAGAAACAGGAGGGAGTTCAGTAACATTTTGATGGTACATCTTGGGTGAGGTGATTGGGTGTGGAGAGGTGGTAGTTTTACTCCATGATTGCAAAGAATGTAGTATTTGGGGTTAAAACAATGAGAGCTCAACTAACTCCTCGTTCTGATGCTACCAAATTTGTTCTCTTTGACAGGCTCATGCTCTGACACTTGACTTTCTCAAGTGTAAGATGGGAATAACAGTGGCGCCTTCCATGTAGATATATGTTAGAGTTGATGAGATGGCATCTGGCATAAAATCAATGCTCAAGGAATGCTTGGATTTCAAGTTGTTCTCTATTTTTAAATCTATATGTGCATTTATCTTTTAAAAGTTTGTTTTTCCTTTGCTCATCATGATTGAAGGCTAGGACCCTCTTGTCCCTTTCTCTTAAAGGCCGTGCCATCTAACACAGCATCGTTTCTGACGCAAAGTCAGAGCAGAGTGGCCGCCAGTTGTCAGAGTCTACAACTGCATATGGATTTTTTTTTCTTTTCGTTTTTGGTGAGAGTAATACCAGGAAGCAGGACACAGAGACGGAGATTCCCCCACCTGCATTTCCGTCATACCCTCTGTCTTGCCCGCAGTTTCCATCACGATGCTACCCAGAGCTGCTACTATGAACAGCAGGGTGGGAAGGAAGGGGGCTTAGAACATTGGCCTCAGCTCTGCATAAAGCACCACAAGGAAACTCACACAAGGGGCCCGTTGAGCTAAGCCGGGTGTGGATTCCGCCACTGATAAGGACACCAACATTCTGGTGGTGGTTTGTTCTCAGCGCTTGGTGACTGGTGGGATTCTTAGGTATATCCTGTGTCTTTCTGTCAGGAATCTGCTTCTGTGCAGTCAGAAGGGATGGGATCCTTCTGTGCTCCTCACAAAACCCAAATGCCTCCAGGTGGAATGAGGAGGGTGTCAACAACGCACGGCACATCTCAGGCCTCCCATGCAACATTTTCCAAAGCATAGAGCTGGGCTTTCACTTCAGCTCACTGGTTTATAATGAATACTACACATCTCAGCACCTTGCACAGACCAGTCTGCAGCCCTGCGTAAGCCTCTGCCTTGAAGAAGAGAGGCTTGGGTCCTGGGTCAGCCAGCACCTCTCCCTGCCACAGCAGCTCTGAGCCAGAGCCTTCGAAAAGGCAACCTGGCCAGGAGGCACCGCCCAGCCCACCACTCTTAGGAGATCCTAGCGAAGTTTTCACTGGAATCATCTCCTCTTTTACAAAATTGCCTGAATCAGAAAAAAATGACACATTTCAACCTTTCCTTGTTTTGATAATCCTGGTGATCCACTTAGGCCACTCCTAAGCAACTTTGGCCAGGAAAACAAGAATTAGACTTTGCTAAGTGTCCAGGTCCCTCCACGGGCAAGCCCCAGGCTGGCGTTGTGTCTTGTAGATGCACACACACACCCATGCGTGTGTCATACATATAGATTACACTTCGAGTAGACATGTTAGAGACGTAGATATGCTCATTTATCATGTGCACATACTGTTTTTAAATACATAATAAATATATAATATATATTACATTCATATACATTTCTATTTTTATGTATGAAATATACACATTTTAAAATTCACATCGGGATACTAACGGTCCTTGGCCTATTCTAGATCACTCCTGGGCTGGCTCCTGGGTCATTCTGGGAGAAGCTCCAAACTGCTGTCTGTTAGGAAGAATTAGGGCCCCTCAGAGCCTGGGCAGAGGCTGTCTGCCTCACACAGAGAGGGAACCCAGAGGCGCTTCTCTCTGTCCCCCAGGACTCGGGCTATCAGGAGCAGGGAGCAGTTAGAGCTGGGGCCTTTCAGCCACTCTTCCTAGTCACTGAGCCTATGGAAGGAAGAAGAAATGAGGCTGAAAGCAGGGACAGAACTCTCAGAAGATGACCAGGGTCAGCAGCCTCTGTGATTGGCAGGGTAGGAGTCCACAGTTCTCCAGCAACATCCGACCTCATCACCCACACCGGAGAGGCTCTGCTCACTCCACTCTGCCCAGCACATACGAGCCACACAGGCCCACACGTCCCACTACCCACCCTGGGGGAGCAGCGACCTCGGGCTCTGCCCTGCCCAGCCTGCCGACCTGCAGGGGTTCCATCCGGAGGGTGTGCTGGGCGCCACCCCGCACTCTGATTGGACAGCAGAGTTGATCAGTTCTAACTTCACACTGCAAGCTATTTACAGGCTTCAGCCACAGCCTTAAATAACACGGAAATTATCACACAGTTATTTGAAGCCACGAAAACTTTCTCACAGCATTTTTTATTTACGACTTGGCCATCACTCCTGGAAACTGCTGATGGCTGCATGACCATGTAGGTCTGAGACTTGGAGGGTCCCCCGTCTCCTCCCCACCCTCCAGCTGGCCTCCTCCTCGGTCCCCCAGACCACCCTTGCTCACCGACACCCTCTCCTTCGGAACCTCACGGACCCCTGAACAACATATACCATGCTTTACAATTTTAAATTACTGTAGTAGCCATTTAGTATAAATTCTGCTTTTCCTCCCAAACAAACTATGGGATTATTTTTCTGATTATAAAATAACCCACTTTAACAGTGCCTGAAACGAGAACACTGTTCATGGGCTGACAGTTTTTTTGTTCGAATTGTTAAGTAATATTTTCACTTGATTCAAAATGTAAAACTACAGGGTACATGTGGCAGATCATTTCCTCCAGAGGCCACAGAGGTAACCGGCTCCCTGTGTCCTGCATGGTTCAAGAGCTATTGTAGCATATAAAGATAAATGTACAGGCAGCATTACGTAAAGCCTTAAAGAAGAAAATGACCCTTGCCCCTAGCCTCACACCTGGGGAAGAGCCGCATGGACCCAGGGTCACCTCCTCAGGCGTTCTCCCAAATCATAAGAGATTCTCCCAGGTTTGTTTGTTAACAGCACTTCAACACACAGTACCCCTGACTTTGAATTCTTCTTTATTTTTCATTAAAGACTCTGCAGAAATGGATAATGAGTGGAAGAGTTGAGATTTGACCCAATCCAATGTATCTAAGTTTCTATTTGCTTTGCTCAAATAGGAAAGCCTGTTATTTTTAATGTTTCTATTTGTTTTCCTGTGTCATCTTATATATTATCACGTTAACAATAGATTCAAATTATAGAACCTTCCCCAAGTTTAACAGAAATCTCCACTTTTTTTCTTTCCTATTTCTCTCCAGCTAGACTTCAGGGGTTGATTCCAAAGTGGGAAGGTCCTCGTGTCCCCCGACCACCAGCACCCCTTCACTCCAGGTGACTAAGAAAGAAGGGGGCCAGGCGCGGTGGCTCATGCCTGTAATCCCAGCACTTTGGGAGGCTGAGGCAGGCAGATCACGAGGTCAGGAGTTCAAGACCACCCTGACCAACATGGTGAAACCCCATCTCTACTAAAAATACAATAATTAGCTAGGCGTGGTGGTGCGTGCCTGTAGTCCCAGCTACTCGGGAGGCTGAGGCAGGAGAATCACTTGAACCCAGGAGGTGGAGGTTGCGGTGAGCAGAGATTACACCACTGTACTCCAGCCTGGGTGACAGAGTGAGACTCTGTCTCAAAAAAAAAGAAAAAGAAAAAGAAAAGAAAAAAGGAAATTATAGACTCTACTGGGGATAACACAAAAGAACATGCATTCAATGGGAAAATTGATGGCGATGAAATGAGCCAATGCCACCTGCACACTGCAGAGTAGGGGAGCCCCCAGAACCCAACCACGCATCTTTCTCCGTCCACACACATGGGACTCTGTGGACCGGGGTGCACAGCACAGGCAACACACGTGAGGAAGGGTAGAGAGATGCTTCCCATTGAGCCAAGGACCATGCCTTCCTCCTGCGGGACAGGTTGTGATCACCATCACCCACAGGACCGTCTATGCACTGACCTGAGCAGTAGTAGTGTTGTGGTTCACCTTGAGATTGTATTTTCTACATTTTTACAAAGCAAGTAAAAATAAAAGAATAAACGTAAACAGAACATCTGGCGCCAGAGAAAGAAATTCAGACAATTCACAAAGTTGTGAAGGAGGGGAGACAGACACCTACACGAATCTGTTACAATTGTTATAAACTTTCTTAATACCTCACTGTCTGGACACTTGAGTCATTATTTCACTTTTTATCACAGAAAAGTTTAATATTGGACTTTAATTTCTTCAAGTCTTTTTGATCAAGAAACCTCAATATTACATCACAACCTCAGATTTTTATCAATCCAACTTCCTGTAAGCCAACAAAGAATATTAGAGAATTCAATGGAATTAATAGTAAAAAATCATCCAAATGAGGTTTTTAAGTTTCCCCCAAATTTTAAGTCAAGCTGTTTCTTTAGTTTCACATTATTGGGGTGCCAAAGAGCCAACTCGTGAAGGCATCAACACATCTGGAGTATCCTGCACGTTAACGGGAATCCCATGTCCACACTTCCCTTCCACCTTCAGGGTTCCCACGGCGACTCCCAGTCATTCCTAGCCCAGGATCAGAAGTTTATATTTCCTCAAAAAACCGACACTGATCATTCAAAAAATATAGAGAAAAGATGCAAATTTTGACTAACTTTGGTAAGCCATGCCATGACTCCAAAACCGTTTTTGCATTTTGT
This sequence comes from Pongo abelii, assembly GCF_028885655.2. Lineage (NCBI taxonomy): Eukaryota > Metazoa > Chordata > Mammalia > Primates > Hominidae > Pongo > Pongo abelii. The sequence continues at coordinate 169,624,445 of NC_071990.2, forward strand.
GACCAATTTACAGAAACAGGAAGGAAACACAGTCACATTCCTCTAGATGACTCAAGGAATAGAGTTTAACAAAGCTCCCACAGTAGGGTATGATTTTGTCAGAATACAAAAAAGCTGATCAATGGCTGCTTTTTCATTTGGACCTAAATAGGACCAGGACCAGCGATTAGTTCTGGATTCCAGGGGCAGAGGAGAACATGCTGACCAGTGCACACACATCATCGCAAGGAGAGCATGCTGACCGGTGCACACATTATTGCGAGGAGAGCATGCTGACCGGTGCACACATTATCGCTGTCCAGGAGCAGAGGACAGCATGCTGACTGGTGCGCACACATTATTGCTGCCCAGGGGCAGAGGAGAGCATGCTGACCGGTGCATACACGTTATTGCGAGGAGAGCATGCTGACCAGTGCACACATTATCGCTGTCCAGGGTTCGAGGGGAGCATGCTGACCGGTGCACACATTATCACTGTCCAGGGTTAGAGCAGAGCATGCTGACCAGTGTGCACACATTTTCGCTGCAGCTCATTGTAGTTATGGGGAGTTTTTCACTTTGTTTTTCATTTTGCAGCTGAATGCATGTGAGACAAATGTCCCTACCTGAAGGCTCCTTGAGCTCCTGGCCCAGACCCTTCGATGACCACCGCCATGAAGGTCATTAGTCTTCCAGGAAGGGAGCCAGGCCCCCTGGGCCTCTTTCTCCTGGAGGTGTGGTTCAGCAGCCCCCACTGGAGCTCATTACTGAGCAGCTTCTCCCTAAGCCTGAGGCACCCCTCCCTTCCTTCTCTGTCTCCTTCTGTACCCAGTGATTGGCCACCTCCACTTTTTCTTGGGAGTTGGCGGGCGAGAAGGGAGGAGGAGTTAGATCATGACCAATTCAACTCCTTTTGAGACATTTCAACAAATTTGAATAATTTATCTCAATAAGGAACTGTGCCCTCCTCCTTTGCAGCTCAGAAATGCTGAGATTTGAGAGTCGGTCTAGCACCCAGCACCGAGGCCACTCTCTGTTGGGTCTAAGAATCCCTTCAGGGCCCGGGAGACTCCCGACTGTGTCCTTTTCCAGAGTTCTTTGTACCGTTTTCCACTCCTCTTCCCCCAACTGTTCTGGAAACAAGTGCCAAAGTACACGCCACATGGAAGTAGCTGATAACCAGCTCCGTGTTTCCTGCTAAACTGGGACAATTGAAAGTTAAATTTTCACATAAACCATTGCCCCAGCTGGGGCAGACCCCAGGCCTGCCTGAGATTTATTTCTGCCAAGTCCTGGAAAACCCAGTAAACAGCATGAGAGTCCCCACAGTTGTGCGGTTGTGAGGAGAGCAAAAATTATGAAGCTGTCCACCAATAAAGGGACAGCCAGACACCCCATTCTGCTTCAATGTCGTGTCTGACTCTGCCCAGTGTGGCTACGTCTTTGGAAGTCAGTGCATCACAGAGCTGTCGCTGCAACAGGCTGTGGGACAGGTGACTCCAAAACTCCAACCTATGCCAGGAAACTCGATTCTGTGCTCACAACCTGCAGGTCCACAGTGGTTCATGTGATTAAAACTGACCTGGGATAGGCCGGGCACAGTGGCTCATACCTGTAATCCCAGCACTTTGGGAGGCCAATGTGGGCAGATCATCTGAGGTCAGGAGTTCAAGACCAGCCTGGCCAACATGGTGAAACCCCATCTCTACTAAAAATACAAAATCAGCTGGGAATGGGCGCGGCGGCACGCGCCTGTAATTCCAGCTGCTGGGGAGGCTGAAGCAGGTGAATCACTGAACCCGGAGGCGGAGGTTGCATGAGCGGAGATGGAGCCATTGCACTCCAGCCTGAGCAAAAAGAGCAAAACTCCGTCAAAAACAAAAACAAAAAAACCCGAAACAAAATCAAAACCTGGCCTGGGGCAGGTGGCTGTTTTGTAAGCGAGGTTTGCCTGGTCTTGGGTGCAAGCTGCAGGCTGGGTTTAAGTCTTCTCCTAGTACCTCTCATCCTCCTTAGACGCATTCTTCTCAGGAGCCCAAGGTCTGAGCCAAGCACACAATTCATTCAGAGCTTCTGATCACATCATGGCCACCCACACTCCACTGACCAAGGCCAGTCACATGAGCAAACCCAAAGTCTGTAGGGCAGGGAAAGGGGAGCAGAGGGCAATATCTGCTGACACTCAGCTCAACACAGAAGGTCTGGTGTAGGGACCAGCCCCACAGGGTCGGTGGGTCTCTCCCCGTGTGCGGGGACGAGAGAGTGTAGAAATAAAGACACAAGACAAAGAGATAAAAGAAAAGACAGCTGGGCCCGGGGGACCACTACCACCAATGTGCGGAGACCCGTAGTGGCCCCTGAATATCTGGCTGCGCTGTTATTTACTGGATACAAGGCAGAAGGGGCAGGGTAAGGAGTGTGAGCCATCTCCAATGATAGGTAAGGTCACGTAGGTCACGTGTCCACTGGACGGGGCCCTTCCCTGCCTGGCAGCCGAGGCAGAGAGAGAGAGGAGACAGAGAGAAAGACAGCTTATGCCATTATTTCTGCATATCAGAGACTTTTAGTGCTTTCACTAATTGACTACTGCTATCTAGAAGGCCGAGCCAGGTGTACAGGATGGAACCTGAAGGCAGACTAGGAGTGTGACCGCTGAAGCACAGCATCACAGGGAGACGGTTAGGCCTCCGGATAACTGCGGGCGAGCTTGACTGATGTCAGGCCCTCCACAAGAGGTGGAGGAGTAGAGTCTTCTCTAAACTCCCCCGGGGAAAGGGAGACTCCCTTTCCCGGTCTGCTAAGTAGCCGGTGTTTTTCCGTGACACTGAGGCTACCGCTAGACCACCGTCCACTCAGCAACGGGCGTCTTCCCAGATGCTGGCGTCACCGCTAGACCAAGGAGCCCTTCTGGTGGCCCTGTCTGGGCGTAACAGAATGCTCCCACTCTTGTCTTCTGGTCACTTCTCACTGTGTCCCCTCAGCTCCTATCTCTGTATGGCCTGGTTTTTCCTAGGTTATGATTGTAGAGCGAGGATTATTATAATATTGGAATAAAGAGTAATTGCTACCAACTAATGGTTAATGATATTCATATATAATCATATCTAAGATCTATATCTGGTATAACTATTCTTGTTTTATATTTTATTATACTAGAACAGCTCGTGTCCTCGGTCTCTTGCCTTGGCACCTGGGTGGCTTGCCGCCCACAGTCTGGTACAGCAGCTCCTCACTGGCTGGAAGGTTGAACATTGGAACACAGTGCGAACTAACTACAAAATAAAATACAGATCTTGCAGGAGGCATGATCCCACATGAGACAGCTGTTCTACCCTGACCCACAGAAACAAGGCTGGGAAGGTCATCTTCAGTTGGCAGTGGAGGAGAAACGCAACACAGACCACAGCAAACCACAAATTCCCAGAAGATGATCTGAATGTCAGAGAGAGGCCTTTGGGAAGGCTGACGCAGACATTCACAGAAGCTACCTAGGGTGAAAGGCAGGATCACGTCACGTAAAATTCTACTGGGAAAATGACACCAAACCCGCAACGACCATTTGATTTCTTTCTCATTTCTTTTAAGTACTAGTCAGAAGTGAAAACTTAATTTTCCTGTATATGTGAGAAAATACATTTATGTGCCTATCTTATGATTTTCACCTTTCAAGATAATATCCCAAACCAAACTGGTTATCACTATTTTTTTGATTTTCTGGTACTCACTTTAAGCAAATTCACCGTAAGTGAATAATAAGGACCTTCCAAATATAGGTACAGAGTGCAGGCTCTGCGACCAGGAGACTTTGGTTCCAATCCCCATGCGTCTTTGATCACCGTGTGACGTCTGGTGTGTTATTGAACCTCTCTGGCTGTGTTCTCACCCACTCCTCATTGAAAGGATTAGATGGGGTGATATATTTAAAACAGAACTCCTAGCATGTAGTAGCACTCTAAATGCTAGGTGTTACTGTCAAGATTACTAGTCCATTCTTGGCACTTAAACTTTCATATATTCTCTTTATTATTTTAGGTCATCTAATTGTAATAAAGTTTATATAACTGAACTAAGCAAATGTCCTGAACCAAAGCTGCCTGCACATTTCGCACGATACCTGTACCTGGCTTTCTGGAACTTTTTTATGGAAAAAGTTTTTCTGGAACTTTTTCATGGAACTTTTGCTTTCCATAAGCAAAAGAGGATAAAAACACAGCAGAAATATGTTATTAATGCAAAAACTTAGCATGCACTGACAGGATATAATTAACTATGCTCCGAAGTTCCATGCAGCTGGGTGTAAAACACACGTGCTCTGCGACGCTGTGGGAAGTAGAAAGTGCTGTGACAGACAGAAGGGGGTGCTGGAATACAGGCCGCCGACACGTGGAAGAGGGTGTCCCCCAGCCCTCCCTGCGCTCCGTCCATCTCCCCATCACCTCCACGTGTGCTCAGGATGGGAGCAGCTGTGGGCAAACAGATGCTATTGTGAAAAAAAAACAGAGAGAAAGGAAGAAGTGGAGGTGGGAGAGGGCCCACTGCTTCTTACACCTTGCCACTGCAAAGACATCAGAGTCTATTCTGAATTTTTCAGCATTTGAAGTCAAATAAACCAGTCAAAGTGCAAAAGCTAATTATGTGAGCAAGTGGCTGTCGACACTTTTCAGGGAGAAAAATATGTGTGTGAGTCCTGCCAGCCTTCACAGCCAGCGGGTCACCGAGAAGCTATGTGGGTGAGGCTGAGAAACCCACACAGGCAGTGAGACAGCTCAGCCCTGGGCAGGAGAGGGATCCCAGGTGGAGGGGGCGGCCTGGACAGAGCCGTGGAGACACAGGGGAGCAGGGGTGTGAGTGTGAGAGGGAGTGTGTGGTGTGTGTCTGTGTGTGAATGTGTGTGTATGTGGTGTGTTTGTGAATGTGTGTGTTGTCTGTGCCCTTGTGTATGTGGAGTGTGTGTGTGTATGTGTGTGTTTGGTGTGTGCACATGTGTGAATGTGTGTGGTGCATGTGTGTGAGTGTGTGCAGTGTGTGTGTGTGGTGTATGTCTGTATGTATGTGTGTGTGTTTGTGGTGTGGGTGTGTGTGTATGGAGTATGTATGAGTGCATGTGTGGTGTGTGTGTGGTATGAGTGTGTGTGGTGTATGTGTGAGTGTATGTGGTGTGTGAGTGTATGTGGTGTGTGTGCATGTGTATGGAGTATGTATGAGTGCGTGTGTGCTGTGTGTGTGGTATGAGTGTGTGTGGTGTGTGTGTGTGAGTGTATGTGGTGTGAGTGTGCATGTGTATGGAGTATGTATGAGTGCGTGTGTGGTGTGTGTGCACATGTGTATGGAGTATGAGTGTGTGTGTGGTGTGTGGTATGAGTGTGTGTGGTGTATGTGTGGTGTATGTGTGTGTGGTATGAGTGTGTGTGGTGTATGTGTGTGTGGTATGAGTGTGTGTGTGGTATGAGTGTGTGTGTATGTGTGAGTGTATGTGGTGTATTTGTGAATGTGTGTTGTATGTGCCCTTGTGTATGTGGCGTGTGTGTGTGTGCGTGAGTGTGTCTGGTGTGTGCACATGTGTGAATGTGTGTGGTGCATGTGTATGTGAGTGTGTGCAGTGTGTGTGTGGTGTATGTCTGTATGTGTGTGAGTGTATGCGGTGTGTGTGTGTGTGCATGTGTATGGAGTATGTATGAGTGCGTGTGTGATGTGTGTGTGGTGCGTGTGTGGTGTGTGTGTGGTGCGTGTGTGGTGCGTGTGTGGTGCGTGTGTGGTGCGTGTGGTATGAGAGTGTATGTGTGTGTGGTGTGTGTGAGTGTATGTGGGGTATGAGTGTGTGTGTGAGTGTGTATGTCTCTTGACCTGCAAGTAGCCCAGCGTTGCCTACACCTATGTTGCAAGATGAAAAAGAGCAGAAATGAAGTGGAGAGGACAGAGGGAAAGTTGCAGGGGCTGTCCTGGAGGTCAGCGCCGACATGCAAGGCGGGGAATCAACCCTCTCCGAATTGGATGACAACGGGCACTCGCCCAGGAAAAGCACACGTATGTGCACATTCACACAGAGGTGGGTCCAGCATAATACAACCGGGGGTACTCACATACCACAAGCAAGCAAGCAGCTCCCGCGTTTTCGCCAGGCAGAGGGGCTGCGGGGAAGACAGCGCACCAGTCTGTCCCCACGGTGGGATGCAGAAGGGGACTCGCAAGGGGGAATTGAGAGGAGGATCCCAGGATGGCCAAGAGTGCCCCACCCCCACGACCTCTAGCATGGGAACAGAATGCACACTCCCCCCTCCCCACTCCGCCTCGCCACAGGCCCCCCATGACTGCAGACAATAGAAAGTGAGTTCACGGCAAACGCCCACGACTTAAGTTGCAGCTCAGAGGAAGCAGGCTAAGCCGAATGGAAGGGAAAGAATCCACACCGTATCAGAACCACCAGGAGAGCTGGACGGGGCTGATAAGAAATCAGACGGCCACAGGGAAAAGGAAGAAGGCGGCACGGGGCGCTAGACCACAGCCCAGCCTGGGAGCAGCTAACCCATGGCCAGGCGGAAACCCCCACAGGCACTTCCCTGGCTAAGAGGATGTGATTGCCATCTGCCAGGGGAGGGCAGGTGAGGCGGGGCGGTGGTGTTGCAGGGAGGGATGGAGAGGCCCCATAGGGAAATAGAACTGAGTAGAGCCCTCAGAAGGCAGCTGTCAGGGAAACACTCCTGCCCACAGGGGCGATGATGTTGGCAACGGCATGGAGACCTGAACAGGCTGTGGTCCAGCAGAGCGGGGAGGTCGTGATGATACTGGCCAGACGGTGGCTCTGACTGTGGTGCATTTGTGAGACGTCGTGGGGATCTATGGCATATGTAGGACAAAGGCTGGCCATTCCTCCTCGCCTTCCCACTTTGACTTCAGATACAGCGTGTCATCTCCCGTCTTCCCCTTGCATCTCTGGATGCCCGTTCTTTACTTTCTCCCCAACTTGTGCTCCTCTGCCTGGTGTTAAATATCAGAACTCCTAATGGCTTGATCCCAAGCTTTCTTCTCTCCTCATCCTACGCTGCTAAGAAATCTCATCATTACTCCAGTTACCGTTTAAATGAAGGTGACTCCCAAACTCCTAACTCTGGCTCCAGCCTCTTTGGTAAGCTCAGGGTCTGTTCATCTAACCTTGATGTACAACCCAAAGTCAGCATACCCACGATGGAAGTGCTAACCTTCACATCCCCCAACAGACGGTCTTCCAAGGTCCCCGTGTGGGTACCTGGTGCCTGCAACCGTGCAGCTCTGCAAGCCAGACTGGGACAGCACTTTGGACAACTCCTGCAGCCTTGCACCCAGCCCAGCTCCAGAGTCTGCGTGTTGCCTCCCAAGTGTCTCTGGAATTCGACCATCTCTCTCCATCTCCACAGCCACCATGCTTGTCCAAGCTCCCATGCCCATCGGTCTTCGTGGAGGTTCCTGCACCTTCCCAACTGCTCTCTCCACAGGTGCTCCCTGTGGAACACCTGGTGTGCTGCAGCCTGAGCGAGTTAGGAGAAGCACACTGCTCCCACCCCACACCACTGTCCCACTTCCTCTAACACCCGATTGCCCTGCACGCTCGGGATGGGTCGGGCCCCATAGACCAATGTGCAGGGCCTATGGACATTTTTTCAAGGTGGGGAGTCATCCAAAGAGAAACCTATAAGATTATTTAAACTAAACTCTGAGATTAACAAAACAAAAACAAACAAACAAAAAAACTCTCAAGAAAGCAGACTCTTTCCACTGGCCAAGAACAGCCAAGCACACAGCCCAGACAGTGACAGTGACAGTGACAGTGACCTCAGACAGGAGGACCATGGACAGAATGTAGACACAGAATTTATACTGGAAAATAGAGAGAGAAAGTAATGCCTCCAAATAATTCAATTATCTATAATTTCATGTCATTAATATAGTTATACCAGGATCTCTAATATTGGCTCCCTAATCCAGCTTAGTAGTTTCTCCCTTAGAAGTCACACATTTAAACAAACAAAAAATAAAAACAAACAAAAAACTCCTAGTAACTGAAAATATGTACGGAAAGGCATTTGGCAACTCCACGTATGGTTGGAGCATAGAAATTGGAAAATGTTTAATTAAAATTAATTAATTAATTAAAATAAACAACCATACTGCTCCATTCATCCACAAAGGGAGAGTTGGGACTGCACCCAGCGGGGAATGAAGGTGGAATTTTAGACTCACAGGATTACAGCTCCCAGGGGCCACCTGTGGAGCCTCGTTCTTCCTTCTTCCTTAATACTCAGTTTCCATAGTGTAGCTGAACACGTGGCATCCTGGAAAAGAAGACAGCTTGCTGACATGGTTTGGATCTGCATCCCTGCCCAGATCTCATGTCAAATTGTAATCCCCAGTGCTGGAGGTGAGGCCTGGGGGGAGGTAATTAGATCGTGGGGGTGGATTTCCCCCTTGGTACTGAGTGGTGATAGTGAGTGAGTTCCTGTGAGATTTGGTTGTTTAAAAGTGTATAGTACCTCCCTGCTCCTCTCTTCCTCCTGCTCCTGCCATGTGAGGTGCCAGCTCCCACTTCACCTTCTGCCATGATTGAAAGTTCCCTGAGGTCTCCCCAGAAGCAGAAGCCGCCATGCTTCCTGTACAGCCTGCAGAATGGTGAGCCCATTAAACCTCTTCTCTTCATAAATTACCCAGGCTCAGGTATTTCTTTATTGAAGTGTGAGAATGGCCTGACACACTTACCCACCTTCCCTGCAGCTAACAGCTGTGGACTGAACTGGGTCTTCCTAAATTCCAGAGCTCAAGCCCTACTCGCAGTGGGATGGTGTTTGGAGGCGGGCCTTTGGGAGGGAACTAGGTTTAGATGAGGTCGTGCAGGTGGGTCCCCATGATGTGATTAGGGTCCTTATCGAAGAGGAAGAGTCCGGAGCTTGTCTCTCTCTCTTTGCCTTCCTGAGGAAAGGCCATGCGAGGACACAGCAGGAAGGCTGCCATGTGCAATCCCAGGCAGGAGAAATGGACCACCTGATTCTCACCAGACCATGCCGACATCTGGATCTTGGGCTTCCAGGCTCCAGAATTGTGAGAAATAAATTCATCTTGTTAAAGCCACCCGTCTGCAGTACTTCATCATGGCAGCTTGAATTGACTAAGACACTGAGTGTGGTCAGAAGTGTGTGAAGGTGTGGTTAACAACTTCAGTAGTCCCCCCACCACAGATTCAATTTCCAGTGTTCCTGTTAACTGAGGCCCCAAAATATTAAATGGAAAATTCCAGAAATCAGCAATTCACAAGTTTTAAATTGCACACTGTTCTGAGTAGTGTGATGAGAACTCTCACTGTCCCTCATCTCCTTCCCCAGAGATGAGTCCTCCCTTTGTCCAGCGGATCCACACTGTGGACGTTCCCTGCCCGTGAGTCACTTTGTGGTCACCTTGGTTATCAGATCAACTGTCAGAGTCTCCCAGTTCAAGTTTTCCATTGTTCAAGTCACTCCTGGTTCACTCAGTAATGGCCGCAAGAGACTGGCCATTTGGTTCTGCCAAGAAGAAGCCATAAAGTGAAAAGGTGTCAGTTCTCAATAAGCAAAGGAAAGAATCGTATGCTGAGGCTGCTAAGATCTACAGTAGGAATGACTCTTCTATTAGTGAAACTATAAAGAAAGAAAAGAAATTTGTGTTGGTTTTGCTGTTGCATCTCAAAAGGCAAAAGCTACAGCAGCAGCACATGGTGAGTGCTTAAGTTAAAAAAAGCATTGAGTTTGTGGGTGGAAGACATGCACAAAAGCGTGTTCTGATAGACAGCAAGTGGGTCTGGGAGTATGGCTGTGTCAGGAGTCCACAGGGGATCTTGGAACGCACGCCCCAAGGATACAGGGGTACCACTGTACAGGGGTGTCCTCAAGAGTGGCTCCCAGGGCTTACCTCCCTTCTTCTGGCTGTGGGTGCCAGCTTGGGCTGTCATTTCGGACTGAGAGCTGGAAGCCATTGAGGTTGACTCAGCAGTGAGACAAAGGAGCCTGCACCCTGAAGCTCATAAGCAGTCCCAGGCTGCTGCCCTGTGATTGTGTTTAAGACAGTGGGGTGTGTGTGTGAGTGTGTGTGCGTGTGTGTGCAATGACCACTTGCAGCCACACTCAATCCTGATTGACACATGGCCTGAGGACTGGGGCCTGGCTCCTTGCTCTTCTCCTTGGCCCTGTGTTCAGTCACTGCTCCGGAGCTGGTCTGCGAAGGGGCTCAGTGCCCTGGGAGGACACTTCCTCTTCTTGCTCCTGTGTGATGAGGTTTACAGGATGGCAGAGCAGCTTGGCAATCGAGCTGAAGTGTAGATACACACACACACATACATACACACACACACACATATGCGCACACACATATATATTCATTTATACATACACACACACACATATACACACACATATTCATTTATATATACACATATACATATACACACATGTTCATACATATGTACACACATGTGTTCATATATACACACATATACATACGCACACACATATTCACTTATATATACACATACACACATACATACACACATGTACATACATACACATATATTAATTTATATATACACATATACTCACATATACACACACATACTTACATATGCACACACATATATTCATTTATATACACACAAACATACACACACATACATATACACACATATACATACATATGCACACATATATTCATTTATATACACACAAACATACACACACATACATATACACACATATATATACATATGCACACACATATGTATTAATTTATATACACACACATACACACATATATTCATTTATATATACACACACATATTCATTTACATGTATACACACATATACATACACACACATATACATACACACACATATACATACACACACATATACATACATATATTTATATACACACATATGTACTCATTTATATATACACACATACACTTATATACATATACACATACCCACATACACACACATACATATATATACACACATATTCATTTATATACACACATATATATTCATTTATATATACATGCACACATATATAGTTTATGTACACACATGCCCATATACACACATATATATTTATATATAAAACCATATAAAATAATATACAAGTAATATATATAAAATAATGCTTATATCGATATTTCTATTTCTCATTTCATTAATTCATTGGAAACTTTGTTCATCTGTTAACAGAAAGCAAGGTGACAAATGTCTGTGTATTTCAAATGAATCAGATTTCAAAACTGACTGATTCTATAATAACAAAAAGTCAAAAGGTAAACTGTGGCCACCTGAGACTTCCCCAGTTATGGTGAAGGTGGGTAATTGTGGGCCCAGACAGGGTATTTACAAAGAAAGAGAAGCCAGGGGCTTAAAATAACTGCACGTGGGCTCCAAGCGTATTCTAAACTTGTGAAACAGCATGCTAGTCAGACGAATTTGGGTTGTGTGGAAAAAGAAATATTTAAATTCCTCTCTCTTCTCTGAGTGCTGTGGAATTCTTTTTAACAGAGAAAGATTAAAGCGAATGCCAGAGGGGTTGGTTCCAATATGAATATTTATTAAATGAGCTGAACAATGTATACTGGGTCAAAGGGGCCCCCGATAGGTCCATTCTCTTTGTAAATCGTAAGAAGGCCCTTTCAGTTAAAAATTGTGAAGAGTTAAACTAGAAGGAGAACCATAAGGTCAATCTTTTTCTAATGTCCTAAATCCATCCAACTTCCTGAGATGTGCACTGTAGCCAACATGCTCCTCATCTCCTGGACATCAGTGATGTCGTCTCCAAGATCAAACGAGTCCAGAAAATTCCGAAATCAATTTCTAACGGGGCAACCCTAAATTGACAAGGGCATTCTATAAGAGCGCTGGTCGCAGCCTGGCCACCCACCCCAGGATGTGCTGGAGCCTGCTTGCACCAGCTCCTAAGAGCCACTTAGTAACTTCTGGGGAATGTTTCAAACTAGTTAGTCACAGCCATGGTGAGAAAATGCAAAATTAAGGACCGTTCCCACCCCTGCAACTACGTAAAAAGCTGAAGTGGGCCAATAGCAGTTGGTAGTGCTGAAACTGACAGCTTTCATTTGATCAATAAAATTTGTATGAGCTGACATGAGAAACCATTTAGGAGATCATATCAGCTTAACAATGAACGTATGGAGAAAAGTGAGCAGGTTGAAAGTAGCCCCATTACCACACCATGGGTGGATTGCACCCAGAGACTGTCTGCAGATGTGAAAGCTGGGCAAAAACCACCAAAATGTCCTGTGGGCATGGGCTGGCTGCTGGGAGTGTGCAGTGAGTGTCGTATGTGGCTTTTTATTTGGAACTTGTGCAACTTGCCTCCTTTCTATCAGAAAGATTTATAACAGATATTCAAAGATTCTCATAGGTACTTTTTTTTTCTGGAGAGCCAGTTGTTAAACATTTACCAGCACTGCTCCACCGCCCAACCCTCCTTCCCTCACCTCCTCCCACACACTCTCCTGCTGATCTAAAAATGCATTTTCTAGTATCAGCCAGGGACTAATCCCATCCAAGTTTGGAGCATCTTGGGGTGAAGGGGCCCTCGTCTCGCTTTGGAAGTCCTTCAGAGCCAGAAACATTTCACTTTTGATGGTGTGCCTGGAGGCTGGGAGGGTCATTGGCTGCCTAGAAACAAGGTTGAAGTTTTGGAAAAAAGCCTTATTCCTGCGATTGTTGATCCAGAGATTTCCAGTGTTTCTTTAATGGGCGTTCTCCGGCCTCAGCAGCCTCACAGGCGCTTGCTCACACCAACCCCGCTCCAGGGCTTCAGCCACTTTTGAAACCGCCTTTTGGACTCATCCTCAGGGCTGGTGTGTTAGCTGCAGAAGTAATCCAGTCGTATTTCAGAATTTTCACCAAAAGTGTTATTACCCGGCATTATTTTTTATTTCATTTACCTGAGAAGCTCCAGACGATGGTGGCCTGTTTCTGCAGGAAAAATACAATTTTAGAGTTGAAAAGCAGACGCCAGGAGGGCAGTGTCACGAAGGCAGAGGAGAGGCGTTTTCATCTCTAGGACGCATCGTTCAGGCCACAGAGCCAACATATGGCAAATCGGGACCTTTCCAGCAGTCACGATCACTGGAGCACATTCAGGACCTCCAGGTGGTGATGGGCTGTGCAGTCGGGACCCTCGAGCTCTTCAACGTGTTTCATGGCGCTGCTTCTCAACCTGAGATTCAAGGCTTCAGAGGCCCCACTGGCCACGCCGCTTCCGGAAACCCTCACACCTCCCAGCCGGGACCTGGGGAGGCAGCTGCAGGAGGCTGCATTTGCTGTTGCGCTCTCTGGAGCTGGAGAACCACCGGGCGACTCCTGCACCCACTGTCAGGACCCCGGAAGCCACCCGGTTTGGAGAAAAGGGCCCACTCCTCACCACGCTCTCTGCCCGCTGCCTGGCGCAGGGCCTCGCGGGGCTGAGGTCCTGATCACCAGGAGGAGCCACACCTGGTGGAGCCCCTCCTTTGCCAAGCCCATCTCACGTGGCTGGTGAGGATGCGTGAAGGGGTAAACCGAGGCACCAGGAGGGCCTCCCAAGCACTGGCTGGGCACTTTCCTATTCTTGTTTAGTCCTCAGGCCCCCTGCCAGCGAGGCGCACCCCAGGCCATCCCCTGATGGGCATCAGAGGTAACCAGGGAGATGCCCCTGCCCGTGTTACCCGCGCTGTCACTGCTGGCTGCCCCGTGAGCCAGCCTGGGTTCTGGGTGGCACTGGTGGCAGTGGCTCTGCCCTTGGGAACCTGGGGACGGTGCCGGCTGCATGGAGCGCAGGCCTCTGTGGCTGCCACTCCTCCAACAGCCTTCAACACACGGCAGCTCACACTGGCCCCTGGCTCCCAGGCCCCCCAGGCTCTGGAAACCTGCAGCGTCTCCCAGAGAGGAAGGGAAGTGCCTGAGGCTCTGCGGGGCCACCGTGGGGGCCGTGTAGTGTGCACAGTGGCTCCCAGGAGTCCCCTAGGAAGGCATGCAACTCCACAGGACAGACAGACCAGCCTCTGTCCTTTGCCTGAGGGAAGGAGACAGACGGTGAGCAGAGGATGCATAGGAGCGGAGCTCTGAGCCACGAGTGTGTTATTGGAGATGATGTGTGTGTGGTGATGGAAATGGTGTGTTTACAACACCCGAGGAGGCCAGAGGCTTTTCCTCACTCTGGGCACTCACTCCTCAGGGCCACATCTCAGCAGCCTCCTCAATAGCAGACCCCATGGGATGCATTCATCCCATGGCCTTGTACCCACTGTTCATCCTGTCTGAAAGTCCTGGGTGTGGAGTGACTGGTTGGTGGCTGGTGGGTGGGGTTTCCACCAGCAGTGGGTGACAGCGCTCTCCGGCAGCCAGGAACAGCCGTGTCCACACTGACCAGGCCTGTGGAGAGTGCTCAGCCTAACCTTAGAACACATTTGTAACTGAATGCACTGTTTTCAATTTGTATGGAATAATTAAAATATTCTATTAAAGTTGTGAAATGTGAACAACAACAACAACAAAAAAAAACCCGGCGAGGTTATGAAGGCTCAACTGCACCAAAATCCTGGCCTCGAAACCAAAATCCTGACACAACCAAAATCTTAGCAATGTTATGGGGGCTCTGCAAAGCTGAGAAGCTGAGTCCCATATGAAGATAAAAGGCTGCGCCTGGATGGCTTGTGTGTGGCAGACGGGGAGGCTCCTCCCAGTCATGCCTGAAACTTTGGTCTGAACTGGAGCTCCACGAAGTGACGCTGCTCTGGGATGCGGCGAACATCCGCCTCCCTCCTGTGGCCGCTGCATCCTCCGACGTGTCCTCAGGTGGAAACGCGTGTTATCTCTAGAGCTGGCAGCTACAGGATGCTGAGGGCTAAGTGTCTCTGGGAGCACATCAGATGGGAGAATAAAAAGACAGTCAGAGATTGCCCTAGCCCTGCCTGACGTGGAAAATCTGGAGTAAAATACATCACTGACTCCTGCCAGGTCCGTGGGAGAGTTGTGCCAGGCGTTTGCAGTGTTTGGTGACAACCAAGGAAAAGCGGCTGTGACAAAGTCAATACTTCTCCACCCTCGGGTCCCCGCCCATCCCTTTCTGGAATCAGTGACTAACATTTCAGGGAGCACTGAGGCTGCAAGCTGATCTCTCCTTTACATGGGGCCATCCCCTTTTTGAATGAGCTTAAAGCCAGGTACTTCATGGACTGCCATGACGTACAACCTGTTGCCATGGGACCCCTTTCCAGTCTCGGGAGACGACAATCCATGCGCCTGGATTCTAGAGCCATGCCTACCACAACGTTACAGAGAAGACATCTGTAGGAATCCAGCCCTGCCTTTCGGACAGGGATAATGTGGCCCATAGATACCACCAGGCTCTTGTGAATACAATCATGAGGTCATAGTGTGCCCAAACAGACATGTCTCAGACAAACAGGAACCTGGGAAACGGCCACTGACATGGAGCCAGGTGCAACTTGCTCTCAGGGTGCAGAATGATTCTAGAGTCTGTGTTAAGAAGAGAAGCCCAGATAGAAACTGGGGAACAGGCCCAGGGGGAGGTGACCACATGAGCAGAGCAGAGAATCCAGGACGGTGGCCAGAGGCAGGAGCAGAGCTGGGGAGTAGGCTTCAAGCTCACGGTTCCAGCACCTCTGTGTGTGTGCACATGTTATGTACATGTGTGTGCATGCATATGTGTGTACTTGTGAGCACATGTGTGTTTGCATATTCGCACGTGTGTGCACATGCATGTGGGTATTGCGTGCTTGTGTGCACAAATGTCTTCCTGTGTTTATATGTATGCATTGTGCATACTTCTGTGTGCATATAAACATGCATGTGTATGTGTGCATGTCTGCACGTGTGTGTGTTTCTGGGAGAGAAGATCAGGCCAGCTCAGACTGCCTGAGTGAGCACTGTAGAGAAAGGCAGGGAAAATAGCCTTTGCCAGCATTCTTGTTTGTCCAAAATAAGGGAAGCAGTTAGATTCTGAAGGGCATGCTGCTGTAATTCTCATTACCACTGTCACCATCACTGTCTAATTTATGCAAACACTTGCCTGCAGCTGCTTCAGGAAAAGGCCTTTATTATCCCAAGGCCCCTCCTCCGCCACGCCCTCTGACCTGCGTGCAGAGCCCTCAAGAGCCCACATTTCCTGCCCGTGTTTGTGGGAAATGCTGCAGCTCTGGCCTCTGCGTGGGAGCCTGGTGATGGGTTCCTCAACCTGGCCCTCCATGAGCCTCTTCAATCACTTCTCCTTCAGAGAATGAATAGCCTCCCACACAAACATGAGTGATTGGGAACCTTGGGAACTGTGGAAGTTTCAGCTTAAATTCTTCTCTGAAGTTTTTCCAAAGCCCAGCTGACACCGAGCATGCAGATTTGAGGAGAAAAGGACTTACGTGTTTCACTTGAAACTTGCAAGCTTAGTTTCCTTCAAAATGTACAACACATAGGCTGGATTCCTCCTCCACTGCTGATCCCCATCCCCCAAGCCACCACGGTTCAGATCCTGGAATTTAAAGGGGTGGTGTGCACACACACACACAAATATGCAAACACACGTGTGTGCTCACAATTACACACATACACATGCACACACGTATATAACATGTGCTCACATACAGAGGTGCTGGAAGCTTGAGCTTGAAGCCTGCTCCCCAGCTCTGCTCCTGCCTCTGGCCACCGTCCTGGATTCTCTGCTCTGCTCACCTGGTCACCACCCCCTGGGCCTGTAATTTAAAGAATTTCTCATTGGCTGTGTGACACTGGGCAACAGACTTAACCTCTCTGTGCCTCAGCTGTAAAATGGATATAATAATAATAATGCCCTCCCTCTCGAGGCTGTGGTGAGGATAAAACAAGTAGATGCATTTGAAGTACAAGTGGCACCCACCGTGTGTCGCCTGTGTACATGCATGTCATTCTCCCCTTATGACCACTGGGAATGTCCAGGTCCACCCCAATCTCCAGGAGGAGGATTGGGGCCGAAGTTGAGCTGGTCACCCATGGCCAATGATGTAATCAATCACGGCTCTGTAACGAAGCCTCCATAAAAACCCAAGAAGACTGGGATAGAGGAGTCTCAAGGTAGCTGGCCTCATGGAGGGTGGCGCCTGCGGCAGGCAGGGAAGCTTCACCCCTCCCCCAGCCCTCACCTACACATCTCTTCATTGACTCGTTCGTCTGTGCCCTTTGCAGTAAAGGGGTACACATAAGTCCACCATTTCTCCTAGTTCTGTGAGCCGAGCTAGCGAATTAACCAAACCCAAGGAGAGGGTCTGGGAACCCTGATGTACATAGAGCCAGCCGGTCAGAAACACAAGGGCTTGCGATTGGCACCTGAAGTGGTGGCCTTCTGGTGGGACTGAGCCCTCAACCTGTGGGTCTGGCACTCATTCCAGCTGTACAGCTTCAGGATTGATTGAACTACAGGACCCGGGGCCCCTCCTGACGCTGCCCCTTTCGGAGGTGGGGACGCGCTTGTCTGGGTGAGCACCTGCTGGGGGTTTGACATTGGAAGACCTGCGAGGCAGCAGGAGGCTCAGGACCTCCCCAGAAGACCCTTCCCCTCTGACACTGGAAATACAAAGTTTCATTTCCACAAGCCTGTAGTTTTGTGCTCACTCTGCACTAGGACGCAACACGGGGTTGGGAGAGACTGTGGGGAAAAATAAAGAAAACATGGCCAGACCCATTTTCTTACCAATTTTCAAGTGGATTTCGGGTATCAAACTATCATCCTGTTTTTTTTTTTGTGGAGCAGGATATTAATCAGTGTTAGAGGGAGGGAGATTCTGGGACAGGCTGCGGCACGGATGAGCCTTCAGGGCCGCTGAGTGACACGAGCCGATCACAGAGGACAAATCCTGCCCAACTCCACTTAGGTGGGGTCCGAAGAGTTGTCAGGTTCACGGAGACAAGAAGGAGAAGGCGCGTGCCAGGGGCTGTGGGAGGGGAGGGAGTGTTTACCGAGGACAGAGTTTCCGTTCGGGAAGACGAAGAAGCTCTGTGGGTGGAAGGTGGTGACAATGAACACACTTAATGCCTCCAAACTGCACAATTAAAAATGGCAACAAGGGCCCCAGTGTTACGTGAAGCACATTTTACAATGAAAATCACGCCTCATGGGGCCAGCCCGCTCCACTCAGAGAGGAGGAAGCTGTTCTTCCCCAGAGTGCACGTTTTCAGGACAGCGTTTTTAGACATACTGCGTTGCATGAGGACTGTGGAGAGTGTGAGAAGGGGAGGCCAGCCAGGCAGGGCCCACAGACAGCAGGGGTCAAACCATGGACATCTTTAGGGCATTTGTCCCTCCTGGTCATTGGGAACAGCCCCAATTGTCCCCCTGAAGTGTGTCTGTGGCATGGGCCCCCCTGGAGTGCCAGGGTTGGGGTGGGCAGAGTGCCATAAGCTGGGACTCTCAGTGGCTCCTCTCCTTCCAGCCAATGCACAATGCAGTCCAGCTCGGTCTCTGTGAGCCCAGCCATGGAGGACTCCACACAGGTACAGGCCCATGACTGTCACTCCAGGTCTGCCGTGAGTTGCTCGAGTTCACCAGCCAGCACCCCGTCTTTAGACAGCGGGTGCGTAAGTCAGCCAGGTCCTGTGTCGCTTAAGCCTTCCTTCCTTGATGTGTCCCAAAACGGCCTCTCGAACTGTGGGGCGAGGCCTCCAGTCCTGCGTCTTGTGTTTGGGGAGCACGTCAGCTTCCAGGGCAGCAAACTCTCGGTGCTTCCTCTAAGTGCTTAGACTATGGCACAAATATCCAGGAAATGCCAGTGGCATTTGGTTCCCCTCGCTGTATCCTCCTGGCCCTTTCCATGAAGCTTTTGTTCTGACAGGGAGGACAGCCAGTGGCCTGGGTCTCACACTCGACCACTTGAATGCCCGGTGGGCCTCTGCAGGCTCCTCTGCAGCCACATGTGTGTGGTTTGGGCAGAACGGGAGACTTCACAGGCCTCTGCTGGGAGCTCGCTTGTTTATTTTGGAAGAATTATTTGTCTCTGCTGCTGACGGTGCAGCCTGAACCCTGTTTTGTTATTTTGCTGTCCGCATGTTCTGTCAAAGACCAGTGACCTTCTGCCCTCATCCGCTGACTGCCCGACTGCACTAAGCAGCATTAGATGACATTTTCCCGTCCTTGAATTTTTAGGTCAAGCCAGTTCTATCGCTGCAGAATAGATAACTGAACGGCAGCGTGACAGCCTTTGGGGCAGGGTGGCTGTCTCTGGATAAGACACGTTTGTCTTTTTCCCAGGCACGCGGCCTTTGCCATTTCAGAGCCAGGGCTTTTCCTGAAGACTGCATTTCCATCAACTGCACCTTGTGCAGGTCCCACCCCCTCATGCCCCTCCCTTACTCTAACAGGTGCAGAAGGGGAAGGAATGTCTGTGCTTTTCCAGGTTGCTTCTTTTCTGTAACGTGACTCACCTGTTCCGCGATATTTTTTAAGCATTTACAGGCTGTGCAGAATTGTGGAGGATGAAAGTTTGACAGAGACATGGGGCTGACCCGAGGGAGTCATGGGCAGCAAGGCCAGTGACGAGGCAGATACAAGAATAACTGCAGTGTAGGGGCCGAATAGTGCACGCTGCAGCCTCCCGAGGGTGCAGCCAGTGGGGGATGAACAGACCCGTGTTCCTCCACACAGAGGTCAGCACACGCCCAGGTGCATTTCCAAATACACCAGGTTAGTGTGTCTGCCCGGAGCCCGGAGCAACCGGAGCCCACAGCGCCCCTCCCTGCCCCCGGCCCACCCCATCCAGGGCCCTCATCGACTGCCTACAGCCACTGAAGCGTAGAAGGGACCCAAACTTGGTCGGAGAGGAGGAAGCTGCTCTTCCCCAAAGCGCACATTTTCAGGACAGCATTTTTAGAGGCGCTGCGTTGCATGAGAACTGTGGAGAGTGTGAGGAGGGGAGGCCAGCCAGGCAGGGGCCACAGAGAGCAGGGGTCAATCCATGGACATCTTTAGGGTCTCTGCCCGTCTTGGTCCTCGGGAACAGCCCCAGTTGCTCCCCATGAAGTGCATCTATGGCATTGGGGTCCCCCGGAGCACCGGGGTTGGGGCGGGCAGTGGGGTCGGCAGAGCACCTTGAGCTGGGACAGGAGGCATCTCCTCTCCTTCCAGCCAATGCACTGAGCTGGACCCCCAGGTTTACAGAAAAGTGGGGCAGACCCTGGAGAACTGCTTCGTCATGAGATGGGGTGCTCATCCCCACCAGGCATAGCGTTCCTCCTTGTCCCTGGTAGTGCAAGGACCAGGCCCGTACCCACTGCAGTGTGGAAGCTGAGTCCACGCAGCGTCTGGTGGCCTGTGCCCACTGGGAGGCTTGCCGAAAGCCATCCAGGAGGTCTGGGCTCCTCTGAGGCGGACTCGAGGGGGCTGCCCAAACAGAAGATCCCAGGCCTTGCTGTTTCAATCTCAGACCAACCCACCTGTGAACACTGCCCTTTCATGTGGACATGGGGAATGAGTAGGAGACACGGCAAGCTCGGGACCAAAGGAAGAAGAGGCTGACCTTGAAGCCTTCTCCAGGGAGGGACAAAACGTCACGGCCTCAGCTGGCAGAAGGTGCTTGATAAACCACAGGCTCCTGCCCCCAGCACTCTGGCCCTGGGGACACTCAGACGTGATAGAGTCCAGACACATCCCTGAGAGCCACACCACACACCTCGTGCCCCTGTTCTCCCATAAGAAGAGCCCCTCCTGGCAGACAAAAACCTCTCATGTGTGACTCAACCACGCCATAAGAGACGCTCAGGTGAAGAGGTTTAACCGAGAGGCCAGTGGGGCGGAGTCCTGGGGGAAGCCAGCAGTATCTGGCTGGGCCTTCTCCTGGCTGTCCCTGCCCCTCGGCCCCCAACTGAGACAGAGAGAGGCTGGGAGCCTGGTCCCCTGCCCTGGCCTTTTGGTGCAATCTTATCAGGAATGCGTGTGCCCTGTTTTTCCTCAGACACTCCACAGGAATGTGTCGAAAGGCACATCAACATGGCGTCCCCAGGGCTGGTGACACAGCCCCTCTGGAAACCTGGCTTCTGCGGCAGCTGGTGACGCAGTCTGCCCTGGGCCTCCATCCTGAGCAATGTCACAGCGTCAGCTCACTGTCCCTCCCTGGAGGGACCTCCTCCACACCAAACCCTGCTCCAGAAGCATGGGTGGTCTCAGCCTGCATTCCCTAGGGAGAATGAGGTCTCTCTCCTTCTCCGTCCTGGACTCCCTGCAGCCAGAGGGGTGATCAAGTGACAGGAGAAGCCAGGAATGACCCCAAGGACTCATTCAGGTGACCAGTTATCACCCTGGACACAGGAGGCATCCACACAGAGACGGGTGGATGCAGAGCCAGGCCCCCCAGGATCCTCATCCCTTCTCTTCCTCCTGTGGTCAGTGGGGACGTGACCCAGGGACAGGCCCTTCCCAAGGAAGGCTAAGCACGAAGTCCCACCCTTCTTGCGATCGAGGCCAGCAACATTGGCGTTCATGATGTCAGCCAAGGATGGAAGCTCCAAATCGCTCACTGCCCAGACTTGTAAAAACTAAATGGCTGCCCTTTTCCTTGGAACCTCTTTTCTGAAAACACACATGAATCTTCAGTTTTCCACGGAGACCTGGAAGGAACTGAAAACCCAGGTTTAGTACAAGGAGAGAATTAGACAGAGATCTTACTAAACATTTAAGGATGCTAAGAGTAGAGCAGGCATTCTATCTAAAAATCACAGGCTACAAAAGGAATCAGTGACCCTTGGTCCCAGTGACCCAATCAACGCTGAATCGCAGAGTCGTGTTGAGGGAGTTACAGACTGATGGTTTCTCCAGGACAGGCTGCATCAGAACGTAGAACACCAACGTGACCGACCCAATACACTCCTGTTCTTTTGAATTAAAAAATGACAAAATCCAAGCTGCTGTTCAAATCAGTAGGAAACCAAGCTGCTAAGGTTTATGGCGATTGGGCCTGCTTGGAAGTCCCAGTTCATGTCAACGTAACCTCATGGATACAGGGCAGGCTGGCCAGATTAAATAAAAGCTTTCCATTCCACTTCTATTCTGCAGTCTCATGCAGCCAACCCTTTTCCTTGTTTAGTGTGGAAATGTTAGGTGCTCAGACCTGAGGCATTACAGTCACACTACCATCCACAGTCATACTATCATCTTCAGTCACACTACCATCTACAGTCGCACTGCCATCTACAGCCACGCTGCCATCTACAGCCGCACTACCATCTACAGTCGCACTGCCATCTACAGCCACACTGTCATTTACACCCACACTACCACCTACAGTCATCCTACCATCTACAGCTGCACTACCATCTTCAGTCTCACTGCCATCTACAGCCACACTGCCATCTACAGCCGCACTGCCATCTACAGCCACACTGCCATCTACAGCCACACTACCATCTACAGCCGCACTACCACCTACAGCCGCACTGCCATCTACAGCCGCACTGCCATCTACAGCCGCACTGCCATCTACAGCCACACTACCACCTACAGCCATGCTGCCATCTACAGCTGCACTACCACCTACAGTCGCACTGCCATTTACAGCCGCACTACCACCTACAGCCACGCTGCCATCTACAGCCGCACTACCACCTACAGTCGCACTGCCATTTACAGCCGCACTGCCATCTACAGTGGCGCTAACATCTACATTCACGCTGCCATCTACAGTCACACTACCATCTACAGCCGCACTGCCACCTACAGCTGCACTGCCATCGTTATCACGTGGGGAGGGACTGCAAGGCCACCCAGTGCTCTCCCACATTTCACATTTTCCTTCCTTCACATGCCTCTTTCTTGCATGAATAAAGTTTTCACACTGCATCTCTACTTCAAGAGAAACAAAGAAAAACAGTCTCACTAAACAGAATCACCAACTTCCCTGGCTAAGAGCTCAGAGCACTTAGGATCTAAATAGAAGACTGTTCCATGGTTGCTGTTCAACAGTGACATGTACCTGACACTACCCTACTTTGGGAGGTCAGGGTCCAAGGTAAACCAGAGAGGAAGCTAATTAAGACTCGTTAATCAGTGAATAACCAATTATTGAAAATTAACCATTACATTCATAAGAGAGTCTGGCTAGCAGTTCCCTAGGTGTGATGGCATGCTTTGATGACAGCCTTCAGTAGTGAAGACCTTGATCCCTGGTGGTGGAGTCCCATTACAGTGAATGTCCCTCTAGCCCACACTACAGGGTAGGAGAACAAAATGAACAATAAAACTAGATAAATCAGAATTGTTTCAGACTTTCAGGAGAAAAAAAAATCCAATAATCCCAGAGACAGATTCCAACTGAGTTGGAAAATAGCAGGGCAGTCTCTCTTCTTATCCATCTGTCCCTCCTTTACTCATGTGTGCACTCAGGAAGCCCCCATGAAACACCTTGCAGGTATCGAGGCTGCAGAAACGAAGGTGCGTAACACAAAGGACTTGCTCTCCAGAAGGGCACAGTCTGAGGGCTATGGGGAGATGGACGAGGAAGAAGACATTTGCAAAACTAAACAAAAAAGAAGGGCTAATAGTCACTGAACACTACATTTTTCTCCCAGCTCTGTCCTAAGGACTTTATTTAGAATATTTCATTTAGACCGGGCGTGGTGGTTCACGCCTATAATCCCAGTACTTTGGGAGGCTGAGGCAGGTGGATCACCAGGTCAGGAGATCAAGACCATCCTGGCTAACACAGTGAAACTCCGGCTCTACTAAAAATACAAAAAATTAGCCAGGTGTGGTGGCACACACCTGTAGTCTCAGCTACTCAGGAGTCTAAGGCAGAAGAATCACTTGAACCCAGGAGGCAGAGGTTGTAGTAAGCTGAGATTGCACCACTGCCATCCAGCCTGGGTGACAGAGCCAGACTCTGTCTCAAAAAAAAAAAAAAGAAAAAAAGAAAAAGAACGTTTCATTTAACCCCGATGAGGTGGGTAGTATCATTGGACGCATTGTACAGTAGGAAAAAGGGACAGAAGGTGTGGGAGCTGGACCAAGGCCTCAGATCTAGTGGTTGGTGGAGAGAAATTCAAGTCCAGGGCAGCCTGGATCCAGTAGCTATGTCCTTGCCCTACAAGGAAAGGGTGTTTTCCATTTATTTGCTCACTTAAGCATGGTTTGTTGAGCTCTGGGTGGATAGGGATGCATATGTTATAATAGCCATGGTCCCTGTCCTCATTCTGCTTACAACTTTGATCAAAAAACTTCCAGAGAGGAGGATATGCTGGAAAAGGACCCAGTCGGCCTCCTTCCCTGGAATTCCCCTAAGACATTCCTGGGTTTCTCATCAAGCATTTGCTTGACTGTGTCTGGATTTAGCAGACTTCAGGTTTTGGAGAGATTTCCTGCCACTCACAGTTAGTTATCTATTTGAAGGCAACTGCAACTGGGGAAAAGTTCCTTTTTGTATGAAGGTGAAATTTCCCTACAATTTCTACTCCTTGGTTCTTGCTATCTCTGCCCACGAGGCCGCCATGGAAAAGATGTCTCCCTTCTTTTGTGTGTAACTTTGGGAATATTTGGAAACATTTCTGAGGTTTCCCGTATACCCTTTCTCTAACTTCTCCAAGCTAAACCTCAGAAATGTCCTCTCCCTGTCATCCAAGAAGTGGTGTCAGAATCTTTATCATTGTGGCCAGACCTTGGGGGTGGACTTGAGGCTAGTGAGGTAAAAGGAGATCTAAGCGTGGCCCGTGCTGAGCTTCGGGGGGTGGGCCTCGTATGGCATGCATTCACTTGTGGACGTTTCCTGGGAACCTTACGTATTGGGTCCGTGTGACATTCCCAGGGCTGCGGCTCACTACAGAGGGCTTGAACCTCATACTGACATTAAAGAAAGCTGAGTCCTGCCTTTGTATTCATCAGTGCTTTTTAATGATGGCAGGGCAGGCTATGGAGTCAGACTGCCTGAATTCAAAGCATACTGTGTAATCTTCAGCAACCTGCTCACTCTCCAGGCTGAGTTTATGCCTTTGTACGTGGGTTGGGAAATTAAAAGAGTTATTTATTAGTCCGTTTTCATGCTGCTGGTAAAGACATACCCGAGATTGGGTAATTTATAAAGAAAAGGAGGTTTAATGAACTCCCAGCTCCACATGGCTGGGGAGGTCTCACAATCATGGTGGAAGGCAAGGGAAGAACAAAAGCATGTCTTACATGGTGGCCAGCAAAAAGAGAGATCTTGTGTAGGGGAACTCCCCTTTATGAAACCATCAGATGTCGTGAGACTTATTAACTGTCACGAGAACAGCACAGGAAAGACCCACCTCCATGATTCAATTACCTCCCACCCGGTCCCTCCCACAGCACATGGGAATTATGGGAGCTACAATTCAAGATAAGATTTGGGTGGGGACACAGCCAAACCATATCAAGTTCCACATATTTGTGGGTGTGCATGTGTGTTTATATATAAAGTATATAAATGTATATATATGTGTAAAATACATACATATACAGCACTTATTAAGTGCTTGGTTCACAGTATGCACTCTGAAAACATTAGATATCATAATTATAGCACAAAATCACTCTAACTCAGTCGGCCAGGACTCCAGACCTTGCTGCCTGTGCACCATGCTTCGTGGCATTGCTGCTTGGCCTCCACCGCTGCCTGACCATTTGATTCCACTGGGTTGGGTCAGCTCAGCTTTTCAGGTCATGCTGAAGTTTGATTTGTTATTCAAGTATTAACTCTGCCTCTAAGACTACATTTGAAAAGCATGTATTATTAATCTTTTTTCAAATATTGCATTTTCTTGATCTCGGATGTACTGTTTCATATTTTCATGTTTGTGGGGAGAAGGGTACATCTCACATTACAACATGGGCGGTATTTTTTTTTCCTGGAAAGTGATGATGAAGTCCTGGCTCTGTCTTACACTTGGTGATATCTTAAGTGAGAAAATGCAGTCAGTTACAGTATTCACTGGGACAGGTAAAGGTTCTAAATGACAACACTTCTGTACAGCAATGGTTCTCAAACTTGGTTCCACAGCAGTGGTTCTCACATTGGAACCATCTGGTGACCAGCAGTAAAAAAAAAAAAAAAAAAAACACTGGTGCCCAGGGCTCACCCCCAAGAGATTCCATGACTAGGAGCTGGGATGTTAAAAAGCTCCCCAGGTGACTTGAAGGTGCACTTTGCACTAGACCCGAGCCAGCTCTTCCCCCATCGTCCCCCTTGGCTTCCTTCACAGCATTTGTAAGGACCATCAATAATTGCTGGCGTGATTAGCCGTGTCTGCCCCATCCCTTGAGGATAGGAGCATGCTGCGGCCAGTGTTTGGTGCATAGAAAGCACTCAGCATGCGCTGCCTGGATGACCATGTGGACTTCGGCCACTCACCGGCACTGTTGGCTGCTTTTTGCCTGTGTAAATGTGTGTTTACTGTTTCCACTTTGGCAGCGACTGCAGGACTGTGAACTTTGCCCTCATTTTTCACCGGCTTGATCTCCGCGAGAAACAAGCAGAGGAAGCAGCTGGGAAAGGCTGGACGGGAAACCGGAGGCCGCAGTCTCCTCCCAACACCACTGCCGAGTGAAGATGTTTAGGATGGCATCAAACCTGGGGACCTCATCTGCACAGGTGGGGTTCTATCAACCAGAAGATATATAAGCACCCTTCCAATTCGAAATCCTTTCATCACATAGACTCAATGGCATGGAGTTAGCACCCCATCGCAGCTTTATGACAGACCAGATTTTTTACTACTTTGTGGCCATATCTACACAAAGTG
This sequence comes from Pongo abelii, assembly GCF_028885655.2. Taxonomy (NCBI): domain Eukaryota; kingdom Metazoa; phylum Chordata; class Mammalia; order Primates; family Hominidae; genus Pongo; species Pongo abelii. The sequence goes on from NC_071990.2 coordinate 169,651,192, forward strand.
AGATACATAAAACGCAGTTGTAGGCTGGGTGTGTCAGCTCACGCCTGTAATCTTAGCGCCTTGGGAAGCCAAGGCAGGAGGATCTCTTGAGGCCAGGAGTTTAAGACCAGCCTGAGCAACATGGCGAGACCCTGTCTCTACAGAAAAGTATGAAAAAATTGGCGGGGCATGGTGGTGGGCACCTGTAGTCCCAGCTACTTGGGAGGTCGGGGCAAGACAATGGCTTAAGCCCAGGAGTTCAAGGTTACAGTGAACTATGATCATGCCACTGCATTCCAGCCTGGGCAACAGAGAAAGACCCTGAGTCTAAAAAAATTTTAAATAAAAAGTTAAACTAGGGTTATAGGTAACATGATCTTAGACAAAGGCCACTACCTCATCTCCAAAAGCCAGGCAGCGGCCCCAGGAAAGTGCCCTGGTCAAGTCCTCCCCTTCACAGGCAAGCCAGGCTGGTTTGGAACAAAAGGCAGGAGCTTTTCCTCATTGGGACCTATTTCGCCTGGTCCTGACCCCGCCCAGGAATCCGAGCTGCCAAGTAGATGCCCTCCATCCCTCCCATTTATTCTGTCATCCACCCACACCCTGGCTTTCTTACAGCCAGAGAGCTTCTTCCTGCAAGCACCAGCGGTTGAGCAGGACTGTGACAAAGAGCGACAAAGAGCGACAAAGAGCGACAAAGAGCGACAAAGAGCAGGCTGCAGGAGGGACCATCGGGATCATCACAGAGGCATCAGCCCTGTCCCGGAGTGGCTGCAGATGCATCCCTGCGGGAGGGGACTGGGGTGCAGGTGCTCCCTCCGGAACGGGGGGTTTGTTAGCTTCATCTGCAAGGCCCTGAAGCCAGACTCTTTTCAAATCGTCATCATGTGTTCATCATACACTCCCTTCTGACTCTGGAGGCCTGGGCGCCTGCTTAGCGCAGCCTTAAATTTTTTACGTACCAGTAAAAATAGTGCTTGTAAGATTCTGTTCCTAGGAGGATAAAAGGACGGCCAGGGCTGGCTAAGCAAAGTCTCGACGGACTAAAGGTATGGGAAAAGGAAGACATGGACCTACCACATTCTCCTCTACCTGGAACTTAGGATTTGTAAATTGCATTTAGATGTCATTTGTCACATTGGTAGGCTGTGGCTTAATACACTCACAAAGAGGATTTTAACAAGTATTTAAACTGTGTAGATGCTGCAAAAAAAACAGACTGAGGCAAAGCCCTGCAACCAACCCCAGCAGCAAGAGGTGAGGACCCCTGTCTGTCCTGGGCCCCACTCAGGCACTATCCTCATCTCTTAGAATAGTTTGTTACCTTTTCTTTCCTGAAGCCTCATCAAATGCAACTTTTTCTATGGCATTCAACGGACTTTTCCTTAAAGCAAAGATTACAGAGAAATTCTTTTGCAAGTCAGAAAATCTGCTTATTATGGGTTTGATAAACCAAATTATGTTACCTGTTTATGGACGTAGATTTCTAACAGCCAGACGTGTGCACAGCACAGCACAAACCATAGCTACCCCTGTCGAAGTCTCTTTCTGTGCATTTCCCAGCCACGCCCCCAGCTGGGGCCCCTGGGGTCACCTCCCACTCCGGCTAGAAAGAGAGAGACAGTGAATTCCTTGGAAGCCGCTCGCCCTGCACCCAAGCGGGACTTGCACCACAAGCAGCCCCAGGAAAAAACTCTCCATTTCTTTCTCGTGGAGGCTCCAGAAGAAAAGCTGCGCATTTACCCGGCGCATTCTAACCGCGTTTGAGGTTCCCTCCTGCAGCAGTGGGAGCCGTGGTGGGGCAAAGCTTGGGCTGGGAGACGCTGCAAGGCTCTGGGGAGCAGTGAGGCGACGTACCAGCTCCTCTGTTCCCGTCATAGCCTCACACGGGCTTCGCTGGACACGTCCAGGACACAGAGCTGGTGGGCACCAGGCGTTGAGCGCCTGCCCCGCGTCTGTGCTAAGACCTCCCTATGCATTATTGCATTTATTCCAACAACGGGGTGAGGTAGGTATTCTTATTTCCATTGCCAAAGTGAAACACTGAGGCTCCTCCAGGGGCCGGTTTGGAAATCAGGGCTCAGCCCTGGGCCCCTGCTGCTTGGAGCCGGTGCGGTGGCCACCGTGACCTCACACTTTCCCTGCCAATCGCTCTCCGCCGTATCCCGGCCTCCCGCCCCGCCCTCGGCCGCTTTCCAGGGACTGAAGCCCGAGTTGGTGCTGCGTGTCCCCGCGGGGATTATTTTCAAACAGCACCTCCTGCTCAGGCTCCCACAGCGCGGCCCCAGGCAGCTGCATCACTTTCTCCTCTCACCAATGAAAGCCGAATCCAGGGCTCCTTAGCATATGAATCGAGGCGCATCGGAGCCCTCACTGCTGAGCCAGCCCCTCCCGGGCTCCTCCCGTTCCGGGAGGTCCACAGCCCAGCAGCAGCTGCCCCTGCACATTGTCCCCTCCGTCCAGCATCCCGGGTCCGAGGAGACAGTGCCCCTGGCCGGGGGCTGCGCAGGCATCAACTTCCCATGGGCAAAACGGGGTCTCGGGTCAGTGTTCACAGAGGGTTTCAAACCCTGCAGGACCCTGAAATTGTCTGGGATCCACACCAGTTGGAAGAAAAAAAGAATAGAAAATGCAGGGATTCACCTCCTCTGCAGGCACCCTCATGCCGAACACTAAAGAGGATGCTGTTGAAAAGGATTTGGAGATTTATGCAGGTCACGAGCTTGAGGAATTTTTCCATTGAATGCACCATGTCTTGGGTTTCCCGTTTCCCACTGAAAATCCCGTGGCTGACACTTTTTTGTATCATTACCTTGGGAGATGAAGAAAAACTCATCTGTTAGGGCGGCTCTGTGAATGCAGATGCTTTGGGTTGTTTTGAATGAATGATTGAATGTTCTGAAATGAAGCAGGAAGGTGCCTGCGGGATAATGACTGGTTTCACAACTCTTGGCCGGGAGCCTAGACCCCTCTGATAATCAATAGAAATGGATGTATATTAAATTTAGCAATAGAAAAAGTATAGATAGTTGAGTGTGCTACAATATTATTTTCCTATAAATTAACCCGTTACCACGGTCTTTAATTATCTTCCCCTTGAGAGGCATAAAGAAGAGACTGCTCGAGGATGGAGGGTTTTTTGTGGTCTGAAGTCTGCAGACTGGCCAAGTATTCCAATATTAGTTACCACCCATCCTGGCCGTAGGCTCACCCTGCTGACCTGAGCAGACCCGGTGAAGCAAGCCACAACTTCTGCTGGAAATTGCTCCATTCGTCCATTAAGTGAGGATTACAAAGCCCTTTGTGAGAATTTGGCCCAGAGTCTAAGTTGAGCACTTTGTCACTTGCACGCTTCATTTTCCAGCGTACCGTTCGCTCAGCTCAGTGTCTATCCAGGCACTGAAGGTTCGGATGCAAGTGCTCTCCAGCATAGGGGCTGACCAAGTGAAATGCACACTGAGCAACTGTGCAGCTCCAGGTCCTGGCGGCTCTTCACAACCAGACATTATCCCTGGCGGCCCTAAGCTCCTCTTCCTCTGTTGGGGGAGCACAAAATACCCTATAAGGGCTGCTTTACTGCCTCTGGCACTTTCTTCATCAGGGGAGTTACATCCAGATGTAGCTGACAGGCCAGGGCCCCTTCTCCTCCACCATGTCTCAGGGTTATCTTTTCCAAATGGAGGAAGTCAAGGGTATGCAGGCGGTCCAGTTTCCCTGCCTTACCCTACATATCCATAACAGACTTCAACACAAGAACCAGCGTTTTGGATATGTCTAGCAGAGTGCCAAAGTCAGGCTGGAGTGTGCCCTGAAAGTCAGGGCCTTCTGAGGGACACAGACACCATTTGTCTCCAAGGGGGCTGTGTGTAAGGCAAATGCTGAGGCCTACAACCATTCGTTCTGAGATGGTGGCTATTACAGAAACAGGCAGTCCCCAGACAGAAGCGCAAAGGGCAATCTCAAGGAATCAAGATTCATAGGCAGGGACCCACACCGAACAATTTGGACAAAGCTAATGCAGAATGAAAAGTACCGCCGTTATCCAGCGACAGTTGGGCTGATGTTCTAGGAGAACCACATGTTTCACACAGCAAGGGAGAAATTAGGCCATATTTTAATCCCTTCCAGCTTCATCCAGGAGGTATTGTGATTTGAGTCATTCTCTTCCTCTAACTCCTAGCCTATCTGCAGTAATAAATAACTTTGCAGTGAATGGATGGTTTTCTTAGACCTGGGGCAATAAACTCCTAGTTTGATAAAGCAGCTCAGGAGAGTGAATGCTGAGGGGCCCACCTATTAGCTGCCAAGCTCGGTAGCCAGGTCATGCCCCACTGGAAGGGAAGGGGCAGTTGCCCAGGGTGCCTGAGGAGCAACCTGGCCCCTGCTCTCGGGTGGGAGAAAGAGCACCTGGCACTGACCAGCCCTGGAACTCGGCCTGCTTGCTGGACATCACAGCACATGGGCGGGTGCTATGGATGGAATGTTTGAGTCCCCCAAAATTTATATCTTGAAGCCCTATTTTCCAAGGTGCTGGTATTAGGAAGTGGGGCCTTTGGGAGGTGATTAGGTCATGGGGTGCCTTGTGAATGGGATTAGTGCCCTGATAAGAACAGAGATGACCCATCTCTCAGCCATGTGAGGACACAGCAGAAGGTGCCATCCACACACCAGGCAGGATCCCTCCCAGCCACAGAACTGCCTGGCACTTGGATGTGGGGCTTCCAGCATCCCAGCCTCACAAGAACTGTGAGAAATCCATTTCTGTTGTTAAAACCACCCAGTCCGTAGCATTTTTGTTACAGCAGCCTGAACTGACTAAAACAGCTTGAATAACAAAAATGTCAGGTTAAAAAAAAAATCACTGTTCCTGGGCTTGCTCTAGACTAAACAGTTGGGGGAACCTAGGGATTAGGGAAGAGTCTAGAGAAAAGCCGCCGTTCAACACCTGCCCATCTCCTTGCTTCTAGTGAAGGGGCTCAAGGAATATGATGTTCTTATCTGGGAAGGAATTCTGAGTCATAAAAAAAAATGGGCGGGTCAGTCCAGGAAGCGTGGAGAGAAGACAGTGAAATTGCTCTGTCGAGAACTCAGGAAGTCCCCCAAGAGAGGACAGGGGAGGTGGGAGGTGTGGGGTAGGTGGAGTGAGCCCCAGGGAGGAAGACCACAGTGATCCTTGTGGCAGAAATCCAAAATGTGGGGGTAAAGGAACATGAAAGCAACAATTTCCCCTTATGTCCTGCCCGATGCTATATAGTTGTTTCACTGCAGCCTCTAGTGTTCACAGCAGCCTCTTCACACCAGCCTCTCATCTTCATACCTTCTCTGAGGGTCTTGCTCATGGTGGCTTTGTCAGGAGATGCTTTTGGGGGAGGAGGAAGCAGAGCAAAGCCCACAAGTGACACAGAGTGAACCATAAAGGTGAAGACAGCCGTGCCCAGAGAACCAGGGATGCAGAAGTTCATGGAAGCTGGAGTTTGGGGCAGGAAGCATCTGGAAAAACATGAGTCTCCTTTTTCCCCCCCCCACCATCACCCCCAAAACATGGACATCCTCAGAAATATCTGGGAGGATCCTGGATTTCCCACATGCAAAGATAGGGGCTCAGGTCCAGAAGGCACAGCTGTGCTCAGGGTGCCTGTGTTTTGTGAACTAACTCAACAGACGGCACGAGATACACAGAGCCACGCTGTGCCTGGGAGCCCGGCCGCCGTCTTCCTGAGCCCTGGGGCCGATGGCCAGGAGGGCTTTCTTACCAGGTGCTTCCCAGGAGCCTGGGAGGAGGTGACACTGAGCACAGACACCACATCCTGCCGCCGTCCTTGGTTCCGTCTCACCAGGCATTCCCAACAGCGACCCCACTGAGAGCTGCTGGGAAGGCACGGAGATGTGGGTGGTCGTCATCAGCTAAATGGAGGGTGGCATTTTGCTTCTACCATCCAGCCAGTGCCACAGATCAAAGAGAAATAAGCTCGGCAATTTTCCTGCCATCATTTTGTTTTGAGATAAGGAAATTGTCCACCATCCAATTATGAGGTGTAATGTCACATTCTTTTTTGGGGGGGGAGGCGGGGACATGGTCTCACTCTCTTGCCCAGGCTGGAGTGCAGCAGCACAGTCTCAGCTCACTGCCGCCTTGACCTCCTGGGCTCAAGCAGTTCTCCCACCTCGGCCTCCAAAGTCGCTAGAACTAAGCAATCCATCCACCTTGGCCTCCCAAAGTGCTGGAATTACAGGCATGAGCCACTGCACCCAGCCCATAATGTTGCATTCTAATGCGATAACAAATTGAGTCAAAGTGTATCCATTTCCTCCAAATTTGTTTGGAACAAAGAAAGTCTTTCATAACTTGGTCATATTAGATACTTGGAAAATACAGGTTTGATGAACACAATCCTCAGTGGCCCTTCACGGAAGTACTTGTGGCTGACAACAAACTCAACATCCCTGGGAATTTTGCGCGAAGAGTTGCCACAGTGCCAGGATGAGTTTAGGGGAATGCCACGCTGGCCACACCTGCTCACCTCTGTCCATTCCACTGATAAAGGGCAGAGTCCAAAGGATTCCTGCCTTCTGTAGCTGAAATCTAAAAATGGAAATGCTCTGTGTGAGTCAGCATCAGACGTACAATTGGGATGTGTTCGCACAGCCGCTTCATTCCGCCCTGAGAACAAGAGCACTTTGTTTCCTGTTTGCTTAGGAGGTCAAGGTCCCCCAGCCGTCTGCGTGTGGGTTTCCCTGTCTCAGACAACTGTGCTGTGAAAGTTTCTTCAGTGCATGATACTGGCCCCCCTCCTGCCTCTGGACAGAAGCCTGTCGTTATTGTCACTGGTGAGGAGACATTTGTCCCCCATCACACATGAGGGACGGAGAAGAGAACTCCCGGCATTCCACAGGGGATGGAGGGATAGGGGTGCAGAGCCACCCGCTGGCCCTCAGCCCTGACTCCCAGCCTCTGAAAAACAACTCTATGACAAATCCTCCTTCTGAGCCTCAACTCAGTGTGCAAATGAGTGGCTCCTGTCAGCGGGAGCTCCATGGGATGCTTCTAAATATGGAAAAAGTAGAAATGGCATGTTGCCATGCAAATGTGGCCCCACTAGACACTTGTCCCAAAATGGAGCATCCTAGAGTACACATTCTTCATCTCTGCCTTGGGAAGATGTTCGCCCAAGTGCTTGCTTGATTTGCAAATAGAAACGTTGTCCCCACTCTTGTGTGCAGTTGGAAGACTTCACACTTGACAACTGAGAGTCCACTAAAGGGAGAAGTCGGACCAGCCCCCAGCCAAACACGGGAGAAAATAAGGACTTAGGAAAACCAGCACTGAGGCCTGGAGGCCTGGAGCTCCAAGGGGCAGGTCCCATGAGCATCCCGTTCCATGCGGTTTTCACCAGCCTAAGTCCCACCATTGGCACATTCCTTTCTGAAAAAAAAAAAAAATCAATTTTCATGGCGGCTGAAGCACGACGCATAGTTCAGGACTCTGTGTGGATCCAATGCTAGCTGCAGATCCAAGCCCGAGTCCCCTCCCTTTGGTGTTGAACATCCACACTGCTCTGGAATGTGGTCAGCAGCGTTCACAGTTGTATCTTTAAATGAATCTTGTTTCTGGCACTCAGGAGTTCATGTCCAGGAGGGCTCTGATGGGAGTCAACTCCATCTAGGAAAAGTAGAAACACCTGAAACATAGTACTTTTCAAATTTTAAAAAGAAAAGACATACCTATATTAATCCATTCTTGTGTTGCTATAAAGAAATACCTGAGACTGGGTAATTTATAAAGAAAAAAGGTTTGATTAGCTCATCGTTCTGCAGGCTGTACAGGATGCATGACTGGGGAGGTCTCAGGAAACTTACAATCATGGTGGAAGGCAAAGGGGAAGCAGGCACATCTTCGCATGGTGGAGCAGGGAGAAGAGAGGGAGTGAAGGGGGAGGTGCTACACACTTTCAAACAACCAGATCTCCTGACTCACCATCACAAGAATGGCAAGGGGGGAATCCGCCCCCATGATCCAATCACCTCCCCTCAGGTCTCTCCTCCAATATTGGGGATTACAATTCAACAGGAGATTTGGGTGGGGACACAGAGTCAAACCATATCAACACGGGTAAATGGACCCAACCCTAGCCAGATTGCAGCAGAGTCCAGACCCACTGCGGTGTTTGTTCAACCTCAGGCTTCGCCATTCCCTCTGCCTGCTCCACCCTGGGGTGCTTGCCAGATAACGGGCAAAGGCAATGAGCATGGAGCCTGGAGGAGGGTCCCCAGGGAGTTCCCCTCAGCCACACCTCAAATAAACCCCACAGAAACCACCACCGTCTGGTTCTACCTGCCTGGAATGTTTTCCTGCTCTTCTGTTTTTTGGCCCTGTCGAAACCTATCCCTGAAGTTCAGTCCAGGTCTAGTTTCCTGGGAAGACAGAGGAGGGACGCTTACCTGCCAGGGGAGGGATCGCCTGAGCACACCTGCTCCCAGCTGCCCCGCATGGCCTCTTCCTCTCTGTGGTGACTTGTCAGTTAGCCATAGACTGCCCGCACGCAGCAGTGCTTGCATTGTGGTTCTAAGAAATGGTCTCTTTCACTATTTAACTTTTTTAATGCTCTGTATCTTGTGTCTAAAATGGTATCTTGTGTTTTAAGCTTCTGGAGGACAGAGCCCGTGCTTCCCAAATCTTCCTGTCTTCCCCACTTCCTAGGGTGCACCTAGCACATATGGGAAGTTCAAGAATTCTACAGGCTTCATTTTTCTGGTTTTTTTCTGTCACTGAAATGTATTCCCGAGGGGCACACTTTCCAGTCACGCTTTTGACCTTAAAGGGAAAATTTCATCTTGCTGTTGCTCTCTGAGTTCTATTTTTCCCTGGCTTCCTCCTCAATGGGAACTCGGTGAGAAGTGGAGACAGCAGGCGCACCTCCCTTTCCTCCGAAGAAGTTAATATGGTTAACAACGGAGGCCCCATCCTCTAGTGTAACCTCGAGAGCGAGGGAGGAGCTCTGGCAGTCACCACAGCTACTTGAGCCTTCCGGAAGAATCTTGCCTTTGGGGTGGCAGTGGCCACATCTCGGATGTCTCTTCCCCAAAGACCAGGGCTGGGGTGAACCTGTACACATGCCCCCCATGGCCACCCCATGCCCCAGGGCTCAGGGAGGGCTCCAGGAAGATTTTGACAGTGTAAGTTGGGGCAGGTTGGGGGAGAAAGGACCCGGGAGTCGGGAGCACCTTTCTCAGCCTCTGCCCTGCACAGGGAGCCGGGAAGGACCAGCCTCCTGGCATCTGTGTGTGATGGTGCCTGGCACACCTGCTTCCTGCCCCAGTGCACCTCACCGGCCTGGGCACAGAACTGCTAAATGTGACTCAGGAAAAGGAACTTTCCCACATTGCTTCACTTCATTGATTTTCAACAGCAGGAAAAATTTTGCTCACTGATCTGGCAAATAAATAAGCGGTTATATCTGAGCGTGTCTGTGTGTGTGCAGGTGGGTATACAGGTGAGTGTGTATCTAGGCATGTGTACATGTGACTGTGTGTGTGGGTGTGTGTGAGGGTGTGTGTGTGTGTATGTGAGGATGTGTGCAGACTGAGTATGTATGTGTGTGAGCATGTCAGTACATAAGCATGTGTGTGTGTATGTGAGGATGTGTGTAGACTAGTATGTGTGTGAGCATGTGAGTACATAAGCATGTATGTGCACATGTGTATACATTTGTGTGTGCTTATGTTTATATTTGTGTATTTGTGTGCATGTGTGCATGCATTTGTGTGTGCACACATCTGTATGTACATTTGTGTGTTCACGTGTGTGTATATTTGTAAGTGTGCATGTTTATATTTGTGTGTATGTGCATGCATTGGTGCATGTTTATATGTGTGCACATGTGTGTATGCACTTGTGTGTGCATGTCTATATTTGTGTGTGAGCATGTGTGTATGCATTTCTGTGAGCGTGTGTGTGCACATATGTTTGTGCACGTGTGTGGATGCATTTGTGTGTGCATGGGTGTGTTTGTGTGTGCACATATGTGCATACAGTTTTGTGTATATTTGTTTGCACATGTGTGTATTTGTAGGTGTACATATGTGAATATATTTGTGCATGCACATGTGTGTATGTATTTATGTGTATTTGTGTGTACATATGTGTATACGTTTCCTGTGTGCATGTGTATTTGTGTGTGCAAATGTGTGTGCACATGTGTGTATACATTTGTGTGTGCATGTGTGTACACGTTTGTGCACATGTGTGCTAAAATCTGTGTGGGCACATGTGTATATGCATTTGTGTTTGTGTATAATTCTAAGCATCTGTGAGCATATGTGTGTGCATGTGTGTATTTGTGTGTGCATGTGAGTATACACTTGTGTGTGTGCATGTGTGTATATTTGTGTGTGTATACATTTGTGTATGTGTATTTGTGTGATTGCATAAGCATATGTGTGAGCATGTGTATGAGGGTGTGTGTGCTTATGTGTACATTTGTGTGTGCATGTGTATGTATTTGTGTGTTTGTGCACATTTAGGTGAATTTGTGTGTATATTCACGTGCATGTGTGTATACATTTGTGTGTGTGTATATATTTTGGGGTATATTTGTATGTCATTGCATGAGCACATGTGTGAGCATGTATATGTGGGTGTGTGTGCATGTGTGTGTACATTTATGTGTGTGCATGTGTATATATATTTGTGAGTGTGTGTGCATGTGTATATTTCTGTGTGTATACATTTGTGTGTATTTGTGTGTGTTGCATGAGCATATGTGTGATCATGTGTATGAGGATGTGTGTGCATATGAGTGGGTGTGTATACATTTGTGTGTGTATATTAGTGTGTATATGTGTAAGCATGAATGTGTGTGCATGCATGTGTGTAGACATTTATGTGTGTGCATGTGTGTATATTTGTGTGATTGTGTGTATGTGTATACACCCATCTTGTCCTTTGTCCCCCACTCGAGGACGGAGTGTGGCTGTGGCCTCCATTCTGACCCTGCTGTCTGCTGGCTGCCCTGGGACGATCAAATGGCAGCAGATGTCCTGCCTCATTGTTGGCATTTTGCTCCAATTTGCTGGGCTTTGATTGAAATCACTTCTTTTTATAGCAGTGTGAGATCTGGATTTTGTGATTAAGTGTGAAGCAGATTTCTCTCCTCAACAGTGAGAGATACCCCGAGGTGCTGCAGAGTTAACTCGGATCCAGGCTCTTCTGGGGGCCAAGCTGCCCGCACCGGGAGAGCTGCGCTTCTTTCTTCAGCATCCTGCCCTCCGTGGCTGCAGGATTTTCTTAGAAGGTGAAAGGCAGACATTTTGGGAGCCACCAACAGACTTCCTGAACCTTCACTAATGAGGAGTCAAACACTTCTGAGAGAGCGGCCGTGTGATCCAAAAAGAGGAGCCAGGATAAAGGAACAGATGGAGGCATGAGGTAAGTGCTTTTTAGCACTCGAAGAATCAGGAAGATTTTCAGAAACAGGAATCAGCAATCTGGAAGGAAAGCTCGGAATAACACGGTTGTTTCCGGCGCAGTGGAAGGCCTTGGGCTGTGCCTCCCTCCACCTGTGATCTGCGTCAACAGGCCCCTTGCTGCAGGTGTTGGTGATGGTCGTTTTCTAGACGGAACCTCACACCCCCAAATGGCTGTCAATGTGTGTGTGGAGACTCAGGAGTCACCTGTGCAGGGCTTGTGAGTTTCCTAGAGAAAGAGACCGACCAAGTTCTCAAAACTGTGCCTCCAGAGTCCACTCCTTCTTCATGGGTGTGCAGGCGCAAAGCAACAACCTCCACCCTGCTTTCCCTCCTGTGTCTCTTCCCCCAGTGTCTGTGCAAATACGGGTGTCTTCGCACCTAAGTGAGAGAGTCTTCGTGGGTCGACAGCACATCTGAGCTGTTGGTCACCTACAGTGTGCGTAATGGCTGGCACTGGTCTCCCGTTTCTTGATGTGGCAGCAAGTAAGCATCTTCGCTGGAGACACACTGCTATCAAACGAGAGTAGGACCCCTGGCTCTAGCAACCCTACTGGCTGGAATCACCAGCTTTGTGCCTGGAATTTGGCTGCAGTAAAACACTCCTTTCCCACAGACAGGGTGGGATGGTGCCTACGGCCAGGGTGCCATGCAGCACGTTCTGGTTACACCTGCCCCAGATCATCTGTGGATGGAGTGTGGGTGCTGATCCTTCATGGGGGTCCTCCTGGAGGCACTGCTCACAGTAGTGGCTGAGCTCATTAACTTAAATGCATTTCACCGGTCGGTGCTTAGATTCTCCAACCATGTGACCCTGTTAATGACGGCACCCTGCAATCAGAACAGAAGCTCTGGGTTTGGACTTGATGACTGTCATCCAGAATGAGTGCCATCACAGGGGAGCAATGGGCCTCCTTGCAGGGCACCAGGGAAGCGGGACAATGTCAGAACCAGGAACCAGTCAGCTCTCACTGCACCTTCTTATCGCTCGCACATTCCTGCACCTTTTGCTGGAAGATATTTGTCATTTAGCTACCTAGAAGGGATGAGATGAGGACAAATGGGACTTATAAAAGAAAGTTAAGGCCGGGCGCCATGGCTCACACCTGTAATCCCAGTACTTTGGGAGGCCGAGGCAGGCAGATCACAAGGTCAAGAGATCGAGACCATCCTGGCCAACATGGTGAAACCCCGTCTCTATTAAAAATACAAAAATTAGCTGGGTGTGGTGGCACGTACCTGTAGTCCCAGCTACTTGGGAGGCCAAGGCAGGAGAATCACTTGAACCCGAGAGGCGGAGGTTGCAGTGGGCTGAGACTGCGCCACTGCACTCCAGCCTGGGTGACAGAACGAGACTCCATCTCAAAAAAAAAAAAAAAAGAGAAAAGAAAAAGAAAAGTTAAACTGCTTTTTTCTTTCCTGTACTGCATGGCTTTCTAGCTGACTGGTCTCCAGTCAGTGAATGGGTGCTGAGCTGCCACGATGGGTGTTTACCCCCCATTCAATCATCCTGCCACTCACTGTGTTCCTTTGAAAGCTTCCTTTCCCCTTCATCCAGGCTCTGATGGTGAGACTTTCTCTTAACCAGAATCCAGAATGGTGGAGCGAATCTCCCAAAACCGTTCAGCACTAGCCCAGTGGTCCCTCAGAAACCCTCGTTTTGTAGGGACAGCCTCAGCCTTAAGGACCCCCAACAGTCTCAGAATCAGAGGGGGTGCCTGGTCTCCCTCTGGGGATGCTGCCATCCTCACCTGGGAGCCAGGGGCAGCCTGCAGCTCCACTCTCAGTGGAGGCAGCATGGAGTTATTGTGACGCAGAGTGAGGACACAGCCCTTGCCCTGTAACTCACATGTTGAGAATTTTACAGATTATAAGGCCACGTCTCTACATCAGAGCTTCCACTCAGCCCTGGGGAGACCCTGCTGCTGGGGCCAGATCCGGCATGAGTGCCCACTCAGCACCCTGCGGCCAGGGGAGGCAGCAAGACTAAGCAGAATCCCATGGGCTCAGGCCAGTGGTTTCTAGGAGCAACCATCCGGGGCTCCCTCAATATCTAAGAACAGAGAATCCCCCACATCACTGAAAGAAGGCAGTGCTGGCTTCTGAGCTTCTGTGCATTGAGCACAGAGAAGAAGGCACGGTTTCCCGGCTCATGCTTTTCGAGGGGGTCACCCAAGACCTGGCACAGTCCCCATTGTCCCTGAGGGAGGAGACAAAGCTTCACGCTGAGCACTTCCCAGCTATGTGCACTAGTGCGTGGCCCACCTCCTGACCCCACAGGCCAGAACACAGGAAAAGTCAGTATCAGGCAAGGGGTGTTTCCTCCCCAGAAGTGGAATGATGAGCCTGCCATTTGGCTCAAGAGTTTCAGGGCTGCAGTTGACTGAGGTTATCTGTGGACTTCATCACTGCTGTTGCCAACTGAGAATGTTTTGCAAGCTTGACTTTCACTGATCACTTAATATCAGACTTTCTGGGCCAACAGTGAATAAGAAGCTTTAAATGAGAAATCACTTTCTGTGTTTTTGAAGATGATATTTTTTTCTGAGTTTAAATGAACACTTTTGACATTTGGTTCAGGAGAGAGGAAGTAGAGATGTGTGACAGGACAACAAATCTTGGGGCCCCAAAATCACTAAGCTAAAGGGAAAAGTCAAGCTGGGAACTGCTTAGGGCCAACCTGCCTCCCACTCTATTCAAAGTCACCCCTCTGCGGCTAGGCGCAGTATCTCACGCCTGTAATCCCAGTACTTTGGGAAGCCAAGGCAGGCAGATCACCTGGGGTCAGGAGTTCGAGACCAGCCTGGACAACATGGTGAAACCCCATCTCTACTAAAACCACAAAAAATTGGCCGGACATGGTGGCGGGCACCTGTAGTCCCAGCTACTCGGAAGGCTGTGGCAGGAGAATCACTTGAACCCGGGACACGGAGGTTGCAGTGAGCTAAGATAGCACCATTGCACTCCAGCCTGGGTGACAGAGCAAGACTCTGTCTCAAACAACAACAATGATGACAAAACAAAGTCATCCCTCTGCTCCCTGAGATAAATGAAGATCTGATTGCTTCCTTTGGAGAGGTTAATCAGAAACTCAAAACAATGCAACCATTTGTCTCTTATCTACCCGTGACCGGAAGCCCCCTGCCTGCTTCCAGTCTTCCCGCCTTTGCTTCCAGTTGTCCCATCTTTCCGGACCAAACCAATGCTCATCTTGCATATACTGATTGATGTCTCTTGTCTCCCTAAAATGTATAAAACCAAGCTTTGCTAGGACCACCCTGAGCACCTGTGGTCAGGACCTCCTGAGGCTGTGTCACGGGTACACGTCCTTAACTGTGGCAAAATAAACTTCCTAAATTCACTGAGACCTGTCTCAGTTATTCAGCATTCATGGATGTGTGATGTCTCCTGGGTTCTCTGCATTGCTACTCACCCGCTCCCTACGCCTCTCCACTGGTCTTGCTAGATGATAAATGATTGGCCTGCTCTAAGTCAGAATTTGCTCCCAGCCTCTGAGAGTTCCTCCCTCTCATCCACATGCACACTCTGAACTGAATGAGAGTGCCAGGACCTTCCCCCTGTTGTGTGGCAGTCTGTAATAGCGGCGTGCCATCTGCACCATCCGGGGAATCGATTTAAGGACCCGAAATAACCTGCTGTCATTTGCAATCTCATGATGTGCTGGTTGAAACTGCTGTGAGCTCTAAGCTTGGCTCCTGGTTTAAATAAAGCACCAGATTGAAGCATCTTCACTTTCTTTGCATTTACTGTCAATATCTCTAAGGGCTGAAGCTCAAATTTAAAATACCACACTTGGTCTGAAATCATCTTGATAGGATTAATTCATGTTTTTATCACTCTAAGGAAAATAACGTTGAAATATTCCAAATATAAAACTTAGGTACAGAGAGAGGACCTTATTCACATCATCTTCCTGTTTCTCTGGGTTTGTTTGTTTTCTAAGCTGTGTTACATCCTTGAAAGGGCCTTCCAACGTCTGATCGCTGAACTGCCTGCCTTAAGTCTGTAAGACTTTCGTGAGATACTGTTGTCCTGATCCTTCACAGGCAGTGGGCGCATGGCCTGAGAGTCCGTTTGCAGAAGCTGACCACAGTGAACAAAGCAGGAATGCTGGACACTAACTCACCCAACTGAAGTGTGAGCCAGGGGCCCCGCATGACCCACATGTCCAAACTGCAAACCTAGGAGATCCTCTAGCACAATCTCCTGTGACAAAGGAATCCAGAAGCTTAAGGACTCTGCAGGAACTGTAGCTTCTGCCTGCTACAACAAATCCCAGCAAGAGTTCGCTTAAAAACACAGATTAGAAATTATGAATATGCACCCCACGGGCCTTGATCTAAGAGGACAATTCAAATCTGACTCAGGTAAACAAAAGGCAGCGGCGAAGAATCCAGCAGTAAAAACATTCCTAGGAAAAGACAGGCCAGAGTAGAACCTCCTCGTTCAAAGATGGATCCAACCCAGCAAGGAACGTGTAGAATGTTCCTGATCAGAAACAGAGGGGGGTGGGGACGGAGAGAGGGAGGGAGCAAGAGGGGGGAAGAGAAAGAGAAGGAAAGGGAGGGAGGGAGGAGAACAGAGGGTATCAGTATGACATGACAAACACAAGAATACAAAGTACTGTGGGAAAGAAGAGATACTTTTAAATAATACAAACATCAAGGCATAAGAGACAGAGTACTAGAAAAGGGAAAATTAAACTAGTTTCAGACTTATCCTCAGCAATCACAATTGCCTAAAACAAAGAAACAAGCGGAAAGAGGGAACGCAACCTCAAATCACACCAGCTGCCTTCCTGATTTGTTGCATTTACATGAAAATGCAACAAAGTGACCTGATCAAATACACAAAAACTTGGGTATCATAGCACTCATGAAACCTTTTAAAACATCTTGATTTGAATAATGAAGTCAAATAAAACGAGTGAAAACAAAGAACTTCTACTTTTTTTCTTCCTCTTCCTTTCTCCCTTTCTCTCTCTCTCTCTGTCTCTCTCTCTCTGTTTAATATTTATTAGTTCAGGCTGGGTGCAGTAGCTCATGACTGTAATCCCATCACTTTGGGAGGCTGAGGCAGGAGGGTCGCTTGAGGACAATAGTTCAAGACTTGTCTGGGCAACACGGCAAGACCTCGTCTCTAAAATAATAATTTAAAAATGAATTAGCTGGGCATGGTGGTGGATGCCTGTAGTCTCAGCTACTCAGGAGGCTGAGGAGAGAGGATAGCTTGAGCCCAGGAGTTTGAGACTGCAGTTAGCTATGATCATGCTACTGCACTCTAGCCTGGGTGACAGAACAAGACCCTGGAGACCCTGTTCTAAAAAATATTTTAAAATAGGCTGGGCGCGGTGACTCACACCTGTAATCCCAGCACTTTGGGAGGCAGAGGCAGGCAGATCACGAGGTCAGGAGTTCAAGACCAGCCTGGCCAACATAGTGAAACCTCATCTACTAAAAATACAAACAATTAGCCAGTCATGGTAGCAGGTACCTGCAATCCCTACTCAGGAGGCTGAGGGAAGAGAATCACTTAAACCAGGGAGGCGGAGGTTGCAGTGAGCGGAGATCAAGCCACTGCACTCCAGCCTGGGAGACAGTGCAAGACTCCGTCTCAAAATAAGCTCAGAGTTCCCTTCCCTTCCTTTTTCTTCCTTGAGGCAGTGAGGGTCAGAGGGCCTTGCAAAGCTGGAATCTCAGAGGTAGTCAGGACTAAGGAGAAGGTTCTAAGACCTATCAGACTTTTCTAAAAGACCAAAGGCTGTAAAAGGAATTCCATTTTAGAAGTGACTGAGATTGCTACCAAACCATTATCTTCTTCTGCCATGGGAACAGAGCTGGGGAGAGGACCTGGCTACAGAAGTAGGGTGCATTTCCCAACCCCCTTGCTGCTAGGGGAGACCACGGTGAGAGGTGAAGCCAGCTGGACTTATGGACCAATCAGCACTCTGTAAAATGGACCAATCAGCAGGATGTGGGCGGGGCCAAATAAGGGAATAAAAGCTGGCCACCCCAGCCAGCAGCGGCAAGCCGCTCTGGTCCCCTTCCATGTTGTGGAAGCTTTGTTCTCTTGCTCTTCACAACAAATCTTGCTGCTGCTCACTCTTTGGGTCCACACCACCTTAAAGAGCTGTAACATTCACCGCAAAGGTCTGTGGCTTCATTCTTGAAGTCAGCGAGACCAAGAATCCACCAGAAGGAATAAATTCTGGACACAATGGGATCCGGTGCTCGCAGTGAAATACGAGGGAAGCAGTGCAACCTCTGCTCACTTCCTTAAGAGGGAAGCTCTGGCCTTCCCATTGGAAGCCACGTGTTGAAGGTGGTGGAGCTGCCATCATCCAGGTTGTCTTGATGACTTCTGGGAGCAGAGCTACCTGCAATTCTAGAACATTACCTTGGACCGTTCATTGAGATGTAGATATTTTTGTTGCTGTTGTACTTTAAGTCCTAATTGCGGTAGATCATTTGGTTATGCCAACTTTTTTTATCCTATATAGAGGAAAAAAATTAACACCATAAACTGCACATGACTTTTCTCTTAATCCAAGGGAATTACAACCAGGAACTTAAACATGTCACTAGGTTGGAGGAGAGCCCCTAAAGATAATTCTCCAGATTTACATTTTTTCCTTGAGAAAACATCGTTCTTCCATCCTCTGCTTTGCAAACATTTTTGGATAGATCCAGCCCCTACCCAGCCCCTACCTAAGAAAAATTCTAGTGCTCTCGTTTAACAAAGAATAACTACATGTCTAGAAATATAGAATATAGTCAAGGCATCTAAAGACTCAATGAAGATATTAAATAGCAGATTAACCAAGCAGCTCAGTGAACTAGAAGACAGATCAGAGGATATTACTAAGAATGTAGCACAGAGGTAAAAGAAAATAAAAAAGACTGAGAGATATGGAAGGTAAGATGAGAGGGTCCAATGTATATCATGCATTCCTTAGGAAGTTGGAATATGAGAGAGAAGAAATTAACTAGGAGTTAATGGCTGAGAATGTCCCCAAATTAAAGAAAGTCATGGGTCTCAGATTGAAGGAGGTCATGAAATACCAATCGAGATCCATTAAAATAGAATTATACCTGGACATATCAAGGAAAAACTGATTAGCATCAAAGACAAAGAAAAATCTTAAAAACAACCAAAGGCTGGGAGTGGTGGCTCATGCCTGTAATCCCAATACTTTGGGAGGCTGAGGTGGGAGGATCACCTGAGGTCAGGAGTTCAAGACCAGCCTGGCCAACATGGTGAAGCCCCATCTCTACTAAAAATACAAAAAATTAGCTGGGCATGGTGCCGGATGCTTTTAATCCCAGCTACTCTGGAGGCTGAGGCAGGAGAATCGCTTGATCCCAGAAGACACAGGTTGCAGTAAACTGAGTTCATGCCATTGCTCTCCAGCCTCAGCAACAAGAGCTAAACTCAGTCAAAAAAAGAAAAAAAAAAAAAACAGAGAGAAAAGGCATATTACTAGCACAACAAAAGACAATAATTTTTCTGCCAATTGGACTGACACTAGATTTCCCACAAACTATGTTGAGCTAAACTACTGTTTAATAGGGAGAGCAAGAAAGATATTTTTAGACGATGACTAGAAGAACTTACCACTTGTGGAGCTCTGCTGAAATGACAACTATGGAAGAGTTTCCTGAGTAAGAAGCAAATTAAAACCAGAAAGAAAAATGGGATTCACTAGGAATGTTGAGTAATGGAATATACAAAAATATTAGTAAATGTGAACATTGATGATAAAAAAAAACAATAATAATAATAACAAAATAACAATGGCAGCCATGAAGACTCCAAGGGCTTAATAACAGCCTGAAACTACAATACCAGCCCAGTAACAAAGAAGGGCAGTCAGGGCTGTAGATACTAAAGTGTTCCAAGGTCCACCTGTTCTTCAGAGCAGGGTATGGATATTGGTTTTTTAGGTCTTATTATGTGGAATAGGCTAAAATTTTTTGAGTAAGCACTAAAATAATAGATATAACTTCTAGGCCATGAAGGAAAAGGGAATAAAACACAATCATTTCAATCAAAGACAAAAATTAAATACTGAAAAAAAAAAAAAAAAAAGGCAAGGAAAATCGTGACAAATGGAGAGAACAGAATGAGGTAGTGGTGGGAAGTCCACAAACACGAAGAACACGAGAAACACACACAGTCGCCACTCACCAGGTGCCGTGGTCTCCTGTCGCCGCACACAGAGGCACCGTCTGGAAGGAGCTTTCTGGGCCTCATCACAGACTCGGCAGTGGCAAATCTGACTGGGAACCTGAGAAATCATTGCCCGGGGGTTTCTCACTCAGATGGTCTAAAGACCATGCTTTGAGAAACACTGCTGAAACATGAAAGAAACAGTCTCTGTCCTTCGTTTGCAAGGCCTTCCACTCACAATAAAATCTGTATTTCACACAATTATGCAGAATGATGCTCGTTTGATGAGTTAATTCCACCCCCTCCCAGTAGTGTGGCCCCGGTAGTCTCCGTGGGCCTGTTGGGAGTAAAAGCCGTGGCCTCCTAAAAGCTGCAACCATAGACCAAGACTAAGCTTTCCACTTCCTTAATAAAGGCCCACCTCAACTCCCCCACCCCTTCCCATCCTGTCATGGGGAGGGCAGAGCAAGGTGGGCGTGGAGCCTGGGGGTGCACGCTCACGCACATCTCTATGACCAAGCAACTTCACTCCTGAGGATTCGTCCAAAGAAATATTCACGAAGTCCACAAGGATTTACAGACAAAGATCTCTATTGTAGCATTGTCTGTAATAGCAAAAATTGGAAAGAACCCAAATGTCAATCAACAGGGATTTGGTTAAATAAATCACGGTAGAGCCATGCAAGGCAGCCATTAAAAAGAATAAAATAGATCAATAGGCATTGATGTGCAAAGAAGTCTGAGACATATTATTAAGTTAAAAAAAATGTTCCAGAGCCATATGTAGAGCATGATCCAGTTCTTATAAGAATGAACTCATGTGCCACCTTTGTCTCAGAACAGGCAGAGAGAAACAAAACGCGAAGGGTGTTTACCAGGCACTGGCTCAAGGGGCAGTGGAGATGATGGAAGTATTTAATTTCTGATCTTTTTTCCATTTCTCCACTGTTTAGGTTTTTTTGTTTGATATTTTTAACTAGGCTGTATTTCTTTTACAGACAGGAAAAAAGCAATAAAGAGTTTTTTAATGTAAAGTTATCTTTATATGAGTTTTTAAAATTGCTATTGTTCTTCGTAATAAGAAGGGATTTATCCTGACACCTCTGGCTATATGTGATCTGTTTCTCTACTGAGAATCTTCATCTTCAGGATTATTGCTGTTACACGAACCAACAGGGCCACATTCTCCCTTTCTTTTCTCTTTTTTTCTTTTTTTCTTTTTCTTTTTTTTTTTTTTTTTTTGGACTTTTATTTGTAGGGAGAGGAGTATGGGCTGTTAAAGACACATTTGGCAAAGGATTCTTTTTGTTTTGGCAAAGAATTACTTTTTAACATATACTACAGGGTATTTTTTTCAAACAAAGCACTCAGAAATGCAAAACTAATTTCATTTATTATAAGATTTGTGCACACATGATTTATACTGACAGGAAACACTGAGATAATCTAAATAACTTCTTTACATCCTTCACAATCCTTAGACAACATTCACATCCCATGAAAATCTTTGTTTCATGAATGAATCACAGAATATTCTCCTGGTGATGGCAAGTCAGTGCCGTGGGTCCGTGAATGTTGGCAGAGCTGCACCTCTGAGGGCTGTCTCCAGGCAGCCACTCTGGAACTGCTGGCCACTGTCCTCCTTTCAATCACACCATCTGGCTGCACTCGGAGCATCTGTTCTGAGCCGCAGCCTCAGGGCGGTGGCCTTGTCCCTGCCATCGTGGCGTGCCATCTCCTCCTGTCTGTTCTTTTAATATTTTAAAGAGAGCCATTAATTTTAAAGAGAGCAGGAAAAGACTTTTCGCTTTTCTACTTTCCTGAGCAATGAGCTAGATGCAAGGGCAGACATTTCTTTAAAGTGAGGTTCGAAGGTTGTAAACAGGTTCGAAGGTTGTAAACAGTTCCTCTGCCACCGGAGTCCATCCTACAGGTCAGGGCAATGAGGTCTCAGGTGCCTCGGAGCTCACAGACCCTCATAAGGAGTTCCCCGGCCTGTGCCCATCCCTACCCAGGGAACTGCAGAAGGGTAGAAATTGTTACCCATTTGGAGCTCTTATCACCTCCTAAGCACTTTGTGGTCACTATTTAACGTAACACCTACACCATAAGGTAATTACAATCTCCCCCTCCTTTCCAGATGAGGGAATTGAGAATTAGGGCAATTAGAAGGCTTGCAGAGGTCACATGGTCAGTCTACACCACAGCTGAGGTTTGAACCCAGGCTGTCTGTTTCTGGGTACCAGATGCTTAGCCACCAGGCCCCGGGGTATGGGTTGGTAGGTAGCCTGGAAGAAGACTAGTAAAAAACCACCTGCTGTCAGACAGGGATGCTCCAGCCTGGATCAGCCACTAAGCGACCCAAGGCAGAAGCGAGAGGCACCTTTAGGAGAAACACGTGAGTCCCAGGAGATGTCATGGCACCCGTGGGAAGAGCTGGGTAGTGTCATGGAGATCATCACAGCACTGCGAGGGCAGTGTGGGAAGCCCAGCGCGTGGGGGCTGCAGTGGCCCCCATTCCGTCTCCTTCTATGTTACTCAACCACCACGATGGCCTGCGTGTCAGGCAAGAGCAGGCGGGGAGAGGAAAACCCTCTGTTGGTAGAGGGTCTGACATCAACAGGGCCCCATGTCCCCTGCCAGGAAGCAATATTCCCCACACAGGCAGGAGCAGGCTGTGCGTGCCCGCAGCTGAGTACCCTGGGGCGGCGTCCAGAACCTGTCCCCACCAGCCCGGACGCCATGCCTCCAGCCCCTCCCTCTGCAGCAACCAGGTCTAGGGTCTAGGCCACAGTCCATCCCCCAAGCACTGGACGGCCTGCAGGGCAATACAATGTGGAGCCTGCTCTGCAGAACCAACTCTTCCTGCAAGCAGCCCAAAGCCTGGAGCTGGGAGATTGTAGAGGGCCCCCTCCCTGGCTGCCGTCTAGATTCCCGGATCCAGCATGAAAGCAAGGCTCCACGCTGGGGGCTCTATGGCCCTAGACGGAAAGGCTCCACACTGGGGCCTCTGCCACACTTGCCCTGTGAGTAGAGCTGGGTCCCCAGCCTCCACTGTCCTCTTCTTCCCCAGCTAGAACACAGATGGAGGGGATGTGAGAAGTCTCCCCCCCAGCTCCAGCCACAGGGACCACTTCTTCCTGCTGACAAAACCAAGATTGTGTTCAAATTCCTACCCATCCTCGAACCCTCTCATCTTGTGGGGTTTCCTCCCCCAGCTGCAGGGAGGCCAGCTGGATTAGCCTGACTGGCTGGTCCCCAGCCTGGCACGCATCAGAAACATCTGGGGACCTGGTTCAAGTGGACTGCAGGGTCCACCCCAAGCTCTGTGATGCTGGGGCTGTGGTTCTAACATGCTGTGCTCTGGCAGAGCCACAGCCATGCAGCTCAGAGCCTGACGGTGCCTCCTCTGAGGAAAGTGCTGGGTCCTGGGTGAGGACGGGGCTCACATCAGCCCAGTCAGGCTAGAGAAAAGGACTCAGGTTCCCCATGGCTGGGGCTGAGTCCTGTCTCTGACACCACCCAAAGCTTCTTCTCATCTCTGACTGCAGGAGCCAGCCTGGGGACAAAGCTGGCCCTGGGACAGCAAGGGTGGGGACAGGAGCCCAGCCTGATGCCACGGCTCAGCCCTGGCTCACCCCCCTCCCACGGTGACACCCGCCCCGCGCTTCCTGCTTCCTGGTGTGTGAAGTAAGACATTTCCTCTTTTCTTTTAAAAGCAGCTTGAGTCAGAGTTTCTGTCTCTTGTAGCTGAAAGCACCACCTATTTCCTTTCATGGCTAAAATCCATTTACCCGCAGTCCTAGAACCAAAAAATCCAGCACACGACCGCTGGAGGAAACTGGAGTCAGCCACAGACCTTCCTCCGCACCTCGCAGTGGAGGGGACCCTGGATGAGGGGCCGTCCCCACGGAGCTTCCAGGAGCCTGTGTCTTTGGGAACAGAATGCCAGTCAGGGTCTTAAACCTTCATGCTTTTGTTTTAAGCTGTCCTTCAGAACCATTAGTACACGGAAATGTTATCTTCTAGGCCTATTAGGAGATTAGGGGGGAAAAAGAGTACTGTATTTTAAAAGAAAGTACTGCAGGTCCGTGATTTTGTAGTTACTTTTACTTAAGAAAAAATGTTATACTGAGTGTTTAAGTTGAAAAGTGAATTAACTTAAAAAAGTATAAGGTAAATAATGCTGTGTGTGGTAAGAAAACACGGCTAAAATTATGGTGATGGAAAAAAAGACTAAAGTTGGAGAATTGTAGAGCATGAATAACACATCATAGATGATTGTATGTCCCCTGTGGAAGTGAGACTAGGAGCTCCCAAATAAGGAGCTGTGGAGAGCAATGTGAATGCATCTCGCCTAGCCTTTACCTATCCCAGAGTCAGTGTGAGGGAGCAACTCGGCAAAATACTCTCAGCACTCAGGAGAAAAGAGTCACACACAAAACATGCGGGTGAAGATGGCCTCAGGTTTCCGCTGCAGTGCTGGGCACCAGACCCCGATGAACATCAGAGTCCAGGGAGGAGGGAAAATGTGGTCCTCAGGGCCCAGCACAGGCAAATCTTCCTCCCTGTGTAGACAGGCTTGTATGTTTAACATCGCGTTCTTGCCTGCTGGTCAATAAAGAGAACTTAATCAAAAGCGTAGGAATTATGTCAAATATGCAAGAGCATACAAAGTATACACCTTCCTGGGAAAATGAACTGCAAAATACATTCGGTCAACTGAGATAAGAAGCAAAGATTAGCTCAAAAATGTAAAAGTCCCGCTATAGAAATGTTGGCCAAGTCCCCGGAGACTGGTTAAAATAAGTGGCATAAGAAACTTCTACACATAAAAATCAGCCGGGCATAGTGACGGGCACCTGTAATCCCAGCTACTGGGGAGGCTGAGGCAGGAGAATAGCTTGAACCCGGGAGGCGGAGGTTGCAGCGAGCCAAGATCGCACCACTGCACTCCAGCCTGGGCGACAGAGTGAGACCCCATCTAAGAAAGAAAGAGAGAGAGAGAGAGAGAGGAAAGGAGGAAGGGAGGAAAGGAGGAAGGGAGGAAAGGAGGAAGGGAGGAAAGGAGGAAGGGAGGAAGGGAGGAAGGAAGGAAACTTCAAAATCTATTTATGCTACTCAGTTCCTATAAAATCTACAAAATAAAAATTTGACTAAAGAAACGATCAGGAACAGGAACCCCAGATTAAATGAGTGCAAGGCCAGACGGGGGGCGCAGGAGCATGACGAGAGTAAATGTCCTTCCGCGGCCTTTCTCCCAAAACCCACACACACCACGTCTCATGGAGTGGTATTTCACAAATATGTTAGGTAATTATTTTGAAAAGCTTAAACATACGCAGTTGTGTAACTTTAAATAAGCTGTGTGATCTTGTAAAATGACAAAGATAGCGACGGCAGAGAACACAGTCCATTCACAAATGCCAGAGTAAGATATGCCACATGGTACCCTAAAGAAAAAAGACCCCAAAAAAGATGCGTGATGTGGAAAATAAGCTCTTCGGTTCGAGGGTATGTTTGATTCATGCTCTCCAATTCTCAAGCTTTAGTAATTGTTTTCTATCACCGTACTTTTAACCATGTTTTCTTACCACATATAGTGTTATTTACCTTACGCTTTTTTTAAGTTGACTCACTTTTCAACTTAAAAACTCAGCATAGCATTTTTCTTAAGTAAAAATAATTACCAAAGCATGGGCCTGCAGTACTTTCTTTTAAAATATAGTACTTTTTTTCCCTAATATCCATTAAAATCAAACTATTCTGCATGCATTACCTGAAATGATTTCTCAAAACACCAATGATATGTCTTCCACACCTGGAAAACTCTTGTCAAGCACTTAATAAATAGTACTTGATAAGTTTAACTTATTTGCTTTCTATTTATCATAGATCACAAAGAACAATGATGGCCGGGCACCGTGGCTCACACCTGTAATCCCAGCACTTTGGGAGACTGAGGCGGGTGGATCATTTGAGGTCAGGAGTTCAAGACCAGCCTGGCCAAATGGTGAAACCCCGCCTCTACTAAAAATACAAGACTTAGCCAGGCGGTAGTGGCGCACACCTGTAATCCCAGCTACTCGAGAGGCTGAGGCAGGAGAATTGCTTGAGCCTGGGAGGTGGAGGTTGCAGTAAGCCAAGATCACACCACTGCCTGGGCAACAGAGTGAGACCCTGTCTCAATTATGTTAAAAAAAAAAAAAGGAAAGCCATGGTTTTAGCAATTATGAGGCTTTTGAAATTTAAAGCTTTAAAAGCAGAGGCAGCAATCAACCATTAAGAAGAGTAAGACGCTAAAAATTCACACACGAACGCTTATACTGAAATATAGTCAGGTGTCACCTAATGATGGGGATCCATTCTGAGAAATGCAT
Organism: Pongo abelii; assembly: GCF_028885655.2. Taxonomy (NCBI): domain Eukaryota; kingdom Metazoa; phylum Chordata; class Mammalia; order Primates; family Hominidae; genus Pongo; species Pongo abelii. The sequence goes on from NC_071990.2 coordinate 169,677,204, forward strand.
CATTAGGCAATTTCATCAGAGTGCACCGACACACACCTGGGCGGAGCAGCCTGCTACACACCTGGGCTGCGTGGTGGAGCCTGTTGCTCCGGGCTGCAGACCTGTGCCCTATGTGACTGTGTGGAATACTGTGGGCAACTGTAATACAATGGTAAATCTTCGTGGATCTAAACATAAGAAAGGGACAATAAAAAATACAGTATTAGGCCAGGCGTGGTGGCTCAAGCCTGTAATCCCAGCACTTTGGGAGGCCGAGGCAGGCAGATCACGAGATCAGGAGACTGAGACCACCCTGGCGAACACGGTGAAACCCCATCTCTACTAAAACTACAAAAAATTAGCCGAGCCTGGTGGCGGGCGCCTGTAGTCCCAGCTACTCGAGAGGCTGAGGCAGGAGAATGGCATGAACCTGGGAGGCAGAGCTTGCAGTGAGCTGAGATTATGCCACTGCACTCCAGCCTGGGTGACAGAGCGAGACTCCATCTCAAAAAAAAAAAAAAAAAACTACAGTATCAAAGATTAAAAACGCTGCACCTGTTTAGGGCACTTACCATGAATGGGGCTTGTAGAATGGGAAGTTGCTCTGGGTGAGTCAGTGAGTGTGTGGAGCGTGAATCTGAAGGCCCAGGTCGTGACCATAACTAATGCAGGCTTTATAAACACTGTACACTTAGGATATATTAAATTTATGCAAAATAGTTTTCTTTCTGAAATAGTAGATTAGCCTTAGATACTGTAACATTTTTACGTTATAAACTTAAATTTTTTTAACTTTTTGACTCTTTTATAACACTTTGCTTAAAACACAACACATTATACAGCTGTACAAAATTATTTTTTCTTTATATTCTCATTCTATTAACTTTTTTTCTATTTTTAAATTTTTTTTTTTAACTTTTAAAATGTTTTTGTTAATAACAAAGACGCAAACACACAGTGGCCTAGGCCCACACAGGGTCAGGGCCCTCAGTGTCACTGTCTTCCCCCACCCCCACATCTGGTCCCACTGGAAGGTCTGCAGGGGCAATGACACACACGGAGCCATCACCTCCTGTGATGACAAGGCCTTCTTCTGGACACCTCCCACAGGACCTGCCTGCAGCTGCTTTACAATTCACTTGTTTTTCTAATTAGTGGGAGGAGTACACTCTAAAATAACAATAAAATGTATAGTATAGTACGCATCATCGTAATCAAATACAATGTGCTGTACACAACTGTACGAGCTATACATTTATACGACTGGTAAGCAGTAGGTTTGCTTATACCAGCATCACTGCAGACGCGTGGGAAATGTGTCGTGCGATGACACCACGAGGTAGTAGAAGTCTTTGAGCTCCGCGATCATCTCAGAGGCCCACTGTTGTGTGTGCCATCCATCATGGACTGAAACGTTGCTAAGCGACTCATGACTACAGAAAGAATAAGAGCCTCACTGCTTCCTTCTGTTGCCTGCTGGACCCCCCAGTGAGTGTGTGGTCAAGGGCCCACTCCACGGTGCGTATGGGTCATCACTCCACGGTGTGTGTGCGGCCGTGGAGCCACTCCACGGTGTGTGTGTGTGTGGTCGTGGAGCCACTCCACGGTGTGTGTGTGTGTGGTCGTGGAGCCGCTCCACGGTGTGTGTGTGTGTGGTCGTGGAGCCGCTCCACGGTGTGTGTGTGTGTGTGGTCGTGGAGCCGCTCCACGGTGTGTGTGTGTGTGGTCGTGGAGCCGCTCCACGGTGTGTGTGTGTGTGTGGTCGTGGAGCCGCTCCACGGTGTGTGTGTGTGTGCGGCCGTGGAGCCACTCCACGGTGTGTGTGAGGTCGTGGACCCACTCCACGGTGTGTGTGAGGTCGTGGAGCCGCTCCACGGTGTGTGTGTGTGTGGTCGTGGAGCCGCTCCACGGTGTGTGTGTGTGTGGTCGTGGAGCCGCTCCACGGTGTGTGTGAGGTCGTGGACCCACTCCACGGTGTGTGTGAGGTCGTGGAGCCACTCCACGGTGTGTGTGAGGTCGTGGAGCCACTCCACGGTGTGTGTGTGTGTGGTCGTGGAGCCGCTCCACGGTGTGTGTGTGTGTGGTCGTGGAGCCACTCCACGGTGTGTGTGTGTGTGGTCGTGGAGCCGCTCCACGGTGTGTGTGTGTGGTCGTGGAGCCGCTCCACGGTGTGTGTGTGGTCGTGGAGCTGCTCCACGGTGTGTGTGTAGTCATGGAGTCGCTCCACGGGGCATATATGGCCAATGGGGAAAGTGGGCATGGTTAAGGGTGGAGCTCAGCTCCTGATGGCCTGGGCTTAGCTGTCAAGGAACTGGGCTTGGACACACTTGGCCTGTGGAGGGCTGACCCTCAGCTCCTGGCCTCACACTGCCCCCCATGTCCCACTGTTGGCACTCTTTGAAGACATTTCAGGAGGCCCCGTGCCTGCCACTCTCCCAGGCCCGTGTCCCAGCCATGCCAGCCTCCTCTGTTTCTGAGCAAGCCAGGTCCCTCCAGCCTCAGGCCCTGAGTGTTCCACGCTGTTGGTAGCTGCCCCCACCCATGCCATTCCTCCCTCCTAAGATTGTCTCAGGCAGGTGTCTCCATCTCCCACACAGCCCAAATGCCCAGGGAAGGCTGAGCCTCTCTCAGTGGAGGGAGCCAGCCTCTGGAAGGCAGCCCCAGCTCCCGGCTCGGACACTGACTCAGCCCTGGGAGGGGAGGGGGTTCCAGGGAAACTCCTCCCAGTTCTGGAGAGACACTTCCCAGCTCCGGAGAGACTCCTCCCAGCTCCAGAGAGACTCCTCCCAGCTCCAGAGAGACTCCTCCTCATTCCAGAGAGACTCCTCCCAGTTCTGGAGAGACTCCTCCTCATTCCAGAGAGACTCCTCCCAGCTCCAGAGAGACTCCTCCCAGTTCCGGAGAGAATCCTCCCAGCTCCAGAGAGACTCCTCCCAGCTCCAGAGAGACTCCTCCTCATTCCAGAGAGACTCCTCCCAGCTCCGGAGAGACTCCTCCTAGTTCCAGAGAGACTCCTCCCAGCTCCGGAGAGACTCCTCCTCATTCCAGAGAGACTCCTCCTAGTTCCAGAGAGACTCCTCCCAGCTCCAGAGAGACTCCTCTTCATTCCAGAGAGACTCCTCCCAGCTCCAGAGAGACTCCTCCCAGTTCCAGAGAGACTCCTCCCAGCTCCGGAGAGACTCCTCCTTATTCCAGAGAGACTCCTCCCAGCTCCAGGAACGTGTCTGAACGTGGTTGGCTTGTTTTCCTCTGGCCACTGCCAGGACCCTGGGCGAAGGTTTGTCCAGCAGTGGAAGACATAGCACAGTGACCCCAGCAGACCCCACGGTCAACACAGAGCTCCTGCCCAGGGTCAACCTGAGGTCCACCCTCCTCTGGCAGCTGTCACTGGACCTGTTGCTTCAGACCACTGTACTCCAAGCTCCTGGTTTTACTGCCAAATGCACAGCACCAAGACAGCTTGAAATACTCTTTCACTAGTCTTGATGAGAATTCACCCTTCTTGAAGAGTGAATTCCTTCTCTCTCTTCACATGGTAGGTCCAATGTCTCCTCCTCAGAGTGGCCTTCTCTGAATCCTCTTTATTTCTGTCCCTCACAGGGAAAGCCCTGTTTATTTTGTGTCTCCACCACCCACACAGAGAAGAAAGGTCTTGAGAGGGGTGTTTGGTAGGGCCTCTCTGACCACAGCATCCTCAGAGCCCCTGAACTAGAGCTGGCCCAGGAAGGACCAAACCAGAAATCTACTTTTTCTTCTTTGTTGTTTCTTTATTTAATATTAATTGCAAACAAATTTGTAATTACAAGCATACTAAAAAATATTTTATTAAGAGGCACATACACACTTTGCAGCTTCCAGGTGTCTGAGTTTATTGGTTCCATTTTTCAAAAGGCCATCACACGACACTGGAGAGAAGCCCCCAGCTGCCGAGCAGCAGTAGGAGGAGGGCGAGGCCACGGGACAGCATGTGGGAGGCGCCAGCCACAGAGAACACGCACACGTCTGACGACTCGAGCAGCACCAAGTGCACGTCCTTAAAGAACGGAGGTGCAGATCCTGGCAGGGCGAGCTCAGGGTTGGTTAGTTCAGGAGCTCTGCGCATCTCAGGCAGCCAGGCCTCTGGGTTGAGAGACACTGCAACGGTCCCACCGTCACATTCAGATCTGACTATGGCCAGTGGAAGAGGAAGAGATGTGTCCTCTTGGGCTCTTTTCTTAGGGACTAGTAAACATTGCTCGGGCCCTTTCTACCCACGTCCCCCCAAATATCAATGCCAGAATTGGGCCACACAAGCCTCCTGTGCTGGTGCCTGCGGCTGGCGGAGACAGACACGCACCACAGCAGGTGAGCACCATGAGACTGGAGTTAAAATGAAAACACCTTTCTTCTAGAAGCATGAAGGAAACATTTCAAATGATGAAGCTTTGTGCTGCTGATGGTGAGTGAAACAGAACTCTCCATCCATGGGATGTGGGCACAGGACACAGCCCCAGCTTCCTAGAAGGCAGCTGGATGGGTACAGGACGGGGACGCTGCCACCTGCCTTCGGCCCAGGACCTCCATCTCTAAGAATACATCTTAAGGAAAGAAGTAAAGTGCATATGAGCAAAAATATTATGTACTGATATGTTCATTGCATTAATATTTTAAAAATTCAAATATCCAAAATTGGAAAGCTTGTACAAATTTTGACCTATACAAAGAACCCAATATTTACATGCTATTACACTGATATTTAAGAAGAGTGTTCATTAAAATGTAAAACAAACTTTTACCATTAAATGAAAAAAATTACATACCGTATAATGTCTACACTTGAAAAAGGAGTATATAGAAAAATAAAAGCACCCCTGCCGAGTGTTAATAATAGTTTTCTCTGCAGGGTAGGCTTCAGGGTGATTTTCTGTATTTACACATTTTTAGCCTTCTAAATACTCTATAGTGAGAGCGTCTGTAGTTGCTATTGTTTCCATTTTCAGTTATCTATTGCCTCAGTGGTAACCACAAGAAACAACCACAAACCTCTGTGCATGTAACCACCACCACTGGCGCCTGCTCACCGTCGAGGTGGTGTTGGGGCAGGGCTGCGATCTGAGCTGGGGAGGAGGAGAATGAATGTATCTGCTCAGCCGGCCCGGCTGGGTGGCTTCACTGAGCTTTGCCGAGCCCCCTCCCACGCCAGCTGGGCACCACAGAGACTCTCAGGGCCCCAGGCAGATGCTCGTGACAGTACAGGGCTTCGTGGGAACTGCAAGAGCTCACGGCGTCTTAGGCCTCGGCTGGGCAAGGCCCCCTTCCTACTGGCCAAAGCAAGTCAGAGGCCACCCGGCCTCCAGGGGTGGGGAAGGAGCCCCTGTTGATGAGAGGAGCTGCGGTTCGTTGCAGCGACGGGACAGCAGGATGAGGACCTGCAGCCAGCTTTACTTCAGTCCACGATTGAGACCCGGCTGCTGTTCTCAACAGCTGTTCCCACCATGGCCTGAACACCCAGATATTTGCTGCCTCGGTTTCCATGGCCAGTAGGGGTAGTCACGTGGCCAGCTCTGGCCAGTGAGACCAAGGGTAAGTCCAAAGGGGTGAGATTCTGGGAATCACTCTTCCTTCATGATTTAAAAAAACAACAACAAAAGAAAAAAAAAAGGAGGGAGAGGAAGAAGCACACAAGACACCCCCAGCCCCCACCACAGAAGCCTCCCTGCGCCCGGCCTTCCCATGTGACCCCGTGAGGGGGGCCATAAGGCCCAGATGCAGTGAACACACACCTGAAGAAGCCAGGAGAACAGCCCCGAAGTGTCTCCTCCAGGGTTTTAGGGAAGAAATCAATGCCCACAGTTGAAGCCACGGTGAGCATGCCTCAGTGACTGGATTCCCTGTGCCTCTCAAGACATAGCACAGCCTGCATGTCTATCCAGGAAAGGCGCAACTAAAGAAGAAAGCATTTAAGCGAGAAACAGATAAGTCAAAAGTCTTACAAAAATGAGAAGGCTCTAAATGATTACAGCATAACACAGAAGCTGCTTGGCAGTTTAGAATTTCACTCCCAGACAAAACTATAGTCAGCTGAAGGGTATGACCTGGCTGACATGTTGTCCTGATTATTTCATGCTCTAAGTTTGCAGAAAGTGACTGTACCTCACCCAGACATCTTACACGGACTCCCTGGTCCGTGGAGTTTCCCGTGAAGACACAGGCGGCCTGGCATCAGGGGCACACCAAGAAAGTCGGCAGCAGGGAAGGGGGCTTCGTGTCTTTCTCTCATTGGAAAAAAGGAGCAAAACAACTGTCTGAAACTGAAATGAACACGGTGCCTTAAGGTCACTTTATTGTCAAGTAGAAAATGGTCTCAAGAATTGCAAAGGGAAAGGAAGGTAGGATTTGCTGAGGGGAGTGTCACATCAAGAAACCCAGTCATCCAGGGAAAGTCGGCACTTCCCGAATTCCCACGTAATCAGTCACTGAAGAGATGGCATGATGAGCAAACTCTGGTCTATCCGAGGCCTGGGAAGCTGGCTCAGAAGCAGCAGCTGGAGAAACACACGTATGACAGCTGTGGCATTTTGCTAAATATGTTGTCATGATGCCCCATGGCAAGAAGGAAAGAGCTTAGCGTGTGATGGGGAGAGTGGAAGACACCCCACAATGCTCAGGGGGGAGGCTGAGCCTCTGCAGCCAGGTAGACCTCTTGACGAGGCAGGGCCAAGCCTCAGCTGCTTACGTCCAGACAAAGCAGGAGGAGGGTGCCTGTGTTGGCCTTGGCCAAATGAGCATGTTTTATCTGAAACAGAATCCATAGGGTGGAGTTGCTTGACACTGGCCTCCTTCATGAATACCCTCCAGGCGAGAGGCTGCATCTGGGCTGGCCCAGGCAGTGAGCCCAGCGAGGCAGCAGGAGCGCCAGTAGGACTCAGCGTCGATCTCCCGGATTCAGAAATGACCAAGAATCGTGAAACATCTACGTATTCACCAAGGACGCAAACAAGGCTGCAGTCATCTCAAGGAAGCTCCTGGAAATCTTCCTGCAGCCTAGAAAAATGTTACCTGAAGCACTGCAGGAAGATCCTGGGGCCAAGACAGGATTCCCGCTCCACTGAGACCCCAGCCCTGCAGGCTCCCATCCACACCCGCCCTAGGCTGCCCTGGACCTATGGCGGGCCCAGGCACACCCCACAGCCACAGGCACCCCACAGCATGGCGCCGCATCCAGGGAGTGCCTTCCTAGGCCAACATCCTTGGGTGACACCTGTTGAATTTCGTTTTGATTCTTTCCTTTCAGGGTAATAACTTCTATACCTTTTTCTTGGCACATTTCTGTAGCCCAGGTCCAGGAATAGATTAAGCATGAGAGCGTATGGCATCTGCTCAGCAGCCTGTGTATAGCTTATACTTTTTCTGCTGTCCCACAGGAACCGTGTGCACCTCTGCAGGATGCAGACCCACAGGGGTGGGGACAGCAGGAAGAGCAAGAGAGGCACAGAAGAGAAGGCCAGTGGAGGCCCTCCAAGCCGTCCCGAGACAGTCTCCATTGTCGCGTTCAGGCTGGGAAGGGAAGGGCAGTGGACAAGGAAGGGGTCCTGGGACAAGCAGCTGCAGGGGAGGAAGGAAAGGATGCAAAGCTTCCAGCAGAGTTGCTCAGTAGGGGAAAGACGTCTTTCCTCACCCATCCTAGGTTCACGGCTGAAGCTTCTATCACAAAAGACAGATGGACAAGAGGAAAGTGCACATTTTACTTAATCTAAGTTTTATGTGACACAGGAGCCTTCATAAGGAAACGCCAACCCAAAGAAACAGGCGAGCCTGAGTGTGTTTCACGGGAGGTTTGGTGAGAATGGGACGGTGGAGGGAAAGAACAGAAGGAAGCGGTGTGATCTACTGGCAGCAAAGCGGGGGGACCTGGCAGGCCTGTGTGGCCCTTCAGCTCCTGAGCGAAGGACGCTCCACTCCACATGACGGGGTGGCCACTTCTCACAGGCAGGGTTCCTAGACCAGCTTCCCGGGAGGGCCAGAGAGTCCTGCTTTTATGACCTAAGTCAGGAGAGGAGGAAGGAAGGTGAGTGTGGCTTCCTGCTTCTGCACTTTTCTCAAATTCCTTCAGCTGAAAATATCAGGGGGTGAACCTCATCACCCATCACACCCCCCAGCCTATGAACCAGCTGGCATCATCCATCACACCCCACAGCCTATGAACCAGCCTGGCATTACCCATCACACCCCACAGCCTATGAACCAGCTGGCATCACCCATCACACCCCACAGCCTATGAACCAGCCTGGCATCACCCATCACACCCCACAGCCTATGAACCAGCCTGGCATCACCCATCACACCCCACAGCCTGTGAACCAGCCTAGCATCACCCATCACACCCCACAGCCTGACATCACCCATCACACCCCACAGCCTGTGAACCAGCCTGGCATTTGCCGGACAGCACGACTCAGATGCCAAGGTGGCCGGTCCCCATTTATGTGGAGAGATGGCTCTAATAGGAACGGGTGGGCAGGTGCCCCTGGGGGCAGCCCTGGCTCCTGACAAATGTCCATCGGGGGGGGCGGCTCTTGAGTCCAGGGTGCCAACACAGAGCTAGACACCGAGCTAAGTCCTTGATATTCGTCATCCTGATCCAAAGCTCTCCCACCTCCAAATAACCTCTCAGACGCACTTGTGAAGGCCCTGGGGAGACGGGAGGAGTTATTTTTAAAAAGAAAAGGAAAAAGAGAACCGGGAACATTGAGGGCAATGTCATCATCAAAGACGTTCTCTGGGGCTCCAGCGAGCCACGCTGGCCTCGTTGTACAGGCGTCACATGGTGACTTCAGGCTCTTAAATATTCTGCCTTCTCTCATGGAAGCTTATCACAGAGAGAGCGCGGGCGAGCCATTACCTCCTCCTAATTTCCATCACATCTTGGCACCTTCCATGCAGCTGGAGTTATCTCTGTGATGCACGCTTTTTATGAATAATCAGAGTCATCGGGAAGCAAGTGCTCGCCAGGGGACAGATGCAAACAAGTTTCCATCCCTTCTCCCTTTCACACACGGATGGCAACCCCAGTTCCTTTGCCGGGTCTTTCCTGGTGGGTTTTGCAGTCACGCAGCCTGTGCCATAGCATGTGTGCCCGCAGACCCCGCACCCCCCGGAGAGAGCCTAGCAGAGCCGTCTTAATGATGCTGAGAGCCAGCTCCTTCTCCGTGTTTCAAGGAAAAGTTCCCAAAGAGATCTTGCCAAGGAAATGAAGCCTCACTACCTGGAATTTGCATAAAACGAAGGAAGAAACATAGAATTCTAGAAAGTTGGTTGGAAATGTAAGTATAATGACAGGTTTCAGGGGAGTTAGGGATCGTTCTGAACTTTTATAATTCTCAATATGATGGCATTATTATATACTGGGGAAAAAATCAATGTGACAAAACCAGAATTAAACAGAAATGTCACATGTTGATGTGCAAATTGGATAATGTGCACAAACAAGTCATGTCATTAGAATTTCTCAATAAAGAGTAGAAAGCTAAGTCCAATGAATGTTTTTTAATAATTATTTCAAATTCTAGTAAGTGATGGCCTGTCCCTCTGGGTCACCGAAGTATGGTCTATTAATAGAAGTTCACAAAAAAGTGAGGAAGTGAAGAGTAATGATATCAGAAGTAATGATCTGAATATTTCATTTGTATGTTTTGCAGTTGAGGGTTGCTGTGGCATAGGAGAACAGGCCGGGCATTTAAGGGGAAAAGAAGAATTTGGCTCCAGACTGGCTTCTCAAACAAGCCGTGTAATTACCCTAAGCCTGTGTGCTCCTGTGCATGTGGAGACGAAGCTGGCCGGGAGAGGAGCTGAATGACATGTGGGGGGTGGTGGGGCTCCTCTTTCCCTCCTTGGGGGTTGACTGCAGCTGAGGTGACTGAACAAAGTTCTTTATTTTTCTTGTAACCCACTATTTATAAAGCTTTCCACTTCTGGCTATTTTCCGAGCCCAGGTAGCTACTTAATTTATGCACCAGACATAATCTGGAACTGGATTTTCATTTCAGGTAACCCTGGCAGGCACATTGCCACCATCATTCAGGCTGGTAGCATCCCCACCAGAGGGGTAAGAGACCGAGTCATGGAGCGTTTGCACGAGTGGTGGACTCAGGATGGGACCCCAAGCCTTTTGCTTCTAAATCCACAGCTTGTTTCCATGAGAATTCACTTACTGAACTTGCACTGATGTGTTTTTTCACTGCATATGTGTAGTCTACTAGGTGCTGGGCACAGTTGTGAACTGAAGAGAATCAAAACCCTTCCTTCGTGGAATTTGCACTCCAACAAGAGAAACAGATAAGGAGCAGGAAATAGGAACACAGTGTAGTGTGTGAACAGTGACAATAAAGCCGGCGGAGGCACCAGGGAGAGCTGCAATTTGAAATGAAGTGGGCAGGGTGGGCCTCACCAGAAGCCGCAGCTGAGCAGGGGCGCTGAGCAGACATGTACTTCCAGGAGGGCCCTTCTAGGCAGGGGGAGGTGAGAATGGAGAGATGGGGCCTGGGGAACTGCCTGTTATTCTGAAAGAGAGAGTAAGCCATTGTGGGTATCCCCTTCCTGAGAATAAGCAGAGGTTAAGCAAGGAGACTGAGAAACAGAAGCCCGTTGCGTAATGGAGGGGGAATGAGGGTGGCTGGGACTGGCGGGGAAGTTGGAGCAGCAGCGGGCTCTGGGTCTGAACTCTGAAAGCGGAGACAGAACTTTCTGACAGGCTGGATGTGAGCATGGAGAAGGAAAGGGGCCAGGGTGGCTCCCAGGTTGGAAGTTCCTCCCCTGGACAGGCTGGGATAGGGAGGCTGCAGGTGGCGCGGGCTGGGTGAGGGTCCTCGGTGGGTGCCAGCAGAGCCGTCCCTCTCCCATGGACCCGCTGCCTGCTGGCTTCTGCCCGCTCCGCCTCATCCACCCCCAGCACTCAGTGCTCTCCTTGCCTCAGAGCCGGCCTGATTCTGCCAGGCCAGGTGCACGGCCAGGGCTCGGATGTGGATGGCACGTGGCACGGGCTGGGTGGACAGGGAACACCTGTGAGCCCTCCCATCATGGAGGCTGAGATGGGGTTCGGAAGACAGGTCTGGAAAAGAGAGGCATCAAGCTCATCAATGCATAAAGGGGTTTAAACCCACAAGCCTGGACATGACCACCAGGAAGGGAAAAGCAAGGCCCCGAGGACTGACGCCTGGACCACGGCCACTGCGAGAGGTCGAAGGACCCAAAGGGGCAGCAGAGGAGGCAGAGGTGGGCGCGCACGTTGGGAGGCAGCAAGAGCCCTGGAGGGTGGGGCACAGGAAGCCACACAGGCGGGGGTTGGAAGCAGGCTCGCCAGGCACTGGCTTCCACTTCAGCCCACGGTGTCCTGGGCTGCACTCTTACTACTTACCCAAGTCCAGGGAGCAGGACCCCTCCCATACGAGCTACGTGAAGCAGGTGACTACTTACAGATAGGCATTGAGGAACCGCAGGAGCCCAGGGCTCATAGCCAGGCAGTCCCCCAGGCTCAGGGAAGTGGCCGGGGCAGAGAGGTCTCACCTGAATGTGCTCTATTTGCACTGTGGCTGAGGACCCCAGAAAGCATCCCGCCCCGGGTTTTATACCTGGGCATTCCAGGACTCACTGGGGTAAAGCGGGCAAGGCCATCCTGGTTTTGGAAGGGCTGGAACAGAGCAAGGCTATTGCAGCCAGCCCCTCCCATCTCAGGACCATGAATTCCCAGCATATTCTGCAGTGACTCGGGGGAGCACAATGAGAGGTAGAGAGGGCTGGGTCTGTCTGAGGCCATGCAGGAGTCTCCAGGGGCAGAGACCTGTGTGTCAGAGGCTGGTGGAAGTCACCTGGGAGGAAGCCTAGGAATTGAGCATTATGGAAATGACATTTACATTTTACATTATATTTAAAACACACTAAGGGTCCTTCTCCAAATAAAGCCAGACCACAGAAACATCCTGTAAAACCTAATAAAACTCAACAATAAGCAATCAGTGAAAACCAGTTTTAAAACACTATAGTAACATCCAAAAAAGAAAGACTAGCTTCATGTCATCATCTTTTAAAAGTGAAGTCCAGGAAGAAAAAGTATGGAAATCAACAACAGCCTCCTGTCCCTGAGAAATAGAACCTTGGGGAAGAGGGTAAGCAGAGAGCATTCTGAGCTTTTTCATGAATAAACCTAAATTCGAAAAGAAACAACTGGTCAGCAGTTGAAGGAGAGTCTCTGGGGTTAAAGCCCTCACCTACCTCTTACCTCCAAGGAGCCCCAGAGATGAGCAGGAGGGGGAGCTGGAGAGGAAAACGAGACGACCAACTGACTGCAGTTGTCCAGGGCGGAATATTCTATAGCAGCAAACACATTAGGATGGAGGGAAGGAATTGGAAAGAGAACAAGACCCCTGCAGGCTCAGGGATCCTCAGGACATCCAGGGGCAACTCCCCCCAACCCCATCCCCCTCTTTCTCTGCTTCCACGGGGATGGGAGGAGCCCACACAGGGGTCCTTGTCTCTGGCAGAGAACAAACTCCTTCCTAAATCGGGGCAAGAAGTGGAAACCCAAGGGCATCGCCTGCAGAACAGGCTGTGCCCTGAGCTTGCAAGAGTTCCTCCACCGTCCCAGACTACTAACAAAATTGCACAAAGACGACAGCTTCCAGCTGTACCTTCAAGCCCCACCAGAGCAGGGAGGACATAGAACCCATCAGTCCCAGGGAAGTTTCACATTCTGTTTAGGCAAAGACAAGACTCACAGGGCTTCCCACGTGGAGTGAGCTGAAAAAGAAGGAAGGCAGGAAGGGAGGGAGGGCGGCTAGAAGAGAGAAAGGCAGGCAGACAGGCACAGGAGTATCTAGACATAGTACAGCTGAGAAGAAAAAAAAAGAGAGGGAAATTGCATGCAAAATACAAAGATTAAACCTACTGTTGCAGCATATTGCAAGAAATTTTTAAAAGCTTCCAATAATAAATAATGTGAAAGTTAGCTAAAAATAAAGAGAGTAAGAAGTCACTGAGAAAAGAATTCAAAAATAAAATGAGACAACTGGAATAAAATGCAAACAAAAATTGAAGAGATACAGAAAAAAATTGAGGCTACTAATTCTTCATTAGATAAATAATACCTATATCAGAAACCACAAGGAGCCAGATAAACACAGCTAAATCCTGATTGGGTACATGCAGAAAGGGCTTATTGATATTCACAGATAATGCAATGAAAGAAAGGACAAGGGAAAAGAAAGGAATTTTAATTGGAACCACAAGAATATTTGAGAGGCTCTCTCTGAATTTTTATAGGTTTTAAAAAGTGGTCAAAAATAACAATTTCATATGATTCAACCTAATTAAATATGAAGATGAACATACAGGGACTACTGGTATATCTGAAACAGAAATAAATAGAACAGAAAAGAATATATAGATAAAATTGGAAAGATGTTCCTGAACAAACCAAGTCTGCATCTGCAGATTAAAGGGACATTTTTTTCCTGTTCCAGGAACAACTGGCTCACAACCATTCCTCATCGAGACACACCCGAGTGGGGTCACTGAGTCTCCAGGGTGAGAAAATGTCATGGAGTGCCCAGGCCGCGGAAAAGCCACCTACGAGGCAGAGGTGTCCCCTGCCCAGCTACAATCACATCAGGCATTCCAGGTCAGGTACCAGCTTCTCCTGAGGGAAAAGACACCCAAGAGTGATGGCGGACCCCTGAACAGCTCGTAGGCTAGCAGTGTCGACCCCCCATGCAGTAAAAAAAAATCTGCTTAACTTTGACTCCTCAAAAATGTAACTCCTCATAGCCTACTGTTGACCAAAAGCCTTGTTGATAACATACACAGTTGATTAACACCTATTTTATATGTGATTTATATCATATACTGTGTTCTTATAATAAAGTGAGCTAGAGGAAAGAAAACGTTATTAAGAAAATAGTGAGAAAGAGAAAAGACATTTACTATTCATGAATTGGGGATGGATCGTCATAAGCTCTTCATCCGCATCGTCTTCATGCTGGGGAAGCTGTGGAGGAGGAGGAAGAGGAGGGTGGCAGAGGGGGAAGAAAATCCACATACAAGTGGATCAGCGCAGTTCAAACCCCTGTTGTTCAAAGCTCAACCGTACATAGAATCTGCTAAAGTGTATTCTCAACCACAGAAGAATTCCATCACTACAGCACCCAGGAGCCTTCTCGAAAAAAAAAATACTTGATGACAAAAATTTAGCCATACAGCAGTTGAATCATAAAAATGTTAAAATTCAGGCATGAAGAAGCTGGAATGAAAGAATGCTGAATGTATTTGAATATGGAAGGGTCTCAAATGAAATACATGGTAATTGTGGCACAGAACAAAATGTAGATGATATAAAATGGAAGTCTGTAAAAATAGTCTAGCGAACAAAAGTCGTGGGGGAGGAAGAAAAGTGGGTAGGAGATATGAATTGTGCAAATTCAAGGGGAAGAAATCAACAGAACTTTTTAAAGTTATAACATTAGATTAAAAAAAAAAAGGTTGACCCTAACCCCAACTTTGTAGCTTAACTTTTTGAATTTTAGATTTTTAGGAAAAATCACTAATATCACTTATAAGGAAAACACACATCTTCACTTATCCATTTCCTTCATGTTCAGTTTTAGATTCATTTTCTTTAGTTAAATACAAGTAATGTAAAATCGAATACATGATGTATTTCATTTGTGTAAAATTATTTCTATCTACTCTTCTGGGAGAATATACGCATTGCAAAAGCTCTAAAATGATGTTTATGAAACATTAACCGTAGTGATTTGCAAGAAGTGTGGTGATTCCTCAAGAGCTAAAAACAGAACTACCATTCAACCCAGCAATACCATTACTGGATATATACCCAAAGGAATATAAATCATTCTGCCATAAAGACACATGTGCACCTATGTTCATACCAGCACCATTCACAATAGTAAAGATGTGGAGTCAACCTAAATGTCCATCAATGACAGATTGGACTCTAAAGATGTGGTACGTATACACCATGGAATACTACACAGCCAGAGTAAAGAACAAGATCATGTCTTTTGTAGGAACATGGATGGAGCCAGAGGCCATTATCCTTGGCAAATTAATGCAGGAACAGAAAACCAAAAGCCACATGTTCTCACTTATAAGTGGGAGCTAAAGGATGAGAACTCATGGACACAAAAAGGGAACAACAGGCACTGGGGCCCATCAGAGAGTGGAGGGTGGGAGGAGGGAGAGGAGCAGAGAAAATAACTATTGGGTACTAGGCTTAGTACCTGGGTGATGAAATAATCTATACCACAAACCCCCATGACGAGTTCACCTACATAACAGACCAGCACATGTACCCCTGAACCTAAAATAAGAGTTAAAAAAAAAAAAGTAGTGATTTCCAGATGATGAGACTGGGAATAAATTTTTGACTTTTTGTACTTTCTGTTTTCTTGATCCACCCCTGTCCCCTGCCAACAAACAGATAACATTCTCCTAAGCAATAGTTACTTCCTAATGAGAAGAGAAGGAAGTCCTCCAGCAGCCCCGCTCCGCTGCTCCTCGAGCTCACCTGGGCTCATCTCCTCCAGGATCAATTCACTCATCACTGTGGTTCACGGCTGGGCTGCTCCTCCCTCTCCACCTTCTTTTTTTAACACAGACCTTGTCCTCTCCAGCCAATTGACATAGTCTGAGAAGACACCTCTTAGTCAAAAATGTCCTTTTGTTAAGCAAAAGACAATAATTAAACCTATGGAATACTGATCAGTGAAGAGGTGGCCTGGCTAAATTACAGTGTTTAGAACAAAACTAAACACAGCAACCAAAAGGACTTCGGTAAAGTAATTATGATCATCCACAGAGGTCTGACCTGGACACTGGTCAACTCTTCCTTCTGCCTCCACCTCACCCGGGTGCTTGCGCCCGAGGGCACCTGCATGGAACAGGCAATGCACGCGGCACTGAACCTTCATCCCCCAGGGTCCTCTGGAAACCCTGCTATGTGCCAGGCCCTACACTTAGCTCTGGATACACCAGGGCAAATGAAGCAGTCTAGCTAGGCAGACAACCAGACTGTCCAGGTAAACGGGCTGCTGTGTGGAAGCATATAACACACATGGAGCCAAGGCGTCTCGCACTGGGCCAGTCTAAGATGAGTCCAGGGCTGTGGAAAGAGGGTGGAGTGGAGAGAAAGAGGAGACAAGGCAGATGGAACAAGGGGAGAAGCTCTGTACCTCACAGTCAGGTGCTCTCTACTGTGTATCCAATAGCTATTCTTCTCTTTTAATCACAAAACTCCTACATGTTAGAAACAGTAAAGTGCCCTTCTTAAGAAACTAAATTTCCTGGCTCCCTAGCAATAGACAGTTGTTGGGTGGGGCTCCCAGGAAAGCCACTTGAAGGGGACAGATTCACCTAGATGGAATGCAGACATGATGGCTACAGCTGCAGCGCCATTTTGCAACCGTGAGGAAATTTGGAGGCTAGAAGCTACACATTAAGGACTATGGAGCAGAAAGACAGAAAAACTCTGGATCCCTGATAATAGGCAATGGGAGTGAGATGAAAAGCAACAAGCCAACCCCAGACTGCCTACCTCCGGGTTTATTCTATGTGAAAGAAATATCAACATTTATCCAGCTGAAGCCTCTCTTAGGTGGGATTTCTGCTACCTGCAGCTGAACCTAATCCTGAGTGATCTAGCTTAAAAGACCTATAAAAAGTTAGCTATTTTTAGCATGATCACCGTTACCCTAACTCCTCATCTATTTCCCTTGCCCTAGGCTCCTACAGAATTTATACTTTGCACTAAATAATTTACTCTGGAATTATTGGTGTATGTATTATTTATTAACTAACTGCATGACGGAGTATTCCCACCCTATAATAGGCTCATAAACTCCATGCATGGAAATAAACATAATTTATCCAAGCCTACCTCAGGGCCGAGCACATGATAGGTGACATGGTTTGGCTGTGTCCCCACCCAAATCTCCTCTTGAATTGTACCCCCATGATTCCCTCATGTTGTGGGAGGGACCCAGTGGGAGACAGTCGAATCATGGGGACAGTTTCCCCCATACTATTCTTGTGGTAGTGAATAAGTCTCTCAAGATCTGACGGTTTTATCAGGAGTTTCTGTTTTTGTGTCTTCCTCATTCTCTCTTTGCCTGCTGCCATCCATGTAAGACGGGACTTGCTCCTCCTTGCCCACCATGATTGTGAGGCTTCCCCAGCCACGTGGAACTGTAAGTCCATTAAACCTCTTTCTTTTGTAAATTGCCCAGTGTCAGGTATGTCTTTATCAGCAGAGTGAAAACAGACTAATACAACGAGCTACTTCCTAAGTGCTGGCAGGACTGACACCATGATTCCCCTTCCTTTATCTGTCTTCTTGGTTACAGCTGTTGTGCTAAGAGGAGGGGAAAGCATGTCTTGTGACCCACTCACCAGCCCTGTGATGAGGGTCTTATATCCACGTGTTAGAGATGAGGAAGCTGAGGCTCAGAGATGTCAAGTCACAGACCCAGGGTCACTCAGCAAGAAAACAGCAGAGCTGAGTTTCACAGCCCTGAGCATGCTGGCCTGTCCACGCCACCACAGGGGCCTCATGGAATTCGTGGTGTCCATGTCCCTAAGGAACTAGTTTTACTCTGAGGAAGAGGTTTGATGGGTGCACATTTCATTAGAGGGTGGGAACATGAAGATTATTTTTATTTTGCTATTTTATGTTCGATCTAAAACAGATGGAAAGTCTAATTAATTCCCACGCCTTCCCTTGCCAGCCCCAGGCAGTGGTCACCTCAGGGAGGAACAAGAACCTAAGACCACATGGAATACTATGCAGTCATAAAAAGAATGAGTTCATGTCCTTTGCAGGGACATGAATGAAGCTGGAAGCCATCACTCTCAGCAAACTAACACAGGATCAGAAAACCAAACACCACATGTTCTCACGCATAAGCGGGAGCTGAACAATGAGAACACATGCATACAGGGAGGGGAACATCACACACCGGGGCCTGTCGGGGTGGTGGGCTAGGGGAGGGAGAGCATTAGGACAAATACCTAATGCACACGGGGCTTAAAACCTAGATAAGTTGATCAGTGCAGCAAACCACCATGGCACACGTATACCTAGGTAACAAACTTTCACGTTCTGCACATGTATCCCAGAACTTAAATTAAATTTTAAAAAAAGAACCGGGGACTTGCACCTCCGTCCCTCCTGCCCGTCGCCTGGCAGACGCCATCGCTGAAGGCAGCAGCTGGATTTGTCTTGTTTAGTCGCTGCCTTTCTCCTCTTTCTGAAGGATGAGCTGAGAGTTTCGAGTTCCACTGAGGCCTGACTGCCGTCTGGCCGCCTTCCTGGGAACACACGCCGCGTGGAACCAGCCGGGTTTCTCTCACTGTTCTCCAGCACTGCCCAGACCAGAGGCGCAGGGAGAGGAGGGGTCAGCGGTTCCGCGACCACTCCTCACGCTGTCCCTGCTCTCCAGCCTCTGCCTCTGCAGGAGCCCGCGGGAGCTGCCCCGGGCCCCCTGTCCCCACCTGTGGCACCTGTCCTGGTCCGCCTCCTGGGGCCGCGCCTGCCCCCCACACAGTGCTGCCAGTGCTGGAGGGCGAGACTCTATCTGCTGTCTCTGCAGGTCTCCACTGTTCACCCGTAGCAATGGCTTAACAAAATATCTGTTATTTTTAATTAAACTTTGACACACCCTAAAGAATGCACCAAGACCCAGTTGCCTACAGTTCTGGGCTCTGCAGTTCCTCGCATGGTTTGGCTCTGACCCTAGAACATGTTTTTTATCATTATTAATGGTCATATTCATTTCCAGAATGGTCAATTTTCTGCCAAGCTTAAAATTTACTAATAGCCTTTGGAGCAGAGGTTCGAATTCTTTCTCCGCGTCCTCTGGGACCGCTGACACGGACGCCCCATGCCCGTGGAGTTCCCTCTCCCACTCTCTTTCCTCCTGGGACCACACCCGGGGCCTGTGGGCAGATTTACAAAATGAGGGAAAAGAATGTTACTGCTGACCCAGAAGAATTCTGGTCTAACACAAACGAAAATAACTGAAATGGCAGAAAAGCTTTCGACAGTAAGAGACCCGGCCCGGGGACCCTGGCCTCCAGCACGGAGCTGCCTTGTGGGTTTTACATGGATGGGATTTTGTCCCCCAGTTGTCAGGCAAGGATGGCGCACCGTGGCCCAGGAGTCCGCGCGGTTTTGTCCAGCCAGCGAGGTATCCCTTGCACTGTGTCCTGGCAGGAGAACCCTCTTCCTGCAAGGAGCAGATTGCGAGTCATTTGAGTGGGGCCACCTCACTCCCCCATCACAGCCTTCTACCGGAGAACCACACGCTCCATTTCCCAGCCCCCGTTGTGAGTTCAGGGGTGGGCACAGGCCTTGCCCCCTGAAATTCAGCACACAACCCCTAGAACAGAAGAGACCTCTCTTTCTCTAGAAAGGTACGTGGCACGACCACAACTGCAGACGCGAACAGAACAAAAGCCATCCGGCCGGCAGAAGCCTCCGAGAGAGGAGTGAGGCAGAGTAAAGATTATCTGAGCCCTCGGATTCAGGTTGCCAGATGAGATACTGGGTGCCCACTTAAAGTGGAATTTTAGTTAGAGAATGGAGAGGGGGCATATTTGAACTAGAAAAAAAATCATTCTTTATGTGAAATTCAAATTTAATTGGGTGCCCTGTTTCTTTTTGTTAAGTCTGGCCATCCTAACCTGGATTCATCCGCGCCTGAAGCCAAACACACCCTGGGCGTCCCAGGAAGGAGCAGGGTTTCCTGCACTCCCAGCTGAAGGACCGTCGCTCCTGGGTCTTCTCTCCACACACAAACAAGGGAAGAGAAAATGGCCCCAGGGCTCCATGAGCGCCAGCCCGAAGCAGTAGTGATGGCAGGGCATTGCTGCGTTGGTTTTCTCATACCTGAAGAAGCATTAACTCCTCCGGAAGCCTTTTGCAGAGAAGTCAAAGTACTTTTTTAAAAAGAAGAGGAGACAGGAAGACGGTCTTTAAAGTGAAACTCCTAATCATCCTATGATAAGAATGAAACCTAATTTTCCTGTCCACTGCTACCTGCTAGGTTACGTGCTGCATTTTAACTCCTTGTAATCCCCAGAAGGCAAAGGATGTTAAAATCAATTTTTTAAAATTGTATTAGCAAATCACTTTCTTCTCTCAAGTGTTTTGTCACCTCTGTAGTCCCTGAGCAAACACACAGACAGCCCACATGGTGATCGCAAGTGTGTACTTTGAGCACCGGGCATTTCAGTCAAATATTGATTCTGCCATGTATTAACATGAATGCCACTTTGAGTACCTCATTGCCCTCTGCCAGCCTCGGTTTCCTCATCTGTATGATAGAGACAATAACATTATCATTGTCATTTTGTGTAGCTCTGGGATTTTGTGCCTGGCCTGTGACAAGTCAGTACATAGTATTTATTGTTAAATGGCAGCTGCGCACACCTGCCACCACTTGGGAAGTTCTTGTCATGCTCAATATGACCTGAAGACTGGGGTGGAGTTGGGCGGCTGGGAGAGAACTGGGCCCAGTTGCTTTCTGAGTTGCTGACGCCTCTGCTGACAGAGCACAACAGCCCACAAGCTGCCCCTCGCTCAGCCTCACAGCAGCGCAGGACGTCTGCGTTATCTGCAAATTTGATTTTGTTTGTGGCACAATTTCTATTAGTTGGACATTTCAAACATTGTCATTCTTTTATATTCTTTATCAGTATATTATTTAAAAACCAAAGCATTGACCCACCCATTTCACAGAGAATGGAGACAAAGAGTGAGTGAGTGTCTAGTGCACAGACAAACCACTTCTTGGAGTATAAATAGGGCGGGATCCCAGCTCTTCCACATTCTCATTCAGGCATTTGAGATAAAAACTCAGCTTTCCACTGCCTAAGTTCAGAGGGGAACGTGTCGCCCCACACACCCTGGGAACCAACTAGGGCCACAGGCTTCAGGTCACCTGGAACACGCGGCTCCACAGAAGCTGCCAGCGTCCCGCCTCTGTGCCTCCCTCTGCTCTGTGCACCTCCCTGGGTTCGGTTCTCGAGACAGGCATCTGCAAGCACAGGCACGGGCTCCCCAGACTCTGTCTCCCCAGGGCAGAAGGGCCGCCTTTCCCTGAACCTCCCAGAGGGCTGACCCAGGGGAGGGCTCCAATTGCTCCTCCTGGATCACACGCTCAGCTGCGGCCGGCTCTGGGACCCAGAGGAGGTGGCAGGAGTGACCCACCAGGACCTGGGTCGGCCTGGCTCTCAGAAAGTGCTGGTAGGAGGAAGCCCCACCCTAGCTGCTTGAGGAAGCTTCCTCTGGGGAAGAAAGTCCCTGGTCTTGGAGGACAGGAGGTGGAGGTGGGGCCTGGATAAAGGATGGCCACTACCCAAGCAGACCAGGGCAGATATCGAGGGACATCTGTTCCTGGGCACCCGCAAGAAAGTTTTTATTGTGCAAGTTATACATGGAGTCATTTCCTTGACAACGTTGGTTCGCCCCCACCCCGCCTCCACAGCTCCACCAGCGCGGTGGCTGGTCTGGTTCGCTGTGTCTTCGCTACCCGTCTCCACACTCACACACAGAAACCAACAGGATCAGACAATAAACAGCACCGTGCTGCGGCTCGGTGCTACGTGTTTTCAATAGGTTCAGACTAAACACATTGCTCTGAAAATTACTTTATTTAATAAAAAATGTGCTGGGGTTGTTCCTGGTCATAAATACTTAGGTTGTTTCCAATTTTTCACTGTTCAAAAAAATACACAGCAATTAATATCCCTGCATATAATTCACAGTACACATAGGGCAATCTTTTTGTCTATGACAGATATCAATAATAATTTCTGGCTTATATAGTATATTGTTAAATAAACTGACTTTGTAATTTCAACTCAGCACAGAGAAAGCTCCAGGCCTTGATGCCTTTTTTAATGAATTCTACCAAACATTTAAAAAAGAAACAACGCTAAACTTACAATAAAACTCTTCCAGGAACAGAAAAAGAGAGAAAACTTCTTTGTTGTTGTTCTTGTTGTTGTTGTTGTTGAGACGGAGTTTTGCTGTTGTTGCCAGGCTGGAGTGCAATGGCATGATCTCGGCTTACTGAAACCTCCACCTCCCAAGTTCAAGCGATTCTCCTGCCTCAGCCTCCCAAGTAGCTGAAATTACAGGCGCCCGCCATACCCAGCTATTTTTTTGTATTTTTAGTAGAGACGGGGTTTCACCATGTTGGCCAGGCTGGTCTCAAACTCCTGACCTCAGGTGATCTGCCCACCTCCCAAAGTGCTGGGATTACAGGCATGAGCCACTGCACCCAGCCAAGAAAACTTCTTAATGTGTGCTTATAAGGCCAGCACAGCCATTACACTAAACATCCAGTAAGAATATTACAAAAAGAAAAATTACAGGTCAATCTCTCTTTAAAACATAGACACCAAAAAAGAACCTGAATGTAACAACATAGAAAAAGAAAATACATGGCAACCAAATTAGATGTACACCAGGAAGGCAAGGCTGGTTTAACATTTGAAAATCAATGAATACAATTCAACCTATTACTAGAATAAAGGAAAAAGCAATAGCGTCATCTCAAATGTGCAATAAAAGGAATGTAATAAAATTTAGCAAACATTTATAATTTAAAAATTCTTGGCAAATTAGAAATAAAAGGGAATGTCCATAATCTGTTAAAAGGTATCTACAAAGGAAAAGAGCAATATTCACTCAATATCATAGATAATACAGAATACTGAAAACTTTACCTCTGAGCCTGGCAGTGAGGGAGATGCCTCTTTTGACACTTCTATTCAACACTGTCCTGGAGGTCCTTGCCAGTTCTATTAAAAAAAAAAAAAAAAAAAAGGCAACTGTAAGGATTAGAAAGTAAGAAAAAAAAACCCTGTAGTTTTGGCAGATGACATAATTGCACATTCAGGAAATATAAAAGGAATAAATCAAATAAAATGTGCAAGAACTCTACATAGAGAACTTCCGCACGTTACTGAGATAAAGAGATCCAAGTAAATTCCGTGGTATTGGTGGACTGCAGCAATGGAACAGGAGAGTCCTGAACAAGACTCTCCTTGCGATGCTTGGTTTATGATAAAAGTGATTCTGCACAGCCGTGAAGAAAGAAGTATTTCTGTTATCTGTTGCTGCATAACAAAGCATCCTAAAACTTAGTGGCTTAAAACAAGAAGGTTTTACCTTTATTTTCTGAGAGTTGGCTCCACTGCACTAGGCTGCAATCCTAGGGACTAACCATGCTGGGAAGTTCAAGATGGTGCACTCACATACAGGAAGCTGGATACTGGCTGGGAACTCAGTGCCTCAGTTATCCTAATGAAACTTGAGTTTCTCACAGTTTGCTTTTAAGAGGGAGGATTCCAAGCCTCGGGTATATGAAACTGCAGATATCCCAAGCCCTACTCGTGAAAACACCTAGCCTCAGTTATGCACCATCCTGCTGGTCAAAGGAAGTCACAGATTTGTGTTTTTTTCTGCTTGTATATGACACTCCAATAAAAGTTATTTTTAAAATTTTAAACATCAAAAATTTTAGGAGGTCAAATTTATCAATCTTTTATTTCTTTGTCTTTTGGGATCTTAAGAGTTCCCACCTCTGAAAACTGAAACATATTTTCATGTGTAAGTTTTAGAATTTTTGATATAACATTCAGTTATCTGAAAATTATTTTTGTCAATACCGTGAATTGAGATCTCTTCCTCCCAAACACATAAATGATTGTCCTGACAGCATTTATTAAATAACCCATAATTCCCCTTACTAATTTGAATGAGTCTGGACTCTTGGCTTTAAACAATGAAAGTGATTTTTTGAACCTGTATCACACTGATTCCAATCACTTCTCACTGTGTTTTGATATCTGATGGGGCCAATTTTTCACCTCAGTTCTTTTTCTTGACTATTCTGGCAACTTAAGTGTGCCTTGCCTTTGGTTTTACCAACCTTCAGCAACAGCACAGTAGAAAAACATTTCATCATATAGTTTTACCTTTAATGTATATATACTTTGCACAGAGTGTGACTCCTGCAAACTGTTTTCTGGTTCGTGATCTTGTTTGATTTTCCACAAATAGGGCATCATCACAGTCCTCAGGTTCACAGGTGGGAAAACAGAGAGAGAGGCTGCATGAATTGCCTGTGGTCCTACAAAGGCGACTCAGGACTTTGCGCCATTTGGTGGGTTCATGCTCATGGCAGAGCTGCCCTTCCCCACCCTCTGTCACGTGCTGGTCAGTGCAGCCCAGCTCTGCTTCAGATTGAAATGCTCACCAGCATCAAATTCTCTCTATCTTGGTAAATTGTACTTTGCTCTGTGTTCAGCTGCTCTCCAGGTAGGAGTGCCCTGATAGAGAATTAGGGCCCTAAGACCACATTCCCATTCCATGCCACTGCTCGGGAACTGTACAAGTCGGCAAGATAATATAGAAACCCAGCCCCTGTGTCGCGATGCCGAGAGCCCTCTGAGGTGCTGTCTGACGTTGCTCTTCCAACCCATTTGAAAGGACCTGGCCTGTGCTGCCACCATAGGTTCCTGAGCCAGCGTGGAAGGTTGCTCAGCCATTTAAAATCTGTCGGTCTCGATAAGAAATACAAAGAGAAAATGGAGGGTGATTGGCAGAGCAAATTGGATCTTCACTTGCCAATTCTCTTCTCATTTGCAAATATATTAGTGAAAAGCCCAAAGCAGCCCTGAGCCGGTTTCATGAATCCAGCACTCCTGCCTGACAATTAGAGGCCCTCATCTGAAAATACTAACAAAGGAGTCCAGGCTTCTCAGCTGTTCACTCAGCTAGAATTTGCCTTGAGTTCAAGAGAAGAAAATAAATCCTGCTTTGGAAATGACAATTTGAGAGAAAGACACCTTTCCAATTGTAACAAGACAGTGTTATTGACCTGGTTTTTGATATTATTATTATCAAACATAATTTAAGGCTGACCAAGAGTTCAGCTGAGGACAGGTCCTTGCTACGGTGGCTAAGTTTTTGTGTTTAGATAATCTCTTAATTTCTAGAACATATTCTTTAAGTAGGATTGACTATAAATCAACACTGAAAATGTTGAAATAGAGTTGGGATGTGATGCTAAGACCTAGACATTCTGAAATCTCTGCATCATTCCCAGGTGTGGCACCAGCAAGCCAGATCCCAAGGGCCACCAGAATAGTGGGGGAAGGGACAGTGGGAGGGAGATAAGGAGACAGAAATAGGTCCTCTTTCTTCCCTTTTTTGTCTCTTTCTTGCTGTCCTTTTTAAAGAAGAAAAGAAATGGAAAACACTCACAAAGTGTTTCTCATAAATCAGGTAGTAAAGTTCATTCACTTATCCATAGCTCTGAGGCTCTGGAGACATGGCAGGAGCTAACAGAGCTGATGTCTCTCAGGACAGAATTAAACCAGATGCAGAAGGCCAACACAGAAGCATTATCCCCAGTCCCAAGCTGTCCCTGCCATGAGGGCGCCCCAACTTAGTCGTCCTTCGTCTGACACCCACCCCCACTGCATTGGTATCTGAAGATGAAGCTCTTCAAAGAAGGTCTGGAAAAACAGGCCACTTGGTGTTTTCCACCCCACACTCCAGGGTGACTCTGGGGCCTTTCTCTGGTTTTGTTCTTCATCTGAAACTGAAGGGCCATAACCATAGACTCTGGATTGCGCAATGCACGGAAACCTCACGGTGATGGTGCCTTAACCAGTTTTGAACATGAACTCGATGTAATACCTTTTATTCAGCTATTAAAAACGATGACTGAGATAGACGAGAACTTCCCCCAACTTGATAAAGAATATCTACACAAACCCTACAGCTAACATCACACTTACGGGTGAGAAACTCAAAACTTTTCCCACTAAGACCAGGAACGAGGCACGGTGTCGCCTCTCCAGACTCCTTTGCAACGTCATACTAAAAGTCCCAACTAATGCAATAAACAAACAAATAAACTATAAGGTATATAGATGGGAAGAAAGAAATAAAGTTGTCTTTGTTTCCAGATGATGTAATTGTCTATGTAGAAAATCTGAGAGAAATGACCACAGAAAAAATATCTGAAATTAATAAGCGATTACATTAATAGCAAGGTGGCAGACTACAAGATAATATGCAAAAGTCAACCATTTTCCTACGTAACAGCAATGAACAAGTAGGATCTGAAATTAAAAACATAATGCCA
Organism: Pongo abelii; assembly: GCF_028885655.2. Classification (NCBI taxonomy): domain Eukaryota; kingdom Metazoa; phylum Chordata; class Mammalia; order Primates; family Hominidae; genus Pongo; species Pongo abelii. Next base: position 169,703,396 of record NC_071990.2, read on the forward strand.
TTGATATTAGAGCACTTGAAAAAAAGAAATACCTTAAGAATAAATCTAACAAAATATGCAAAAGATCTATATGAGGAAAACCGCAAAACTCTGATGAAAGGAATCAAAGAAAAACTAAATAAGAAGGAAAATGTTTCATGTCCCTGGATAGAAAGACTCAATATGGTCAAGCTATCAAGATTCTTCCCAACTTAACCTGTAGATTTAATGCAACCCCAATCAAAATCCCAGCAAGTTATTTTGGGGATATTGACGAACTGATTCTAAAGGTTATGAAAAGGGGCAAAAGACCCAGACTAGCCAACACAATATTGAAGGAGAAGAATGAACTTGGAGGACAGACACTACCTGACTTCAAGACTTACTCTAAAGCTACATCTTACTCTAAAAACACCTTGGTATTGGCAATATATATACATATATACATATATATGTGTGTGTGTATATATATATATATATATATATTAGAGAGACAAATAGATCAATGGAACAGAATAGAGTCTGAAAATATATCCACACAAATATAGCCAACTGGTCTTTGACAAAAGAACAAAGGCAATAAAATGAAGCAAAGTTAATCTTTTCAATAAACAATGCTGGAACAACTGAACATCTTATCAATGAATGAATCTAAACACAGATCTCACACAATTCACAAGCAGTAACTCAAAGTGGATCATAGACATAACTGTGAAATGCAAAAAACTACAAAACTCCTAGAAGGTAACACAGAAGAAAACCTAGATGACCTTGGGTTTGGCAATGACTTTTAGATACACCAAATCCATGATTTATGAAAGAAATAATTGATAAACTAGACGTGATTGAAAAAACTTCTGGTCTGCAAAAGACACTGTGAAGAAAATGAAAAGGTAAGCCAGAGGCTGAAAAAAAATAATAATTGCAGAGACATATTTAATAAAGGACTGTTATCCAAAATATACAAAAACTTTTAAAACTCAACAATAAGAAAATAAACACCTTGATTAAAAAATGGGCCAAGACCTTAACAAGTACCTCACTAGAGGAGATATACAGATGGCTAATAAGCAAATGAAAAGATGTTCAACCTCACATGTCATCATGAAATGCAAATCTCAATAGCAACACACTTTACACACGTTCTAAAGCAGCCCAAATCCAAAACGCTGACAACACAAGGATGCAGAGCGAAACTTGCAGTCTCGCAAGTTTCTTACAAAATGAAACATGCTGTTCCCATGCAATTCAGCAGTCCCACTCCTTCGTATTTACCCAAAGAAGTTAAAAACTGATGTCCACACAAAAACCTGCGCAGGGATGTTTATAATGGCTTTGTACATACTTGCCTAAAATTAGAAGCAACCAAGACGTTCTTCAATGGGTGAGTAAACAAACTGGAATACATGCAGACCATAAAATATTTTTCAGCACTAAAAAGAAATGAGCTATCAGTTCATGAAGAGACATGAAGGAAACTTACATGCATATTCCTAAGGGAAATAAGTCAATCCCAAAAGACTACAAACTGCATGATTCCAACTGTATGACATTCTGGAAAATGCAAAACTATGAAGACAGTCAAAAGTGGTTGCCAGGGCTTTCAGGGGAAGGAATGAATCGGCAAAGCACAGACGCTTTTTAGAGTGGTGAAAATACCCTGTATAATACTAAAAAGATAGATACCTGCCATTATCTACTCATCTGAACCCATAGAATGTACAAACACCAAGAATGAGCCCTAATGTAAACTAGGGACTTGGGTGAGAATGACGTGTCAATGGAGGCTTATTGACTGTAACAAACGTAACCCTCTGGTTGGGGATGTGGATAGCCGGGGAGGCTGTGCCTGTGTGAGGGCAGCAGGTGGATGGGAATTATTTGCACCTTCTGCTCAATTTTGCTGCGAACCCAAAACTTTTCCTTAAAAAAAATAGTCTTGACTGGGCACAGTGGCTCACGCCTGTAATCCCAGCATTTTGGGAGGCTGAGGAGGGTGGATGACCTGAGGTCAGGCGTTCAAGACCAGCCTGGCCAACATGGTGAAACCTCGTCTCTACTAAAAATACAAAAATTAGCCGGGTGTGGTGGCACATGCCTGTAATTCCAGCTACCGAGGAGGCTGAGACAGGACAATTGCTTGAACCTGGGAAGTAGAGGTTGCAGTGAGCCGAGATCGTGCCACTGCACTACAACCTGTGTGACAGAGCAAGACTCCATGTCAAAAAAAAAAAAAAGTCTTTTAAAAAATCTGTTATTTGTTGAAGGGCCTATTTTGTGCAGGCCACCAGAAGAGAACTGTGCATGCAGCATCTCAATTAATACGCACGTAGTCTGATGATATTAGATACCCTGTGTGTTTTGCAGATTGGGGAACTGAGGTGGAAGGACATTAGATTCGGTGTCTAAAGTGTGCCTGTTCATCATTCCTTTTGCGGAGCCCCTACAATGCTATGCGGAGCCATCACCACACAGGTTTATCACTCCACTTCCTCCACTGTGGATATCGCAAGCAAGATCCAAGTAAGACTCATTTGGAGAGTTTCCTCTTCTTTCTGGTGTGAAGAGCGTGGGGCCCTGCAAGGCTGTGCCCTGAGTGGTGGTCTCTCCCCAACGCGGAGCAAGGCTGCTGAGAGCAAAGTCAGTGCAGAGGCAAGAAGATGGCGAGAGACAGACCCCGTGATCTCCTTGTCTGAGCCCACATGTTACAGGGATCAGACATGAGCAGGGCAGGAGAGGGCTCTCCCCCACCTGCCAGGAATGTCAGGCGACCGTAGGGTGATGGTTCACCGTTACCGGCCGGGGGCGGTGGCTCACGCCTGCAATCCCAGCACTTTGGGAGGCCGAGGCAGGCACATCACGAGGTCTGGAGATCGAGACCATCCTGGCTAACAGTGAAACCCCGTCTCTACTAAAAATACAAAAAATTAGCGGGGGGTGGTGGCGGGCACCTGTAGTCCCAGCTACTCGGGAGGCTGAGGCAGGAGAATGGTGTGAACCCGGGAGGCGGAGCTTGCAGTGAGCCAAGATCGCGCCACTGCACTCCAGCGTGGACTACAGAGCCAGACTCGGTCTCAAAAAAAAAAAAAAAAGATAAATGGCAGCTGCAGCTAGGGAGAGACAATCTCCTGAAGGTCTGCAGCTGTCACACTAAAGTGTCAACTGAATGCAGGCACCAGGAAGAAGCAACTTCCCAACCAGATATAAAGGGCTTCCAATAAAATCGCAGGTAGTGGGCAAGTGAGGCCAGGTGTGAGCAAAGAGACAACATGGCGGAGTCTGACCTTTCCGGGACACTCACCGGAAAAGGGTAGAAGGCCCCAGATGGGCATGCGTCCCACTTCCTAGCCCACTGCGCAGGCTCACTTCCCAAGTGTGAGGAGGGTTCTGCGCAGGCGGGCAGCCCACCCTCAGGGAAGAGTCACAGGAAAGGGGGCGCAGAACGCCGGAGGTGGACCAGCGTATAAAGTCCTAGGGACCAAGGTTAAACACTGCCCTTGACCTTCACGATACCCGCTTGGATCTCTTCCAAATGTACTTTCTTTCCTGCTCTAAGGCTTTGTAATAAACTTCCACTCCTGCTCTGAAACTTGCCTCGGTCTTTTTTCTGCCTTATGCCCCTCCTTCGAATTATTTCTTCTGAGGAGGCAAGAATTGAGGTTGCTGCGGACCCGTGCGGATTCGCTGCCAGTAACTCGGACACCTTCCACCCCTAACACACGGACACAATGTGCCTGCAACCACAATTCTCCTCCTGGCATTCAGTTGCACGAGCCACTAAAGTCTTCCCTTCTTGAGCTAGTTGGAGTTGGCTGCTGTGCCTTGTGCCCATGCTGACTAACACTGCTCCTTGCGCAGCAGCCAGAAGCAGAGCTGGCACCTGCACCAAGCCCGGCCCTCTGTGCCCAAGATTGCCACCTCTCCCAGGGGGCACTTGGTTATTTGACCCACTCCTCACCCCAAGGGCTCTGTTACCCAGTGAACTATATTTAATCAATGGATAATTTGCATTCACAGCTTTTCTTCGTCAGCCTTTCTAAACTAATTCAATGAGTCCTCTAGTGGCACAGGCTCAGATCACGGAACACACCAGCGGACTCGCTGTAGCCAGATGAAGCCGGCCATGGCGGCCTGGATACCGCAGCTCTGCGGGCAGCTCTGGGGCTGCTGTGTCAGCAGGGGGACTCCCGCCACCTCCCGCTCTGTGGCTTGCTGTCCCCCTGACCTCATTGGCCCACTGTCCCCACTGTATCCCAGCCTCCTCCAAGAGCACCCGCCTCTTCCCGTGCCTCACTCTGGGAGTTGGTACAGGGCTAACTTCTATCCCTGCCTCCTGCTTCCTCCCTGCCTGGTCTCCTCTCGCCCCTCTTGAACTTCCTTCTAAGTGCTGCTGAGTCTCAAGTCAGTAACACTCGGCCCCATCCCTGCAAGAAGCTTCAGCCTCACACGCACACTTGCTACCCAACCATCCTCTCAAGCAGCCCATGATGCTGCAAATTCCACCAGGTCAAAACTGAACCCATCATCGTCCATAACCCCAAATACCTCCCGCGTGTGCCAGGTGTGTTGTCCTAAACCGTTTTGTTGCTAGAAGCAGAGGACACCCCTAACTCACCTTCTCCTTCACCATCCAACCCGATCAGTGGTCAAGTTTTATCATTTCTGCATCTTAACAATTTAAATGCATTAACTTGTCTTTATTCCCATAGCCACTGTAGGGAACGATCTCTACCACCTCTCACCTGAGGTCCTGTCCCTCCACCTCTCGACTGAGTTCCTGTCTCTCTACCTCTCGCCTGAGGTCCTGTCTCTCCACCATCTCTCACTTGAGTTCCTGTCTCTCTACCTCTCGCCTGAGTTCCTGTCTCTCCACACCCTCACCTGAGTTTCGTGTGTCACCTGTTGTAACAGCCCTCTCTTAAGAGGTCAGCTGGTTAGGGAGCTCCAGTGTGAAAACCGTCCATAGGCATTGGTGGTTCACGGGACATTTTCCTTGGCAGAAACTTCAGTTTTACTGAGAACTGAGCTGGAAATGTATGTGTAAGCACAAGAGGCCTCCCAGAACCTTTGACCCAAATCCAGCACCAGTGTTGGATCCTCTTGCTGTAAAATAGGACATTTTTTCAAAAGGAGTGTGAAGTAAGTATTGATTCACAAAGTGCCCTGAAGTCCTTGGACACTCCTGTCCCTGAATTCCCTCAGTGGATTCCCCACCCCGTCTCTCAGTGTTTGGACAATCGTGGGTTTTCTGACCAAACATTTTATTCTAAACAATGGCCTAAATTCATCCCTGAGAGGCTGGCATTCAGCCTTCTGTTTTCAATCTTTTTGAACTCAACTGTGTACTTGGACTGAGATTTTACATTGTGCAACTTCCTGACAGTAACGTGCCATTACCCTGGGGGGTAAAGAGCTATTTAAGTCCAGACTCAGCCATTCCCATCAGCCACAACAGAGCCAGACCTCTCCATGCCCCAGGAGGGTACCCTGAACTCAAAATGCCCCTTGGCGATTGGGTTTAATGACAGCATTTTCAAAGGCACTCCCCAGTCCACCATGGAATGTGAAGGCTGCCTCCTCTCCTGCCTCCGCTCTGCGGCACAGCTGTGGCTCTGGGTCCCACATGACTGCACAGAGTCAATGCCAAGGGCGTGACCAGGGTGCCTGAGACCTCGCTGTGGTCTGGGTGGAGCCCCAGCACTCAGGGTGCAGCTGCGCAAAGATTGCAGGTGCCTCTCCTGGGGCCTGAGCTTGTAAGTGTCCTTTAGGTGTTGGGATGGGACACCTGACTCCTCGGCAGGGCACAAGGGGCCACTGCAGGAATAAAACTCAGAAAATCCCCCTGCTCAGACTCAGCAACAGCCAAGCCCCCTTCAGTGTGATGCTGTGGGTGCTGACCTACAAATCCTCACCCAGACACCTGCCACCCCGGACCCCACAGAACGGGCAGGGCCAAGATCCTCCCGGTTTGGGGTGAGGAAGTGACACCCTGGTCCCAGGACATCTCCAGGGTCCTCTGTCAGATACACACCCTCACCAAGCTGGCAAAAAGTATGTGTCCCCATCTCACAGATGAGGAAAGTGGAGCCCAGAGAGCTTCCACGACTTTCCCAGGGCTGCAACAGAGCAACGAGGGTCCAAAGGAGGATGGAATGGACGTGGCCCCCAGCCCGTCCTTGGCCACCACTTCCTTCCTCTGTCACCAGTTCCAAAGGGGTCATCGCAAAGCACTTTGAAAACCCCAGGGCTTCCCCCACTGACCTCCCCCACTGACCTCTGCCGCTGACTTCCCCTGCTGACCTCTGCCACTGACCTCCCCCTCTGACCTCCACCACTGACCTCTGCCACTGACCTCCACCGCTGACCTCCCCCGCTGACCTTCCCCCGACTTCTGCCGCTGACCTTCCCCTCTGACCTCCGCAGCTGACCTCCCCGCTAACCTCCGCTACTGACCTCTGCCACTGACCTCCCCCGCTGACCTCTGCTGCTGACCTCTGCCGCTGACCTCTGCCACTGACCTCTGCCACTGACCTCTGCTGCTGACCTCTGCCGCTGACCTCTGCCGCTGACCTCTGCCACTGACCTCTGCTGCTGACCTCTGCCGCTGACCTCTGCTGCTGACCTCTGCCACTGACCTCCCCCGCTGACCTCTGCTGCTGACCTCTGCTGCTGACCTCTGCCACTGACCTCTGCTGCTGACCTCTGCTGCTGACCTCCCCCGCTGACCTCTGCCACTGACCTCCCCCGCTGACCTCTGCCGCTGATGTCCCCCACTGACCTCCCCCCTGACCTCCGCAGCTGACCTCCCCCACTGACCTCCCCCCTGACCTCCGCAGCTGACCTCCCCCACTGACCTCCCCCGCTGACCTCTACCGCTGACCTCTGCCGCTGACCTCCCCCGCTGACCTCTACCGCTGACCTCTGCCGCTGACCTCCCCCGCTGACCTCTGCTCCATTTGTCCAGCTGCAGCCGCTCAAGAGCCCCTGCAACCCTGAGACCACCCGCTCTCCGTCAGCCCCATGGACAAAGCGAGCTCCTTCCCCAGCTAGAGAGGCCTGCACCCCCACCTGGCTTCGTGTCTGCTTTCTTATGTGTTTTTGTTTACTTTTCTCTCCTCAGTCTTTCTCGTGGATATTACTCATATTCCTTAACTCCGTTTCTAGTCCCTAAGACACTCTGGAAACATATTATCCTTGCCTGAAAGATGCCACTCATAATAAAGTGCCTTGCACTGAATGTGCTGTTAGAATGACAGGGAAACAGGTGTCACTGGAAGCTGCCCTGCCGACCTGAGTCCTGGAATAGGGCAACATCTGGAATGGGCCTTTGTTGGCTCCAGAGAATAGAAGCTGGTGGCTGTCATGTGTGCCGGTCACCACTTACACTTGGGCATCAGCGTCTGACAGCAGTGGAAGAGGCATGCTTGAAAGTGAACGAACAGTCTTTCTTTCAGCCTTCTCCTCCTTACCCCCTTCAGTAAGGTCTGTGATTTGAAGATCCATTTCATATTTCACATGGCTGCTTGGTGGGTTTTGTAGAATGACCTGAATCTTAACCTTTTCCAGCCAAAGAACAGGCATTTCTAGAAGAGCTTATTGGTGACAAAAATGAAGAAAAAAAAACACCTTCACCAGGATATTCCTCCTGAGGAAAATGACTTTTTAAAGCTTTTGCAATGCCTAAAAAATACAAATGTGTGGATATCACTTACATTTCCAACAAAAGATGACAGCAATGTGGACTCATCAGGTGAACGCCATGGTCTCCAGGTGAAGCCACTTTCTATGCAGCAAAAGAGAGGAAATGGAGGGTGATAGCTGCCAGCACCCACAGTGTTCCAGATGCGGCCTGGGGCAGGTGTACGCTCTCTTGCAGCTTCACACTGACCGAGGCAAACACTGCTATTGCAGCTCTTTTGAAATTAAACCACTAAGAATCTAAGAAACCAGATGACTGCCAAGGCAAACTCAGCTCCTCCTCGCATGAGATCAGGGTGGAACCCAGACTGACTCCACAGCCCGTGCCTTCCTTCCCTCTCCCGGCATCTTCTAGAGTTCTCTGGAATCCCTCTACTGAAGCTGAGCCAGAAATCTCCCTTGCGTAGAAGTGGAGCTGGTCCCAGGTGTGCCAAGCACCAAGCGAGTTGGCTGGAAATAAGAATTAGGCCATGGTCTCCCGGGAAGCAGGTGGGGAGGCTGCTCCCTCCTGACTGCCACGTGCACCCCGACTCCAGGGAATGGACAGCGCCAACCGTGTTCTGAGGGTGCTCCGCTCCTGGTCTGGCACCAGCGCCTGCCTGGGCCTTGCCCTCTGCCTGCTGGTCTGGGATCTGATGCTGCGGCCCAGCCCAGCGCACCCAATTCTGCTGCCTGCATGGCCAGAGGACTAGCGGACTTTGTGTGATGTGGCTGCTTAGTGACCCCCTCAGAGAGGCTGACGGAGTGCGAGGGGCATGGCCCACGGGCCCACCGTGGGGTTGCAGGGCCTGGGCGCCGCCTGGCCTGGGCTGAGTGACGATGAGCTGCTGGGACAGTGAGGGCTGCAGCAGAGACCCAGTGTGGCTCTGAGCATGGCTGCTGCACCCTCTCCCAAGCCTGGCCACTGGAGGGGACAGCAGTGGAGACCCTTCCATCCTGCAGCATTCCCAACACTGCACCTGCTGCCACCGGCACACGCTGCAGGCCAGGCGACGGGGACAGAGCCCGCTCAGACGGAGCTTCCGTCCCAAGCTTCAGCCTGGGACTGCTAACGCTAAAGTTGAGCTTTCACCATCAGCCCCAGCAGGCTGCAGAGTCTGCCCAGCACCCCTACTCAAGCGTGTGCCCGGTCCAGGATGAGAGCCACCCTGCATCTCCACGCGGCCCCACATCCCCAAGTGTCAGGGCCTTATGTGGGCTGCATCCTCCCTCTTCCAGTGCACCCCACCAGGCTCCCCCCATAATCCGTCCTCCACAGGTTGTGCTGTGAGCTGGCCCCAAAACAAACCCTGCGGTGGGAGGAGCTGAAAGTCACCCAGGCTCCATCTCGCCTCCTCATCTCTCACCCTCCACTCCATGATCCTGGAGCTCTGGGCCCTCCCGGCCCTGCCTGCCACCCCCTTCATTTGCCAGGCTGGCTTGTTTTCATTTTTCACGTGTCCATGTGTCTATCATTTTCTCCAGGGGCTGTATGAACCGCCCCTTCTTCTGGGCTCTAGAACATTTCTCGTCAGTGTAGGCTTGTGTGCTCATCTTCCCTATGGGACTAGAAATTCCTCCAGAATAAGGACAAGGCAGTGTTCATCTGTGTATCCAGAACCCAGACCTATGCTGAGAAGGAGATAGACATCCCATAAATATTTACGAAACAAGCGAAAGAGAACGCCGCCTCTGATTGGCTAGCAGACATACCTTAATCTTCTTTTTCCAACAGGTGTGGATAATGACCAGGAGAGGTTTCCCAGGAAGAGGTCCTCGGCGATGCTTCTCATTATCAGCCTCTTCCTCCCCGTCATGACAGCCCTTTTGGTCTGGTGGGCCATCCTCTTCTCTTACGTCACCAGCGTGGAAGATTTGTTGAGATGTATGCACTCTAGTTTTTATATTAAACCAAGAGTTGCTTATGTTTCTAGATAGAAAAGTATAATTGTTGGATAGATTTTTCAAAATGCATTTTCCTGCCCAAGGGAATCACCGACCCGGAGGGTGTATTGCCGCCTGACAACAGCCCACGTGTGCCCAGCACTGGGCTGCCTCTCGCATTTGGCAGCCGGGTCCTGCTGGTGCCTCTGCCCAGGGCTTTCCCACCCATTGCCTGTGCTGTGAAGGCTCTCAGAGCCCACCCAGCCCATTCCTCCCAGGGCACCCTGAAGAGCACCCCCACCCAGCATGTGCTAGCACCATGGGGTGGCACACCAAGGGAAGAAATCAGTGTCTCATTCCTTAGGAGGCACTTTAAAGTGTGTGAAAAGGATGCACTTGAGAGAGGAATCACAAACAAAGCAACACGATGGGGCCTCTGCCTCCTCTTGCCGGAGAAACGTGTGCATGCACATGCAAACACAATTTTACAGATGCTGCAAACAAATTTTCATCAGCACAGATTTAGCTTAATAAATTATAGTGTCTTCCTATGACAGAACATCATGCATTGAATCATATGGAGAAGTTTTTTCAGTATATGTTGAGTGGAAAAGCATGGACATAGTATGTACATGGCAGTCACAATTTGGGTGGAGTGAAACAGCCGGGAATACCTGCGATGATGGTGGGAGCTGTCTCTGGGATCATGGGCACCTGTAGTTTTCTTCTTGTGCTTTTGTGCATTAAAATTTTTTTTTTCTACAATGAATTTGCACCATATAAAAATAAGGACAATGACCATATGACGTGAGAAACAGAGTGAGCCGACTTACCTGTCAGGCCCAGCACCACACAGCTCCTTCGGGGTATGAGTCATGTCTTCATATCTTGGTATCTGCAGGGCTTAGCCCAATATGTATTTTTGAATAAATATATGTTATCAAAGGTCATCCTCTAAATATACCAATAAAATATGCAAAGCAAGTCTTACCCCAATTAACATTTGGAGAAACTTTGATTCAAAAGCACTAGCTCAGGACCAGAGGGAGCAAAGCTGAGAGTTCATGAGGGCCTGGCCCAGAGAGGTCTTTCCTTGACTGGGAGATTGTGGTTTCCAGGCCACAGAAGGAAAAGTCGTCTGCTCCAGATGACCCAAAGATGACAAAAAGAGCAAAACATTCATGTGTTCCCTTTTTTTTCTTTTTTTTAATCAATATATAATTGATGTAAAATAAAACATGGAGATCATATATGTTCAGCTCAATGTGTTCTCACACTTGCCCAGGCCCATGTCACACCACACAAGGAAAGGCATAAAACACACTTTCCACCAAGCCAGAAAGTTCCCTTGGGCCTTTCTGATCAAATGCCCCTGATTTCTATCCTTATGGCTTCATTTGCCTGTTCTTGGACTTCCCACTAATGGAGTCACACAGTGTACCATCTTTTGCCTCGGACGTCTTTAGCTTACCATCATGTTTCGAGGTGTGCCCACCCTGTTGCCTGGATCGGCATCCGTCCGCTTGATACTGGGTAGCCCGCCATGGTGTGGCTGCTCCCCAATTTGTTGTCCACATCCCGTGATTGGACGTGTGGATGGCTCCCAGTCTGGACTGCTTTGCACATTCCTGAACGAGTTTTTCCAGGGATGTATATGTTCATTCCTCCTGAGGAAGTGAGTACCCAGAAGGCAATTGCCAGGTCATAGGGAAGATGTGTTTGAGTAGAAACCACAAACAGTTCCCCAAAGCGGCTGTCTCACTGTGTGCTCCTCACAATACTTCAGTCCTGCTAATGTGTGTGAAATGATATTTCCGTATGGCTCTGATTTGCATGTCTACAGTAGCTCGATGCTGAGCATGTTTTCATGCTTGCTACTCATGCACCATGCTTAGGTCTTCTGCTTATTCCTTTCCAGCTGTTCATGTTGTTCTGTTGAGTTGCAGGGTGCTTCACACTGGACACAAGTCCCTTTTCAGCTGTGTCTGCTGCAGGTATTTCCTCCCAGTCTGTGGTTTGCCTGTTCCTTTTCTTAATGCTGTCTTTCCATGAACAGAAAATTTTAATTGTCATGAAGTTCAATGTATTGTGTTTTCCTTTTATATTTAATATGTTTATGTCTTGTCTAAGAAATCTTAGCTTATCTCAGGGTCATACAGATTTGTCTTCTATATTTTCTTCTCGAAGCATTAGGGTTCTAAAATTTATGTTTAGGTCTGTGCTCCATGTCAATTAATTTATGTGTAGAGAGAAAGGGTTCAAAATTCTTTTCTGTTTCCATACAGATATCTAGTTTTCCCAACAACATGTGTTTTAAAAGACTTCGCTCTCTTTATGTAATTGACTTGGCACCTTAGTTGAAAATAAATTGGCCTTACATGCATGGGTCTATTTCTGGACTATTTTGTTCCAGTGATGTATATGTCCATGTTTTTGCCAAACCCAGCTGTCTTAATAATTGTAGCTTTATATTAAGTTGTAAACTCAGGTAGGCTAATGCTCCAACTTTGTTCTTTTTCCAAAATCTTTTGACTATTTTAGGTCCTTTGAATCTCCAAACAATGTTTAGAATCATATTGTCAATTTCTACAGAAAAAACCTTCCAGAGTTTTGAAAATGATTACATTGAGTCTATATCAATTTGGAGAAATTGACATCTTAACAATATGGAGTCTTCTGATCCATCAACATAGTCTACATTTATTTAGGTCTTTTTCAATTTCTATCAGAAATGCTTTCTATTTTCTAGTGTAGAGATATTACATATATTTCACTAGATTTATTTTCAGGCATTTAATGTTTTTGATGCTATTTTAAATGGCAGAGTGGTTTTTAAATTTTATTTTGTAACTGTTTATTCTTAACATATGTAAATACAATTAATTTTTATTATTTACTTTGTACACCACGATGTTGTTGAATTCATTTATTCTAGAGAAGGTTTTTTGTATATTCAGTAGGGATTTTTACATGTGCCATAATGTGATTTGTGAATAATGACAGTTTTACTTTGCTTCTAACCTTTGTCCCTTTTTACCTAACTGTCTAGATCCTCTAACATAATGTTAAATAGAAGTGATGAGGACAGCCTTGTTCCCAGTCTCAGGAGAAAATGATTGTTATTTCACAATGAAGTAGAATGTTTATTGTAGATTTTTAAAATATTATTACTATTACTATTAAAGATGGGGTCTTGCTATGTTGCCCAAGCTGGTCTCGAACTCCTGGGCTCAAGCAATTCTCCAGCCTCAGCCTCCCAGGCAGCTGCGATTACAGGTGGGCACCACTGGGCCTGGCTCATGGTAGATCTTTTACAGATTCTCTTTATCACCTTGAGGAAGTTTTCTTCTAAGTTTGCCAAACATTTTTATTAGGAAGTTTGCCAAATGCTTTTTCTTCATCTGTGATAAGATCATATGATTTCTGTCTTTTATTCTGTTAATTTATTTCCTTTACCTCAAGTAAAAACATATTGTTCTGCTTCTTAAGGGGCTGAGATAAGTTTTGGTAAGCTTGTATATCAGATCTAAAGTTCCTGTCAGAAATGTTCTTTAAGGAGAGAGGCTAACATACAGCTCCAAAAAGATGGTATCGCCACCTTGCTGGAGTTTGCCCTTTCTTGCTGACTGTATTTTCTTTCAAGTAAAAGTAGAGGTGAGAATGAAGGCCTCTCTTCCTTCCTTTCCCTGTAGATCCTGGGGTCAGAAACATGGGGCTACTTGGCCCACCATGTTCTCTAAAATGGACCCAATGATGAGCTCTATGAGGGCAGAGTTATTTCTGTGCCTTGCTCAGAGGGATGTCTCCTGTACCTAAAACAGTGCTTGGCATGTTGTTTGGTTTAATTAATATTTGTTAAATAAATGAATGTGTGAATGAATGAGTTAGCAATTATGTGAATGAAAGATTATGATTAAGTGGGTAAAATGCAAATTATCCACTTGGGACACAAGCATGTAACTGAATAGATCCAAGCACCATATGCACGTGTGGCTGGGAGGCCCAGGAGAGCCACCTCACAGTAAGATGCAGGGAAGGGCAGGTACCCAAAGGGCTCCTGTTGCCTTCTTGGGTTTGAGGACGTCCACATGTCCATTAGTTTTAGTTAACCCTAACTCTTTCTGCCTTAAGAAAAAATAAAGGTCAAATGTGCTTATTGTCATCCACAGCAAGAGAAAGGGAAGCGGGGGGACTTTCCTGCTTCACACCAAGAGAGTGGAGTAGGAGTGACTCCACTCACTGTCACCCCTAGTGACTCACAAGCAAAATGTTTGCTTCTCAGCTCTGACCTTAGACTCTGCCAGACCAGAAGTTCTCATTCCAGGGGGAGGAGGGCTTCCACCAGGAGACACAACAATGATTCCATTGAACTGGAAGTTAAGACTGCCCGGCTACTCTCAGCTCCTGATACTTCTCAATCAACAAGCTAAGAAGGGGCTCTACTAGTTAGGTGATAGTCCTGAATACTAGGAGAAATTGAGCTGCTACTCCACAATGGAGGAAAAGAAGAGTGTGTCTGAATACAGAAAATTCCTTAGGGCATCTCATAGTACTACCATGTCCTGAGCTTAAGTTAATGGAAAACTACAGCAACCCAATTCAGATACGGCTGCTTGATGGCCCAGACCCTTTGGGGACGAACTAGTAAAGAATCGTGACCAACTGAGGTGCTTAGTAAGGGTACAGGAAATACAGCCTGGGTAAAGGACGAGAGCTGTTACAAATACCAGCTATGACCTTGGGACCAGTTACAGCTAAAGGATAAAAGGAGTCTGTGTATTTCTTCCTTATATTGTTATGAATATGTTTGCATGTATGTTAACACAGTATTTTTGTTTTCTTCATTTCCATATTTTTTATAATGTAACATAAGATGAATTAATAATAATAAACTTTATTTGACAGTATTTAAGTTACAAGATGTCAAAAAAAGAGTGAACATCAACCAAGAACTTAGTGTCCTCTTCTGGGGAAAGAGCTAGTGTATTGTTGGTTGTATGAAATTGTACCACTGGGTGCAGAGGTATGACTTCTTGTTGTCTTTATATGGAAATTAAGTATGGTTTAAAGAGGTGTGCATGAGTGCCAGGTTGACAAGGGGAGGACTGTAATGGTTAGTTTTCTGTGTCAACCTGGCAAGACTACCATCCCCATTAATTCACTCTATCAAACAACAGGTGTTGCTGTGAAGGAAGCCAATGTGATTAAAGTCCATAATCAGTTGACTTTAAGTAAAAAAATTATAATAGATAACCTGGGTGGGCCTGATTCAGCCAAAAGGCCTTCTGGGGAGACCAGGGGCCTCTCAGGTGAGGAAAGGCCCCTGGCGCACGGCTGCTCCAGCCTGCTCAGCCTGGTGTCTGCCCTAAGATGCCGGATTCACCTCACCCCTTATTGCCCAGGCCAGCTCTCTGTGCTGAGTCAGTGTGTGCTTCCTACTGACTCTGTTTCTCTCATTGAACTCTGACTGACACAGATTTTGGCACCAGAGGTGTAGAGAAAAGCAAAATGACTGAAAGCTGAGAACCCATGGCAAAAAAGCAAGGACACTGAGCTCCATTTCACTTCAGAGAAATAGACCTGGGGACCCCCAAGCAGTAGGGACGGGGAGGTTTTTGCATCACGTGGCAGGACGATTTTGGAACAATGTTTAAACACCCCTGTTATTGAAGCCACAGTGGCCAATAGCGCTGGACTCAGGCGGTCTTGAACCTGCACCCGGGCTCAACTTGGACAGAGGCACCGTCTCCAGCAGGAAGTACTCAGTCGGTGATGGCTGCCGTTGGTGATTGGTATCCCCTGGGGATACCATCCATACTTGCTCTGTTGACAGGGGCTTCTGAAGACCAGGATCTGTGACTCTCTAAAGAGCCATGGAAGGTGGCAGAAAAACCTCCCTGGGCTCCCTAAACCACCCTCAGCTAAGCCCGTGTCTTCGGGAGAGTCTGCTGAGTGGCAGCTCTTTCAAGTGAGCCCCAACCGTGCTCACCAGGAAGCCTCTGCGTAGCCACCCGTTCCCGAGGCTCCTTTTGCTTGAAGAGAAACTTCCAAAGCCGTAAGTATTCAGGAATGGGTGTCCTAAAGTCCACGAAACTTGCAGGTTTGAATACAGAATTCAATGTGTGTAAGCAGATGTGCCTCTTTCTGGGGCAGGTTATACAGTTTTCATCACATCCTCAGTTGGAACTGTGAAGTTGCCCACGCCCCAGGAAAAAAAGTGAAGAACTGTTGTTGTTTATTCTTAGAGGGAACATGATTTGCCCAATTCCCCACCCACAAACTTCAAACCCTTCAGACTCTTCTGTGGTTTCCACTGCACAACACTAAAGTTTCCAGGCAGGCTTAGCATGTCCTGGTGGTTGTGAGTTTTCAAATCCTATGCATCTGACTGCCACGTGAGATCCCAGGCTATTATTCTGCCGTCAGTTTTTCTTTGGGGCAAGAGCTGTGTTAGGTGATGACACACTGTGGAGGGTGGGGAGCTTATCTTAGGAATGCTCACATTATGTCAACAAATCCTAACAGGATTATCTCACCGATAAGAAAATTGAAGGACAGAGGAGTTAAATAATCTGCCCCAGGTAACATGCAAGCTGGGACTTCAAACCAGGGCTCCAGGATTCCAGAGATGATAGGCTTTGGATCTGGGTAAGAACAATCCAGCCTTCTCATTTTAGAAATGCCACAGGCTAAGGACCTGAAACCATCCATGCACAGGATGTCACCCGGTGTGACACAGACAAGGCTATGACCAAAGCCCCACATCCAGAGCTCTCCCCAGCCAACCACTCCCCATGTGGGCAGCTCCAAGGTAGCTCCAAGGTGGCTCCAGGCTTTGGGAGAGGAAGCACTTGCTGATTCTCTCCTTAGATGTGGACATGCTAAAGTGAATTCCAGGCATGTTTTCGAGATCTCCTTGGACTGCCTGGATCAGAGGGTGGGGTAGTTATCTCTGCTTGAAGTATCAGTGGTGGAAGGCTTCCATCGGCTCCTCCCTTCATCTTGAAAGAATCCCGGGCCTCTGGTGGCTGGCCTCCCTCCGAACATGGTGGGGACGAAAGCCTCTGGGATACACATTTTCTTCAGGGGTGGCCAGCTGTAAGAGACATCGTCCAATCCAAGGGGTGGCAAGTTCGTTGAGCACAATAACCCAACTCTGCCACTGAGTGTGTAAGTTAGTACCCTGCCCCCACCAGGACACAACTGTCTCTGAGGACGGTTGTCAAATGGCACTGTGGGAAGACTTGGGGACTGATCACCTGGAGCTCAGAGTTCATGTCCCAGCTTCTCCATGAAATGCCCGCGGCACCCTGGACAAGCCGTTCCACGCACATCTGTCAGATGTGGGACTGGGCTCAAGCACAAGCTAGGAATTCCATCCCACTGGTTGACCGCATTGCCAATATTTTAAATTATGAAATTTTGTTTAAAAATCCAAATTGCTGGTTTCTTCTTTAAAACAAGAAGCAGGAGCATCTCCAGCAGCCCAGGCCCTTCCCTCCTGCCTCTCCCTCTGGGCAGTCCAGCCCCAGAGTCCCCCCAGGCTCCACACTCATACCTGCTGGGTGCTGGCAGGTCATACTCATCAGACTCTTGTCCACACATCCTCAGCCCTCCCGGCCAGAGCTGGCCTTTCACGACAGACTGGAGTCGGTCCCACACAGCGTCCAACCCCTGCCGAAGAAAATGTTCCCTTGGCTTTGGGGAAGCAAATTTGCTCAGACCAGCAAAAAAGAGCAACTCTACTTTCAGGGGAAATATGTACCCTGTCTTTTCCACATTCAACCATAAAAATGTCTGGATGTACTAAAAGTCTGCCGCTAAACCATGGAAATGGAGCCAGGCATCTCTTGAATGACACAAACCAGGAGTCATCCCTCATGGCTTTGCGTTTCCCTACGCTTTTCTGAAGCCAAACAACAATGGCGTCTCCTCATGGGATGGTGATAAAGGCAAGAATCTCAAAATGGGACTCATAACTGCAGCCTCTGCTGAACAAGCCCCACCACGGCGTTTCTCTCTCTACCTGGCCTCACCTCCCCCTGCCCCGAGCGGGCGTCTCGGACCCAGACGGACCCTGCCGCCGTAGAGTGGCAATGTGTGTGCCGTGCCACACCTCCTTTCCCAAAACTGGCACAGGCCAGGGGAGGCTGGAAAGATGGCAGAGCCATTTTAACCTGACTCTAAGAGACTCCAGGTTGTTTAGATTATTTTAATAATTGGATTTTATAAGACCTGTGCTCTGGGGCTTTTTTAGTGAAGAACAATCATTTTTAAATGAACCTTGAAAACTTCTATAATAGGTGGAAAGAAAAGAGTCAGCTCTCCAAGTCGTTCCTTTTGCTGCTTCATCCCGTGCAACCTAATCCTGCTGCTGTGCTTCCTCCTCGAGTCCTTCCAAGAACACATGATAAGATGTTTATCCACAGAGGATCTTAATCCCTTTTTGAGATTGCTTTGCAAACTTCCAGTCTTCAAGAGCTAAGTCTCTTATGTTTCTTATTTGCCACAGACTGGGCCCACAACGTACATGGAATCCTTGGGGAGCCGTTGCTGCCAGATGGGCTGGATGGGCACAGGGCCTGCCGTGTTTGGGCCAACCTGGGCTGGACCTGGCCTCATGTCTTTGGACAGACTCAGGGAACACATTGATTAGAGAATGGAGGACCGGGAGGAGGGAGACACTAAGCCAGGTGCTATTAGCTGCAGTAAATTAACGTCCTCCTGCTGGATCCATTATTGATGGCCACGCCAGGCATTTTTAAACAAAACAAATAATGTATTTCAAACAGTGTCGATTTGTGCCTATTTACCAATTGGATAGGTGAATTGTTGTACTAAAACAATGTGAAAATACTTTTTTTGAATTAACACAATGTTTCAGTAAAGAGACAACAAATTCTTACCTTTAAACACTTCTTATTGTGTTGTGTGTTATTGTGTTGACTCCTGTCCATGCTGTGGAAGGGAGGGAGGGAGGAAGGGAAGAGGGAAGGAAGGGAGAAAGGAAGGAAGGGAGGGAGGGTGGGAGGAACGGAGGGAGGAAGGAGGGAAGGAAGGGAGGAAGGAAAGAAGGAAGGGAGGTAGGAGGAGGAGGGGAGAGAGGAAGAGGGGAGGGGAGGAGGGGAGGAGGGGAGAGAGGAAGAGGGGAGGGGAGGAGGGGAGGAAGGGAGGGGAGGGAGGGAAGGAGGGGATGGAGGGAGGGAAGGAGGGGATGGAGGGAGGGAAGGAGGGGAGGAAGGGAGGGATGGAGGGAAGGGAGAATGGAGGGAAGGGAGGCAGGCAGTCACACTTAATTTCTACACTCAGACTCGGCTAGGCGGTGTGTGTATGTTCATGTGTGTGTATTGTGTGCATATGTGTGTACATTTGTGAGTGCTGGGAAGAAAGGGGAAGGCATGAAAGAGACGGTGCCCGACTCCCTCTCCCCAGCAAAGCTCTGTCTCCCTCCAGGTGCAAAACAACCCTACACTGTGCCTACGGTTGCTTGTCACGACCCCGGTGCCTGGCACTGGGCAGACCCCAAACTCTTTCTCTGCTCAGCTTTCTCGTCTGTATCCCGAGCCTCACCCGTGAACCAAACTGAACTCACCACACACATCCAGCAAGTGCCCACTCCTGACTTTCAGTCCTGGCTGGGGTGATGTGGTTTTACTCACTTCACTGAACATGAAAATGTAGCAATGGTGTGCCAGGCGTGGGTGCACAGAAGGAAGTGAACCAGAGCCAATTCTGTGCTCCTGGGGTGGAGCCCATCAGTTCCAGGCACGGGGGAGAAAAAGACCTTGTGCCAGTGCTGTAGGGGACCTCCCCAAACCACCAAGACACTGAGTCCCCAATGCCAGGACCGCAGGGGACCTCCTCAAACCACCAAGACGCTGAGGTCCCTGATCTGAAGTCCCCAGCCTGAGCCTGGGGCTGGGGCTCCAATGGGAAGGGGATGCCCCAGGGTGTTCCCTCTCAGAGCCCTCTGACCTGCAGGCCTCTCCCAGGAAGCGAGGAGCCTGGGGTTCCCTCTGGAATGGGAAATGCTGGGTCCCCTGCAGATAGTGGACTCTGAAAGGCCGAGAAGCATGTGTGGGTTGTTGCACCAGCCATGTGTTTCATCCTCTGCAACCAATGCTCTTAGCCATGGAGCAGAGGCTGTCGGGTCGGGCCCCACTTACAAGCACTGGCCACATAGATGAGCAGGCACAGGGTCAGCGCCGCCGCAGCCCCAGGCCCCAGGGAGCAGAGCTGGCCTGCCAGAGTCACGCTGCAGCCAGCTCCCCAGGCCCCAGGGAGCAGAGCTGGCCTGCCAGGGTCACGCTGCAACCGGCTGCAGCCCTTTGCTCCCAAACACCATTAATCTCCCTGAAGAGAGGCTTTCTTCCACTTGGAAAGATGAATCATTTTCAGGGCAGTGGAAAAAAACACTCCCTCAGTTTATTTGATTACTTGAAAACAGGGAAGAGGCTTGGCTGATGAGAAAATGCTCAGGGAGTAAACCCGACTTCCATGGGCACAGCAAGGTACACCCACGCGGAAAGTTATTACAGATGAGGCCAGGGCCACGCGCTCAGGGCGGGTCAGCGTGGGGGTCAGACAGGCTCCAGGGACACTCGGAAAGCCCCTGCAAGTTGATGTACAGTGATGCTGTTATGTTTGTGTGCATGTTTCTGGAGAGAAGGCCTGCAGCTTTTCAGATTTTCAAAGACTTTTGCCATCCCAAAAGGTTAAGAACCAGTTATAAAACATTTTCTTATGTTTTATGCAACAGGGAACATTTTAAACATATAGAAGACATATTCTTAATTCTAAAAACATTTCAGAGCAGGCTTCTAAACACTCTCCTGTAAGGAGCAAAAATGAAGCTGCCAGAGAGCATCTGTGTACACAGAGGTTCGTTAAAAATCACTGTCATATTCTGAGAACTTTGAAGGAAGAAAAGCTCACAATTCGATTTTTTAAAAAATGACTACATAAACAGCCATATGATTTCATTTCATACTCACCTTGAGATTTCAAGTTTATATTGAAAGTTTCCTTTTCTTTCCTTTATATTCTGCTGAAAATCCCCATCCCCATTTATCCAACCACATGCAGTGCTGCAGCTTCCAGACTCACATATACTGTTGCAACAGAACCTGTATGTTTTACTATATTTAAATGAAATGTCATATTGGTAACCTATAAAGTCGGTCTTAGTGTGTATATATATACACATATATATGTGTATATATATACACAATTTTTTTTTCTTTGGGACGGAATTTTGCTCTCTCTCCCAGGCTGGAGTGCAATGGTGCAATCTTGGCTTACTGCAACCTCCACATCCCGGGCTCAAGGAATTCTGCCTCAGCCTACCAAGTAGTTGGGATTACAGGGGTGCACCACCATGCCTGGCTAATTTTTGTATTTTTAGTAGAGATGGGGTTTCGCCATGGTGGCCAGGCTCGTCTCGAACTCCTGACTCAGATATCTGCCTGCCTCGGCCTCCCAAAGTGCTGGGATCACAGGCATGAGCCACAGTGCCCAGCCCAGACTTAGTAAATTTTTTATTAACAATGCAAAATGTTCAGCAATATGTAAGCCACTCGACCTCAGGAAAATGACTTGGCCTCACTGAATGCTGCCTATCATGGAAAATGAGGGTGCTCCTGCCTCCTGGGGTTGGTTCTGAGGCTAGATTGGGTGTGACCGGCATGAGAGTCTGAGACTGCGCACAGCCGATAAACAGAAAACGTTTGCTTGTGTTCCTCATGAATCTGGTAATTTTCCACCTTTTCTCCAGGAATGTTAGACTCCACACTGCTGCAAAAACCTAATTTTTCCATCTTTTGTAAAGTTTAAATGCATAAACAAAAAATAAAATGTTAAGCTCCACCCCTCCCAACCATCTGAATGAACCTGGCAAAGGGCACTCCAAAGTTAATCTGAAAAGCTGGTTCAAGCTGTGATGGGAAGAGGGGGTGGAACAGGCTTCATCATGCCCACCTCCTTTTTGGAATTCAAGAAAAGCTGACCAGCATAAACATCAGTACAGACCTGAAGTTTGATAAGAAACATTGACCATCTCTTCTCTCTGAAGCCTGCTACCGGGAGGGAGGTTTCATCCACGTGATAAAATCTTAAGTTGTCCCGACTTTCTGGACCGAACCAAGGTATTTCTTAAATGTATGTGATTGAAGTCTCACATCTCCCTACAATGTGTATAACCAAGCTGTGCTCCAACCACCTTGGGCACATGTCACAGGCCATGATCACTCATATATGGCTCAGAATAAATCTCCAAATATTTTACAGAGTTTGACTCTTTTCACTGACAAATGGGCAATGTGTTGTGTTTGCATGAGGAGCCCCTGGTTGAGAGTGAGTTCCCTGCAGGTTCTGCCCTCAGGTTCTTGGTGGCCGGAGACACTCCCCAGGGCGGGCAGCCAGCCTGGTGCTGGCCAGGGCTGTGCTGCTCAGCAAGGCCACAGAAGGGACGGAGCTGCCCTGCCTGCCAAGCCTGGGAAGCCTGCTCAGGTTGTTTACTGCTGGCCTTTCAGGAAGTGCTTTGGGAACAACCTCACACCTCTCAGGTCATCTGACTCGCAGTCCCACAGGGAGTGCAGCTTAACCTGTTTGTCTGCTTGTTGCTTGTTGGGCTGTGCAAGCAGTGAGGCTGGATTGTTGCCTCAGGAGTAAGTTACATAAGAGACTACATTACATTACATTACAGCTCTACAATGCACCAGACAGACCCATCTGGATTCTTTCAGGGCTCTTAGCCCTGGAAATAGCATCATTTCTTCAAATTGGTGAGTCCTCCTGTCTAAAATCAGGATGCAGAGAGTTGATGCATGGCATGGCACAGGTGTATTGTGGGAGCAGCCCTCTCCATTCATGCTAGAATTCTGGGCATTTAATTCAAGTCCCTCCAACAAGAGTGTTGATGGCTTTGTTCTCTCCTTATCCCTTTTCTCTCCTCTTCCTCCTTCTGACTTCAGGATGCTGGGCAAGGCTGGCAGGCCTGGGAGAGCTGGTAGCCAGCCTGGGTCCAGGAAGTGTGCAGCTGCCACAGAGGGGCCTCCGAGGCCAGCTGCCTCCTAACTTCCTCATGGCACACCATTCTGCAGTCCTGAGTCTTCTCAAGGTTGGAAGGTGCCCAGATCCAGGGAGATGGTGCTGGCTCTTTGGTGGCTCTGAAGTGTCCAGACAGATGAGCTGGAATCCTTGGGTTTCTCTGCCTCTTCTGTCAAGTTGGGGTAGCACTGCTTGGACTCTTGCCCCTGCTGCATTGACCAAGCCTTGATGTTGCCTTGACCAAGCCTTGATGTTGCCTTCTTTGCCAAACCACTGGCCACGATGTTGCTGGCACAGCAGCCCAAAGGTAGCTGCTTGTCCGTCTCAGCCTGGCCCAGCCTTCATGCGGGCTCCATCTCAGCCACTGTAAAGCAAGCTCCTAGTTTTAGTTCTCCTCCCCCACAAATTTTATTGCTAAATAAACAATTAAACTACCCCTTTAAATAGTAAAAAAATATATATATACAAACAAGATCTAAACCCATCACAAGAATGTATCAACCAAGCCAGGCACAGTGGCATGCACCTGTAGTCCCAGCTATTCAGGAGGCTGAAGGATCAATTATGCCCAGGTTGGAATCCAGCCTGGGCAACGTAGTTGTATTAGTCCATTTTTATGCTGCTGATAAAGACACACTTGAGACTGGGAAGAAAAAGAGACTTAATTGGATTCACAGTTCCACGTGGCTGGGGAGGCCTCAGAATCATGGCAGAGGACAAAAGGCACTCCATACATGGCAGCAGCAAGAAAGAATGAGGAAGAAATAAAAGCAGAAGCCCCTGATAAACCCATCAGATCTCATGAGACTTATTCACCATCACAAGCATAGCATGGAAAAGATAGACCCCCATGATTCAGTTCCCTCCCCCTGGGTTGCTCCCACAACATGTGGGAATTCTGAGAGATACAATTGAAGTTGAGATTTGAATGGGGACACAGCCAAACCATATCATTCTTTCCCTGGCCCCTCTAAATCTCATGTCCTCACATTTCAAAACCAATCATGCCTTCTCAACAGTTCCCCAAAGTCTTAACTCATTTCAGCATTAACCCAAAAGTCCACAGTCCAAAGTCTCATCTGAGACAAGGCATGGTGGAAGTCTCTTCCACCTATGAGCCTGTAAAATCAAAAGCAAGCTAGTTCCTTCCTAGATACAATAGAGATACAGGTATTGGGTAAATACAGCTGTTCCAAATGGGAGAAATTGGCCAAAACAAAAGGGTTACAAGGCCCATGCAAGTCCAAAATCCAGCTGGGCTGTCAAATTTTAAAGCTCCAAAATGATCTCCTTTGACCCCAGGTCTCACATCCAGGTCATGCTGATGCAAGAGGT
This sequence comes from Pongo abelii, assembly GCF_028885655.2. Classification (NCBI taxonomy): domain Eukaryota; kingdom Metazoa; phylum Chordata; class Mammalia; order Primates; family Hominidae; genus Pongo; species Pongo abelii. Next base: position 169,727,318 of record NC_071990.2, read on the forward strand.
AAGTTCCCATGGTCTTGGGCAGCTCTGCCCCTGTGGCTTTGCAGGGTACAGCCTCCCTCCCAGCTGCTTTCATGGGTTGGCGTTGAGTGTCTGTGGCTTTTCCAGGTGCACAGTGCAAGCTATTGGTGGATCTACCATTCTGGGGTCTGGTGGACAATGGCCCTCTTCTCACAGCTCCACTAGCCAGTGCCCCAGTAAGGACTCTGTGTGAGGGCTCCAACCCCACATTTCCCTTCTGCACTGCCCTGGCAGAGGTTTTCCATGAGGGCTCCACCCCTGCAGCAAACTTTTGCCTGGGCATCCAGGTGTTTCCATACATCTTCTGTAATCTAGGTGGAGGTTCCCAAACCTCAGTTCTTGACTTCTGTGCACCCGCATGCTCAACACCAAGTGGAAGCTACTAAGGCTTGGGGCTTCCACTCTCTGAAGCCACAGCCTGAGCTGTACGTTGGCCCCTTTCAGTCATTGCTGGAACATCTGGAAGACAGGGCACCAAGTCCCTAGGCTGCACACAGAACAGGGACCCTGGGCCTGGCCCACGGAACCACTCTTGCCTCCTGGGCCTCTGGGCCTGTGATGGGAGAGGCTGCCATGAAAGTCTGTGAGATGGCCTAGAGACATTTTCCCCATGGTCTTGGGGATTAACATTAGGCTCCTTGCTACTTACGAAATTTCTGCAGCTGGCTTGAATTTCTCCCCAGAAAATAGGTTTTTCTTTTCTACTGCATCATCAGGCTGCAAATTTTCTGAACTTTTATGCTCTGTTTCCCTTTTAAAAAGGAACGCTTTTAACAGCACCCAAGTCACAGTTTGAATGCTTTGCTGCTTAGAAATTTCTTCCACCCAATACCCTAAATCATCTCTCTCAAGTTCAAAGTTCCACAAATCTCTAGGGCAGAAGCAAAATGCTGCCAGTCTCTTTGCTAAAACATAACAAAGTCACCTTTACTCCAGTTCCCAACAAGCTCCTCATCTCCATCTGAGACCACCTCAGCCTGGACCTTATTGTCCATATTGCTATCAGGCTTTTGGTCAAAGCCATTCAACAAGTCTCTAGGAAGTTCCAAACTTTCCCACATTTTCCTGTCTTCCTCAGAGCGATCCAAACTGTTCCAAAATCTGCCTGTTACCCAGTTCCAAAATTGCTTCTACATTTTGGTGTATCTTTTCAGAAGCACCCCACTCTACTGGTACCAATTTACTGCATTAGTCTGTATTCACACTGCTGATAAAGACATACCTGAAACTGGGAAGAAAAAGAAGTTTAATTGGACTTACAGTTCCACATGGCTGGGGAGCCTCAGAATCATGGTGGGAGGCAAAAGGCACTTCTTACATGCTGGCAGCAAGAGAGAGTGAGGAAGAAGCAAAAGCAGATAAAACTATTAGATCTCATGAGACTTATTCACTGTCATGAGAATAGCATGGAAAAGACCGGCCCCCATGATTCAATGACCTCCCCCTGGGTCCCTCCCACAACACATGGGAATGGGAGATAAAATTGAAGTTGAGATTTGAATGGGGACACAGACAAACCATGTCAGTAGAGCCCCCTGTCTCTCAAAAAAAGGAAGAATGAATCAACCAAAGGAGAAACCTGAGTGGCCGTGGCTAGTGCTCTGGGCTGGGCATGGACAGTAGTCCCAGGGAAGCCTCCCTGTCATGAATTATGGTGGCCAATTAACCACGCCAGCAGCAGTTTCATCATAACCAGAGTTTCAAAGAGAGAATGAATCATAAAACTTTAAGGCTTAGAAAAGATCTCAGAAATTAAGACCCATATCTTAGAGTGGAGCTTCTCAAATGTCATCGTGCATGCGATCCCCTGGGCATCTCGTTAGGGAGAGTTCTGAGTCAGAGGACAGGGGCAGGGCAGGGATCAGCATCTCTAACCAGTTCCTGGGGAGACCGCTGTGGGGCCACTCTGGGATGACAAGGCCTCAGAGGACCCAGGGCTTCCAGTGTAGACTCAGCTTCACACTGCAGAATAAGAGGAAACATGTTAGAACTCATTTTTCTGTATTTTAAGGTATAGAGACCCTTGGGGAGGGTCCAGCCCTGCTGCGTTTAGCGTAGCTTGCCACGGAGAGGCTCCATGACACCTTTGAACTATCACAACGCCAAGCGTGAACTCTTCAAACTTTTGTATTCATGGCTCCAAATGTTGAAATTTTAAAAATGACTTTAGGGCTTTTTATTTATTTTTAATTTTTCTCTACAACTTTAAAGCAATACTCAAGTATGAGCTCAGAAGTATTTTTCTCTTTGAAAATGTTTAAAAAAAAAATGCTGCAGGTAAATGAAACTGTTTCTTTGGGACCAGCCCATGGAGTGGTGGAGTAGCTGTGAGGTGTGCGCCATGCATAAGCTGTGTGTGCCAGGCCAGGGGACTCACCCAGTTTGTGCTTCCATGTTCTTGTAAAATGTGGATTGTAGTGGAGCCTACCCCAGAGGGCTGCTGAGAAAATTAAATTAGTTACTGCATGTAACACTTAGAAAATACAAACATAAAGCGCATTTAATACCGAATGCCCTCATTGAACATTCATTGATAATGTTATTGCTGTTGCTGTTTCTCACTCCACCTCTCTCACTGGGGCCTGGGAGCGGGGATGCCTGCAAGTGTGTTGGAATCCATCAGTGCGATGCCAGGGGCACGCAGGCAGAAGCGGGTGGGACTCGTCCTGGTCGTGGGGGTGAGTTCAAGGTAACGCAGCAGACAAGGAGAAATGGATTTTGGTTGACCGGTAAGTTTTAAATGGAAAACGATCATTCAAAAGAGGCAACTTGAGGACACAGTGAGCCTTCGTCGGCACCCCAGAGCTGCAGGGGCTGCTGCAGCCCGAGGACAGGCTCGCTGCTGCGACCTGGAAAAGCCCTTCCTGTCTCAGATCAGTTCCATGATCTGATTCTCATGAATCATTGAGTAAAAGGGGATGCTTCCAAAGCTGCCTTCAGTTTTACCCAGCAGAGGCCCTGATGTTACCGGGCCACACCCCTGACACCTTAAGGCCAGGGAGACAGAAAGGTGACATGGGGACCCCAGTGCCTGTCCGCTCTTTACTTCCCGCTTTCAGCCTCAGGGCAGGAAGCCCTGTTGGGATGCTAAGGGGTGTCATTAGACAGTCATCAGTCTTAGCACCAGCCACCTTCAGATGAGCCCTCAAGGTCACCCACTGCTCAGCAGACAGGGGCTGTGTCAGCCTGGGGTGATAACACCCACATACCCTGGCTCAGCCTGCACACAGTAAGTTCCCCCAGTAAGAGCTTCTGAGTGCAAAAGAGATCCATCAAGTTGATCAAACACGGATCAAATCAAATGTCTCATTAATTATTCTTATTATTAATTTTCATTAACTGAACTTTTTTTTAATTGATGAAATTGTTCATCTATTTAGCATTGTGTAGACGAATTGTGTCACTTGGAAAAGTGCAATGCAGAAAACGTCATTGACTTTGTACTGGACATCAGAATTTTCCTTCCCCTGACACAGGGATGGGACTTAACTAGTAAAGTGAGTCCCCCTCCCCTCCATCCACAGCTCCCCCAGAACCAGCAGAACGTGGGTCTGTAGGAGGCCTGAGGATGTCCATGGCCAGTCCAGAGACTGCCATTTGCTCCCAGCGATCCTCAGGCACCTCAGTTCATCCTAGAGAGAGTCCCAGTCCCTAACAAAGTTCCAGAACCACCTAGTGAAGATGTGAACCTTCTTGGGAGTCTCTAAACTACTCATTCATTCAACAAATACTTGTGGAGTCACTCACTCTGTGCAAAGTGCTGTAATAAGCAGTATGAGAACCTTTCCTCCACGAAAGGCATAATTTAGGGGAGACAGGCAGGTTAATTACTAACTATCACACCAGGCTGGATGCCATGGATGCTATAATAAGTGTACAAACAGCATGGTGGGGACGCTGGGTCAGGGAATCAATCTGATGGGAAGCTTCAGGATGAGCTGGGCTTCAAAAGACGCGGCAGGCAGAGGAGAGAGAGTTAGAAACTTAGTCATGAACTGTTACTTAATCTCCAACTTTCTGTTTAGCCAGATAATACTTTCCATGGCTCAAATATTTAAATGATATTTAAAGATGTGTTCAGGAGGTCTCACTCCCACTCTACCCCCATCCATGCGGGTCCCTCATCACACCTCCTGCTGTGCCACGTGCACTGGGTCTGGCTCGCCTGTCTATGTCTACGAAGATGCAAGCAGTGCCCATTCATATTCTTATCCCCCTTCCTTGTGCACAGCGCAGCATATTGCTTTTTTTGCTGAACGTCATATTCTGATGATCTTTCCTTATCCATACACGGAGCTCTTTCTCATTCTTTCCCTAGAGCTGCATATAATTCAAGCAGCCCTGGATGGATTTACATCTGCTCCTCTCCTAGCCTTGTGCTGTTACAAACACACCACGGTGAGTGGTGCACAGATGTCATTTTGCACATGGGTTGGTATGGACAACACCAGATTCCCTTCCCTAGCTGGAATGCCATTTTGCGTATCTCCCAACAACACACAAGTGCCTGCTTTCCACAGTGCCTCCAACAGAATGCGTTCTCACCCCTTTTAGTTGTTTGCTTATCTCATCCCTGAGAAATAGAATCTCAATTTAGTTTCAGTTGCATTTCTCTTACTGAGAATAACAAAGAGCCACTGAAATGTATATTCTTAAGAGAATGATCATTAGGTATTGCATCCAACATCCCTCTAAATATTCCATATCAATTTTAGAGAGCCAGTAGTGAGACCAGGCACCAGGCATAATATGGCTCATTATCTGACTCCAGGTCATTCTCCTTCTGATAAAATCAAACCTGTAAGTATGGGAAGACCCACCCACTGTGCGTGTGCAGGGATTTGCCTGTTACATAGTGATATTTAGCACGGTGGAGCGGGGAAGGCTTTGCTGGTGCTGATCCTACAGTCAGGTTGTCTGGAAAAGAGCGTCTTTTGGGAGATACAAGACGAGCACCCAGAGGCAGCGGTGACGTGTGAGCAGGCGGCCCCAGCTCATCCCTACCGGGCTCGGGCGGCACCTCTGTCCTCTGCAGACGGGGCTCCTGTGGACGTCGAAGCCCCAGGCAGTCCCGGTGCCCTGCGGAAGAAGCTCCTGGAGGTTCCTTTCCTCACCATCTGTGGAGCCTAAAACCGGTTTTGCCATGGTTTCATCACTATGGTTTCGGGTGAGCCGTGGGTCTCTTGCTCACTGACCCCACATCATCCTGCAGGGACTGGGAAGGGGAACCAAGGCTGCCACTAATGGTGACAGTGGCAGAGAGTAGGAAGTAAATACATCTGCTTAGTGCGCTTGAAATAGTGTAAATGGACTCAGCAGTGAGGACCTGGCTGTGGCACAGCAGGGCCAGGGGATGCCCTCTATGCCACCAAGCTGGCAGCTCCTTCAGACCCCCGGGCCAGACCATTTGACATGGTCTGAGGCAAACCGGTGGAGAGGAGGGCATAACTATGTCGCAGGATCCATCCCTGGGCAGCCGCAGGCTCCTCTGTGCTCCATGTCCAGAGCCTGTCCCTGCAGACGGAGCCCCCCAAGTGATGGCCCAGATTGTTGACCACCAGGAACACCTCAGAGGGCAGAGCCCACAGCAGGGCCCAAAGAGGCCTTCAAAATCCCTTTGTCACACACCCAGCCCATGAACCAAGGCAGGAGAGGGCCCCAGAAGCCTGGCGCCTCTTCCCAAGTCTTCACTGGGATGGCCCCTCCTAGCCGGGGACGCCTACTCAGAATCCCTCCAGGACAACAAGGCTAAACTGGGGGACTGATGTCCAAACAGCCACCCACTCCCCTCACAATCACGCAGCCGTAGGAGGAGAGAGCCAGGCGTGCAGGCAGAGGAGAGAGGGGTTCTGCGTCAGGTCCTCTGGGCGCCCCCACCCCACTTGCACAGAGCCCGCTTCCGCGGCCCCAGCTTGGGGCACTCCATCTTGACACTGCCCGCCTCCCTCCGCCCCCGTCTGAGCTGGATGAGGAAGGCAGGCCGGAGCTGAAAGGGCACAGTTCTACCCCGCTCCAGGGCCCGCTGCCCTGACAGCCCCAGGGCACTGGAGGTCACCAGGACCCTCACCTGTGACTTAGGAAAATATCTAAAGAGCTTTGTGAGGATTTGGCACAAAATGCCTGCAAGTGATTCTGTCCTGGGTATATTTGGAAGTTAGAGCCAACCTAATTTGCTGCTGGGTTGCATGTGGTGGTTGAGAGAGAGAGTTCCCCAGGGTGGCACCCAGGAGAGGCCGGCACACCTGGAACATCGAGTTTACCAGGACGGGAGCAGAGTGCCAGGAGCAGGTTCTGCAGGAAGGGATTTCAACTTGGGACATGGCAATGCTGAGATGTCCATTGGGCAGCTAAGTGGAGGCTCCCAGGAGCCCTTTGTGAGTCCAAAGTTCAGGAGAAGGGACAGAGCTGGAGCCCAGATGGAGAGCCATCGGCTCAGAGATGAGGCTTGAGGCCCAGAGCCTGGAGGTTGAGTGGAGAGAAAAAGATCCCAAGTGGACCTCTGGGCGCACGGGTCTCAGGAGGTCAGGGAAGGACCCAGGAAAGGGGGATAAGAAGGTGCAGCCTGACAAGGCGGGAGACGGCCAAAGGAGGGGTGTCCCTGATGCTGGCGGAAGGGGGGCTCTGGGGAGGCCGTGAAGGCTGGGCTGGATGAGGGAGAGTTCAGGGAGAGGATGGAGAATTCAGAGCAGCTGTGGAGGAGGAGACCAGGCTCAAGAGAAGATATAGCACAGGAAGATTCCTGGTCATCAGATTTGGGCGACCTGTGAAGAAGTCAGCTGCAAGAGGATGTGGGAAAATGGAGTGGATCCGGTAGGGAAAAAATGGGCCAAAAGGAATGTTTCGGTTTCGTTTTCCCGAGATGGGAGAAATAGCACGTCTGGGCACTGGTGAGAAAGATCAGGGAGAGAGGGCGAATACAACGATGTGGGCGGGAGAAGAAGGTGCCACAGGGCATCCCAGGCGGGTGCATGGGGAAGGGTCTGGCCTTTGACAGGAGTGAGACCGGCTCATCCCCTCCTGGAAGTGATTGGCAGCGATTCCCAAATGAAGATGGAGTCAGCACTCTGGCAGGGTGGGCTGGGGTGGGCTGGATGACATGTTCGAAACCTGCAGGCAGACATGTGCATTTTAAAAAGCTGCCCAAGAGATGTTTCACGGCCATCCCACCTCCCAGCCTGCCTCGCCTCGGGCTTTGGGGATGCCGACACACAGGTGCAGCTTCTGAGAGACAGAGGGGCCTGTTCGGTGTGGGGGACGGCAGTGGCCTGGGGCTCAGGTGCCATTTCAGGCGTCAGGGGCAAAGGCAATGAACAGTGCCTGGTGTGGAGCCGGCGGAGAAGACGGTTGTCACTGTTCACTTCAGGAAGGATTTCTTGACCTAGCTCTGCTCTGATTCATTGATTGTGATATTATAATCCATTTTCTATTTCAATGTGCAGTTTAACTTTTATTATTTCCAAGTCTGCAGAAATATTTCCCCACGGACCCCATGGACATGTAAGAGTGGGCTCCTCCCCATCCTCCACACTGCTTGTCTGCTTTGGGAACAGAAATCATGTCAAGGCCTAGCCCAACAAAGACCCTGAAGTCAGGAAAGCCTTCCCTGCGAAGACTGCCTGTCCCTCTTTCAGATCAGTTTACCCCAGGTCCAGACAGGGTCATTCTGGTACTAAGGGGCACGGAATGACCCAGATGGTCCCACTCCATTCCTGGCACCCCCCCACCCCACCCACATACAGATAAAGTTGTAGGACAACGGCACACCCTCATGATAGCCATTCTGCTCACTTGAGGGTTCAGTGGGATGTTCAAGTTTTCCTTCCAGAACCTTCTAATGTCCCATATCCCTCTTTATACCCTTCCCAGGAAGTTCACCCAGATCTGGAGTTAAGGAACCCTAGGTTAAGGGTGAGAAAATGAGGTTAGGTATGAGGAGGGGAGAGAATCAAGAGCCATGTTGTAATCACTCATTGTTACCTCCCACACCGTTCTGGAAGGTTCCAGGCTCATGCCTGCCAAACCCAACCCTGATTCCCTGGCAAGCATCAAGACCACACAATGCAGAACAGAAAGATAAACATTTCATAGGAAAAGACCTGACTCAGAATGAAGGTAGAGGTGGCAGACCCCAAACAACACACATGCATACAGTAGGTGCTTAACAAATACCTGCGGAACAGATGGATGCACAGGGGGGCCTCATGAGAAGACCCTGGCCCTGAAGGCCTTGAGCCTTAGGATGTGTGCTGAGCCAAGGTCGCCCCAGGGCAAGGCGGCTGGAGCGCTCCTTAAAGATTCCATTCACTCCCTGCCAAGAGCCAGCATCCACATGGCTGCCTTGGAGTGCTGAGGTCAGAGGTGAATAAGTATTTTGAAACTGTGAAAACTTTGAGCTGACTCTCTGGTTTCCAGCCCTCTGTCCAGTGCCCACGTGACGTGTGCTCTGGATGGGAGTCTGCACGATCATTCTCCAGCCCAGCTCTGCCACAGAAGCTCAAGCAGCCAGGAGGCCAGCCACTGAGTGAGGAGGGATTGGGGAGATAGTCACGGTTGCACAGCAGACGCTGAGCCAGGCACTGCTCCTGGATTAACTCACTCAATCCTCACCACGGCCCGTTATTATTGACATTTTACAGTTGGAAAGACTGAAGCAGGGGGCCATACGGGGAGGAGGCTGGGTACACGGATTTAAACCCAGGCTGTGCAGCCCTGAAAGCCTGGCTCTTAGTCACCATTCCATCCAGCCTCTCTCAATCCCGAACACCGGATTACAGCTCTCCACTGTACACCCAGCCATGCCTCCCTCCCTTTTTCCCTCTCTCCATGCCTCCATCCACCCATCTATATACTACTAACAAGCCCACTGGTTTGGCAGTAGACCAAGCTGGGTGGTAGCAAAGAGAAGAAGAGATGTGGACACACACTGTGCACCTGCTACCACATGCATTAGGCTGTGTGCACAGAGAGGGCTGGTGCAGAAGGCCGAAGCCGGATGGGCATCTTTCTGTGACCAAGAGGAAACATCCCTAGGTGCCTCCCTGTTCACCCCCACTTCTGGGCCCCATCCTTGTACTCCCTCTACCTTTCATCTCCACCCCTCGCTAACCTTACACGCCCCCCAGGAAAGCTTTTCTTCCCGTTGTTTGCCCTTCCTAAATGTCACCTTAGTTCTGAACAATGCTGCATTTTATACTAGTGAAGCATAAACTTCACCTATGGAAGGAAAGTAATTGGAATGTCCAAGATAAATTACCTGGATAAGAGTAGCATAAGGGGTTGATTGCATTGATTGATTAGTGAAATTATCACCAGATATATCCAGTCTCCCATAAGCCTGGCAACAGACTCTATGACAGATGAAACTCACACTCCTGGGACAGGCTCCATTGCAAATGTCATGACAAACTATGAGCTGTTTCTCAATCATGTTATCAGCGGCGCAAAATCCAGTGTCAGCACACAGCCACTGCCAGGAGACAGTGTGAGCACCAACACACAATGGAGTCTTTGTGTTTCTATCTGGTGCAAAAGAAAGGAAAACAGCTTTGGTCAATAAATAATACGCATGGCTGTTGGGGTTTTTCAATACAGCCAATAAACACAATCTTAAAATTGAGTTATATAATGCTACATTCATCCTTCATTTCTTTTTATTGGACTTGATCTACCTAGAGCTTCTGTAAAGTGGCTACCCACAAGAACACAGTTGAAGGCCAAAAAATAGAGTGAAATAAATCAAAAATAATCTCGACTTTCCTTCAGATTTTAAAACAAAGACCCTGTGTATAGCATCCATGTTACATGACATACCCGATGATCCTCTGTCCCCTTCTGAGTAAATGTTTTCCTGGATAGTCACGGCTAATAGTTTTGTTTTGTTTCGTTTTGTTTTTGAGACGGAGTTTTGCTCTTGTTGCCTAGGCTGGAGTGCAATAGCACGATCTCAGCTCACTGCAACCTCCACCTCCCAGGTTCAAGTGATTCTCCTGCCTCAGCCTCCTGAGTAGCTGGGATTACAGGCATGTGCCACCACGTCCGGCTAATTTTGTATTTTTAGTGGAGATGGGGTTTCTCCAGGCTAATAGTTATTAAGTGCTGCATTAGTAAGCAGTGCTGCTCACCAATATCCAATCTCTTTTCTCCAGTGCGTGGAGGATTGGCCTTCCTGTAGCCCTGCAGTGGGCATAGCCTCGTGGTGTGGCCTGGATGGTGAGTGTGTGTGCAGCATCTGCACAGAGCATGGGACCTGCTAAGATGAGACCCTCCAGTCTTCTCCTTCCCTCTTCTCTGGTCGTTGGCTGATATGATTTGGCTGTGTCCCCACCCAAATCTCATCTTGACTTGTAGTTCCCATAATCACCATGTGTCGTGGGAGGGACCTGGTGGGAGGTAATTGAATCATGGGGCAGTTACCTCCATGCTTTTCTCATGATGAGTGAGTTTTCATGAGATCTGATGGTTTTATAAGGGGCTTCCCCCCTCTTCACTCTGCACTTCTCTTTGCTGCTGCCATGTGAAGAAGGACACATTCGCTTCCCCTTCCATCATGATTGTAAGTTTTCCGAGGCCTCCCAAGCCATGCAGAACTGTGAGTCAATTAAACTTCTTTCCTTATAAATTACCCAGTGTTGGGGATGTCTTCATTAGCAGTGTGAGAATGGACTCAAACACTGGCTTTGCCAGATCTGGTCCCAGATGAGGACAATGCAGCCCCAGAGGACTCATGGGTGGCCCCTAAGGGACACTTGGAATGAGCAGGAACCAAGACACCAGGGTGCTGGATTCTGCAGCATCCAACAGGATAGTGAGGCCTGTCCTATAAACTGGTCAGCACAGCCTCTCCTATGGTCTGTCCTGCAAATGTGCACGCTCTGTGCTGGATGCTGTTCTGAAACCTGCAGCTGTGGTCACTGCTGCTGTCCTCAGAACAGCCGCTGAGGCTGACCCCACTTCCCCCCATTTGACAAATGCAGAAACTGAGGCCAGAATGGAAAGTAACAAGAAATGAAACTGAAGTTTATGCTACTTATTAAGGCATTTTTTTAAAGCCAGTTTCCATTTTTATGGCCTTAAATACTCTTTTCTATACACAATTGTGGCTGACAACAGCAAGATTGTTTTCCCTACTTCCTGCTAGAGGAGGGACACGAAGATTGGAAAACGACAGCAGAGCAAACCCCATAACCATCAAGAGGGACTGCATACATTAAACTCGTACCAGAATCATCACACAACAGTACTGGAATCCCGAGGATTTACTATGTCACGGACATCCAGTCGCCAGGACCTTGCTGGGCCAGGTGCGCCATCAGTGGCCGAGCACAGAGACAGTGCACTTCCCTGCCGCCCTGCTACTCTCGGCTCTGTGCAGCGAGGTACGTGCGACTCCAGTTGTTTTCGAAAACCCAAGGAGGAAGAGTGAGGGCGCCCCAGAGGCCTGGCCCACATACCCAGCCCCAATTCCTAGACATACAGACTGGATTTCCATTTTCAATCTCATTTGAAGAAACAGTTCCCTGACTTTAATAAATGTTGAAACCAGTTGGTGTTGTAAAATAAACCTGAGCTGGGGAACCAGAGTGGGTTTGGATTCCAGCCTCCCGCTTCCAGGTCACACAGCCTTGGGTGAGTAGTTTAACCTCCCTATTACTTTCGTGTCCTCATTTTAGAAATGAAAGACATTAGGATGATTATGCCTACTGGATACTGTTGGGAACAACTCTAGCCCTCTGTGAACTGCTAGGAGTGGGAGAGATGTCAGAGGCCTCCTTGAGACAGGACTGGGCATAGCAGCCATCCTGGAGGAGGTGACATCTGGGCTAAGGGAGCAGATGGAAGACGAAGTCTATCCCCCACTCACGAGGTGAAACGATCCTTCCTGCTCAAATGCTTGTGTTTTTTCGTACTCTGCTTCAGAGGGTAGAGAGGAGTGTGTCACTGGAAAAACAGTTCTAATCAAATGTGCTTTGAATTCTGGCCGAACCCCTGGTTGGTTTTTTGCTCAGTCCCAGTGGACTTCGACTCCTATATTAGTTACTACAAATGTCATCTTCAAAGAAATTCGCTGGCTCAGGATACTTAAATTAATCATAAAATTAGTCTGTTAGAGAAAAACCTCACATTCTGGGCTGTCCCCTCCAGACTTTAAAGCACTGCAACAGCCCTCAGGACCGAAAAGCAAGATTTTAAAATATACCTTGGCCTCAATTAAGAAGAATAATTTGCACATGAAAACAGAGCCAAGCTGAATCAGAATTTTCTATCAAATCTTTTCATTAGGGTTCGAGCTTTGCCATTAGGAATGTGGGCTCTTTGGGGATGAATCCAAATTCTGAGAGTTAAATCAATCCCTGAGTTGGGTACAGAGGGTCTTTATTTCTGGACTTCAACCCTGGTTGACATGGGCGGACTGACGTGAGTTCATTTGCAGCTCCACGCATCACAGGTGAGTCACAGCGTGGCATAATAATCAAACTCATGAGGATTGCCCGGCTTTGCTTGTCATTCTGTGTTTTCTTCCCAACAGAGACAGAGTTGCAGGGGCTGCAGGACTGTGTATCTGTGCTCTGTGACTGAAAGTCTCTGGGCTCGAAGATGGATTCAGGCAGACATGGGGCAGCGTACTTGGCATAGAGGAGGCCCCCTATCTGCAGCATCTGGAAATCCCTCCCAGATCTGACTTTTAACCAGTAATAAATACTTCACCTTCATGCATGTATTAATCCGTTTGCATTGCTATAAAGGAATCCCTGAGGCTGGGTGATTTATAAAGAAAAGAGGTTTGTTTGGCTCACAGCTCTGCAGGCTGTGCAAGAAGCATAGAACCAGCATCTGCATCTGGTGAGGCCTCAGCAAGCTTTCACTCAGGGCAGAAGGTGAAGGAGAGCTGGCATCACGTGGTGTGAGAGGGAGCGAGAGAGATAGGAGAGGAAGTGCCACTCTATAGTTAAAAACCAGGTCTCATGTGAACTAATAGAGAAGTCACTCGTTACTGCAAGGACAACACCCACCCATGCACGAGAGATCCACCCCCGTGACCCAAACCCTCCCACCAGGTCCCACCCCCAACACTGGGGACCAAATCTCTGCACGAGACTTGGAGGACACAAGCATCTGAACTACCTCATGCACTAAGTGAATAATTTGTCCTCCAGTTTTTCTCCCCAAGGGCCCTGAGTGGGCTCACTCGGCGATGTGTGAGTATGGTCTGGCCTGGGGTCAACTTATCTGAGACTACATTTTACAGATTTAACTTAATCATTTTGGTAATTTGATCCATTTTCCCAATAGAGGATCAACCTCACAGTGCCACAAACTATGATTTGTAGGTCTTTTTAGGTAAGCTTTTTGCACTTAACCTGCTGTGGTCTGGCTTTTGCTCAGCAGCTATGAAATATATATCTGGACCCACAACGGCTCGTGGAGTGCCTTCCCATGGAGGCTGATAGCGTTCTTCTACCATACGCTTGCCCATGCCCTAACTAGAAATGGGCAGAAACAACATCTTTCAGTTTGTTGGTGCAGGTTCTTTGAAGTCAGACAAACCTGCCTGTACCAGATGCTTAAAGCCCCGAGACCTCAAGTCTTCACCTATGAACTGGAAACAGGAACACCTTCCCCACAGCGCTGCTATTAGATTTAGAGGTAAAGTGGCGCATCACACCCAGTGGGCATTTTATTTATGATGGTGACAATCTGCTGACTCGCTGGACAACATGATTTTCCACTTGCATTTTTTATAACCCTGTACTAGTGGACTCTTAAGATTGCAAGGACATAACATTCCTAGATTTCTGGGGTTCTTTAAAATAAAACATTTGTTTAATGAACCAGAAAAGCAAAGGGAGTCACCCTTATTGTTAAAGGTGAGATTTAGCAAAGGAAGGATGTGAAGCCTTTCCTTACTATTTGCAAAATGCCACTCAGAGTGAGGCAGCCACCTTCAGTAGCTGAGGAAACGTCTTTTATGTGAGATGGCCACAGTTCCTTCAACTGGCTCAGAAAGGCCACACACTGTCCTGGGTGAGGGAGAGTTCCTCTAAGGGAGCACAAGAAAGACCCAGTATTCTGTTTCTTCACGTGTAGCCTCGTCCAAGGGCCTGTCCAGTAGAGGCACCAACGGATGACAGGAACGCTCCAGCTGCAATCAGTCCCCAGCTTCGTCTCTCTCCTTTAAAGCAGCAGGCAGTATTTCTCTGGCATGAGTTCATGCAGGCGAGCCTGGCTCTGGACTCAATCACTGGGAAGGCAGGAAATCCCACCCCAGCCACACCGAGGTTCTGCTCCAGCAGCTGCTCCAAAGGCACCAATTTTGGCATCCCGCAGAGTGTCAGAGAATCTTTGTTGCTGTAGGTGAGAAGTGCGTCTCCTGAAATGCCAGGTGTTTTCTGCTGATGGCTGCACATGCTCCTTACCAGGGCCATGCCATCCTGCTCCATGACACACTCCATAGAGGGATCGCTGCACTACAGGTGGTGACAGCGGGGTGGTGTGCGTCACACTGAGAGAAGGTGTCCACAGAGAGTCTGTCCACTCCTCCTTGCCTTCAATGTGTCCTCCTGAGGCATGGGAGCTATTTGCGGATGCTCCCATCATAACATCCGCATCCTCGGATCCAGGCTGAGGTATTCCACAGCAGCTCGGCTGCAGGGCCCGGGCCCCCGTGCCGTGAGCCTCATCCAGATACAAGGATGCCTCGGGTTTCTTCTTGAGGGAAACCACTTCAGGAAGGTCAACAATAGACTCCTCATGTCATATGTTCCTTCCACAAGGATTAGTCTTCTTCCGGGCCTTCGCATCCGAGACTGACCGTAAACAACAGCATCTTTCAACAGCTCGCCCAGGCCCTGCCTGCCGTCGTGTCTGGCAATTCAAATGGTTGCTTCTGGCAGCGTGGCCCCTAGAACCAGTGATGCAGGGCTCAGTTCCTCACTCAGAATTGAGTGAGGCCTGAATCCTCACTCAATTCACTCAATTCCAGAATTGAGTGAATCCTGTGGGCCGCTGCCCACAGGAGCAGGAGCATTCACTGAATTTGCTGCAGGTCCCATGCCACGTGTCACAGAACCCAGAACTGCGCTACAGGCCTCTCTAGTTCTTCATGTTGCCCAGGCCTCCAAAGTCCTGCCAAGGGCTGCACACTCCAACTCCATATTCCTCTGGAACTTGCCGGCTGCTTGTTGACATGATCCAGTGTTCGGTGCAGGTCCAAGATAGCTGTAGGGACCCACGTCTCTGGCACCTTTAATTCCATTCCCTGTATACCTGGAGGACCAGTTATAAACAGGAGACTGTCTCTGCAGCATGTCCACGCTGGCTGGCTCCAGATTGTTCCATTCCCGTTGTCTCTTAGCCTCACATAGAGGTTCCGTGTATACAAGTTTTCAAATCCTGATACAATGGCACAACGCCCTTGTGTTCTTCTCTTTCTGTTGCATGGTGATGACTTTCAATTCTCCAATGCCTCAAGACATCAAAGATTTTCAAAGAGGGCGGGTGGCTACACCAGATCCCTCGCATGTAGGTGAGCACAGCACCCAGCACAGGTGTTTCTCCTATAGCTTCATGAAATGCTCTCTTATGCCATTTACTCTGTTCTGTGTAACATGACGGACCCTCTGCTCAAGGCTCTACGTGCTCTCAGCCAGGTTCCCTCTCCCTCCCTGAGATGCAGAGACAGCTCTTCAGGGGCGCTAGGGGAAGCCCCTGGCCCACAGCAGGGAGTAGTGGCAGCTGGACTGGTAGCCCCTCTGCACCTGCCCCTGTGGCCACCCCAGGTTTCTTTTGATACGGGGAGGTTTTCATTAGGAGAGGTGAGAATTAGAGGTGGCTCAGGAACTCCCCTCCCTGTCGGGCCTCCTTCCAAGATGGGGGGTGCACCACAGGCCCCACAGACGAGCACCTTGGGGGCCAGCTGGAGAAAGAAGGGTCACCCTCTCCATCCCCTGCCC
Source organism: Pongo abelii (assembly GCF_028885655.2). Taxonomy (NCBI): domain Eukaryota; kingdom Metazoa; phylum Chordata; class Mammalia; order Primates; family Hominidae; genus Pongo; species Pongo abelii. The sequence continues at coordinate 169,743,286 of NC_071990.2, forward strand.
CGGGAAAGACCTGCCTGGGTCGGTGTGTCACCAGCTGCCTGAGTTTCACAGCAGTCCCCCCAGGAAGATGCCCTCAGCCACCAACAGGCCGCACTTCTGACCTGGGCACTCACCCCGGTCCCATGTGTCAGGGTGCAGAAAAGTAAGAAAAGTCCGAGCAGAGCCCCTTCCTTGGCCCCTCACTGCTCCCCAGACTTCCCTCCAAAGACTGACCCATTCGAAAGGCCCCAGAAACATTCACTAAGCCACGCAGGGCTGGGAGGGCTGACGGGAGTCATCATGGGGAGAACTTATCCTTGCCCCATGCATGATGCACTCACAAAATCGACGTTCGCTTCTCAGGATGCTCCCGGACTCAGAGCCCAGCCTCCCGGCCTCCCTCTCTGTTCTATCAAAATGATCTAAAAATGCACATATTATTTTTCCAGCTTCCTTTCTTTTTTCTTCCGGTTACATTTTGACTGTAATTAGTGTGTGGCTGTATTTGAAACAATCCTAAGGGAGATGTTGCTGCTACCACTTTCTGTAAAATGGCCTTATTTTTCAAGAGATAAGATCTCTCCGTCCTCAGTCCTCAGTCCTCCTCTGTGATAGGCAGCACACTATGCCAAGATTTTATTTAGCTTTGTTCAGAGACCAAGTTTTAGCTGAATAAATAGAAGGAATGACCAAAGGTAGACTAGAGAAATGCAAATTCGGCTCGTTTTTACCACGAGGGTGGTGGTGTAAGAACCCCGTCTGGTCCTAAGCTGGCTTGAGGTTGACGTCCCTTCATTGCAGTGGAACATTTTACCCTGGAACAGTCTCAAATTTTTCACCTGATACACATACCAGAGATCCCTGCACACCTAGAGGGTTTCCTGTCACCCTTCACCACGAGGATGTGAAATGCTGGGAAGACAAAGGTGGACGAAGAGGAAGAGAAGAGAGGTGAGGCTTCTTCACAAACACAGTCAGTGAGGCCAGGCCTGAAGTATCATTACCCTGCGAGTGGCCAGGACTTCCAGCCCACCTGCTGAGAGCCGCCCAGAGCTCAGTCTTCCCATGGGCAGAGCATCACACAGGCAGGATTGTCCGAAGAAGGCCCCTGGTGTGGATGGGGCCACCACGCTTCCATCCCACTGGCTAGGAACCCTGACTCCAGGCGCCTTCCCCCAGAGATGGAGATTGTCACAGGGAGAGAGACAGTGGAGGGAGAGAGTGGGCAGCTCCTGTTCCTCATGCCTGGACTCCCATCCGGAGGTGAGAAGTGAGCTTCGTGGTGGGATCACCACAAAGGTCTATCACCTAAGGGTCCATCACCTACTGTCACTCCCCCACCTGCGGGGCCCTGACTGATGGATGGACGGCCTTTCTCACCCTATGTGTCTCCTTAACGACTGGCCAGACCTTGGCCAGCAGTTTTATGTTCCCTGATGGCGAAAGTGTGTCTTCTAATAGAATCTCCCTCTGTTTTGTTTTCCAGACTTCAACTCTCTCCTCCAGGCTGACTCCGTCCATACCATCTCTGCATTTCCCAGTGGCCTGGGACCCAGCCCAGCTCCTCTGTCCTCACCTGGGTGCCTGCATGGGTGCTGTGGCTCCTTCCCCCCTCCTTTCTCCTTGGCCTTGGTGTCTATTCCTTGCAGCACCGTGGGTGTCTCCTCATGCTGCCCCATTCCTGCGCCTCTGGGGAGCCTCAGGCCTCACTGCCTCTTTCCTGCACCCACAGCACCTCCCGTTCCTGCCCAGCTCGACACACCCAGGCCTGATGACTCCCAGCACGAATTCCCATGTCTCCCACCCCACGAACCAAAGTCCCAAGCTGGTGCTCAAAGCTTTCCAAGCATTAGCTCTTTTCTGCCTCTCCAGCCTCATAATTTGAGTTGCAGCTTCAGAGCAGCCACCCCCAGCCTGAGAGTGCTTCCTCCCCCGGCTCCAGCATTGCTCAGGGTTAGATTAGGGTTAGGTCAGCCTCCAGGCCCCACTTCCCTCCATCCAGACAGGCCCCACTCCTCGCTCTAATTCCCAAGTCCTGAGACCTCGTTGGCGCTCATGTATCACCTGCATCTCTGGGCCTTGAACATCCCAGACCAGGATGGAGTCTCTCTCCTCACCATTTGGGTGCCATGTGGGGCTCCCTCATTAATGCTGCACGCCTCTCTGGCTGGACTTTGTCCGTGAAGATGTGAATGCCTTAGGAATGGTAAAGACCTGCCCTCCGCGTCTTTATAAACTGGATAGCCTGGTCCCAGACAATTTCAGCACTCAGCGCCATGAGCAAGGTCAAAATAGTTAACAACAGCACAGTAAAACAAATATATCAATCAATTTAGCCTTTAAAAATTGTAAAATAGATCCCCTTTTTTTAAACTCCATTATTATTACAAAAACGTGCATGCCTAGATAGCCATTTACCAGGGTATAGGAATCATAGCACCAATTTTTTTATCAGATCATTCTAAGAGCTTCCAAATCATCAATAAACATCCCAAAATTATTGGCATATGATTTGTTTGGCATGGCTCTTCCTGAAGATGGCTCTGAGTCAGCCATGATTAGACATGGAAAGTCCTCGAAAACTCTCCCAAAAACTTCCTTATCCAATACACGGTCATTAGGTGACTATGATGTATTCTAACACTTTAGAATGGTGCTTATCAAAGCAAATCTCCAAACGTTTAACCACTCCCACGACACAATTTTAAAGTCTCCATAAAGCCACCTAACCTAAGTCTCCAAAAAGAATTTCTTTTAACATTATTGCCATTACTTATGGTGCAAAGACCTGTGTCAGCCTTTGCTGCACTAATATGAATGGCACGTAAATATCCAGCCCTCTAACACTGTCTGACATTTAGCTATATGTAATTTCTCTACTACTAGACTGTTATGAAAATTGGTTATTAGCTCACTATATTTAATTAGTTGGCTGAATTTTCTTTATCCACAGAGATTCACAAATGTCCTCTGACCTAGTTTCAGAATTCAAACTACTTAAACATCTTAACATTTCATTGTTTAACTTTTCTCTTCAAACCAAAAATGCATTTTCCGATAACTTATTACACAAACTGATAGTTTTTTCTCTTAGAATAGCTACTTTATGTTTTTATTTCAACTTTTATCTTATTTCTTTACTTGAATACTTTCTACTTTTCCTTCACTATTTTGTTTATTTATTTTATATATTTATTCATTCAAGAAACATTTATATATTGACCATCTATCAGGTGGAAGGCACCACGCTAGCACATCAGTGACCAAAATCAACAACAACAACAAAAATCTCTGCCCTTCATGGGCTTACAGTGTACAGAAAAGGAAACCAATAATAAACATAACCAAACAATTACAACGTATGATTTAAAGCTGATAAATGCTTTTGCAAAAGAACTAGACCAGGGAAGGGAATCCGGAGTTCTGTGGGACAGTGGGAGTTTTGTTCCTTGGAATTTTTAATAGTCAGGGAGGGACTCACCTAGAGGAATATGCATGTGAAAACCTTTTTCATCTTTGCTTTAATAACAGAAATATGTTTTTCTTGCCATGCTAACAAAGCATTAATGGTGTTTATTAAAGCCACAGTCTTCAAATGTTTAACCACTCCCTGACACAGTTTTTATCAGATGGACTATATGAATCTTGATATACTTTTTAAAACACTCTAGGCCGGCACGGTGGCTCACGCCTGTAATCCCAGCACTTTGGGAGGCCGAGGCGGGCGGATCACCAGGTCAGGAGATCGAGACCGTCCTGGCTAACATGGTGAAACCCCATCTCTACTAAAAATACAAAAAAATTAGCCGAGCCTTGTGGCAGGCGCCTGTAGTCCCAGCTACTCAGGAGGCTGAGGCAGGAGAATGGCATGAACCCGGGAGGCAGGGCTTGCAGTGAGCTGAGATCATGCCACTGCACTCCAGCCTGGGTGACAGAGCGAGACTCCATCTCAAAAAAACAAACAAACAAAAAACACTCTAACAAGCTCTAGCCTGCACAGGGTACCCATTACAATCTCAGCTATCTTCCAGTTTTTGTTTTTATTCTAGATCTTCAGACATAGTATTTAATTCTCTCTGCTGTTTACTTGATGTATAATACAAATATAAAGCTTATTGGGAAAAGATACAGTGATTGATTTACATATTTTATTGCGTCATTCAGTTATAATTGAATACAGTCATTTCAGACTATAAATTAGTCTAAATTGAGTAGACAATCAAAATTAGACAACTTAAATTAAAACATGTTGAAACTTTATAAAAATTTGGCAGAAATGACATATTTTCTTCACACAATTACACCGACACTGTTTATACATACCTAATGTGTTCTACATAAGGAGTTTCTCATGGAAATTATTTTTCTCCGACACTAAAAAGAATTGATTGACATTTAATTTTATGACGTTCACAAAATCAATAAAACCATTAACCTATCTTCAAAGTTCTGAATTTTGTATTTCAGATAAATTATTACAATAGTCTTATGTGAAAGAAATGAAATTTGGCTGATAATGATTGAAATGTACTGCCTTGACTTGTAAGTTTCCTTAAAAATTGTTTTCATATTTCAATGGATGTACGTTTTCAAGTAGACAAGTCAAAATTCTAGATTATGGCCAGGTGCAGTGGCTCATGCCTGTAATCCCAGCACTTCGGGAGGCTCAAGCAGTAGGTTCACTTGAGGATAGGAGTTCAAGACCAGCCTGGGCAACACGGGGAGACCTCATCTCTACAAAAAAGGCATGGTGGTGTGCACCTGAAGTTCTAGCTATTCAGGAGGCTGAGGCAGGAGGAATGCTTGAGCTCAGGAGTTTGAAGATACAGTGAGCTATAATTGTGCCACTGCACTCCAGCCTGGGCAACAGAGCAAGGACCCCAACTATAAATGAATAAATAAATCTAGATTACAATAATCCATCTATATTAGCGTTATTCTGTTTTTGAAGCTCTAATGACTATTTATAGGCTGGGTGCGGTGGCTCATAGCTGTAATCCCAGCACTTTGGAAGGCTGAGACAGGCAGATCACCTGAGGTCAGGAGTTCGAGACTAGCCTGGCCAACATGGTGAAACACCATCTCTAGTAAAAAAACACAAAATTAGCCGGGTGTGGTGGCACACATGTGTAGTCCCAGCTACTCAGGAGGCTGGGGCAGGAGAATCGCTTGACAATGGGAGGCAGAGGTTTCACTCTGCCTGAGATCACGCCATTGCACTCCAGCCTGGGTGACAAGAGTGAAACTCTGTCTCAAAAACAAAAAACAAACAAACAAAAAAACTATTTATGTCTGAAATGCCTGATTATTTTTAGCCACAGAGTAGGTGGTATAAAAGATTATAAAAGCAACACTTCTAAACATTTTTTCAGTTTCTTTATTAACACTCTTTAATAAATTTTAAAATAATTTTTTATGATTTGAAATGTTTACATGTGAAATTGAATTATGAATTAAGAAAATTATTCTTCTAATTTTTTTCATTAATTTTACACATTTCCATATGGAAATCGTGAGTCTTTTGCACAACATGGTTATCCCTGCACTAAGTGTGTAAATGGTTGGCAACTTTAATTTTTGACATTACACAGTTGGCACCACTTACATCTGGCATTTGTGTCAGTATCAATAATAAGTCATTCAATTTTGTTGAAATAATCAAGTTGTTTTTAATTCCAGCAATGCAGCTTTTTCTAAAAAAAAAAAAAAAAAACAAAAACAACTAATTCTTGCCAATCAAACCCTGCTCCAGGCCAGATTGGTGTTTCCAACACCAGAAGATGCTCCAGGCAGTAGATTTGATTCACACTCTCTCAGAAGATGCATGTTTATGAAATTTAAAACCAGCATTCCTACACTTATCCAGAGTGATTTTTTTACAATATTTTATTGTAGATTCTATAGCTACCACTTACATAAAAAATGCAATGCACCATAACAATAAAACCAAAAGTTTCTCAGAAGACAGTGCAACAGAAAGCCCATGTATCTATACTAATTGCAATGGTCAATATCAGTGTGACCCAGTGAGCTTACCCTAGAATTTATATTATAATTAAAGATTGCCTGTTATCGCAGCTACTCTTATACTATTTACTACGTACCAGGCACTATGGAAATATTTCAGTGTTTTCACCAACAGTCCGGCCTGACGGCGTGTTAATGCAAGGACATCGGTGGGAATGCTCGCCTGGCATGAGGATTCTGGATTGCATTGGATGGAGTTCATTATCATTCTTAAGGGCTATCCTTTTTAATATGCACATGACTTTTTTTAACCAACTTTTTGTGATATAATTGACATACCCTAAATTTACCTATTTAAAGTGTATAATTCAGTGGTACTAGTACATTCACGAGATTGTGCAACCATCACCGCTCCCTGACTCCTGAACATTTCCAGTCTCCCACGAGAAACCCCATTCTCCTTAGCAGTCCCTTTCCATCCTTCAGCCCCTGGCAGCCACTGCCTGACTTTCTCTCCCTCTGGATTTGCCTGTTCTGGACTTTCATGCACATTGAAGTAGACAGTGTGTGGCTTTTTGTACCTGGTTCGTCCCCTAGGCACGTTTTCAGGGTACATTGTGTTGGAGAATGTGTCTGTACTTCTCTTTAATAGACTTTGTATTTTAGAGTAGTTTTAGGTTCACAGCAAAACTGAGCAGAAGGCACAGAGATTTCCCATCTACCTTCTGCCCCTCAACACACACACACAGCCTCCCTCAAAACCCACATCCCCACCACAGTGCACATGTGTTACAATTGAGCCTACAGTGACACATCATTGTCACCCAAAGTCGGCAGTTTACAGGAAAGCCCCCCACTTAGTAGTGTGCATTCTATGGGTTTGGACAAATAATAATGACACACATCCCCATTGTAATATCCACCTACTGCAGATGATGTCTTCACCTAATAGAAGGGCAAGGAGCTGCTTACAGCCATTGTCCCTCTACCACCATCACCAAGCCTTAGCCCCGAGCCCTGCCTACACCAGCTGTTCTGAGGTGTTGGTGTGTTAGCCCTGCTGTGTCCTGATAGACTTGATCTCTGTTATACCCATTCCGGCCCAGTAACCAGACTGCATCGTTTATTCTGTATATGAGGCTATGCCGTAACTTTCCATGTGTTTGGGGGCTTAGTCATTGTAGCATTAGATTAACAGGTTTAGGGCCGGGCACGGTGGCTCATGCCTGTAATCTCAGCACTTTGGGAGGCCAAGGCGGGCAGATCATCTGAGGTCAGGAGTTTGAGACCAGCCTGACCAACATGGCGAAAGCCCATCTCTACTAAAAATACAAAAATTAGCTGGGTGTGGTGGTGCGTGCCTGTCATCCCACCTACTTGGGAGACTGAAGTGGGAGGATGGCTTGAGCTCAGGAGGTCAAAGCTGCAGTGAGCCATGATCACGCCAATGTACTCCAGCCTGGACAACAGAGCGAGATCCTGTCTCAAATAAATAAATTAATTAAATATTCTGATTCTCTTCTTTCTTCTGATGTTTCCACATAGACAATTGTCCAGCATCCAAACAGAAGGCGGCTGGAAGGAGAATACATAGTAAAGCTGTTCTCATTAACTGTGTCATTTGCTGACTATTATTGCCATAGGATTGATGAGCATGACAATTATTACACAGAAGCGGGATTTCTTGCTATCCCTCTCAACTGTCTAAATATTTAGATGTGTGGTATCTGAGCCATACATATTTCTCTTCCCAGTTATTGAGTTCCCAGCTTGGCCCTCAAACAGCATGAGGGTTTTGTTTAGAGTGGAGAAGAAAGGCCTTTTTAGAGCGCTACAGAGAGTGGGGCTTTCTAAACCGGCTGGGATTCTTTCTGAAGGTGGGAGAGTTGCTGGAAGTGGAGGGATTTGTTGAAGTCAGGTGGAGAGCAGGGAGCTTTTATCAGCCCAAGGGGTATTTCAAGGCTGAGACTGGCGCTCAGTCTCCACATCAGACCGGCACTCACTGCTCCGGGACTTCCAGAGCAATGCTGCCCCACCTGCCAGGACTCTGCAGACTGTGAGCACAGCAGTCCTGACTCCTACAAGTGACCACATTTAGAGCAGACCCCTGAGCCCCACTTCCTCTCCAGCAAAAGCACTGGCTCTGAGGCTCTGCCAGCCCTGAGTTATGAGGCCCCTGGCCCAAGGAGGACAAGGAGAAAAGAACAAATGAGCTGAGTATAGACGTGGCTGCCTATTATCCCTAAGGCTGGAGAGCAAAGGGCAGTCTGGCGGCTCACCCCGAAGCACAGAGGGTGCAGGGAAAGGGAAATGGAAGCGTGGGGAAAATGCAGCTCAGACTCCAGAACTTAAAAGTGTCTACCCCAATATCAATGCGAGTTAGCTACGCCACCAGCTATGACACTAACCGTCTCCTGCCTACCCCTGCAGTTGCCTACATTTTGATTTTGGTTTCATAGATCTGGAAGCAATCTGCTTGCAGTCAGAAATGTTAGTGAGGTAATCCCAGAGAGATAAATATCTGCCACAGTCATTTAAACACCTGATGCCGCCTTTATCCATGACCCCATCCATGGCTCGCCTGGCCTCGCCTCATCTCTGCCAGCCTAGATTCCTCTTGCTTCGAGTGAAGCTCTTTCCCTATAATTTTCCTTCATCTCCTGATCAATACAACCTGGATTTACGGGCCAAGAGCGAGCAAACAAAAAGTACCCGTGAGCTTGTCTAAACTAGCTTTCATCGAGAAATGCAGCACAAATAAAATGAGTGATTGGTGAGGTGTGAGTTTTGTTTAACTGGGCTTATTCTGGTTGAGAAGTAAGCTCACATCAACTTGGCCATGCAGGAGTAATGTGACTGTCCCCAATTCTGTCAAAAACAACAGCAGACTAAGCTCCCTGGCCTCCCAGCTAGCCACTTCTGAGGATGAGGCTTACCACACGCTCAGGACTACGAGCCTTTTCCCAATGTTCTCTTGTCTACAACCCTCTGAGTGTGGTGCAAATATTAATTAGTGTTTCTAATGCCGCCTCGCACTGTCATTATCTGTTGATGAAGAGACAGACGTGTCTCCGACAACATCCAGGCCAGCCAAGGTGACATTGCTTTCCTTTGCTCCGAAGCTGTATTCAGCTGCCCTAGTTGGAGTCATCCGCCTAGAGTGATTACCATCTCACTTTTGGAAACACTCCCACTCCACTCTGTCGCTGTCCCTAGCACTGTCACTGCCCCTAGCACTGTCACTGCAATAAAAGAGCCCCAGGCTGGGCACGGTGGCTCACAGCTATAATCCCAGCACTTTGGGAGGCTGAGGCGGGCAGATCACCTGAGTCAGGAGTTCGAGACCACCCTGGCCAACATGGTGAAACCTGGTCTCTACTAGAAATACAAAAATTAGCTGGGCCTGGTGGTATGCCCCTGTAATCCCAGCTACTTGGGAGGCTGAGGCAGGAGAATCGACTGAACCCAGGAGGCGGAGTTTGCAGTGAGCAGAGATCACACCACTGCACTCCGACCTGGGAGACAGAGCGAGACTCTGTCTCAAAAAACAAACTAACAAACAGAACCCCAGTGCACCTCCAGCGTCCTGATATCCTGCAGCTGCCGCCCTCCTGGGTGCAGGTCCCTAACTTCCCCCACAGGCCCACCTACCTTCACCCCCACCTGCCTGCTTCATCCTCTTCTGCTTCCCAAAGCCACGGCCAGACGCACCTCCCCAGACAGGGCCTGACTGGCCCTCCTCTGCTCAGGAATGCATTCAGGCTGGTAATTACTGGCCACGCCAGGTCACCAGCTTGTTTGTCTTGTTCTGGAGACTTCCATGTGATCTTGGCTCCCGTGTGAGTTTGGTCACCTCTGAGCCTCTTCCACGCCTCTCTCCCTTCCCCCAAGCCGTGGCTCCATCCACCAAAGCGATGCCATAGCAATGTCCACTGTGTATGGTGAGAACGCTGCATCCAGAGCTCTGCAGTGCCTCTTACCTCACCCGATCGCCACACTCAGCCACACACGACAGGCAAGCTCAGTTCCCATTTCACACACTGGAAAACAGCCTCAGAACAGTCTAGCAGTTTGCACAGGATTCCACAGCTACAGCCTGGCCCACCCTTCCTAAGAAGCCTGTGGCTCCTCACAGCCATAGCGTGCAACCTCCTCCGAAGCCCGGAGGACTCGCTCTCTTCTAGTTCCTGGGGCAGTGACCAAAAGCCCCTGATGTGCAGGACGTAGACTAGATATGAGGCAGAGTCACTGGCTTAAAAGAGCTGGTAATGAATTAATCAGCTGAAAAGACAGAAGTAATATAAAGAATTGTCATTAATATAAGGTAGCAAATGATTAATACCAAAGAAGTGGCAAAGATAGTAGTTGCTGTGGAAGACGGACAATATGTGCCTGAGGCTGGTGTGGTGCAGAAAGCTTCTTGGAGAAGGAGGCCTCTGAGCGAGGCTGGCGAGTGGGCATGCCCCCGTGTCTTTGTGACCCTGGGGTACAGGCCTCCACTGGAAGGACCACAGCATCCTCTTGAGCCCTGGGCTTCGGCACTGTGTTTCTGTGTGTTGCTGCATAATGGTTTCCTAAGATTCAGTCTGTCTCCCCAACAACGCTGAAGGTGTTATCTTACAAATATAAAAATGCCCAAATTTTTAAAATATACACTTCCATTTCCTTCACAGCCAGGTTGCAGTGTGACTGCGAGGGCTGGCATGGGACTTGGCAGCTCCTGGTCCCCAGGGAACTTGGAATTGTGCTGGGGCCTCTAGCAAGGGACCCATGAAGAGCTGATGGTTGACTTGGGCCTCCCTCCAAACTCTGGGTGAATGGAAATATTAATAGCTGCCTGGCAGATGCATTGATTTAACTCAGCGCAGTGATTAATAGGTCTTAGCCTGTTTATGTGATTATAACAAAATACCTGAGGCTGGGTCATTTGTGAAGAACAGACGTTGATTCTCACACTCCGGAGGCGGGGTCCGAGATCAAGGTACCGGCAGGTTCAGTGTCCGGTCAGGGCGGCTCCTCTCAGACAGCGCCTTCTCCATGTCCTCACATGGCAGGAGGTGAGGAAGGAACAGACTCACCCCTCGAGTCACTTTCTAATAAGGAGCTAGTCCTCCTGCACATCCCTCCTCTCAGCACCATCACACTGGTGACCATGTCTCCACATATGAGTCTTGGTGGACACATTCAGGCCACAGCAGACGCAGTGGAAAGGATAGTTCAAAACATAAAAATGGTCACAATTTCAGTAGCAAAAGGCCAGCCTCCTGTCTGGACTGACACTGGGCCTTCAGCTGTGGGTTTCCTGTGAGCCTCATGCACCTCTTCACTCTCGGGCCTCCTTCACTCTCCCTGGGGTCCTGGGCTAGGAACCTCCACACCCACCACCCACTGCCCATCTCCTGCTGCCCCCACAGCTTAGATGGCCCCTTCACCCAGCATTTCTCATCTGCCTGCCTACACCATCTCTTCACATCTCAGCTTAGCCACGACCATCTCTCGGAGCCCTCCAGACCTTCAAAGACTGGTCTAGGGGCTTTCCTATGCACTTCCAAGGCAGCCTTTAAGCCCCAATGGTCTTTCTCCCCACCAGGCTGTTTTCCTAAGGCAGGAGGTCTGTATTTGGTGGCATCATACACTGGGCACTGACCAGGCTGACCAGGCCTATCCTCAGGGACTGTTTGTGAATAGCTGACCGGCAGGGGCCGGCAGAGAGACCTCAGCTCTGGGTTATCCGTCCACTAGCAGCCATCCCCTTGTCTGCTGTGGTAGAACATGAATCTTAGCAGAAATGCAAAAACCACCCCAACCATAAAACTGTATGCATTCCTACTCAGCTCATTATCAATCAAGATGTGAATTTATAATCCTGGTAATTACTAATCAATAAAATTAGACCAGATAAGTCCCTGATTGTCAAATGTAAAAATGAGAATGTAAAAAGAGCTAGTTGAGAGGTCAAAACACAGAGGAAGTCCTGATGTGGTCGTCACACGTGGACCCCCAGCACTTTGGGAGGCTGAGGCCAGCCCAGAAGCTCAAGCCTGGGCAACACGGTGAGGTCCCATCTCTCCAAAAAAATATTTAAAATTAGCCGGGCGTGGTGGTGCATGCCTGTGGTCCCAGCTACTTGGGAGGCTGACGTGGGAGGATCGCTTGAGCCTGGGAGTTTAAGGCTGCAGTGAGCCATGATTGTGCCACTGCACTCCAGCCTGGGCTATAGAGCGAGACTGTGTCTCAAAAATAAGTTAATACTTCTAAAAGCATACGTACAGAGGAAGAAGGCCTGAATGATTCTCAAAGCCCATCCTGCACCTGCCCTCCCCACAGAATGACTCCGGCTTTGCCTGAGCACTCACAAGGACAGCCAGGCCCAGGCCTTTCCCACAGTGATGCGCCATCAGGTGGAGGAGCCACACCCTCCGCCTGTCCACTCCCATACTCACTGTTGCTGCGTCACACGTGGGCAAAGGAAGAATCGGAAACTAAAGGTTGCCAGTTACCTTTTCAGGGAAATACTTTTCCCCATTTGTTTTCTAGAATGAAAAGAATGGCTTCAAGGTGTTTAGAGCCTCCTGTCAATGCCCTTCTTGCTTGGAAATGAATGCAAGCTGCAGAATCGGGTTGCCTTCTCCATCTGCTGCAAATGAACCTTTAATTGCTTGTACACATCACGTTTTCCCGGGGAGCTGATGAGTCACCTGCCTTTCCACTCGCAGGCTCACGCCCACCTCAATCCATCCTTCTTTATGTCTCTACAGGTAAAGAAAATTGCCTGCATTAGCTGCCCCGACAGCCACCCACTACTCCTGAGGGTGAACGTTCAGAAGAGAGAAGGAGCACCTCTCAGAGCCGGTCTGGACCGCTACAACGGGAACAGTTATGCTCTTTCAAAAGGCTCTTTCTCTTTTATGCCCACAGATAAAAGTTAGGGACTTCTTGCCGAATCCCAGGAGGTAGTAAAAAAAACCATGAATCTCCATCCAAGGATCCCTGCACCTAGTCAGTGCCTCCATGGCACTCTGGTTTAAAGACAGGGATCTTAGTCATCACTGTTTGTAGAGAATGAGAAGAATCAAACCTCACGAGATTAAATCGCTTCTGATGCTTGCCCTTCCAGGCATGCGAATGGGCCCACGCAGACAACAACATCTTTGTGCTGGGCTATTTGGCCAGATGTATGTAAAAGATCTGTGAATCATGGCAGTGAGTAACTCAGCACCTTCACTTAGTAGGGGCTCATCAAGAGCTTGGTGAACGCATAAGTGGCTGGATGAATAAATCACTGAGCTCTGCAGGCTTAGGTCTGTCTTTGCTCCACTGACCGGATCGGCAAATCCCCACCATGGAAGAGAGTTCTCAGCGTGGCAGCTCCCTGTCTCAACCCTCCCTAGCCCTACAAAGTTATAAAAACAGATGATGGCTGCACAGGTCTCTGAACACGGCTAGATCCATAAATTATCTAATGGAATTTAATCCTTGCAATAAGATACATTCTTTATAGGTGAGAACCCTGAGCATCGGAGAAGGCAACTAACTCAGCCAAGGTTAAACAGTCATGAAGGGGAGGAGCTGGGATGTGGGGGTCTGACTCCAGCATCTACACTTCCAGTGACCAGGCTACAGTAGTGCCCCTCACATCTTATATGAAAGCACGTGGGCTGGGCCTGACAATCTGCGTCTTAAACAACCTCCCAGGTAAAACCCATGCTGATGGTTGACGAACCTTACTAGGAGCCACAAAGCCCTTTTCCACTCTTGGTACTTCTCTGATCTGTCCTCTAAAACATCTTCTACAACTTTCCTGATTACACGAATGAATCTACCTTTTCATTTTTGTGATTCAGTTTTGTATGAGTCAGGATTCTTCAGAGAAGCAGAGCCAACAGGAGATATATAGATACAGAGATAGAGAGAGAAAGTTTAAGGAATCGGGGCTCATGTGACTTGGGCAACTGGCAAGTCTGGAGTCCACAGGGCAGGTCAGCTGCCTGGAGTTGGAGGTGACAGTTGATATTTCAGTCTGGAGTCCAAAGGCCATCTGGAGGCAGAATTCTTCTTCCTCAGGAAACTTCAGTCCCAGTGAAGGCTCTTAAGGCCCTCAGTGGACCGGAGGAGGGAAAATACAGTTTTCTCTCTACACACCTGCTCTCCATGTCCACAGCAGCGCTCTATGACAGGAGGATGTTTGTGCAGTCACTTGGGGCTTGCCTTCCTCCTGTGTCTAGTCCATAGCGCAGAAAGAAGGTTGGCCTGCACTTTGGCCTTCTACCAGCCACTGACTTAAGAACTTTTGAAATTATTCTAATTGGCATTTTTAAAGTTTCATCTTTGAATGTTTAAAAATATTCATTGTAATGTAATTGTCAAGTAGGTAATGTGCTCAGGCACCACCAGCTCATTTCCCAGCTTCCGGACAGGTGACTGTGGCTTACAGCTTCCAGTCTCCAGCAGAGACTGCCACTCGGTGTCCCCAGCAAAGCTCCGGAGTTCATCTGGAACCTGAAGGGCAAAGAATCCAGAGAGAGAGAGAAAGAGAGGAAGGAAGGAAGGAAGAAAGGAAGGAAGGAAGGAAGCTCTGTCCTCCTTAATAACAAGGGATAGTTTGGGCTGAATTTTTGCCTATGTTGCTGCACTTAGTGTCACCTTCAGCAGTAACTTTAACCATTCTGGAATATTATTGACACATGTTCCAATGGAAGGAATGGAAGGAATTGACATCTGCTCCAATGGAAGTCTCTGATAAAGAAGTCTTTATCAATATCTAAGCAAGTTTTGACCTTCTATTGAATGCCAATTTGTAAGTGCAGAGATATTTCATAATTGCTTCTTACCTCCAAGAGTTTCAATCAACAGCTAAAATGACTCTTTTTGAAATAATGTAGGCTGCTTTGAATCTACTCCTCAAAATTTACACCCCATCTAAAAGGCTTTCCCAATTTTCCCACTTATCTAAGGCCTTGCTCATAACCGAATCCTTTGAAAAATATTACCATTTTCAAAATGTTTGCATACACTTAACTTTCAAGATGCCTGCACCAGGCACTCAGCATGAATGAAGTCAAAGCAAGTCCTGCGCTGCGCTCCCCCAGAAAAGCCTGTTCTGTCCAGTGTCACAACTGGAAGCACATCAATCACTCCAAGGACATCCCAGAAAGAACATCATTTCATCAGTAACTATGAGGAGATGATATATGTTTAGCCTACAAGGAATCAGATGCAAAAAAATTTCAGTGAATGTTTATATGATCTTTTGATGAAGAAGGGCTATTTTTTTTTTTACAAATAATACAAAAGCAAAGACAGAAACAATGAGGAAAACAGTCACAACTTTTATACCTAAAAGTGTAAAATCTCTAGATGCCAAACTTCAACTAACAAAATTACAAACAAAAGTCCAAATGAAATACTTGCACTATGCATGAAAAACAAAACATTTATTTTCTAGCATATTTGATTATTTTAACAATCAGTAAGTAAAAAAGATAACTCCCATGAGAAAAAAATGAAGCCAGGGCATAATTGCCAACTAATTAAAAATATGTAAATGTATAGCATTTATATTAATATAAAAGATATGGCCGCAAACATATTCATAATATTCAATCTTTCTAGAATTCAAGAAGCATGTATCAAAAAAATGAGAAACCAGTTTTGTCATTGGAAAAGTTGTATTTATTTTTTATTACCTTTTGATAAAAGCCCATTTTTGGTGAGAGTCTGACAAATCAGATGCTCTCAAACATGGGTGGAAGAAATGTAAATTCATGCAACTTTTCTAAATATTGACAAAACTCAATATTTACCAGGATGCTTAAAGATTTCAAACACTTTGGCTGGGCGCAGTGGCTCACGCCTGTAATCCCAGCACTTTGGGAGGCCAAGGCAGAAGGACCACCTGAGGTCAGGAGTTTGAGACCCACCTGGCCAACATGGTGAAACCCTGTCTCTACTAAAAATACAAAAATTAGCCGGGCGTACTGGTGCGCCCCTGTAATCCCAGCTATTCAGGAGGCTGAGGCAGGAGAATCTCTTGAACCCGGCAGCAGAGGTCGCAGTGAGTGAGTTGAGACCATGCCAGTGCACTCCAGCCTGGGCAACAGAGGGAAGTTGCATCTCAAAAACAAAACAAACAAACAAACAAAAAAAGATTTCAAACACTTCAACATAATTATTCCATACCTGGAAATCTAAGGAAATAATCAGGAATGAGCAAAATTTGGAATACATGAATATTTGTTGTAACATGATTAGTAACTACGAACCAATGATCTTAAATGTTCAAGAACAAAAGGGAGAAATAAATTGAGTTTATTCCACATTTGATAGAAAGCTATACAGCCACTAATACAAATGCAAATTTGAAAAACATTTATTGACCTTGAAAAATGTTTATGCCATTGTTAAGAGAAAAAGCAGAATGAAAGCATTGCAGATAATAATGATTTCATCAGGATTGTGTGTTAAAATTACCTGTGTATTTATATTTATTAAAAGTGCCGGGCCGGGCGCGGTGGCTCACTCCTGTAATCCCAGCACTTTGGGAGGCCGAGGCGGGCAGATCACCAGGTCGGGAGATCGGGACCATCCTGGCTAACATGGTGAAACCCTGTCTCTACTAAAAATACAAAAAATTAGCCCGGCGCAGTGGCAGGCGCCTGTAGTCCCAGCTACTTGGGAGGCTGAGGCAGGAGAATGGCGTGAACCCGGGAGGCGGAGGTTGCAGTGAGCCGAGATAGCACCACTGCAGTCCAACCTGGGCGAAAGAGCAAGACTCCGTCTCAAAAAAAAAAAAAAAAAAAAAAAAAAAGTTCTGCTC
Organism: Pongo abelii; assembly: GCF_028885655.2. NCBI lineage: Eukaryota > Metazoa > Chordata > Mammalia > Primates > Hominidae > Pongo > Pongo abelii. The sequence goes on from NC_071990.2 coordinate 169,760,048, forward strand.
ATTGATATTTTAGATATACCCTCTACTGAGAACCAACAATATGCCATATGATCTCAATTCTACTGCATACAAAATATTGAAACAAAATCCACAAAACACTCATTGTGTTTTGCCTTACATTAGTACATTTATCATTTGAAAAAAGAGGGCAACTTTTTTTTTTTTTTTTTTTGAGACAGCGTCTTGCTCTGTTGCCCAGGCTGGAGTGCAGTGGCACGATCTCGGCTCACTGCAAGCTCTGCCTCCCAGGTTCACGCCATTCTCCTGCCTCAGCCTCCCGAGTAGCTGGGACTACAGCTACCACCCCCGGCTCATTTTCTGTATTTTTAGTAGAGACGGGGTTTCACCATGTTAGCCAGGATGGTCTCGATCTCCTGACCTCGTGATGTGCCCGCCTCGGCCTCCCAAAATGCTGGGATTACAGGTATGAGCCACTGCGCCCAGCCGGCAATTTTTAAAAGTACAAAATGAAGCCTTTAATCTGGCATAAGATATGCCATTAATATTGTTTTTCTTTATTTTAGATTCCATTTCTTTCTTTCCGTTTTATTTTTATAGAGATGAGGTCTTGCTATGTTGCCTAGGCTGGTCTGAAACTTATGGCTTAAAGTAATCCTCCCACCACAACCTCTCCAAATGCCGGAATTATAGGCCTGAACCACCGCTCCTGGCCTAGATTTCCTTTCTTAAACCAAATTCTCCTTTGATAACTTCTCATACCCAAGCAGACAGCCACTTTGGTAGCACATTGAGATTACACAATTGCTTGCATCTTTTATTGATGCTTTTCATCATTTTTCAAATTGACAAAAATTTCCCAAGAGACAATCGAAAGTTAAACTCAATGTTCACATAATGTTCATTCAATGTTTATGAAAATGTAATGTTTTCTTTACTAATTTAAACATATCAGTCAGATAATAAACACTGACTTTTTAAACTTAAGGACTATGTTTTGCTGAAAAAGCTTTCTTTTGAACAGGAAAAGGCAGTTGACAAATTCATACGTTCTCCTCTTCCTACTTCTAGCTCATGAAGCTAAAAACAGTTCATTGTATCATAGATCACTTTCTACTCTGAAAACAGGGACAGAGCTCACTTCCTAGAGTGGCAAAAATCAAACACACTTGCTAACAACATAAAGAGCCATATTTATTAAGCGCTCCTAATAAGTTATAATAAATCAAGTTAAAACCAGTTAAAAATAACATGTGTTCCCTTTCTGCTAGGATCCAACTAATCATTTAGGAAGTGGTTGGAATAGGAATTGCTCAGTAGAGACTAATGCTAACTCCTTTGTGCTCCTTCTTTCCCTCTTCATACTTTCTGCTTTCTCTTTCCTATCTGCATTGATACTGCATTGCCTGTTTTGTCTCTTAATTAAGCCTGAGATCTCAGGGTGTAAGGTCACAGATCTTGTTCAAAGCACAGTCCACAGCTGGTGCCAAGACAGCATGTGATTGGGATGCCTAACCTTAACTGACACTATGAGCTACAAAACTTACAAACCCCAAAGTTACTGAGATTTTAAATGTGCTCAGCTCTCATCACATATGTTTAACGCACTAAAGAGCACATTCTTGAGATTGTTCAAATCAACATCGGCCAGCCTGCTAAATGCTTACCTGTGCGCTTCTGGATCAAGCTCTGTGGGCATAGCGGGTCATTTGAACTTGGGTAGAAATCTGTTTTGTCTTCGATAACCTTCCCGCTGTGGCTAACCGTGCCTGCTGTCCCCATGAATCTCCTCCTCTGTGCAATGTGCATGAAGCCTGTGCTCTTCCTCACAGCCCTCTCCCTGCAGTCCCAGCACTAAGGCCGGCTTCGCGGGCAGGCCACCTCCTCTGCACACCGCTCCCTGTTCCCTGCTGGGTTTAAGTAGGAATGGAGCCTTCCCAGTGTTAAAATAAACCTGTGTCTGCAAAAGAAAAGAAAAACAAGACAGAATTCATTTGTAATTTGGTATTTGTCTGACTTTTCCTATGAACTATTAGGATGCTTTTCTTATATTTCTCTGCAAACATGTTCCGTTTTCCACCCATGAGTACAAGTTGCATAGATGATCTACTTCCCTTTCGAGATTGTGACATCTTTGAACGTAGAATCCGTCTCCATGTATCTGGTACTCCCTGCCAGAGTACTTGCTGCACTGTGGCCATCAATGGGTGTTTGTTCAACATTTAATAACGGTGCAATTTAACAAAATTCTATTAAATTTGTTTCTCTCTACATGGAAATGTAATTTTATCTTATTAGAACCATTTCACTTTTAAACGCCCTAAAATAGCACTCTTGGAATGAGGAAATGAATATAAACTAAGAAGATGCCTGTGGGGACCTTTGTTCCAATCCCATCGTTACTCTTCCAGCCACCTGGCGAGGATACAGGCTCAAAGGCAGGTGTTAGGCTGAGGTCGCCCGGTCACAGCTCCAGGGCTCTCAGATGCCCTGCTCTCACCACTACCACACGCAAGAACACAGCGAGAGCTCCTTAGAGCCAGTTTATTTAGCATTTTGATCTTTTCATTTTCTGATTTCTTATAATTTATAAATTTGAAGAATGCCTTCTTCCACACTGGTGGGGGGGTGTAACTAAAGCCTGGAGGCTGATGTTCCAACATCTTTGCGGCCAGAGCTTCTTTTACTATCCTGAGTCAGAGCCTCCCAAAGCCACTGAGGAACGCCCATGGGGCCGGGGGGTGGGGTGGAGACACTGCGCATTCAGGTCTCACCATCTGGGGACCCAGTGTGCTGTGGTGCCCTTGCTGAAGCAAGGCTAATTGTCCTCATGTGACCGAGAGAGGCTTCTCACGGCCATGCACAAAAATGGAGACCGTGTCAACAAGCATCCCAAGGTAGGACAGAGGCAGAGCGTTTCAGATTCTCTTTTAGAATTTGGTGGCAACTGCTGGAGAGGCTGGTCTAATCTGTAACAAGTTAAACAAAGAGCCTTAGGAAGACAAACAGGAGAAAGAACCTTGGATTTATTATAGACTCCGAGGCCTGGCTTTTTGAGCCAGGCTTAGTTTTATTAGCATACAGCATAATGCTCGGCACCGAGGAGACACTTAATAAATATTTATGCACAAATGAATGAATTTTGAGCACATCACTTAACCCTTTGTACACTCAGTCTCCACGTCTACAAATTAAGACGATTCAACTAGATAGTTATCATGATTGTAAAAATGTCTTGATTTAGAGATACCTATTTTTCCCTAATTATCTACTTTCACACGTGACTAAAGCAAATTATAACCAAACCTCATTAATTCAGAATTATACTAGTAAGCCTCATCTAATTCATTAAAATCTGAATTACAAAACATATTAAGAGAAATACAACATTACTTTTTAAAAATTCAGTAAATAGGATGAAGATATAAGTGAATAAGAATAAGATTAATTAGATAAAATGATTTGTACACTTATGTTCCAGATTGATAAATCCAAACTTTAAAATGTCCTAACAATAAAATATAGTTCTGAGTTTGGATGCTGAAGAATTTCAGGGTAGCTCCTTTGTGCTTCTTTCTTTCTTTCTTTCTCCTCCCTTCCTTCCTTCCATCATTCCTTCCTTCCTTTTTCTTTCTTTTTATTTTTGATGTTTACTTTTGTTTTTCCAACTAGAAACTAAGCCTCTGAAGTCAGGGAATATGTAGTATAGAGCTTGAGAGATAGCTTTTGAAAATGGACAGAAGTATTTCAGAAACTTCTACTCAAAAGTTGCTATGGACTGAACTGAGCACTCCCACCCTGCAAATTCCCAGGGGAAGCCCCACCCCTTAGCATGACTACTGTGGAGCAGGGGCCTGTAAGGAGGTCGTTAAGGTTAGATGGGGTCATAAGGGTGGGTCCCTGAGCCAATAGGATTGCTGTCCATATAAGAGGAGCCACCAGAGAGCTCGCTGCCTCGGCACACATGCACAGAGGGACAGGGGCTGCAGGGCAAGTCCCGAAGCCTCAAAATGCAACTGTCTCGGCACACATGCACAGAGGGACAGGGGCTGCTGGGCAAGTCCTGAAGCCTCAAAATGCAATCTGCCTGCTGCCCCCTGGATCTCAGACTTCTGGCCTCCATAACTGTGAGGAATCAATGTATGTGGTTTAAGCTGAAACTACCCAGTCCACAGACAGCAATCCAGGCAGAATAATACAATAGCAGTTTCAACACCACACAAAACTCTCCTGTCTCCTTGTAGATGAAGCAGCTCCAACCCACAGGCTCCAGTCTCACTCAAGGCTCACCAGAGATGCAAGCCTCACCCTCCCCATCCACCCCCACATGCCACCATCCATCCCCATGCCCCCATCCACCCCTGCACACTATCCACTATCCACCCCTGCACTCCACCATCCACCCCCTGCTCCCCACCATCCACCCCTGCTCCCCACCATCCACCCCTGCACTCCACCATCCACCCCTGCTCCCCACCATCCACCCCTGCTCCCCACCATCCACGCCTGCACTCCACCATCCACCCCTGCTCCCCACCATCCACCCCTGCTCCCCACCATCCACCCCTGCACTCCACCATCCACCCCTGCTCCCCACCATCCACCCCCGTTCCCCACCATCCACCCCTGCACTCCACCATCCACCCCTACCCCTCACCATCCACCCCATCCTCAGCCACCCAGTACTACCCCTTACCATCTTCCCCAACCCCACCATCCAATCCTAACCCCCATCATCCATCTCCCCACCATCCACCCATACCCCTCACCATCCACCCCTACACCTCACCATCCACTCCTATCTCCCACTATCCACCCCATCCTCAACCATCCAATTCTACCCTTCTCCATTCTCCCCCACCCCAGCATTCAGCCCTACTGCTCACCATCCTCCCAAACCCCACCATCCAATCCTAACCCCCATCATCCATCTCCCCATCATCCACCCCTAACCCTCACTATCCACCCCATCTCAATCACCCAATACTACCCCTCACCATCCTCCCCAACACCACCATCCTCCCCTACCCCCCATCATCCACCCCTACTCCTCACCATCCGCCCCTACCCCCCACCACCCACCCTACTCTCTCTTACTCAGGACATCCACCCCACTTCAGGCACCTGCCCAAAGCCCATGCATCCACCAACCTGCCTGAGAGAGCAAAGGACCCTCCACCTAAATTCTTATCTGTTCTTCAAGGGTTTCCATCCATTCCACTCACCCTCCGAGTTATCGCCACTGCAGTGGATGAGACATTTCACTTGAGGGAATGAAGGGCTTTTTTGGTCCCCTCTCCCTTAAAAAAATTTCAAGGAGTTTAGTGATGAAAAGCTGCCCTTCCCTTAAGACACACACATATTGGCCCAGCATAGTGTGCTAGGCAGTACCCTAGCATGCAGCAGGCAAATACAGGGCACCTGGGTCGACCTGAACTTCAATCAACCACAAAAATTTCTTAACTTATACTAGATTTAGATGACACTGTATACAACCCTACTCTACTACCATGTATTAGATTATGCCAAAACATAATCCATGGTCATTGTAAATGCACACTTACCTGGCACACTGTATTTTGCTTGCTCTATCTGGCAACTCCTTCCATAAGGGAAGTCTGAAGTGAGCAGTCGAGCTGGGAGAGCAGAGTTATGAGGGGCGGGGGAATGATGGGGTCCCACAGCCATGCCCATCAGCCCATTGACCACATCTACATGGCACAGGGAGAAGGAGGGGAGGACAGGTGCGTCTCGGCACGGCCACCCCTTCATCAGCCCGTCAACCACAGCCTGCACGGCACTCATCCCATGAGCTGTCACCCAGCACCCACCAGGAACTGAACAAGAAGGACATGGCTGTGTCCTCAGGGAACTTAGGGAGGACGGTTATCTCCCCCACAACACAGTTCAATCAAATGTACCATGGGGCAGGTGTTGGTCTAATATTAACCAGTGCTGGGAACACTGCATGATCTTAATTCCTTCTTGAAAAGTTTGTTTTCAAAAAGCTGAAGGAAAATACATCACAGTGATACAGAAGTTGAACCAGCCTCTGGCCCTGAGCACCAGTGCACCAAGCAGGTGATGGGGCGGCCCCGGTACAGGCAATAGCATGTGGGGTCTGGGGGCAGCCAGGGATCCAAGCTTAGGTTGGGCAGCATGTGAGGTGAGTGGCCAGCAGCACACCCCAGTGTCACCTGGTGCCTTGGTAAACGAGGCTGCCAGAAAAAGCATGGATTAAGCAAGAGTTTATTTTGCCTGGGGTCATCATTTTAGCAACATAAACTTACGTCATTAATTTGCATTGGCATCTGACCATTTTGTGAAATGTGGAGTTTCTGAGGGCGGCAAGGCACCTAGAGTCCAGCACCTTCCTGTGCTGCCCACTCTGGCAGAGGCCCCAGGCAGAGAAGAAGGCGGCGGAGAGGTAGACTAGCTGATGAAATTTCTGATTTTGTAACTCGAGCCTTCTTTCTCATTAATTTTTTTCACTTCTCCCTTTTTATGGAAACAGAACATACATACAGAAAGTACACTTAAAGTATCAGCTTGATGAATTTTCACAGCCTGCGCTCACCCTCATCATCAGAGCCAGATGAACAACCTGAACACACAGCAGCCCTGAACCCTCTGCGGGCCACTCCCAGGCACCAAGCTCTGGCACCCTAACTTCTGAAGGCAGAGAGTGATGTGCCTGTGTTTTTGCACTTTATATGAATATATTTTGTCTTACATCTTAATTGCATATGTTATTTATCCCCGAGTTCCCTGAGGACAGAGCCATGTCCTTCTTGTTCCCTCCTGATCAGTTCCTGGCGCGTGCAGGGTGGCAGCTCCTGGGATGAGTGCACGCTTGGTAGTGAACGGGTGGCTGCGCCTGGACCCACCCGCTCTCTCTCTCAACCTCCCTGTGGTTGACGGGCTGCTGGGCATGGCTGCGGGACACCATCAATGATTACTCTCCCTTTAACCCTTTCAGAATAAGCAACACAAGCAGTGCTTTAAACCCAAAAGATGCCTTAGCACCAGGCCATAGAGATTTTGCAAAAGCCGTGGGATACGGAGCTGGTACAAGTGGAGTCTCTCTTATTCGAAATGCCTGGTACCAGAAGGGTTTTGAGTGTTTCATTGTTTCGTATTTTGGAATATTTGGGTATACATAATGAGACATCTTGGAGATGCTACCCAAGTGGAAACGCAAAATAAATTCATGCTTTATATACACATAGCCTGAGGTAATTTTATACAATATTTTTAATAGTTTGTAAATGTAATGAAATTTTGGTTACACTGTGACTGCAACCTGTCACATGAGGTGATATGGTTTGGCTGTGTCCCCACCCAAATCTCAACTTGAGTTGTATCTCCCAGAATTCCCACATGTTGTGGGAGGGACCGAGGGGGAGGTAATTGAATTATGGGGTCTGGTCTTTCCTGTGCTGTTCTCCTAATAGTGAATAAGTCTCACGAGATTTGATGGGTTTATCAGGGATTTCTGCTTTTGCTTCTTCCTCATTTTCCTCTTGTTGCCACCACGTAAGAAGTGCCTTTCGCCTCCCACCATGCTTCTGAGGCCTCCCCGGACATGTGGAACTGTAAGTCCAATTAAACCCCTGTTTCTTCCCAGTTTTGGGTGTGTTTTTATCAGCAGCATGAAAACGGACTAATACATGAGGTCAGGTGTGAAATTTTTCACTTGTGGCATCAGGTTAGTGCTCTAAACAGTGTAGATGTCAGGGCATTTGGGATCCCAGGTTTTTGAATTAGGGATGGTCAGCCTGTATGGCAAAAAGCCAGGTGCAGCAGCCTCCAGTCTGCAGGCCTGAATATTGGGCTGCTAATGCAGGAGAAGGCAAGATTGATCTGATGTCAAATATTGAAGCTGAAACGTGTCAGTGCCCACGTGGATCAATGTTTCATGTGAGGACAGTGCTGACATTTTTCTAACCAGCTGGATGATTTTAAACCATTCGGCTGAAAAAAAGACAATCAAAGAACTATTATTTTTTTAAAAAAATCTCCCTAGCCTATAAAGTTTAACACTGAAATACAGTCCTTAAGAATAACTTCTTCTAAGTGTGGTGTACAAATTCCATTTCTGCAGTAGTTTGAGGCTGATGTGCTTCTACAAGATGGTTTTGTGGTCTGGCCTAGCTATGCAGACCCTTTTGTTTCTGTTTCTGGAAATATGTCAGGCATGTTGCCCTGTTGGCGTAATTTCCTTTAATTCATCCTCGGTCACAGTTTTCCAGGGCCTCTGGGCATGGGCGTTGATAATCTACGCCTGGTAACACCAACGTCTGTGAGCCCAGCCTGACAATGATTCCACCACCTGTCAATGGAGCAGGTTTCAGTATAAACAAGTGTGTGAATAGCTGCTGAAATATTGATGCTTTATTGCCTCAATGGAGGCCACAGTTTCCTTTATTTTATGATGGTACTTGAAATAATGTTTGATAAGAACCTACCCAAAGTCCTCCTCACATTCAGCATCTTAGAGTTTCAAAAGAAACGTGTTGTTGAGGTTTCTGTTCAAATTCCAGAAGATCCAGCCAGATCCTGGGAGTCATCATCATGCTTCTGGTGGATTTTCTCCTGCTCACATCTCAGAGTGTGATTCTGAGGCCCCTCTAGCTGTCCCAGTCCCCTATGCCCAAATTAATTCATTCACTTCAGTGCTTCAAAAACTGTCTTTAATTCTCATAAGCCCCAAGTTGATGCATTCTTCTGAAATCCTTGCCTGATGACACTAAGTATCCATTCCCTGCCATTCTCTGTCACCACACGCTTTATATTTTCTCATTGCACATAGTAAAATTTGTAATTTTATATTTTCTTTTCATTTTACTTTCCATCTCCTTCACCAATATGGAAGCTCCAGGAAGGGAGAGGCGATGGACTTTCTTCCCCTGTTGTTTTGCTACCATCATGCACACGTTGCCTGAACTACAGTCACTGCTCGATAAACATCTGCTCATGAATAGATGGTAGTGGCACAGGGGCCCGGTGTCGGTGAAAACCTCTCTGTATTCCTCTTTAGCTCAGCACTCAGGGCACATTCCTTCCTGTGCACAGTGGAAGGTAACTCTGCTGAGCCCTCTGTCACCGCAGCCTCTGCAGAGGTTCGGGCACACGGCCACCTCAGAGCCCTCCTGCAGGCGTAGCAGCCTCGCACGCAACCTGGAGAATGTGCACATGCATGGGACTGGCCCTGGTTCCCGCCACACTGGGAGGTAGCCTTTGCAGAGAGTTGTCATATAACAGCCTTGCCAAGGGGAGGGTGGGACGTCATGGTTTCACATGGATAAGGTTCTTTAGCGCAGGCTCCCTACAACACTTAGCAAATAAATAGTGTTTATTCATGTGCTCATCCAAACATTTGTTGCCCGACGCAAATTCACTAGAATCATAGCGTCAAACAGCTGGATGATCACTCATCATCACACACAGGCTTGAGGAGTCCCAGAACTAACGTCAGCAAGATGATGGATGGACGGATGAGAGATAGATAAATAGATAATAGGTTAATAGAGACAGATAGATGGTAGATAATGATGCTAATGAACTTAGGTATAGATAGACAGTAGATGTGGATAGGTAGGTAGTTAGTAGGTAGATAACAGGTTAATAGAGATAGATAATAGATAGATAATTAATATAATTAATAGATAGAGATAGATGAGAGATAGAGATGACCCTGGCTTTATCATTTATTAATATCATTTCGACAAGGCAGAGACCCCAGCCCATGGAGAAGCTGTTGGGGGTGTGGCTGGGGTATGCAAATGTTTATGCACACGTGTTTTTGAGGGGGAAGAGAGGAAGGAAATAGGGAGAGGAAAGAAGAAAAACAATGAGACAAAGCACCCAGGGCTGCCATTCACAGGTCCATGTGTTAAATAGGTGGTTATTTAGATAGTTGCTGCTGAAAGCTTCTGCTACCTTCCCCAGGTCAGGGATGAAAGACACAGGCCCTGGTGATGGCTCTGGTTTTTTCTGGAATTGTTCTACTGGAAACTGCTCTCTGTGAATTGACGGCTAATGAGACAAGCAGCCGGAGCAAATGAGGGGCAGTGCTCTCCTCCCGTGTCCACCTTGTGGGCTCCTCCCAGCCCAAGGAAGCTCGCTGCCCAGGCTTGGACAGACCCCCAAACAAAGGGAGCTGACAGCTCCACAACACTCAGCCCATGGGGACCGAAGCAGGTGAGTCTCCACCCAGCCTCTCTCCTTTGGACCAACATGAACTCTGGAGACGTCTGGGTGCAGCTGCCTCAGGCCCCACTGTCTTCAACGGGGACTGAGGTTGCAGTTTAGCTGGCTTTCCTGTTCCTGCTTCCCTGGGTCCCCCTCAAAGAAGCCGCCTGCACCCCTGTGCCACCTCACTCTGGCATAACCCTACTCCTCCAAACCACCAGGCCTGCCCTCCCTTGTCCACACAGATCTGACAATCTCCACAGTGCTGTGCAGACTTCAGCTCCAAGAAGTTGCAAATGATGGAGATAAAATCCTTTCCTGAGAGAGTCATGAACCGTGGCCTGTTTGAGGTCAAAAGAAAAAATGAGAACAAAGAACAAGCCAAGGCTTCGGAGTGAGCCCTGAGACACCTCTCAGCTGGCCTGATGGCCAGAGATCCACCCTGCAGGAGCCGCACCGAGGAAGGTGGGCCACGTCTCCCAGCAAGCGGCATACAAGAAGGCCCCTCCCAAGAGGAGGCATCTGTGGTCTTCCCAGAGCAAAGGCAGCAGCCTCGGGAGCCCAGCCAGTCACTGGCCACCTGCACGCCTCTACACGGCAGACCTGGCCAGGCGGGCAGTGCCCATGGCCCCTTACGAATAGAATGTGGTGGAGCAGGCGGAACCTGGGCGGCTGTCCTGCACTCCGGCCAGCCAGTCCGTGGATGCTCCTGCCAGGCAGGACTGAGCCACTCCCAGTCTGGCCGGTGCCAGCTTTTTCTCAGATCCAGCCACACCCTCTCTGGATACGGACTGGACACTAGCAGACCAAGCAGGCAGTTGCCTCCCTGGCTGGCTCTGACCTCCTGCAGCACAAGGAGAGGATGCATTGCCCTTCCAGGCATCCGGGCACCGAGGGCCGCTGCTCCGCCATCTCTTTCTGCTACCACTAACTCAAAACAGGCCAGGGAGCAGCTAGGCAGCAGCTGGGAGAGCTGCGGGCCCCTCCACCCGGTTGCTGCTGAGCTCCATCCGGCCGCACCGCCCGCACATGCTCACGTCCAGCTGCCTCGGCCCAGCGGCACGGATGGACTCAACGGCGACACCGCGGCAGCTCCCAGGGGACTCCCCACAGGTCAGCTGAGCTTTGCTTTCAGTCAGCGTGCACGGTTCCCAAATGTCGGTGGTGATTTTTGTAAGCGAGGCGGGAGGTCAGCACAGGAAGAGCGGGGAGGCAAACCTCCCTTCCCGCTGTTGCCCGCCTTTTCCTCCTGGCCGTTGCCTTTCCACGTTGTCCTCCCTGCTGCCTGCCCCAGCCCACACTCAGCAGGAAGGTGGGGTGTGGGCGGGGAGGCGAGTGGAACTGAGGGAAGCAGAAAGGGTGGTGCCATTGTCTCCGGCCTAGCTTCTGTTTGATCATTAGTTTCAATTCACGAAAACGTTCTTTTGAGGGAATTTTAAAAATCAATCACGTGCACCTCTTGAGTTAAGAAAACCAAGTGTCACAATCGTTGTTACCATGCAGGTGAGAGGAGAGGAGGGAGGATGGGAAAGTGAAGGGGCGTGAGAAAGGCGGATGCGACTGAGCATCTACAGCTCACTGGCCGCCGCCTACGTGCTGGCCCTCCCGGTCCACAGCACCGGCGGCATCTTCCGCATCCTACAGCGAGGAGGTGGACGTTGCCCCAGGGTGAGGAGCATGTCAGGGTGGCTTCCAGGTTCAGGTTCTCGCCCAGGCCTCAGCCTTCATATGTACATTCTGCTCTAGAACATTCCTGTTCATGCGTGGTCATCGCTCACTGGTGGCCGCTTAGGTGCACTTCTCGATGGCACTGCCCAGCACGGAGCAATGCCTCTGAGTGGCAGTTTCTTCCGTACGGTCCCCACGGCCCCTCCCAAGGCGGACGATGCTGCCGCCAAGGAAACTGGCTCACCACGGACGCTGGTGAGCTATGGCGCTATCAGTGAGGTGTGGATTTCTGAGGCCTCTGGCAGGAGCCGGAGTAAAGGCCCTGAGTGTCTAGACCAGCCAGAGTGTCTGAGTGTAGGTCAGCAAATGTGGGCAAATGTCTAGGAGGTGGTGTCCTGCAGGGAGCCGAAGGCCCGTGGGGAACGTGACCAACTCAGCAGAGCCGAAGGCCCGTGGGGAACGTGACCAACTCAGCATTCCGCTGGAGGCTACAAACAGCAAACTGTTTATCATGAATGCAGGATGTGGGCAAACTCACACTGCCCTGCCACCAAAAGGTTTGCTAACAGACAACACTCCCTAGCTCCGGGCTCCTTAAAGTTATCTGCTTAAAAAATCTAGCGCCTATTGTCCAAAAAATGCAAGCCTACTGTGAACCAAACGGCAGACTTACAGTTACCCCCCACTTTCTCGCTATCTCTTTTGCCTAATAAATACGGAGGGCTGTGTAAAGCTCAGGGCCCTTGTCCACTAAAGGCAAGGTGCCCCCGACCCCTTCTTCCAAATATACTCTTTTGTCTCTTGTCTTTTATTCCCGTGTTGCCCCCCTTTGTTCAGTCTGATAGGTCCGCAACAGTGTCCCGAGGGTATGAATCCTGAAAGACAGCTCTCCACTAAGCAGGTATTTACCAGGTTAGTGCGTGTTTCCTGGGTATTAAGGGAAAACAGTAAAATGTTCTGTACGGGGGTCCCTGTGCTGTGTTGCACGAGAAGAGAGTGTGTCTTTTTACTTTTTTAATGTGGCTCAATAAAATATTAAATCACATATGTGACTCTCATTGTATTTCTATTACACAATATGCTTTTTACCATGTCAAAATATCTGGTGGCTTCAATCAAGTTGGTTAGTTAGCACCATGTTCAAGAAAAACTCTTCTTTTAGGAAGGTACTAAATGGTTCGTTGGTTGGGTTTTTTAGTGGAATTATATAACGTGTTATCACTAATCTGGCTGCAGAATAGGAGTCTGGGGGTTGGCTATAATGGCCTCTGAGGTCTTCTAAGCCTTATAGCTCTGTGATATTAAACTTGGTAAAAAGATGCCAAGAGATTCCTAGATGACAAGCCAGAAAGTATTCGCAGCCTCATAAAGTAGAGACAACTCAGCCGCTGTGAAGAGATAAACATCTCCACCGCCACGTTCGTAGTCTCCTCCGCGAGGCCTCAGTTTTGGGTCTGGTGATCTGGCTCCAGTTCCCCACTCCAGGTGGGAGCTTCGCAGGCATGGGCTAGTTATTCGAGTTCCGGGTGCCTGGGTGACCCATTTGTAACATGGAAATAGCAAAAGTCCCTCCCCAGTGCTATCAAAGGGTAGTGATGCGAGACAGGAGAAGTGTGAAGACGCTTTATAAAACTCAGAGTGCTAAATACTGGGGCTTTTCCCCCTCTAGGTAGAAAGTTGTAGAAAAAGGTGGCATTGACTAAGAAACAAATAATCACATTAATGAATAAGGCAGGAAAGATTTCTGAGATTAAATAAAATTTTCATAGATTGATTCTTTAATTCCATATTTATCATCAAAGTCAAGCAGAACCCAAAACTGATCCTTATGGTTCCGAAAGCGGCCTTCTGTGGCATGGAGTTGTTGAACGGAGTCTAGTTCTGCGTGTGTATCCTGCTGGGTTACACCTGTTTAATCTTTGCCTTTCTTTTGCCCAAAGAGTCAGCGTGTGAATTTGTTTATGAGGAGAATGACTCAAATTAATAATGAGGTGTTTTTGTTGTTTTTTTTTAATCTTTGGAATGTGCCACATCAAGTTCTGCTCCATTTCCTGGTGATTCAGATTCTAATGATGACCTGCACTCTCCCAGAATGTCCTCCTGTGACTGGCAGCAGGCCCTCTTCGCCATCCACAGGAGTGGGCGCTGCTCCAGGCACACAGCTAAGGGGGATCAGCCCAGGGCAGGGGGCCGCAGTGCACCTCCGCCTGGCGTCTTTCTCCCCCCGTGGGTCCACAATCCCTGACACCATCTGGCTTCCCTCCCAACAGCCCAATGCAGCAGACAGATGACAGCGTTTACAGTTTCCACAGTGACGAGCCAGCCAGGGGCCTCCAGCCAGTGCAGGGTGACCCAGGCGCACCCTCAGAGCCTGGCGTGGCCCGACTCTAGCTGTGCGGTTGCCCCTGGGTTGTCCTCTGACTGACATTGCTGGGTCCCTTCCTCTGCTTCATTTGGGAATCCTTTGTTGTTCAGTGACCGGGGAAATTGAGAAAATAAGCAGTGTGCTGATGTCATGCAAACAGTATACACCAACTAAAATACACCAGCTTTCCTGTTTTTCCAGGCCCATGTTCTACCAGATCAACGAATCCATGGCTTTGAGTATCAGCCGCCCACAGCGCGCTTAGCACCATGCGAGAGGCCATGAGGAAGGACGGAGGCAGGTGTGGTTACCATCCTTTCAAAATTCAGACGTGAGACCAGGAAACACACCTAGCAGAAACAATAGGAGTAAAACTGAAGAAAGGAAAACAATGCCAGCATGAAGTTTTTGAGAAAAGACTCCTTAGAGGAGAGAGGACACTGTCGTTCCCCCCTCACTGGGAGTGCCTAATGCCTAGTGTCAGGGCAGGGCTCTGAGCTGTAATTATCTTTCCTTACACCTACTAGTCCACAGAGGAAAATTAAAAGGCAAAACTGTTAAGATCAACTGGGCGCGGTAGCTAATGCCTATAATCCCAGCATTTTGGGAGGCCAAGACGGGTGGATCACTTGAGGTCAGGAGTTCAAGACCAACCTGGCCAACAGGGTAAAACCCCATCTCTACTAAAAATACAAAAATTAGCTGACTATGATGGCGCATGCCTGTAATCCCAGCTACTCAGGAGGCTGAGGCATGAGAATTGCTTGAGCCTGGGAGGTGGAGGTTGCAGTGAGCCAAGATTGTACCACTGCACTCCAGCCTGGGTGATAGAGAGAGACTCTGTCTCAAAAAACAAAAACAAAAACAAAAACAAAAACCCTGTTAATATTGGGCCCATTTGCCCCAAGAACAGTTAAATTATTTAGTAACAAACCAAACCAAGTTTAAAGTTATTTCAGTTGGCAAGAATTCTAGCAACCTGGGTTGCCAGAATTCGTTCACCTGGGTTCACAGGTGCAAACTATGAGCCATTCTAGTTCATTTCCTAAAAAAAAGAAAAACTTAAAAAAAGAAGAGCATGGGATAGCTTAGGAAATCACAAGGTTCCAGCCGTGAAGCTGGACAGAAGCTCCTGGGCACCAAGGCTGCAGCCACACAGAACACGCCAGCTCGGCTCTGATGCCACCAGCTCCAGCCACACGCACACGGCCAGTTGCATCCTACAAATGTGCACTGCCACACCTCCAGCAAATATTTCATTATCCTAACCATATCCTCACACTTTATTTGGTTGGCAGTATTGGAGACTAAACTGCTTCATATAATTTATCTTTCTAAATAATGGAAATTGACTCCTTTAAAACTTTTAAACCATTTTAGATGGTCTGTAATATATGAAACTTTTTTACATTCTTCAACAAATAGCAATTTAATGTGTGTGTGTGATTCAGTACGAGTGTTAAGAAAGTAAATTTTGGAGCAATTATATCATTGGGTCCATTGAATTATAGAAGGATTTTTGAACCCACATTAAATGTTCTCAGGCTTTAATTACTTTAACTTTCATATTTCTTCTTATAGTTTTTCTTCTTCTCCTCCTCCTTCTTCCTCTTCTTCTTCACACTTCTTGCTGTATTTTCCATCAAATTTTAGGATAAGAAATGGGTTGGCCAAGTAATTAGAAAAAGTTAAAAAAAAATGCCTTTTAGAACAGAGAAAACAATAAAGAGGTGAGGGAAAATATCAAAAGACCGATGACTTGTTGCTGATGTTAGAGACCCTTCAAGGCTCAGAGTTTTTCTGACCCCAAATGCCTGTTCTTGTCCCTGTCCTGCTCTTTCCCTCTCCTCTGACCTTCCCCAGAATCATCAACACATATGTTTCCATCACCTGCGGTCTTCAGTCCAGCTGCCTTCCCTCTCCTTCCTCTACCAGCAAGCTTCCCAGTAAACACCTTACACTTTCCTTTTCTACTTCCTCACTCTTCATTCACACTTTTAAAAGCTGAAATTTCACTCCCCAACCCCCCCAGGAAAGAAATAAAATTTACCAAACACCACTCCAGTGGAGAAACTGCCCTTGCTGAAGGTATTTACACAGCTTCCTAATTGATAAATCTGGTGCATACAATTCCCATCTCAAGGCCTTTGATCTTTCTTCCACATTTGGTACAAGTGACTACCCTCCTTCTTGAAACTGCTTTTCTCTCAATTCCACAAAAATTCCCCTTTCTGGATTTCTTCCTATATCTCTTATGATAGATTCTTTGCCACACTCTTTTATGGCTTTCTCTTCTTCTGCCTGCTCCTTAAGTGTTGGGATTTCCCCAAAGATTAATCTACAATCTTCTTCCAACTCCATACTGACTGAGAAGTGTTATTAACAGGGGCCCTATCCTGGTGCTGTGGTTTGGATGTGTCCACTGAAGTTCATGTTTTGACAACTTAATCCCCAAGGCAACAATGCTAAGAGGTGGGACCTTTGAGAGGTGATTAGGTCATGAGGGCTCTGCTTCATAAATGGATTACTGTCGTCATTACATCTGGGGGGTGGGCTCCTGATAGGTGAATGGGTTCAGCCCCCATCCCCCTCCTTTGCATTTCCACCTTCCACCACCCACCATGGGATGTCAGAGCACAAGGGCCCTTGCCAGATGCTGGCAACTTGATATTGGACTTGTCAGCCTTCAGAACTGTGAGAAATACATTTCTGTTCATTATAGATTACCCAGTCTGTGGAATTCTGTCATAGTAGCATGAAATGGACTAAGACATCTGTTGAGAGATTATGGTTTTGTCCATCTAATTTGTCATCTTTACCTCTCTCTTTGCAAATACGTTTCTCCTTGTGGTCAGGCCGGAGCCAGCCCCCTGTTGTGAAGAATCAGTGGAGAGACAGGCCTGAAAAGGTAGAAGTACCTGGGAAAGGGAAGGGCACTGTAAATGTTCCTGAAGACACCAGCTGCTGGGCCTATGGAGGGTGGGGGAGGTGGATGGGGATGCTCCCCTGGGGTGCTGACGTCTTCACATTGTTCAAGGGGCACAGAGAAGCAATCGGGTATTTGTGGAGTCTCTCTTTGCCAGGGCTTGGCCTCTTTGGTGGTGGTGGCAAGAGCTTAATGGTTCTACCTGCATCCGTGAACTGTGCTTCCATGTATCTACCTGCCTGGTAGACATTCTCCCCAAAACCCCTGCAAGCAAATTGAACCTGCTATATTCCAACAGCACCCACTGTCTCCTCACCTTCAAAAATGCTCTAATTCTGTCTTTCTGATCTTTGTTAGTGACATTACCCATGACCTAGTGGCCAAGGCTGGGACCCCATAAGGTCTTGTCTCCTCCTATTCTCTGTCCTCTTATTCTTCACATCCTATTGGCACACAAGTGTGAATCAGCCAGGGTCCTGGCAGGACAAGGTGGCCCACTTAGAGGGTGTAACTGAAAAGAGTTTTATGAAGGGACTATTTACATGAGTGTGGGCGGGGCTGAGGGAACACAAAAGAGAAGACAAAATGTTGAAATTTGTTCATAGAACATGTCCGGATAGGCAATCTAGAGACAGAAAGCAGACTGGTGACAGCCTGGGGTAGAGGGGTTGGGAGACATGGGGAGTGGCCACTAAGGGGTACGGGTTCATTCGGGGGTGACGCTGCAGAATGTTCTAGAATGGATCGTAGCGATGGCTGCACAACTCTGTGAATGTGCCTGACACCAATGAATGGCACGGTGTAAACCAGTGAACTGCGTGTACATGAATTACATCTCGATAAAACTGTGAGAGTTGTTTACAGGGAAGAGGAGGAGGCATTGGGAGCATTCAGACCGAGCAGTAATAGGGACTGAGGAGCCAGCAGCCTGTGGGCCTGGAGGCAGAGGGGAGGGACCAGTGGTTCTGAAACCTGGAGCCACCTGCCTGAGGGTCGCCCAGGCAGAAAAGAACAAAGTCACAGCCAGACCCAGAAAGCCAGGGAGTAAACAGAAAGAAAGACCCCACGCTCCCTCCCCCGGCTCCCAGGCTCTGGCCCAGACCATATTTCCGAATCAGAGGAAAGGCAGGCTCCTGGCTTTGCCAGAGCCCGCAGAGGAGAGCAGCCATTCCCCAGCCCTGTTGGCTGAGAAACTGCACATGGCCATCTCCGTCTCTACTGTCACCACCTTCTCAAGATCCCCGTGAAATCCTGTCTCCGGTCTCTCAGCAATCCACATCTCCTCACATTGGGGTGACTGGGGTGCTGGGGTGGGTGGCACGTGCTCATCAGGTCAGTCTCCACAGGCTGTTCCCAAGAGGAAATGCTGACCCGGGGTGGCCAGGTTTCCCAGATTGTAGATGCAATTAAAAATAATAATAAAAGACGTGGCCTGTCAATGCAGACCACGAAGCAAAAGCATTTATACAGCCTGAGGGCTGCCCATTGGCCACCTCTGCCCAGTGAGAGAGCCGGGGAGCAGGAATGCAGGGCTCCTGGACCCACTGCCACCTGCGTCATAACGGGGTCCTCTTGGGTAAGCATTGTGCTGGGGAAGAGAAGGACACGAAGGACCCCCAAACACAAAGCTCCCACCTCCCAGGGGGACATAGCTTCTGACTGCTGACCTGTGTTCCTTTAGGCTGGTAGCAAGAATCTTCAGAGCTTTGTCCCAACCATTTGCTTTCCTCTTTTTTTTTCTCGAACCCAGAACCAGTCGCCTCTTGTTGGGCTTTGTGTGGTGGCAGATACATGCCGGCTTGTCCTCAGCCCCTGACTCTTCTCTCAGGCTCTTGCCGTGCATAGTGTCCACGCGGCCCCTTGGCTGGCCGTTGTCACTGTCTCCATCACAAGTAGAATGAGGATGCTGGGCCTTGCAGGGCTGTGCCAAGGGCGGTGGCTTCTCCATGAAGGGCCCACCTGTGGGCCAACAGGCCTCAGCTTGTGGCTTTCGTGATGTCCACACCTGTGGCACCCGTCCTCTCAGTCCCACATGTGGCAGCCCTGAGGTGTCCTTGCCCTGCCCCATGCAGGGGGGCCCTGTACCCCACTCCTTGTGCACGCCATGGGTTGGTCTTCCCTGGGCCCACCTGCAGTCCAGCCTGGTGCCAAAAAGAAAATCAGTCAAAGGAGGTCAGAAGGAGAGAGAGTGTCCTGGAAACATCCTTGCGACCCGCACCCTATCACCTGCTGCAGCAGAGCCTTTCGTGGGGCGAGGAAGGCCACGCGGGCAGGAGGCGGGTGGAAAAGCAGCCTCAGTGCCGGGCACACCAGGCCTCACACACATCACCAGGAGCCGCGTTGACATCTCTGTTCCACAGGTGAGGAAATGGCCACGAGGCTAGGAAAACAGCAAGGTCACCCACCCCTGTCAAACTTCAAGAAAGTGTGGTCTTAGGACTGCCTGTCCCCCAGAGCTCTCCACTCCAGGAACCCAAAGTCTTAGGAGGTCAGCAGCACTCACACAGCAGTCAGGACAGGCGCCTGACTCAGTCACCTGCTGCCACCAGGCCCGGCTCAGGTACGGTGGCCAAGACAGTGCACCCAACCACCAGGCGTCTGGAACACATAAAACAGGCTGAAGTTTTGGGTTCCTAGTGTTTATTTCCCAACAATAAAAAACAAGCATCATCAATGTGGAAAGGTTAGCGACGAGCGGTTTAGATTGGGAAATTTGCCACGGACAAGAAGGAAACTTGAATCTTCTTTTTTTCCAACAAACTGAAGACGACATGCAAGGACATATCTTCTGGGAGGAGAGCTTGAAAATAAAAGCCTCCAGAAACATTTCATAAAGACATTTTTCAGAGAAAGTAAACATCAAGGAGAATGTGGTGGTTTGGATTCTTTCCTTAAACAGAAGTTAAAATAAAATGTTTTGACAAAGAAGAAGTGCTATTTTGATCTCCCTGTGAAATTTTTACAAGAAGCTCTGGTAGGAGTTTTTAAACACAGTAAACTCTTGTTTGGTGGCAATGTTACTGTGTGTGATTGATATTTCATATTGGCAGATGGCCAGCAGGTGAGGAGCAGGAGGTAAAGGTTAGGAGGATTCTGCTCTTTCTTCCAATAGGAACTAGAAACAGAAGAAACTACTCCAGTACTACTGAATCTCCAAGCAGAATTTACTACTGAAAAGGTACGCATCATCATTAATACAGCGTCAGAGTTCTACAGCATGGCTAGCCTGAAGAGCCAATTTTTCTCTCTCAGTGAGATTGATTTTCCATTTTTCTTGTCATTCTCTATTCATAGTCTACTCTCCTATTTCCCATAAGCTACAATAAGAAAACACAGTAAGTCAGAATCATTGAACAATCATTGAGCATTCTTTAGTCTTTTTTCTTATAAACAGACACTGTACCGCACAACACAGCAGAGCTCTGATAACATTTCAATATGCGCCGATGCCAGATATTCAGGCTGCCTACCCAAAAGTGAAAGTTTTAGTTTTTTGTTTGGAAGTATCTGAATAGCCGACTTGAACTAAGAGGAAAATGCTGGAAATGCATTAACCTTTCATCTGGTTGTTTGTTATGTAGATATAATCAGACTGGTATTTGTTTATAATTACAAGTACCATCTGAAACTGAAAAAAAAGTTAGTGATGTGTTGACAAATACTTACATCCCCGCCCCCAAATTCTTAGTGTCAAAAAGAAAAAAAAAGCATATTTTTGAAGGACTGCCATCTGCCAAGCTGCTTGGCAGATGACACAGCCTCTGCCTATTCTCTCAGTAACCCTGAAAGGTGGGTGCCAGGACTCTGAAGGCTACGGGGTTTTACCCTACTTGCAAGCCAACAGGTGGACCTGCGGTGGTTCCGTGCACGCTGGCAGCAGACCTGAGCCCCCTGAGCTCAGGACAAGTAGCTTTATTACTCCCACACAGCAGGCAGTAGTGGTTCTGTGCACGCTGGCAGCAGACCTGAGCCCCCTCAGCTCAGGACAAGTAGCTTCATTACTCCCACACAGCAGGCAGTAGGAGTTGTATGTGTGTCTCAGTTCCCCTTGCTCTCCAAGTCCCATGGGGGTGAAGTGGAAAGTTCCAGTTGGATCCTGCATATCTGGTGAGTGTGTGTCATAGCTGACAAAGTCCAAGCTTGGGAAACCCCATTTTTTATGATGAGCTGCAAGCAAACCTGACCTTCGCCCCAGAAGGAGACATTATCTCTATCTCCCAAGATAGTGTCACAAAGGGCTGTTGATGGCTTTGCACACACGATGAGTGGCAAGTGGAGACACATGGAGAATTAACTCTCAATGGCGGGCAGTGTTATTCCACTTATTACAGATTCATAAAGGAAGCATTTGAAAAGGTAACCAGCGTGCTCAAGTCACAAAGCTTATTAAATTGAAGAATCAGAAGTCAAATCCGGGTGCGTTTGACTCCAGAACTCTCCCCTCTGTATCTTACAGCCAAATAGTAGTCCTCCACATTAGAGCATGATTAATCGATATATAAAAGGCATTATGGGCCAGGCGAGGGGGCTCACTCCTGTAATCCCAGCACTTTGGGAGGCTGAGGTGAGCGGATCACTTGAGGTCAGGAGTTCAAAACCAGCATGGCCAAGGTGGTGAAATCCCGTCTCTACTAAAAATACAAAAATTAGCTGGGTGTGGTGGCATGCACCTGTAACTCCGGTTACTTGGGAGGCTGAGGCATAAGAATCACTTGAACTGGGAAAGTGGAGGTAGCAGTGAGCCGAGATCATGCCACTTCACCCCAGCCTGGGCGGATCACTTGAGGTCAGGAGTTTGAGACCAGCCTGGCCAACATAGTGAAATCCCATCTCAAAAAATAATAATAAATAAATAAATAAATAAATAAATAAATAAATAAAAGGCATTATGACCACAAACTCCTGAATTTACCACACTGGCACCTTGAATATTTAGAGCGTTTCAACAACAAACCTATGATCACCAGCCCTTTAACCAGGCCTCGCAATCTAGCATTATGCATTCTAACCTCACCCCACAGTCTAGCAATATGAATTCTTCATATGCAGAGCATGAGATATAGAAAGTCAAATCAGAGCCATTGCCCCTGGAGGGCACAGCCTCCGTGTGCTTGGTCCCACCTGGGAGTGCAGGGCGGAGCAGGGCCACCTCTGTCCCGACTCATCACCTGTTCAAAACAGGCCACCCTCAATGCCATAGTGTGTGGTACTTGCATTTGGGCACACTGTGAATTTTTTTTCTTATAAAGACAATAATATATTCATGCATTTTAATAATATGGTAATTTAAGAAATAAATTGGGTTTCTGAAAAAATTTTATGTCATTATTATACATGCATTTCTGCAGAAATTTACTAGAAAATGCTTTCTAAAATTGTATTTAAACTTAAAAGATTATAGATTATTTCTAGACATAGAAAACAATTTTACACAATTGAAATGTATGATTTTTATTCTCAATGATTATCTATTTAGTGCTAAAATATTTATACCATATGTGTCCACTTAAAAAAAAATAGGAGGGGAGTGAAATGCCAAAATTAAATGTCTAAAAAAGGATCAGAAAGAATAAAGTAGCCACATTTTTGCTAAATCTAACCACCTCAAGAAGTGAAAACCACAATGGGAACCACTCTGCCCAGGTGTGTGGAATGGCGGTATATAGAACAGGATTTGATTTGCACATTGGGTAAAATCTTGTTCTCCAGTTACTGAGGTATAGTTAACATATAATAACCTGCACGTATTTAAAGGGTATGATTTGTTGAGTTTTAACATATGCATGCACCCATGAAAACATGATCATCAAGATAATGCCTCAGGATCAATTGTAATTCCTACTTCTCCCCCTTCCCTGAATATATGGTTTGCAAATATTTTCTTCAAGGCTGAAGTAGAATCCTGATAGCTCAAAAAAAACTCAGCCATAAATATTTCCAAATTAAAGCTTCTAAGATGGCTGTGAAGTTTTATATTATTAATTGGTATAGAAAAGCAAGACACGTTATACTCCATTTTTAACTAAAGCTGTTCAATTTGATGTTTATCCCACAAAAATATGTTATATTATTTTTGAAATTATGTTTAATAATTTAAGAACAATTTTCTATTGAATAAGGATATATTTCAGAAATATTAATTGTACAACTAACATAATGCTGCAGCTTGATTTTTCCCTTCAGCAAAATGAACCAAGATGAGAATATTTACATCTAGAAAATGTGTTATAAATATTAGCACCTTGTTAAGCATATTGAGTAGGGATAACAAAGTCTAATACTGTCCTGTCCTGTGCAATAGAATTGATATACTTCAATCACATTACAGAATTCATGTTAATTTTTTTCACTTTAAAACAAAGTTGGGCTGGGTGCGGTGGCTCATGCTTGTAATCCAAGTGCTTTGGGAGGCCGAGGCGGGAGGATCACTTGAGGTCAGGAGTTCGAGACCAGTCTAGCCAACATGGTGAAACCCCATCTCTTACTAAAAACACAAAAATTATCTGGGTGTGGTGGCACGAGCCTGTAATCCCAAGCTACTTGAAGGCTGAGGCAGGAGAATCACTTGAACCCGGGAGGCAGAGCTTGTAGTGGGCCGAGACTGTGCCATTGCACTCCAGCCTGGGCAACAAGAGTGAAACTCCATCTCAAAACAAAACAAAACAAAACAAAACAAAAAAACAAAAGTTGTACTACAACATAGATGAACCTTGAAAATATTATGCTAAGTGAAAGAAATCAATTACAAAAGACCATATATTTAAATTTGAAATGGTAGATGAACTGAACATAGTCTTAGAAAGGTGAAACTTACCAATATTGACACAAGAAGAAATAGGAGATTTTAACAGTTCTAAAAATATTCAGGAATTATCTGTACTTAAAGCTCTCCCAGTCTGACCCCACCCATCCTCCCACAAAACAAAAGTCCCAGCCCAACTAAATGTTTAAGAGAGTGTGGGGAAAGTTAGAGAATAAAAAAGGGTGGGCGCTTCCCAGCAATTTTAATAAAATCAGTACAATTTAAGCATCAAACTAACAAGCACATTATAAGAAAAAAATAGTAGGTCACTCTCCCTTGTACATATGTATGTAAACTTTATAAATAAAATATTAGGAAATTAAATACAGCAATGTACAAAAAGGATAATGCATCACATAATTTGGGGCTTATTCTTAAAAGTAGTGTCTTAACATTATAAAGGAGAGGAAAAGTAAGTAATCATACAATTGATAAAGAGAAAGCATTTTTTAAAAATTTAAATCCATTTATGTTAAAAAAAAAAACCTCTTAGCAAGCTAGGAATAGAGTGGAACTTCATTATCATGATACAGAGTACACTTTTAAATAGCTAGGAATAGAATGCAACATCATTATTATAGTAAAGAGTATTTTTAAAAACACATTTAATAGTGAAATGTTGAAACCTTTCCATCTGAGATTAGGAAGTAAACAAGAATATTTTATATCACTACATTTATTCAGCATTAAACTAGTAATTCTAGCCAGTGCAGTAAAGATATGCAGACTGGCTAAGAGATAATAAAACTACCACTATTTGTTGATAATATTTTGATGTAGAAAGCATAAATTATTAGAATTAAGAAGTTAATTTAGCAAAGTTGTTAGACACAGGTGAATATTTTAAAAAATCAATTATATTCCTATGTATTAGCACAGTTGGAAAATGAAATACTAAAACAGATTGACTTACAAAAGCATAAAATATTAAATATTTAACACTAAAACTTCTTTAAAAGATTCACAAGGGCTATGCAGAAAAAACTCTAAAACATTTTTGAGAAAAATTCAAGATAATCTAATTAAGTGGGGGGATATACCATGTTCATAGATTAGAAATGTTATTATTGTAAATATATTCATTTTTCCTGAATTGGTCTATAAATCTAATGCCATGTTGATAAAAGCCTCAGCAGGATTTTCCGTGGTAATTAACAAAATAATTCTAAAATTTATGTGGATGCACAAAGGGCCAAGAAGAGCCAAGAAAACTTTAATGAAAAGAACAAGGCAGGACTTAGTCTACTTGATATCAGAATTTATTATAAAGCTTCAGTAATTAAGGCAGTTTTTTGTGCAATGATAAACAAATAGACTGAAAAAATAGAATAATTGGTGCATACAGACGCACACATATAGATATTCCATTTCCGGTAAAAGTAATAGCATTGCAAAGTAGTGGAGATTTTTTTTTTCAGTAGATGGTGCTTGAATAATTTGGATAACAACATGAAAAAAAATTAAATATAACCCTTCCCTGAAGAGTTATACACAAAAGTTAATTCCAGGTATACTGCTTATTTAAATTTGAAGGGTCAAATAACAAGACTTTGAGAAAATTATATAAGAGAAAAGCCTTTAAGATTTTGGGGTAGAGAAAATTGAATAGGAATAATGCTCTTTTGAGCACTAACCATAAAGAGAAAGATTGATAGACTATATTAAAATTAAAAACTGTTTTTAAATTTAAGAGTAAAAGATAATACAATGAGAGTGAAAGGCAAGCCACTGAGTGGTAGAGTGGTTATATCAAGACAAAAAGTCTCTAGCCAGTATATATCAATAGTTTCTACAAATCAATTAAGACAGACAACTCAATAGAAAAACAAGCAAGAGACACCAAGACGTCACAAAAGAGGAGATCCAAATGATCAACAAATACGTGAGAGGATGGTCATTTTCATTAGAAATGGGGAAAATGTGAATTAAGGCAATAGAATATCACCACACATCCACCAGGATGGCTAAAGGCTGACAATACCAACTGACATCCCACTATGCTGATGATGAAAACGTAGATTGGTTCAACCTCTTTGGGAATTTGACAATATTTGCTAAGTGTGTGTATGTGCATACCCAATGCCTCGGCAATTCCACTCACAGGCACATGCCCAACCAACATGTGAGCTCGTGCTGCACATCAAGACACACACGTAACTATTCACAGCAGCACTCTTATGGGCAGTCAAACATTGGAAGCAATCCAAATGTTCACTAACAGTGGACATCACAGTAGCCAAACAATAGGACATTAAACAGCAATTTATATGAAAGAACAGCTGCCTCATAAAACCAAACGGATGAATCTTTCATACATGCACAGTCACACTCAATTCTGAGGAAAAGAAGCCAAACATACCCACAAAATATATACTGTATGATTCTGTTTTCATAAACTTCAAATACAAGACAAATGAGTCTGTGATGTCAGGACAGCGTTTAACTTGAGCAGGGAGTGAAGGGAGTGACTGGGAAGAGACGCGAGTGGGGCTCCGGGTGTTGGCCATATTCTACTGTTGTGTTTAAACCTGGGTGTGTGCACAAGTGTTCATCAAGCTGTATAGTGATGGGGCATGCACTTTCCTGTATGTGTTCAACATAGAAGAACAGGAATCAATTAGGTTATCATAATAACTTAATCATTATGAAGAGGAAAATGGGTGAGGTAGAAAGTATTGCAGAGCTCAGAGGAGAACATATTATCAACTGCCATGGTTGGCCTGGCTTCTTGCCAAGGAAAGAACAGAGGAAACAGAAGATAGAAAACAGGAGGTATGTTTACAGAAACCTCCCATGAGGAGGCTGAAGGGAGATCTCAGGATGACAACTCATACAAGATACTGAGTCCTAGTCCAGATGGGAGCAATGTGACTCGAGAGATGGAATTTTTCACCAAGACTCCCAGTGCCATGGTGCTGCCTTCTTCCCTGGAAGACAGCATGCCCAGGTGAGCCTGGGTTCTTGCTTTTGTGTCTTCACATCCCTGCCCTGTTCTCAACGTTCTTCTGCCTGCATCAGCAGAGGATGCCCATTAATCCATCTTTGTGATTTCTCCAAGGATATTTAGAGGTGAATTCATAACTATCGTCTATTTCCATCTAAGAAAATACAACTGTAAACTAAAAAATGATGATTCAGCTTTTTCCCTAGAGCTGTTTCCTCAGGCAACCTAATTAAGGATTAATCCTTTTACCCCAGTGCCCTCCCTTGGAAACCTCCAAATGACTTCAGGGGAATTTCATGTAGTGAATGGTTGCCGGATCTTTCTGAATGAGTTATCATTAAAAATACATACTTGCAAATACCTAACCCTAACCCTTATCCTAACCTTAACCCTCACCTGGTTTGCTAGTAGAAAACCTTGAGAATCATTTTAGACTGAAACACTTTCTTCTGGGTTAATTACCATTGTCCTCCAAGAAAAGCCATCAACTCTGACATCCATTTTGGTTTCGGCAAAGCAAGTCTCGTTTAAACGATTCTTCACTGATAAGAATTGGACGCTTCCCTCCTCTTTTGCGTCTGTAACTTTTTTTTTTTTTTTTTTTTTGAGATGGAGTCTCACTCTGTCGCCAGGTTGGAGTGCAGTGGTGTGATCTCGGCTCACTGCAACCTCCGCCTCCGAGGTTCAAGCAATTCTCCTGCCTCAGCCTCCCGAGTAGCTGGGATTACAGGTGCGTACCACCACACCCGGCTAATTTTTTGTATTTTAGTAGAGACGAGGTTTCACGGTGTTGGCCAGGATGGTCTCGATTTCCTGACCTCGTGATCCCCGCCGCCGACTCCCAAAGTGCTGAGATTACAGGCGTGAGCCACTGCACCCGGCCTTGTCTGTAACTTAATATCTGTTTTTTTTTAACTGATATATCTAGGCTTCAAAATTAATATTTTGCCATGTTCACCTCTCATTCTGATTTTTTTCCAACCATTTACAAATGTAAAGAACATGGTTAGTTCGTGAGCCATACAAAAACAGGAGGCAAGAGGGATTTGCCTTGCAGGTTGTACTTTGTCCACTCCTGGTCTAGAATATTAAGGATTTTCTACATATTAATTCATAGTCTAAGGGACCCCAGAAATAGGAGCTGCTTGAGAAGATGTAGTTTGTGGTGTTGAAAATGACATACATCTAAACGTATTTAGAATGTTTTTAATGATGGAATTCACCCGGCTGTACACTCTTTTATACAGGTTGAGTATTCCCAACCCAAAAATGCAAAATGCACCCAAATCTGAAACTTTTTGAGTGCTGACAGGACATGCTAAGGAGCTGCTCATTGGAGCATTTTGGATTTCAGATTTTTGGATTAGGGATGCTGAACTGGTAAATAGATCATGCAAAGATTCCAAAATCTGAAATTTGAGACATTTCTGGTCCCAAGCATTTTGGATAATGAATACTCAACTGGCCTTACAACAAATAAACCAAACAATTAAACAAAAATAACTAACATTTTGACATTAATCTTTGAACAAGCATCTCTTCATGAATTTACTATGTTTAAACAAATAGTTTTTAGCTAAAACACTTCTCTTACTCATAATTGAATATCTATACTTTCGATATTTTGTCATCTATACCCTTGGCTACAGCTCATTTTAAAATTATATTTTTTACTCTATTGCCACTTCACTATATTTAGACATTGAAATTTAAACTGTAATCTTATCTTTATTTAATGGGAAATAATGTATGTATGGGAAATTAAAAGTTAAAAATGACTGAAAAAATAATTGTATTATTGAGCTAAAAGCGTTGATTTCTGGAATCTCCATCCAAATCCAAGCCTAGAATCATATACAATTGCCTTATAATTATCTTCTGAAATTTATGGTTTAAAAGATGCTAATAATATATTAAATTTCTTATAGGAATTATAACCACAAATTATTGAAACTCCCTAGTACCTAACACTGTTGTTAATAAGGCATTTCTCAGAACATTGTAGGTTTACTTTAGCCTAATGAAAAAGCCATGATTCCAATATGTATTGATATATAATTATTTAAATAATTTAGTATCTGGCCAGCCCTGTAATCCCAGAACTCTGGAAGACTGAGGTGGGTGGATCACTGAAGGTCAGGAGTTCGAGACCAGCCTGGCCAATGTGGCAAAACCCCATCTCTACTAAAAAATACAAAAAATAACTGGGCATGGTGGCAGGCACCTGTAATCCCAGCTACTTGGGAGGCTGAGGCTGGAGAATTGCTTGAACCCAGGAGGCAGAGGTTGTAGTCAGCCAAGAAAGAGCCGTTGCACTCCAGCCTGGGCGACAGGGGGAGACTCCATCTCAAAATAAATAAATAAATGAAAGAAAGAAAGAAAGAAAGAAAGAAGGAATTTAACGGATAAACAATAAATTGGTTTCTTCTAGTCTAAAATGTGAGTTAATATATAATGAATGCATATTTATTCATTTCTTGATACTGAAGTAAATCTCTATTAAACAATACACATAAAAAGCCTTGAAACCAAAAATGGTCATTTACTTCAAAATAGATATGCAGGTCAAACGTTATTGGATATATATTTGAATAACTTTCAAATTCCTTATTCTAGCAGGTGTGGTGGCTCACGCCTGCAATCCCAGCACTTTGGGAGGCCGAGGTGGGCAGATCACCTGAGGTGAGGAGTTCGAGACCAGCCTGACCAACATGGCAAAACCCTGTCTCTACTAAAAATACAAAAATTAGCCGAGCTTGGTGGTGGGTGCCTGTAATCCCAACTACTCGGGAGGCTGAGGCAGGAGAATCGCTTGAACCTAGGAGGTGGAGGTTGCAATGAGCTGAGATCGCGCCATTGCACTCCAGCCTGGGCAACAGAGCGAGACTCCATTTCAAAAAAAAAAAAAAAAAAAAAGAAAAAGAAAAAAATTTATTTTTAAAAAGACAAGAGTGTTACTATGTAACAATTTAATCAAACTATGTACATAGCTATGTTTTGCCTCATTAATTATCTTAAAAATAAATCTACATCTGTGTCTTACTTTAAAGACATTATACTTTGGTAAAAATATTAGGCAGAGAAATTTGTCTGTGCAGTCCTGTAATTGCAGAAAAATAAAAAGAAAATGTTATTCTTTGAAACTGCTTTAAGTTTTGTAAGTTTTCTACACCGAGAAAAATATATCAATATGAAAGGATTTAACAGTGAGCACTACAGATGTATTATTGCAGTGTTCATTTTTCTTTGACAATTCTATGAGGCATCACATCAATCATTTAGATTAAAAAACTGAGTTTCAGAAAGATACTTGGCTATTACATGGCCGATGGCAGTTTGACATCGAATTCAGGTCTGTGTGGCCCTAACCCAACAGATGTTTCATGGCGCAGAGGTCTGATTGTGAACCAGAGGAACGGACACGCGGCTCCGAGGGTTTAGCAGAAGGGTGCCCTCCTGGCGGTGGTAGAGAGGTGTTTGAGCTGGGCCTTGAGTCGAGGATATTTGAGCAGATGGGCCAAGTTTTCCCGCTGCAATAGGCAACCCTGAAATTTCAGTGTCTTAACACCAAAACTTCTTTCTTGTAAAC
The DNA here is from genome assembly GCF_028885655.2 of Pongo abelii. Lineage (NCBI taxonomy): Eukaryota > Metazoa > Chordata > Mammalia > Primates > Hominidae > Pongo > Pongo abelii. The sequence goes on from NC_071990.2 coordinate 169,790,494, forward strand.
TGCAAAACCCGAATCCCTCTGTGGGACCCAGTGCCCCTCCAGGGCAGCTGTCCGGTGGGCAGCGGCTGAGACCTGGCTGCTGGACTTTCCAGTTTCTCCACACCCATACTGGCGTTTCCACAGGCACTGAGGCAAGGAAAGACGGGGCTGGACTGTCGCTCCTGGCTCCTGCACACTTCCACACGGAAGTGACACACCGGTTCCTGTGCCATTGCATTAACCAAAACTAGCCACGTGGCCACGCCTGCCTTCCCAGGGTGGAGGTGAAATTCTGTGTGCTTAGGAGAGGACAATTCAAACGAGTGTCCAGCAGAGATGGTCAGGATCTCAGCCCGCAGCTATGAGAAGCGGTCCTCCGGGTGGAGGGAAGAGTCTAGCCCCGCAGGCAAGGCGGGGAAGCGGAGGCGTGCTTCTAAGATGTCCAGAGGAGTGATCAGATGAACTCAGAGAGGGAAAGCAACTGGGAAGCAGGTCATGGGGAGGGAGACACAGAGCACTTGTCTTCTCCTACCTATAGAATATGTAGTTGAAACATTCACAATATATAATCTACCAAATTCATCATAGATGACTTATTGCAATGAAAACAATTATAATACTATATTGTTGTGGTTTTTTTGGGGGGTGGGGTGCTATGTAGTATTACATATACGTATGGCTTTGAAAGCCTCCAAAGACTTTAGAAGTTTACTGCAATATTCTGAACAAATGGAAGCTCTAATGTAGTGCCCTTTGATAATTAAAAATATGCATAAAATGTTAAAATTGAATGATTTTTCTTTTTTTCCAGAAGGGTGAATACTTCTGTATGGTTTCCGACATGCAGGACTACTTAAAAAAAAAAAACAAAAAACAACTTTTCTGGACTTCCTTTTCTCTCAAGTACATTTTTAACCCCTGCAGTGCCAATGTTCAAATGAAGACTGAAAACATTTCTATGTGAATGCATACTTGGAGAGAACATTCATATGCCTTACTTTAATTTTATCCTTATAACAGCTCTGTAAGGGGGGCAGTGAAGGTCTGTTGCCATCATCATGTTTCTTTTTTCTTTTTTTTTTTTTGAGACAGAGTCTTGCTCTGTTGCCCAGGCTGGAGTGCAGTGGTGCTATCTTGGCTCACTGCAAGATCCACCTCCTAGGTTCACGCCATTTTCCTGCCTCGGCCTCCCAAGTAGCTGGGACTACAGGTGCCCGCCACCATGCCCAGCTAATTTTTTTGTATTTTTAGTAGAGACGGGGTTTCACCATATTGGCCAGGATGGTCTCGATCTCCTGACCTCGGGATGTGCCTGCCTCGGCCTCCCAAAGTGCTAGGATTACAGGCTTGAGCCACCACGCCCGGCCATCATGTTTATTTTTCACATGAGGAAACTGAGTCTCAGACCTGTACAGACCCTTTACTGCCCTACAATTAGTGTAAGAGATGGAGCTCAAGGTTGGGAACTGTGGCGCTTAACCCAAGACTACTTTCCCACGACAATGTCTCTGACCACAGAGAGTTGGTCTCTGTGCTAGTGGAAGTTTCCCCTAGGAGAAAGGAGGTGTGTGACATTGGGAGAGTCTCAAGGTCAAACCTACAAGGTCATCTGAGCCAGTGATTCTCAAACTCAACTGAACATCAGGGTCACTCAGGGAGACTGAGAATAAGAGATTATTGGACGTGCCCTGAGATTCTGATTCTCTGCATCTGCCAGTGAGTTGAAGGGATGTGTATGCTTAAACAGTTTTCTGAAACTTGAACAGTGTCTTGATATTTGATGACTTTAAGGAATTATTGTCATTTTTCAAAGTATGAAAATCATATTAAGAAAATATACTTTTAAAGAGCGTCTTCTGAAGATACATCTGCAACATTTACTAATGAAATTATGTAAAGTCTGATTTGTGTTTAAAAATAATCCAGGAGTGGAGGGAGAGGGAAGGGGATAAATGAAACAGGCTGTGACAACTGAAACCAGGTGGTGAGTGGGGAGTGGAGACAGGGACTTCCTCTGGCATTCTATTCGTATTCGATACTATTCGTATCACTGCACATTTCTATAACAAATATGTTGCAAGAAAAGCTCCCCAGGAAATTCTGATGATCACCCGTTGGATCATTGATCTAATCCAACCACATAACTATAATTACAGAGGTTCCCTGTACACTGCCATGTCTGCACTCACCTACATTCTAGCTGTATTGTTCGAGGTCACTCGCCTGTTTGCCCTTCTCTGCAGTGGTGCTAAAATCAGGAAACAGTTTTACCAAAACAGGGCACTGGAATATAGACAAGTGTGAGTGAGTCCTGAGCAGGGGACACTTCTGGGCCTCAGATTTCTCATCTGTGGTTTGTCTCAAACTCAGAGACAGGTTTTCAGATCCCCTCTTGAGTCCACTCTCTTTCCTTCTTTTACAGGAACTTTCTCTCTCAGGCAATTTTCTTCTTTTCTTTCTCAGGTGACTTTCAGCATTTCCTTTTTGAGCTTTACCTTAGAGTTGCGTTATGGTTTATTCAGGTGCAAATTGACTTCCATGTGTCCTGCTTGATATTTGAAAGCACTTTTAATTTGAAGACTGTTATGCTTCTTACATTCTGGAAAATTCCCAGCGATGATCTCTTAATTATGCCTCTCCATCATTCTCTCTAATCCTCTGGAATTCTGACGAGATGAGATTAACTCCCTCAGCCTACAGCTCTTGCTTCTTACGATCTCTTGCTTTTATAAATCTTTTTTTCTTTCCACTCATTTTACTTTCTAGATGCATCTCTCAGCTTTTTTCTTCTTTTCTGCTTTTGATTGGATTTATTTATGTTCTTGTTTTATTATTTCTGCCAGTCCTTTTTTTTTTTTTTTTTTTTTTTTTGAGATGGAGTCTCGCTGTTGCCCAGGCTGGAGTGCAGTGGCATGATATTGGCTCATTGCAACCTCTGCCTCCCCTGTTCAAGTGTTTCTCCTGCCTCTGCCTCCAGAGTAGCTGGGATTACAGGCACACACCACCACGCCCGGCTAATTTCGTGTTTTTTGTTTTTTTTAGACAGAGTTTTGCTCTTGTTGCCCAGACTCTAGTGCCATGGTGTGATCTCTGCTCACTGCAACCTCCACCTCCGGGGTTCAAGCAATTCTCCTGCCTCAGTCTCCCAAGTAGCTGGGATTACACATACATGCCACCATGCCGGGTTAATTTTGTATTTTTAGTAGAGATGGGGTTTGTCCATGTTGGTCAAGCTGGTCTGGAACTCCCAACCTCAGGTGATCCGCCCACTTCGGCCTCCCAAAGTGCTGGAATTACTTTGGCGTGAGCCACCGTGCCGGGCCAATTTTGTGTTTTTAGTAGAGATGGTGTTTCACCAGGTTGGCCAGATAGGTCTCGAACTTCTGACCTCCCGCCTTGGCCTTCCAAAGTGCTAGGATTACAGGCTTGAGCCACTGTGCCTGGCTCCGCGCCCCCCCCCCCATTTTTTTGAGAGTCAGGGGTACATATGCAGGTTTGTTACGTGGATTTATTGTGTGATGCTGAGGTTTGGGCCTTGATCGAACCCATTACCCAAAGAGTGAACACAGTTCCCAGTAGGCAGTTCTTCTCTCCTTGCCCCTTTCTCCCTCCCATGGACCCCATTGTCCACCGTTTCTATCCCTATGTCCCTGTGTCCACAGTGTGTAGCTCCCACTTAGGAGAATATGCAGTATTTGGTTTTCTGTTTCTGTGTTAATTCAGTTAGGATAATATATTTCTGCCAGTTCTTCTTCATAACTTCTTATCCCTTTTGATGCATGTTATTCCTGCATACATTTCTTTGAGGTTCCCAAACATGCTTATTTTAAAGCTCTTTTCAGAATGGTTGCTGATTCAGGTGGCCCCTTAGCATTTGCTGTGTTCATGTGCATGGGAATTTTTTCTTTGCCAGCTCATCGTGAGAGATTCTCTCTCTACTGTCTATCTTTCTCAGTGTCTCTCTGCTCACACCTCTGCTTAACAAAGGCACCTCATCTGTGTGGGGCCCTCGTCCAGGAACAAGCCGTGTTGCCGTGGTTGAAGGCATCAGATGCAGTCACGCGCTGCATGGCAGTTCCTGGCAGGAGGCCACATGCCTGTTTTCTTTTCCCGCAGACACATGGCTTCATGTCAGTCGTGCCGGCAGCTGCAGTTGGCAGCAGCTTCCTCTCCTCCCATGAGCACTTGTGGTCCCCATCATAGTCCCCACTGCCCAACAAGGCCCCGCTCCTTGCAGGTTCTGCCTTTGGGTTCCAGACTCCAGCAGGACATTTCCTTCAGCTCCTTCTCACCATCATGCATCTCCATCCCAATGCTGATCCTCAGCCATGCCCATGCTGTTTCGAGTCTCCTACAATTTTACGTTTTCCCTCTTTATTTGTCATCTACCATTGGCATATATTTAGAGCAGGTATGTGTGTGTGGTAAGGGTGCTTTGGGGTACATGTTTATAGAACCATCTTAGCGGAAGTCCTTAGGCCAAGTTTCTCCCTTCTCATAGAACTACTGCAAATGTTGAAAGCACTTGAAAAAATGTCTAAGCTGCACTCTATTTTCAAAAGCAAGCAAAACCCTGTAACTTTGTAATTTTTATTTCCAGAGACACTAGCGGATAAAGAAAAGATTTTTCTTGGGAGAAGTCCTTGGGTATTCCATTTATGGGTTTGCCATGAACAACACATTTCTCAACACTTTTTTTTGTTTCTATTATTTTTATTGCTGGTAAATAGCATGTTAATAGTACATTTCCCTTCATTTGTTATGTTATTTGTTAAAACAAAATTTAATGGGAGTTTGCATTTCAAAATATTAGTTTCCTAGCAAAATTTATATATTCAGCTTATATTATATATTATACATATAATTTTCTAGCAGAAAAGGGCATAAGATATAAAAAATAATAGTTGATATATTTGTACCCTTTGCTCTTCTCAGGTGTATAAAGTTCCTCCTCTTTTCCCTAGTACTTTCTATGTTATAGAACCTGTGAAAACTGGGGAGGGAATTAGATTACATTTAGTTCACTTTAGCACCTGGTTTCCATAATGCCTCCTAAATGTTTCTGGCCTTTGTTCTATTAATGACAGCAAGATCATAGAGTCATATTAAAGTTGCTCAGTAGGTCAAGCCCTCTATTTTAGGAATGAGACAAGCACAGTTCTTTCTTCTTCTAGACCCATTGTTTAGAACTGTACCTTTTATTATCAAGAAAAAGAGTGAAAGGCTGGATGCAAAACATCCACGGCCTCCAGACTGTGGACTCTCTACCCTTGTAAAGACCACTCACCTGAGTAAAGTCTAGTCTTAGCCGCTGGGACTAGACTAGTTGTAGAAGCTGTGTGCTGGGTACCCCTACCCCGCCCCCCAGTACACAACCATCTTCAATCTAGCCAATGAGCGTTTATTAAATATCCACTAGGTACACAGAACTGTGCTCTCTGCTAGAAGCGGGGCATGGAATCAAACATCAGTAAGATGGGTCCCCAAAACCAAGGGGAACAGAACTCGTGAGGAAAAAGGCACATTCAGAATTTTAAGTCAAAACCAAATTCAAGGTAGCAGCTAAAACCAAAGTGCCAAGTGTAAGGGATCAGGAAAATATGGGGAGATGGCAACAAAAGAACTAGTACAGTTTAGTTGATCGGTTTTTTTTTTGAGACGGAGTCTCGCTCTGTCACCCAGGCTGGACTGCAGTGGCGCGATCTCGGTTCACTGCAAGCTCCGCCTCTGGGGTTCACGCCATTCTCCTGCCTCAGCCTCCCGAGTAGCTGGGACTACAGGCGCCCGCCACCACGCCCGGCTAATTTTCTGTATTTTTTAGTAGAGACGGGGTTTCACCGTGTTAGCCAGGATGGTCTCGATCTCCTGACCTCGTGATCCGCCCACCTCGGCCTCCCAAAGTGCTGGGATTACAGGCTTGAGCCACCCTGCCCGGCTAGTTGATCGGTTTTCAAAGTGGGAAACCGAAACTGACGAAATGGGCCACTGGACGGAGAAATTCTGGAAGTGAGAGCACTTCCAGAGCAGCATGCAGCGATACCTCGCAGGGCTGAGGATGGACAGAATGCGGAAAGGAGGACAAGGAGGCAGGCAGGGGAGACGCCCTTTCACAAATCTACTCACAGCCTGATATTCTTTCATTATTTTCAGGATATATATGATCACATTTTAACTTAGTCTGCAACATGTACTCAATAAAAAGATAATGCAAAGCAATTCTCCAACACAGTAAAAGGTAAGTGACCCATGTTTACGGTATAATCCCCTTCTAATACCTTCCACACACACACACACACACCCACACCGCCCCCCCCCACCCATCCCCCCCACCCACACACCATTTCATTTCTTTGCATTCAGTGTGTATGAGTCCATTCCATTCTTGCATTGCTATAAAGAAATACCTGAGACTAGGTAATTTATAAAGAAAAGAGGTTTAATTGGCTCATGGTTCTGCAGGCTGTACAGGAAGCATGGCTGGGGAGGCCTCAGGAAACTTACAATCATGGCAGAAGGCAAAGGGGAAGCAGACATGTCTTACCTGGCTGAAACAGGAGGAAGCTGGGGAAGGGAGGTACCACGCACTTTTAAACAACAAGATTTAGTGAGAACTCCATCACCAGAACAGCACCAAAGGAGGAAATCCGCCCGCATGATCCAATCCAATCACCTCCTCCCAGGCCCCACCTCCAACATTGGGGATTACAATCTGATATGAGATTCGGCTTTGGCACACAGATCTAAACCATATCACAGTGTAAATATGTTGTTTATGTATTTAAGATTTAGCTTTTTCCTTCCAGTATCATCTTAGTTTATAAAATGCCAGAGAACACATTTAACCACAAATGTCTTTCTGGGTTGGTAAGATTATATATATATATATATTTTTTAAATAAGTACGATTAAATTCCTATTTTAAGGGCTGTTTATAGCACTAATTTCTGTGTAAAAACTCACTTCCTGAAAGTTCTAACCTAAAATGTGACTAAATATTAGGAACATGGGAAAGCAATGAAGGAAGCAGAGTTGAAAGATACATTTCTTCATTTTCCAATAAAGTAGCACATACCCTACTTATGAAAAACTAATCCTCTAGAATTTATCTTTTTTGCTTATTTGTTTAAAAAACGAAATTAACAACACTGGCCTTTCTGGCAATGGGTTAAGCAAAGGAGAGTTTGGTTATTTAACTTTATAGATCAACTAATTAGATTAACTTTCACATGCATGGGCTACTGTAGAAGGCTGCCTGCCCTAGAATGTCTGCTATTTGGACCTTTATTAAATCCTTTTACTTTACTTTTTTTGCTAAAGACCATCCTCTAAATTGATATGTCTACTAAAAGGACTTATATGATGATTTATACAGTAATATTGACATTTTTCAAAATTTGACTAATTTAATAAAATATGGAATTTATTGGTGGCTAGAAAATTAAATGACCTATAGGGTACTAAATATAGTTGATATAGTTAAACATAGTTGATATATTTGTATCTTTTTTTTTTAGATGTATTAATCTTTTCCCTGGTACCTACTATTTTCTAGAGGCTGTGAAAATTGGGGCAGGAAAAGGTTTATTTCATGTGGCTGGTCTCAGAACCCGGTTTTCATAATATTTCGAAAAAAATTTTAAAGTTAAGTGCAAAGTTTAATCAGAAATTCAAAAATATTATTACTTTCTGTCCTCATATTTATTCCTATTATGTGATACTTCTTTTTTTAAGAGACAGTCTTGCTCTGTTGTCCTTTATTACCTGGTACTTTTAGGTTTTATGTAGATTTGGGTTTTAGATAGGAGATACTTAAAAATATTAGTATATCAGTGCTGATTGAAATAGAAGCTGTAAAACTTTTTGAATAGTGCAACTAAAAATAATATATGTTTAAAAGGGAAACTAAAATTATAAAGTAGAAACTTAAATTTTCAAAAACTGACTTACAGATTAAAAAGGTCTTTTTCAACTTTGCCCAGTGCAGCTTCGTTTAGCTTCAGTCCAGTCCTTTATCTTGCATTTCAGTCTCACCATGTATAAAATGGAATTAATAACAGAAAAGCCCATTCTTTTATTTTATTTATTTATTTATTTTGAGACAGAGTCTTGCTCTGTCGCCCAGGCTGGAGTACAGTGGCTCGGTCTCAGCTCACTGCAACCTCCGCCTCCTGGGTTCACGCCATTCTCCTGCCTCAGCCTCCCAAGTAGCTGGAACTACAGGCACCCACCGCCATGCCTGACTAATTTTTTTGTATTTTTAGTAGAGACGGAGTTTCACCGTGTTAGCCAGGATGGTCTTGATCTCCTGACCTCATGATCTGCCCGCCTTGGCCTCCCAAAATGCTGGGATTACAGGTGTGAGCCACTGCGCCTGGCCCTATTTTGTTTTTATACAGCATTTCTTGGATATCATTTAAGTACAATTTTTAGATGTAGCAGAATCCAGTGGTACAATGAGAATAGAAGATGGTAGCATGTTTACCTTTTATTGTTCTAGGTGGTGTCAAAATTAACATACGGCTCAGAATATCATCCTGGAGTCTTGACCAATGACAGTGAAATGATTTGTCAGCGTGGAAATTTCCATGTCCTAAACATAGATCAGTTATGGGAGTGTTCATGATTTAAGAATCATAGGTATTCTATGAATTTCTGGCTGCTCTTAAACATTTATCAATAAACTAATGTTGGTGGGGACCTACAATGAAGGGTAGTTTAGATATTGATATACCACTCATACGTAATACAAATGGGGACTTTTAATGACAGTCAGAAAAACGAGAATGATTCACATTAATTTAGAGCCTTCTATGTGTCCTGTATCACCCAGTAGGTATTTCACATATGCTATATGTTTTTTATTACAAAAATAACACTGCAGAGAGCCCATAACTGTTTTCCAGGAATCCTGAATTTTCTCTTTAGTGATGCTACACATACTTACTTTGGACATCAGCAATGTAACTGCCGGCTTTGCAAACTCATTCTTCAAGAGGCAAGTCATTGTTGGTAACAGCATCCTCAGGAATGAAGCTCCTGCAGTTGAGGTTCAGTTAACACAGTGTCAGGGATCTGTGCAGCACGTGTGGAACCCAGTGAGAGTCCTTTGCTGTGCAGGCACAGGGATGCTCACATAGTAAAAACTCGAGTCCATCGGGAAGCACAGGAACTGAAAGGCATAAAGAAACCAAGTGCTAGAACATGAAGATGCCATTTAGACACAGATGCTTTTCTGCAAGTCACCACACTTTAATTTTAAGAAAGGAGACTAGCGATCTATTGAATAATTCATTCCCTCATGGCACTGGTTCAACACCCCAGGCTCCTCTGCTGAGAAGCCTCCTTATGTAGCTGTACTGGACAAGTGCAGTAGAAAAGACAGAACCCAGTGGGGATGACAGAATTCTCTAATTGTCTGCAAAAGAGGAAATCCAGTTGGTGGAGAGAAAAATTATTTCCACATTGGAAAAAAAAGTAATGACAAAAATAAAAAGGCTTTGTCAAATATAGTTCACTCTTCTCATTACTTGCCTTAGTGTTTCAAAGATAAACGCTTTTTGTTACAACACATCACAGATAACGCAACTTCGCCTGACTGAACACTGCATGGGGAGACTGCTGAGACGTGTTCTGCAGCCAAAACAAAGGGTGGGGGAGGGGAGGGGCAGTTACAAAAAAGACACCTAATGAAAAAAAATCCCTACAATTCACAAAGCTTGCTACTGAAATTAATTTCAGGTTTCCACGTCCACGGGGACACGTACAGGATTTAAAATGACGCTCACGTGGCATCTCTCAGGGCCAAATGGGGCGCATCAAAGCTTCCCCTCGACGTTTATTAACTCTGCAGTCCGTTCTCTACGTCTGCGAAGGATTGGCAGACAACAATATGTCTGAGAAAAGAGGCGTTTTCTAAGGAGACACACAAAGGCAGTAGGACCCTCCAACCTCACTCTGTGAGAGGAACACCGCACAGCAGTGTGGGGGCTCGAACACCCCAGGAGCGGCGGAGCGCGGTTCAGAAAACATGACCCTTGAAATGCACACAAAGCCTAATAACGTGTCCTCCTCGGAAGAAAATAGCTTGAAAAGGTAAGCTTTGAAGTGATCCCAGCGGAAAGGAATCACCCTGGAAGAAACACGCAGCAGCCCCGGGGCAATGCGCGGGCGGGAGGGGCAGCGAGCGCGGGGAGCGCAGCGCCCTTCGGAGAGAGCGCTGCACCCGCCGGCGCTGCTCCCGCCCTGCGCTCCGTACCTGTGCCGCCACGCCCACCTGTCCGCTGCCGAGCCTAGCACCGCCCATTTAGACCCAGCACCACCAGTCCGGACCGAACCTAGCACCGCCCGTCCGGACCCAGCACCGCCCATTTGGATACTGCACCGCCCGTCCAGACCCAGACCCGCCCGTCCGGACCGGACCCAGTACCGCCCATCGGACCCAGCACCGCCCATTTAGACCCAGCACCGCCAGTCCGAACCGAACCTAGCACCGCCTATCGGACCCATCGCCCGTTCGGACCCAGCATCGCCCGTCCAGATCCAGCACTGCACCCCCACTTGGATCCAGCACCTCCCGTCCAGACCCAGACCCGCCAGTCCGGACCGAACCCAGCACCGCCCATCGGATCCGGCGCCGCCCATTTAGATCTAGCACCACCCATCCGAACCGAACCTAGCACCGCCCATCGGACCCACCGCCCGTCCGGACCCAGCACCGCCCGTCCCCAGATCCATCACCACCCATTTGGACCCAGCACCGTCCTTCCCCGCCCGTCCGGACCGAACCCAGCACCGCCCATCGGACCCAGCACCGCCCGTCCGAACCCAACTTAGCACAGCCCATCGGACCCATCACCGCCCGTCCAGATCCAGCACCGCCCATTTGGATCCAGCACCGCCCGTCCAGACACTGCACCGCGCGTCCGGACCGAACACAGCACCACCCATCGGACCCAGCACCGCCCGTCGGACCCAGCACCGCCCGTCCGAACCGAACTTAGCACAGCCCATCGGACCCATCACCGCCCGTCCAGATCCAGCACCGCCCATTTGGATCCAGCACCGCCCATCCAGACACTGCACCGCGCGTCCGGACCGAACACAGCACCACCCATCGGACCCAGCACCGCCCATTTAGATCCAGCAGCGCGCGTCCGAGCCGAACCTAGCACCGCTGGTCGGGACAGAACCCGGCACCGCCGGCTGGGACCCACCACCGCCAGTCCAGACAGAACCCTAGCACCGCGCGGGGCCCGCCCTCCGGCACCTCCCTCCCTGGCGGCCGCGGCAGCAGCACCTAGCGGAGCGGCCCGGAGGTGCGGCGGCGGCGCGCGGGCGGGGGCGCGCACGGCGGGCGGGGGCGCGCACGGCGGCGGGCGGGGCGCGGGCGGGTGCGGGTGCGGGCGCGGGCGCCGGGCGCACACCGGCCGGCGGGGCTGAGGCGGCGCGGCGCGGACGGAGCCCCAGGCGGAGGCCAAGTCGGAGGACGCGAAGCGGACGCGGAGGCGGAGGCAGCCGCGGAGGCGGAGGCGGCCGGCGGGGGGTGGCGAGGGGCGCCGGGCCCCCGCGGACCTGTCGTCCTCGGCCCGTCCTCCGGCCCCGGCCCCGCGCGGCTGAGGAGGCGCGGCCGGGACCATGTCGGCGGGCGGCCGTGACGAGGAGCGGCGGAAGCTGGCCGACATCATCCACCACTGGAACGCCAACCGGCTGGACCTGTTCGAGATCAGCCAGCCGACCGAGGTGAGCACCGCCGGGCGCGGGGCCTGCGCGACCCCCGCCCGCCGCGCCGCGCCCCGCCCCTCCCCCCCTGCCGCCGCCCGCCAGCCGCGGACCCGCCCTCCTTTCCCCCTCCCCCCCTCCTGCCCTTCTCTCCCCTCCCCCAGGCCCACCGCGGGCCCCGGCGTCCCCCGCAGCCCCCGTCCCCCTGCCGCGGTGTATCCCGGGGTCGCGCGGGCCGAGCGGGGGCTGGCGGGGCGCGGCAGTCACCTGTTCCCGTCTCCGGCCGCTCACCTGGTGGCTCACCTGGGCGGCCGCCCCCACCCCCGCGAGCGCAGTGCGGCCCCGGCCTCATCCCCGGCGGCGCGCGGGGCCGGCGCCCTCCACCTGCAGCCCGGTTGTGGCTCGCGGCGCCCCTTAGCCGTGGCCGGGATGGAGCCTGTGACGCGCGCCGTGCTTCGGGTTCATAAACTTGCAGGCTGCCGGCTGGGAGGGGAAAGTCAGTATCACAAAGTTCGGGAGGTGCGGGCTCCCTGATGGCATAGGCCCGGAATCGGACTCCTCCGAGGAAAGGCGCGCCTTCTCCACCTTCGGAGCCGCGAGGAAGGGCCCTCTGCGGCGGCCTCTGCCCGGAGGGAGGCGCCGGCCCCAAGCTGGCTCCCCGAGAGGAGGAGGAAATCACGCTCGCTCCTGGCCTGGTAACAATGGGGGTTGTTTATAACAAAGCTGTTGAAAGCGTTCCGAGCAGCTTTTAGAAAAATGTTTGAGTCCAAGTCCACTAGGAAGGGCTCTGTGGAGAGGGGAGGGAGGTGAAGGGTCAGGGAGCAACCCTGTAAATCGCTCCGCAAGGGTCGGTTCCGCGCTCTGTTCATTCGGTGGCTGCACAGACTTGAACAGCATAAAAAAATTTCACTCAATATTTGTGCCCGTTTAGGAAATCATTTTAATAGCGTCTATTTTTGATTTGTTGTAATAGGAGAGTTATAGTTAATACTTGCTATAAAACACTAGCTCCTAGGCAACAAAACATGTTTGGCAAATTTGAACATTCTTATGAAATTTAATCCTTTTATCATTAAATTCCACTTTATATTTTTGAGAAAATTTGACTATTGCTTCTCTGATTTCTTGAGTTTTTGCCAGTCATGGGAAGGACTCTATTTCTTCTGTCTTCATCTGTACCTGTGACTGCACTTGACGTGGGTAGCTAGCCATTTGTCTTAATCCTTAGTTGAATACTGACACACGTCATTAGGCTCGGGTTGCCAATTTGAGCATAGATGTTATGTTAAGTTACTCCTGATTGATTCATCTTCTGTAATGATTTTATGAGTTAGGTTCTAGTAAGCGAGTTAGTACTATGTACTTAAGTGTTCTTTCATAGACTAGTATATCTTTAGAAAGGTGACATGATAATTTGGTTTCAGGATTATGTTTTCTTTCAGAATAATAAATTCAGTTTTCTTTTTATCACAAGATAAAAAAAACTGACCATAAAACATTTTCTTGGTGTGTAGGTTTTTTTTGTTTGTTTAAATGGATTTTTTTTTTTTTTTTTTTGAGAGATTTCTCAAGTCTGGTGGAAAGGAATCTTTTTTCAGTTTAATAAAGAGAATTCAGCTTTTTGGGATTTTGAATTGAATTAGCATTTAAAAAAATCTCAAATCAGAAACATAGTTCATTGATTTAATTAAATTCTATTTTAAGCACTCAATTGAAACTTTTTATTTCTTAGTGATATGACTAGTTTTTAAAATTGGCCTGTCATTTGGAAAGCTATTTTTTCAGTTATACTGTAGGTGAAAGTTTGCTTTGTACATACATTGAAGCAAAACAAGAATTGAAGGACTTGGAAAAAAAGAAGATATATTTCATTTCCTAATTTTTCTCCCTACTTATATCTGAACATTTCTATTTTTAGAAATTATTCTTCAGAATTGTATTAGAAGCCTTTCATAATGAAATGAATTGGTTTTTAAGAATGTCCATATATTGGTTTTTTAGCTTTTTCACTATATAGTGGCTGGCTCACATTTCTATTTTGTTTTCTCGAGAACCTTCCTGTACTATTAAATTTATTCTGGTCCTAGTTAAGCTTTGCATTTAACATATTGTATCTTTTATTATGATGTAGGTAAACTTAATATGAGTAATTCTCTCAGCCAGTATTTCAAGGCCAGCAGTTTCAATTTGCTTTGTCTAAGCTCGTGTGAATTTTTTTTTTTTTTTAACCATCTAATGATTATTTTTACTCTATTTGGCCATCACAAGTCCAATTTTTTAGTTTTCTGCAAGGACAGAAGCATTGTACTGGTCCTTATCAGATGTTCAGTAAATGTTGAACAAATTCACTGCAGGAGTTGATTTGTAGAAATAAGATTTAAGCCTTGTATTTATTTACTTGGGTAATCTTTTTATGTGTATGAGAGTATAGTTGTGGGTTTTCTTTTGTTTTTTTTTTTTTGGGTACAGTGATAAGTATCTGTTTTCAAATTTTATAACTTCATTAATCATCTATGATTGGTGGTTTCAGGCAGCTTTGATAACCACTGATAATTTTGTGGTTTCTCTGTTTAGGAAGATGATAAACTTGGTTCTTTGGATTACATTCTTTTTTTAAGAAAATTAGAGTATGTTTTAACATCATCCTGGTTAAGTTTGCTTTTTACTTTGTATTCACATTTGTGTGTAAAAGAAGGGCTTACAAAGAATAAGCAGGCTATCACTGGAGTATTTTTCAGGCTCTTTGTCACTTGGATCCTAGATTCATTTGGAATTTGTAAAATGAGAGTTGATCTAAACCTGATGTTGTTATTTTATAACCAGGAGATTGATGCTAAGCTAACTTAATGTCTTGATTACTATGGAAAGCTGTAGCTCACAGAAACTCCTTAAAGTATGTATAGTCCCTCCTTTGCTTATTTTTAATGTTACAGCTTGTTTTCTTTTAGGGATTCCTGGATAATTATGGCAGCAGAGTCCTTTTAATCTTTCCTGTCACCTCCTCAGAAGAGGGCTTCTCTGGTTATCCAAAGGTCTCCCTGTTGGTTTTAACTTACCATGACTTGTCATTGCCATTGTTATGTCTGTCTCCCTCTTATTACAGGAAGGCAAGAGTGTAGAATTTTCTTGAATAATTGTTCTGTGTAGTGCATGGTAGGAGCTCAATAAATATTGTGTGGAAAGAATGTCGAATATGGCCTTCATTGTATATACCTTTATTCACAACAAAATATGGGATATATGCTTTCTAAACATTTAGTGAAGAGTGTTTATTAGGCCAGTGAGTATTTATGTTTTCATGTCTTATTCTTAGTTTTGCAAGAAGCTTACACTTAAATGCAGAAATTATGCTAGGTAATTGACTATTTAGCTTCATGAGATACTTCTTAAAGTCATTTATTTTTTATTGGATTTATTGCCTCCTTCTTGCCCTGATGGTAAAAATAACCCAGAATTTATGTGGACACCTACATATGCTTTATTACAGGTGAATACATTACATTTTAATACTCTGATTAATCGAGAAGTAATGTGGTGATTCATGTTTTCCAGAGATGTGTGTAAGAAATAACTTTGTCAGCAGAGATAGAGTAGGAAGTCTTCAGGTGAAGTGGTAATAATTGCATAACTTATAGCTACATCTATATTCCAGACTAATATTTAGCTTGTGACTATGCTTTATCATACAACTGAACTATATTTGAAACTTTTTTTTTTGAGTCAGAGTCTCACTCTCTCGCCCAGGCTGGAGTGCAGTGGCACGATCTCAGCTCATTGCAATCTCCGTCTTCCAGGTTCAAGTGATTCTTGTGCCTCAGCTACCTGAGTAGCTGGGATTACAAGCATGTGCCACAACAGCTGGCTAGCTTTTGTGTTTTTAGTAGAGACAGGGTTTTGCCATGTTGGCCAGGCTGGTCTTCAACTCCTGGCCTCAGGTGATCTGCCTGGCCTCCCAAAGTTCCGGGATTACAGGCGTGAGCCACTGTGCCTGGCTGTCAATAGTTGTATTTTTTAATATTGGTACTGCTGAAGATCTTTTTCTGGTGACTGATGTTTTAATGAGATGGATGATTGCCAATGATGTATTTTTAGTATTTATAGGCGTCTGTATTTTTTATTTTTGATAAGTTGAATCTCATTGGTGGTTATAACCTTTTAAAATCTTTTATTTCCTTTAATAACTGGTTAAGTTTTATGTTTGGTTCGGTGTGTTCTTGTGAGTCTGAGGGACAGCTCTTATCTAACCGTGTTGAGTCATCTTAAGTTGAAACTACATCTAGGCTAGTTTCAATTTGCTATCCTCCTGCCAGTGAAAAATAATTTTATTTTACATAATTTGCAGACCTGATGGAAAATAAGTGTTATAACTATAGACTTTTATAACACTATCAAACTGTGATTGTGGTTAAATTAATAGTGGCAGAATAGCAGAAGTGGGTCTTTCATATTCTTGAAAAACAGGGATCATAAATGATCAGGATATGATACCAAATTGGTGGGAAGCTTAAGAAGTGTTTATGATTGTCATTAAGGATTTGATTGGGCAATTGTAGTGTATAAAGCATTATTTCTAGGTGTTGGTTAATCTGGTGGCATAGACTAATTTGTTTATAAACGGTTTTACCAGACTTGAATTTTGGTGTAATGTCAGGCAGTATGTACTAATAAGTAGTATAGCATTTATTTTGGTATAAACATGTTTCTTTATTATAAATAAAATGTATATGCAGGTAGCAGTTATTGAACATAAGAGACTGAACTTCTCAGTTGAAAATTATTTTCAGGTTAGATTGAGTCTTGATTTCTGCTGTTGTTCAAATGTTTGCTATTTCTGTTAGTTTTCTGGCTGATTGTATATAGGATATACCCATTCACCTTGTAGATACTTAAGACAGGGATCAGATGTATCTGTCTGGCCTACATTTACACTTGTAAGTTGGATACTAAGCAGTGTGCCAAATCCCACAGACCCTTTAACCAGTTCTGGGCATGTCAGAGTTGGCTAATGCTGATATGCTGATAGGGCCTGAAAAATCTACTGGTGGGCTTCCAGTTCGTGTCTCTGTATGTAGGAGTTCATAGCAGGTGTGTGCATGTTCTAAAAATTGTACTGTCTTTGTTCATGAGTAGAAGATTTTTCTGAACATTTCTCGTGTGTGTAACTGGGCTTAAGCAGGCTGAGAGGTGGCAAGGGAGATCTTTGCCTAGCTCAAGTCATCTGGTCGAGATTTTATTCTAGCAACCATAAAAACATAAAATTCACTAATCATTTTGACGTATGTGATTGACCAAAACCATATTAGAATTTAATTTAGAAAGTGAATGTGCTTAATAGTGAGAATAAGCATATAGAGAGGTGGTTCAAATATAAGCAGGAAGATATTTTCCCAGTATATGTTTCCAAAAGTAAAGGATAATCTGAAGTTTTATACTTACAAATTTATGCATGTGTGTCATGAGTGAAACTCTTTTGAGGAACTGAAATGTAATAGTTTACTATGGCTGGAAAAGAGCCAAAATTTTTGTGCTTTTGCTCACAAGAAATTTAATGTTAAAATTGTGTGGCTTACAGAAAATAAGAAATGTCAACCTTGGTTGCACATGTTTACATTTTGCTATGTTTTTAGGCTGAATATACACAACTTGCTTTACCTTGTAAGCATCACTCCTTTCTAGTTAGAGTGGCCATATGGAACCCTGTGAGTACAAGTGGGCACTATTAATAATTATACCAGGACAACAGCCATAAACTGGAGTTATCTCCTTTAACTCTAGGTATGAACAGGGTGGACCTGCTGGCCTGTTTTTTCAGTTTCTGCAGTTTCAAACTTCCTGAAGTTTATTAGTGGCTGATTGACCTAGGCTGACAGGACAAGACCATTTTCACAGAATATTCAGATTTTTTTGTATGTGTTTTAAAAACCATCTTCCTCTTCGATAGGGTGGAAGCAAGCTGATAAGTACATATTGCAGTTGAGGCTAGCTCTAGTCTAGCTCTGCCACTGACTATAGTAACAACAGTGGGCTAGGTTGTTTCCAAATTAGGAAGTCGTGCCTTGCCTCCTAAAACTCCACCTGAAAGTGCCTTTGATTTTCAGAATAGAAGAAAGATTGACCCAACATTATGATCCATAAAAAAAATGCTCATTTGTTTGTTGTTTGGGGGGTGTTTTATTGGCTGAGTGGTGCAGTGGGCTGTTTTATACAGAATCCTAGCAAGTTCTCTTGCTTGAGTTCATACATGTTCTATTAAAGGAAAATCAGGTGGTTTCTGCTCTTTGCAAACTTAAAACTTTTGGTTCTTCCAAGAATTTACTTTCTCTTTATTGTTGTTTGCTCATAGTGGTACTTTCCATTGTGGTCTACTTATTATTCTACTTCCTGATTTTTTTATAGGAGAACCAACAAAAATTCTGTCATTTTTTTCACTGTTACCGGCTTTTGGTACTGAGATTTGAGATAGCCAGTTTCACTCCTCTTCTTTGACTTTGGTTCTGTATGTTAAGTAGAGAAAATGAAATGGGAGTAACAATATGGTCATTCTCAGACACTATCCACTATATTAAAAACATTGTATTTTTAAGTTTTATAATCTTATAAACATGCTTAGTATAAAATTCATAGATTGAGAAAATATCTTTCAAATATGTTATTTTAAATATTGTTATTATTATCCGAATAAAATTCTGAGTGCTGCAGACTCCTAGATGCTCATATAGTATACCATGATTTTACATAGGTTGCAAAGAACATTTGTTTTTCAATAATATGATTTTAGATGAGCTTTAGAATGAGTTATTAGGTTACATTACATTACACTTTTTACATTAATTTCATTGGGAAAAACTTGGAATTATTTTTTTTTAATTTTTTATTTCTGTAGGTTTTTGGGGAACAGGAGGTATATGGTTACTTGAGTAAGTTCTTTAGTGGTGATTTGTGAGATTTTAGTGCACCCATCACCCTAGCAGTGTACACTGAACCCAGTTAGTAGTCTTTTATCTCTCACCCTCTTCCCACCCTTTCCTCCGAGTCCCCGAAGTCCATCGTGTCATTCTTATGCCTTTGTATCCTCATAAGTGCTCGCACTTAGGAGTGAGAACATACGTTTGGTTTTCCATTCTTGAGTTACTTCACTTAGAATAATAGTCTCCAGTCCCATCCAGGTTGCTGTGAATGTCATTAATTGGAATGATTGTTGTTGTTGTTGTTTTTGTTTCGGTTTGTTTTTTTTTTTGGAAAGGTATAAAACGTGATAGGAGGAACAGTGGACTACATCTTGAATAATAAGTCACGGTGCATCACACCATGAAAACACCCCTCCTGCCACCCATGGAACGATTCTTTTTAAGAGGCATTGGGAATAAAATCAGTTGTGTCAAGGATTCTAGTTTGAGCTTACTTTATTTTCATTTGTGCTATCCTCCTTTGGAAGATTCTTTTAAATACTTTTCATACTCTACACAGTGGCTCATCCCTGTAATCCCAGCACTTTGGGAGGCCAAGGCAGGAGTATTTCTTGAGCCCAAAAGTTTGTGACCAGTCTGGGCAACACAGTGAGATCCTGTCTCTATCAAAACTGAAAAAAAAATTAACAAGCAGGGTGGCACATACCTGTGTTCCCAGCTTCTTGGGAGGCTGAGGCAGGACGATTGCTTGAGCCCAGGAGGTCAAGGCTGCAGTGAGCTGTGAAGGAGCCACTGCACTGCACTGCAGCCTGGGTGACAGAGTGAGACCCTGTCTCAAAAAAAAAAACATTTGTCTGCCTTGCACTTTGAATGGTTCTTTTACTCACGTGTGATTTTCTTCCCTCGTGTTGATTATTAGGAAAGTACTGATTCACTGAGTTATGCAGATCTACTAAATGTTGATAAATTTCCTTAAATAATATCAAAATGTTAACCTTCGTTAATATCACCACTGATCTCATCAGAAAAATTGTAAGTATAGGGAAGCTCTCAAACTCTCAGTAGTGGATACAAGTTTTTTAAAAATTTTCATTTCAGAGCTCAAATTTTATTATTGACATCACTGTCACAGGCAGCACTTGAAGAGATAAGCTTGTGTTCTTCATTTTTGACAAAATGTCTGTCAAATATCTAAGCCTAAATAAGCATAGTTGTTCTTTCAAGTGAAAAAATGGTGTTCCATGAAAGATGTGACTAATTCAATTCACAACTTAAACAATTGCTGATATCCTTTTTTTTGAGACAGCTGTCAAGCTGTGGTATGCAGAAGTAGAAGGGCTTCATGTATGCCTTCCATTTTGGCACATAATTGAACAAAGAAACATGTACTCAATTTTCAAGGAAATCAATCATTTTTTTCTGTTGTATCAAAGACATTCTTAAGTGAAACTGGCTTTTTAAAAAAGTTTGCATAGTAGTAAAAAATACGTTTTGTATATAGTGCATTTTGATGCTACTGCCTTGATTTGGTGCTAAGGTGCCATCAGCTATACTCATCATTGCTTTGACCATTCATGCAAATTCCAACAAAATGAGAAAGGCTAATACTGTCAAAATATTATTAAGAAAATAGTTTTGATCTCACAGATGACCTGAAAGGGTCTCAGAGAACCTTGGGGATTCATGGACTGCAGTTTATGAGCTGCTGCCCTAGAATGTTTGGTGATGAGTTTTAGGGCTGACTTAAAAAATATGTGTGTTCTAAGGTAGATATTATGGTGTTTTCCAAGTAAGGCTGTAATATAAATGTATAATATTTAAAATGTAAACATAGGGCTCATTATTATGGAAGTATACATTTCAACATATTTATTTTATGCATTATATATTTTCTGTATTTATAAATGCCTCCTTTTAATTTTTAGTTATCGGTGCTAAGATGCACACATTTACATTTTTGTTACTTGAGAATACTGGCTACAAGCTATTAGAGTGAAGACCATCAAGTTTTATTACTTGAATTCACTCGGGATGTGACCTAAGCCACACCTACTTATGGGACATTTTCAAGTTCTACTTATATATGTTGTAGTTCAGGGAGCAGTGGCGTCTCATGTGTTCAGCACAATGTGGAGTTATGCTGTTGTTTAATGTGGCTTAGGCCTTCTGGCACTTGTCTGCCCCTTCAGTCTCCATCTCCCAAATATAAACTCTTGAGTTAGCCAACTATTGGCTGTGTAAGGACGTCTTTTTCTCCTACTATGTTTAGTTGTATTTTCCCTTGGTTTATTTCCTGAGAAACAGACATACAAACACAGGCAGTATTTTATGTCCTAAGACCAGTCACGCACATATGGATTTTTAATATTTCAAAATATGTGGATATATTAAAAAAATACGTGTAGTAAAAACAAAATATCAGAGTACTGCATTTATATTTAAGATTAGCATCACTGAAGATTAGTTTTATTTCTACATAGTGGCACCTTGTTTTCCACAAAATATATTGTGTTGTTAATTTATGGATGAGTGCAAATGCATTTTGAGTTTTTAAGTCATCAATTTAATTATTATAGATAGCATTACTAAACTATTATGATGGTACACAATTTTTAACCATTTAGTGCATCATGCTTATTAGCAAACATTGTTTTAATTTATCAGAACAATATAATACAGATAACAAATCCTAGTTGGTGAGTATATGAATTTGTAATGATTCTTTTGTAAATCAGCTAAGCTTTTGCTTATTCAGAACTCTGCCAGGAGTACCATGGACAGTGTTTTTACTGAATTTAATGTTTATGACCTTGAATATTTAAAAATGTGTTTTTAATTTAAGATTGGCAAAGGTGACTTCAGTGGGTTCATAGTACAGTTAATGTGGTTTTTGTGACAAACTTGCTGATTTTAATTTATAAAAAATATTATTACCTTCATGACATTGTTAGTTTTGAGAATATGAAGGACAGTGAAATTAAGACTAGTAAATCAGGAAAAACATTAAAAAAATTTATGATATTTTATGGCTGATTTTTAAAGTATATTCTTGAAAATGTGATTAGACATGAAGGAGCTAGTATGTTTGCTTCACTATAGTAAGATACATTAAAAAAATTTGCTTCTTTCCATTATTCAAATATGCTTATTTTAGAGTATTTGGAAAATACAAACAGAAATGAAGGTAACAAATTACCCAGTGTTCTGCCATCTGAAGAAATGAGTTGCTTTTCAGGCTTTTTTTTTTTTTTTTTTTTTTTAACATTTTATTTTATTTTGGAAAAAAGTTTGTGTGTATGTTTAGCTGTATCTGCTTATTAGTTGTTTGCATCTTTAGTACTGAATCGTGTTTCTTAACCAGCCATGCGTCTGTCAGGAATCTAGTTTTTAAAGTCACCTAAGTTATTCTGATAGTAATTGTAATACATCACATGTAGTGAACACATGTGATATATACCTGACATTAGTGTAAATGCTTTGTGTATGTTATCTTTTTACATTCTCCTGTGAGGTATGTCCTTTTGCTGTTCCCATTTCTGGATGAAGAATCCAAGGCACAGGGAGATTAAATAACTTGCTTAAGGGTATGCAAAACTAGTAAGCCACAGAGCAGTGATTGGAACCTAGATCCTCTGACTCTGGAACCTTCTCTTAAGCACTATGTTTGTAAAATCCAAAAATTTAAGGTCACTGCAATGAAACCAGTGTTTGGAAGTTTTATAGGAAAATAATATCTAAGTAGAAAATTTAGAACATAATTTTCAGGAAGAAGCACAGACGTAATAAAACATCTCTTCTGTTTTATTTGGATCATGTATGTATGTGCATATATATGTATTTCATACATAAATACATGATGTATTGATTTTCATCTAGACTTTTTAAAGCCCTATTATAATTTTATCATTGTGATAGTAGATTCTGTGTTTTGTAGCCAAGGTGACACATGCCATATTTTATTTTGTAACTATATACAAACCTTGTATCTTATATAGCAACCAGAAATTGGAATATGAGTGAGGAGTTCAGTGAAGAAGTCTTGATAGCTTCACTGATTACTTTCTTAGGCCTATAGGAAAGAAAGGAGGTCAAGACCTACCCAAGGTTCAGATGCCTTTTTGACAGCATTGGCTGTGATGCTGCGTTTGTGGAGATTGTTGTGCCTGCCCATGCCGTCTCGCTATCTCGCTTAGTCCCTGTCCTTTTACTGGGCTTCCTCTTGGTGTTGCCCTGCCTGACTTTGCTCTGGATGTTGCCCTAGCCCTTCCCTGGTCTGTGCTTACAATTAAACAATAAACAAAATATGTTTATTCTGTGACTCTTGGAGACTCTGGTTCTCCTTACTGCCATCACTCAGTTAATTTTGTGTCATAAAGTTTTATTTACACATTAACTAGCAGTTTTTCCCCAGATAACATTTGAATTTTAACAGTCTTCGAGAGGTTATTCTTTATTACCAGCAGTTCCTCAACATCTATTGAACAAATACTTGCATTTCCAAATGAAAAGGGGGAATCTCACAGTGGCCTGTTGTACCTTCTTACATCCTACAGCCCGTCTTCTCTGGTGATGAGCCTTTGTTTTTTCTTCTTATAAGAAACAGTGAAGCTTGGCGAGTAGCCCTGAAGGAGGTTTCTAGGTAGGAAGTTAGGAATATTTTTCTTTCATGAATCATGGGTGCTCTGAATATTTGATTTTAAGAACCACATGTTAGCCTACCTGATTTTGTGATGAGAATAAGACTACTCACTCTGCTAGTGTTGTAAGATGCTTAGATGCAGGTGACTTCAATTGCTCACCCATTATATTTTCCTTATTTGTATCAGTTTAATGTAGCATTTGCCTTTATATTCTTGTGGCCAATATTCTTGCATAAAATATAATTTAACTTCAAAAACTTTTTTTTTTTTAACCAAGTGGCACCCAGCCATGAAGTGCTACCTGTTTATAATTTGTGTAGCTGCTGAACAGTAGCTTCTGATAAATCAGTAATGCTAACGTTTTATTAGTGTAATGGCATCTTAGAGATTTTATTTTAGTGTGTAATTACAAGTGCATGTTTTTGAGAAACACTTCAGATTTTACATTAAATGTGATGGAAATTATTGTTTTCATGAACTGATGCCTATGAACAACAAATGTTTCAGAAATAGTTATGTGCCTATTTCATGGGCCGAGAAGCATGGGAAATTGTTTCTGTTGTTTACTTTTTTTTTTTTTTCCAGTAATGGCTTAGCCCTATTAAAATTATGGACATTTAAACATTTTTCTTCAATTGTAGGGATTTATCTGAGGATAATGTACTTATTCATTCAGACTGGTATTTATTGAGAGCCTGTTAGGAGTCAAACTTTGTCAGAGATGAAGGAATGAAGTAATCGGTGATCTCAAGGGAGGAAGTGAACAATTACCTAATGAGCTTGCTGTGCCTTAAGAAGAGGGAGCGGTAACTGGCACTGAGATCTGGGGCTTGAGGTTGACTCCTAGCCCTCCCACTCAGTACATGTGTTCCTTTCTGTCTCCATTTCCACGTTCACTCATTGAGTGGTTGCCCACTATATGTGAGTTTTGCTGAGCATGCGACGCTTAATTGACACATGGTCTTTTTCTCAAAAAGCTCCCATTTCAGTATGGGAGATAAATTGTGGGAAAATGGCAGTAGTATGGTAAATACTCTGTTTGGGTGGTGGGAATCAGGCACATGTTTACAGACTGGAGTCTTTAGATGAGAAGGAATATTCTGTGGGGAAGAGGGGACCGGCATTCCTGCAGCAGAGATGTATCCTCTTTGTACCCATTGTGTGTACACACTGTACTAGCACAGTGGTGCCGCACTGAGCAAGAGGAGCACTGCAGCTGCGGCAGAATCTCATTGTGGTGGAAGACAGGCACAGCAAGCAAGCAGAGTGTGTTCAGGGCTGTGAAGAGGGGAGACCTGGTAGGTAGCTCATGGGCAGTGGACCTTTCCAGGATTTGTCAAGTCAGGGAACCTTAACTGAGTTCATTTTAGGAAGTGATGTTTATTCTGAATCCTGAAAAATTTGTAGGAAATAGCTGGGCAAAGGGGTAAGGCTTGAGACCTTATTTAAAAACATTCAGTTTGGTTGAATCTGTGCACAGACATGTGTGAATATGCAGGCCCATTTTGTGGCTTGCAGATTGTACTGTTCCTCGTTATTCACTGTCCTCCTTGTAAGAGGATTATATGGCCTTTGCCCTTTTGACATCAAGTTTGACCATGTGACTTTCTCTGGCCAGTGACAGATACGGTTTCTGAGCAGAAGCTTGAAGTCCATTTCATGGTTCTGTCATTGCCCTTTTCTGTCATCCGTGAATCAGTGTGTCCCATGCTGGGGCTCATTCTTGAACCATAGTACCAGAATGAAGATGACTAGATCAGAGCTCCAGCTACTCACAGAATGATATGTTATTGTGAGAAAGAAATACAGCTTTGTTGTTGTAAGCTGCTAAGATCTTGGGGCCATGTGTTTTCATAGCATCCTGTTGTGACTGAGAAGAGTACTACATGTGTGTCTGTATGTACATCCAAGTGTACATACTAGTTGGTTTGGGGCTGAGGAGCCAGTTGCCAGTTATGAAACCAAAGGTGTAAATCATGGTCAGTTCTTATGGGCCTTGTAAGCCAAGTTAAGAACATTCAAGATGAAAGAACATGAGGAGGTTGACAGTTCAGATGGACCTCCCTGGCAGCCGAGTCTGTGGAGTGAAGGGAGGGAAGTTAAGACCATTCGAGATGAAAGAATGTGAGGAAGTTTGCAGTTCAGATGGACCTCCGTGGCAGCTGAGTCTGTGGCGTGAAGGGAGGGCACGCTTGGAGGCGGGGCCTTCAGGCCATCCTGCGCTTGTGTCTGTGAGGTAAAGGCCTGAACTAAGGTAACAGGGAAGGAGAAAATGAAACTGAAGGAGGTAAACTGGAATTTGGAGACTGATGAGGAGAGAAAGGAAAGCAGCCCAGGGAAACCCCAGTTTTTTGCTTGGCTACTTTGGGTAGGTGATGGTGTCATTAACCAGAATAAAAAATGTCAGCGGTAGATTAGATTTGAGGGGGGAAATAAAAAGTTCTCTTTGAGATACGCCAAATTTGAAGTACTTGTGGATTTCCCAGAGGCACCTACACAGGCCCTTAGGAAGAGAGCCAAGGGGTTCAGGGTGATTGTGGCAGGTAGCAGGTAGCCAAGGCGTGGAGGAGACTACAAGGAAAAAGTTGTGTGAAGAGAGACAAGAACCTAGGACAGAGAGCCTGAGAACAAAATATCTGTGAGCTGGGGAAGGGGAACTGGCTAAGTGTACTGGAAGGGAATGGGCATAGAAGTCCAATACAGGGGAAAAAAATACTGTACAATGATGTCAGATCAGGAGAGGAAAGTTTAGGAAGTGTCACCTACTAAACTTCGTCCTCCATGATCTTGCTTTAAAGTTTGTTAAATTGCATTTAATTTAATTTCTACTCTCTGATCTTGCTTCAGAGTTTTTTCGGTATCCTCTTAAATGCCCCACTTCCTAGCATTCTGTAAAGATTCCTATTCTTTGATCATCTGTGATGTCGGTAATATATCAGTTAGAGTGTTTCAATTTATGTTGCTAATTTTTTTTCTACTACTGGAAACATTTTTATAATTGTTATCTATTTTATTACTTCAAGAGCCCTCTGGATTCTCACCGATGCCTTTCTTCTTTTGAGATCCCATTCCTCTGGGACTTTGCAGCTGCCCTTCATTCCTTCTATCTTACTTCCCTTCCTCTCTGTCCTTTCTTCTTCTTACCTCCCATTCACTCATCTTTGGGCTTTTCTCTTCTGTTAAAAGGCACTCAGGTTTTGTTTTTTAATTAAAAAAAAAACTTTGCTAAAGTTTTGTGACTCTTCATGTTTTGTCTCATCATTCATTCAACAAACATTTCTACTCCAACTTACTGCAGGAATTATCCCTTTCCCCCATCTGCTCCTGACTCATTTAACCCTTGCCTTTCTTGCTTCTATCCCGAAAACACTGCTAGAACTGCCTTTCTTGATAGCCTTGATTTCCTGATTACCAAAACCGGTTGCCCACTGTGGGACCATAAAAGGCTTTATTTACCACCCTTTTTTTTTTCTTGGTAATGATACTAGCCTCTTTCTGGAGCTATTCTTTCCTTATCTCCCTTAGTTGACTCCATTTTGCTCATCTCTCAGGGCAATGTGTATTGTAATGCTGGATTCTTGATGTTCTTCTACTCATTCTCTCAATTAAAAAATGCCCCATAATTAACTATGGGGCCACAATCCTGAGGTCAAGGAGGCACATTGATAATGACTCTAGCTGACATAATATACTTAGCATTTATTGACTTCAAACTGTGTATGCTTATTTAGATATTTAAAAATTTGGCTGGCATTCCTGGGTCACAGGATCCTCTGCAAGATGGGTTGATGGAGGGCCTGATTTCATGGTAGGTGCTATTTACTGTGCTGTCTTCCATTCTCTCCTCCACTAGGATGTATTATTTCACATACTTGGTTTCATCTCACTATGTTGACATATTGCTTTCATCACAGAATCTGGACTGCATATTTCTAGGTGAAGTAATCTAGGTGGTGGTTTGCCTATACTAAAATCCAGTATTGATTTCCAATTTTAGATTGGCAGTCAATTGAGAATATTGCTCAGGAAATGCTGGCTTTTGCTGTTTTTCAAGTCCTCTGCCTTGGTGGTTGTCTTTAGCATCTCCAATAAAGTTTTATAAAAACACATGAGCTTTTAGTCATTTGCTGCTATCTGTAAATAAAGGTCTAGAAAACAAAACTAAAACTATGTTTGATTTTGGTGGCCAGTCTTGGAAGAGAGGAATTGAAGAAATACAATAGTTAATGAGTAGTGGCATAGGATAGGGGAGGAAAATAAATTGAATCCTGGAGATTCAGTAGGAATCAAGTGCACTTGGGTAGCTGACAAAGTTGGGATTTGACTTATTGCTCCAGTATTCTCTCTCAGATTAGCCTATGTGGAAATATTACCCCCACATCGTAAACTTGATTGGTCTCTTTGCTTCTAGTCCATTCTATACTAAAATGTTACATTAATTTCCCCCATATTTCATCACCTGGAGGACTCCAGACTGTCAAAATGCCCCTTTAGCAATTCCTGACCTCTTCTCCCTACAATATGAGAAGAAAAAGTTGCTGTAGGGAAATCTACTTAAAGTCGAGGATGTGACACTATTCCTCACTGAATTAAGCACTAAGTATAAGAGAGCTATTTTATTCCTAAGATTGACGAATGGGCATTAGTACATTGTTAATGCACTTAAAAAGGTATTGCACTAAACTTGAGCTCTTTGAGGACAGAGACCAGGCTGTGTGGTCTTCCAGAGGAGGACACGATGGGCACAGTGGATAATTGAAGAATGCATGCATTAAGAAATTAATGAAAGTTGATCGGTAAGGACATAACTGTCATACATAAACTCAGCACAGTAAATTTGAAGCCTTTTATTTAAAGCTTTAAAAGTCTGGCCCCTTGCTGGGCTTGTGTAGATTTCTTTAGAAATTATATAACTTAACAGCAAAAATTTATTAAATATAAATAGCTCATTGCAGATATTCATGATTTGGTAGTACATTGTAAGAAATAATAGATTTATTCTGAGACTATGCTGCTACTTTTCACCTGGTACTATAATCTGCTCATATAATTAGAACCTTTTGTGTTAACATTTCAATATCTGACTAAAGGAGAAACACCTTGGGATAGTTAAGCTGTTGAAGACTAATGTAAGCTTTTTCAGGTGGGCAGTAACTGACCTGTTTTACTCAAAGGGAAACTTAAGTTTTATAGCAAGAGATATGGAGAGCTTGTATTTATTAAGATTTATGTGGATAAAATTTAGTTCATGTTTTTTGAATTGAGTCTGTAGGGTAAATTTGAAGGTCTCCCTTTCGCCTCTGAATTCTAGCTATCCAGACATAGCCACTGTAAGGAATTTTTACAGTGTGTCTTTCCCAGTTTTGCTCTTGTAGACTCAAAAATGAATGTGTGTGTGTGGTGTGTGTGTGTGTGTGTGTTTTGAGATGAGATCTTGCTGTGTTGCTCAGGCTGGTCTCTTAAATCCTGGGCTCAAGCAATCCTCCTGCCTTCCAAATAGCTGGGATTACAGGAATGCACCATTGTAGCACAGCTGTATTTGTATTTTATTTTACAAAAATTGGATCATAGGATATATACTTTTCTGCAGCACGCTTTATTAAAGAAATTCTCCCATATTTATATAAAACAAAAGTATGTATAAATATAATTCTATCTTTTTAGCAGCTGTATAATCCATGTAGTAATCATCTTCTTAACTATTAATGAACACTATTTCCACAGTACACTGTTTCAGTAATGCTGCTGTGAACATTTTTATACGCATATCTTTCTATACTTGCGTATTTCCATAAAATAGATTCCTATGAGTGGAATTTGAGTCAAAGGCTATACTTGTTGAAAATATTGATAGACTACCAAGTTATTATTCAAAAGGTAGGGGGCCCTCCAGTTTATGCTGCCACTGTTGTGACTATGACCCTTTACCTAACACTGCATATTATGAATTAAACTTTTCAGTCTGACAGGTAAAAAGTAATGTGTCATTGGTTTTAAAATTTGTAATTCCTTATTCATTGTTGAGAATGAGCATCCTTTTTTTTTTTTGAGACAGGGTCTCACTCTGTCACTCAGGCTGGAGTGCAGTGGCGTGATCATAGCTCACTGTAGCCTCGACCTCCCAGGCTCAAATGATTGTCACATCTCAGCCTCCTGAGTAGCTGGGGCTACAGGCATGTGCCACCATGCCCAGCTAATTTTTAAAAATTTGTATAAAGATGTGGTCTCACTATGTTGTCCACACTGGTCTTGAACTCTTGGGCTCAAACGGTCTGCCTGCCTTGGCCTCCCAAAATGCTGAGATTACAGACACGAGCCACTGCACTTAGCAGGGCATCTTTCATGAATGTTTCTTGCCATCTTTATTTTCTTTCTATGCGAAGTGCCTGTTTTTCTGTCAAGAAATTTGTTTTATTCTCGTCAATTTTTATGGAAAATCCTTTTTAAATAAACATTTTGATGTTTTACTGTGTTTATAAATAGTTTTTCCTACTCAGTCATTTTGGTCTTCTAGTTTTATGGTATTTTTGCTATTAAATGAATATTTCTTTTCTTTTTCTTTTCTTTTCTTGCTTTTTTTAGACAGAGTTTTGCTCTTGTTGCCCAGGCTGGAGTGCAGTGGCACGATCTCGGCTCACTGGCACCTCTACCTCCCAGGTTCAAGCGATTCTCCTGCCTCAGTCTCCCTAGTAGCTGGGATTACAGGCAGATGGTATTTTTAGTAGAGACAGAGTTTCGCCGTGTTGGTCAGGCTGCTTTCCAACTCTTGACCTCAGGTGATCTGTCTGCCTCGGCTTCCCAAAGTGCTGGGATTACAGGCGTGAGCCACCACGCCTGGCCTAAATGAATATTTCTTAATGCTTTGTTTTCTTATTTTTAGGGGACTTGAAATTTAACTAAAAAGACTGAGTGAGCACTTATTTTTTAAAACCCAAAACATCTTAAGTGTATTAGTCTGTTTTTACACTGGTATAAAGAACTACCCAAGACTGGGTAATTTATAAAGGAAAGAAGTTTAGTTGACTCACAGTTCCACATGGCTAGGGAGACCTCAGGAAACTTAACAATCATGACGGAAGACAAAGGAGAAGCAGGCACCTTTTTCACAAGGTGGCAGGAGAGAAGTGAGTGCAAGCAGGGGAAATGCCAGATGCTTATAAAACCATCAGATCTCCACTCACTGTCACAAGAACAGCATGGGGGAAACTGCCTCCATGATCCAATCATTTCCCTCCCTTGACATATGGGGATTATGATTCGAGATGAAATTTGGGTGGGGACACACAGCCAAACCATATCACTTGAGTTACAGCTGATAGCTTGGACCCCATTCCTTTTACATTTAGTAGGTACCAGTTTATCAGAGCTTGGGCGGTCTTTTTTTTCCTTAAATGAGGTTCAAATCTATTAAACTCTCTATGACTGGACTGCATGGTATTGGAAGAAGCTTTGGATGTAGGTTTGTTAATGAGATCTTTAAATGTTGACTAGTTTAGATGTTTTAAGTTCCTAATTTTTAATATGACTACAAAAATACTAAAATAATTTTACTTCAGTGACATTGAGAAGATTCTCAAAATGAACTATAGGGGTGTTTTTTTCTGTTTTGGGATAAATGAACATAAACAAAACTCCCCGAAAATCAGTGCATGAACTTTTAAAAGTTCAAAAATAAGCCATGAGCTTTGTAGAAATTAGCCTTACTGACACAGGAAGGGGAACATCACACTTCAGGGACTGTTGTGGGTTGGGGGGAGGGGGGAGGGATAACATTGGGAGATATACCTAATGCTAGATGACGAGTTGGTGGGTGCAGTGCACCAGCATGGCACATGTATACATATGTAACTTACTGCACATTGGGCACATGTACCATAAAACCTAAAGTATAATAATAATAATAATAATTATTACAATAAAAGAAAAAAAAATACTCTAAGAAATTAGCCTTACTGATAGTTGTAAATAGTTAAGGTTGTCTGGTTACTTAAAACTTCTCATTAACTTTTTATTTGTTGTGATGTATATTTATGAAATGGCTTTTTTTTTTCAGTTTATTTCCACAAACATCACAGTAAAGAAAATAATTGAAGATTGAAAGAAGTATAATATTAAAAAAAAAACAAGTTTTTTTTTTTTCTGATGTATCTTAGAATCTTCTATGCGATTTGGGGGAGGAGTATAGGATGTCTAGGAAATGGCATTTTCAGGGGAGTTAATCTATTAGAAAAGTCATAATTAAAACTCTGAGTTAGTAGAAATCAAATATTGTTTAATATAATTCGTCATCTGAATCTGCGTTAAGACATTCAATAATTGTATTATTGTTTTGCCAGTTTAGTTATTTGAGTGATGCAAACCTGTCATCTATACAATAAAAAAATAGTGAGGTATGTCTATACTCTGTCAGTTTGTTTAATTTTAAAGATGAAAGTTAAATTTTAGAACCCTTTTCATTTGCTTTTTTACCTTAAGTGGGAGCAGCTTTTAACTTCACGAAAACCACTCTCCTCAAAGTCATTAAAGACTTTCATGCTGCCACATCCAGTCGTCTGTCTTCTGATGCAGCAGCAGTTGATCACATCTTCCATCAAATTCTTCCTTCACTTGGTCTTCAGGACTGGCCTGTTGCCCTGACCTCAGGGTCTGATCCCAATACACACTCTTTTCTCCACTTATTCCCTAGGTGAAATATTTCATTTTTGTGGTTTTAAGTGCTAATATATTCCAAATTTATATCTCTAAGTTTGGCCCTTGTTCTGAACTTCAGCCCCATATAGCCAGTCCCTCATATCTCTACTGAGGTGCATGCACTCTAGGCATCTCAAAGTGAGCCTGTCCATAACTAAACTCTGATTTCCCACCACCGCACTCTCATCGGCACCGCACTCTCATCGGCACCGCACTCTCATCTGCTTCTTCTTCAGCCTTCTCCTAAGTCTTAGTGAACAGCAGCACACTTTACCAGTTGCTCGTGTCCACAGCCTGGCATTCTTCTGGATTCCTTTCTTCCTCTCAGACCATGATCATATGTAATCTTAGCAGCAGATTCTGTCAGCTCTACTTTCAAAATATTTTTATAATTTAACCACTTCTCACCATCTTTGCTTCTTACTACTGAATTAATCCAGGCTAACTTCATATCTCCCACCTGGGTTGTTCCAGTAACCTCTTACTTAGTCTTAATTTATTTCAGTTGTCTGCCTTTGCCCCGTTATAGTCTGTTTCCTACACAGACATACACTTCTAAACCTTAAGTTAAATAATGTAATGTTTCTATTCAGACTCGCCAATTTTTTTTTAATCACTCAGAGTGTACCTTGACCTACAAACCTTACTCATCATACCGTTTTTTCGCTTTCTCCTTCTGCTATAGCCACAGGGGGTCTCCTTGCTATTTGTCAGTTATGCCAATCAGGATTCTGCCTGGGGTCTTAGTACTTGTTCCCTGGGCTTAGAATGTTCTTTCCCTACAATTAGGCTTTGCTCAAGTATCCCAGAAGTCTTTGTTGATTTACCCTATGTGAAACCGTGGGGGTGGCACTTTGGTGAAACAGGAGCTCCTCCCTAAATGGCGACTTGGCTTGAGTTTATTTGGAACTGTCACGGTCACATTTCTTTGACAGCATGTCCCATGCCTAGCAGTGATTCAGGCCTTACAACCAGTCTCTTATTTCATTTGATTCCCACATCAGCGAAGGATATATTACTATTATTGACATTTCTTTCAGTTAAATAGCGTCCAGAAAGTTTAAGGAATTAAGAGTTACAGACATAGCGAAAGGCTTTTCTTTCTCCCTTTCTGCCTCCCCCAAGAAAACTACTGACGTGAAACTTTATATGAGTAGATATAGTTTATTTAACTGCTTTGCATTATTCTGTTGTCTGTATTCTATCTCTATCCCTATCCAGAGATTAATAAATTGTGTATACTTTTCCACAGTTACAAATGTGGATTTAACAAACACTCTTGTCCATGTTTTCTTCTGTACTGATGTAGAATTTTTAGGATGAATACCTAGAAGTGGAATATTTAGATTCAGATTTTTTAGGTCCTGCAACATTGATCATGGAAATGGTTCTACCGATTTATATTCCAAACTTCAGTTTTCACCCTCCTCAATATATTCAGATTTGTTGATATGCTCTAAAGTATTTGAAATAATCATTCCAATTTGTTACCCTGATTTCCGTAAGTGAGCATGTTTTCATATGTTTATCTAGCCTTTACTTCCCTTTAATTGGATTTCTCTTTTTTACAGACTCAGCTTTGTATTAAACAGAATGTTCATTTTGTATTCTTTATTGTATAGTCCAATGATTACTGATTGTTTAGTCTGCCATATTGCTGGAACTGGGTGTATTCCACCCTTATTTTTATACAGCAGGATGAGACGCAGTGCCGCATAGTGGTTGAAAGTGACTTGTTTCAAAATTGCCAGAGTATGAATTCTGGCCCACTGGTATTAGCTCTGTGAACATGGTCAACTTACTTGATCTTTCTTAGGCCCCGTTTCCTCATGTGTAAGACAGGAACAGTAATAATACCTACCTTATTGGGTTGTTGTGAAAATTGGAGTAGATAACGCATAAAAAGTACTTAGCACAATGTTTAGCATAAGGCAGGCATTTATATTGTTGCTATTTGTAGTGCATTGTCATCATTACTATTTGTGGTTTTTTTTTCTTTCCCTTGATTTTATATGTTTATCTTTACATCATATAATGTAGTTTGTGGGGGAGGAGAGATTTCCAGCAACATGTTTAGGTTTAGTATTGTATGTTCTAGGTTGGCTCTGCATTCTTGTTGCCGTTTCTTATTTTATGTTCAATTATATCTAGAAATGATAGTATCTTCTTCAAAAGTATCCTTATATGAGATTTCTTGAACAGTGTAACATTATAAAAACTGAATCAGTGATTTTGAGGTTTTTGTTTCATGGAACTTTACACATCTTACCATATTCTTGTCATATTCTGTATCCCTGTCTTTGAGTTCATGCCTATTGTGTATTCCATTACTTACCTAAAGAATTTGTTCCAGAATGTACTTTTTAGAAATCTGTATGTGTATGTGTTAGCCTAGGATATTTATTTAACAGTATAGAAGATTCTCAAAAACAGGAGTTGAGAATATTATTCTAGTGAAGAGAGTGTTTCCATAAAATTGAATGAGAATCTACTTCACTGATTGGTTCTTTTCACCATAATTCTGTTTTGCAAAGAGAATTAATTAAGAAAACTTAATTGAACAGTGAGCTAGTTTCATTAGTGTCACTTTTCTTGTCGAGGTTCAAGGTTCCTTTTGTAAGTTACTACTGATAAGAATCCTCCTGAACAGCTTGACCTCCTTTCAGAAGTGCCTGTGCTGATTTACACAGCTTACCTTTTTGTTTTTCTCATGCCTGGTACTAAGTGACATTCCAATCTGCTGTAGTCATTTGGTAATGCAAAGAGTGAAACTGGAAAGGTAGGCAGGAGGTACCGGTTGGCACCAAATATGCAGTTCAAGATCGCTCATGATACCAGGGAGAGAATGTCAAATACTTGAACCAGAACAACATATTGTTTTAGTTTGTAAAATTCCAGTTATAAGGCAG
The DNA here is from genome assembly GCF_028885655.2 of Pongo abelii. Lineage (NCBI taxonomy): Eukaryota > Metazoa > Chordata > Mammalia > Primates > Hominidae > Pongo > Pongo abelii. Next base: position 169,825,339 of record NC_071990.2, read on the forward strand.
TAATAGTCATGTTACTCTACCTCAAAATTATTTTGTTTCTCATTTGTTCTTTTCACCTCTGTCCCAACCCTCTCTCTCATGGATGTGTTTTGTGTGAAATGTGAAAGGTCTTAAGATAGTGGCTTGAAAAAACTGCCTGTGTTTTAAAATGTGCTTGTGTTTGTTTCCTAATGCAGTACTTTGAAGATATTTTAGGTTTAGGTAAGTTGCTTTAAGTTTTTTTTTCTTAATTGGAGTAGGTTGAGTGCTGTGAATTCAGTTTTTAGTGTACTATAAAAAGATAGATGGAAGCACTTTGTAGGAAGTTTCTTTGAATCACTTGCTATAGTTTGAGTGTTTACTTTGATCTGAAACTCACTGTAAATCCAAGTAAATGATGATCTACCAATGTTCGTGTATATAATTTGTATGGTACTTTATCTTCATCGTTCAAATTTAGAACCTTCTTATTATTTCACATACTTAAAGAAGAATCTTAGTTGCAGATTCAAGATGAAGATTATAAAGCATTTTCTTGGGTTTTCTTTCAGTATTATAATTTTGAGGCTGAATTTAAGAACATGGTTATTTTCTGTAGACACCAAAACATTTTATAATTTTATGTATAGGTTGATTTGGGTAGATGAGTTATATCATTGGAAATGATTTCAACTCTCAGAAATTGTATTTCAACAATATAATTTTTTATTGTGTGTGTGTGTGTGTGACAAAGTCTCGCTCTATTGCCCATAGCTGGAGCCGATCTCGGCTCATTGCAACCTCAGCCTCCTGCAAGCGATTCTTCTGCCTCCTGCATTCAAGCGATTCTCCTGCCCCAACCTCCTACTGGGGTTACGGGCACCCACCACCATGCCGAGCTAATTTCAACAATAGAATTTTAAATATGTATACTGCCATTCTATTTTTTCTACAAAGTTTGATAGTTTTCATTTTTCACATCATACATACAGATCTTTAATATATACTCTGTTATTTTTTGTTTTTGTATTTAGTTTTGCTAGAGATAGGTTTTTTATACACACACATAAACACAAACACACACCCTTTTTTAACTTTTAGGTTCGGGGTACATCTGCAGGATATGCAGGTTTGTTACATAGGTAATGTATGTCATAGGAGTTTGTTGTACTGATTATTTTATCAGCCAGGTATTAAGCCTAGTATCCATTAGATTTTTTTTTCTGATCTTCTTTCTTCTTCCACCCTCCACCCTCCAATAGGTCCCAATGTGTTGTTCGCCTCTATGCACACCCACCTTTTAAACTAGTTCTTATGTAAGTGTAGGCACTTGAGAATTTTTAGACAGGAAGTAATATTTATCAAGTGCCTTATTTGTGGCAGGTTCCTTTATATAGTGTGAATCAGTTAGTAACCACCAAACCCTGTGAAATAGTAGCCCCTCCACTTTATAGACAGGGAACTTGAGAGATCTCAAGTGTTTTGCACAGTCATGTGGGTATTAAGTGAAAGTAAAATTAACTGGGAGTTTACCCAATGTCTGGCTATTTCCAAGGCTCTGCCTCGCTTTTTGTATGACATACCTGTTGCTTGTTCAGTGTAAGCAAGCTGTGTTTGACTTCTGATGTTAAATAATTCATTATCCATTTACAGAACCAAAGTTCTTCTTGAGTTTTAGTAGAGCATTTAAAAAAAAAAACAGGTTTACTTTATTTTGCATTTAATAGTTGGTAATTATAACTGAATTGTTTTCATATTACACATTTTTTAGCGTGAAAATTTTCAAACACAAATGAAACTCATTCCCTAGACTTCACAATTTTCAGTTTGTCTTTCTTAATTTTGTTGTTTTTAGGTGCATTGTTTTTTAAAGCAGATCCTAAAACCCGTCATGTTATTTCTTCCCTACTTCAGTGTGCATCTAACAAAAATTCAACCATCATGCAATTATCTCATTAACAAAATTAACCGTAATTCTTTGTTATTATCTGTTGTTTGGTCCATACTGAGATTCCCTATATCTCTCAAGAATGTGGTTTTGCAGTTAATTTATTTGAATTGGAATCCAAACAAGGGCCACACATTATATTTACTTCTCCTACATCTCTTTTAATCTAGAGCGTTTATTTCATGCCATACACTTTGAAAATATTGGGCTACTTTTTCTGTAGAACACCTCTGTTCTAGACTTGGCTTTATCTTTTTCAGGGTGCTGGTGGTTTGACATGTTTCTCTAGCTTTAAAGGCTTGAATGGATTCAGGTCCAATTGTTGGACAAGGCTTTATAAGCCGTGCTGTGTATTTCATATTGAATCACATTAGAAGGTCAAGTGGTGACCGCCTCTGTACTGTCAAGTTCCTTATCGCTGTTTCATTCAAAGATCTTTGTCTAAATCAGTTAGTGGCTACGAAATGGCATTTTTCTAATTCCATTATTTCTCTTTACATTTATTGGCTGGAATTCTTTAAAAGATATGTAGACATAAATTCTGAGCTCCTGTATTGCTTATTTTCCAGAGTAAGGAGTTGATTGCTCTAGTTACCGTCAGTGCTAACATTGATTTTGTTTTGTTGGTGTTCTCATTTTTCTTTGGTATAATGAACTGGTGGATTTTTATGTATTCCATGTTTCAGTAACTTGAGGTCATTTCTGCTGGTATTCAGATTGTCCCAAATTTGTCCAGCTGCAGTTTTTGGTTGGCTAGAGGATTCTTTTGATATGAGTTAGTCTTTGAGAACTTCCTTGTTTTCCAGCATAACAAGATGTCCCAAACTCATCTTGTACATTTTCTGACCTAGACCTGGATTAAGCCATTTCTCCAAGTAGCTGTGGTTTCTTTTAGTGGTATTTAAGAGAGTACAGTCTAGGTGCTAGAGATGTTCATTTTTACAGATTGTTGTTTGCTTCTGGACCTTTTCAGTGGGAAAAACTAGGAGATATTTATATTTTGTGGGGAGAAAAATCTGTATATTTCTACTGATGTTTCCAATTCAGAATGGCCTTATATGGCTTTTACTTAATTTATTTAATTTTATATCTCTTTTCTCTTAGATTGAAAACCTTGTCACTATATAAACACAACTACCTGTTGGCTTTATTGTATCATATGGTTATTATTACAACATATTGCCAATATTATTACTAACAACAGGATATCTGAATGGGGATTTAAAAAATTCTGCAAAATTCTTTGCAGATACTTGTCAGTAGACTAGTCTGCTGGCAGTTTAAAGTCAAAAGCTGTTGTCCAAAATCGCTCAGAAAAAAATCTTTTTTCTGTATGCTAATATGACCAACTTGATAGAGAGTTAAGACTCATTTATTTCAGTTTGTTTTATGTTTCCAACGATTGTCTTTTTTTTGTTAAGTAGTTACATGGTTCCAGAGCTGAAACTGTGTAATAAATTACATTTAGGAAAGCTTTGCTTCCATCTTGATTATGTTTTGGTTTGTCCATGCATGGAAGGCATCTTTTTGAAGATATAACCAAATACAGGTTGTGTGTTTGTTTCCTGTCTTTTCATATAATAGATGCTTATGACACATGCTGTTGTGCATTGTGCTTTTTTCACTTAACTATGTATCTTATGCATCATGCCATATCACAGTATAAAGAGTTTTGCCATAACTCTTAATGGCACAGTTTTATTCCACTCAATGAATATACGAGAATTTTTTTAACCAGTTCCCTACTGCTGGATCATTTTCAAACATTTGCTTTTATAAACATTGCCACAGTGAATGTGAATAGCCTTTCGCATTTCATATATATTTTTTTTAGTGTATCTTTGGTATAGATCCACAAAAGAATTGCTGTTTCAAAATGTACATGAGTATCTAATTTTACCAAATGTTGCCAAATTCTGCACCTTGGATATATACTTTTTATTTTCCCTTCAGCCCCACAAAAAGACTGTTTTCAAACCTTCAGATTTTTGCCAATTTGGGTGTTGAAAAATGGCATTTTACTATTAGTATTGTCTATTTTAAAGTTGTTTTATTGTGGGTGAGGTTGTTCATCTTTTTGTATATTTAAGGGCCGATTCACTACTTTTGTATGCTGCCTGAAGGTTTTTTTTTTGGGTGCCCATTTTTCTATTGGGTTATTGGGTTCCCTCTTCACAAATTTTAGAAACTCTTTATCTATTAAAGAAATTATATTTCTTTCTGTGAAACAAGTTGGAAATTTTTTTTCCCCCAGTGTGTTACTTGTCTTGGTACTTTACCTATTGTGTGCTTTTTGAATTTTTTGTGATATCAGAGTTTTATATTGTCAAACTTATTAACATTTCTTTAATTGACTTTGGATTTCAAGTCATGGTTAGGAAGCTTTTTTTATTTCTAAGTTTTCATGGAATTCATCCATTTTTTTCTTGTACTTGTGTTGTTTCTTTTTTGTATCCCTCAACCATTTGAAATTTATCTTAATGCACAGTGTGATGTATAGATCCAGTTTTCTCTTTGCCGTCTGTCTGTTTGTCCCAACACATTCATGAAGAAGTTCGTCTTTTCCACACTGATTTGAGACCCACCTAAAAGTCTAGACTTTTTCTTTCATTTGTGTCAAGGTGGTGTTTTAAATAGAGATTTTTATAGTTTTTTTAAACATCTAGTAGGCTGACCCTTCATATTTATAATTCTTCTTTTCCTGGATTGCTCTGGATTTCTTGCTTATTTTCCTCATAGGAAATAAAATCTTTTAAATTAGCTTGTTTAGTTCCAGGAAAAAAAGAAAAACCAACAAAACCATTGTATTTTTAGTTACTATTTTCTTAAATTTACAAATTAAGTGTGTAAGTTGAATTTTTTCAGAAGAAAATAAGCAAAAGGTTTTGTTTATTACAAGAGAAATTCTGTTTTGAAAAACAAACTGTTCAATGATGATATTCAGTGTAATTTGACTTCAAATTTGTCTTCATGTCCTTGATAACTACAATTTTATGTTGAAATTGAGTTTAGTTGACACAGTTTTCAAGGTATTCTAGTTTACTTAAGTATTTGAAGTGACATGGAAGTCATAAATCAATCTTTTTTAAAACTATCATTAAAATGAATACAGTTGTGAAAAATTGTTTTTCATGTCCTTGACAATACTGATCTAGTTAATTGGACAGTTGGACTACTTGTTGAAATGAACCAAGTTGTCTCCTGCCTCTAGGAATACCTTGGCAAATGTCTTCTTTCTTAAAATATTTTTAAAAATTATATATCAGAAGATAAGTTTAATCTTACAAAACGAAGTAATAAGTCTGGCCACATTACTTAGTGAAAAAAGTAGGTGAGTTCAGAATCCACTCTGCATTCCTGACCAAAAGTTAAATCTTTGTGAATTGAACTTATTCTTGCAGTTCAGTCAGGTCCAGTCAGTCACCTTTCTTATTTAATTTAAAATGAGGATTCCCCCCTTAGCTAGCATTCATTGACTTTGAGAGTACTAGAACAGCCTGGTTTATTCTAGACAGTAGGAAGATAGCTTATAGCTTTAACAACTGTGGTTGATTTTTCTCAGAGCTGGAATAACATCACGAATTTTAGACTCTGTTGGTCACTTAGCTACACCAAATAGTGACCTGAATGTTTAGACAAGGGCCTGTGTTATTTAAACCTCAGGATTGTAGTGGATAATACAACACTTTTAGGGTAAAATTCTGCTTTAAGCAAACTGTGTTCACTTGTGATGCATCATTACTTTTCTGAGAAATGATAAGTCATAATACAGTAGTCCCACCTATCCACTGGTTCACTTTCTGAGGTTACAGTTAGCCAGAATCAACTGTGGTCAGAACATACGAAATGGAAAATCCAAAAATAAACAACTAATATGTTTCGAATTGCATGGCAGTTTAAATAGTGTGATGAAACCTCTGGCTGTCCAGCTATGTTCCACCCGGGATGTGAATCATCCCTTTGTCTATCATCTCCACGCTGTATATGCTGCCTGCCTGTTTGTCACTTATAGCTGCCTCATTTATCAGATAGACTGTTGCGCTGTCACAGAACTTGTGTTCAAGTAACGCTTATTTTACTTAAGGGCCACAAAATGCAAGAGGGGTGATGCTGACATATTGTTATAACTGTTCTAATCTATTATTGTTAATCTCTTACTGTGCTTAATTTATAAACTTCATTATAGCTTTGTATGTATACGGAAAAAAAACCCGTGGTATATATAGAGCTTTGTACTAGTTGCCATAGCAGACGTCCAGTGGGGTGGGGGGTCTTGGAACATATTCCCTACAGATAAGGGGGAACTACTATACACATTATGGTTGGAAGGCTTTGAACTAGAAAAGTGAAGTATAATTCTTTATGTGCACTTACTCTTAGGTGCTATTAAATTGGTAATTAAGTCTTGACCTACTCTAATTTACTATAGTATTTGGCTAGAAATTGGATAATTCACTCTTTTATAGAAAGAACTATAGGTCACTGGATAGCCATGTATTTGAAAAAAGTAACATACTGATGAAATATGTAGTACCTACTGTACTGTGCTAGTTCCTTTTGTGCATACTGTCTATTTAATTCTCCACTGTAACATGGAGAAGTTGGTACTATTATCTCCATTTTTATAGAAGAGGTATCTGAGGCTGAATACCAAACAAGGCTAAAACAGAAACTTTCAGTTTGTGAAAAAGGAGTGTTTTAATGTCATATATATCAAGTAGTAGTTTAACCAAATATATTTATTAAGCCTGTTTTATGTTTGAGGGAAATTGGGTGCATAAAAAGGACTATTTATGAGCTTTTGTACATATTTATAAAATCGTGTATAGTTTTGTTGTCACATATGATGGCATATATTTATATATCTTAATGTATAACTTTTGAAGCATCACTTTGTAAGAAAGATGTTTACTGCACAGTAAAAAGTTTAAAAGCAATGTTAACCTAGTTATTTATACTCACACTGTAAAAAACTGAACTGTTCATGGAAATGTTTGCTATGATTATGGTAAGATGGAAGAGGAAACTATCTTGAGGCGTAAAAGCTGTGTAATTCCATTCATAGGAAGCAGCATGGCTTACTAAATACAGTGTTGTCATTTCCTGTGAAAGAGAGAGCGAGAGATAGGATGGGGGTTGGGATAGTTGATATTAGAAAGAGCGAGAGATAGGATGGGGGTTGGGATAGTTGATATTAGAGAGAGAGAGAGAGGGTTACCAGGTTTGCAGTTCAGGGAAGTTCAGGAAGTTAGTCATAATGTATCTGGACTATATCAAGGACTTCAATAATGTTTTTCACCATGTTATTGTGTTTAAGGACTGGATCTAAAATAATTAGATGAAGTAGAAACCAGTTGATTAGTTGTACTCAAAGACTGTTGTTTAGCAGATTTTTGCCAAGCTGGAGAAATGTTACTTGGTAAACTAACATGAAAATGACGGGAATTTTAATTTTACTGGAAACTCTTATGAATCAACAATATTATGTGGTCACTAAAAAGCTAGTTTAATCTCAAGTTGCATTAATTACAGGTATAGCATGTAGAATTTGTGTACTTACCGCTGGTCAGACCACATCTGGAGTTCTGTGATCAACTCCAAGAACTCTTTTAGGCTAGGAGGATGGAACATGAGGGGGTTCAGAGGAGAACTGATCAATATAGGGCGTGGATTTGAAATTATGTCACAGGAAGGAGAACAGTGGAAGAAACTAGAATTAGAACATCGTTCTGAAGAGGTTCTAGACTTGTTCTGAATCCATGGTTTTCAGCTGGGACAATTTTGTTCCCCCAGGTGCCATATAAAAGTGTCTGGAGACGTTTTTGGTTATTACACCTGAGGGTGTGATGCTGCTGGTACCTCCTGCATAGAGGCCAGGATGCTCACAACGTCTCACAATATGCAGGACAGCCCCCATAAGAAAAAATGATTCAGCCCTGAATGTCAGTAGTGCTGAGGTTGAGAAACCCCTTTCTCAATCTAAACTGGTTTAACTGTGACCCATAGTAAGACAAAAATTGTATTTTGCCTTGCAGCCCAGGATGTACACAGGAATAACTGAATTTAAAATTTTGTGAGACAGTGTTTGCCCTGTTTTCTTACCCCAGAGTGCATTGTACCTGGTAGAAATCATCTGCCCTGATCCATTTCATGTATAAATAGAAAAAAAATGATGATCAAGAAGCCATGGTTTGAATCTAGGTCTAAATGATACCAGTGGGTAAAACTAAGCCCAATTGATCAAGCTGTGTGAGAAAGATTTTGCTTTAAATAAAAGGCAGGACTTTCTAGCTAACTATCTATACCAAGAAAGGATATATTGCTTGGCTAGATAGTTCCCTGTCACTAGATTTTTTTCAGGGGGTTCTTAAGTTGAAGTCTATGAGTATGATTCATGGGGCCTTTGAACTTGGATGAGAGGAGGATTACATTTGTATTTCCAATAAATACGTCTTTATTAACCTCTGATGATAATGTAGCATTTTCTTCACTCATGAGTTTATTATACTCATTACTTCAAAATCCAAGCTGTATGAACCTGAACCAACTGTAGATCTTATGTAATATGTTAATAAAGAAGCACTTATATTACTACATTATAGGTTTTACAGATATTTTAGTTACGTTTTAATGTAGTCCTTTGAGAACCAACTCATAGCCTTCACTGGATGTCCAAACAGTGATGGCAAAATCAGTTATACCCCTAGACTAGATAGTTGGCTTTAGGGTTCTGTGTTATGTACATGTGTACAAATATAGTATTTAAAGATTACGATTGAGTTGTAAACATAATCTTTAATCACAGATGTGATCATTGCTTTTTTGTCATGAGGGTTTAAAATGTTTTTAATTGATTATCTTTCAAATTCCCAGTGTATGTCTCTGTGGGTAGTTATTTAAAAATAGACAGTTAAAAATTTTTAAGAGTACTGTAGGGAAGACTTTCACTTTTTGATCCCCCTTCCATAATGCTGACTAAGAGTTTGGGTAGATTTCTAATTCCAGTGAAGTCTAGCAGCAGAGCACTGATTTCACTTGCTTTGAAAGTTGGCAGGGTTATGGCTTACAAATGTGTAGCTGCTGTGAGCAGATGATTGTTAAGTAGATAATGTTGGCAGTTATAACTGGGGCAATTTTAAAAGTATGTTGGCTTGTTGGTTTTCACAGCAGGCTGTGTTTTCTGGCAGAGAATTTTGTTTTATTTATAACATTTAGGTGTTTGGGTACTGGATGGATTTTTGTTAGAGTTCATAAAAAGAGAGATCTATGCAATCGTGTGCTTTCTCTCTGTTTTGTTAGTTTTCTTAAGTCCAGAAATGTTTTGTTCTTTGCTTGGAAGACGACCTTTTCCCACTTTCAGTGAACTTGGTCTTTCTCAGATTTGGTGAATAAGCATTAAGATGTACTTCTAGTACAGTGGTTGGTTCACGTTACACAATTGTGCATTGCTGTGTGTTAAGCTTATGCCTTTATTTTCAGACAAAAATTTGATGAAGTTATTTGATTTTAAAGACCTCGTGTACACATGAAGGTATAAATTCTTTTTCTAGAATTGGATTGTGTTTGCTAAGTTGCTCTCAGTTGCTTGTTTGCCAGTTTACATTGCCAGCAACAGAATAATAGTGCCCTGTGAAAGTCCATACTTTACTGTGCTCATTTTATAGATGAGGAAACCAAGGTTAAAGACAAAGCAAATGGATTGAATTTTTAGAGAAAATTATTTTGTGGTTGGGAAGGTCAGAAAATTCTAAGGTAATGGAATTCGTGCTAATAGAAAACTGGGTTTCTAGGAGCTTTATAGGAATGAGGAGTGGGAGGAAAGGGCTAGGAAGACGGTTTCTTGGGAATGAATACAGTGGAAAGAATGTTAGCCTGGTGAAGAAATTTTATGGTTTTTTTTTTTTTTTTTTCAAATGCTTCCAGGTATATTATTTGTCTTGTAAAAATTTTAGGTAATGAAATGCATTTCATTTCAAATAGTGTTCTTGAAGTATTAGTATTTAAAAATAGTGTTCATAGAAAAGATTTCAAAAGCCCATATTCAAATATTTCTTCTGTCCTCTGCCTAAAGCTGTTAACACCTTAATGTTAAGTAGGTCAAATGGCTATTGCCATCAGGTTGTTTTGTGTACTAGCAACTGGTGTGTGTTGAAGGCACAGCTGTATTTTTTTTAACCTTTGCACATATTTTGTAGACACCAGCATAAGAAATAAATTGGTTGTGTGCGTGTGTAATAAAGTGGACAGTCTGTCAGTTTCCTCTGTGGGGAGTAGGAATTGGTGATCTGTTTGAAGTTAGCATTGTTTTGCTACTGGCTAGGACATGGGTTTCCTGTAAGTGCTAACCATAGAAGAAAAGTAAATTGTGCGTGGTTGACCTATTTAAGTTTTAGAAAGAATGATTCTGATCAGCTTTATCAAAAGGAGGTTTAGGGTTGTCCTGGTGAATTTCTACTGGCTTGGAGAATACAGCCAGTTGGTTGTCAGTTTTATTAATGAAATACTGATATTTAAAAGAAAATCTGCATCTTTAATTGTTTATTTCTTTAATTGACTCTAGTATTTTCACAGTGTAGCTTGGTTTTGTTGTTGTTTTTTTTTTTTTTTAGTTTTGGATCATTGTATTCTTTTGATAAGCATGAAAAGAATTTTGTTTTGGAGTTGACCTAAAGCAGTTTTTCTGTTTCAGTAATCATTGGTGATAATATTTCTCAGGGAAAAGTTTATATCAAGGTAAATATTTACCAAAGAAACTTGTTTTCCTGGCAGGAGAAATAACCATTAAGGAAAGGAAACGTGATTATTGTATTTTTTCCTTCCTTTTGAGTTAAATTATTGAGACATACTGAGATGAGCATTGTACACTGACTGTACTGATAAAGTGATCATAGGCAGTTATTATCTTACCTATTCTAAATAGAAACTTCTTTCTGAAAACATGCTGCTTGCAAGTAAGCTCTTCATTTAGGTATAGAGTACCTATAGCAGTGCTTTTTTTTTTTTTTTTAAGAAACCTTTGTCTTTGTAAGATTATAACTAGGTTGGCTGCAACATATTAGACTATTAATTCTGCCCTTGAGACTTTATGGCTGTTTATTGTAAATTTAAGTTTTGCTTTCCAGAGTTCTTATCAATTGAGAACAGACAACCACAGCTGGCAGAATTAGATCTTGTTATTGGGCATCTTGACTCACATTTGTTTTTATTGTTATATGCAGAGCGTTGTATTGGATCCTGAGGGAGGACCTAGAATAATGAATAAAAGAGGTTTCCTTGTCCCAGAAAAGCTATATTCTAGTGGGAGAGACTGTAAAGAAGAAAACTTCTCATTGTTGAGCGCTTACCTGTGTGTCAGGTAGCATGAGTTGCTTTATATATTTTGTTTAATCCTCAAAACAAGCTTGTTTTCATTTTATAAATGGGGAGATTTGAGTTCACGTAGACTTTAAATAACTCACTCAAGGATATGGCTGTCATGTTGAAATGTGAACCTGTTCATGTCCTGTTGCAGCCCCCCAGATTTTTCCGCTGCACTGTAGAACAGACAGATGTTTAGACGTGGTAGATGCGGTTGATTAGGCACTGTGTGGGGCGTGAGCTACCTCGGAGTCCCTTGTGAGCAGTAAGAATACTTGTATTTGAATGCCAGGCCTGTCTAGGTAGGTGATGGTCTCAAGTCACCAACAATTTCTTTCTCTCATTTAACCATTCATTCTTTTGTTTCTTCTGGAACTTTTCTTGTACCTGTTGTAAGATCAAAGAAAAATAATTAGTGTCAAACTCCCAGCAGAGCATGGTGATGTAGGCAGGTCTGGGGCCAGTTAATGCTGGCTGTACCTCAGCTCTGCTGCTGGGCAAGCTAGGTGATGGTGGTCAGTGTACTTCTTTGGACCTCCCCTCCTCTCCCCAACCCTCTGCACCCTTCCTCTCCCCTCCCTTCATACCCAGTTTTCAGGTCTAGGAACTTGATTTTATCCATTTGACTAGTTTTGATAAGATTCTGTGGAATTATTCACACCAGCCAAACATGATTGGCAAAATAATTTAGCAGAATGTTAACCTGTTTATTGAGGGAATATTCTGGGAACAGATATTAATACATTCTTGTGTGATGTCAAGCTAAATTAATATTTATTAACATGTAGTACAAATGAAATATAATAAAACGTAGTTTTCATAGGCTTTATTGAGGCTTGGTAGAACCTGGAACATTGTTTCCAGGAATACTCTTCCTTTTCTATACACAGGAATGCTACTGCTTGATGAGGACATCAGTATCTCCTTACTCCCTTGGGTTTCTTTTTTTTCTCTCTTTGATCTCTTAACATTTTATGTAAGGTAAGTAGCTGGGCCACATTGGTAATAAAGATTTTATGTTTGCAGTTTCCTTTTTTACAGTGAAGGGCAGTAATTTATATGTAAGGAATTTTCATGAGGGTGACTAAGTGGATTCTCCTCTTTTCCCTGTTTGTCTTTATCAGCTCATTCTGGATTCTTTCCTTTGTGTTGCTGATGTTAATGGGCATTCCCTCTCACCCTTGCCAGCCACAGATGATGCTTCTGTTTTTCTTTTGGTTCTTTAATATCTGGTAATTTGGAATTATTTGTTGACAATTCTCAGGGAAACTGGTGCTTTTGTATTTCTTGTCATCCTTTGGTACATCTGGCCTGTTTTATTCTGATTACAACTAATGTAAAACTATTTCGTTAGCAAAATGATTGAGTACTGTGGAGATTAATTGCTTTTTTGCTTTAACTTCTTGTATAAGGGTGAGCCTTTGGAGAAGCCTGGGGGTAGTTTTGCCAATGAATATTTTGGAGACTATTAGGTTTAATATAAAGATGGTTTCAGGGTGGTAGTGTGAAAGTATTGGAATCCTGGAATAGAAATACAGCTCCTATGATAAAATCTTAAATTTATACAGCTAAATTTGTATAGAAATTTTTGTTTTCTAAAGTGTCATTTTAGGAGTCCGTGGAAGGGGGTAGATAGCGGCAGATGCTTGAATGATTCTAAGAGGTACAGCCAGCAGATGTGGGGAGAACGAAGGTGAAGGAAAGCTGGGGAGACAGTGCATAGGGTGTGGTCAGCACAGTACCTGGCACAGAGGTGGTGAGCGTGGCCTGTCATTAATATTACCTAAGACTCACAAGTTTATAGTGTAGGAGCATGTTTCACATGCATTTTTAGTTATAAAGATTTGGTTTTTTTTTTAGATGAAGTCTTGCTCTGTCGCCCAGGCTAGAGTGCAGTGGCGCGATCTTGGCTCACTGCAACCTCCACCTCCTGGGTTCAAGCAATTCTCCTGCCTCAGCCTCCTGAGTAACTGAGATTACAGGTGCCTGCCACCACGCCCAGCTAATTTTTGTATTTTTCGTACAGACAGGGTTTCACCATCTTGGTCAGGCTGGTCTCGAACTCCTGATCTCAGGTGATGTGCCCACCTCGGCCTCCCGAAGTGCTGGGATTACAGGCATGAGCCACCGTGCCCGGCAGTTATAAAGGTTTTAGGGTTGCCAGACTAACATAGAGATGGAGATGTTTAAAAGGATGTCAGCTTTGCTTTTTTTGTTACTTGACCCAAAGCAGACCGAGAGGTTGTTGATAGAATTTCTGAGAGACAGCAGGACTCCTACTCATGTAGCTCCCATTTTGCCAACTCTTTAAGCTTTCTCAGGTCTCACATCCAAAACTATGGCACTCCTTTACTCCAGAATCTATGGGTAAGTATCGTTTCTGAACATACATGCTCATTTATTTTGTATTTTTTCTTGGTATAGTGGGTAGCAAGACACCCTGAGCAAGCACTGTAAAGTTTCAGGGCTAGAAATGTGCCTTACTGTCTCATTTTTTTGTTTTGATTTTCATAAATTTGTATAGTTGTTAACCCTGTTCTAATACAGGTTAAGTGTCTCTAACTTGAAAACCTGAAATATGACATGCTCCAAAATCTGAAACGTTTTGAGCGCCAACATGACACTCAAAGGAGAAATGCATATATTGCAGCATTTCAGATTTCAGATTCTCAGATCAGACATGCTGAAGTGTATAATGCAAATATTCCAAAATCTGCAAATACTCAAAATCCAAAATAGTTCTGGTTCCAAGCATTTTGAATAAGGTATTCTCAACCTGTATCCCATTTCTCCTATTTTTCTTCAAATAAATACTTCTTAATTCATACTTATTAGTCAAAAAGAGGCTAGTGGGTTGGGGAAAAGTAAAGAAAGGCTTCATTCAGTGTGATGGGCTTTGAGGACCGCAGTAATGGTTTGACTTTTGAGAACATGCAAGCTCCTGCAAAATGTAAAGCCAAGGAATGATGTGTTGTGACTTAGTTTGAACAGGACTTTGGTTGGATTCTGGGTGTATTTTGATGGATCAGATGTGGAGGGTGAGAGAAAGAAGAACCAAGGATGACTTTAGTTGAACAACTGAATCTTTAATCTTGCTTGAGACAGTAAAAGTGACCTAGGAGTTAGAAATATTCTTTGGAATTTTTGTTGGGAGTTGTACTTTTTCTGTGTGCAAGGAAATAATGGGAAAGGACATCCCACAGTTGTGAGCGTCAACCCACATTGCAGTAGATGATACCTGTGGAGGGGATACCTTTGGCTGGAATTCCAATGTGCTTTTTCTCTAGAGGTGAGATTTTGAGACAAATCTAAAATGTGTTCATTGATTATGGGCAAGTAGTTCATTTAGAAAATTAGTTACAACTATTAGGTTGGTGCAAAAGTACTTGTGCTTTTTGCCATTGAAAATAATGGCAAAACCCACAATTTTGCACCAACATAATATATTCTTCAAAAATTAAGAGTTTTCATTTATTCGCATTAATGGTTGGGACCAACATTTCCCTCTTGCTTTTTAAAAGGAACTTGTTCATTTAGGCTTTTGACCCTTGGAGCTGGAAAGGGACCTCACGGGCAGTACAGGCATGGACTTTGGAGTCTGGTGGATCTGGGTCTTAATGCTGGATCTGCCACATACCAGCTTGAGCACTGAACTCAACTCTATGAGTTTGGACGACTAGATCTTGAAATAGGGTTAAATAATAGTATCTGTTGAGCTGCATTCTTATAAATATTGAGTGTCATGGTGTGCCTACCACTTGCCAAGGACCAATAGATGTTAGCTGTTGATAACATCATCTATTTGACAGCCATTATTTCATACATGAGACAGGTGAGGCAAAGAGAAATTGTAAGTAACTTGTTTAAAGTCAGAAATGAAACTTGAAGACTAAAAACCCATCTAAGTTAGTCTCAAATGTTTATGATAAAGAAGCATTTTTTAAAAAAGTGAACAGACTTTCTCATTTATTATTACAAAAAGTAAATCCTTTTCAGAATGTTGTTTTCCAAAAATGTACCATTTTGTTTTCTTTTAGGATTTGGAGTTCCATGGAGTGATGAGATTTTATTTTCAAGATAAAGCTGCTGGAAACTTTGCAACAAAATGTATTCGGGTCTCTAGTACTGCCACCACTCAAGATGTAATCGAAACGCTTGCGGAGAAATTTCGACCTGATATGCGAATGCTGTCCTCTCCCAAGTATTCACTCTATGAAGTGCATGTCAGCGGAGGTCAGTGTATACAGGAAGGGTTTGCTAGAGGCGTGACCTGACCTGTGAAGAGACAGCTTGTCCAGGGGCATTGTGGTCATGTCAGGTTTACTGCTCGTCTCCATCTTTCTTCTCTTTTGGTGGGTAGGGAAGTAGCTGGCAGGCTGATAAAACTGTTTTATGTCTGGGAAGTGTTCTTATAAATCGCTGGTACATATATCTGTTGGAAGTTAGAATGAACATATTAATTTTGCATATGCTTATTTCTCCAAAGATAAGTAGCGTTACATTTATCCAGCATATCTGGGTGTCTCATACATTGTGTAGTATGCTACCTGTTTTTTGAGAATGTTTTATGTGGCTTTTATGTAGAGATTATAATATTATAATTGTAACACAGTTAAATATTATATGGGTATGAGTCATCAATCTTGCGGTTGTATCTTAAGGAAACCTCCTTATGTATTTAGTAATTTCTGCTTGAATTAACATTAGACATTTCGGAAAATATCTTATATAGCAATATCAAATGACAACTAAAATTAGACTGATTAAGAAATGTGGAAATGTAGGTGAGTGCCATGGCTTATGCCTGTAATCCTGACATTTTGGGAGGCTGAGGTGGGAAGATTGCTTGAGGCAACATAGTGAGACCCGTCTCCACAAAAAAAAAAAAAAAAAAAAAGTTAGCTGGGCGTGATGGCACATGCCTGTAGTCCCAGCTACTTGGGAGGTTGAGGCAGGAGGATCACTTGAGCTCAGGAGTTTGAGGCTTCAGTGAGCTAGGATCATGCCACTGCACTCCACCCTGGGTGACAGAGTGAGACCTTGTCTCTAAAAAAATTAATAAAATGAAATGTAGAAATTTTTAAATTTTTTCATTGGTGTTTTGGAAATGTTGAGTAACCTGTTTTAATAAAATACAAATTACAATTGGTGCAGCAAATAAAGGATTTATGTATAGCACAAACCTAATTTGAATACCTCTTTTAAGTTCCATCCACAGATCTTTTTTGAACATTTTTTTTTTAAAACTTAAAAAATACTGCTTTCTTTGTACATGTGAAAATAGACTAAAGTGTTTGTAATATGTGAGATTTTCAGGTGTGACTAAATCCTTTTTCCCTCAGTAGTATGTAAGTCAGGCCATTTTTTGTTGTTGTTGTTTACTTTTTTTCTAAGGTTATCACCTTCATCATTAATGCCAAAACTAAATTTGACAATAGAAGGTGTTCTCAATTTTGGATGATTTTTCTGAAGCTGAGTTTTTCCTTTACCTTAGAATCTGTAAATAGGTTACAAAGTAGAATAAAATCTCTCTCACTTCCACCTTTTTTTCTTTCTAGTTTGTGCTGTTCAGTTAGTTGAATACTGTCAAGTGTGAAGTCTTTGAATAATATGTAAGATTGGAGTTTGAGGTCTAAAAATTGGATGATTTTGATTTTTTAAAGAAAAAGGTGAAAACAAAAAGATGGTTAAAGAAGAAGGAAATAGTGTCTTCCCCACTCCCTCAGGTACCCTTCCACACCTTTGGGCTTAAAGTGCTGGTTTTTTCACCAGTGCCCCAGGTATGAGGAAAGCCCTAGCATGCAGGTTCTCAGTCTTTTCTGGGTTACAGAACCCTTAGCGTCTCAGTAATTTTTTAATAATGGCACCACTAGGCCAGAGGAAATACCTAATAGTCCATTTCATTAAGTAGTTAGATTCAGACAGGTTTAGTAAGTGTTTAACAGTGAACAGTTAGGAGATGTTTGAAAAATAGTACACATAAAATGATGGAAAACTAAAGCTTTCATTTTATTCTTAATCACAGCTGCTGTCTGCTGGGACAGTTGTGCCTCTCGGGCCTTTCCGAGCTCCTCAGACCCCGGGAGCCCTCACTTCTTGTCCATGTTGATTTTCAGGCAGTGCTGCTTGTTTATTACAGCGTTACGGAAAACCCAGCTTTGTATGTATGTGATGCCAACAGAAGAGATGCTGTGCAGTCTGCTGCGGTCCAGCAGCCACCCAAACCAGTTCTTTTGGTGTCTGGCACATGCACCTTGTTTCTCTTGAATATTTAAATGCTCCTCAGTGCACTGGGATCACCTCAGCACGTTTGCATACTGCAGCCCTAGTGAGCTAAAGCCCCAGCCCCAAACCTTCAGCCACCAGGGAAGCTCTGCATCTATTCTTTTTATATAGTACAAGTCTTTGTGTGAATTCAGTAGGAAACAAAAAGGATCATGCTACTTTAAAAACGTAAAACGAAACCACTAAGGCAGAAGAGATCTTAAATGCGTAAAGATAAAGTAGCACCCAGTTCCCTCTTTACCTTCAGTGCCTACTCACACGTGCTTTAGAATATCTCAGCCCTCTTCTTGCTTTACTTTTATGATTTATACATAATTGTTAATGTTCTCTAAAAGTTGCTCTCTGAAGGATTTTCATCTAGTAAAAATTTTGCAACAAGAACGATTTGGTAATTTTGGTTTATGGAAAGAATTCAGACTTACTGTTCTATCCCTAATTTTTACTGTGGTTTTAATTTCTTATATTTTCAGTTGATAAAATAATTATCCAAAATTTTTTATTTCTGTATTTTTTTGATAACTAGCATTTCTGTTGTTTCCATTACGCAATAATTCTTTTTTTTCTTTTTTTGAGACGGAGTCTCATTCTGTCGCCCAGGCTGGAGTGCAGTGGCATGATCTTGGCTCACTGCAACCTCCACCTCCCGGGTTCATGCGATTCTCCTGCCTCAGCCTCCTGAGTAGCTGGGACTACAGGCGCACACCACCACACCTGGCTAATTTTTTGTGTATTTTTAGTAGAGACAGGGTTTCACTGGCTCTTGAACTGGTCTTGAACGCCTGACCTCGTGATCCACCTGCCTCGGCCTCCCAAAGTGCTGGGATTACAGGCGTGAGTCAGCGCGCCCGGCCACACGATAATTCTTTAGCTAGTCTCATGGCCTCCTATTTTTACCAGCCTCCTTTTAGCATATCCTGTATATAATTACCTGGATAATCTTTGTTAACACTATTAGTAGTACTGTCAATATCATCATTGTTGTCATCACTATGGTGTCATTTTTTATGGGGAGGGTGGTGGTAAAGTATTGCTCATTTAAAATTTAAATTTTTGGCATAGCATTGAAAGTGCTTTTTCAAATTAATAGTTATCTTCCCCTGCTTGAGGCTGTAGTAAGACCCTTGTGCCCTCACCATGCCGTTACTGCCTGTCTTTCTGACAGTTTTCTGGAACAACCTATACTTATCCTTTCCTTCAAGGGCTGACCTGGTCATATAGTCTCTGGGCATCTTTTCGTTGAATAACCTAACCAAAGTGATCGTTTGTACTGCCTCACCTAGTGTTTTTATTGTAATATATTATTACTAATACAGCAAAGTACTGTTTTCCAGAGATAGTATCTGTAAAAGTCCCCTTAGAAAAACACATTTAAAACTAGGATCAAAGCTGAATGTGGTAGCATGTACCTATAGTCACAGCTACTCAAAAGGCTGAGGTTGGAGGGCTACTTAAAATCAGGAGTTTGAGATCAGCCTGGGCAACATAGTGAGACTCTCATCTGGAATCAGATTTTATAGTAAATGGTGACAACGTTTGGAGACCTTTGTTAGAAAAACAGAGTCTATCTCGTATTTATCATTTATTACTTCAAATATGGACTAATTGAAAAAACAAAGACTTAATCTTGGGCTGTCTTTCTTGACTTTCTGTGTGACTGTTGGGGTGTGATTATGAAGAGCACTTTGAGTTTAGGACTTGAACCAGTATTTCTCAGAACGTCTTCCAGTCCTTGGAAAATCACATCTTTCTCTTGCAAGGAGTCTATGTTATCATCATCCTTATCAGTTATCTCTTTAGTTATTAATTGGTCTGTCTGATCCTCATTTATCAGTGGCCGAGTTTGTGCTTGATGGAGTTTTTACTATCACTTTCATCAGCATTGTGCAATCTTTTTTTTTTTTTTTTTTTTGAGACAGGGTCTCACTTTGTCACCCAGAGTGGAGTGCAGTGGTGCCATCACAGTTCACTGTGGCCTCAACCTCCTGGACTCAAGTGATTATCCCACCTCAGCCCTCCAAGCAGCTGGGACTGCAAGCACACACCACCACACCTGGCTAATTTCTTCTTCTTTTTTTTTTTTTTTTTTTTTCTGTGGAAATCGGGTCTCGCCGTGTTGCCCAGGCTGGTCCCAAACTCTTGAGCTCAATCGATCTATCCACCTTAGCCTCCCAAAGTGCTGGTATTATAGGTGTGAGACCAGCCAGCATTGTGCAGTCTTGTCCTTTTCTGCAAAGTGTAGCAGTTTGCAGTTTGTGTGACAGGGCACTGTCACATGCATTCTGACTGTGAGGTGATGTGACTGATGGGGTGCTGGGCAGTGGGCAGAGCTGGACAGGGAGTGATGTTTGGATAGGGAGTCAGTGATTTTATTTTATGGTGAATTTTACTTTTCTTACTCAACCCTGAAAGTGCTGGGTCTTGTGTTACTGATATTCAGGTTACAGAGCATTCCTGTAACAGATGTTTCTGAAAGAGGCATTTCTTAAAAAACTCAAATTCTGCCAAATTGTACACTAAAAGGTAGGGACTTTAAGATAAAGAAAGATTTGGGTAGGTCACTCAATACCTGTTTAAATTTGTAGCAGTGGCTCAAAGAACAGTTGAAGGTTTGAGCAGAGTGAATGGATTTCTCCGAGCGACAAGGAGAATTCCTGGGGAATGTAGCCTGACTTGTGTGTGGGGCTTGCAGCCTCAAATCTGTTGCCAGCTCCTGCTTCCTTAGTCTTCTCCAGCCTAGGATGGGTGTCTTGGCCAGTAGGAGCAGGTCCATCCTTCAGTGCCACCTTTTTTCCACAGCTTCCAGCGACTGTAGGCCTCTGCGAGGTGGTCAGGCTGTGTGAGGCTCTCACGGAGACCCTCCGTGGAGTACCATGTTGCTGATAAGTGTGCCGGGGAGGCTTGCTAATGAAAGAAGTAATATACCAAACATAGTACTTTACATAAGAAAAGTGATGGTAACTTTATGGTGGAAGGAGAGGTAAGTGTTGAAGTGGGCAAATTTTGGAGACAAGGATCAGATGCACAGAGATAGGAAGAATAGTGCAGTCATCACTTCCAAGACTGTTGGGGGCTGCTGCCATCGCTTTGTGTGGGGTATAACATTAATGTGATGAGAACAATCTCAGAATCAGTGGAACTTCTGTGTGGTATTAACATTATGTGCTTATTTTCCAGTTGCATATGAGATAATTTGATTTACAGAAATAAGCTTTTAGCAAAAACCATGTATACTTTTTTTCTTATTTCATGTATATTTCTCTTATTTTCCCAGTTAGATCTAAATGAGGGAATTGCCTCTGTTCAGTGTTTGGCACTGGATATGTGGTAATAAACATACAGTAGCAACAAAATGTTGAATTAATTAAAACAAATGATTTTACATTTTGAACAATACATTTCAGTCTGCAAGTAGGTGCTTTGTCTATAAAATTAAATGTATATCGGAATGCTTGTATTAGCTAGTTCCATGAAATAACCATAGCTTATTCTTTTTTTCATTTCATGTTTTGAAGAAGAAAGAAGATTGGATATAGATGAGAAACCTCTAGTTGTACAACTGAATTGGAACAAAGATGATCGGGAAGGCAGATTTGTTCTTAAGAATGAGAATGACGCCATTCCTCCTAAGGTAGGAACCCTCAGTATTTTATACCGGTCTTGGTCCAGGGCCAGGTCTGACTGATAAACAGGAGACTGATGTTTTGTTACAGGAGTTCCTTCTCTTTTTTGCTTCTCTTTGTAAACCCTTTTACCCTCCTCCCAGAAAATAATTTAAAAGAAGCCCTTTTCTCCTTACTTTATCCTTTGTCTCAACTAGTAATTCCAGATATTGTTTCTCACCTTTTCAAAGAATATTTATGTAAACTTGTTACTGTGAGATTTAATGATCAGGTGATCAGCTGCAGTTATTTTTTTTCCAAAATATAAAATCAGAATTGTTCTAATAAGGATCAAAAGGGAAAATGACGCTTTTATATCTATTTGTGAACTTTTAGATGCAACTTTGGCTCATTTAAAACCTTTTCATTATGTTCAGGGTTAGGAATTAGTAAGCTTTCTTGAATGATGGAATATAATGATTCTAAAACTTTCTAGGTGGTGGGAGGTCTGGAATTCTGTGCTGCTGTGTTTATTTTGTGCTAAATCAAGTGGCATCTTACACGAGAATTCATTATGGACAAGTGATAGCAAATGCAAAGGTTAAGAATATTTTTATAAAAATCTTCCATTTCATTCCCCGCCGCCCTGCCCCACAACAGATTGGGAAAAGGCTGTCGTTAATCACTTTCAGCAGCAGAAATTTTTTATTTTGTGTGATGTCACTGTTCCATGTTGAAGAGTCATGGAGATGTACAAAATGTATTCTTGACCTTATTTGTTACTGTGCTTAGTGATGTGTCGTATTTGCAGCAAATACAAAAAAAAGTTAAGAATGCATGTCTATTGTTTTGCTATACGTGTTTTATTTCATTTCTGCTCCACAATTTCAGCAGATGCTATTTCATTCTGTATATTTTGCTATGGACCACAGACCCTCATTGACATGTATTGGAACTCCTAAGACCAGTGCAGTGCTCCAAGTATCTATGAATCAAACGGCAATGTTCACATGCTTTTCTCCCATAACTCATAAAGCAGAAGGTAGTTTTCTTTCCCATCACAATAGCCGTTGTTTTCCTTATTTTTCATAGTCATTTTCTTATTAAGTTATCCGTAAAAATAATGCATCTCTGTCATCTGCTAGCAGGCCATTGTTCGAGGTTAAAATACAAATTAAGAAGAAGCAAGCAAATAAATCAGATCTGGAAATGAAGTTAGAGATTTTTGCGCAAACATAATACTTACAACTGTTTCATAAAAGCCAATTTATTATGGCTACTCTTAACAATTCCTTTAAAGTTAAAAACTACTATAGACGATTTGTCTATTATTCACTGTTTTTATAATTTTGTTAGGTTTCTTTTATTCAAGTTACTTTATGTAAATTACTTGGAGTTTTATTTACTGAAAATCAGATTTCATCATTTCTACCCCAGTTTTCTAACTGGCTTTGATTTTTGTTTCTTAGCTTGCTTGCTTGTTAGTTTTAAAATGAGGTAAAATACAGATTCGGTGAGATGCACAGATCTTGAGTGTGCAGTTCAATGGATTTTGATAAATACGCTCATGTAACTGTCAGCTGAATCAATGTAAAGACCATTCTCATTACCCCAGACCTTCCTTTGTTTCAGTAGCTTGTTCACATGTTCGGCAGCGTGTGAGATGAAGTTAGCTAAGCCGTAGGCAGTTTTATGTGATTCTGTGTAGTAGTCAATATAGTGATAATGTTACTTTCATCAGAAGGCTCAAAGTAATGGACCTGAAAAGCAGGAAAAAGAAGGGGTTATCCAGAACTTCAAGAGAACTCTCTCAAAGAAAGAAAAGAAGGAAAAAAAGAAGAGAGAAAAAGAGGCATTGCGACAGGCATCTGATAAAGATGATAGACCTTTCCAAGGGGAGGACGTGTAAGTCAGTTTTGGAAATGTTTCCCTTTCTTTGTGCTCCAAATCAGATGTTTTTGTTGCACCAAAATTGTTAAATTTTCAGATAAATTATGAAAAGGATGAGTATCAGTCAGGAAATGTGTTTGGGTCTACTCCCTGCTCTTCTGTGTGGAGGGAGGATAGAGGGTCTTCCCTAAGCAGGGTTCATTGCTGGCAGTGCCTGTCTTGCTATGCTTGGGAAGAATCTCTGCGCCCACAGTCTTGCTAATCTTCAATAAGCAAACTCTAGTTAACATTATTATTTTTCTTTTTCATCTTCAGCTGGGTTTTTTCCTCATTTCTGTGGTTTTGGCCATGAGGCAGCAGTTGTCTCTTATGTACCTCAGATACACTTAATGCCTAGTCAGAGGCTGACAAGGTGAAAAGCAGGTTTTCCCTTTTAAGCTTCAGATTACCATCTAGTTCCCTCCACTCCCACCTCCCATTTCTTATTTTGTCACACCAGTTCCATTGTAGATGGTTACCTATTTAAGTGTTTAAGGATCTGACACAGAGCTGAGGGAATAAGTTAAATCATTGCATTTTTACTATAACAAAAAGAGTCATTAGGAGAAACTAGACTTTTCCCTTAATGTGGAGTTTCTAGTTCCTGTTTTCACCCTCAGCAGTTTTTGGTTTTGTAGTTAGTGCATTTGGTTATCATATGCCTGTTCTTAGGCAGCTCGCTGTTGCCTTGGTCTTGAATGCATGGTATTCTATACATTACTTTTCCGTAATCAAATAATGTACACTCTTTTTAGAAAGTCAGAATATATAGATTTGCCAAAAAGGGTGAAGAACGTAAAGAACTCACCTGTCATCACATGAACCCAGAGAGAATCATAATCTAGTTTGTTTTTTCTCTATAAATGTTTCTATTTCATATGCTTGTCTGGAGAGGCTTTAAACAGAAATGTAACCACAGTTTCTTCAACTGGATTTTAACACTTGATATTTTTTCCACTAAGATGTTTATATTTCACAAAAACATTTTTAAATGATTGTACAGTATTATATAGTTCTTCCATAATTTATGTAACTAGTCCATTTTTGGTGTACGTATAGATTGTTTATAGTGGTTCTTTGTTTTGTTTTTAAATAAATGTTCCAGTGAATATCCTTGTTCTACGACTTAGGGAACTCATCTGATTATTTTCTTAGGGTGCATTCTAGAAGAATGGTTGGGTGATAGGGTTCAGATACTCTCATGTGTTCTGAACCCATCGGCAGACTGCCCCGTACTGTCATGGAGCCCAGGAGACTTCTCTTTTCCTTACACCTGCAACTCTTAGGTGTCACAGAACAGTATATTATCTCTACAGTATATAATACCTTCCATAAATTGAATTTGTTATCATTAATAAGGCAACATCTTTCCACATATTTATTAACCATTTATATTCTTTTGTTGGAGTGGCTTGTCCAAGGCTTTTTCCCATTTTAAAATTGATTCTAAGTGTCCTGTATGTATTGAGGATATTAACCATTTGTCAGTGAATAAGGTATACTTTAAAGTGGAATTTGAGCCTATTTTGTGTTGCATCAAAGGGGGTTTAGATAGGAATCTACTAGACAGTGATGCCTATGTAATCACTTGAGTCTAGTATTACATAATAAGACTCTATTAAATGCAGTTATGCAAGAGAAAAAAATGTACAAAGATACGTTGCTCATACATGAAAAAAATCAAAAGGAGAGTTTAAAACTTAGGCTAGGTTCATGCCTGTAGCCTCAGCTACTCAGGAGGCTAAGATGGGAGGATTGCTTGAGCCTGGGAGATTGAGGTTGCAGTGAGCAATGACTGTGCCACTGCACTCCAGCCTGGACTACATAGTGGGACCCTGTCTCAAAATAAACCAAAGCAAACCAAAAGCTTCTACTTTATGACTCGCTCTATTTATCATCCTGTTTATGGGGTGATAAATTATTTAACTTAAAATGAGTTAAGTTGTTCAACTTGATTAAAACCTTGACTATTTTTAATTAAATTATTTTTTATGATTAAAAATTGTATCTTTAAAGTATGTTTACCAAAATTTAGTTAAGTATGTCAGTTACCTAGTATTGTTTTCAGCTCATCATTCTATACATTTGACTTGTTCACAGAAACTGTTGGAGCAATTCATTCTTTTTGAAAATTTAACTTCAAGAAAGTTAATGCTTTTAAATCTTTTAGGTGTTAAAAAAAATCATTCCATTCAATTAATTTGGGCTTTTCAAAATTTGCTATTTTTTTTTTTTTTTTTGAGATGGAGTTTTGCTCTTCTTGCCCAGGCTGGAATGCAGTGGCACAATCTTGGCTCACCGCAACCTCTGCCTCCTGGGTTCAAGTGATTCTCCTGCCTCAGCCTCCCAAGTAACTGGGATTACAGGCATTTGCCACCACGCTCGGCTAATTTTGTATTTTTACTAGAGACGGGGTTTCTCCATGTTGGTCAGGCTGGTCTTGAACTCCCGACCTCAGGTTATCCACCCACATCAGCCTCCCAAAGTGTTGGGATTACAGGCATGAGCCATCACGCCCGGCCTAAATTTGCCATAATGTTAAGACAGATTTTTGCGAAATTAAAGTATATTCAGTCCTATATTTCTTTCTTGTGGTTGGAAGGTCTTGGTAAAATATTGGTCTGTTTTAGGGTAGCACTGGTGGAAGTTACTGAAATGTATAATCAGTGTATTTTTCTTTTAGCATTATTCATGAATAAACTCACTATTAATGTAAACTTTTAATGATAGATGTCTGCTTAGTTAAATATATTAGTTTGTGTTGAGAGAAACTATATTCTTTATCATATAGTAATTAGCATGTGGTAAATAGTACATAACAGACCTGTTAGGTACAGATGTAGCCAAATAGCACCTGCCATTTTGTTTTTTGTGCGGTCGCAATGTGTCTATTTCTAATAAGAAAACAGTGCTCAAAATATTGTTGGTATTTTTTTTCTTACAGTGAAAATTCTCGACTGGCTGCTGAGGTTTACAAAGACATGCCTGAAACCAGCTTTACTCGAACCATTTCTAATCCTGAGGTGGTTATGAAACGACGGAGGCAGCAAAAATTGGAAAAGAGAATGCAGGAATTTCGGAGCTCAGATGGGCGGCCTGATTCAGGTGCAACTTGGTATTTTTTCTCTGTTCTACCTGTTACAAAGAGCATTGTTTAATTACACTCTTTATACATGCGTGAGACTTGCTTTAACTAAAGCAATGGGTGATGTAACCTTTTCATAACAAATGTGTACCATATACTTCTGGTACAAAATCAGCCTACCCTATGTACAAGAGTTCTGTTCACATAGGGATGTGTTTAGTTTCATACTTTTCCCCAGTACAGCTCTTAAAAAAAAAAAATAGAAAATTTCAAGTATATACAAAAAAAGAGAGGAAGATACGATAAACTCCCATGTACGTGTCACTGAGGTTTCTTCTGTACTCCAAAATACATTGCCCCCATTCTCAAACTATTATTGGGAAGCAAATCCCTAACTTCTCATTCTTTCAACTATAAATATTTTGGTATATTTTCCTGAAGGATAAAGATTCCTTAAAAACAAAACAAAATATAACCATAGTATCATTATCATATATAAAATAATTGATAATAATTCCTTAATACTATCAAATAACTAGTAATTGTTTAAATTTTCCTGATTGCCTCAGATGATTCTTCTGTTTGGGATGGGATGTAAATGAGACGTAACACATTGAATGCATGGTCACTTGCTTCTGCGTCCATCGCAGACACTGCTCAGGACTCTATTTCTCCTGAGCACATTTCAGCCTAGTGTCCAGACAGCCACCATCTGGGGGAAACGTTGGCCCACCCTAGTGTTCGTGCTTATTTTGACCCATAGCACCCTGTAACTGAGTCGTAATTACATATTTCACAGGACTTGTAGTGCCAGTGATTCAAAAAAGATCTCAGAGAGTACGGGACTTCTTGGTTCCATAAATATTCTAATAGATTACATTTGAGACCCAAATGATTCTTTGTTTATATATATTTTGTCTTGCTCTGTCAAGAATTTGAAATAATTTTTAAATATATGCACCAAAAAGACAAAATAAGGAGTCTAAAAGAAAATATAAAGAAGAAGAGTAGTAAAAAGTTTTTAAAAGTCAAGAGGAATGTTAAGAAATGGCTACATGTGCTAACCACATACCAGACCTGAAGGCACTTTGTATGCTGTAAGAAGGAGTTTGACATTATTACTGGAATGAATTTTTCTAAATGTATTCTGTGGTTCCCTTAAAGAATATTCAAGTATGGGCTAGAGGTAGTGAGTCATGGTAAACATAGCTAGTTTAGCGTATCAATTTTTATATCTAACTTTAAAAAATATTGGTTAGAATGAAATATGCTTTAATGTGGTTAGAATGTAACATGTACATGTTTTTTTTATGATAAAATAGGAAGCTTTTGTATGTCAGTTAGCTTATGTCCCCACACTCCCCCATGTATTTTGCACTGCCATTGGGAGTATTTTGATGGAAAAATTTGATATGCTTTGTTAATAAGCTGTTGAAGAGTTTTAAGCTAGGGATTTAGAAAGCTTTCATTGTAGCCTAAGCTTTATGTCTGAAGAGATTACTGTGGAAGCAGAGTGGAAGATGGATTTGAGAGAATTCTGATTAGGAGCAGGCATGCCCATTAAAAGTATTGCTTTGCCCATATAAGGAGTAAGGGGCCTCTGAGCTCTGTCATTGACGGTGAGACTGTAAAGAGAGAAGGGTCTGAAGAAATATTTAAGAGGTAGAATTATCAGGAACTGGCAATAGACTGGATTTTACTGAGGAGGGGAGGCATTTAGGATGGCCCCTCTGCTTTTTATTGGAAAGATGTTGATGGACTGTAGAATGAAAGAATGTTTGGGGGTGGAAGGTAGGTTTTGTTTATGTTTGTCACATGAAGTGCTGGTGGGATATGGGATATATTTTAGGCTAGTGTTTCAGTGGCACATGCCGATTAGGGTTTGGGAGTGATCAGTGTTAGGAGAATGTATAGGTGATTCAGAAACTTAAGGGAAAGCCATTGATTGTTAAGAGGAGTCATCAAAGCAAACAGGAAAAACTGCAAAGAATTAGGAGGAGAAATAGCAGAACATCACAGTACAGCTTGTCTATTAAAGAGGTGATTGGGGGTAGAAGGAGCATTTTTCTATATGTAGACTGAGGAAATTCTTAACTAAATATTGATAACAAAAAATGACCCTTTATGGTTAATACTAAGGAAGCCAAAAGTATTGATGAAGTCTAAGGTTTTTATTTGTTAGTTTTAACAAATAACTTGCTTTGAAAAAATATATCCTTACAGCCTACTGCAGCTATCAGCTTAGCTATCAGGTTGATTGTTTAGTGTGGGCTGGAGACAAGGGCACCTGTGAATACCACTTCTCTGAGAGTGACAACTGTGTCTGTTATTTTTTTCTCTTTTACCCCAAGGATTAGTTTCTCAAGTTCTAATGACAGAACCTGCATGTCCCCCATAATTTGTTTTGGTTAAACTCACCTCACAGCTGATCAGGCATCATAATTCATAACATGCTTTGCCCCTGAACTTTGTATTTTTGACACTCAGTTATATTTGCTTCATGATGGCTTCAAAATGTAATTGACCCCAAAATGCCCTGTATATCTCAGTTAATTCATTTGTGGCACAAATACTCTGCTACCATTTATTGTTATGGTTTTTTTTTCCACTGATAAATTAACAGAATTGTAAGAGAAGTTTTAGTTGATTCTTCCTCTTCTTGGGTTTTTTAGCGCGCAGTCTTGCAAGTAGCGGGGCACTGCGAAGTGCAGAAGAACATGGCCCTGGGGTCAGGGTGCAGTCGGAACCACTGTGTACAAACCAACAGTTTCTTCATCTTCAAAACGGGGCACTAACCAAAATCATATAGATGCTACTGCAGCCTACCCAACTGTTTACTCATCCTATTGTACAAATGGGTTTTTTGTGAATTACTTGAGGCCTGTATTTGGATGTGGAGTGTAATTAAATAAGGAGTGTGCCTTCTGGTGTCATTTAAAACACAGTTTAAATGGACTCCACTCCTGTTGCTAATGTCCCTATCTTCATCCAAAAGCCAGGATCTTCTTTGGAAAGCACAGGTGACATTTTGCCCACCTCCTTAGACATATGCACGCAGACACACAGTCATACATGTGCACTCTTGCACGTGCACACACACTCACTCTCTCTCTCTCATACACATAGAACTTAAACCCTTCCAGTGGCTTTCACTTTAACTAGAATAATTCAAACTCATGATGTGATCATGGTCTGGGAAGTCCTGTATGATCTGGTCTCAGCTGGTTTCTGACCTCATCTGCCCCTTTTCCCCTTGCTGTGTGCGTACTGGCCAGTGAACCCAACCAGACTCACCCCAGCCTTGCGCCTTAGCACTTGCTGGTCCCCCGCTGAGACAAAGCCCTTCCTTTAGATTTTCACATGGTCACTTCTGTCTGCTTGTTCAGGTCTGAGTTCAAATGTTTATTCTTCAGAGAGTTCTTGGCCAGTCACCCAAGCTTAGGATGCTCTCGGTCATGTTCTTTCTCACAACCTTATATTTTTCACAATGTGTGTCACTATTTTAAAGGTATTTATTTGTTTTCTTGTTAGTCTTCTTCCTCTGCATCCTACTTCCCAACCACAGAATGTAAGCTGTTGAGGCAGGAATGTCATGTGACCTGCTTATTGCTGTTCCTCTGCATTGGAACAGGGGAGCCCCTGGGCAGTGTGAGTGTGCACATGGTAAAGATGTGCTGCAACCTGTGATTCCCCTGGTCTGGCTTAGCAGGTCCATATTCTAATACTACTGTGGACTAGTTGGTTTCTTAAAAGACCAACATGATTTTACTGTGAGCTAAGTTATCAAAATGCAATTCATGCCAGACTTGTTGAAAAAGAGAGTATGAGAAATATTCAGTAACTGAAATAACTGCATTAGAATTAAAAAGTAATAGAATCATGGAAATTAAGAATTTCCTTCAGGAAACCCACAGATTTTCTAATCTAGCTCTCTTAAATTACAGGTGAGAAAATTGAGAGTTAAAGAAGCTAGAGTGCGTACCTAGGGTCACATTGTCATAATGGGACTGTGGAGCCTATCTTAATTTCTTCCCTCAGTATCCTTTCATCTGGACTTCAGATTTCAGGTTATATTAATCTTGGACCATAGGTAGAAAGCAGGTTATGACACCAAAAGTGACAATATTATGACATATACATGTAGATTTTCATTAAAAAGAAACACAAAAGAAAATGTCAGGATATCCAAATTGCTCTGCTGTAGTTGGTTTTCTTTTTTTTTCCTAAATAAGTTCACAGCTATAAAGGACATTGTAGTTTGTAGTGCCTGGAAGTGAAAATAGAACTCTGCTCTGTTGGCAAATCTCTTATGAAAAATCTTTGGCCTTGAGCACCTGAGATCTCCTGGTTCCTACTTCACTTTTTAAAAATGGATTTATTTTGTGGGTTAATATTTAACTTTATCTGGGTTTTTAGTTTTTTTCAGATTGATGATCAGGAAGTAGGAAAATGGGAGAAATAGGTATATTATAATATATAGGTAAGGAAATCGCAAAGCAGTTGAATAAAGAGCAGCACCATAGAGAAATTCTGGAGTTCCTTCCTTTTCTTTCCTCACTATAGATACGAAAATCAATTCATTGTTTTTAAAAACTCCTTTGGCTTGAAGAGAGAAGATGAAAATGATCTTTGTCATACTGGATTGTTCATGGTTTCTAAGTGTCACTAGATCAACTAGTTACTGCTATTATATGTTATCTAACAGGAAATAAAACAATAGTTATTAGGCAGATTGTCTTTGCACTCATTTTAGCTAGAATGCAGGTACCTTTTTCTCAAGTGACTGTAAATGTTCGCTATCTCTGTTATTGGCATAAAGTAAGTTGTACTCAAAGATGTCAAAATGTTTTTCTCAGGTGGAACATTGAGAATTTATGCAGATAGTTTAAAACCAAATATTCCCTACAAGACAATCCTGCTGTCTACTACAGATCCTGCAGACTTTGCTGTGGCTGAAGCTTTAGAGAAGTATGGTCTGGAAAAAGAAAACCCTAAGGATTATTGCATCGCCCGGGTAAGGAACTTTATCAAATCAGCAGTTCTTTCTGCTTTGCATTTAAGTGGAAGGTTTTCTTTAAATCAAATTAAACCTAGATTTTCAGCCTACCATATCATTTAGAATCTGATAAATATATATTTTTAAAAAGCAGCCTCCCTTCCATTACAAAAGTAATATATGTTTCTATTATAAAATAAGAAAAATATTAAAAGGCAAATTAAAGAAAATAAAAATTACCCCAAAATCAATTGACCGCATATACGTGTGGTTCTTATTCTGGTCTCTTTTCTGTTCCACTGATATATGTGTCTATCTTTTTACCAATACCAAGCTGCCTTAATTACTGTAGATTTATAATAAGTCTTAAAATTATGTGAAGTATGTGCCAATTTTGTTCATTATTTTAAAAAATTGCTTTGTTTATTCTAGGTTGTTTATGTTTCTTTATAAATTTTAGGATCAGCTTGTCAGTGTTTACCCAGAACCTTCTGGGATTGTGATTGGGTTTGCATTGCCTCCGTAGATCAACTTTGAGAGACTTCTCATCCTAATAATATTTAGTCTTCCAATTTGTGAGCAGAGTGTATCTCTTTATTTACTTAGTGCTTTAAATTCTCTCAGCAGTATTTCATGGTATTCAGTGTAGAGGTCTTGTGCCTCTCTTGTTAGCTACAGGTAGAATTAAATAAAAGGGCTTGTTGTTTGAGTTTTATAACTTTTATGTTTTTGCTGAGAAGCTAAGAAGTTACATTGAGTTGGAAAAACTAGTGATTTGCAGCTTATGAATATAGCCCAACTTTAGCTGTCAGTAGATGGGAAATCATGTTTTTCTCACATTAAAATGACAATAAAGGAATAAAAATTTGTTTAAATGCACAAGAACAAGGAGAATGAGAGATGAGATGACAAGAGATTAGTCTGTGGAATTTTGCAGATGTAAATGAGAGGTCTCTAACTTGCCAGACCAGAGAAATCTTGCTGGGAGGACATCAAGACAGAGCAGGCAAGTGTATCCCAGCCCCAGGAAGACTCAGGAATTAGAGGCTTTGGAACTTTCTAAGGCAGTGTTGAAAGTTGGGCTGAAAAGAAGAAATTGGGCTGAAAGTTTCTATAAGAAGTGGCAGACTCCACCAGATTCACTTCCCTACCCTAACTGCTGAAGGCTAGAGTAAAACTGATGGGAGGTGGGTGGGTATTGAATGGAGTCCTTGGATTTGGAGGTAACAGGAATAGCACAAGGTGACAAGGGTCTTCACTGAAAACAGGAGGATGAAGTGAAAGACTGTACCCAGAATACTGATGGCTAGAAGATTTATGGATCCCTCTCAGAAGGCACTTGTTGAAAGAAAGATCTGTATAAAAACGGACCTTTGGAAATTCTAGTCTAATAACATCACTCTGAGACTTAGCAACAGTAACCCTTGCCCACGTATATAGCCTTTACATTCAGCTTTCATGGGACTTGCTGTCAAATGTTGATAGCCAAGGTGCAACAGACATTTGAAAAAAGTACCTTTAAAATAGGCACAGATAACACAAACATTAAGAAAACTGGAGCTAAAAGGGAGAAACTGGAGAGAACAGATGGAAGTTTGACAACACTAAGACTTACAGAGATAAAGAAAATAGTGCATCCATGAAATAAGACTAGAATGCCAGAAAAAGAAACAGACAGAGAAAGAGCTCTTAGAAATAAAAAATATATATAAGTAAATAAGGGATAGAGGGGGAAAATGTTAATAAGATAGGTAGAAAATAAGGAAATCTACCTAAATACAGATCAAAGAGAAAAAGAAGTAAAACAGACAAGATATTTAGATTATTAGTGTAGAATATCTAACATATACTAAAGGGGGATCAAAAGGAAGCCAGGCATGGTGGCTCACTCCTGTAATCCCAGCACTTTGAGGTCAGGGGTTTGAGACAAGGCTGGTCAACATCGCAAAACCTTGTTTCTACTAAAAATACAAAAAAAAAAAAAAAAAAAAAAAAAAATGAGCTGGGCATGGTGGCGCACACCTGTAATCCCAGCTACTTGGGAGGTTGAGGCAGGACAATTACTTGAACCTGGGAGGTTGCAGTGAGCCTTCATCTCGCCATTGCATTCCAGCCTGGGCGATGGAGCGAGACTGTCTCAAAAACAAACAAACAAAACCAAAGGAAATGGAGCGACGGAAGTTATCAAGGAAATACTGCTAGAATCTCTCAGGACTGAAGGAGTTTAGTTTCTAGGTTGAAAAGGCCTGCTGAATAATGGTATAATTGCTTTGACAAAGACCCAAACCAAAGCTTATTATTTTGAAACTGCAGAAAACTAGTATTAAAAAGAATGATTCAAAAGAAAAAGATTGAAGTTGCATATAAAGGTTTGGGGAGTAAGGCTAGTGCTAGTCTTCTCAACAGTAACTATGGTATCTGGCATGCCGTGTACTTTCAAATGCAGAGTGAAATGATTCCCCATCCAGACTGTCAGCCAGGTGTTAGGTGAATGGAATAAAGACATTTCAAAACATACAAGGCAAAAATTTACCTCCCATGTGCCCTATCTCAAAAAAGTGCTGGAGGACATTGTCCAGCAGAATGATGCAGTAGGCCAAGAAAGAGAGAGAGGGAGAATTCAAGAATAGAATCTATCAGGACAAGGGAATTCCAAGGATGATGAGGAAGGAGAGTCCAGAAGATTCCTCTGCAGTAGTGCTGAACGGCACACACTTGAGATTGGAGATAATGTCCAAGACTGAAGGTAAATAGCAATAAAGACACATTGTTTAGAAATATGGTGGTAAATACTAGTTGTGACATCTAAAATAAATAGCCAGTAAATTCCTGAGGATATTTCTATGAGCATTTATTTTTGCAGTATTCTGTGCATAGCAATAAAAAAGCAGACAACAGGCCCAGCACTAAGGAGTGCTTCTACCACTCAGTGACATGTTGCTCTGCAACGTCAATCAAATCTCTACCAGTTGACCTGGAGATATATACAGGCACACCTCAGAGATGCTGCAGGTCTGATGCCAGACCGCCACAGTAAATCTCTACCAGTTGACCTGGAGATATATACAGGCACACCTCAGAGATGTTGCAGGTTTGATGCCAGACCGCCACAGTAAATCTCTACCAGTTGACCTGGAGATATATACAGGCACACCTCAGAGATGTTGCAGGTTTGATGCCAGACCGCCACAGTAAATCTCTACCAGTTGACCTGGAGATATATACAGGCACACCTCAGAGATGTTGCAGGTTTGATGCCAGACCGCCACAGTAAATCTCTACCAGTTGACCTGGAGATATATACAGGCACACCTCAGAGATGTTGCAGGTCTGATGCCAGACCGCCACAGTAAATCTCTACCAGTTGACCTGGAGATATATACAGGCACACCTCAGAGATGCTGCAGGTCTGATGCCAGACCGCCACAGTAAATCTCTACCAGTTGACCTGGAGATATATACAGGCACACCTCAGAGATGCTGCAGGTCTGATGTGAGACCGCCACAGTAAATCTCTACCAGTTGACCTGGAGATATATACAGGCACACCTCAGAGATGCTGCAGGTCTGATGTGAGACCGCCACAGTAAATCTCTACCAGTTGACCTGGAGATATATACAGGCACACCTCAGAGATGCTGCAGGTCTGATGTGAGACCGCCACAGTAAATCTCTACCAGTTGACCTGGAGATATATACAGGCACACCTCAGAGATGCTGCAGGTCTGATGTGAGACCGCCACAGTAAATCTCTACCAGTTGACCTGGAGATATATACAGGCACACCTCAGAGATGCTGCAGGTCTGATGTGAGACCGCCACAGTAAATCTCTACCAGTTGACCTGGAGATATATACAGGCACACCTCAGAGATGCTGCAGGTCTGATGTGAGACCGCCACAGTAAATCTCTACCAGTTGACCTGGAGATATATACAGGCACACCTCAGAGATGCTGCAGGTCTGATGTGAGACCGCCACAGTAAATCTCTACCAGTTGACCTGGAGATATATACAGGCACACCTCAGAGATGCTGCAGGTCTGATGTGAGACCGCCACAGTAAATCTCTACCAGTTGACCTGGAGATATATACAGGCACACCTCAGAGATGCTGCAGGTCTGATGTGAGACCGCCACAGTAAATCTCTACCAGTTGACCTGGAGATATATACAGGCACACCTCAGAGATGCTGCAGGTCTGATGTGAGACCGCCACAGTAAATCTCTACCAGTTGACCTGGAGATATATACAGGCACACCTCAGAGATGCTGCAGGTCTGATGTGAGACCGCCACAGTAAATCTCTACCAGTTGACCTGGAGATATATACAGGCACACCTCAGAGATGCTGCAGGTCTGATGTGAGACCGCCACAGTAAATCTCTACCAGTTGACCTGGAGATATATACAGGCACACCTCAGAGATGCTGCAGGTCTGATGTGAGACCGCCACAGTAAATCTCTACCAGTTGACCTGGAGATATATACAGGCACACCTCAGAGATGCTGCAGGTCTGATGTGAGACCGCCACAGTAAATCTCTACCAGTTGACCTGGAGATATATACAGGCACACCTCAGAGATGCTGCAGGTCTGATGTGAGACCGCCACAGTAAATCTCTACCAGTTGACCTGGAGATATATACAGGCACACCTCAGAGATGCTGCAGGTCTGATGTGAGACCGCCACAGTAAATCTCTACCAGTTGACCTGGAGATATATACAGGCACACCTCAGAGATGCTGCAGGTCTGATGTGAGACCGCCACAGTAAATCTCTACCAGTTGACCTGGAGATATATACAGGCACACCTCAGAGATGCTGCAGGTCTGATGTGAGACCGCCACAGTAAATCTCTACCAGTTGACCTGGAGATATATACAGGCACACCTCAGAGATGCTGCAGGTCTGATGTGAGACCGCCACAGTAAATCTCTACCAGTTGACCTGGAGATATATACAGGCACACCTCAGAGATGCTGCAGGTCTGATGTGAGACCGCCACAGTAAATCTCTACCAGTTGACCTGGAGATATATACAGGCACACCTCAGAGATGCTGCAGGTCTGATGCCAGACCGCCACAGTAAATCTCTACCAGTTGACCTGGAGATATATACAGGCACACCTCAGAGATGCTGCAGGTCTGATGTGAGACCGCCACAGTAAATCTCTACCAGTTGACCTGGAGATATATACAGGCACACCTCAGAGATGCTGCAGGTCTGATGTGAGACCGCCACAGTAAATCTCTACCAGTTGACCTGGAGATATATACAGGCACACCTCAGAGATGCTGCAGGTCTGATGTGAGACCGCCACAGTAAATCTCTACCAGTTGACCTGGAGATATATACAGGCACACCTCAGAGATGCTGCAGGTCTGATGTGAGACCGCCACAGTAAATCTCTACCAGTTGACCTGGAGATATATACAGGCACACCTCAGAGATGCTGCAGGTCTGATGTGAGACCGCCACAGTAAATCTCTACCAGTTGACCTGGAGATATATACAGGCACACCTCAGAGATGCTGCAGGTCTGATGTGAGACCGCCACAGTAAATCTCTACCAGTTGACCTGGAGATATATACAGGCACACCTCAGAGATGCTGCAGGTCTGATGTGAGACCGCCACAGTAAATCTCTACCAGTTGACCTGGAGATATATACAGGCACACCTCAGAGATGCTGCAGGTCTGATGTGAGACCGCCACAGTAAATCTCTACCAGTTGACCTGGAGATATATACAGGCACACCTCAGAGATGCTGCAGGTCTGATGCCAGACCGCCACAGTAAATCTCTACCAGTTGACCTGGAGATATATACAGGCACACCTCAGAGATGCTGCAGGTCTGATGTGAGACCGCCACAGTAAATCTCTACCAGTTGACCTGGAGATATATACAGGCACACCTCAGAGATGCTGCAGGTCTGATGTGAGACCGCCACAGTAAATCTCTACCAGTTGACCTGGAGATATATACAGGCACACCTCAGAGATGCTGCAGGTCTGATGTGAGACCGCCACAGTAAATCTCTACCAGTTGACCTGGAGATATATACAGGCACACCTCAGAGATGCTGCAGGTCTGATGTGAGACCGCCACAGTAAATCTCTACCAGTTGACCTGGAGATATATACAGGCACACCTCAGAGATGCTGCAGGTCTGATGTGAGACCGCCACAGTAAATCTCTACCAGTTGACCTGGAGATATATACAGGCACACCTCAGAGATGCTGCAGGTCTGATGTGAGACCGCCACAGTAAATCTCTACCAGTTGACCTGGAGATATATACAGGCACACCTCAGAGATGCTGCAGGTCTGATGTGAGACCGCCACAGTAAATCTCTACCAGTTGACCTGGAGATATATACAGGCACACCTCAGAGATGCTGCAGGTCTGATGTGAGACCGCCACAGTAAATCTCTACCAGTTGACCTGGAGATATATACAGGCACACCTCAGAGATGCTGCAGGTCTGATGTGAGACCGCCACAGTAAATCTCTACCAGTTGACCTGGAGATATATACAGGCACACCTCAGAGATGCTGCAGGTCTGATGTGAGACCGCCACAGTAAATCTCTACCAGTTGACCTGGAGATATATACAGGCACACCTCAGAGATGCTGCAGGTCTGATGTGAGACCGCCACAGTAAATCTCTACCAGTTGACCTGGAGATATATACAGGCACACCTCAGAGATGCTGCAGGTCTGATGCCAGACCGCCACAGTAAATCTCTACCAGTTGACCTGGAGATATATACAGGCACACCTCAGAGATGCTGCAGGTCTGATGTGAGACCGCCACAGTAAATCTCTACCAGTTGACCTGGAGATATATACAGGCACACCTCAGAGATGCTGCAGGTCTGATGTGAGACCGCCACAGTAAATCTCTACCAGTTGACCTGGAGATATATACAGGCACACCTCAGAGATGCTGCAGGTCTGATGTGAGACCGCCACAGTAAATCTCTACCAGTTGACCTGGAGATATATACAGGCACACCTCAGAGATGCTGCAGGTCTGATGTGAGACCGCCACAGTAAATCTCTACCAGTTGACCTGGAGATATATACAGGCACACCTCAGAGATGCTGCAGGTCTGATGTGAGACCGCCACAGTAAATCTCTACCAGTTGACCTGGAGATATATACAGGCACACCTCAGAGATGCTGCAGGTCTGATGCCAGACCGCCACAGTAAATCTCTACCAGTTGACCTGGAGATATATACAGGCACACCTCAGAGATGCTGCAGGTCTGATGCCAGACCGCCACAGTAAATCTCTACCAGTTGACCTGGAGATATATACAGGCACACCTCAGAGATGCTGCAGGTCTGATGTGAGACCGCCACAGTAAATCTCTACCAGTTGACCTGGAGATATATACAGGCACACCTCAGAGATGCTGCAGGTCTGATGTGAGACCGCCACAGTAAATCTCTACCAGTTGACCTGGAGATATATACAGGCACACCTCAGAGATGCTGCAGGTCTGATGTGAGACCGCCACAGTAAATCTCTACCAGTTGACCTGGAGATATATACAGGCACACCTCAGAGATGCTGCAGGTCTGATGTGAGACCGCCACAGTAAATCTCTACCAGTTGACCTGGAGATATATACAGGCACACCTCAGAGATGCTGCAGGTCTGATGTGAGACCGCCACAGTAAATCTCTACCAGTTGACCTGGAGATAT
Organism: Pongo abelii; assembly: GCF_028885655.2. Taxonomy (NCBI): domain Eukaryota; kingdom Metazoa; phylum Chordata; class Mammalia; order Primates; family Hominidae; genus Pongo; species Pongo abelii. Next base: position 169,864,220 of record NC_071990.2, read on the forward strand.
ATACAGGCACACCTCAGAGATGCTGCAGGTCTGATGTGAGACCGCCACAGTAAATCTCTACCAGTTGACCTGGAGATATATACAGGCACACCTCAGAGATGCTGCAGGTCTGATGTGAGACCGCCACAGTAAATCTCTACCAGTTGACCTGGAGATATATACAGGCACACCTCAGAGATGCTGCAGGTCTGATGTGAGACCGCCACAGTAAATCTCTACCAGTTGACCTGGAGATATATACAGGCACACCTCAGAGATGCTGCAGGTCTGATGTGAGACCGCCACAGTAAATCTCTACCAGTTGACCTGGAGATATATACAGGCACACCTCAGAGATGCTGCAGGTCTGATGCCAGACCGCCACAGTAAATCTCTACCAGTTGACCTGGAGATATATACAGGCACACCTCAGAGATGCTGCAGGTCTGATGTGAGACCGCCACAGTAAATCTCTACCAGTTGACCTGGAGATATATACAGGCACACCTCAGAGATGCTGCAGGTCTGATGTGAGACCGCCACAGTAAATCTCTACCAGTTGACCTGGAGATATATACAGGCACACCTCAGAGATGCTGCAGGTCTGATGTGAGACCGCCACAGTAAATCTCTACCAGTTGACCTGGAGATATATACAGGCACACCTCAGAGATGCTGCAGGTCTGATGTGAGACCGCCACAGTAAATCTCTACCAGTTGACCTGGAGATATATACAGGCACACCTCAGAGATGCTGCAGGTCTGATGTGAGACCGCCACAGTAAATCTCTACCAGTTGACCTGGAGATATATACAGGCACACCTCAGAGATGCTGCAGGTCTGATGTGAGACCGCCACAGTAAATCTCTACCAGTTGACCTGGAGATATATACAGGCACACCTCAGAGATGCTGCAGGTCTGATGTGAGACCGCCACAGTAAATCTCTACCAGTTGACCTGGAGATATATACAGGCACACCTCAGAGATGCTGCAGGTCTGATGTGAGACCGCCACAGTAAATCTCTACCAGTTGACCTGGAGATATATACAGGCACACCTCAGAGATGCTGCAGGTCTGATGCGAGACCGCCACAGTAAATCTCTACCAGTTGACCTGGAGATATATACAGGCACACCTCAGAGATGCTGCAGGTCTGATGCCAGACCGCCACAGTAAATCTCTACCAGTTGACCTGGAGATATATACAGGCACACCTCAGAGATGCTGCAGGTCTGATGTGAGACCGCCACAGTAAATCTCTACCAGTTGACCTGGAGATATATACAGGCACACCTCAGAGATGCTGCAGGTCTGATGTGAGACCGCCACAGTAAATCTCTACCAGTTGACCTGGAGATATATACAGGCACACCTCAGAGATGCTGCAGGTCTGATGTGAGACCGCCACAGTAAATCTCTACCAGTTGACCTGGAGATATATACAGGCACACCTCAGAGATGCTGCAGGTCTGATGTGAGACCGCCACAGTAAATCTCTACCAGTTGACCTGGAGATATATACAGGCACACCTCAGAGATGCTGCAGGTCTGATGTGAGACCGCCACAGTAAATCTCTACCAGTTGACCTGGAGATATATACAGGCACACCTCAGAGATGCTGCAGGTCTGATGTGAGACCGCCACAGTAAATCTCTACCAGTTGACCTGGAGATATATACAGGCACACCTCAGAGATGCTGCAGGTCTGATGTGAGACCGCCACAGTAAATCTCTACCAGTTGACCTGGAGATATATACAGGCACACCTCAGAGATGCTGCAGGTCTGATGCGAGACCGCCACAGTAAATCTCTACCAGTTGACCTGGAGATATATACAGGCACACCTCAGAGATGCTGCAGGTCTGATGTGAGACCGCCACGGTAAATCTCTACCAGTTGACCTGGAGATATATACAGGCACACCTCAGAGATGCTGCAGGTCTGATGTGAGACCGCCACGGTAAATCTCTACCAGTTGACCTGGAGATATATACAGGCACACCTCAGAGATGCTGCAGGTCTGATGTGAGACCGCCACAGTAAATCTCTACCAGTTGACCTGGAGATATATACAGGCACACCTCAGAGATGCTGCAGGTCTGATGTGAGACCGCCACAGTAAATCTCTACCAGTTGACCTGGAGATATATACAGGCACACCTCAGAGATGCTGCAGGTCTGATGTGAGACCGCCACAGTAAATCTCTACCAGTTGACCTGGAGATATATACAGGCACACCTCAGAGATGCTGCAGGTCTGATGTGAGACCGCCACAGTAAATCTCTACCAGTTGACCTGGAGATATATACAGGCACACCTCAGAGATGCTGCAGGTCTGATGTGAGACCGCCACAGTAAATCTCTACCAGTTGACCTGGAGATATATACAGGCACACCTCAGAGATGCTGCAGGTCTGATGTGAGACCGCCACAGTAAATCTCTACCAGTTGACCTGGAGATATATACAGGCACACCTCAGAGATGCTGCAGGTCTGATGTGAGACCGCCACAGTAAATCTCTACCAGTTGACCTGGAGATATATACAGGCACACCTCAGAGATGCTGCAGGTCTGATGTGAGACCGCCACAGTAAATCTCTACCAGTTGACCTGGAGATATATACAGGCACACCTCAGAGATGCTGCAGGTCTGATGTGAGACCGCCACAGTAAATCTCTACCAGTTGACCTGGAGATATATACAGGCACACCTCAGAGATGCTGCAGGTCTGATGTGAGACCGCCACAGTAAATCTCTACCAGTTGACCTGGAGATATATACAGGCACACCTCAGAGATGCTGCAGGTCTGATGTGAGACCGCCACAGTAAATCTCTACCAGTTGACCTGGAGATATATACAGGCACACCTCAGAGATGCTGCAGGTCTGATGTGAGACCGCCACAGTAAATCTCTACCAGTTGACCTGGAGATATATACAGGCACACCTCAGAGATGCTGCAGGTCTGATGTGAGACCGCCACAGTAAATCTCTACCAGTTGACCTGGAGATATATACAGGCACACCTCAGAGATGCTGCAGGTCTGATGTGAGACCGCCACAGTAAATCTCTACCAGTTGACCTGGAGATATATACAGGCACACCTCAGAGATGCTGCAGGTCTGATGCGAGACCGCCACAGTAAATCTCTACCAGTTGACCTGGAGATATATACAGGCACACCTCAGAGATGCTGCAGGTCTGATGTGAGACCGCCACGGTAAATCTCTACCAGTTGACCTGGAGATATATACAGGCACACCTCAGAGATGCTGCAGGTCTGATGTGAGACCGCCACAGTAAATCTCTACCAGTTGACCTGGAGATATATACAGGCACACCTCAGAGATGCTGCAGGTCTGATGTGAGACCGCCACAGTAAATCTCTACCAGTTGACCTGGAGATATATACAGGCACACCTCAGAGATGCTGCAGGTCTGATGTGAGACCGCCACAGTAAATCTCTACCAGTTGACCTGGAGATATATACAGGCACACCTCAGAGATGCTGCAGGTCTGATGTGAGACCGCCACAGTAAATCTCTACCAGTTGACCTGGAGATATATACAGGCACACCTCAGAGATGCTGCAGGTCTGATGTGAGACCGCCACAGTAAATCTGGCATCACAGTGTAGTGAGTCACATGAGTTTTTTGGTTTCCCAATACATAGAAAAGTTATGCTTTTTAGTATACTGTAGTCTATTTAAGTGTGCAGTAGCATTGTGTTTAAGAAAAAATGGACCTACCTTAATTTAAAAATACTTTATTGCTTAAAAAATGCTAACAGTCATCTGAGCCTTCAGCAAGTTATAATCTTTTGCTAGTGCAGGGGCTTGCGTGGATGTTGATGGCCACTGACTGACCAGGGTGGTGGTTGCTGAAGGTTAGGTTGGCTGTGGCAACTCCCTAAAATACAACAAATGAAGTTTGCTGCATTGATTAACTCTTCCTTTCACAAAACATTTCTCTGTAGCATACGATACTGTTAGATAACATTTTATGTACAGTAAAATGTCTTTCAGAATTGAAGTCAGGCCTCCCAACCCCTGCCACTGCTTTATCAACTAAGTTTATATAATATTTGAAATCCTTTGTTTTCATTTCAACAGTGTTCACAGCATCTTCACCAGGAGTTGATTCCATAAGAAATTACTTTCTTTGCTTATTCATAAGAGGCAACACCTTGTTTGTTCAAGTTTTATCATGAGATTGCAGCATTTCAGTCACATCTTCAGACCCCATTATTAATCTTAGTTCTCTTCCTGTTTTCACCTCATCTTCATGTACTTCCTTCACTGAAGTCTTGAACAGCTCCAAATCATCCATAGGGTTTGAATCAATTTCTTCCAAACTCCTTTCACTATTGATATTTTTCCTTATCCCATGAATCATGAATGTTCTAATGGCATCTAGAATGATGAATACTTCCCAGGTTTTCACCCCAGATTTATCAGAGAATCACTATCTATGGCAGCTATAGCCTCATGAAATGTATTTCTTAAATAATAAGACTTGAAAGTCAAAATCACTGCTTGTTCCATGGGCTGCAGAGTGGGTGTTGCTTTAGTAAGCATGAAAACAATGTTAATCTTGTACCTCTCCACCAGAGCCTGGGTGACTAGGTGCCTTGTCAGTGAGCAGTAATATTTTCAAAGGGTTCTTCTTATTTTTTTTTCTTCTTTCCTCTGAGCAGTAGGTCCCAACAGTGGGCTCAAAATAGTAAGCCATGCTGTAAATAGATGTGTTGACATCTAGGATTTGTTGTTCATTTATAGAGCACAGGCAGAGTTGATTTGTATAATTCTTAAAAGCTCCAGAATTTTCATAAAGGTAAGTGAGCATTGGCCTCAACTTAAAGTCACCAGCTGCATTCGCCCCTAACAAAAGAATCAGCCTGTTCTTTGAAGCTTCGAAGCCAGGCATTGCCTTCTCCTCTCTAGCTAGAGAGTCCTAGACGGCTGCTTTTTCCAATAGAAGGCTGTTTCATCTTCATTGAAAATCTGTTATTTAGTGTAGTGACCATCAGTGATCTTAGCTAGATCTTCTGGAGAACTTGCTGCAGCTTCTCCATCAGCTGCTTCACCTTGCACTTTTATGGAGATGGCTTCATTTCTTAAACCTCACAAATCAACCTCTGCTAGCTTCAGACTTTTCTTCTGCATCCTTCTCACCTCTCTCAGCCTTCATAGAATTGAAGAGAGTTAGGGCCTTGCTGTAGAGTAGAATTGGCTGTAATATTGTGGCTGATTTGGTCATTTACCAGACCATTCAGACTTTCCTCCATATGAGCAATAAGGCTGTTTCTCTTTCTCACCATTCATGTGTTCATTGGAGTAGCACTTCTAATTTCCTTTAAGAAGTTTTCCATTGCATTCGTAACTTGACTGGCACCAAGAAGCCTAGCTTTCTGCCTGTCTGGGCTTTCGACATGCCTTTCTCACTATGTTTAATCAATTTTTAGCTTTTGATTTAAAGTGAGAGATGTGCAGCTCTTCCTTTCACTTAGAGGTCATTTTAGGGTATTAATTGGCCTAATTTCAATATTATGTCTCGTAGAATAGGGAGGGCCAAGGAGAGGCAGAGAGATGGGGAGTGGAACATTCAGAACACACACATTTATCAGTTAAGCTTGCCATCTTATATGGGTGCAGTTCATGGCACCCTAAAACATTAGTAACATCAAAGATCACAGATCACCATGACAGATTTAATAATAATAATGAAAAAGTTTGAAGTATTGTGAGAATTAACACAATGTACACACAGACACAAAGTGAGCATATGCTGTTGGAAAAATGGCATCAGTAGGCGTGCTCAACGCAGGCTTGCCGCAAACCTTCAACTTATATTTGTTTTTTCTTAAAAGAGCAATATCCGTGAGACACAATAAAGCAACAAGGTATGCCTGTGCATTTACAAATACCCTGTCTTTGTAAAAGCAGTCATTCATCATAAACAAAACCAGATAACACAATGCTGTGTATATGTTTACATGAGCAAAGAAAAAGTTAAATGCCTAGAAAAGATACTAGCTTACAAACTAAGTGAGGGAAAGAGGGAGGAAAAGACTTTTAAAATGTGTTACATGATTAAGATCTGAATCTCATTATAAAATAAATGCATAAAGATAATTATTGAAAGTATGGTCACAAAAATATAGTAATCTCACAGTATTTTTTTTTTCTTGTGCTTTTTCTGTATTTGAATTTTTTTTTACAGTGAATGTGTGTTACTCAGAATCAGAAAGAAATACAGCAAAGCTCATTTCATTGGGATGGGAGAAGATAGATGAGCATGGGTATTTGGTAATTTGGTGTGCACCTTTTTATTTCTTTGGCCTTTAGTAGGAAGTAGTAAGAAATCGTATTGATAAAATTGAAGGAAAAAAAGTCGTCTCAGAAGTGAAATTTTAAAATTTATACTTCTAAATGAGAATTCATAGATAAAGAAACAGTGTCATGAACTAGTTCTGCCATACTCTGTGGGGCATTGATGGGGTAAGGGTGTAAGGTTGTTTAGTCAAGGTAATTGTGCATTCTCTCTGAAGGAAAATTACCTGAGCTAGAGGACGTTGTGGTGTGTTGCCCTGACAGTTACTTGAAGTATAAGAGAGCTCTGTTATAATCCTGGGCCTTATAAGATAATCACTTACTGTTCACAAGAACTGTGTAGCAAGCATGATTGTATATATGAGACATAATTTACCTATAGAATAATTAAGTCCATGGATATGATGGGTTTTTTAAGTGTTCCGTATACTTACAATTGATTAGTAACACTAGTAACACTGTACAAAGTTTTCTAAGTCAGAATACTATTAGTAAAACAGCAGTGTACATAGGGTCTGTACTACTGAACAGAGGCCTAATGCTTTCTGAGCTGTGTCTCTCAGCTGTTGTGGTGTGAACACTGAGGGCAGGAACTTGAAACCCTGTCTCTACTAAAAATACAAAAGTTAACTGGGCATGGTGGTGGGCATCTCTAATCCCAGCTACTCGGGAGGCTGAGACAGGAGAATCACTTGAACCCGGGAGGTGGAGGTTGCAGTGAGCTGAGATCGCACCACTGCACTCCAGCCTGGATGACAGAGCGAGACTCTGTATCAAAAAAAAAAAAAAAAAGAATGCCTAGTGTTGCATCTGATACCTGGTGTTGCTCCAGTATTTGCCAAGGGAATGTTGATGTTGATAAGTGTATATAAGTCTATTTAATAATAAACTGTTCTATAAAATTGCATCTGATAAACTTTTTAACATCTTTTTCTTTTCAGTAATTTTTGGCTGATTTTTACTGATGAAAATGAGAAAGTGAAAGAGCACCTTAATTGGGGTTTTAAAGTTATAAAAGCCTATCTTGGGATTTTATTGACGGTCCCTTATGAAGTCATTTGATAATTTCCATTGAGTGTTTCTTCTAGTTTTGGTTTTCTGTTCTGTTATTTCCTGACCAGTTTTCTTTTGCAAGGTTAGGCAATACAAATCAGGAGGTAATTATTGTTTTGCCTTGAAATTCTTTATCTTCTCAGCTTGCCTTTTTTTTTTTTTTTTTCTTTTTTTCTTTTTGGAGATGAAGTCTCGCTCTGTCACCCAGGTTGGAGTGCAATGGCACAATCTCGGCTCACTGCAACTTCCGCCTCTTGGGTTCAAGCCATTCTCCTGCCTCAGCCTCCCGAATAGCTGGGACTACAGGCGCACGCTGCCATGTCCGGCTAATTTTTTGTATTTTTTAGTAGAGACGAGGTTTCACTATGTTGCCCAGGCTGGTCTGGAACTCCTGAGCTCAGGCAGTCCACCTGCCTTGGCCTCCCAAAGTGCTAGGATTACAGGCATGAGCCGCTGTGCCTGGCCCAGGTTGCCATTTTATAAATTGTAGCTGTTTTCGTATTCTTTATTCATTATTTTATCTATTTAATTATTCAATAAATTTTCTCCTTGTTAGATATTATCCTAGGATAAGAAGAAGCTGCCCTTAGAGCTTATAATAAAGGGAGACAGAAAGACTAAGAAATAGAAAAACAGGGCGCTTTTCTATTAGAATGAAAATCATTGAATGCTTTCTAGAGAAGTTGTGCTTAAGCTGAAGGATGAATGGATGTTATTAGACGTGAAAGTTGGGGCAGGAGGAATCATGGAAGCATAATATATGTTGCCAGTGTGAGGATTCTGATTCCATGTGACTTGGCTGTAAATGTTTGATAAAGATTGAGACTAAAGAGATGAGTGAAGGTCAGATCCTGAAGTAGTATGTGTTCTAAGCCAAGATACTGAATTTAATATGAAACACTATGAAGAAAGATTGGTTAATTTATGATAAGGTGTGTTATAGTCTATTTGTCTTTTTAAGGTAATTGAAGCAGTGTAGAGAGAAATTACAGGGTTCTGTAGAAGAGTCTAACCCATTTGGTATGTGAGCATGAGGATACATTTGGGTGGTGAGGTCTGCTAAGATAACATCATTACATTAATTACAGGTTGGAAGTAATGTTCACATGCCAGTGACTTGGCCTTCTTTTCTTATTCTCTCTAATCCTGTTTTGGTTCATGTTAGCAGTGTGTTAGAGTGAAGACGGAGCACCAGCCCAAAGTCTAGAAGAATATTGGACAGCCGTCATCTCCCACTCTCCTCCGTATTAGTGTTTTGGGGGCTTTCTTAGATGATTAAAAAAATAGTTTGGCTCTAGTGAAAACATAATGAAAAAGTAATACAGCATTATGAATTTTTAAGAGTTCAGTGAATACAGTATATTGAAACAGGTGGTTAAAAGCATTTGTTGAATGAATGACTTGCCCTGTAATATATTTAAATGGTCTGATTAAAATTTAATCATAAAGAGAGATTATTTACAAGAAAACGAAAACTATTCTGGCTTGTTGTGTGGTGGTTATCCTAAGATATCTCATATTGTATGAACCCACTTTATAAAAATAAAACCAATTGTTTGAATGTGAAAAGCTGGGTTAAGGACTAGAGAGATTGAAATTTGCAATAGTGAAGAAATTCCGCAGAAGTTAACCGTTACATACTGCCTTTCCATATAAAAGGTTGTAAAAAAAAATATTCAGCCTAGCTCTTTTTAGGGACCAGGTGATTAAAAGCAGCCAAATCAGCTGGCTTAGCTTTGTATTATAGACTGTTACCTTTCACTTTTATTGATGATTATTTTGATGATGAGTGAGAATTGTTTCTACTGCTTAATTCTACAGTGACATTTTATTCATTCAAAAGCAATAAATGTGTTCTTTTAAGTACTTGTTAACTTAGTTACTTTGGCACATTCATAGTTAATGATTTTTGTTTTTTTTAGGTTATGCTTCCTCCTGGAGCCCAGCATTCTGATGAAAAGGGTGCTAAAGAAATTATTCTTGATGATGATGAGTGTCCTTTACAAATCTTCAGGGAATGGCCGAGTGACAAAGGTAGTAACCTTATTAAAGGATTACTTACACCAGATTCCTACGTGATATACCAGGTGTTCACCTTATCACATGATGTAGGAGATGTGTACGTAAATGTTTTTGGATGGCCTTGTTGCTGTTGTTGTTGAGACAGTCTCACTCTTGTTGCCCAGGCTGGAGTGCAGTGGCGCAGTCTCCGCTCACTGCAAGCTCCACCTCCCGGGTTCAAGCGATTCTCCTGCCTCAGCCTCCCGAGTAGTTGGGATTACAGGCGCCCGCCCCCATGCCCGGCTAATTTTGTATTTTTAGTAGAGATGGGGTTTCTCCACGTGGATGGCTTTTTGCTGTAGAGCTTTCTGCCTCCTTCATTAACTTGCTTGATGATTCCTGAGTGTTGCCATTGTCGCTAAGACCACACTCAACTTATCTGAGTCTCATGTGTTAGACACTCAGATAATGGTGTCTAACACATGAGATACTCACAAATGGTGATACTGCAGGTAAATCACACATCTCATTAAGAAACCAGAATATTAGCACTACAGCAAGAAGCGAAAGATCATTGGTATCTACCAGTAGTAGAAAACACATTTCATGCTGACTAGATTAACTGTGTGATGTTTAGACAAATTTGTTATGATAGAGAAAATGACTGCTGTAACCCTATAGATTGTCCAGTGATTTAGTCATTTCAAATAATGAATTCACACTTTGCACTACTGAAACAATTTTCCCTTATTATTTCAAAGCAGTCTAAGTTTGAAGCTGTGTTTTTAAGAAAATACGGTTTTCTTTCAAATTCACATCATAAGTTAACTGTTAACTCCATAGAGGGCCTTGCATTAATAACGACATAAAAATGTATTGCCATTTAATCGTGTCAATATGGAATGTAGATTGGTAGTTTTAAAACACCGAAAAAATCTTTCTCAGCAAGCAAATTTCTATCCTCCTTAAAACACTTGTTTAGTACTTTTTAAAAACAGTATAAAGTTAAAATTTTATTAAAGGCAAATTGCCTAGATTCTTTAAGTTGAATTTAATAAAAATCAGGTCAACTAAAAATGTACATATTTATTTTGTTAGTAATAGAATTGTTTTATTTCAATAGGCTTTTGCGGGAACAGGTGGTATTTGGTTACATGAATAAATTTTTTCGTGGTGATTTCTGAGATTTTGGTGTACTTACCACCCTAAAAGTACATTTTTATATGTGTATTTGTGTGTGAATGTGGTTTTTATATGTATGAATGTATTTACTGATCATAGAGTTGTTTACTAATGTAAGCATTTATTCTTAACCTGGTGTGTTTTTTTCAAGCTTATGATGTGTTTCGGTAGCTGTTAATTTAGAGTAGTCTTTGGAAATTGCTTGCTAGAGCTTTTCAAACACACCAAGAGGCTAATATTTCCTCTGTTGAGTAAAAGTATGAATTGGGTAAGCTTTACGCAGTGATTCCTTGGCAGATGTTCCTAAATTACATGCATCTTTTTGAGAAAGTTTTGCACAGTTGACTGCCAGTCAGCTGGCCATCCTGAGCAACCTGAGTCTGCCTGATGATTTCCCATGCTGCTGTTCTAGGGATTTTAGTCTTTCAGTTGAAGAGGAGGCCACCAGACCACATCCCAAAGAAAACCAAGAAACACTTGGAAGGCAAGACACCCAAGGGAAAGGAGAGAGCTGACGGGTCTGGCTATGGCTCCACCCTTCCTCCGGAGAAGCTGCCCTATTTAGTAGAGTTAAGCCCAGGTGAGAAAACTGATCACACCAGCACACATTATTAATGTGCATTTTTAGCTTCAAATCTTTGTACTTTCTAATGCATCTTCAAGTAGTCTTCTGTTGGCTGACTTAAAATTTTTAGCCATTTATTTTTTTAAAAGTAACTCTCATAACATTTATTTCTCTTAAATTATTAAAACTTAAGGTTATAAAATGCGTATATGTTTACATAAAAATGGTTCACATGGACAAAAATGAGTATTAAGAAACAAAATTTAGTGTATAGACAATTTTAAATTATTTTAATCCCTTAAATTTTTTTTTTCCAAGATAACTTTAGTAAAATAGTTAATCTACCAAAAATGACAAATTGATATTTACCTAGGGCAGATTTGATAAAGGTGTGTGTGTGTGTGGCTGTTGTTTCTGATGCATGGACAATGTCTAAAAAGAATATCTTTAAATTTTATATCTAAGAAACCCATTATAGTAAGAGGAAGGCTATTTGATTTTAAAGTAACAGACTACATTTATTTTCACGAGTCCTCTAAGTGTTTTGTTTGTAGAATTCTAATACGCTAAAGCTGTTGTTTCAGGTTAGCCATTGAGTAGAGAAATACGTGGGCATTCTTAAAGAAATGTTTTACACACACATTCCTAGGTAGAGTGTATATTTGCACATATGTATGCTGTGCATGACTGTACATGACATTTATCATTCAGTTAACATTACTTCATTTCTTATTTCATTATTAAATGCTATTATGTGACCTGCATTATACAATACTGTGAAGATCAGAGTGTTGCACCCCCATCCCAAGCTGCATTGAAAGAAAGCCCGAGTAGTAATCACAGAACAAATTAGCAGAAAATTGAACCAGTTACGTGTGTGATATATGCCTCCATGAACGTGAATTACATTTTTTCTTCTTTGATTTTTGAGAGTTTATTTTTATTTACAAGGTTTGTTTAGTTTCTTACAGCTAGGTTATTGTAATTAACTAATGATTACATACGATATTTGTTGTCCAGCAGTCACATGGTACAGTAAGTTATATAAATACAGGAAGTGATGGTATCATTTTGATGCCACAGTTAGTGGCAGTGTGGCTTTAGGTAGTAACTTTTATACCTAATTACGCTTCAGGACTTCAAAAAAATTAGTTGATTAGCTATTTGTGAGGAATATATTGGTGTTGCTAACCTCAGTTCTCTGAGTGGAAAGTTTATTTGAAGTTTTATTATCTCACTGTAGTTTGGAAACACATCCCAGTATTGTTGTGTGTCTATAATGTGTGTGAGAGCATTGATGTTTGGTTATCTGAGGTAATGAATGGCAACTGTGAAGCAGCCATTAGTTTTTGAACTTAAAATTTTTTAGGCTCTTTTTTGGGTATTGGGTCTGCCCTTTAAAATTTTATTTTAAATTCTAGAAACTAAAGATTGTTTTCTCCAAATCCAAATTTTTGAGGATTTAAGAGTGTGAAGTCCTTAGAGAAACTGATAAATAGCAGCCGACAGAATAATTTTCAGATGAGTAATGGACAGTTTATTTTGGTAGGTAGCAGAGACAGGGTGAGAATTCATTCATTCACACATGCATTTGATAAATATTGATTGAATACTTGTGTGTCATACCGTGTTCTGGGCCTTGGAGGTAGAGCACCAAAACAGGTTAAACCCCTTCACCTTGAGAATTTCTCTTCTAGTGAGAATTGTTATTTCGACTGCTTCTTTCATACTTATAGTCTCTCAGGTAATCAAATATATAGAATCTTTTTTTGTAGATGTGGGGTAGATCACAGTTCTGTACTACTTTTCACCAAATATTGGCAACAGCATTTGTTACGTGGTTATTAATACACTGCATTCCTCATGGCACTCTGCTGCCTTCAGTCAGCATTCATTGACCTTTCTACTTTAGGCAAAACAATGGATACAAAAGGATTAAGTTCCTTCCTGCCTTCAGGTAATTCACACAGTGGGAGGGAATCACAGTGCCATGTGACAAGTGACTCTGCCTCTAATCCCGACTTCTGAGCCCTGTGCCTGTGGGATAGCTTAACTTGTTCCGCAAATGTCTGAAGTTCAGGTCTGGTACCACTATTTTAAGGGTGACCTAAGGGTTGGTGGCAGGCCTGAATGCAAGGCCAGGGTCTTCCCTGCACCAAAGCCATGTTCTTTCACTAAGTCATGATGTCGTTTTAGGTTTTCATTATTATTCATTGCTCACAGTCAGCATGCTGAATGAAATTGATCTATTTTCCATTTATGAGAAAATAATATTCATACGTAATGATTTGTTATGAATGGATAAGTACTGTATTTCCCCTGGGCACATTGTCAGCCAAGCATTATATCCTCAATGCTGAGGTTCTGCTGGGTGTGGTTAGGAGTTTTATGAGATGTGGTCATGAGCTCAGCATTGTCTTTTGGAGAAATGGGGAGAAATACATTATTTCGTTCTTTGCTTTGGATTTGAATGTATTCTTTAACAGAAGAAACCAGCCCAGTGGGGTGGTAGCCCTCTATATGATTAACTCACTGTTGCTGTCCTGCTGCTTGGTGACTCACCTGTTGTCCTGTGGTTTCCCTTAACAGTCTGCATTGGTTTCTAAAACACTGACTGGGGCACTAGTATAGTCTTGTCCTCACAAAAGCTGATGGGTGAAGTGTACCTTTTCTTCCTTTGAAACGTGTCTCACTGAAGTTCACCCTCTGCGTCTCTTCTCCTCCTTCCCTATTCCGCGTGTTCTGCATGGTCTCTGTCCTGCTGATGCTGCCTTCACCTGGGTCCTGGCATGTGTCTTAACCCCAGGGAGAAGGAATCACTTTGCCTACTACAACTATCACACTTATGAAGGTAATGCTATGCTTACTACTACTTTTATAACTAAAGCACTAATAGAACCTCATGGGCAGAATAGTGTTGAATGACCAAATATCTTATGTATCAAGTTTTTTAGTTGATATAAATAACCTATTATAAGAAATTTAATGTACTGTCATTTTATTTGTACCTAGTAAGTGTTCCATATCTAGAACTCATTTCATTTACTGGAAGCTTGTTTTGTGTCTTTATTTTCCCAGGTTCACCCTGGGAAGGAACTGAAGGCAAAAGCAGCAATGGCTGTGGAGGGATGCTGGGGAGTAAAGACAGAGTGCCGTTTCAAAGCACTCCTTGGGCGATGCTCAGCCAGTCTGCCTCCCTTCATCTGTAGAATAGGAGAACTTTCTGGTAGCAGTGCTGTTACTGTCTGTTGTGGGGTTACTTAGATTTATCTCTGCTCTTCAAGATGCTCCAGATTTATTGTCATTATCTACGGGAAAGAAAGAGACTCAGGCACTTTGGGCAGAAATTGACTATTTGTAGAATACTTGTTGAGGAAGGGGAGAAAATTGGGATTTTTGTTTTTGGCAACAGTTTTATATGTTACTCCCTGTGAGATAACTGTCCTTCTAATGAGGAGAGGGAATGGACTACTGCACTGTCCCTTTCCTCCCCAGCTCAAACCAAACATCCCTTTATCCACTAAATCCTGTGGCCACCATTTAGGTTCTTCAGAATCTATAACAGCTTGAACTATGGTTTCCTATTATTACTGTGAAGTAACAAGAGAGCCTGGGAAGGATGTTTATCTCTCTATCTGTTGACAGATTTCTGTTACCATGGTGAGGGGAGGAGAAGGGAGAGACTGAGAAAGCAGCCTCTATCTCCCTTTCTCTATTTTGAAATCTGTTGATGTAGAAAGGTGTGTGATAGCTCTTTATTGTCTCACAAGAGACCTTTCAGAAGCATTCAGAATTTGGAAGAATATGAATGTGAATTTTTCTTTCATCTCTAAACACGTTTTTCGTGTTCTGTTTTTAACTTTGCGTTGAAATGTTCTTGTTTCACACGATTACTTATTTACTGCTTTTGCTTTCTTTATAATTTATTTGTGTCATTTCTCTGTGACTATATTGCATTCAGTTTTCTTTATTTTTATATAAGTATTCACTGCTGACACATCAAGTCTTTATTGATTGCTAACTATGGACCATATGTGGAGTGATCAGCGCCAGGGTAAAAATATATTTTTTTTAAACCTAGCCACCAGGGAGCTCAGAGATGAGGGAGATAAGTAGTTGGAAATCATCATACGATACGATTAGTGGTACAATTAATGTAACAGATGGGGTGCTCTGGGAGTAGATAAGGGGGACACATTTCTTAACTAGGGGGGAGTTCATTAGAACTGCCTTTGATAGTTAAAACACACAAAATAGTAAACATTACTGGAGGATTTGGACTCAGCACGTCTGGAAGGGAGCTACCTATGTCCAGGAAAAGCCGCCAGATGATTTTGATGTCTTGTTCAGATCAGGACTTTAGAACAGTTAGAGTTGAAAATAAATGTTTCAACACGATGTGAAGCAGCACAGATGATGAATCAATTTTTTAATGGGTATTAGGCATTAGTGTCTCTCAGGTACTTCAGTCTCATCTTACCTTTACTCGATGTCACAGATTTCTGAAATATTTCAGAAATAGAAAATTTTGTCATTAGAATGTAACTTTGTATACCCTAAAATTAACATCAATTCTAACAGGACTTGCATTTTTATGGTGTCTTTTGTCTGTGAGAGTTTAGCGGTACCACTGCTGAGAGATTTTAGCAGTCTCAAACTCTGCACGCTCATACTCAAATTGTTGAACCTGTGAAACTCTCAAAGCTTACATTCCTAATCACAGTGACTAGAGATTTTAACAGGTAACAGAATCAGCGGGTTTGAAAGTTTTAAGGCACTCATAAAGCAGATCAGGGAGACTCTTACTAGTTTGGCCTTTTCCTAAGCTTTGGTGGGTGGTGTGCTTGCCACACTAGACTGATTGCTGCGGCTGTGGTGCAGGCGCTAAGCTCTGCAGTTACATCATCATTCATGGGTTCTGGAAGGCACATTTTCTCATATGTCAACTCTGAAATCAAATAACTCATTTTTAGTTAAGGTAATGAAGTGACATTGTCCTCATCTGGGATACAGTAGTTGAAGAATGAGAAAACATGTCTAGGTGTATTGGGACTAGAGGGCTTTGGCAGAGCAGCTTCCTCCTCCTCCTCACTCCTTCCCTGTCATGGAAACACATGCTCATACAAATTAAACATTCCAACAGTTCATAAAGGTATAAAATGACAAAAAAAAAAAAAAGCCAAAAAACTCAGTCTTCCTTTTACTCCAGTTCTACTCCAGGGAGCTAACCACTTTTAACAGTAATTCTTGATCAGTAATGGACAGCAGAATTACTTGGGGAGATTTTTCAGAGGACACATGCTTAGGCCTCATCCCCAAGGATTTTGATCCAGGAGGTCTGGGGAGAGCTATGAGAATTGTACATTTAAAAACCTCCGTCAGTGATTTAGCTGTGCCCTCAACCTGTATTGTGTTGTGTGCCATAAGGGCAGCAAGAATACTGCAGGAAAGATCTGATCCAAAGGGAAGGCCTGTGTGTCTTTGATGAGCTTCATTTTGCTACTACAGTTGCTCCTCAGAATCATGAACAAAAATCCAGGGCAGTGTGGTAGAGAAGACTTTTTTTAATGTAATAAGAATGTGGTGGAATTAATGCTAGTGTTAGCACTTCGTATTAATCAGAAACTGATACGCTTATTTCTTATTTTGAATTTTCTGTATCCAATTTGTTAAATTGTGTTACATAAGTTTGAAGAATTCTTTGAAAAGAAATCCTGAGAAGTGAGAACTGTAGTGCCTGAGATAACTTTTTGTTTGTTTGAAATAACATGACAGTAATATTAGATTTTGCAAATAGAGCTGTCTTCCTTCTTTTCTCACAGATGGTTCTGACTCTAGAGATAAGCCAAAGCTTTACCGCCTTCAGTTAAGTGTTACTGAAGTTGGGACAGAAAAGTTGGATGACAACTCTATCCAGGTACGTAGTCTGAGCTTCCTGCTGCAACTCTGACATTCCAGGAGGCATAACGTATTGTACAGAGCCTGCCACATGGTAATGAAAGAAGGAATTATAATTACAGACTTTGTATTTAAATATAAATAATTTATCTACTCTGGGTCACTTTTCTCTGCTTTAGTGTGAAAACAGCAGAATGTGAGTTTATGTTCAAGCTCCACTAGAAATTTGGGCTGGTGATGACATTGCTCTGAAACTGCTTCCTTTTCTCTAAAAGATGGTGATGATAATTTTATAGGTCTATTTCAGGATTACAGGATATAACCTATGCAAAAGTGCTTATCACTGGGTCTGACACACATAGCAGTAGGCATTCGGTAAATTCTAATTAAATTTAGCTTAATATGGTTCTCAAGTACTTAAAACAGAACTTAACACATTATTTGAATAAATGAAGTCAGAATTTGTCACTTTTTTGAAGTTGAATTCAGGCAAATCACCCTTGCTCTGTACTTCTCAATTTGTAAGATGATGGGTTCAGATTGTTAATGTCATTTTCAGTTCTACCATTTCTTCTTTCTTAGCACAACACTAAAAATAATAATAGATAGGAATCTCTGATGCTAATGGTCTGCTTAGATTTGTCCATTAACCGTCTAACAAATATTGGTTAAGATGACTGTATGCTTTTTTTTTTTTGAGACAGTCTTGCTCTGTCAGCAGGCTGGAGTGCTGCGGCACGATCTCGGCTCGCTGTAACCTCCAACTCCCTGGTTCAAGCGATTCTCCTGCCTCAGCCTCCTGAGTAGCTGGGGTTATAATAAGGCATGCACCACCACGCCTGCTAATTTTTGTATTTTTAGTAGAGACGGAGTTTCACCATGTTGGCCAGGATAGTCTCGATCTCCTGACCTCATGATTCGCCCATCTCAGCCTCCCAAAGTGCTGGGATTACAGGCGTGAGCCACCACACCTGGCTGACTGTATGCTTTTTAATGCAAAGTTACAGTATGCCTTAAGTCACTGGATACTAAAAATAAAAGGTCTGATTGGTTTGACTTTTTTTTGACAGTTTAATTATTTTTATACTATTGAGGGAAATCCACTTTAAAAGGCACCAAAAATCCAGAGCTTATTAGGTTATGTTTGTCATAAAAGGGGTACTCACGGTTTTAACATTCTGTGTTTAAATGCTGTGAAGTTCGTGGTGGAAGTTTCTTTGGTTTCCTTCTGTTTCTAGTTGTTTGGCCCAGGAATTCAGCCCCATCACTGTGACCTCACCAACATGGATGGAGTGGTCACTGTGACGCCCAGAAGTATGGACGCAGAAACCTACGTGGAAGGCCAGCGCATCTCGGAAACCACCATGCTGCAGAGTGGCATGAAAGTGCAGTTTGGGGCGTCCCATGTATTTAAGTTTGTGGACCCCAGTCAGGATCATGCTCTTGCAAAAAGATCTGTGGATGGAGGCCTGATGGTTAAGGGCCCGAGACATAAACCTGGGTAAATAGATTAACCTTAAGATTTAAAATGTTTTGATTATACTTAAAGTAATTCAGATTATTCATAGATAACTTGGCTTTTTATTTTTGTTTCAGTTTTTTAAAAAATATCAAAGTGAAGTTTGTGATTTTGGTTCCTATTATTAATTTGGGTTGGTTTTAGAGGAAAGAAGAAAGGTCTTGACTTTGTCTTAAAATTGGAAGTTCTCACTGGTTTTAAATTGTCTATATTTAAACTTTGTTTTTTTAGTCAATATACTAAAACAGTACGTTTTCTTTTGTGAAAAAACATGGCGTTCTTTGTAATTATTCAGTGTAACTAAGATTATAAAATTTTTTGAAGTATTCTTTTCTATGACTGATAATGAAACACATTAAGATCTCTTAAGGAATTCAGAATATTTTAGCTCCACCTAGTGCTTTTCTGAAGACTTGCATTGTGGGCTTAGTAAAGGAAAACAGAAAGCCTTTCTTAATGACGATCTAGTAAATTTTTTTGTAGGTAGGGAATATAACTCCTCCTTTGGTTTTACTTTTTAAAACATTCTGATAAGCCACTTCATTATCTATTTTTCAGTCATGCTGCTTAAGACAACTGAAAACTCCCCTAGAGCATAGGCTTTCTTCCTGAAGCACAAACATAAACCCGCGTGGTCTTCCCTGCTTGGCCTTTCCCATTGTTGTGTTCCATGGCATGCCTTTAATTAGCCACCCAGACCTTACACATTGGGCTACATATGACTATTTAGAATTAATGTCTTTCTCCAAGATGAATACTTGGTGGGTTATCACATATGTTTATTTATTTGTAAAGCTCACAGCTGTTGAAGATCCATCCCCAGCTGTTCACCTCACCTTGCGCCCCAAGTGTCAGCAAATGACCATACCTGTGACATCAAAGGGGACCAGCATGTGCTTTTCCTCCCTGCTTCCCAAGAAAATCCATTTCTTTCTAACACTTTCATCTTTAAACTAGTGTCTGTTTAAACCCATCCTTCCATTCTTCACAGCTTTTAACTGTTTCTTTCTGAAGGTGATGCTTTTCATTGATCAGCCGTGTCCCTATTTCCTGTCCCTTGTCATTAGCTTTACATGGGCTCTTTCCTTCAGTAGCGAGTCATGATTTCATGCTTAGATGTTCATTTCAGTCATCAACTTTTCTTCAGCCCTTTTTCTTCCCTTCAGCATCAAAAATCTTGATCTGGTATATCCTGACTCCCTGTTTATTTTTTAGGCTCATTGAGGTTGGTCCAAAGAGATTATGTATTGTCTGAAACAGTTTCTTCCACTGTGTGTTACATGTGGTCTCTCAATAGTACCTATAGTTATTGCCCCTTAGATACAAATGCCCTTTATTCTTGAGTTGTAATATATTTTTTGTGACATGTGTTACTCCTAGTGTTACTGTCCATCTCTGTTCTCTGTATAAACACAATTCTAGGAGCAGCCTGTGTCCCACACCTAGTCTGCCCTTTGGTTTTGCTTGTAATGTTTTTACAGGTGTGAGACAGTCTCCTACTGTATTTTTGCCACGTGGATCCTGCTTTGGAAGCCTGCAGATGTCTCTTCCTACCATATTTCTGGCCAAAAACAGAGATCATTGAAGAATATGGCTTAGGTTTCAATGAGGAGAATGTGCTGTGAAATTTTGTTACTATTATTAGGTATTTTTCTGGCAAATCTGGTGAAAGCTGCTTGGTGGCTGAACATACCATCCATAAATTAGAAAGGACTCTTGTTTTTTTAGGAACATTGATTTTGCTCTAGTGTCAAACGATTGTGACAGATTCTGGCTAGATAACTCACATACCCTCCAATGCAGATTTCATGGTGTGTCTTCAAATCCTACTGATGGTTATAAACGAGTAGCAAAATTTGATACCGATAGTCAGTTTGGGAATTTTAGGGCCTCCTGGTGATACACTGACTCATTAATTGATTTATTAATCTAGTTTACAATTATCAAGTACCCAGGGCGTGAGTTACTATTCTCTGAATGTTGAGAGGAGTGACATATGATTGTTACAGTCAAAGGTCATAGTCTGATAATTTCAAAGTCATGTTATAAAGTCACTTTGGTTGGTCTTGTCCACACATCCAGCCTACAGTAAAAACGAGCCATGTTAAAGCTTGAAAGAGGTAGCTTTGCTGGGAAAAGTTAAAGAATTTTGCATGGTGGAAATTTGTTGTTCTAGGATGATAATTGTAAGTGGAATCAAGAAGGCTTTGATTCTATTCACATACTACCCACAAGAGGAAGTTAGGGGTGGACACTGCTGTGTGCAGCTTTGGTAGGTGGCAGAGAAGCTGGCCTGCCGTCATTGTTACTCCTGTTGTCAGAGCCGATAGCTGGACTGAATCTCCCACTCGAACTGATGGGAGCCAGCAGGGCATTTCCATGTTTCTGTGAATATCTTGGTGATAGATTATGAGTATTTAATTTCAGAAAATTGGTGCTATATGGCAGAAAGTTGTGTGCAGAAAATTGACAGTTATTTAGCCTTTAGTAAAAACTTTTACTCTTTCAAAAGTTACTATTTTAAAGCATGGTATTATTTTGCATTACAAGATGGTTTTATTTTCTTAATGGTGAGATAGAGGAGAAATTTGTACCTGCTCTTCTAATCTGAAAAGTTGTTTTCAACTTTTACATTACTTCCTTGTTTCTTTCTGTTGGTTGAGTTTAAATAAAAGTTTCACATTACCATGCTGCTTTGAAATTAGACCATATATTAATATTTTTCAAGTATTATAACAGGATATTTCATTCTTTTTAAATTATGTTTTGCAGAAATCCAGGAAATTTAAATACTAATTCATCCTTGTTGGTTTCCAGGTGTTTTTAGGGCTTTTTTTGCGGAGGTGGGGAGGGCACTCTCCGATGAGCTGGGACAGTTGCATTCACTCTTCATTTGTGCTGAAGAATGTAGTCGGTCCCAGCTTGTTAGACTCTTCAGTCTTCATAATGAGATTTTGCTTATGAGTTAATTTTTCAAAGTGACATATTTAGAAGTTTTGATATTTTGAGATAATTGAAAAATCAGTTTAAAGTAGGATAATTTTTGATTTGCTTGCTAACATTATCAAAAATGTCCCACTTTTTAATTTGTAGCCTAAGTAGTGATACTCATGTGCTTTACAAAAATAATCAGATTGACTTTCAAATAGGAGAGAAGCTCACCCCTGTTCCTCATGTGTCGTTTTCCCTGTGTCCATAAATAGGGCCACTGGCACTTCAACCTTGTACACCTCATTTATATGCCATTTGCTGCCAGAATAGACTTACATAATGAAATAACCTGGTTTTTTATGTTCCGTTTCTTGTATAGTTAAAAAAAAAAAAAAAAAAAACACACGATCGGGCCAGGCGCGGTGGCTCATGCCTGTAATCCCTAGCACTTTGGGAGGCTGAGGTGGGCGGATCACCTGAGGGTCAGGAGTTCAAGACCAGCCTGGCCAACATGGTGAAACCCCATCTCTACAAAAAATACAATAATTAGCCGGGCATGGTGGCCCTTGTCTGTAATACCAGTTATTTGGGAGGCTGAGGCAGGAGAATCACTTGGACTGAGGAGGCGGAGGTTGCAGTGAGCCGAAATCGTGCTACTAGGCTGCAGCCTGGGCAACAGGGTGAGACTTCATCTCAAAAAAAAAAGATCCTGGGAATATTGAGTATATACCAGTAAAGAAAGTTCATAAGGTGGTTTTTTAATTCTTTAAGTTCGTGTGCTGAAAATAGAGCAATTTCTTAAAAATCTTTCACATTTGGTATTTTAGTTCTTCCTTGTGTATTAAGAAGAGACTATGCCTGTCATTGGAATGTTATTAAGTCAGTGTGTTTCTTGTTTTATCCCATCAGAATTGTTCAGGAGACAACTTTTGATTTGGGAGGAGATATTCATAGTGAGACAGCATTACCGACAAGCAAGGTAGGTAATTATGGATTACCTGATAGAAGTGTGCTTGCTATAGGACACCATGGATGAATACAGTAGTCTCCCCTTATTTGTGGGGGATGTGTTCCAAGACCACCAGTCACTGCCTGAAACCATAAATAGTACAGAGCCCTGTGGATACTATGTTGTTTTCCTGTATGTATGTACCTGTGATAAAGTTTAATTTATAAAATAAGCACACTAAGACATTAACAACAATAACTGAAGATAAAATGGAACAATATATAACAATATACTCAAATAAGAGGTATGTTAATTTGGTCTCTATCTCTTCTCTCAAAATATCTTTTTGTATTGTACTCACCTGTTTTCGGACTGCAGCTTACTGCAGGTAGCTGAACTGTAGAAAGTGAAACTGCGGATAAGGGGGACTCCTGTAAACTGGTAATAGGTGCACTTATAAAACGTCTTTGTAAAAGCAGACTTCACAGTGGCCCCAAACGTGGGTTGTCCTAATCTGCTGTGTTGTTTGTTAGTGATACATAAAGGAAAGTTACCAGACCTTTCTTTTCTCTAAGGCCAGGATGAAGCAGAGCCTTCATGTTTGCTAGGCTTTCTCCTGTGTAGTTAGCCTTGCTCAGTCAGAGTACCCTTAATACACTCCTGCTTTTATTAACCCCTCAATTTAGTACTAAATCCTATTCATCAGTTAACCTTCTCAGACACTTTGCTTCCATAATGATCCCTTATCTCTGGAATAATCAGTTCATTTCCTTTCTCATTTTCATTCTCTATTGCTGGATAACAAACCACTCCAAAACTTAGTGGCTAAACAGCAGCCATTTTATTTGTTTACCATTGTGCAGTCTGGTTTGAGCTTACCAGGGCAGTTTGTTTGCTGGTCTTGCTGGTGGTGACTGGTGTGACCACCTTCACCTAGGAGATCAGTTGGTGGCCAGTGGCTGGAGTGCAGGGCCCACTGACCCTCTCTGTGTGCTATCTCACGTCCTCTACATGGGATCTTTTGCCCCATTGGGGCAGCCAGAAGTCATAGTGTTGTGGGACCTCACAAGAACCACGGAGCTTCCAGGCCTTCTTGAATGTTAGACCCAGAACTGACACAACCCCATTTCCTCCACCTTTCATTGGTTAAAGCAAATACAGGCCCAGTTCAGATTTAGGAGGAAGGCACTACGCAAGGTGTGATTTATTGAATGCCATGGTGCCACAAACTCCTGTGATCCTGGAGTGTTCTCATCAGCATCAAAACACGTTACAGTGTCTTCTCTTTTAGAAAACTCTTTATACCCCTCCAGTTTTGACGCCATTTTTCTACTCCTGTTTGCTACACAGCTTCTTGGGGAAAAAAAAAAAAATCATCTATGCTTGTTCCCTCCACTTCCAAATTCCATGTTCTTTCTTCTGCTCCTGTTCATTCTTGCCCCTCCCTCCACAGGGACTGTCTGTCAGGGGGACTGATGACCTCCCAGGTCCCAAATCTGGCATGCATTTTGTCCTGTCTTACTTGTTGCAGGAGTTTTTAGCCAGGCCACAACCATGTACTTGATGCACTTTCTTCTTTTGGCTTCTAGGGTATATCACCCTCCTATAAACCACCTAGTAGTGGTTTCTCCTCGGTTTGATTTGTTGGTACCTCTTCCTCTTATGCTTCACTCCTAAAGTTTGGAGGTTTCAGATGTAGGGCACCAATCTTTTCTCTTCCTATATCTTTCCTAGATGAGCTTACCCTGTTGCCTGAGTTTAAATACCATCTAATGTTAATTATCCACTAATGTGTACCTTTGGTTGTGACCTCTCCAGACGCATATCTCTCTCTCTCTTTTTTTTTCTTTCTGAGACAGAGTCTGCTCTGTCTCCCAGGTTGGAGTGCAGTGGCATGATCTCGGCTCACTGCAACCACTGCCTCCCAGGTTCAAGTGATTCTCCTGCTTCTGCCTTCTGCATAGCGGAGATTACAGGCACCTGCCACCATGCCTGGCTAATTTTTGTATTTTTTAGTAGAGATGGTGTTTCTCCATGTTGCCCAGGCTGGTCTTGAACTCCTGAGCTCAGGTAGTCTGCCTGCCTCGGCTTCCCAAAATGCTAGGATTACAGGCGTAAGCCACGGCACCCAGCCCCGATTCAGATCTCTAAAGGTTTACTTGACATATCCACTTGCATATCCTGTACATATTTCAAATTAAACCTAGCTAAAAGAAGATAGATTTTCTTTCTTAACAAACTTTCCCTGATCCTTCCCCACCTTAGAAGACAATACTACCCTCTGCAGCGTTGCTCCAACAGAAACCTCTTCCCCGTTCCCCGTTGGTCCCTTCCTTCTCTCAGCCTCTGCGTGCAGGAGTTCGTTCCTCTGCCTCTCTGGCTTAGGCTGCAGCCATCACATAGCGGGAGGACCACACGGCCCCAAGAGCAGCCTCTTCCATTCTACCAGCTCATCATTCTCCTCACATTTAAAAAATGTAAATTAGATTCTAGTTACTGTTCTGCTTTCGAGGCCCCTGGTGGCTTCTCAACCCATATATCAGTCTTCACCCTGACTTGCTCAGCCGCCTACGCCCTGAGCCTGCTTCCCTCTCAGTGTGTTTCTGTTGCTCACTGAGGCCACACACGGCTTCCATTCTGTGTCCATGCCTGCCTCTTCCCTCCTGTTGGAAGGCCTTTCTCGTGCTAGTGTTTGTGCTTTTGTCCTTGCTTGTCACACTCTGGCCCCTTCTTGTCTCAGACTTCAGCTTAAAGCCACATTCCTGAAGAGGTTGTCCCTGAGCATCCTGTCACTGTCACAGCACCTGATGTAAGTTATTTATGTGGTCTTTATTACCATCCAATACTTGCTCTGTTTGTTGACCAACTGTAGAATGTGAACTCTGCAAGTGGGGCTCCTGTTTCATACGTCATTGCTGTGTTTCTATTGCACTTTGCTTAAAAAATGCCTGCTGTGTAGAAGACTCTTGGGAACCATCTCATGAATAATTGAATGAGCCGAAGAGAACTGTCTTTATAAAAATTTTCGTTTCTTAAAAAAATATGTAGTCCACAAAGAAGACTTGGTAAATAGAGGAAAAAAGTAAAAATGAAAATCCTTCATCCACAATTTATAGTTGACCTTTGAAAGTAATGTTGTGAGGGGTCCTTTTCTGAACTCTGGTATGTGTCTATATGTTCATGTATGCATTTTAACACGATTGGTTATATTTGTCTCCACACACACCTTTCTTGCTTTCTTGCTTGCTTCAGCTGTTACTCTGTGAGCATTTTTTAGTACTTAAAAGTCACTTAAAAACAAATGAAAACCATTCTGTAGTATGTAAGCATATAAACATACTCTAATTTCTTTATCCATTGCCCTATTACTAGTCATTTATAACAGTTTTTTAATAGTGTAAATAGTATTGCCATCCATTGACCAGCAATTGTGTTTCTATAAATCTGTCTTATGGGCCGGACGTGGTGGCTCATGCCTGTAATCCCAACACTTTGGGAGGCCGAGGCGGGCGGATCATGAAGTCAGGAGATCAAGACCATCCTGGCTAATAACATGGTGAAAACCCGTCTCTATTAAAAATGCAAAAAATTAGCCAGGCGTGGTGGTGGGCGCCTGTAGCCCCCTACTCAGGAGGCTGAGGCAGGAGAATGGCGTGAACTTGGGAGGCGGAGCTTGCAGTGAGCTGAGATCGTGCCACTGCACTCCAGCCTGGGTGACAGAGCGAGACTCCGTCTCAAAAAAAAAAAAAAACTCTTATGGAAGGATTCATTGTGTGTGTATATAAACATATTTACAAGCACAATTGTCTTGTTACTCTGTACTGATGAACATTTTAAATGATGTAATAAAGCATTGGTTTAATGAAGTATAATGAATAGACAACAAAATGTTAAACAGCCATTACAAGTCTGTAATATAAAAATAAGTGATATTATAAGATGTTTATAACATCTGAAAAAGTGTTTTTTTATCAAGAAGATTGTAAATCCCATTTATGGAAAATATGAAAAGCTGGAAAGATATGTACAGTACAGTAATAATTGCTAGGTGATAAGAGAAACATGATTTTTTATTTACCACTTGTGCTCAGTTTCTGTAGTAAGAAGATGTAATAAGAAATTTTACATGAAATTTTTTCTACAGTGAATTTCATTGTATAAAATTTTTTCTTTTCTGGTGATTTTCTTAATGTAGGTAACTCATCCTTTTGTCTGTCTACAAATTCCATACAAATGGTTAGAATTGTATACTTTTTAGAAGTATTTAAATATACCCGATTGGGTTACCATATAATATGTGTTTTCCCCGGTGTTGATTAAGGGCAAGAAAGAAGCCAGTTTCTGTACTGAATTCATTAGGTATTGAGCTATAAGGAGTAGGATTTCTAAATCTGTTCCGAGAAATAATAAACTTTAAAAAGACCCTGCCTCTTCATGTTATACATATTTTCTTATCTCTTATCCTGATTTTAAAATAACTTGTTGAAATCGAATTACTATTAATGTACTTTCAGAAAAATCATCGTGTGTGTGTACCAGCTTTGCATGCCTGTGTTTTAAAGGCAACTCCTAGCTCTTTGAGAATGAAAGTGGCTGTGCGTCTTCCTATGCTTTAATACCAGTGTGCTTTGGGCACTCCCCGTGGACATAGTGTCCCCAGCATTGCTTTGTTATTTCCTGGTCTGTGTTCTTGCCTGCCCTGCTTGGCAGCCCTATATCAGATCTCTGCTTGCAACGCTGAGTGTCAAGCTTGGTTAGTCTGTGTGAGGTTCTAAACGCACTGTGCTTTCTCTCCATGTAGAGCACCACTAGGCTGGACAGCGACAGAGTGTCGTCTGCCTCTAGCACAGCCGAGCGGGGAATGGTGAAGCCGATGATCAGAGTAGAGCAGCAGCCAGATTATCACAGGCAAGAAAGCAGGTAGGAAACACATCATTTTTCAGTGGTGAAAGTACTGAAAGTATTCCTGAAGGAGGGTTGGGATAAAGATTGTTGAATTTATAAAGGTTCAGCTGACATGTTTACAATGTTAGCAATAATATTTTAAGGGCATTTCCTTTCTGTGTTATTGAATTGAAAGAAATGCTTTACCAATGATTATATCCCTCATTTATATGCCACAGTGTTATCAAATTGAAATAAGAGGACATTGAATTAAAATGTTGCCATTTAAAATTTGCTACTTTGTAAAAACATAGAGAAAGGGAGTTTTTATAGGATTTTAATATTTGATGATTTTTATATTTAGAAAAATCTGGTCATTTCACCCATTTCTAGAAGAAATCTTCATCTGTTTAAAAATACATAAGGCCAAAAATGATTTTGAAACAGATTTTAAGAATTATAAATGCCACATTATGTCTTGTGCTCTAATGTGATGTGTCTCCCTGTGGAGATAGATGGAGGATGAATTATTTTTTTTTTTTCTGACATTGTTATTGCCGATTTTTCTGGGCAGAGAATTGTCTTTTGTTATTTCCTTGTCTTATGATTTTTAACCTGTCACCTTAATCAGAATCCTATTTCCTTCTGACCTCCAGAATTATTTAAATGTTGCAGAGTAATATCTTTGCATTAAACATGGTGGATAAATAACAGATACTGACTAGTGGAACCAGCAGCATGATTTGGTGCTGAACACCTCTACCCCAGAGCTCTGCGGGAACTCAGACAGAAATACAGAAAGACTGCATGACTTCTGTGGCATTCTCATTATCAGCAGTGAAACCGGCAGCATTCCCCCTTTGGGGCTTTTCAGATAGATTTTTGAAGAGGCCATTCTGTTTCCTTCAAAGATCCAGTCAGTGAGGCAGTTAGATGAGGCAGGCGACTTGCCCAGGGTCACCTATCAGTTCAGTTGCAGGTGACGAAGACACAGTTCTTCGGTTTCCCAACTTCCAGCAGAGGGCACTGGATATTGCAGGATTTTAATATCATTCATCACCAGTTATTACATATGTAGACTCATAAGGGAATCCCAGGCTTTAACTTTATTTTTATTGTGGATTTTTGGTTCTAATGCAAGATTTTTATTGGCTATGTGAATCTTATTACATGTGAAAATAAATAGTTTACTTTCTGTGTTTGTACTTGTTTTTGGTGGTGTATTATGGAGTAGGATGTTCAGAATGGTAAATTGGTATTGTAAGGAATACCTCTGTGTATTTACAAGGTGTGACTGAGAAGTATGAATCATAGTTCTTAGCTCATAAATATTTGAGTAAATGAATTCACACGAGGGAGTGGATTGATTAGGATAATGCTTTTAATATATGCAAAATTAGTGATTAATATAGTGTCAAAATAGTAATATAGTTAATTGTATGTCAGAAATTATTTTTTACCATAAACACATAATTTAATTTTACAAGGTAAGATTAGTTTGCAGAGTTATTAAAGGCTTTATTTTAATTATAAACTATGTTGTTTTGTTGCTATTACTACAATGATGAGAACAGATGAGCCTTTCTCCTCCATTCTTTGTTTTTCACATGGGCAGTGTTGTAATAAGCACTACTTAATTTAACTGATGCAGTCATGAAAAATTTAAACGTGTTTAAGATGCTAATATTAGTGAAGGAAAAAAACCGTTTTGAATGGAGGGGATGACTTTTAATTGTCACTAAATTTTTTTTTCTTTTATCATTGACAATTTAAACCCTTTTTTACCAGCTTTGTTAAAATATAATTGGTAAAGTTTACTCAGGTTCACTTTATGAGATATATAACTGCCTAGCTGCAATTTTAGATGTCTGTAAATATGGGAATGTAAGGGAGATGTGTTAAAATAATTGATCATTTAAATTACATTGTTTATAGAGGCATTTTTCTTTTCCTTAATTGTTGAGTTAAATCATTAGATCATAAACTAAATAATCAACTCTGAAACATATAATTTGATAAAAAAGAAGATTTGGGGTTATATTTATTATTAGTAAAATATTTGGTTATATTTTTATTATTTTGTATAAATATATTCATTTCTCTTTATTCATTTTTTGGTGCATGGAGAAGGTGAGGATGGAGAGAAGAGAACGGTTTGCTGTTGAAAAAAAAATTAGTTAGCCAGTCTGTAAACTATTATAAATCTGTAATCATCATAAGTTATTCCTTTTTATTTTTGAAGGAAAGTTTTTTATTATCTATATTAACCTATTTAATGAGTGGACCAGCAATTCCAAACACTTAATTCTGGCCGTTCATTACCAGTTGTCTAAGATTAACAGACACATTGCTGCTGAAATGACTGTTGTTTAAGTCACTAATGAGTATTTCTCATTCCAATATCAAGATAACTGTGTTGACTTTCCATTTCACCAAATAAGATTTATTTGAGTATTAGTCTCAGTTTAAGTCAATATTTAACTCAGTAGAGATGTTCGTCACAGTTTAAGTCATTAATATCCCCACAGTTTCATTTTTCGTTAAGTTTGCGGAAGGCAAAACACATGTTCCCTGGGTCTTACTGTCATTTTAAATTTTCTTATTTTTTCAGAGACATTTTTGAGAATTCTTCCTGGTTATCTCTGTTAAAGTTGAACTAAAATGATAAAGACATTGAAATGTTAAGGAAGCTAATCACTTGACTATGTGTTTCGTTGGTTTTTGGTAAATATTGTATATAAAATACAGTGGGTAGCAAACTTAGAGTAATAAGTAAATGGCTTGAAGTTCTAATCACATGGCTAAGTGAAAGAATAAGCTGAGCATTATTCATTGAGAAAAGCATAAATCTACAAAGATAAGGAAATCTAAACTGGATTTGTAATTTATTATCTTACACATTTTAAAGAGTCTGCCTAGCAATGGCTTTCAAAATGCTTTTGAACTGTGGTTATAACACAAGATTATATCTTACATTGTGCTCTGGTGAACACACATACAAATGTATATTCAACTGAAAGAGTA
This sequence comes from Pongo abelii, assembly GCF_028885655.2. NCBI lineage: Eukaryota > Metazoa > Chordata > Mammalia > Primates > Hominidae > Pongo > Pongo abelii. The sequence continues at coordinate 169,894,548 of NC_071990.2, forward strand.
GTTTCACAAAACAGCCTTCTGCCCTGCCAGTGGGTGATGACACACTGTTTGAAGAATATTTTTATAGAGATAGAAATGAACCTAACTTTTGAATTAATTTGATCTGAATACCTGGAAATAGATAAACATTAACACAATGCTAGTTTTTGTAAATGTTCCAAATTATAGTTTCTTTGTATTTATAATTTTTGACAGTTCCTTATTTGTGTAGTGTCAGGCTAAATGGTAGAAGGGACCTGGAATTTATGTGACCATAAGAAGAAATGTGAGTGAGTAGAACATCTCTTTATAAGGCGTGCATCACTGTAAGCATTGGAAAATGATGATAGTAATGGCTGAAGGAGACTTGCCGTGGTCAGCTTGTCTAACCCTGTGTCAGCAGAGAAAGACAACGTCCAGGTCTTAGGAAGCTTTTCCCTTTCAGTATAAGAACTCCGTTTCAAGCTTGGCATGGTTAGTTTTTCTTTGTGTCACTTAGTACTTTCTCTTCAGTGTTACCTGAGCCATAGCTGTAGCAGATGCAAGACAGACCGATGCCTGTACTAGACATGAAGTGTTCATTAATAATCCAGAATCACGTCAGATCTGCTGTCATGGCGGCGGCATATACTTCAAGGAACTAACCTTCTTAGAGGAGTCGTGATAAGATCACTCCCAATACATTATTTGATTAGGCTACATCTGAAAACAAGGGATATTTTATTATTTTACATTGGAAAGATTAGTATATAGATTTAAAAAGTAGTTGCAGAAATCTACACAGGTTGACAGTAATATTGTTAGCCATGTGACCTTATTTTAAGTGATGTCAGCTTTCTTCTTTTAGAATGCAGGATGCTTCTGGGCCTGAACTGATACTACCTGCAAGCATTGAATTCAGGGAAAGTTGTGAGTAATTTCAGATTTCATTGTCAGTGAATTATTTCTTGATCCATTTTACTCCATCTGATTTTCACATTCGTTTTTGTTCTTTTTTCTTTTTTTCTTTGTTTTTGAAATCTTTCCACAGCTGAAGATTCATTTTTGTCTGCCATTATAAATTATACTAATAGCTCTACAGTCCACTTTAAGTTGTCCCCTACATATGTATTATATATGGCATGCCGGTATGTATTGTCCAACCAGTACAGACCTGACATCAGCCCTACAGAGCGCACACATAAAGTCATTGCAGTCGTCAACAAGATGGTGAGCATGATGGAGGGCGTCATCCAGGTACGTTCCAGCCGGCCAGCCATGCTCCTCCGGTGATTGTGGTTGTAATTGCTAAGCCAGTGAATTCAGCTTCTTTAAGGCTTCTCATTTGGTTACATGTTTGACTCTATAAAGATTTTTTTCTAACATAGACGTTATATAAATATTATAGGAAAATGTATAACTTTAAAGAGTTGAAAGGAAATGTAAGCTTTTTTCTATTTTGTTTTCCCTGTAAACTTCAGCGTAAGTGAAGGTAACTTGTAGTAATAGTTGTGAGAAAGTGCTGAGACTGTTGTGGGCTTTTGTAGAATTTTTTCTGTAAATAATTTGTTGAGATGAAATTCATACAATATTAACCCTTTTGAAGTGAACAATTCAGTCGCATTTAGTGCATTCACAGTGTTGTGCAACCACCACCTCTGTCAGTTCCAAAACATCTCCATCACCTCAGAGTGATACCCCTTAAGTAGTTCCTGGTGTTTTTCTTTTCCCCCATTCCCTGGTAACGCCTTCTTAGACTTTTTTTTAAAATGGTTATCAAAAGTCACTTGCTCCTGTGTAATGAGCCTAGACGTTGGTAGTAATTGGGCTTTTTGATAGCACATGTATAGGTGTAATGGACATTGTAACATACTTCTCACTTAAAATGAAATTCCGTCATAAACCTGTTTTCAAAATTTCAGAAGATAAAGGTATTTTGTTGGTAGAATGGTTTGACTCCGTTATGGACTTTCTGTCCCGATCTACAGTTGATAAAATTTTCATAGCAGTTTTTCATCTACAGATAATTTGAAGATTTAATCTTTAAAGTTTTTAACAGTAAATGTACAGATTTTTTCAGTTTTTCTGAATCACTTGTCAGTGTTGTTATTCAACTTAATAAAACTCTAATTATATAATGTTAATAACATAGATAGATTGGTTGCTTTTCTCCTGGCAGGATCATTTGAGGGAAACTAAGATCTTTTAGTTCATTCAGAATTGTTTTCAAAGGCCAAAATTTTTCAAGAAATGTTTCTTTTATATTTGAGTGATTAGCATGAGTTTGATAGGGTTATGCTTCTTTTACCCAAGTTAGGAAATAGGTAAAAAAGAAAGTCATTTTATTTGGATACTGTTTTGTTACTTTCATATCATTATTTTATAAACAAACATGGATTTCCTTTTCAGTTGTCATTCAAAGCCATTGTCTGTCTTCTATCATGTTTGGACTTACTAAGCCTGTTTCAAATTGTGAGACACCTATCATAAAACTACCCTTGATAGCCTTTTCCTTATTGATGTGAACTAGTCAGTGAAATCACCATTATCAAACAAGTCTTTTAAACTTCAGATTTAGGTTTAGTATCCAATGGGGGGAATCTTAAAGTAGTGGAAAAGAACTATGGTAGTGAACAATTTAAATTCTATTTTCAAAAAACAAAGAATTTACACCCTTTAGTATAGGTATAAGTTATTTATACACTTTTAAATTCTAATCTTCTCAGCTTTTATTTTGATTGTTTCTTGGTCTTTCCTGTCTCTTCCATTCCTATTAATTAATCTAGGGGAATGGACTTTCACCTTATTAGGTATCTTTAAGTAAGTAGTAAGCACACCATATCATTGAAAGATGTTCGTTCACAAGTCCTTCCATTGTAAATCTTTTAAAGAGATCAGTGTGTTCATGTGTGTTTATTGTAACATCATATTTATTGATAAACTCTAAAAATTCAGTTAGTTATTGTGCCAGCGGTAAGAACATAAAACTAAAGATGCTTCAGAACCATAAATGAAAGAACCATAAAGATGCTTCATAAAATTCTAAAGATGCTTCAGAACCATAAATGAAAATGTTATTTTGGGAATAACATAACTAAATGTCGTACCTTCATGTCGTACCTTCATATTAGTGTTTTGATTTTTTTAAACTATCATGATTGTTTACAAGTTTCTTTCTCTCGTTCTGCTTGATTTCCCCTCGTCTGTTTTTCTCCAGGAAGTAGACCAGGTTGACCAGGTAGGACATCTGCTGGGAGCTGATCCTAGCTGTGTTGCTTAGCCAAGTTTCTCATGCTGCTCCCATGTCAAATACAGTAATACAACAGCTGGACTGAACAGCTCATAACACTCATTCAGCAACTGAGACATGCAGTACTAAAACCCTTTTTGACTGTGCAACCTTTATCGGCATTTCATAATTTCTGCTTAATGCACTTCAGTGTGGATATGAAATGACAAAAGTTCTGTTTCTTCTCTTTATTATTTATCCTTGGTTCCTATTCTTTGGATCTCATCTGAGGTTGCCTGGCCTGCACATGTGGTCGGGAGAGGATGTGATAGATCAGTACTTGATACTGAGTTGCATGGTGTCCAAGCCAGTGACTACAAGTATCAGGGTGGCTGTGGGTAACCATGGATACATGTATGTATACTGCACAGATTACCAGATAATGCACGGTCTACAATTTGGTGTTATATTATTTGATATCTCCATTTCTCTGCTGATTCCATCTATAAATTGTAGCTAACTGAATCCATATGTCTATGTACATGAATCCTAAGAAATAGTTGCAGTGGTTATTTACTTCCCATTGCTATGTATGCACCCAAATTATTTTGCAAATATCTGGTATCTGTGGTAAATACCTTGGTGAAATGGGAAGGTACTGGTCTATCTTCAGCAGCTTTTCAAGAGCATTCCTTTATATTTTTATTACTTTTGTTTATTCTCTATTGCTTATGGAAATGTGTTCTGTCTACAGAAACAGAAGAATATTGCAGGGGCACTTGCCTTCTGGATGGCAAATGCATCTGAACTTCTCAACTTCATTAAGCAAGACCGAGACCTTAGTCGGATCACATTGGATGCTCAAGATGTTTTAGCACATTTGGTTCAAATGGCATTTAAGTAAGGAACATATTTTTGAAGGTGGCACTACTCTGTAAATAATTAAATCATTTGTTTTCTTATTCAGTTTTCCAAACTAATTTTAAGATTTATATTTACCTTGATTGAAGATGAATATCAAGAAGCATACATTTTTGCAAAATGTATTAACTACCTATAGTTATATACTTAATATAGTTATACTGAATTCAGTAAGCTGTGTTTCAAGATTCCTAAAACACATTTTTTTTAATGGAAAATATTTTTTAAGAGTCCGGATTGTTTCCCATGTGATAACATGTCTGACAATAGCTGTCTGTCATGCTAAGATTACTAAAATTGTCTATGTATTTTCAGATACTTGGTTCACTGTCTTCAATCAGAACTTAATAATTACATGCCAGCCTTTCTAGATGACCCTGAAGAGAACAGTCTGCAAAGACCAAAAATAGGTTAGGATGTTTTTTGACTCTCTCCCTCTATCCCTCTTCCTTCACATTTAGCATCATTGTAATGCTTAGCATAGGTAAGTGGAGATATTTTTAAGATAAATGGGATGTCCTTTTGGGTTTGGCAATCTTTAATAAATTTTAACTACTATTTGTTTTGTTTACAGATCTCATTTTGGTGTGTCACGCTGGCCATACTCTTTAAAAAGTCTCTTAAGGCAAAATTAATGATGTTAAGTGTAATTAGTTAATAACTATATGTAGTTTAAGATCATGTCAGTGTTTCCTCTTGGAATGAAGTTGATATTTTTAAAGTGATTAAACAGCACTTACTACCATAGGTACCATTATCTAAATCTGCTGCACATTCAAAGGATTCTTCCTGGATGACATTTTGGTCCTCTTGTCCTCTCATCCTGTCTGGGCAGATGATGTGCTGCACACGCTCACAGGAGCCATGTCCTTGCTACGACGCTGCAGAGTCAATGCCGCCCTGACCATCCAGCTCTTCTCTCAGCTCTTCCACTTTATCAATATGTGGCTGTTCAATAGATTGGTGACTGACCCAGATTCAGGGCTGTGCTCCCATTACTGGGGTGCAATTATCCGTCAGCAGCTGGGCCATATTGAAGCCTGGGCTGAGAAGCAGGGGCTGGAACTGGCTGCGGACTGTCACCTGAGCAGGATCGTGCAGGTGAGTGCTGGTGCCACTCCCCAGCTCATGTGCTTTATGGTAAAGGCATCTGATCTTTATGATGAGCAAGAGCTTCAATGCAGCAAGCAAAACCTCATTACCCTCTTTTTGGGGTTTTTCATATGTACAAATAATGAAGTAGTGCTGTGTTAGTACTTGGGCTGCCATTACAAAGTACAGATTATTTTTTCACTGTATTAATTGTATGCCATAATTGTTACTGTTAAGTACTTAAGCCTGAATAAATCTAAGAAAATGATTGCTTATAGATACATAAAAATTCAGAGTTAGAAATGGTGGTGACACCAAGCAACCGCAGATTGTTTACGTAGTTTGTTTTCTGATAATTTAATGTACACAAACTTTGTTTCATGCACAAAGTTATTTCAAATATTGTATGAAATTACCTTCAGTCTGTGTGTATAAGGTGTATATGAAACAAATGTCATATTTAGACTTGGGTCCCATCCCCAAAGATATCTCAGCTATGTCAATCTTCCAAAATTGGAAAAACTCCAAAATCTGAAACACTTCTGGTCCTAAGCATTTCAGGTAAGGGATACTGAACCTGTGTCAAAAACTGAGTGGCTTAACAATTGCTCCACAGCCCTGGAGGCCAGAAGTTGAAATCAGGATGTCAGCAGGGTTGATTCCTTTTGGGGGCTCTGAGGAAAGGATCTGTTTCAGGCCTTCCCCTAGCTTCTGGTGGTTTGCACGCAATTGGCGTTCTTTGGCCTGTAGATGCATCATCCCAGTCCCTGCCTTTGTCTTCGTATGGCATTCTCCTCGTTTGCCTGTCTGTGTCCGAAAGACTGCTTTCTATAAGGACAGCCGACATTGGACCAGCTGATCTTGTTTTAACTTGATGATTCCCTGGAAAGATGCTGTCTTGAAAAAAGATAACACTCTGAGTTACTGAGGGTTAGCCCTGCAAATTTTTAGGGGACACAGTTTAACTCATAAGTGGTAACCAGTGGACTGTAAATATCCTTAAAGGGTTCTTTATATTGAGATCGGTAAGATGTATTTCAGAACACTTTACAGTGAAAAATGAGTACCAATTTTAAAATGGATGATAATTAACCCTCAAGAATACAAAGCCAAATCATATCCCAGTGGCTTAACCAGCTCTGAGGAAATTTATTACATCTGAAAAACTAGGAGGTGATGTTTTGCAGTTAACATAGTGAGTCATCTACAGCTTAAAAACCTAGGACTTTTTTTTTAGTATTATGTATAATTTTTTCCTCCATTTTTTAACCTTTTTTTTTTAAAAGAGATTTAGTATAGAGGCTAAACAGCTGGTTATGAAAAGTCAGGACAATGAAACTATTCAAACACCAGTAGTTGGTCATCTGAATGGTCAAGTAAATGTTTAGCTTTTGAAGAGAGTTTTTAAAATGCTTTACGAACATAATTAAATCTAATTATACATGCATGTCATAAAATTAAGAGGGCATCTAAAAAGATGCCCTTTACAAGATAATGCTTTTAGTTCTATTTAATGTATATAGTTACTGTAAATGGAAGTCTGTTTCCTGAAATCATTCTGCATTTCAGAGTTAAATTAGCAAGTTATATTTTTATAAATATTACATAAAGGATAATATTTATGAAATAACTTTACAAGTGTGATATTTTATGTCCTTCATTCTTTTACATAGGCAACGACTTTGCTTACCATGGATAAGTATGCACCTGATGACATTCCAAATATAAACAGCACCTGCTTTAAGTTAAATTCACTACAACTTCAAGCCTTATTACAGAACTATCACTGTGCACCTGATGAGCCTTTTATCCCAACGGTGAGTGGATGTTGCCACATTACCGCACAGTGCGGGACATGTTTGCACGGGGAAATTTGGATGAAAAAACAAAAGGAAATCTTATTTAATAAGTTGACTTGTTTATTCTCATCTTACAAGATCATTTTCATGTTGTTGTCTGAGTTAAGAGTTCAATGAAAAAACAGAAACTATACTCCTAAGTAGAAAGGGATTTTATTCAGGAAATTAGGTTCTTGGGAAGTCATCAGAAGGACTAGAGGAGAGGAGGTTAGGAGGCTGCCCAGGACTGTTGGGTTCCAGTGTGCATGGCCGCAACTGAGTGTAGAGGGCCGGTGCCTCTGTCACAGATCACCCTCTTACAGCCTAGCTGAAATGAGAGGCTTGTCCCTTCTCATCCGGAATGGAGCCAGGAGTTTTGGCATGCCTGCCTCTCAATAGGAGGAACAGAGGGTGAGAAATAGTATCTACTACTGTTAGCTATTTATAAAGAGAAATACTGTAGACGTAAATATGAGTCATGAGAACTATGTATGTGGATGGATGGATTGACCAGCATTGAGTTTATGCTAACAAGACATGCACAAAACAGCCAAAAACTGGAAATCACCAAATCTAAAGCACAGCATATACATAAATCATGTCATAGTCATATAAAGAAGTATGTGAGAAAGAATGAATTACAGTTACAACAACTGGGATGAACATTATGACATAATGTGAAAAAAGGCAGCCCTGTGCAAAGTGCATAGAATACGCTTCCATCTGTGTACACTTTAGGAACAGTCAAAATCACACTCTGGTGATAGAAGCCTGCAAACCATGTCATTCTTTTTGAAGGAGAAGGAGGGGACAGTGATAGGGAATGGGGTGGCTACTCAGGTGACGATGTTCTCTTTCATGAACAGAAGTGAACCTGGTGGTTGAGCTGGTGTATTCATTTTATTGATCTGTACAGTTGGGATTTATGGACTTTCCTATATGTGGGTAATATATCAATAAAACGTTTCTAAATAAAAATCACCCATAAACCCATAATTCAGAAATAACCTCTATATATTGATATATTTCCAAACTGGCAAAAATACTGTGTAGATATTTTATTCTGGTCTTTTATATTTTACATGGTGTGGGCTTTTCCCTATATCATTAAACATTCTATACAAATATAGTTATTAACAGCTGAAAATTAAAGAATTGTGCGAGGAAAAAAATGATTAGTTTAGAAAAGAAAAAAACTTCTGGTGATTGAACAATTTCTTTTTATTTAAAGCTACAAGTTACTTAAAATTAATAATTAAAATCTTGGTTCATCTATAAAATGTGTGCAGCCCAGAGTTACTGGCTTTAGAAAACTGATGATGGGTGTGCTACAGGAATCTGTGCTCCCTCCGTAACCCTGCATCTGTCTGTGTCTGTGTGTCTGTGGGATAAGCTGTGCTGCAGTGACCAGACAGGCTTTGAATAGTTGTTGGTCACATGCACCAGGCAGGGAGCATCTCTTTTTAATTTTGCATTTGTTTTCCAAACAGGATCTTATAGAAAATGTAGTGGCTGTGGCTGAAAACACTGCTGATGAGCTGGCCCGCAGCGATGGAAGGGAAGTGCAGTTGGAGGAGGATCCTGATCTGCAGCTGCCATTTCTTTTGCCAGAAGATGGTTATTCTTGTGATGTTGTCAGAAACATTCCAAATGGTTTACAAGAATTTTTAGACCCTCTGTGCCAGAGAGGTAAATTAGTCTACATGCCTGAGTCTGAGCTACGCCCCAGGTTGAAGCGAGCATTTTATTCATTGTCCATCTCATAGGGTAGTCCACTTGTGTGGGAGTGCACCCTCATGCTGTCTGGAGAAGTCTGTGTTCCACTGACTTGGAGAAATATTTCATGGTGATGTAAGGGCAGAAGTGTCGAGACAGAGAGCCCTCGGGCATGTTTTGTGACCCTGTAGTGAGCATCTGCTCTGCCCACTTGATGTCATGGTTACATTTTCTGCCTGGGCTGATAACAAGGGACCTTTTATTGTTCTCCCTTCTTGGTATTTTATGAGCGTAGTAGGTTGATTCATTCTTTTAGCACTAAATTGTAAACTTTGTTGATACCAGCATAGCAGTTAAGAGCAACACAAGCTTTGGAAGCAGACTGCCTGCATTCTAAACCCACCTCTGTCACCTACAGGCTGTGCTGCCATTGGCAGGTGACTTTGGCACCTCAGTTTCTTTTCAGTGAAGTGGGCATGTTGATAGTACCCAGCTAAGAGATTCTTGGGAGGACTGAATGGGTTCCTGTGGAGCATGCAGAACTCTAGCACAGAGCGAGGGGGTGTGAGTGCTGCTGTTGCTGCTGCTGCTGTGGCCACCAGTGCCAAGCTGGCGTGCGCCTGTGTGCTGGCGAGACCCAAACTCCAGCATGTTGTGTGCTTTTCTGTGTGAAGGGCTTATAGCCCTGAAAGGTTTGCCTGGATTTTATTATGTCACCTTTACTACATTTTCTTGTGATCCATACTGATCAAAAACACCACAGTTATTTCTGATATATGAGGTTTTGTATTAGACCAAATTTTAATCCCAGTCTACCACTTTTTCATAAAGTGGAAGACAGCTCAGATGAGTAGAAAGTTAGACCCAAAGTGTAGGGGTTTGTTTAAACACATAAAAGTAATAACGTTAGAGGTTTTATGCCCGTAGGTATATAAATCTGGTGAGTGTGATTTTTAACTTCAGTGAATGTTTCACTCCCCACAATAAATATGTTTTTATACCTTTCAAGATATCTTCAAAGTTTCTGATAGTTAAAAAAAATCATTTTACAAAGGCTGCTTCTTTAATGAAATGTGTTTGCAAAACAGTTACCTCTGAGCCTTTCCAAAAGGTGCTCAAGGCTCAGTGCCATCCTCAGAGAAGCAGAGAGAGGCCAAGGTGAGACGAGGCTGGGATGAGGTCTTTTAGGAAAGTGTGTGAAGGAGGAGGGGTAGGAGCAGGAGTAGGCAGGGAGAGCCTTCAGTCTTGGTACAGGTGCACCTGTGACGAGCTTGGGGAAGGAGGAAGGCTGGGTTTCCGTGCAGGTCTGAGAAATGGAGTGGGCCTGAACTAGTCCCAGAGCATTAGTTCCGTGCTCTGCCATTCCCTGGAAGAAGCCTCATGCCACACACTGGTGGACCTAGAGGCAGCAGCACAGCTTCCAAGTGGCAGGCACTCGGCCACCACAGGACTGCTTAGAAGTATCCTTCCCAGTGTGCTGCATCTCAGCAAATCAGAAACCACAGCCAGCTTTCCTTCCCAAAGGCTTCCCCCACACACGGGTTACTTACAGCATTAGTCCTCGGATGGTCTCCTCACTCCATTTTTTCATTCTGTTCTATTGTTCATATTGCCATGGTATCTTAAAACCATGGTTTGCGGATGGCGCTCTCCTGCCAGGAACTCTTCCTCTGTCGTGTGGGATTAATTTAAACTGTTGAGCATGACATCATCTTCCAGCCTTACTTCTTCACCTTGAAATACGCACACTATATATGTTATTAATATTGAACTGTATATTATGAATATCTGTGCTGTTACCGTTGTCGGTACTCTACTCCCGCTGTTGAACTTACACACTTACTTATTTTCTTAATTCTAATCAGGCGTCCTTTTATCTGGAAAACCTCAGCGTCTTCCTAACACTTAACATGTTTCCCCCAGGAGTGATTCTTAGTTACTTGCTTCTGTTTTTGCACTGGTCACATTGTGTTTGAAACGCGTGCTGCTGTCTGTCCTCCACGTTTAGTGAGGGTGGTCCCTGAGAGCCTGGGCTTGGCCAGCTGCACTTTCTCTGATCCTCAGCACCTCACATGGGCCTGCTGTATGTTCAGTGCTCAGTAACTAGTTGTTTTTATAATTAATACCTTGCAAATAAGCATGCAAGGTGACTACTAGCATTTTGCAGTTGCGTATGGTTTATAGTTTAGAAGCAACTGCCAGTTTTGTCACATGTGCCATAGGGCGGATCCTCACCAAGTTGGAAATAGTGAGCTCTTGACTTGATGATGGAGTATTCTTTGTGACCTCCCCATAAGCTCTCTTAAATGATTAATTTTAGGACATATGTGATATTTCCATGGCCTAGGCATCACCACATTACTTCATATGTGTTAGATGATCATTGTACATGTAGCTTAGTACACAGATGCCTTTAGAAGACTTACAAAGAATCAAGTGTTTTCTTTCATGACATCAGTGTTTTTAATGCTTCACACTCAATTCTTTACAAGCTGATTAAAGAATTACTTTGTGCCCTCAATATATATTCCTTTGTTTCCTTCGTACAATACAGTTCTGTGAGAAAAGATTGTACGACCAGCCTGGACTCATACCTGGTCTGAGATGCATTCCTTAAGCTAATAAAGCCAAACCTCTATTTGTAGTATGGTCCAGAGCTTGTTATGGAAATGCGGCCCTTGAAAAAAATAAGAAAATAATTTATAATTGTTCAGATTTCAAAATCATGATAAATTCGTGATTCCCTGAAACATGAGAAAGAGAAGCAAGTTGTAGGTTATATTTTCATGAATCTGAATTGAAATAGTGATTTAAAAAATTAAAAAAAAAAAAAACTAAGTAAAATTACTTTGTATACTTTAACTGAATATGTTTTTGACATCTCCTTTTTTGCCTACCATAAATAACCTAATTGTCCACAAATAACGGTCAGAATTTTCTCCTTGTTGAAGCACTGGAGTGGGTGAGACTGTCAGCTACTGCCAGGGAAAACTCCTCACCAGTCCAAGCCATTAGACCACTTGAGACTGTGGTGAAAAGCTGTGCAGAGTCTCACACAGGACGCTCTTGATGAATGTTAGGTGCTGATAGTGGGAAGAAGATGGCAGTAGAGAAAATGTACCAAGGATTGTTCAGGGCCCGTGTGATAGATAGGAATTGGTCAAAAACATTGCTGAGAAACAAAATAGGATTTGACTAAATGAGGAATGACCTAGTTTGAATTGAAAGGCTTACTTTTTTACAAAGCATGTCATTTGTCCCTGATGAAAATATCAGAGATATTCTTGAGAACATTATAAAATGATTCTGAACTTTATTTGTAAGAAATTTAAATTCGTATGAACTTAAAAGTAAATTTGGACAAAGAGTAATGAGGAGGAATCCTAGAATTGTTGTACAAGTTACCCAATAATTTGAATGTAAGTAGTTGAACTGAGAGTCTGACATGCTGGCAGACACCCCCATGCTCGTGTTGTTTTCTGGCTCCTTCCCTCTTTTCTTTCCCTTTGCTAAGTAGATATTCTGAATGTTATTAAGGGTCTCTTAGTGTAGTGGAGTAAACAGTTCTGCAAGGAAGTAATGACAAGGCTATTTGATAGTTTCTTATAGGAGTAAGAAAAAAGTTCTTTTGGAACACAGAGGAGTAGGAGGCCAATTTTACTTTACTGCTTGGTGCTGAAATACTCTTGGACCAAAACAAATGGATAATTTTAAATGTCTGGTAATTCAGTTTGCAGAGGGGATTAAAGGTGTAGAGTGAGAAAAATCAATACTGTATTGGATATTAAGCAATCGATAATTAATCTTGCTTCCCTTATCTTGACAAGATGTGCTTTTTCACTTAGAATTTTCTCGTTTCCTCCGTAGGATTTTGCAGGTTAATTCCTCACACACGTTCACCAGGTACTTGGACAATATATTTTGAAGGTGCAGATTATGAAAGTCACCTTCTGCGTGAGAACACAGAGCTGGCAAGTATTTTGAGGGTACCATGAAGTGAAATGGATCCTTAGGACTTGAAGATGTGATGCAGATTTGTTTCTTTCTTACACTGAAGATTGGTGTGATAGCAGAGTTTTAAAATCACCATTAAATACTGATATTCAAAAATTTTTAAGCTATAATTCATATATATGTATTTTTTCCTCCCAAGCCATGTCTATTACAGTTTTGTCTGTAAGCAATGGTGCTTTTTAAAATAAAGAACACTTATACCCATGGTTATACCAGTCTTAATACATATTTTAAAACATATTAATATGATAACCTTAAAATATTTTCTTAAAATTCTTTGGCAGAAATATTTCATTCTTTTATAGTCAGTTCTGCCTTGTCTTAAATATATATCAAGCCATTTAGAGGTATTTTATATCTTTTTGAAAGAGTGGTAAATCCCCAAATTTCCCAGCTTCATACATGTTAAGAATAATTCTACTTTGCTTCATATAGATAGTTTTAAACACAAACAGGAATTTTTTGTATATTCAAAGTAATTAATTTGGCTTCCTGGCATACTTTAGGTTTGAGCATTATATCGTGGCCATCTCCAGAAATTGAATTAATTGATGATCGTTCTTTTGTACCAAATAGATGATCACATTGAACTACTGACAAAGTGAACATACCCCTAATACTGTTTTTTGTTTTTTTTGTTTTTTTTGTTTTTTTGAGACAGAGTCTCACTCAGTCGCCCAGGCTGAAATGCAGTGGAACGATTTGGCTCGTTGCAACCTCTGCCTCCTGGGTTCAAGTGATTCTCCTGCCTCAGCCTCCCACTAGCTGGGATTACAGGTGCCCGCCACCACACTTGGCTAATTTTTTTGAATTTTTAGTAGAGACGGGGATTCACCATGTTGGCCAGCCTGGTCTCGAACTCCTGACCTCAAATGATTCGCCCACCTCAGCCTCCCAAAGTGCTGGGATTACAGGCATGAGCCACCTCGCCTGGCCGCTAATACTTTTTATTGACTTTACTAACTGCTGTTTGTTAAGTCCCAAATAACAGCAGCAACTTCTGGTTACCCAATTTTATGGAAAAACAAGTACCTTCTAGGTAGATTCACTCATTCCTCGTCTTTTTAGTTTATTCTAAGACTCCTCAGGAGATTTCAGGTTTTGATTTAAAAGAAATAATAATTCTAATGTCAACTAATTTTATTTTCCTTAAAATAGTCTCTTACAAGCTTTAGTTATTATCTTTCTAAATTAAAAAGCCATATGTGTAATTACCACCTCTTGGCAAGGTACCTTCCTGCTTATATATTTAATTACTTAAGTTCCTCATTAGTGTGTATGCACTGTTAATTTTCTTCTTGAATTTTGTTTACTCTTTGGTGTATAGGAATGACATGTATAGAACACGTAACTTCAATGAGTAATTTCGCTTTCTCATTCTTTGAGTCTGTCAGGAGCTGTCTTGCCTTACAGTCTGTCAGTTTTAGGCTCCTTACCCGGCCAGGCGGGCTTCACTCAATAGCAGTGCGCTCTGGATGCTGCTGCATGAGTCCTGCAGCGGCGTTGGTGCTGCGATTTAAAATAAAATGACTGCTGGGTTTTCGCAAGAGACAAAGATGTTAGGTCATCTTTGTTATAACCATTTTTTGCAGTCCAGTCCTCCCCATGGATAGTGTAAAATAAGTTTAAATTTCTTCTTTGAAAACACAAAAAGACTGGTAATTTATTTTGAAAGGTAATAAAGTGAAAATTGAATTTTGTCCTTATGATCAGGCTTTCTACCTGATAGTAATGGGGGTTTAATTTTGTTTTGTAAACTAAGTTCTTCAAATCACATTTAAATAGCATTTATGACTAAATTCGTCTTTAAGACTTGAGTCAAGAATATCGATTTAGTTTACCAGATTAATACCTGAAGAGTATCTATATTAATTGAAATTTTTTTTACTGTTTATCTTCTCACCCTTTTTCTTTCCCCATTTGCTCCAGTGAACATGATTGACTAGATCATGAGTTGTCTAACCATATACAGAAGCACTTCCATTTCAGTCATAAAATAAACCTTTGTTTTCATCCTTTAGGCTCAGCCTCTGAGGAAAGAACCTGAAATAATCACTGTGACCCTAAAAAAGCAGAATGGAATGGGCCTTAGCATTGTTGCAGCAAAGGTAGGCCAATTAGTCATGTGAGAGTTGTTCTCTCCAGTCTTTCAGCATTGAATCAGTGGTTGTCAGAGTGGATCGTGTGGGAGTACTTTACCACCTGTGTATAACATGCCTGTTCAGTTCTGTTTCTGTGTAGGAGAGGAATGGTGTTACATGAATGAAGCCAGTGTGCTCACTGGGCCCAATTAGTTGAGGGATGATCTCCTACTCTGAGAATGTAGCTAGAGTGATACTTTGAGATTGAGCAGATGGTGCTCAGAAGGAAACAATTTAAAGGCATAGTCAAAACTTGATTCACACAGTGAAGAGAGAAAGCATTGCTACAGTAGAAAACTGCATCGTGGGAGTGGGGCACAGGGCTGTCACCTCATCATAGTGGGCCACTGGACGCCTTTCTCAGACTCCAGTGCACATAAGAACCACTAAGGACTTTGCTACGCAAGGAGATTTCTGGTTCTCATTTCCAGGTGCCTTCCAGTAAGTCTGGCGTGGAGCTTAGGAAATGGCATTCTTAACCTAGGCCTTCTATAGTTCTGATAGGTGTTGACTGCTGGACCACCCTCCTGGAATTCTTGGGGTTTGAATCCCTTCACCCGCTAGTTTTGGCAGGATATTTAAAGCTACACACATCTTTCCTTTGAGTTAAAGAAATGAGTATTGTGAGTTGGTGTTACTCACTCATGAGCCTCTTCCAATATGGAGTCTCAATTATGTTTGCTTAGAATGAATTTTAGCTTTGAATCATATTTAGATATTTTCCATGAAACAAATATGTTTTTAGCTAATATTCAGTAACTAATGTTTCAGTCAACTTTGCTGATATTTTGCTTAAAAATAGCACTTTGGCCACTATAATTTGTATTTTTGTTTCTGTCTCTAGGGAATATATGAAAAGCTTGAAAGTGTTACATGCAGTATGATAGAAGTGCCTTCTGAATTATACAGTTAATGTGCCCTGAGAAATATTTTAATTGCTAATAGTCAAGAATTTTAGTTTATTTTTCTTTATACCAGAATTATATTATCCTGAATATTAATTTGGAAATAAACGGACTATCATTTGAAACCTTGCCATTCCCATTGCCTGCAAACATGTGATTTTTAAAAGCTTTCACCGAAGCTTTTTCTTCCTCAGCTGCTCTAATTGGTGAAGGGTCCATTTGAAATGAGGGTATAGGGACAGGCCATGAGGTCAGCTTTGCAGCGAACAAATGCAGAAGTGTGAGAAAAAATGTTGAGGTCCTGGCTTTGAACTGAAGGCTAGATGGTGAGCTAATAAGTGGTCTAACAAGTACACAGGGCTCTGCCTGGCTGGGCATATTTGCATCTACTGTCCCATCATGCTGTGAGGCCTTTTTTATTTTTATGTTTTAAAAGAGGCTGGGTCTTGCTCTGTCACCCAGGCTGGAGTGCAGTGGCACAATCACAGCTTTGAACTCCTGGGCCAAGTGATCCTCCGGCCTCAGCCTCCCAAGTAGCTAGGACTATAGGAGCATGCCACCATGCCTGGCTAATTTTAGAAATTTTTTAGAGACAGGGTCTCGCTATGCTGCCCAGGCTGATCTCGATCAAACTCCTGGCCTCAACCAGTCCTCCCACCTCGGCCTCCCAAAGTGCTAACAAAGCTTTTGTGTCCTACTTTGCAAGGACTTCCTGGCAGCTCACTCTGCTCATCTCTGTCCCCTAAATCAGGGTACTTTTAGAACTGGAATTAAATCATGAGGAGTTTGGTATCTTTTTTCCTGTCAGACTGACTCTGTAGCATCTTCACTGTAGTTATCCCCACTCCCAGACACAGTCCCCAGCATATAGTAGGCAAAAAATACTTGTTGAAAAACAGCAAATAAGAACAATTTTACCGAGTGGATATTTGATTTGCTGTTATACAGGTTTAATCCTGGAAGTTAATTTATTTAAAATAACACATTACCAGCTATGTTAGCACAACTCTCACTGAATTAGCTATGAGGAAAATTTGTTATCCATAATCTTAGTCATAACAACACAAATGCCTATGAAACAATATGTGATTAAGATCTAGTGCAAGTACCATAAAACTTTACCTTTGTGTGTTTTGGAGAAATTAAGAAGATGAATGGGTGTTGTAGCAGTTGTGGAGGGCATCTTGGGAGAAGTGGAGTTTCAGCTAATCCTTGGAACAAACAATTGGAATAAAGGAATAAGGGAGATATATCGTGGGTGGGAGTGAGAGCACAACCAGAGATAGAAGAAATGAGTCTTGTGTGGGCCACTTTTGGATAAGGTGAAACCTGTGCGATTACTAAGGAGAGCAGAATAAGGAAGGCAGTGCTTAATTAGTTTTAAAACTCTTGATTGACAGGTTAAGGAGTCTGTGCCTTATCTTGTAGGCACCACAAAGAAATGCAGGATTTAGAACAAAAGAGGAACATGATGAAACTGACATTTTAGGAGGCTTTATCTGGGTCTGGTGTGCAGGATGGATTAGAAGAACCTGGGACGAAAGGTGGGCGTCTGTTCAGGAGTTCGTCAGAGGAACCTGAACCCTTTTAGCATATGGGTTGAAGGTGCTGGGTGGGGCATAGTAAGCTGCCTCTCAGAGACCAAGACGTGGGGTTCACCTGTGCAGGCAGAGGGTAGTCCAGGGCCCTTCAGTCCACCTCACCATCCAGAATTTCTGCTTACTCCTGGTAAGGGTCCTGCTCACAGGCCATATTTCCAGGCTGTTGCAATTTAAGGGACCAGGACTCAAACATTTGGAGATGTAAAAGGGGAACTATAAGCCATAGAGCTATGTTTTCTCTTTGCTTACCAACTGAGTCAGTGCCCATTTTCAGGAAAAAATCAGAATCACAAATTACCCTACCGTACTCAAATCTGTGGGCAGAATGTAACCTCCATATTTTCTGTTATGTTCATCCTGTAACCTTATTTTAAATGCTCTTCTTACCTGGGGTTTTAAGAGTGTTGGAGGTGGAAGTAGGGGACTTCCACGATCAGTGTCCGCCTCTTCCAGTTAAAAGAAGTATCTTGCAGTACAAAACTATTTGTTTCCTATAGATTCAAGTCTAATTTACTTCAGCATTCAGTCTGTCAGAGTTTTTGGTATTCTCTTTTGCATGATTTCTGGATGTATAAAGGAACCAGCATTACCTTACAAGCAGGGAAGAAGGAGTGGAGCTCTGGGTTCACTTGCCACTTTCTCACCCTCTCCTGGGTGGCCTCTGGCCTCTGGTTGTTTGTCTCTGAATTTTGACCTCTGTCCTTGCCAGGGTGACGGGGCAATTAGGACAACAAGCCAGCTTGAAAGTCACACCTGAGCCTCTGTTCAGTCTTACTGTGGCAATGCAGGCAAGAGGCTAAGGGACAGGGTGCCAGCCCCAGTGTCAGGTGACAGTCAGAGGATGCCCAGATGAGGAGAATCCTCTCATTTCAGGGAGGAGCTCCAGAAGGAAGGTTCTGCCAGTTATGAACCTGGGAGGGAGAGGGGAAGGAGCGCAAAAGGTGTCAGGAAAAGTGCCTCAGCTCAGACGCTCAGGCACGGGTGCAGAGCCCTAGGAGTGCCCGACTGTGCCTGAGTCCAGGGAGCCCATGCTGCTTGAATGGGCTCCACCTGGCCTCTGCCCATTTGTGCATCCATGCTGCTGCCCACACCTATCTTTGCTTGTTTTTAGATCCTTGCACTTGGTCACCTCTTCCACACCCAGCCTCTGCTATTCCCTAATCCCCTCTTCTGTGGGGTGTGAAGTCCCCTGAGCTGCTGTATGTCCTCTTTGCATTTGCTCTTACACAAGGAAGCCTCAGAAGAAACACAACCTTCTCTCTGTATCTTCAATGGAAAGTAATTTCGTCATAAAAATAACTGACTCTGGAATCTTTGCTATTACAAAAATATTTGTCATTTGTGGTGAAAAGGTACAGTAGGTATCAGTGTAGCACAATTACTGGCTTCCGTGAGTCTAATGTGATTTAGGAGCCTGCAGGGGTTAGCTTCAGGGTGTATTGTCATTTCAAGACTAGGTTCTTTGTACTTTTACTAGTATTAGGATAAACTTGATATGAAAGTAGTGGCTAATTGTTAAAATAATATTTCAGAAGAGAATATTACTGCCTATCATGTGAAAAGCAGAGTGTAAATTTTCACTTTTAAACTTTAAATCTCCAGCATTTAAAAAAAAATTAACAAAAGACGTTTAAAAACATTTGTAGAAAAGACCAGGAAATAACAATGTTAATAGTACTTCTAACTGGGTTGTAGGCTATATTAATAGAATTGGGGCTTAATGGGGCATAGTAACAGCGTAGAAGGTTAGGTACATACAATAAAAAAGATGGACCTTTCACCAGCTGAAGCTAGATTGGGGATGTGTCTAATGTGCATGTCTACACTGCACCTGCAAATTTGTGACTCCTGAATTAAACATGCTTCCCTCCCTCTCCTCAGGTCACTCACACAGCAAGTCTTCCCTGGTAAGAGGAAGTTGAAGGTAGTTAGTTGTCCCCTTAGAGCAGGACACTCCAAAAGACAGCCTGAAGAGGTTTCGAACACCCACTCTGTTTGGCATCCCTGTCTCACTCTACCGTGCGTGGCTTTGCTGCCTCCGTGGGGAGTCAGGCGGGAAGAGGTAGAGAATGACTGGAAAGGCCCTGCTCTTCCCTTTGCTGGGGACATAGACCTGTGTGTCCCTTTTCTAAAGTGGGGGGTGATCCTCCCTAACTTGTAGATGATGTTCACTTTGTTCTTGTTTTTGGTCTTTTCAAATACCTTCCACAGTGAATAATGTGTATAAATTGAAAACTGGAAGAAAGAAAAGGGAGTTCAGATTTAGTTCTAAAGTGGTTAACTTGGCCAGGCGCCATGGCTCATGCCTGTAATCCCAGCAGTTGGGTTTAGGCCGAGGCAGGAGGATCACTTGAGCCCAGGAGTTCGAGACCAGTCCAGGCAACAAGGTGAGACCCCATTTCTACACAGAAATCAAAAAGTATGCTGAGTGTGATGATGTGCGCCTGTGGTCCCAGTTACACTGGCGGCTGAGGCAGGAGGATGATTTGAGCTCAGGAGGTTGAGGCTGTGGTGAACTGTTTTTTCATCATTGCACCCCAGCCCAGGTAACAGAGCAAGACCCTGTCTCATAATAACAATAATAAAATGGTTAATTCATCAGCTTATAAAATAGATTTAGTGAGACTAAGTGTGGATTTGACGCTCATGAAAGTTTTTTTTACCTAGTGATAAAAGTTTTCTTCTCCTGCCGAGATGTCTGTGATCTTAGTCACTTCATCAGCACATGCCCCTTGACCACTTGAAAGATGAGACAGAAAAATATGAGTGAGGAATTATATGATCGATGGTCATTATCCATGGCTGTTTGCAGAATGTCTAAACTGCACTCCAGAGTGGAAGTCAGTGCTGAACTTGAAGGATGAGTCAGTGTTAGCCAGGTCAAGGATGGCACCGGGCCCTGTGCACAGGCTCAGCCCAGTTTGGGCTGTCAGGGGAAGCCATGTAGGGTGTGTGGAGAGGCAGATAGGACCGGATCCTAGAGTACAGTGTCAGCAAGCTTTTTCTGCAAGGGGCCAGACTGTGGAGATTTTCTACTTTGCAGGCCATGTGGAATCTGTTGCCCTGAGTAGTTCTGCTATCATGGCAGCCACAGGGCAGTTTGTGGCATAGCGTGGCTGTGTTCCAATAAAACTTCATAAAGAAAGGCCTTGTGATGGTGGGTCTGGACAGAGCGGAGGATTTTATTATAGGTGAAATAAGGACCCTTGAGGTTTAAATGAGGCATGGTATGATTAGAGTGCAGTTTTTAAAGTTTATTTTTACAACTCTGGAACATGGATTAGAGACGATCGGAAGTACAGCCAGAGACTAGTAAGTAAGTTGTACTGGTTTCCAGATGAGAGGTCGTGGAGGCTTACAGTAGGGTCGCGGCAGTGGAGATGACGGGATGGTTTGCTGTGTGTGCAGAGGACAAAGGCGTTCTGGAACAGACACCCCGTGAAGGCAGGCATCTTCTCTTATCCACTATTGAAAGGTTGACAGTTTCTGGTGATGGTGGGTACTGATACATATTTTGTTGAATGGCAGTTTTTGGATTGGCTTATGAGTTGCAGTAGTGGATGAAAGAGGGAAGTATGATGAATCTCAAGAAGATGAATCTTGATTCTGTCTTGAGCAGCTGGACATATGGAGGTGTGATTTACAAAGGCAGGGAAACTGAAGGGGGCAGGCATGGTGGCATCAGGAGTTCAGCTTTGAACATGTCATACTGGAGATGTGGGATGCCTGTTGAGGTGAGTGAATAGATTATCTAGTACATAGTTGGATAGTGAAACTCAGAAGGTTAGAGCTAGAGATAAAATTTGGATGTCAGCATACAGATGCTCTGAAGGAAATAAAGAAAATGACCTGTTAATTGGACAGTGTAACATTTTCAGAAATGAAGCATCTGTTAATGCCTTTTCTTGAAATGAGAGAATTGAATCTAGCAGTTCCCTGGCATACTGGATTACTAAATACAGTCCATTTTTTTCCAGTTTACTTGTAATTTCTGGTACTTGGAAAGTCATCTAATACATACACACTGCCAAGATAACACTGTGTAGTTGATAGGTATGTGGGTCTGCTTAAATTATTATAATAGAGTGGAGGTATTTTTGATATTTCAGGGGTATATTCTGAGTGCAGGGTAGGGCAGTATACAGGGGGATCTCACCGTTAGCCCTGCCCTGCGTCTTACTGAGCCTGTTGGTGTGGCGGCGTCACGTAGGATTCTGTTCATGTCTGGGCTTTGCAGTCACGCTGCTGCTTTGGAGCACGGAGCACATGGCACCCCCTCTCAAAGCTTCAGTTTCCTTGCCTTTAATATAGTAGTAATAGTTATAGTTACCTCAGCTCTTCAGAGAGAGAAGCTGTGTCAGGCATGTTGAGCCTGGTATTGGATAATCACCTGCTGTTTGTATTCTTGTTAGTCTCATGAGTGTGTGGTATATGTTTTTTTTCTGCAGAGGAACCTATAGACTTGTGTAGTTAAATTTTACCCCTAGTCATTTGTGTGCTTTTGTTGTTTTCTATAAGCTGTGTGGTTTTTGTATTTGGCCCGTTCTTTTTTCCTTTTCTAAATTGGTGTATGGGTTAGCTGCTGTAACCCTGAACCATGTTTTGATGTTAAGTTCCCTGACTCGCCTTCCACATGGTGGTTAAGTTTTATGAAATCCAGATGATTTGGAAGCAATGTGGGTATGCAGTTTACTTTTTAAAACATTGCTTTTGGGGACGATCAGCAGGCTACTTCTTGCTCATCTGTGGGACAACATGATGCTTCCTGTTTAATTTGGATTTTAAAATTACAAACAGTTCCCTCCTTTTTATTTTTCTAAGTCTTTTTAAAGTTTAAAAGTACAAAGTGAGTAGCAGTCAGCGTGGACTGGTTACGTAAGAGCCTGAATATTGCGTTGGTTCTAGGTCGTGTTGATAAATGCCGTACAGGGTCGTAGCATCCAGCGCAGAATGTGGTGATCCCGGTCTTGAAAAACCAGCTGTCTTGGTTGCTGTTGAAAACTGAGAGAAGTAGACGGTTGATTTTCAGTTCATGAAGTTGTTGTGGTCCCGGAAATGAAAATGTGGTTCTCTGTTGTTGGAAGAACACAGTCAGTGGTGAGTTTCTTCAGGGGGCAGTTGTCGGTGTTCTTATGCTCGCTGTGGTCTTGAAAGAATGCTTTTTCTTTCAATATAACTTGTTTAAACCTGTCAATAATTAACTTGCTCATGAAGCAACAACCATTTAATGTAGCTTGTAATTACACACTCATTTTTTTTTTTTTTTTTTTTTGCTATTTTTGTGCTGCAAATTCTTAAGCTTCATAAAAACATAAGCCTTCTGTATGCTGCTTATTTAAGAAAACAGCCATGATATTTCATCCTGTTAGGTATAATATGGTGAAGGTTGCTTTAAATATGATAACTGCCACTATGTAACTTGCTGAAGACATGGACAAGAATATCCATGGTGTAACCTATATTTGGCCCCATTAGGTGGTTTTAACTACAGCCTTTCTCTAAAACCTGTTTTTTCTAAAAATGAACATAAAAATGACACTTTTAAAAGTACTTAGGATGTTTTACTGTTTTATTTAAAAATAAATGGTTAATTAATGCCTTAAGTATGTTCAAGTTTATGCTTTTAGACAATGTACTGATTTAAAGTTTTAAAATCTTAAAATCTTAGCTTAAAACATAAGATTCCTATGCCCTAAAAATGAGAGGGTAAAGACTGTTTATTAGCATGCCTTCTCCCCGTTTAGAGAGTCAGTTTCTTGCATAAACTGTAATTTAGTCCTTTGAAGACTTTGAGACCTTCTCTTGTGTTCTTTAATGGTCTAATTATGACCACGTGGGAAACACCTAGTCAAACAAATGAAGTCAGGAAATTCCGGGTTCCTTTTTAGTCAGTTCCAAAGACCTATTGTGCTTACAGTTTCTTCCATGGAGATGCCAGAAACATCTTTCCACTAAGTTGTATGAAGTGACACTGCCCCTCATGGCTTCTTATGAATTTGGAAACAATATATTTTTGTGTCAAAAGCAAAATAGTAAATTATATGAAAGAATACTATTTTTACCTAGTTTATAATTTTGGCCTAAGTGCTGATTTCTTGGATTGGCTGAAATACTGAATTCAAGTACAACATTAAAATAACATAATAGGAACATAAAATGTTGATCCTCTAAAGAGCCATCATAGAAAATGATGATAATTTGTCAAGTTTACCTGGATGTAGAATATTGGCTGTGGGGGTAGCCCAGAGGTTCAGACTGCCCCGGACTTGCCCCATCTCTCTCAGTGGAATCTTAAGTGATCCAGACCCATCCCCTGCACATACCAGGACTCTAGGGAGCTTTGTCAGGAGTGTCAGGGTCGCCTCCAGTGGTCTCTTGTGCCTGAAAATCTGCTGAGTCGCACACCACTTTGCGAGGCTAAGGAGAGTTGTGCACTCTTCCCTGGTGAAGTTCACACACCTGCAAATGTCGCATGTGGTCTTTCGGGGTTTATGGGCCTCCTGCATCCCATCTGTGGGACCACCTTCGTTCCCTTCATTTTATGGAGAGGGAAGAGATAGATGTGGTCTGTTGGGTTTGTATTTTATACAAAGCATAAACGAAAACCAGAGCTGGAACTACAGCCTTGCTCATAGATATCAAGCTTAGTTACCTTGCTTACAGCACCAAACCTGCTAGGGGTAACTTACCATGGACTTCCAAGGTTGCTGAATATAGAATTCATATACAAAGTGAATTTTAGAACTGATTATTTCAAAATTAAGGTAATTCCTACCCAATAAGAGAGATCTTTAGAATGTTTTTAAAACCCAAGCCTGGATTTACTTATCTGACTAGAAATAAAGCAGTTGAAAAACCCTGAGGAGAGCAGCAAGCGGGCAGAGTGTCAACAGAAGCATGCCTGATGACTGAAATACTTCTGGGCTCTGAGGTCATTCCAGCCACTTATTGTTCTAAAATCACCAGCCAGAGAACCCAGGCTAGGTTTTCTTACCTGAGAACAATAGGGTTGGATTCATGATGATTTGGCCAGCATATCTTTCTTCCTCCTGCTCTTTTTTTTTTTTTTTTTTTGGATTGTGTTTTAATGATGTCTTTATGCTGTTTATCACGTTGTACTCCCACACGCACTCAGGGTTTGCTACTGGAATGTTTGAAGCCTAGGCTCCGCCTGACCGAGCCTCCCTGTGCGTGTGGGGAGACTACCTACACTTCTATAAAACCTCTTCTGAAAAGGTGCAGTAAAAGAATTAGAGAAGACATTTGGGGAGCAGTCTTTTCCTTGTTGCCATTTCTCATCGGATGTACAAAGCAACTTATAGGTGCGTGCTTCTTTCTCAGTTCTAGGGAAAGTTGAATGTATAGCAGCTGAGTTATTTCTGTTTTTTATTATAATTTTTGATAACTTTTTGTTCATTTATTGCCATGCTCTCTTGTAACTCATTCTACAGGTAAATTTCAGATACAGCTTTGGTTCATCCTTTTTTTGTCCTCCTTTCTTCTCTCTCCTCTCCCTCATTAGTCCCATCCCCCCTCTCAAACCCCCTTCTTTCCTTTTTAATGGAAAGAAAGGCAGTTTCAAGAGGCATTTTAAGATTAAAATGTTAAGATCAAACAGGCAGTGATCTTTGTGTTTCCTTTTTGCCTTTTTTTTTTTAAAAGGATACAAGATCTAAATCTTCTGCCAGTGTGTGCTACACGTTGGGTATCCTCTGATACGCTGAAATTACGTTGAAGGGCACAAAGGCTGAACATAGCAGTTTGGATGCTGTACTGCAAATGTTCTCAGGGACCTCCAGACGGGGAAAAGTATATTTAAAAATTTACTTCTGGTATTTAAGTTTGGTTAATTAAATTCCAAAATTGTACTTAATGAAATTTGTAATTCCTGATGCCTTTTGAATCTGTAACTGCTTTTCAGAAGACCTCTGCCTCAACTTTTCTTCAAAGGAACTGATTTGTTAAATGAGGAATGAGTAATCCTGAATAATTTGTTTTGCAAAGAATAAATGGACTAAAATGCAATAATATCTTTTCAAATACCATATTTAGGTACCTTTAAGCAAGTAATCCTTAAAACTATTTAGCCTTTCTGGATTTATCTATAATATTGTGTTCTCAATTTTAATGGCTCTTTTGCTTTTCTTTTTTTTTTTTCTTTTGGTTGGAAATCAGGATGTGTAATGTTAGCATGTAAATTGTAGTATGGTAAAATCTCGTTTTTGCCATGTTATCTGTGTAATTGCAAATGTGTTGCTAGTACCTATCATTACTCATGACAAACATACTATGAAAATCTACATTATTAGTGCAGCACTGTCCGATAGAAATATAATATGAGCTACATGGGGAATTTTTAGTTTTCTACTAGCTGTGTTTTTTTAAAAAGTGAAGTTAATTTTAATACCATATTTTATATTATCTAATACATCAGAAATGTTATTTCAACATGTAGTCAATATAAAAATCAATGAGGTAGTTCACATTCTTTTTTCCATACTAAGTCTTTGCATTTCCATATTTCAGTTTGGATGAGCCACATTTTCAGTGCTCTGTCCCCACCTGTGGCCTGCTGACTTGCCATACTGAACAGCACAGTGTTTAATACCATTTCACTAGTATTCTTGGAACTGTTTCTACATTTCTGTGATTGTTTTTGGTTGGTAATTACATAGCTTCCACTCGAATGTTCTACATGCTGACACACAGCAGCAACGAACGTAGAGCTTCTAGGCCTGGCTGTTCTTTCTTAGTTGGAAAAGAAATAGAATTACCATAAAATGAATTTTAATTGTGTGCACATGTAAATATAAAGACACTAGTTATTTTAATAAATTTTGAGTTCAGCCCTAATAGACTACATAGATTGTCCATTATTGTTTAGAAATAAGACCTAAATTAAGTGGTTTAATATTTCTGAAATTAATAAATTGTTTCATACATTTTTTTTTTTTAACCGTAGGCAGTACAATTCTCATTTATTCAAATGAAGTGGGGTAGGTAGTGAGAGCTCCATAATGTTAGGGAATTGTTATGGCTCGACAGACGACAGTTTGCTGAGGCATCTGACCAGCAGCAGAGGCAGGGATGCAGCAGAGCTTCTTTACTCGGCTCTTCCCCCAGTCAGGGTGCACATTCCAGGCCTGCACTGCCATAGCCAGATTGAGAAACCTTGGACAAGTGGACACCTTGTAGTTGGACAGAGACTGTGGTGGTTCGGGTTGAAGGTAATTGCCCATATTGATGTGATACAAGTAGACATTTCCTAGAGTTCTTTCATCTCTGGGTAGTCATCTCTAATTTTGTTTTGCTAAGATAATTACCGGTAAAACTATAATTTCTCCATACAGCAGTTGTAGTTAGAATTTTTATGATCAGTTTATGACTGTGAGCTGCACCTGAAGTATAAGTAGGATCCAAACAACCAGAGGTGGTAGGAGGGAAGGGCATGTGAATGGGGCCAGTGGGTCTGCAGGAAAGGAGTGTGTACAGAAGGTGCAGGGTCAGTGGACAGGGAATGTGTCCGCGGAAACATCCATGAAGCAGAGCAGTCCGTGAAGTGGAGGCCCGAATGCCCACGAAAACGTGGATAACCTGTGACATTATCCAGATCCGTATTCTTTACTTGCACATTGTTTTGTCTTCCTGTGTCTCTCTAAGAGTATTTTCAAAAAATATTCCGTGATGCGTTGTCTTGACTTTTGATCAAATTCCATTTTTATGACCAACCTTGAATAGACCTTTTAGATTTTAATGGGTGTTTTGAATTGAGGTCTCTCATAATCATGAATGCTTTTTAAAATGTTTTTGTAGAGACAGGATCTCGCCATGTTGCCCAGGCTGGTCGTGAACTCTTGGCCTCAAGCAGTCCTCCCGCCACAGCCTCCCAAAGTGTTGGGATGACTCCCACCATGCCTGGCCCTATCATGAATGCTTATTTCCTTAAATGAAAACCTCCTTTTGTGACAAGCAGATATACTTATAAATTCATTTTACTTGGAATTAAAAGAAGTGGTTATTACTTAGAATTCAGATAAATTCTGAATATATAAGAAAATAGGATGTGTCTTATATGTGCCTTTCCTGACAATCATGGATTTGAGTTCCCTTCCTGAAAGGGCACATTGGGTGCCAGAACCTGAAGTGCTTTTGTATCTGTCTTTCTAAAGTAGTAATTTTACAGTTTTATTGCTAACCCATATATAATGGGCATATCAGTTGCTTCTTAACTTACTATTCATTCAGTAAAATTACAGACCTCCTCATCTTAGGTTTTTAAAATAGGAAATTGACCAAATTCCTTATTGATCAATGTTGGTAAACTATAAGTCAACCTAATTGAGAAGCTCTTCTGGAAGGGATAGAGCTCCTTACATTCAAGAAGCTTCTAATGGAGTTGGAGGAAGGAGCCATTTGCAGAGGTAGCTGTAATGCAGGACACAGTGACTCACTGCTCACAAAGAACAAAGAGAATCCAATGTGATGAGAACATAAGTGAAAGATGATACCTTCCCTGACACTGGGAAGGTGAGTGGGCTGGCAGGTGAGCCTCGGAGGTGAATGATGGAGAGGATTTGGGCATATATCTTACATCAGAAAGACAGTTGGTGTAGAGAGAACATCAACCAAGTCATGAACATGAGTCAGATAGAATGGGAAGAGGTGAGGGGTGATTTGGGTGGAGAATGACGAGAGAGGTTCATGGAGCCGTGAATAACTTATGCAGGAAGCTGCTGTGAATTTTTACAGCAGCTGGCAGTTACAAGAGTCTGGTCAGCATAGTGTGAGCTGAGCTATGCTTCAGGAAATGCGATTGGATGTAGAGAGACCAGAAGATCAGTCATGAGGAGAGCTTCCTCATTTTGCCAGAATTTGTCTGAAATTTATAATGTAAACTTCAACCTATTTAAAGATAGGGAGTGCAGTCAAACATCAGTAGTACATGATCAATTTTGCTTCAGGATTTAAATTTAGGCATTAAATTTCATATTGCATATAGTATCATAAATTACCTACCTTAAAATGGTAGAGGATTCTGGGTTCTTTAAATGCCATGTGCCGTTCATGTGGAGCCCACATGTTCACCTTGCACGTCGGCTGTCTGCTTGTATAGGGTGGCTAGGAAGGAAAAGAGCCTAGTAGTTGCCCTCAGGTATGTGATTACTGCTCTGAATGAAGGAGTTGAAACATGGAGTAACAGGTGCCACTAAACTGAAGTTTATTGTGAAACTGGAACAAAGACAACTTCCAAAAATGAAAATTGGGAGTGGCAGAAGAGCTGACTGGCAGGCAGCACCAACTGTGTGCAGGGGCTTGGGTTTTAGGGAGAAGTGAAACAGTCCTGTTTTCATTTCTGATATCATTCTATTTTATGATTTTAAAAAGGGAGTTTTGTTATTACAGTTTGTCTAAGTAACTGTCATTTTTTTGGTCTGTATTAATTGTGATCATGTAAAGCATACCAGAAATGGAGGAAGGAGGCTTGATTTATTGTTCTAAAATATATATCTGGTATTTCCTTGTTTATAATAGTGTCACTAAAAATGCTGTATTACTAATATTATTGCTAAACATTTTTCTTGTCAGAGATGTTAATAATTGGTTATCTTAGTAAAGGGATGATTTTTATTCTTTACAAGGTCAGTATTACATTAACCGGAAGATAATGCCATGTGAAAATGTTGTGAGATGCCCATTCTCACTGACAGTTGGCATTGTGATGTTCAGTAATCATTGCTTTTCTGTAGTCAGGTAGAAAGCAGAGGAAAAAATAGGTAGTGCTTGTAGAACTTTTTAAAAACCTGACCTAGGGTAGCAGCTGGAAGGGAATAGGCATGCAGCCTTTTCAGGAAAAGGAAAAGAAGGACTGGCAGCACTCCAACTAGAATTATTAGTGGATGACCACAGATGAACTCTGCTGAAGAATAGAAGAAGCTCCCAAATGGCAAGGGTGTTTGTCTGTTTTGTTCATTGATGTGTACATGGAGCTTAGGACAATACAGACGCTGGATGGATATTTGTTCCGTGAATGAAATTTGTCGTTTAAACAGCCAAGTTGTAGAATTAAAGTTATTCATGAATCACATGAAATTATTAAATGTGTGAAAAAATTCAGTTAATTAGATTATGTGTGAGGGATTACCTGATTTAACAAATAGGGGCGGTCGGGAGGGTGCTATGTCGTAGAAGTATTTTTCCGTAGTGTGTCTTAGGTCCTTAGATTCAAGGAAACCCAGCATTGTCACAGATAGAGTGAGGCAAAAAGCATATTTATTATTCTTTTCTAAGTGATATGCTAAAATTCAGAAAGTTGCCGTTTTTTGAGTGCCTGCCGTATATTTTATCTTTTATTTTTGAAATTTTAAATTTACAAAAAGCTCAGTCTTTGCCAACTATCCCAGTCATGCTTTTTATGGCAAAAGGATCTATTCAAGGACCACAGGTTGTATTTGGCTGTTGTGGTTTGTGGACTGTGGTGAATGATTTCTAGAGGGAGGTAGCAAGTGGGCCATGAGGCATCTGGGACTGGGCTGGAGACTTGCATTGAGGTGAGAGTGGAAGCCATCCACAGGAAAGATGTGTGGACAGACACAGAGGGATGTAGGGATGAGGGTGGAAACCGTCCACAGGAGAGATGTGGACAGACACAGAAGGATGTAGGGGTGAGGGTGGAAACCATCCACAGGAGAGATGTATGGACAGACACAGAGGGATGTAGGGGTGAGGGTGGAAACCATCCACAGGTTAGATGTGTGGACAGACACAGGGATGTAGGGGTGAGGGTGGAAGCCATCCACAGGAGAGATGTGTGGACAGACACAGAGGGATGTAGGGGTGAGGGTGGAAACCATCCATAGGAGAGATGTGGACAGACACAGAGGGATGTAGGGGTGAGGGTGGAAACCATCCACAGGAGAGATGTGTGGATAGACACTGAGGGATGACGAGGTGAACAGATGGAAAATTCAGATCAAAAGCTGCAAAGGAGAATACTTGATTTTGCTTTCCGTAGAACTTTTATAAACTTAGTTGCCAGATAATGTAACCACATGAAATTTGAAGTATATACTACTCTCCAAAATGGAGTTGCTTTGTTAAATTAAGAAATACTGTACTGTTTTTAAAATGAGATATGTAATGGATGGTTTTATGCTTACAAAATTTGACCTGCTACAGGCGTTTTGTTTTGGTTTGGTTTGGTTTGGTTTTTCCCTGAGGGGATAAAGGGAGTCAGGATCAACAGTGCTGGCCAATCAGGCTGTCTTCTGTAAACTTAACTTGTTAACTAAAGGGGGCAAATGTGAGTGGTTTCCAAGTGAAAATTACATAGCTCCAGGGTGTTATAGAAAATCTGTTTTAATTAAGTCATTTGTTGAATCATATCTTTGTACCTTTCTGTGCTGTATTTTTACTCTTACCATACAGTGCCTCGCAATGATTGAAATGGATTTGTATTTGCCTTCAATCGTTGTGACCTAAGGAATTGTGCTCAGTTGTATAATCTTGTCCATAATATCTAAGTAAGATTTCATGCATAGGAGTGCTTTCTTTGATAGTTGCAATAAATTACCCAAAATTTTGATTGTTATAGGGTTAGGTTTAGTATAGTCGTGGTATCCAAGTAGAATATTGGTGATTCTGAAAATAATTATGTATAGTACTTAAGTCTATCTAACAGAATTTTATTCTTTCATAATATATCAATTCTATGTGAATTGGGTCTTGTTGCTTTGATATTTATTTACAGTTACAGTACATGAGTTATAACTGATTATTTTCTGTATGATTTTCTCTTACTAAGTTCCTCTTACTGTTTGCCACAAGAAGTTTTTTTATCATTTAAAATCTTAAACTATACGTATGAAAAGAACAAGGGTATAAGGGAGGATATAGGTAAATGGTGAAATGTAAAAATACTGTACTAAGTTGCTTTTTGTATTAAAATGATTAATAGTATATATCATGCAAGTAGTTTTTAGTTCACTTACACTTGTGGCTGTTCAGAACTATTCTTAAATTAACTTCAGGATTCCAAGTCTCTATTTTAGTCTCATCATTAACTGATGCATGAATAACTGATTTTTCATGCTTCTAATTTTCATGTAAAAATGAGAACCAGGACTTTGTTGCAGTTATCTGTGTACATGTTGGGTGGTTTTATTTTTGTTTTACTTTCCTGCATAGTGCATTTCTTACAGTATATCTTCAATGCAGTGTTTTCACCTTGTTTTTGCAATAGGGTGCTGGTCAAGATAAACTAGGAATCTATGTGAAGTCGGTTGTGAAAGGAGGTGCTGCAGATGTGGTCAGTATCATTTTGAAAGAAGTAAATTTTCAGTGTGTCATATATTCAGCAAATGATGTGAGAGATTCTGCTGATAATTTTAGTTATTTAACACTATAGTGTTTGTTGGAAGAACAAATAGGGTATCTACTCATCATTACCTTTTCTTCCTCCCTCTCTCTTTGCTCTCCACCCCAATCTATGCACACACCTGTGGATTTGCCTAGGATGGACGTCTAGCTGCAGGTGATCAGCTCCTCAGTGTGGATGGACGAAGTCTGGTTGGACTCTCTCAGGAAAGGTATCATTGATTTATTTGCTTGAAGCTTAGTATTAGCATTTTTAGGTGATTTTTGCATTAAATGTTGAAATTGGAAGATAAAAACTATGCTAAAACGTGCTCATATTACTCTTTACCTTTTTTAGTGTACATGACATTTCACTTGTTATCAAATTATAAATATATATTTTAATCTAGTACAGTTTCTTTGAAACTTGAAAGAAACATATTCAACACTTCTTTAAATTTCTGAATATTATCTTACTGTTCTTAATATGATAACAGGAGATGTGTTTGCCTATTTTCATAGTCAGTTTTCAAAGGAGAAAATGGGTAGTGAGTAAGCTGTCTGGAAGTCAGAACCATTACTCAAAATAATAGATGAGGCTGTGTAACATGATTTTCTGTTGCTGTGATCACAGCGATTCATGACAGAGCAGGCACTGCGTTTTTGTTTTTCTTACATGTGTAATCTTCTTCTCCTAGGGCAGCAGAACTCATGACAAGAACAAGCTCTGTGGTGACGCTGGAAGTAGCAAAGCAGGGTGCCATCTACCACGGTCTGGCCACCCTTCTCAATCAGCCATCCCCTATGATGCAGAGAAGTAAGGACCAGTAGGGAAACAAGAGTGTTTTACAGTCATGGCCTCTTTGAATAGTCAGAAAACCCCCATGGAGGAGGTACTGGTGTTACTATTGCCCCAGTTTTAAAGATAAAGAAATTGAGGATGAGAGCGCTTCAGCACAGTGCCTGGGATTCCCATGTGAGCCTTCTGACCTTGGAGCCCACACTGTGAGTCACCAGGCCCCTTCCCTGTCACCAGGAGCCATTTAACTTCACCCCCACAGGGCTGGTTGACTGCTGGTGAGCTTCCGTAGGCCCGGCACATAGTAGGTGCTCAATAGAGAATGAATGTGACGTGTTAAGGATGAACTGGGAAAAAAACTAAAGAATGAATGAATGGATTTTCAGTTTTGATAGGCAGACTCAGGATTTAAAATGTTTAAAGAATAAGTTCAGTTCTTCACTGAAGAAATAGGCATTTATTTGTATATGAGTAGTTACCTTAGTCCTGCATTTGCTGAGATAAGGCATGATGATCTCATTCTGTATACAGTCATGCTCACCTGGCAAGGGGGATCCATTCTGAAAAATTCGTCCTTAGTTTATCTCATCATTGTGTACACATCACAGTGTACTACACAAACCTACATGGTGTAGCCTATTGCTCCTAGGCTGCAGACCTGCACAGCCTGTCACTGTACTGAATACTGCAGGCAACTGTAATTCAGTGGGAACATATCTTAACATAGAAAAACTACAGTTAAAAAAAAAAAAGGTGTAAAAGAGTAACAATGCTAGACCCGTAGAAGGCCACTTACCCTGAATGGAGCTTGTAGGATGGAAGTTGCTCTGGGTGCGTCCGCAAGTGAGTGGTGAGTGAATGTGAAGGCCCAGGACATGGCCGTGACTACTGTGGAATTTATCAACACTGTACACTTAAGCTACACTAAATTTACAAATATATATATATATATATATATATATATATATATATATATATATTTCTTTAATAATAAATTAATCTTAGCTTGCTATAACTTTTTTTTCTATATAAACTTGGCTTAAAACACAAACATGTTGTACAGCTGTACAAAATATTTTCGTTCTTTCTATACTTACTCTATAAGGGATTTTCTATTTTTTTTTAATTTATCTTTTCATCTTTTTGGTTAAAATCTCGTACATAAGCACACACATTAGCTTCGGCCTGCACAGGGTCAGGATTATCAGTGTCACTGTCTTCCACCTCCACATCCGGTCCCACGGGAAGGTCTTCAGGGGCAGTGACATGCCATGGAGCCATCACCTCCTGTGGTGACAATGCCTTTTTCTGGAAGGCTTCCTGATGGACCTGCCTGGGGCTACTTGACCATTAACTCTTTTTATAAGTAAAGGGAGTACACTCTAAAATAACAATAAAAAGTATAGTATAGTAAAATATATAAACAAGCAACCCAGTCACATATTACATTATCAAGTATTATCAAGTATTATATACCGTGTATAATTGTATGAGCTATACTTGTATACAGCTAGCAGTGCAGTCTGGCATGACCACAGACACGAGGAATCATTGTACTACAACTTTACACTGGCTAAGATCATTTAGAAGATAGGGATTTTTCAGCTCCGTTTTAATCTTAGGAGGCCACTGTCACGGATGTGGTTCATCATTGACCAAAATGGGCTTATTTGGTTCATGACTGTAATTCACTTAAACATCTTAATTATTTAAATAATTTATTTTTTGGAACTGTGGTTTTATAGCTACATCAAAAAGAATCTCAGGATAAAATCAATACAGATTTAGGGCTTTTAAAATAATGAGTTCAGACACAATAGGAGAAAACTGTTGTGATTCATAGCACACCTTGTTAAATGTATACATAGACTTCTAGATATGGCCTTTATGGCTTTCTCCTCCGTAAGGCAGGATTCTAGAAACCTCACAACCCAGAACCTCAAGTTGGCACCTGAGAGTAACAAATCACAGCCACAGCCAAGGCATCAGAGAATGTGACCTGCTGCTTATTGAAGCAAACACACACCACCCAAGGGGCATCTCAACAAAACCTAGTGTGGTATTGTCTGCCTTACTCAGCATGTTTTTTACTTTTTATGCAACATAGAACTTAACATCTTGGTTGTCTGATTTCTTAGTTTGTGGTCATTTAAAAGAAGCAAACTAGAATGTGAGTTAGAAATCACAGAGGGAAGCTGTGAACAGTAGATGATAAACCAGGGTGAGCAAGCAAAAAGAAGGAGAACTGACAGAAGCGGCCGCCAGGAGCGGAAGGCTCACGTCACGTGACGGCTGCTCATGTAACATGATGGCTGCTCAGAACGACGACACCGGGCGATTAAAAGTTCAGATATTTTTCTACGAAGTCAGGGAAGCATATATATCTTTATTTATTTTGTTAAAAGATACTTTAAAAATGGTTAGATTTGTTGCTTAAAACAGTGAAGTTTCAGTTAACGAGAAAATAAGCTTTGAAAGTGTTTATCTTCCCATCATTACTAATTAAGTAAAAATATTTTCTTTATTCTCAGTATGTTTACTTAAAAGCTGTTTTATGATTCTGTAGGAAGAGTTGACCTTTATCACCTTATTTCTTATGCTAAGAACAATTCTTATGGAATTTTAATGATAATCAGGGTGTTGAAAATAAAATCTTAAGAGATACTGAATGTGCTTTGATTCCAGTTTCAGATCGTCGTGGCTCAGGTAAACCCCGACCAAAGAGTGAAGGCTTTGAGCTCTATAATAATTCAACTCAAAATGGGTCTCCTGAGAGTCCTCAGCTGCCTTGGGCAGAATATAGTGAACCAAAGAAATTGCCTGGTGATGACAGACTGATGAAAAATAGAGCTGATCACCGTTCCAGCCCCAACGTAGCAAGTAAGAGTGACACTTTTTTGCTTCCTAAGTACACTTGTGGTCACAGTCTGAAGTGAGAGAAGGCACTTTGTGGTTTGTTAATTATTAAAATTATTCTCTGCAAACGTTGGCTAACTAGGATATGGTTTTCATAAGGGATGTCGTAAGTAACATTTCTCTAACAAAAACTAAAATGGAAAAACTTTACATTCAGTTGATCCCATAAGCAAATACATTAATAACATCTCTATTTGGGGTTGGTAAATTACCAAGATAAACCAAAATATGTTTTACATTTTTTTTTTTTTTTTGAGATGGAGTCTTGCTCTCTCACCCAGGCTGGAGTGTAGTGCAGTGGCGCGACCTCGGCTCACTGCAAGCTCCGCCTCCTGGGTTCACGCCATTCTCCTGCCTTAGCCTCCCGAGTGGCTGGGACTATGGGCGCCCACCACCACGCCGGGCTAATTTTTGGTATTTTTAGTAGAGACGGGGTTTCACCATGTTAGCCAGGATGGTCTCGATTTCCTGACCTCATGATCTGCCCGCCTTGGCCTCCCAAAGTGCTGGGATTACAGGCTTGAGCCACCATGCCCGGCCAATGTTTTTTACATTTTTAAAGGGTTGTTAACAAAGAGAAGAAGAAATAATAGAAGGATATGCAGCAGGAGACAAAGGCTTACAAAGCCTCAAGTATTTACTTTCTGGCTTGTTACCAAAAATGTTTACCAGTCCCTGACCTTGATACACAGAGCTACAAAGGTTTTTTTGTAGCTCTGGGCTCTGATGATTTAAAAGATGGATGTGGATATGACAAGACCTGATTTCTCATCTGCCTTGATTCTTTTTTTTTTTTTTTTTTTTGTCTCTATGCTAGATACTCACTAGCAGTATGAAGATGAATGAGGTCTTTAAGGAAATGTTATGTTATATATAGGTTGTTTATTTAATATTAAACTCTTTTTTCCCCCCTGACTTGAACAGATCAGCCTCCTAGTCCTGGAGGGAAAAGTGCATATGCCCCTGGAACAACAGCGAAGATAACATCTGTCTCTACTGGAAACCTCTGCACTGAGGTCTGATTGATTGATAAGCAAAAGGCTTCTACTGCATTTGCATACTTAGGGTTCCCTTTGGACATCTCAGTTATCTAGTACAATTTTTACTCTGAATTAGCATTGATTATAATTTCTAAATTTGCAGTGTTTTATCTTGATTTTTAATATACTAGTCAGGTAAATCAGTTTTAAATTAATAAGTCTGGGCAAAATGAAATGTTATTTATTCTCAGTATGGATCAAACACTTTTTAATGCAGTATTTAACATAAACTATTTTTTAATTTTTAAAACAGATCATTGAAAATCAAGTTAGTCTGTATGGTTGTAAAAAGCTCACTTTTTTTGTTCTTCACATTTTACA
This sequence comes from Pongo abelii, assembly GCF_028885655.2. NCBI lineage: Eukaryota > Metazoa > Chordata > Mammalia > Primates > Hominidae > Pongo > Pongo abelii. Next base: position 169,931,391 of record NC_071990.2, read on the forward strand.
GGAACAGACTCCTCCGCCTAGACCTGAAGCCTACCCCATCCCCACTCAGACGTACACCAGAGAGTATTTTACCTTCCCAGCTTCCAAATCCCAGGATCGGATGGCTCCTCCTCAGAACCAGTGGCCAAATTATGAGGAAAAGCCACATGTGCACACAGACAGTAATCATTCCAGTATTGCAATTCAGGTTAGAAATCAAAGATTCCACACACTTTTCTCACCTCTCAAGGAGTAAACACTGAGTTCTGAGACACAATTAATATTTTCTATAGAACAGCATTGTTGGCCTTTTGTTTTTCCTTTAATGGTTTTGTGGTTAAGTTTGAGGAAAAAAGGAGACAGGATAGAATACTTAATAAGAAAAAGGATTATTTGTTCTCTGATGTTTGATTAACAAAATGTTAGGAATATAAGGCCTTACAATTTTTAAGACAAAGTTCACTGATTCTAGAAGTGAGAAATTAGAACTCCAGTGGTATATTTTGTACTGTATCAGGAGCTGTCCCTGCCTGTGGGAGCTCATGGTGTGGCAGGGAAATGAGACAGACACATTAGACACAGCATGGTCAGTGCTGTGGGAGAAGAGGCCCCAGCAGGGGATGGAGCTTCTCAGTCTTGGACGAGAACCTGGGCACAGCTGTATGCACGGAAGGGCCTTCCAGGAGGAGGGAAAGGCATAGAGATGTGTAGTAGTTCAGCAGGAACCCTGGGTAGAGGTGAAGGGGGTGGCAAGATCTAAGGCAGTGAAGACAGGCGGAGCCAGACAGAAGGGCTTGACGTGACAGCTAAGGAATTTTGATTTTTGTGCACATTAGTAGACGGGAGATGCCAATCTGAGTAGTTAAGCTGGGGAACGTTATCAAATGTGGTTTTCTTTTTAGAAAGATAACTGTTTGGTGAAAGACTGGGAGAAGAAATTAAAGGTATGCTTAAAAATAGTTACAGTCTAGGATCTGTAACAAATACATGCCCTGGATCGCAAATGCTCTAGGAATTCTGAAGATCAGCATTCTTAGAGTGGTTGGAAAAGACAAAATTCAGAGTTGAGATGGAAATTTGAGCTGAGCCTTGAAGAATGAGAACAGTAGGCAGTGGAGAGAGGATTGCACTGAGGAGATGGACGCTGTGATACAGATGAGGAGGAGCCTGTTTTCTGAGGGCTGAAAATGCTCCTCAGGCCACAGATGTTGGCCATCAGGAGATTTCTTCTTGGCCTTTTGTCTGGTGTGCTGGTCCATCCTGCTGTTTTCCTAGGTGGGCCTGATCACCCACAACGGCCCAGTCTTGGGAGTTTTGGACGTACTCTGTCACCAAAAGCTGGAGTTATCTGGGAGAAGGTGTCTTTCTCCAAATTTCTCTTTAAAAATTGAGTAATTTTGTGCCCTAGTCCTTCTAGTATCTTTTGTTAGAACGTAGGAGAATCTGCTTCCCATATGTCAAGACAACCCAATTTGTAGTGCATACATTGAATCCCATTTTTATGCACAGTATTTCTTGTTCTGTGGGGCTGGCATTACGTCTTCACATTTATAGTATACAGCTGCTACTTGTTTCTACCTCACTACATGGATAAACAGTACCTAGAGGAGAGAGTTGAGCAACTGAGAGGCAGGCCAGAGTGTGGAATGAAAAGATGGGGTTTAAGCGGGTAGGTGGAGAGTGCGAGCCAGCAGCCGGGGCCAGTGCAAAGTCTTAAGGGAGCAGAGAAGTGACTCAGGTCAGCCCTTACAGCAGCAGGGAGTGGCGATAGGCACAGTCTCTGTTTTTATGTGGTCCATAGATTTCATACCCCAGTAATGAGACACTTTCTGTGTACTAAGTAAAGCTCTAGCAAAATGTTGGGAGTAAATGTTCCATTTTTCTGTGAGACTACTGCTTTTTGAAGTGATACTTCATCTTTGTTGTTGGTTTGCTTTTTAAGGAAAAGGAAATAATTTGTTTTCCCGGTTTACATCTTTAATTTGTATTCATTAACAGGGCAGGAAAAAGATGCTTGATTCAGACCTCATAGTGATCATGTTTATCTGAGTAGACTCCTTTCATATGTGCCATTTCTCAGATTTTAGACTAGCCGTTTGGAAAAAGTGTACTCATTTATCTCTGTGTGTGTGTGTGTGTGTGTCATTTCTCTCTGTCTGTCACAGACACACACACACACACCCCTACCTTTGTGTTCAACACATTTGTAGCAATACATTTTGGACCTTTCTGGTATTGGAGCGGACGTATCTCAGATGTGTGGGACTTGTCCTTGCATTACTGTGCACAGCTCTGTCAGAGCCCAGAAAGCCAGTCCTTAGCTTGTATAATGCAGAAAGTCATGGATGGTTAAATGGTGAAGATTTAATAATTACTCGTAGTAGTAATTAGAGAAGTACCTGTTGTTGATTTTTACATATTATGAATAAACACACTCATTGCTTTGAAGTCCAAGTCGCATGTCTGGCTCTGCACTGGAGATGGTGCAGGGCGCCACAGGAGGGTGAAGATGAGGATGGGCACTGGCACTGAAGGGCCTCGATGCAGAGAGGAAGTACAGCTTTTCCTTTTTTTTTTAAATTTTAGTCAAGACAGAGACTATGTTACCCAAGCTGGTCTCGAACTCCTGGGCTCAAGCAATCCACCCACCTCAGCCTCCCAAAGTGCTGGGATTATAGGCGTGAGCCACCACGCTTGGCTGCTTTTCCTTCTTTACACAGATAAATGCACTGTTACTCCACGTTAGCCAATGAGCCTTGTAGGGCAGTCTCAGTCTCTTTCTGTACACTCATTTAACAGTTTTTCTTCTGTCCGAAGATAAAATGTTTGTGGATATTTGGTAATTTCTAGTAAATGGCTGAAATATAATAGTTCTTTTTCTTTTTCCAGCGTGTTACACGTTCCCAAGAAGAACTTCGAGAAGATAAAGCTTACCAACTTGAGCGGCATCGAATAGAGGCAGCTATGGACCGAAAGTCTGATAGTGATATGTGGATAAATCAGAGCTCCTCATTGGACTCCAGTACCTCTAGCCAAGAGCATCTGAACCATTCCTCTAAGTCGGTCACCCCTGCTTCCACACTGACCAAAAGTGGCCCTGGCCGTTGGAAAACACCAGCAGCCATACCGGCCACCCCTGTGGCCGTCTCCCAGCCAATCCGAACAGACCTGCCTCCGCCACCCCCGCCACCTCCCGCCCACTATGCCGGTGATTTCGATGGAATGTCCATGGATTTGCCTCTCCCGCCACCCCCTTCTGCCAACCAGATAGGGCTGCCGTCTGCGCAGGTGGCTGCTGCCGAACGGAAAAAGAGAGAAGAACATCAGCGTTGGTATGAGAAGGAGAAGGCCCGCCTGGAGGAGGAGCGGGAGAGGAAGCGGAGAGAGCAGGAGAGGAAGTTGGGCCAGATGCGCACTCAGTCCTTAAACCCTGCTCCGTTTTCTCCCTTGACCGCACAGCAGATGAAGCCCGAAAAGCCTTCCACACTCCAGCGGCCCCAGGAAACAGTCATTCGGGAGCTGCAGCCTCAGCAGCAGCCCCGCACGATCGAGCGCAGAGACTTGCAGTACATCACAGTCAGCAAAGAGGAGCTTTCTTCAGGGGACAGTCTGTCCCCCGACCCGTGGAAGCGGGACGCCAAGGAGAAGCTGGAGAAGCAGCAGCAGATGCACATCGTGGACATGCTGAGCAAGGAGATCCAGGAGCTCCAGAGCAAACCGGACCGCAGCGCCGAGGAGAGCGACCGGCTGCGCAAGCTCATGCTGGAGTGGCAGTTCCAGAAGAGACTCCAGGAGTCGAAGCAGAAGGACGAAGATGACGAGGAGGAGGAGGACGACGATGTGGACACCATGCTGATCATGCAGCGCCTGGAGGCTGAACGAAGAGCAAGGGTAAAGGGGGGAGTGCTTTGGCTGTGCCCATCTGTGGTCCCTATTTTAGCTTCTGCGTGTTTCCTATGGGGATAGCGAGGCCCCTGATCATGATAAGGATTAAAAGGGCCCCTACCTAGGCTTATACTGTTTTATTCTATGTGTTACTCTTGGCTGATGTCATAGAGAAATGAGTCAGGGCTGTTTAAGGCTAAATTTTTTAAGACATGGTTTGACAAGTATTAAATACAATTCAAATGAAACTTGATTGTTTTCATTACCAAACTCATAATTATCCTTTTCCTTAACACTTCCAGTTGAAAAAACAAGTATTTGTTAATGACCAGTAGTAATCTTGATCCAGGGTGGGCAAAATTTTTCTTCCAGGGCCAGATTGATGCGTCAGGCTTTGCAGGCCGTGGGGACTCTGGCAACCCCCAGCTCTGCTGTTGTAGCACAAAAGCAGCCACAGGCACAAGTAAACACATAGTTGTGTCTCTGTACCAATAAAACTTTATTTACAGAAACACAGGGCAGATCACTGGCTGGCCCCTGGTCTTGTCAGCATTTTGTGGTGATTAACAAAAGAAACTGTTCAGATCATTACATTTACAGTCATTACCAAAAATAGAATCTTCACAGTAGTTGTACTGTTGATGAAGCAAGCATTTGTTAAGGTAATAAACAATTATATTCCAATTGTAGCATAAAGATATTGAGAACTGATTTTATTCTTATTTCTCCATAGTATGAAAATGATTTTTGTTTTAAGTAAACTAACAAAAATATAAATTCGTTTAACACAATAAATTGTGATGCAGAAATTTTAGATAAAAGCAAGACTTTGTTACTCTATAAAGAGAACTGTTAAGAGGCATTTACTGCTATTAATTTGGGCATTTATTAATACTAATTTATAGAGAATGCTATTGACCATATTGTGTTCATGAGTTTTAGTGATTTTTTTTCTTTTTTAGACACAGTGCAATATTTTGAGAAAAGATGGCCAGAGCCATGTTCTTTTTATCTTTTGGATTCTGTTTCTAATTTCAACTGTTTTTTTATGCCGTTAATGGTAAAGCTCTACCAGGGGCTATTAGGTCAGACATTTTAATCTTTCTACCTCACAGTGAAATTTAACCTTAGATAATAATTTGTGAGTCCTTAGATCCTTAGAGCTCAGTAGTGTGATTCTTTTTCGATTTGCTCTGTGAATTTTTCCTGAAAAGTCTCTCTTACACATACTTCTTAATATATACATATCTCAGCCAAAATGTGTGTATATATAAAACTTTGCCCAAAATTCAGCTTGAATCCCCTTAGACACTTAAGTTTCTTAAATGAGGCCGAAGTGTGAATTATTACATTGTTTTACTACTATTTTTATTAGTATTCCTCAAGTCATCAGTAGTAAACTTCCTGATGAGTAGCTGTGTTTACTGTAAGCACTGTTTTATTTGAAAAACCAACCACTACATTAATAGCTATTTTACTTTAAAAGTAGCTTAAAAAATATAGTACTTTAAAAGTACTATGCATTCCCCTCCCCATCAGAGCTCTCCGAAAGGTGCTGGGCCTGCTGGTGCCAGGTGCATGCTCCTCTGCTCTGGCCATTGTCGCTCCTGGGTGCACTAAGATGGATTCATTAGGAACCTAAGGACGTTCACGGCCTTGTGTCGCCCACACCCGAAAAGACGAAAGGATGGCTTTTCCTTCACTGCATTTTCAGCTCTGAATATACAACTGTTGTGTATGGCAAATGAGTCAACAGTATCAGCGTTTCTTATTGTTATAACTGTATCCTGACAATAATGAAAAATTAGCCTTGTAGCATTTCTGTAAGTATCTTTTTCTGTGAGGACTAAAATTTTATTTAAAGGTCTCAGAGTTTTTCCAAATGGGTTAAAACACTGAATATTTCAAAGCCTTTTAGTATGAATTGCGATATTTGGAAAGTTTCTTATGAAAATTTAGTAAAAAATATTTGGTTTTTGCTTAGTAGTTCTGTTACAATTAGTATCTTAGTCTCCAAATAAGGGAAATTCTGCTATTTTTTATTTTCTATGTATCCTAATGATGAAACTCATTTAATACCATGTGGGCGTTTTTCTGTTTCTGAATACTAGAAGTTAGTCTGTAGTTCTTTATCTTTCTCATCAAGTTGTCGAAACACAGATGACGCATGATAGTGAGAAAATATGCCGATGGCAGATTACAGGTCTAAACCTAACTTTTTTTTCCACACTTCATCTTTCTTTTTTTTTTTCTTTCTCTGTTACCTGCAGCAGACTGCTATGCCAGCAATCTCTGTTCTAGATTTGGTATGTTCTTGTTTCTTTCCCTTTGGTCCTTTTTTCCTGTCTTGATTTTCTTTTTTTTCGGTGGTGGCTGTTTTATGTTTTCAGTAGATCCAGTTCCCTTAGGGGGGGCCTCCATCAGGAGGCGGAGTCCCTGACGCTTTAGAAGCATGCCTTTGAATGTTCCTAGATTTAGTTACTCTTTGCTTTTCTCCGTTAATTTTAAGTGTTACTGTTTGTTTATGGTTTTGACCTTTTCTCAGTTTCAGTCATAAATTGATTCCGTGTATTCTTACGTAGTCATAAATACATGAGCAAACGAAATAAATTTTGTAATGAGTAATCTATTTGATTTTTTTCACATTAGACATAGATTTTAAATATTCAGTTGTTATAAACTCAGCTGAAAGGGTATTGACATTATTTGCCAGTTAAGATATAACTGTCTATTGGTAGAGTAAGAGATTTCCAGTGAACATGTATTCTATGTTTTCTTTAATAATATAACATGGATTTTAATTCAGTTTATCAGCCATGCCAATTTATCAGTCTGCTGAAAATACTTGAGGTTCATGGTCTGTTGTAAATTCAAAGTGTTCATTGTCATATTGGGGAAGTTTGGCTCATCGTTTAGGGCCCATTATGCTTGCATATGGTATCTTTATCACCTGCTAGACAACTATACTCTGATATATTTATATAAACTTGAAGACAAATTCTAGTCAACTTATAAAGACAAAAGCCAATATCAGACGGTACATTTAAAACCTGTGAATCAAGGTTTGATTTTAATGGCCTTTTCACCAAATAATAGTCCCCTTTTCCTTTTCCCCCCTCAGTTTAACAGTGGCAATAACACCTTAGAGAGGAACCTTTCTTACAAACACCTCCCCTGCTTGGTGATTGGAAGGCATATTTTCTGAGCTTTGCATTTTTTTTTTACATGAAACAAAGATTTAAAAGTATAAATTTTTCTCCCTACTTCTTTGTGTGTTTTGGTGTACGTAAGTGTAGCTGGAAGATATTGATCAGAGTCACCTTAGTGTGAGATATTCATTCAGCAAATACTTGCTCAGCATCCATGACACGGTGGGCACTGACCTGAGGCATTGAAGATACCAGCCAGCTCTCAGGCCCAAAGAGAGTTTCTTATACTATGAAGAATTCTGTGACACATGAACAGTAAAATAATGCTTGCAATAAGGTTTTTGTTCCATAGAAATAATTCAGAGAGTTTCTTTCTTTAAAAGATAATTATTTTGAGTATTAATATTGACCTTAACCACATGTTTCTGAGCATTTCTTAGCCCAGTTCCCCAGTACATATTATTAACAGTACCTCATTATTTATAAAATTCTTGGGTGGGCACAGTGGTTCATGCCTGTAATCCCAGCACTTTGGGAGGCCGAGGCAGGTGAGTCACCTGAGGCCAGGAGTTCAAGACCAGCCTGACCAACATGGCGAAACCTCATCTCTACTAAAAATACAAAAATTAGCTGGGCACAGTGGCGGGCACCTGTAATCCCAGCTACTCAGGAGGCTGAGGTATGACGCTTGCTTGAACCCAGGAGGTGGAGGTTGCAGTGACCAGAGATTGCACCACTGCACTCCAGCCTGGGGGACAGAGCGAGACTTTGGCTCAAAAAAAAAAAACTATAGAATTATTTTTATGTAAGAATTGGCAGGTTACCCTAGGAGACCCTCATCTCTGAAGATATTAGCCTTCTCCTTAATAAGGATAAGGGCAAATATGTGACTATATAGGGAGTGACACTACCCAGTATGGTTCTTAATTCAGGTAGGTAATTAGATAAATGAGGCAGTTCTTTTCCTGTTTGGAAGCAGCTGAGTTTCATAAAGTTGGGAGGCTGCCTGCACTGGTTTCTGTTCTTTCCTCTGGTCTTTGTGACCCATCACCACTGTCAGTCCAGGGCCTACCTTCTCCATCCTCTGTGCTCACTTGCGACCTGAGACGGTAGCACCACTTTGATGCCAGCAATGTCCTCATTTGATTTCTAGTCCGAACTTCTCGCACACTAAAGACTCAGATATCCACCTGCCCATGTAACATCTCCACATGGAGTCAAGTAAGACTTCTGCAATGCAGCATGCTCAAAGTGAAATCTTTGTCTCCTTCACTCACCTTGCACTGCTTATCATTCTGCCTTCAGCCTTCCCCATTTCAGCTGATGCTTCGAGTTGCTCAGGCAAGAAACCTCAGTCATGCATGACCCGCTTTTTTTTCTGTTCAGAAACTCTACTGGCTTGACCTCCTCACAACCTGACCAACCTCTGTGCCCCTGTGACCAGAATCTCTCTCCTTTCCTGCCTGGGTCACTGCGAGAGACTGGCAGGACCCCTCGGTACTGCCCCCCAGTCCCTTCACAGGACAGCCTTGACATAGCATACAGCAGTCCCATGAGAATGTCCTCACAGCCCTCCTAAGTCTCTCCCTTCACATAGACAGGCAGTCCAAGTTAGCTCGGGTCTCATCTCCTCTTCACACCCTTGCCCACTGGCCCTCCAGCCTGCCTGCCTGCCTTCTAGTGAACCTCCACATGCTGGGCCGTCGGGAGGGTCCTTGCCCGTCTCCATGGCTGACCCTCTTGGCACATGCAGATGTCTCTCAGATGCCACCTTTCCGGGGGGGCCCACCTGCCCCCACTGCTTCATATTAGGGGGGCCCACCTGCCCATGCTACTTTGTATCAGGGGCCCACTGGCCTCACTGTGTCCTGTGTGTTTCTCTGTGGACATGCTATACACATTACTCACCATTAGGCATGTTTGTCTCTTCTGTGTAGCGCCACCTCCATGGGAACAGGGACCTTTGTCCAAATTTCTAGAAGAGTTCTGGAGTGTGGTAGGCAGTCGAGTGAGTGGGATCAGATTCCAGGCCAAGGTCCCAAGCTCTCGAAGGTATGTGACCTTCCTGACAGCATCTCAAGAGTAAAGCTGTTACTAGGTTGTCTCCTATTTTAATGACTGAGATGGTGTGTAAGTCATGTTCAAACCAAAGTCTGACTTGCTGGAGGGATCTCCTTCAGCACTAGATTATGATGAAGCCCATTGTGTCTTTAGGGCTTTTCCTTTATATCCCATGGGCAAATCCGGGACACCTGGAATTCGTCAGAATGTCTGCTTTCTCCGGCAGAGTACTCTGTCCTAGCCTTGGAACCTGTCTCTAACTTGAATAGCCGGTCAGTTAGGACCATGGAGGTGGCCGTGACTGCGGCTGCAGCTTTGCCTGGCTACAGCCTCGAGAAGTAGCTAGTCCTTCCACCTGATGACAAGGTGTGTGACTCGTGCCTTCATTGCTCCGGGTTGCCACATAACTGCATATATTCCTCTCATTTCCTTATGACAAACATGTTCTGTGGCAGAGCACAAGGGCCTAAGCTAGCATGGAAGAGATTGACCCAGTATCACACAGAGCAGGTGAGAGCCAGGGTCCCCAAACCCACCATGGGAGAGACTTGGCCAGTACCTGTTGAACATTCCTAATCTGAAAATCCAGAATCCAAAATCCAAAACTCTGAGCACTGACATTATGCCACAAGTAGAAAATTCCACACCTGACCTCAGTGACAGGTTGTAGTCAAAGCTTCGTTTTATGTCCAAAATTATTTCAAATATTATATAAAATTACCTTTAGGCTATATATATATGTATATATATATATATATAAAGTGTATATGACACAGAAATCAGTTCATATTTAGACTTGGGTCCTGTTTCCAGGATATCTCATTACGTGTATGCAAATAGTCCAAAAATAAAAAATCCACAATTTGAAACACTTCTGGTTCCAAGCATTTTGGATGAGGGACACTCTGCTTTGTATCACGTGGATCAAGTGAGAGTCAAGGTTTTAACAAGAACTTTCTGAATTCATATTAACTGCTCTTTCTAGGACACAAAAATGCCTCTTTTTGTAACACTGTAGTGGCAGGAACCATTTTCTCGAAATTTACTTGGTTTGACAAATCTCTCAGTGGCTAAGCTTAGGTTTGTCTTGTGAACACGTTTTAATGGGTCATCTGCTGACTCAGAAAACAAGAGAACTCACAGGAGAAATTCCCCCCGTTGGGGTAATACCAGTGAAAAGATGTTTTCAAAGAGTTCAGTGGTTCTGCTTGCTTTATGTGAAAGCCCAAGCTAGGTCTTCCCTCCTCCTCCGCTTTCTTGTTTTTGTTTGTTTGCTTGTTTTTGCATGGAACTGTAGAAATTGGGCATGCCCCTCTTGAGCATCCCAGGTATAGAAGGGGTTGAATTAAAAGCCTTATAAAAATTTCAAGCAGGAATTAGTAGGAAGCCTAATTTCAGAATTGTTTCTTCAGAGAAATCTATCTGTGGGAAGTCAGACTGTATTTTGTCTATTCAAATTGGAGTGCCTCTAGAATGAAAATGGGCCCTGCCCAGAATATCAAAGCCACAGTGTAGTCACAGTGCATCTTCAGGAAGGCTCGGTTTTACTCAAAGAATTAGGAGAAGAAATATGTTCGTATTAAAACCAACACGTATATATTACAGAATGGAATACAAAGTTTGTATGATTGCATAAAACAGTTGCCCTAAAAGAACTTCAAGTTTCTGTTGTAGGCCACTTTGAGCCACACTGTCTTACTTGGCGATTACACTGTTAAGTCTCTGCCACAAGGGCGTTTCACCAGCTAAGCTCTAGATCTTACAACTTCTAATAAAATGGTCATTTTAGTTAAATCTGGAAAAAGTGTGTGGGCTGTGCTACAGGAAGGGAGCTAGCACTTACTGAGGACCAGGTGCTGCAGTGGATGGTTTTTCCTGCATCATTTAATACATTCTACCACTGTGAGAGAGGACTTCACTTTCCTAATGAGGAAATCGGTCCCTAAGACATAGAGTAGGCTTTTGCTTGGTCTAAAAACCAGGTGTTAAGTCACTTAGCAAAGGCACTCCGATTCAGTCATTAATTTGTAATAAATGATCTAATCAGGAGTTTTCTTCATGTTTTGTCCTTGAAATTTTTTTAGGGTGGACATTTTTAAAGGGAGGGAGCATACGCAGAAAAAGTCTGTAGAGAAAAAGGCTTTTTAAGGGCTTTAACTGAGTTGTGTTTTCAGTAATTTGTCAAAAAGTAAAGGGTATTATGACCCCATTTTATGTTCAGATACCAGTTTCATTTTCATGTTACAAAATTATAAACGCACAGATCTCAACATATACACATATATATATATATATATATGTATATATAACCTGAAAGTACCTGTTTTGGGGAATGTGGACTACCCATATAGCAGAACCTTGGTTCAAGTTTGCTACATACTGGCTTTCAAATCCCAGTGTAGTTCTCGATGTAGAATGACTTTCAGTCTGCATGTTCTTGATTCATGGGGTAATAGTTATTTTTTCATCTATTCTGCTCTCTCCTCAAAGATCACTTCCTGCAAGGCTGTTTTGGTAGCATGTAACTTTTCATTCTTTTAATCAAAGTGCTAATCTAATAGGCAGTTTGCCACTGGATTGCTGGGTGATTAAATTTGTAATTTAAGTTAAAATATCCTTTAACTATTACTGAATGTAAGTAACCCATACAATTCAGTGTACTGTTTTAAGCTATTATTTTGAGTAAATTAAGAGATTTCTCGTTTTTCTCATTAATGCTTTGTGAATGGTGGGAGTAAAGCAACATAGCTTTGAAGAACAAAACAATTTATGTTTTGGAGATGGAAATACTTGAGTTAGCCAGAGTGGAAAGAAACTGCCTTGATTACACTGGTGTTGGTTAATTTGCCTTCCTTTACGAATAGTAACTAATGAGCTGAACACGAGGAGACACTCCTTGCTTACTGCATTCCAGATTTAGAAGAATAGAGGTTTTTAAGAAGAAAATGCCTGTTTATAGATTTATAAAAAATTATGAAAATGATAATTGTTCTGCTTTCTTAAAATATACTTCTATTTAAAAAAACTTAATTGGCTCTATCATTGTGTAACACTTTCTTGCTCAGCACTTATTTTTAATTAGGGCTAGAAAATATTAACATAAATTAGTTTGTGCTTTGTGGGATAAGGAAAAGACCCATGTTGCATTAATGCAATTTTATATTCTACCCTAAATTACTTTTCTGTAGAATATTTAATATTCTCACTTGCTTTATTTTGCTATTTTTGTTTGGCGCTGTTTCTCCTAGTTCTCCTAGTTTTTCCTGACCCCTGAAATCCTTGCTGAACGTTTCCATCCTTTGCACTGGCCCCTCGTGCAGGAAGCCTGCGGGGAGCTGTGGCTGGTTCTGTCAACTCATGGGCAAGGCATCACCGACGGCTTCCTTGTGGGTTCTTAGTGGCATCTACTCCTGCTATAAGCCCCCTAAAAGCCAGTCATCCTAACATCTCTCTGGGGTATGGATAGGTTGTCCTAAAGAGACAGTTCAATTATTTGTCTCTTTGAGAAGGCAATTTTAATTTTTTTCTAAGATGTTTTATTATTGTTTATTGACATGAAAAAGCCTAATAACACAGGTTAATTTATTCTTTCTCACCAGATACAGTGTTTTCACAGAAGTCAAGGGAGAGTGAAGTTGATTTTTATTAAAAAAAAACAAAATACAAAATCAATTCAAATTCCAGCAGTTAACATTGTTATATTTCTGCTACAAACAATTTATAGACAAACTGGTAATTCTGTAGAAATTGAAACACATAGGAATTTTATGTAAGGGATTCCTGCAGTGGTTAGAGATTGAACTAGATGGCTTTAAGTTTCATTTTAATCCTATAAATATTGATTACTTCTTCACGATGTATGATAATGCAGCTGTGGGTATTCCTGTAGCACAGGTCTATACCAGATAAGAAGTAAATGGAGAACATAATTTTCAAAGTTACCATTATCTTAGACTAGAATAACAGAAAAGCTGTGTGTATCCAAGACCAAAAGGGAGAGTCTTTCTGTTCTGCACTGCTTGTTAATCCAGGGTTCCTCTTTAAAAAAGGTATTTTCAACCTGTAGTGCATAGAGATGTGAGCAGAAGGATAAAGGAGCTAAAAATTGAAAAGAAGAGACTTAGGTATTTGAAGGACATCCTTAAGTATTTGAATGACATGAAGGAAAGGTATCTTTTTGTGTTGTTTCAAAAAGGCAGAACTGGAATAACCAAAAAGAGAAAAACAATCAGGTAATGAATTGTTAACATAAGAACTTCTTGACTAGTGTTACCTGAGAACAGAATGGATTGTATTGACTGAGAGGTCAATATTAGGTCCAGACAGAAGAGAGCTGAGATAGGGCTCCTTCCCATCTCAGGTTCAGAGTCCATGGTGCAGAGTGTAGGGTACTCCTGAGTTGGGAGGGAATTCTTGAAGTCCAGGGTGGGATCTGGAGGGAGCTGATGGTAAAGGGCAGAGGAGAGAGAGTGGCAGGCCTTGGTCCCTGGGAAAGATGGACGACTGCCCGGCCCACTGGATTCACATATGCTGCTTCTGTCCCACCTATGCAGAGGCGAGTGGGGGCCTCCCTCTTCTACAAGACATTCATAGTGGAAATTAAAAAGGGAGAGGAAAGGAGGTGTTTAAGTGTGTTCTGCAGGTCCATCAAGTGGGGCCTGTTTGAGCCTGTTAATTTACATGAATGGGTTAACTAAATTTGTTCCAGTAAAAGAATTGTGCTTGTTGAATGTGTGAATGTAGATGATAAATTCCATCTTATAGCCATGATTAATGGAGGAATAACTCTGGGATTTGTGGCAGCCGTTTTTAGGTAATTTATTTTAAAATTGTAGCGCTAAAAAAATGTAAAAAGTTTTATCTTCCAACAGTGATTTTAACCTGGTATTTTGTATTTAACTTTCTGTGTGTGTGTATGTGTATATGTGTGTCTACTTGTCTTAATGTGTGCATTTTATGTCTTGTGCTGGTGGAGTTTGTGGAGGGAGATTAATGTCAGCCTGTTGTTAGTTGCAGGACGAGGAGCGGAGGCGGCAGCAGCAGTTAGAAGAGATGCGCAAGCGGGAAGCGGAAGACCGAGCGAGGCAAGAGGAAGAGCGCCGGCGGCAGGAGGAGGAGCGAACAAAACGAGACGCTGAAGAAAAGGTTATGGTCCTCTAAGGGCAGCTAGAATTTTACCAAGTTAGCCTGAACGTAATCGATTGGCTGGGGCAGAGCGGGCTGAAAGTTCTGTGTGTCTTAAGCACAAGGCAGAGCAGGGCCTGGCTCCCCCAGCTTTGTGATTGGACCAGCAACTTTACCCCATCTGGCCCACCTACCTCTCTTCTGGACTGTCTCCAGATCCCCTTATCTGCCAAGTTTTGTCTCCCTCAAACTTCTGAACTCTTGGGTGTGTGTAGCAGTGAGCCTCTTTGCAAAGGGTTCGTTTCCTCGGGCACTCATCTTTACTGGACGTGGCCCAGCTTGTCATTGTGAAGGTGACATTTGTTCAGTGATTGCTTAAATGGCATATGGACGGTGGGAAGCAGTAGGAGCGTAGTAAGACAGTTGGCTGCCATTCAGCATTTCAAATAGATGGTTCATTCAAACCACTCACTTCTGGTTGATGGTAAAGAGAGCAGATGGCTTAGAAAACATGATACAGGAAAATTTAGTATGTAATCCAGTAAATATCCTAAGTTATTTATTTTCATGTGTGTGTGTGTTTTTAAGTCAAGTAACCCTTTTAATTGAAATTTTAAAATGACAGCGAATTTTGACATTCTGAGAAATGGGGATTTTGAGATGTTTCTCTCCATATCTCCCTTTGTGCTGTGTGTGTGGCCGACGCCCTCTGGATGAAGAGGCTGTAGCCATTGAGCTCCCTGTGGGGGCCTGTTTCATCCTGAGGGGACTGCGTGTTGCTCTGTGTGGTTTGAGAGAAGCTGCTCTTCTCTGTTACTTCCCTTCTATGAAGGTAGAAGCTTTCAGTGTTACAACTTCTGATAGCGGAAAATTTAGTTTTTATTGATAATTTCTTCTTTGATAGTCTAGTGAACTATATTAATAGAACAGTGTACTGTTCACAGAAAAGAACTTGTAGAGAGTTTTTTGTAATGATATGATCTATTAGGATACAGAACAATCTAAGAGTAAGCTTGATAGAGACATGATGTGACTTCACTTAAATGGAGTAGAGTGAATAATGTAAGGACACTCACCTCTGTTGAAATTGGTGATTTCTGCATTTTGTAGACCTTTGCCCTCTAAGTTTATCATCATATTATCTGTTGAATCTGAATGGCATTTGAAGTCCTCTCAAAGAGTTTGAGCTTTCAGAATTAGGTTCCCCTGTGAGTCTTTCACTTGTGTAATGGTAAGTCAACATTGATGATCTTTCTAAGGAAATCAGATTTCCAAAATGCTGAGCCGCTTGATGTCTAAGTGTTGATGGTGTTTGCTGTTGCTTTGCTGTTCCATGAAAGCGCTCCCTGGCTGCTCGGAGGGCTGTGCTTTTCCAGGTCAGTGCCAGCTTGGCTGTCCCAGGCCCTGCACAGTGCCCATTGCTATAGCGGGGCCCAGTCCTGGCCACGCCGGAGCCTCGGCGGGGGCAGCACATGCAGAGAGGACCAGGCCATGTTTTTCCTATGCTGAGAAACTCGGGTTATTTAATTTTTCCAATGTGTTTTCATAACTCATGATTATGTCAAATACACTTGTGTTAGTAACTGCTTCTATAATTAAGTGGTCACTGTAAAAAGGCGAATAACCTATTTTTATATCAGAATGTCCAAAACTCATGGGTTTGCTTTGTTATAGAAAAATGTGCCATTCATTTGTTGGGTTAGAATAAAGTCGTCTTGTAATTGTATCTGCTCTTGGTATAACTAAAAGAGGATGTTTTGATTTCTCCCTAAAATGTTACCAAGCAACTGTTCTTCATGTTAATACTAAGATTCTTGATAGTTCCATTTAAAAGCCACAAGAAGTCATTCTGGTTTATTCCTCACTCCAAGGGAACACTTACTTTGTGTAGACAAGAAGATGAGAGTCTTTCCTTCAGGATTTCTAAACATAGAGCAAGAAGATTCAATGAGAAATTGGGCTCAGGGCAGTAATTGGGGCTGGCATTTATTCTTAAGAGTTTTCTCCCTCAAATGTGAAGGAGTGACATTGCGTATTTACTCTGTGTGTGTGTGTGTGTGTGTGTGTGTGTGTGTGTGTGTGTGTGTGTAGCTCTAGAGGGAGTAGGGAGAAAATACAGGATGAAATTGAAAATAGGGACTAACAGCTTTTCACTGAATGCCAGCAAGGTCTCTAAAATTAGTTTTCTTTGGTTGAACGAATTTACGATTCATTGTACTTCATTTCACAGCATTAAACATTTACTCGAGGCAGTTTATTCTGTTTGCTCTTTCATCCCCCTTCTTATTTACTTTTTTCTTGTGCTCTAAAACTTTTGTCAATCTTTAACAAAACTGTGCTGTTACCTTTTTTAATGTTAAAAGAATTTTAACACTGTCAACTGTAGTTTGTGCAGATGTATGTCAGAAAAAAATGTACAGTATGTGTCAAAATATATTTGAATATCTTGTTGCTGTTAATTCCTGGCTCTCTAATTTTCTGTCTGTTAGGGAGTTTATTAAGATTTGAAATACAAGTTAAGAACTATGGAAAGCATATTTGTTAGATTGTTACTTTGGGAGAATGAGTGTTTTTTTTTTTTTCATTTCTGGTTTCCTGTTAATCTCCTTCCTGATAACCGGAAGTAAACAGGATGGTTCACTCACGTCCTCCTTGTCCAGAAAGGACTGCTCTTCTGCATTCGTGGGGGCTCAGTGAAAAAGAGTGCAAGTTTGCCTTTTGGAAAGTGCTGGCCGTAGAAAGCCAGTGACAGCCTATTTTTAGTTTTGCATTATCTTTAAACACAGCAGTAACAGGTAAGTTAATATCCTGCCAAAATCAGAAGAGGAGAGAGAGAAGGAAGTAGCAGGAGCGTGGAGGAAGGAAAGAAGGAAAGCAGAGGAGAATTCAGTCCACTGGGATAATGGAAAGGCCTAAGTGACTGGGAAGCAGGAGGCTGAGAATCCATTCTGTGCTTTTGAGCAGTTTTCTGTCAAATAATCCAGAATAGTTATTAATGTACTTGTAAGTCTAGGGAGAAGACTGGATTGACCTGCTGCTTGTGTTATATAGTAATTTAACTATTAAACTTTGACGCCAGTGTGATGATGAGGATTGTTCCCTTTGAAGGCCCAGTGGGTCGGCTGTTCCCTTCTCACCTCTGACCTTTGCACTCTTGTCTATTCCCGCCCACAGAGGCGACAGGAAGAAGGGTATTACAGCCGCCTGGAAGCTGAGAGGCGCAGACAGCACGACGAGGCGGCGCGCAGGTTGCTGGAGCCCGAGGCGCCTGGTCTGTGCCGCCCTCCGCTTCCCCGGGACTACGAGCCCCCGTCCCCGTCCCCCGCGCCCGGCGCCCCTCCTCCCCCGCCTCAGCGAAACGCCTCCTACCTCAAAACACAGGTCCTCTCCCCCGACTCGCTGTTCACTGCCAAGTTTGTTGCATACAATGAGGAGGAGGAGGAGGAGGACTGCAGCCTAGCAGGTCAGGATAAGTACTCCAGCACAAGAAAGTCTCATGGGGACCTTCTTCCTGCCCCTCTTAAACCACGGCCACCCCCCTGCCAGCCACGCCCGGCCTCCGATGGCATCTTTCTCTCCAACTCATTCCAGCTACCCTCAGCCAAAGCCAACAGTACTGCTCACAAAAAAGGCCAGCCCTCGCCCCCTCCAAAAAAATCCAGCTCCTACCATCCCAGCCACTGCAAAGGTAGAGGTAAAAGAGTGACAAATCAGCTCTCTTTGTCTTAATGATTGGAACCTCAGCATCTCTCTGCATACTTGCCCTTGTAGTATGGTCCATGGCGATCGTACTTGCCTTGGAATTTGGATGTCATGTGATCACTGGTCTCAGCATGGTGATCCTCCTCTGCCTCTGATTGTGATGTTCTGTGCTAATACTCTTTGGTAGATATCTTAGTACTCCGATTTCTTTTACACTTTAAAAAGTTCCATTTCTTTGATCAGCTGACAATCAGTCCTTCTCTATTGTTCCCGAATCACTTGAAGTACTGTTGGTCTTGGCTTTCATTTTCTATCTCTACAAATGATCTTATATTTGTTTGAACAAGTGCCTTTTCACACATTGTAGTGTCTCTAAAGACAAAGTGTTATAATTACATTATAAGTTTCCATTATTTAATGTTGGTAGAACTTTCTGTTCTGGATTAAGTAGCCTGTGGAATAAATCACGTGCTGTCATGGTGGTTTGGTTGGTGTGGCGGGAGCATCTGCTAAGCTGGTTAACTGTTGGCTTCATGACCTCCGTGCAGGCTGCCTCACGCCAGGGTCCAGAGACCCCAGTTACAGTGAAATTCCTCCCATTCCCTTTTCCTCTAACTGGCTTCACTCCTTCCTGTTACTTGCACTCTTAGCACCTAGTAACACCAGCAGCCAGACCTTAGCAGGCGTGCAGCTGCCATTAGGGAAACCCCTTACACTGACTGTAGAGCAGGACAGTTCTGCAGGGGACAGGGCCTCGAGGCTGTCACAGGCATGGGTTCGGTAGTCAGTGTTTTCAAGACAGCATGTTTAAAATATAGCTGAATTCATAAGGATTCAGATTTCACACTAATATTACCTTAAATGAAACTGGAATTCTGGTACTAAATATCTTCAAATACAGGAGTATTACTTTTAATGAGTGTATGAGAGTCTTCTAAATCCTGCATCATTCTGCATAAGCAATGCATGGGACTCGACAATTCTGAAATTGTTGAATATTCTAAGCCTCAGTGTAACTGTCACCCTTGCCAGAATTCTGTTTCCCCACCCCCGGATCAGAGCTTTGATCTACTTTGAAGGTTAATATATAATAATATTTAGGTTGAGTCACTTCGGAAGCCAGGATTAAATCATTTTATGAAATATCTGTTGTAAATATCTATAGTTTGGTACCTTTTAGAGAAATTTACAGAATAATAGTAAATTTTGAAGCAGGATGCCATCAGTCTCATTGTATTGAATTTTATAAGCTGAACTTCAGATATTTTATGTGTCATGACAGAGATGTGAGGTTTGGTAGCCAAGTATTATAGTGAGGTGTCACTACTCACCATCTTGGCTCTCAGTCCTACCACTAACCCTTATTTTACTGCACACGTGAAGTACCTCACAGGACCAGGTCGTAGCCGATATCTGATGGCTCCGCCTCTTTGAAGACTTCTTCGTAATGTACAGAGCCGTCTGCACCGTGTGCAGAGCGCATTCTGACCTTGTGTCCTCCTCATTTCACTAGCATGGTCTCATTCCTTGCTCAGCTCTGTTTCTGTCGCGAGCACTCTGGTAAAGCATGCTTCTGCAGATGGACTGGGCTTCTTCCACTGGGCAGTGAGAGGAGCAGCATTAGGATATGAATGAGTAATACCAGATTTGAACATAGCACTATATGAAAGATTCATCACTAAAGCTTTTTGAAAATGATCTGTGATTTGGAGTATTCATAGAGAGTCAGCTGAAGGTATTTGATACTCTAAAAGTTCTGAAAATTTTGAAGAATTAATTTTACCAGTGGAAAAAGCCAGTATTCTTAAAACAAAGCTCAAAAGATATAATACAATGTTTTTAAAACTAAGCAAGATAAAAAATTTGGAACTAAAATTGAAAAAAAAGTCTCCATGCGGTAATTTATCTAAAGGCCGGCTATAGATTGTCATAAGGTAGAGATGTGTTTCTGCTGAATCTTTTGAGTCTTTGCTGAGGATGGCGCCCTCTGCAGGGTAGTGGGAAACCTGAGTGAAGGTGCAGTGCAGAGAGGCGCCTTCAAAAGGCAGCTGTGTCCCGTCTGCAGCACATCAGATGAGTTCTCACAGCAGGTCCTTTTGTAGAAGAGGAGAAACAAAAATGTATTTTTGTGCAAGTTGTTTGAAAAAGAATTTTAATGTGAAAATATTGTACTACTTTTGTGGCCTGTTTAATCCAATATTCATTGCTGTCAGTATTTGCTAAACAGTTTGAGCATTTATTATGGCAGCCCGTATTACACTGTCAGATTTTTCCAGTGTGAATTTTTCTAATGCTACAGTTAATAGAAATACATTAACACTGATTTACTGCATTATGATTTTAACAATATGACATTGATTGTTACTTGGATACACTTAGTGACATTATTACTTGGATGACATATTACTTGGATACATTTAAAACTTTGTATCTGCATCACATCTTTTGATCCTCAACAATCCACTGAAGCCTGTAGGAACAGGGCAAATGTTGCCGATGGGTTGAAGTTACACTCACCCAGAGTTGCTCTGCCGGTCAGAGGCAGAGCTGGGCCAATGGGCAGTATTCCTCTCTAATAACGAAGGGCGTCAGGTCAATATTTTAGCACCTTTTGAGAGTAGTAATTGGATTACTCAGGCCACCAACAGGGATGAATTTCAAATTGATGAAACTTTGATACAATATGAAGGGTCTTTTACCTTCCTACTTATTCAGTAAAGGTATTTTTTTATTCTCTGAGCACTGCATCTTTATCATGAGTAAAGCTTAGAAATAATCAGGTACTTTAACTTGTACTGTTTCTTTCGTGGAAAAGGACCAAACTCTTACCCAGGATCTACTGGAGCAGCTGTTGGAGCCCATGACGCCTATCGGGATGCAAAAGAGAAGCGCTCTAAAAGGTATGGACGGTTGCACTAGACGAGGAACTTCATCTGTACCTGATGAGCCCTTTGAAAACTCTTCACGGCACTTTTAAGTTATGTAAACAGACTTCATGGCTTCACTCTATGACCTCACCTGGATTTTAGTTAGAAATGCTCTTGCCTCAAGTGTTCTTAAAACATTGAATTTGAACTAACCAGAAAAATCATCAGTACCATTCTATAACTTACTATTAAATTTGGCATATTTATAGATGCCTCTCAGGTACATGTAAGATTCCTTAAAATGCTTTATTTTAAAACTGTACTCATCAGGTTACACTTGTTTAACTGGGAAGAATTGCCTGCTTGCTAAAATCTAACTTACAAGTTTTTCGAGAGTTGACTATGACTGGGGAAAGTTAATGCTTTAGCCAAGAGAACACGTTGCCCTTTTTTTCTAGATGGGTTTAAATACAGCCTCTGTGATTTCAATTATAGGAAAGGTTATAGCACAATTTAACAAAGAATGAGTGAAAATTTTAATCGCCCATTATGCAAACGTATGTAATTGTTGACAGGTTGTTTCTAGTTTGTCCAGTAATCTTTGATATTGCCCTCTTCTGCAGCCAGGATGCAGATTCACCTGGAAGTTCTGGGGCCCCTGAAAACTTGACATTCAAGGAACGCCAGCGTCTTTTTTCACAAGGTCAAGATGTATCCAATAAAGTGAAAGCTTCTCGTAAATTAACAGAACTGGAGAATGAACTGAACACAAAGTGAAAGAAAATGAGGAGAACACTTTGTATTTACCCCAAAATCTTTTCAGCTGTGGGTTTGTAGGTGCGAGTTTGAAGAGGAAAGAGGAAGGGTGTTATATTTCTAAGTGATTTACAATTTCTGTTTCTAAAATTGTTGGGATTTAGAAATGTTTCAATTCCAAGAAATTTTACTTTACCATGAGATTGCCATTTATGTAATTTAAACACTGTCTAGTTTCTTAATTATCTAACTCACATGAGGGTAAGTTTTTTGTTGGTTTCTTTTTTGGAGTCCTGAGTTCAAAGGGGACAGAACTAAGGGCCGGAGGAGAGAATGGATGTGTCTTCCCTCACATCTTCCCTTCATCATCGACCGAGGAGCACAAAGAAGTTCTGTTTCTGTCTTTTTCAGAAACTTTATTTTAGCTGTCAAGCAGAGAATAGCTTGAACTATTCAGACTATTGTTGGCACTGTTTAGTAGTGACCACACACTCTTCTACCCAGGAAGGAACACATGACGACATGCTCCTCCCATGTCCCCTTGATGGTGTCTGTCCCCACAATATCCTAGTCTGCATCGTGAAACGGCTTAGGCCAAAGCTTCCTGTGCGATGACACGCATCCGAGACTGTTCCCTCTCATTCCTCACAAATTTGAGCTCTTCTGATCAATTCTAAATATTTGATTAATTTTAATTCTGAAAGAAAATTTTGAGGATTTAAGCTTAGGGGATTTTATTTTTATAAATACCAGATTATTGTTAGACTTAATAAACCACTGGTAAATTTAAAGATGACAGTTACATTAGAAAGTTAACTAATACTTCAGCTGTTCCAAGGCATCTGTAAAAGAAGGTATCTTTATTGGAGCAATGTTCATGTGACTGGGAATGACAGAAGAATGGGAGATGAGTAGGGACCCCTCAAGCACAGCTGTCACTCAGAAATTTTAAATTTGAAAAAGAAATAGATTTTCATCTGTATGCCGTCAAGGAAGGAATTCAATTACAGGGCATCTGTAACTTAAATATTTTAAGAATAACTCATGGAAGTTCAAGCTATTTTTATACTATAATAGAGTTATTTAATTTTAATTTGTTGAATTATTAGTTACCACTGTCATTTCTTCAGCTATGGATATGTGGCTGATGTTGGGGAGACGGACCTCAGTGTGTTTTATATTGTCTGGTGTTAAGATGATAAATTACTTTGTGATTACAAGCAAATTTTCTATTTGACAAAGCCCTTGGTGGAGTCCAAATGATTTTTCTGTACCATATTGTTCTCTTACACATACGTATGTTAGGAAAATAGGCACACTTTCAAAGAGAATGTTCTCTTAACACATACGTATGTTAGGAAAATAGACACACTTTCAAAGAGAATGTTCTCTTACAGATACATATGTTAGGAAAATAGGCACACTTTCAGAGAGAGGTATAAGGGCTTTTTACTGCCTTCGAAATCACTTTTAATAAGAGTTGTATGATAAATCATTAAAAATGCGAGTGTAAATATTTTTTTACGTCTATCAGGGTTTTTATTTGAAAGTGTGCTGTTACCATTTCCTTGTTTGAGTAAGAGAGTGAAATAGTTCTGAGTGTTTCGGAAGGATTTGCTTGCTTGCAGCAGCAGTTCTAGGAAAAGCAAGCGCCTCCCAAATACCTTGAGAACACTGGCAGCCTTATGGTGACTAAATCCACACTTTCTTTAAAGAGATGCAGATGAATTACTTTTCTGTTAATATATAGAAAAATACACAGGAGAACATGCAGATACGTGTAAATATCTACATACAGTGATATTTGTATGTGTGGTTGTGAAACCCATACACAAGTGGATTTGGCCATCTTTGGGCAGTGAGGTCAAATGTGAATATGTGTAAAAGTGCTTTTCAGAACTGTGCATTACTATGAGAAAACATCAAAACTGCTGTAGTTTTCCATTTCTACTGTATTTCAGTTGCAACCTATTTTTAATAAACTTTGTATGTATTTAAGTGTATTTGCTATTGTTTTGAAAGTGCTGACAAAGTTTATATTTGTAACATCGGCCTTCCTCGCCCATCTCTGCATCTGTCTATTCTTCACTAAACACTTAATGAGTATGATTTCTGTGTCAGGCAGTGGTTTTCATTTGTGGGGACGTGTCATGTGCCTCGTCACACAGCTCACGGGTGGTGTCTGAGTCTCATAAGCCGTTCCGCTGCCCGGGCCTTCCTGATGCTTCCTTGATCCCAGCAAGCTCAGGTGGGCATTCGAGCCATTTCTCAGTGACACTGTCTCTTGGTGGCCTCTTTGAAATTCCTAAAATATCCCTAGTAATAAGTAAATGGTGTACATAAGGCATCCTGGTGAGCTGTGTCTTAGTGCAAGAACCCACTCGGGACAGCCTCGTGTAAAAGGGTATGTTTGATTGTAAAACTACACAAGTCACATTATGAGGACCTGGGAGCTGCGGGAGGCCTGGGCATGTGCGGGCGGGACCTTCTGTGTGGACAGGGCTCAGCGCTGCCTCTGCGCCATCTCCTGCCTCTGCCCATTTCCAGTGTACCTTTTAATGGCCTGTGAGCAGGACTGGACAGGGCAGGCATGGAGAGTTTTTAGAGCTTTCATGGGGGGAGAAAAGGATGGGAAGTTGTTGGTTGAAGGATGCAAAGTTTCAGATAGACAAAAGGAATAGGTTTTCAGATCCATTTGCTGCACAGCAAGGTGACTGTAGTCCATGTATTGTAAAAATAAGGATGTTCATGAAGGAAAGAGTGTGTCTTAGGGTTGTAGAAATTTGTGGAGACCTTTTTGATAGAACGAGATGTCTATGTATTAGAACTATAGTATTCACTTTTACTATATTTTAATGCTTAAAAGGGGACTTTAATGTTTGGGAATACAAAAACTTAGGAAGTCTGAGTATTAATACAGATTCCTTTTTCTTCTCAAGGCCTGTGTTTCTGTTGCTGTCAATGGAAATAATGGTACTGCCCTACAGTGGTCTTTTGTCATACGGACCAGAAAGCACTTGATCATTTTCTGGTGTGCGCCGTTGGACACAATTTCCTCTATCCTTCATTGAGTGGAAAACTGATTTCAAAGATTTAGTTATATTTAGTAAACATTAAGCAAAATTTAATTCGAATGACTTGCAGGAGGGAAAGGATGTACAAAAAGTCATAGTTTTGTTATTTCCAATATTTCATCCAGTTTATTCCAAAAATCACATAACGTCAAAAGAGACATACTAGACTTGAGACTGGGAATTGAAGCCAGTTTCTTGTTTAATTCAGCAGATGTTTATGGGAGGCTACGGGTGCCTCCTCTGCCTCGGTGACGGGTCTCACAGCGCTTACCTGCTGTCCTGAAACAGTGTGGCTCTGCCCCCAGGGAGCATCATTCCAGGAGGCAGAAGCACATGTTCCATTTACATGTGCAGATACATAGTAACTGTTAACAGTAAAGAAGTGCAGGGGACACCTGGAGGTGTAATAAAGTTCCTGGGAGATGGTAGGCTGTTTTGAGAAAATGATGCTCTTGAGAAGCCTTGCCGATGGAAGGAGAAGCCTGAGGCAGGCAAGCTGGAGCCTCAGGGGAGCCCGGAGCCAGAGCCCCAGAACAGGAGGGTGCAGGCAGGGGCTGGAGAGAGCCAGGGGCCACCTGGCGCTACCCAGCGGTAAAAGTGCATTTTCTAAGACCATGGCAGGAAATGTGCCTTGTCTTCTTCACGTGGTGCAAAGCCTCTGCAGGGTTTCGAGGAGGGGCTGGGGCCACCCAGGTGATGTCAGTGGCTGTCGCTCTGGTTGCCGGGATGGGAGGGAAGGAATGGAAGCACGGAGCAGGCTTCTGCAGGAGTTGGAGGCTTTGAGGAACCAGATGGTGGTGTGGCCACCCAGACAGGAGAGCGTGGAGGCATGGGCTGGGGTGGGCACAGCTCTAGAGTTGTTTGCATAGTTACAGAGATGCCAAAGAACAGATTAGGAAAGAGGACAAAACTCAACTTGGCTTTCAAACAGAAATTGCTAACCATGGCTTTCAGATTGAAAACTACTTTCACATGTCTTCAGTGGGTTAGATCTTGTTTTTCTCTGCTCTTCTAAATCTTACGTTTTATTCTTTGATAGAGACTACAGGCTTAAATGAATGTTAAATTGGAGACAGTGGTTCCAACTTCAACTTGGAACTTTAAAAATGATTATAAGATATTAAGTAAGATATAAGCCCACAGAGAGACCTGGGAAACTATAGGGTCAATTGTATTGCTTTAAAAATGTTCCACCTTCCTCCCGTCAATCTTTTTTGTATAAGAATAGATCCCAAAATATAAAAACAGCCTAGCTCAGTTGAGCAAAATACATACCATGTTCTGAACAGGCGAAGCATAGCTAGGGAGTCTCGGGACTTTGGGTTTGTCTGATTTCTGTAACTGCCGTTACCTAAATATTGGAA
The DNA here is from genome assembly GCF_028885655.2 of Pongo abelii. Lineage (NCBI taxonomy): Eukaryota > Metazoa > Chordata > Mammalia > Primates > Hominidae > Pongo > Pongo abelii. The sequence continues at coordinate 169,957,352 of NC_071990.2, forward strand.
AATTGCTGACATCGATGCAGAGACTGTCCAGAGCCCTCTAAGTCTTTGTGGACAAAGAGTGACTTATTTAATGAAGCAGCCTCTCTTTCCTGTGATGTGAGATGTTTATTTCTCTTTCCAGTTGTTTAATTATACGTCACCCATTGCAGACTAGGCACCCATAAATATTTGTTGGGTAAATTCTTCTCGATCTGAAGTCTAGTATGTATCTTTGGGGTTGTGTGACTTTTTGGAATAAACTGGATGAAATCGTGGAATTAAAAATTCACTTTTTGCATATACTTTCTCTCCTGCAAGTCATCCAGTTACATCTTGCTTAGTGTTACTAAATACAACTTTCTGAAATTAGCTTTCCATGCAAGAAAACATAGAGGAATGCTATCTTCAGTACAGTAGGCGGATTGCTCAAAGACAGCTGGATGCTGCAGTCTATAAATGATTTGATCAGATCTCTCTCAAGAAGAATTCTTGTAGCAAGACAAGAAAAGGGATTGGTGGAATACAAACAAAAATAGAAAATGAAGGAAGAGGAGAGCGCAAAGGTGAGGCCCACACAGGCCGACTGGATTGCGAGGGCGTGCTGCGTGGGGAGGCTCCGTACCACAACCAGTTCCGTGTACTCAGAAGAGGAGCAAGACGCAAGCGCCTTCCGGAGGGGATTTGGCTCAGCCTCATATTGTAAGAGGAGTTTCTCAGGCAGCACTGGACATGGGTCGCCCTGAATAGTCTTTGCTCCTGAGGACACCATTTGCGGGGTTGATTTGTGTACATACACGGGGCCTCTGGCTGTCTCAGGTGGAACAGATTTGTCACACTTCTTGGCAGGGTTTCCAATGACATGGGCAGAGCCGAGTCATTACGGTGGTAAAGCAGGTTGCATTCCAGAGCTTTGTAATAGTGGGACGAAAACACCGCAGTTTAGAGCTGGACTCAACGCTGCATACAGCAAGGCTGGAGGGCACTCGGGCTAAACTGACCCATGGGGAGTCTTCCTAAAGTCAGGTCTGGGGAACCCAGCATCATCTGGGGGATCGCAGAACCGGCCAGATGTCGGACGCAGGCGTGGGGGATTCTCATGGCAATGCAGACTTGAGGCTGAGTTGAAAAAGGGTGTGGAGAAGCCCAGGGTCTGGTCAGGGAGGGCGTCCTTGGCACTGGGGCCATGAGAAGTGGGTGTCCATGTTCCTAACCAATAATGCCGCATTGTCGCCGCGATCACGTCACATAGCGTGTCCTGTCACCTCTGCCAGGCCATGAGCTGGGATGCCGTGCAAGCCTTTTCGCCACTGTTCTCCTGGCCTGTGCATGCTTAGCCAGCAGCTGCTGCGTAAATAAGCTTGGAAACAAAGACAGTGATGCGGACCCGATGCATTACAAACACACTGCAACAGGAGACGAGGCCTCCGTCCAGCACTGCCACCGACTCTGTTGCCTTTGGCCACATTCTGTGACACAGGAGGGGCCCAGAGCAGCTCAGTCCCCTTGAGACCTGACACCAGCCCCTCCAGAGACCATCCGTTTTCTAGGAGTCACGTGAAAGAAGTAGAAAGAGGTGTAATAAATTGTGATAGATTTTATTTTGCCTAATATATCCCAACAGCATCATTTCAACATGCAATCTATACATAAAATGCATTCAGATTCTCTACATTCTTTTTCATGTAGAGCCTTCAAAATCCAGGGCGTCTCACACCCACAGCATCTCCCCGACTGCTGCATGCTAGTGCTAGACTGTGAGTGATCAGAGAAGCCACTGCATTAAAATACGGGGGTCATTCCCCCTGCAGTGTGTGGGGAGGAGGAGGCAGTGGGGGTCACTCCCCCTGCAGTGTGTGGGGAGGAGGAGGCAGTGGGGTCACTCCCCCTGCAGTGTGTGGGGAGGAGGAGGCAGTGGGGGTCACTCCCCCTGCAGTGTGTGAGGAGGAGGAGGCAGTGGGGGGTCACTCCCCCTGCAGTGTGTGGGGAGGAGGAGGCAGTGGGGGGTCACTCCCCCTGCAGTGTGTGGGGAGGAGGAGGCAGTGGGGGTCACTCCCCCTGCAGTGTGTGAGGAGGAGGAGGCAGTGGGGGGTCACTCCCCCTGCAGTGTGTGGGGAGGAGGAGGCAGTGGGGGGTCACTCCCCCTGCAGTGTGTGAGGAGGAGGAGGCAGTGGGGTCACTCCCCCTGCAGTGTGTGGGGGGGAGGCAGTGGGGTCCCTCCCCCTGCAGTGTGTGGGGAGGAGGTGGACGCAGTAGGGGTCACTCCCCCTGCAGTGTGTGGGGGGGAGGCAGTGGGGGTCATTCCCCCTGCAGTGTGTGGGGAGGAGGTGGACGCAGTAGGGGTCACTCCCCCTGCAGTGTGTGGGGGGGAGGCAGTGGGGTCCCTCCCCCTGCAGTGTGTGGGGAGGAGGTGGACGCAGTAGGGGTCACTCCCCCTGCAGTGTGTGGGGGGGAGGCAGTGGGATCCCTCCCCCTGCAGTGTGTGGGGAGGAGGTGGACGCAGTAGGGGTCACTCCCCCTGCAGTGTGTGGTGAGGTGAAGGCAGTGGAGGGTCACTCCCCCTGCAGTGTGCGGGGAGGAGGAGGCAGGACTGTGCTCGCCCCTCCTCTTCCTGGTTCAGGTCCGGCTCCTGGGACTCAGGGCTGCGCCTCTCGGAAGGGCCGGTCCAGGAGCCCCGCAAGTTACGGGAGAACCAGGCGGGTCCGTGGTCCAGCGAGGCCTGAGATTCAGAAGGGATGAAACGTTCCTCAACGCTTGAACAGCGGCCCCCCCGCCCCTGGGTCTTCCTGCTATTTCCTCCTGTCCCTGGCTCCCACCTCGAGCCACCCCCTCGCGCTCCCCAACGTCCGCTCCTGCGCTGGTCATTGGGGGCAGTGAGAGGAGGCCAGAAGCAGAGGCGATGCCGGCGGGGAGCGGGCGGTGGGGGGGCTTCTGGGAGCAGCGGACCCAGCAGCTGCAGAGCCGAGTGCGGGTGAGTGGGGGAGGGAGGAGGGACCCCCCCTCAGGCTCCACGCGGAAGCCTGGGAGAATCGGGTGGGCTTGAGGCTTTCACTGGATGGTAGCCAGCTTTGGACGCAGAGGTCCCACGTGATCTGTCCCCTCCCGTCTAGGCTTCCAGGACCTAGGGGTGGTGGACCTGCTTTGTCCTCCCACCACTGACCCCCACCTGAGGCCCTGGACTTCCCTGTGACCTCCTCTCCCCTCCCACCCGGGGCCTCCTACCCCCTTTCCCCTCCCCCTCCCACACCGGAGCCTCCCCTCCCCTCCCACCCGGGACCTCCTACCCCCTTTCCCCTCCCCTCCCACCCGGGACCTCCTACCCCCTTTCCCCTCCCCCTCCCACACCGGAGCCTCCTCTCCCCTCCCACCCGGGACCTCCTACCCCCTTTCCCCTCCCCCCTCCCACACCGGAGCCTCCCCTCCCCTCCCACCAGGGACCTCCTACCCCCTTTCCCCTCCCCCCTCCCACCAGGGACCTCCTACCCCCTTTCCCCTCCCCCCTCCCACACCTGAGCCTTCTCTCCCCTCCCATCCGGGGCCTCCTCTCCCACCCGGGGCCTCCCCTCCCCTCCCACCCGGGGCCTCCCCTCCCCTCCCACCCGGGACCTCTTCTCCCCTCCCACCCGGGACCTCTTCTCCCCTCCCACCCGGGACCTCCTCTCCCCTCCCATCGGGGGCCTCCTCTCCCCTCCCACCCGGGGCCTCCTCCCCCCTCCCACCCGGGGCCTCCCCTCCCCTCCCCTCCCACCCGGGGCCTCTTCTCCCCTCCCACCCGGGACCTCTTCTCCCCTCCCACCCGGGGCCTCCTCTCCCCTCCCACCCGGGGCCTCCCCTCCCCTCCCCTCCCCTCCCCTCCCACCCGGGGCCTCCCCTCCCCTCCCACCCGGGACCTCCCCTCCCCTCCCACCCGGGGCCTCCCCTCCCCTCCCGTCCGGGGCCTCCCCTCCCCTCCCGTCCGGGGCCTCCCCTCCCCTCCCGTCCGGGGCCTCCCCTCCCCTCCCGTCCGGGGCCTCCCCTCCCCTCCCGTCCGGGGCCTCCCCTCCCCTCCCGTCCGGGGCCTCCCCTCCCCTCCCGTCCGGGGCCTCCCCTCCCCTCCCGTCCGGGGCCTCCCCTCCCCTCCCGTCCGGGGCCTCCCCTCCCCTCCCGTCCGGGGCCTCCCCTCCCCTCCCGTCCGGGGCCTCCCCTCCCCTCCCGTCCGGGGCCTCCCCTCCCCTCCCGTCCGGGGCCTCCCCTCCCCTCCCGTCCGGGGCCTCCCCTCCCCTCCCGTCCGGGGCCTCCCCTCCCCTCCCGTCCGGGGCCTCCCCTCCCCTCCCGTCCGGGGCCTCCCCTCCCCTCCCGTCCGGGGCCTCCCCTCCCCTCCCGTCCGGGGCCTCCCCTCCCCTCCCGTCCGGGGCCTCCCCTCCCCTCCCGTCCGGGGCCTCCCCTCCCCTCCCGTCCGGGGCCTCCCCTCCCCTCCCGTCCGGGGCCTCCCCTCCCCTCCCACCCGGGACCTCTTCTCCCCTCCCACCCGGGGCCTCCCGTCCCCTCCCACCCGGGGCCTCCCGTCCCCTCCCACCCGGGGCCTCCCCTCCCCTCCCACCCGGGGCCTCCCCTCCCCTCCCACCCGGGGCCTCCCCTCCCCTCCCACCCGGAACCTCCCCTCCCCTCCCACCCGGAGCCTCTTCTCCCCTCCCACCCGGGGCCTCCCGTCCCCTCCCACCCGGGACCTCCCCTCCCCTCCCACCCGGGGCCTCCCGTCCCCTCCCACCCGGGACCTCCCCTCCCCTCCCACCCGGGGCCTCCCGTCCCCTCCCACCCGGGACCTCTTCTCCCCTCCCATCCGGGGCCTCCCGTCCCCCCTCCCGTCCCCTCCCACCCGGGACCTCTTCTCCCCTCCCACCCGGGGCCTCCCGTCCCCTCCCACCCGGGACCTCTTCTCCCCTCCCACCCGGGGCCTCTTCTACCCTCCCACCCGGGACCTCCTCTCCCCTCCCACCCGGGGCCTCTTCTCCCCTCCCACCCGGGGCCTCTTCTCCCCTCCCACCCGGGACCTCCTCTCCCCTCCCACCCGGGGCCTCCTCTCCCCTCCCATCCGGGGCCTCCTCTCCCCTCCCACCCGGGGCCTCCTCTCCCCTCCCACCCGGGGCCTCCTACCCCCTTTCTCCTCTCCCCTCCCACACCAGAGCCTTCTCTCCCCTCCCAACCCGGGCCTCTTCTCTCCTCCCACCCGGGGCCTCCTGTCCACTCCCACCCGGGACCTCCCCTCCCCTCCCACCCGGGGCCTCTTCTCCCCTCCCACCCGGGACCTCTTCTCCCCTCCCACCTGGGGCCTCCTCTCCCCTCCCACCTGGGGCCTCCACGGCTTTTAAAACCGTCTGCTGTGTGCTGTGCACGTGCTGGGAGCACAGTAGTTAAGCCGGGACAGATAAAGTTCTTCTAGTCACTGCCCGCTTGGAGTATACAGTTGACTCCAGGAAGTAGATCAATGAAATAAACACAGAATGATTGTAAAATGCAGAACGCTGGGAAGTGGAGGCGCGTGGTCTTACACATGTTTATAATTCAGCCGTCGCCTAATCTGAGAAATCAAGGATTTCTGCATCGTGCCTGTGCCCGCTGAGCTGAGCTCTGCTGAGATGGGGAGTCCTTCTCTGGCTGGAGGCTGAGGGCAGGAGCTCTCGGTGAGAGGCTGCGGCCAGCAGTGCTGTGAGCTGGGCAGGGGTCAGCGCCGACGGCTGGGGCAGCGCAGGAAGCAGCTACTGCTTGAGGCTGAGAGCACAGCAAGGGGCCGAGTCCGCTGGTCAGGCGGGACCAGTAAGGGATCATCCTTCTTTTGAGGGCACGGAGCCACCGTTGCAGGGATTGTGAGAAGGGTGGGAAGATGAGATTAAATTCCTATTCTGAAAATGTCACATTGTGGAGGGCAGTGGTTCAAGCGCAGTAATGGCCATGGAGGGAAAACACTGCCCGGGGACACCCGGGGTGGCAGGGACCGGAGCTCCGGAAACCTGAGCAAAAAGCACAAAATGGGGAAAACCACCCATGTTTTAATGGAAATTGTGCGAACAGCTGTCAACGAAAAGAGTCAAACTCTGTAAAATATTTGAAGAGATTTATTCGGAGCCAAATATGAGTGACCACGGCCTGTGACACGGCCCTCAGGAGGTCCTGAGAACATGTGCCAAGGTGGTCGGGGCTCAGCTTGGTTTTATACAATTTAGAGAGGCAGGAGACATCAATCAAATACGTTTAAGAAATACATTGGTTCTGCCCAGAAAGGCGGGACAACTCAAAGGGCAGGGGGAGGGCTTCCAGGCTCTAGGTAAATGTAAACATTTTCTGGTTGACAATTGGTTGAGTTTGTCTGAAGACCTGGGATCAGTAGAAAGGAAATGTTCAGGTTAAGATAAAAGATTGTGGAGACCAAAGTTCTTTTGAAGCCTCATAGTGGCTACTCTTAGAGTCAGTAGGTGACAAATGTTTCCTATTTAGATCTTTAAAGGGTGCCAGACTCTAGTTCATTTCTTCAGGATTGGGAGGGCCTGGAAGAAAAAGATCTAACCATGTTAACAGAGATTCTTTACAGATGTACACGTCCCCCAACAAAGGACAGCTTTGCAGGACCATTTCAAAATATGGCAAAGAAACATGCTTTTGGGGTAAAATATTTTGACTTTCTTCCTTGTCTCATAATGTTATGCCCGAGTCAGATTTGGAAAGTAAGTCACAATATATAGGGTTAAATAAAATCCATCTGATAAGAATTTATGATTTGTAGGGCATGACTCCCCAGACCCCTTAGATAGGAATTTGAGTAAGAGTTACAAAAAATCAGAGCATAGTCCTCACAGCATACATCAGATGACAAATACTTATTCAAGAAAGTCTGCTAAAACTCCGTAAGAATAATGGTCATCTGTGGGTTCCTCCTTCCCCCACCCCAGCTCATCTTGACAGAAGCCCCACTCTTGGTGGTTGTGGCCAAGGAGAGAGGGCTCGCTCTCCCCTCAGCTCCCGCCCGAGGGTCCCCTTATCTCACCAGGAGGGACAGATGCCAGCATTTCTCACCCCAGCACCCAGTTGAAGAGGCTAAATTCCTGGTGAGCATGACGGACAGACCCCTTCCTCCAGCCAGTCCTTACTCATCGGATGGGGCTCTAACCCAAGAACAGCGGGCTAAGAAGGCTGGGATCCAATTGCTGTGCCCAGCTCCACTGTAGGACACAGTTCTGTAAAAAGAGGCAAACTGAAAAGACCAGAGAGCAGGGCAGTCCACAGGCAAGAAAAGGTTGCTCTGAAGCTCTTCCCAAAGGAACTGGCTTTATTGGAAACAGCGTGGAGACATTCAAGCCTGAAGGCATGCTCTGAAATGATTGTTCCTCTTAATTAGGAGCAATGAATTGGTCTGTGAGGGCTGCCAGAACAAAGCACCACAGACTGGGGGCTTAAACAACAGAAATTTCTCCCTCACAGTTCTGAGGCCAAGCGTCTGAGCTCAAGGCATTGGCAGGTTTGGTTGCCTCGGAGGCCTTTCTCCTTGGCCTGTGGATGGCCACCTTCTCACTGTGTCCTCACGTGGTCTTTTTTCATCCCTCGTGTCTCTGTATGTGTCCAGATTTCCTCCTCTTTTAAGGACACCAGTCACATTGGAATAGGGCCCACCCCCATGGACTCATTTTAACTTAATCACCTCTTTAAAGGTCCTATCTTCAAACAGAATCGTGTTCTAATACGCTGGGGGTTAGGACTTCAACATATGAATTTGGGGGTAAAGACAAAATTCAGCATATGATCAACAAACTAATTCATAGCCCTGCTAGGTTGCTAAAGAGAACCAAGGTGACACTAAGAAGAGCCCTCGGCTGGGTGCAGTGGCTCACGTCTGTAATCCCAGCACTTTGGGAGGCCAAGGTGGGTGGATCATGAGGTCAAGAGATCGAGATCATCCTGGCCAATATGGTGAAACCCTGTCTCTACTAAAAATACAAAAATTAGTTGGGCATGGCGGCACATACCTGTAGTCCCAGCTACTCGGGAGGCCAAGGCAGGAGAACCACTTGAACCCGGGAGGCAGAGGTTGCAGTGAGCTGAGATCGTGCCATTGCACTCCAGCCTGGTTACAGAGCAAGACTCAGTCTCAAAAAAAAAAAAAAAAAAAAAAAAAAAGCCCTCCTGGAGCTAAAACAAACCTCAGAGACTGGCCTTAAAAAATGTTCACTGCTCCAGTTTAATTGGACCACACATTGAAGAAATGTATGCCCAGGTCATTATTGAAAATCATAGAGCAATCAGTTAGTAATTAATGGAGCTTAACAGGTAGATGTGATGCCGCATAAGGTAGATAGCTTAACAGAGGGATCGAGGAAAGAGACAGCCAATGTCCCCACCAAAACCACCACAACCCAGGGTGGCTGCATGCATGCCCAAGGCTGAGACCTCCAAGGAGCTACCCCAGAGGCTTCACACTGCAGGGGAAATAAGCTTCACTGAAATAGTCTAGCCAAGTGACTCAACAAATAAGCAAAGAACAACAAAACCAAGCGACAGAGGGAAGAGAGGAATCAGCATGTAGTTTGTATACTATTACCTAAAACATCCAATTTTCAATAAAAATGTAGACATGCAAAGACATTCAAAGAAACAGGAAAATGAGACATGAGGAAAACACAGGAAACAAAAGCTGCCTTGTGAGGGCCTAGATTTTTTTTTTTAATTTGACTCTGATTAGCAGGAGGGCCTAGATGTTGAGGAGACAGAGACTTCAAAGCAGCCATTACAGCCATGTTCAAAAAACTAAACAACACTGTGCTCATAGAAGTGAGGGAAACCATGACAATGTCTCATCAAATAAAAAAAAATACAGAGATTGAAATTATTTCTTAATGATAATCCTGGAGCTGAAAATAACTGAAATGGCAAAAAAATATCTGGCAGGGCTCATGAGTAGATTTCAACTGAAAAGTCAGCAAACTTTAAGATAGATTGGTAGAAATTACGTTATCTTAAAAACGGAGATAAAAATAGATTGAAAAAAAGAAATAGAACCTCAGACAAATATGTGAAACCTTTAAGCCCCCCAGCATATGCATAATGAAAGCAAAAGGAGAGAAGAGAGATAAAGGGGCAGAAAAATATTCAGAGAAATAATTGCTGAAAACTTCCCAAATTTGCTTAAAAATGTGAATCTCTCAAGGAAGTTCAATGAATCCCAAAAGTAGGATAAATGCAAAGAGATTCACACTCACACATGTCATAGTACAAATGTTTGAAGCCAACATTAAAATCTTGAAAGCAGAAAGGGTGAACGAGTTGCCGTGTACAAGAGAACCCCAAAGGACTGATGGCTGACTTCTCCTCAGCAATGATGGAAGTCAGAGGGCAGTTGATATGGTTTGGCTGTTTCCCCACCCAAATCTCATCTTGGATTCCCACTGTTGTGGGAGGGACCCGGTGGGAGGTAATTGAATCATGGGAGCAGATATCTTTCCCATGCTGTTCTCATGATAGTGAATGAGTCTCACAAGATCCGATGGTTTTAAAAGGAGGAGTTTTCCTGCACAAGCTCCTTCTGTCTCCCTCTGTCACCGTGTGAGGTGTGGCTCTGCCATGGTTGTGAGGCCCCCCAGCCACGTGGGACTGTAAGTCCAGTAAACCTCTTGCTTTGGTAATTCGCCCAGTTTTGGGTTTGTCTATATTAGCAGCATGAAAATGGACTCATACGGCAGTGGAATGACATGTTCAAAGTGCTGAAAGAAAAAAAAAACTGTCAATCAAGAGTCTTATATCTGGGAAAACTGTCTTTCAAAGATTAAAGCAAAATAAAAGCATTCTTCGAAAAAAAAATCAGAGAGAATTTATTGTGAAAAGGAAATCCCTCAGGCTGAAAGCAAGTGAAACCACAAGGAAACTCAAATCCACAAAGAGCATCAGTAAAGGTAATGATGTAATTATAAAAGACAGTAGACATGTATATTTCTTCGTTTTCCTTCTCATAACTGATTTAAAGAGCAGTTGTATAAGACAGAATGTGTATAATTGTACTGTTGGCCCTGTAACATGTAGAAATGTAATGTATTTGACAAAAATAGCACAAAGGATGTGATGAAGGCAAAGTTTTACTGGAGTCAGGAAAGGACGCCAGTGACTCGAATCCACAGGACCAAATGAAGAGAAACAAACATGGTGAATAAAAAGAGAAATAGAAATTGCATATAAATAAATATGTATCCTCCTTCCTTTTCTCACCTTCTTTAATGAACGTGAAATTATGTAAAGTCATAATTATAACAATGTATTATTATATTTATAATATATATACATATAATGTGTATAACTATAATAATATAAAAGGAAGGGAGAATACACCTAACAACAGGGCTCCTGAACTAGTGAGACAAAAACCAACAGAATGGAAGAGAAATAGGCAATTCAAAAACAAGGATTGCAGACTTCAATACACTACCTTCAATTATGGGTAGACCAACTAGACAGAAAATCAACAAGTAAACAGAAGACTCAAAGAATGCGATAAACTGGACAGACCTAACAGACATCTGTAGAACATGCTACCTAACAACAGAATTGAAAATTCTTAAGTGCGCATTGAACACGCTCCAGGATAAACATGCTAAGTCATAGAACAAGCCTGAATCATATATGATTTATATCCTTTAAATGTATTCAGGCTTGTTCTGGGACCTACCATGTTTATCCTGGAGCATGTTCAGAATCGAGTTAAATTTGAAATTGATGGCAAAAATACATTTGGGAAATTCACAAATATGTGGAAATTAAACGAGATACTCTTAAATAACCAAATGTGTCAAAGAGGAAACCATGAGGAAATAAGGAAGTACTTTGAGATAAATGAAAATGAAGATATCACAGTACAGAAACTTATGGGATGACGCTAAAGCAAGGCTTAGATGGAAATTTATAGATGTAAAAGCCTATATTTTAAAAGGAGACAGATCTCACGTCAACAACCTACTCTTCTACCTTAAGACACCGGACAAGGCATAGCAAACTAGACTCAAACAAGTAGAAGGAAGCAAACAAAAGAGATTAGGACAGGAGCAAATGAAATAGAGAATACAAAAACTACAGAGAAAATCAACACAAGTAATTGGCTCTTTGAAAATATCAATAAAATTGATGAACCTTTAGCTTGACTGACTAAACAGGGTCTCAAATTACTAAAATCAAGGAAAAGAAAGGAGAGGCTGAGGTGGGAGGTTAGGAACCAGCCTGGGCAACATGGTGAGACCCCATCTCTATAAAAAAAAAAAAGGGATTATTATGTTACAGAATATAAAGGATTATAAGAAAACACTATGAACATTGCCAACAAATTAGATGAAATGGTCAAGTTCCTATAAAAACACAAACTACCAAAACTGATTAAAGAAGAAATAGAAAATTTGAATTGAACTGTAATGAGTAGAGAGATCGAATTAGTAACCAAAAACCTCCACAAAGAAAAGTTCAGGCCCAGATGGCATCATTGAATTCTACCCAACACTTAAAGAGGAATTAGCACCAGTCCTTCACAAACTCTTTCAAAATCTAGAAGAGGAGAGAACATTTCCCATTCCATGAGGCCATATTACCCTGAAGCCAGAGCCACAGAAAGATATCATGAGCAGAGAAAACTACAGAGCAGTATCTCTTATAAATAGAGGTGCAGAAGCTCAACAATAGATGAGTAAGCAGAATCCAGCAACATATAAAGAGGATTACACATCATGACCAAGCGCGACCCACTCCAGGAATGCAAAGCAGGTTCAGCATTCAAAAATCGGTTAAGGTAATAGACCATATCAATAAAATAAAGGACAAAACTGCTATGATTCTCTTAATAGACCCAGAAGAAGCATTTGACACAATTTAACACCTCTTCATAATAAAAACACTCAATCGGCCTGGCACAGTGGCTCATGCCTGTAATCCCAGCACTTTGGGAGGCCTAGGTGGGAGGATCACGAGGTCAGGAGATCGAGACCACGGTGAAACCCCGTCTCTACTAAAAATACAAAAAAATTAGCCGGGTGCAGTGGTGGGTGCCTGTAGTCCCAGCTACTCGGGAGGCTGAGGCAGGAGAATGGCATGAACCCGGGAAGCGGAGCTTGCAGTGAGCCGAGATGGCACCACTGCACTCCAGCCTGGGCCACAGACCGAGACTCCGTCTCAAAAAAAAAAAAAAAAAATCAAATAAGAATGGAAGGGAAATTCCCCAACTTGATAAAAGGTATCTGTGAGAGAACTACAGCTAATGTCACAATGCTGAAAGACCGAACACCTCTCCCCGGAGACCAGGAGCAAGACAGACACATCCACTTTCAATACATCTAGTCCACATTGCCCTGAAAGCACTAGTCAGGCAGCTGGGCAGGGAAATCAAAAGGAAATGGCGTCTATGTCAGAAAGGAAGAAGGAAGATGATCTCCGATTTGCAGAAGACATGATCTCATAGACAGAAAATTCTAGGAAATCCACTAAAAAGGGGCCAGGCGCAGTGGCTCATGCCTGTAATCCCAGCACTTTGGGAGGCAGAGGTGGGCGGATCACTTGAGGTCTGGAGTTCGAGACCAGTCTGGCCAACATGGTGAAACCCCATCTCTACAAAAATACAAAAATTAGCCGGGCATGATGGCAGGTACCTGTAACCCCAGCTACTCGGGAGGCTGAAGTGGGAGAATCACTTGAACCCGGGAGGTGGAGGTTGCAGTGAGCCGAGATCACGCCATTACACTCCAGCCTGGGTGACAGAGCGAGACTCCATCTCAAAAAAAAAAAAAAAAAAACAAAACAAAACCCACTAAAAGAAAACTCATTCACAGAAATAAACACATTTGGCAAGGTTGAAGAAGATAAGATCAATATACAAAAAGCAAATGTATTTCTATACTATAGAAATGAACAACTGAAAATGAAATTAAGAAAACAATTCCAGCCAGGCATAGTGGCTCACGCCTGTAATCCTAGCATTCTGGGAGGCTGAAACAGGAGGGTTGCTTGAGGCCAAGAGTTCAAGACCAATTTGGCCAGCATATTAAGACCCTGTCTCTATTTAAAAAAAAAAAAAAAAAAAAAAGGCTGGGCACGGTGGCTCACACTTGTATTCCCAGCACTTTCGGAGGCCGAGGTGGGTGGATCACCTGAGGTCAGAAGTTCGAGACCAGCCTGGCCAACATGGCAAAACCCCATCTCTACTAAAAATACAAAAAATTAGCTGGGCGTGGTGGCGGGTAATCCCAGCTGTAATCCCAGCTACTTGGGAGGCTGAGGCAGGAGAATCGCTTGAACCTGGGAAGTAGAGGTTGCAGTGAGCCAAGATTAGGCCATTGCACTCCAACCCAGGCAACAGAGCAAGACTCTGTCCAAAAAAAAAAAAAAAAAGAGAAAGAAAGAGAAAACAATTTCACTTACAATAGCATCAAAAATATCAAAACATTTCAGAATACCTTTAACCAAAGAAGTATAAGGTATAAGACTTAACAAGACTTTTACACTGAAAATGATGTTCACCATTATTAGCCACCAGGGAAAGACAAATAAAACTGCAGTGTGACACCACTGCTTGCCACAAAGAGGACTATAATAAAAAAGAGAGATAATAACAGGTGTTCGAGAGGAGGTGGAGCAATCGGGATCCTCATGCAGTTGTGTGGGAATGTAAAACTAATGCCGCTGTTACCGGATGGGACGTCTTGACTGTGAGTTGTCCAGGTTCTTGGTGCGTTGAACAAAGAATTGAACAAAAGGTACAGACAAAGCAACAAAAGAAAGAAGCAACAAAAGAAAGAAGCAGCAAAAGAAAAAAGCAACAAAAGAAAAAAGCAACAAAAGCACAGATGTATTGAAAGCGCAGATGTACTGAACCGGAAGTGCACTCCACAGAGTGGGAGCGGCTCAAGCAAGCGGCTCAGGATCCCCAGGTGCAATGTTCTTTAGGGCTTTTCTAAGCGAAAAGAATTTGGTAACACCCTTGGGTGCCCTTTAGAGGCCTGTGACCAATCAGAGGCTGAAGCGGAGATGTAACCCGTGGTCAATCCGAGGCTGACGTGCAAACTTGTCGGTCTTGTTTTCACCGGAGGGAGGCTGTGGCCTGTGTGCCGCCCAGTCCTGCCTGGAAGTAGCTGCACCTGCTGTTCTTTTGCTTATGCCTTCACCCTTGGTTACCCCAATTCCCTATCCTCCTGCCTCACAGCTGCTTTGGAAGACAGTCTAGCAGTTCCTCAAAATGCTAGGTATATGCACCCGAGAGAACTGAAAACATTTCCCCACAAAGCTTGTACGGGAACGTCCTGGCAGCACGACTCTTAATAACCAAAAGGAAGAGGAAACCTCAACGTCCATCAGCTGATGAATGAATAAACAAAATGTTGTACATCCATAAAATGAAATACTATTTGGCAATAAAAAGGAATGAAATTCTGATATTGCTACACATGGTTGAGCCCTGAAAACATGCCGAGTGGAAGCCAGACACGAAGGATCACGTGTTGTGTGATTCTACTTACATGAAATGTCCAGAATCGGCAAATAGAGACAGAAACTAGATCAGTGGTTTCCTGGCACTGGGGTAGGAAGTAATTAGGAGTAATGTCTAAGGGTTTCTTTTGAGGAAGATGAACATATTCTGAGACTCATTGTGGTGAGTTGCACTCAAAGTACACTAAAGCTCACTGAACTGTGCACTTGAGATGAGTAAATTGTCTGGCATGTGATTTGTACCTCAGTCAGCATATGGAAATGTTTTCAATTAATTCCAGAAAGAAGAAGCTGGCAGAGAGTGGTGGTGTCCGCTCCTGCAGTTGTCCATGAAGAGAGGGTGCCCTCTCGGAATTAAGTGGATTGGAGAGGAAATATTCCAGAGATTTCTTTTTAAGAGGTTAAATAGACTGCATATAGCAATGGATAGCGTAGATCAGGGGTCCCCAGCCTCCATGCCATGGACCGGTACTGGTCCGTGTCCTGTTAGGAACGGGGTGCACAGCAGGAGGTGAGCAGGGGCCAGTGAGCATTCCCTCCTGAGCTCCGCCTCTGGCCAGATCAGCAGCGACATTAGAGTCTCAGAGGCATGCGGACCCTCTTGTGAACCGCACGTGCGGGCGATCTAGGTTGCGCGCTCCTTATGAGAATCTAATGCCTGATGACCTGAGGTGGAAGAGTTTCATCCCAAAACCACCCTACCCCCAGACTGTGGACAAACTGTCTTCCATGAAACCAGTCCCTGGTGGCAAAAAGGTTGGGGACCTCTGGTGTAGATGACTCCCAAGGCCTCAGGTCATGTCACCAGTCCCAAAGAGTTTGGAGTTACAAGTAAGATTGTCCTAAACTCATCACAGCTGGTTGTGGGTGTATCAGCAGGCGTAGGGGAGGAGGAGTCCCCAGCAGAGGACTGAACCCCCAGTAGGAGGGGCTGCACCTGAACCCCCTTCTTAAAAAACTGGTGGTTGTCTTTGCAGGAAATTCTCTGGTCGCTGGCTGTCTCCGTGTTCACTGTTGATAGGGTGATATGTCACTGCCCTACGTCAGACCCTCCAGTGCCATCCCATCTGTGTGGGATCAAACCCGGGCTTGCACCTGGCTTGTACACACCCTGGCCATGCCCCAGCCTCCTTCCCACCTCAGCCTCCCTCACCCACTCGCTGGCCTCGCAGGCCTCTGCCCCGTCCTCAACACGCCACGCTCATTCCCAGCTCGGGGCCTTCACACCGGCTGCTTCTGTGACAGCCCTCAGCCCTCCCAGCCGGCCTCTCCGAGTCCCCTTCTGACAAGGAGTGGGAGGGTCCAAGCCCCCAGGTTCGGCTGCCACTGCTGGTCAGGGGCCACACTGGAGGCTGGAGAGGTGGTGGATATGAGCGTGGACGGTGGGAGGGAAGCAGGGCCTGTTGGGGGTGGAGATGGCCTTTCCCCCCTGTCCTGCGGCGGTGGCGTCATCCGAGCCCAGCATCGGTTAGGCATCGCTTAATGGCGGGGTTGTGTTCTGAGAAATGTGTCCTTGGACGACTTTGTCATTGTGGGAACATCGTGGGGTGCATTTCCACGAACTGGGAAGGTCCTGCCTGCTGCTATAGGGTGCAGCCATTGCAGCCAGGCCACAGACCTGTGCAGGGGGGACTGTGCCAAACACGGCGGGTGGCTGTAACACAACAGCGAGGATTTGTGCATCACGACACAGAAAAGCTACAGTAAAAATAAGACACTACCATCTGAAGGGGCCACTGTGAGGTACGAAGGCTGTCGTTGACCAAAGCACAGCTGTGCAGCCCAGGACGGCAGTTCCTCGCCGACGGCCCGTGTGTTTGTGTCTGGTGTACGCTGTGTTCTGATGAAAATGATGGCCGATTAACAGAATTCTCATGTTGTCAGTACGACCAGGTAAGTGCTCTGTTGGTCACTGTCCTTTTTGGATCCTTGGTTGTAGGCCAAAGAAGACAAGATAGCAGAACTGGAAACGGAAAACGCTGTCCTCCTTCTGAAATTGGCAGAGGTAATATTTTTACATGTCCTGCAGGCTGAGTGGAATCGTATCTAGTGGGGAGTGACTTCGTGTTGAAGTCAGCTTTTAGCCCTTGTGGAAGAAATACATTGGGGGTGACTCCCTGGGACCTTTTCTTTTTGCCATCGAGTGAGGTATCAGGGACTCCTCGGTTGCTGTGTGAAGTGTTTTCTTACACTGGATCAAGGTTGAGCTCCAAATTCCTGTGTGTCTCTGTGCTCACAGGTATTTAATGAGTAACAATTCATCAGGAACTCACGCTTTTTCAAAACAGCTCTCTTGAGGTTTAGTGTACCAGGTGGCTGTATCATAAATTTACCCATGTTAAGTGTACAAGTCAACGTTTAGGAAATGTGTAGTTGTGCAACTGACTTAGTCATTTGTGCTGCTATAACAAAATACCTGCGATGGAGACATTTATTAAGAACAGGGATTTATCACTCACAGTTCCGGAGGCTGGAAAATCCAAGACCTGGTGCCGCGGGGCCATTGGTGAGGGCCCTTCTTCCTCACCGATGGTGCCATCTCTGGTGCTGTCCTCGCCTGGCAGGACAGTGGGGAGCACAGAAGGCCTGCGCCAGTTCCCTCCAGTCCATCCACGAGGCACGGGTCCGCCCCCAAAGGCCCCGCTTCTCAACGCCACCACATCGAGGGTTAAGCTTCCATGTGAATTTTGGAGGTGGCGCATTCAAACCGCAGCAGCTACCATCACCACAAGCCAGGTGCCCAGCGTCTCCATCGCCCCCAAGGCTCCACAAGCCAGGTGCCCAGCCTTCACCCCGAAGGCCCTCCGCCGGCATGTTTCCACCCCTTCCCACACCCCGTTGTTCCAGGAAGCCGCTCTTCTGGTAACTCGAGTGATCCATCATCCCGGGATCAGCCCCAGAACACTTGAACGATGCTACGCATATCATCTGTCTGCCTCACCAAAGAAAAACGTCTCTGGAAGATGACTCCGCTCAGTTTTTCTCGCAGGTTTGTTCTCGGAATTTAAAAGGAAGGGAGCACAAAGGGAGAACGTCTTTGGCACACACGGACTCAGGTGTTTCTTTTCTACCGTTTGCTGTTGCTACTTGGGTTAGGCTGAGAAGCGGCCGCGGAAAGAAAGCAGGCCTGAGTCCCTGGACGCTTCTCATCAGGACGTGAACTGGTTTGCAGATATGGCTAAATTAAGACTCAGAATGGGAGAGTGTCCTGGGTTATCCTGGTGGGCTCTAAATGCCACCGTGAGTGAGTGTCCTTACAGGAGGGAGGCAGAGGAGTTTCCACACAGAGAGGCCACATGGGGATGGAGGAAGGGAGCATTCCAGATGTGACCGTGTGTACTGGGCAATACAACCGCAGGCCAAGGACTGTAAGCAGAGCCAGAGTCGGGAGGAGGCAGGAGGGGCCCTCCCCTGGAGCCTTCTGAGGGAGGCCCGGCCACACCTTGGGTTTGGACTTCTGGCCTCCAGAACCATGAGACGAAAAGTTTCTGTTGGAAGCCCCCAGTTTCCCGTAATTTGTAACGGTGGAAATAGGAAACTATTGTGTTCTCATCTTTAAATTATTACCCCTTTAGAATTCTTGGAATCTTCGCAGAATCAGGGCCAAGTGGGCTTCCACTCTTCTTGACTGTCCTTAAATAACCCTGTTGAATTTCGTTGGGAAAAAAATGCAGTTGCACAAAATTTGCAAATTAATTAAGGGATATTCATACTACTTCTGAAATGAAGTGAATATTTTCTGCGTTCATTTTTAAGCTCGTTCTTTCCTGGGGCGTTGAGGCCCGGGTGTGAGTGCATTATCATGCCCTTCCTAGGCATTGAAGACACAGGCGGCAACACCGAGGCCCAGAGAGGTGAAAAACGTTCCCACATTCACAATGACAAAAAGCTGTGGGACCGAGCATCAAATCTCGTCACCCAATTCCAGGCCACATTGTTCTCTGGGAGTGCACGGTGTCATTCTACATAATGAAAACAGTTGGAAATTGTAACCCCGTCCAGCCTGAGGGCCTCACAGCATTTTGTGGCTTTATTAGAAGGGTCAAGACTCTTGGTCAACAAGGTCTCAAGGAGCCCGAGGTGTTGCTGCTCTACAGTCACACTCCAGTCTCCATCTTTGGCCAGGAACACAGGTCCTTCCATGGAGGAGGGACCTCAGACCCCTGCACGTGAGTGCCTGAGAGTGTCTGAGATTGCAGAGGTAACCCCTCGGCATCACATTCCACCAAAGCCTTCTCCAGCGGAACCTGGACGGCCCGTGCTCAGGGTCCCTCAGGATGAGTGGCTCTCCAGGACGTCACAGCCTCTGTGGCGCCAGCAGCCAGTCGAGCAGTGGCCGTCAGTGTGGCCTCTGACCCCCAAAGTGAGTTGAGGAGAGGCTGTCGGTGTGGCCGCCGACCCCAAAGTGAGTCGAGGAGCGGCTGTCGGTGTGGCCGCCGAGCCCCAAAGTGAGTCGAGGAGCGGCTGTCGGTGTGGCCGCTGACCCCAAAGTGCACGCCCAGGCTTCCCATTTGGGTCTGGTCCAGAGCCTGGTGCTGTCCACCACGCACTGTCGGTGAGGGCGCTGCCCAAGCCCACCGACTTTTCCAGTATCATTTAGATGAGCTTTTTAAAGGATCTTTTTTAACATGTAAGATCATTAGGCACACAGTATGAAATGCAGCCGTGGAGCCCTGGCGTCTGCAATGTGAGCCCCTTGTGGTGGTTCTAGTCACTGGAAGGCGGATCTCCACGTGGTGGCCCTGCCTGCTGCCTCCCCCAGGCCAGCATGTTCCACTGCCACGCAGACCACGGCCTTGGTGTGTGATGTGCTTGGCGTCAAGGGCCCTGCAATGAAACGGCTTTTCCACTGGGACTCCTGGGGCGGGACGCAGATGGAGCACCATCCACCACATGCACCTTGCAGATCTGGCGGCTGCACAGGCCTCCAGGTCCTCCTGGTCCTCCCGGCCTCTCACCCTCCCCAAAGTGGAGCTTCCTGCCCGTGACTCATGCTCCTGCTTCCCATGTCACCCTCACCTAAGACAAGTCCCGAGTCCCTTGCTCAACAGGTGGTGACTTTATTTCCATCCAACTCCATCCCTCAGCACCCCCAGCGCAATCCGGCCTCCCTGTGCCCACGCAGGCTCGCTCCCCCGTCTTTCTGTTGCCCACGGCCAAATCCCCCAAAGCCCAGGGCAGCCCCACGTTGAGCGCAGGCCATCCTGGCGCCATGGACTTTCTCGGAATTGCCGTTCCACTCCCGGTGAGTCCCGGAGGCTTTGGAACACGGCTTCTAACGCGCAGGGTGATGATTTCTAACACTCATGTGCGTGGTATTTCTTTCTTCCCCAGAGAGGATCTGAGCCTTTGGGGGCCGGGGACTGAATTTTGCTGCAGCCTCTTCTTTAGTCAGATGAGGGTGGGAGAGCATTCCCGGGCCCCCCCTCAGGCCCCACGGATCCCCCGGGCGCTCTTGGCGGCCTCTTCACCCCCCGGGGCTCTCAGGAGCCTCCCTCTTCTGCAGTTCTCTGTTAACACCTTTCCACTTCTGAGGAGCTTCACACGGAGAATACAATCGCACCCCCCTCCGCGGCCGTCTTTGCTCCACAGTTAGTTTAGGTGACTTTGCAGCCTCCCTGCCCAGCTGGGCCCGGCTCGCCCCCGTCCCTCTGCTCCTGAGGCACTGAGCTTGGCCGTCTCTGTGCCAGGACTCGGGCCTGGGCTTAGCTCCCCGGAGGCACCGTAGGCAGCGCGCGACCCGGAGCTCACACGCGGGCATCGCCGAGTCACACGTGGGCATCGCCGGCCTCACACGCAGCCCCTCTTCCAGGACGTTCTGCCTCCCCGCACCTGGCCGGGACCCTCAGGCTCAGCCCTGGGGAGGCCTCCCCGACGGCTCCTGTGGCTTCGTGCCCCGGGCGCCCCTGGCTCGCCTGGAGTTGCCCCCATCGTGTTCCCTGCTGCAGTGAGTCCCATGCAGGGGAGGTGTCTTCTCTCACGTGGGCAGGTGCACCCGGGACCATCAGCAACCAGTCTCTCCTCAGAGGAAAGAGGAGAGGTTCAGCTCTCCTCTGCTTCAGCTTCGAGGTTTTAAGACTTCAAATTGTCTTTGATTATTTTCTTTGCAATAGTACAAGGGAAAGATTGAAAAGAGTCGCAGTGAGGCCACTCGGATTTCCACCCTGTACAACAAACAGCAGCGTCTGCAGAGAAACACACGCTCAGCCTTGAGCCAGCTGGGTCTTGTCATTCAGGTAAAAACAGCTTCACCAGAAGCCAGAGTTTTAACTGATGCAGGGAATGTTTATGTTTGTTTCTGGTGAAATGGCTTAAATTATGCTTGTCAAAAGACATGTAATCTTATGGAAGTAAAAGAAGCCCTCACTGAAACCAGGAAAGCCCCTCGTGTTTTAGATACAAGTTTCCATCACAGGCCCAATCTGCCCTTCTTAAAAAGAGTATACCATCGTTACAAGTTTCCATCACAGGCCCAATCTGCCCTTCTTAAAAAGAGTATACCATCGTTACTATTTTCTTTAAAAAAAAAAAAAAAAACAGAGTCTCGCTCTGTCGCCCAGGCTGGAGTGCAGTGGCGTGATCTCGGCTCACTGCAAGCGCCGCCTCCTGGGTTCACACCATTCTCCTACCTCAGCCTCCTGAGTAGCTGGGACTACAGGCGCCTGCCGCCACGCCCGGCTAATTTTTTGTATTTTTTGGTAGAGACGGGGTTTCACCGTGTTAGCCAGGATGGTCTCTATCTCCTGACCTCGTGATCCGCCCGCCTCGGCCTCCCAAAGTGCTGGGATTACAGACGTGAGCCACCGTGCCCAGCTTATTTTCTTTCTTTTTTTTCTTTTCTTTCTTTCTATGTATTTATTTATGTATTTTGAGATGGAGTCTCGCTCTGTCACCCAGGCTGGAGTGCAACGGCACGATCTTGGCTCATTGCAACCTCGGCCTCCCGGGTTCAAGCGATTCTCCTGCCTCAGCCTCCTGAGTAGCTGGGACTACAGGTGCCTGCCACCATGCCTGGCTAATTTTTGTATTTTTAGTAGAGGCAGGGTTTCACCGTGTTAGCCAGGATGGTCTCCATCTCCTGAATTTGTGATCCGCCTGCCTCTGCCTCCCAAAGTGCTGGGATTACAGGCGTGAGCCACCTCGCCAGGCCAAAATCGTTACTATTTTCATAATCAATTGCAGATGGTATTCACTCTGGGAGTTACGCTTTCTAATACATACTAAACAGAAGACTAAACCTAAAAACAAAACAAAACATAGGATTGGGATTCTAAGCAAATATCAGAAGGAAAAATACATTTTGGCGATGAAATGAATTATTTCAAATCGCTGTGGCAGTAGTTCAATTTTCTGAGTCAAAATTCTCATTTTAATTAATCAAATTAAATCATTAAACTAAAATCTTACTTTAGTTAACCAAAGTTCTCAATTTAATTTTAATGTTAAATGGTAGAAAACATGTTTATACATGTTAGATTAAATAGATCTGGTACAGCATGTCATCAGATGTGAACAGCTCCTGTTAAACTACTAATAATTTCTAGAAAGGAAAGTTAGAAAAATTGTTATTCCCTATAGTATATTTGGCAATTCTCCAGGGCGAACTTGTAGGAGGATATTTTTATACCTTTGGTTGAGAACATTGTTTAACCTTTTGTTTTAAACAATGTGACCAGCATAATTACTACAACAATAAAACATCTGTAAACAGGATTAATCTGTTCTCTTTGTTAGTCAGAATTAGAGATATCCCACCCCCTCATAAGCTGCATTAGTGTATTTAGAATAGATTTATACAAAATTAATTTTCATTCTCTTCCAACTGAATAAAATTAATTGAATAAGTTGTATGTATAACTTTATCTGTACTCCATATAAGAAAAACACTTTAGTTTTGATATTAAAATGTTATTAATTTGTTATTAAAATGTTTCCCAAACATATGAAAGCCATCTCCATTTTACAGAAAAAGAGAGATTTGACTAAAGAAACGATGAATACCTATTTAAGTTTAGTTATGCTCTTGTGATTCAAGAGCGTCTGAGATTAAATATTAAGCAGTAGTGTCCTGGTTCTGTCACATCTTCCCATGGAAGATCCTTGAGATAATTTCAGGGGGAGAAGAGGACTTTCCACGCAAGACATCAGTTGCTTTGCCCCCAAAGTCCTCTAAAAGCGTTCATATGTATTGTGCCTGGAATTTTATTATGTACATTTACACGTTAAGTTGTTTTCACCGGCCCAAATGTTTTCCACCATGTGCTCGTGATAATTGAGCTTCCAGAAGGCAGGTCTGCATAGCAGATTAGCAGGGTGGTCCCCATTTCACAGGCGGTGATGAGAGGCTCTGAGCCTGAGCCAGCATCCTGAGGAAGTCAACAACAGACAGAAACACGGCTCGCGCCCAGCATCGCCCCACCGTGCAGTGAGCGGCCCTTCCTACGGAAATTGGTGAAATACTTCACTTTCCGTTTCTTAAATACTTTAAGGGCATATCACATGTACTGCTTTGAAAGTACGAATCCCAGATGTACTGAGTCAGAACTTCTGTAAGTGAGCCGAGGCGCGGGCAGCATGAAAACAGTCCTGGCGGGCGTTGACACGCCTGGGCCGAAGAACTTCTGCTTTAAACCCTTCCAGTTAACAACACATCCCTTATATTAATTGTGTGGGTATGTTATTATTCTATACAAACATATATAACGAATTCTTATGTAATTATACTGTGATCATTAATCATATAATTTTATGAATCGTGTTCTTATTTTATAGAAACTTAACCAGGATATACAGGCATTTCATTCTTCTTCTTGGGCACTCTTAAGAGATTATCAGGATGAGTATCAGGACCGTGTTTCTGAAATAGTGACCGCGGTGCAAAGAACACAGCAGAGTGCGGAGACCCTGCTAGGTAGGAGGGGGCGCCTTTCACCGAAGCCGGGCCAGTCCACGCTCGAGAGAAATGTTTGCAGTTTTAAGACAATGACCGGCTAGAATTTAAGTTTCCATTTCTTCTTCCTTTTAGCTGACACCAAATTCCACAGGCGAGGGCAGGCACTGTGTGACTCGGCCACGTTGGTGTGTGCACTGCTCCCTCCCAGCTCCCACTGCAGCCCCGCTTGCTGGAGGAGCTTCTTGTTCTCCTGATCACCACAGGGCACTTCCCTGGCCTTGACGGTCACTGCTGAACTGGCACCTGTGTCCACGTTGGGCGTTCTGTGTCAGAGTTTCCTATAATATGACATGAGGTGTTTTTTTTTTTTTGTCTTATCAGTTCAGTTCTTTCTTCATTTCTAAGAATGCCACGGCATTTTGGCTACTCTTTTGTTATAATGGATTTATTATCTTCAGCTACTGTGCTTGAAGCCTGTGGAAGAGGTTACTTTGGTTCTGCAGTTTTAAACTCATCGTCCAAATTGCACTATCCGGCCAGGCCCAGTGGCTCATGCCTGTAATGCCAACACCTTGGGAGGCCGAGGCAGGCAGATCACATGAGGCCAGGAGTTTGACAGCAGCCTGTCTGTACTAAAAATACAAAAATTAGCTGGGTGTGGTGGTGCAGACCTTTGATCTCAGCTACTTGGGAGGCTGAGGCAGGAGAATTGCTTGAACCCGGGAGGTGGAGATTGCAGTGAGCCGAGATCGCGCCATTGCACTCCAGCCTGGGCGACAGAGTGAGACTCTGTCTCAAAAAAACAAAAGAACCAAATGGCACCATCCCCACATTCGTCTCATGCTCACAGCTTCTGCCCAGTGTTCAGTGTGTCCACAGGCCAAACAGATGATCGTCAAGTTAGGAACTTGGTCAAGTGTTGTTCTGCTGTTATTCCAAAATAGGTGTGTGGAAACTTTGGAACCTGTACTGATCTGCGAGGCTACATGATGTTTTATTGAAATCACTGCTGTAGCCTAGTTTTCTTCAGTGCACTCTGCTCAGTAACTCCCCTGAGGCTGTGTTTGTAGGAGTGACGTGTGCACGCCTCTGTTCTTTTTTTTTGCGGGAGGTGGCGGCGGGGGACAGAATCTCGCTCTGTCTCCCAGGCTGGAGTGCAGTGGCACCATCTCAGCTCACTGCAACATCTGCCTCCTGGGTTCAAGCGATTCTCCTGCCTCAGTCTCCCGAATAACTGGGATTACAGGCGCCTGCCACCACGCCTGGCTAGTTTTGTATTTTTAGTAGAGATGGGGTTTTACCATGTTGTCCAGGCTGGTCTCGAACTCCTGACCTCAGGTGATCTGCCCGCCTCAGCCTCCCAAAGTGCTGGGATTACAGGCACGAGCCACCACAGCCGGCAACGCCTGTGTTCTTATAAGCCATGTGCTGCAGGGAAAGGGACAATCATGTTATTTTGTGAAAAGCACCTAAGCTTTGAAAAGGTGAAACTCAAAGGGAGAAGCAGGCAGCAGCCAAGGCTCTCCCGCAGAGGGAATGCTGATGTGTGAGGAGGCAGGGCCTGCTGAGACCCTGCCTGTGGGAGCCACGGTGCAGTCCTGCCACACAGAGGTGTCCCCAGGTGGCTTATTTGTGCCCAGGCATTAGGCTCAGGGGCTCGGGGCCTCCTTACCTGGCTTCCCTGGGGGTGCGACTTCTCCCCTTGAGTTCCATGCTCCTCAAAGATGAGCCTCAGCCACCTGAGGTGCCCAGGCAGCTCCTTTCAGCTACGCTGACAAGAGGGATAGTGCGGACAGGCTGGTGGCTGGGGCCCGACATAGTCAAGGCTCAGATGACCGAGTGACTGGGAGGGTCTCTCTCTCACTGTGGGGGACCCTTCCCGCTTTCTTACACCCTCATTCAGTCTGGAGCCAGTAACAGGTGTTTCTTTCAGAAAGGGAGTGTGCGCGGTTCTGCAAGTCCAGCTTGCTTTCAGGCCTCATGAGAGCTGCATCTGTGCTGAGGGGGCCTTGTCCCCGCAGGTCCTCGGGCCTGGGATAGAAAGCCCCGGGCCGGGCTGCGTCCTTTGGCGAAGTGACATGTGGAGGGGCCCCTGGCTATCATGACACATACAGTCGCGAGGCATCCCCTGCAGCATGACACCGAGCTCCATGTCACCCTCGTGCTGCCTCCACGGCAATGGCCAGTCTGGGGACTGGGGTGTCCAAGCTTGGCCAAGGCCCCCACGCAGTGCCCACCCATCGCCACATCACCTGGGACCATCCTGGTAGGACAGAGGCGGGAGTGGAGGCCCAGGCCACTGTGACA
The DNA here is from genome assembly GCF_028885655.2 of Pongo abelii. NCBI lineage: Eukaryota > Metazoa > Chordata > Mammalia > Primates > Hominidae > Pongo > Pongo abelii. Next base: position 169,983,000 of record NC_071990.2, read on the forward strand.
ATCCACGGCAGCAGAGCTGGGCCCCAGCATCTCCTTCCCTGCCCCGCTCCCCCGTCACCAAGGGTTCCCAGGTGCTTTAGGAGCAGAGACCTCCTTGGCTGCCATGCAGACGATGGGGCAGCATTCACGGGCTGATGGCGTTTCAGGCTGATGACGGACGCGGTGACTGTGGGGCCGGGTCCCCCAGGCGAGCTCTCTGAGTCCCTGGTCGTGGTGGGGACAGGGCAGCCTGGGTCCAAAGCTGTCAGGAGCACACGCCACAGCACGCAGCCGGCCCTGGAGGACTCCATTGTTTTTAAAAATGTCTCCCATACTTAGAGAAAAGAATTTGACCTGCTGGGCCCCATGAATGTCCTCTCTGGTAAAATGCCTCTGTCCCTTTGTCCTTTCAGCATGCCAGTCAAAGGTGGCGCACCTGGAGCGGGCCTTGCAGGACGTCAGTGCGCGCCACCAGCTGGAGAGGCAGAGAAGGAAGGTCCTGCACAACAGCCTGGTGGTGAGCGTGGGCGTCAGGGGAGACCTGGGGCGGCCCTGAGGAGAGGCCCACGCAGAACGTGCAGAAGCCCCTCGCGGGAGGGACAGTGGGGGGGACAGCGGGGGGGACAGCAGGGGTGACAGCGGGGGGACAGCAGGGGGGACAGCGGGGGGACAGCAGGGGGGACAGCAGCGTGGACAGCGGGGTGGACAGTAAGGGGGACAGCGAGGTGGCCTGGCCGGAGGGCAGAGGGGCAGAGCTGCGGGGGCTGCAACCTGCGTCCTCTTCACCCAGGAGGAGGTGGCAGCTGGAGGAGGGGTGAGGGCGCTGCAGGCTGATTTAGGCTTTGGGGGTCACTCTGGCTGCTTGGTCGGGAGGCCACGACGGGGAGCAAGGGGGTGACTGCAGTGTCACAGGGGCCGGCGGCCTGGGCCACATTGGTGGCGATGCGGGAAGTGGGACCGGCCGCTGTGAGGCACAAGGAAAGAGCTGTAGCGGGTAGTGGGGAGCGGGGGAATCTGCAGAGATGGGGGAGCGGGGGAATCTGCAGAGATGGGAGCGGGGGAATCTGCAGAGATGGGGGCGGGGGAATCTGCAGAGATGAGGGCGGGGGAATCTGCAGAGATGGGGGGCGGGGGAATCTGCAGAGATGGGGGGCGGGGGAATCTGCAGAGATGGGGGCGGGGGAATCTGCAGAGATGGGGGCGGGGGAATCTGCAGAGATGGGGGGCGGGGGAATCTGCAGAGATGGGGGGCGGGGGAATCTGCAGAGATGGGGGCGGGGGAGTCTGCAGAGATGGGGGCGGGGGAGTCTGCAGAGATGGGGGCGGGGGAGTCTGCAGAGATGGGGGCGGGGGAGTCTGCAGAGATGGGGGAGCGGGGGAGTCTGCAGAGATGGGGGGTGTGGGAATCTGCAGAGATGGGGGCGGGGGAATCTGCAGAGATGGGGGCGGGGGAGTCTGCAGAGATGGGGGCGGGGGAGTCTGCAGAGATGGGGGAGCGGGGGAGTCTGCAGAGATGGGGGGGTGTGGGAATCTGCAGAGATGGGGGCGGGGGAATCTGCAGAGATGGGGGCGGGGGAGTCTGCAGAGATGGGGGCGGGGGAGTCTGCAGAGATGGGGGCGGGGGAGTCTGCAGAGATGGGGGTGTGGGAGTCTGCAGAGATGGGGGCGGGGGAATCTGCAGAGATGGGGGAGCGGGGGAATCTGCAGAGATGGGGGGGTGTGGGAATCTGCAGAGATGGGGGCGGGGGAATCTGCAGAGATGGGGGGGCGGGGGAATCTGCAGAGATGAGGCGGGGGAATCTGCAGAGATGGGGGCGGGGGAATCTGCAGAGATGGGGGCGGGGGAATCTGCAGAGATGGGGGCGGGGGAATCCGCAGAGATGGGGGCGGGGGAATCCGCAGAGATGGGGACGGGGGAATCCGCAGAGATGGGGGCGGGGGAATCTGCAGAGATGGGGGCGGGGGAATCTGCAGAGATCGGGGGCGGGGGAATCTGCAGAGATGGGGACTCGCACGGGAAAAGCAAGGATTCTGCTGTAACTGGAGATGCCAGTGGAGACTGCCCCTGCCACTTCCTCACCAGCGCCTTCCAGCCACGTCTCTCCCTGCCCATTAACAAGACCCAGAGGCTCTCGTGCTTACTTGGTCGAAGGTATGAGACCTGAGATCCCATGAAATTTAATGTAAAGTCTCAGGGTTTGATTTTACAACACGAGGATGCCAAGGTGGATGATTGAGTGGGTGACCCTCACTTCTGTGGGGTTTGATTTTAATGGTTGCACTTTGGCCAGTCTTTCCGAATTCCACCTGCCCGAGGCCCACGAAGCCGGTGTTCCTGCGAAGCTCCTCCTCTCTGGCGGTGCTGAGAGGTTCTCCAGCTGTTAGATGTGTCAAAGAATAATTCTCATTTTAAGCATCTACTTATGTAGTTCAGTGCTTCAAACATTGATATAAGAGAACATTTATTGAGTGCTTCCTGTGTACCAAGTACTTTTGAAAGCATTTGGTGTATTTTCTTATTTAATCTTCACAACAGCACCACCTCTCTGGGTTGCTATAAAGACAAAGGGAGACATCAGTGAAGCACCTGGCACTTCAGAAAGTCTCACTACGCTGCAGCTTTCTTTCTTTTTTTTTATCTGGAGCATGAAAAGGACAACATGAACCTTCCTAAGATGGAGTGAAGTCCGCAGGGAAGAATTGGTTGTGGAAGGTTCTGAGTGTTCCACCTCGAGCCTGGGTCTCCTGGTCTAGCTGAGGAGTGTGCAGTGTGTGGCCCGTGGAGAACGTGCAGGCAGAGGCTGATCCCAGCTTCTGTGGGTTCATAGAGACCAGACAGAGGCTGTAAATCATTGGCCTATGACACCCACTCGGTTTTCAAAACGTAGAAGGAGCTGCTCAGCATGACAGGGTGAATAAACTTGCTGTGAATCCAAGACAGGATTTCAGAACAGATTTGGCAAGTTCTAAGCACATATGGGGAAGATGTGTTGCTCACTGGAAACCAGTGGAGTTTATGAGAATAAAAAGCTTCTAATTTCCTTCCAGTCATTAAATCAAGGAAATATGACAGATACTGAATTTCCAAAATCCCCCCTAAAATGCCTAAAAGGTTGAGCCCAGGATGCCATTCAAAGGGATTTTCCTTGGTACTTATTACCAAGGGATACCCTTTTGCCAAGTGAACACATTTGTGAAGTATGAATCCGGAAGTTTAAAATCACTGTTCATGGCTGGGCACAGTGGCTCATGCCTATAATCCCAGAATTTTGGGAGGCCGAGGCGGGCAGATCACCTGAGGTCAGGAGTTCAAGACCAGCTTGGCCAACATGGTGAAAACCCTTCTGTACTAAAAATACAAAAATTAGCTGGGCGTGGTGGCGGGCGCCTGTCATCCCAGCTACTCTGGGGGCTGAGGCAGGAGAATCACTTGAACCTGGGAGACGGAGGTCGCAGTGAGCTGAGATTGCGCCACTGCACTCCAGCCTGGGTGACAGAGCAAGACTCTGGCTCAAAAAATAAATAAATAAAATAACTGTTCACTACCCTGCAGGGGTCTTTCGAAGTGGAGACGGGTGCTGCAGATCTCACAGCCGCGTCTCAGGAGCTGGTGCTCGGTGCACGTTCAGTGGGGGATGCTCCGCAGTGCAGGCTTGTGCCCGGGTTGACACGCAGACCTCTTGATCATTGCAGGAGCTGAAAGGAAATATCAGAGTTCACTGTCGGATTCGTCCTTTGTTGCCTTTTGATAGTGAATCTGATGATCCAGTTTTGCAGAGCAGGTAACCTGTGTTTGCACGGTGTGTGTATGTCTGTGTGCTCAGGGAAAAGACAGAGGAGTGGCACAATTTTAAATGCCATCTACTGTCCTGCCGCCGGTCCCCAAACAGGACATTCTCCAGTTGTAGGTGGGGGCTGTGTTTAAGGATGGCACTTTCTTGCTGACAGTGGACACTCTGCAGCCCTCTGTAATACGGCCTGCAAAAGGCCAAACTGCCTGAGCAGGCCTGTTGTGCGTAGTAGTGGTTCTGCACCTGAGAGGGCATCCATCTTTTCGTGGTTTGCCTCTGCGGGGTCCGACCGAACAGGGACAGGCTTTGAATGGACTTTTCCCTTTATGTCACTACATCAAAAAGGGAGCGCCCTGCCTTCTTTATGAACCCCAAAGACCACCCACTCCGCTGTGCAGGCAGTCAATGAGTATTGACTCAACTGATACTTTTGACTTAGAGAAAGTTTTGATGGTGTTCATGGATACAGCAAAATTATCTGAAGTTCATTTACTCAAATGCTTACTTGAAAACCCTACTCAATACGACTCTTACTTCCTTCCCCATGAAACAACCCCCCTGGAAATCCCCACTCCCATTGCCGACCACACCTGACCCTCCCCACTCCCATTGCCGACCACACCTGGCCCCCCCCACTCCCATTGCCGACCACACCTGGCCCCCCCCACTCCCATTGCCGACCACACCTGACCTTCTCGCCCTCCCTTCATAAACCTGCCCCTCCCCACTCCCATTGCTGACCCTCCTGCCACTCCAAGGGGCTGTGCTTCCCGGCTTTCCCGACGCCATATGGGGTTGGCCGTATCCACCAGTTTGCGGGGGGCACTGGGTCCCACTCCTGACTCTGTAGCTTTGCTCAGGCTGTTTTTGTTGTCTTGGGTTCCTCCACTTAATCTGTCCAAATGAGCTTTCCTTGGAGGGCCTAGCTTGAGTCTCACCGTGTTTGCATCCTGCAGTTTAGCACTTGACTTGAGAAGGTCTTCAGAAAGCACTTGGCTGGTCCTACAGTGTGAAACAAGAAATTCGGATCTTTTGATAGTCATTGAAACTTTTTCTTTTCAAAGTTTTTAGACATGATTGTGCTGGCTCTAGTACTTTCTGCACTTTCTTGACTGGTGGCCACTTGTCACTTGTCAAAGGACTGGAAATTGGGCCTGTCGGGTACGTCAGTGTGGCGTGGGACAGGAAAGGGGCCCTCATTCAAAACATGTGGGACCAGAAGAAGTGTTTCCGATTTTGAATTTTTTCATATTTTCAAATGTTCATGTTTTATATGTACCGGTTCAGCAAGATAATCCAGTGAGCATTTTCTTTGAGCATCATCTCAGTGCTCAAAATGTTTTGGATTTTGGAGCATTTTGTATTTCAGATTTTTGGATGAGGGATGCTCAGCCTGTAGTTAATGGCTCCCAGCTGTGATCAGCTTTCCTGAACTTGCCTTTCACATGGCACTTCCAGATGGCTTTTGTTACACACCAGCCTCTCTGCGAGCCTCCCACCACAAGAGGCAAATACATGCAAATGAATGCAAATGAAATCCCATCAGAAATGGGGCTGCTCAGCTGCAGCAGCCTCATCTGAGGCATGGCCTCGGGCAGGTGAGAAAACACCTGAGGTGTGGCCTCGGGCAGGTGAGAAAACATCTGAGGCGTGGCCTCGGGCAGGCGAGAAAGACAGGCAAGTTTCCATAGTCCCAGAGGCTTCTTTCTACTGGATGGTGCGGCTCTGGGCTGCTCGGCTTCTCAGAGCTTCCTAAGAGGCTCCATAAACATGTGTGTGGACTGTCACATTGTTTGTGTTCATCGGCTTTTGGTTTTGAAACGTTGCATTTTTTCGGATTCATGATGGCTTGCAGATGCTTGATTTCCTGAAGGGGAGAACCTAATGAGCTTGTCTTCTAGATCAGTGGTCCCCAACCTTTTTGGCACCAGGGACCAGCTTCATGGAACACCAGGTTTCCATGGACTGGCGGGCTGGGGCGGGGATGGTTTCAGGATGATTCAACTGCATTTCATTTATTATGCACTTTATTTCTATTATTATTACACTGTAATATACAACAAAATAATAATACAACTCACCACAATGTAAAATCAGTAGGAGCCTTGAGCTTATTTTCCTGCAACTAGAGGGTCCCATCTAGCGGTGATGGAGACAGTGACAGGTCATCAGGCATCAGAATCTCATAAGGAGTGTGCAACCTACATCCCTCACATGCACACTTCACAGTAGGGTTTGTGCTTCCAAGGGAATCTAATGCTGCTGCTGGTCTGACAGGAAGTGGAGCTCAGGCAGTGATGCCAGTGATAGGGAGCGGCTGTAATTCAGAGAAGCTTTGCTCACTTGCTCACCGCTCACCTCCTGCTGTGCAGCCTGGTTTCTAACAGGCCTCCATGGCCGGGGGTTTGGGACCCTTGTTCTGTATCACCACCGCTCTCAACTGCACATGAAGGAGGTATTTAAGCGTTATTACTGGAGTATGGATGACTCTCCCATGCAATGCAGACAGGGAAGATGAAAACAAGAAATAAAGAACAGGGGTATTGGAGTAAAAAAATCAAGAGAAGACAAAAGGGGGTGGGGAAGAGAAGAAAATAATAAATAAAAGGTAAAGAGTAAAAAGAATAAAAAGAATAAGGTCAAAAAGGACGAGTGGAGTTTTAGAAAAGGATGGAAGGGTGGCTCCATGCACACAGGAAGAGAGGGAAGAGGAGCCAAGCCAGGGTCCTGGGAGAGCAGGACAAAGACAGAGATGATGGCAGAGAAGCAGAGGGGTGTTTTAGAGTGACCAGGACAGAGACAGAGATGATGGCAGAGAAGCAGAGGGGTGTTTTAGAGTGACCAGGACAGAGACAGAGATGATGGCGAAGAAACACAAGGGTGTTTTAGAGGCTGAATGTTAGGAATTCAGAAAGCAATTTCTTCATGATGTGTATTTTCAATGTTGTTTCATTCCTTCAGCTCCATCTCTAGAGAAGTGGCCCATGCTGTTGATGACGTGAGTATACAGTTTTCCTCGCAAATTGTATTCAGAGAGCAGCTTCCTGCTTGGTGGGTCTCCGTAGTCCCCACAGATCCCTACAACGGAGAGCAACTCAGAGACTGAATAAATAGAAAATAATTTATTTTAGGCTTTCTTAGTTAAGAAGAGTTGTTTTAGTTCCTTGATTTCTATTGGAACATGAAATTAAGCATTTGACACGCTTTCCTTGTGGGAAACCAGCTCCTGACCCGTAGTTCTATGTGAGGAAGTTACTTCACTTCCATTTATTTTCCAGCTCAAATGATCAATCAGTGCAAATATGAGCAAGTTCTAAAATTTAGAGCACCACAAAAAGAGATATAAATAGAAAATCAGTAATATCAAGTGTGAACTTTGTGATTCTAAACTGGAATCAAGCATGATTTTGTTTCTCTTGAAAGCCTCTTTGCTTTTTAGTTTTATCCACGAAAAGGCCGAGAAGTCAGAAGGAGCAGCCCAACACCCCAGCTGGGGTCTCTGAGTACCAAGCCCACTGCAGGAGAAAAGCTCACTCGACACCTTGCGTCTGGGCCAGAAAAGGAAGTGTGTGGGAGGAGCCTGGGGCACTTGGGGGGCTGGACAGGAAGGGAGGCCTCAGAACGGGGGCTGTGTCCCAGCACATGGAGCCCACGGCAGGCACTCCCTCAACGCGGGATAGAAGCCTGGGGATTAAGGAGGGACTAAAGCAGATTGAAATATATAATTATATGTACAATCTTGAGTTCATAATAATGAGTTTTTAAAAAGACCTCACATTACTTTTTTGGGTGCTAGAACATCAACTCATTATTCTGAAAAGTGATGGAAAGAGAAAAGGGTTGTGACGTCTTTCCTGTAGGAAACATACTCACGACAGATGCGTGGTTTTTGAGGGAACAGAAGATTGTAGGTAATAAACTCAACAAATGATAAAATTGGAAAACCATCATTTGAAACCCTCAATGAAATAGTGACTCTAGGCCCTCAGAGGACGCTGGTCAGGGGTTGATGGGATCTTCACTACGAGGGTTCAGGGTTGCCTCAAACCCTCTAAGCACTTGCTCCTGAGTGGACACTGCTCAGGGCTGATGGGATCTTCACGACGAGGGTTCAGGGTTGCCTCAAACCCTCTAAGCACTCTCAGCTTCCCTGAAGTTGGGATGCAGAGACATGATGTCCTGAGATGGTGCAGCAGATGGGACACAGTGGGACTGATGAAGCACTTTTGCTTCAAAATTAAACCAGCATCTAATCAAGTCTCGAGGATGGTCATTTTAAAGGAGAGAAAACCATCTGCCAAGTCCAGAATGTGGACATTTCACAGAGAAGCCAGACTGCCTGGCTTCTCTAATAATAACTTTTGTTTTTAAAGGCGGGAGAACGCAATAGAATGAGATGAGTCAGCCTCAGTGCGTCCTGGTTTGGAGCCTGGTGTGCACAAGCCGACTGTCACAGGCATTGTTGGGACAGTGGGGGAAGTCAGAATGTGTCCTGGGTGTACAGGGGGGCGAACCTTCTCCTCTATCCTCCTAGGGTCCCTGGCAGGGCCTAAGAATGGAATTGGCCTAAGGCAGGTTGACGGGGAAGAGCATCAGATTTGTTGAATGTGGGGTCTACCTGACACGGAGTCCCCCGGGAAATGAAGACTCGAGGAGCGGCACAGCCTGCGCACTGCCCTGCAGGGTTGGGCAGAGGCCACTGTGGACAAGCCACCAAACGAGATGGGAGACTGAGGGAAGGCGAGGGCTCTGCTAACAGTTCTGTCTGTGCAGAGATGCTCAGCTTCAACCCTGTATTAGTCAGGGATCTCTAGAGGGACAGAACGAATGGAATAGACACATATGTAGAGGAGATTTTATTAGGTATTGACTCACACGATCACAAGGTCCCACAATAGCCATCTGCAGGCTGAGGAGCAAGGAGAGCCAGTCCGAGTCCCAAAGCTGAAGAACTTGGAGTCCGATGTTCGAGGGTAGGAAGCATCCAGCACGGGAGAAGGATGTAGGCTGGGAGGCTAGGCCAGTCTCTCTCTGCACATTTTTCTGCCTGCTTCATATTCACTGGCAGCTGATTAGACGGTGCCCATGCGGATTAAGGGTGGGTCTGCCTCTCCCACCCCACTGACTCAAATGTTAATTTCCTTTGGCAACAGCCTCACAGCCACACCCAAGATCAATATTTTGTATTCTTTAATCCGCTGATCTAGTTGATGCTCAGTATTAACCATCACAGACTCCATCTACTGACGAGAACATGCGTTGCTCCTGGCCCAGCAAGGGCGGCTCTCACGGGAGGGTCAGGTCCTGCCTTCAGTGCAGGAGGAAGAGGGGAAGCTGGAGTGCTCTGTGTGAGCCTCCTGCTTCTCAGGAGCCTTTAAGTAAAGATAATCCTGATGCCAAAGTGGCATATTTTGGGGTGACATATTCTGCCACTCTCCATGTGACATTAATTTTATAAAGTGTGATGAATGGCATGGTGATTGTATTCTATAATTTCTTTTTTTTTTTTTTTTAGAGATGGGAGGTCTCACTATGTTGCCGAGGCTAGTCTTGAACTCCTGGCTTATGTGATCCTCCTGCCTTGGCCTCCCAAAGTGCTAGGATTGTAGGCGTGAGCTACCACAGGGCAAATTGTGCTTTAAAAGTGTTCTTATCATTTAAAAATGCAGCCTGTAATACTTAGCGATAAAACGATCTGTTGTCTGGTTTTGAATATAAAGTATGCTGAGGAAAGGGAGGTGGGTTGTGCAGGAGTATCTGTAAAACAAGATTGGCCGGATATTCCACACTTGTGGTGCCGGGTGATTGCACCTGAGGACGTCTTATGCTGTTTCCCCCATTTCTGTGTATGTTACAAAGTCCCCAGTGAGAACAGTTAAAAAAATGCTGGGCCTCTCCTTCATTCAGCTTATTATGGTGATCACAAGATGAATTTAGAAAGCACATAAAATGCTAAACACTTCACTAACATTGATAATTTTGAATTTAACAGGAAAGTCTCAGGTCATGTAGGACACAATGCCATTTTGAAGATGATTTTGTGTCGCGTTGATTACCATATGTCTCGTTTGCGGTTCTACAAGGCCCGTCACCTGAATCAGTCTGATGATGGGTTACATATTGTAAACTTTAGAAACTCTTTTTTAAAAGGTAGTTTTAGTTAACAGATTGATAGCCTTATACTTTTTAAAAAGGCCAAGAAAATTGTTATAGCTGTACTTTAAAATTGCTCTTACTATGTCCCTGGGAAGAAAAACTTTTACAATTCTTTATTTTAAAGTATGATTGATTGATTGATTGATTGATTCAGCTTTATTTAGGTAAAATCGACAAAAATTGTATACATTCAACATCTACAACATGGTAATTTTATATACAGATGTATATGATTGCCATCCATCTTTGGATGACACATGTGGTAATCAATTTTACAATGAAGGCCGGACACAGTGGCTCACACTTGTAATCCTAGCACTTTGGGAGGCCGAGGCAGATGGATCACCTGAGGCCAGGAGTCCGACACCAGCCTGGCCAACATGGTGAAACCCTGTCTCTACTAAAAATACAAAAAATTAGCTGGGCGTGGTGGTGGGCGCTTGTAGTCCCAGCTACTTGGGAGGCTGAGGTAGGAGATCCCTTGAATCCGGGAGGCAGAGGCTGCAGTGAGCTGAGATTGCATCATTGCCCTCCAGCCTGGGCAACAAGAATGAGACTCCATCTCAAAACAAAAACAAAAACAAAACCATACAATGAGTAAAATGATTACCACAGTCAATGGTAATGGCTACCAGGATGGCTAAAGAGTAGAAAGGGGGATTTTATCGGTGATATCAGTTTGCAAACTGAGAAGAGACAGTCTCCAGCTCTCTCTGTTAAAAGGTGAACTGCAGGACACAGAGTTTGTGCACAGTCTGTATAAGCTAGCCGAAAATAGCTGGAAGTCTGCAGCTGCTTCTCAGGAAAGAATTGTGCAAAGCTGATCCTCTGCCTAATCAGGGTTGCAGTGGTCTGGGTTGTAAATCAGTTAGGGATTTTCCTGATGACTCCTGTTGTTAGGGAGTTTAGCAAGAGTGTGGTTTTCCTTGCAGCCATAGGAATTTAGGAAGCTGTCAGGCAGCCAAGCCCTGAACCCCTGACTCAGGTACCTCTTATTTCCTTAATCTTAGGATCCATCTTAGTTGATAAAGAAGCATCTATTGGTCTCTCAGATCACATGTCCCTCTTGTGGTCAGTCATAGCTTGGATTTCTGTGGGCCCATAGGCCCTACTGCATCACTCTTATCTTAAATGGCCTGAGAGAGAACTTCATGGATTTGTTGTTCTTTCCTTTAATAGAACATTCTCTTTAGTTTACTGTATGGATTTGGCCTACCTTATGAAGGAATACTGTATGGATTTGGCCTACCTTATGAAGGAATTTCTTCCTTGAAGCCAAAAAAGATTCCCATAAAATCTTTTCCTGAAGCATTTCCTCTATGTTTTCTTCCAGTAGTTTAATCACTTTGTGTCTCACATTTAGGCCTTTGATCCATTTTGAGTTGATTTCTGTATAGTGTAAGAGGTGGGGGTCTAGTTTCATTCTTCTGTATATGGATTTCCAGTTTTCCTAGTACCATTTATTGAAGAGACCATCCTTTCCTCAATGAGTGTTCTTGACATCTTTGTTAAAAAATCAGTTGATTATAGATATGTTGGTTAATTTCTGGGTTCTCTATTCTGTTCCACTGGTCTATATGTTTGTTTTCATGCCAGTACCATGCTATTTTGGTTACTATAGCTTTGTAATATATTTTGAGAGCATGTAGTGTGATTCCTCCAGCTTTGTTCTTTTTTCTCAGCATTTCTTTGGCCATTTGGAATCTTTTGTGGATCCATACAAATTTTACAATTTTTTCAATTTCTGTGAAAAATGTCATTGGTATTTTGATAAGGATTGCATTGAATCTCTAGATTGCTTTGTGCTGTATTGTCATTTTAACAATTTTAATTCTTCCAATTCTTGAGCATGAGATGTCTTTCCATTTGTTTGCACCCTCTTCAATTTCTTTCATTAGTGTTTTCTAATTAGCCTTTTAGAGGTTTTTCACCTCCTTGGTTAAATTTATTCCTAGGCATTTTAAAATTTTTGCAGCTATTGTATATAAATGGGAGTGCCTTTTAAATTTATTTTTCATTTAGTTCATTGCTCATATATAGAAACAATACTGATTTTTTTAATATTAATTTTGTATCCTGCAACTTTACCAAATTTGTTGATCAGTTCTAAGAGATTTTTGGTAGAGTCTTTAGGATTTTCTATATATCAGATCATGTTATCTTCAAGCAGGAACAACTTGACTTCCTTCTTTATGATTTGGATGCTCTTTATTTCTTTCTCTTGCCTAATTGCTATGACTAGGACTTCCAATACCATATTGATAAGAGTGGTGAGGCTTGGCATCCTTGTCTTATTCCAGTCCTTAAAGAAAAAGCTGAAAGACGTTAGGATGTTAGCTGTGGGTTTGTTCTATATTGTCTTTATTATATTGAGGTTGTTTTTTTTCTATACCTAATTTATTAAGAGTTGCTTTTTATCATGAAAGGATGTTGAATATTTTGAAAAGCTTTTTCTACATCTTTGGAGATGATCACATGATTTTTGTCCTTCATTCTGTAGATGTGACCCAATTTGTTTAGTGATTTGCATATTTTGAACTGTCCTCGCATTTTGGAATAAATCCCACTTCATCATGGTGTATTATCTTTTTGATGTGCTGTTCAATGAAGTTTGCTAGTATTTTGCTGAGGACTTTTGTAACTATGTTCATCAGGAATGTTGGCCTATAGTTTTTTGTTATTGTTTTGTCATTGTCTGGATTTGGTATCCCAGTTATGTTGGCCTTGTAGAATGAGTTAGGAAGAATTTCCCCTGCTTCAGTTTTTTTTGTAATAGTTTCAGAAGAATTGGTATTAATTATTCTTTAAAGGTTTGGTCGAATTTAGTAGTGAAGTCTTCTGGTCCTAGACTTTTCTTCGTTAGAAGACTTTATTACTGACTCAGTCTCATTACTTGTTATTGGTCTGTTCAGATTTTTTATTTCTTTTTCATTCAATCTTGGTAGATTATATGTATCCAGGAATTTATCTGTTTCTTCTAGGTTTTTGAATTTTTTGGCATATGGTTGTTTATAGTAGTTCCGGATGATCCTTTGTATTTTTGTGGTAGTAGCCATTGTGACATCTCCTTTTCTGTTTCTGATTTTATTTGGGTCTTCCTTCTTTTTTCTGTTAGTCTGGCTAATGGTTTGTTGATTTTGTTTATCTATTTTAAAAATTAACTTTGTTTCATTGATCTTTTGTATTTTTTGTATCAATTTCTTTTATTGTGGTTCTAATCTTTATTTATTTTCTTCTATTAATTTTGGGTTTGATTTGTTCTTGCTTTTATAGTTCCTTGAGGTGCATCATAATGTCATTTATATGAAATCTTTCTAGTTTTTTTATGTAGGCATTTATTGCTACAGACTTGGCTCTTAATACTGCTTTTGCTGTGTCCCATAGGTTTTGGAATGATATATTTCTATTTTAATTTGTTTCAGAGAATTTTAAATTTTTTGCTGTGTCCCATAGGTTTTGGTATGATATATTTCTATTTTAATTTGTTTCAGAGAATTTTAAATTTTCATTCTTAATTTCCACCTTCATCCATTGGTCATTCAGGAGCATGTTGCTCGATTTCCATGTATTTGTATATTTTCAAATGTTCCTCTTGTTATTGATGTGGACTTTTATTCTGTTATGGTCAAATAAGACACTAGATGTGGTTTTGATTGGAAAAAAATTGTTGAGACTTGTTTTGTGTCCTAACACGTGGTCAATCCTGAAGAATGTTCCATTTGCTGATGAAAAAATGTATTCTGTAGCTGTTAAGTGAAATGTTCTCTAAGTGTCTGCTGGGTCCTTTTGGTTTATGGTGCAGTTTAAATCCAATGTTTCTTTGTTGATTTTATGTGTAGATGATCTATCCAATGCTGAGAGTGGGGTGTTGAAGTCCTCAGTGATTATTGTATTGGGGCCTATCTTACCCTTTAGATCTAATAATATTTGCTTTATACATATATGGGTGAAAATATATGTACAATTGTCATATTCTCTTGCTGAATTGATCCCTTATTGTGTAATGTCCCTCCTGTCCTCTTTTTTATGGCTTTTAACTTGAAGTCTGTTTTGTCTTACACAAGTGAGGCTACTCCTGATTGCTTTTGGTTTCTCTCTGCTTGGAATATTTTTTTCCATCCCTTCACTTGCAGTCTATATGTCTCTTTACAGTTGAGGTGAGGTGAGTTTCTTGTAGACAGCATATAATTGGGTCTTGTTCTTTAATCTGTCAGGCAGTCTACATCTCTAAAGTGGGAAATTTAATTTGTTTACATTCAAGGTTATTATTAATAGGTGAGGACTTACTCTTGTCATATTATTGACTGCTTTTTGATTGTTTTGTATATCCTTTGCTTCTTACTTCCTCTCTTATTGTTTATTTTTTGCATTTAGGTGGTTTTCTATAGTGAGTCCAATTCCTTTTGGTTTCTTCTTTTTGCATTGGCTATACAAGTGACTTTTATAGTTTTGTATTTTTTATGACAGTGGTTATTGTCTTCTCACTTCGAGATGTAAGACACCCTTGAGTATTTCTTGTAAGTCCCGTCTTGTGGTAATGAATTCTTTTAGTTTTTACTTGTCTGTGAAAGATTTTATTTTTCCTTCATTTCTGAAGGATAGCTTTGCTGGGTATAATATTATTGGCTGAAGTATTTTTTTCTTTCAGTCAGTAGTTTGACTATATTATCCCATTCTCTCCTGGACTGCAAAGTCTTTGCTGAGAAATCCACTGTTGGTTTAATGGACTTATGTGTGACTTAATGCTTTTCTCTTGCTGCTTTTAAAATTATTTGTCTTTGACTTTTGACAATTTTCCTACAATGTGCCTTGGAGAGGACCTGCCTGGGGGTTCTTTAAGCTTCCTGGACCTAAATGTCCATTTCTCTCACAAGACTTGGGAAATTTTCTGCTATATTTTTATTAAATGTGTTTTCCTGAGCTTTTCTCTTCTCTTTCTGGAATGCCCATAATACAAATATTGATTCACTTAATGCTGTCCCATAAATCCTGTGAGCTTTCCTCATTATTTCTTATTATCTCTCTTTCCCTCTGTCTGCCTGTGTTATTTCAAAAGACCTGTCTTCAAGTTTAGAATTTTTTCCCTCCTATTTGGTCTAGTCTGTTGTTGAAGCTCTCTATTATATTTTTTATTTCTCTATTGTATCATATATTTCATTGAATTCTTCAGCTCTAAGATTTGATTCTTTTTTATAATTGTGTCCCTTTATTGTATTTTTCATTCAAATTATGAATTGTTTTCCCATGTTCATTGAATTGTCTGTATTTTCTTGTATCTCACTGAGTTTCCTTAAGATTGTTATTTTGAATTCTTTTTCTGTTATGTCATATATTTCCTTATAATTAGGGTCTGTTACTAGAGGATTATTACTTCCCTTTGGAGGTTACATATTTCCCTGCTTTTTCATGGTTCCTGTGTCCCTAACATTGACTCCTATACATCTGGTGAAAAAATTGTCTCTTCCAATTTTATGGAGTAGGTTTCAGGAGGAAAGACTTAGGGTGCATGGTTCTAGATGGACCCAGTAATGTAGTCTCCATATTGTTCCTTTAGCTGTCATACACACTAGTGGTGTTTGTGAGTTTCTCAGTGGCCTACAGTGAGGGAGTCTGTGGTAACAGTGATGTGGCTTTTCCACATATAACCTCAGGCTATATCTCAGGTTGGGGATACACACATGCACACAGTAGGTCACACAACATGGGGTCTGGCTCATTGGAGTTGGAGCCACATGGCTGTTTCTCTGGCCAGAAGCATGGGCACACAGTTGCTTAGCTGGCCTGGGAGTGTGCCTGCCAGGAGTGACCTGTAGGGTTGCTTCTCTGATCCAGGACACAGATACAAGGCTGCTCAGCTGGTCTGGGGTGTGTCTGCTGGGGCCTGTTCAAGGGGCTGCTGCCCATGTCTGGGCCACAGCTGCATGGCTGCTTGGCTGGCCTGAGGGTGTGTTTGCCAGGGGCTACCCACAGGGCTGCTTCTCAGGCCTGGGACAAGGGCACATGGCTGCTCAGCTGGCCTGAGGTATATCTGCCAGGGGTGACCTGTGTGGCTGTTTCGTGGGTCTGGGGTACAGGTTTCAGGCTGTGTGGCTGGCCTGGGATGTGTCCACCAGGGGTGAACTATGCGGCTGTTTCTTGGGTCTGGGGTACAGGTGCAAGGCTGCATGGCTGGCTCGGGGATATGCTTACTGATGGTGGCCAACGGGGCTGTTTCTCAGGCTCTTATTGGGCAGGTGAGGAGCATGTCTGTAGGGTGTTGGGGTACTGTGGGGCTGTTTCTCATGTCCTGAGCACAGGTGCACAGCCCCTCCTCTGGCCCGGAGGTGTATTAGCCACTAGGAGGCTCAGGGGCCTCTCCTACTTAGGGAAGGGTGAACAGCAGCTTGGCTAACTCAAGGGCAGGGTTGCTGTGGGTGGGACTGCCAGACTCCTCCAGCTGGTAGGGCAGTGATGGGGGTTGGTCTCCCTGCTGTGCAAGGCCGGAGTCACAGCCGATCCTGGGCCCGGGCTCCATGCAGCTGGGGTTGTGACGTTCAACCACCCGTGTAGGCTTGGCATCATGAAGATGGAGCTCCAAGGCTGGAGAATGGCCGTGGTTTCCGTTCCCCAGAGCAGGGCATGCTCCAGAGGTGGCTCTGGTCTCAAGATGGGGCTGTGCTGCAGCAGCTTGGCTCACAGGGATGGCTGGGGGGTGAGCAGTGCACACCTTGTGCTCCTAATCTGGGGCCATGGAGCTGTGTCGTGAATTCCCTGCAGCTCCCAAATGGCTCAGGGCTTGTGAGGACTGCAGGATTCCCCTGCTGTAAGGACTGTAGGTATTTTCTGTAGGGGCTGGTGGGGATCTGCTGCTTCTCTTTCCCTGCAAGGGGAAGTCCCTTCTGACTCCAGGCAGATCTGACCCAGGCAGGGGAGATGGGGCTGCAGAAGCCAGGTGCCTCCACTCTGCCCTCCTGGACTTCTGGTCAACACAGGTGCCTCTCCACTCCCATGCTGCGCTGCACACTCTGCCAGATCTTAGCTCTCTTCCTTCCACACGGTCCGAGCTCAGCTGTGTAGTCATTGCCTTGGTCCTTTCTTGGGCGGAGGGAGCTGAGCACCAGCTCTCTCTCGTCAGCATCTTGCTGACTTTGCTCCCACCACGCAAATATATATATATATTTATCTCACTTGATGCCTTAAGCACCAGTATTCTTGAGTCAAACAAAAGGAGACAGATTAAATCCTCATGATCAGGACTTCGTGTTAATAGGAGCCCTCGGGACCTTATCAATCCCCTCCCCTTATCAATCCCCTCCTTTTATAAGTGAACACACAGAGTATTTGTGGTTTAGTAATTGCCTTTCTACACTTCCCTGCTTGCATCCTGGTTAACCTGAAGGAGTTTTTCAGTGAGGAAATGCATCCTGAGGCTGAGGCCTGGCCCCAGCCCCTGGGGAAAGCTTATTATGATTATTAACATCACTTTTTATTGTTACCGTTCCTTGTTACTTTATTCATTCTCTTGGCAGTCCTCTCCCGTTCCTGCCAAAGTTCCACTGAATCTTCAGATTTGGATATTTGAGGTTTTCCATCTTACTCGTCAAAATAGAATAAAATTTTATTGGGGCATTTTGGATTCTGTTTTTAAATCAGAATCCAAGATGTTGCTTTTTAATTTGATAGGCCTGCTCATTGAAGGGCTTCATGCCATCAAATCTGCTGAGAAAGCAATGATCCGTTTTGTGACCTTGTGTCTCCTGGCTCCCACTTTATGTTTTTATTTCCAAAAGTCTAAAGAGAGTCTGAGTTTGTATTGGACGCGTAACACGGCAGTTCATTTCCATTTGCAATCTAATTCAGCATTTCATCGTTTGGATTCAATCTATTAATAAAGTTGATCTCAGATGGAGAATCTGGCTGCTGCCCTAGTTCTTGGTAGCTGTCTTAAAGGCTATTTATTTTCATTTTTCATTTAATTTATATCCACTCTGTTGATAATCAGACATGGGAGAACAGATTTCTGGCTTTGTATCAAGTTCTTGTTGAACTGTCTTTGTTCGTCCCTGATTCTCCCTTATTGTTAAGATTGACAGTTACTGACTTGAGTGTCTGAATGTAGTCAACAGAGCCTATGTATCAAATGACACTTATTTAGTTACATGCAGCCAATGTAAAGCATATTTTTCTGGTGGTGCTTGGCAGGATTGATAGATTTGATACACCTGAGACAAAATTTTTAATGGTCGGAGACTGTATGGTCCTTAATACATTACTTGTTCTTTTTTAACGTGGGTTCACCAGGCCTTGAACCGCCATCCACAGGACTGTTGATATCCGCAGCAGTCAGTCTCGGCTTGCACGGAGCGCGTAGTCCCTCCCTCCTGGCTGTTTTGTGTCTGCCTCTGGGAGAGTCCCTGACTCTGTCTGCATGTTGTTCATGGGTCTCCTCTTCCTCTCAGGTTTCCTTACTTAAAATGGAGAGGGTGAATTCAATGTACTTTTAGCTCTAAAATTTGATGACAAAGAATTTTATGCCCCAAGTGCTTTTAAAGTTATCCTAGGAAATTGAATATAAATAAAAAACTAGATGCTACAGTATGTAAATGTAAGGAAAACAGTTTTTACTGATCATTGCCTCTGAGCCAGGTGCTTTTCAAAGGCTGTTTCATGGGGACCTTGTGATTCCTGAGGCAGGGGCCATGCGTCCCCCCTGCAGGTGTGTTCAGGCCTCTTCAGGGAAGTGGCTCCAGATGGGCAGTCCCATCTTGAAAAGAAGGATGCTGTCAAGAGCTTGAAAATTTGGATAAAAGAAAGTTGTTTAAAAAGCCAAGAGAAATGAATCCTTCTTGTGAGATTAAGGGTATTTAGTATCATGAGTGGGGAGGGTTTTTGGACAGGCAGGAAAGCATTGAAGCTGTTTGGAAAAATTAAACTTTGCTGTGGAATAATTTCAGATGTTTAAAATTGAACGATCTCACTGTGGAATGAAGTTCTAAATAGCATGGGGACCCTTTGGACTCAGGCTTGTTTTTATGGCTTTGCATGTTTCTTGTATGGTGTCCCTTGAGCTTTCGGGTCAGACATTGTAGACCTTTGCGTTTTTCATTTGCTTTTCTTTATGGTTAAAACTTGGACATTTGAAGACAGCAGTAAAACACTATGGGGTGTGTGTTCCTGTGCAGTTCATACGAGAGCACTAGGATTATATTCTGGCATAGCATCAAAGGAACAGTCCCCTAAGTGGATGGCAGAAAAATGAAAATATGCCGCAAGAAAGGAGCAAGGGGCCTAGGCTGGCGGTTGGATTAGGGACTGGGAGGTCTGTTCTTATGGCAAGGCCAGGGGCTTGGTCCTGATGGGTGTCGGAGTTTTGCTTCGGTGTTTTGAGCCTGAAGGGAACCGAAGAGCTGCCTCTGGCTTAGGGGATGTGACATTATCATGTAAGAACATGCAGGTTCCGAAACAGTTTCTGGTACACAATGACTGCCCAGTAAATACTCAGCAGAGACATAAGCTTCTTCTGTGAAAGCCGTGCCAGAGCACGAGCACACGCAACCTCCACATCCTGGTGGTCGCTTCTGTGCTGCAATGGAGACCACGGACCGCCCCCAGCCACCGGCTGCTCCTCCCGGCATTGCCAGAATCACTGTGGTCGGGCCTGCATCCCCACCCGCTGTCCCAAAGGTCATCCCAGGAAACTGGATACAAATCATGGTAGCAAGTGACCTCCCAGTCTACCAAATCCAATCAAGAGTTTTAAACAAGGACCCAAGCGACCTCTCGGCAACAGGTGGCATTCTGCATCACCCACTGCCTCCCTCTTAACTTTCTTTCTTTGGCTTCAGTGACTTCATCTGCTTTCTTCTTTTCTAATTTGCATTTGAGAAAGATTTCTACAGCAACAACATAAAGGACAGGTGGGAGGGGTGCTGGACTGGAGGCAGAGGCCAGTTAGGGGATAGCCAGGGCGCTGTTTCATTACACTGGACAATAGCAGCAGGCATGGGGCAGGGAGCAACCCAAGGCTGCCTCCAAGGCACAGCCGAGGCTCTGTCCCCAGGCAGCGAGGCACAGCCGAGGCTCTGTCCCCAGGCAGCGCGGGGCTGAGGCTGGCGTTCCGTCATTGCTTCCTGAGCTGCCCCACTGAGAGGCATGCCGGGGATTCCTGTAGCCTTTCACCTCTGGCAAGACAGGAAAGTTCACTATTTGATTATATCAGCATTTCACATCGGAGACCTCACAGAATCCAGAGGCAACAATAGTCCGGCAGCTGCCCACGACTGCCCGTCCAACAGTAAGCGAGTAACAAACAGCAACAACAACCACAAACAGCTGTTGAATCTTACAGCTTTTGTCTTTATAAAATAGGCCACTTCTTTGACATGTTATTGCAGATACACACACACATACACACAGACACACACTACTAAGAAGAAGGTGTGGAGGTATCATCCTAGCATCCGCTAAACACTGTTATGCAAAAAATCCAGTGCCTCTGGGTTATTCGCCACTGCAGTTGTGGTTTTCATTCTTCCTATCACCCCTGCTATTTCATGAATACACATTTTGTTTTAGAACTGGAACCAATCCAGGTTCATCTTTTCTTTGCTTAAGTGAAACAAAACTAATTTCAGATTTCTTGCTGAAAAATGCCTTTGCTTCCCTTACACAGGATGTAATTTAAGAATACAGTCCAGCAAGATCGAAATTTGTTTTTGAAACAGACTTGTTAGTTCCACTGGTTACAATGGAATACAATGATGTCTGAGATGTGATTTTTTTGCCATTTGAAAACCTCTCCTGTGAACTATCAAGGGCCCTTAGAGTCAGTAATTTGGGTGTTGAACCTTCAGCCTGTGGCAGATTGAGGAGCTCTGTTGTGTGTTCCTCAGTAGATGCGACTTTCTTCTTCTCTTTATGGGGGTTGGCAAACCTTTTCAGGAAAGGGCCAGGGAGTTAATATTTTCGTCGTTGAAGGCCTTGCGGTCTCCAACTCAATCATCCAACTTTGCCCTTGAGGAAGAAGCAGCCGTACACAGTATGTAAACAAAGGACGGGGCTGTGTTCCAGGCAAACTTTGTTGTTTACAAAAACAGGCGGCAGGCTGGGGTTGGTGGGGCTTGTGTTTAATTAACTCAGCCCACAAAGTCTTACGACATCGTTTTACTCTTTTCTCTCAGGAAACAGTTCTGGTGAAATGTGATCGTCCTGGCCACCCTCTGATTAATAAGACATATCATTTTGAAAGGTAAGTGCTTTTCAAGATGTCCTATAAAGCAAACTTCCACATTAAAAATACAAATTTTGCATTGGGGTTTGAGTAATGAAATGTGCAATTTATCCTATCATTTGACTAATTATGATTATAAGTACAGATGGTCCCTGACGTAGATTTTTCAACTTTAGGAAGGTGTGAAAGAGATACACATTCAGTAGACACTGTGTCTCGAGTGCCCATTACAACCCTTCTGGTTTTTGCTTTCAGTACAGTATTCAATAAACTATGTGAAACAGTCAACACTTTAGTGTACAAGCTTTCCATTTGGTGATTTTGCCCACCTGTAGGCTAATGTGTGTGTTCTGGGCACATTTAAGGCAAGCTAGGCTGAGCTACAATGCTTGGTAAATTAGGTGTATCAAATGCATTTTCAACTTGCAATATTTTCAACCTACAATGGGTTTCTCAGGTTGCCACCCCATCATAAGTCGAGGGACATCTGTAATCCATATGTTCATCGTTTTAAGTAAATAGACATTTTTTATATATCCAGTTTGTTGATAGTAATTTCGTTGCGATGATAGCAACTAACTATAAGGCTTTCTGTCAGATGCCTTCCTCGGCACTGGGTCGTGGTGTATTCCCAGGGTGGCAGGAGAGCCCCGGAAGGCTCAGAATCAATGTGCGTGGCCTTTGGAAAGCCCTGCTCATCCTCCTTCAGCTACCAAGGGCTGGCTGAGTGGTCCTGCTCCCAGGCTCTGCCCTCCTGCTCCTCGGAAGGACGTCAGTGCCTGAGGCCTCTTCCTCTCCCCGGCAGCAGCCTGTGTCGCTTGAGAGGGTCACATCTGGAGAAGGGTAGAGGGTTCCCCTCAAGCCTCCGCTGAGCACTGACGAGCACAGGAGTGGTAAGAAGGACAAGGCCGGGAAAGAACCACCGGGGAGGGGCCTGGGAGAAAGTCTGCAGAGCTCACACAGGCCTGGGAATCGTGAGTGCTCCCTCCGGGGCAGAAATACCTCGTGATACACGAGGTCTTGGGTAGAGCGAGAAGTTAGCCCTGGAGTAAAGGCTGCTGGTGCCACGCGACCGAACTTAAATGCAAGCCTGGAGGGATCAAGTTGTT
Source organism: Pongo abelii (assembly GCF_028885655.2). Classification (NCBI taxonomy): domain Eukaryota; kingdom Metazoa; phylum Chordata; class Mammalia; order Primates; family Hominidae; genus Pongo; species Pongo abelii. The sequence continues at coordinate 170,005,244 of NC_071990.2, forward strand.
TCCAATAACTGCTGGCATCCCATAATAAAGCTGAAGAAAAATTACCGGGATTGAGGGTCAAAACATGGCGCAGCCAACTAGGAGTAATTAGCAAAGTCTGACATCAAAAATTACCAGACATGATTCAAGGAAGTAGGAAAATATGACCTCTAATGAGAAAACTCAGGCAACGGAAACAGAGCGAGAAATAACACAAATGATAGAATCAGTAAAGAAGGTGAAAACAGTTGTTATAAATATGTGTGTTCAAGGAAGTAGAGGAAAATGTAAACATGTTGAGAAGAGATATGAAAAATTATAAAAAGACCCAAATAAAACATCTGGAGATGAAAAAAAAGCCATAGAGGAGACGCGAACGTACTGGTTGGGATGCAGGAGAAAGACGGGTGAACTTGGCGCCGCAGCAACAGAAATGACCAACGTGAAACCGGGGAGACTCCATAGCGAGTGGCCAGAGTGGGCTCCGGGGATGGCTGGGGCTGACGCAAGCCCCACAGTGTGAATGAGCTTGAGGCCCCTGGACGGCACACTTGAAATGGTGAAAATGGTCAATTTCGTTATATGTATTTTTTTACCACAATTAAGTGAACAGAGCATCACGGCGCCGTGCAACAGCTCCAAGAAGCCAAATACAGAGGGAGTTGCAGTCTCAAAAGGTGAAGGAGTGGGCACTCAGAGAACATTTGAAGAAGTCGGCCGGAGGTGGGTCACAGTGGCTCACGCCTGTAATCCCAGCACTTTGGGAGGCCAAAGAGGGCGGATCACAAGGTCAAGAGATCGAGACCATCCTGGCCAACATGGTGAAACCCCATCTCTACCAAAAATACAAAAATTAGCCGGGCACGGTGGCACACACCTGTAATCCCAGCTACTCGGGAGGCTGAGGCAGGAGAATCGCTTGAACTGAGGACACGGAGGTTGCAGTGAGCTGAGATTGTGCCACTGCACTCCAGCCTGGTGACAGAGTGAGACTCCATCTCAAACAAACAAACAAACAGACAAACACCAGAGATAAAATGACCAGAGTGAAAAGACACGTTGAAGACTCAGGGTCAGACATGAAAATGACCTTAGGCTTCTCCACGGAGCAATGCAAATCAGAAGATACAGGACCAGCACCTCTAAAGTACGGAAAGAGAAACAGTCCATCCAGAGTTCTGTGCCAGTGAAAATGTCTTTCAAAGACAAAGACATTTCCAGACATGCGAAAGCTGAGAGAATTAATCGCCAGACACACACCACAATGGATTCTGTCCTGCAGGACATGTGGGCAAAAGACCCTTTTTCTTATTAAAAAAAAAAAATCTCTTCCAAATCTAGTTAATTGATTAAAGAAAAATAACAATGGATTGTGGAGCTCATGACACATGCAGACATAAAATGCACGTGAACAACAGCGTGGAGGCTGGGACTGGGCATGGAAGTGTACTTTCGTATGGTCCTTATTTGGTATGTTAGGTGATAGAATCCGATTGCAGGCAGCCTCTAAGTTACATACAGTAAACCTTAAAACAACCACCAAAAACAGTAACAAGCTAGAGGTATATACAATAAGCTAACAAAAAAGATAAATGGAATCATAAAAAATCCTCAATCAAAAATAAATGTCAGGAAAAAGGGAAAAAGGATTTAAAAGATGGAAAAAGAAAAAGGATGGAAAAGATATATTTACCTGAATGCTAACATTAATCAGAGGAAAGCTGTTCTATATCTCAATAAAGCTATTTAAAAAAAGAAATAAAGAAAGGTGGTCAATGCAATGGCCACCCAAATCACAGCAGGATGTTTTGTAGAAATGAAAAAGCTGATGATAAAATTTATATGGAAAGGTGAAGGAATTATAATAGCCAAAACAACTTGGGAGAAGGACAGAGTTGGAGGACTCACACTAACCGATTTAAAGACTTAAAATCATTAAGACAGCATGATAGAGGCAAACCAACAGACACATCATCAATGGAACAGAGAAGAGTTCAGAAATAAACCCACACAGATCCAGGCAGCTGACTTTAATAGTTTTACTATTTTAATGGTGAGGGCTGTCCTCTTAATGTATAGTATTCTGAGATATCTACCTTCCATATTGTTAAGAGAATTTTTCTGGAAGAGCTGGAGAAACCCATTTTCTATAAAATATCTGTCCCAACATCAAAGTCATCAAAAGAAGCAGCAAGAACCGACCCTCCCTCCCCAGCTTCTGCTGCTTCACAGGAGAAGCTCCCACGAAGACAGATTATGGTGAAGTTTTCCCCTTTCTCTTTGCTTCAAATGATGCATGAGTTTACATACGGTGCTAACCTATTTCTGTTTATACAATTCATGTGCTTTTATATATAAAATTTATTATTGTGGAAAAATATACATGACATAAAAGTTCACCATTTTAGCCATTTTTAAGTATACAGTTCAATGGGATAAAGTATGATCTAGTGCAACCATCACCACTATCCATCTTCAGAGCATTTTTTGTCATCCCATCCTGAAACTCTAAACCCATTAAACACTGAACTGCCCGTTTCCCCTCCCTCAGCTGCTGGTAGCCACTGTTACACTTTCTGTCTGAGAATTCTTATCTAAGGCATCTGTGCATTTTATTTAAGTCTGGTAGGGAAGGGAGGTTCTTTGCAATAAGCTATTCTGGAAATTACAGATAGTGCTGGGATTTCTTAGCCTTTGTGGTTGTTCAGGATCTCAGAGCATGGGTAAAGTTCAACGTTATCAATTTTTTTCTAGATGCTTTTAAGAGTTTTCTCTTTGACTTTGGTGTTCCAAATCAAAGTGAAGCTGCACTGTTTCACAGCAGTTGCTGAGTGTTTTGTTTGTTTTATTTTGTTTTATAATACTGCTTGGGACTTTTAATCTTTGAATTAATGTCATTCTTTAAGTTGAACAATTATCAGGCAAAATCTTTTTTAAAGTACTTTCTCTCCTTCTAGCTATACTCTTTTAATGAAATTCCTATTAGATATAGATTAGACCTTTTCATTCCACCATCTGTGTCTCTACCATTACCTGCTTTTGAGATGATCACCTTCCTTGTATCTCTGTGCTGCATTCTGGGAAATTTTCCTGTGACAATCTTTTAATTAATTCACTTATTGTCTCTTCATCCATGGGTAAACTTCCATTTAACCCATCTGTTTTTCATGTTTGTAAATTATTTGGCTCATTTTTAAATCTTCTTATTCTTTTAAAAATAATCTTCCATTTTCCTTATGTTTTGTGTTCCTTATTTTGTATCTTTACTGATTTATTTTTTATTTTTTAGTGACAGATTCTCACTGTATCACCCAGGCTGGAGTGCAGTGGTGCAATCATAGCTCTCTGCAGCCTTGAACTCTTGGTCTCAAGTGATTGTCCCACCGCAGCCTCCTGAGCAGCTAGGATTACAGGCATGACTTTATTCATTTTTAACATTGTTTTCTTGAGTCTCTTTCAGAATATTCTATTGTATCTGGTTCTTGTGGTGGCTGCTGTATTACTTGTATCTTTGTGGCCACTGACTGTAGTGATTTATTTATTTTGTGTTTTGTAAGTTTTTATTGTGAACTTATCTTCGGTGAGGATTTTTTTTTTTTTTTTTTTTTTTTTTTTTGTAGGAGAGTTGTGTACTCTTGGCTGTGGGTTTGCAACTATAATTTTTCCTGCAAGGGCCTGGGGTTTCACAAAAGTTCGGAATCAGTGTTCAGGTAACGTTTGTTGCTTGTGATTTCTCTGCCCTGTGGGCTCCGTGCATTTGGATTCCGTGCTCACTTGTGGTGCAGGTGTGGGGCTTTGATTGCTCCCAGGAGACCTGACTCCTCATTTAGACTCTGAGGCACGTGGAATACTTTCTTACCACTTATCTGGACCCCCTTTTCAGGGACTAGGCCTGTCTTTGAGTGCCCTGGATTTGTACAGCCATGGTACCTCCATGTCCTGCCTCCTGTTTCCAGAGGGCAGAAAACCCTGCCTTGTAAGCCCTGTTGCTTCTGTCTGGATTGGTTCCTCAGCCTGGGTGCTTGCAGAACCAACTCAAGCCTTCTACTCAGCCTTTTTCCACTCTTCATTTCTTGCACCTAGGAAGTTTCCTTCTTCCTTTTTTTTTTTTTTTTTTTTTTTTTTTTTGAGAAGGAGTCTTGTTCTGTTGCCCAGGCTGGAGTACAGTGGCACAATCTCAGCTCACTGCAACCTCCACCTTCTGGGTTCGAGCAATTCTCCTGCCTCAGCCTCCCGAGTAGCTGGGACTTCAGGCATGCACCATCACATCCGACTAATTTTTGTATTTTCAGTAGAGACAGGGTTTCACCATGTTGGCCCTCAAGTGATCCGACCTCAAGTGATCCACTCACCTTGACCTCAAGTGATCCGCTCCTGACCTCAAGTGATCCGCTCATCTTGGCCTCCCAAAGTGCTGAGATTACAGGCGTGAGCCACCGTGCCGGCTAATATTTGTATTTCTAGTAGAGACCGGGTTTCACCATGTTGGCCAGGCTGGTCTTGAACTCCTGACCTCAAGTAATCCATCCACCTCAGCCTCCCAAGGGCTAGGATTAAAGGCGTGAGCCACTGTGCCCAGCCAGTTTCCTTTCTTTCTTCCCTTCAATGTCAGCAGCATATTTTAAAACATATTTTGTTTCTATTTTATCTGCATTACTTACATGTTGGTTAGGGGAGAGAAAGGGAGTTGTAGTATCTTAGCCATCATGTGTCGAGATCCGGAGCTTCAGAGACAGTGCACTTTGCAGAATGTGTTTTATTACTCAAGGATTGCAATAATATTAGCATCTGTATAGTCTCATGCATTTTTATTATTTATTTACTGAAAAACATTTTACTTTGTATATCTAAAACCAAATAACTTGATTTTTTCCCTAAAATAATCATATTTTAAAATTTCACTATGAATACTCAAGAAAATTTGCATCAGTTTCACATGTAATAAAGTAGCTTCCTAAAGAAACTTCCATACCCGGTGCTGGTGGTTCAATGGATTTGTAAGAGCAAAGCCAGTCTTCACGCGCAAAAGCTTTTTCTCATGTCTGTGCACTAAAAACAGTATAGAGAAAAATGACACTTTTTATCAGTGTAGAAAAGAAGCAATGTATGAGCACTTTGGAGTAATGACCCCATGGCTTAGCTTCATCATGTTTGTTTATGCAAACACTTGTGGAACTTCGCTTCCTCGTGACACACGGTTTTTTAGCAATCCTTCACTGGGCTGACCTTTCTTCCACTATTGATTTTGTCCTCTTTTGATAACTCAATTATGCAGGGGAATAATCTTAGTAAAAACCTCTCTTTTTTTTTTACTGTGCTTCAGAGTAATTTGGTCTTGGGCTAGGTAAGGAGGGAAATGGGGTTGGCCTGACTCCTTCCAGGAGTTTATACCCTCGTCGAGAACTAGGCATGGGATGGGAGGCTTGGGAGATCTTCACAATGATAAGTAGTATCAACATTGGCAGAATAAGGTGAAGCAATCAAAATAGGTGACATAATTGGCCAAGGATGGAGAAGAAAGGAATGTTCGGGGCTGGGCGCGGTGGCTCACACCTGTAATCTTAGCACCTTGGGAGGCCAAGGCGGGTGGATCATCTGAGGTCAAGAGTTCAAGACCAGCCTGGCTGGCTGGGCGCGGTGGCTCACACCTGTAATCCCAGCACTTTGGGAGGCCTAGGCGGGTGGATCACCTGAGGTCAGGAGTTCGAGACCAGCCTGGCCAACATGGTGAAACCTCATGTCTACTAAAAATACAAAAATTAGCTGGGCGTGGTGGTGCACGCCTGTAGTCCCAGCTACTCGGGAGGCTGAGGCAGTATAATCGTATGAACCCGGGAGGCAGAGGTTGCAGTGAGCCGAGAATGTGTCACTGCACTCCAGCCTGGATGACAGAGTGAGATTCTGTCTCCAAAAAAAAAAAAAAAAAACCGAAACAAAACAAAAGAAAAAGAAAGAAAGGAATGTTTGGAATGGAACAGGGTTAATGAGGGAAGCACCTCTGGGGAAGAGGCCTTGAGCCTGGACTCAGCTCTGGAGCTTTAGGTGGGACAGGCATCCGAACAAAGGACAGAGACTCATCAGAGACGCGGGGACGCTCACTGATGAAAGACCTGGGGGTGTGGCTTGGGAATGGCTCCTTCGTGATGAATTCTTCTCAGTTTCCGTGTGTCCCTCAGTTGGAGGCAGCTGTTCCGACTTCTCATTTCCCGCTCCTGCTTCATCTCTTGGAATAGTGTTTATAGTATCTGCTTCTATTGTCATCTTCCCAACTGGAACAGGAGCCCCGCGGGGCTGGGGACAAGGTCTTACCTTGAATCCCAATAAATGAGCATTTCATTTAAATTGTGTTTAAAATCGTGGCTGCTGGATGATGGCTAGACCGTGTCAGCTGGCGTCGGCGGTAGACACATTGTGGTAAAAGCTTTTCCCTTCCTCCCGACCCCACCTCCAATCCTTGCACTTTACTGTTACACACCGTAGACTTGACTTGGGAAGTAAACAGCGCCAGTTTAAGGAAGCATGTGGCCTACTGATAAAGGACCGGGCTGAATGTTTACAGCCAAATGCACCCTTCGGTTAAAGTGCTGAAGGATTTAATGAGCACCTTTGGGTGCTTAGCACAGAGCTGCAGAGAAGGAATAAAGTAGGGTCGGATTAGGATAAAAAGTTTAAAGTATGATCCTTCCCCACGCGGCTTACACAAGTCATCACCGCAAAGCAGCCAGAGTCTCACAGAGTGTGCGGCCGAGTGCTGAGCGGCAGAGAAATTCCTGTGGGCAGGAGACTCACAGAGTGGCTAGAGCTTTAGCTGGGTGGAGTTTAGTTACATATGTCACCTATACCACATAGCCCTTGGCAGTCTCCAAGTACTTTCAGGCCTTTGATCGTCCCAGCAGGACCTGAAGAGGAAGCTGCGGGGGGCACCACCGCCCAGTCTAGTTAAACGATGGCTTTCAGTAAGCACTGGATTTGGGCAGAAGGTCTCAGTCTTTGGGTTACACCAGGCTGCTGCTCAGGTCAGTGGAGAAGCACAGGCAAGGGCACTGTGGTGCGGAAACCACCCTCGGGAATCATGTGACCTTGTTTTGGGGAAGAAGGAAGTGGAGCAGCACAGTTCATGCCGACACATGTCTTCTCAGAGGGCCCTGTCTCAACATGAATACGCTGAGGCTCGAAGGGAAAGGTCAAAATTGTGCTGTTAGACGTGAACAGAAAAATGTAAGAATTTGTGCAACTTGCTGTCTATCTATAGAGGTAGGGGAGACTTTAAATCTCTGCAAGAATTTATTCTGGGGTAATATTGTTTAGCATTCAGGATCATCTTGTTTTTATAAACAGTGGAGCATATGGTTCTTATGAAATCAGAACACTGTTGGTTTTTATAACAGCTTTTTATGGAACTAACGAATGTCAAAATATTTTATTTCCATTCTAAAAAAAATTCCAACACTTTCAGCCCTTAACTTATTTTAAAAATAAATTTGTATGAGGGGAAAAGTTCAATTTTACTATTCAGAAAAAATATTAATAGGTCCAGGGTCAGAAGAAGGTTATTTTCTAAGTGAAATAAAAATATTATTTAAAAAAAGACAAACCAAAAGTAATGCCACCGATCCAAAATGCAAGGAGAAAAAGAATAAGTCATGTTCATTGTTTTGAGAATAATTCATTGATCAGGAAGCTGAAGGACTCTTGGCCGTGTTCTTGTAGAACAGGAATTTACAATATGATATTCCTAACTGATACATTTGTGTTAAATTTCTATAGTCGTTCAAGTTCAAGCATTTTTCTGAGCACCTATTATGTGCCAGGCACCCTGTTAGACACAAGGGATGTAGGTGAGAGGAAGGCAGCACTTTTGCCACGAAGACCTAGAGCTGTAGGGACAGTTCCCGGGAGGCTGCGCTGAGCTCAGACGCCACCAACACAGCAGTGGGGCAGGAGGCAGAGATGGGGGAGGCCCTCGACCTGGGGCTCGACAGCTCAGCTAACCAGGAGTTAACCAGGCAGAGAAAAAGGGAAAGACGGCCGGGGGTGGTGGCTTACGCCTGTAATCCTAGCACTTTGGCGGGCAGATTGCCTGAGCTCAGGAGTTCGAGACCACCCTGGGCAACATGGTGAAATCCCATCTCCACTAAAATACAAAAAGTTAGCTGGACGTGGTGGCGCACACTTGTAGTCCCAGCTACTTGAGAGGCTGAGGCAGGGAGAATCAATTGAACTAAGGAGATAGAGGTTGCAGTGAGCCGAGATCGGGCCACTGCACTCCAGCCTGGGCGACAGAGCAAGACTCTGTCTCCATAAAAAAAAAAAAGAGAGAGAGAAAAAGAAAAAGGGAAAGGAGATTCCAGGTTGGGGGAAAAGTGGTCAAAGTTATGGAGAAAAAGAATGAGAATGACAGGCTCCAAGCACAGGAGCCTTGGGTGTGGCTGGGCATGACTGTGGGAGGTGGGTGCTGGGAGTGCCAGGTCCCAGGGCCAGCTTCCCACTGGCACCGGGACTGGCACCAGGACCGCCCCTCCTCCCCGGACAGCCGCGTGGGCAAGGCCAGCTTCCCTCCACATCCCCACGGAGCACGAGGTCAGATGCATGGGCTGTTCCGGTCCGTGGGTGAGAAACGGGTTCTCTGTGTCGCGTCTCTTCAGAGCGAAGTTGAGTCTTTTCGTGTGCTTCCAACATTCACATCTTTTTTTCTGTGCATTCTTCACTTCTCTACAAGGACTGACCTTTCCCTTCTCTATTTCTAGGAGCACTTGATAGAGCAGAGATATTTAAGCCGCCACTACTTTCTCAGTCTGTTGTTTGCTTCTGGTGTGTTTGAGCCACACGAACGTTTTTACATGATCGTAGGTAAAAAGGCTGCCAGGTTCTAGAAGAACCTACCCGTGGACTCTGCTGGGACACGCACGGCCGGGTGGTTTTCATTAAACTCGTGGTCTGTTGGGAATGTGTCCTAGTCCATTTTATAAAGAATTGACCCTATTTTATCTTTTTAAATCTAATCATTTACTGCAACGCCACTTATTTTTAAAAATATTAATTTAAAATAATATTTTAAAATTTATTTATTTAAAAAAAGGATATTGAGATGGAGTTTTGCCTGTTGCCCAGGCTGGTCTCAAACTCTTGGGCTCAAATGATCCGTCCACCTTGGCCTCCCAAAGTGCTAGGATTACAGGCGTGAGCCATCATGCCCGGCCTGTAACACCACTTATTAAAACACCTCTCTCCCCACTGACCTAAGATGCCCCTTTATCTGACAGCCCGTTGCCACATGGAGTTGCATCTGTCTAGCATTTCCCCCTCTTCCTTCAGCCTACTTACTAATTCACGCAGCAAGACCAAGCTGTCGTAGATAGAGTCTCAGAGAAGGTTCCAGTGTCTGAGCCCGTCCCATCCCAGTTCCTCTATTTTCCAGGGCTTCTTTCTATTCTCGTTGTTTTATTTTGCCAAAAAAAAATTATAACAAAACTGTGGAGCTCCAGGAAAAATCTGACAGCATATATAGTATTTTGGGGGGGATTGAGGTAAGTTTATAAACCAGCTTTGGAAAAACTGGCATCTTCATGAGTTGACTCTTCTATTCAGGAACATGCCGGGACTTTTCACTTGTTTGAGTTTAATCATGTATTTTCAGGAGGCTTTTTATCATTTTCTTCATGAAGGATTAGAACATTTCTTATTAAGTTTATTCACAGGCATATTTTTGTTGCTATCACTGATAGAGTCTCATCTTCCAACATGTCTTCTAACTCTGTTTGTATATATAGAGGCTATGGATGTTTTCACATTAATTTTATGACCTGCTGTTTTGTTAAATTATTTTATTGATTTAGTAATTTTCTTTGTCTTTTCATTTTGGATTTCTCAGATGTATGGCCATATTAGCTCCAAGCAGAGATTGTTTTACCTTTTCTGATTCTTATGTCACTAATTGATTTCTTTTGTCCAACTGCATAAGCCAATCATAGCTCGATGCAATATTAAATAGTATTGCAGGTAGTTGGCATCTTGGACTTTTCCCTCCTATTACTGGGAAAAACTCCAGTATTCTTTAAAGGTAAGATGTACACAAAGCCTAAAATATTTACGATCTAGTTTTTTCAGAAATAGTTTGCCAACCCTTGCCATAGATTAGGAAATTTAGAAGGTGGCAACCCTGTGCAATGTAGATGCCATGATGAATCCATGATGAATTATTATTTCTAAAATACCAACTGGAAAAAGTAACTTACTAGACAATTAAGGAAATGCGAACACTGACTTTTGGATGGTGTTAAGGAATAACTAACATTCATTTTTAAGGCATGGTCGTGGTAATACTGTTGTTATGTTTTAAAGTCATAATCCTTTACAGATGTACTGGCCTTCCCAGATGACATGGACCTCAGGTCAGCTGCGGCGTGAGAAGCAGGCCAGGGCTAGGTCTGGAGCCGGGCGATGCTCACATGGGGCTCACTTTTCTATTCTTTCTACTTTTGTATCTTGGTGTATTTTCTGAGTGAAAAGTTAAAAAAGTTCTCAGCCCTGAGCATCTTCCCACACGGTGCTCACCACACCCTCTGCATCATGCACGTGGCAACACCTCATAAGGGTCCCCCCTCCGTGTCAAATTAATGCCGCTGCTGGAGACAACTTGGATCAACTGAGCGTCAGGACACACTTGAAAATGAAGGAAGGAAAAAACTTGGTTCCAGCTAAGTCAAAACCTGTAGTTCAGGAAACTGAGGTTCACATCAAAGCATACCTGACCCAAGTGCAACCAACCACCAGTGCTGGGCAGCTGCCAGGGAGCCTGCTCTCTCACCGTGCTCCAGGCTTTTTTCAAATTGTGCAGGAAACGGCATTTTTTGGACATTGCTTCCTATTTTATGTGTACCTGTTTATAGACCCAGAACCACATGAGGTTTCCTTTTCAGAGCGGACATCCAGTCCCATGATATTGATTCAAGTTCTGCTGAACTGACCTGGGGCCTAGGAAAACAAGATTTTTAAGAGCTTGAACCTAAAAATCAAATGTTATATATCAAATATTGCTCAGAGTGGGATTTTTACATTGTGATTACTGGGCCCTCTAAAGTGGAGCTAATTTAGTTATGGGATAACTATATCCTCCCTCTGTCCCTCTCTCTCTCCTCCCTCCTCCTCCCTCCCCTCCCCTCCCCTCTCCCCTCCCCCTCTCCCCTCTCCTCCCCTTCCTTCCTTCCTTTCTTGCAAGCATCTGTCACTTCATTTATGCTTGTTACCTTTTCATAGAAGAAAGTACTATCTTTACTCTTTATTAACCTCTGTTATCTTGAAAAATAACACAAATTAATCTTTTGCGGAAGAATCCTGATGGCGTTGGGGGGATGGAAAGTACACGGGGCATTGTGTTCCCAGGTTTCTGAGTCTGCATGCTAGAGCAGCTTTCTGCTTCTTCTATTAATGCAGCATTTTCACTTTGTCTCTCAGGGTTTACGGTCCAGCAGAGTCTCAGAGCGCAGTCTTTGGAGATGTGTGCCCCCTACTCACGTCTCTCTTGGATGGGTGAGTTAAAATATTTTTAAGGCCAGTCATCATAGTTACATTTGAATATAAAGAAGCCTCACTGTGCTGTGGAGTGAGAATGTAGCATTAGAGTCTGAGCATTTTACAGCACTGCAGAGCACGCCCATGGGTCACCCAGCGTGGACTCTGCTTGCATCCGTGGAGACTTTCTGCACCCTGGGAAAAGGAGTGAGAATGATTTGGAGAATGCTTGTTAAATGAGCATATCCACCCGGGATTCCAAACTCCACTTTAGTTACAGTGTATGTGGGCTTAAACCTGTGAGTGCAGCTGCCATTCTCTCTGGGATTCCAACATTTCAGAATTTTAAAAAAATCTGTAAGGAATGTTAATGTCAGATTGAGGTACTTTTCCCTTTGGGAATCAGCCTTCTATTCTTGCAATATACAACTACTGATGTCAAAGGCAGCGGGCTGTAATTTAGGAATGAAGAAGTTTTTTTACTTAATGGAGACACCTTAAGCCAATACTTTGCACTCCGGGGCATTTTGAAGAATCTCAGTTTTGTGGCAGAAGTCCACATAAAGTTCCTGATGAAGACTTACTTGCATTTGTCCAGCAAAGGCTTCTGCACAGCCAACCTCAAGGAACCTCAAGGACCTAGAAACTGTAATTACACAGTGTGCTGCGCGTCCCAAAGGCACATGATCTGACGAGTAGGGTCAACTCAGGAAGCTCCTGCGTCTGACCACGCACACACGCGGGGCCGCTCCGCCAATCATGATGCAGTTGCTGCTTCAACTCTTCCTCCAGAAGGCTGGAATTTTTATACCCATCTGAAAAAATGGTTTTGAAAATGATAGGGGAGTCTCTTTTTAAGTAGGCATCTTTTAAGTAAGCAGATTCCAGAAATAAAAAAGACATCGTGGTCACAGTGACCACTGCCAGAACTGCCTTTCCAGGATAATGCGAAACAGATGGAGTTAGTCTGAGTTCTGAGTCTTGTCAGCAAAAAGAGTCAAACTCTGTAAAATATTGGGAGAGATTTATCCTGAGCCAAATATGAGTGACCGTGGCCCATGACACGGCCCAGGAGGTCCTGAGAGCACATGCCCAGGGTGGTCGGGCGCAGCTTGGTTTTGTACATTTCAGGGAGACATGAGACTTCAATCCAATTCATTTAAGAAATACATTGGCTCGGGAATGTCTGGGTTAAGATAAAGGATTATGGAGACTAAAGTTCTCATTTGCAAAGGAAGCCTTTAGGTAGCAGCTTCAGAGAGAACAGAGCATAGACGTTTCTTATCAGATGTAAGATCTGTGTCGATGTTAAGGCTGGAGGGTATCATGAGGCCTGTCCAGCCCCCACTTCCCGTCGTGGCCTGAACCAGACTCTGAAGTTAAATTTTAGAGTGCCCTGGCCGAGGAGGAAGTCCATTCAGATGGCTGGGGGGCCTTAGAATTGTATTTTTGGTTTACAGCTTCCTTCTCTGGGAAGTTTCCTTTTACTGTTCATTCTTAAATGGTTGAAAGACTCCTGTAAGAATCCATTTATCTGTTGTAGTCAAAGATATTCTCCACACAAAGAAATGCATGTAAATGAACTCAGGGAAGCTGGAAGAGATATAGCCTGAAGTGGGGTTTTGTTATGAATGCCTTGAGACTTTATAATCCTGGAAGGAAAACTCGCAGGATGGTAACGCAGAGGCCTGATCAGCTTGGCAGGAGCATGTGGTTTCCAGGCTCTTGTTGCTGGAATGTAACAGTCAACCCTAGTGACTCAAACCGTCAGCCCCAGGACTGGGGTCTGCTGCTTTTCCTGTCCTTTTCTAGGGGAGATTTGGATGTCAATCAGAACACTGTCTTGCAATCATTTTGTCAAAACAACAACCTTTATTTGTTTGACTTGTGGTGGGTACACCACGTTAAACTGGTATTGATACATCGGAGTCACAGTTGACCAGTTAAGTCAGAATTTCTGAGTGCAGGACTTGCTGAATCTCCCCAGATGACTCAGACGGGGGATCAGGGCTGGAGATCCTGCTCTGAGGCATGAACCCACTTAGCATCAGGCCAGGTGGACCCATACCTTTACAACCATGAACATCTTAAACATCATGACTAAGAAGATGATTTTCTATCATACTTATTTTAAATATTCTTCCAAATATTTCTGATCCTCCCATTGATATTTTGGGCTAAATAGCACAACTGGAAGGAAATGTAGGGATCTGTTGGTAGTTCTTATCTTCTCTGAAATAAGCTGCAGTCAGCTAATTGAGAGTCTTGGGGCCGAGAGGCAGCAGGTGCTACTGTCACAGAGAGGACCTCAGTACATGTGGATTGACTGTGGACATGAACACCTCAAAGTCCCTTCCAATTACAAAGTACAAAATTTTTTTTTTGTATGAAACATATACAAAAATGGCTCATGCTTGTAATCCCAGCACTTTAGGAGGCTAAAGCAGGAGGATCCCTTGAGTCCAGGAGTTTGAGACCAGCTTGGCCAACATGGCAAAACTCCGTTTCTACTAAAAATACAACAATTAGCTGGGCGTGCTGATGCATGCCTGTGATCCTAGCTACTCGGGAGGCTAAGGCAGGAGAATCGCTTGAACCCAGGAGGCAGAGGTTGCAATGAGCCAAAATTGTGCCATTGCACTCCAGCCTATGTGACAGAGGAAAAATCAGTCTCAAAAAAAAAAAAAAAAATAGATAGTTACAATGAAGGTGTGGGGATTTAGGAAGGCCTTGCTAAGGTCAGAATCCCCGTGTGAATGCTGAGCCGGTGGATGGGAAGATGAAAACACCCAGGAGAAACCGGGATGGATGAACCCACGCTGTGTGTGTGTCAGTGCAAATACCGTTTAATCCAATGTCGTACAACAAGATAGCAACAAGGATGGATTATGCAAAAAATAGTTGTAGTTAAATGAAAACCTAATTTATAAGAAATGGAGTAACAGGGGAATAGGAAATGAAATTTATTGAAGTTTCTTATACAAGTGAAAATTTTTCCTGGAATCTTCTTGGCACCCACGTGTGTTTTGCTGGACTGAATCTGCTCTGAATTTTAGGTACAATATTTGCATTATGGCGTATGGACAGACGGGCAGTGGAAAGAGCTATACCATGCTGGGACCCCATTCGGACGATGGCCCTGTTCTGCCGCTTGACCCACAGAGTGACTTAGGAATTATCCCTAGAGTGGCTGAGGAGCTCTTCAGGTACTGCTGATGGTGATGAGTGGGGCAGAGAAATATGGCAGGGAAGCCAGGCGGTCAGCACCTTGGTTATCACGTGGGAAAAATTATTACCATATGAAGAAGGTGATCGAACCCCATAATCTCATCAGATACATTCAACACTACCAAGTGCTTCCACACTTCTGGGCATTATTGCTACCAATTCCTGTGATGAAATTATATTGAAATTCTATCATTAAGACTAAACTTTATTTTTAAATTTTTTTAGAGACAAGGTCTTGCTTTGTTGCCCAGGCTGTAGTGCAATGGCGAGATCTCAGCTCACTACAACCTCCACCTCCTGGGTTCAAGCGATTCTCCCGCCTCAGCCTCCCGAGTATCTGGTATCACAGGTGTGTGCCACCACGCCCAGCTAATTTTTGTATTTTTAGTAGAGACGGAGTTTTGCCATGTTGGCCAGGCTGGTCTCAAACTCCTGACCTTAGGTGATCCACTCCCCTCGGCCTCCCAAAGTGCTGGGATTATAGGCATGAGTCTCCGTGCTTGGCTAAGACAAAACTTCTTGAAAGAGATCCCGAGTTAGAGGGTTCCTTAGGCAGGGGTGGAGGTGGGGGATGGTGAGGGATGGAGGTTTTCTGTCCTGGAATGGGAAGCACATAGGGAAAACTCCCGTCCTTCCGTCACCCTTCCTTCTGCCGCCATCAGGAGTGCATGCATCATCCGCTTCTCTTTAGGGGTCCAGCCAACATGGCCTGCGAAGATGCTCCCGACCCGTTAGCACGTTCTCGAAAGAGACCCACTGCCCGTGTCATGATTTCACCAACACAGTTGGTTCTAGGGGAAAAATAATAGTAAAAACTCGTCTCAGCGGCCAGGCGAGGTGGCTGACACCTGTAATCCCAGCACTTTGGGAGGTCGAAGCGGGCGGATCACAAGGTCAGGAGTTCGAGCTTGCATGGATGGTGCATGTCATTACATATTCGACCAGTCATTTTTACTTCTGCTAAGCAAACTCTTTGAGTTCCAGAAACAAAGGCTGAGGCAAGAGCACTGGGGAACTGAGGTAGAAAAAACAAAGGCTAAGGCAAGGGCACTGGGGAACTGCGGTAGAAAGCGGGAGAGAATGGTGGGAGTTTCAAGACCCCCCACCGCGTTTCTTCTCGTCTGTGAGAGCGGGAACACCGTGGTGGAAGGGGGCGATGCGGTGTGGCAGCACGTCCCGGACGTCGGCTTTGCAGTGTTCCCAGTGTGAGCTGCACGCGTCCTTCCGAGGCCGTTTCCTCCCTCAGCTGGGCTTAGAGATGCACGATGCACAGCCCGTGAGAGCAGGCGTCGTACATTCCGTGGTTGCGTTTTCGTTTGGCTCTGGAATTTACCGACGGAAGCATATCCAGGACGGCAGAGGGCTGCCGGGCGGGGACGGCGCTGCGGGGGAGGGGGGACGGCGCTGCGGGGGAGGGGGGAACGGCGCTGCGGGGGAGGGGGGGACGGCGCTGCGGGGGAGGGGGGGACGGCGCTGCGGGGGAGGGGGGGACGGCGCTGCGGGGGAGGGGGGGACGGCGCTGCGGGGGAGGGGGGGACGGCGCTGCGGGGGGGAACGGCGCTGCGGGGGAGGCGGGGACGGCGCTGCGGGGGGGGGACGGCGCTGCGGGGGGGGGACGGCGCTGCGGGGGAGGCGGGGACCGCGCTGCGGGGGAGGGGGGGACGGCGCTGCGGGGGAGGGGGGGACGGCGCTGCCGGGAGGGGGGGACGGCGCTGCGGGGGAGGGGGGAGGGCGCTGCGGGGGAGGGGGGAACGGCGCTGCGGAGGAGGCGGGGACGGCGCTGCGGGGGAGGGGGGAGGGCGCTGCGGGGGAGGGGGGAGGGCGCTGCGGGGGAGGGGGGAGGGCGCTGCAGGGGAGGCGGGGACGGCGCTGCGGGGAGGGGCGAACGGCACTGCGGGGGGCGAACGGCGCTGCGGGGGAGGTGGGGTCGGCGCTGCGGGGAGGGGGGAATGGCGCTGCGGGGAGGCGGGGACGGCGCTGCGGGGGAGGCGGGGACGGCGCTGCGGGGGAGGCGGGGACGGCGCTGCGGGGGAGGCGGGGACGGCGCTGCGGGGGAGGCGGGGACGGCGCTGCGGGGGAGGGGGGGACAGCCCTGGGGGGGAGTGGGGAACTGTGCTGCCAGCTGCCGGGGCGGGAACTGAGCTGAGGGAGCGCTGGGAAGGGCTGTTAGCAGCGTAAAAGTGTTACGGAAGATCCATCAGGAAGATGGCCAGGCGGCTGCGCCTCTCCAGAAACCGGATAATCAGCGTTACCAATGGTCCCATCGCATTACTGGCAAGCGTTTCAGTCGCCTCGTTTCTAAAATGGTTTTTCCGTTTTGCTGTTCTGAGTCTCCGGTGCTGTGCGTCTCCCTCCAGGGCACAGTGATTTGCGGCACTGGCATCCTCAGTCTGAGTCTCAGAATCTCTGCTTTTCCAAGTGTGTGGCCGCGGGCAAGGCCCTACTGTTCCTACACCTCACTGTCATCGTTTGCAGAAACGAGAATAGGAGCAGACACGGACCGTGTTCCCTCCCTCATCACATCCACACACGACCTGGAGAGGGGTGCGCTGGGCCAGGCCTGGGGGTGAGCTTGGGTGTTCGTGACTCAAGTTGCAAACGGCCCTTTGCCCAAAATGATACAAAACCACAATGACATCAGTGCTGATATCAGAGATAGTTTACAGGAACCCTTTACCCTGAAAAGGGCTACTCTTAGATTGCTGAAGTCACCAGATAAGCCATTTCCTGTCGTTTTAAAGTAAATAAAATGCTACTGCCTGGATTCCTTGGCTCTGCACGCCTCTCTCCTTCCTTCTAAACCTGGTTGTTGACACCGCCTCCTTCCCGACTGCTCTCCGCTGTCATCCTTATCAACAGGAGTGTGTGATGTTTCTCCACCTGCTGCACACCGTCAGAGGCACAAGGGATCCAAAAGTGCATGTGATCAATTTTCTGCTTTTAAAAAGTCTAGATTGGAAACGGGTAATTATGACCCAGTGGGAAATGGGCAGGAACAGATGGCAGAGACAAAGCATGGCCCCGCCCCTCCCCGCCCCAGAGAGTCAGGGGAGCTGCGTGCATTTGAATCACACTGTTCATCGCACTACCTGGAGTCCTTTGCGTGTGTGTCTCGCCTTCTCAACACTTTGCTTCTTAAAGGCTAAGACTGAAGCTTGTGTTTTTCACCATTGTCCCTAGAATCTAGTCAACAGCCCAATAATTAGTTGTCGGAAATCTCTCAAATTAACTCCTCAGTATTACGTAATTGAGAAATTTCTAAATTAGGTTTTGTGACATTCAAAGAGACAAACTGTCACATAAAGGATGGGCCCAAGTGTGGAGGTTAAGTTTCTGGATATGTGGTGCATTTTTGCCTAATGTGTGGAGAGGAGGAGAATGTAAAAACTCTAGTTTAGGCTGGGCGTGGTGGCTCACACTTGTAATCCCATAACTTTGGGAGGCTTAGGTGGGTGGATCACCTGAGGCCAGGAGTTTGAGACCAGCCTAGCCAACATGGTGAAAACCCGTCTCTACTGAAAGTTCAAAAATTAGCCTGGTGTGGAGGCGCATACCTGTAATCTCAGCTACTCAGGAGGCGAAGGCAGGAGAATCACTTGAACCTGGGTGGCAGAGGTTGCAGTGAGCTGAGAATGTGCCACTGCACTTCAGCCTGGGTGACAGAGCGAGACTCTTGTCTCAAAAAAATAAATAAATATAAAGTAAAATAAAATCTGTAGCTTAGCTAACTTCATTTTTCACTGTTACACACACTCTTCTTAGAGTGTTCTCAGCAAACCCCAGTGCTGAACCTGTCTAATCCAAATCTTGATGCTTTGCCAATAGTGATTTTTACCTTAATAGTTTTACTTACTTTCTCTTTCATTTGTCTTCATCATTTTTTTTACTGTTTATCATTAGAAGACAAAACTCCTCTAGATCTGGATGAAAAACTCAGCCTGGCAGCGCCTGGGTGGGAAACATCCCTGCTGGATTTTCCCTCGGGTACAGACAGCATCCTGTCACTCGGGACTTCCCACCCAGTTCTCAGAATAGCCTTAGGAACAAGAAAAGCACAATGCTCACCATCGGATTGACATCACTGTGCAGGTGGTAGAGAGGCAGCCAGCCACCTCCAGCAGATAGAAAGAGGCCTTTGTTATTTGGTGACAAGGTCGGAAGGGGAGTTTTGTCAGAGATAAACCAGAAAGCCAGAGGGAGGAGAGAGGAAGGGAGGGAATCCAGGGTTAGCACTCACCTTTTTCTTGTTGTGGGATTATGGTTTTATTTCTCTCTCTCTCTCTCTGTAGTATCTTTATTTAAAAACATTCCTACAAGTCAGCACATAGTTCTTTAAAACATGGAGCAAAATAAGATGTGCAGCTGCTTTTTGTTTTTTTTTGAGATGGAGTCTCGCTCTGTCGCCAGGCTGGAGTGCAGTGGCATGATCTCAGCTCACTGCAACCTGCACCTCCCTGCAACCTGCACCTCCCAGGTTCAAGCGATTCTCCTGCCTCAGCCTCCCCAGTAGTTGAGACTACAGGCACGCACCACCACGCCCAGCTAAGTTTTGTATTTTTGGTAGAGATGGGGTTTCACCAGGTTGGCCATGATGGTCTTGATCTCTTGACCTCGTGATCCACCCACCTCAGCCTCCTGAAGTGCTGGGATTACAGGTGTGAGCCACCGTGCCGGACTGTGCAGCTGCTTTTTAAAGAGTCTGAGCTGGTTTTATGGGTCTTGCAGGAAAGTTGCAGTTGGAAGGCATAAGTGGAATTGGAATAAAGAACTCTGGACTCAAGCTTCCCTGAAGTGGAAAAGTTTTAAAATAAACAAACCCCATCACTGGAGAAGTGCTAGAGGCCCGAACATCCTTGCAGCTTGCCTTGGGTGTCTGCAGTGATCAATCAATGGGGTGTGGTAATTGCTAGACCACAGCCATGTGATACTCAGGCTTCTTCGCCCTGTGTGTTTAGAATCCTCAGTGTACTAGTTGCAAAGGTGTTGGTTTAAATATAACTCTGATAAAATAACTGCTCCCAAGACACGTATTCACCCTACAACCTAAATGGCACACCCTATTTCCCTGAGTGATCTTGGGGTGTGTAACGTGCAGCGCCCTGCTTGGACCCCAGCAGTCTTACTGAGCGTCCTCTAGGGCGTCTGGGGCTGTGATTGGCTTACACTGAAAATCACTCTGTGAGACTTTCTGTAAATTTCTCTTGTGTGTCTTCCCGCAGACTTATTTCAGAAAATCCCTCAAGAAACCCAAAGGTTGAAGTCTCCATAGTGGAAGTTTACAATAATGACATTTTTGACCTTCTGGCCAAAGACAGCATTGCAGCAGTGTCGGGGGTCAAGCGTGAGGTGATGACAGCCAAGGACGGACGGACAGAGGTTGCGCTGCTGGCCTCTGAGTGAGTACTGCACCTGCCCCGTGCTGCTGGCCTCTGAGTGAGAACGGCACCTACCCCTACCACCTGGTCAGGAGGCTGCACGTCTCTAAACGAGCTCCCCACACCCAAGGATCCCAAGGAGAATCGGCCGTGGTGGCCCGATCAGTGCTCCTTGTCACTGAATGGCTCCTTGTGTGTTTTCATGCTTCGTATGTGTTGCACAACTCTCAATTTGCTGTAAGAATGATCTTTCTTTAAAGGTGGCTATGTCAGGATGATGTATTTGTTAATTAGCTGGAATGAGTGATCATTTCACAATGTATTCGCATATCAAAATATCAAGGTGTATACCTTAAACATATACAATTTTCAAATGTCATTAATATCTTAAAGCTGTTAGAGATAAAAGTAAAAAAAAACAAAATATTTTTTACAATCAAAATTAAAATAAACAAATAAATGTATCTTTAAAAAAATCTTCATAAGAGCCCCTTGGATGGGCATCATCCCATCTCACAGATGAGGAAGCAGGCTTGCAGAGGTGAAAGAACTTGCCCACCCCACTCAGGCTAGGAGAGATGAACTCATCCACATTTGTAAATATCAGTATTTCATAGAATACAATAATGAATCCTCTTGTAAAAGTGAGGATCCCCCATATTAAGTATTTTCCTCAAAGTTCCCTATTTTCAAATCCACATGCATGTGCTGGGTTTACCCCAGTCGGGGTGCAGCTGGGAGGTGACAGAGGGAACCCTCCCCATGAGTGAGGGCCTGGTCAGGCTGCCTATCCTGGGCCCTGGAGGCAGCAAGGGAAGGGCCCGCCAGCCATGCTGAATATTTCACAGAGCTGAAGGAAATCATCCATGCAGCCCTGATACGGTTACACAAAGTCACCCAAAATTTGAGCCTTTGACTGACAGACTGTGATGGAAATGTTATCTCCTGCTGATTAAGAGCTCTGATTAGCAGTCATATCTCATCCACTAACATGGGGAAATGGGTTAAACCTTTATTTCGTAAATCAGATTTGATACACAAAATATTTTTAAAACATGGTTCCTGGAGGCTCTAATAAATAAAGGAATAGGTGATATTGAAAAGGTTAGCAACTTCTGATTTTGTTCTGAAACAGTCCATTATTTCAGGGTCAGCAATTAGAGATGCTATAGGTTGGTTAGGCCTCAAAAGGAAAAAGTTTGCTTTACCATGTTTTATTGTGCCTGAGACTGGCTTCAGTACCCCATTGGCACGCGTGGCTCATGTGAGAGGCTTCCCTGAGCCGAGGAGGCTTGGAAGTCGCCTTGGGTAAGGGGGGCTGCCCTCGCTGTGTTCTCCACTGCTTGCCTTGTCTGTAGGGCTGTTGGCAGCGCCTCGAAACTGATGGAGCTCGTTCGTGGAGGTCTGCAGCTCAGGGCAAAGCACCCCACCCTGGTGCACGCGGATTCCTCCAGGTCTCACCTGATAATTACGGTGACTCTAACCACAGCCGCCTGCTCTAACAGCACTGGTAAGTCATCATTTGTGCTTGGTCAGTGGCAAGTAATAGAAAACCCCACTTAAGAAGAAAAAAAATCAGGCCGGGTGCAGTGGCTCACGCCTGTAATCCCAGCACTTTGGGAGACTGAGGCGGGTGGATCACCTGAGGTCAAGAGTTCGAGACCAGCCTGGCCAAAATGGTGAAACCCTGTCTCTACTAAAAATACAAAAATTAGCTGAGCACGGTGGTGTACACCTGTAATCCCAGCTACTCAGGAGGCTGAGGCAGGAGAATCGCTTGAACCCAGGAGGCAGAGGTTGCGGTGAGCCGAGGTTGTGCCATTGTACTCCAGCCTGGGCGACAGAGCAAAAACTGTCAAAAAAAAAAAGAAGAAGAAAAATCAGCATGCCTGCAGCATCCAAGGCTTCTCATGGGACCCAGCATGGGAATAGCAGCCACACCTTTTCACTCTCTGCATCCCAAACCCAAAAGTCCAATGGGATCCTAGGCTGAGAAGAAAAAATGAGAGTGGGAGGGAGGAAAACACTCTGCTAAATAAAATATAATGCAGAAAGAAAAGCAGGGCATAATACACCTTGGGATACATGCATTTGTCATGGAAGAAACAATGAGTGTAATTTCAGTTTAAAACCAAAATTTCAAACTATGTAGTGTATAAAATGATTCCAGTTATGTAACAGAAAGAACACAGGCCTGTGAAGGCTGGGCTGCAACTCTCAAACTTGAGCTGTGTCCAATTCCCTGCAGCAGGTGGTGGGAACTAATAGCAGACACCACCCACGCTCAGGTTCAGCAGGGCTGGGACTGGACCTGGAATGTGCGTTTCTGCAAGGATGCGGCTCCGGGGACCACACCTGGAGAGCCACGGGTCTGGGGCCGGAACATGAGACTGTAGTCCCGTCGAAATCTGGTCTCAGTGGGTTGACACGGGAAAGGCCATTTCTCACTCGTATTGAAGGCCAGTGTGGCTGAACATTCCCCATCCTTCTTGCCACCGTGGCACTTGAAACATTTGGCCTCCAAGGTTGCTCGGGCAAGGGAAGGAGAGGTGACGGGGAGGTGCTGACAATAGCCCCTGCCAGCCCAGAGTGGGCCACAGCTGGGCACAGGGCCTTGTACCCGCAGGGGCTGGAAAGGCACAGGCGTGTGATGTTTAGGGAGCACCAACAATCTCTACCAAAAACACTCCCGATACAGGGGAGGTGTGGCTGCCAGTGGTGGTGGGAATAAGACTGGATTTCATGTCCTTTAGAAACAATTGTGTATACTTTCTATGTTTTGCACAGTGAGTAAATGTTATTTTGCTTTTTTAAAAACCCTAAGAAGTTTGTTTAGGAATACACACTACAAAGACATTTGCATTAAAATGAAGAGCCCTTTTGTTAGGATTTGTGTGGAAGATTGTCAAACAGATTGTAGGATTTATTTCTAAAAGGGCTCATAGATTTTCTGAGTGGGATTTTAATTAACATGATTATCAAGTCTTTCTAAGAAGCATTATTTGATTTCCTTTGGGCCAATTAGGCATTAGTTCAACCTTCCACAGTGAAGAAAGCTGCTTTCTAACTTGTGCTTTCCCCCAGAGAAGCCACTATCCCCTGGACCTCTGCAGAAATCCCACTTCTTACTGGGTGGGAGGTGTGGGCGGGAGGGTACAGTTCAGAAACTTCTCGGGTCTGACCGAGGCAAAGCACAGCCTCATGGCTTCATGCAACTGTTTTCCTCCTCATCGCTCCCTTGCAGCAGACCAAGCCTGCAGTGCCACCCTCCCCAGGGAGCAAACAGAGGCGGGAAGGGCAGGAAGGGCCGGAAGGAGCCGCAGAGCTTCTCAAGGGGCCTCGGCTCCACAGCCGGTTCCCGGGAACCCCGCAGGGTGTGTGGAGCAGGTGCAGGCCCGACTGCAGCTCGTGGACTTGGCCGGCAGCGAGTGCATTGGTGAGCGGGGGCAGGCATTTCCCTGGGGGGTGGATGCTGCAGAAGCCTATGATCTGATAGAGCTGGATGTGCAACCAGGCAGCCCAGGAAGCTCTGGGCGAGCCAGGCATTTCCCCCTCCACAGGTGAGTTCCAAATCCCGTTACATTCTTAGGGATTGGTTCTCTGACCCCAGCAACCCGAGAGTTGTGTTCCTCACACTGGCCCTTTGGGAAGAGAAAACCTGAGTTCCCAGCAGGAGCTCGCTTTGAGCTGTGAGCAGAGCATGAAAGACCCTTGCTCTAATGCCTGTCCCGTCCATGGCCTCCCCTCTACCTGCCTGAGAGCCGCTCCTCCGAAGGAGCCGGTTTTGCTTTTCCTGCCTCTTTTCTTGGTGCAAATGGTGATGGTGCATGGCGGTCCTGTCCAGGTATGTCTGGGGCGACCGGGTCAGCCCTGAGGGAGACGGCGTGCATCAACCGCAGCCTTGCGGCCCTGGCAGACGTCCTGGGAGCTTTGTCGGAGCACCGCGACCATGTCCCATACCGGAACAGCAGGCTCACCCACCTCCTTCAGGACTGCCTCGGTAACCGTTTTCCCCAAAATCCCCCAGGATGGGGAACCACGTACCCCAGGACACGTGCACACAGGTCTGGCCTGCACGTCCTCGAGGGCCACCCGTGCACCCCCTGCACCTCCTGTGCCCTTGCTGTGGCTAGCTGGCACTCCCACGGGACAGTGGTCATTCTCCTGCGCCATCTCTCCTTGGCCTGGTTGCTTGCTTCTTCGGTCTGTGTGTGACTTGCCTCCTGGTCGGGGCTCAGTTTCTCAAGGGTGGCAGCCCTGGCCTCTCTCTTCACCAGGCGTCCCCCAGGGCAGCTGAGGGCTCTCTAGGCTGCTGCTGCATGTGTGGCCTGGGTCCCTCCGGCTGTGTAGACCTGCTTAGGCCGCAAGTTCCTTGGGTCTTTTGGGGGCAGGTGCCAGAAGCCTGGACGCAGCAGATTAAGCACCATTGCCAGGTGGGGCACAGGCGGCCCCTGTGTAGAGTCATCCAGCTGTGGCTGGATCTGGGCTTTGCGGTTTTTGGGGAGCTCAGTTAGTGCCCCCTCCCCTGACCCAGACTGGTTGAAAGGGAGGACCCGAGGAAGCATTGCGGCTGTAGAGTGGCCTCTGCCAGGGCTGGGCTTCCTGACTCAGGGTCCAGGCAGAGTCCCCCAGAGGTGGCCCTGGGCCCTGTAGGCCCTGTTCTGAGAAACGGCCACTGCAGGACGGCAGGGGCACGTGGCCACCACAGTGGGGGGCTCCTCCTTCCTGGGAGAGCCACCCTGGGAGGTGGTGGAGGGGCCGCTGGTGCTCGGGGCTCGGGGAGGCCGGAATGTTCCAGACACTCTCCCTGTCTCTCATTGTGGGGTGTTCCCCCTCTCATGACAAACTGGCTTCCTCCACACGGTGAATAACAGGGCTGTTCACAGGAGCCTATTTTCGGATTCTGCCTCTAGGAGAGAGACCACTTGGTACTCTTGGATTCTAAAGTTCGCAGCCCCAATAGAGAGACAGGGCGACCTGGGTCAGGTGCGCAGCCCACCCGTGATCTCAGGGGTGGCACCGTGGGGCAAACAGTGCCCGAGAGCCAGCAGGTCCCTCATGGAGCCCCGGCCTTGGCCTCTGGGGTCTGCACTTTTCCTCCCCCTTAGCTCTCCCTTCCTTCCTTTTCCGTTGTTTTTGTTTTTCATCTGTACTGCTTAACCCTCGTTACGGGTCCTGACAAAGAGGAAGAGACAGCATTCCCCAGGAGGAGAAGTCCTGGGCACATGGCCCCTGCCCCAGGGGGGCCTGAGGGAGTCACAGGGCCATGGGCCGTGAGCAGCAGGTGTGGGTGTGAGGGAGATCTGGAAAGAGCAGTCCCAGGGGCCCAAGCGTGCCGCAGGGTCACGTGCAGACTCAACCTAGAGCTGACTTCATGCCTCCCAATTCCCAGAACACAGGAGTGTGTGTAGCAGGCCTGCAGCTTCCCCGGGTGAGGGGTGCTAGCGACCGGCTGCTGACCCTCCCGGACCCGGGTGAGGGGTGCTAGCGACCGGCTGCTGACCCTCCCGGACCCGGGTGAGGGGTGCTAGCGACCGGCTGCTGACCCTCCCGGACCCGGGTGAGGGGTGCTAGCGACCGGCTGCTGACCCTCTTGGACCCCCTGTTCCAGGAGCCTGCCAGACGTGGCCACTTTCCCGCTGGGGCGCCGGGCGGCCCTCTCTGCAGCCGCCCATCTCGGGCCCTGGTTGCCGGCACGTTGGCACTTCCAGATGCTGCTCTTCTTTCCAGCTTGCATGTTGTTTTTCTATTTTAAAGGAGGCGACGCGAAGTTACTGGTGATTCTCTGCATTTCTCCCAGCCAGAGGCACCTGGCGCAGACGTTGCAGGGCCTGGGTTTCGGGATCCGAGCTCGGCAAGTCCAGCGAGGCCCTGCCCGAAAGAGGCCGCCCAGCTCCCAGACGGAGGGGAAGAGGAGGCCGGATTGAACGCATTAACGAGTTTTTCTCCTAAAACTGTGTTTCTTGTCCTTGCTTTATAATGCATATGTGCTTAGAAATAAACAGGTTTCACGTGGACTCGATAAACCTGGCTTTATTGCAAAGCACCCTCATGAATGTGGATGGGACCTCCAACTCCTGCCAGACCATCAGGCAGGGCAGGCTTCACAGAGGAGCTCCTTGCAGAGCGGCGGCCACCAGGTGTCACAGCAGGCACTCGCTGTCCTCATCAGACTCTCCCCAGAGGCCACCCTGGGCCCTGAAGGCCCTGCCCCCGGAAACTCGGGAGCCGGCATAAACGGCTGTGGGCAGGAGGGCAGGGGCGTGAGCGCCCCACAGTGGGAGCTGGTCAGCCTGGGCCCAGTGCGGACCCCACCTGTGAGCTCTGGGAAGGTGCTGCTGGCATGTACGGCCCCAGAGCCACCAGACCTCACACACAGCTGCCACCTCTGCCTCCTCGAGTTCATGCTTTTCCTTCCCCCCTGGGCTCCCTCTTTCTTCACCACTGTTTTTGGTTGTCCACCACACTCCGCATGAGGAGCTGTGTCAAGGAGGGAGGGGGCATCTGGGGACAGCATCACACCTGTCATCTCATTTGACACAAACGCAGCCCCCAGGATTCCCCACCACAGGCTGCAGGACCAGATGGACTCTGGTTTCCATGGTGGCTGTGCCACCTCCCAGCTCTGCATCCCTGGACGGTTTGCTTGGCCTCTAAAGCCCGGCTTCCTCCTCGGCAAAGCCAGGTGAGACCAGAGGGTTGGGAACCTTAAAGGAGACAAGGAGCAGCTCTGGAGACTGGCCTGTGACTTCCCCTGCCGTGGAGCTGAACTGGCATGTTTAAGCCCCACCCCACCACAGGGCTCCTCTCCGCCTTACAAGGGGATGGACAGTAAAGACAGCTGCCCACTGTGTCCTCTGCTGGAAGGGTGGCCCCTGGGGCTGCCCCCATTTCCACGGGGTCCACAGTGACAGACATGCCCTCTCGGACCCAGCAGATCCAAGAGCAGGGTCCCAGGAGGAACGCATGTGCGGAGGAACGGGGGGTCACAAGCACAGACCAAGAATACCCCATTTCTTACCAGCAATCATTTTGGCTCTGAGAATTGGCTGGGAAGCAGGTTTTGGAGAGGAGTCACAGCTGGTAGCTTTCAGATGGTTTCAATGCCAGGAAAATGTTTTTTACTCTATCCTGTTTATGCGAGAGGGAGGTAAAATGTCTTTTCTAGTAGTTAGCACAAACCAAGTAAACCTGTGCCCACATGCGGCTCAGGTGAGGAGCGTGAGCTGTGGTGGTCCTGACTCATGGTGGGTTAGGAACCTCCTCCCTTCCTGGGAGCCCAGAGCAAGGGGTGGGGACAGTCAGGGGGTGTTCAGAGCCCAGTGTGCTAACAGCCTTTTCCTGTACTCCTTTTCCCAGGGCGGAGCGTTCTGCCTCATTGGGAGTGGGGAACTGGCCCAGGCTGCTGGGGTCCAGCTTTTGGTCAGAGTGGCCAGGAGGGCAGGTGCATGGGGTGTCATGCGCTGAAGACAGAGATGCTGGCCTTCTCCCTGCCAGGAAAGGACTCAGCCAAACGGTGGGGCTGAAAGCAGAGACATCTGCTTCAACTCATGGTTTTTAATATAATCGGGTAGTGATGATAGACAATAGATAGGTAGAGAGATGGTAGATGATCAGTCAGTGAACAGATGGCAGATCTGTAGATCCATGGATAATGAACTCATCGGCAGATAGATAGATTTAATCTCATATATAAAAAAAATCATTTCAATGTGTAATCAATATGAAATCAATATAAAGACATTAATGAGATATTCAAGATTCTTTGTCCACACTAAGTCTTCAGAATTGGTGTATGTTTTCCACTGACTGACAGCGCCCCTCAGCACAGGCTGGCTGCGAGCTCAGGGGCCACAGGTGGGCAGCCCACCTAGCCCTGTGCTGAACCCCACAGACAAATGCCTCCATTTCGTAACACCACCTATTTTTAAGGATACCTTGATTATCCTAAAGTGAAATTATACATGGATTATATAATCCTAACAGCACGCCTTTTCTTAAAAAAAAAAAAAACAAAAGAATCAATATAATGATGTAGCTATAATATGATGGAGAAATAGGCCAGATGCGGTGGCTCATGCCTGTAATTTCAGCACTTTGGGAGGCCGAGGCGGGCAGATCACTTGAGGTCAGGAGTTTGAGACCAGCCTGGCCCACATGGTGAAACCCCGTCTCTACTAAGAATACAAAAATTAGCTGAGCATGGTGGCAGCTGTAATCCCAGCTACTCAGGTGGCTGAGGCACGAGAATCACTTGAACCCGGGAGACTGAGGTTGCAGTGAGCCGAGATCGCATCACTGCACTCCAGCCTGGGCGACAGAGTGAGACTCAGTCTCAAATAAATAAATAATAAAAATAAACATATAATGGAGAAATAAAAAGATTTTTTTTCTGTGTATATTCACATAAGTATATTTCAATTTGTAAAAATTTCAAAACAACTACATCTGAACACACAGCGAAGTAAATGAGTTTGGGTATAAGAAGGAAGACAATATTCAATTTATGTTTATTCAACAATTTAAAAATAAGGGCCAAGTGACTGTATCTGTGTGTGTGTGTGCATGCACATGCATGTAAAATCTCCAGGACTGTGGCCGCTACAAAAAGCAGACAGACACACAGACATGGAATTGTCACAAGTGTCCCATTTGTGACTCACAAGTCACGAGCGGTGTAGCAACGTGATATAATTTTGTACATGGTGAAAACCTCTTGGTAATGTTACTAAGTTTCAGCTTCTCTTGGTTTACACAACTGTTGCATTCCTGACACATAATGTACATTAAAACTGCAGAAATAATCCTTCCTGATTTTATGGAGAGCAGTGTGAGGTTTCAGGCCTGGATCACCGAATGCAGGATTTCCACCTGTGAATATCTGACAGGGGCTAAAGCCACGTGGCCCCCGGGACAGTATTTGCTGGGTGGGCGTGTCCTGTGCCTTGTGGGGACCTGGCGTCCTTGGTGCCCATCTGCTCAATGTCACTTGTGTCCCTTCATCATTGTGATGACCTGAATGACCCCACAGATTCTGAGATGCTCCCTCAGTGCCCAAAATAAAATCAAATTTCTCTTTAGGGTTGGCCCTTAGGCAGGCAGATGCCCCCGGCTCAGGAAGCCCCTCACCGGCTTGCTGAGGCGCAAAGTTCCTTTAGTAGGACAGAGATACTGACGCACAAATGATGGACTCAGGAGGTGGCAGCCCTGGTGAGACGGAAGCTTCTCTGTGGAGCCCGCACTGAACAGCAGCGCCCAGCAACAACCTCCGCCAGGCCCTGCCATCCTCCTTCTGACCTTGAAGGGCCCAAGCTGCTGCCATAGCGTGACCGAAGGGACAGCCTGGCTGATACTCGTGACACTCGACAAGGCTTCTTTGTGTGTTTGATGAAGTTCCTCTCTAAGCAAGGCCGGCGTTGTGATAACCAAGCTGCCTTTGTAGAGGATTCGTGGACGCCTCACCCCACAGCCGCGTGAGGCCCACAGTGGTGCCCCTGAGACGGTCACTGTGTGAAAATGGCAGAGCTTCCCTTTGGGGAAGTGTTGGATGGGCTCTGGCCAGCCTCTACGCGGGATGGCAGAGGAGCAAGTGACTCAGGAACCTGCCAGTCACAGCCTAGAGCAAGGGCGTCTACAGAGACTGGGAGTCGGGGCAGCGGGCGTGGGGGGCGCTTGGGCCCCAGGCACCGGACCCCACTCTCTGCCACCCTCGACGCCCCCACGCTGCAGACTGGAACCCTCTGCCCCATCACAGGGCGTGCAGCTGAGTCCTCGCTTCCCAGGTTTTCGTCTGCCTCTCACTCCCAACTCCTCATTTCCTGGAAGGAAGAAGCCTGGGTCCAGTCTTCACCCTGGTCCACTTGGCCACACCCAGAGTGCCAGGGTTTCAGAGCAAACCAGCCCAGTCTCCAGGGTGTGGGGCTGCAGGCACTCACCCCACAGCTGGCCACCACCAGTGATTTCAATGGCCCATCACTGTGGTGCTGATGCGCTGCCCCTAAGAAGGGAGAGGGAGGGAAGGACCCAGGAAACATACAGAAAAAAACCCAAAACTAGTCAGTGACTAAAACTCAAAGACGTCCTATCAATTAACAGCTCTGCTCTGGGGTTGCTATCTTCATGTTCATTAGCTTCTTCCTCTTGGCTCAGGGCCTTTGAAGGTGTTTAGGATCAACCCATTTGAAAAGCAAGGACGCTGAGGCTGTGGAAGTCCGCGTACTTACTGACTTGCAGTGCCTGTGAGACGGGAAGGAGCGTCTGCCCCTCAGTCGTGGTCCGGCTCCTTCTCTCACAGAAGTGGACCTTTGGAGGGCAGTCCCAGCGCCACGGAGAAATGCATCTCCAGAAACACTCGTGGCTTCTGCAAACTGAGCACAACCAGACCTCCTCAGCGCTGGAGTTCAGGCACAATTGTTCATGCACGAGAGTCGCCTTATGGGGTGAGCGCGTGACTCTGATGCGAGGTTTGTGTTCCCAGGGCTGACATATCTGGGCGCTTCACAGCTGGACAAGGCATACTTGGAGGGGCGCCTTGAACCTGGACAGCACCCCTTCCTTGCCTCCCTCAGGCCGTTTGGCCACAGAACCTGTGACATGGGCAGGCTCAGGAGAGGAGAGGAGGAAGGGAAGGAGCTCAGGCTCCGAGGAGGGAAGATTGCCGGGGGCCGGGTTAGGGGTGGGGTGGGGTGGGGGCCCAGGGCCCAGGGCTGGGGCAGCTCTGGGTGCCAAACGTGGTTTCATCTGGAGGACACTGCAAGGCTGGAATAAAACACCCTGCCCTCTTCAGCTTGTAGCAGGTCAGAGACCGCTGGTTTTGAAGAGATTTGCTAGTGATCTGTGGGAGGAAACACTCAGCAGAGGTTTAGGCGGCACGTGGAGGCTGCGCAGGGAATACAGCCCACATGGGGAGGACAGAAGACACCACAGCCACCCAGGGTGCGAGAGCTGTGACAGGCGCCTGTTAGAGTGGAACAACAGGGGCCCAGCCCCATCTCGGGGTCTGGGGTGGCTTCCCTGCAGAGGCGGCCTCTGTGCAGAGGCCTGAAGGGTCCACAGTGTAAAAGGGGGAATGACAAAGTGTCTGCCTGTGCAGGACCGTGTGATCTGTACTATAATCACCCTGTGAGGGGCGCACGCCGCCGTCCTAGAGCGTCATAGACACCAGTCCCCGAGCCTGATGGTACTCGCCAGAGGTCCCTGCGTGCCCAGAGTCCCGCCCTGGCCATCGTTTAGTGTGAGGCAGGAGGGGGCCAGATACGGTGGGGACGCCCAGCTGCCCCAGATCTCTCTTACCTGCTCTTTCCTCCGCAGACTGACTGTGCACGGCTGCCCCAGATCTCTCTTATCTGCTCTTTCCTCCGCAGACTGACTGTGCACCCCGCCCCCCATAGTCAGGAACAGGCCCTGGGGAGTGGTGGGAGGCTGCACAGTGTGGCTTGCGGCCCTGGACGCTCCCTCAGGACTGTCTGGGACCAGGCTCGTCTCGGAATCCGAATTAACGGCAGACCTCACTTTGAGAACAGCCTGGCCCAGCCCTGATACTCGGGGAAAGAGCAGAGGTCAGAGAAGGCAGGAGGAGTGCACGGAGGGCAAGCCGGGGGCCCACATGTGGCTGGGGCAGCCGTGGCCCCCTCAGCACAGTGTGAGCCCAGCAGCCTCGCCGTGGCCAAGGCCCTGGGCCTGGGAACTTGTAATCCAGTTGCTGACTTTGCTTGGTTAGCAGAAATGGAAGACACCTCATTTGTGGAGACTGAGGTGGTGGAATGTTGACCCTGGGGGTGTTGCTGTGGGAGGCCAGTGAGCTGTTAGCCCAGTGGGCAGGACCTGGGTGACCGACGCCCTGGGGGTCTCATAACTCCCTGGACCTTCTCCTTTCTTGGTGGACCTTGGCCAAAACCCATGGACATTTTACATCTGTTCCCTAAAGTGCTAGGGACGCTCTGTAGTTTCAGTCACGCTCCTCGGGCAAACCCCGGGATGGGGCAGGGGGTGCGGCCAGAACAATGTGGTGTGGGTGGGTGGGTGGGAGTGGCCGGACGCCAGCTGCCCCTCCGCAGGGGCTTCAGCTCCATCACAGTCATGTGGACTCTGGCTCAGCCTGGGTGGACAAGGAGGTGTATACAGTTGGCACAGCCAGAGCAAGCCAGCCCTGCCCACTGAGATGCACAGAGCACTAATCCCCTGGCCCGCCCTCCCTCTTTCACCCATTCCGTGCCCATTTATCGGCTGCCTCCTGTACTGGGGTCTTGCTTTGGCACCGAGGAAACCGCGGTCAATGCCGGAGGCTCCTGCCTTGAAGATCCCAAGACCGGGATGGAGACCGATGTGCCGGATGTGTCCCAGCATGTAGTGCAGGGTGGGCTGAGTGCGCCCCCCGACGTCTGTGTGGGAATCCTCACCAGCAAGGCCATGGTGTTAGGGCCTGTGGGAGCCGGTGAGGCTGTGAGGATGGAGGCTCACAGATGGGGTTAGTGCCTTTGTAAGGGGGGCCCCGGGAGCTCCCAAGCCCCTTCCGCCCTGAGAGGATGCAGCGGCCAGGGAGGGGGCCTGGACCAGGAATGGAACTGGCTGGCACCTCAATCCTGGACTTCCAGCCTCCAGAACCGTGAGGTGTGGGCAGAGTGAGTCCACACGGTCTGTGAGGATCTGTTGTAGTGACCAGAGGGAAGACACAGTGCAGCGGACACGCCGGGCTGTTGTGTGTCCTGCAGTCTCTCTGGGAGCCCAGGGCGCCTGCCCCCAGGAATCACACGTGAGAAGCAAAACACAAGGAGAGGCTGCGGGGACGTGGCCCCAGACCCCCGCTGGATGCCTCACTTCACACACCTGCCACCGTGGGGGACAGTGCCGGCCTCCCAGACCTGCGCCCCAGCCCACAGGTGGGCTTCACACACCTGCCACCGTGGGGGACAGTGCCGGCCTCTCAGACCTGCGCCCCAGCCCACAGGTGGGCACTCCACCCCTGCACTGTCAGGGCTGCCAGAGCCTCATGCCCTCCCACCACCTTCTGCTGGGCAGCCCCTTCCTCAGAGAACAAAGAGCATTTTGGTTTTTTCTGAGACAGGGTCTTGCTGCATCACCCAGGCTGCAGTGCAGTGGCATGATCCAGCTCACTGCAGCCTTGACCTCCTGGGCTCAAGTGATTCTCCCACCTCAGCCTCCCGAGTAGCTGGGACCACAGGTGCCACCATGCCCGGCTGATTTTATTTCTATATTTTTTGTAGAGATGGGGTTTTGCCAGGTCGCTCAGTCTGGTCTCAAACTCCTTGCCTCAAGTGATCCGCTCGCCTTGGCCTCCCAAAATGTTGGGATTACAGGTGTGAGGCACCGTGCCTGGCCATAAAGAGCATCCTGGAGGCTCCTGAGGCGCGTCCACCTCCTGCAGAGACCTCCATTGGAGGCTGGCCTGTTCCCATTGTTACGTGTTCCCATGTCCGCTCAGGAGGAAGCCTGGCCCGCACCCCACAGGGCACACTCCTGCATCTGGCTCTGAGGATGCGCTTCTTCCTCTTCTCCCACTGCGCCAGGCCCTGCCGCTGCCCCAACACCGTGGATGTCCAGGGCTGTGGGCGGACAATGGCCCTGATGTCCAAGGACAGACGACAGAGGGTGCAGCGAACAGGTCCCCACTTGGTGACGATGATGTCCAGTTCCTGCTGCGTGCACTGGTTGGTGACAGCAGCAGTGGCTGGAACCACACCCCTGCCAGCGGGAGGCCTGGCTGGTCACCTGAGCACAGACACCAGGGCAGAGCCAGAAGGGGACTCGGGATGAACACTGCCACACTGGGGTGGCTGGAGAACCAGGCACGGGCCGGTGGCGAGCCGGGAGGGAGACCCAGCCTGTGCCCGGTGGCCCAGGGACCTCATCCATAGCCAGGGGATGTGAGCAGGGAGTGGCAGCCGCTATGTGACCCGAGGTTCTGAGATCAGAGTCCCCACCCTGGGCCCCGTTTTGAGGCCTGAAACTTCCATGGTTGGATGGTGATGGGGAGCCCTCCTTCAGGGAAAAAGATAAGATTACAAATTTTAAAGTATGAAGATAAATCTAAATACAGAAACATTAAAAAACCACCACATCACAAAGTTTAAAAAGCTGAAAAACACAGTAACACAATATTCGGTGACAGTTTTATTGGTGAGATGCCTGTGATTAATAAACAATTAACTCATGCCATTTTCCCCACTGCGTGTTCGCCTCTTCACGTGCCTTTGTAGAATACCAGCTTTCTCCCGGCAGGGCTGCCCGGGATTTGTTTTCTAACCTTGGCACCTGGAGGGCAGCCTCCCCATCACAGCTCGCTGCCGTGAGAATGGTCATGGGCCCGGCTGCAGGACCGGCATTGCCTACCACATCCGGCCTCCCACTGCCAGCTCTGTTTCTCTTGCAGTCCCCACACCTCCCGGTTGGGAGTACACGTCCGCCTCACCAGGTGACCTCTGGCCGTGGCCATCCTGTCCCGACACTCCCTGCTGCTCCTACAGGTAGAGACGACATGACTGGGAACCCCGAAACGTCTCCCAGCAGATCGAGCCAAGTGCGTGTCCAGTTCAGCCTCCCCTCCGCGGGCCCCACACACCCACAGGGCCCTCAGTGCCCCTCAAGGCGAAAGGAGCGTAACGGATGAACCCTGAGTGGAAGGGGCCGACGGTCCCAAACACGGACGGCTGAGTTTTCTGCAAGTTTTACGAACTGATAAAACTTTGTGAACGCACTCGCAGGGCCGCAGAGCTCAGCCTTCCTGTGGTTGTGGCACATTTCCGCTGCCTGGGTAACCCAGAGTCCATGGGCCACAATGCCCAATCACATGGGCTGATGCTCGGCTTGGGAGCCCCCTCTCCTGTGAGATCCCAGACGCAGAGGCGGTTGCCGGCTGCCCCGGGCCTCCCAGACAGGCCCCTGAGGACCCCGGCCTCCTCCTGCTTGGGGTTCAGCCCAAGAGCAGAGCTTCTCAGGCTGTCGATTACCGCAGATGGAGCAGGCTTTCCTGGAGGAAGGATGAGCTCTGTCTGGAATTCTCCGTCTTCCATGAGGGAGTCTGGGCTGATGGCTGGGGGCCCAGAGGGGTCCATGTTTCAACACAGGCAAGAGGGAACCAGCCCCACCCTGCCCGGGGCCACCCTGTCACTGCTCCAGACCAACTGCCCCCAGGAGCAGGGTCTGCCACCTCCCACACCCCACCCAGCAGGGAGAGCTGCGCCCTCAGACCCAGACCCCCGTGGCAGCAATGCAGGTTCCAGGGCCCAGCGAGACCCACAGAAGCAGACGCAGTGGGGGGCCGAGAAATGCAGCCTGAACAAGCCCTCTGGGTGGTTCTTGCGAGTCTGGACCTGCCAGCTTGACTGCTGACCTGACCCCGGCCACAGCACCGGCCACCCCAGATGGGGTCATGCGAGGCTGTGATGCTGGAGGTCCTTGGCCTGCTCCTCGGGGGTCCACAGGGACTGGGACAGGTGGGTTTCTTTTCCTCTCCACTGACAGGGTAAGACAGGGATTGGGGACTTTACCCTGTGCCCCCCCCCCCACCTGCCTGCCTCATGCCACCTGGAGGCTACAAGCCCCCCTGTACACAGAGGCCTTTGTCCATTTGCAGGCCACCCCCAGCCCTGCCCCCTACCCTCCTTCTTAGGAAACATCCCTGTGCCTACCAGTCGGTGTCCATTTTCCTGGAAAATAGCTGTGTTGCCTAAAAGACCTCTGATCTCAATCTGTGCAAAAGGAAAGGTTGGCTTTCCCGACTTCCCGCAGCCCCGCTCTCTGCTGCTTTCTGTCTGGGAAGGAGCCCCCTCCCAGGCTGGCCTTCTGCTTCCAGCTCCGCTCCTGCCCCTCCAGGTGTGGGTGACGTGGAAGGGGGCTGGGGGGAGGGGCGGTGAGCAAGGCTGAGGCTCAAGCCTCAGGGGAGTCTGCCCCAGCCCTGGCTGGGTGTGTCTGAGCTGGTAGCCCACATGGGCTTCATGTGGCCTGCCCGGCCGTCCCCTTTTGGGCAAGTCTCAGGGCAGCGGGCCTCTAATTGTCCTCTCCAAGTACCCTGAACACCAGAGATTAGAGTCTTCAGAGCAGCCCTACCCGGTAGTTAACAGGCATCTGGCATAATTCTCCATGTCTGTCCACAAGGCCCAGAGGAAGGACAGAAATAGGAATCCCCAGTGGGGCCAGAGCGGTTTCTAGGGTCAGCCAGGGGCCATGGCTGCCTCGCCTCTGCCAGGACACAAGGCGCTGGGCCAGCTGCATTGTGACGTTTCCACAAGTTAGGGGTGGGCTGGCCCGGCCTTTGCTGTCCCTGGGGTCTATAGCGTGTGGCGAAGGTGACTGGCAGGGGAAGCCTGGACATGGGGAGTGTGCACGTGTGGATGTGTGTGTGCACATGTGGATGTGTGCGTGTGTGTGCATGTATGTGTGTGCATGCGTGTGGATGTGTGCGTGTGTGTGCATGTGTGGATGTGTGCATGTGTGCATGTGTGTGTGTAGGTCTTGGCTCAGACCCTGCTTCATGGTGGACACCGCCTGCTGTATCTCCCCAACACTGGTGTGTGCCTTCCCTCACGGTCCACAGGACTGGGCTCTTGCTTTCAAGTTTCTTCAAAGGAAGAAGACAGTCATTGCCCCGGACCGGGACAAATCAATCATCTTGTACTAATGGGAATGGCTTTGGGAAGTGCCCACATGCTCACATCTGAGCCAGCACTAGGCGCCCCTCTCCTGTTTGACAGGAATTGTGGGCGGTCTTGTCCTCGGCAGCACTGGGGCTCGTGGCCATCTACAGAATGCAGCCTTCCGTGGCTGATGCCCCTGAGTGAGTTACAGCCGGCGTCTCACCAGCCCCCCAGGCAGGCTGGTCCTGGTTCAAGCAGGAGGCATCTGCTCGGGTTCTTTATTACACGTGCCTGGGGCACACACATGATTCCCTTTCACAGAAAGGAGAGGGTCCCCCTGGATGGACCCGTCAAAGAGGCGGCCTCAATGCACGCAGGCCTACACCAGGCCATGGGGCTCAAGCTCATGCTTGTCTCCAGTGAGCTGGAGGGTGGTGTGGCCTGGTCTTCACCACACACAGCCAGTGAAGGGGGCAGTGGTGTTCAGGGCATAGGGCTGAACCACTGTGGCCTATCAGTGCTCTGGGATGGGCCTGAGACTAGCAGGGATGCAGGGGCCGTTCCTCTAAACGCAGAGGACAGCAGGTTTGCACGTGTGCAGGGTGTTGTGCAGGGCGAGGAGCCCTGGGGAGACCCTACCCCGGTGGCCTTCCAGAGCCCACGGAACCAAGGTTGCATTACCCGTGGAGCCCACCGGATCAGAGCAGGTGCCACGCACAGCCAGTACCCCACTCTCCATCTGTCACCGAAGCCTCGCCCCTCTACCAGCTGGGCTGCACCAGCCCCACCCCAGCCAGGGCAATGGCTTAAGGAAGCCACCTGTGAGCAGAGCAGGTCCTGACACCTCATGGCTGAGATGGGAGCAGAGCTGGCTTCAGCTCCGGGGCAGTGGGGTCTTTGGAAGCCCTGGCTTGGAAGGGAAAGCACAGCCATTGACTGTGGATGGTGGAGGAGGGTCTCTGGCTGGATCTCAGGTGACAGAGCTGGGCTTGCACCGCAAGAGGGGCCTCTGTCTGGCAGGGCCAGTGCTTGCAAACAGGAGTTGCAGAGAGGGGTTCAGGTCTAGGAGGAGCCTGGGACCTGCACAGTGATGACGACCATGAACTCTGGCTCGGGAGCTCTGGCAGCCTGTGCCCATCGGGACAGTCTCTCGGGGAGCTGGCAGTGTGGGAAACTACAGAGCTCTCTCTCCAGGGTCTGGGCCCAGCTATGTCACCTTCTCTCCCAGATTAGGATGGGTGACAGGCTGCCTCAGGGGCCAACACCATGGCTCTCTGGACACTCGACAGCCAGACCTTGAACCTGCTCCCTGGAGACCCTGAGGGAAGGAGCTCCCGGGTGCACCGCAGACAGGCATTAGGTGCAGGACCTGTTTGTCACCTCCCAGGTTGATGTCAGAGCCAGCTCCACACCTCTTACAGGTGAACCTGTGGCGTGTGCTGGCTGCAGAGGTGCGGGCAGCATCTGGCGGGCAGGAAGGGCCGAGGACCACGTGGCAGTGGAGTGGACAGGGGCTGAGCCTGGCGGTGCAGACGGCACTGCTGGGTGGGTGGTGCCTACACCACAAACTCCTGTGGTGGGGCCTCTCCGAACAGGTCCAGGGCGAGGCAGTTGCTGGACCTCTTGCTGGGGAGAGTGGCCCTGGTCTCGCAGGGGCCCGCCAGCCTGCAGTCCAGGGTGCAGTGGAAGGTATGGCTGAGCGAGGCGGGTGCTGGGTGCAGGGCCAGCTGGTGCGGACGCATGTCGTCCAGGCTGCAGCTGTGCTGCTCCTCACTGACCCCGGCTTTCGTTTCCTGGATCTGCAGGGAGAGGCCATGGGGTGAGGCTTGCCGCCCCCTCTCGCTCTCGCCATTGCAGACGGCAGCCACGCTGCTTGTGGCCACAGAGCCGCACTCCCTGCCAGTGCCCACCCTGCGCCGCTGTGCACAGCCAGCCTGCCCCTCGATGGGCTCCCCCAGCACACACCTCTGCGAGAGAGGCTTGGCATCTTCTTTTGATGCATTTCGGGGGGCCCCCTCCTTGCCCAGCTTCTTTCCTGGGGCTGTTTTCTGCCTTTTGACTCAGTGGACCTGGACTCTTAGCGTTTGGTGTAATTTAGGATCAGGTCTGAGTGTGGGCCTTGAATACCAGCTCTGGAAGCACCTCAGACGTCAAGAATGGCCTCCTATTTTACAAGGTAGGAAACTGTCTGGGTTCAGAGCTGACTGTCCAAGGTCCCGTCCAGGTGGGCGTCCAGCGGGCAGAGTCATCGCCCTTAAGTGACGCCTCCAGCCCGAGCTTCTCAGCTGCTGTGGCCCCTCAGATCTGCCTTGGACCACTGTGCTCCCAGGAGGCAGATGAGGCCCCTGGTGGCAGGCGGCAGGGGCAGGCGGCAGGCCACACCAAAGGTTGCCCAGTGCCAGGGTCTGACTTGCCCTTCTACGCGTGTTTCCTTGTTTTTAATCAATACGTCTTTCAAGAGTGACAGTCCCTGGCCCAGAGCTCAGGCGGCTTTGGGCAGCCATCTCCTCCACTGAGTGGGCTGACCTGGGTTTGGGATCGCCCCCATTGGGATGGGACCGTGCCTGCCAGGACTTGCAGCCTCCCCTCCCTCCTCCCGTACCCAGCCCTGTTCTCTCTCCATCCAGCCTCCCGTGCCCAGCCCTGTTCTCTCTCCATCCAGCCTCCCGTGCCCAGCCCTGTTCTCTCTCCATCCAGCCTCCCGTGCCCAGCCCTGTTCTCTCTCCATCCAGCCTCCCGTGCCCAGCCCTGTTCTCTCTCCATCCAGCCTCCCGTGCCCAGCCCACTTCTCTCTCCATCCAGCCTCCCATCCCCAGCCCTGTTCTTTCTCCATCCAGCATCACGATAACTAATCAGCCACAACCGATTTTCTCTGTCTTTCCAGGGGGATTCTGGACAGGGCTGACCAGAGGGGGCCTCACCCTCCTGTGGTGGAGCCGGGGGCGGGGGTTGGGGGGTGGGGAGGGCAACTTGGAGCCTGGCTGGGAACCCTGAGACCACCTGTTCCCCACCTGGGCATCCAGGAACCACTGGCTCTGCCTCTCCTGTAGCTCCTCTGGGGGATCCTAAGGCTCAGGGGCTCTACAGGAAGTGGGGGAAGCCCTGGAGCACCCCTGCACACACAGGACCAGGCCCTGGGGGGAGGAGGTGGACAAAGGGGATGGGACAGCCAGTCTGCTGCACGGCAGGTCGCAGGGCCCAGGTGTCCGGGTCCTGCCTACAGTGGCCCGGTGACACTCAGGGCCCAGCCACCCCAGCCCCAGGCAGGACCCCTCCCTCCCCACAGCGAGCCGGCTCACTCGGCCCTGAGGCCGAGGCCTCCACACACGTTCACCTGCCCCAGTGCCCGAGAGCCTTGCTGCTCCCTGACTTGCCCACTGCGTCTCTGGGGGTGGCAGTCGAGGGATCCTCTGATAGGCCTAGGAAGGTCCCCAGGGCCCCTGACGGGGCCTAGGAGAAGGGGGCGGAGGAGCAGGGCCCAGGCTTCTGGCCCGTGGCGGGGACTCTACCTGGTGCATGGCCTCGGCGCTCTGGCCTCTGGTCCTGACCTTGGCACAGGGCTCCTGGCGAGCGGCTGTGGGAGGAGGCAGCCGTGAGCACAGGTGTCTGGGTTCTGCCCGACATGGCTCCTCCCCAGGGCAGTTCCCTGCACTTCTGGGGCCCTGGTCTTGGGCCCAGCATCTCCTGAGGCTCACACCACCCCCTTGCTCTCAGTGCGGTGACTGCTTTTGCTCCATTCCCTGACCTCTGATAAAACGGCCCCTTGCTGTGCAGATGCGGGATTAGCACGGTGATTCCCGCTGGGTTACAAGCCACAGAGCTTGCATAAAACCTCAGAGACAGAGGCCAACCATCCCTTACTGGTGGACCAGACACTCCAAGGGCAACAGTGGACACAGTGGGTTAGTGACAGGAATGCCTGGCCCTGGGAGGCCCTGGGTGATGTTTTGTGACCCTGGATGGCCCTGGGTGACTGGAGGTGATGCTGGGCAGTCCTGGGTGACTGAGCCCTGGGGCTGGTCCCACCTGATCTCATCACATCCACCGTCAGGGCCGTGGGGACACTCAGAGACCAGCAGAGCTGAGGTCCCCCTTCTGGGGCAATGAGGAAGCTCTTCAGGGCCTCATACACAGGGACTGGGCAGGATGCATCCCTCAGGACAGGGTGCTGCGTCCTGGGCCAGGTGGACACACGGTCCTACACACAGGGACCGGGCAGGAAGCATCCCTCAGGACAGGGTGCTGCGTCCTGGCCAGGTGGACACACGGTCCTACACACAGGGACCGGGCAGGAAGCATCCCTCAGGACAGGGTGCTGCGTCCTGGGCCAGGTGGACACATGGTCCTAGAACACTCTGAATGGCTTTGTCTTCTCACTCCTACTCAACTGAGTGTAAAAAGACACGCGTCTAACCCAGGCTTTCTGATGGGAGGGAAGCTGGTAGGACAGGGCTTCCTAGGAGTAGGGGGGTTCCTAGGAGTGGGGGGCTTCCTAGGAGTCAGAAGGCTTCCAAAGAGTTGGGGGGGTTCCTAGGAGTCCATGGGGTTTCTTAGGGGTGGGGGGCTTCCTAAGAGTTGGGGGAGTCTCTAGGAGTCCAGGGGGCTTCCTAGGAGTGAGGGGACTTCTTAGGAATGGGGGGCTTCCTAGAAGTGGCGGGTCTTCCTAGGAGTGGGGGGCTTCCTATGTGTGGAGATGGGGTACCTGGGAGGGGGAGGGGCTCCCTGGAAGGGGAGCTTCCTAGGAGTTTTGTGGGGGGCTTCCTGGTAGGGGGAGCATTCCTTGGGAGGGGGGTCTTCCTAGGAGTTGGGGGGTGCTTCCTAGGGGCCGGGGGGGCTTCCTAGGAGTGGGAGGGGCTCCTGAGATGGGCTTCCAAGAAAGCTAAAGGACCTGGACTCATCTGCAACCCCAAGAGGACCCCACCTCTCCTGTCTCTGATCCCAGCCTGCGGCTGCCCATTGGCGAGAACAGGAGACTCGGGCACAGCAGGTTACAGGCAGCTCCTCCCCGCTATCTCTGTTCTTCCGGCATGTTCTGGCACATTTCCCGGGACTCAGGTCACAGGCAGCCCAGCCCCTCATGTCTGGCCACTGGAGGGCAAGCCAGGGCTTTGCTGCCTCGGTGTCCAGGGTCAGCCAAGCTGGGGCTGGCTGGACTGCACTCACAGTCCCTGGGGCCTGGGCATCTCCCTCAGGCCCACCTTGGCTGTCACCATGTGTGCTGGGGTGGCTGCGGCTGGTCCTGGGGCTGGAGGACGGCTCCTTCTCATGGAGCCCGTGGACCTCCAAGGGCACGTCCACAGACATCTCTCTGGATTCCCTGAGCCAGGAGTCGGCCTTGATGCCTGACGTGTAGGAACTGCTGTGGCTGTCGGCGGAGTGGCGTGAGAGGCAGTGGGGGCAGTGCTGGCTGCTGACTCCACTGCCCGGGGAGCTCCTGCTGGCCAGGTCCAGCTCCAGCCCATCGCTGATATAGGACTCCCGGTAGCGCTGCTTCCCTGTGGGGAGTGGGGAGCACAGTGAGGACGAGCTGGAGAGGGACCAGCCCTGCTGATGCAGGAGGAAGAGCCTGGGACACAGAAATGCACACCCACAGCCCAGATGAGGACGTGGAACAGAGAGGGAGACCAGGCCTGCGGGTAAACGCTGAGGCCAGGCCTTGTGCTCAGGTGAGGACGTGGAACAGGGAGGGAGACCAGGCCTGCGGGTAAACGCTGAGGCCTTGTTGGAACATGCATTTCTTGCTCTTAGTGGGCACATCATGGGAGGAGAAGTGGGAAACAGAGCAGGAAACTGAGAAGTGGAAACCTCAGGCGGCTTCTCAAGCTCCCAGCTTCCCCCAGCCCCATCTATAGAATTCCACTCCAGGTAGAGCTGGGGGGCCACCACCTCACCCTTCGACCTGAGTATCTGGGGGACACGGGAGTCAGGAGGCAACAACAATGAGAGACAGAAGGCACAGTCCAGCCACAGAGCCCAGTGTGCCCAGCCCAGCCCAGAAGGCGCAGTCCGGCTGCGGAGCCCAGCGTGCCCAGCCCAGCCCCACCTTCTGCCTCCTCCCGCTGCCGCAGCTGTTGCAGAGTGGGCCGCATGCGGAGGTGGAGCTGGTGGCTGGCGCGCAGCAGGTGCAGCAGGTGCCTGGAGCGCCAGGTGCAGCCCGTGTAGTAAACCAGCTTCTGTGCTGCAGGCAGCCCGTCCAGCTGGATCTCCAGCTTCTTCCCCTGAACAAACAGGAGAGAAGTTGCCACTCCACAGGTGGAAAACCACGCTAGCAACAGGAAAGGATGATTTTAAATGTCAGCCATGGCCCCCAGGGGACGAGGCCCAGGTTTTCACTTTGCAGTGCAGATGGCTGTTCGCGGACACTGTGCCCAGGGCATGCTCTGCTCTGCCCTTGCTTGAGAGGACACAGCCCTCCTGGCTAGAAAGTGCCCGCAGCAGTGTGAGGGGAGCGGAGGTCTGGGGTGGGACAAGAAGACCTCAGTCTGGCTGTCCAGAGCAAGCCTGCTGCCCAGCAGCCCCCACAGTCACTGCCCTTCTATCCTTGGCACCCGGGCTGTGGGGTGACCCTGGGTGACAGATCTGGGGCCGGGACGAGAGGAACAGAGGCCACACAGGTGCGTTTCTATGACCTGCTCTTCTTTTCTCCCTTGATTTTCTCAACTGGGAGCCAGAAGTTTTCAAGCAATAACAACTACTAGACCTCACCGGGCAGCTAAACACCCAGCGCCTGCAGGGCCGGGACCAGGCGCAGCTAAACACCCAGCGCCTGCAGGGCCGGGACCAGGCGCAGCTAAACACCCAGCGCCTGCAGGGCCGGGGCCAGGCGCAGCTAAACACCCAGCGCCTGCAGGGCCGGGGCCAGGCGCAGAGCCCATGAGGCCAGGACGGCCCTGATGCCCCTGACACCGGGCAGCTAAACACCCCATGTCTGCAGGGCCAGGGCCAGGCGCAGAGCCCGTGAGGCCAGGACGGCCCTGATACCCCCGAGAGGCCGGCAGGAAGGGACCTGCACCTCGTCGGGTGCAGAAATGCCCAGAAAAATGCCCTGAGGATGAAGCTGCATCTGCCCAGGCTCTCCAGGGCACGGGGACCCCCCAGACACCCACCAGAAATGCCAGCTTCCCAACGTGGGGCCAGGGGAGGTCGTACAGCAGCTGCGGAGCACGGTCCACCTCCTGCGGGACAGCAGAGGCAGGGCGCGTCCAGACGGGGCCAGCCAGCACCCATGACTGCTGCAGGGATGCTACACAGCCCAGACCCCAGCGGGGAAGGGAGGAGGGGGTGGGGGCAGGATGAGGGGCTCTGTGAGGCTGGAGCCCCTTCGGTCACCTGGTAGATGTGCACTCCCCTGAGGGCCAGTCCCAGGATCACGGTGGGGCGACCTTCCTTCTTATCCTAGAGGACACAGGTCAGAGGTCAAGTTGCGGGCCTGGGGGTGCTGGGCCTCACTGATGGCAGAGTATGGTCAGTCTGGCTAGGGGCTGAGGCCTCCGTGGACCAGGCAGAGCTCTGGGGCCCATTTACAGACAGTCTCATTCACTCCAGCATCAGATCAAAGGCAT
The DNA here is from genome assembly GCF_028885655.2 of Pongo abelii. Lineage (NCBI taxonomy): Eukaryota > Metazoa > Chordata > Mammalia > Primates > Hominidae > Pongo > Pongo abelii. Next base: position 170,049,491 of record NC_071990.2, read on the forward strand.
AGTTGTCATAGCACAAGCATGCCTTTCATCATGCTAAATAAACATCAGCCACGACCTAAGAGAGCCCTGGCTATGCCGGCCCCAGGGTCCTGGTGACACTGCCAGCTTGGGGGGCTCTGGCGATGCCTGCCCTGGGGTCCTGGTCCCACTGTTAGCCATGGGGGCTCCGTGCATCCCTGGCCTGGGGTCCTGATCCCACTGTTAGCCATGGGGGCTCCGTGCATCCCTGGCCTGGAGTCAGTCCAGCCCGTCACTGGCCGCCCTGGCTCGACCTTGTGCAGCCTGAAGAAGTGCACGGGCACGTCCTCCAGCCGGCAGGCCTCCTGGATGAAGCACAGCACGGCCTCCTTGGGGCTCAGGCCCTGGCGCTCACGGTGCAGGGCGGGCACGTGCTGGAGGATGTAGTCAATCCCCCTCTTGGTGATGATCTGAGGACAGAGCCGGGAGGTCAGCTCAGACCCCTGCTGGTCCCCCCTTCCTCCTTGCCAGCCCCCTGCTCCGAGAAGCCTCCCCAGACTCCTGCAGCTGGTGCCGACCTCGGTGGGCAGGGCCGGGGCCTGGCTGCTGAGCCCAGACCCAGAGATGAAATCTCGGTGACCGCTCTGGCCCAGGGCCCTGTCCGATTTCCTATCTCCCTCGGGTCCTCCCGAAGGGGAATGGCAGCAGCCAGCCCTCCTCAGATGTCTGCAGGTGGGGACTCCACTCCCAACGAGCCCTGGCTCTTGGGAACCTGCCCAGTGAGGACCGGCTGGGGCCCCCACCAGGACTGGGGAAAGAACCGCAGGGACACGGAATCACTGAGGGTGGAAAAGTGCTCAGAGGCCAAGGGCACATGTGGCGTCCACAGCGCTGGGAGGAAGCCTGGCTGGGCCCCACCCTGACCTCAGCGACTGCCTCAGAGCAAAGGTGAGAAGGCCCCAAGGTGCACAGGATAGAGAGGTCCACAGGGATGAGCGGCCAAGGAGAGAAACCTAAAAGTTCACCTGGAACAGGGCCTGCATCCCCGGGGTGACAGCCATCAACCCGCGCGGCCATCAGGCCAGACAGAGCCTGGGACTGGGCACAGAGCGGCACAGCCCATACCTCTCCATGGCCCTCCTCCCAGGGGGACGGCACTTCTTCCCTTACAGGTGAGGAAGCTGAGGCTCAGAGGCTCCTATGGGTCCCAGGATACTTAGAGAGAAGTGGGAAGGTTCGCAGCCACAAGGCCCGTGTGGGTCACATTCCACAGCCAGGCAGCTGAGGGGCTCAGAGAGGTGAGGCCAGTGAGCAAGGCCACACAGCTGGCCAGGTGCGTCAGGAGCACAGGCACCCGGACCTGCCTGCTCAGGGCCACTCCTCCCACACCGCCTGCCTTTGGGGGTGGTAAGGACCCTTGGGCCTTCAGGAGAAAAGGACAGATGATTGCCCTGTTTCCATCCCTGACCCTTCCTCCAGCAGCCCCTGCCAGGGCCCCAGCCCCCTGCTCCCACGGACGGCACCCAGTGGAGGTGGACAGGCGCCAGGCTAGCGGTGCTGGGAGGAGGTGGGCCTCGACCTTACCCACTGTGGAAAGTAGGAGTGTGGCTCGAAGTACCTCCCGGCATGGGCTGGCTCCCGGTGCTCACCCAGGTCGGCCTGCAGCGCACAGGCGGCCAGCAGGAAGTAGGCCTCCTCCTGGTGGGCGCACTGTGACCTCAGCACGCGCTCCTTCAAATGGCAGTAGTACAGGTGCCGTGCTCTGTGGTCGCTGGAAGTTGGCAGGGAGTGAGTTCCAGGACGACCGGCGTGAGGACTGCCGGCCCCTCTGGCCCTGTCTTGTCCCTCCCCACGCCAGCTCCCAGGGCTGTCCTGAGCCCCTGGTACCTAGTTCCTGTCTTGTTATACCCACAGCTGTGTCCCTGCAGGGCCGGCACCGCACAGGCCCGCACTCTTCCTGGAGCGGGACGCAGGTGACTTGCTGCTACCAAGGAGCCACTAGATGAGGCTCCACCTGCCGAGGTCCCACTCCTTCCCCAGTGAGCTTGGCCTTCACCAAACCAGGCCCCAGTGCAGGAGAGGTGCACAGAGCCTGGGCGACTCAAACCCCTGGAGGTGCACAGGGCCTGGGCGACTCGAATCCCTGGATGTGGACAGACCTGGCTCCCAGAGCTCACCGCCCAGCACGGGGCCTGGCCATGGCTGATATTCATTAATCACAGAGGTCGGGCGGAGGCTCGCCCAAGATGCAGGTGCAAGATCTTCTCATATAATTCCCCCGAACTGGCCCCATAGCACCAGGTAGCTCCATCCATCAACCCAACACCTTCCAGACCTTCCCTCCAAGGCTATCCAGAACCTTCCACATATTCACACACCCCTCACTCTCCAGAACCTGCCACACAACCACACACCAGTGTCTCCAGGACTCTCCACACAACCACACACCTTTCACTCTCCAGAACCCTCCCACACAACCACATGCCCCTCACTCCCTAGAACCTTCCACACAACTGCACACATCCCTTTTGGAACTGGCGAGGATTGTGCCTACTTAGGGAATTCCTGGGAAACCCCCTTAGGTTTTCCCCCAGGGAAAACCCTGTTCACGCACCCCTGAAGCTCTGTTCTGGAAGTAAGTCTCAGGATCCTCCTGAGGGACGTCTTGGTTACCCTAGAAGCTCTAAGGCAGCTCTGGAAGAAGCAGCCCCTGTTGGTTTAGAGTGCAGCCCACCAGATGTACAACTTACCCACTCCTGTCAGGGAAAGCTTCCCACTAGACACCTGCAGAGTGGGCAGTGAACAGTGAGAACCGCCATGCAGAAAGCGCAGCAGCCCTTAGCCCAGCAACCTCCAGAAGCCTCACCCACCCCTGGATGGTATACCCACCCTAGAGAGTACTAGTCCTGGCATTTGAGGAAGTACCACTTTAGGCCGGGCGCGGTGGCTCACACCTGTAATCCCAGCACTTTGGGAGGCCGAGGCGGGTGGATCACCTGAGGTCGGGAGTTTGAGACCAGCTTGACCAACACGGAGAAAGCCCGTCTCTACTGAAAATACAAAATTAGCTAGGTGTGGTGGCGCCCGCCTGTAATCCCAGCTACTCTGGAGACTAAGGCAGGAGAATCGCTTGAACCCAGGAGGTGGAGGTTGCAGTGAGCCGAGATTGTGCCATAGCACTCCAGCCTGGGTGATAAGAGTGAAACTCCATCTCAAAACAAAACAAAACAAAACAAAAAAGAAAAAGAAAAAGAAAAAGAAAAAGAAGTACCAATTTATGGCACCGTCTGTATACCTTTGAATTAAATAGAATTCCTGTGTTAACCCCAAAGCAAACAGCTGATATAGTGGAGTTTTTTTGTTGTTTTTTTTGTTTTGTTTTGTTTTTAGAATAAACTCAAATGTAATGTGCGGCCTTCACAGGACTTCCATGTCATGTGGCAGATTTTCAATATTCCAGGAAACACCCCTTACAGTCAGCATCCGTTACCTTATGACCCTTCCGTTTTCCACGTAGTGCTGCACTCGGAGGAAGGCCACGAAGGGGGCTCTGGGTTTCTCATTTCCCTGGTAGGGAAAATGCAAGAAAGAGCAAATCAGCTGCAGGGAGGTGCCCCCGGCTGTCCTGTCTTCCCAGTGGGGGGGCCTGGATTGCTTCACACTCAGCTCAAAGTCGAAGCTCAGGTGTCTGCAGCCATAGCTGACAACTCGACTCATGGTATTTTCTACCAGGAAAACCCTGAGTGGGACGTGGTCTACAGTGTTCAAGAACATCTGCGAAGGCGGGCTTCAGGCGGGCGCACCTGCCTGCAGCCTCAGGGCTCATGGCAGTCCCCCTTGCGGACAGCCACTCTGGACGGAGCAGCTGCGTGGACAGAAGGCAGCACATTGGTCCGGCACAGTCCACCGCGGTGCCTGCCCTCTCCCACCTCATGCATCTCCGCGGCCCACCACAGTCCACCGCGGTGCCCTGCTCTCTCCCACCCCACGCGTCCCCGCGGCCCAGCACAGCCCACCGCGGTGCCTGCCCTCTCCCACCCCACGCGTCCCCGCGGCCCAGCACAGCCCACCGCGGTGCCCTGCTCTTTCCCACCCCACGCGTCCCCGCGGCCCAGCACAGCCCACCGCGATGCCTGCCCCCTCCCACCCCGATGCCTGCCCTCTCCCACCCCATGTGTCCCCACGGCCCAGCACAGCCCACCGCAGTGCCTGCCCTCTCCCACCCGACACTCTACACTTACTTCATTTATTTCTTTCTTCCAATCTTTTGAGAAGTACTTGCTGAGCTTTTGCTCCAAATCCATAAATATATACTCATTGTCTGAAAGCAAAACAAAAGGCTTCATCAGAGCAGTCACCATGCTTCTCAGGTGTCACTGTTTGTTCAAAACTGAGTGTGGCTTGGAGAGAAGAGATGCGCAGCTGAAAACTGTGCATCTCCAGCTGATGCTGCGTACGGGGCTTTCCTTGGCTGACAACGCAGAAAGCATCTTAACACACATGCAGGTGTCAAATGCTTGCTTACTAAAACAATGTTCCAACGTGTGAGAATATTACAAGCTGATATTCAAAACTGGCACATGCTCCGGGCACGCCCTTTGGGAAAGCAATTTAGCAACACGTATCCCTACCCTCTTCCTCTGCAACCCAGGCACCCCTCTCTCAGCTATGGAATGAGTCGTTTAAAAAATAGAGATGTCAGGGTTGGATGCGGTGGCTCAAGCTTGTAATCTCAGCAATTTTGGAGGCCAAGGCAGGAGGATTGCTTGAGGCCAGGAATTCAAGACAAGCCTGGACAACATAATGAGACCTTGTCACCACAGGAAAAAAAAAAAAAATTAGCTCGGTGTGTCGGTGCATACCTGTAGTCCTAGCTACTCAGGAGGCTAAGGCAGGAAGATTGCTTGATCCTGGGAGTTCAAGGCTGCAGAAAGCTATGAACGCGCCACTGCACTCCAGTGTGGGTGATAAGAGTGAGACCCTGCCTCAAACAATCAAGCGATCAATCAATAAAAATAGAGATGTCTATAATCTAGTACCAAGTTGATCAACTTCAAGTCAATGATACCAGCTTTACCTGTTAACCTAGTTTCCCTGGAAACTACAAGAGATGCTTCTTTCTAAATTAGGTGTTTCTATATTTTAAAAATATTTACCAGCATGTGTTTTCTTTATGGCCTGGAAAAATTAAACAATTTTCCTAGAGAGGAAAATAAAGCCTAGAGAGACACCCTTCCTGCTGTGACTTAAAACAACGTACAATCCCTCTGTGTCTGCTGGGAACTGGTTCCAGGACTCTCCTCGGATATCAAAACCCGGGGATGGTGTAGAGTTTGCGTGTACCCTACGCACATCCTCGTGTACACTTTAAATCATCTCGAGATTCCTTATAATACCTGATGCAATGTAAATGCTGTGGAAGTCTTTGTTGTACTGTGTTGTTAAGCTCGTATTATTTTATTGTTGTACTATTTATTGTTATTATTTTGAGTATGTTCAACATGAGGTTAGTTAAATCCAAGGATGCAGAACCCGTGGATACAGAGCACCGTCTACTCTTATTTATATTAGAAAACCTGCAGTCCTGAGAATAAAAGCCACAGGGAAAAGTTACTCCCAGATAAGGCAGTACTCCCTTACAGCCACTTGCATTACATATGAGGATACTCCATCCCCAAGTGCTAGCACATCTGCAGATAAATGAAGACACCAGTGAGGAAGACAGCCACAGAGGCCTGCAGAAAGGGCATCACAGGGCCGGGTGCCAGGCTCAGCCCCTCTCCACCCTGTCTGTCTTTCTAATCTTTAGTACCCAGCTCTTCTAGATGGCATTAGACCCAGAAGGGAGGCTCCAGGGCCGGGTGTGTGGCTCAGCCCCTCTCCGCCCTGCCTGTCTTTCTAATCCTTAGTACCCGGCTCTTCTAGACGGCATTAGACCCAGGGGGAGGCTCCAGGGTGTCACCAGCCCCAGTTTCCTTTTGTGTCAGGGAGGATCAAACACTTGGCTCATCGGTAACAACCACAGCAACTCACTGCTCGGACACTGGGTGCCATGCTCTGTGCTAAAGACTCTGAACCAATCCCTACATCTTTAACCTGATGGCACTGTTATCTATCCCCATCTCACAGACAGGGAGGCCCAGGCTTGCAGAGGCCATTCCTAGGGGAGTCCCCACCCCACCCCATAACAGGCCAAGGACCCTCAGAGCCAGGGGTTAGCAAACCAGGGCCCCAGGCCAAACCCCAGCACCCACTCGCTCTTGTTAATAAAATCTTGTTGGGACACAGCCACAATCGTTCTATTACATCATGTCCATAGCTGCTTTCATACTGCAAAGTCAAAATATTTACTATGTGGCCTTTTACAGAAAAAGTCTGCCAATGCCCGGTCTAAGCAAATGCCGAGTGAAAAGGTCTAGATCACCATTCTCTGGTCCTGACTCCCCCGAATTCACCATTTGGGTACTCGAGCTTGAACTCAGTGTTTGCAGCATGAGTGGCGGATGTTTAGCAATGTTTGCTAAAGGATCTGGGGTTACCTTTGCCTCGGTAAGGTCAGCAAAAGGCCTTTTATTTGTACATTCATTACCTAAATCACCCCACCATATCCTTCCAAACTCCATTTCAAATCATAATAAGGAGGACAGAAAATGAACTCCTTAAGCTTAGTACTTCCTAGTACTTAACCTCAAACACTACAAGAACAATTCTTGTGGCAACACCGATCTAGAAGACAAAGCCACTTGTTTCTCAAAATCATCACTGTCCCCCTAAACCCCTGCACCCCTAGAAGTGGGACAGTAGACATCATCACCTCTGGTGATGGGCGCACCCGTCTTAGCCCAGCCACAGTGCCCCGCTGTATGGTCAAAGCAGTCTAGATGTCACTGTGAAGACATTCTTAAGATGAGGGCGACACTCAGGCTTGGTGTGGTGGCTCATGCCTGTAATCCCAGCACTTTGGGAGGCAGAGGCAGGTGGATTGCATGGGCCCAGCAGTTTGAGACCAGCCTGGGCAATATAATGAGATCCGACTCCACAAAAAAATACAAAAGGTATCTGGCTGTGGTGGTATGCATCTGCAGTCCCAGCCACTCAGGAGGCTGAGGCCAGAGGATCCACCTGAGCCCGTGAGGTTGAGGCTGCAGTGAACCATGATCATAGCACTGCATTCCAGCCTGGGTGGCAGAGTGAGATGAAGGAAGGAAGGAAGGAAAGAAAGAAGGAAGGAAGGAAGGAAGGAAGGAAGGGAGAGAGGGAGGGAAGGAGGGAGGGAGGGAAGGAGGGAGACATTTACATCAGTAGACTTTGAGTAAAGCAGATGACCTTCATACTGTGGGTGGGCCTCGTCCAGTCGGTTGAAGGACTAAGAGGGAAAGACTGAGGTCCCCTGTGGAGGAAGGAACTCTGCCTCCCGATGGCCCTCAGACCCGAGATGGCAACAGCGGCTCCCCCTGGGTCTCCAGCCTGCCCTGCAGATTTGAGACTTGCCAGCCTCCAACAATCATATGAGCCAGTTCTTTACAATAAATCAGCTTCTCTCTTTCTCCCTCTACGTATCTATACACACACACACTATCTGTAGAGAGAAATGGGATTGGAAGGATATGTGTATACAGACATACACATACGCATACATCTGTCAGGAGTGTGCGTGCATGTCCTACTGGTCCTGCTTCTCTGGAGTGTGCGTGCGTGTCCTACTGGTCCTGCTTCTCTGGAGTGTGCGTGCGTGTCCTACTGGTCCTGCTTCTCTGGAGTGTGCGTGTGTGTCCTGCTGGTCCTGCTTCTCTGGAGGGCCTTGACCGGCACATGACTGTCTGCTGGAGGACGGGCATCTTGCTGCTGGAAGGGGAGATTCTGGCGTTGGCTACAGACTCCCCTGAACCCAGCAGGGTGAGGATCACATGCACTCTCCAGAGCCTCCTCACTCTCTTCCCGGTGAGAGTCATCCTCTCAGCTCCCGGCAGGCAGATCGGGACACACCATGGAGTCCACAGGTGCCTGTTGATTGAACAAAAGGCCTGAGCTTCCCCCACTGTGCCCTGCTACCCTTGACACTGGCGTGACGGCATGAGACTCCTGCAGGGCTGGCCAAGGGGCTGGACGCCGGCACCCTCGCTCACTGCCACAGGAGCAAGCTCCAGGCAGCGAGGGCCAAGGCCAGGCCAGGTGGAGCCCACTCTCTCTCTTTTCCTGTCTCTGTCTTATTTTGCCTTGTCTCTATATCCAAGCCCCAAATCGCATCTCTTGTTTTTTGCTATAGGCCTCGAAAATGTACACAATTTACAAAATGTCTCAAAAATGTACACAATTTACAACTTACGAGATAATTAAAGTAAGAAATCCAAGCACTTCCCATTTAAAAAAGTCCAAATCTCCAAAGCAAGGGCTCTGGCCAGAACCAAGAAGGGTGTCCTCGGGTCAAGAAGGCCCTGGGGCCACGGGGCTCTGCTGGGTGGAGGCGCCAAGCCGCAGCCCCAGAGAGGTTGAGGGGCTGGTTCTGAGTCTGTCCTCCTCCTGCAGAGGCGGATTCCTGGATCACCAGGAGGAAAGGTGACCCCAGATTCCTTTCTTGTCCCCAAGGCCAGTGAGCTCAGCCACAGGCTATCCCAAATGTCCAGTGTCAAGAGGACAGGGAGAAAGGGGACAGCGTCAAGAGGGACGTGAGAAAGGGTTGGTTGGCAGGAGTTGGAAAGCCCGCCCACCTGGGAACTCCCTCCGCAGGGTAAAGACAAGGCAAACACTGGCTGATGAGCCAGCAATCTCCCTTTGTGTGCGCCCGCCTGGCCGCCAGTGGGAGCTGTTCCAGGCCACCCTCCCAGCCCCTCCTGTTGCTCGAGGCTGTCCCAGCGCTGCAGGACCTCAACCTGCGCTGACCCTCAGGACTCAAGGACCCCTGCTTCCTGCCTCCTGGGCCTCCCCCCTGCTGGCCCTTGTGCTCAGACACATGGCAAATGCCCGTGAGCTCTCCCCTTAGCATCTGGGCAGCTGATGACACGGACACTGTGCCTCAGTCAAAAGGGAAACAGGGTTAGAAGCCAGCCGATGGTGTCCAAGCCGGGGCTGCCAGCTTCCTGACCTGTCTGCAATTCCCCAACACCGAGGATCATCAGCATATAAATCGGGAGAATCCTTGGCCACCAGGAACCTGCCCCACCTGGGTGATGGATTCCTGGGCAACAGGAGAGATGCCCTGCCCTGCACCCCCTACTGGGAGGGGAGGTCCTTCCTCAAGGAGCTGCCACTGGACCTCGGGGGGACCCCCACACTCCACCCTCAGAACCCCCTAACACCACCTGCTGTCTCTAGGTTTCAGGGACATCAAGGGCTGTGCCTGAAATCCAGAAAGGGGTGAAGTCCCCGAGCCCTCACACCCGCAGTTGCCTTGCGAACCACGTCTCCCAGAGGCCGTCTCAACCACAGCGACCCACACTGTGCAGGGCTTCCCGTAGGGGAGGAGGATGCCCCGGGGCTTTTCTCGCCTTGGGAGAGCAGTGAAGCCTCAGTGCCGAGAACTTGGGCACAGACAAAGCAGAGTGGAGCGCGGACCAGAGCTCACCCCCCAAACACGGCAGCTCCAATGCGTCGGTGAACGTCCGGAGGTGACGGACATGACGCACAACCAAAGCGATGGGTCCTGGCCCGGGTTTTCCAGGCAGCCCCTGAAATCCCCCCAATCCCCACCCCACCCTCGATTTGTTTTTTGGCTGTCAAAGAGACTTTAAGCCTTTGAGAAATAAAAGATGCCAAGAACAGGGTTGGGACGCTTGAACTTTCTTCCTTCATTCCGTCCCGACTAATTTTCTTTTCATTTCTAAAATCACAGAGAGATGACACCAACCACAAAACCGAATGGCAAAACTGGACTCCCCAAAGTCAACATCCCGCCCTCCCTTGAGTGACTCTCACTGTGATTAAAAGTGGGGCCCGGAGACTTCTGTCCACAGCCCTCAGATGGCTCAGGTTCCCCTGGGGGCACGGGGTCTGGGAAGCTACGTGTTTTGACCGGGCTCTTGCACAGGGTGGCATGAATGGCAGCTGTGGACAAACATATTAATTGGGCCAGAACTTCCCTGCAAATTGGGAAAAGTCCACCAGTATTCAACGCTGACAGCAAGACTGACATCTGCTGCTCCCGGGTGTAAGCCCAGTGCTGGGTGTAGTTTCCCACCCCCCCGCAACACCGAGTGAAGCTGCTGGAGGCTGGAATTGGGTGGGGGCTGCCTGACAAACACAGCAACAAAGGGAGGCGCCCTCCAGCTCTCCCTGCTCCCCATCCTGCCTGGAGAGTCTGGCACAGGAAGCCCCAAATCCACACCTGCCCTCAGGGGCTCACGGTGCCCACTCAGGTCCCCTGGGGGACTCAGGACTGGGTCTAAATGCATGAGGTCACATCAGAAAGGCTGGCCTGCTGGACCCCATCTTATTCCCTCTGCCCCCCAGAGTCCTCCTTCCACACCGTCCAGGGGTCCCACAGCCCCCAGAGCAGCCCTGAGATGGAGCTAGGGTTCTGCTCCAGGCGGAGATTAGGGAAGGAGGAGACTGAGACAGGGGCACTCTCGCCTCTACTTTGAGGCACAGAAGGGGCCGGGGCCACCTGCACTGAGGGAAGGGCTGGCTCTTGTCCACACTCACGATGGTCGGAAGAGAAACTTGGGATGGAACCCCAGGGGACCACATGGGACGGTCGCAGCAAGACGGCTTCGTCCAGAAGGATCCTAAAATCTCACGCTCCCTTCACAGCCCCTGACAAGGCGCTGCAGACCCTGGGAGGATGGAGTATGGTTCCCGGTGTCCCGTGCAGGGTCCCCGGCTCACTCACTCCCCTAGACAGAGGCTGGCTTGATCTGGGGAGAGCCTGGGAGAGGTCAGCTCAGCCCTGTCCTCCCCAGGCAGCAAGACAGGGGGATATTCAGCCACCACTGGTCAGCACTGAGCTTCATCTCCTTCTGTCCATGCCCCATGTAGCCTCCCTTGGCTTGGCTGGGGAGAGGGGGCCAGGGCTTGTCTGTGCTGCCAACCTCAAGCCCCCACTATAGATGAGAAGCCACCAGTCCTTTGTAAGACTGGATACAGGCGCTGCCACTCACTTCCTGGGGCAGCAAAAAGTGCACATGAAGCACTTTGGGTTCTCATGGCTCTTCCACGCGACACAATCCAGCTGCAGGGTCTGTGCAGCCCAGGGGGCTGGCCCCACCTCCCCCTCCACCTGCTGTCTGCATGTACTAGAACTCCAGGTAAGAATTCACATAGATCCAGGGTCCTGCTACTGCACAGAGGTTTCCAGAAGCCTCTGGAGCCAACCGCCCCCAAGAACAGCACAGTCGGCATTGTGCATGTGTGGTGTGTGCATGTGTACATGTGAGTGGTGTGTAACTGTGTGCACTGTGCATGTGTGTGGTACGTGCATGTGTACATGTGTGGTATGTAACTGCATGTGTGTGGTGCGTGCATGTGTACATGTGTGAGTGGTGTGTAACTGTGTGCATGTGTGTGGTGCATGCATGTGTACATGTGTGAGTGGTGTGTGTGTGCATGTGTGTGGTGTATTTGTACGTGTGAGTGGTGTGTAATTGTGCGCATGTGTGTGGTGTGTGCATGTGTACATGTGAGTGGTGTGTAACTGTGCATGTGTGTGGTGCATGCATGTGTACAAGTGTGAGTGGTGTGTAACTGTGCACGTGTGTGGTGTGTGCATGTGTACACGTGAGAGTGGTGTGTAACTGTGTGCACTGTGCATGTGTGTGGTGTGTGCATGTGTACATGGTGCGAGTGGTGTGTACCTGCATGTGTGTGGTGTGTGCATGTGTACATGTGTGAGTGGTGTGTGTGTGCATGTGTGTGGTGTGTGCATGTGTACAAGTGTGAGTGGTGTGTAACTGTGTGCATGTGTGTGGTGTGTGCATGTGTACACATGCGAGTGGTGTGTAACTGTGCATGTGTGTGGTGTATGCATGTGTACACGTGCGAGTGGTGTGTAACTGTGTGCATGTGTGTGGTGTACGCATGTGTACAAGTGTGAGTGGTGTGTAACTGTGTGCACGTGTGTGGTGTGTGCATGTGTACATGTGAGTGGTGTGTAACTGTGTGCACTGTGCATGGTGTGTGCATGTGTACATATGAGAGTGGTGTGTAACTATTTGTGTACATTATGGATGTGTGTGGTGTGCCCGCCCCCTCGACCTCCAGCAGATGCGGCCCCTGGATATTCCTGCAGGTGGGGCCTGAGCGATGCTTACTTCTGACCACACAGAGGCCAAATAACTGGGCGTCTCTGATGCTCACCACGTTGCACACTTGCTGGAAAAGCTCGCGGCCAGTGGCCTTCACCTGCAAAAGAGGTGGGGAGGGGTTCAGGGAGGGGCCAGCACCTGTCCCCAGGGAGGCCACCTGGGCAAACAAGGCCCAGTGGGGCACCAGGGGTACGACCTAGTCACGCACCCCCTGCAGGTAACAGGTCTGGGTCCCTCACTCTCTCCCAAAGCTAAACACCAGCCGCATGCCCATCAGAGCGCCTGTGAGTGCTGGGAAGTGAGGGTGGAGGGGATGGGGTGCTCTGGACAGTGGATCAGGGCTGCCCCCTCCATCCCTGTCTGTCCCTGGTGTGAGGATTTCCCGAGACCAGTCAGGGACACATGATGCAGCGTCACCTCCAGGGCCGCCCTCTGGGCTCTGTCCTCGCACGGCACAAATGAATGCTTGGTCCCCTATGAGCGCGAGCATCCGTGTCTCTCATCATCCATCGCCCAACTGATGCGAGTGATCCCAACAGTGTTCCTACAGCTGAGCCTCTCACAGCAGCCTCTAAACACCCAGCGTCTGGTGCGTGTCCCTGTTTCCAGCGTCCCGTGTCCACATTTCCGGTGCCCCGTGTCCACATTTCCGGTGTCCTGTGTCCACATTTCCAGCGTCCCGCACATGACACTACTTCACGCCTATTCGGCCCCAGCATGGATGGGATTGGCGGGCATCCCCCGCAGAGCTCTCCCTGAGTCCTGTCTGTTGCAGCGCTGGGGCCCATCCATGGTCACCGGGCCGCAGAGGCGGCGTTCTCGGGCAGAATCACACCGCGCCAAGCCTGTGAGGGAGGGTGCAGGCCGGTAGCCGTGCGCTCTGCTCTCAGACTCTCCCGAGGATCCTCACTTGGGGCTCCAAGAGGAAACCTCAGGGCAGGGCACAGCTGGGGCAGCTGGATCTGCAGGCCATTTTGCGATTCTTCATTTGCATGGTCTGCAGTCAAATGGCGTATCCAGCTTACTAATCCTGAGTTAATCCTGAGTTACTGTAAGACTGGCTTCCTTATTGATATGGTTTGGCTGTGTCCTCACCCAAATCTCATCTTGAATTGTAGTTCCTATAATCTCCCTGTGCTGTGGGAGTGACCCAGTGGGAGGTGACTGAATCATGGGGGTGGTTTCCCCCATCCAGTTCTCATGATAGTGAGTGAGTTCTCATGAGATCTGATGGTTTTATAAGGCACTTCCCCCTTCACTGGGCACTCATTCTCTCTCCTGCCACCCTGTGAAGAGGTGCCTTCTGCCATGACTGTAAGTTTCCTGAGGCCTCCCCAACCATGTGGAACTGTGGGTCAATTAAACCTCTTTCCTTTATAAATTACCGAGTCTTGGGTATGTCTTTATTAGCAGCGTGAGAATAGACTAATACGATTATTGTCTGCTTAACGTGGTGAGGGGCAGGCCCCACAATGACAATAACACAGATCTTCAGTGAGGGTCTTCCCAGCCCGTCCCTTTCTAATAACTGGGCTTGACACATATTTGGTTGAATACAGGGTTCCTGTCTAACTGTAGACATGGATGCATGCACACCCCAATAGAGGGTTCCTGTCCTATTGCAGACACACATGAGTGCACACTTGATAGAAGTTTCCTGTCCAACTGCAGACACAGATGCATGCACACCCCCACAGAGGGTTCCTGTCCTACTGCAGACACAGATGCATGCACACCCGATAGAGGGTTCCTCTCCTACTGCAGACATAGATGCACGCACACCCCAGTAGAGGGTTCCTGTCCTACTGCAGACACAGATGTGTGCACACCCCAGTAGAGGGTTCCTCTCCTACTGCAGACACAGATGCATGCACACCCCAGTAGAGGGTTCCTGTCCTACTGCAGACAGATGTGTGCACACCCCAACAGAGGGTTCCTCTCCTACTGCAGACACAGATGCACCCACACCCCATAGAGGTTTCCTCTCCTACTGCAGACACAGTTGCACGCACACCCCAACAGAGGGTTCCTGTCCTACTGCAGACACAGATGTGTGCACACCCCAGTAGAGGGTTCCTCTCCTACTGCAGACACAGATTCATGCACACCCCAGTAGAGGGTTCCTGTCCTACTGCAGACAGATGTGTGCACACCCCAACAGAGGGTTCCTCTCCTACTGCAGACACAGATGCACACACACCTCATAGAGGTTTCCTCTCCTACTGCAGACACAGTTGCACGCACACCCCAACAGAGGGTTCCTGTCCTACTGCAGACAGAGATGTGTGCACACCCCAACAGAGGGTTCCTCTCCTACTGCAGACATAGTTGCATGCACACCTGATAGAGGGTTCCTCTCCTACTGCACACAGAGATGTGTGCACACCCCAATAGAGGGTTCTTCTCCTACTGCAAACACAGATGCATGCACACCTGAGAGAGGGTTCCTCTCCTACTGCAGAGATGTGTGCACACCCCAATAGAGGGTTCCTCTCCTACTTCAGACACAGATGTGTGCACACCCCAATGGGGGTTTCTGTCCAACTGCAGACACAGATGTGCACACACCCCGTTGGGGGGTTCCTAACTGCAGACATAGATGACTTCACACCCCAATGAGGGGTTCCTGTCCAACTGCAGACACAGATGTGCACACACCCCAATAGGGGGGTTCCTGTCTAACTGCAGACATAGATGACTGCACACCCCAATGAGGGGTTCCTGTCCAACTGCAGACACAGATGTGCACACACCCCGATGAGGGGGGGTTCCTGTCTAACTGCAGAAATAGATGACTGCACACCTCAATGAGGGGTTCCTGTCCAACTGCAGACACAGATGTGCACACACCCCGATGGGGGGGTTCCTGGCTAACTGCAGACATAGATGACTGCACACCCCAGTGAGGGGTTCCTGTCCAACTGCAGACACAGATGTGCGCACACCCCAATGGGAAGTGGCTCTGTGGTTGCCAACTTGCCGGGCCCAGCAGGGGCCACAGGAGTTTCAGAGGCACTTCAGGGGGCTCCATCAAAAACAGATGAGCACAATTCACCCAAGGGGTTCACTATGTTTTGGCTGCACGATCCCTCAGTTAAAATCTTACCATGAAGTTCAGTGCAAGAAACCTTAAAGTGCCAGATCTTATGGTGCAGGGGGCCAAAGCCCCAGCATCTTCCCCTCAACAGGTCCTCTTATGACCCCTCCCCCAGCCCGAGGCACCGCTGGGGACCCCAGGAAACTACAGGACATCCCCCATTAGTTCAACTCCAGCTTCTTGTTGCCGGGTGGGGACACAGAGTCTTGGGGTAGATTTTGCCACAAACATAGAGGTGGGCCTTTACGTAAACACAGAACTCTATCCCGAAGCAGACAAGAGATTCCCAGATTCCCAGGGGACTTGAACCAGGATATTACTAGCAAGTCATACTCCATTCCAGGTAGCATTGATAAATTAGCTATGCAGAAAGTCATCGTTCTTCAACAAACCACTCTCATTTTAATTGCCACATTTTCATTATCCACATTAATCATTAAAATGAAAGTACCATCTCAACTCCTGTCCCCACAAACTCAACTAAAACAGGTAGACAAAATGGGGGAAAGGGAAAAGAAAAGGAAATAGAGAAGCACAGAGATGGTGACATCTGAACACAAGACAGGAGCTACTCCTTGGAAACCGGCTTCCTGGCACTCTTCCCTCAGCGCTCCCTCCCGGGAAGGATGTGCTGAACCATAAACTTATTTCTGGCAGCAACGTCTATCAGGGATGTTTCCTTCACAGGTCCAGTGAAAGGGCTGGCCCTCCGACACCTCACCTCACAGGTACCTGGCCTAAGCAGAGTGAGGCGGTCCAGGGACTTCCCATACACAGGCTGTGTCCTGAGGCTCTGCTCACCCCATACCCCTGCTCACCCCCACGGCTCTGCTCACCCTCACGGTCCTGCTCACCCCCACAGCCCTGCTCACCCCCACAGCCACCCAGGGCCCTGCTCACCCCCACGGCCAGCCGCAGTTGCTCCCGGCTGGGCAGCAGCACGAGGACATCCCTGTGTTCCGAGGTCATCGCGTCCATTCCCAGGGTCGGCTCCTGCCGACTGCATGCAGGCCTCTCAGGACTGGGCTCCATCCATCGCGCCCCTGAAGGAGGGAATGTGTCAGAGTTTGTCCGGGCAGGGTCTATGCCCCTCCCTTTCGGGGGCACCGCCATGCTGTCGTTACTTGGCCCTCCCCCGCCATGGGTCGCAGGTGGGTGCTCAGCACCTCCCAGATCACAGCTGTGCCTTCCGGGACCCGCCCTTGCTGAGCTTCTCACTGGGAAGGGAACTGAGAGGGAAGCCTGGGCTGGGAATCCAGCGTGGCCAAGCCAGGACAAGGGTCAGAGCTGCAAATAGCTGGGTGTGTGGAGGGCGCCTGGAATGCAAATAAACAACCTCAGGCTGGGCAATGACCATGCAGCGCTCCCATGCAGGGCAGCTCAGCAGCCAGCCTCGAGGTGTGGGCCCCGTGAGAACCAGGTTGGGGGAGACAGGACCCAACTCCCCCACCTGACAACCCCTAGCTCCTCTGAGTACCTGCTCCTTCTTCTATAATGTGGAGAGGGCCATGCAAACCCCATGGGCACAGATGCCAGAGCCAGGGCTGCTGGGGATGATGGAGCAGCGGGGGAGGAGGAGGAGGGCAGGAGGAAGGCAGCCTGGGTGGGCACCCTGCCCCACACACCTCCTGTGGCATCTGCTATCGACCTCAGGAAGCAGCACAGCTGCCGTTCATGGACAGGTTCTGCCAGGAGGGACCCTGGCTCCCTTTAGGGGCTGGAAACTGAGGACATTTCCTTCCTTGCCTAGGGCCAGCAAATCCTTTCCTGCCTGTAGCGGCTGGAAGGCCAGGAAGAGGGTCCTGGCTCGGGTAGACAGCAGCCGGGGGCATCAGCATGAGGGGTGGGGACATCTCCTGCAGGGCCTGGAGCCCCTGAGGCCACTCAGCAGAGATGAGCAATGCCTTCGAGCTCTTTGGCACAGCGTTAGACAGGAAAGGGACCCCAGGATCCTGCCTGGCCCTGGGACCACCCAGACCTTTGGGCGCTGCAGGTCAGGAGACGCAGTTCCCACCGGCCTGGGCTGTGGAACTCTGTCCTCAGCCGTGGGCTCCTTCGGTTTCCTGCCATGGAGTCTGGGATGCTCTGGGACCTTCCTCTAGTAAGGGGTCTGGACCTCCGAACGGGCCGTTGTTCATCTTAGGAAATTCGCACTCCAGCTGCCCTAAGGCCTGGCCCAGTGGGTTTAGAAGATTTAGGAGGCTCAGGCCTCACCTTCCCTGGCCCCTGGACTGACACTGGCTCCCCTCCCTCCCTCCACTCAGATCCAGGCCCTTCCCAGACCTTCGAGGCCACACATGTGCGCCCAAGACAGCAGCGGTGGTCTCTTTTCTCTCCACAGCAAATGTAGAGCTGTTCACTATGGAAGATGTGGGGATCCCTTTAGCCGAGAGCACAGAAAGTTTTAAAAATGGCAAAAAAAAAAAACAGCCCCAGAAAGCAGAGGCTGGATTCTCACGGCCCTGTGGCACCCGCGCCTGAGCAGCTTGTCCCCGTGCCGGGTGCCCTCAGCCGCTGCCTGAAGTCACAGTGCCGAGCAGCTTGTCCCCGTGCCGGGTGCCCTCAGCCGCTGCCTGAAGTCACAGTGCCGAGCAGCTTGTCCCCGTGCCGGGTGCCCTCAGCCGCTGCCTGAAGTCACAGTGCCGAGCAGCTTGTCCCCGTGCCGGGTGCCCTCAGCCGCTGCCTGAAGTCACAGTGCCGAGCAGCTTGTCCCCGTGCCGGGTGCCCTCAGCCGCTGCCTGAAGTCACAGTGCCGAGCAGCTTGTCCCCGTGCCGGGTGCCCTCAGCCGCTGCCTGAAGTCACAGTGCCGAGCAGCTTGTCCCCGTGCCGGGTGCCCTCAGCCGCTGCCTGAAGTCACAGTGCCGAGCAGCTTGTCCCCGTGCCGGGTGCCCTCAGCCGCTGCCTGAAGTCACAGTGCCGAGCAGCTTGTCCCCGTGCCGGGTGCCCTCAGCCGCTGCCTGAAGTCACAGTGCCGAGCAGCTTGTCCCCGTGCCGGGTGCCCTCAGCCGCTGCCTGAAGTCACAGTGCCGAGCAGCTTGTCCCCGTGCCGGGTGCCCTCAGCCGCTGCCTGAAGTCACAGTGCCGAGCAGCTTGTCCCCGTGCCGGGTGCCCTCAGCCGCTGCCTGAAGTCACAGTGCCGAGCAGCTTGTCCCCGTGCCGGGTGCCCTCAGCCGCTGCCTGAAGTCACAGTGCCGAGCAGCTTGTCCCCGTGCCGGGTGCCCTCAGCCGCTGCCTGAAGTCACAGTGCCGAGCAGCTTGTCCCCGTGCCGGGTGCCCTCAGCCGCTGCCTGAAGTCACAGTGCCGAGCAGCTTGTCCCCGTGCCGGGTGCCCTCAGCCGCTGCCTGAAGTCACAGTGCCGAGCAGCTTGTCCCCGTGCCGGGTGCCCTCAGCCGCTGCCTGAAGTCACAGTGCCGAGCAGCTTGTCCCCGTGCCGGGTGCCCTCAGCCGCTGCCTGAAGTCACAGTGCCGAGCAGCTTGTCCCCGTGCCGGGTGCCCTCAGCCGCTGCCTGAAGTCACAGTGCCGAGCAGCTTGTCCCCGTGCCGGGTGCCCTCAGCCGCTGCCTGAAGTCACAGTGCCGAGCAGCTTGTCCCCGTGCCGGGTGCCCTCAGCCGCTGCCTGAAGTCACAGTGCCGAGCAGCTTGTCCCCGTGCCGGGTGCCCTCAGCCGCTGCCTGAAGTCACAGTGCCGAGCAGCTTGTCCCCGTGCCGGGTGCCCTCAGCCGCTGCCTGAAGTCACAGTGCCGAGCAGCTTGTCCCCGTGCCGGGTGCCCTCAGCCGCTGCCTGAAGTCACAGTGCCGAGCAGCTTGTCCCCGTGCCGGGTGCCCTCAGCCGCTGCCTGAAGTCACAGTGCCGAGCAGCTTGTCCCCGTGCCGGGTGCCCTCAGCCGCTGCCTGAAGTCACAGTGCCGAGCAGCTTGTCCCCGTGCCGGGTGCCCTCAGCCGCTGCCTGAAGTCACAGTGCCGAGCAGCTTGTCCCCGTGCCGGGTGCCCTCAGCCGCTGCCTGAAGTCACAGTGCTGAGCAGCTTGTCCCCGTGCCGGGTGCCCTCAGCCGCTGCCTGAAGTCACAGTGCCGGCGTATCAGGAAGGGCGGCAGCAGCTGCACCTCTCAGGATGCCTGGGCGCAGGACAGTGGCAGAGGGCAGGCAGGGGCCAGGGTGGGGGTTGGC
The DNA here is from genome assembly GCF_028885655.2 of Pongo abelii. Lineage (NCBI taxonomy): Eukaryota > Metazoa > Chordata > Mammalia > Primates > Hominidae > Pongo > Pongo abelii. The sequence continues at coordinate 170,068,951 of NC_071990.2, forward strand.
AGAACACCACTGGCACACACAGCACAGAGGGGACAACAGGCACCAGGACCCCTCGGTGGGGAGAGCCAGGGACACGGTGGGGAGTTGTGCTGGGCACACTAATGATCAAAGCGATAGTGCTCCACGTGTGTGCAGGTGCTGGTGTGTGTGGGCGCTGGTGTGTGCAGGTGCTGGTGTGTGCAGGTGCTGGTATGTGTGGGCGCTGGTGTGTGCAGGTGCTGGTGTGTGTGGGCGCTGGTGTGTGCAGGTGCTGGTGTGTGTGGGTGCTGGTGTGTGCAGGTGCTGGTGTCTGTGGGCACTGGTGTGTGTGGGCGCTGGTGTGTGCAGGTGCTGGTGTGTGTGGGTGCTGGTGTGTGTGGGTGCTGGTGTCTGTGGGCACTGGTGTGTGTGGGCGCTGGTGTGTGCAGGTGCTGGTGTGTGTGGGCGCTGGTGTGTGCAGGTGCTGGTGTGTGTGGGTGCTGGTGTGTGCAGGTGCTGGTGTCTGTGGGCACTGGTGTGTGTGGGCGCTGGTGTGTGCAGGTGCTGGTGTGTGTGGGTGCTGGTGTGTGTGGGTGCTGGTGTCTGTGGGCACTGGTGTGTGTGGGCGCTGGTGTGTGCAGGTGCTGGTGTGTGTGGGCGCTGGTGTGTGCAGGTGCTGGTGTGTGTGGGTGCTGGTGTGTGCAGGTGCTGGTGTCTGTGGGCACTGGTGTGTGTGGGCGCTGGTGTGTGCAGGTGCTGGTGTGTGTGGGTGCTGGTGTGTTACAGGTGACCTTGGGCCAATGAGCTCCAAACATCATTAGTGAGAAGAAAAGGAAAAGGAATGGAAACTCCACATTTGTATTGATAAACACAATAAATGGATTCTCGTCAAAGCAGGATGTCCCTGGCCCCAGCTCTTTCCTTCCCACCCGGAGTCTCAGGGCCACACCATTGAGGCTCAGTCCTCCAGTGAAGGCCGCCGTCCATCCGAGTTCCAGGGAGAGCTGGGCTTAGGAAGCCCCCGTCGTATTCCTGGGAGAGCGCGACTTTTTCCTGAAAACGTGCTGAGGCTCCAAGGCAAGGGTGGTCGCCGTGAGTACCTCCTGCCAGGGCACTGAGGGGACACCAGAACCTCTGTCCTCAGCTCATCAAGAAGACAACTTTGCACCCTGAGAAGGCAGAAGCGTGACCAGGCCCCAACACAGACCCCGCCTCTGAATGTCTTGTCTTCTCAACTGGCCTGTTTGTGACGGAAGAGGCTGGCCTGCCATGTTCGTGATGTCAGCGCCAGGCAGTGGACAGGCAGAGGCCACGAGGAAGACGAGGCCACCGCCCGGGTCTCTTCATGGCTGAGCCCTGGAGTCCTCCTTGGCCCAACTCTCCCTTCTTCTGGATAGCTGGTTTCCATCCTCTATCATGAGATAGGCCTGCTGAGAACATTCTAGAACTCAAGCTTCGGAGATCTAAGTCCACAAAGCACAGGTTTTAGAAAACAATGTGGGAATGCTGTTCCGTGGTGAAAAGGAAGGCAGAACTGACACAGGGACGGGTCTAAAAAATCCCACTGCGAGGGAGAAGCTGGACGCAAAAGGCCTGGCCCCATTCTGAGACGTCCAGCAAAGGCAGCATCTTCGGGGCCAGGGAGCTGGCGGCAGGGACTGCAGAGGGGCGAGGTTTCCTCTGGGGGCGGTCGGATGGCAGTGATGGTTGCACAGTTCCTAAATGCTCTGAAGTTTATGAAATGTTTTGCTTTAGAGGAATATATTTTACGTATGCAAACTATACCTCAATAAAGCTGTTAAAGTACACCACAAGTTATAAAACGGTCATGCAAAAAGCCTTCAAGATACGGCAGGAAGTGCACCCGTGCACCATAGCTCAACCCATTCCACCATGTGGGCGTGAGTGTGAGACAGGCGGGTGCTGTGTAAGGGTGTGCCTCTGTAGATGTGAATGGGCACACGCCTGCGCACGTATGTTCGCATGCAGCATTAATGTCCGGGAATGCTAGGGCTGCCCCCCGCTCCTCCACGTTCTCCTCTGCACCATCAGCAACACGGACTGATCCTTTTCTGCACGTCACAGAACCAGGCGAGGCCCTTTACCGACTTGGCTGCGATGGCTGCAACACCCAGTCTGTGGATGAGGAGTCTGGGCTCAGAGGCCAAGCTGCTCAGTGAGTGGCTGGCCGGGGTCTCGCTCCATGCTCAGCCTCCACCCCCACCATCCAGCCTGTACTCTGTTCTCTCCCTTCGGCCACCCGACCCCGCCAGGCTGAAATCCAAAAAGAAACCAGGTGTCTGCTGGAAGGAGCCCAAGGCTGCCCGCTGGGTCTCCGGGAGGTCCCTGCTGTCCGTCAGCACCGTGAGGGCTTCTCGCCATGCTCAGTAACACACTTCCTCTCCTCACATGTTTTCCCAGAAAAGAATGTTGGCCAGATGCAGCACATTTTGCTCCTTTGGTAAGTAGGGAAACTGAGGCACACAGCAGCTAAGTGACTTGTTCAGGGCCCCAGGCTCCAGGATTCCTGAGACCCGCCGCAAAGCTCCTCCCTGAATCTACTGACCCTCTCTTCGGAAATCATCTCAGAAGAGAGAGTTCATTCTTATGAACGAACGACGCAAGCCTCGTCTTCTGGGATGACTGAGGCTGGTATCTGGGAGATGCACCATCTGACTTTTGCTGCACTGCCCAAGCGGATGGTACAGGGCCTGGGTTGGGGTGCGCAGCTGGGTGCAGGGCCTGGGTTGGGGTGTGCAGCAGGGTACAGGGCCTGGGGCAAGGTAGGCAGGGTGCTCCCCACCCCAGTTCTTCCCGAGGCACTGCAGGGTCCAGGTAGGGTGGCTGGCGAGTGTCCCAGGCAGCCACGGGAGCCGAGGAATCCAAGCCTGGCCCAGGGCAGATGCTCTGAGGAGCCCCTTACCCGTGGCGAGTTTACATGTGGAGCGCAGGAGGTGCTTGCCAGAAAAGGAAAAGGGCAGCTGGAGACAGCTCTGCGGACGCCGCGGGGCCGTATTTATTCACCACCTGCTCAGACATCGTAAGGTCCACGAACACCCTCAGTCCAGTAAACAGGGTGGGAGGGTACAGGGCCCAAGCCCATCACCCGTCTCTGTGGTGCCAGCTTCTTGGTCTTCCAAACTGACCTTTGGCTGTTGAGAAGGTCAGTGACGCACTGCAGGGTGTCTCTGCTGTCTCAGACAGGATGGGCGCTGGAAAGGCCGTGACCTGCCTGCCTTATTTATCTGAGCAGCAGGGAGGGTAACGCATTCCTGCAGGGGAGGCAGCGGTGCCAGCGGGAATCGCCCTGACCGAACTTCAAAAAGTGATTCGGAGAAAGGAGCCGCTGTGAACTAAGTGCCTTGAAACCAGAACAATCTCCCATCGACTTGCATGAGAGGTTAAACCAAGAAATTAACCCCAATGGGAAAGATGACCGAGAAGTCCGCCTGTTAGGACACTCCATGGGAGGAGGGCGTGAAGGGCAGCTGTGCAGTCCCCATCAGGTGGCCGGGCACAGAGCAGACTCGAAAGGCCCCTCTGCCCCTCAGGAGACAGGGTGGCCTGTCCCAGGGAATGGGGCCGGCAGGGCAGGGGCCCCAGCCTTCAGGTGTGGACAGCCTCCCTGGCAAACACACACCTATCTGGGGTCTGGAAGGTGCGACTTTCATCCTGTCCCTGGCCAGGGAAGACAGCAGAGCTAGGAGGGCAGGAAGATGGCTTATTGATGGCTTCTTTCCTTCTCTTTTTGTTGTGAGGGGGAGGAGATCTCTCCCTTTCCAGGCTTTAATGTAAATCAATTAACTTGTTACGAAGTCTCATCTTATTTAAGGCTTCCTAAATGAGGGTCTCCCACACCTGGCCCCTCTTCTGAAGCCTCACTGCAGGCCTGGGGACAGAGGGTACCCCGAGTCCTGCGGGTCCAAACTGAGGAAGAATGGCCTGCAGCTTCTAGCAACCCCCACAGCCTCCCAAGGTGCAAGTTGTGAGGTGTCTTCTTGGGAGAAGACTAGAGACAGCAGGTGGGGTGAAGAAGAACTCCGTTTTCAGGGGTCTGCCTCTTCCCATTGGAAACAGCTCGCCCCTGGGAGCTCCCCAGCTTCTAGGGATTAGACGGAAGCCTGGGGCATCATGAGGGCATAAAACCCACGCTTTGGTTAGAAAGGAAAAAGGATTAGAAGCCACCGGGGCCACTGCAGGTGGGAAAGGTAAGTTATTTCTTAGCGCTGCACATGTCAGATTATGATGGACAGTGTATTTGTGTGTCTTGAGTTAAACACATTAACTACTGAGTTAAAAAAGCCATAGACAGCCAACAATTACAGAATGCCCCTGACATGCTGCTCCTGCCATCTGTTAGAGGAGAACAAATCCCACAAAGAAGGGGGCTGGACGGCAGGGTTTTGGGGTGCCCCTGGAACAAGAAGAAAACCCCAGAGACGCAGTCCCGTGGGGTAGGTGCATCGAGCTTGGTCCCCAGACTGCCTCTTCCCTGTGCTGCTCCCAAACAAAGGCAAGCATGCAGGACCTGGCTCCCTCCGTGACAGCGCCTTCAGCCCCGCTGGCTCAAACTCACCTGCCCTTTGGAATGACAACAGTGTGGAATTTCGTAGGGAAAAAGCCCTCTTGTCCCTTCTGTGTTATCCTCCCAAGACCAAGACCGACTCTGAGACCAGGACATAGTAGGCATCCCATGGGGGAGAGGTCCCGCCTCCCACCTCATTCCTCCCTGTCACAGGGACAGAGCAGGGCCTGCCCCAAATGAGGGTGGCAACCAAACGGCCAGAGCAGGGGGCTGGCAGCAGAAAAGGTTGAGGGGCTGCAGCAGCGGAGTGGGCTGTTGGGGGAGGGTGGGACCCACTGCAGGCCCCGTGGACGTGGGTGTCACTCCCTCCCATGCTCCTGGTCTGTGCCAAGCAGGCATATTCCCACAAAGGGCTGGCAGGTCCCTCCACCACCACTGAGCTCCACAGTCCCCAGCTTCCGGTTATAAGGAATATTTGGGGCAGTCAGTTGGCCCTGAATAGAGTCTCCGAGCCAGGCAGTCATTAACTGCAAACCAGGATGCAGGGGTGACCTGGATCCTAGAGAACTAGAAAGGCCCCAACCTGAGGACCTGTGGGGAGCTGGGCCATTCTCACCTGACGCACAGTGTGGAAGCTGCAGGAACTGACTCCACCAGGCTTTCCAGAAAGCAGCAGCTGCCTGGGTCGGGATGGCCAACACTCCAGCCTCCCTCCACATGGCCATAGTGAGGCCGCCTGGAGGGAGGGAGACCTTGTGGCGGGGACATCGGAGGAGCCCTCTCAAAGGCTTGGGACAGCCTTGGGGGGCCTCTGGGCACTCCAGCCCCTGGGAATGTGCCCCTCTTGCCATTTCTACGAATGGCCACCCACAGCCACACACCCGGCCATGGCTCCCCAGGATGGGCCACTGGGCTCCAGGGGGTGTGCAGAGGGGGTCGGTCAGTTTCAATGAAGCCACAACCTCTGTGAGAACAAAGGGACCAAGGAGGCCTGGACGGAAGGGCGTGGCCACCAGCATGGCCACCGTGAGAACTGCAGGGGGATCCTCAACTGCCTCCCAGGTGTCCCTGCTCCAAAGCCTTCTATGGCTCCCTATCGCCCAGCCACAGCATCCAAAGCCCGTGTGGTCCCCCGGCACGCCGCAGAGCCGCAGGACTAGGGCAGACCTTCTGGAATGTTGTGCTGGGTGCTAATGGCAAATCACTTCAAAATTCAAAGTTTGACAAAAAAGTACAAAGAGTAGAACACAGAATTCACACACATTAAACAGAGCGGCCCCACACCTCCCTGTCATGAGGGGTCCGTGGGATGCTGCCTGCCTTCTGGCCCTGGAGCCACCTCATCCCCAGCGGGGACACCAGCCATGTCCCCAGCATGGACACCTATACCCCAGCATGGACACCACCAATGTTCCAGCATGGACACTGCCCACGTGCCAGCATGAACATCTACATCTTCAGTGTGGACACCCACGTCCCCAGTGTGGACGCTGCCCATGTGCCAGCATGATGCCAACATCTTCAGCGTGGACACCAACAACCCCAGCATGGATGCCCATGTCCCAGCATGGATGCTGCCCACGTTCCAGCATGGATGCTGCCCACGTTCCAGCATGAACGCCCACATCTTCAGTGTGGACACCCATGTCCCCAGCATGGATGCCGCACATGTTCCCACTGTGGACATGGGCCACCGGCTGTGCCTGATCATGCGTCCCTTGGGCCCTCGTCTGTCACCCCCCTCGGCATCCCCACACTGCTGTCCTGTGGAACAAGCTGGGCTTCTCCCTGTCTCCCCACACTGGATGGCACGATGTTCCATGGAAACTGTGGGGGCCGGGGGAAGCCCATGTGACCCCGTTCTGCCCTGGCTGTGCCCTTGGGCACCTGTTAGCCAGGACCTTTGCTCTTTGCCCGGAGCGAGCCACCCTCCTCCTCCTCGAGGCCTGATGGAGTGACCCAGCCGCCTCGGAGAGCAGTCCCCGATCCTGTGGCCCCCTCAGCCCCGCACTCACCAGCCACTCACCTCTCCCCGCCCATGCTTCCTTGGGCCTGGTTTCTAACCGCTGATTTCAGTCTTATTTCACTTTTTTTTTCTTCATGTGGTGTCTTGCTCTGTTGCCCAGGCTGGAGTGCAGTGGTGCGGGCTTGGTTCACTGTAACCTCTGCCTCCTGGCTCAAGCGATTCTCCCATCCCAGACCCCTGAGCAGCTGGGACCACAGGCGTGAGCCACCACACCCAGCTAATGTTTTGTATTTTTTGGTAGACACAGGGTTTCTCCATGTTGCCCAGACCGCTCTCTACCTCCTGACCTCAAGTGATCTGCCTACCTCGCCTCCCAAAGTGCCGGGATTACAGGTATGAGCCACTGTGCCAGAACTTATTTCACCTTTTTATGTGAGAAATTTTGCAGACAGTGCAAGTGATTCCTCCTACAGAGTGGGGTACATGTTGGTCAGCAGAGCCGCCCACTCCCATAACAATGTCAGTCAACCCAGGTGCACTGAGAGGTTAAAGGGCCCTGTCAGCCACACGTCATGAGACGGCTCTGTGGGGAGAACACAGGCTGCTGTCCAGGTGAGGGTGCAGTGGCCCTCCTCCCACCACCGAGAGCTCTGACCTGCGTGGACTGGCGTGTGCAATGCATGGGCTGGCATGTGAGATGCACGGGCTGGCGTGTGGAGCATGTGTGATGCGAGGACATCCCACTCCCAGGCTCTCAGGCTACTCTCTGGGGAGATCGGGCTCCTGGGTCATGTCCCTTAAAGAGGGGCTGAAGCAGGACCCATTCCTAGGTCCATCCTCTTCTACTTCTGTTCACAGCGTCCCCAAGGACGCTGACCTTGCCACCTCTCTGGGCACAGAGATACCCGGACCCTCACACTTCCACCCCTCCCACCGTGCTTCCAACCCTGGCCCCAGATCACAGATTGAGAACCCCAGGACCTGGGAGGGGCGGCATGAGCCAGCAGCTCAGACACAGGGTGTCAGTGAGGGCGGGGCTCTGTGTGTGCTCCCAGCAGGGCCCCTCAGCCCCCGGGACCCTGCCCCGAAGAGGCTCTCTCCCTCTGGTTCCGAGTCTCCCCCGCAGGCCCTCACCCCACAACAAGCTGGGGGTTAGGGCGCTCTTCATTCCCATCTTAGAGATAAGAAAGACGGGGCTGAGAGAAGCTGGTGGGGGACGTCAGGGCTCACGCTGCCTCTGGGATGCTCCAGCTGGCGTCTCAGGGTGGGAACCATGTGAGCCCGAAGCCTGCAGCCACCACCCTCCCACGGTCACCTGCCCCTGCTGGGAGGCAGAGGGCCCCTGGGTGCAGGGGTTCAGTGCTTGCTCCCCAGAGTCATTGGCTTTTGTTCTTAGAAAGAAACTACGGGCGGGGGAGTGGCCGGGAGGGAAGGCAAGCACAAAGGCCTCTCAGCTGCTACTGCTGCCTCAGCTCTGGACTTTTCCCCCTCCACTCAAAGGGCAGATGCTTGGAATTCTCCCTGCTGCCTCCCCCGGCATCTGATCTTCCCGGGCATAAACACTCGCCTTGTGGAACCTCAGCTGCTGCCGCTGTCAGCTCAGCACTTAAAAGTGCTCTAACCTTCTGGAAGGAAGACAGGAGCTGTGAAGCCATCAGGACCAGAGGGCCAGAGGCTCAGGCGGGCTCAGCCGCAGCCAGGCAGGTGGCAGGGCTGTGTAGACAGAACCCCCAGGCTACCCTCTTACTCCTGTCCCGTGCACACAGCACCAGCTAGCACAAGCCTTCCACTGCAAGGCAAATGTTAATTCTCATAAGCACGTGCGCTACTAACCAGGTATCCGTGTGACCCACAGGCCTGCCTCTCAACCTCCCCACTCCTTATGTCCGTGTGACCCACGGGCCTGCCTCTCAACCTGCCCACTCCTTATGTCCGTGTGACCCACGGGCCTGCCTCTCAACCTCCCCACTCCTTGTGTCCGTGTGACCCACGGGCCTGCCTCTCAACCTCCCCACTCCTTGGGCCTGCTCTCAGACACTGATCACACGTGCCCTGCTGAGAGCCCAAGTCCTCCCCGCCAGTTTGGCTCCTGGGGAACAGGAGGTGTGGCTTAGGGGAAGGGGACAATTTGGAAAGTAAAATAACTTCATCCCAGGGCTGGCCCCACACCAGGGCCATACACAGGGGCCAGCAGCCTGCCTGGGGGGCTGCACTGGGTGGTGAGGGTGGGCCCTGACATCAGGCACAGGTTCAAACCCGATCAGCCTCCGCCAGTGGGTCCCTGGGGGTCCCTGGATTTCTGTTGCCTTTGCTCCCTCAGCTGTATAGGGAGATCCTTCTGCTGCCAGTGGGTGAAGGGACCCAGGGTGTGTCACAGCCCCTGGGACAGAGTCACTGTCAGCCTCACTGTTGTTTTTAGAGAACGTTTTTGTGGAGCAACACCAGCTCCTCCTCGAAGGCCCGTGGCCCTGGAGGGACTCTCAGGAGGCTGTGGCCGCTTCCTCTTCCGTTCAGGGACCAGCCTCGAGAAGGCAGCTGGGTTCTGGTCGGCTGTCCTCTCCCATGGGGAGCAGACCTCCAGGACACAGGTGGAGGAGGACCGAGGCAGGAATGGCCGCCTCCAGACAGCTGTGTTTATCACTCACACTGTTTACCATCACTGTGCACAGATAATCAACAGCAGACAGACCATCAGCAGCTTCACTACTGCTTCTGAATTCTCTATGAGGGTGCACCCCTTCCAGCAGCACTGGGGCAGGCCCCATCTGTCCTCAGGTCCCTGGGAAGTTCCTGAGGGCCGCCCAGCGGGGAGTGGAAAATCGAAGGCAGACGGGCACAGCGACTCTGTTTTAGACAGAGACACTGCTCAGGTTTCACTAGAAAATGGAATTCTGCTCCTAAAATAAGTGGGAAGCTGGGGCAGGTGAGGGAAAGCACATGAGCCCCGCAGTGAGAACAGACGCTCCCATGGAGGGGCACGAATCCCGCCAGAGCTGGTGGTACCCCGTCATCCATTTATTTAAGGGATGTGCTGCCCTCCTCGCTGGCAGGAAAAGCAGCTGCTCAGCAATCGCAGCCCATCCTCCACCTGCTCAGGCTGCAGGACACGGGACTCAGTCTCTCAGTCTCAGCTTGGCTCTCCACCCCGCGTCCAGACAGTGAGCAAATCCCGGCAGTATTACCCCCAAAACCCACCCAGCCTCTGTCTGACCCCATTCCCACCTCCACGTCCACCACTGGGACCCACCCCTGGCTGGCTTGTCTCCCTCCTGGATGGTGGCAACGGGCTCCAGAGTCTCCTCTGCCATTCTTGTCCCTCTGCCCCCCACGCTCTCAGCCCCACGATCATGCTAAACAGAGACCACAGCAGAGAACTCCCGCTCAAAGCCCACAAACGGCTCCCACTTCCCTCCTGAGCAGCCAGAGGCCTGAGAACCACCAAAGCCTCAAGTCCCTTGTGGGCTGGACTTGTTCGCTCTCTGGCCTCATCGTCTGCTCCCACTAAGGGGTCCCTGGGCTGCAGCCACCCTGGCCCCTCGCCTCCCTGCCCCTGGGCCTTTGCATATGCTGTCTGAGGGGCTCTTTCCCAGTGTGGCTGCCCAGCCCATCTCCTCCCTGTTCTCACTGCCCACTCTGATGCTGCATTTATGGGGAGGCCCGTCGCAAGCCTGCATGTTCATGGCTGCATACGGCATTTAGAGTAATTTGACCCGTGCCTGTTTGCCTGTTTGTTGTCTGTTTCTCCCTGGAAGGAAAGTTCTGCAAGGTCTTACTTGCTGCTGTTTTGTTCCCTTCCGTCTCCCCACTGCTGAGAACAGTTCTTGGCCATGGCGCGTGCTCAGCAATGTGTGCTGCGCTGAAGTTTGGAGGAAACAGATGACACCCAGGGCACACCTCCACCATGCATGGTGCTTCCACGTGATTCTCAGCTGCTCTCTTGGGGGCTACTCTGTCCATTTTACTGATCTGCCATTCGGGGCTCACGAAGCCAACTCCAAAATCCAGGTCTCCTGGTTTCCATTCAAGGCTTGCCCACCGATCCTGGCCACTTGCTGGAGACCTCGGGTCAGCAGGAAGCCCTCACTGGCCGCCCGAGCGGACTCCCGGCTCCGCTCCCTGCCCTGGGCTCCGTGGGGAGAAGGTGCCTGTAAACTATGGGGGGTTATGAATGTGAACCGCAAAAATGATCATGAACGTGAACTGCAAACTTTTCAGAGCTTAGTGCAAAAAGACAAAAGATAGCCCACACCTTCTTCCTGGTTCCAGACAACTTCCTGGTAACTAAAGTGGTTACTGCCAGCCGATAATAAAAGGCCGAGGAGCCGCAGGGCTGGAGACCCCACAGTGTGCGCCTTCCCGACAGAGGGCCAGCCTGCAGGTGGAGAGGCCCCTTCTCTGAATCCTCTTCCACGGACTCTGCTCTCTGTGCCCCAAAACTGCTCCGGCTGGTTTTTCTGCCTGAAACGTCCTTTCCACCTGTGTCCCTGCCCAGAGCCTTCTCTGTCCCCCCAGGCCCCCAGCAGAGTCCTCCTCAGGTCCTCGTCCCTCCTCTTGTCTCAGGGTCAGGCTCCTGGGGATTCCGTGGCCTCGGTCAGGTGGCAGCAGGATGGCTCAGGTCGGATCTCCACTGTGCGTCCTCGCCCTACAGAGCAGTGTCTCTGGAGCCGGTGGGCGGATCTTGATGCAGAAACTCTGGGAGAGGCCGGCAACTGCATTTGGCGGGGCCCCAGCATCTTGTACCTAGAAAGTACTGGTGCTGCCGGCCCAGGGACCCTGAGAACACGGCCTCCGAGTGACACATGGGCCCAGTAGAGGCCCACGGGCTGGAACTGAATCATAGCTCCTCAGACAGACAGGCTGGGAGGCTACTCCGCGGAAGCGAAACGCAGTCACCCAGAAACAAAACGGCCTCTGTTCTGTGCCCTCAGGTCCCAGACTAATAGACTCACTGCCACGGGCCCAGCCCTGCCTTCATTCCACACACTCTGGAGCAGGCGTGTCGCTAGGAAGAAATGGTCAAGAGTGGCCAGTGACCACTAGCCCCGTGTTCAGGTGTCCAGATCGGGCCAGTCGGCTTCCCTGTGAGGTCCTTGAATGAGCCAGGCTGTGTCCGGCCTTCACAGCACTGCACTTCCTGGCCCTCTGCTGGGCTGCTGCTGGCTCATCTGTCGGCTCAAATGCCATCTCTGTGGACAGAGCGCTGCCGACCACCCAGCCAGGGGCCTCGCCAAGGATGCACCCATGTGCCACCGTGCCTTGTCTGCTCCGAGGCTTGATGGGACCAGGATGGTCTTCCTTATTTGTCTATCATGTGTCCTGCTCAGTGTCACAGCAGCTCCTCCACCCCATAGTCCTTGTGCATCTCCAGGACTTTGCAAAATGTTCTTGATAAAGATTCACTGAACAAATGCACACCAGGCTGCTCTGGACTGAAGGTCTGTGTCCCCCAAATTCACCACGTGGAAATTCTCACCTGAGGGGGACGGTGTTAGGAGGCAGGGCCTTTGGGAGGTGATGCAGTCATGGGGGTGGGGCCTCAGGAATGGGATTAGTGCCCTGTATAAGAGAGACCCTCTGCCCCTTCATCATGTGAGGTTTGGGAGGTGATGCAGTCATGGGGGTGGGACCTCAGGAATGGGATTAGTGCCCTTTATAAGAGAGACCCTCTGCCCCTTCATCATGTGAGGTTTGGGAGGTGATGCAGTCATGGGGGTGGGGCCTCAGGAATGAGATTAGTGCCCTTTATCAGAAAGACCAGAGAGACCCTCCGCCCCTTCATCATGTGAGGACACTGCAAGAAGGTGCCATCTGCAAGGAAGCGGCCCTCACCACACACCAAATTGTCCAGTGCCTTGACCTCAGGCTTCAAGCCTCCAGACTGCGAGGACTGAGTGTCCATTGTTTAAGCTCCTGGTCTGTGGGATTTTGCTACAGCATCCTGAAAGGACTAAGACACTGTCCCAATCCAGTCACCACCAGGGTGACCTCTGCAGCAGCCACCCTGTGAGCAGGCCTGGCTAAGGACGAGAGGACAGAGGCAGCCTTGACCCTGGACATGCACACAACGTCGGTGTATCAGTCAGTTCTCACGCTGCTCATAAAGACATGCCCGGGAATGGGTACTTTACAAAGGAAAGAGGTTTAGAGGACTCACAGTTCCACATGACTGGGGAAGCCTCACAATCATGGTGAAAGGTGAAGGAGGAGCAAAGGGATGTCTTCCATGGCAGTAGGCAAGAGGGCGTGTGCAGGGGAACTCCCCTTTATAAAACCGTCAGATCTTGTGAGGCTTATTCACTATCACGAGAACAGCACAGGAAAAACCCGCCCCTGTGATTCAGTGACCTCCCACCAGGTCCCTCCCACCACACATGGGGATGATTACAGTTCAAGGTAATAACCTTGGGTGGGGACACAGCTCAGCCATATCAGTTAGGTGACTGAAAACAGGTCCTGGGATCCAGAGCTCTCAGAACTCAGGGTCACGGTCATCATTCATCAAACATTCACAGCCCGGCCTGTCAGCAAGCACCACCGATGGCTGTGAGCTGACCGGCCCCACCTCACACTCAGCCACGCCAGCCCTGCGGAAATGTTGCCACGGACCTGACAAGCAGCCTGCAGTGTAGACATTGGCTGAACTTTCACAGGGGACTCAGGCTTCCTGGACCTAGTCTGGGGCTGGCCACTTGCCCGAGGCCCGGCAGCATCCTAGGAATTTAAATCAAGGCAAACTTAATCTTTGTAAGGAACCTCTAATGAGGTTCTCAGATTTTTGCGTAGGCAGACCATGGGGATTAGAGGCCAGAAAGCCTCTGGAACTATTCGGAGACTGTCCACTGAGCACATGTCCAGAGCAGGATAAACATGACCTTTATGATTAGACCCTCTGAGCAGCTGAGGGACAGCGGCTTCTCAGAAGTGATCAGCGCTTTCTGCCTCTTCCTTAGGAAGCAAGGTGGGTTCTGGCACAGGTGGACTCCAGCAGGGAGCAACTTCTTTTGTTCGAGGGAAAATGAGGCCTAGGTTTTGTTTTTTTGCTATGTGGTTGGTTTGGTGTGGTGATTCTAAACAGCAGCCCTCAGGGCTTGATGTTCCGTGTGGGATGCTTGTAAGGGACCCTCGCCCTCGGCTGACCCCTGTGCTTCTCCAGACTCTCCCTAGCAGATGACCCAGGAGCCACCCCTCTCTCTAGGTTGGCCGGCTCGGGAAACCCTCCCTGCTCAGCAAGGCCTGGCCCACTCTGTTCTGTCCACCTGCCCCTCTTCCCTGGCAAGCTGTGTTTTTAAAAATAGATTTTATTTTTTAGAATAGTTTTAGGTTCATAGCAAGATTGAGAGGAAGGTGCAGGGAGCTCCCGTGTGTTCCCTGCCTCCACCCACACACGGTCTCCCCCACCCACATATGGCCTCCCCCACCCACACATAGTCTCCCCCCACCCACGCATGATCTCCCCCCCAACCACGCATGACCTCCCTCCACCCACGCATGGCCTCCCTCACCCACACATAGTCTCCCCCCACCCACGCATGACCTCCCCCCACCCACGCATGATCTCCTCCCCAACCACGCATGACCTCCCTCCACCCACGCACGGCCTCCCTCCACCCACGCACGGCCTCCCCCACCCACACATAGTCTCCCCCACCCACGCATGACCTCCCCCACCCACGCACGGCCTCCCTCCACCCACGCACTGCCTCCCTCCACCCACGCACGCCTCCCCCACCCACACATAGTCTCCCCCACCCACGCATGATCTCCCCCCCAACCACGCATGACCTCCCTCCACCCACGCACGGCCTCCCCCACCCACACACGACCTCCCTCCACCCACGCACGGCCTCCCCCACCCACACACGACCTCCCTCCACCCACGCACGGCCTCCCCCGACCCACACACGACCTCCCTCCACCCACGCACGACCTCCCCCCACCCACGCATGACCTCCCTCCACCCACGCACGGCCTCCCCCACCCACACATAGTCTCCCCCCACCCACGCATGACCTCCCCTGCCCACTCATGACCTCCCTTCACCCACTCACGGCCTCCCCCACCCACACATAGTCTCCCCCCACCCACGCACGACCTCCCTCCACCCACGCACGACCTCCCTCCACCCACGCACGGCCTCCCTCCACCCACGCACGGCCTCCCCCACCCACGCACGGCCTCCCCCCACCCACGCACGGTCTCCCCCACCCACGCATGACATCCTCCGCCCACTCATGACCTCCGCCACCCACGCACGGTCTCCCCCACCCACGCACGGTCTCCCCCACCCACACACGGTCTCCCCCACCCACTCATGACCTCCCTCCACCCACGCACGGCCTCCCCCACCCACGCACGGTCTCCCCCACCCACACACGGTCTCCCCCACCCACTCATGACCTCCCTCCACCCACGCACGGCCTCCCCCACCCACGCACGGCCTCCCCCACCCACACATGTTCTCCCGCCACCCACACATGTTCTCCCCCACTTAGTGGTGCATGGGTTACAATCAATGAGCCTGTGCTGACTGACCACCGTCACCCAGAGTCCATGGTGACACCAGGGCTTACTCTCAGTGCCAGCCATTCAGAGCAGTTCCACTGTCCCCAACTCTCAGCCAAGGCAGAACAGCTGGGGAACAGGGTGAAGGTGCTTACACCTTTTCCAGATGTGTTCACACATACAGTCACATCGAGCAAAGGGTTTACATTACCCCCATTTCACAGTTGGAGGAAACCGAGGCCCAAGAGGAATAAAAACATTGCCCAAGATGGGTGCCTGTAATCCCAGCTACTCTGAAGGCTGAGGCAGGAGAATCGCTTGAACCCAGGAGGAGGAGGTTGTGGTGAGCCGAGATAGAGTCATTGCACTCCAGCCTGGGCAGCAAGAGTAAAACTCTGTCTCAAAAAACAAAACAAAACAAAACAAAAATTGCCCAAGAAACAATTACAGAAACGAGAACCAAAGTACCCGGCCAGGTGTTACTTCTACGGCCCCTCCCTCGCCGCAACCCCTTCTGTAACTCACCAGGGACTGGAGCCCCAGGGCAGGTCCAGTGTCCCCAGGGGCCACAGCAAGTTCTGGGCCCAAGGACGCCCTGGTGCCTGCACAAGGGGTGCGAGGGGTCAGAGGCGTCCTGGACCCTCAACAGAGAGTGGAGTTACCCCTGCGTGTTTAGAGAGACTTGACAAAGCCTCATCTAACAGAAGGGAGAGTGACTGTTTTTTCTGTGCTTCACATCATGAATTGAAAAATCAGGGATCAAACTGTAACTGTAGAAGCGGCACCGAGTGACCACAGCAATGTGGTGCGAGCCCCCAGGGACAGAGTACGGGGCCCACCTGGCAGGATGTTGGGGGCAGCACTTGCCCGTCCCGGTTCTGTGGCAGTTTCCCATGCCCAAAAGAGGCATCTTCCCCCAACAGGCACAACAGACTGTAGTGCTCCCTCCCTCCCAGGCAGCGGGAGCACGGAGCTGACCTGTTAGCTGCTCACAGAGTCAGTGAGATGCAAGCCTGACCTGGGCCTTCCTGTCCTCGTGGACAAAGCAAGTCTCCTCTCAGCCTCTACACCCACCACAGGGCGAATGCAGCCACCCAGCCCCTGCCAGACCCCTGGCAGCCCCCGGCTTTGGACCGGAGTCTTCTGACTGTCCTTCCGTCCGTGAGCTCAGCCAGAACCCCAGAGGGGCCTTTGTCACAGCCCTGAACTGCTCCCTACCAGGCCTCCCGGGACCCGGCCCCTGTTGCTGGGGAGCAGGCCCAGGGCCCAGGGTTCAGACACAAATGCTCAGCGACATCGATGGAGTAAGGGGCCTCGTGCCTGGTCTCCCTCTGCAAACCCAGAAGAACAGCTGGGAAGGTGCCCTGTACGTTTCCAGAGTCTTGAAGGAAACCATTGACCCAAATTGTGTTATTCATGAAAAGGCACCAAAACAATTTAAAATATGTGAACCTCCAATCAGCGCTACCCGGTTAAGTTTTAAAACCCCACACGACGCCATCCATTTAATTTTGCTACATTTAAGGACAACACAGCTGTTCGGGGTTGGGGGCCGGCGCCTTCCCTTTATCTGAAGTCCACAGGTCTGGTCCACTTTCCAGGCACAGATGTGGTTTCTCCAGGCCCTTGAAGTTTACCGAGGACTGTGCATCTGGCAGCACACGGAACACCGTGAGGATGGCCCAGCCCCAAGAGCTCCCATCTCCGGCGCCAGCATTGGGAAGCAGGCACCCTCTTTCCACAAAAGCCCAAATGGAAGAGTTCTAAGACAGAGTAACTTCAACACGTGCACCTGGATGAAGGGGAAGCCATCAGCTTGGAGCTGGCAACGCTGGTAATTCTAGACCTAAGACAAGGACAGTGGAAGAGGAGGACCCCTGGCTGGTTTCAGGTGGGGAAAGGCCAGCTCCTCACTCCCACCTCCCACTCGGGAAGGCTGGGCTGCCTGCACCTCTTAGCAGGACCTGTTGATCAGATGGACAAGCCAGTCCCCCAGCAAGACCTCGGGCATGCAGCAGCCACTGGGCAGACAGAGAAGAGCCCAGGCTGACCCTGACGGGGGCCCGGGACAGTGTGCTGCCCACATTCAGATGCCCTGACCCTGACGGGGGCCCAGGACAGTGTGCTGCCCACATTCAGATGGCTGGGTCATCGGGTCATCGCTGGGCGCCCTGCAGATGGGAGCCAACGTGACTCTAGGGGATGTCCAGGCCACACAGGGCTGGCCCACCAGGAACTGGGGTGGGTGCCCTGAGCCCGGCTCCCAGGAAGGGGAGAGGTGGCGGCTGTTGCCTTCAGGGCTCCTCGGCCTTATCAGGAATGCCGGCCGGATGCACTGAAGCCTCCTGTCAGGATATGTTTCCCTTCCTAGGTGGCATCAGAGCAGTGGGCTGGCGGCTCTGGCCATGGAGGCTGGTCCAGGGATGGAGGGGGCGCGGCTTTTGAGTGTGTGCTGCCAGGCGGAGGCCAGGACCTAGCCGATCTCTGACTCGTTCACTCACAAAACAAAATTGTGCACTGACTCTGGGACACAGAAGTCTCCAGGCCTAGGGGCACAAAGGCAGCAAGAAGAAGATTCATCCTGTGAGTTCAGTGCCAGTGACAATCGCCTTGGCCCCAGTCGGGGGGATGGGGAAGCTCCCTGGAGAGTGGGGGATGGGGGGGTCCCACACAGGTAAGACCCCAGAAGAGGCTCCATTTCCATGTATTTTGCATCTCCTATGTGGGGCAGAGCTGGGACAGGTGCTTTACTGTCACCTCTTCCTAATTCCTGCTGTAACCTGCAAGGTTCTTCACACTGCCCAGCGTCCCAACACCACTGTGAGCCGAGACCGGAGCCCAGCTCAGCCTGCTGAGCCCAGAGCACCTGGCCACACTCCACCGGCTGTTCCGTGTGTTTGATCACCACCATTAGAACACAGTTCACACTGTGACTGGGACACCATGCCCCAGTGTGTCCGTGGTAGGAAGTGTGAGGCCGCCAGGCCACCTTCCCTGCACAACACCATGCACGGTGCTGGCTTGGGATGTGACATTTTGGCAGCCAGTGCTGACCAGTGCACAGCTCCATGATACACCAATGGCCGTGGGTCACTGGTGGGGCACACAGCCTTGCACCAGGCAGCCCCAGCACCGCTGACGGGACAGGTGGGGCCAGGTGGGCTCCTGAGGCTTGGTTGGGGGCACCCAGTGGAGAACATGGGGGAGGTGCCTACGCCTCTGCCCTCTCCAGAACATGGAGCCCAACGGGAGCAAGACCGCCCTCCCTTCCAGCAACGCCCTCCCTGGCCAGTTCCGCTGTCCACCCTGGGTCTCTGCTGACCCCGACTCTCCTGCTGGGCTGCAGACACAGCAGCCTCCCCCTCTTTTGACTGTGCCCTCCAGCCCAACTGGCTGCCCCAGGGGTCTTGAACACATCGTGACAGGCAATGGCCTATTTGGAAGTCTTCGACTGGGCCCAGGCCCCTCCCGCTGTCCACCCCCAGTCCGTCTGCCACTGTGTGCTGTGCTCACCGTCCCGGGCCCAGGACAGCCCAGCAGGCAGCCGCCACTCCATAAACACAGATGGACTCTGACTAATTGTTCCACTTAGGAAATTTGGACTTGACAATGGGTTTATCAGGGAATCAAATGCGTTTATGCACTTACAATATGTTTGGCTTAGGAGGGGTTTATCAGCAGGCCCCATTGTCATTTGAATGTCTGACCTTGAAAGGCAAATGGTTCCACATGGCTCCCAGAGCAGCTGGCACTGTGCCGTGTCACTCATGCCCGCAATAATCTGCTGCAGGCTGCTTGCCCACCGGGCAGCGGGTGGCAGGAGACGCAAGCAGAGATGGCGCGCTCCTGCTCACTGCCCGCCCAGGCTCTATAAATATTTGTTCAAAGAAACAAGTGACCTTCCAGCTTCAGCGGTGCCTTCCAAGTGGCACTCTCCACACTGAGCCTACGCCTGCTCTCCCTCCCCAGGTGGGGTTGGGATGGAAGAGAGACAGGGTCTGGGTGAGCCGCCAGCTCTCGTCATGGCTAGGAGGAGCAGGGATGTCTGCCTGGGGCGGGGGCTGCATGCTGTAGGCCACGTGGACTGAAGGAGCCCACCCGGCCCGGCCCTCAGCCTTGTGGGCCCTCAGCTTCTGGCACCCTGGGTGATGAGTGTGGGGCCGCAACACCTCTCCCGTGGATAATGACCCCCAACCAGCCCTGGTGACCGGGGCCCACGCAGATCCTGTGCTGAACTCATGGGTGCTCCTGGCCCGGGCGACACCGAAAGGACTCCTGATGTTTGATGGAACCCCCAGCACCACTCCACCCGGGCCCATGGCCATTGTCACCTGGTGCTCCTCCAAATGTTCCCGGAGGGACCCTAGGAGAGGTGAGGTCTCACTGACCCTGCCAGCAGCAACAGCAAGAGCCCCCGCTGCCCCTGGCCTGGTGCCTTGCCCACATGCTCAAGGGGACGGGAGAGCAGCCCAGGCAGGGTGACCATGGCTGCGGTGATGTCTGCACTGGGACAGGCACCACCTGAGATTGTCCTGGGCAAGACAGGCCTGGGGTCCACCTATGAGGAGGGGAGACCTGAGCCTGTTCAGAATACAGCCGTTTTCAAAACTGAAGGTAAAATTCCCATCAAATCCAAAGCCCTGGTCTGCATTTCAGTGAAGACGCTTCGGCCAAAGCTCAAGGCAGTGACTCTGGGTGGGGAAGTTTGTGTCCTTGGGAAGCCACTGTACTTTTAGAATACTGAGCCTTCCAAACAGACACCTTGTACATGTCAAGAAAATGACCCTACTGCTTCTAAAACAACAAACAAAATTGTGAAACAGCAGACAAAATCTGTGTTGTAAACAGCCTTGCCCTGCCACCGCTCCCAGCACTGATTTTAAAAGCTTAGAAGCCGCGAGTGACAGCGTGGACAAGCGGACCAGCTCTTGTGCCTCCTTAGCTATGCGAGGCAGTGGCTGTGCTTGCAGGAAGTCAGTGAACCCTGGCAAGGCCGAAGCCCCTCCCTTAGCAGGGGCCGAACAGAGCTCCTCGGAGGGAAAGCAGTGATCTGTGAGGCTGAGTCTGGAAGTCCCCCTCTCCAGAAGAAATGAGATGCAGCCCCTCTCCAGGCGCTTAGGAGGAGCTGTGGGGTCTCAGTGGAGGAACTTCACCAAAGACAGTCAATGCAGAGCCGATACGTCCTGGCTAAACTGGATCTCGGTGACAGGCGGCCCCGCCCGGCCTGGCTTTTGGGGAGACATTTCCTGCTGCGTCCTGCAGAGAACACCCTGCGGTCCTCAGGTTCCCAACTTCCTTAGTCTTCTCGGGGCCTAAGGTTTCCTGAGTTCAAGTTCAAGTTCATATCTGAAGGGGTCTGACAGGGGCCAGGCCAGAATCCTGGAGAATTGGCACCCCAATGACCACTCGACTGTCTCTGGAAACTTCTCCATGGGTCTGGACCCCCTGCTTACCTCCGGTGTATGTGTTCCCAACTGTGCAGCTCATACAAGCCCACCAGGCCATTCTAGCCATGCTCAGAGACTGGAAGGGGCCCTGTAATGCACCCTGGGTCTCAAGAGGCCTCCCCATTGTGTGACCAATCCCGGGGTGCCTGGTGACCTCTTGCGCTGCAATCCTGGGCACCAGAGAAACCTTCTAAAAGCCCACGGGGGATAAAGGAGACACAAATGATGCTGAGTGGGGGAAGACTAACAGAGCCCCCTGTGCCCCCGGCCAACCAGGCTGCACTCCCCGCCCCACCTAGAGTGCCTGGTGCTGGGGACGGCTCCTCCCCAGCTCCTGTTCTGTCTGCCTCTTTCTGCAGAAAGACAGACTGCACCTGCCCCGGCCTGCGGGAGCACACAGGGTAGGTGAAGGCGCAGCCCACTTTGGTTTTCAGTCGTCTTTTCCTTAATACTTAATGCGGCAGGGGGTGGGGAGGTCCCACAGAGAAGGGCTGAAGTTCTGAAGAGGCATGGGTGGGGAGAGGCGGCATGGGTGGGGGGAGACGAGATTTAGGGCCACCCAGTGACAGCTCCCCTTCCCCACCACCCCTGCTCAGTCTACTCAGGAAACGTCACCACCTAGGCCCTTCCAGACCCTTCCGGACCCTTCCAGACCCTTCTGGAGGTCCTGCTCCCAAGTTCGCTCACCTCCTACTCCAGCCTTACTTTCAAAGACGGGAGAAAGGGGGAGCTTTGGACGACCTCATGGAACAAAGGCGAGGATGTCTTCACTTTGGTAATTAAATGCTTAGATGTCATTTTGTGACCTGATGTCTGTTCCTGCCCCTACAGCACACAAATCACTCAAACCTGCACCCTGGCCAGGGTCCGCACCTCCTGCTCCCAGCACTGGCGGTACCTCATCTCAGGTGCCGGCCTTTTGGCTCTGGAAGCAGCCACAGCTAGGACGGCTGCTGGGAGAGGAGAAAACTTGGTTTGTAGAAGGCAGGACAGAGCCTGACTCCAGGATCCTCCAGGCCTGTATGGGCACCTTTCAGGGTCCAACGCCCTCTAGAAACACGCTCCAAAAACCAAATTCCAGCTCACGCCAGGGTGAGGGTGGGGTGGGGAAGGGGGCAAAGGCAGGCAGAGCTTCCGATTCCCTTGGCCAGCACCTGCTTCTGAGCGCAGAGCCGCAGCAAGGGCAGACAGGAGGCTAGGGGAGGGGACGGGGAAGGGGAGGGTGTTGGACTGGAGGGGAGGTGGGGAGAGATGGGGGAAATAGTGGGAGGTAGGGAGGAGGTGGGAGGAGGTGGGGAGGAAGTGGGGGCAGGGGCGGAGGGCCAGGGCTCCTTCCAGAAGGCAGGCAGGGTGCACTTAGCGCGGGGCAGGGACCCCCGTGGGCCGGCGGGTCCTCCCAGACCCGGCCTCGGTCCTGGAAACCCCGAGGGGACGACAGCGGAAGCCACTTGGCCCCTGCGCTCCGGGCCCTGGGGCGCAACCCCTGAAACTCGACAGTTTGCGCCACTCCCCGCCTCCGGGGTCCCCTCGTCTGGGGGCGGCGGCTGGAGAAGGGCGCACCCCGCCCGCGGAGACCCACGCGCTCACCTTCCGGGGGCCGAGGTCCGGCTCCTCGTCCGGCTCCTGGCTCCGGGCCGTGGTCCCGCCAGCGGTGTAGAAGCGACCGCCGCTCTTGTACCCTCCGGGTGGGACCACGTGGGGAGGCAGCGGAGATCCCGGAGGGTGACGCTGCCCGGGCTCCGGATTGGCCGGCGCCGCCCGCCCCCTCCCCGCCCAGCAGACCCTCCCCGGCAGGACCGCGGGCCGTGCAGTGCCTCGGGGGTCCAACCGTCCTGGAGGTCACACGGCCCCAGAGTTGCCTGTCCCAGGGGTCGGCCAGTCCGGAGGGTCGCTCCATCCCCGGGTCACACGTCCCCCGATTGCCCGGCCCGGGGCTGCAGCATCCCAGCCTTGCAGAGGCGATCGCGCCACCCACCCCAGACGGGCCGCCCCCTGCGCGGACGCACCGGGTTCTGCGCCTTGCAGGCTGCTGGCGACCCCGCTGCCGGGTTTCTCCCCGGACCTCACGGCCCGGACAGCCCACTCGGAACGGCGGCGTGCATTTGAACCCATCGCTGCCTGCGTTGTCTGTGGATGCGGTGGACCCTGGGCGGGTAGTGCGGAGCACGGAGGGGAGACCTGCCCTGGGGAACAGTGGCGGGGAGGGGATGGTCCTGGGGTTTGCATGGGTGATGGGACAGTTCCAGCCCCGGGAGCGGGAAGACGACTCGGCGGTGGAGCTCTAGGAAGGGGTGGCTGTTATCACCGTGCAAAACCAGACCACCGCCCAGGAGGGCAGTTGAAGCTTCACTGGCCCAGGGGGATTTGCCCCGTCTGAGGGTGACATTTGGGCAGACACCTTTAGGAGCGAGGGAGGAGGCCTCTTGGATATTTGGGGGAAGTCAGGGGTCCCAAATTGACCACCAGCAAGTGCAGAGGCCCCACGCATGCTGGGGGTTGAGAGAGAGCAAAGAGGGAGAGAGGGCGTCATTCCTGACCCCTGAGGCTGAGCGCCCAGAACCCAGCCTTGGCTGTGTTCTGAGGCTCTGGGGAACCAGGTTCCAAGCCGCCGGGCATCAGGGCTCAGGGCGCTTCTCTACCGTCCTGGTTCGGACTTCTCCTTCCCCTTCCTCCCCCGCGGCCCCAGGCTTCATATGTTCGCAGTTTTCCTTCAATGCTGATCTTCCAGCATATGATACTATTTAGCCGTTCATTTTGACAGCCTCCCCCGGTTAGAATTTAAGTGCCAGCAGGGCAGATTTTTTTTATCTATTTTGTTTACTGCTGAAACCCAAGCACCTCCAAGAGCTGCTGGCACTGGAGAGTTCTTGGCGGAATGAATAATTCATGTATCAGGGCCCAGACCAAATACAGCAGCTCAGGTAGAGTCCTCCCACTCCATTCAGTCATGTCAGCACACCTGGCACCTTGCCTTAGGGGTAGTAGCTCCCACGTGGATTTAATTCCCTTCTCCTCCTCTTCCTTCTGCACTCCAGCAGGAACAGAGCAATGCACCATTTAAATGAAGGTGGTTCATGCCATCCACACACTTGCACAATAAGGACGACTGGGTGGCAAAGAGCTCGAGGGTTGAATCAAGAGGTCACAGACCAGCAGGAGCCAGAAACTAAGACGGGCTTGATGTTGTGGTGCCTGAGTGTTGTGTATCTGCCCTGGGTGATTTTTGCTTTTTGTGTTTATTTATAAGCTGGTAGCAGACAGGTGACGACTTCTGTATTCACCTGCCCTGATAGTCTGGAAGCAGCCTCTTCGTCACACCTTTCACCCAGGCAGTGAGCCCACTCTTGGTCCACTCTGATCTCCATGGGGCCCTTGCTCAGTCGTTGCGTCTGGTCCTGTCCTCTGTGGAGATGGGGCCGAGTGGACTCAGTCCTCCGCATAGCCCCGGATGACAGCTTGCCTGCTGTTTGGAGCTGGCTGTGATCTCATCTTTGAATCACATCTCAGCGTTGCCTCTTTCCCGTGTAGATCTCTTTATTCTCTGCATTGCCACAAAATCACCTGCATGTGAGATTATGAGGTTACTTTGTGGAAAGGGTGGTGAAATGCCAGGTATTGCTGATGCCCAGTACATAAGTGTGTCAGTGTACGCAGAGTTATCACACGTGGCAGCAGCGACTTGATGGAGAGAGTGAATTGGGATTTAACTCAGGAGCCTCTTCAGTGTTACAACGACTCGGCAGCAGTGGCCCTGCCTGGCCTAACTTACAGGACACACAACTCGTCAATCCTCATCTGTCCAGAAGGTGCTAGAATAACAGTTGCTGGTGCTGTCGTGATGCCACCCACCTGGAGACGTGGTTCCCTGGCTTGAGGGGATGTCTTATGTGACATTTATATAACAAAACAGCAAATGACTCTTGACTGTTCGGATTGGGAGTTTAATGCTTCTTTCTCCCTAGAAAAAGATAAAAATTTTATGTCTGGGGAAGAGGAAGAGGAGGAGGACAAAGATATCACTTCAAATTTTAATGGAGAAGACAAGGAAGACAATTTGTAAAAATCTTGTTTTAATATTTACAGAGAAAAATGTCTGGAGGGAAATATATCAAATACATCAAAAGGAGTAAGATGTCCAGGCTTTTTTTTTTTCTTTTGGCTTGTTGATTTTTAAAAACAGATAGTTATTTGTATAATAAGAATTAACAAAAAAAAATGAAAACAACCTTGCTGAAAAGTAAATGCTTTAATTCTAGGAAACAAGGCAGTTTCCCTGTGTTTGATTTCTGGCTGCAAACGGAGCAGAGCTTTAGGACCAGGAGCCAGCAGCCTGGCTCTTCACACCTGCTGCGGCCAGGAGAGGTGCAGCCTCTCACTGTCAGTCATCTGGTCTCTAGCAGCTTCTTGAGTAACTCACCCCAAAGCACCTGTGTCAGTTCCTCCTCGGGGAGAGCTTCTGCAGTAAAATTTGGCCCCAGGTGTGTTATATTTTGTGGCTTTAAAAAGCTCCCGTTGCCCTTCTCTGAACGTCAGCTTTGTCTTTGGATCACACCTGCCTGAAATCCATGTTCCTGACACTGGCCTTGGCTGCCACGCCTCACCATGAGAGTTTTCTCTTAAATGGAACAGTTGTGAAGAGATTTTTTTCTTTGTTTTTGGTGTCTTGCTTTTTAAAGGGCAGCTACAGGAACTCTCACTCATTGCTGGTGGGAAGGCAAAATGGCACAGCCACTTTGGAAGACAGTTTGGCAGCATCTCACGAGACTAAACGTACTCTGACCATGGGATCCAGCAATCACACTCCTTGGTATTTACCCCAAGGAAATGAACACTTAGATCCAGAAAAACCTTCATGTGGCTGTTTATAGCAGCTTTACGCATTATTGCCAAACTTGCAAGCAACCCTGATGCCCTTCAGGAGGTGAATGGATAAACCGTGGGACCCCCAAAAAATGGGGTGCTGTGCAGCAGTGGAAGGGGTGGACCCACGGAGCACGGGAAGGTGTAGAGGAGACTTCCAGGCAGGGCTCATTCAGTGAAGGAAGCCAGCCTGAAAATGCTTCCAACAGCGTGATTCCAAGGACGTGACATTCTAGAAAAAGCAAAAAGATGGAAATGGGGAAAAGATCAGTGGTTGCCAGGGACTTGGGGAGAGGAAAGGATATGTAGGTGGAGGAGAGAGGATTTTTAGGGCAGTGGAACCCTTGCCTATGACATGGTGATGGTACAGATGTGCCATCGCATGTTTGTTGGAACCCAGGGATGCGCACACGGAGACTGAGCCCCGGTGTGTACTGAGGACTTCAGTCAGCAACCGCGTCCCAATGTCAGCTCACCAGTGAGGACAGCTGTGCTATAGCCACACAGGATGTCAAGAATAAGGGAAATTGGGGTGTGGAGAGGGGTACATGGGAACTCTGTACTTTCTGCACAATTTTTTCTGTGAACCTAAAACTGCTAAAAAAAATAAAGCCTATTAGAAAAACGGGAGTAGGATGTTGTACTTTTAGCTACCAAGGGTGTGTGTCCCTGTGAATAAGTGTTACGGGGGGAGGAACTGGCTGGGTGCGGAGGCTCATGCCTGTAATCTCAGCACTTGGGAGTCTGAGGCGGGTAGATTGCTTGAGCCCAGGAGTTTGAGACGAGCCTGGGAAACATGGTGAGACCCCGTCTCTACAAAAAACAATACAAAAATTAGCAGGGTGTGGTGGCTCACGCCTGTAGTCCCAGCTACTCGGGAGGCTGAGGCGTCACTGCATTCCAGGTTGGGCGACAGAGCTGCCAGGAGAGGTGCCAGAGCCCCAGCATCAGAAAAACAGTCAGCTCGCGGGTGGTAGGCAGTAAGAAGAATTTACGGACAACGGCATAGGTTTGAAAAAGGAAAGTTTTAGGAGAAAGAAAGAACGCTGCAGAGGAGTGCAGTGAGCATCTCAGTGAGGGGACGGAGCGTGCAATGGTCGATTTTTCTTAGGGGCATTTATGGACCTTAAAGCAGGAGCTGAGGGTAATTTGGGCCACACTAGCCACGGGGGTCGTGATAAATGACTACATCTGTAGACGTTCTGTTGCCTTGACGTCAGCAAGGGTTGCCCAGTGAGTTTCAACATGCGTGCATTCCAGAGATGTATAGAAATCCTAGTTACTGATGAATTGTTGGAAAGAGGCTTGGAACCAGATGCTGGCTTTAGATAACAGGGAAGCCTAATGGCTTCTGAATTTCTCAGATAAGGAGTGCTGTCTCTGGATGGCCTGCTTGATGCTCACCAGGCGATCTTTGCTCTCCTCAAGAGCCAGACTTTGTTTCAAAAAAAAAAAAAAAAGGGTGGGGTGGGGGAGGAGTAGAGAGGGGGCATTTTGAAGACTTGAAGACGAGTTAATAGACAGTGATGGGGCTGTCGGAGGCTTTTGCCTGATGGTTGCTCCCTGGGCCATAGGCAGGTTCCAGCCAGGCGGAGGGAGCCCGGGCGGGCGGCACCCTTGCTCCAGGGGTGGAAGGAGGTGTGAATGGCAGAGGCTGCCATGCTTCAGCTGGGGCTGATCTCTGTGTGAGGAGGACATGTGAAGGAAGGAGGGGAAGAATGGAGGACGGAGGAGGGACGAGGGTGGGACTGTGCCAGACACTCCATGCGGGTGCTGCGTCAGGTCTGGTGGCTCCTGGGAGAAAATTTCCCCCTTTCATTTTCAAAAGACGACATCAAAACAACTTAAAGTCTTTCCAAACACAGTTCCCTGCACCCACCACTGAAGGCCACGTTACAAGGAGAAACATATGAAGGAAACATGTTCCTCTCACGCATCCCTAACAAGCAGGCTGTAGGAGCTCGTCTGTTGTGAGATGGAGCTCATTCCTGATGGGTGGAATTTTCACAAAAGTTTCTCACCTCATAGCACTAACAATCCAGTAATTTGAAAAATGATGAGTTATTTCCTCAACAATTTGCAAAGGTCAGAATTATTATTTCTTTGCCATTCCTTTGGTAACAAAAGTTTTCTTCTTTGTCATTTGTGGGATGTTTGTGCTGGGTGACGGGCGAGTAACATGACACCACCCTGTGAGCTGTGTTTAAGCAGAATTTAAAAACAAGGGGCTGGGTGTGGTGGCTCACACCTGTAATCCCAGCACCCTGGGAGGCCAAGGCAGGGAGATCACTAGAGGTCAGGAGTTCGAGACCAGCCTGGCCAATATGGTGAAACCCCGTCTCTACTACAAATATAAAAATTAGCCGGGTGTGGTGGTGGGTGCCTGTAATCCCAGCTACTCGGGAGGCTGAGGCAGGGGAATCGCTTGAACCCGGGAGGCGAAGGTTGCAGTGAGCTGAGATTGCACCACTGCACTCCAGCCTGGGCGATAGAGCAAGACTCAGTCTAAAAAAACAAAAACAAAAAACAAGGTAGTTGGGGAGCGGGGGAGGACCATGAGAAGTGGGAATCTACAGCCCCCTGAGGCCTGGCCGGGCCGGACCCCGTGTTTCCCATGCGGCCCTGCACCCAAATAGCAGCTGGCAGGATGCCCAAGGCGCCCACTCTGATCTGAGCATCCCCTCAGGGGACATTTGCAAACTGAGTCCAACAAGAACCCACTTACCATCGATTCTGAATTTTTGTGTTGTGAGTCAGGTATCCTATCACCCCAACGCAATAAGGCTTCTGTATGACAAAAATCCAATTATTTGCCTAATAATCTCTGAGAACATTTCATGCTGACCTTTCTTAAAAATAAATGTGGAAGCTGGTGGGGGTTTGAGAGAACTCTCTTCCCAGCGTTGGGTCAGGTTTACACAGTCGGGATGTGGAGTGTCCTGGTGATATCCACCTGCTTACATTTATATCACCCACCTGCAGCTTGTCCCAAATGCTGTCAGCATAGGCCAGTTCCCTTCCTGACTGAGAGAGGCTTTGAATATTTGGAAAACATCCAGCCATGTATTTCTGTTCCCAGGAAATATGTAACTGTTTTCACCATTTCTTCATTGCACTAGATCTGGAAGATTTAAAATTTTGTGTGAGTTTAACATTTAGTAACAGAATGTGAGCAGTGTTTTCTTTCTAATTACTAATTTGTTAATCTCACCTCAAAATTTAACTGTTTAGCAGACATTTAAACAAATCAAAATTAACATTTAAGCAAATCAAACTTAAGATTAAGATTTTAAATCTTAAATGAAGCAAGATTTTGCAAACTCAATTTTGATTAGTAAAGTAAAAAATATTTTTATTAACTACAGCAACCTTCCGAGTCTTTGCAAATATTGTCTTGAAAGGTAGAGGCATGCCTCTAGAACATTTCATGAAGATAATTTTCGTAGTGTTCCAGCTTTGAAAAGGCTTTGGCATTGGCCCCGTGTTCTTGAGGAAGCGAGAGGGGGAAGGAGGGAAAGAGGAATACGGGAGCTCTGGGACCCTTGGGGCCGGTTCACTCTGTGGGACATGGGCCAGGTTCAGTGACGGTCCCCTTTGTCTGGAGCCACGAGCTTCAGGAGGCTGTGCCCTCCTCATGTGTCCAAGGCCCCTGGAGGGGAGTTGCTCAGGGTGGCAGTAGGTGCCTTGACCAGCCTCCAGTAGACAGCTAGGGTGTGTCTTAAACTGGAGAGAGAGGGGGCTACACTTCTAATTCCAAAAAGTCAGTAAACAACGCCCCATCCTTGAGCGTTCCAGGGGACACCTGGCCTCGTGCGGAGGGCTTGGCTTTTTGCCTCACAGACACAAGCCGCAGCGAGTTGCCCATGACATTAGTTTCTTAAGGGCTGCGGTGACAAAGAGTCACAAACCTGGCAGCTTAAAACAGTGGAACTCTACTGTCCCACAGCTCTGGAGGCTGGAGCCCAAAGCCACGGTGTGGGCAGGGCTGCACTCCCCGAAGTCTCTGGAGAGGATCCTTCTTGCCTCTTCCTGGTTCCTGGTGTTGCTGGCGATGCTTGCTCCTCTCTGGCTGGCAGACACGCTGGTCCAAGCTCCGCCTTCCCATCACGGGTGGTCCTCTCTGTGAGTCTCTGTCTCGTTTCCTCTCTAATGAGGACACCATCATATTGAATTAAGGACACACCCTGCTCCAGGTGGCCTTGTCTTAACTAATTACATCTCTGAAATGACCCCATTTGCAAGCAAGGACATATCCTGAAGTTCTGGAGGTTAGGACATCAGCTCTTTTGGGAAAGGACAGAGTTCAACCCGTATGATACATCCCTAGGGCAGGTGATTCTTTATTTCAAGATTGGGGCTGCTGTCACCAGGACCAGGGTCAAAGGGAGGAAAAGCAGAGCAGAGGGAGAGAGAAACGGCCGTTTTCCAGGCTAACGTGATGCGTACTGCTTGTTTCTAGGGTAAATGCGGGAGTTCGCAGCACTGATCCATGGGTGGAGGGCCTTGGTTTCTCCCAGAGCAGATTGACTTTCTGGCCATATTTTCTAGGAACACACCTGCCTTCTGACCCACCTGAGCTAAGATATTCACTGAAAGAAGACCCCGCCGCCAGCCGATGGCACTCAGGCCTAACAGGCAGCTGGCCCTGTATCGGTGACAAGGGACGCCTCACTTTACCTTTTCTATGGGCCCCACAAGCTGTGTAGGGTGACAGTTCCAGCTCAGCAGCAAAGTGACATTATCAACGTCATCAAATACTGGTAAGTGCTCTTGTTCCAATGGAAAAAGCTCAAAGTGAAATTTAAGCACTGCATTAGGGAGATGAAGCCAAGCTTTCCACATGCCCAAGGTGGAGTGACTGGGAAGGACGGAGACCCCACTGAATTGTCTTTTTATCAAATAAAGAATAGCAGGAAGTGGGAACCAGAGTCTGAGGTTTTGCTGAGCTCAGAATCAAGCCAGATGGAATTCATCTCTATGCTGAGATCTAGAGTGGGGAGATTTCAGTAACGCAGCCTTGGGAAGTCAGCAAATGCCCAGGTAACAGATATGTGGTCACTCAACTGCAAAGCTTTAAGAACACTGTCCGTGATAGATGGGCACCTCGGTAGTATATGCACTGTGCCTTTCTGGCTACCTCTAGTATAATGACTATGTTTTATTTTTTTAATTGATGGAGCTAAGTTTTTAAGATGTGCTACGTTGCACAGCGATGCCTTCAGGATGAATAAGGTGCCTGTCGCTGAATGCTCCCACCCTAAGGCCTCCAGATGCTGTGACATGAACAAAAATTCCCGTTATCTTTCATTTTAACTTTCTTCTCCATTCATTATCAGCCCATCAGTTATCACTTCTTGACATGATCAATATTTCTTCTCTTGCCCCCTTAATTTCCTTTTTCCAGTCTGCCATGGCAAACCAGCTCAAGAAAGGCTGTAAGAATGGAACCTTAGGTAATGGTCAATTGGCTCTGTGTAAATGGCCAGCCATTGCTAGCTGAGTAAAATGAATGACCCTTGTACATGAGTTTTGGGGCCTTTAGAAAAATTATTCAGGGCGATCTTTTCAGCCCACTTCTTAATTCTTTGTTGTGTTATGGACAGCTGAGCTTCTCCAAGAAAGGACTTTCAGATAGGATGCATGTCACCTACAGTGTCTCAAAAAACACTCAAATCCAACCTGTTATGAAATGCAGGATTGTGAGCAATAAAATGAATTTAAAGAATGTTGTCTCAGTAAAAGCCAGACATTTTTATAACAGACTATTATATCTTAGTGACTTAGAGTTCCCAATTACTGTGGTTAAAAATTAAAATTTTAAATTGTTTTCTATTTAATAACTCTGTAAACTTCATACAGCATGACTAAGTGTCATACTCAGATGTCATCATACTTAGGAAGGCATGTTTGGTACCAGCAGAAAGGGAAAAGAGAATGCAATTTTGGGTGAGGTTAAGCATTTTCCCACCCAAATCCTACATCAAATTGAAGATTCATTCAATTCAATCAACAATTATTTATTGAATCCTCACTGTTTGCCACCATGTCCCGAGCAAGGGGGGCAATGTCTGGACCCCAGACCATACCCATTTGAATGACAGAAGATTGGCATAGGTGAACTAATGAATGTATTATTGATAAACTGTGATGTTGGGAGGAAAATTGGTAGAAAGTTACGATGGAAAGTAACTGGTGGAACTTACTTAGATTTGTTGTAGAAAATGGTGTTTGACTCTGGCTGTGAATGAGTTCACCAGTCCAACCAACATGAAATCCTGTAGACCGCTCTCTAGAGGACCACAGACCCTGGATCTAATCAATATGAAATCCTGTAGACCTCTCTCATAGAGGACCACAGACCCCGGACCTAATCAATATGAAATCCTGTAGACTGCTCTCTAGAGGACCACAGACCCCGGATCTAATCAATATGAAATCCTGTAGACCTCTCTCATAGAGGACCACAGACCCCGGACCTAATCAATATGAAATCCTGTAGACTGCTCTCATAGAGGACCACAGACCCCGGATCTAATCAATATGAAATCCTGTAGATCTCTTTCATAGAGGACCACAGACCCTGGATCTAATCAATATGAAATCCTGTAGACCGCTCTCTAGAGGACCACAGACTCTGGACCTAATCAATATGAAATCCTGTAGACTGCTCTCATAGAGGACCACAGACCCTGGACCTAATCAATATGAAATCCTGCAGACCACTCTCATAGAGGACCACAGATCCCAGATCTAATCAATATGAAATCCTGTAGACCACTCTCATAGAGGACCACAGACCCTGGATCTAATCAACATGAAATCTTGTAGACTGCTCTCTAGAGGACCACAGACCCCGGATCTAATCAACATGAAATCCTGTAGACTGCTCTCTAGAGGACCACAGACCCTGGATCTAATCGACATGAAATCCTGTAGACTGCTCTCATAGAGGACCACAGACCCCAGATCTAATCAATATGAAATTGAGTAGAGTACTCTCGTACAAGACCACAGACCCTATAGTCTAATAATATGAAATTGTGTAGACCACTCTCTACAGGCCACAGACTCCAGATCTAATCAATATGAAATCATGTAGACTGCTCTCATAGAGGACCACAGATCCCGGATCTAATCAATATGAAATTGCGTAGACTACTCTCATACAAGACCACAGACCCCCGGAGTGTAATCAATGTGAAATTGTGTAGACCATTCTCTAGAGTACCACAGACTCCAGATCTAATCAATATGAAATCATGTTGACTGCTCTCATAGAGGACCACAGACCCTGGATCTAATCAATAAGAAACCATGTAGACCACTCTCGTAGAGGACCACAGATCCCGGATCTAATCAATATGAAACTGTGTAGACTGCTCTCTAGAGGACCACAGACCCCTGATCTAATCAATATGAAATCGTACAGACCACTCTCATAGAGGACCACAGACCCCGGATCTAATCAATATGAAACTGTGTAGACCACTCTCTAGAGGACCACAGACCCCTGATCTAATCAATATGAAATCGTATAGACCACTCTCATAGAGGACCACAGACCCCAGATCTAATCAATATGAAACTGTGTAGACTGCTCTCTAGAGGACCACAGGCCGTGGATCTAATCAATACGAAACTGTGTAGACCACTCACGCAGAGGACCACAGACCCCGGATCTAATCAATATGAAACTGTGTAGACCGCTCTGTAGAGGACCACAGATCCCTGATCTAATCAATATGAAATCGTATAGACCACTCTCATAGAGGACCACAGACCCCGGATCTAATCAATATGAAACTGTGTAGACCACTCTCTAGAGGACCACAGGCCGTGGATCTAATCAATATGAAATCGTGTAGACCACTCTCTAGAGGACTACAAACCTTGGATCTAATCAATATGAAACCATGTAGACCACTCTCATAGAGGACCACAGACCCCGGATCGAATCAATATGAAACTGTGTAGA
Source organism: Pongo abelii (assembly GCF_028885655.2). Lineage (NCBI taxonomy): Eukaryota > Metazoa > Chordata > Mammalia > Primates > Hominidae > Pongo > Pongo abelii. Next base: position 170,102,184 of record NC_071990.2, read on the forward strand.
CCACTCTCGCAGAGGACCACAGACCCTGGATCTAATCAATATGAAATCATATAGACCGCTCTCTAGAGGACCACAGACCCGAGAGTCCAGTTGCTTTCCTGTGGGCCTCCAGCAGACATCAGTCCAGCCCCAGGAAAGGCTGGTCACCAGGACCCACCGAGGGGCTCAATCCATGGGGTCAACAGGAAAGAAGCCAGGATGAGTCAGTTTTCTAAATTCAGTGACGGGGTGACCAGTAGAAACATTTGCTGATGTGAGGAACACATAAGGAAGACCAAGTGGATGAGCATTCCAAGATTGGAGTTCACCTTGGTTTATGTTACTTTTAAGACATTTATGAGATATCCAATAACTCAAGTAGAGGCAGCGTGCAGTGTTCTGGGTGGACCCCCGGAGCACATACATTTTGATGGGAGAGGTTTGGTAGTAAGGGCCTGGCTGGAGAGGCCTCATCACTCCACGACTGTTCCCTCCATGTGGCCATCATGGCAGTGGAGGTGGCTGCTACCCCTCAGATGTTCCCTGAGGAGCCATCAAAGGGGGCAGAAGAGGCAGGGAAGCTTCTGGAAGGAGAAGACTTAGGCTCTTAGGGTGAGCGGGAATTGCCGGGCCTCAGGGGAGTGAGAGGGAAAGTGGTTCACAGACATGGGAGTCCCGTGGCTGGTGTCTCGAGGGGAGGCCTATGCAGTCAGAGGGGGAGGGGTCTGTTCAGTTCCTGGGCTTTGTGGACCTTTCCCTAAACCCTGGCTTCAAAATGAAGGGGGTTTGACTGGATGTGATGGAAAGAGAAAAGCTCTGGTTTAAACCTCCGGTTGTGACAGATGATAAAGAGGCATGTGAGATGGTGGAGGGAGCAGTCAGAGCTGTCCCTCTGTGGCTGAACTGTCCTAACCCCTGAGACCTCAGGATGCGGCCTTGTTTGGAAATAGGGCCTTTAACGAGGTGACTAAGGGGAAATGAGGTCCTTCAGATGGGTCCTAATCCAATGACTATTATAAATTATAAAACACTATATAATTTATAACGAATAATCCTATACAATTATAAAAGAGGAGGTTTGGACCACACACACATAAGTGCACACACACGTACATGCATATGAGCACATAAGCACACCCATGTGTACACACGACAACCGTGTGCGTGTACATACACACACACAGAGACACCTGCTACAGACTGTCCTCCCGCGAGACTGAGATGCAACCGCCCTCAATGAAGTGTCTGTAAGAACCCTGCAGTACATGAAAAGAATTACTAACTATGCCCATTCTAGGATTATCTATGTGGCTTAATATTGGGAAATCCCTTAATCGAATACAGTTTCTCAACAGAGCAAAGGATTAAAGTTATAGGGTGTTTTGACAGTTGCTCTAAAATTACTTGTAAGAGCTCCTGATATTTTCATGATAGAAATATTTGATAGAGTTGGAATAGAATGATGCTTTCCTAAACAGAAGATTCTTTCAACCAATGAACATCATTCTTGACAGCAAGACACTGGCCATAGACCCATTAAAGTCAAAACAGGGTGCTCCTGACTCTTATTGGTATATTACATTGTTCTGGAACTTCTAGAAACACCATAAAATATGAAAAAGAAGTTATTGGCACCACTGTTAATAAGGAAGACACAAAAATATAACTGATTGCAGGTGATATAATCATTTATTTAAATAAAAACCTAAATATGGTAAGGAGTTCAATTCTTAAAAAAAATAATTTGTAGGTGTACTGAATTTCTAACTAAAATATCCAATTAAAACATTTAACGATAAACACATAGATGAAAATAGCCAAGGAAATGCCGGAGGAGGTGGACAGGGCAAAACATCAGCAGAGGACAGACAGACGGGGTGGCGGCTGACGGGCAGAAGGTGCAGGTCCTGAGGTCAACGAATCCACTGTGTGGAAGGTCACGACGGGCGAAGCGGCCAGAAGAGGGTCGTGCAACAGACAGTGCCAGGAGGCCCACTAAGCATAAGAAAAACTTAGATTCTTTCTTCATGCTATACACTAAAATAATTCCCATCGTAGTCAAAGAGTTAAAGATGTAAAAAGTAAGCCACAAAACAATAAGAGGTAGTTAGGAGCACTAGACACTGTTCAAGGCCTTAACACGCATTCACCTGGATATTTCCATGGAATGCTTCTTGCGTTGCTGTTTCTATGATCACAGAAGTGGAGAAAATATTGACAACCAACAATGGAGAATTAGTTTTAAAGTGCTACTTTGCATCGAGATGACAGAATATTTCTGTAGATTGTAAAAACTGCATTTTATAACATTGTTTTCACATGGGAAATTTTTATTTTATGAAAGTACAGGATATAAAAGTATCATACAACCCAAATTTTATGTTTAATAAGTGGAAAGAAATACATTAAAGTGTTAGCAGTCATGATCAGAACATAGAATTTTGTTTTCTGTGTTACTTTTATAACAAAGGAAAGTCCTGAAGTCAAATCAGCCTCCTTCCCTTTAAGGTGTTGAGGCAAAGTTTCCTTTGGGCTTAAATGGATGACTGATGGCCTTGGATCTAGACTTCTCTATGTGTGTGTGGTCCAAACAACTGCTGTCAAATGGAAACGTGGATATTGACTTAGAGACCTTTCTATGTGATTTCTGCCGAACCATGTATACAGCAAAACTGTGACAACTGTGTGCGCATCGCTGTGCCAAGACTCGGCTCAGAAAATTGGGCAGCGCCTAATCCCGACAACCAGGGCACCTGCCATGGCCCTGCCACGGCTCTGGATATGTGCTCTGCCAGCTTTTGCCTGTAAGTAACCAACAGAGGGTTGCCCAAGCTTATGAGAAGTGCAGTGTTTAACCTCATCAGCAGGAACACCGGTGAGTGATTCTTATTTACCAGTAGAGATTTTCCATCTCTCAAAATTTTGTATTTATGCAGATTTATTTACAGTTTTGCATAAGCCACAAGATCTGCTTGGATCCCAGAATGACTTCTGTTCATTGTGGCAGGAAAAGAAGCCTGCAGACCCACGATGTGGGGTGTGTCGGAGGAATGCAGAGACACACACATCATTCTCAACCTTCGCTGAGGCCTTTTACGTTTTACCTTTTTTCACCCTGAACAAAAGTGAGTTTGATAGAAGATACAGAGAAGATCTGTTAAGGATGAAACAGAGCAAAACAACAAGAACCAACCCTCATAACATCGGTGCAAAAACCAGATGAGAGAAACATACAGCGCGTGGTCACAATGCCCCAGCAGCAAGTGTCCCGGTGCCATTTGGACAATTTCATGTCAATTTCATATCATCTGAAAATGGGAAGAATTGCCCTCGGTATGAGAGAGGCCACGTCTCCAGTGAAGGAAGATGGCTGGCGGGCACTGCATTCTGGGGAAGGACAGGTACTGCTGCGCTCCCAGAGAATGGGATGGGGAATCATTTCAAGACGTCTAACCTGGTGATGATACCGGGAATAACTGTTCTCTGGAAGTGTTGTGTTTGTCTTCCTGTTTGCCACCTTGTGATCCAGGAGACCAGGTCAGGAAAAGACAGCGAGAGACAAAGACTGATGGGCAGCCTGCAGGGCCCATCCACCCATCTACCCACCCATCTATCCATCAATCTACCCATCCATCTATCCACCCATCCACCAACCTACCATCCATCCATCCATCCATTCATCCATCCATCCAACCACCCACCCACCCACCTATTCACTCATCTACCCATCTAGGCACCCATTTATCCACCCACCCATTCATCCACCCATCTATCTACCCACCCACTGACCCATCCACCTATTCATCCATCCATCCATCTATCCATCCACCCACCCACCCATCCATGCATCCACCCATCCATCTATCCACCCATCCACCTATTCATCCATCCATCCATCTATCCATCCACCCACCCACCCACCCATCCATGCATCCACCCATCCATCTATCCACCCATCCACCTATTCATCCATCCATCCATCTATCCATCCACCCACCCACCCACCCATCCATGCATCCACCCATCCATCTATCCACCCATCCACCTATTCATCCATCCATCCATCCATCCATCCACCCATCCATTATATGTCATCTATCTAACTATCATATATAATCTATGCATCAATTTGTCATATGCCCTCTATTATCTCACCTATCTATTCATCTATCATATATCATCTATTCATCAAGTCACCTATCCATCTATCATATGTCATGTATTTATGCAATTATGTATCCTATGCCATTTTTCATCTATATCATGTCATTTATCATCTATCTCTTATATGTCATCTGTCTAACCATCTATAATATGCCATTTATCTATCAATCATATGCCACCTGTTTATCATATACCATTTTTAAAATCTATCTGTCTATCATATGCCATCTGTCTATCATACACCATCTGTCTATCATACACCATGTGTCTATCATATGCCACCTGTCTATCATATACCATTTTAAAAATCTATCTATCATATACCATCTGTCTATCATATGCCATCTGTCTATCATACACCATCTGTCTATCATATACCATGTGTCTATCATCTGTCTCTTTGTCTGGGAATTCATGTAGGATCTATCCCTTTGGATCTAACATAATCCACAGGATTCTGGAGTTCATGTGGGTCTCCAGATGTCTCTGAGGCTGAAGGGAAGGACAGGCGTGATTACCCCCACTGTTCAGGAAGTGTCGGAGCCAGAGGACCTGTGCTGCTAGCCTGGGTCATGGACACCCCCACTCTTGTGAGGGAGAAAGGCGGGGTCTTCTGTCCAGTGTCCTCTTCCCTGTGGTCATGGGACATTTGCTCAAGCAGGCAGGGGCAGCACCTCCCTCCTAAGCCAGATGCGTCTCTCTCAGGGAAGCCCAGACTTCACTCTTGCTACAAATGACCAAGTCCCTCTTGACCCAGACAGGGCTTCCATTGGAGCGATATCAGCCTCTCTCTTCTGGTGGGAGACCCACCGGGTCCTGACACTGGTCCTATTTTCAAGGGGGATACTGGTGGTGTCCCCAAGCACTGTGCTCCCTGGCAAGGCCAAGCCCATGGCTTCAACGTCTGCCTGCTGGAGTCCAGGCCACTCGAGGAAGGCACTGTCTCGGACATTCGTCACCCACTGTGGGCAACCCAGGAGAAACCTTGGAGAGTGTCCCCCAGCTTGGACCGGCAGCCCACATTGCTGAGAAGACGAGGCGTTGTTCATGGTCTCTGTCCACGCTGGGCCCGGCAGCCCACAGAGCTGAGAAGAGGAGGCGTTGTTCATGGTCTCTGTCCACTAAGATGGTGGGACAGAGGTGGAGCAGGTGACTTTGCTGCCATTCCATGATGCTCAGAGCTCATGAATAGCCAGTCACACTTACTCCAAGCACGAATTCTGGTGGTGGTTCTGCAGTTTTCACTTTGTGGATGACAGAGCCAAGATCTGGGGCTGGAGCTCATGGTGGCCAGAGATGCACAGCGGGATTTTCCCGCCACACCATGCGTTCTCCACAGGCCGAGAGTGTGCTGTGAAACCGTGAGGCTGAAACCACCTTCACGCTGGGAGCAAATGAAAGGACCGGAGGGCGAGGAATCTGATCGGTCTCCCAGTCAGATGTCAAAGGTCAGCTCTTCAGAGTGAGTCAGCCGTGAGCAGCAGCGGCTGATGGGCAGAGTCCACGAGTGAGCCCGGGTGCTTGTCAGTCCCTCCAAGGCACAGGAAATGCCCTGTTTTTCAAGTGTGCACACACATTAAGTTAGTAGGACAAGTTACGTATTCCCACGTTGTTTTCCAGTGTTCTGTTTAGGGCTGGGCTTCACGTGTTCCCTGTGCTTTCCGCGTGTTGAGGGAGGCCTGCGTTTCTCTCCCTGGCTGTCAGCCTTAGATCTGATTGTGGTATGGGAGGGGCCGGCTGCCTGTGAGGACTCCACAGCGTCCCCAGCTCCATCTGCGATGTGATAGGAGCTCAGGAGAGCTGCTGCTGGGCCAGAGGGCGCTGGGTTCCAGCCTGCTCAGCATGTCTAGCGATTATTGACAGTTTTGTGTCCTGTTTTCCCATGGATCCAGGACAGCAGAAGACAGAACCAGGTTCTCTTCCATAAGGGCAGATTCAGCCAAGGGCTGGCCCCATCATAAGCAGGGCAGGGGGCAACTCCTCCACCACCGTCCCGACTCAGCCAGGCACCTGGGATTCCTGGGACCACAGACCATGCAGGGCAAGACAAGAAACTCCCAGCACATGGGAAGTCTTCTGAGAGCAGCAGTCGGAGCTAAAACATGTTTTATTCTGAGGTCGAGTAGAGTGATCTGGAAATTGAAATGAAGACAGTTTGAGAGTCTGAGTGACAGAAAATAAAATACAGATTGCCATTGAATAAAAAAATCACAAATTAAAAACTGTAATTTAATCTAGGGTCACGAAGGTATGTTTTTCAAAAATAATCACTTTTTTATGGAATTATGGGATTTTGAGACAAGGTTGTATCACATTGAGGTCCGAACAACTGAATTATCAGTGCCCTGTTACACCCAGAAATTAATTATATTTTAATTTAATTTTGCAAATTACCTGGAGCCACCAAGCTGGGTGGGCTCATGGCGCCCTCTGTTGGTCGCATGCAGAGCTGCCCCATGTGTTTTTTTGACTCCTTTCTTTGGGTTGATGTCCCTGTGCCAAAATCCTCTTTTCCTCCTCTCCACAATTCATAGCGGAGTCATTTTCTGCTGGGCAACGGCATTCTCCTAGTTGTCCACATTCCACTTCAAGTCATGCAGAATATCTGAGCCAAGAGAAAGGAAAATAGCTCTGAAAAGAAATAGCTACACCGGCAGAGTGAAGGTGGTTAAAAGCCTCTGAACCCTCTGCATGCCTGAGCCTGCTTGCGATGTTGGTGGCTTGGATGCCATATGAGCAGGCCTGCTTCTCTTCCTGGCCTGCAAAATAAATACGCACTTTTCTATCTCTATATTTTCTCATTTTAATACTATCATTGTTGTAACATCAGCTTCCACTTTAAATAATCTCATTGTGTATTAAATAGGTATCTGTAAATTAACCTAGGACTATGCTGTGGGCTGAATGTCTGTGTCCCCCAAAATTCATATATTGAAATCTTCACCCTCAAGGGGATGGTATTAGGAAGTGGAGGCTTTGGGAGGGGATTCGTTCGTGAGGCCAGAGCCCTCATGAATGAAATTACTGCCCTTATGAAAGAGAACCCAGAGAGCTCTCCCATCCCTTCCGCCCACATGAGGTTACAGCAAAAGGACAGAAAAAAAAGGAAAAGTCTAGGAAGCAACCCTCCCCAGATGCCAAATCTACTGACCCCTTGGTCTTGGACTTCCAGCCTCCAGAACTGCGAGAAATAAATCTCTGCTGTTTAAGCTGCCCAGTCCATGGTATTTTATTACAGCAGCCAACATGGGCGAAGACAGCCTGCACCCACAGCTTCACATCAGCCCATGGGAACATGTTTGAGGAGCCGCCTCTGATTCCCTTGGGCCTGTGGACCGGTGCACTACTCCTGCACTGCACTGCCTTCCAAAGAGAGTCGCCAGCTTTGTGCTCACTTCACCATTCGGCAGCCCAGGAATGGTTCCCACCCCAGCTGAAGGCTGCCCGGAAGACTCAGGTATGCTGTATTGCAGTCTGTATTACCCACAGTCAGGCAATTGGCCTCTCCAATTAGAGCGGCTCTTCAGAGGCACAGCCGACTGGCTCCAAACAGAGATGGTAGGATAAGCCTGCCCACTGCCGTGGAAACCATCCATCTGTTGGGCTGTTTCTCACCCGCAAAGCCAAGCACTGGGAAATGTACATGTGCCCTCTGATGGTGGTCTGTGTTGTCCACCATGCATGTCACTTATAGGTACCTTTATGTCCAACACTGATAGAGCTCTGCTTCTTGGTTCAGACATCTTCTTTGCTAATATTTTATTCTTTCTGGAAAAGTTCAGTAATGTTCTTGTACCTCTGGTCAGTAAGTTTTCCCAGGAGCACAGAGTGTCTGACTGTAACCATCAGCTTTCATTTCAAAGCAGTATCATCACTAATCATCACCATCATCACCACCATCATCTTCAACATACCATCTTTACCACCATCATCTTCAACATACCGTCATTACCACCATCATCTTCAACATACCATCATCACCACCATCTTCACTATTACCATCATCATCTTCACCACTGTCACCATTATCTTCAACATCACCCAACATCACCACCATCATCTTCAACGTACCATCATCACCACCATCTTCACTATTACCATCATCATCTTCACCACCATAACCATTATCTTCAACATCACCATCATCACCACCATCATCTTCAACACACCATCTTCACCACCATCTTCACTATTACTATCATCACCACCATCACCATCATATTCACTATCACCATCATCACCACCATCTTCACTGTCACCATCTTCATCATCATCACCATCACCATGGTATTCAGCATCACCACCATCACCACCATTATCTTCACCACCATCTTCACTGTCACCATCATCATCACCACCATCACCATCATATTCAAAATCACAATCATCACCACCATCATCTTCAACATCCATCATCACCACCATCATCTTCAACATCACCCTCATCATCTCCATCATCTTTACCACCATCTTCACTATCACCATCATCATCATCATGATCACCATCATCACCACCATCATCTTCACCACCATCTTCACTGTCACCATCATCATCACCACCATCACCATCATATTCAAAATCACAATCATCACCACCATCATCTTCAACATCCATCATCACCACCATCATCTTCAACATCACCCTCATCATCTCCATCATCTTTACCACCATCTTCACTATCACCAACATCATCATCATCATGATCACCATCATCACCACCATCATCTTCACCACCATCTTCACAGTCACCATTATCATCAACCTCATCACCATCACTGTCATCTTCAATATCCATCACCACCATCACCATCATCATCAGCATCATCGTCACCATCATCTTCAACACATCTTTACCACCATCTTCACTATCACTATCATCATCATGATCACCGCCATCACCATCTTCACCATCACCATCATCTTCAATATCACCATCATCACCACCATTACCATCATCATCATGATCATCACCATCACCATCATCTCCACCATCATCATCACTACCATCACCACTACCATTATTGTCATCATTATTTTTATCAGCAGAAAGCTAATGAATGGTGGAGCTTGGATTTAAGCTTCAGTGGTGGCTTCCAGAGTGTACACTCTTCCTCACTGCACTCTCTTGTACTGCTAACTTTATCTGCCTCAGTTTCTCTATTTTTAAAATGGAGATAGGAACAGTGCCTCCCTAATGGAGGCTTTGTGCAGATGAAGTGATATCGTGCGTATAAAACGCCTAGCAGGATGTCTAATATGCACCTAGTCAGTGTTAGTCTGTGAGCCCAGTTGTTTGTTTGACAAACCCTCTATGGAAACAGTGTGACGCTGGCTTTTTATTCAAATTTAAACCTTTTATTTGATACTGTAAATTCACTTATTAATAGAATTTTTGTTCATCAGAATCAGAAGACGTGTATTGTGGAACAGAAAGAGCACTGGCTGAGGAGTTAAGCATCCTGGGTTCTGAGCCCCAGGCCTCTTGTTCTGTGATTGGCAGGTGTGGTCCCAGACCAGCAGCATCAGTACCACCTACGAAGATAGAATCGGAAATGTGAATTCTCAGGCCCAAGCCCGGATCCCGTGAATCAGGTGCCAGGGTGTGGGCCCAGCAATGTGTGCTAGAACCAGCCCTCGTGGGGGCTCACTCTCTGAAGCTGGTCACATCACTTAGCCTCTGTGGCCCTGTCTGTTCATCTGTCAAATGAGGGGTTTGGAGCAGATCAAGCAGGTCCTCCCCACCTCCCTCCCTGCTGTTCAGATCCTATCTGGAGCTGAGTGTGACAGGGAGGGCCATGGGGTGGTGGGACTCAGCACACAACACAGCGGCTCTGCCTGAGGTGGTGGTGCTGAGTTCCTCTCCAGCCCCAAAGGCCGTGGGTGGCCACGACACAGCGGCCCTGCCTGAGGTGCTGGTGCTGGGTTCCCCTCCAGCCCAGAGGCCGTGGGTGGCCTGGGGAGCCCTGGGGTGCCTCAGAGTGCCCCTGCCCTCAGTTCCGGTGACAGATGCTGCCTTTGTATCTCCAAAGTACTGGGGTGATTCAATTCTGCCACAGGAACTGAAAGAAATGAGTAAGATGAGAGAGAGGTATAAGAATGGAAGCCAGCCAGGAAGGAGAGGAGCATCTGTGTGCCGTGAAGGGAGGCCAGGCAGATTCTACTCCAGGCCTCAGGTCACCAGATACCTGTGACCTGTTTAGCACCACCTGTGGACATCGTTCGTTCTGGCCCACTTGTGTTCTGCCTAAGAAATGCAAATAAAATCATAGCTCTCCCACAGAGCCCTCCCTGCAGGTGGGTGTCTCTGTCCTGGAGCCTGCAGAGAGAGACAAGCCCCACCTCCTGCCTGCCTCACCATGGATGTCTGCATCTGTGGGCACCCTTCTGTGGTGACCTTGGGGGCAGCTGGCCTGTGGTGGGCCTGGGCTTGCCCCTGCATCAGGGTAATTTCCTATCCGTTGGAAACTGAAGCTTCTTAGCCCCTGACAGTGGACAGGCCATTCAGTTCACCATGAGGGGGACAGAACTGTCCCGCACCCCCCTCCTTCCTAGATGGAGAAGCCTGACGGTGAGATTCTGCAGCCAAGAGATGAAACCACCTGGGGCCAAGGTTGCTACAAAAATGGATTTCTCCAATTTCACTTGTCCCCACAGTAGACTTTGGTTGAACAAGAAATAAGCTTGTATTGATTCAAGCCCCTGAGAATTTGTGGTCATTTTTAATGGCCTGCTAAGTGTACCCCATCCGGATTAATAGACAGGAAGGGTTGGAGAGAGGAAGGGGCAGGGTAGGTCGAAAAGGGAGAGGAGCAGGAGGGAAGGAGAGAAAGAGGTAGGGGGAGAGAGAGGGGGAGAGAGGGAGGAGTGGGGAGACAGGAGAAGAGAGAGAGATTCTCTGTTAACTGCCTCAAGGAAAGGGATCAATGCATATGCAAAGCTGAGTGTGCTGCGAAGACTCCAATAGGTCTCAGTGTCACTAGCGACAAACTGAGGCCATGAATTTAACCCAGGCTTTGGAAATTAAACCATCTCTTAGAGCAGAAGCATTTGCGTCAAGCGTCGCCGAACCTCCCAGCAGGGATTCACACAGGGTTTACATTGCCAGCTGGGTCTGGGTCCCGCAGTGGCACTGTCGCCTATCTCAGGAGGGCTTGGGTTCAAGTTGGTGCTGTCGCTTTGAAGGCCACCTATGGCTTCGTGGACATCAAGAGGGTTGGGCCAGGCTGGAGGGAGGTTGAGGCTGGGAGAGAGTCACAAGAACCTCCCACACCTGCTTGTCTGGGAGACTTTGTGCTTAGACTCGATGCTCTGCTTATAGGATTTTCTAAGCCTCGCATGGAAACATCATGTCACATTATGGACGTGGCATTAAGCTGCAGTCAGGAGCCTGGGGCCTGCCTAGGTTCTGGTTCTAACCTCTTGTGGCCACTCACTGGCACACTCCTGTACCCCAGGACGACCACTGTCATGATGTGCCCTCCACGAGCTCATCTGTGTCCCCTTCTCTGAGGTCATTCTGATTTGAAATGTTCTTGACGGGCAGGAGCTGGTTGGATGATTTGAACACTTAATGCTGCACCCTGCTCTGTTCCTCTTTGTCCAGAGATGCATTTGACACAGGAGCCAGGAGCCCCCTTGGCCACTGCTTATGGCTGAGTCCTGATTCTGTGGCCTTTTCTGTGCTTGGGGGTGACTCTTACCCTTTCTCAGTCCGAGAGTGATGCCTGATCTGATCACTGATTGCATTGACAGCTGGGAGCCCTAGAGACACACCAGCTTCCATGGGGCAAGTTTGGGATGGATCCCAGTTCTTCAACAGCTGACATGGTTTGGCTCTGTGTCCCCACCCAAATCTCATGTTGAATTGTAATCCCCATGTGTTGTGGGAGAGACCTGGTGGGAGGTGACTGGTTCATGGGGGCAGTTTCCCCCATGCTGTTCTTGTGATAGTGAGTTCTCATGAGATCTGGTTGTTTGAAAGGGGATAACACCGCTTTGCTCTCTTTCCTGCTGCCATGTGAAGATGTGCCTGCTTCCCCTTCACCTTCCACCATGATTGTAAGTTTCCTGAGGCCTCCACAGCCATGCCTCCTGTACAGCCTATAGAACAGTGAGTCAATTAAACCTCTTTTCTTTATAGATTACCCAGTCTCAGGTAGTTCTTCATAGCAGTGTGAGAATGGACTCATACCACATCAGACCGCACCCCAGTGTTCTCACCCCTCTCACATCGTGGTGCACTCAGGGAATGAAATGAGGACCAGACTCCTGCTGGCTCAGGGTCACCCATCCACTCAGTCCCAATGCACAGCAGCATGGGGGAGCAATCACTAAGTTCATTTACCCCTTAGCGGGAGTGAATTAACCTCACCCAAGTTTTCATCTCAGCCTGATTCACTCAAGGGATTAAACCCATCTGGGGATTATAGACTGGGGCTTGTGAGTCCTCTTAGGTGTTACAAACTGTCTTTTCATGCCTTCAAATTGGGAGGATTTTTATCACTGATGAGTTTTGCCACTGAAAGTGTGGTCCCAGGATTGGCAACCTCAGCTTCCCTGGGAGCTGCTTAGAACTGCAGACTCTCAGGTCCACCCCAGACCCAGTCAGGATCATCCTAACAAGCCCCCCTCCTGGGGCTCCTATCAGGTCCATTGTGGGAGGTGCTTCTCTGGATGGTGTTTCTCCAACTTCAGCCTGTAAGACGGTCACCTGCTGAGCCTGTTAAAGCGCAGATGACTAGGCCCACCCCAGAGTGGCTGATTTGGGAGGTCGGAGGGCTGGACGGGGCCTGGGAATTTGCCTTTCTACCAGCTTCCAGGTGAGGCTGATGTGCTGGGTTTGGATCACACTTACAGATCCACTATTCTAGCAGGTCTCCAACTTTTTGATCTCAGGATCCCTTTGTCCTCTTCAAACATATCAGGGACTCCAAAGAGCTTTTGCTTATGGGCTACAGCCACTTATATTTGTGGGTTTTACCCACTTACTTATATTGATACATAGATGTATTTATATATGGGATGATATATACATACTATTCTCACCAGGTATTGAGCATTTGAGGCAATTTACCTGAGCCTGTTGACTTTAAAGATAAAGAGGCTGTTGATTTTCAGAGCACTATGTGTAAACGCTGATGGTTGGCTCAGGCATTTTTTCCTAATCTGATGGAGTTTTTCTAGAAAATTGTATTTCCAGAAGAAACACAACAGGAGAGTGAGCTGGTTATTGACACTTTGCCCCACGCTCTCCATGGTGTGGTTTTCAATTATGCAAATGAACCCAGAGGTTTGGCAATGTGCAGCTGCTTTGCATAAAAATGCAGATAAACAAATACGCCTACCCCAGCTTACGCACACACATTCAGCCAACGAGGACTGTGTTGCCACCTTCCTCACCTTCAGAATCCACATGGGTCCCAAACAGACAAGAACCAGTTTGTATAAGGTGATTATTTTAACAGGATTAAAAAAGAATTTAATGTTTGAATAGGTAATATATTCATGATTCAAAAATAAAAATGATATTAATAGATACACATTGTGAAACCCCCCTCACCTGCCCCCCCACCCCTAGAATAACCACATTTATTAGTTTCTTCTGAACCTTCCCGGGTGATTTATACAGGTATAAGGAAACACAAACATATACTCTTGCTTTCGGCATTAACACAGTCTTAGAGGTATTTTTGTATCAGTGCATGGGCTGTATCTTTGTGAATTTGATGGGCATGTGGCTTGTTTCCACCTTGAGCTGATGTAAATGATACTGCAGTGATTCACCTGAGTCATACATTGTTCACATGGTATAAAGATGACAATGAGAGCATGGGACCCACGAACTGCAGATGCAAAGGGGTGGTTTTCGACCGGCCTGTCTCCGTGCATGGGTTTCCAACGTTTCTTCAGATGGCCCCGGGATAAACAATGCCTCCCATCCCTCACCACACATATTTGGGGGTACCCGCCCCTCACCCAGGGGACAGAGTGACCTGGTGGGACTTCTACTACCCACCTCAGACGCAGGCCAGGAGTCCATGGATGACCCCCGACCATCCACCCTGCCTCTCCTGGCTTGGCAAAGCCACAGGTGAGTCCTCAGGCCTCCTTGGCTGTGGCTGGAGCTGGCGGGAGGAGCATTTGGAAGGGCAGGGTGGCCAAACATGACACTGGGAAATTCAGAGGAGACCATGACTGGGATTGCTATTTTATAGAAGGGGAGTTCATTAATTCGTGAGGGAAAGAACGTGAACAAGAGGTTCAGGTCATTTGGACAGAGGGGGTCACTGTCCCAGGCCCTGACAGCTCTCGGTGCCCGGCACCCCCACCCCACTATTCACGCCTCCCCTTTCTCCTCCCTGAGCAGGGGCTGCGGCTCCCCAGGGGGAGAGGACATGGGTCCTGGCTTACTGGCCCGATTGTCTCTGGTTCTCACATCCTGAAAGCCTTGAAAAGGGAAAGAGGCTCTTTTGGGGCACCCCAGAACCCCAGAGTTCTCTGGCAGAAGTGGTGACGCACTGCACACATTCACAGAGAGAATCGTGAGCGCAGGGGCAGGTGCGAGGTAGGGAGAGGTCACAGCCAGACAGCGTTGCCTCTCAGGACCTCCTAACCCTGTGTTTTTTCCAAGATAGGAGTTCTCTATCCTGCCCCCCGGGGTGAGCGTGGCCACACCTTTATCATTGAAAGCAAAGGCAGGACTGACTGGAAGATTCCAGAGGCGCACACAGGGCACAGGAGGCTTGGCTGAGAAAAACTCGAGAAAGATGCGAAGTCTCAGGTTGGAGGGCATCAAAGTGCACCTGCCAGTCACCATGACCAGACGGCTCACCGAAATCCCTGGGCCCAGGAGTCCTCACGCTTCCTGGAATCTGGAGGTGGGTGGCAGAGCCAGGCCAGGGCTGCAGAGCCTTCTCGACTTTGTGTCTGCAGCTCAATCCTGGCCCTGGGAGGCCCCTCTAGGAAGGACGCAGCTCTGAACTCATGATGAGTAGTGGGCTTGGCTCAGGAGGAAAGGAAGGGAAGTCGCCAGTGGAGAATTCTTGGCATGACTTTTCTTTTAACTTTCTACTATTGTGGTAAAATGTACATCGCTTTGCCATTGTGACCGTTTTAAGTGTGCGACTCAGTGGCATTAAGTACATTCACAGTGTGGCGTGGCCCTCACCGCCGTCTCTTTCCAGGACGTTTTCATCATCCTTAATAGAAGCTCCATCCGCATGGATCATGACTCCTGCGCCTCCTGCAGCCCTGGGAACTTCTGTTCTATTTTCCATCTCTAGGAATCTGACTCTTCCAGGCGCCTGTGTGACTGGAACTACACAGTGTTTGTTCTTTTGTTTCTGGCTTGTTTCATTCAGCATAGAATGGCTTTTATCAAAAACATGGAAAACAGCGAGAGTTGAGGAGGATGTGGAGAAGTTGGTAACCTCATACATTGTCGATGGGAGCAGAAAACGGAGCTGCCGCTGTCAAACAGCTTGGCCACACCTCAGAATTAAGTATAGAGTTACCATATGATCCAGTAATTCCCCTCCTAGGTGTGCACCCCAAACAATGGAAAATAAAGGTGCGGAGAGAGGCTTGCACCCCGTGTTCACAGAAGCACCATTCACAGCAGCCGACAGGTGGGAGCGAGCCAAGCATCCGAATGGAGGTGCAGACAGATGCTTGCACCCCGTGTTCACAGCAGCACCATTCACCGCAGCCGAAAGGTGGGAGCGACCCGAGTGTCCAACAGGGGAACAGATGAGCAGAGTGTGATGCACACACAGTGGCCTGTTATCCAGGCAGAAAACGCCATGACGTCCTGAATCCGGCTGCGGCATGGCTTCTGAAGAGCTGCATTGGGAGTGACCTGTCTCACCTGGGAGACGGGTGTGTTGCTCTGTTCCAGAAGGCACTGGCTCTAAGCCCCCTTGTGCAGTTAGCTCTGCACAGATGCAGGAGGCCTGCACTGCCCACCCCCAGGAGGCTCCAGGGAGACGGCCTGTGTGGTTTTGCTCCCTAACTCCCTCGCTTCGGGTGTGAGTGCCAGTGGAGGTCTGAGGACTTTCAGGGTAAGCAAAGAGGACCCATTCCTACAGCAGCTAGCTCTTAGATGGCATAAGTGGAGGAGCTGCGTGGTCAATGGCATGTTCTGGAATGTTCCGGCCTGGGAGAGCACTCGGAGGGATGAGGGGTAGGCAGTGAGCGATGATACCTCTTAAAGGGGGCTCCTCTTTGGTGGGGCCTCATCTGCTCCCCCGTTTGCTCCCATTTTAGGTGGAGGAAGTTCTAGGGACTCCCCAGCTGGTGCAGGCCAGGTGCTAGTCTGCAGGGTTTCAGAACTCACAAGGAAGGGCGTCTCCAAGGGCTTGTTTGACGTTAGTGCCTCCAGCAAAGCTACAATTTAAATTGCAAGTTAAAAAACACCTCCTGCCAAGGTGCACAGGCAGCTGCCCGTCACTCTAGAGGGCTGGCTTGCTTCCCTGGAGCACAAGTGTGGGCCTGGGTGGAGGTTAAAATGTGCCTTCAACAAATGCCAACACTGGCTCTGAGCTACACTAGTGGGTGGAGATAGGGACATGGCACCCTGTGCACCACACTCATCAGGGTCAATACGGCACAGCCAGGCCTCCAGCAAAGACAGCCATGCAGTGTGCGTGCATGGGACCATCACAGACTCACAGGTCACATTCCCTCCAGCCCGATGGCAGGGGAGCTTGCACCTCCTCGTGGCTGCTTGGCCCCGGGCTGGTGTCTTGCCTCTGGCTCCTTCTAGGTGTGAGAAGTGACCTCCCTCTGTAATTTCCTCATCTATGAAATGGCTCCTCCAGAAGGTTGATTAAAAGCTGCAGTGGTGGCTGCACAGCTGCGGTCAACCCTTCGGCTCTCTCGTCAGCAGTTTCTTCCCGGGGTGCCTCCTGGGTGTTTTGACACAAAGGGATTTTCATTTGTCATAAAACCTTAGTCCCTAAAAACACAGGGAGGCCCTCAGAGGATTGGAAATGTCAGCAAGGCCACATCGTACAGCTGATGTGCAGTGACCGTGCCCGGGGCCTCACAGTGGGAGAGGGCACTTTCCATGGTGACAAAAGCGAAGGGTCCCCATGGATGGCTAGAGGGGCCCTGGGCACACAAAATCCACGCAGGCTCCGTGTGGAGCCTGGGGATCCCGGCCTTGGCGGTGCTGGGGGGCTCTTTTGATCCCTTTATTCCCAGAGACAGCTGCCTGGTGTCTGAGAGCCTGGAAGAAGGCGGAGGGTGACTGGAAGACCAGCCAGAAGCACTAGATGAAACCAAGGGGTGTGGCAGGAACAGGAGGTTCTCAAGGAGTGTGAGCTCCCATTAGGACGCCTGCAAGAGCCGAAGTCTTAGAACCATCATCCCCAGCAGTGACCCTGCCTCTGGCCTCCAAGCACCCTGCTGAGCCCGTCTGCTGGACAGAGGACGTTCCTCTAAGCAGCAGCCCAGAGGCATCCCTGGCTCGGGATTCAGAGGCGCTTCACCCCTAGGGTGGGGTAAAATGGGGAAACTCTCCACAGAGAGGGTGGCATGGGGGGCTGAGTCTGGGGGACTTTAGGCCCCCTCCCTGGCCCCACTTGCTCTGAGATGAAAATGCAGGAATAGTAGGTGGGTGGTTTTCCAGGTGCAATGTGAGTGCAGAGGCTGCTGGAACAAGCTTCACCTGCAGCAGATGCCAGGCCTAGGGAAGCCAGTGTTTGCCACTCAGCCCATGCCCCATTTATAATCCTCGCTTCTCAGAGAGAAACGCAGGAGGACAGTGTGGGAGGACAGTGCGTATTGACGAGCAGCAGCGGGAACAAAGGGGAGGAGAAGCAGGGTTGGAGCACAGCTGCTGAGAGCAGGTGTTGGTGGTCTAGGCTGGCGGCTGGCAGGCGGCATGCTCCAAGCCTGTCTGGCTGAGCCCTATCTGGCTGAGCCCTGTCCGGCTGAGCCCTCTCCCACTTGGCGCCCCCAGGCAGTCAGACTTCCCACACCTGAAGGAAACTAGGTGGAAGTGACTTGGCCTTTCCGGCCCCGCCTAGGCCTTGGAAGTCAGGTGGCCTCACCTCCTCTGCAGGCACCGGCTAGCTGCTAAGGCCTGTCTACGAGGAGGGCAGGGTGTGGGGGCACAGACTTTGCCTCTCAGTGGGAAGCATGTTCTGACTCTGCCACTTATTTTGGAAAAGTGAATCGATCATTGTTCCAGTTACCTTGTGCTGTGCATGAACCGCCACCAAGTGCCGCGGCTTAAACATGGTTCATTAATTGCCAGCGTTTGTGTGGCTGCTCTGGCCACAGCGGGCCAGATTTGCTCGAGGTCCTTCATGTGGTTGCCGTCAGATGGCAGCCAGGGCCGGGGCCGCTGGACACTTGACCCAGCTGGAGGCCTACGGGGAGGCCTTGGTTGGAGTGTCTGAGGCCTCAGCTGGGCCCCTGCCTCCACGCGCCTGACCAGCACTTTCTCCTCCTTTGCCTGGACGTCCTCACACCTGCTGGTTTCTGCCGAAACCACCCCCGAAGAGAGCGTTCCAGAGGCCGGGCAGGGCCTCTCATGTCTTCATCTCCAAAGCCGTTTTTGCTGCATTCTTTTTGTCAAAAAGCCAAATGAGGGGGGTGGCACAAGGGCACCGATTCCACAGGGCGGGGGTGCTGAGGGCCGGCCACCACGCGGGTCAGGGGTGGCTGAGGGCTGGTCACCCCTCAGGTCAGCTTTACCGTCCAACCGTCAATGGTCATCAGTTATTTGTGACGTGTGGTTAAGTGACGCAGTAGTTGAAAGAACAGCTACCCTGGAAAATACTGAGGAGCAAATTCCTGGGCTTCATTTCCAGGTGGCCCCAGCTCTGGCTGAGGAAGCTGATTGTCGAGGTGGTGCCCTTGTCTGCCTCTGATGGAGGGAAGGGGTCTCTGTCTCTGTCTCCCTCTCTCTGACAGTGAAGCACAGCTTGCCCAGGCACCACCAGCAGGCTGCGGGCAGGGTCCTTCGCTCTCCAGAGACAGGTGCGAAGAGACTGTCTCTTCCTTTCCTCTTCCACGTCAGGCTTTGATGACTTTAACCTGGAGTTCTGAGGAGCAGGGGTTGGCCACTCCCCTTGATGGAGGCCTCTGAGCCAGCCGACGGTGTCTGGGTGTCTGAGGCAATCCCTGTGCTGAGCTCCAGTCTCTGCTCCCTACCTGCGTCGATGATACCAAAAGTCCCAGAGCCAGGACAGGCAGCCAGGCCCTGGCTGGTCTGACTCCAGCTCTCCGGCTGCTGCCCCCTCACACCATGCATGAACCTGACCCAGGCAGACATGGCTGACCAATGAGATCGGACGGGATGCATGTGAGGGTTTGCCCCAGAAACTTGCGAGGCCAGAGACCCAGGAGATGGCCTCTCCCAAAGCACCTGGCTCAGGAAATGTGGACACGTTGGCGGCTGAGTGTGGAGGCGCGTGGTCGGCCACGAGAAGACCACTGGTTGGCAACCCTGACAGCGTTGACGCCAGGGGCCGTCCCAGCTGGGACCATCTGGTGACGTGGCTGCGATCAGCCTTCCCTGAAGGAAACCGTCCACCGGCACCTACCAAGGCCTGTGAGGTGGGGGTGTGTGCAGCCCCCAGACCCTGGCATTTCTTCCCAGTTCTTATCTGGCCATCTGTGTGCTCACAGCAATTAGCGACAAGGGCCATGATTAACTGGGCTCCACAGCAGGCTCAGGTGTTTCAACTTCAAAGACTTCAAAGACCCGAAGCAATTAACCCCCAGGTCAGCATCTGAGCTGGGGGAGAGGCAGGCGGGGGCCTGTCCTGCCTGT
Organism: Pongo abelii; assembly: GCF_028885655.2. Lineage (NCBI taxonomy): Eukaryota > Metazoa > Chordata > Mammalia > Primates > Hominidae > Pongo > Pongo abelii. The sequence goes on from NC_071990.2 coordinate 170,122,112, forward strand.
GCTGGGGCAGCAGGGACTTGGCGGGAGCTTCCCCGCGTTGGGCCTCGCACTGCACCTTGGAGCCTCCCCAGGGCTTCCTGCCGTCCTTCATTCATTCATCAGGCAGTGAGCAAGCATCTGTAATGTTCCTCTGTGCTGGGGAAGCGAAGGTGATTCCCGCACGGTCCCATCCTGTCCTGTGGGGAGTTCATCTCCTCAGCAGCAGCGTGGCGCTGGAGGAGCTCCAGGGTGCAGGGGAGGTGCGGAGCAGCGGTGGGAGCTAGCAGGGCTGCGCCTGTGAGAAGAGCAGCACCTGACGGGGTGCCAGCAGCTGTGCCATGCTCTCTATAGACATAGCATCATGCCTTGTCCGTGGGCGACAGGCACCCCTGTCTAACCATAGCCCCACCCTCCTCAAAGGAGACCTACTGAGGATTTGTGGCTGGAGGGAGCACAGGAGGCAGCTCTCACAGGAGGCCAGAGCCCAGCTCAGGACCTGTGTCCTGGCTCCAAAGCTCATCTCCAGGTCGACCCCATGTGCCTTTCACCCAATCTTCCCAGTTGCTCCTGCAGCACCCTCCCTAACTCCCACCGTCTCACACCCCTGGGCCTGTCCCTGCCACTTCTTTTTCTTCACTGCCTCTCCTGTGAGCAACGAACTCCTACACATCCTTTAAAACACAGCCCAAACATCCCCTTCTGTGAGCCTTCCTGCCCTGCTTCTCCACCTGTGCTCCAGGCCCGTCACGCTGCCTGGGAGCTGCTCTGCTGATTGCCTGCTTCCTGTGATCGTAAGCTCCCAGGTCAGGACCGAGGTCTTACACTGTACCCAGCTCAAACTCAACGCTCCCCGCGCCATTTTACAGCAAAGGCATTTAAATGGAAAGGAGGCTCATGGAAGTGGCTCACTGAGTGCAGGCATCAGGGCAGAGCGGGGAGGAGCTCTGGGTCTCCAGGTGGAGGCAAAGCTCAGTTCTTTCTGCAAGCAGGAGGGGGGATCTTCCAGGGCAGCTGAGACAGGTGTGTTTTGGGGAGGAGCCGATGGTCAGCAAGTGGGAAGGTAATCAGAGGTCACATAGATGCGGACAGAGAGGCTTCTGCTGTAATGAGAAGGTCACCGTGACCTTGATAGCAGCAGGTTCAGGTGGGCGGGGGGCTGAGGCCAGGAGTGGGTTGGGGAAGAGTTTGGAGGAGAGAAGTTAGGAGATTCCTGTGTCCGAGGAAGGGTTAATTGTCTGCTCTGCCTCTCTGCCCGCCTTGCTCCTGCTGCTCTCCTCCCTGCCTGCTAAGCTCCGGCCGCACTGGCCTCTGTCTGGCTCTCCCTCTCCCCCCACCTGGAAAGCCTTCTTCCTGCCTCCTTCTCAGCCAGCTGATCTGATTCCTCAAGTCGGCACTTCAGGTCACCTGGCTGTTGGAGGAGGGCCCACTCGGTGTCCTTGACCCTGCATCCTGTCTCCTAGAACTGACCACACCTGGAGTTACCTGTGGGCTGTCTCACCTTCCCCAGTGGTGGGCACCAGGGCTGTTCTGCTCACTGTAACCCCATTGCCAAAGCTGCCTGGCATACAGCAGGCACTCAATAAAGATGCATGAGGGATACAGGATTCTTTAACAGGAGTTGGCTGTTGATGGCTCAGCTTCTTTTCCTGTAAGATGCAAACTTGTTTCCTGTGTCTTCCTGGGAATTTCTCCTTTCAAGGCTGGAAGGGAACAGGGACCTTCACCTCAAGCTGCGCTGGGATCCTAAGGTTTGACCTCAGTGCTTTTGCATCACAGAGGGCGACTTACCACCTTCCACCTGGAACTGCTGTCCCCACTCGGGGCTGTAGGCACTCCCCAGAATCGGGCTTCCTGTTGAGGAGAAACAGCACGTCTGTGTTTTCCAGTCGTGGCTGATCCCTGTAAGATCAGCGCGTCCAGCCCATGGGCTGCACCGTTTCATCCTGCTTTGCGGCTGTTTCTCAAACTTCAACGCCGGGACTCAGGGTTTGGGAACAAGCTGGGAGGATTTACTGAAAGCTGCACAGTATGAATCACCCCTTGCCTTCCTCATAGACATTGGAGCCGCCTGCTGATAAGACGACTGGTGGGATGTGAGGCAATCGGACGCCTGCCCGGGCCGCAGGTGCAATGCGGCGCACATCAGGGTGCCGGGCACCTCGCCTGTCTGGCGGCCCCCCTGTGCCCAGTCCTGTTCGTCGACTCCACATTGCCATCTGGTGGCTGCTCGGTGCTTCTCCACTTACTGGGTTGTCCCGGAACCGTTGTCTGATGCCTGAGATTCCAGGCGAGCTGGGGTCCCTTTCTGCCTTGATACTGACAGTAACTCAGGAAAAGGGACTTTAGAAGAATTAATTAAAACATTTAAAATATAATCGCTCTGATTTGCAATTGGTCTCAAAGATAAACTCTGAATGTGCCTTGTAAATACTGCATGGTCGCTGAAAAAGGAGGAGTTAAAGAAGCAGCTGTGGGGTCAGATGGAGCTTACTGGCAGGGCCGTCAATCCGGCGCTGCTCACAGACTGCAGGCCGCCATCCAGCAGCTGAGTCAGGAAAGCGCAGCCCGCTGGGCCTGCCTGCAGCACCACTGTCCAGAGCTGGCTAGGAAGCCAAAGGCTCAGGGCCCGCCAGACCCCCTGGATAAGCCTGCAGATGCCTACACGCAACTGAGAGAGAGGGTCAGGTCTGCAGGCCAGGCTGTTCCTCTGACTCAGACACCCAGAACTGGAGGCAGCACGGGAATAAGGCTGTGGAACCCAAGCTGCAGTTTCATTTTCTGCAGGAAGAGTTATTATCCAATAATAATTGCCTGGGTGACATAGCAAGACCCTGTCTCTAAAAACAAAAAACAAAACAAAAGAACCAAATCTCAACTGTGTAGAACACCTTCTGTTGGCAAACTCTAACCTGCACACTCTCATCTGATAGTGAATACTGGGAAAACATGTCTAGGGTCCAGTGGACATTAATGAATACTGGGAAAGCGTGTCTAGGGTCCAGTGGACACTAATGAATACTGGGAAAGCATGTCTAGGGTCAAATGGACATTATTACTGGGGACACTTGCTCACGTCCTCAGGCAGAGTGGATGAACCTGCAATGGTGACTTTCTCTTTCAGGTGTTCACTGTGCCGTCGGAGCTGCCCCCTGCTGACCGACTGGTTCTCAGCTCTGCCTCCTGCACCGTCATCCGTGAAGGAGTCCACTGCAGGTTCCTCCTGGCTACTCAGAGCTGGAGTTCCTGCGGGCATGGCCTCCTCCTGGTGTCACACCCCTGCTGGCTACTCAGAGCCGGAGTCTCTGCGGGCATGGCCTCCTCCTGGTGTCACACCCCTGCTGGCTGCCCCTGGGTCTGTGAAGCCCTTGCTGGCCGCTGAGTGTCACGTGCCTGGAGAACTCAGAGACACGTTGAGGTCTTGGACCAGATGCCCCCGAACCGGTTGGCGTTGGGTGGAAATCCAGCCCCTGTCTGTCCTCTGGACACATGGCTGGGATGCAAAGCAAAGAGGGGTGAAGGTGACACAAAGTCCCATCCTAGAAAATGCCCTGAACCCTGGAAAGCATGGTGGAGCACAGCCTCAGGTGCCTCTCTAGGGTGTCACAGGGGCCAAGCCCCCCAACCGGACACTCTCCTCTCCTCCTGCACACTCTGGACAGAGGCCAATGTGCAGCTGCATCCCCATGAGGCTCTGGGACGTGGGATGTGGACCAAGTGAGGGGTGGACACTGCAGCTGCTGGTATGTGGACCGAGTGAGGGATGCACACTGCAGCTGCTGGTACGTGGACCGAGTGAGGGATGCACACTGCAGCCGCTGGTACGTGGACCGAGTGAGGGATGCACACTGCAGCCGCTGGTACGGGGACCGAGTGAGGGATGCACACTGCAGCCGCTGGTACGGGGACCGAGTGAGGGATGCACACTGCAGCCGCTGGTACGTGGACCGAGTGAGGGATGCACACTGCAGCCGCTGGTACGTGGACCGAGTGAGGGATGCACACTGCAGCTGCGGGTACGGGGACCGAGTGAGGGGTGGACACTGCAGCCGCTGGTACGGGGACCAAGTGAGGGATGCACACTGCAGCCGCTGGTACGGGGACCGAGTGAGGGATGCACACTGCAGCCGCTGGTACGTGGACCGAGTGAGGGATGCACACTGCAGCCGCTGGTACGTGGACCGAGTGAGGGGTGGACACTGCAGCCGCTGGTACGTGGACCGAGTGAGGGGTGGACACTGCAGCCGCTGGTACATGGACCGAGTAAGGGATGCACACTGCAGCCACTGGTACGTGGACCGAGTGAGGGATGCACACTGAAGCTGCTGGTATGTGGACCGAGTGAGGGGTGCACATTGCAGCCGCTGGTACGGGGACCGAGTGAGGGATGCACACTGCAGCCACTGGTACGTGGACCGAGTGAGGGGTGGACACTGCAGCCTCTGGGTTGAGGCCACAGGGATTGGAGAAGTGTCTGCACCTGCAGGGCTGACCTGCACGTGTTCTCTCCACACATCCCAGGACCCAGGAGCACCCAGGGGAGGGCTTTGCAGCCGCTGGGGATAGGGAAGCTGCATTTCCAATGATTGCTGTTCACACGACCGTGTTTGTTGCTAAACACTGACAAAGCCTGGAGAACTTTGGGTTAGGTGAGAAGCCAAATTGGTTTATAGAATGCTTTTAACCTGAGGCCAGCCATGGCCTTGGTGCGAGGTCCTGCAGCTGTGCTCCCCACTGCCAGAAGCAGTCCCTGCAGGAATGGTCACATCCTCCATTCCTCACCTCCCGACGAGGCAAGTGAAATCCCTACAGAAAGGAGAGCAGGGGGGGCACGAGGGTGCGCAGGAGGGTGTGCAGGACGGTAGGCATGCTGGCGCAGAAGAGGAGCCCTGTGGCCAGTGATTTGAAGGACGTGCTCCAGTGTAGGCAGCAGGACTGGCGCAGAAGAGGAGCCCTGTGGCTGGTGATCTGAAGTCGCTGCTCCAGCGTGGACATCCAGCCGTCAGATGCAGCCACTTGGTGGTCAGGCAGGCCCCATCAGTCCCTGTGATGACAGTGCAGCCCCGCTGCTGGGCCTGATCTCAGGGCTGGAGCCCGAGAGTCCCTGCTTCTCCGACTCTGGGCCAGAACGGTGAGTGGGTCAAGCCCACCCAGCCTGGGTGTATGTACGGGACTCAGGGATACAGGGGTGAGTGGGTCAAGCCCGCCCAGCCTGGGTGTATGTACGGGACTCAGGGATACAGGGGTGAGTGGGTCAAGCCCGCCCAGCCTGGGTGTATGTACGGGACTCAGGGGTACAGGGGTGAGTGGGTCAAGCCCGCCCAGCCTGGGTGTATGTACGGGACTCAGGGGTACAGGGGTGAGTGGGTCAAGCCCGCCCAGCCTGGGTGTATCTACGGGACTCAGGGGTACAGGGGTGAGTGGGTCAAGCCCGCCCAGCCTGGGTGTATGTACGGGACTCAGGGATACAGGGGTGAGTGGGTCAAGCCCGTCCAGCCTGGGTGTATGTACGGGACTCGGGGGTGCAGGGGTGAGTGGGTCAAGCCCGCCCAGCCTGGGTGTATGTACGGGACTCGGGGGCGCAGGGGTGAGTGGGTCAAGCCCGCCCAGCCTGGGTGTATGTACGGGACTCGGGGGCGCAGGGGTGAGTGGGTCAAGCCCGCCCAGCCTGGGTGTATGTACGGGACTCGGGGGTGCAGGGGTGAGTGGGTCAAGCCCGTCCAGCCTGGGTGTATGTACGGGACTCGGGGGTGTAGGGTAGGAGTCATACAGGGTTGGGTGTGAGAGAAGTGAAGTAAGTGAAGTGAGTGATGTGTATGTCTCCATCCATTTCCACTCCTAATACATTAGACTGGGTAATTTTTAAACAACAGAAATTGATTTCTCACAGTTCTGGATGCTGAGAAGTCCGAGATCAAGGTGCCAGCAGGTTCAGTGTGGGGCGAGGGTTCCTCTTTGCTTCCAAGCTGGCACCTGTGGTTGTGTCCTGACATCAGAGCAGGTGGAGGAGCAGAAGGGGGCGAACTCTCTCCCTCAGGCCCTCCTATGAGGGCACGGATCCCACCTATGAGGGCAGAGCCCCCATGACCTAATCCCCTTCCGGGAGTCCATCTTCTTCTTTTTTTATTTTTTAGACGGAATCTCGCTCTGTCAACCAGGCTGGAGTGCAGTGGTGTGATCTCGGCTCACTGCAAGCTCCGCCTCCAGGGTTCACGCCATTCTCCTGCCTCAGCTTCCTGAGTAGCTGGAACTACAGGCACCCGCCGCCACGCCCAGCTAATTTTTTTTGTATTTTTAGTAGAGACAGGGTTTCACTGTGTTAGCCAGGATGGTCTCGATCTGACCTTGTGATCCGCCCACCTCAGCCTCCCAAAGTGCCGGGATTGCAGGCCTGAGCCACCGCGCCCAGCCCGGGGGGGTCCATCTTCTAATACCATCACCTTGGGGCTTAAGTTCCAACATCTACATTTTGAAGGGACACATACACTCAACGCATGGCAGTGTGTGAGCAAGGAAGACCCAAGCTTCCCTTGAAATCCCTGTGGTGTTACAACTTTATTTTAGAGGAGGTTTATGACCCTTGAGAGCAGGTGGCAGGCCCTCGGTACAGCCTGGCGATTGGGACTGAGTGACGCACTTCTCCTTCACAGACCAGTCTCTCCCACACAAGGCCATAGTCTGGGCACCACTCAAGTCAGCACATCAAAGAGACACCTGCACTCCCCCGTTCACCACAGCACCATTCACAAAGGCCTAGACACGAAATCAACCCAAATGTCCAACACTGGAGGAGTGGGCAGAGATAATGTGGTGGATATGTATAGACAAGAGAATACTACTCAGCCATAAAAAGACTCCAATCCTGTCATCTGAAGCAGCACGATGAACCAGAAGGACATTGTGTCACGTGAAATAATCCAGGTACAGAAAGACAAATACCACATGATCTGACTCACACGTGCAAGCTAAAAAGTTGTTCTCATGGAAGTGGAGAGTAGAAGAGTGGTTGCCAGAGCATGGGGAGGGTTGCAGGGAGTGGGGACGGTGGTGGGGAGGGTTGCAGGGAGTGGGGACGGTGGTGGGGAGGGTTGCAGAGAGTGGAGATGGTGGTGGGGAGGGTTGCAGGGAGTGGGGACAGTGGTGGGGAGGGTTGCAGGGAGTAGGGACGGTGGTGGGGAGGGTTGCAGGGAGTGGGGACGGTGGTGGGGAGGGTTGCAGAGAGTGGGGACGGTGGTGGGGAGGGTTGCAGGGAGTGGGGACGGTGGTGGGGAGGGTTGCAGGGAGTGGGGATGGTGGTGGGGAGGGTTGCAGGGAGTGGGGACGGTGAGAGATAGAAGAGTGGTTACCAGAGTGTGGGGAGGGTTGCAGGGAGTGGAGATGGTGAGAGATTGGCAAGGGCATAGAACTACAGTTAGGAGGAATAAGTTCTGATGTCACATGGTGGGATGGCTAGAGTTAACAACAGTGTACATTTCAAAATAGAAGACAGGGTTTTGCATGTTCTCATCATAAAGAAATGATACATGTTTAATGTTTAAGATAATGGGTATGCTAATTACCCTGATTTGATCATTGTACAATGTATACATGTACCAAAATATCATGTTATATCCTATAAATATGCAAAATTATTATGTCAGTTGTCATAAAAATTAAAAAATTGTGTATCTCTCAATCTAAATACAGTCAGGAGTCACTTAATAATGGGGATATGCTCTGAGAAATGAATCATTAGGCAATTTTGTCTTTGTGGGAAGACCATGGAGTGCACTTACACAAACCTGGGAGGCCCAGCCCCCCTCTATACACCTAGGCTGTCCGGTACAGCCCATTGCTCCCAGGCCACATACTTGTGCAGGGTGTGGCTGCTCAACACTGTAGACAACTGTAACACAACGGTAAGTACTTGTGTATCTAAGTGCATCTGAACATAGGAAAGGGGCCGTAAAATGCGGCGTATCATCTTACGGGACCGCTGTTTTAGATGCAGTCCATACGCCACCAAAACAGGAGGTGGCACAAAACAGGAGGTATTGCTTTAACAATTTCACTGACAATTCCATTGCTACTGCTTCAACAGAGCACCGTTTCTCTATGATAATTAGCAAAATCCATCTAGAATTAAAATGGTTCCATAAATGCTGTCTAATTTGTTGTTACTCTCAATGGAACATAGATTGTATGAACATCTTAATTACAGCAACTTAATTAGTATTTGTTGAAAGGCAAGAAAGAGTATAGAATAAATATATAATTATTATGTTTATCTGTCCCCATGTTTATCCAAATATCACCAACTGCTCAACAAAATATTCAGATTTGTGCTATAATAACTAAATTCAGTCATTTTTGATATTTTGTCAATGTTTTAATTATATGAAACCTATATATTTAAATACTTTAAAAAAATTTTGGTATTATAAAGGTTCATCTGTCAAGATTTTAAAAGGAGAGAGTGCGGCTCTTTTGCTTTTCTTTTCATAACCTCTAACTCTTTAAAACTGTGGCTTGTGACCTTACGGAACCCTTGTCTGAGACACGCCTCTCCTAACCCTTCATGCAGCTGGACGGAGCCTTTCATGACAGAGTTTGGGCTGCTTACTCCCTTGTAACACATATTTCGATGTCTTCCCAACTTCAGGATTGCACCTGAGCTCTGTGATGTGCCTGTTTGCTCATTGGGCACCTGAGCTCTGTGATGTGCCCGCTTGCGGGTCGGGCACCTGAGCTCTGTGATGTGCCCACTTGTGGGTCGGGCACCTGAGCTCTATGATGTGCCCGTTTGTGGGTTGAGCACCTGAGCTCTGTGATGTGCCCGCTTGCAGGTCAGACACCTGAGCTCTGTGATGTGCCCGTTTGCTGGTCAGGCACCTCCTTACCATTTCTTCCTTGTTTCAAACCACGTTCTCCTCACACCTCCTGTAGCTGGGGGATCATGTCCATCTCTTTTGCTATTGGACACCCAGCACCTAGCACAGAAGACCATACATAAACTGTGTTGAATGGTGACTTCATAGGGATTACACTTTTGGATGCAATTTTGTTGAATTTGTCATTTATTCAGACAAAGTTTGTGTGTTCTTAATAAGTGTCAGAAATGACTTTTAAACTTCCACTTTAAAACATTTAAAAGATGTTATTGCTTTTCCTTGCTTCATTTGTGTATATGATTCATGGCAAAACCTTTGCATTTGGAGATGAAACAGTTATGTGCATAGAGGCGTTAACCCTCACCATCTGCAGAATTCACTGTCAGACCAGGACGTCTAAGAAGGAAGAGGGGAAAAATCAGAAGTAGTCAGGAAACGAGAACATTGTAAGATTGAAGGCATATTCCTACGTAAAAGATCTGGAAACGAATTCAGTATTTTCTTTAAAGAGAATCTTAGTAGTGTTGAACAAAACATATTCAGTGACACTTGTTAAAGTGTGGTGAGGAAGGCTTCATTCAGGACCAATGCCATAGGTACAGGGACCATGGCAACAGGGCTTGCAGTAGGGAAGAGAGAGTGGGCTCCACTCAGAACACAGCACGGACAAGTGGGAACTTACAGCCAAAAGGCAGGGGGGTGGTTCCGGGATAGAAAATGACTGAGAGGAGACATCAGGGGTCAGGGGATTCTGGCTAAACTGACCCAGCAGGATTCTTGCTGAAGTCCAGGCAGGGTGATCAGATGTCACCTGGGAGAAGGTGTATGATAAGGAAACAGATTGGATATTGAAGGTGATCAGATATCAGGGGTGGGGGCTCTTGCCAAACTGACTTTGCAGGGTTCTTACTAAAACTGGACCTTGCGAGGAGGTGCACGGTGGTGGGCCTAGAAGGTTCAGGAGCCCAACTAAAGTGCGCCCAAGCAAAGGCTCTCTGTCAGCAGTGAGGAAGGCATGAAACCCATGGTAGAAACCTAAAACGGGGAGGGAACCTAGAGGTCAGTTCATCCACCTCTTGTCTTCCTGAGACAAGGAGGGATAGAGTAACCAGGCAGTGAACCCCCAGGGAGTGGCACAGGGGCCGGCCCCAGATTCCGGAGGTTCTGTGTCCTCCACCAGGCACTCAGCTGAGCCAACATCACATTCACTCTCAGAAGGCAGCTGGTGCCCTCTGCAGTCTGCGGCTCCCAGGAGGCCTCAGCATGGCCCTGCCCTCAATATGAAAAATGGCTGGCAGAGTTTCGGGAGGGTGCCCCCCACCCACAAGGGCTAGGGAGCCTCCTGAGGAAAGCGCTCATGCTCTGGGGGTGCGGAGTCTACACAATTTCCCCACATTTGCTTCATCTACCCATATTTTTTGTTATTACATAGGATTTTATAGCAAATCTCAGATCCCGTGTCCTTTTACTGCCATGTAATTCCATCTGCTTCTCTAAAAGACATGGACTTTTTCTTATACAAAGAAATTGCTACGATCACACCTGGTAACGTTATCAATTCTTTTATATCTAGTAATTCGTCCATAATCAACCTTTTCTTTTCTTTTTTTTCTTTTCGAGACAGAGTCTCACTCTGTTGCCCAGGGTGGGGTGCAGTGGCACTATCTCAGCTCACTGCAACCTCTACCTTCCAGCCTCAAGCAATTCACTTGCCTCAGCCTCCCAAGCCACTGGGATTGCAGGTATGCGACACTACACCCAGCTATTTTTGTATTTTTGGTAGAGTCTAAGTTTCGCCATGTTGCCCAGGCTGGTCTCAAACTCCTGAGCTCAAGTGATCCACTCGCCTTGGCTTCCCAAAGTGCTAGGATTACAGGCGTGAGCCACTGTGACCGGCCCATAATCTATCTTTTTTGATGAACTAAAAGTGTCTTTTAACGATTGTATTCAGTTTTTAAACTTGATACTGAGAAAGAACAAAAGCAGCTGGAAGCACCCAGGAGCTTCCCTGGAGCTCCCAGCTGAACCTGCTGCTTTGGTGGATGGGCAGAGGCTCACAGAAACCCACCTGAGGCCCAGCCACTCTGCAACCCACAGACATCAAATGCTCCTCTCTGATTAAATGAGTGCTGGCTCCAGCCTTACCCTTACTCCACTCTGCCCTCCCCAGGAGGAGGTTCACTGGCCCTCCCCAACTCATAGACTTGCCCCCACTTCCTGACAGAACCTAACCTAGTGGGGAAGGGCCTCATCTTCCTGAGACCCTCCCCAAATTACTCCAGCAAACTCCCATCCTGTGACAGGTTATTTCTAACACCCTTTCATTGACACACTCCCACCCCCCACCAGTGAGAGGTCACCCTTCCTGCAGGAAGTAATAAACTCATTTTTCAACCACAATGTGTTCCACACATCTTTGGCTGAAAACTGTCTGGATGTTGACAGCCCTCAGGTGCATTTCAATGTGAAATCTTACAAGTCTCTTTTCCTCTTGAGCTTCCCTACCCTTTTCTCCTTTTTTTCATGCCATGCATTTGTTGATAACTAGTCAATGGTACTGTGGAAGGTCTCACTTTCTGGATCTTTCTGTTTGCTCCCTTTTTTGGTGTCATTTAGCTTGTTCCTCTATCCCCTATTTCTGTGACTCCCATTTCTGGAAGTTAGCACTAAAGGCTTGATGAGACTCAGGCTGAACATTTTGACAAGAACACCTCCTGGTGGGGCTGTGATCTTCCCCTGTGCCAGGGTGGAAGCACCCTATGTTGGGTAGGCCCGCTCTTAGGGATGCTGAGGCTGGCACTGGGCTCTTGGGACAGCTGGAGCTCTCTGCTATGAGGCTCTGTGTCAACCTATTGTCCAGTGGTTTTATCTATTGATGAATTAATATTTTTAAAATTAGAAGTGGAAATTTTTTATTTCTGTTATTCCTTCAACATCATTATTAGCTGGTATTAATTTTCAAAAAAGAAATAGTGTCATCATCCAGGGTTATTTGGTTATGTTGAAGTACAATTTGTGCAGGAAAGGCAGGAAAATCACTTCTTACTCTATTTGCCAATTTCTGATAATAATCTTGCTTATTTATTACATCTTTGTTTATTTTCTCTTTCTTTGCTAAAGCGGAGCTCCAAGGGGCAGATATGACTGCTCTGCTCACTGGTCTATCCCAAATGCTGAGAACACATGGGAGAGATTGCTGCACAACAGAGTGAATTCTTCTGAGGCAGCCAGGTAGCTACATGGCCTCAAAGCTCGGAATAATTCTTCGTCTCATATTCTCCATTATTTTCTTTCAAACATTGGGTTCTGTCCTGGAATATAGGACACTTGTTTTTAGTTTTTATTTTTTAATGATTGTGGGTACATGGTAGGTATATATATTTGCGGGTTACGTGAAATATTTTGATACAGGCATGCAATATGTAATAATCACATTAGGGTAAATGAGGGTATCCATCCTCTCAAGCATTTATCCTTTGTATTACAAACAATCCAATTATACTCTTTTAGTTATTTTAAAATGTACAATTAAATTATTATTGACTATAGTCACTTGTGCTAGCAAATACTAGGCCTTATTCACTCTTCCTATTTTTTGTACCAATTAACCATCCCAACTCCCCCTGCCCCACCACCCCACCCTCTCACTACTGTTCTCAGCCTCTGGTAACCATCCTTCTACTCTCTATTTCCATGAGTTCGATTGCTTCAATTTTTAGCTCCCACAGATAACACAAACAGGTGAAGTCTGTGTTTCTGTGCCTGGCTTATTTCATTTAACATAATGAGTTGCAGTTCCATCCATTGTTGCAAATGACAGGATCTCATTCTTTTTTAAGGCTGAATAGTACTCCATAGTGTATATGTACCATGTTTTCTTTATTCATTCATTTGCTGATGGACAACTTGATTGCTTCTCAATGTTGGCTATTGTGAATAGTGCTGCCATAAACATGGGAGCAGAGATATCTTTTTAATATGCGGATTTCCTTTGTTTTGGATATATACCTAGGAGTGGGATTGCTGGATCCTATGGCAGCTCTATTTTTAGTTTTTTGAGGCAATTCCAAATTATTCTCCATAGTAGTTGTACTAATTTACTTTCCCACCAACAGTGTAAAAGGGTTCAATTTTCTCCATATCCTCATCAGCATTTGTTATTGCCTGTCTTTTGGATAAAAGTCATTTTAACTGGGGTGAGATGGTATCTCATTGTAGTTTTTATCTGCATTTCTCTGATGATCAATGATGTTGATTCAGCACCTTTTGATATGCCTGTTTGCCATTCGTATGTCTTCTTTTCTATGTCTACTCAGATCTTCAGCCCACTTTTTAATAGAATTTTTAGATTATTTCCTATAGAGTTGTTTGAGCTCCTTATACATTCTGGCTATTAATCCCTTATCAGGTGGGTAGTTTGAAAATATTTTCTTCCATTCTGTGGGTTGTCTCTCTGTTGATTGTTTCCTTTGCTGCATAAGAGCTTTTCAACCTGATGTGATCCCATTTGTCCATTTTGGCTTTGGTTACCTTTTCTGTGGGGTATTACTCAAGAATTTTTTGCCCAGACCAATGTCCTGGAGAATTTCCCCAAGGTTTTATTTTAGTAGTTTCATAGTTCGAGGTCTTAGGTTTAAGCCTTTAATTCATTTTGATTTTTTTTTGCATATGGTAAGAGATAGGGGTCTAGTTTCATTCTTCTGCATATGGATATCCAGTTTTCCCAGCACCATTTATTGAAGAGAATGTCTTTTCTCCAATGTATGTTCTTGGCACTTTTGTCAAAAATGAGTTCCCTGTAGGTGTGTGGATTTGTTTCTGGGTTCTCTATTCTGTTCTGATGGTCTATGTGTCTATTTTTATGCCAGTACCATTTTGATTACCACAGTATTATCATATAATTTGAAGTCAGGTAATGTAATTCCTTCAGTTTTGTTCTTTTTACTTAGGATAGCTCAGGCTATTCTGGGTCTCTTGTGATTCCATATAAATTTTAGGTTTTTTTTCTACTTCTGTGAAGAATGTCATTGATACTTTGATAGGGTTTGCACTGAACCTGTAGATTGCTTTGGGTAGTATACATATTTTAACCATATTGATTCTTCCAATCCATGAACATGAAATAGCCTTCAATTTTGTGTGTCCCCTTCAGTTTCTTCTGTCAATGTTTTATAGTTTTCATTGTAGAGATCTTTCACTTCTTTAGTTAATCCCTAGGATTTAAATTTTATTTGTAGCTATTATAAACAGGATTGCTTTCTTGATTTCTATTTCAGATTATTCTCTGTTAGCATATAGAAATTCTACTGATTTTTGTATGTTGATTTTGTTGTAACCTGCAACTTTACTGAATTTCTTGATCAGTTCTAATAGTTTTTGGGTGGAGTTGTTTTTTTTTCTTACAAATATAAGGTCATATCATCTGCAAACAAGGATAATTTGACTTCTTCCTTTCCAATTTTGATGTTCTTTATTTTTTTCTCTTGTCCAATTGCTCCAGCTAGGACTTATAGTGCTATGTGGAATAACAGTGGTGAAAGTGGGCATTCTTTCCGTGTGCTAGATCTTAGAGGAAAGGCTTTCAGTTTTTCCCCAATCAGTATGATACTACCTGTGGATCTGTTGTATATGGTTTTTGTTATGTTGAGGTATGTTTCTTCTATACCTGATTTCTTAAGGGTTTTTATCATGAAGAGAAGTTGAATTATATCAAATTCTTTTTCAGCATCAATTGAAATGATCATATGGTTTTTGTCCTTCTTTCTATTGATCTGATGTATCACATTGATTTGCGTATGCTAAACCATCTTGGCATCCCTGGGATAAATCCCAATTGGACATGATGAATGATCTTTTTAATGTGTTGTTGAATTTGGTTTGCTAATATTTCGTTGAGGATTTTTGCATAAATATTCGTCAGTGATATTGGCCTGTAGATTTTTTTTTAAATCTGTCTGTGTGGTTTTGGTATTAGGGTAATATTGGCCTCATATGATGAGTTTGGAAGTATTTCCTCCTCCTCTGCTTTTTTGAAATAGTTTGAGTAGGATTGGTTTTAGTTTGTCTCTAAATGTTTGGTAGAATTTAGGAATGAAATAATCAGATCTTGGGCTTTTCTTCTCTGGGAGACTTTTTATTATGGCTTCAATCTCATTACTTGTTATTGGTTAGTTGAGCTTTTGGATTTCTTAATGGTTCAGTCTTGGTAGGTTGTATGTATCTAGGAGTTTATCCATTTCTTCTAGATTATCCAATTTATTGGCATATAGTTGCTCATAGTAGCCATTAATGATACTTTGAATTTCCGTGGTATCAATTGTAATGTCTCATTTTTCATCTTTGATTTTTCTTATTTGGGTCTTCTTTTTTTTTTTTCTTTGTGTGGTTAAAGGTTTGTCAATTTGTTTATCTTTTCAAAGACCCAACTTTTAGTTTCATTGATCTTTTGCATTGTTTTTTAATTTGAATTTCATTTATTTCTGCTCTCATCTTCATTATTTCTTTTCTACTAATTCTGGGTTTGGTTTGCTCTTGCGTTTCTAGTTTTTAAGGTGCATTGTTAGGTTATTTATATGAAAGTTTTCTTCTTCTTTGATGCCAACACTTATAGCTATAAACTTCCATGTTAGTATTGCTTTTGCTGTTTCCCAAACATTTTGGCATGTTGGGTTTCCATTATCATTTGTTTCAAGGAATGAATTATTGAATTTCCTTCTTACCTCTTTATTGACTCTCTGGTCATTCAGAAGCATATTGTGTTTGTATAATTTCCATGTGTTTGTATAGTTTCCCAAGTTCCTCTTGTATTGATTTCTGTTTTTTTCCATTGTCATCAGAGAGGAGATGCTTGATATTATTTCCTTTTTTATTAATGTTTTAAGACTTGTTTTGTGACCTAATATATGATCTATCCTTGAGACTGATCCATGTGTTGAGGAAAATAATGTTTATTCTGCAGCCTTTGGATGAAATGTTCTGTGAATGTCTATTAGATCTATTTGGTCTTTAGTGCAGATTAAGTCCAATGTTTTCTTTATTGATTTTCTGTCAGGAAGATCTATCCAATGATGGATGCGAGGTGTTTAAGTCTCCAGATATTATTGTATTGGGATCTATCTCTCTTTATCTCTAATAATATTTGCTTTCTATATCTGGGTACTCCATAGTTGGGTGCCTATATATTTAAAATTATTATATTTTCTTGCTGAATTGACACCTTTGTCATTACGTAATGACCTTCTTTGTCTCTTATAGTTTTTGTCTCAAAATCTACTCGGTATTTCATGTAAGTATAACTACCCTTGCTCTTTTTTGGTTTCCATTGACATGGAATATCTTTTTCCATCTATTTATTTTTAGTCTATGTGTGTCTTTATAGGTGAAGTGTGTTTTTTTTTTCAGGCCACAGATCATCGGGTCTTGTTTTTGTTATCCATTTAGCCAATCTATGTCTTTTGATTGGAGAGTTTAGTCCATTTACATTTAATGTTATTATTGATAAGAAAGAGCTTATTCCTGCCATTTCATTGTTTCCTGTTTCATTTCTTTCTTGTTTTCTCCTCTGTAGTTTTTTTTCCTTCTTTCCTTCCTTCCTGTCTTCCTTTTAATGAAGGTGACTTTCTCTGGTGGTATAATTTAATTTCTTTCTTTTTTTTGTGTGTGTATCTGTGGTATGTTTTTTGATTTGTGGTTACCATGAGGCTGGATATCTTATAACCCATTATTTTAAGCTGATAACAACTTAGCACTGCTTGCATTAACAAACAAACTAACAAGAAAAAAGAAAGCTAATAAGAACTCTACACTTTAATCTTGTTCCCTACTTTTTAACTTTTTATTGTTTCTATTTATATCATACTGTCTGGTCTATGTCTTGAAAAGTTGTTGTAGTTATGATTTTTGGTTGATCTATTTTTTAGTCTTTCTAATTAAGATGAGACCACAGTTACAGTGTTATAATATTCTGTGTTTTTCTGTTTACTTACTATTACCACTAAGTTTTGTACCTTCAGATGATTTCTTATTTCTCATTAACATCCTTTTCTTTCTGATTGAATTATTCCCTTTAGTATGTCTTGTAGGACAGGTCTGGTATTAATGAAATCCCTCATTAAAGACTGTCTGGGAAAGTCTTTATTTCTCCTTCACGTTTAAAGGACGTTTTTGCTGGACATACTATTCTAAGGTAGAATTTTTTTCTTTCAGCATTTTAAACATGTCATGCCACTCTCTCCTGGCCTGTAAGGTTTCCCCTAAAAAGTCTGCTGCCAGATGCATTGGAGCTCCATTTTATGTTATTTGTTTCTTTTCTCTGCTGCTTTTAGGGTCCTTTCTTTATCCTTGACCTTGGAGAGTTTGATTCTTAAATGCCTTAAGGTAGTCTTTAGGTTAAATCTGGTTAGTGTTCTATAACTTTCTTGTATTTGGACATTGATATCTTTCTCTAGGTCTAGGAATTTCTCTGTTATTATCTCTTTGAATAAACTTTCTACTTCTGTCTCTTTCTTTACCTCCTCTTTAAGGCCAACAACTCTTAGGTTTTCTCTTTTGAGGCTATTTTCTAAATCTTGTAGGCATGCTTCATTCTTATTTGTTCTTTATTTCATTTCCTCTGACTGTGTATTTTCAAATAGCCTGCTTCAAGCTCACTAATTCTTTCTTCTCGTTGATTGATTCTGCTATTAAGAGACTCTGACACATTCTTCAGTATGTCAATTGAATTTTTCAACTCCAGAATTTCTGCTTGAATCTTTTTAATAATTTTAATTATTTCAATCTCTTTGTTAAATTTGCCTGATAGAATTATGAGTTCCTTCTCTGTGTTATCTCGAATTTCTTTGAGTTTCTTCAAAACAGCTATTTTGAATTCTTTCTCTAAAAGGTCATATATCTGTTTCTCCAGAATAGGTCCCTGGTGGCTTATTTAGTTTGTTTGGTGAGGTCATGTTTTCTTGGATGGTCTTGATGCTTGTGAATGTTCATTGGTGTCTGGGCATTGAAGAGATAGGTATTTATTATAGACTATGTTGTCTAGAGACAACAAAGGTACTGCCTTTGTGGTCTTGGATAAGATCTAGAAGAACTCTCTGGTTACCAGGGCAGAGACTCTTATTCTCTTCTCTTACTTTCTCCCAAACAAATGGAGTCTCTCTGTCTCTGTGCTGAGGCACCTGGAGCTGGGAGGGGGGTGACACAAGCACCCCTGTGGCTACCACCACTGGGACGGCACTGGGTCAGACCTTAAGCCAGCACAGCACTGGGTCACCACCGGGACAGCACTGGGTCAGACCTTAAGCCAGCACAGCACTGGGTCACCACTGGGATGGCACTGGGTCAGACCTTAAGCCAGCACAGCACTGGGTTTTGCCCAAGGCCTGTTATAACCACTATCTGGCTACTGCCTATGTTTGCTCAAGGTCTTAGGACTCTGCAATCGGCAGGTGGTGAAGCCAGGCAGGCTTGTGTCCTTCCCTTCAGGGCAATGAGTTCCCCCAGGCCCCGGGCAGATCCAGAGATGCTGTCCAGGAGCCAGGGATTGGAACAGAAAACCTTAGAAGTCTACCTGGTGTTGCATTCTGCTGTGGCTAAGCTGACACTCAGAACACAAGATGCAGTTCTTCCCCCTCTTCTTCACCCTTTCTGCAGGGAGAGAAGCCGCATCTTATGGCTACCACCACCACAGACCCACAGGAATACTGCCAGGCTGCTGCCAGTGCTCCCTTCAAGCCCAGGAGCTCTTCAGTCAGCTTGTGGCGAATGCTGCCTGGCCTGGCACTCACCCTTCCAGGCAGGGGGCTCCCCTCTGGCCCAGGACAGGTCCAGAAATGCTGCCTGAGAGCCAAGGCCTGGAATTGAGACCCCAAAAGCCCGCTTGGTGCTCTGTCCCACTGTGGCTGAGCTGGGACTTAAGGTGCAAGACAAAGTCCCCTTTATTTTTTCTCTGTTTTTCTCAAGCAGAAGGAGTCTCGCCCTGTAGCCACCACAGCTGGGAATGTGCCAGGTCACACCTGAAGCCAGCACATCTCTGAGTCTCACCCAAGGCCTGAAACTACTGGGTATCTCTGCTGCTCCTTCAGAGCCCAAGGGCACCTCCTCAGTCAGTAGGTAATGGCTCCTACTTGGACCATGTCCTTCAACAGGGCACTTGTTTTTTTGTTTTTTGTTTTTTATCCTGAGACAGGGTCTTGCTCTCTCACGTAGGCTGGAGTACAGTGGCATGATCTTGGCTCACTACAACCTCCGCCTCCCAGGTTCAAGCAACTCTCCTGCCTCAGGGCAGCGCTCTTGTGCTGAGACAGCTCTGGAGAGTGTGGAGTTTCCAACTGGGCTGGGGCTTTTGCACAACATGATCAGGCTGAGCCGGAGCAGCCTTGATCTCAGATGTGGGTCTATTCAAGGGCAGGTTTACCACGGTGCCAAGGAAAGATGCCTGAGGACACCTGAGTGGCCTCATTCTGCACCTTCCTGACCGCAATGCAGCCCCAAGGGGTGATCCATTTTTTCTGAATATGCAAAAAATATCAACTCCATAAAAGACTCATGTCTAGTTAATAATCCAAACAAGATTGAGAAGTCCTGCTTTGGAAATGAGAAGAGAGGAAGTGTCCCCAGGGCTGCGGCCCTGGCAGGCATATCCATTATGGCTCCACTCGCTAAATGAACAGCCTGGCTCACAGCAGGCCCTAAACCATCCTAAATCCTTCCATTAATCAAATTGCTTGGATTAAATAGAATAGCAAAGCAGTGATCTTGAGAAAGATATAATAATATTGTGATTGCTTTGAAGATTAAGTGAAAATATCAAAGGAGGTTAACCTAATCTCCTTCCCACCCCAAATGTAAATATACAGTATTGGATTCCCACTGAGAACTGAGAATCTTCTGGGAGGTGGCCCCACTAATCACTCTTCCTGTGACAATCTAGAGAGCCTAATTAAAGATTCTAGGGGCTGGAGAACTTTGGCTCTTGGGAACATGTGGGCGGTAGAAAACTGAGCTCTTCTGGAATGGATGTGATGGGCGTTCCCGGGCAGGACTGCCCACTTTCTCTGGGTGGACTGGATGGAAGCTTTGATAACTGCATGTGAAAAGTGCTGCATCTATTTTTCTTCCTCTATACATTTTCTACCAGAGGTTCACACAGACTCAGGGAGGTGGTTTCTATCGTGGAAGATCAGGTTTCCCAAATGGTGTGCAGAATATCCGGGGCTTATTCTTCCAATCCTGCCTCATACAGGCTGAGAACCTCTAATTCAAAATGCTTGGGACCAGAAGTGTTTTAGATTTCAGAGTTTTTTCAGACTTTTGAAATATTTCCATATACATAGTAAAATATCTTGAGGGTCCAGCACAAGCCTAAACATGAAATTCATGCATGCTCCATGTACGCCATGTACACATAGCCCAAATGCATGCTTCATGTACGCCGTGTACACATAGCCCAAATGCATGCTTCATGTACGCTGTGTACACATAGCCCAAATGCATGCTTCATGTACGCCGTGTACACATAGCCCAAATGCATGCTTCATGTACGCCGTGTACACATAGCCCAAATGCATGCTTCATGTACGCCGTGTACACATAGCCCAAATGCATGCTTCATGTACGCTGTGTACACATAGCCCAAATGCATGCTTCATGTACGCCGTGTACACATAGCCCAAATGCATGCTTCATGTACACCGTGTACACATAGCCTAGAGGTAAGTGTATACATTTTACATCATTTGAGACATAAAACAAAATTCATGTACATCAAACCATTAGGAAGCAAAGGTGTCACTATCTCAGCCACATATACGGATAAGCTGGGAATATTTCACATCACCATCACTCCTGGCTCTGAATTTATCTGCTACCAATAAGCAGTCATTTCCTCATGCTTACTTACACAGAGTACATAACAGTAAGGAACACTCCATCCCATTAAAACAGTGAAGAGTAACGAGTCCAGGGTTAGTAGCAGCACAGAAGCATCAGCCATCAGACAGCAGCTGCAGGGAACAGCGGCATCTTCAGTATCCACCAACAGTGCTGGGCTTGGTTAAAATGTGACCGTACGCTGGAACCCCCTTGCTGAATAAACGGTGTATTTTGCACCTGTGTTTTGACTGTGACCTGTCACATGAAGACAATGCAGAATTCTTTGCTTGTGGCGGCATATCTGTGCTAAAAAATTTTGGGATTTTGAGCATTTCAGATTTTGAATTTTCAGGATGCTCAGCCTGTGGTAGACACTAAACTAGTATTTGTCGTGTTGAACACGCATGTGGTGAGTGCCGACTGCATCTGAAGCACATGCACAGACCACATGTGAAGTCTTGCTGACTTCAGAGTTCAGGAGCCTAAAGTCTAGCAAGAGGTGAGAGAAACACAAACAACATAAGTCAAAAGTGATGTGATACGAGGTCAGGAGTTCGAGACCAGCCTGGCCAACATGGAGAAACCCCATCTCCACTAAAAATAGAAAAATACAAAAATTAGCTGGGTGTGGTGACACATGCCTATAGTCCCAGCTACTCAGGAGGCTGAGTCAGGAGAATCACTTGAACCTGGGAGGCAGAGGTTTCAGTGAGCCAAGATCATACCACTGCACTCCATCCTGGGTGGGTGACAGAGCGAGACTTCATCTCAAAAAAAAAAAGAAATACAGATTCCAAAAACAGGTTCCTGTCATAGGTCCTTTTCATCTCCAAGTCGAGAGTATCATGTTCCTTTCCAAATCACATGGATCATATGAGTTTAAGACAGGCTTAGAGGTCTCCCAGCCCTGGAGTCTCCACATGGAATCTCAGAATCACTGGGGGAGCATGGAGCAGGTGCTGGCCCCAGCCCCACCCGGACCTGGCCCTGCTGGATGCATTTCCCACGGCTGTTGAAACAAATCACCTCAAACGCAGTGGCTTCTCCTGACCAGATGGAGTGGCGGATGTAGATGAGACATAGCACTATAAGCCTCTCACACTGAAGGAGGTGTGGAACTAAGAAACGTGTTATGTGCTGTGCTTTGAAATGGGGAGACGACTAGGGAAGCATTCTAGAATGAAATTCCAAATATCTCTTCTGAAGGAGAACAATGTGTGAATCACCCTAAGTAACAGAAGTAAGAATGCCTTTCACATGTCGCTTTGAGGGGCATTCTGTAATTTTTGCCTTGCTTTGAAAAAATATCTTCCATAATTTGTTCATTGGTTTAATATTTGAAGCCTCATTATTCTCTGAGCCACACATCTATGGAAAGTATAAGATGTCCAGGATTAAATTTGGCAAAGGAATGATTAAAGTGGCTAACCTTTTGCGGTCACTCCTAGATGTGTGTATCTCAGGGTAAAGGTCTTAATTTCTTTACGGCAGTTTCTTCATTGGTAAAATGAAGAGAATCACAGGGCCACCTCCTTCATAGTGATGTTATGAGGTTTAAATGACACAGTATATGTCGGCTGGTTGTGAGAGCATTCAATGAACAGAAGCCGTCTTTGTCACCAACATCATTTCCATTGTCATCAGCACCACCGTGCACTTAATTGCAGTGTAAGGAGAGAAGGCTTGCTGGGGGTTTAGCAGATGATGGGATTGTGAGCCTCTCTCTGAGGATATTTAAAACATCTCAGTCTTACAGCAGATTGGACACAGAACTGAGCGATGAGGAATTGTTGGGAGAATTAATACCTGTGCATCTGTCCTTACACTTGGGTGGGGCACGTGCTCATCTGACGCAGGGTGATATTGCCCTTGGTGGCAAGAGTCACTCAAACATCGATTTTCTCCCCAGCATTTCCATTTCGGAATGGGATCTCTGTGTCCGTTGACATGGTGTTAAATGTTAAAATACAGGGTTTTGTGGCATCACAGAAAGTCTCTGAGGACTCCGAGCTGGGTCCCCACTGAACCCACCTACAGAGGTTGCTGTGGCGCCGGGAGAGTTTTTACCACAGTGCCTGGCACATTGTAGGTTTCAAAATACAAAAAACGGGGTTGCTGGATCATTTGTTAGTTCTGTTTTTAATTTTTTGAGGAACCTCCATATCACCGTCCCCACAGTGGCTTCATCAACGTGTGCAAAGGTTCCAATTTATCCAAAAAATGGGAATCAGGATCTCAGAAAGATGTCTGCGCTCCCATGTGCAATGTGGGACCGTTCACAGTGGCCAAGATACAGAATCAACCTGTGAGTGTCAACAGACGACTAGATCAAGAAAACGTGCCGACGGAGAATGCAATATGCTTCCACCTTAAAAGGGAAGGCCGTTTTCACCCATGTCACCTGCAGAGGTGAACCTTGAGGACGTTCCGCTTGGTGAAATGCGCCAATCACAAACAGACCAACACTGTGTGATTCCTCTTGCGTGAGGCCCCTAGAGTCCCCAGAGCCACAGAGGCAGCCGTGCAGCGGCGGGAGCCGGGCAGGGGCAGCGAGGAGAGGGGCTGCTGTTCCATGGGAGTGTCAGGGACGCGAGTGCACACTCTCTGAGATCTGCTGTGCAACGTTGTCCCCAGAGCGAACAGCACCGTGAGGTCAACACTTACAGTTATGTGAGGAGGGTTGAGCCCATGCTAAGTGTTCTTACTGCAAAAAAATTAAAACAAAGCAGAACAAAACCTTAGAGGTAGTGATGATTGCTGTCTGTAGTCAAAGGTGTTCTAGGCGAAACCTGTTTTGGTTCGGCTTGTTTTTGCCTGTGCACACAGCAGGTGGCAGCCTGAGCCTGCAGATGGCACCCTGAGGCACGGCTGGACGTCGAGCTGAAGAAAGGGCGTCTTGAGGCCTCTGTCGTGCCCTGGGTGCCACGTGGGCGCAGATCCCTGCCTAGGCACAGCTCTGAGTCCCGTACGCGGGTGACCCGCACCTCCCAGGGTATCGTGTAGATAGGAGTTTTCTTAGCAGGAGGGAATTGTTCATTGAGTTCTCTGAGTTGGTTAAAAGGGGAAAAAAATCTATCATAGAAAATCTGCAGTTTCTTGGTATTTTCCTTCAAAAATTCACAGTTTTCTTGACACTCTTACAACTGCAGGAAGTGAATGTTGTACTTCCGGTAACGCCTCAGCATACTTCATTCCCTGCACCAAAACTAAGTCCGACTGGATCACGGTGCAACTTTTAACAATGAAACCACAAAATCCTAGAAGGAAAACAAAAAATATACGATTAATATTGGGGTACAGAAGGTATGACCCAAATCCCAAAAAACATGAAAGAAAACGTTGACAACATTTACCATATAAAAATAAAAACATTCCTGACAGGAAGAAGTGTGTAAACAAAGTCAAACACAAACATTCAACTAGCAAAAGATATTTTAACAAATATGAAAATAAAAGACTTATGATTCCAATACACATACATATTAACAAGGAATGAAATGTTGAAAAATGGCCAAAGATACAGAGAAAGAGACCAAGAGCCATTAAATATTTAAAAATATACTGAACTTCACATGATAAAGGATAGTTTGTTCAAGTGATGTCAAGTCAGTCTTCACGCATCCACTGGTAGAGAGGTAAACCCTTCCCATAACTGGCGAGGGGAGGTGCAAGCAGGGACTCTCATTTACCACTGGGGGAGGGTAAATTGGCCTAATTTTTGGAGCTCAATTGGCATTATCTTTTAGAATGATGAACGCTTTTGCTCTTTGACTCAACAACTCAGCCCATTTGCACAGAGATGTTTATTGCAGAATTTGTCTGAAATAGCAACACAAAGTGTAGAGACTCAAAGGCAGGTGGGCTATGATAACATGTGGCCTCCTTCTCTACAGACTGGGAAGTGGAGGCAGGGAACGCTGCCTCGTTCCTGCTCTGTTGCTTGGCAGAGAGCTTCCAGGCAAACCAGAATGGAGGTGAATGGTGAATTAGACCTTGGATTTGGGGTCTAGACCATGCAACATAATAGTGGGTCACATCATTTCACACCAACAACATGGGTCATTTTCTCTCCTTAAACTTCAGCTTCACAGGGCTCCCAAGAATTAGTAATGTCACAAAGAAATGTGTGGTCTTACTTGGGACAGACATAATGCATTTTGAGCCATGGAAATGGACTAAGTGCTAAATCTTATAAATATTTGTCCTGCCCTGGACGTTTAGGGCAAGGAAAGGAATGTTTGCTCTCTTACTGAATTCCACATCATCTCAGCTCGGCAATCAATCAAAGCTCTGGCTTTCATCCTGGGATTTTATGACCTCATATGGGAAGCACGACAAGCGGAGAATTTGCAGCTATGTGGGGACCCCAAGCTGAAAGTTTTCTAACGCATGTTGGAGGGTCTTCCGGCTCCACTGCTGTCTCGTGGGTTGCTTTCTCTTCTTTGCAGTTTTCCTGCCAGAGTTGCTCGGATTACTTGATGAGGTTCTTAGGGTTATCTTTTCAGAAGCATCCCTGACATCACAGGTGTTGTTGCCAGAGGTGATGCCCTCTCTTCAGCTGGCAGAAGGGCCAGTGGCAGGAGCGCGTCGAGGGAGGTTTTGTGTCTCTTCTCCCCATCCTCGGCCTGCTTACCAAGGCCCGCTCCGTGCCAGAAAACACCACTGGTGTTCATGTGTCACCCCAGCTCCACGATCATAACCTGCTGCCTGTCTCAGTTACCATCAGTTGCATTTTCTCAGACAGAATTTCAACTTCATCACATTGTGGTAGGAGGAATCCTAGAGACCATGTAAAATGACTCCTTCATTTTCTAGGTGAGGATCTTGAAACCCAGCAGGGTTAAATGACACTGAAGAGGAAACACCCAGCCCTGGCCCCACAGAACAGCATGAGCTTGCTAATGAATAGCCCGAAGACCACACAGCACTAGACAGAGCATTTCAGCTTTGAAGAAGTGAGTTCCTGACCTTGAGCTTTGGAATAGATGCTCTATGAACCTCTGCAGGTGACCAGCTTTTAGGGCCATCTTTGAAGACAGCGATTCTAGTGAATGGACAGTGTGTAGCTCCTGCTCACAGCTGGGAGAACTACTTAAAGGGAGCGTATTAGGTAGGATCCAATTTACACTTTGATGTCTAAGTCTCTTTCTTTCTTTGTCAGAACAAAAGTCACTGCCATAACTAGGCTTTGCTAGTGCAATGCAGTGTATTTTAAATTCTTACAAATATTGTAGACTTGTTTCCATAGAGGCATATGTACATATGTACATAAAACAGGGCCTTTCAGCAAACTGTTAAGCTGATCATCTGCAGGGGTGAACCTACGACAATGAAATGACACGTGTGCTCGTGGATTAGATGGCAATGAATGTGGTTTCTCTTGAGAACTTTGTTCTAGTGGAAAAATGAAGCATCTCTGCCTCGTGAAACGATTCTCACAACAGCGGTTCTGGCCCCTTCTCTTAGTGATGACCAGGTTGTGTAAAAAGAAAAAGAAAAAAAAAATCTGGCCTCCTAAGCACATAAACCCCACGTTGTAAAAAAAGCCCAGAATATCCCAGTGAAATTATAATGAACGTCTTATTTCCAATTAAGTTCCACTTCATATAATTGGATTTTGTGCTTCAGAATGATGTTCCTAATTATGGGTGTTATGTCTGCGAGACAACTGTTAAAAAGAAAAACCTTGGACAAGGCCAGGCACGGTGGCTCATGCCTGTAATCCCAGCACTTTGGGAGGCTGAGGCGGGAGGATTGCTTGAGCCCAGGAGTTGGAGACCAGCTTGGCAACACGGCAAAACCCTGTCTCTCCAAAATTTTTTTTTTAAAAAACATTATCCTGATGTGGTGGTACACGCCTGTAGTCCCAGCTACTTGGGAGGCTGAGGTGGGAGGATCGCCTGAGCCAGGGAAGTCAAGGCTGCAGTGAGCTGTGATTAGCGCCACTGAACTCCAGCCTGGGCAATGGAGCGAGACTCAGTCTCAAAAAAAAGAAAAGAAAAATCATAGACAAATTAAATTTAAGAGAGTAATTGAGGAAAAATGCTTCACCAATCAGGCAGCCCCTGATCAAGAATAGGCTCAGAGAGACTCTGGCACTGCCTCGGGGTGGAAAAAATTTATGGACAAAAAAGGAAAGTGAGGCACAGAAAACAGAGAGGAAGGACAGAAACAGCTGGTCAGTTACAGCTCAGTGTTTGCCCTTTTGAACACAGTTCGAACAGTTTGCTGCCTGTGATTGGCTGAAACTCAGTGATTGGTACAAGAGTGGGTTAGGTCTGTTTCCATGTCCAGTTAGGTGACAGTTCACTGTGTACACAGAAACCTTCAGGCCAAACGTAAAATGTGTAAGAAGGCAGCTTTAGGCTAAACTTAATTCAACACAGTGCAGAGTGTGTAGGCAGCATCCATGAATGAGAAAGTTATAGTGTGTGAGTGTGTGCACGCAGGGTAGCACCTGTGGCTGAAAAAGTCACAGCAGGAGAGTGTGGGCGTGCACCAGGCAGAAGGATGGGACAGCATGGCGGGCCAGTGCATGGTCACTGGGGGGTTTGCATGGCAGGCCAGTGCATGGTCACTGGGGGATTTGCATGGTGGGCCAGTTGGATGGTATCCGGGGGATTTGCATGGTGGGCCAGTGTGATGGTAACTGGGGGACTGGTTGATTTTCAGGTGCAAGAACTCTTCCCATTTCTTCAAAGCAGGTACTGACATGCTGAGCTGTTCATCTGTATGACTGCAACCTCTGTGGGAAGTTGGCGAAGCCACAGACAGAGGCATTTTCTTTTCTTTTTCACAGGTCTGGGGTATGGCTGCCACTGTGTTACTCCCTCCAATGATTAAATCCTACAGAAGCCAAGCCCCTTTGGGAATCAGGCTCAGAGTGGGCTGTGTCCTCACCTTAGTAGCTTCCCTTGTCCAGGCCCCTGACAACAGTCATGGGTGGCGGGGCCTCCAGTTTCAGTGAGCTTTGGGGATTTTCTGTAGCGCACCACCTTCCGCTCCTTAACCTGGGTGAACAGAGATGACCATGGCCCATTGGAAGATGGAGAAACTAGACAGAGGGGCATGTGTGCCCCCTTTTCCAGAGCCTCACAGTGACTCAGTGTTTGGGCAAGAGATGGATCCCAGGACTCCCAAACATTCTTCCAGCCTTACACAGTTCACCAGAGAGTCACAGTGACTCATTCTTATCCTCAAAGTCTTTCCCCACTCAGGTGTCTGGTGAGAAGCCTGGTTAGAAACTCTACTGCAGGAGGCAGGACGTCTTGCCACGTGTTTTGAACACGTGTTGTCTTGTCATATGTTGTAAACATAGATGTTTTCAATTGATTTTAACAAAAGACATTATACATTCCATTAAGGAAAAAAGAACAATCAGTGTGTTTGCTTTGCTGTCTGTGAAAGATGTTTCAAATGAAGTGGAGTGATCTAATTTCATTGTCGGCTCCTGAAGAATTCATACAGCAGAGTGAAAACGTCCATCAGTATTTGGACATGTACTCCTTGTGGTTTAAAATAAGGGCCAAGCACGCCTTTTATTTGGTGATAGTCAACATAAAGAAGGCGTTTTCTATGTTTTTGTGATCTCATTTTGCATTCTTTGAAGATGAATATCATTTTTAGAAAAAAAGATTGTAAAATAATTATGTCATCAGAATCCAATGATAATTCACAGGAAAACAGGACACTGATTGTGTTGGTCAAGCAGCCCACGTGCACGGTAAGCTGAGTGTGACATTGTTTATCAAATGCTCATGTGGTGAGACCGATCTATGGACTCTGTCCTGGGTTCCCGGGCTCCACCAGGCTGCATCTCGCATCCCCCCGGTGCACACGCTGTGTTTCAGTTCTGCTCCACCAGGCTGCATCTCGCATCCCCCCGGTGCACACGCTGTGTTGCAGTTCTGCTCCACCAGGCTGCATCTCGCATCCCCCCCGGTGCGCACGCTGTGTTGCAGTTCTGCTCCACCAGGCTGCATCTCGCATCCCCCCGGTGCACACGCTGTGTTTCAGTTCTGCTCCACCAGGCTGCATCTCGCATCCCCCCCGGTGCGCACGCTGTGTTGCAGTTCTGCTCCACCAGGCTGCATCTCGCATCCCCCCCGGTGCGCACGCTGTGTTGCAGTTCTGCTCCACCAGGCTGCATCTCGCATCCCCCCCGGTGCGCACGCTGTGTTGCAGTTCTGCTCCACCAGGCTGCATCTCGCATCCCCCCCGGTGCGCACGCTGTGTTGCAGTTCTGCTCCACCAGGCTGCATCTCGCATCCCCCCCGGTGCGCACGCTGTGTTGCAGTTCTGCTCCACCAGGCTGCATCTCGCATCCCCCCCGGTGCGCACGCTGTGTTGCAGTTCTGCTCCACCAGGCTGCATCTCGCATCCCCCCCGGTGCGCACGCTGTGTTGCAGTTCTGCTCCACCAGGCTGCATCTCGCATCCCCCCCGGTGCGCACGCTGTGTTGCAGTTCTGCTCCACCAGGCTGCATCTCGCATCCCCCCCGGTGCGCACGCTGTGTTGCAGTTCTGCTCCACCAGGCTGCATCTCGCATCCCCCCCGGTGCGCACGCTGTGTTGCAGTTCTGCTCCACCAGGCTGCATCTCGCATCCCCCCCGGTGCGCACGCTGTGTTGCAGTTCTGCTCCACCAGGCTGCATCTCGCATCCCCCCCGGTGCACACGCTGTGTTGCAGTTCTGCTCCACCAGGCTGCATCTTGCATCCCCCCCGGTGCGCACGCTGTGTTGCAGTTCTGCTCCACCAGGCTGCATCTTGCATCCCCCCCGGTGCGCACGCTGTGTTGCAGTTCTGCTCCACCAGGCTGCATCTCGCATCCCCCCCGGTGCGCACGCTGTGTTGCAGTTCTGCTCCACCAGGCTGCATCTCGCATCCCCCCCGGTGCGCATGCTGTGTTGCAGTTCTGCTCCACCAGGCTGCATCTTGCATCCCCCCCGGTGCACACGCTGTGTTGCAGTTCTGCTCCACCAGGCTGCATCTCGCATCCCCCCCGGTGCACACGCTGTGTTGCTGCATCTCGCATCCCCCCGGTGCACACGCTATGTTGCTGCATCTTGCATCCCCCCGGTGCACATGCTGTGTTTCAGGTCTGCTCCACCAGGCTGCATCTTGCATCCCCCCGGTGCACACGCTGTGTTGCAGTTCTGCTCCACTGGGCTGCATCTCGCATACCCCCGGTGCACATGCTGTGTTGCAGTTCTGCTCCACCAGGCTGCATCTCGCATCCCCCCGGTGCACACGCTGTGTTGCTGCATCTCGCATCCCCCCGGTGCACACGCTGTGTTTCAGTTCTGCTCCACCAGGCTGCATCTTGCATCCCCCCTGGTGCACACACTGTGTTGCAGTTCTGCTCCACCAGGCTGCATCTCGCATCCCCCCTGGTGCACACGCTGTGTTGCTGCATCTCGCATCCCCCCGGTGCACACGCTGTGTTGCTGCATCTCACATCTCCCTGGTGCACACGCTGTGTTTCAGTTCTGCCCCACCAGGCTGCATCTCGCATTCCCCTGGTGCACATGCTGTGTTGCTGCATCTCGCATCCCCCCGGTGCACACGCTTGTTGCAGTTCTTGCCTGGTAGGAGCCATCCATGGCAGCTGGCAGGTGGAGGAGTCTGCCTTTCGAGCACCACGTTCCTGGGTCAGTGCAAAGTCAGGTGCACTGGAGCAGGCTCCTATCAGCTAAACATTCAGGAAGTTTGAGAGGCTGATGTTAAGGTAGCTTGAAGTGGTCATGAGAGAAAAATTTGCACCCTGAAAGTTGACAAATGCTTCAAATCAGGACTCCTCTTCCATCCTGCCCCAGCTGAATACACAGAAATGATTCATCTTTTGCCCACCTCTGTTGCCTTTTGGCAAAGTAAAGTCACGAGACTTCAGGAAGCAATTCAACTTCTCAAAATGAATTAAATAGCTTTCATGAGCTTGCAAATGTCTGCCTTTCTTATAGGAGGAGGCAGAGGGTTCAGCCTCCCTAGAAAAGTGATATTACAATCTCCACCTCTGTCTCCTTTCAGCAAAATGAAGTCATGAGATTTCTGGAAGCAGTCCCAATCTATATTCAGCACCTGCAATTGCATTAAAGGACATCCCGGGCAGAGGAAAAGCAAGGCCACGGGCACAGGGTGGGGCAGTGGCAAAGGTGATGGGGAAGGGTGGCTGCTGACACGGTTGTCAGCAGGCTGCAGCCACCTTGTGACCAGGAGGTATGCCTTGCTCAGAAGCCCGGATGCTTGATGCATGTACCATCCAGATGTTCTAAGCCACGTGCACAGAGAGCCCTCGGTCCTAACAACACATACATCACTGTCAACCCCGAAGAACAGTCATGGAGATTTACCCACCCTCCAACAGCATCAGTGCCCTGGAGTCTGCCCAGATGAGATGAGTTCCAGGAAAATGTTGTCCCTCAAGAGTCCTGGGCTTTACTTTCAGATACATTACTCACTTCAGGTATGAATTCCATAGTCACTTCCACGTTAAGCCTCAACCTCTTCAGTGTAAAATGGCAGTTCCAGGGGGAGATGTTGTACAGTAGGATAAGCCAGACTCAAATTACTGAAAACATCCTGAATTAGTAGCCACAAGTCCACGTTTCGGTGGCCCCGGCAGGTGGAGGTTATCAGAGGGTCTGGCAGCCCACTCTTATTCCCAGGCTAAAATGAGGTCTGACTGCAGCTCACACAGCTGGAGTGTGGCCTGGTGAGGAAGTGTTTAGAAGACCGAGAGGAGGCTAATGTCCTACAAAGTACAACAGTCACTTCCTGAAACGTACCTTAGGTGTGATTTTAAACTTGACTCACTTGACGCACTTTTTCTGGCACTTACAGAAATGAGGCCATCTTCTCTTGTGACTTCTTTAAGCTCTTGCCAGGTGTTGCCAAAAAAAAAAAAAAATTCCCCACCTGGGGATGAGCCCCCCATCCAGCAGTAGTGTTGATCCGTGCTTGTTAATGGTCCTTTGCTTTGTGTCTGTAAGCTGTGGCTCCCTGTGGGTCAGTCTTCCTGACTCAGAGGAGCAGACACTTCTGCATTACTCACTGTTCTAAAACGTCCTTGTAAACACCAGAGATTTATTCTTCAGATTTGCTGTCAGACTGCTAATCTCTCATTTATGGGTTTGTGCTGACTAGTGCATAGCCAGCACAGCACGGGCTGCCGCTCTCCACTCCCCCAGAGAAGGGCCCGGGGTCCCCCATGCCCCAGCTCCCAGAGCTCAGCTCTGGTATTCAAGGCAGGACCTACCCACCTGCCAGAGGACTTGCCAACAGTGTTGCATGACGACCTAGAATAAAAGCTGCAGAGACTTCAAAAGAGAGGTCTCCTTTAAAGGCAGTGAAGTGTGCTTTTTAGAGAATAGATGTCTATGGTTGCTAAACACTCACATTTTCAGGAGCCTTGGTAAACCTGGAGAAACTGTTTGATTTCTAAGTCAACACAGCTCATCCAGTCATCCTTCCATTTGGTTAAACTGCATAAAGCTCATCACTGTAACATCACTTCGCTAGGGGGCTGACCCCCTCTGTCTCCTTTAACAAAGGCAGACATTTGCAAGCCCATGAAACACAGTGGGCTGAACATGTTCCTACGCTGTTACATTGGAAGTGGAAGCAGCTGCTCCTAATTTGGTCATCTTCCCTCAAGCAGGAAGGGGTCGCCAAGCAGAGGGTTCCACAGAGCCAAGACTCGGCAGGCTGCTACGTGACCACAGGGATGGGTTAGACCCGCTTCCAGCTTCTGCAGCTAAAGCAACAGCCCCCACAGGGCAGAAGAAAGCAACAACACCAAACCCCAGTGCTTCTGAAATGGACACGTCTGCCCTCTGGAAAAAATAAATTGGCGTTGACGTGACAGATTCTGCCGCCCAGCAAGACGCGAAGTGATTTAATAATCTAGTTGTTTTTTGTTTTTGATTAAGCAAACAGTTTTCCACAAAAGCAGCTAATCCTCTCCTATCATTGCCGGAGCATGGGCTTGGTAAAGGAAGTAGGTGCAAAATGCTGGATTTTATTGATTCTCCAAATGAAGTGTTCCCACAAGGCGAAGAGGTGGAGCTCCAGAAATGCTCACCGTGTCTGTCTTCTCCCTGGCATGGTGGGGCTGGTTGCACAAACACTGGAAGAAGTCGTTGAATGCCAGCCCTCAGCAAGTGGGGCAGGTGCAATGGTGCCTGGAGTCTCAAAGCTGAGTCATGTAAGAATCCCCTTAAAATGGGTTCAATGTTGACAAACACTGACTTAAAAAAAAATTTAACGCTGACTTTAAAAAGCCAGTCTATTAAAATGTCTTTCAACTGTAAATGTTTACATCAAAAGTTTCATCTTTATAATCACTAATTTAAAAAAACTACCAGTGAAGTGAACACACACACACGCACACTCACACACATGCACACACATGCACACGTGCACACACATGCACACACACCCATGCATACACATGTGATTATCTTCTTTCTTTTTGAGATGGAGTCTCACTGTGTCACCCAGGCTGGAGTACAGTGGTGCAATCTTGGCTCCCTGCAGCCTCCGCCTCCTGGGTTCAAACCATTCTCCTGCCTCAGCCACCCGATTAGCTGGGACTACAGGAATGTGCCACCATGCCTGACTGATTTTGTATTTTTAGTAGAGATGGGGTTTCACCATGTTGGTCAGGCTGGTCTTGAACTCCTGACCTCAGGTGATCCACCTGCCTCAGCCTCCCAAAGTGCTGAGATTACAGGTGTGAGCCACCACGCACGGCCACGTGATTATCTTCTCACTCATCACTCTGAGTGCTATGTTTGAAGACCCCAGCTGAAGACCACTGATGTGATGTAAAGATCTGGGCTTTGCCAAGATGGATTTAAGTTTAAATTCCAGCTCCACCACTCAGCACCTCTGTAAATTTGGGCCATTTAACCTCTCCAGTCTGTTTATACACAAAGAGAGCAAACAGCATCTGCTCCACAGTGGCTGTGAGGCCTGCACGGAGTGTCAGGAGAGCATCTGGTACACAACAGAGAGACAATTGCAAGCTTCGCTCCGCTTTCTCCTGTAACAAGTATTGATTGAATTGGTTGAATATTGATTTGGAAACTCCATTAGCAGGGAGGAGGCTCCCTTTTGAGGTGAGCTCAGGGGCTTCTCCAGGACAAAGCCAGTGGTGTGGGGAAGAACACTTTCTTCTGGGCTATTTGGGGTGAACTCCTGGGGTTGGGAGCACGGGCTCTAGGCAGCCTGTGTGTGACACCAATCTCATTCGGACATGGGACTTTATGCAAACGGCTTACTTCCTCTGTGCCTCAGTTTCCCTGTCTATAAAATGAGGAGGGTAATAGTGCCTTCCTTAGAGGGCTGTATTAATGTTAGTCATGGTTGTTATTATAGGAAAATGCATTTTTCCCCTCGGCCTTCTTTTGTTCAATCTCTTCACTTTTCTTCCTCTCTGATATGTTTGTTATTTTTATCGTACCCCCTTTCCTGGACTAAAGGAGAATATTCAATTAAAGTAACGCAGTTTGAAAGCTCTGAAGGAGGAGTCTTTTCTTCCTCAGCCGCTAATTACTTTGATAATTGGAGTGAGTCCTACATATGACTGCATCTAAGAGCCATCGATGGGGAGATGGACACCACAATTTCCTATTTCATTACAAAAAATGGTGCCAATTAAATCGAGTCAAATCTTTCTTACCATTTAGACTTTTAAAATTTTTTCTTACAGAAAGAGTAAGGGCTAATTCGGGTCCAGATTGTCAGATGTCATCCTTGTGAATGCATAAAAAGGAAACTGTAGTGGTGAGAACGGAAGGGCTCCCTGAAGCATGGTGGGAGACCCTGTCCCCGTTCCTTAAAGTCACTGATGACAGAGTGAGCAGCCGTCTGGATTGCCTGGGACAGAGGAGCTTTCAGTGCTAAAACAGGGACAGTCTGGGAAGCCGGGAGGCTGGGTCATCTTGGGTGAGGGGTGGTGTCTGCAACCGTCCTCTGTGTCCCTGAAGGCTTTGTCGACACGCACTTCTTAACAGAGCACCCGCCTGGCCTCCAGGGTTTCCTTCCCGCCCTGACAACAGTTTTGCAGGTGTTGATGTTCGCTCTCTTCGATCTTACCTGGTGGCGTCCACCGAATGCTTTCAGCCAACAACCAGGACTTACATTTTATTTCCTAAACCTTATGCAGTTTACGGGTGAAAGCACTGGGGGGCGTGGTTGTCTGGTGAAGGAGTTATGGGGTAACAACCATGTCACCTGTTCCTAACTTGGGGCCAAGACCTTGGAGCACCCGGAGGGCAGAAGTCTTCATCCCAGAGGCTCTGGCCCAGGGGCCTGTGCTGGGCCCCACCCCGTGGCTCTTCTTTTTGATCTTCGAGTGCCTGAGAGGCCCCTTCCTCTGCGGGCTGAGGCTTCTGCCAGGCAAAGCCCATGGCTCAGTGGCGGTAACGGCAGCATGGCCGAGGTCACTCGTGAGGAGGCAAGGATGTTCAGTCACGACCGCCTCCCCATCGTCTGTAACAAGCAGCCTGACTCTAGAGAGGCCAGAATGTTGGGAATGCCATGGGTTTAATAATCAATGACACATGGCAACTCCACCTGGTCTGTGAGGAGCCTCACTGTCACCCTGGCTGTCCTTCCATCCCCCGACGGGGCGGCTTCCTTGGTGGGCTGAGTCTCTCCCCTCCCCATGCTGCTCCTCCCCAGTGTCCCCAGTGCCCCCCTTTCCCCCCAGCCTGGCAGGCCCTTCTCTGGGTGTGGGGTGGGAGAAGCAGCCCCTGCCAGGCCCCCCAGCGACCCTTGCCCACCTCAGCTCTGCCCTGACACTGGGGTCAGGTCTTCATTTTGGAATCACGGGCCGGGTACTTGTTTGGGTCAAGACTGCGTTTGGTGCCTGCTGCTTTCCCATGTTGAACACTGACAACCAAAGCGTAGGGCATATCAATTATTTGAGCGATGATGAGGAATTATTTTTATTTTCAAGATAGTTTCGAAGTTCTCTTTGAGTCCTGCACCACGAGTCTTCCTCAGCCTGGCAATTTTGCTTCTGATTTTCCGTGAATGTCGTTAGAATATGAACGAGGAGGTTCTTTGTGTTTCAGGCAATGCCAACCCCAAGAACAGAGCATCCTCCTGCCGCACGAGTATGCGCCATGTTCTCAATTACGACTGCGGTTTTCCTCCCTCTGAGGGTCTATCTGCCCCACCTGTGGTGAGGACTGAGGGCTTACAGGTTAAACACAGCTAACCCTCCCAGGCAGAAGTGGTAATTTGTGCTCTGATCTCGGTGATGTTTTAACCATTAGAGAATGCTTTTTAACACCTTAAATTCCATCAATTGGGATGGAAACTTGAAAAGGCTACGGGAAATACATTATGGCTCCATCTAAAAAGCTCTCTTCAAATGAGAATAAAGGAAAGGAACGAGCTACTGAATGCACCAGGCAATCTTCTTGCCCTCACTGTTAGAATCGCCCTATTCTTTGCCTCTCCTGATCACTCAAACATAAAAGATATTAAAATATTTTTTTCCAGGTAAGACTAGTTGGCCACCGTTCCACATTCTCAAGAGGAAAGTGTGATGATTTCTTGGTATGGCTGGTGCAGATTGAACTGAAAATCTGAGCTTGCCCAGGTTGAAGTGGCTCCAGCCCTGCGGTTAGCGGGACACTCATTTAGATGGAGGTGAGCAGTGGGGCGGTTCCCTCAGATGCAGCTGTGATGCGGAATTCCTGGCTCAAGTCTCAGACCTAGTGAGGTTGATGTGTTCACAAACACTGATCTGTGTGCACTTCCCTTTGTCTAACACACGATAAATTCAAGCGTGTGTTTATATGTTTGTATTTCCAACACAGAGAATGAAAGTGGCTTTTTTCTACTTGGATATATTACACATTTTTGTGACTTTCTTTTTAGACCTCTAAGCTGACAGGCACCTCTGCTTATTCCTAAGGTTGAGTTTTTTCTTTGTGTCTCTGTTTTCCAGAAGAACTGAGGAGCATGGAATTTTGGGAGTTACGGAAGATATTGGGAGTGGAAAAGGAATGAGTGGGTTCACCTTGGTCAGTCAAGAGTTGGCCTGTTTTTATTTATTTATTTATTTATTTATTTATTTTTTGAGGTGGAATTTCACTCTTGTTGCCCAGGCTGGAGTGCCATGGCACCATCTCAGCTCACTGCAACTTCCACCTCCCAGGTTCAAGCGATTCTCACGACGGGATTTCACCATATTGGCCAGACTGGTCTACGAACTCCTGACCTCAGGTGATCTGCTCACCGAGGCCTCCCAAAGTGCTGGGATTATAGGCTTGACCACCGCACCTGGCCTGCTTGTTTTTAAGTAAAATTCAAGTCAGTTGGTATTTGTTGACTCAGGGCCTCGTATTTGACACAGAAAGGTGTCGAGAGGCGAGCAGAATCTCACTGCTGCACTGAGGGGCTTGCTGGCTGACGGTGGGAGGAGAATGTCTAACAACCTACCACATGCAGCAGATTCTCCTGGAAAGACGGGAGAGGCAAACGTGGCTGTTGGTGTTTGGAGCAAGAAGAGATTTCAACAGCCCATGGTGAGGACTGGGAAAGGCTAAGTTATGGAAAACAGGGCTTTTTAATGGCTTGACACATCAGAACCCTCACATTGCTTTTAGAGTATGTAGGTCAGCTGGTTCTTGTGGTGTGCATTTGCTGTGTGCAGGGCTGGCGCTCTGACTGCTGGAGATTCCCCAGATAAAGGCTTGCTGCTGGACTGCACAAACAAGCTGAGGTCAAAGCACTGAGGAAGCTGCTCTGTGGCAGTGCCCTCCGGGGGAGGCAGGAGAGAGGCCGGCGTGGAGAAAACAGGGCTGGGGCAACATCAGCTTTGATGTCACAAAGTGCTTCGTAAAACTCCCAACTTCCAGTGATTTGTGGATTGAAACATAATAGTTTCTGTACAGTTCTTTGGAAACCTAAATTTGTGGGTTACTTTCCAGTACCTTTAAATTAATTTCATGTAAGCACCAGAAATATGATTAAAACAAACAATTGTAAACTTTGAGACTGTGACTGGGCTCAGTCCCCTCACTACTGAGGAATGTAGGATAACTTTGAGCTTTAGAAAGACCTGCAGGACTGTCTGCAAAACTCCAAACAGCCCAGGGAGGTCCGCTGGCTGCTGCCCTCACCTCGGATAGGTCACGTTGGGGCTTTGGAGACTAACATGGTAATTGGGCTGGGCTCTGTGAATTCTTCAGGTATCAGTGAATTCTTCAGGGGTCAGTGATTCGAAGTTCTTAATTTTAGGGTTGTCTGCCTCTTGTCGTTATCACTTAGGGGAACTAGAAGCTGATTTATTTACTCCAAGAGCACCCTCCATCACTTTTTATGCAGACCTCAGAAAAGCATTGCACATTTTCATGGAGTTTCTTGCCATTTACTTATCACACGTAAATTGGCATAATTGAGAGAATACTTTCTTTAGTTTTGCATGGATGGTAAAAAGTTTCTGGAAATTTATTTTATTTTGAGAGTTACTTCCAGGGTTATTTGATGACATTTAGATTTTTAAACAAATAATTTTAAGATTGCTTTCTAAGTAAGCATTGTTTATCTCATTCATGGGAAAAATGAGTAATCAAATTCGATTACAAATCATTTGATAGGTAAATAAAGCCTGATTTTTTTAAAAAGCACTTGGCTTTTTAAAATGAAGTGTTGAAATTATTTCCGTTCAGCCATATTAGTACAGCTTTTCTTTCTAGATTTTCTTTGCTGCCAGGACTCCACTGAATATTATGAAAAGAGTTACGATGCTGGAAAGCCAACACTGATGACGACGATGATGATGGTGATGAATGACTGATATTTATTCATGACTTGGCAAGCATCAGGCATCATTCCAAGTGCCTCATATGTCTGAACACATTCATTCCCTTGGTAACTCTATGAGGCAGGGACTATTATCACCATTTTATAGACCAAGAAGCTGAGGCAGTGAGACCGAATCTTGCCCACAGCTGCAGAGCTGGAATGCGGCAGAGCCCGGGGTGGAAGTCAGGCTTTGAGCCTCCAGCACTACACTCCCAGCTCCCTCGTTAAAGACGAGACGTTTGCAACTCAAGTATCACCCTGAGGTCTGGGATAGTGTTGTCTTCTCGACATAGTGTTTCTAGAGTCTAGCACCAGGCCTGGCACATAGAAGCTACACAGAAATATTAGCTGAATGAACATCGATTTACCTGAAGGTGGGTAGGTCCATTTGGTGCATGTCATAGAGGATTTCCAGAGTTTGAAATGACATGTATGACAATACAGCTTGGAAAACTAAGAGCAGAGTATGTTTTGACAGAGGAGGTAGCAATTAGGCACTTTCGTTTTTGGAATACTAAATAGGACTTGGCATTTTGTGGATTTGGTCTTATTTTTTCAGACTCCAGGGAGGAGAAACAACATCGTGCGTCTCTTCCTGTGGTCAGGTGGATCTTGTCTATTTGGTGAAAGCTTCTCTGCCAAATATAAGCTTTTATTTGGGTTACTGTGAAAGCATGGACTCTCTGATAATTATTTTCCCTCTTTTAACCTGCTGTCATGTTTGCTAATGAGGCCATCAGCAGAGCAAATTTAATTAAAGGGTGGATGGCAGGAGATGATGGGCCATGACTAATGGTTTCTGAGAGCATGGAAGAGTGTTTGGAAAGAGAGTCACTCCCTTCAGCCACCAGGACCACATCATTCTGTTATGTCATTTTTATTTTATGAGGGATGTTTTCTCGCTGACATCATATGTTGAAACTCCTGCCGCTCCTGTGAGGAGGGCTGGGCCTCGTCATCATCCTGGACCCAAGAACTGACCTCATGCTTGACTTTCCTGCCCACTCCCTGGGTGGGGTGCACAAATCTCCACAGCATGCAGTCACCATATGGAGAGCTCAGCGTGTGGCACGGTGTGGCACGTGGGATGAAGCGCACAGAAACCAAAGTGCTCGAAGAACCACCCCTGTCACTACGTTGTGATCATTTTGCCTGAGTTTGGTGTTGCTCCTAATGTTGGCTCCTTATGATAAATGTGTCTTTTTATCTGTCCCCATATCAATAATTATCTAAAAATAAATCAACAACTAAAGTCTGCTGAAGATTGTTTGATGGTTTGTTGCCTCAACCATGCAATTAATTTCCTTTCATTTTGATTCAATTCTCATTAAAAAAGCAGAAGTGAGGAAACACGGCAGACCATCCACCACGCAGGGGCTTCGGCAGACCCTCCGCCACGCAGGGGCTCCGTGATTGGAGAGCCCTGTTCGGACGCTGGCACCCACTCAGCCTGGGTGGCTATGGGCAGGGGTCTTACTTCAACCAGAGGCTGTGGCTCATGGTGGTTGTGTGTCGTCTGTATTCCAAGTCCAGGACAGACCCAGCACTGTCAACGGGACCACACAAGGCAGCCAGGTATGCTGTGAATTGTACGGCTGTACAGGGCTTCAAACAGCTCAGAACATTTTTGCAACATTTATGACTCTGTCTTTCCAATCGCATATAATAGATATATTTAGGCCTATTTTATATAGGAGAAACTGAGACAGAGGTACTGAGCTCAGAACTGAAATCCAGGCCCTCTTGCATTGGGGTATTATTACTGTTATTATGCCAACCTTGTCATGGGTTGAACTGTGTCCCCAAAATTCATATGTTGCAGTTCTAACCCCAAGTATCTCTGACTGCGACCTTATTTGAAATAGGGTCTCTGCAGAAGTAATCAAGTGACAGTGAGGTCATTTGGGTAGACCCTAACCCAGTACGACTGCTGCCCTGATAAAAACGGGATATTTGGACACATGCAAGGAAGAGACACAGGAGAACATTCCGTCTACACACCAAGGAGAGAGGCCTGGAGCAGATTCTCCATCTAGGCTCAGAAGGGGCCAACCCTGCTGACACCCTGATCTGAGATTCCCAGTGGCCAGGACTGTGAGGCAACGGCTCTCTATGGTTTAAGTCACCCGGTGTGCGATCTTGTGTGAGGACAGCCCTGGCAAAGTCAGAGAAGCAGGCTTCAGTGCCCCACACAGGCATCTGTCATAGCTGGGTGGCCTTCTTAGGATTATGTCTTTGTAAATCCCAATGTGAGGCACATGGCCCTGTTCCCATTCTGCACAGGTGAAGCCAGAGGCCCAGAGCACCACTGCCTGTGACCTCAACCTGCAGGCAAATCTGCATGAGGACGTAAAGTGGCTTTTTACTCAACGGAGTCTTTGCCTTGACTCATCCCAAGGTCATGTCTCCATAATGTGAAAACAACTTATAAAACCATTTGTATTAGTCCCTTCTGCCACTGGTATAAAGATACTACCTGAGACTGGGTAATTTATGAACACAAGACTCACAGTTCTGAATGGCTGGGGAGGCCTCAGGAAACTTACAATCATGGCAGAAAGCACCTCTTCACAAAGTGGCAGGAGAGAGAGTGTGCAGGGGAAACGCCAGACACTTGTCAGACAACCAGATCTCATGAGAACTCCCTCACTATCATGAGAAAAGAAAGGGAAAAACCGCCCACATGATCCAATCACCACCCCCAGGTCCCTCCCTTGACACACGGTGATTACAATTCAAGATGAATTTGGTTGGGGACACAGAGCCAAACCGTATCACCATTTTAATAAAACAGTCAAATGAATCATCCAGCCTTGTGGAGAGGAAGGGAGAGGCCACCTCACAGAGACCTTTCTCCTTAAACTCAGCTAGGATATCCCAGGACAGAGGGTCATAGAGTAGCCAAGCCAGCAGGAATCAGAGTCAGGATGAGATACACACAACGCACTGGGTGAAGGTGCAGGGGAGGTGAGTGTGCCGGGGGTGAGTGCTCTGGAAGCGAGTTAGAAAGCATTTCCAGGGACATTCCACCCAGCCTCCACCTGTCAGATGGGCCATTCAGGTCCCAGATGGAGTCACATTAGTGTATCCATTGTCTCTTGCATGGCTTCTAAAGGCAGCAACGAGGGGAGTGATGATCAGTCCAACAATTGTAGGAACAGAACGACAACCCACATATTAATGGAGCCCTTCCAGGGAACCCGAGGCTGAGCCCCAGGGAAGCAATGGTGACATCCTGGCTGCTGTGGTTGTGCAGTCTAATGGGAGGAGACATTCTAGACAAACTGTCAAAGCTCAGTACATAGAGGGTGAATAACAGGGGCAGCCTCCCTCCAGGGGTGACGGGGGCTCTGTGCGAGGGATAGGAGGTTGCTATGCGGGTTGCAGGAGGATAGACTGGTCTGGGTTATCCTGGGATGGGAAGAGACAGAGCGTCTGAGGAACAGAGACGAGGCCAGTGAAGCAGCCAGCAGCCAGGGGCAGGACAATCAGGGGCAGGATGTGCCACCAGAGCTGTAGGTAGGAGACCAGCCTCAGGGGACCCAGAGGGCTTTACTGAAGGGCTGATTTTCATTGAGAAGGCATTGGGGGGACATGAACAAGCCTCTGTACAGAAAGTTTACTCTTCCTGCAACATGGGAAATGGATTTGAGAGGGTGCAGCTGGGACCTTGGGGCCTGGGGAGCTGCTGCAGAGGCTGCAGGGTGGTCCTGGAGCTGGAGAGTGGGGGCAGATTTGAGAGAGGCCTAGGAAGTGAAGTCCAGAGGACCTGGGGATCGACGAGTCATGGGGGTGAGAAAATGTAAGCTCCACAAAGACAATGATTTTGTCAACATTCTTAGCTTTTTTATCTGCAAAGCTTGTATAAGGGTTGCTCATAGAAAGCGCTGAATACAGTCATTAAGTGAGAGACTTCCTGAATACAGTCATTAAGCGAGGGACTTCCTGAATACGGTCATTAAGCGGGGGACTTCCTGAATACGGTCATTAAGCGAGAGACTTCCTGAATATGGTCATTAAGCGGGGGACTTCCTGAACACAGTCATTAAGCGAGGGACTTCCTGAATACGGTCATTAAGCGAGGGACTTCCTGAATACGGCCATTAAGCGGGGGACTTCCTGAATACGGCCATTAAGCGGGGGACTTCCTGAATACGGCCATTAAGCGGGGGACTTCCTGAATACGGTCATTAAGCGGGGGACTTCCTGAATACGGTCATTAAGCGGGGGGACTTCCTGAATATGGTCATTAAGCGAGGGACTTCCTGAATACAGTCATTAAGCGAGGGACTTCCTGAATATGGTCATTAAGAGGGGGACTTCCTGAATACGGTCATTAAGCGGGGGGACTTCCTGAATACGGTCATTAAGCGGCGGACTTCCTGAATACGGTCATTAAGTGAGAGACTTCCTGAGTTGCCCATCAAGGCTGATGCTCAGGCTTTAGCCTGCACTGCTAGCGTGTGGCTGTGTCACCCACTGAGG
The DNA here is from genome assembly GCF_028885655.2 of Pongo abelii. Taxonomy (NCBI): domain Eukaryota; kingdom Metazoa; phylum Chordata; class Mammalia; order Primates; family Hominidae; genus Pongo; species Pongo abelii. The sequence goes on from NC_071990.2 coordinate 170,165,134, forward strand.
CAGACGGCATAGGATGAGGACTGAAATGGGAAACTCGATCCACGTGGGGCATTGCCCGTTACATTACAGAGCAAGGTGTTCCAGCAGAGACTTCCTACAGCCAAGTCTGGCACAGACGTCGCTTCTCCATGCAGAATTCCCTACACCCCAGGTCGATGTAGCCTTTTGTAGCTTGGATCTCAGGACACCGGTCCTCGTTACTCCTGTGGTGGCAATCACACTTTGCTTTATCACATTTCAACACTGAGCAATGAATGTGAGCAGGTGAGATTGCTGGATGTTTGCATTACGGCCTGGGAGGAAGAAGAACCGGAGGGCAGAGTGTGGTGCACTTACAAAATATTCGCCTTGGTGGAGGAAATGTGTGCTAAGAAAAAGATCCTCATTTTGGAAAAGCTTAACTGCTTTAATGAAGTAAATGTAAAGTTTTCTTCAGGTGAATGTTAACATTCACTGACTTAAAAATAAAGCTTCGGCAGGGCCAGTGTGTGTCCTCTGTCCCCATGAACCACTCTGTCTCAGGAAAATGAATGCCACGTGGGATGAGTGGTGTGTGGGTGATTTTCCATGTGGGTTGAGTGGCGTGTTGGTGATTTTCCACGTGGGTTGAGTGGCGTGTTGGTGATTCTCGCATGTTTTGAGGGTGTTTGTGGCCTGCGATTTTTCTGCAGAATCCCTGGGGTGTAGCAAGGGAGGCCCAGGCCACCCTGGTCCCTCCTTCTTTGGACAGGGTTTACTCTTGGGCTTCTCTGATGTGACAATCCAGAGCTGGATTCACTCCCAGGGTCTCTCCCAATCACCCATGAGGTTCTGCTTAGATTTAAACAGACAAAGATCAGAGATGACACGTGGAAGTGACCTGCTCACTAAGTTGTGTCTTCAGAAGCAGTTCCCCTGTGAAAGTTGTCAGAATCAAAATGGAGTCACTTACGTTAAAACCCTGAAAAATAGAGCCAGGAAAGGCTGTAAAGGGAGGGTTCTTATGTATGAATGCCTGACAATAGGAACTGTCACAAAAGACTCTGCAAAACCCACAGCTTCATACAAGAGCATCTAGACCTTACACAAAAGTACAGACATCTGCCCAGCAGCTGCCTGTCCAACCTGGGACTGGCACCACCCTTGTTATTATTGATTCTTGTAGCTAAGAATAATTATCTCAAAACAATGATGTGACCTCCATCCTCATTTTTCCTTTAAAAACCTCTGTCTTCCTTTACCTCCCTGAGTGTGCACATAGTTTACTATGGCACACGTATTCTGGTTGCAATGCCTATTCCCAAATCAATGTCATTTTCTTTTAGAGGGCCTGTCTCTGTTTGTTCTTTAGGCTGACAAAGATGGTGCGCAGTGCAGGAGCTGAAGAAACATCACGATTGGAATGATGGGCGGTTCTTGGACCTGTGTGCAGTTCTCACTGGACCCCATTGAGCTCTCTGTTTCCATGGGGATTCCATCACCTCTTCTGCCTGGGTGAGTCCTCTCTCAGGCTGAGCCGCCCTCATTTCGGTAGAAGCTTTTTTACTCTGTCTGGGATTTGGTTGGGTTATAAGACCACCTGAAATAAAAGAGCTCACACCCCTTCTGGGATAATGGGGGACTTTTTGCCTTCTTGGCAAGTTCTCTCGGGTATAAAGGCCAGTGCCCCTCTGGTTTGAGTGCCATGCTTCCTGTGGATTTTACCTTCTGCCTCTGAGGCTCTTGTCTTCTTGGGTGGATTGACTTTGGACTCTTTCTGCCCGACATAATGTTTTGTTGGATCGAAGTGTCTGGTTAGAATTTTGTGAGCACTCTGATGTTGGCTCATTTTGGTTTAGTTTTGTGCATCTGTAAATAATTTGGCTCTTTTTCCCCTTGATTGTTTCTAAAAAATCTTCCCAGAGCAAACACAAACGTTCTTCATGGTGGGTGTGGGATGGCTAACTAGAAGCCACTCGGCAGTTGCCGCCGTCTAAGACACTGACCCAAGCTCCTGACACTGCTCCACAGGATCTATGGGCTTTTCTTGGCTCTTGAAGAAATGAAATGGAATTCTCAAATACTAAGGCCCACCAAGCTTTCTGGGACTCCAAATGGTTACAAGCATCTCCAGCGCATGTGTTTACATCATTGGTCATCATGGGGACCTTTTTTTTTTTTTTTTTTTGTGAGATGGAGTCTCGCTGTATTGCCCAGGCTGGAGTGCAGTGCCACGATCTTGGCTCACTGCAACCTCTGCCCCCTGGATTCAAATGATTTGCCTGCCTCTGCCTCCTGAGTCGCTGGGATTACAGGCACGTGCCATCATGCCCAATTCATTTTTCTATTTTTAGTAGAGACGGAGTTTCACCATGTTGGCCAATCTGGTCTCGAACTCCTGACCTTGTGATCTGCCTGCCTTGGCCTCCCAAAGTGCTGAGATTACAGGCGTGAGCTACCGCTCCGGCAATGGGGATCTTTTGAACTCCCCAAGCTCATTTTTCCTTCAGGCTACAGCTACAGAGTTAACTTGTAGAGTCTTCTAACTTTTCTCTCTCTCTCTCTATATATACACACTTTTTTCTTCCTACTTTGCATTTGCTGACTCTTCTGCAGATGTTGAGATAAAATTCATTGCTTATGACATGCCAGACAAGGTTTTAAAAAAGTCTTAAAGGGCTTTCAAATTACTGACTTTACAAATTACCATACCTCCATGGCAACCAACAACCAAGACACCTTTTGGAAATGTAAATTTAGGTTTGCCTGACTAACAATTGCTTAGAGTAATGTAACAGTTAATTGAAGGAATGACATTACAAAAGAAAAAGTAGTAGAAATTGTTTATAAAAGTTAGGCCCTAAGATCAAACAGGTCAAAATCTTGAGTTCACAGAAAAAATATAAAAATATTTCTGTCTGGCATAAAAGTTGTTTTGTCTTGCCATGAAGGGGCAGAAAAGTAAAAAAACTCTGCTAAAATGGTTCCCTGCCTGCATAGACTAGTCATCCAAACCAGACTGGTAAAACAAGATAGATTTATTGCTAGTCCAAGGCCACTTGGAGAATTTATTGTATATAATTCAGCCAGCCCTAGCAGAAATGTAAACACTGAAAATTTAACCCTAAACTCATTTGAAACTGAACAAACGGTAAAAAAAGAACAAAGTTTTCTTTAAAAGTCAAACTGCTATGGAAACTGCTTTACCCAAAACATTGGTCCACCACCTTCATTAGATTATCTGTCAGGAAAAAAAAAGTTTAGCCACGTGAAGGTGTCCCAATTTGTCGGAAACATAATTTGGGTCTAACTGTCTTTTCTATACTGATGAGTTGGTATGTTTACCGTCTCATGACTAAAATCCTAAAATGCAAACTGTAAGATCTTTGTGTGTACATATGTGTGTTTAGGTGTACTTATATGTATCCATGTGTATGATGTTATGTATTACGTCTACATAGTAAAATCTTGCATAATCAGCTAAAAATTCCTTAAGAAAATTTATTCAGTTTGGCTTAAATAAGTGCTCATAGAAGTTGTTAAACTATATAGTAATTAACTTAAGTATCTTTTAGTTCACATGACTTCAGTAACTGATAAATAAGCTGGTTTTAAAATTGTTGTTAAAATAAAAATAGGAATGTTTTTAAAATTGTCAGCATACATTTTTCCTGAGGTTGCTGGTCAGACAGTTTTATATTTGTCTTCACTTAAGGTGTCACGGTTTGACACAAGGTTATAAAACTATAAACTCAGCCTAAAAGCAGAATAATATTTGTTTGTGTAACTCTTTGATAAATAAGGCTAATATAATGTTATTGATTTAAGAAAATTAGCTGTATCTTCTGAATCATCACCAAAATATCCATGTATTTTACTTTAAGTTTCTTACTTAGGTGAAGTACATTATATTCATAGGCTAGAAAAATGGTTACTAGGAAAATAACAAAATGATTAGCTTTGTCTAATATCTTAGTTTTCATAAGTAATATAGGTAAACCATTAAAAATAAACAAATTAGGTAAATTTAAATGGGATAAACATTTATGAATGAGCTTTGCATGTAAAGTTTTAACGTCATGTTAAATTAAGTTGTGGATACCCATAAAATGTCTGGGTGATTCTCAAATAAGAAAAAATGTTAATATTGGACAGAGTTCAAAATTGCTTTGGTTTTAACTAAAAATTAAGGTTACTAAGAGTTAAAACTTAGATTTATATATTTATGTGTGTATGTGTGTGTGCATATATATATGATTCTATATACAAAGTGTGCCAAAAATTAAGATGTGCTTTTAATGACAAAAATGAGGAAGGCATAAAGTGTGTTTTTTATTGAAAAAAGAGCAATTCTGTCTAATTCAGAGCTTATTTTAAAAGGTTGTTTCAAAGTATGGATTAAAGAAAAAAATAGAAGCAAGATAGAAACTGGTAAATAGGTGACAAAGATATGAAAAGAGTTTTAAACATAAAATTGTATTTATGGTAAAAAAAAGTTTAAAAAGAGAGTAATTTTGTAGGAGAAAGAATCTTGAGTGGTGCATTTTTGTCTTAAAGTAAAATAACTGGTTATGTAAGAAAGAGGACATATGGGGCAGAGCAGAAAGTCTAAGTGTGTAGTGGGAGGTCTGTGCATGTCACAAATGGTTCATGAAGGATAAATTTATCAAAGGAATGTGTGTGTAATCAAGTTGGCTATAATTAAAAGAAAATTATTTATATGTCCATCTAAAGATTGAGATTTGATATTAAAAATACACTGATACAAAACTTGACCAGCCTAGGCAACATAGCAATATCTGTATCTTTTTTTAACTTGTATTTTAGGCTCAGGGGTACATGGAAGGGTTTGTTATATAACAGGGGTTTGTTGTGCAGATTACTTCATCACCCAGGTATTAAGCCCAGTACCCAGTAGTTATCTTTTCTGCTCCTCTCCTTTCTCCCACCCAATAACCTCTCTCTCTCTTTTTTTTTTTTTTTTACGAGGGGGAAAGAAAAAAAAATACACTGATACAAAGCTAAAATTTTCCCCCCATGTTAGAACAACAAGATTTTAAACAAGAATATTGATCTGCTCTTGGTAAATATTGCAAAAGGTTTTGATTTCTAATTCTGAAGTCTATTTCTTTACATTTTCAACCATCTCCTGAAGGGCAGCTTCTTCCTGTTTTAGTTACTGTTTCTGCCAATTTTTTTTCTGAGATCCATTTAATGTCCCTAGTTTCAGCTTAGGAATGCTGTTTTCTTCATTGAGAATAATGATTTTATTTCTCAGGGTGGAATTTCTCTCCGGAAGCTTCTCAGGTTCATGTTCAGAAGTGTCCCTTCTGCTGTTTCTTGCTGTATGTGATTTGCCAGCCATGCACCATTGCCTTCAGCTCTTTCTCCCCTGAGAAGGCTCCAGTACTGACTCTCTCCTTTAATTTTTTTGTCAGCTCCTATAACTTTTTTCTCTGGTTTTGTCTGCTGTTATAACCTGACACTGAAAATTCTGTCTTGAAACCCTAGAAAGGCATATAAATTCAGTACAACTTGAACTCCTGGCTTTTCTCAGTACGTCTGAATTGTTCCATGGAACAGGAAGCTCATCATGCTGTTACTAAAGGCCATGTGTTCCCGTGCTCAAGATACTAGCGATGTTGTTCGTGTTCCGTGGTCTACACTAATGACCTTGGACACACACTCTTTCTGTGTCTTATTAAATTCAAGTCGCTTTTCCATCAGGCTTGACTTCTAGTTTATCAAAATGGGCTTCCGAGAAGCCATCACATTGCGCGAGGATTTTCTTTAACTTTTTGGTAACATGCCTAAAGAAACAAAGATTTTACATGTTATCAAGATAATTTCCTCAGTTGTCTTTATTAGGTTTTTGATTACTTAGAAAAACTGTGCTTTGAAAGGGTTAAGGTTTCTTTATAAATCCATGTAACTTTCTGTATTGCTATTAAAGTCTCTATCACGTGGGTTAAATGAATGACTATTACTTCCACAATGACTTGTGATTCTGTTTTTATCAAATTTTTAACACTTTTGGTATCTTTGATGGGCTTCCCCAATATCAAAATTCTAAATTAAGTAGTTTTGACCTAAAATTATAGATTGTCCATTCAGGCCCTTAGGGAGTCTAAAAAGATGTCTCTCTCATCTTGTAGAAATATTAAATGATTAGGCTTTTTTGGCAAATTGCATGGTAAGCACTGTCAGATGGTGAGAGATGCTAGCAATTCCTTCAGTTACATTGATGGGTATGTTATTGATACGAATGTTCCAAAATTGCACAAAACTCTGAGAAGTCTAGTATATCATCAAGTCCTAATTCTGTTTTTTTATGCTGTATGCCACAAAATAACCAAGTTTTCTTGTCAATTTCTGATAATGGTAAATTTTTGTTCAGATTTATAACCATGGCTATTCTAACCCTCTGTCATTCACAGTTACTGTTTTAAGTCTCTGTCTGAAAGCATGTGCAGTCAGATTCGTGAAAAGACTCTAACAACTACTCTTAATTACAGTTTTCTTATAACTTTAAGATCAATAGACTAAAGATTTTTTAGAACGTTAATGAGGAAATGGATGGGTTCATGAAGCTGCTAATGGACATCAAGCAGAACAAAAATTAATCACATAAGCTGAATAACTGATGGAGATAATATTTCTATGACTTTCATCTGGGACATTGTTGGAAATTTTTTTGTTCTCCAGACTTAAGGAAATTTTCTCTCTTAAGCTATCTACAGTTTATGGTAACTCGGTGAAGTATACTTTTGTGAACAAAGATGGAAGTATTTCCTTTTTCTCCCTACTTGATTCTGCCAGGATTGGAAACTGTCAGGATGTATTCTTATTCTCATTACTTTTTGGCAATATGGCTATTCGCATAAGTTCAATATGGATTCACTCTCCCTTGAAAAGAGGATACAATTGAAAACATTGGTTATATTGCCAAGGTTTTGTCTGAAATATCACATTTGGGGATGTGCATAGAATGCCTGTTTATAAGGGTTAGTAGGATCTTATAGTCACTAAAATTGTCACTTTCTGGCAGGCCCAGGAACCTCGAGACAGTAGGTAGAACTATAGTCAGTATTAGTTTGACTTTCTAGCCTCAAGAGATTTTAAAGTCTGAGATTCCTGTGTGATTAATGTAGAGAGAAGAAGTTACATTTCTGAGAAAACCTGCCAATACACCTGTTATTAGATTATAGCTCTGTGCATTGTTTTAGAGTTCTTGTTTCTACCTACAGACTAGACTAAATCCTAAATTCTAGGTTCTTCCAATCCAATTTTTTTCCATAAATGTACTAAAAATGGAAACCATTCCTGAAGTCCTGTACGCTGAACCTAGATTAATTTTAAGGAACAAATCTGATCCCCAATGTATAAGTCAAACAAAAAATTCACCAAACCTCCTGATGCCATAACCAGAGACATTCACTTTGCAAACCAGCAGAAGTTGATGGTTTCACACTATAGACAGCCTTTCCTAAGATTATGGAAATAAGACTGTACGTTGCAATGACACTCTTACTTGTCTTAACGCCTTTTTAACTTGACAGAGGGTGGTCATTTAATGTATTTAATTGGTGGCCTTTCAGCCTACGTTCATGTCTCAAAACCATGATATAACCTGGGTTTGAGAGATTACTCTTAATTTTACTTTCTATTGTCCTTTTTACATTTTGTATCTGTTGCTTGTCAAATTTCTACAGAAGTACAACTCCTAACAGAAGGATGCTGGCCCAGCACTTTGAGTTGATAGCCAACACCTACACAACAGACGGAATTGAGCTTAATAACAACTTAACAAAATTGAACTCCAAGCAGGCTTAGTCTGAGGACCACTCCCTCCAGGCCTCCCTTCTTCCTCAAATGTGGCTGAATGGATTTCAACACTGACTCCTTGTCACCAGTCACTCCCTCCAAAGTAAAGCAGACCAGACCAAATCAAGACAGGTCCATCTTGGCACCGAGGGAAAATCAAAACCTAACTGCAGGATGGTTGATCAGAGAAAGATCTTGATCAAAAGAGGAATGTGAAAGTTACCAGAATCAAAATGGAGTCACTTGTGTTGAAAACCCTGACAAATAATACAGGAAAAGCCATGAAAGGAGGGTTCCTAAGCATGAAAACAATCACGATAGATAGACTCTGCGAATGATGCAAGCCTGCACAAAGGCCCATTGCACCTTACACAAAAGGCACATCTGCCCAGCAAGTGCCTGTTCAACCCTGGACTGGCCCCGCTCTTTTTGTTGATCCCAGTAGCCAAAGAGAATTCTCTCAAAACAATGATATAATCCTTCTCATTTTTCCTTTAATAACTTTGTCTTCCTTCATCCTTCGGAATACAAACATAGTTTACTATGGCATGCTATTCCCATTGCAGTGCCCTATTCCCGAATAAATATCATTTGCTTTTAGAGGGCCTCTCTCTGTGTGTTTTTTAGGTTGACACACCTTGATCTGTCCTTTGTCATTAGGGGAAACTGAGTGCTATTTGATACACTGAGGGCAGCAAGATAACCCCATTGCCCAGAGCCCTGCCTGGCTGCCCCATCTGGCGGCTGCCCTTGGCGCACCTGCGCCTTCCTGCCTCCTTCCCCACACAGGCTCCTCCTTCTCTCCTGCACCTGGAGCGCAGTTTCTCAGACTGTCTCCACCAAATGTCTTCTGTGTCTCTACCCTCGCTCTTCCCATCGCTCCTCTTCTCACCTGCTTGCATCTCTTCCTCCAAAAGAAAGAAAGAAACCTTCTCCCCGGGGCCCAGCGTTATGATCTATGCTGCCCCAAACTCTTCTTTTCTTACAGTCAAACTTTTTCTTTTTCTTCCTTTTTTTTTTTTTTTTTTTTTTTTTTGGAGACAGTCTTGCTCTGTTGCCCAGGATGGAGTGCAGTGACGTGACCTTGGCTCACTGCAACCTTTGCCTTATGGGTTCAAGCCATTCTCGTGCCTCAGCCTCCCAAGTAGCTGGGCCTACAGATGCGCACCACCACGCCTGGCTAATTTTTGTATTTTTAGTAGAGATGGGGTTTCGCCATGTTGGCCAGGCTGGTCTCGAACTCCTAATCTTAAGTGATCTGCCAGCCTCAGCCTCCCAAAGTGCTGGGATTACAGGCGTGAGCCACCATGCCCGGCCCAACTTTTTCTAAGCGTGCCCTGACCTGTGGGCATTCAAATCGCAAACCAGGAGAAGCTGATGGTTTCACACTATAAGTAACTTTCCCCCCGACCCTCCCCTGGGGGCCGCAGCAGATCCACGTGGCGAAGCTCAGCAGCTTTCGGTCTCTGTCTCCTTAGACTCCTCGCGAGCATCCACCGGTGCTGACCACAAGCGCTGTGCACATCTCTGGGGTCAGACCGTCGGGAATCTGCTTCCCATTCTACACACTTACTCAGTGTGCCGGGCAGATGACTCCAATCCTCCGTCTCCCCGACTGTAAAGCAGTCCTGGACCTCAGCTAGTTCGTGGGAGGAGTCCGTGAAATAATGAGGCAGTCAGCCCAGTGGGGGAAGATTATAAGCGCCCTATAAATGAAGCGGTGGTTGTTATTCTTTTATCTGACCCATAGAGTAACGTCTGCTTGCCTGCTCTTGTGTTTCTAATGCAGCGCCTGCCTGCGGCGTAGTGAATATTTGTGCAGCAGATTTGCAGCATTTCCGGGTCAGCCTCATTCCTGAGCTCAATACCCACAAATCCAATGGCTTCCAGTGCATCTTCATCTAAATGTTCCTTAAGCAGCTCAAAGCCAGTGTTGCCTACAAATGGAAATCACCCTTCTCTCTTCTCCCTGGCCTGCTGTCTATCTAAACCCGCTTCTCTTTCTACAGCTTATCCCTTCGTCACAGAACAATTCTCCCCTTTGCCCAAAGTCTCAATTTGAAAATTAGCTTGGACCTTCTCCTCTTCTTAATTTTAACATCCAATTAATCACCAACGAATTTGAATTCTACCTATGAACTTTTCTGGGCTTTGCCCTACTCTCCCTCCACACCAAAGCTCTGTCAGACCGTCCTGGGCCCCCGCAGTACCTGGTTCCGGGGTTGACTTCTGTTCCCTTTTGCGGTGGATAAAGATCCTGTGGTTGACGCCAGAGGGAATTTTTGATGAGCAGCTTCCCCTGACTGTGGGAGAACGCACCCCTCCACCGCCACTGAACTGACAGGAGAGGGACCCTTGATAGGAGTCACAGCTGAGGCGAGGACCACCTGTGGGGCCACCTGGCCAGGGAGATGGTGCGGTGCCAGCTTCTCTCCTCTGGGAGGAACGCGCCCCTCTGGGTCAAACAAAGAGCCTTCTAAGTCCCAGCTGCGAGTCCCAGCATCAGAGCTAGAGAACAGGCCTGGGGGGAAAAAGGAGCTTTTGAGGTGTGGAGTGAAAGGAAAGCTCTCCCTTCACCCTCCGAAGGTTCACTGGAAAATCAACTCTCAAAAGGCAGGTGAATTGGAGAACAGTCACACAAATTGATTAACTTGTATACAGAGGCCTTCAGACTGAAGACCCAAAGACGCGGGGGAATTGGAGGGGAATTGACCATCTCTATACTTGGGCTCAAGGCAGTGTGGACGACCGTGTAGGAATGTGCCTGGACAGAAAGGGCCTGACCAAACGTGGGCGGGCCGAGGAGGCGCAGGGCCTAACGCGGACAGGAGGAGGGGGCGGCAGGGCCTAACGCGGGCGGGCGGAGGGGGCGGCAGGGCCCCTCTGTCCAGGTTCCTCCCGGCCCCTCTGGGGAGCATCCCTTCCCTTTGTGGGGCAGGGCCCTCTCTGGAACGGGGGTCTGGTGACCTTCAGTCAAACAAGGTAGGTCTAATAATTTCCTCACAGCCAGTTTTTACAGAGAAAGGTGGAGGAAAGTGGGAGTCCTATTTCCAGGTTTTATGGCTGGCTTTGGGGAGAAGGGTCCTGGTTCCTATGACTCTCCTGGAGGAACAGGGAGTCTTGTTTCTGTGGCGCCTCAGCGGAGAATGGGGCTGAGAGGCACGGAGGGCAGGAGAAGGTGGGGGAAACCGTTCGCTTCTGAGGCTGCTGCTGAGGCCTGCATTTTGGGGGATTGTCTTCTGAGTCCCAACAGCAGCTAAGCGATTATTTAAGAATATTTTCAACTGTTAATAGTTTCCATCTATTCAGCCTTTTAAGCTGAGTTGGCCAATCTAATCCTAAAAAATGTTAAACTGTATTTAACTTAAATCTATTTAAATATATGTAAATGATTGTAACTGTTTGCTCCAGCAGAGTTGATGAGAATACCTAGAAATTCTAGCGTGTGATTTTTCTGCTTTTAAAGGGATTTCTTTCTTAATCAGAATGCCTGCTGAGAAACTATTCACAAAAGAAGAGTTCCTACAAACGGGGCTGCCTCCTGCCTGCAGAGAGACACAGGTTTCAGTGGGCTGTGGGTGCTGGTGGATATCCTAAAATAGCCCCCGGCTGAGACCCTAAAATAGCCCCTGGCCGACGCTTTGTCTCCGTTCAATGGGCAGGTGCAGATTAAAACTGGTATCTTGCAGTCAGGGCTGAGGCCACTTGGGCAGAATCAGAATTTGCCCAGCAAGCAGGTGAGTCATTTCTGGACTTGAGCTGGCTTCACGTAAATCCTATGGGCATCAGAGCCTGAGCCACACATGATCCCGGCCCAAGTCCAGGGAAGTCCCTCCACCGAGTCGTGCCTTAGGCCTCTAGCCTGTGCCTGGGATAAAGCGGGCCTCCCCTTGGCAGGACGGTGAGAGGTGCGCCTTTGTGGAAGGCGATCCATAGTCATGCTCCGGAGAATGTGCTGGGGTCACGGCTTCTAAGACGTCTCTGCACTAACAGTCTGCGGGGCCAGCTTTCCTGTGAGCCCCACACTTTTCTCTTGCTGATAGTAATGACCAGCTACAGTTTGATGAGCGCTCATTTATTTATTTGTCTGTGTATTTATCCACTTCATCTAAATCCTGATTACTAGCCTACGATACTGGTATCACCCGGATTTTACAGCTAAGGAAACTGGTCCAGAGAGGTTGACTAACTTGCCTGGGATCACACAGATATGAGGGGCCAAGCTATGACCTAGAGATTTTTGGACTTTGAAGCCTGGGTTTTCCCTGTATCTCTCTCTGTGCTGGGGCTGGGGAAGTCCCATGGGAGCAGGATTCTCAGACCTCAGGCCATGGGGACCCGTGCTGTGGACCCCAGGGATGTGATGTCCCTGGCTGCTCATTTCCCCCTGGCTCCACTTCCCTGCTTTTTAAATCCTGGGATTGAGGGAACATATGTCAAAGACGTAGCACACGTGTGGGGCAGCAGCACAGATGATCCACAGTGAGTGAACAGCAAGGCCCATGTGTGGGCTCAGGACAATGGGGACAGCAGCCCCTGGAAAGAGAAATGCCCCCAGGCCTGTGCTCCTGGGCTCCCACCTCGGGTCCCTGGGGCTTCTTTTCTACAATCAAAAACCTTTCTGTTAACTGCTGAAGTCCAAAGCTGGTCCTACATACCTGGGGGAACTCACACCAGGTAAAGCCAGCATTTACTGAGCACCTGCACAGGTGGTGAGGAATAAAAATAATGTTCTAAGCCCCAGAGCTGACTAAATGAACCCCTCTTGGTCAGGGGGATCCCTGAGAAACCTTATACGAAATGCCTCGCTCTGCCCCCTCCCTGCCTCACTCTCTAACACCACCAGGCTTCTTAAGGACTATACAGAAACGGGCCCCTTGGAAAGCCTCCCCCACTGCAGACTTAAACATCCGACCAGCATCCCTTCCCGACAAGAGACCACCAGCCTCAGAGTGGCTCTGGCCCTCTACGGAGGCTGTGTGCTGAGTATCTTCCTGTCCCTGCTTCACCTTTTGATGGACAGCGTCTGATTGAAATACAGTTAAATGTTAAGTTTCCACACCCAAATGAGCATGGGTCTTATGTAACATACGTGTTAGCCAACTGCACACACTTGCAACCCCCCCTTCATGAATATCCATGGCTCTTCCTGCAGCCTGGTGAGTATGTGCACCCAGCCAGCCTGTTCAGCATGAATTCCTGTCTCCTTCCCTCTCCTGAAGTGCTTGCGTTTTGGTTTTGGTTGGAGGCCTTTCTTCTGGCCCACAGGCTAAGCTACCCTCCTTTAGAAGTAAAGCTCTGTCTTCTAAATTTATAGATTCTGTGACTTTTCCAGTCCACAGTGGCCAGTGCTTCACGTTGCCTCGAGGGTGGCAGTCCACAGTGGTTCACATGCAATTTTTCTGTTTACTCCTCAGAATCATGTTAGAACCAAACTCCTGTTATTTCTCACTTTGTATTGAGGAAACAAGGCTTACGGAGGCGGAGGAGCTTGCCTTAGGCCCTAACACGAATGGCGGAGCTGGAACTGGAACCAGGGGCACTGAGGCTGGCTCAGGGGTGTTTCTCCAAACCACCAACGCTGTGTGCTTGGGGGAAACGGAAGAAAAGGGAAAAAAAGAGCAGCAGGAGAGCAAATTCATCTCATTAGTAGAATAATACTTTCATCCTAATGTGGAAATTGAACACAGAAACATTCTCCACCAGCTCCCAAAATCCCCTCCGAGTGGTTGCCATCAGTACCTAGACTGTGGGGGAACTCGGGAACACGGCCCCACATCCCTGTAGGATGAACCTCCTTTGAAAGTCCTGAAATCAAGGACCCTGTAGAGCAAACGGGGTTCCCTATCTGACGCACTGGAAGCCAATACTATGACACTGGATTTTTGAGAAAAGAAAAGTTTGCTATTGAAAATCGTCCAGGGAGACACGAGTCCACTCAGATCTGTCTTCCTGTGCTAGCTTCATGGCAGTGATTTTATTAGAAAAGGCTCGGGGGCTGGATCCTGGGATTAGCAGGTGACTGGTGGAAAGTCCCTGGGCCTGGGCAGTAGCTCTTCACGCTGCCTCAAGGGTGGCATGTGCGAACTCGAGGGTGTGAGCATGAAGCCTGCGGTGGAAATTCAGGCTGTGACATCAGCAAGCGCATTCTCTGCGGACTCCAGTGGGCCGTTTGGTTCTAGCTGATTTCGGCTACTTCTTTCATCGCATATGTGGAGGGAGTGGCAGCGTTTCAGTAAGTTGTTTCCTTTTTTATCTGCCATCCCGTAAACTCAAGAAGTTCTTTTAGTCATTGGTTTCTTTAACTCTTTGGGGCAGGGTTTCAAACAGATGGCCTTTGAAAGCCAGACTCAAGGACATACTGACACTGGGCCTCAACAGCTTCAGGCCGCATCAACCTAAGAGGCACACGGGCTCCGGGATGCGTGAGGTGAGGCTCACGGGCTCCGGGATGTGTGAGGTCCAGGCCAGGCCTTCACCTAACCGAGCACACTGGAGTGACCCCGGAGCGCAGGTGCACCTGGAGAGAAGGACTCAGGGAAGGGCAGAAACGGTTGGCCGGGAGGGGGCTCTTCTGAGCCTGCCCTGGCAGGGGCACCACCCAGGCACAGCCCTGCTGTGAAGGTCGATGCTGCCCAGCCTGGCATCACTGTCACCCAACCCTCAGGCAAATTAATTGCAAGTATGTGCCAACATTTTACGTCCAACTTGCTGATCATTTTTTTTAATGGTTAAAGATGTTTCTTTTTGGAAGAGTATTTGTTTTTGTCTTTTGGGAGAGACTTGGGGGAGGATGTGGCAGGATGACATTGTTAGAATAAGCACAAAAAAAGGACTTCCGGCCACAGTCGACTGCTAGGGATGCTCAGGGCGGCAGCAGGCGTTAGCACTGCGCTCGGAGAGATGGGCTGGATCAAGCACTACGTTCTCTTCTCACCACCTTTTGCTTACTTTGAGAGAATTGTGTTTCTTATTTCTAAATGTTTAAATCATGGAACTTTCCACATAGCTCTGATCCATTGCACAACCAGCAGTGTTCTGGCCCCACGCGCTCTGACGGCCGCCTTCCGTGAAGAGCAGCTGCTTTATTTCTCCAAGTGCAAAGGATTCCTCTGGAATTCAGTTCTCCACACCAGGCCTCTGTGTTGGGCTAATGCCAGTCTGCCTTTGAGGGGCAAATCCACTCCAGGGCTCATTTTTCAGGCTCTGGGACCAGAAGGATGAAGATCTGGCCCTGGACTGGGGGGAACTCACCACCCATGGGGCCCACCCCAACTGAATGAACCCTTGCCCAGAGTTCATTCAGCCTCTCCTAAAAATGCGAGAGAATGTTCTGG
The DNA here is from genome assembly GCF_028885655.2 of Pongo abelii. NCBI lineage: Eukaryota > Metazoa > Chordata > Mammalia > Primates > Hominidae > Pongo > Pongo abelii. The sequence goes on from NC_071990.2 coordinate 170,180,253, forward strand.
TTTCAGCCCCTTAGTTGAAGCAGTGGCTATTCACCAAGTTGTCTCTGCACACCCCTGGATAAAGAAGTGGATGTTTAGATCAGTCAGTGCTGAGGAGTTGTTAATGAACTCATTCAGGATAAAACTTGAAAGCTGTTGCTGCCGCTTCCCCCCTCCCATTCTGTGGGGGAGGAATTCATTTCTCTGGGGAATATTTCTGTCATCTGTTACTTTTTTTTTTTTGAGATGGAGTCTCGCTGTGTTGCCCAGGCTGTAGTGCAGTGGCACAATCTGGGCTCACTGCAACCTCTGCCTCCTGGGCTCAAACGATGCTCCTGCCTCAGCCTCCCAAGTAGCTGGGATTACAGGAGTGCACCACCATGCCCAGCTAATTTTTGTATTTTTAGTAGAGATGGGGGTTTCACCACATTGTCCAGGCTGGTCTGGAATTCTTAACCTCAAGTGAACCACCCGCCTCGGCCCCCTGAAGTGCTGGAATTACAGGTGTGAACCATGGTGCCCGGCCTGTCTATTAGTATTAATGTTCCATTAAAGTGAACATTTCCCTAACTGGCTGTTCTACAGTGCATCTGGTTTAAGGTGGCCTGTTCTTGCAGAGCCAATTTATCCACACTTCCACCTTCCGTGGCAGGAAGAGTGAGCTCAGCCTTGCCTCCCCTCATCCATGGGAGCATGGCCTCCTGTCTCCTGGCAGGTGCATTTCTAACATCACCTTGTGATGGATTTGTGTTTCTTGATGTCAGTCTCACATTTCCTATATAGGACAAGACAGGATTTCCAAGTGAGAGTGTCAGAGGGACAAGACCTTTTCATTTTGTTGTACACAAAACAAACTGAATTAGTTGACAAATTATTTCATATAATTTTGTGCCATGAAATTGGCTCTTTTGCTTTCTATAAGTTTCCTACTATTGGTATCTAGTAAAAGGGGCTCATTGCATGATGTGCTAGAAGCCAATACTATGACACCGGGTTTCTCAGAAAAGAAAAGCTTGATATTGAAAGTCGTCCAGCTCATATCTGCCTCTCCGTATTGGCTGCATGGCAGTAATTTTATTGAAAAAGGTTCACTGGGTGGATCCTGGGATTAGTGGGTGACTGGTAGAAGGAAAGGGGAGGTCTGGAGAGTCCTTGGGCCTGGACAGGGTATTAGTCCATTCCCACACTGCTGTAAAGAACTGCTGGAGACTGGGTAAATTATAAAGGTAAGAGGTTTAATTGACTCACAGTTCAGCATGACTAGGGAGGCCTCAGGAAACTTACAATCATGGTGGAAGGTGAAGGGGAAGCAAGGGGCTTCTTCACATGGTGGTGGGAGAGAGAAGTGCTGAGTGAAGGGGAAGAGCCCCTTATAAGACCACCAGATCTCATGACAACTCACTACTATCACGAGAACATCATGGGGGAAACCACCCCCATAATTCAATTACCTTCACCTGGTCTCTGCCTTAACATATGGGGATTATGGGGGTTATAATTCAAGGTGTGATTTGGGTGGGGGCACAAAGCCTAACCATATCGTTCAGCCCCTGACCCCACCCAAATCTCATGCCTCTTTCACATTTCAAAATCAATCATGCTTTCCCAACGATCCCCCAAAGTCTTAATTCCTTTCAGCATTAACCCAAAAGTCCAAGTTCAAAATCTCATCTGAGACAAGGCAAGTCCCTTCTGCCTATGAGCCTCTAAAATCAAAATCAAGTTAGTTACCTCCTAGATAAAATGGGGTTACAGTCATTGGATAAATACACCCATTCCAAATGAGAGAAACTGACCAAAATGAAGGGACTACAGGCCCCATGCAACTCTGAAATCCAGTGGGGCAGTCAAATCTTAAAGCTCTGAAATAATCTCCTTTGACTTCATGTCTCACATCCAGGTCACACTAATGCAAGAGGTGGGCTCCCACAGCCTTGGGCAGCTCTGCTCCTGTGGCTATGTATGGTACAGCTCTCCTCCCCGCTGCTTTCATGGGATGGCATTGAGTTACTATGGCTTTTCCAGGCACATTGTGCAGCTGTCAGTGGATCTACCATTCTGGGGTCTGGAGGACGGTGGCCCCTTTCTCACAGCTCCACAAGGCAGTGCCCCAGTGGGGAGTCTGTCTGAATGCTCTGACCCCACATTTCCCTTCCACATTGCCTGAGCAGAGGTTCTCCATGAAAGCCCCGCCCCTGCAGCAAAGTTCTGCCTGGACATCCAGGCCTTTCCATACATCCTCTGAAATCTAGGTAGAGGTTCCCAAACCTCAATTCTTGACTTCTGTGTACCTGCAGGCCCAATACCACATGTACACCTCCAAGGCCTGGGACTTGCACCTTCTGAAGCAACAGCCTGAGCTGTATGTTGGCCCCTTTTAGCCACAGCTGGGATGCAGAGCACCAAGTCCCAAGACTGCACAAAGCAGCAAGGGCCCGGACCCAGCCCCCCAAACCATTCTTTCCTCCTAGGCCCCCCAGCCTGTGATGGGAGGGGCTGCCATGAAGACCTCTGACATGTCTTGGAGACATTTTTCCCATTGTCTTGGCAATTAACATTTGGCTACTTGTTACTTATGCAAATTTCTGTAGCCGGCTTGAATTTCTTCTCAGAAAAATGTTTTTTTACTTTCTATCCCATCATTAGGCTGCAAGTTTTCTAGACTTTAATGCTCTGCTTACCTTTTAAACATAAATTCCAATCCCAAACCATCTCTCTCAAGTTCAAAGTTCCACCAGGGCTGGGCAAAATGCTGCCCATCTCTTTGCTAAAGCATAGCAAGAGTCACCTTTATTCCATTTCCCAAGAAGTTCCTCATCTCTATCGGAGACCACCTCAGCCTGGACTTCATTGTCCATATCACTATCAGCATTGTGGTCAAAACCATTCAAGAAGTCTCTAGGAAGCTCCAAACTTTACCACATTTTCCTGTCTTCTTCTGAGCCCTCCAAACTGTTCCAACCTCTGCCCATTACCCAGTTTCAAAGTCACTTCCACATTTTCAGGTATCTTAATAGCAGTACCCCACTCCCAGTACCAATTTACTATATTAGTCTGTTCTCACACTGCTGTAAAGAACTTCCTGAGACTGAGTAATTTATAAAGGAAAGAGGCTTAATTGACTCACAGTTCTGCATGGCTGGGGAGGCCTCAGGAAACTTATGATCATGGCAAAAGTCAAAGAGGAAGCAGCCACCTTCTTCACAAGGTGGCAGGTAGGAGAAGTGCCAAGCAAAGTGTGAGGAGCCACTTATAAAACCATCAGATCTCATGAAAACTCACTTACTGTCATGAGAACAGCTTGGAGAAAATTGCCCCCATGATTCAATTACCCCCACCTGGTCTGTCCCTTGACACGTGGGGGTTATGTGGATTGTGGGGACTATAATTCATGATGAGATTTGGGTGGGGACACAAAGCCTAGCCATATCAGGCAGTTACCTCTTCATGCTACCTCCTCAGTCACATGTGCAAATTCGTGGGAGTGAGCACGAAACCCGTGCTGGAAATTCAGGCTGTGATGTCAGCACATGCGTTCTCCGCAGACTCCAGTGTTCATTTGGGCTCAGCCCATTTTCACCAGCTCCTTCATCTCATGAGTGGAGGGAGGGCTTGTGTTTCTCAAGTTGTTTTTTTTTAATCTGTCATCCTGTAAAATCAAGAATTTCTATTAGTCTTTTTTTAAGCTTTTTGAGGCAGTTTCATTATTTCATACACTAATATTTTTCTTCTTGAATGAAAATCTTTGAAAGAAATGTCTTTTGTTTCTTGTTGAACTTCCCATAAAAACCTATCTATCCCTAGACTTTATGTGCAAAAGGATAATAATTATGTAATAAGATGATACATAATTATCTTAATTAATATAAAGATTATGATTCTAAAATAACCTATAGAAATATTAGCTGTGTTTAGGTGACCATCTTATTGGTTATTGTAAATGATCTATTTTCAAGATTTATGAGAAATCTTGATGAAATGAGAAATCAAGATTTATGTTACATTTGCAAATTTAAAAATGCATTCAGCAACTCTTTCTGATTGACTTCTAGGAGCTGAGTGTTGTGCCTGGGCCCTGCGGCTGCAGAAACGTCCTGAGAAAAGCCCGTTGCTCTGGTTCACTCTTGGCAGGGCTCTTGGGCCATCAGATGGCTGGACTCACTGTTTTCAGAGGATGTGAGCTAGGGTGGGGGCGGGCACATCGAGGGGATGTCTGGGCTGGTCTGAAGAATGATTCCAGGTCCGTGGTGTTAGGTGTTCTTGGTGAAGAAGGGGCTGAGCTGGGGAGGCTGTTTCAGGTGAAGGGAGAATAATGAGGTGCTAGAAACACAGGTGCAATTCTGAAGAATCCTATGCATCTCAGGCTGGTGACAGACATGATATGCTCGAGTCCGCCCCGCCTCCATGAGGCATGGCCAGCAAGCGGGGATGGGTGGGGGAGCAGCTGAAGGTCAGATTATGTTAAAAGCTGCAGGAACAGACTCAGAGAGCCTGCTGGGAAGAGGCATGGGGTGGATGCCTTAGGCTGCTTTTTCCAGTCACTGATGTGGAAATCACAGGACTGGGTCACCAATCATATAATTAATATCTGTAGGAAAAATGTCAGCAGTGTCCTCAGTGGGAGGATGGAGGATGGCCTCATGAATTGAAGGAGTAAGTGACATAATTTGAGGCTCATTGGAAAAGTCCAAATTGTTTACACACCAGGCTTATACAGTTCCAGAAGTCATCCCAAATAAAGTGATTTCTTTGGTGTAGACGTGTGAGATGGAAATGTCCTGCATGGCGTTTAGGTTTCCAGACACCTGTGAGCAGCATCTTATAGACAAATATGGCTCAGAAAGGTCCATGCCAGCTCGCTCCTGGCAAGGAGGCCTCGGCCCTGGAGGAAGTAGCCCCTCAGTCCGTCCTCTCTGTCCCTTCTCCTCTGCCGTCTCGCTGGGTGCAGAGTTCCCTGGCATCTCTGGTGCTCCCTCAGTCTGTCCCGGTAACCAGATGTCCTTCTGGTGTAAGGGAGCCATTTCCAGGGGAGAAGTCACTTTCCCTGGTCAGGAAGCCCACCCTGGGGTTCTGTGCCCACACTCAGGACCACAGTTCAGTTCTGACTTCCCCAGCTGAGCAGTGCCCCCTCCCTTTACCCAGCCACCAGTGCCTCCTGAGTTCACAGGTGGGAGCACCAGGATGTCCTAGTCTAGGGGATACAAAATGACATCAGGCTAACAGTCTCACAACATTGCTGACACACAGATGGGGTGCACCCTTGGCTTGCTGCTTGCCAGGCATCGGGGACCAAAGACAGGTCAGATCCTCTGTGCTGTCAGCTGCCCACGAGTGGGTGCTGCAGACAGAGAAGTAACTAGAGACTGCGGTGTGGACAGGGCAGCATGGAGCACACACAGGTGTGGATATTCAGCAGAGGTCCCCCCTCAAAGGCCATGCCTTGTGGCCAGGGACCTCAGCAGGACAGTGAAGCTAGGTGGCCCTGGGCCCAGCGTGCCCATCCAGGGTGAGGGGAGCCACGTCCAAAGGCCATGCAACCTTGGCTTGACTTTGACCTGGGCCAGCACTGCCTTCAAGGGGATATGCTGTTTGCAGGCAGGAGTTTCAGGGAGTGGGGACCCATGATGAGTATGTGTGCGGTGCTTCACGGCTCTCTGGATGGGCATGGAATCCAGCTACTTGCTGGGAAGGTGGGAGGCAGGAACCCGGGCAGGTGCATTTGTCCTGGCATTAGGGTCTCAGGATGGAGCTGGACACACTTCATGAAACCCAGGCAGAAGCCCCTTCCCATGGACCGGGGTGTGATAGAAGCTTTGTGAGGGTGCTGCGAGTTGGGGTTCTGCCCAGACTTTACGATGGCTTTTCTAGACCTTCTCCCTGAGCCCCCGAGGCTGTGGTTACACTGCATAGCTGGCTCCGGAACCTCACTCAGCCCTCACTCCCTCCTGGTGGTCATACTTCTGTGCTGTGCACCTGATGTCCCTCCTGCGAGCCTCTGTCCCCACATGCATCCTGCACTGTGCACCTAACGTCCCGCCTGCAAAGGTCAGCCACCTCACGTGTCCTGCGCTGTGCACCTGACATCCCGCCTGCAAAGGTCGGCCGCCTCACGTGTCCTGCACTGTGCACCTGACATCCCGCCTGCAAAGGTCGGCCGCCTCACGTGTCCTGCACTGTGCACCTGACATCCCGCCTGCAAAGGTCGGCCGCCTCACGTGTCCTGCACTGTGCACCTGACATCCCGCCTGCAAAGGTCGGCCGCCTCACGTGTCCTGCACTGTGCACCTGACATCCTGCCTGCAAAGGTCGGCCGCCTCACGTGTCCTGCGCTGTGCACCTGACATCTCTGCCTGCGAGGGTCGGCGGCCTCACGTGTCTTGCACTGTGCACCTGATGTCCCGCCTGCGAGGGTCTGCCTTCGTGTGCGTCCTGCACTCTGTTCAACTTTGCACGTTTGGCAGCCAGTGTTGGGAGGCACATTGTAGGTGTTCAGTCAGCTCCACTCCCATGGCATGGGGGCTGGGCCGGGTGCAGGTAGGAAGGTTTGGAATTCAGGAATCTGGCAGGCTGGCGGTCATGCCACCATCCAGGAGGGAGACTGATGGGGTGGAGGCAGGTGGCAGGTGGACCTCGAGGTCAGGGCACAGCCGGTTCCCTAGAGGAGGTGATAGTTGAGGCAGGCCTTGAGACATTTAGTATGTTGTTAGCTGTAGGTGCTCAGTAAATGCCAAGAGTAAGGTTGCCAACACTTAGCGAGAGCATGGCATTTGCCTGGCACTGTCACTTTCTCGTGGAGGGCTCAGGCTGGTTCGGGAGGTGGGATTATCTCCACAGTCCCCCGTGACAGAGGAAGACATGGTGGCTTGGGCGCATGCAGGCAGCTCGCAGGAGGTGGGGCTGGATGTCAGCCGCACCTGCGTGACTCCAGAAGCCATGTGGTTACCCTTGCGGCCGCTTGAGGGAGGTAACTGTTAGGATGAAGCGAAAAGAATCGCCACATTGTAAATAGTTTGTGTTTAAGGTGCTGGTTTTAAAACTTCGTGTAAGTGTCCTGAGTTGGCTTTTCTGCCCCTGCCCCTCGCCCTTGGGCAGGTCCTCAGCAGAGCTCCAGGGTCAGGCTCCATGCAGGGCTCAAGCCACTGCCTGCGACGGACTCAGGAGCCCTGAACTCTTTTCGGTTTAAAATCACTGGGCTTGTGGAGAGAAAGGGGAGGGTTCGCTGTTTTTTGGGTTTTTTTGTTTCTTTTGTTTTTTTTTTAACTGGAGGGTTATTACAAGGTGTGCATGGTCCAGCCATTCTGCCCCTTCAGATACCAAAACTATGGTGAGTGTGTGTGTGTGTACGCGTGTGTGAGAGAGAGGGAGAAATAGGAACGATATGAGGATAAATTTGAGTCATATATTCACCTAATGAATAGCCTCCTTTAATTGGGGTGACTTAGTGCCTGGGGAGGCTCCTTGGGGAGGGCATAAGATGTTCTGGACTTACAGCCTTGAGGAAAAGGTGGGCAGCCATCCTCCTGGGGTTTCTGCCCAGCAGCTGTTCTGTGAGCTGAAAGCTGACAGGCCATGGCTGTGTCCTGAGTGTGGGCCACAGTGACACCCCCATACCAGCATTTGGCTGGTAAGAATCTGCCTTTTGAGGCGTCCCAGGCACACCATATGATTAAATGCTGCTCAGAAGGATATAGTCCGTTCATTATAAAAAATTAGAATACATACTAACTTTTTCTTCTCCATTGGGAATAAAAAGCAAACACCACCTCCTTCCCACCCCCACCCTAAGGGCAGGTTTTGCACAGTCCCAGGTTGGGAGGGGAGTGCTGTGATCTCTGGCGGGAGTGCCTGGGGCTGATGACTTCGGGGGCTGCTGCGCTTCTTCCGACTCCTAAAGACAACCTTTTGGTCCTTGGAGGACTTCTGGGGCTGAAGTGCTATGTGGCTTTTTTGTTGTTTGTTGTTGTTAAATTATCTTTAAAATATTTACATGTATTTAATTTCCCATGTAATTAAATTAAACAGAGTTTCGCCACCTGTTACATGCTCGGTACCGCTGGAGTTCAGCAGCTGTGGGCATGAAGAAGCCGTTCCCTGGGACCCCGCCCTCCCCACCGTGGGCATCCTTAGTTACAGTTTACTCTTCCTGCTCCCTTCCACTAAGAATGAGCCTTTTGTTAGCAGTGCTCAGATGATCATCCCACCGGAAATTTGTTTTTAAGCACCCAGGTCTCTAAAGATCACGCTTCCCTCTCACTGGGAGTGCTGCATTAGCCTAAGACATCTTTAATTATAGGCCACGGAAAGAAATACCAACACCCTAACAGTATATTTTTCTCTTAACAAGAGCAAACTTAATTTCCTCAGGCTAAGCCACAAGAGCAGATTTGTACTTGAAACGTCACATGGAAAACAATGGGAGCCTCTGCCCCGGTGCTGTGTGAGGGAGGTGTCACCTGCCTGTTTCCAGAAAGCCCAGGGCGCAGCCCCCAGCGGTGTCCACGCATCTCTGAATCGTTTCCTAGTCCCAGGAAACAAGGGGAACCCTGGAAAGTCACAGCCGCGATGGATTCCAATGCAGTTTATCTAGGAGTTCGGCATTAATTTAAAAAGGTAGATGTCTCATCCCTGTTGCATGTTTAAATCTCTAATTAATGTCATGGGAAATATGTTAGTTACCAAAACGTCATAGAAGATGTCAAGGAGTACCCGCCCTGTGACAGCGTAATGCTGGGTGCTCGCGGCAGCGCTGGGGAAACAGACGCGCACACACATTCTTCAGGTGGTGGGTCCAGAGCGATACGAAAGCTCCCGAGGGCGCCGCGTGGGGTCGTGCGGGGGCTTCCTAGAGGCGGCGGGAGTGGGAAGGGAAGGACAGCCGGAGGGATGAGTGCCTGGCCTGGCCGTGCGGTGGGAGGGAGGACGGGTGGGACGGGCAGTGGGGCCGCAGGCATCTGAGATGAGATGCCCTGTCGGAGAGCGAGGCCCCCCTCAGCTAGAAAATGGGAGCCACTGAAAGTTTACAAATAAGGAAATCACATGGGCAGCCTCCAACTTCGGCGAGTCCAACAAGTGTGGCAGGAGATGGGCTGGCAGGAGGGGGAGGAAGGTCTCTGTGAGTGACCGTCAGGACACGAAGGCAGGAGGCTCAGACACGCTGATCCTTCCACATGAAGCAGAAAGGAGGGAGGACCCCACTTTCAACAGAGCAGTGATTCTGAAGCCACGGACCAGATGAGGACCTCAGCAGAGCGGAGGGAGGGGTAACTCAGCTGTGGCCTAGACGAGCACCCCAGGTGGTTGAGAGGGGCCGGGGTGCAACCAGGGGACGCCCTGGGACGGAACCCGGCAGACGGACTGGGCTGGAGACAGGGTTTGGGAACGGGGGCAGTAAACGCTCAGGCATTGTCCAGGGAGAGTCTGTGGCGGGAGAAGAGGCGAATCCCTGCGGTGCAGGGAGCTGGTGTTGAAGAGAAAGGTGGAGTTGGGGGACTCCTGCAGAAGATATGGGCCTGGTGGGCAGGAGGGCGTCCTGGAACCAGGGAGCAGAGCTGCTGGGAAGAAGGAGGGCCCGTGCTGTGGGAGGAGGACGAGGAGCAAAGTTCGGGAAGGAAGGACCTGGAGCTGGGAGGAGAGAGGGGAGGCCGGAGTTGGAGCGTCCACCACGGTGACCGCTGTTCCCGCCAGGCACTGCCCAGGGGCTGCCCATTTTCTTTCAGTCCCCACGGGGGATGTTGTGATTTGACGGGTGAGGAGAGTGAGTCTCCTAGACAGGTCGTTTTCCCAAGGCCGTGCAGTTCCCGCAAGTTCAAATGTGACTTGGGTCCCGCAACTCCAAAACACTGCCGCCGTCAGCTCCAGGTCGCCCTGCAGGGAGGGGTCCCCGGTGTCCTCTGTGAATTAGAATCGGAGGCTGACTCCTCAGAGGGTGAGAAGCTGGCGGGCCTGGCGGCTGGGGACGTGCTGTGCTGTGCATGTGCCGGGTTGAGGACCCGCCAGGCTGGACGTCCCTGCCCTGAGTGGTGTCCTCAGAGGCCGCGGTTCTCTGCAGCAGCCCCGGGCAGTCTGCAGCAGGGAAACCTCTGGTCGAGTGGGTCCGGGGGGGGCCTTGGTGGCCAAGTCTGCTGTGTGGCCGCAGCAGAATCCTGAGCCTGGGTGAGGGTGAAGAGCAGAAGTTTCCTTCCCGCATTTCTGGAGGCTGGGGGTGCAAGGTCAAGGCGCCGGCGTCCCTGGGGCCTCCTGGCTGTGTTCTTGCTAGAGGGCGCTGGAGGTGGCAGGAAGCCTCTTGTGTGACGACGGCCTTGATCCCCTTCACTGGGAGGAGACCTGGAGCTAGTCATCTTCCAACACTATCACGTCGGCAACGCCTGGGTCATGGAGGGGACACATTCAAACCTCAGCAGCCAGGTACAAGCAGGTGAGGCAGAGAAACAGGAGTGCAGCTTCTGGGGGCTCGAGAGTCTCAGAGGAGCTTCCCACACCTCAGTGCCCGGTTCCCACCCGCCATGGCATCCTGAGGATGGGAAGGGTCCCTGCCAATGAGTCCCCCTTGCTGGCACAGCCTCTCCCTTTCCCTGGAAGCCGACTTGAGCAAGCTGTCGGCTCACGCCACCTTCCTCACTACCCCATTCCTGGGCCTCCTCCTTGGTTGCCTGGCACATCTGCCCCTGACACCGACCTGTAAACCACAAGGCCAGGTACCCTGGGGCCTCTTCCCAGTCGTGCCCCCGACACCGACCTGTAAACCACAAGGCCAGGCACCCTGGGGCCTCTTCCCAGTCGTGCCCCCGACACCTCACAGAGTGTTTGCACGTGAGATGTTTGGTGGCTTGCGACTCCATGATGGCCTCGCCCCATCCCTGTCATGCAGTGTCTGCAAATCCACCATGACCTCAACCTACCATGTGGCATCCCTGCAGCCCCCTGGAGCTGCTCCCCCCCAGGTCCTCAGCGAACCCCCGAGGGTTGGTTAACGTAAGGCGAATTCCAGCCCTAAACCCCCCTGGGGTCAGAATCTCCTGTTAGACACGCTCATAGCTCCTGCAACTTTTCCTTGATGTCACTTGTTAAACAGCTTGCGTAATGAGTTACTTAGTAAATGGCGATGTGTCCCGTCTTTGCCACAGTCTCTGCTTCACACGGGCTGGGCGGCGTCTGAGTGGTTCCCCTGCCTCCAGCAAGGGCAGTGCCAGGCTCAGGGTGGACCTTGGGCTCAGCAAGTGCTCCCAGCAGCCCTACCATGGCAGCCTCCACTCCTTCCAGTAACAGAAACAGGCTCTCTTTGGCTTTGCCAACAACATTCTCATGGTTTTCCTCCCTCCTCCTCCCCCTGCTCCACAGATGAAGCGCAGGAAGCCCGAATCTCATCTTGACCCTGCCGTGATATTTCTCTAGCCCTGAGCACACTTCCAGCTCAGGTGCTCAGGTGGGGCAGGCCACATGGTCTCTGGAGTTCCCTTTCTGTGAACCCCCTAAGGTAGGGCTTGGAGCTTGTTCCAGGGGTGAGCCTTCATGTGGGGAGTGGTCTCTAAGGCCCCCATTCTGGATGTGTGGATTATCACAGTTATTATTATTGTTTTCTGGGAATAGAGTCTGGCACTTTCATCAAATTCTCAATGGGTTCTGGCTCCCAAAGAAGCATAAGAACTGCAGTTTTGTGGCTCCCGCGAGCCCAGGATCACGTGTGCCGATCACCCCGAGGTCCCTGTCTTCCTCTGTGAGTTAGAATTGGAGGCTGATTCCTGTTGGGGGTATGTAAGTTCCTCAGGGACCACAGCTTCTGTCTGCCAAGACCTTAAAAAGGAGACACGGATTGGGCACCTTCTAGATGCTGAGCCCTGGGATGGGGGCTGGCATCTTCCATCTCTTTAAGTCCTCACATCTGCCTGGAAGTGGGCACCATCACCCCCTTTTACAGAAACTGAAAGGCCGGGATCAAATGCTTGGTAGAGTCAAAGCTGAGATTTTAATCCATGTCTCCTGATTATTTTAATTGTTTTCCTTGTTCTGCCATAGATGTTAAATTGCTGGCAGATAAAAAAGCATGGTGATGTGATGGGCATGTTCTTATAAAAGCTTTATTACTAAGTTTTTAGTTTAAAAATGTCATTTATTTACTGAAACTCTTAGCTTGATTTTTAAACGGATCATGTTCTTGCTATTGCTCAATGGCACCAGCTTTTCTTTAACATACAGGGCAGATAACAGCCCGTGAAGTTGAGCAATCTGTGCTTGTCAATTTGGCTTTTAGAGCTTTGCTTTCTACCTAGGCAGGATGTGCTATTAGGCAGAGTTTTGAGTCAATAGTGCATTGTGCCCAGAAGACCCAGAGGGCTTTAGATCACTCGAGGTTGTGGCAGGTACGGTTGCTGGTGCCAACATAAATAGCCCGTGTGTTTACCCAGCACAAAGACGTGAAGCTGGCCGTGACTTCCTGAGAGCCAGCCCAAAGGAAAGGCAGGAAGAGAGCAAGAGGTCCACCTGCAGTATCGCGATGGAAGTTTCCACGTTGTTAAAAAAGTATTCGACCTTCTGTTGTATTACAATACGAAGAACAATACGCACAAAACTTTTTTGCCCCCAGAAAACTCCCAGACTGAGGAGAAAGTTGTCTCCTTCCCCAGATGAACTCCGCATAATGTGGCTGAGTGCAGCGACCCCGTCTCGTCCCCCCGAATACGTGAACGCATTCCCCTGCCCTGGGCCAGCTGGCAACCAAACACGTAGTAACTCTGGATTCAGAATTCGAGATTCAGAACTGAGTGGACTTTAGACAAGCATAGGGCGATGCTGGGAACTCTCCCACCAGCTTTGGTGCCACATGGAGGTGGCGTGGGGAGGAAAAGCTGCTGTGAGAAGAAAGGACGCAGGGGAGGAGCAGGGAGGCAAGGGTCTGAGTGGAATGGAGTTGCAGCCAGGGGCTCCGTGGGCACAGGCCCAGGCTGGACCAGGGAATGGGCTGCGTGGCCTCCAGTTGTGCTTGGCCATGAATGTCCGGGTGAGCTTAAGGGCTGGCAAGATGTTGCCAGGAGACCAGAGACACCAGACTCCGGCAAGTCCATGCCACCCCTCTGCCTTTTGGAAGCCCCTTCCCTGTGCATCAGGTGGAACTGAACATGGTGAGCATCTGCCTGAGGACCCTGTGCTACCTGAACATGGTGAGCATCTACCTGAGGACCCTGTGCTACTGAACACGGTGAGCATCTACCTGAGGACCCCATGCTACCTGAACACGGTGAGCATCTACCTGAGGACCCCATGCTACCTGAACACGGTGAGCATCTACCTGAGGACCCCATGCTACCTGAACACGGTGAGCATCTACCTGAGGACCCCATGCTACCTGAACACGGTGAGCATCTACCTGAGGACCCTGTGCTACTGAACTTGGTAAGCATCTACCTGAGGACCCCGTGCTACCTGAGCAGGTGAAGATGATTCAGCTGCAGTGAGCTGAGTGAGTGGACCAAACAGATATGTTTCTCGCTGTGATCTGGGGGTGGAGGCTCTTGAAGACGACACGATTCGTTGCAGATTTGCACCCTCCATAGTGACATGAATGACCCACTCTCTGAGATCTCACAAGTACAGGCCACAGCCCAGCCAGCCTGGGGGCCAGCAGGGCCCCAGCAGCTTGGTGACCCCTTCACTCCCAAGCAGGGTCTGTGGGGGTGGGGAGGGTGGGAAGGAGCTTCTGCTGTGGTCCCTTCCTCATTCTGCTCAGTCCAGGAATCCCAGGAACAGATCAGCCTCTTCCTGGCTTCAGTGCGCATGTGTTTCAGCCTCCTCCACGGTGTGGTGTTCAGCATTGCTACCCACTGCAAGACTGCAAAGCAGAGAACCAGCCCTGTGGCGTCCATGGTCTCTTATATTTCTGTGATTGAGGGGACTCACCGATCTTATTATAACCGGCATTCAGGGAGAGCTGCCCTCAGGAAGCAGGAGAGGAACTGGGTTGATTCCCTTGTCTCATGTCCTGTGAATTTTCTGCAGAAGGGAAGCTGGCTGGAGGTGCCATGTCTTGCGGTGTGTTGGCCCCTTCACTCGTTGCAAGTGGCAGTGTGGGCTTTTCGGATAATCCCCGCCGCAACCCTGTGAGGAAGCGGCTGTTGTTGTCTTGCCCGTTTTTCAGATGGGGAAACGGAGGTACATGTGGCCAGGGAGGAGCCCACTTGGAGCACTGGCCACGCTTCCCACAAAACGGCAGGTGCACTCCGTGGTGACGGCTCGTGTGCTGTACATGTCCTGACTGTCACCTCTGGCCCAGTCTCCCCTCACTTCTTTGGAAAACCCTCCTACTGGGAGTCTAAGGGCCGAAGGGTCTGTGAGGGACCCCCTGTGCAGGTGGCCCTCGTGGGATGCCCTCAGCCCTGCCCAGTGGCCTCCCTCAGTCCTGTGCCCAGGTCCCTTGGTGCTGTCTGCCAGTGACCATCACAGCTGGTCCTGCAAAGCACTAAGCCTTCAGCTCCTGCCTTCAAGAGCTGCCTCTTGAAGCATCCCAGAGGATGCACGGAAAAGAGGTAGAGAAGTTGGCCGTGCTCCCTTCTCCTTCACCCCCAGGGCTCACCTCACCCCAGGCGTCCTCTGGGAGTTTAGAATTCTTCCACTCGTCCACCCTGCCCATGGACACACAGGCCTCAGTGCTGCTCTGCAACCCCCGTCAGACACCTGGGGAGGTGATCCCTTAAGGACATATTTTCCTGGACTAAAAGGCTGAGGATTGATGGTGTCGCCATCTCAGAGGAGGGCTTGCTCCCAGCACAGGTGTCGCTCAGGGATCCTGTGTGAAAGGCAGGCAGGGTGTTTGCTGAGCTTGGTGGCTTCTCTTTGGCATCGCTAAAGTACAGATGGCTGTGCTGAGTGGAGGCGGCAGCCACGCCCCAAGACATTCTGGGGTGGAGGCCCTGGCCAGGGCCCGGTGGTGCAGCTCATCCACCTGCCCTCCTTAGCCACCGCACCAGGGGATGGACCAGGGCAGGGGCTCAGGCCTTTTGGGGCTGGAGAAGCCGGGACCCAGCTGCTGGGTCTCCATGCCGGAGAGAAAGGAAGAGGGCAGGCCCCCTTGTGCAGTCAGAACTGGTATTGAGTTAAAGTAATCCTCATTCTACTGAGACAAGTTAAAACCCACGCTGAGCACTGCATGTTCCTGACGGTGTTAAGCTTCTTAGTGTACACGGAGAGGCAGCCTAGAGGTTGGGCTACACAGGCTGCGGGACGGTGCATAAGACCAGATGGTGGCTCCTCAAAAAGTTAAATGTAGAATGACAGTTTGACTCAGCAATTCCACTACTGGGCGTAGACCCAAAAGAAGTGAAAGCGGAGACTCGAAGGACATCTGTCCACCCGTGTTCACCGCAGCCCTGTGTCCAACAGCCAAAGGTGGAAGCAGCCCCGTGTTCCTGGGTGGGCGGATGGATTAACATGGTATAGTTCACACATAGGATGGGGTCTTAAGCAGCCTCAGAAAGGAAGGAAATCAAAGTATTTTACCCCCAAATATATTTCTTTGACAGATTTTTATTATTATTACCATTTGGTTATTTATTTTTTAAGATGGGGTCACTTTCTGTTGCCCAAGCTGGAGTGCAGTGGTGCAGTCTTGGCTCACTGCAACCTCCGCCTCCTGGGCTCAAGCAATTCTCCCACCTCAGCCTCCCAAGCAGTTGTCACCACAGATGCGTGCCACCACAGCTGGCTAAGGTTTTATATTTTTGGTAGAGACAGGGTTTCACCATGTTGCTCAGGCTGCTCTTGAACTCCTGAGCTCAAGTGATCCACCCACCTTGGCCTCCCAAAGTGCTGGGATTACAGGCATGAGCCACTGTGCCCAGCCTCTTTGATATATTTTAAAATGTCCCTGCAAAGCTGTCTCTTGTGGGGAAAGTCTACATTCTCTGGAGAACCCCCTTCCCTTTCCAAGTCTTTCTCCTGATCCAGGAGAGAATCCTCTAAGAGTCTGGCATCTTTTAAGTCATAGGAAACACTAACCATCTGTTCTCTCTAAAACCTGCTACCTGGAGGCTGCATCTGCATGATAAGAACCTTGGTCTCCACAACCCCTTATCCTGACCCAGACACTGCCTTCTATTCGTTCTAGGTCTTTGGATAAACTCTTTCAGCCAATTGCCAATCAGACAATCTTTTAATCCACCTATGACCCAAAAGCCCTCCCTGCCCTTTGAATTGTCCCACCTTTCTGGATTGAACCAACGTACACCTCACATGTGCTGATTGATGTCTTCTGTCTCCCTAAAATGCATACAAACCAAGCTTTGCCCCGACCACCTTGGGAATGTGTTCTCAGGACCTCCCGGGCTGTGTCACGAGCTATGGTCACTCACATTTGGCTCGGAATAAATCTCTCCAAGTATTTTAGAGTTTGGCTGTTTTCATTGACACTCCTAAGGCAGGGCTGTGGCAGCTGAGCTGCTGTGAGCTCTGAATCTGAGGGACAGTCCTGGACAGAAGCAAATGGACGACTGCAAGGAGTCTAAGGCAGACAGTGGGAGGGATGCGGCTGACACAGTGCCAGGCCAGACCTATACGGGGCTGTCCGAGTTATTCCCACCAAACTCCTGGAAAAATGCAAAACATTGCAGGTTACCCTTGAGGCCAGGGCAAAGGCCTTTTGACCTTCTTGGGCAATCCTGCTGCAAGTACGATGACGTATCAGAAATGAACCGTTGGTGCACAGATCATAAGGCACAGTTGTAACCTACCATAAACAGAAAGTATCCGAGACAGGTCTCAATGTAGAGGTTTATTTTGCCAAGACTGAGGATGTGCCTGGGAAAAAGGAACACAAAACCACAGGAACATCTGAGATTTCTGCTTTGTCCAAAGAGGGTTTGGGGACTTCAATATATAAAGTGGAAAGAGAAGGCAGCCGGGGAAAGAGGGAAAAAAAGTTGGGAGGGGCGAATGGAAAAAAGGAGCAATGGCTGTATTCTTTTGAGGCCTTGATCAGCATTCACTGAATCCACATTTTACATATGAAAGGAGGCAGCAGAGGAATAGTCAATTACACATTGTCTCACTCTGTGAACCTGCACTAATAGGCATTTGTCTCAGGTGGGCAGAGGGATGACTCCTGGCCCCATCTTTCTCCTGTACCTGTGAAGATAAGCTGGTAATTTACGTTGTCAGGGTGAAATTCAACAAAACTCTTAGGGTAAAGATCGTGGGGCCCACGAGGAATTTCCCTGTGAACAAATTGTGAAGGAGGCCTCCAAGGGAAGGACGTGGCCTTTTATCTTTGAAGGTACAAAAATGACAGGCAGTTTTGTGTGGTCAAAGGTCAAAAGCCCCTGCTGGCTGTGGAGTCTTACATGTATTTTTGTTTACTGTTGTCCTCGTCTGGCCTCGGCCTGTTTTTATGATGGCCACAGGAAGACCTCAGCACTCAGGCCAGGCTTCAGAGCTCAGAGCCAGGTGGCCACCTGCTGCCTCGCCCGTCTAGAGGGGGGATGCCCTCCTCTCAGAGACGCATATGGACCAAGCTGTCTCCACTGGTATCCAAACCTCTTCTCCATAGGCCTGTGAGGAGGCCTCAAACCCAAGACCCCCACCCAACTCGGGTCAATCAGTTAAGCTAGGAACGGAAGAGAACTGGAATAATTGGGCACCATTTTCCTTCCATAGTTGACAGCTGAATACTGATACAGTTACCACGAAGAAAAAGAAGAATGTGGGTGGCAGACCTGGGTGGCCTCCCTGGAATTCCACGTCCCAAGTGGTCCTTCAATTGCAACGTGAATACAGTTGTGGTACCTCAGTCAAGATTCCTGCCTTTTTGTGAATCCACCTTCCTGCACTGCAGCGGACTTGTGGCTTCTTGGTGCCTGGCCTCCACGAATCCGACTCCTGGCAGCCCCTGACTTCTTTTGGGGGATTCCTCCTGCTCCCACTCTCGGGTCACGCAGGTTCAGTTGAATGGATTCGGGTTCCATCTCCAGGGGAGGAAGGGGTCAAGCCTGGAACCCTCTGAAGAAAGGGTTTGGTTCAGCCATGAATGTTTTGCTCAAGTTAGACTAATCAGAATCAGGATTCAATTCTGCGGTTTTGGTGTGAACTGAATGAAGCAGCAGGATGTGGTCCTGCCATTTTTCAGTGACAAGAGAGGTGTGGTCTCAGAAGGGAGCTAGCACAGAGAGGGATAATCTAGGGGAGGGCAAGGAGAGACCAGAGCATATCTGAGCACTTGAGGTCTGTCCTGGCTGGCTCAGGCCTCCACAACCAAGTACCATGAACTGGGCAGCTTATCCAATGGAAACTTCCTGTCTCTGTCCTGGAGACTAGAAATACAAGATCAAGGTGTTACTGGACCCTGTGGCTCAGGTCGCGGCCTCCTTAAGGGATTTGCTATTTCCCTTGTGATTTATTGATCCAATGGTGGTCAAGAGTGTATGGTTTAATTGCCACATATTTTGAATTCAAGTAGTGTGATATTTTTCCAGCTCTGTGGTTTTTGCTCAAGATTGCTTTGGTTACTTGGGGTTTTTTGTGGTTCCATAAGAAATTAAGGGTTTTTTTTTTAATCCTGTGAAAAATGTTATTGGAATTTTGTTAAGGATTCTATTGAATCTTTAATCACTTTGGGGAGTATGGACATTTTAACAATATTAATTCTTCCAATTCATGAACATGGAATATCTTTATATCTTTTTATAAAAACTTCTTCAGTTTTTCTCACCAGTGTTTTATAGTTTTCAGTGTACAGATATTTCACCTCCTTAGTTAAACTTATTCCTAAGTATTTCTCTAGCTATTGTAAATTGAATTGTTTTCTTAATTTCTTTTTTAAATATATTATTGTTAGTATACAGCAATGCTACTGATTTTTGTGTGTTGATTTTTTATCCTTCAACTTTACTGAATTTGTTTATTTGTTCTAACAGTTTTTTAAAGCTATGGTAATCAAAACAATATGGCAGTGGCACAAAAAACACATGTATAGACCAATGGAACAAAATAGAGAGCCCAGAAATAATCCATGCTTTTACAGTTCATTGACTTTCAACAAAGAACACACAATGGGAAAAGGACAGTCTCTTCAATAAATGGTGTTGGGAAAACTGGATATCCACATACAGAAGAATGAAATTAGACCCTTACCTCACACCAGATATAAAAATCAACTAAAAATGGATTAAAGACTTAAACATAAGAACTGAAACTGTAAAGCTACTATAAGAAAACACAAGGAGAAAGCTCCATGACATTGGCCTGGGCGATCAATTTTTTTAATATGAATCCTAAAAGCACTGGCAACAAAAGCAAAAATAGATACATGGAATTACATCAAACTAAAAAGCTTCTGCACAGCGAAGAAAATAATCAACAGAGTGAAGAGACAACCTATGGAACAGGAGAAAATATTTGCAAACTATGCATCCAATAATGGGTTAATATAAAAAATATATGAGGGATTCAAACAACTCAATAGCAAGAAAACAAATAATCTGATTAGAAAATGAACAAGAAACCTGAATGGATATTTCTCAAAAGAAGACAAACATTTCTCAAAAGGACATTTGGATGGCCAAAAGGTATATGAAAAAATGCTCAACATCACTAATCATCAAGAAAATGGACAATGAAATATCACCCCACTTCTGTTAGGATAGCTATTATCAAAAAGATAACATGTTGGCAAAGATGAAGAGAAAAGGGAAGCCTTGTACACTGTTGGTGGGAATGTAGATTAGTACAGTTATTGTGGAAAACAGCATGAAGCTTCCTCAAAACATTAACAAAAGAACAACCACATGATTTGGCAATTCCACTTCTGAGTATATATCCAAAGGAAATGAAATCAGTATGTTGAAGACATATCTGCACTCCATGTTCATTACAGCATTATTTACAGTAGCCAAGATTCTAAAATCAACCTAAGCGTCTGCCAACAGATAAATGGATAAAGAAAATGTTACTGTATATGCACAATAGAATACTATACAGCCTTTAAGAAGAAAGAAATTCTGTCACTTGTGACAATATGGATGGAATTGGAGAACATTATACTAAGTGAAATAAGCCAGGCACAGAAAGACAAATACTGCATGATCTTATTTATATGTGACATTTATAAAAGGTAAATGCATAGGAGAAGAGAGTAGAATGATGGTTCTTGGAGGATACAGGGGGATTGGGAAGATATTGGTCAAAGGATACAAAATTTCAGTCATACAGGAGGAATAATTTCAACATATTTATTGTATAATATGGTGACAACAGTTGTTTCTCAGTATATGCAGAGGACTGCTTCCAGGACCCTCTTTGTATGCCACAATCCACACAAACTGAAGTCTGGCAGTCAGCCTTGTAAAACCTACATACCCAAAATGTTGGCCCTTTATATCTGCAGGTTTTGTACCCTGCAAATACTGTATTTTCTGTCCTCACTTGGTTGTAAATGTGGAACCCATGGATACGGAGGGCCAACTGTATTTATTGAAAAAAATCCACATTTAAGTGGACCCATGCAACTCGAACCCATGTTGTTCCAGGGTTGACTGTATAGTAATAGCATTGTATCATATACTTGAAAATTGCTAAGAGAGTAGACAATAAGTGTTCTCTCTGCAAGTAAATGATAAGTATGTGCGTTAATGCATATGTTAATTAGCTCAATTTAGCCATTTTACAATGTACACATATATGAAAAAATCATGTGATAAAACATAAATATATACTTTTAAAAATCTGTCAAGAAGCTTTTCAAATATTTATAAATATTTCAGCTTTATTTCTCTTATTGATTTCTGGATTCATTTCATAGTAGTCAGAGGTGAGGCTTTGTATTATTTCAGGGGCTGCTTCCACCTTTGGCTGTTGGACACAGGGCTGCAGTGAACACAGGTGGACAGACATCCTTCGAGTTTCTGCTTTCACTTCTTTTGGGTCTACGCCCAGTAGTGGAATTGCTGAGTCAAATTGTCATTCTACATTTAACTTTTTGAGGAGCCACCATCTTGTCTTATGCACTGTCCCGCAGCCTGTGTAGCCCAACCTCTAGGCTGCCTGTCTGTGTACACTAAGAAGCTTAATGCCATCAGGAACATGCAGTGCTCACGTTTCAAATGTATTAAGACTTGTTTTGTGACCTAACATATAGTTTATCCTGGAGAATGTTCCATGTGCACTTGAGAAAAATGTGTTTTCTGCTGTTGTTGTGTGGCATGTTCTTATACGTGTCTGTTAGGTCTAGCTGGTTTATGGTGCCGTTTAAGTCCTCTATCTTTTTATTGATCTCTGACTAGGAGTTCTATACATTATTAAAAATGGAGTGTTAAGGTCTCCAGCTCATATTGTAGAATTCTATTTCTCCCTTCAATTTTGTCAGTGCTTGCTTCATATATTTTGGGGCTCTTGTTTGGTGCATATATTTTTATAATAGTTAATTTTCTTGAGGAAATGACTATTTTATCAATACATAAATATTCTTCTTTATCTCTTCTAATGGTTTTTGGCTTAAAACCTATTTTTGTCTGTTAGTAACAGGCTCACCAGCCTATTTTGGTCGTTGTTTTTATGAACTATCTTTTTCTATTTTTCACTTGCAACACACTGGTGTTATTAGAGCTAAAGTGAGCCTCTTGAAGACAGCATATATTTGAATCATTTTTAAAATCCATTTGCCAATCACCGCTTTTTTACTAGTCAGTTTAATTCATTTACTTTTAACATTTTTACTGATAAGAAAGAACTTCTGCCATTTTGCTATTTGTTTTCTGTGTATGTTATAGATTTTCCTTTTATTCCCTTAATTACTGCCTTCTTTTTGACATTATTTTGGTAGTAAACCATTTGATTCCCTTTTCATTTCCTAGACATTATTTGAATATTTTCTTTACTGTTATTATTGGGATTAAATTTAATATTCTAAATTTATAACACTAATTTGAATTGATATTAACTTAAGAAGGATACAAAAACTCTGCCCCTCTGCAGCTCCATTCCCTATTTGTGTTACTGTTACAAACTACATATTTATATATGTGAGCCCCCAAAGATTTATAATGATTTTTAAATGAGTTAGTCTTCTAAACAATAGGAATAAACAGTGTAGTTTTGGGCTATGATTTTTCCAAATATTCTTTCTCCCCTTTCTCTTTCTCTTCTAGGATTCCCATAAAACATCATGTTGTACACCATAAATATGTATTTTAAAAATTTTGTCAATTAAAACATTGTCCAAATATTTTAAAATTTTCTAGTTTTACTTCTGTTATTGATTTCTAGCTTCAATTCATAGTGGTCAGAGATGATGTACATTGGCCTACTTGGTGGTGTCCTACAGGATCCTGAGGCCCTGATTATTTTTCTTCATGTTTTTTTTTCCTGTTTTTTAGACAATAGTTTTAATTATCCTATCTTGAAGTTCACTGATTATGTCTTCTGGCTGCTAGAATCTGCTATTGATGCCCTCTAGTGAATTTTTAATTTCAGTTATTATACTTTTCAGCTCCAGATTTCATGCCTGCAGCTTTTCCAGCCTCAGTTCCTATTTAGGTGAAACAAAGAACATCTGTGTTCATCCTTCCAGTAGCTCCTGGGCAGGTTAGAACACACAGATACAGTGATTTGTGAAGAAGGCCTGCTTGCTCCCTCCACAATGAGGGCTGGGTTCCCACACTGGGAACATGGACAGCCTCTTCTTCAAGTGGCTGGGGGCAGGGAGAGTAAAGCGGCCTAAGAGGTTTCTTCTTGTTTTCAAGTTGCTGTTTCTTGTCAACATTTGCTTAGTTGCTGCCTCTGCTTGTTTTTTGATGTTTCTGGGAGGGGAAGGGGGACAGTTTGGAGCCACCTATTCCTCCATTTTGCTGATGCTACTTTAACTGGGGCCCAAACTACAAATCTCAGAGCTTGGTTCCCCTCTTTACAGTTTTATTTCGTGACTGTCATGGATCAATCTATATCTTTCTGTTATAATCAATTGCTTGAAATTAGAGACTCATGCAAAAGATAAGAATATTTTCAAGATCTAAATAATGTTTCTTAGCAGCTTAATTTCATTTTTCTGCCTTAGTAATCTAATTGCTCCACGTGCACAGATGCATATAATGTTAAGTATAGGTTTCAAAGCATAACAATCCTGTCAGCAATGAATTCTTCTTGGCCTTTGTCAAAAACTTTCAGAGAACGTTACACCCAGTCCAGTATTTTATATTATTGGTGAGAAAACCAAGGCCCTGCAAGGGGCTGAACTGCTTGTGCAAAGCAGGGACAGCACAGGGGTGAGAATCTGGTCTTCCTGCTGCTGATCCAGCCAAATTCTTCCACAATGAAGGTGTTCAGAGAAGGAGCATGGATACTTATCCTGACTCAACCTGGTTATGAACTATCTACATGGAAAACTAGTACCACTGGACATAGATATAGCTTCACAAAAATAAGTGGTTTCTAAAAAGTGCTTTTCTTCCAGAGTTTCCTCTCTCAGTAAATAGCCCTTCTACTGGGCTCCCACTGAAGATGCTGGCGTCATCCCTGATGCTCTCTTACTACCACATCAATCCCAGCCAATACTTCACAGCTAACTTGACCTCCACATGGTGCCTTCAGAGTACCCACTCCTGTCCTCTTCACCGGCACCACCGTGGGTCCTGCTCCCACACTCTGCATGCACCTGCTCACCAGTCTCCCACCCCTGCTTTTCCTCTCTGTGGGGGTCAGCCTCCAGGACAGCTCTTAGTACCCCTTCACGTGCAGCCTGCCCCACACAGAACTGGAGCTCGTGTGTGATGAATGGAGCTTGGCAGAGGTGACAGATGACTCCCGAGACCAGGTCCCAGGGCACAGCAGCTCCCAGAGGTGACAGGTGACTCCCAAGACCAGGTCCCAGGGCACAGCAGTTCCCAGAGGTGACAGGTGACTCCCAAGACCAGGTCCCAGGGCACAGCAGCTCCCAGAGGTGACAGGTGACTCTCAAGACCAGGTCCCAGGGCACAACAGCTCCCAGAGGTGACAGGTGACTCCCAAGACCAGGTCCCAGGGCACAGCAGCTCCCAGAGGTGACAGGTGACTCCCAAGACCAGGTCCCAGGGCACAGCAGTTCCCAGAGGTGACAGGTGACTCCCAAGACCAGGTCCCAGGGCACAGCAGCTCCCAGAGGTGACAGGCGAATCCCAAGACCAGGTCCCAGGACACAGCAGCTCCCAGAGGTGACAGGTGACTCCCAAGACCAGGTCCCAGGGCACAGCAGCTCCCAGAGGTGACAGGTGACTCCCAAGACCAGGTCCCAGGGCACAGCAGCTCCCAGAGTTGACAGGTGACTCCCAAGACCAGGTCCCAGGGCACAGCAGCTCCCAGAGGTGACAGGCGACTCCCAAGACCAGGTCCCAGGACACAGCAGCTCCCAGAGGTGACAGGTGACTCCCAAGACCAGGTCCCAGGGCACAGCAGCTCCCAGAGGTGACAGGTGACTCCCAAGACCAGGTCCCAGGTCACAGCAGCTCCCAGAGGTGACAGGTGACTCCCAAGACCAGGTCCCAGGTCACAGCAGCTCCCAGAGGTGACAGGTGACTCCCAAGACCAGGTCCCAGGGCACAGCAGCTCCCAGAGGTGACAGGTGACTCCCAAGACCAGGTCCCAGGGCACAGCAGCTCCTGACTTGGTCTCTTGGATTGCTGTACCTGGGGGAAGCCAGCTGCCATGTTGTGAGGACGCTCAAGCAGTCCCGTGGAGAGGGTCCTGTGGGGAGAAACGGGTGCCTCCCACCAAGATCCAGGACCAGCCCACCAGCCATGTGGGTGGGCCACCTTGGAAGGGCATCTTGCAGCCTCAGCTGAGCCTTAAGATGAGGCTGATGTCTTTCCTGCAACCACATGAGAGACCCTGAGCCATCACAGTCTGGCTAAGCTGCTCCTGGGTTCTTGGCCCACAGAAGCTGTGCAAGGTGAAGACGGACCTCAGTCAGCTGGGGGCGGCTGTAACAAAATACGAGGCTGGAGGCCTAAACCACAACACTTGTTTCTCAGAGTTCTAGAGGCTGAGAGGGCCAACATCAAGTTGCCAGCAGATTTGTGTGTGGTGAGGGCTCCCTTTCTTGTTTGGAGACAGCCACCTCTTGCTGTGTCCTCACAAGGTGAAGAGAGAGTTCTGATCTCTTCCTCTTCTTGCAAGGGCCCTGATCCCATCATGAGGCTCCACACTCATGGCCTCATCCAAACCTGATTCCCTCCCAAAGGCTCCTTCTCCGAATACCCCTCTATGGCAGATTAGGGCTTCAACATGATTGTGAGGTTGGAGGGGGACACGAACATTCAGTCCATAGCAGATTTTTACTGTTGTGTTAAGCCCTATATTTGGGGGTTATTTGTTACACGGCAGTGGATAACTGATACACTCCCTGATAGCCTATTCTCAACACAACAACCAAGTGGCCTTTAAAATTTTAAATCTAGTTATGTTAATCTACTTAAAGCTTTCCAATGGCTTCTTATCACTCCAAATAAGTTCTTAGCCCTCACCATGGCCCAGAAAGCTGAGCATGACCTGGTGTCTGCCTGCCTCTCTGTGCTTGCTTCCCTGCCCTGGCCCCTCCTGCCCTCTGTGCACACTGATTTTCCCACTGCTGCTCCAGCACGCCAACCATGCTCCCACCTCCCAGCCTTCACCACGCGCTGCCTTCTGTCCCGGACATTCTTCCTCAGACTCACTCATTCCCCTCAAGTCCCACTTAAATGTCACCTCCCTGGGAAGCTTCCCTCAGCACCCACTACGGCAGCCCCATGGTCTGCTGCTGCCTGTGCCCTTGCTGTGCTGCATCTTATCTCATAGCACTGGCAGAGCAGGTGTGCATGCATGTGTGCACATGTGAGTGCACACGGGCACGTGTAGGTATGTGTCACGTGAATGTACGTGTGTGCACATGTGAGTGCATGGCACACGTATGTATGTCGTGAGTGTGTACGTATGTGCATGCGTGCACATGTGAGTGTGTATGGGCACATGTGTAGGTATGTGTTGCATGTGTGTGGGTACACATGTGCGTGCACATGTGAGTGTGCATGGCACACGTGCATGTGTGTGTCACATGCGAGTGTATGGGTACATGTGCGTATATCTGTGTGCATGTGAGTGCATGCACACACATGCACAGGTATGTGAACATATACACAAGTGTGTGGACACACGTGCATGTGCATATATACACGTGCGTGTCTGTGCACATGAATGTTCTCTCTCCCTATTAGAATGCAGGGAGGCTCTCGTTTCCCATCGTGTCTGCAGCAGCTGGCACAATGCCCAGAACATGCTGTGCCCTCAGTGGATAGTTGACAAACATACCTGTGAGTTAAACAAAACGTGTGTTACTCAGATTCTTCATGACAGGCACTGGGAGCAGTGAAAAGAGGAGTGGGATTCCACCCTCCTGAAGCTCGCAGTCTAGTAAGAAAGTAACTACCAGATCTTAACAATCCTGTGTGGTGAATGTCATGCTAGCAAAATCCAGAGTGCAGGGGGCAGCCGGACGAGCTCACAGAGTCCAGCCTTCTGCAGCAGGCGGGGTTTTCACACCTGCTTTGCCTGCAATGGCAGGACAGTCAAGGCTTCATTGAAAACATAATTTTCTATTATAGTAATTCCCATAAAGAATTGTTACTTTATAATAATGATAATTATTTTGGAGTTATCTGGAATATTAAAAACAATGCAGAAGTCTGATGATAACAGATTGGACCATGTTACCCTTGCACCTGGGATATGTGGGGTGGGCTATTCGTTACACAGCTATTAAAAGTCATGATGTAATACCATTTTCCAGGATACCTTAGCTGTACACCATACTCTAGCAATACTATCAATGTATGAGTATTTATGTGGCCATGAGCACCCCTGTGTGTGCCTGATAACACACATACATGCACTCAACTTACATCAAAATGTTACCATTTTATAATTCTGAGTGATGAGACTGTAGGTAATTTTTCTCATAGCATTTAACATATTACAACGTTTTTGCCAATATTCACTAACTTTATTACAAAATAAAATCAATAAAATATTTCTAGAAACCAGCATCATAAATATGGGGTTTTGCTGCCTTTCTTTTCAGGTTGTATAAAGTGTCCAGTTGTCATATCCCTGTGCTGTGGATCTTATATTTAACAGAAAAAAATACAGCCCTGCCAGGTGCCACTCAGCACCATGCCGAGGTCCGGGGCATGCTGGTGACTTGCAAGAAGTCAGCCTCACGGCCCAAAGGGTTCTGCGTCTTCTCGCCTTTCCTTACATTTCTGTCCTGTTTTGGAGCAATATTTTTCAGGAGTTTGCTTCCAGGAGGTTCCAAGCCTTGGTAGCTCATCTCCAGGTCAAACGGTTTTTCTGTTCCCGTGAAATGTGATTGATGTTGTCCATGGGCTGCTTGCCTGTCCTTCTAGATCAACCCCTCCCTGGGACCTAAGGTTCTGGCCCTGGCTGATGCAGGAGCAGGGGGCCCTGACGGGGCACCTCCTCTCCATGCCTCTGCAGCGGAAGATCGTGCCTCCTGGTGGGGATGGTTATTGATTAAAGCATCTGAATTCAATCAGAAGCTGTTTCCTGGTCCTTACATGTGTTTTCATTAGGAACAGATGTGACCATTCTCTTTCCTTTCCTCTATTGATTTAAAAAGAGCAGCCTGGCCAAAGAATAAAGAAAGCAGCCCAGCACACACACGCACACACACACACCCCCACACACGCACTCCCCCCCCACACACGGACCCCTCCCACATGCACATGTGTGCGTGCACATACACATGCACACACAGGATCCAACATACTGTAACTTTTCTGTGTTTTAGAAAACTCCTCTGTTTGTTTAGGTTGTTGGTAGAAGGACTTGGGAACCTTGATAACCTCTGATTACTATGTCCCCAACTGGGTGTGGTATGGTGGCTCCCTACTGCAAATAAATGGACTTTCTCCTTTTATTCATGATTCATGCCTCGAATAAAGACAGCAGCAGAGAGTACATCTCTTTGAAAGATTTCTTTGCAACATGGATTCGGCCTTGAGAATTGTTCGATCTAAGCATGACTATGAAATTTTGACAGAAAGATATTTAAAACACAGGTCCAAACAGGGAATGATTCAGAAACAAGGATAGGTACAGATAAATCACCCTTCTTGACCACAGAGATACAAACTATTGGATTCTGAACAACCATTAAGAGTGTTTACCTTTATTTTCTTTGATTTTTGTGAAGACAAAAAACATTGAGATACGTGAATTTATAGTTTTTAAACATAGTTTATCAGTTCCTCAAATACACCTACTTCTCTCCAATAGGAAGCCAGGATGGTACATTTCCTAATATCTACTTTCACACGCAGATCACATCCATACCCGTGCAAGCACACGCTCATGCACACACATGGGTGCGGGTGTGGTCCAGGAGCCGGGTTCCAAGTCAGGTGGGCCTTGTTGAAATCTCAGTTCCACCTCGGACCTGCTGTATGACCTTGGGGAACTTGGAATAACCTTTCTGAGTCTCCAGTTCCTTATCTGCAAAGTGGGGTAAAAGTAACCTTTTGAAGTGGAGTTGCTATGAATGTTTGCGAGTTAAAATCCCTGGTGGTAAGCGTGAGTTCCTCCTCATGGTACCAAGATCAGACCCCACCAAGGGCTGGCAGCTCTGGAACCAGCACACAGCTGTACCTTCTAGGTGCTTGTGAGGTGAGAAAAGCATTTGGAGAGAATTTATCAGTGTTTCCTTCTTCTTCTTCTTTTTTTTTTGACAGAGTCTGGCTCTGTCGCCCAGGCTGGAGTGCAGTGGTGTGATCTCGGCTCACTGCAAGCTCCGCCTCCTGGGTTCATGCCATTCTCCTGCCTCAGCCTCCCGAGTAGCTGGGACTACAGGTGCCCACCACCATGCCCGGCTAATTTTTTGCATTTTTAGTACAGACAGGGTTTCACCGTGTTATCCAGGATAGTCTCGATCTCCTGACCTCGTCATCTGCCCACCTCGGCCTCCCAAAGTGCTGGGATTACAGGCATGAGCCACCACACCCGGCCTGTTTCCTTCTCTTTAAGCCAGTTCAGCCCGTTTCTAATCCCTGAAGCTCTTTGATTGTGCCCTCAGTGTAAATACTGAAGATACTTTGGTAGTAACAACAACAAAAGAAATCATTGAAGGTAGAAGAATGTGTCAGGAAAGGAAAAATGGATAGCCCCTCCCAACCTGATCTCTCCACTTAAATGATTTGGATCGGAAGAGCAAACAGTTTCTAGCAGATGTTAACACCAGTTAAATAATTAATTCCACAAGCTCAGTCATGGTGTTGGCAAGTCAGTGACCTAAGGCCTCTGTCTGAGCCTGAGCGTCGAGTGACTCAAACATCGATTCAAGCACGAAGTCAGGCTGGGCAGGGATGGGGTGGGGCCACCTTAGGGTTTCCAGGCCATCAGTAGCTGAAAGCCAAGTGCGACCGGCAGGTCAGCACCCCTGCCCCACCCTGGCCTGCACTTCCAGATGCCTGGGAGGATGGTGTGGCTTTAAGAGCTCTCGGGAAGGCCAAAGCCAGTTCCTGGCTGGAGATGGCTGTGGCCAGTGTCTTGGCAGCATCCAGGCACTGAAAGGATGACTAAGTTTCTCTCCTGCTTGGAGAGCAGGGGGAATGATTACCAGGAGTGGAGAAACTTGCCTTCTCTTGGAAAAACGCAATAAAGGGATTCAATTTCCAGAGCAATTAATCTAGTGCCTCTGGGGATTTTACCTGTGACTTAGGAGCTGCCTTCTGAGACACCATCGAGGCCTGGGAAGACTGCCCTTCCTCAGTGCTGCTCGGAGGAAAGCGTTTGATTCAAGGAACACAGCACAGGCACCTCATGAGTTATGCATGAAAAATCACCAAGGCACACAAAGCCGGGCTGGCAAAGACCAACCTGATGGCACAGGAAAGACAGAGGCTCCAGTCGAAGGAGGCCACGTCCTCGGAGGACCTCGGGTGCTAGATCAGGATGAGAAGGGTTTACGTTTAGAATGAGTTGGGATAATGTCCAGTGACTCGTTTGGTTCTTTGAGTTAAAAAAACACAAGCAGCATTTATGTAACAAGTCTTTCAATTCTGCACGGTTGCCGGGGCCCTCTATGGCATCCTGCTAAGCAGGCATGACGGATGACGGGTGAGCCAGGGCCATTGGCCACAGCCCTTTCATTTTCCTGCAGAGCTCATCAGGAAAGGCTGCTCTGACGTGGAACCAGTAAGCCCTTCCCTCTACCTGCCGGGAGATTCGCACGGGCTCTGAACCAGCATAAGTCCTGTGCTCACTCATGAACAGGAGGGTTAGAACTCTACCCGCTAAGGGACCACTTACTGTGGTCTCCTGTATTTGATCTTTCTAAGGAAGGGAGAGGGGGCAGAAGCCCAATTCTTTCATTTTCTCACCGTGGAGCCCTGAAAAGTGACCTCTCCCAAGGTATTTTTACTTCCTAATCTTCAGAACCTGTGACAAATATCTTACATGGTAAGAGATGGGATTAGGTGAGGGATCTCTTGAGGAGGAGTTGATCCTGGATTTGCCTGGTGGGCCCTAAATGCAATCACAGGCCTCGGGGTGGGAGAAAAACAGAGGGGTTTGGTCACAGACACACAGAGAGGGCAGTGTGGAGATGGAGCCGGGAGGTGCGGCTGCAGCCAGGGGAGGCCTAGAGCCCCACAGAGCGTCAGGAGGCTGGAAGGAGCCTTCCTGGACCTTCAGGGGAGCTTGCCCTGCCTGCACCTGGAGCCGAGATCACGGGTCTCTGGCTGCAGTTCTGTGCGCCTCGCCTGCACCTGGAGCCGAGATCACAGGTCTCTGGCTGCAGTTCTGTGCACCGGCCTGCACCTGGAACCGAGATCATGGGTCTCTGACTACAGTTCTGTGAGCGGGTAGATCTGCTGGTTAAGGCCACCAGTCAGTGCCATTTGTCTCGGCGTCCGTTGGAGAGAAACACAGTCCCTTCCTCCTTCCCGGAGCGCCCTCCCCTGTCCTTGGCTTGTGTCCTCTGGCATGCCCTGAGCTGTGTCCACAGCGAGCCTCACGCTCCAGGCCTTTCTGCCCAGCTTCTGCTATGGCCTAGCATGGCGGACCCTCCCTCACGTCCCATCCCTGACTCCCCTCATCCACCCAACTGTCCCCGCTCAGCCGCTGCGAGCACTCCCAGGAGAATGCTCTGTTCATTGCTCGGCACTGAGGGTTGTTTTACATAAATATCACTCACGGCAGTGGATGCCTCTTCAGGGCGGAATCCACGTGGCAGCTGGTGTGTCCCTATGGGCAACTTGCTTATGACTTTGCACCATCACTGGAGGTTTAACAAAAATCTCATTTATTCAATTCCAGGCTGGAGGTAGCCTGCATCATTTCTTCATCTGGTAGATAGTATTTTTTTTTTTAATTTGGGATTTAAACCCTTTCTAGGAAACAGACATCTCTAGAGAAAAATGAAAGCATAAATCTATCTCTATAAGCTTGAAAAAATAAATTACAGTAAAGCACTGTTAACTCAGACTAACTTGAAGGAAATGCTGCTTATTAGTGGAAAAGTTCATTTAAAGTAAAATACACATGGTACTCACCTTTGATCACTGTGGATTTTGGAGCAATGTTCATATTCCATGCAAGGATGCAAAGGGCCAGCTTCCAATGTGGGATTATTTCTCCTGCCCCGTGAGGGTCCCTTGCCAAGGAGGGACACACGCAGGAAAATGGGAATTTAAAGGATTGCTGACTGTGTCTCCCAGTGCCCCAACGAAGGACTCCGGAAAAGTGAGCAGGGGCCAGGCGTAGAGCCCAGGTGAGGGTCCCAGGCTAGGCCTCTCTCCCAGCTCCATGGAACCTCAGCCCTGCTGGCTCCAGAGGCCAAGACCCTGTACAGGAGTTATTAAGAAATAATGTTTAGGCAGATAGTAAAGGTAAAGGTTCTTGGTGTAAACTTTCCTGTAATAAAAAACACCCGAACCATCTCTTTTCCAACAGAAAAGGCGGCTTGAAGGGCCGGACTGGCAAGCTTTGATATGCAAATGCTGGCCATTAGAAACTGGGTCCCTCAATATGGCAATTCCCGCTGTCTTCTCCTTGCCAGCACGTGTACCAAGTTCATGGCCACCTCCAGATAACACCAAACGTTGGGAACATCATGGCGACCTGCAGTTGCATATTAAAGGACTAAGGTGGGAGGGCCAGGGTTTTCTCAGGCTATGTAAATGACACACCTGGTCAAGCCAATCCCCTCGGCCTTAGGCAAACCAGACACCGCCTCCTCCAGCATCCCAGTATAAGCAGCCACTTTTCCGTCCCACACGGGGGTTTTCTCTTTGTTTGAATCCCCCTCCCTCTGCTCTGTACAGGGGAGCTGCTTTCTTCTTCCTTCCTTCTTTCTTGCCTATTAAACTTTTTGCACTGGGCCTGACGCCCCTGCCAGTGGCTCAGGGGCTGAAGGGGCCTGGACCCAAGTGACCAGTAAACAGCCTCGATCTCTCTCTGTCTCTCTGCATCTCTGTCTCTGTCTCTCTCTCGTCCAAATCTTCGGAGGCAGCCTGGCCTCCTGGGGATGGTGGGCTAGGCCTGTGAGGTCGGGGGGATGCAATCACTAAGCGGAGGATGCAGAGCCCAGCCGCCCTGCCTCCCTGGCCCCACTGCTGTCGGGGGTATGGGAGACACTGCCTCACTTCCTCACCACGGCCAGTGGAGATGGGGCAGGGGTCTGGCATATGAAAGGGGTGTCCTGTTCAGCCCTGCCCCTGCAGAACCAGCTTTGGCTGTGCCTATGACACCTCCATGGAACAAGCCGCTACAGATTCTGCCGTGACAGTCAGGATGTTGGAGGGCCCCTGCCACCATAGGGCCCGAGTTGGGGCAGCTGGACCTGAGCGGCAGCAGGGGCAGCCTGGTGGGAGAGGCCTCAGCTTACCACGTGCTGGCTCTGCAACTCTTACTAAACCAACACTGACAGCCAGAGCCTCAAAACCCTCTGGTGCAAGCTTGGAGTTCGCATTCATCCTTCCGTGTTTTCAGGGGGCTGAGCACGTTGCTTCCCGGCCTCCTGCTCCCCACAGAGACAAGGCCGGGCTTGGGTCACAGCTTCCCCCCTAGAGGTTACATTCTGCTCCATCTTCAGTGTCTGTGATATGGGCATGTGTCTGTTATGTGTGTGTGCTGTGTGTCCCTGTGTGTTTGTGTGCTGCAAGTCTGTGTGTATGTGTGTGTTGTGTTTTTTGTGTGTGGTATGTCTGTGCATTTTTGTGTCTGTATGCTCTGTGTGTATCTGTGCATGTGTGTTTCTGTGCATGTGTCTCTATGTTCCTGTGTGTATGCATGTCTATATGTGCTGTGTGTGCATGTGTGTGTGTGTATGCTCTGTGTGTCTGTGTACATATGTGTCTGTATGCTATGTACATATGTGTCTGTATGCTATGTATACATATGTGTCTGTATGCTATGTGTCTGTATGCTGTACATATGTGTCTGTATGCTATGTAGACACATATGTACATATGTGTCTGTATGCTATGTGTGTGTGCAGGTGTGTGTGCATGTGTGTATACTCTGTGTTTGTCTGTGCACATGTGTGTCTGTATGCTATGTATGTATGCATGTGTGTGTCTGTGCATGTGTGTCTGTACACTCTGTGTGTCTGCACATGTGTCTGTACGCTATGTGTGTGTGCATGTGTATGTGCATGTGTGTCTGTACATGTGTGTCTGTACACTCTGTGTGTGTCTGTGCAGGTTGCATGTGTGCATGTGAGACCTTGCTTTGTTTGCCACATGTGGCAGCTCCCTAGGAAGGCGCCTCTGCAGGGTCCTGTTGCTCAAGCCTTCCCACTGAGCTGCCTTCATGCTGCCCGGACCCACAGTTGAAAGCTGAGCTCTGCAGCCTGTGCCCAGAGCAGGGCCTCTCCTTGCTGTGTTTTTGCTGCAGGAAGCAGCAAAATGGGTGCTGGGTGGAGACTGGAGCCAGGCCCCTCCATGTGCTGCTCTCGGGCCCCTGGAGGTGATCAGGCCAGTGAGGGTGGGGGCCCTAAAAACCTGTGGCCATGGGAGGGTGTGCCCGAGCCTGGGGTCTCCTCCTTATGGGGGCCCTGGCCCCCAGCTGGGTGTGCACTTGCAGCCCCAAACATGCCCTGCGGATCCCACCCTCCAGCGTTGCTGGGTCCTGCCTGGCACTGTGCTTCCTGCCAGCAGAGGGTGCAGTGACAGCCTGCCTCGTTGTTCCCTGGTGCCCCAAGTGACTCTGTGCCCCAGAACCCCTAGGCTGACCTAAGCCCCAGTGTGGCTGCTTTGGAGATGGGGCCTTGAGGGAGATCACTAAGGTTAGACGAGGTCATGGGGGTGGGCCCTGACCCCATGGGATTAGTGTCCTTGGAGGAAGGGATGCTGGAGAGCTCTCTCTTTCTCTCTCTCTCTCTGTGCACAGAAGAAGGAAAGACCTGTGTGGGCACAGCAGGGAGGCAGAGCCCTCTGCAAGCCGGGAGGCGGCCCTCTCCAGGAACCAGCCCTGCCCACACCTTCATCTCGGACTCCAGCCTCCAGAACTGTGAGAAAACAATTTCTGTTGTTAAGTAGCCGGGAGACAGGCATGCACCTCCACACTCAGCTAATTTTTGTATTTTTTGTAGAGACAGGGTTTCACTATGTTGCCCAGGCTGGTTTCGAACTCCTGGACTCAAGCAATTCACCCACCTCTGCCTCCCAAAGTACTGGGATTACAGGTGTGAGCCACTTTGCCCAGCCTCCAGAACCTTTTCATTTTCCCAAATGGAAACTCTGTCCCCATTAAACACTCACTCCTCTTCCCTCTCCCCAGCTCCTTGCAGCCCTCACCCTCCTTTCAGTCTATGTGGTTTGACTGCTGGGGAATCTCAGATCAGTGAGTCCCACGATTATTGTTTATGCTGCTTGTATCTTTAGACATAATTAAGTTTTGAAATAAAAAAAGAAAATCAAAAATACAACATCAAATTTTAAATCAAGAATTCAAGCTGTCTTTATTTTACAAAGAATAACATGGCCACGTGAATTCACGATTCTAATGAAGTGTGACCTAGTCCTGTCACCCTGAATTCATCAGAGATCAGGGGCGTGGCCTCGGGAACCTCAGGTCTCAGGGAATCCACCAGGCCTTTCCCACACAACCAAAGCGAGAAGCACAAGCACATCTCAGCGTCTCTGCAAGTTTGTCGTCTTTCCTTGACTTCAACCAAATCTTCACAGAATTCACCTCTAAGAGTCAGGCCCAGGAGAATAATTAGCAAATCAATGTAATTTTTATTCCTTGTCTACTGGTATGAGAACTGTTAGATTATCAAGCTACTCTGTAATGAATGTCTCTTAATTAGCGGAGGTGACTCCACAAAACCCACTATGAACATATTTGGGGCACAGCCGTATGCTATAAACTATAACAAAGCAAGGCCGTCACGAGCACAAATTCAGGGCAGGGCTCAGCTCTCAGGGGAGGGCAGGGGTAGGAGCCCCGCCTTGGGTCCAGAGTTGTTTTTCTTAAGCTGGTGGCAGGGCAAGGATATTCGTTACTGCCTCGTTGTACTGTGTAAGCGCTTGTTGGTGCCTATCCCATCGAGAATACAGAACAACAGACAGAGGACATTGGTGCTCACTGGCTAACCAGGGGGGCAGTGGGGCAGCGGGCAGGGCCGGAGGGCGTGAGAGGGGCAGAGGCGCTGCAGGGTCCCCAGTCTGGAGACACTTTGGAACGTAGCACAGCATGCGTGGGGGGCAGGGAGCAGGAGGGTCCACACTTGCGTGGGGCAGGGGCGGGGTCCACACTTGCGTGGGGCGGGGGCGGGGTCCACACTTGTGTGGGGCGGGGGCGGGGTCTACACTTGCGTGGGGCGGGGTCGGGGTCCACACTTGCGTGGGCATCTGGAGGGTCAGGGAGGCTTCTCCCGACTTAATCCTGAAGGGGTAGAAACCACCCTCCTGCTGGGATTCTGGAGGTTTCCTTGTGGTCCTGGGGTGGCCGGGGACCTGATGTGGGTCCTCATGCCCAGGGGGACCGAGGATCAGCCTGGGGCTGGGTGAGGGCCCGGGGTCTTGGAGGCTGCAGCTTAAACAGAGAGAAATGAGCGGATTTGAGAAATTTTCAGTTTCAGAGATGAAATTGACAGGCCAGTGTGGTGAGTTGGAGCAGAAGGCTGAGACAGGGTGGAGCTTCCGAAAAAAGAAACAAAATGAAGCTGAGATACAGCAGTGCACACAATGCTGAGCGCCTACTGAGTGTTCATGTTCCAGCAGTTTCACCAGCCGTTTTGTCTCTCAACCCTGTCCTGTGGGAGTTCTCTCTGCAGTCAGCCCCTCTCCAGACAGAGCCACCGCCTGGATCCGGGGATCTGAGGATGAAAGCTCTGAGAGCCCCTCGTGGGCCCTGGAGGACAGATGAATCTGTGATGGGCAGCACCCCCTCAGGCCCATTGTGAGTGGGATCGCGTTGGCTTCCCCCATGGGAGATGACACTGCAAAGTCCAGACGCCTGAAGAGCCCCGACGGAGCCACGCCAGCCAGTTCTTTCTCCCCGAGGCACCTGCTGAGCTGCCTCATTGACTTCCCACCCCGGTGGTTTGGAAAATGGGATGCCCATCATTTGAGCTGTGACTTCTGCCCCTCTCACAGCCATGTTGTATCTTCACTTCACATTAATGTTAAAAAAATATAGGGGCTGGGCACGGTGGCTCACGCCTGTAATCCCAGCACTTTGGGAGGCCAAGGCGGGCGGATCACGAGGTCAGGAGATCGAGACCATCCTGGCTAACACGGTGAAACCCCGTCTCTACTAAAAAAATACAAAAAATTAGCCAGGCGTGGTGGTGGGGGCCTGTAGTCCCAGCTACTCGGGAGGCTGAGGAAGGAGAATGGCGTGAACCCGGGAGGTAGAGCTGGCGTGAACCTGGGAGGTAGAGCTTGCAGTGAGCCGAGATGGCGCCACTGCACTCCAGCCTGGGCGACAGAGCTAGACTCTGTCTCAAAAAAAAAAAGGAAAGGCACGCGGCAAAGTCTCCAAGTCCAACCTGTGACGTATTTTACACTACTTACTCCATTTGATAGAAGCTGGAGAAAAAGAATGAGTGGCCCTGCCTGGAATCAGCCATGGCATTTATAACATGATGTCAGTTTGACTCAACATTAATCACTGCACTTACATCACTTCATAAGCAATTTCCCAACATTTCTGAAGCTGTCGTCACAAAAAAGAAATAAGGAGTCACGCAGGTCAGGTTTTGAAAATAGATCTAAAACCCAAGGCTAAACTTTCTAAAGCCAGTCATGCATAAGATTTAAAATCCTCCTCCTTCTAACACTTTTCCACGTAAATGTTCTTGTCCAGCCTCAGCTCAGCGAGCTCAAATGAGAGAGAAAAGGGTGTTGGTCTGATGTGGTCAGCAGATGTGGCCTTACGCCTCCATGGGTCACTCGCAGGTTTGACTGATGCTCGTTGACTTAAGGACGTTTCTGCCTGAGCACTGTCTCAGGCCTCCTCGGGCTCACTCTCCACCAGCGATTCCTCCCTCAGTCTCCACGTTTGCTTCTGTGACGGGCCTTTCCTTGGGTGCGTAGAAATAGTCACATTTCATATGTGGTTAGAAAATTATCCCTCAACACTGGGTCCCCTTCTTTCTCTAATTCTTGCCTTCCCTTCACAGCGCGTCTACTCAGGACAGCGCCGTGGTGGACACGCACGTGGCCAGGCCCCAGGGGAGCTGTTCACACTCTTGTCCACGTTTGCAATGTGCACAGGTGCAGCTCTGCGCAGCCACTCTGCCAGGCAACCTTTTCCCGGCACCTGCCCTGGAAGCCGCTGGGCCCTGTGTCTCCGCACTGCCTCCCATTGACACTGCTCTCATCGAGGTCCCTGGGGGTGCCTCTCACCCTTCCCCAGCCGCCTAACCACACCCGTACTCAGCATCTCTGCAGCACTTGATACTACTGACCATGGGAATCCCGGCTTCCTAGGCTTCGTGACCTTGGTGGAACTGGGTTTTCTCCTCCTGTCTGTGGGGCCTCTGTCCCTTAAATGCGGGTGTTCCTTGGGCTCTGTTCCTGCACCTGACCCCTGCCTCTCCCTCTCATTTCCATGGCTCCAGTTATCCCCTGTGCACCAAAAACTCCCAAGCACAAGTTCGACCAAATGACCTTCCCTGGAGAGTGCCTGCCCTGCACAAGTCACCTGTCGACCCTTTCTCCACCCCTGCCAGAGGGACCTCGCCAAACTCAGAGGTGAGCAGGCCTCCACCTTGCCAAACATCCTCTGGGCCTGGCGGGGAAGGTCGGAGGCATGGGCAGGTGATGGCCTTGGTGATCTGACCCCATCCACCCGTTCACCTCCCCAGCCCAGTCACTCACCATTTCTGCCCCTCCAGGGGAGCCCTGGGCTCCATTTCACAGAACACATGAGGGCTCTAAGAAGATTCTGAGTTCTTTCATGTTCTCCGTCTGTGTACACGCTACTGAGGACAACCTCAGTGTCCTTCATGATGCAGCTCCCACTCCCTCTCCTCTGGAAGCTTCCATGACACCCTGTGTGGGGTGAGACCCCCACCAACCGCCTGCTGCTGTCGCACCCCCGCCTGCCGGTATCGGAGAAGGTACAGCCCCACCCCATCACGGACAGGGAGCCCACTGGACAGAGCTACATTGACACCGTAGGGCCCTCCCTTTCGGTATCTTCCAAATGGCTCATTGTCGATTACATGAAATCATTAAGAGAAATACCAACAGAAACTAAATATTTCCATGGCCACTTAGACACAATATTTTGTTGGGGACTCAGCCTTTTTCTCCGGCAGGAACTCACTGGGGTTTGTGTCTTTCTTGCATGAACAAACGCCGAATGACTCTCCGACAATTTTCTGCTCATTTCCGCAGAGTAGGGTGAGGACTTCACAACCCTGCAGAGACAAACACGCTTTGGGACTTTTATGATTTCTCCATCTGGTCCTAAGTCAACAGCAATTTTTGTAAAGCAGGCAGAGTTTCTATCTTTCCAAAGCATTCGCCTTAGTTTTTGAGAGAAACAAAGCTCTCTCCTTTCATGCTCTGCATCTTAGATATCATATTATCTTATTGTATTAATCACCTCCAGTCTTTTCTCTTTGATTTTTCAATAATAACACATATGACTTCAAGCACAGTTTAAATGAACTACCTAATTTGTAACAGAGTAAATGAGAATTCTTCAGGAATTCCTGGCCCCGTGTAGTCACTGAGGGACCTCGCTTCTTTCGGAGCAGCATGGGAACCTCTTGTCGGCTCAGGGCTCTCTGCGTCCAGACCCCAAACACCTCGCCTTGCTGTCTTTCCCCACGGCAGCCCCATCATTTGCAATCACTCAACTCTCTGCTTTCATTTGCCTATCATCTTTCTTTCCTTCCAGAACACAAGAACCATGAGGACAGGGACTTTTGTCTGTTTAGATTATCATTGTGTATAACTACACTAAAGAGCAATGTTTCAGGTGCCTGATACATAAATATTTGTTGAATAAATAAATTTTCCTTTTTACTCATCTCACCATCAGATGGAGTTTGCATTTGTTAAAAATTAGGTTTGGCTCTGGTTACAGATATTCAAAATGTCAGGAGTTTAAACAGGGCAGAAGTTTATTTCTGTCTCTCTTGAAGGTCAGGTGCAGAGACTTCGGGGCTGGTCACAGGGCCCAGACTGCTCTGGAAATTTGTGGGCCAGGACGCAGCCTCGGGCAGGGCTCCCAGAGCCGTGCCCTCATTTCTTTCCCATCCTTTGTCCAGAAATTACACACATGGCCACACTTACTGTGATGGGCGGGAGAATGTGGTTTTCATTCCAAGAGGCTGCTGTTTTTCCTGTAGACAATGGGTAGAACAATTAGCAGCAAGAAGCACTCTGCCGCAAGCTCGCCTGTGTGATGAGGTGCAGAGGCACTGAATGCCCCTTCCTCGTCACTGTGTTGAGTTTGGTGGAGGTTTATCATGATCGACTAGGACAATTTTCACAACTTCTAGCATGTCTGCACCGAATCTCTTCACGATAGAATCGAAGGTAAACTCAGGGCAGCGTGGAGTGCCCACCCGGCCTCCTCCCAGCGTGTCTGCATCTCCGCTTAGTCTCCGAAGTGAGTTGTTTGGTTGCATGTGGATCGGCCTTTGGAGGGGAAGGGTCAGGAACCCTCAATGGATGACCCTCGCTTTCCAGGATCTGAGGCGGCACAGGACAGAAATCACACCTGCCCTGTCGAGGGTGGACACAGAGTTGATGTGGAGCCTGGGATCTGGGTGGGTGTTGGGGGCAGGGGACTCTTCATAGGTTCAGCAGAAGAAG
Source organism: Pongo abelii (assembly GCF_028885655.2). Lineage (NCBI taxonomy): Eukaryota > Metazoa > Chordata > Mammalia > Primates > Hominidae > Pongo > Pongo abelii. The sequence goes on from NC_071990.2 coordinate 170,220,509, forward strand.
GAAGGTGAGGGAGAGCACAGGGTGAATCAGGCCACGCGTCACGGGCAGGACACGCCCGCTTCCCTCCCAGGTCTCCTGCTGGTTGGAACACGAGCACATGTGCCCGGCAAGCTCGGTGGATAAAGGCTGTCACTCACGCTTGTTTGGGAAACTGGGGGGAAGTCCTGATGAAAAAGGGGTGCCTGGGAGTGGGCTGGAAGAGCTTTAAAACGCCAGGCTGCTGGGGTAACTGTGGGGTGTGGGATGCCCGGGCTCCCCAGACCCCTTCGTCAGTAGCTTCACGTGGCCTCCTTCATCATACATCCCCAAGCCACAATGGAGCAAGGCAGAGAGAACTGCTGTGGCCCCAAGGTAGGGGGAAGAGAGTCTGGAGTGGCTCCAGGCACCTACAAATGTCTCCTAGGGATGGGGTCTTTGAGGACCTCAGGCTGCCTTTCCCATCACCTGTTTAGTGACCTTCGTATCTTCTCTTTTTAATTTTTATTCTTCTGAAATTAGCCTATTTAGGAAGTACAGTATAATACCTATAAATATTCTCAACCTTGGAAAGATTTACTTTTATAAAATACACAACTAAGTAGGTTGTGCAAAACATCTGATGTAAGATATTTACAATACAGGCCTCTCCCTGAGCCGGTGGTGCCTGGAGCCAGGGTTCCCAAGAGTCCCGGGACCCAAGTGCACATCACAACCTGCAGAAGAAACAACACCTCACTCAGACACTTAACACTGTGATGTCAGTATCCGTAGATACACATGAGATTGACAAAGTAGAGATGTGTTTTCAGAGTCCTCTTGATTTCACATTCGCTTTTTGTCATTTTTGTTGGTTGTTCATTTCAATTAGTGGACAGTGAGAACACCTGTGCTACCCGTGAGCAGCCAGCACAATGTATTCTGACATCAAACAGCTCCTTAGAAAGTCTGGGAACCCTGCCATGAGATGTCATGCAAATCCAGTTGAGAGTCCTTTGTCTCTTATGATTCTAAGCAAAAGTACCACCTTCTTCAGGGAGAGTGGAATTGACCCACCCTGTGACTGGCAAGTGCCGCTGGAGGGCACCTTCCCTGGGGGGTAGTTTAGTTTTCCTCTCAATGCCATGAACAGTTCACTTCCAATTAAGCACCAAAGCAAAAGATATACAGAAATAGTTCATTTGGAAGAGGATGGAGTCAAATCAGCTGTTCCTCTTTTTATTATACTTACTATAATTTAAAAAAATCCTAAATGAAGGCGACATGGAGAGAATTCCTCCTGTTAGGGACTGGCCTGACATCACAAATCTCAGGTCTTCTGTGCAGGCAGAATCCACGGCAAAGACGTGCCTTGTTCATCACCTGTACAGAAAACAAAGAAAGCAACCTTCATGCTTCTCTTTCTCGCTAGAAAAACAAAAGCATGAGTCTGGAATCTATGCAATATGATATTGTTTTAGAAACTGCGGAAATTTCTATTTATATTTTGGGGTGTTTTTCAAGCACCGTGATGGTAGCACAACCCTCACCTGCCCTAGCTTGATTTGTCAGATTTCACCAGCTCACTGCACAGGCTGCACAGATGGCACACAACAGTGTGTGCAGCTTACTACTTATAAATCAACAGCTTGCTCATAAGACACCATTACTGCAGATTTTTTAATCTCTCTTACCCTACCCCTGGGAAAAGGACTGGTAAGTATAACGTTCATGAAGTATCTTGCACAGGCAAGGATTTACTCAAATGCCAAACTCAACTTAAACCTGAGTTTTACAATGCTAAGCATTGGGAGGCCTGAACCAGCTCCTATCTGAGGCAGCATTAACATGCTTGCTCTTCATACTAAGAGAAATATTCAGTTTCTCTAGGGATGAGGAATGGTTAGCAGAAGGAAATCAAACTTTTCTGGAAATGATTTCAGCATATTCATCTTGTAAGAATGTCTTCTGATATAATGCTTAAAAAAACAAGTGAATGTGAGAGTTGCTTCACACAACTCCCCACTGGGTTTTAGGAATTTCACCAAATACAGTCTGGGGACCTGGAGTCTTTCTGCCTGGTCAGTCCTGGAGGCGGAATCCGGAAACAGCCTTGGATCACAGCCTTCCACTGCTGGGCTCCGCCCTCCACTGGGTCCCCCCCCCCACCCCACGCCCTTTCCCAGAGGCCTCCTGCTTCTGGAACCTGAAATGTTCATTTTGGTGGGGCCGTGATTGATGGGCTCAGAGCCAGAATTTCCCATCTCAACTGCCTTTTGAAAGACAACGGCAAGAGGGACCCAGGTGACATGGAACAGAGCTGGGTGCCTGCCAGGGAGAAAGTCTATGTACAAGGAATGCTGTGAGCCATCCCCGCTTCCAGTGGGCAAGACCAGAAGTCATCTGAACTGTGAACCTGGTGGGTCCTCTGGCCTCTGCATCTCAGCCACTCATTTGTGAAGAGTAAATGAAACAGCTTCTGCACAGGGCCCAGCACTATGCTGGGTGCATCATACACATTTCAGAAAATGTACCCTGACTACAGCATGAACCATGGTGCCCACAGAAAACACAGAGTGTGCCCGGTGGGACCTTCAGAAACAGGTGGAGTCCCCTTTGCCTCTCCCCAGTCTCTGCATCCGTTCCCATTGGGCTTGTTATCGGATGAACGCAGAAGGCTGAAGCGCTCTGGCTTTTCATTGTGGGTTTTTGAGCCAATGTAAAGACGTTTGTTCCCATGGACCCTGGATTTTCAGAGACACCCAGATATCAGGAGCGGCACAGCTGGCGTTCTGTGGAAAGTCATACCAATTATTTATGATCTAATGCTTTTAGATTAGAAAAATCAACAGCATCCCATCTGGGGAAATAGTTGTTATGGTCCACTGTGTGATAAAAAATACAAATGATCCAAGATCCTAAGAAATATAATATTCATTAAATAGGATGTCTGCATCCTAGTGTTTTCTGATTTTCAATTTATGTTAAGGCCTTTGTGGAATCAATGTGACCTGGTGTAGAGATGGGTTGCCCCCACTGTCAATCACTCTCAAGAGCTTTGCTACCTCCTCCTCCCAGCCTCTCCTCCTAGGAAGCATCTGAAGCTCCTGGGGCTCCATGGAGGCAGGTGCACAGCCTGGGCCCCCAGGACAGGTAGTGGTGCTATGTTTCCAGCCCATCTCCTTCCTATAATTACAAGTAGAAGAAATAAATGGGCTCATGGACTATTTGATAATCCAATTAATGAAAAGCTAATCATATTAAACTTCCAGAAAAAAACATATTTTGACTAATTAGCTGCTGACACACCTCTAAAATACTATTCCCCTGTAATTGTTGTCTGTGTATCCTTTGGTTGACTCTTCATGTGCCAAATCTTGTATAGAGAAAATTAAAAGTTAATTAAGCAATCTAGCATGCATTACCAAAATTGATTTTTATTACTGATTTTAGGAAATATTTTATATAGAAAACTTCGTTGTAATAGCATGCAACTTTTTATAATTTTTTCGTTTCCTTTGGGAAAACCTCCACCAAGTTGCTTTTGTCCATAACGATACGATTTCAGAGCTGTTCAAGTCTTCCTCTGCTCTGACCCCTTTTAAATTGGCCGTATCCATTAGTGAATTTGCTTTTAGTGCCCTCATTTTTATTATGTGTGAAACTCGACGTCAACACTGTCCATTGTGTTCCCATGAGTAACTCTCCTGTATCCCTTGGATTACCAACTAGCTCAGGAGCCCATGAATTTCTTCTACTGGCAATTCCTCTTTCTTTTATGCATTCTTTTGTATGTATAGTCTGAGTGTGTATGATTGCAAGGTGCTTGCAGACTTTCTGAGGACAAGATGTAACACATCCTGAGACATGGTCTGATTTTCAGGGATGCGTAGAACACAAACCACACACACAGAGGCACGTGTTGTGTGTAACCCAGCTACAGTTTTGCACCACATACACAGGAATTCTGATAAACTGTATTTGGCACCGTTCATGTCAGTAAAGAAAAGAAAAGCCTGATGTCCTCTTTACTGTAGACGCTGTGTTATCAGTAGCAATCCTGGAGGACTGCGTTTTTATTTTGGGTAGGCAATGTGACCTGAGTCCACTGTGTACAGTTTCACACTCTCAATGACTGGAAGAATTCTTTATAGATTGTTTCTAGCTCCTTATATTTAAACCTAATTTCTCCTCCAGTATTCACAGGCTGCCAAAGAACATCCCATCAGGACATGCCTCTTAGTTCTGCCCTCAGATCTAACCAAGAGGGCCATGCTCTGGGCCTGCTTTTGGGAGGACCTCACCCTGGCCTTGCTTGGCCACCAAGCCCCACCCCACGGTGCGTCCCTGGGAGCCCTGGAGCCTGCTGCACTCTGTAGATTTGGCCAGGCATCCTGGGCCCAGGAATTCCCTACTCAACAAGCCCTGAGCCCCTCGAGGGTCTGCATAAGCCCCTCAGTGGATCTTCCTTCTGAGGGTAGAGCACACTGTGGTGTGAGCCCCAGGTCAGTGAGGGCAGCTGGCAGGAGGCATGGAAAGAGCATGGACCTGGAGGCCGAAGGGCCCTACAGTGCACACATGTGTCTGGGCAGGGGGCCCAGCTGGCATCGCCGCAGGCCATTGGTGCCAGGGATGGGTGGGAGATGGGAAGTTTCCAGAAGGGTGGGAAGAGAAAGGAAGTGCTGTCCAGAGGCCCACAGAGCACATTCAGTCAGGAACCCGATGATGCCCCTTTAGGGCCTGCACTTGGTGAATGTTGGACTCGGCAGCTTCAGGTTTTGTTCAGCGTTTTGCTCACTGGCTCACTCTGGGCTAGTTTCCTCCTGCTGCCAATATCTAGTGCCTCAAACCAGTCTTCCTTTCTTCTTGGGTTCTGTACCTCTGTTTGTCAATGCATCTCTTCTGAAAATTAACACAAAGCGTATGGCTGGGCTTAGGTCTTTATTTTCCTTTGAAATCCTTCAGCCCTACCACTATTCAGTGTCCGGCCAACAGGGAAGCCAGAGATGCCCTGGTTTGGCATCCTCCTGTCGGGGGGAGGCAGCCGGAGTCAAGTTCAGGTGTGACTGTGGTGGCTGCACCTGCTCCTCCTGCCATCAGCGAATGGTGCCCTCCCCGGCCCTGTGCTCACCTGGCTTTGTCTTTGATGCCTCTCTGGGCCCAGCATCTCCCCAGTGCTCTCCAGGCTCCTCACATCATTCCCCCTCAGGCTCGGGCTTACCCCAGAGCTCCAGCTTCTGAGTGTGGGGTGAGGGCCCCCCACCACTGGGCAGCCACAGAGGGCAGAAGGCATGGAGGTGACAGTGGGAACTCTTTCAGGTGACCCTGAATAGACACCATCTGTTGGAACACTGCCAGAATATTTGCCTCTTCGGGCTGATGGATAAGGAAAATAATGCCCACTCAGTGCTTAGCAAAGGGTAGAGTGGTAAGTGGTGGCAGGAAGGGGTGGGAAAGGGGAGACGGTGGTGGCAGGGAAGGGCTTCAGATCTTCCATCTGGTCTTCCTCACTGATGCCAGAGGCCGCTACTGTGGGGCGGGAAGCCAGTGTGGGTAGCTCCGGACTGGCGGCACAGCTTTTGGGACTCCAGGAGCTCGATTCAGCAAAACTTCTTCAGGGCCGAAACAGGCTTTGTGAGGGTGACCGCCAGGGCCTCACTGAGGTAGGCAGAGAGGGTTAAATAACCCACACAAGGCATAAGCAGGGACCAGTGCGGGAGCTATGGAGGAATGGAGGATGTTGAAATGGGAGAGGGCCCTGAGCCACCTAAGTTGTGGGAATTGCTGGCTGGGGGTTGAGGCTCAGATGACAGAATCAGAATCTGCACTTCTAAGCAGAAGGGTATTTACTTTGGGGGCACTCAATGGCTTATAGAGGCACTGGAGGAGCTAAAGAAGTAGAATTGACATTGAGCTTTTAGAAACAGTTCCTACAGCCTTGCCCCAGAACTGGATCCCAAGGAAGCAGCTGCCTCTTCCTCACTCAGAAGCCTGGTGCATTGGGGGCTGTTACCCCAGAACTGGGTCCCCAGAAGGTGTTGCTGCAGCTTTCAACTTTGGAATTACACAGCCTCATGCAGCCAATGCCTGGGCCCCAGAACCTCCTCCGTGTCCTTAGGGACTGTTCTTGCAGAAGCCTGTATCCCATCCCACCTTGCGAGTCTGGCACAGGTGCCTCTGATGGAGAGAACCTAAATGCTACCTGCAATCAGAGCTGCTGAGTCATATGGGAGATGTGACTTTAGCTTTCAGTCTCTGTTCAAGAGGTCGTCACATTAAAAATGGGAATGGCTATGGCCTGGCTATTCTGGGGACATGAAAAAGAGACAGAGAGGAGCTGGCTGGAGGAATAGAAATAGCCAAAGAGCTTGGTAAGATAAGTCTTCCTAAAATGTAAGCTCTTAGTTCTGATGTTGTGTGATAAGCCCTTGAACACTTGGAGTAAAACTCTCCTGTAAATAATACCTCCTGCAAGTGATGTCTGGGCAACATTAAGGAAAAGTGCAAGAATTCTTCCTGTGCATGTGATAAAACTCAATTCATACTAGCTCAAGCAAAAATATTAATTTATTGTCTCATGTAACAGAATTCTAAGAAGAATATGGACTTCAGGCATGGTTGGATGTAGGTGCTCAACCCAGGCATATCCCTACTTTTATCTCTTGCCTTTGTTCTTCTTTGCATTGTCTTCATTTTTTAGAAGGCTGTTTCTATGTCACACCTACCACTCCAGGTGGATGTAATGTGTACAACTGATAATCTCAGAAGCCGAAGGGTTCTATTTGTTCCAGTGTTTGTATCAATTCTAGAAAAAGGAAGTTGGCTTGCTAGGGACATGCACTGCTTTTTGGCCCAGTTGCTGTGTTCAGGGGTGCAGCACTCTCTGGACAGCCAGGCTGTGCCCAGGGACAGTGGGACTGGTGAGCAGCCCCACTAGAATCATGCAGAATGGAGCAGGCTGGTCCACAAAGGCTCTGATTACAGCCGACACAGGCCCCCAGGCTGTGCTTGGAATGGCATGGAACAGAAATAAGGGTACGGTCACCGACAGATATGAGGACTGAGGCAGAGCAAGCCCCTCAGCAAGCCCAGATGCCATGCGCCAAGGAAGCTTCCTCACCCCGAGTCCCCCGAGGTCTGGGGAGGGCGGCTGGGTCTGGCTCCATAAGCCGCACCATGGTTTTATGCGACTCACCTGAATGAAAAGTACACGGTGACCCAGCAGGCAGCCAGGTCACTGGACACAATGAAAAAATTGTTTTTCTAACCATTCTGTTTGTCTCCAACTCCTGAGACGTTTCCTTTCATCTTAACCTGACCGATCTTCATCCTGCAACTTTGAGGCCAGCATAGTAACCACTCTCCCTGGGTCTCAGCAATTGGTGTATCTGAAGTTAGGTTTCCTGAACTGTGTTCTTATTTAATGATATATCAAACATTTTCAGCTGATTCACTAAAACCTATCATCATAGACTCCATCTTTTCAAATATCTACATCAAGAATACAACTTAAAAAGGGTGAGAGACTGCCCAAATGTGGCCAAAACTGAGTGATAAACACGGTAATCCAATCAAAGGGGGGCAGGCTTTGTATATGTAAAAACAGACTCTCACGTGAAATAAAAGCAATGCCACTTCGCTCTGTTTCAGTGGCCTCTAGGTCTTTGGGCTGACACGTAAGATGGTACAGAAACTCCTGTGCAGTCGACCTACCTAACCTCGTTGTCCAGTAGTGAGGCACAGTGTGCTGTGCACTTGTCCGTGTATGTGTGAACATGCATAAATATATGTATGTGTTTGGGCACATGTGTGTATGTGCATGTTGGTGCATGTGTGTGCTTGAATGCCGGAATAACGAGAAACGAGAAAGCGATGTGTGGGGCAGACACAGATTTATTAGCTATGCACTTTATAAAATAAAAACATACACATTTGCACAAGATTTTATTTTATAAAATGATTCCTTATATCAATTTTATTCAACCTTAATAAATTGCTCAGAAGTTATGGCTATGCAGCCCTTAGCTGTAAAAAGTGAAATTTATATACTTGTGTAATATTTGCCAATTAAGTGAAAAAGACATATATATTTTTTCTCAGTTTATGAGCATCACGATGACTACTGCAACCCAACAGAGACTGTGGATCATGACGGAAGACTTCCTGCTCTTTGCAATGTGTCCCTTCTGTTCAAAATAAGAGAGACATGTTTGTTATTGCTATAGCAACTCACAACTATCAAATAGACACCTCCGCCCAGCGTGACACCCTTTCATTGCATCAGCTCCAGGCCCCACTTCTATTGTTGAAGGTGCTGGGACTGGGACGTGACCTCTCTCAGGAAGGGGAGTGAGGCTTGCCGTTCCCGTCACAGCATCTGCGTGCACTTACTCTGGCCGAGGTGCAACAGCTGTCAGCTTCTGTCCTGCAGAATGGGCTGGACAACTAAATGCTATGAGCATTAGATGTTATACTGCTCACGGCTTCTTAACTCACCCACTCCTCCCTGAGCAGCCTTAGCAAAGAATTTCCTCCTCCTTCTCCTCCTCCCCCTCCTTCTCCTCCTCTTCCTTCATCTCCTCCTACCCTTCCTCCTCTTGTAAGACTTGGCCCAATGCATTTCTTTCCATCATATTTTGGCATATGTTTGAATTCTAAATTCCGAAGTTCTCAACTCCTTACATATAAAACAAACAAAATAATGTACTTTTCTGTTATTTTCAATTGAACATGTAGAGCATCACACATACGTACACACACACAGAATGTGCAAGGGGCTTCAGACCACCTGCGTTCACTCTGATATCGGTGAGGAGAACCAGGAAAATGCCAAGTGATCTCACCACTGGCTCTTGCTTTGCTGAGACAGTTTTCCAGACTCAGGCCTTGCAGGACAAGGACTTCAATGTGTTTCCTTCTTCTTCCCTGGTCACAGCAAACCATTTACAGGCATAGGAAAGTAAGAAAGTATGAGGTCCAGAAGAGAGGAGGGAGATGGTGCAGGTGATAGAGCAGGTGCAGGGTTCAGCCTGGGAGCGGAGCTCCGAGGCTGTGCCCCGGTCTGGCTCCTGGGGATGTGCAGGCTGCTGTCGCAGTAACATGTCCAGAGCCCGGCTTGGTTTCGCTGTATGCTAGCACCCTATTATCCAGCGTGGGCTTGAATATGGCCCCTTGCACTGAGAAGGGAGGGAGAAGCCCCATGGCAGCTCTCCCAGTTAAGCTGAACACAGGTTATTAAAAGTTTGGCCAACACTTTCCCTGCCTGAAGCATGCGAATTATTCTGATGGCTCAGGGAGGTCCTGAGTACCTGGTTCTAGGAACCTGCGAGCTCCTTAGTCACAAAACCCATTTGCTTGTCTTTATATGTTTTTATTTCTATTTATCTGCCCAGCAAGGCCATGCTGTTGTTCACACAATCTTTTTTTGGTTCAGATGAATAATTTAATAGACTTTCATAGACAAAACACTGTAAGCAGTTGAGCCAATTGGGAAACCCAGGTTTCAACCTGCACAGTTAAAAGGAAAGCAAGAAAACACACCACAGAAATCCATCAAAACACACCGCAGAAATCCATCAAAGCACACATTGTTTGGGAGCAGGAATTCAGAGCCTCTCCACCCAGTGTGAAATTGTATCCTCCCGGCCAAACTGAAGACACTAATTTTCCTTTTCAACTTTGCCCAACAATGTTAACTGTTGAGTTTCAAGGGACCCCTTCAGCTACACACTATCACTTAAATTTAGTGTTGCCATTCACAATGCTGCACTTGGAGACACAAAGTGATTTGGCCAGAGGCCCACTGCTGGTAGCTGCAGGGGAGGGATTCGAACGCAGGGCTGTCTGCCTCAGAGTTTCTTGTTTCATTCTCAGTCCATACAACGCCCCACCCCCATCCCCACCTGAGTTTTAGAAACAAAGTCTTGATTCTTGCCGCTGGAGATAAGTTCAAGATATTAATAAATGCAAGATATTATCTAATATTGTGAAGTGGAAAAAGGCAGGATTGTGTGTGTGATCTCATTTTTTTTTGTAAAAAGAAAGTCTCCATAAAGGAAATACACATATATTAATAGAAAGATCACCAGGTGTGGGAGGTGGCAGATTCTAGATGATACTTTATTACTTTTTTCTACTTTTCACCTTCAATATGTAGTATGCCGTCACTACCCCAACCTTACATCACTGGAGTCATTCATTAAACCCCAATCTGTGTGAGTCACTGCAGAAGTGAGGCTAACAGAAGCCCGCACTGAAGGCCACGTTCCTTTGTGGCGCCGTCCCACGCCAAAGCTGCTGTTCCCACATGGCTACTGAGCTCTGGAGATGAAGCGAGTGACACCGAGGAGCTGAATGTTGAATTCCATGTAATTTTAATTAACATTTAAATAGCCGCGTGCGGGTAGTAACTACTGTATTGGCCAGTACAATTAGTAACAGGGATGTTTTAAAACACACATTTAAATGAATCACAGGTGAAGTCGGGTGTGCCCGTCTGACTTGGCAGACAGGGGCCGACCACTGGGCACCTGTGCAGACCTTCTCTGGCATCACACACAGTGCAGGACGGCGCTGGGCCCGAGCAGCTGGCTTACCTGAATTGTGGCAGCAGCAGTAACAACCCCAAACTAGCTTCAGGGTGTGGATTTAATTACAGGAGCTGGAGGAGGGCAGGCACTGGCCGTCTTCGTTCTTTCTCAGTGACCTCCACCTGTCTGCTTCCAACTGAGTAAAAGTCTGACTTGATGGCTTCATGATAATCTAATTGATGAGGAAGTACTTTTGTTTATACTACCTTCATCCAAGACACAATTTCCTGTTAAATATTTCAATATGAAGACTGCCTGTTTGTTTAATGATTTTTTAAAAACAAATTTACCGCCAGAATTAGCGCATGAAGGTCCTGAGGCCATGGCTGCATCCTAAATGCTCCAGCAATGAGCAGAGGGGAGCCCAGCCCCACCCTTTTAATGTAGCTCTGGTCCCTAACGCGATGCTTCTAATCTTATGAGCCTTGACTAGTTTTTAAATCCAGGAGCACCAGAACTCCAATCACAAGGTCCTGTATTCTCTCCAGGATCTTGGTTAAAGCGATGAACATGTCCCTTGCTTTGTTTTGCCCCAGAGACCTCTAATTGCCAACATTTCACTTTAAAAATCTCTTGCAAACCTTAATTCTCAAAACCCTTCTGTAACAACATAGACAGGAAGACCAATATCTGCACATCTAGCGCTTTTCCATTTATTTTTATATTCATAATTTTATTCGTTTGTTGGGAAATTTAAGGCATATAGAAGTTAAAACCACAGCGAAGCCTCAGGAGGTGCACATGTTCAAAGATTTCAGAGTGCAGAGAGTCATTTCATTGTCTGCGAAGCACGTGCTCTGCTTCCGCACGGCGCTAAGTCGGCCGTGTTCCCTCGGCGCAGGCAGTTGCGGTTGTCACATGGGCCTGGGGGCAGTGGACAGCAGAGGGCAAGTCAAGGAACCACGCTGACAGTAATCACCCTGGCTTCAGTGTTTCCACGAAGTGCTCTTATATGCAATGATTGTGAAGTGGGAAAATCATGAGTGGCCACCTGGGCGAGCCTCACTGGCCGACATCTCTGCATCTGAGCATCTCTGCGGTTGCTGCTGTCCGATAATTTCAGTCTGTCCCGGGCACCTGGATCAAAGTCAGAGGCCCTCCCTCAGGGCTCCTCTTCACCTGGCCTCCGCACTAGGGTCCTATCTTGGGCAGGATCCTGGAAGCTCACCTGCTTCTTCCCAGGATGGAAAAGGCGTCTGGGCTGCTTGTGTCTGATGAGGAACTTGTTTGACAGGTGAGAGGCACAGAGCGGATGAGTGGATTCACGTGGAACCAAGAGTTCCCAAACTGCCTGTGCCTGAGACTCAGGGGTTCCCAAACTGCCTGAGCCTGAGCCTCACCAGCTCCCAAACCGCCTGCGCCCGGGACTCACCGGCTCCCAAACCGCCTGCCCCTGAGACTCACCAGCTCCCAAACCGCCTGCCCCTGAGACTCACCAGCTCCCAAACCGCCTGCCCCTGAGACTCACCAGCTCCCAAACCGCCTGCCCCTGAGACTCACCAGCTCCCAAACCGCCTGCGCCCGGGACTCACCGGCTCCCAAACTGCCTGCCCCTGAGACTCACCAGCTCCCAAACCGCCTGCTCCTGAGACTCACCAGCTCCCAAACCGCCTGCCCCTGAGACTCACCAGCTCCCAAACCGCCTGCCCCTGAGACTCACCAGCTCCCAAACCGCCTGCCCCTGAGACTCACCAGCTCCCAAACCGCCTGCGCATGAGACTCGCTGGGGGCGCGACTCACAATGCAGGCTGCTGGGGCCCTCCAGAGACTCCGGTCTCAGCGAGCTCATGGCGCCCACCTCAAGTAACACTGGCCTCGGGCACTGATTCTCAACCCTGGCTAACCACTAAAAATTTACTCAAGAAGCTTTTAAAAAGTATCAGTACCTAGGACACAACACAGGTTAATTGAATAAGAACTTTGGGAGGAGACTCTAGGTACTTGCATTTTCCTAAAAATCTTCCTAAATAACTCAATTTTTCAGCCAAAGTTCAGCAATGCTGGTCTAAGATGAAAAATAAAATGACTGGGTTAGAACCTCAGGCTGTGTGGAACCCACAGTGGGTCCGGACTTTGGTTTCAGTGCCCTCTATGGTCTAACAGTCATTGAGGATCCCAAATTATTTGTTTATGTAAATTGTATGTCAATATTTACCATATAAGGAATTAAAACAGAAAATGTTTTAAATATTCTAATTCATTTTAAAATAACAATAATAAATCCATTATGTGTTAACATATTTTTATTAAAACCAACTATATTTTTCAAAAGAGAAAAGAAATCAGTGAGAAGAGTGGCATTAATCTACATGTGTGTCAATCTCTGTCTGGCTTTAATGGAAGACAGCTGGACTCACCCAGCTGCCTCTGCATTCCACCTGTTATGGTGCGTTTGGGGGAATACATGAGGAAAATCCAGACGTGTGTGTGTGTGTGTGTACATACATGTATGTAGGGGGAGAAAGGAATATTTTAAGAACTTTTTTGGATTATTATGGATATTCTTATTTTAATCTTTACAAAAACCTGAAAAGTGATAGTTTTTAAAGTGATTAATGGCCACATAGAATCCGAAGCCACATCAGTGAACGTTTCCTTCTCTCCTACGCTAATATTCATTTGTCTATCTTGCCCTTTGAATGGGCCTTTTACCCAGGCCTAATTTTGTAACTTCATGTGTTCACCATTTGGAAAATATCGGTTTACTGAGATGTGCAGAAATTCCAAATGCAGACGTCTCCGAGAGACTGAATATACGAAGGGACGCTGGGCAGACCACAGAAAAGCCCGAACTCTCACCCACACCTGCAGCAGCCTGCCCAGGAAACCTGACCCTAACCTAGTATCTGCAAACGCCAGCCCCAGAGGCCAGCCTGCTGTCCAGGAGTCAGGACTGCAGGAGGTGGGACAAGGACCCCACCATAGCTGACCCAAGATGGCAGGGCTTGATCAGTGACTAACAGCTTTCTCCACTGTTTCCCTGCTTCCCACTTAGCACCAACCAGAGAAAGCTGAATACACTCCCTGGCCAGTTCCATAGGATGCTCCGATTCCAGCTACTCGCCTCCAGTGTCCCAGACAGCAGCCTCCGGCAGGGCTCACCTGGGACCTTCAGTTTTCTCATCATAAATCCCCAGACCCCTGCCTTTGAGTCTCCGCTGGACACACACCCCGGACCCCTGCCGTTGAGCCTGTGCTGAACACTCGCAGTGGTGACCGACGCTCCCACCACAGCAAGCCCCGAATACACAGCCTCTGCGTGTTCCTACTGAGTTGGTCTTTGTTTACTTTCACACTTAAATTACACATTATAAAAAAAACCACAGTTGTTAATATTGCCACCCATCTCACAAAAAAAGCCTCTATATATTGTAAAACTGTCAAGCTCAAGGTGATGAATAAAAGTGACCCAAAATTCTAACATTTCTCAAACGCTCAGATTTTATCATGAGCCACAAATACTACTAGTTCTTTCCCTTGGAGAAACAGGCTGTTAACTAGCTAGGTCTGAATACCATAGTTTGTCTATCGGTTGTTCTTTCAAGTAAAAACTGTGTTCCATTTAAAGAAAAAAAGATAACCAAAACAGCGAGTTCAGCGGGTAACTGGAACGATGGCCTCAGTGCTTTTCCCACAACAGCGATCACGTGACTCTGATGTGGAGAAATGCTTCATCCAGCTCCCACTTCACAGCGCGGAGTATTAAAAAGACAAGCCTGCATGGATTGAGGCTAAGTAGTTAATAACGAGCCTCACTGCTTGATTCTGGACACTCTTAGGTGAAAACGGCTTTTCTTTTTCCTACAGGCGGGAGGTGGTGAAGACCACAGCTGTTTGTGCGGTTGGCACTCAGCTTGCTTCGGGTTAGGGATTCAGTAGTTTTACCCACAATTGCTTTTATACACCAGCAGTAGGATATCTACACAGCTTAAAAAAAGGCTTAGCATTATGATAAAAATAGTTTTCCCTTTGTGGGCCCCCTGAAGGGGTCTCGGGACCCCAGCAGTGTGGATAGCAGACGCGGGGACTTGGCAAGAGGGTTTGGTTAACCTTCTGTTACAGCCTGAGTGTAATGTGAAGGGGTCCCAAAGCCCTCATGCAGTTTTAAGCTTTAAATACGTTTCTTCAAGTTTTAGTTTGTGGGGTATTTTGGTCTATAAGGCAAAATGACTAAAATTTCTATGAGACATCTGAGAACTGTGATCAATGAAAGAGAAACAGAAGTGAAGAGGCATCAGTTTAGGGGACAGCATCGGAAATACTAAAGGGTGACAGCTGTCATGTGAATAGGACTGACCAGCTCCAAGGTCAGCTACTAGCAACAGCTGCAGCGAAATTCTGGCCAGCCAGCACTTTCCGGAGGTCCCATGCCCTATTTTCCTCTCCTTGTCTCCTCCTTTCCCAGGCAACCCAAACATAAGGCCAATTCATCTGCATTTAGTACCTTGAAGAGAGGAATTTCTAACGCTCTTGAGGGTCCGCATTTAAACTGCAATTTCTGAATTACTTAGGAATACTCACTGGCCATCTCGGATTTCAGAACATACAGGGGTTTAACATTAATGTATTGAGTTACAAGAGGAGATTCTTAGCTCATCTGGCATTCTAATAAGACCTATAAATGAGTAAATTAGGTGTTGCTACTTAAATTTGGTTTTTGTCCTTGAGCTCAGAAGTCCTGCAGGGAAAACAGCCTGAGGGAGCTCCTGCGGGAGCATTGCTTAGGAGAGGCTGTCCTCTTCCAGCAGCAAAGGCAGCTCTGGGAGACAAACCAAGGCCCCGAATCCATGGCTCCTGATGCTGTCAGAGCCACTTCCTCAGCCAAGAATCTCTCCGTGGTGCAGCCCGACCTTCAGGGCACAAAGCGAGGCGAGTGCACCCAGCCTTCTCTCAGCTCCAACCCCCATTTAATTGTTTCGTTTTGAAAGATTTCTCCAAGAAAAATGTATATATGT
This sequence comes from Pongo abelii, assembly GCF_028885655.2. Classification (NCBI taxonomy): domain Eukaryota; kingdom Metazoa; phylum Chordata; class Mammalia; order Primates; family Hominidae; genus Pongo; species Pongo abelii. The sequence goes on from NC_071990.2 coordinate 170,236,008, forward strand.
AAATTATGTATGTCAAGATTTACCATATTAAGAATTAAAACAGAAAAATTTTAAATATTTTAAAATAGCAGTAATAACTCCATTATTTATTAACAGTGGAATGGAGAGGCTGGATGAGATGTGGCGAGCGTTGGACACACATCAGAAAGTGGCGTAACCAGAACCGGCTCCCTGGGGCTGCCCCTGCCTCCCCTGACACCGGCTGCGTCTGTCACGGGCTGCGGCACAGTCATCTTCGTTTTGACTTTCAGGTGGAAACCGCACCATGCCACAGGCTGTCGCTGTCACCCAAGCACAAGTGCAGTGACAATCCTCCCTACGAATTTCCTCGTGGCTCCATACCTGAAATAAGTATCATTGTATTATCACATCTCTGTGGAAATCCCCATCTTTCAAGGCTCCTTTTGAGACACAGGTTATTGTAAGTGGAGAAACAACTGCTTTTCAAGATGTTAAATTCACGCAGAGAGCTCTGTTATGATAAAGGTATTTCTCACTGAGGCTTCACCCTCACCAAGCTTCCATGCACGTAAAAAACATCACTGTCACTGCAGGCAGATGCAAGGAATAGTAAGATGTAAGGAATAAGAAAACACCCACACAAGCTCAGTGTGGAAACCAGTTCAGTCCTCAGTTCCAATGACAGGTGTCTCTCTAAGCCGGCTGAGGTCTTCTTGGGGCATGACCCTCGGGAAGAAGTGCCTTCTTGCATGGGCCAGACCTGGAGGCCCTGGGGGGCTCCCCTGGGGGACTTACAGCATGGACACCCATCCGCTTAGTTGTCTCCAATTGTACTCTGAGGAAGAATAGTTCAGTTCCTCCTCTTTCGCACTGAGAACAGCCACCCCCACATGCTCCCATGCAAGGGCCTCCAATGGCCAACACCAGCTTTCAGCGTGGCAACCTTGGGAGGAGGAGCACAGTGTGATAACTAGGGGAGGAGGAGCACGGTGTGATAACTAGGGGAGGAGGAGCACATGTGCTAACTAGGGGAGGAGGAGTAGGGTGTGCTAACTAGGGGAGGAGGAGCACGGTGTGCTAACTAGGGGAGGAGGAGCACGGTGTGATGACTGGGGAGGAGGAGCACGGTGTGCTGCCTAAGGGAGGAGGAGCATGGTGTGATAACTAGGGGAGGAGGAGTAGGGTGTGCTAACTAGGGGAGGAGGAGCACAGTGTGCCAACTAGGGGAGGAGGAGCAGGATGTGCCAACTAGGGGAGGAGGAGCACGGTGTGCCGACGAGGGGAGGAGGAGCGCGGTGTGCCGACGAGGGGAGGAGGAGCGCGGTGTGCCGACGAGGGGAGGAGGAGCGCGGTGTGCCGGCTAGGGGAGGAGGAGCGCGGTGTGCCGGCTAGGGGAGGAGGAGCGCGGTGTGCCGGCTAGGGGAGGAGGAGCGCGGTGTGCCGGCTAGGGGAGGAGGAGCACATGTGATAACTAGGGGAGGAGGAGCACGGTGTGCTGACTAGGGGAGGAGGAGCACGGTGTGCTGACTAGGGGAGGAGGAGCACGGTGTGCTGACTAGGGGAGGAGGAGCACGGTGTGCTGACTAGGGGAGGAGGAGCACGGTGTGCTGACTAGGGGAGGAGGAGCACGGTGTGCTGACTAGGGGAGGAAGAGCACGGTGTGCTAACTGGGGAGGAGGAGCATGGTGTGCTAACTAGGGGAGGAGGAGCACGGTGTGCTAACTAGGGGAGGAGGAGTAGGGTGTGCTGACTAGGGGAGGAGGAGCACAGTGTGATAACTAGGGAAGGAGGAGCACGGTGTGATAACTAGGGGAGGAGGAGCACGGTGTGATAACTAGGGGAGGAGGAGCACGGTGTGCTGACTACGGGAGGAGGAGCATGGTATGCTAACTAGGGCAGGAGCACGGTGTGATAACTAGGGGAGGAGGAGCACGGTGTGATAACTAGGGGAGGAGGAGCACATGTGATAACTAGGGGAGGAGGAGCATGGTGTGCTAACTAGGGGAGGAGGAGCATGGTATGCTAACTAGGGGAGGAGCACGGTGTGATAACTAGGGCAGAAGGATCATGGTGTGATAACTAGGGGAGGAGGAGTAACGATTCCAGGAGTTGGAGATTTTACAAACAGCATCTAGATGAATGCCTTAATTTTTCCAAATTTCTGTCATCTTTTCGACAAAATGTGTATGGTTTCAAGTATCAGGATAGTGGAGGAACTGAGTGAGTTTATACAAATGATTCTCTGTATGGAGAGGGTTTAAGTCTCATTTTCTCCTTTGGTTTATTTTTTCCCTTTGACCTGGTTGGGGGTTGAGCCTATGGAATCATCGCTGCAAAAATAATCAGCTTTACATGCATGTTAATTTCACTAAAATCCAGCAAAGTATAATCTCTGAAACGCAAGTGTGTTTACTAGGACGAGTCACAACCTGACACCCTGTGGATGATGCCGACAGGCTTGACTTACTCAGAATTTACCATCAGTGTCTGGTAACTTGGCATGGCACTGGGTGGGGATTTTTTATGGAAATTTTAGTGAATTCTTACCAATGTGGAACCATTTCCATGCTTGAAGGACTGAATCATATAAACAACATTGCTTTCATAAAGTCCATAGGCTGAATTAGACTTTAAAATCTTAACAACAAAGCTGTACTTAGCATTAGAAACAGAAACACTGGTGGGAGGTGAAGGGTATATAAAGGGAATTGTATCTTTTATATACAAGCGGCGTCTTTTGGGAAACTCTCTGAAATGCCAAGTGTGAGTATTTCCCAGAACGAGTCAAAACTACATCTTGTGGTTGATAGAAAGAAGCATTTTAGGATGTATTTAAATGTTGCATTGTGTCTCCCTGGGGCATTTGTGTTTTATCTCTTACTGGAACAAAACTTTGTTCCATAGAAAGAAATATGGGGTGCGCTGTTGAGATGAGGGAGTGAGGGCGAAGTCCCTTCCAAGGCCCCAGGGGTCACCCCCACAACCCTCTCCACCTACTGCATAGGGAGCCTTGAGACTCGACGACAGGTCCTATTTCTTCTCTACTTTTTATGACATGGCCAATATTTTTTAGAAATATTAATGAGCATTTCTATTTTGCATTTTCTATATACAACCTGCTTAGCAAATAGCATCCCTGGTGAGATGAAGATCATTACAAAAGAATGCAAAGAGACAGCGTGGACAGTCCCTTCCCGCACGCTAGCCAGGTAAATGCAAAGAGACAGCGTGGACAGTCCCTTCCCTCACGCTAGCCAGGTAAATGCAAAGAGACAGCGTGGACAGTCCCTTCCGACACGCTAGCCAGGTAAATGCAAAGAGACAGCGTGGACAGTCACTTCAGACATGCAAGTCAGGTAAACAGAACGATGCTAGGCAGGGAAGCCTGAGAGAGAGAACACACAATGATATCACTGCCTGTGTTAGCATCAATACCAGCTCGGTGGAAAGGCTGTGAGGTCCCTATCATGGAGCTGCTGGCAGTAAGGAGAGAGGCGCTGGGCATGGAAGCCCACCCTTCACATTCCAGGGAGTCACTGGGAAAGGAAGGGACAGAGACACAGGGGAGAAGGCAGGGCCAGGCTTCCCTGGTGAGAGGAAATCATCGGGGCACGGGCTGAGGGGAAGGCTGGTCAGGGCAGCCCTGCTCCCACCTGCAGGCCCGGCTGGCAGCACGCTGTGAAGTCTGGGCAGGCTTGAAGGGGTCAGTGTGGGCTCCCAGCCACGTTCTCCAGGCCTCAGCGGCCTGCAGGCCGAGGGCAGAGTGAGTCATCCTGCCCTCAGCCCGTGTGGCAGGGAAAGGAGAGCACTGAGTGAGTGTCCTGAGGCAGGGCCCTGAAGAGCCGGGCGCCTGTGGTCAGCAGAGGGGCCTGTGGACTGAGAAGGGTCTGTGATAAAAACCGAGGATCTGTGGTCAGCAGAGGGGCTCAGGGTCAGCAGAGGGGCCTGTGGACTGGGGAGGGTCTGTGATGAGAACCGAGGATCTGTGGTCAGCAGAGGGGCCTGCGGTCAGCTCACCCAAGGGCTGACCACCACCAAATGGAGGACTGCATTGCTCATTGACTGGTTTTTAAATCGCCATGGACTAATGATCAGCCAGTAACCCCTCCTCCCACGTCAGTTCAGTTGAAATAAAGACACATCTCCTTGGACATTCGGGTTGAAGGGTGGGTGAGGTGTGGCCTACACCCTCCACCTTGCATTGCGTCTATTGGGAAACAGGTGCTTCTCCGACAGCCTTGGTTCAGGAATAAAACAGATGCCTTGGGGCTGGGGGCTGCGGAGGGCAAGGAGGGGAGGCGGGTTTGCGACAGGATGACAGTGGTGGCGGCAGGACAGCGTCTCCTGTGATCAACGCTAGAACAGATCTCAGGAAAGCCGGGTTTGCACCCAGCTGGCCCTGGACTCCACCCTGGAGCCCGCACTCAGGAAGCCGGTCCTCCTGGTGCTTCTTCAGCTGAAGCATTACCTTGAAGGATTTCCCAGGTGCAAAGCGATGAAGGAATGGCTGGAAGCAGAGTTTGATGTGGAAAAGTCCTCACCACAAAGGGGGCTCAGCAGGGAACGCGGCCTGAGGCCTTGCCTCTGAGTAGGAGGCGGAGGGCTGTGGAGGGCGTGCTTCTCGCAGGTGCACCGGCTGCCTCTGGGGACCCTCTTGCCAGGGTTGGTGTTGAGACCAATGCATGGGTGTGGCTCCCTCAACTCCATCCAGACGTCTCAGGAGCCTGGCCTGTTTTTCACATAGCAAATATACGTCAAACTATCGTCACCAAGGAAACACAAGACCAAGTCTGCAGGGCCACTGACAAAGGTTTGCAGCTTTGGTTGGATTTTTGAAAAAATTATCAAAGCCCTTAATAATGTCACTGATATGTGTGCGGTGCAATTGTCTCTAAAATAGGTAACATGATGGGTTCTTTTCAGAATCTGGATAATAAGGGATTTAGACAGAGGATACCCCTGTGTCAGGCTGCACACGGTGTCTGAGGACAAACAGGGTTCTAGCCCCAGCTGCACATTCAGGTGGCAACCAGTGGACGGCACCATCACAGCACGGCCATGCAGGAAGTGCAGGGATTCTGTAGAGGCATTGTGAAGCTTCCTCTGCAGCCGCCCTGCAGGTGCTGGGCACAGAGTAGCTCAGTTTGAAGGACAGTCACCTCCTGGAGGGGGTGAGGCATTGGAGCCAGGACCCCTTCATAGAACAGAACCTGCACCCACATCCCAAAATCAGCTCGAGGAACCTGAATATACAAAAAGTCTGCCCTCTGTACATGCCGGTTTCAAGTTCCATGAACACTGTATATTCATTTGTGTTTGGCTGAAAAAAGTGCTGTGAGTAAGTGAACCCATGCAGTCCAAGTCCACGTTGCACAAGGGTCAACTGTATTTCAATAGCTTCCTCAATCAACTCCCAGCTTCTCTTCAAATTGCTTATTTTGCTTTTTCCTTAGGAAACGTGTCCATTGAAATTTCTAAAGCTCTCTCAGCTAGTCGGTCTCCACTTTTGTAACTGAGCTTAAGAACATTACACACAAAATCTGGCCCAGGACCTGAAGTACATAATGCATTTTTACATCCCTTCTTTTCAAGTGTGTTAGATTCAGAAGATAGCTGGCTTAAAGAAAACAGCATCTTTTTGGTGCTTGGATATTTTCCTGATAGTTCCAGTGGTTTTTCTGAGCTCTAAGCCTGGGGTCTGAATAAATGAGGCAACTTGCTCTTTTCTTCTCCTCCAACTCAAAGCTTATGTTAAAACTGGGATAAGCTGTGAAGCCATGCCCTTCCCCTTCATGGACTGAAAGTAATAAATATTTGTTCTCAGGGCTCTGGGCCCCAAATCAATGCCAGAGGACCAACTATACTTTAGCATCCTTTTGTTTATTTTTATTTTTTATTTATTATTATTTTTTCTGTTTTTGAGATGGAGTCTTGTTCTGTCGCCCAGGCTGGAGTGCAGTGGTGCAATCTCTGCTCACTGAAACCTCCACCTCCCAGGTTCAAGCAATTCTTCTGCCTCAGCCTCCCAAGTAGCTGGGACTACAGGTCCCACCTACAGGCATACCACCACACCCGGCTATTTTTTTTGTATTTTTAGTAGAGACGGGGTTTCACCGTGTTGGCCAGGATAGTCTCGATCTTCTGACCTCGCCATCTGCCCGCCTAGGCCTCCCAAAGTCCTGGGATTACAGGCGTGAGCCACTGCGCCCGGCCTCAGCATCTTTTTATTTTAAACTGACATCCCTAGGCCCTCCAAAACTTTGTCTTTCTTAAATAAAAGTTTAGAAAATGGAGAGTTAGTGCTGTTAAAGATAAGGGCTGTATCAGTCAGATTCCCAAAGAAGCAAAATTCACAGCATATATGTATGTTAAGACTTTCCCTTTAAGGAGTTGGCTTATGCGATTGTGGGGCCTACACACCTGAGAACTATGGGGCAGACCAGCAGGCTAGAGGCCCAGGCAGGTTTCTATGTGCAATTTTGAGGCAGAATGCCTTCCTCTTTGGGAAGCCTCTCTCTTGGAGACCCTCAGCTGATTGAATGAGACCCGCTACACTGTGGAGGGTCACCTGCTTTACTCAAAGTCAACTGATTTAAATGTTAATCGCATCTAAAATATACCTGTCAGCAACATCTACACTGGGGTTCAATCAAACAACTGGGCACTGTGGCACAGCCACGTACACATGTAACCTGTAACCATGACACAACCCCAGGAGGCTCTTAGAGGTGTTTCCAGGCCAACTGGGATCTTTGTTATCCTATGGAGAATTGCCTAGCGGGTAAAAACAGCATCGTGCTGCAGTGGCACACAGCAGCATCACACCACAGAGGAGAGGAGAGGAGAGGCGCCGAGGCAGGGGCCTTCTGCTTGACACTTCCTCTGCTCTTGAAGCAAGAGCCCCAATGCAGGCAGGGGTTTGAGTTTAGAGCAGGAGTGGCTCCCTTCATAGCACCCGTGGCTTCCCCTGCTAGCAGGTAGGGGAAGAGGAGCTCATGCCCTAGATGGTTACCCTAAATTTTAGTTGGTTATATGATCCCCAGGAGCAAAGATCCCATTCCCCAGACTCCCGTGCAGCTAAGCATGGTGACATGATGAGTCTGGCGGGATGTGATGATGTCGGAGATATGTTGGTGACACCACAGAGTGTCCCTAAGGGGAGAGGTGGGCCGTTCTTTACTATTCTATCCCTGGCTGGATGACTGGGATATAACCCAGCTCCTGGCAAGTGCCAGCACATCATGGGCACTCAACCAATGATAAATGCATCAACATGCATGATGGACAGACAGATGGACAGATGGATGAACAGACTAATGCAAAGATGGATGGAAAATGGATAGATGGATGAACAGACTAATGAAAAGATGGATGGATAGATGGATGGAAAGATGGATGGGCAAATGAATGGATAGGTGGATGGATAGATGGATGGATAGATGGATGGGCAGACAGATGGACTTACAGATGGCCAGGTGGATGGGCAGTGGACGGATAGGTGGATGGGTAGGTGGATGGGCAGAGAGATGGACACATGGATGGGCAGATGCTTAGATGGGCAGATGGATGGTTGCACAGATGGACCACTTGTTCAAAATGGTGGAGCTATATGGAAGGAGCTGGCCCCAGGTGCCCATGGTGCTGCTGGCCAGGTGCAGAACTGCCGACCCCCAGACTTCATACCGTGAGAGAGAGAGATCAATGTCTATCTTGTGTAAGTCACTGGCATTTTGGGTTTTCTGTCACTGACAGTTGAATCCTAACTGATACACATCTCCATTTCTGAGGAGATGGAATTGTTCAGGATGCAATTTGGATCAGAGCCGAATCATGGCCCACCTGTGTGAGCAGAATCTGTTTTCAAACTTTATCCCCAGGGGGAGACGAGATTTGCTTGTAGGGTGTTTCCACATTGCTGTGCCCTCCTGCTCCATCCTTTTCTGGGGGGTTTATGTGGACCCTGGCCTAAGATCGCTACATGAGACAGAACTGTTGACTTTCTAGAGATTATCGAGGCTATGAATTAGCTGTGTACAAAGTAACTATGGGAGCCCTTTACTGAGTGAGGGCTTGGAAGTGTCTTTTGTGAACTGTAAGTGGTTTCTCCCTGGTGCGATGTGTCTGCACGTGGCTCTGGGAGAAATGATAAGCTTAAGCCAGAGATTTTCCAGTACTGAGCTTATTTTTAGAAAGGAAGATCCAAGTCCACGACTTTCTCTGTTTGCTTTCACAAGGACTGACACAGAAAGAAAACCTTTGGAACAGGAAAAGAAGCGCCTCTTTTGACAAAGCAAAGGAGGATCACAGAGTTCCAGCCCTGGGGGCTGCGTCTGGGGGTTTCCTGGCATTAGAGGAGCTGATGGCGAGTTTTCCCTCAACCATCACCGGCAATGTGAAACTCAGTGGAGCGAAAGGCTCCCTGTTCCCACAGGGTCACATTCAAGCACAATTCAAATATGCATACAGTAAAATCATGAGATCCCAGCTACTCTCAACAAGGCTTACCCACAGCATTTGTGGATTTTGTGCCAGGCACTGAGCTGGGTGCTGGGGATGGGTCTTTTCTGTGATCTGCAGAGCCTGCTGTTTAGTGGGGGAGACACAGGTTAAAGCAGCCCTTCCAATAAGTATGCAGGTGTTAATGGGGAAGGTGCAGCAGCGCCGTGTCCATCTGAGCCTCCTGTGATCAAGGAAGTGTCAGGAGGAAATATGATTTTGGCTGAGACCTGAGAATGACCAGAATCAGCTGGATAAAGAGGGTGTGTGGGGGAGGATGTCCCAATGTCTATGCAAACCTGCAGTAGGAGAGAGGAGCGTCCAAGAGAAGGAAATAAGGTCAGCTAAAGTAGGGGAATGAATGTGAGACGGACTTGGTGAGCTGAATCACATCCACTCAGGTCACAGGGCCTGAGCCACCTGAGCGGTTGGGCTTTGTCAGGGACGTCTTGGAGAGTTTTAAACAGGGCCTGACCTGTTCACTTTCCCATACCTGGCACCTCCCTCCGGAGTCTGTGTGGCTGATGAACTGGAAACATGACATCAGCAAGGGGAGCCCTTGGGCCTAGGGAGGGTCACCCAGAGAAGCTTCCCATGGTGTCCGGAGTAGGGCAGGTGCTGGTGGAGGAGATGGGCAGGGATCAGGTCAGCGGGCCTAGGGAAGCATCCCATGTCTAATTAGAAAGAGCACAGTCATTCCTCATCTCAGTTGGTGGTCTGAAAAGGAGATATTTGGAAAATCAGTAAGTATCTTTTTAATTCCTCAGGAATTGGGCCTAATTTAAATGAGAAGTGTCCCAGCAAGAAAACCAAGGGGTCTTGCCGCCTCTCAGGTTTCTCCAATATCTGCAGACCCAGATTACAAACAGCAGCTGTCAGCTATTCATCAAGTCCCGGCCGTCTTGGGTCAGTCGTTACAGGGGTTCCCGCTTGGCATCCTGGGCTGCGGGTTGGAGTTCCGTCTTTGCACATGGCGCCGTTGTCTGTTTCTGGGTTCAGTTTCCGCCTCCCTCCAGTGACGCTGCAGGGGGTCTCGAATGCATGTGTGCACATCAACACCCCCACTCTCACTTCCAAGCACCCCTCCACCAGAGCCTCCTGTTGGGACTTGGGGTGCACACTGGCAGCACGGGTGGGCCTTGGTTGTCTGAGCAGGGGTAGGCTGGCACAGACCCTGCCAGCCCAAGACATGGGGCAGGAATTCCAGGTCCAGGTGTTGGCTTGGCCTAGAGAGTGGGCATGGGGCTGGGTGGGTGGTCAGTCCCTCTGCCCTGGGGAGCCTGTGCCCCATGGAGAGGGCAGCAGCCAGAGGGCTCCAGGCTGGGCCCCTACAGTGCAGCACCCAGGCCAGGCCTTCAGTGTGGTGATGCAGCTGTGGGGGTTTTAGGAGGTCACCGAGTCCCTGCTTGTACCGGGTCCTGGGTCTCCCACTGTGAAATGAGGCCTGGGAAGGTGGCTGTCATTGCTTGGCTTCTGCCAAGGAGACCCTGTGTGGAACTCCAGTGTATACACATGTTAAAAGGGAGCAGTTCTGCAGGAAGCCTGGCTCTCCCCCAACAGCCATAGCCACTTGTTCCCAAGGTAACTTCCTGAGGAGTATGTGAGGTTTTGTTGAAGACAAAAACCAAACACAAATCCACCATATACATGTGTGGTTACAGCATCGATACATCCGTTCTCAGGCCAGCTTCCCATTCCTTGGATTCCATGTTTCTTCAACAAGTAGGTCCCAAACATGCTCTGCTGAAGAACCGTGGCCTTTGGGTGATATTCCACAGAGCCTGCTCAAAAACAGGGCCGGGGCTAAGTTCACTTCCTCGGGCTCTGGAGTCAGCATTCTAATTATGGAGTCAGCATTCTAATTATTCTAATTATGGTGAGAACTTCCTCTCTTCTCGGGCCTTTGCCCTTCACCCACCAAGCCCTGGTCGTTCCTCTTCAACCCCTGCATCCCCCCAGGTTCCTGCGCAGGCCTCGGCTTCCAGGAACCCTGCCTTGGAGTGTGTGGTTGGCTCTGTGACCAGCAAGCAGGAGGCCGCAGCCGTCCCACCCTCAGGGCTCTCACATGGTGAGTGGCTTGGAGGACGCCCTCCATGTGGAGCTCAGGGCCACCACCCCGACGGGGCCTGCAAGGGTGGGCTTGTGCCTATCACTCATGCCTTCCTGGTTATCTCGGCCCAGTGAGAGTTGAGCACTGAGCCGAGCGCTTACAGCTGGGTCCCAGGATCTAGCTCCGCGAGGCTGCCCAGCACACAGCAGAGGGCAGAGAGCAGAGGGCAGAGGGCAGAGGGCAGAGGCAGCTTGGGTGGCCCAGCCACTGCCCCAACCTGAGGTCTCCCAGCAGCACTAGGTCTGGAAAATGCAAATCCCAAGAAACATAAAAGAAACCCTGAGGATCACAAAGAAAGCTGTGCTCTCGAGAAACAAATACATAAACAAAAATAAAAAGGAGAAGAGGAGCAAGTTCGGCTTAGGTAAGGAAATGAAGGAAAAAATATTTTATTTATCATCAAACATGCAGGCTCCTCTGAGAATGTGCAATGCAGGCACCTTTTTCCCCTTTGCCTGCGTGTGCATCAGTTCTCATCAGGAAACAATTCTCTCTCTCTCCCTCTCTCTGCCCGGTCTTCCTCTCCATCCTCTCTCTTCCTCTCTCTGCCCGGTCTTCCTCTCCATCCTCTCTCTTCCTCTCTCTGCCCAGCCTTCCTCTCCATCCTCTCTCTTCCTCTCTCTGCCCAGTCTTCCCCTCCATCCTCTCTCTCCCTCTCTCTGCCCAGCCTTCCCTTCCATCCTCTCTCTCTCCCTCTCTCTGCCCAGCCTTCCCCTCCATCCTCTCTCTGCCCAGCCTTCCTCTCCATCCTCTCTCTCTCCCTCTCTCTGCCCAGCCTTCCCCTCCATCCTCTCTCTGCCCAGCCTTCCCCTCCATCCTCTCTCTCTCTGCCCAGCCTTCCCCTCCATCCTCTCTCTGCCCAGCCTTCCTCTCCATCCTCTCTCTCTCCCTCTCTCTGCCCAGCCTTCCTCTCCATCCTTTCTCTCTCCCTCTCTCTGCCCAGCCTTCCCCTCCATCCTCTCTCTCTGCCCAGCCTTCCCCTCCATCCTCTCTCTGCCCAGTCTTCCTCTCCATCCTTTCTCTCTCCCTCTCTCTTCCCAGCCTTCCCCACCATCCTCTCTCTCTCCCTCTCTCTGCCCAGCCTTCCCCTCCATCCTCTCTCTCTCTCTGCCCAGCCTTCCCCTCCATCCTCTCTCTGCCCAGCCTTCCTCTCCATCCTTTCTCTCTCCCTCTCTCTGCCCAGCCTTCCCCTCCATCCTCTCTCTGCCCAGTCTTCCCCTCCATCCTCTCTCTCTCCCTCTCTCTGCCCAGCCTTCCCCTCCATCCTCTCTCTCTCCCTCTCTCTGCCCAGCCTTCCCCTCCATCCTCTCTCTCTCTCTGCCCAGCCTTCCCCTCCATCCTCTCTCTGCCCAGCCTTCCTCTCCATCCTCTCTCTCTCCCTCTCTCTGCCCAGCCTTCCTCTCCATCCCAACCAGAAACAGTGCACAGCAGCAAACAATGGCACTAATGAAAGGAATCAAACTCTTTAAAGATTCCACAAAATACTCACTCTGTCCCCGACCCCACCTCCTATACCAGTTTTGCTGTGAATAATTAATGCTTTGGGTAGATTTTTAACCTTCTGAATCTGAGCCCTTGACCTGAGCCTTTGGAAATGAAGATGAACGTGCAACCACTGTCATGGAGAGGGCCCCTTTTCTGTAGCTGAAGGCAAGGTTCCTGGAAGCACAGGGCCCTCCTTTCACCCTCAGTGGGAAGGGGGCTTCCTGGAAGCACAGGGCCCTTGTTGTTTCACCCTCAGTGGGAAGGGGCATTCCTGGAAACACGAGGCCCTCGTTTCACCCTCAGTGGGAAGAGGGATTCCTGGAAGCACAAGGTCCTTTTTTCACCCTCAGTGGAAATGGGGGTTCCTGGAAGCACAGGGCCCTTGTCGTTTCACCCTCAGTGGGAATGGGGGTTCCTAGAAGCACAGGGCCCTTGTCCTTTCACCCTCAGTGGGAATGGGGGTTGGAAGCATGAGGCCCTTGCTTCACCCTCAGTGGGAAGGGGGATTCCTGGAAGCACAAGGCCCTCGTGGGGAAGTGGGGGGGCACCTGTTGCACCATCGGAGGTTTTCTTTTTCATTCTCACTCATATGAACACAACACAGGCACCTTTTCAGTGTTTGTAAACTACCCTTTCTATTCCGAACATACATGTGAAAGCTTCCATTACTGGGATGGTCCAGTCTATTCCGAACATACATGTGAAAGCTTCCATTACTGGGATGGTCCAGTCTATTCCGAACATACATGTGAAAGCTTCCATTACTGGGATGGTCCAGTCTATTCCAACCATATGTGCGAACGCTTCCATTACTGGGATGGTCCTGTCTCAGCTGAGCTTCACTTTGGGCAAAAGCTGACTTTCCTTGGCTTTGTAAGATGGTGAGAAAGAGTTAGTTAATCCCAGGGTTGGATGAATTTATGAAAAAAGAAGTGAGTGGGGGTGGTCTTAATAGATTCTACAACTTTGCACAGTGAGACAGATTTGCCTATTATTTTTCTGATTTTGAAGAAAAGATTAGTTCTTAAAGGAAGAGGTGGTATTTTTTATATTGAAGAGGTTGAGATGCTACAGCTTTATACACACTACCCCGGCAAGTCATACAAATGCTTTACCCCTTCAACATAAACTCCATTTCCCTGCGTAGCTCTCCGAAGATTCTCGAGGAGCCTGCTTCCGTCTCAGGGTCGCCAAGTGCAGCAGCCGACGCTGCAGATGCTCTCGTGGCTGAAGGGCTCACAGGGCCAGGGGTGCCCGCCCCATCAGGACAGCACTGAGTTACAGGGGATGATACTCTCCATATAGAAACCAGGCAGTGCCAATATTTCATGGTTCCTCAATTTTTACCCCCTCCGCTCTGGGCCATCCCCAAACCGGACGGATCCAATCATGCGGCCCCATCCCCACTCTTGCCACTGTACAACTGCTCACTGTTTAAGGTCCCTTAGCGTCGACCCAGTTCACAATTTCAAAGATGAGCTTTGGCCTTAGTACACAGGATGCTCTCCACAGGCCTGGCTGTGTGTACTGTTAACTGAAATGGAAATAACAGCTTATGGACTGAAGTTGGTTTACACTACTTGAAAAATTCAGTCACGCTTGGAAACAAAACTTTGTCTGTTAACATGTACACACCAAGTTCAAACAATACTGGCTCCAGCGCTGAGTAAACTCAGAGCCCTTCAAAGCTGCAAGGCTTTCAGCAAAAGTACATGGCTCAAAAAAAAAGAAATCTGAATCCAATTCACACAAAAACGCAAAAGCCCCGGGGCAGCTGGCTGTCAGACTAACCTGCACCTGAAATTTCTGGATAGAGTAGCCATCTTTGGGATGTTCTAACCTGCACCCGAAATTTCTGGATAGAGCAGCCGTCTTTGGGATGTTCTAACCTGCACCCGAAATTTCTGGCTAGAGCAGCCTTCTTTGGGATGTTCAAAGCAACTTTCAGGAATTTTCAATCATCAGAAGCAACCCCCAAAGTGGCTATTATCGAATCATTTAAAAAAAATACACAGTTGGGAGTGAACTGAATTTTTATTACTCTTTTCATGAACCGAATCTAATCTGCTACAAACCATTCTTCTATTTAAAGCATACTGTGTATTTGAGAGGTAGGAAAAACAGCTTATCAAAGATATAATCCAATATTCACTTAAGCAGCTGAATACAACTTGTAGCCTTGAATGACCACTGAGTGATTTTCCTACAACCAAGCTAGTGTGGGAGGGTTGGGGCAAGAAGGTGGATTTCTTTTGAATCTGAGAAGCTGTGTGGATTGAGGACATCACACGTCAGCTCTCAGATGCCCAGAATCACAGGAACACACCACTTGATTCCTCCTTATTCGTGTGGCAGCTATGACTGCTTCAGACATGCACAGCACAAGCACTACACCTAATGTTTCTATTATTATCTGTAAACCATAAAAGCAGAAATGCAACCTGCACATCATGGGCTTACACTCCCAGGCTTCCCAAGCCTGCACCTCAAATACAGCCTCGAATCCAACCTTCAGCCAGAAACATGGAGGTGGAGGAGGGTGAGCCCCATTTCATAGAGGAGAAAATGTAGGCTCAAAGGGTGACAGAGAACTGAATCCACAACTGGATGTCTCCAAAGTCTGTGTTAATTTTTAATAGACCATGTTGCTTCCCAATTAAATCAGAATTACTTCTAGAGAGTTGGTAATTCTCATATCCGAGCATCATAGTTGTTCATGTTGCATTGTTAGAGTGACACACCTAAGAGATGCATAGGGAAAGCAGTGCATATACATTGGGTGTGTGTAAATTTGGACTCCACTCTATCTGCAAAAAAGCCTCCTGTAAAATATGCACACAATTGTGTCCTGAGCCCTTGGCAGTGTGTAAGGTGTAATTGATGCTGTAAAATATTTTTGATAAGGTATTCAGAGTAAGGCATTCCATACAGAAAGTCCTGTTACTTTATATTAAGACTCTATAATTCACGGACT
Source organism: Pongo abelii (assembly GCF_028885655.2). Lineage (NCBI taxonomy): Eukaryota > Metazoa > Chordata > Mammalia > Primates > Hominidae > Pongo > Pongo abelii. The sequence goes on from NC_071990.2 coordinate 170,251,034, forward strand.
GGAGAGATGTTGCTTAAGAGCTGAACATTCTATTGAATTTAAGAGTCTTTGGGAAAGTTATTAATTTGTGAAATGCAGTGCTGTTCTGAAACGCATAGTTCCAGTTATATCACCGAATTGTGCCAATTCTCTATTTTTCACTGATGAATGAGGTGAGAATGATCGAAACGAGAATAACTTTTATTAGAGTTGTTGGTATTACAACTTACTTTTGAAGTAAAGGGCTGATGCTAGAAAACCTGAGCTCTGTTTCTCACCCATCGCTGGCTCATAAAGACTGTCTTAGTGTTATTTGCTCAATGGGGGATTTCCTGCACTGTTTACATAACACTGCGCGTTTATGACGAGCTCTCTAATTATTTTTAGCTACCTTAATGGCTCTCAGAGGAGAGCAAAATCCTGGTGTCCATGGGACAGATGGAGGGTGAGGGCCAGGGAGGTCAGCGGCTCTCGTGCTGCCATTTCTCTGCAAGCTCAGGAAATTAGTTCCAGGGCTGCACTGCATCCAGGGATCAACATCAGCTCTCTGGGCACCGCCCTCACGCCAGTGTTGCCTTGCAAAGGGAGGTTGTGAGGCTTTGATAATGCCAGAGAGATGGCTGCTCTGTTAGGGCAATAAAAGCCTGAGGCATAATTGTGGAAAGGGAGCTTTTCAACCCTCGCTTCCGGCTTCAGCTTCGGCAGAGCCACCTGATGCCAAGGAAGAGGAAATTCAGGATTCCCCCCACCCCACCGTGCCACGTCACTGTGGACAGCCCTCATCCTGGAGAAAACTGGCTGCCAAGCAACCCGTGCTCCTTGCAGATGTGGGCTTGCACCTGGCATCTCCGTTGCTGTGTAAATCCGTATCACAGAGTCCACAGAGCATCTTTGGTGTCAAATATGTCAAGTTTGGAAAATGCCGTTGGGTAATGAAATCAATAAGGCAACAAACAGAAATAAAAATTTACATTGCAGTGCTTAGATCATACATTTTTAGATAACAGTGTTTAAACTGGAAACCTCAAATTGTTGTTAAGTTAGAATAAGCAAACCTCACATAGTTTGTGGTTTTAGGCTAGAAATAATTGCCGCATTAAACCAACAAACAAAGAAAAACATACTTAGAAGTCCCACCAGCCTAGAGCTCAGTAGGTCCTCGAGGTGGGCTTCGACCCGCTGGCTGTGTTTCCTGGGGTGCCCGTGCGTCCTGGGCGGTGGTGAAACCGACTGCCTTGGCGCCTGTGTGGGGGGTGACTGTGTACTTACTGACACCGTCCGGAGGTCTGATGCCGAGGAGCTCTATGCCTCCCCCAGCCCCCAAAGGCCATTGATTGGAACTGGCCTCTTTGATGACTGGCGGCTTTTCCTGGGGCTTTTTGGTGGCTTTTAGAAGGATGGTAACTGACTGGTTGGAGGATTATTTTTCTCCTTGGACTAAATTTTTATGAGAAAAAGAATATACAGCAATCTTTGCTGTTCTGCAGCCCCCGCTGGTGATACCTAGGCAAACAGGATCTGGAGTGGACCGCCAGCAAAATCCAACAGACCTGCAGCAGAGGGGCCTGACTGTTAGAAGGAAAACTAACAAACGGAAAGGAAGAGCATCAACATCAACAAAAAGGACGTCCACTCAGAAACTCATCCAAAGGCCACCAACATCAAAGACCAAAGGTGGATAAATCCACGAAGATGGGGAGAAACCAGTGCAAAAAGGCTGAAAATTTCAAAAACCAGAATGTCTCTTCTCCTCCAGAGGATCACAGCTCCTCGCCAGCAAGGGAACAAAACTGGACGGAGAATGAGTGTGACGAATTGACAGAAGTAGGCTTGAGAAGGTGGGTAATAGCAAACTCCTCCAAGCTAAAGGAGCATGTTCTAACCCAATGCAAGGAAGCTAAGAACCTTGAAAAAAGGTTAGAGGAATTGCTAACTGGAATAACCAGCTTAGAGAAGAACACAAATGACCTGATGGAGCTGAAAAACAGCACGAGAACTTCATGAAGCACACACAAGTCTCAACAGCCAAATCGATCAAGCAGAAGAAAGGATATCAGAGATTGAAGATCATCTTAATGAAATAAAGCATGAGGACAAGATTAGAATACATGGATAATTGCTTTGAAAAATAAAGCTGGTTCATTGCCACACAGGATCTAAATCTAACAATCTAATGACTTACTGAATTATTGTAAATATTTATACATGATTTCATGATTTTATTAAGTCATTTGCTCAACACACCGTGAGTGCTCTCCTGTCCCAGTGGGGCAGGGCCTGAGTCCACGTCACAGTCTCCATTGTAACTAATCCTCCACGCACAGTTGGGTTTCTGCCCCTGTCCATTTTAATGGCCCTAGACTCACAGTGCCATTTCTGCTCTGAGCCTAAGCTGCTCCTGGGCAGGACGTCCTCTCCCAACTGTTTGAGGCTGGTGCAGTGCACAGCACTTGGTAGGTGAGAAACTATTCTCATGAATAAATGAATGAATAAGATGTGGGTGCCATATGGTGCCAAAGTGCACCTGTCCATGAGGTATATTTATTGTGAACAGGAGCAGTATCCAAACATCATGAGGCCTGTGCTGTCTTAGTTCAGGGATGGGAAGTCGCTCCCACAGAAATCCAGGGGAGCTGGCATTGGCTATGACAGTGTGATGGGAACCCACATTTCCACAGTGCAGTTCCGCTGGTACAGCTCAGCCTTGTGGGGGACGCCTGCACTTCAGGAAGACAGGAGAAGCCAGCACCTTTCCCGTCTCGGAGCCTTTCCCATCTCGAGGACTCTCGCCCAGGGAGGGAGGGGTGTAGGGGGCCCCGGATCAGTGCAAGCCACTGTCTGGGTCACTTACATCTCCCGGGTTTGTTTCCTTCCCAGGACCTACTCTACCTACCTATGAAGGCTGCAGGGAGCTCCATGCAGCTCGGGAATTTTTCCAGAACAAACACAAAGGTGACAGATGAGAAGCACCTGGGGCGGCGGTTAGGGAGGACTGTGGGTTAGGAAGGACTGTCAGTTAGCAAGGACTGTGGGTTGGTTCGTGATCTGGGAGGTGAGGGCAAGAAGCCTGGGCAGCCTGGAGGCAGCCACTGCTGAAACCACCCCAGGCCTCAGCTTCACTCAGCAAGCGCTGTCTGAGGACCTCCCAGCACCTGGGCTGGGCAAGGCCCAAGAGGAACCGGTGGGCAGTGATGAGAAGCCGCCTGCCACGGCTGGAGCTCTGTCTGCATAGAGGGCTTTGCTCACAGCCTGAGAATCCATGTTGGCTCTTCCACAGGACAAAGGTACAGACTTGCTGCTAAAGGGGACGGACACACCAGCCAGGAGACAAAGGCTTGTGGCTTTTATGGCCAGAATATAACATATCTTTGAGGTTTTTTTTTCTTTCAAATTTAGAAAAGAAGGGCAGTAAACAGGCTGTCACTTGCCCTAACCTTGTGTTGTCTCAGAGGTAGCCTGGAGATCCCAGACACGGGGACACTGGGACACGGATGCATGTCCCATACACCTCAAAATCTCACGGGTCCAGAGCTCTCCACCAAAGTCCAGGCCAACCTTCGCTCATCTCGTAGGTCAGCCCCTCCTTGACCCCTCACCCAGATGGGAGCTCCTGCCAGAACGCAGATCCTGGAATCCAGGAATTCCCATCCTGAGCAGTAACAAAGTCATCCCAAAAGAGAAGGTGGCTGCACCATGCCTTCCCTTGGAAAAGGCATTTTGCTGACAAATGTGTGTTTTTTAGTTTTCCCTCAATACTTCACTGCTCTAAATCATTGTAAAGACTTTTAATTGCTATCAATAAGTAGTTTTGAACACGGCTTCCCAGAAGGACTGTGTATTTTGACAAGTTTCAAAAAAATGCCTTGCCCTTTCTGACCTTAATTTTTTCCTCTACTCTTACTACCTGAAAAATTGCTATAGTTTTATTACTATTATATCAGTAGTTCTATTATTTGTCATCAGATCAAAAGCAAATGTTCTTTGGGAAGAAGTCCTTGATCCATTTATTAAGTGGAAACTTACTTTACAATAGTTTCATCATCCAGTTCCTCATTTGTAAATATGCACACGTTTCAGTGTTTAAGTATTAGTACCTAGAGCAAAATGGGAGCTGCTGTGTCTTCTCTGGCTAGTGAGACCACAGAGGTTTTCCTTTCCCTCCCTTCTCTCCCTTTCCATTCTCTTCTCCTCCTTCTCCTTCTCCCCCTCCTTCTTTGCTTACCTGTACTTTCTAAACCTTCTACAATGATTACATATTCTTCTGTAACTATAAAACATCAAACTGAAGAGAATGTTTACTCTGAATTGAAAAATAGAAAAAGAGAATCAAAATATCCAGGACTTTAAGGAAGTGGTGCTTTTCTTTTAATCATATACCTTTTCTCATTCTTTCTGTTGATCATCATCATCTTAATGTTTTGTAGTTATAACTATTTAATTGTTCAATCTCTTAGCAAACTTACAAAACTAGATTGCACCTCAAGTGACAAAGAATGACCTAATTCTTTGAGTTCTCTTTCAATCTTTTGTGGAAAAACTTGAGAGAGCATATTAAATGGACACTCAGGGTTCCGGAGCATTGCCTTCCAATCAAACACTTTATAGTAGGCATTCGATCTTTCAATATCACCAAAGGTTTTGCCCTTTATGACCTAAGACTTCCCAAACTCTCATGTGCATCTGAGCCACCTGAGCTCTTGCTAAGATGCAGGCTCTGATTTGGAAGGTCTGGGGTGGGCCTGGGATTCTGCCTTCTAACAAGGTCCTGGGTGATGCTGGCCAGTGGACCACACTTTGCTAACAGGAGTCCGGAGATTAGAGGTGGGCATCTTACCATGAAAATTCCTTCTCCAGAAGGCCTAGTCCTTCTTTGTTTTAGTGGAAAGCCTGGAATTGTATAAAGGAAACCTGAAATATGTGTATGTTGTCATTCACCGACCCACACCTTAGAGGTTGTATGAGGGGGTGATCATCAAGATTTCTAGTTTTAAATTGAGAACTGGATTTGAATGCGAGCTTGTGGGAAAGCTTGGGCAGCCCTTCACCTCTGTCTTGATTTCTTCCAGAGTTGCTCTTGCTGACGTGCAGGGTAGAGAAGTGGAGATGGGGCAATGCCCACACAGCTGGCACAGTGCCCGCCGTGCAAGGCACCCTCAACCAGTACCAGTGAGAACCATCACAGGCTGCTGGACACGAGCTTCTTCCTCTTGGGAGCCATGACCTTGGGCCCTTCCTCTGGTCTCACACTCAAGGCTCCAGAGCCACATGAGGTCATTTTCAGAGAGGACAACCCCTCACCAGCTGGCTCCGGGTCCTTCAGCCAGTGTGAATGCTGCTGGAGAAGGTGCTGGAGAGACAGAGCTTTGGGACAGTAGGTCCTCACTGGACATCAGGGATAGGCTCTCAGTGTGAGAATTATAGAAAAAGGAGAGAAACACGAAGGGTGGCTTAACAGTCAACATTTCAAACCTGGGAGGGAACTCTGACCAAGTTAGGTCAGAAGACGCACCACTTACAGATTAAGAGTTTTTAAGGATTTAGGGAGGGAGAGTTTATCAGAGGCTTGGGCTGCTTCTGTGTTTCTTTGTTGTGCTTCTTTGGGAGGGAGAGTTGTGCCTTTCTGCAGCTGCAGGCATACACTCCCCCACCCCACCCCCTAGTCTGCCTTTAGCTTCCCTATCTTAGTGCACCGGAAGGGAAAGCAACGTGCTTATTAAGGCCTACTGTTTTACTGGGGCCCATTGTATGAGGGTGAAGTTTGGCCATTACCCAAGAGACTTTCCCCCACTTCCCTTGGTGCCAGAGCTGTCTTATCTGTGTTTTACTGTCTGCTCTTTCTGGCTGCTTGTAGTTGGAAGAGAAATGATTTCCTTGAAATGCAGGAGGCTGGAAAGGGAGCTGGAACTGAAAGGGGTGGGGCTTGTCCAAGATGATGGTGTTCCTCCTGCTCTGACACTCGGAAATGGCAACTTGAGGTGAAATGACATAAAACAAAACCAATTTGCCGTTGGTTAATTGATAGAAACAAGAGTTACATTTCTACAACATATTTCTGGCCAAAAAACATTATCACCATACCTTGAAACAAAGACCAAAACACTCCTCATATGAAACATGGAAATAAATGTGAGCTATACAGACATTTAAGAAGGATTGAGAAAAACAAGTAGGACAATGATTTCCCACTGACTCCAGGCCAGGGTGATGGGTGGCTGGAGCCTGTGCACATCTGTGGGATGTGGGAGGAACCCAGAGGGCCCTGAGCTCCACCCAGAGAGTGGCCCTGGTGGCAATTCTATTTTTTTCATATCAACATTATACCAAAATGACATTGAACAAAATGACATCATCTGAGGACCTGCTGCGTCTACACTGCAGGCCGTGGATGGGCCTTCTGGGTCTCCCTTGTCCATCTCTGTTCCCACAAGCAGCATGATGACCAATTCCTAACATCGCGTCAGGAAGCACAAGTTTCCAAACATAAGGAAAAGCTGTGTTTCCCTCTCTCCCCCAGGGGCTGTGAAGGACAGGAATGGCCAAGCTGAAAAGCACCAATCAGGAGCAGTGTGCCCCTGTTGTGATAATACAAGTTAGGGTGTGTTCAGGGCCCCCAGGTCTCACAACCACTGTCACCTCTGAACAATGAATCTGATATGTCTCCTCAACAAACAAATTGGAAATCAAAGCCATGTCTCTCTTTCTTATCGGCTTTTGAACCTTACTAATAAGGAGTATCAAGCATGATGAATGTGATTGGATGCTTTTCATTGTGTGTGTTGCAAAGGACACTTCACCAGGAATGAGAAAAATTGAGTTCAAGTGCTGGAATCAATATCAATTCAATGTGGTGCTCAACTAGATGGTTCTCTCTGGTTTCTCCACCTGTAAACCAAGGTAATAGGACCAGTTGCTTCTCTCAATCTGAAGTGTTTAAGGACAGGTTTATGGTCTTGGTTTATAAAATTAAAACAGACTTTTAAAAAAATTTTTAGTTTTGTTTTTTTTTTTATGAGATGGGGTCTCACTATGTTGACCAGGCTCAACATAGTGAGACCTGCCCAGGACAGGGTCTGCCTTGTGGGATGGGCTGGGCTGCCGGGACAAGCTCCAGCCACCCATGACCCTGGCCTGGAGTCAGTGGGAAATCATTGTCCTACTTGTTTTTCTCAAGCGATCGTCCCATCTCAGCCTTCCAAAGTTCTGGAATTACAAGCATGAGCTGCCATGCCCAGCCAAATCCAGACATAATTTAGAAAAGTGAAGTCTTCTCACTTTCCTCGGAAGAAGCTTGTATTAGTCTGTTCTCATGATGCTATAAATAACTTTTTGAGACTGGGTAATTTATAAAGGAAGAAAGTTTAATTGACTCGTGGTTCCACAGGACTGGGGAGCCCTCAGGAAACTTACAATCATGGCAGAAGGCATTTCTTCACAGGGTGGCAGGAGAGAGAGTGAGGGCTGAGTGAAGAGAAAGGCCCTTATAAAACCATCAGGTCTCCCAAGAACTCACCCACAATCACGAGAACAGCATAAGGATAACCTCCCCCATGATTAAATGTTCTCCCATTGGGTCCCTCCCATGACTACAATTCAAGATGAGATTTGGGTGGGGACACAGCCAAACCATATCAAAGCTCAAAGTTAATTTCCCCAGTGCTCTGAGATGTTCCCTTCATTTCCCTAGTGGGAGGGGAATGAAGGATGACATCTCTGTCTTAGATACTCAGCCTTTATTTTCAGAGCGTGTTTGATGGAGGGAGGGTTTGTCTACCAGAAGGCTTGATCCTGGGTGGAAGTGGGAGTGGCACCACTCACTGTCACCCACTGGAGACCCAGGAGCACCACGTTTGCTTCCTGTCCTGTAAACTTATTATCTGCTGGCCTAGAGCATAGGTGCCAAGGGGAGGAATGCTTAGTTACAAAAGGACTGAGTTCCAGAGGGAGGCATGCTTCCACCAGGAGACACAGTGATGATCCACTGAACTGGAAATTAAGATACTACCCTGCCACTCAGGGATTCTCATGCCTCTGAGTCAACAGACTAAGTAAGAAGAGGGTTATAGTGCTGGCTGGGTGCCTGACCCTGACTACCAGGGGTAAATTGGGCTACTACTTTAGAGTAAAGGCAAGGAAGGTTGTGTCTGGAATACAGGAGAACCCTTAGGGTGTTCTCTTGGTATTACCATGCCTGTGATTACTGTCAATGGAAAACCACCTCAACCCAATCCAGGCAGACTACGAATGGCCCAGACCCTCCACATATGAAGGTTTGGGTCACCCCAGCAAATACAGAACTGCGACCAGCTAAGGTCTTGCTGCAGGCAAATGAAACACAGAAGAAGGTCATTGTGAGTACCAGCTCTGCCCATTGGACCAATTACAGAATCAAGGGCTCCACTGTCTTGAGTGTTTCCTCTCTATTTTGCTATGAATATGTGGTATCAAATATCTTTGTTTCCTTCCTTCTTTTGTCCCCTTTTTATCATAGCATGTAAGTCACAGGATATCAGGGAGATGATTAAATGCCACTAAAGGACTTTGCCTCCTCTTCTGAGGAGGGAGTTTGTGCATACTTGGTTGCATGTAGGATGGTTGTACCATTTTAGGCAAAAGTGTAGCCTTGTTATCGTTTTTACCTGGAGATTGGGCATGGTGTAAGGAAATGTGTCTGGTGCCAAGTTGACATGGGATGGACTTGTGACAGTTAATCTTATGTGTTAACTTGGAGGGTGATTTTGGTGAGATTGATGTTACATTGTGAACTTTGGGTAAATCAGATTGCCCTCCGTAATGTGGGTGGGCCTCCTTCAGTCAGCTGAAGGCCTGAAGAGAACAAGAGGACTGCCTCCCGAGGCAAGAGGGGATTTTCCAGTGGACGGCCTTCAGGCTGAGCTGCACCATTGGCTCTCCCAGGTCCCCAGCCTGCAGCACACACTGCAGGTTTTGGACTTGCCAGCCCCCGTAATCCTTGTAATGAATGAGCCAATCCTCTCTGTTTACCTTATGTATGCATCTTACTGGTTCTGTTTTTCTGGGGAACCCTGGTGTCTACCTAAGCCAGCTGACCCATCCTTATGCATTAAGTGACCAAGGACAATAGCTCCATCCTCTTCGGAAGGATGACTTTGGGTTCTTTGCTCCCACACTCTTAATTCATGTGCTTTTCTGGCATCTGGCTTGTTTCCTACTTATTATTCCTTAGACCTGAGGAAAGCTGTTGTTCAAGGTCTCACTGGCCTGCTCCATGTGCATGCAAAGACCCCTGAAGCTGCTGTCCAGGCACTGCACCCCCATCTCACTTGTCCTGAGCAGTCAGACAGCTCAGACATAGCCCTCTACATACAAATAGAGGCATGGCTGTAGTGCAAGTCAAGGGCCATATATCAGTCAGGATTGAGAAATAAAAATAAAATCTTAAGCCCCCAACCAACTGAACAGATCATCTCTTGGTCAAGAGGACCCCAGAGAAACCTTGAAACTGAGTTCTCGGCCATGATAGGACAGATCAGACATGCCTTATCACCATTAGCCTTCCTTCCCTAAGGACTGGGTAGAAACCAGCCCTTTCAAAAGGCTCTGCCATTGATATCAATCAACTGCCTGACACTGCCCCTCCCTTTGCAGTTTTGACAAAACCACTGACTGCTATTCCTTCCTGACAGAGACCACTGACCTCAGAGTGGCTCTGGCCAGTCTACTGAGGATGCACAGTTGGTTTTCGTGTCCTCTACTTCACTTTTTGACATCACAGGGACAAAAACTCCACCCTTGGATTATGCTAATGTGGCCATTTTTGAACATGGGACCCATAAAGGGGCATGAAACTCAATTGCACATGGATGTATTTCTCCTTTCATGAATATTCATGACTCCTCCCATAGCTTATTGAATATGTATATTTGGCCACCTTGCTCAATCAATCCCTGTCTTATTTTTCCCACCTTCTACATGTCTGTTTCTAGCTTCTGGCTGGAGGCTACCCTTCCCAAGTGGTCAGAATGGCCACCTGCAGGCTGCAGCCCTTTATGAGAAATAAAGCTTTCCTTTCCAAACGTATCAATGTGGTCATCATTCAGTTGACAGAATCTCTTAGTTCAAAGTGATGGGAACTCGTCTTGAAACAGGCTAACATGTTCAGCTTTCAGATTAGAACCCAGGGGTGTTATGGGCTCACAGCTGAGCAGGATCATAGATGCATCACAGAATCAGAGGAAGAGGCACAGAATCAGGGTCTCGAGCCAGCACCACTAATGGTGCAGAGTCAGGTTCCCTCTCTCTGTCTCCCTCTCTGTCTCTTTCTCTCTGCGTCTCTCTCTGTCTCTGTCTCCCTCTGTCTCAATCTCTCCCTCATCTCTCTCTGTCTCTCTCCCCCTGTATCAATCTCTCTCTCTATCCTTGTTTCTCCCCATCTCTGCCTCTCTCTCTTTCTCCCTTTGTTTCTCTCTCCCTGTGTCTCAATTTCTACCCCATCTCTCTCTCTCCCTCTGCCTCTCTCTGTCTCTCTCCCTCTGTCTCAATCTCTCCCCCATCTTTCTCTCTCCCTCTGCCTCTCTCTCTCTCCCTCTGCCTCTCTCTGTCTCTCTCCCTCTCTGTCTCTCTCCCTCTGTCTCTGTCTCTCTCCCTCTGTCTCTGTCTCTCTCCCTCTCTGTCTGTGTCTCTCTCCCTCTCTGTCTGTGTCTCTCTCCCTCTCTCTCTGTGTCTCTCTCCCTGTCTCTGTCTCTCTCCCTCTGCCTCTCTCTCTCTCCCTCTGCCTCTCTCTCTCCCTCTGCCTCTCTCTCTGTATTTCTTCCTCTGTCTCTCTCCCTCTGTCTCAATCTCTCCCCCATCTCTCTCTCCCTCTGCCCCCTCTCTGTCTTTCTCCCTCTGTCTCTCTCTGTTTCTCTCCCTTTGTCTCAGTTTCTTCCCCATCTTTCTCTCTCCCTCTGCCTCTCTCTGTGTCTGTCTCCCTCTGTCTCTGTCTCTCTCCCTCTGCCTCTCTCTGTCTCTCTCCCTCTGTCTCTGTCTCTCTCCCTGTCTCTATCTCTCTCCCTCTGTCTCTGTCTCTCTCCCTTTCTCCTCTCCCCATTCCCCATTTGTCTCTCATGTTGTCATTTTCTTCTTGGCTTCATTCTTCAGACAATTTCCACATTCCTGGATGACCCACCCAGATTAGCATGCTCTCAGGTTAGTAACCCCAGGGAAAGATGATTCTTTTTTAATCTAGAAAATGTCTGTTTAAAGAATCCTTAATTCTGCCAGGATCACAAGTTTACCTGTCGGGGTGATCTATACAGTTGTGGAGGACTGCTCCATGGTAGACCAAGGTCTAAACATGGAGGTGGTTTTAGGGGGCTGTGCTTGTTGAGGAGGGGGATGGAAATGGTGAGGAAAAGAGTCCATTCAACACAGCGAGTTTGTGTCACTCAGAATCATGGTGAGGACCTGCAGGCATGCACGTGGACGCTGACCCATGGAGGGAATTGGTGTTCTCTGACCATCCCTTCAGTGCAGAACATCAGTCACAATTTAAGTCCTGTTTAGGTAAACAAATGACCTTTTCCTATGGGTAATTTTCATTTTATAAGGATATGAGCTCATAGCAGGGCAAATCACTTGGTAGTTAAGACATCAGATGATGGTTCTCAGCGTGGCCCAGGGGGTAGGACAATCAGACTTTCAGCTGCCCAGACCCCTCCCTGGACAAGAGATGTGCATGGCGACCCCGGCCCCTCCCTGTCCATGTGACAGTCTTCTCCATGACACCGTACAAAGGAGAGAACGTCCACAGTGACACAGCCCCCATCAAGTCACCCAAAGCTTGTGGGAAACAACCAATACGGAAAAATAAAAATTACTAAATGCAAAAGCTGCAGGGGAATGATAGCAAACACAAATAAATGAAGTGAATGTCTTTAACTTAAAATGCTTCTGGCCTCACTGTGTGTGCTTTATGGCTGTATGAGGTCATTTTTGTGCAAATAGGTGCCCAAAATTGGGGTGTGTTCAATTGACCATCCTTCAAATAAAAAGTGAGCGTATTCTAAAATGTAGAGAAGTCAAGTCTTTTTTTTTTTTTTTTTTTTGAGACAGTGTCTCACTCTGTCACTCAGGCTGGAGTGCAGTGGCGCGATCTTGGCTCACTGCAAGCTCCGCCTCCCGGGTTCATGCCATTCTCCTGCCTCAGCTTCCCGAGCAGCTGGGACAACAGGCGCCCACCACCACGCCTGGCTAATTTTTTTTTTTTTTTTTTTGTAGTTTTTTATAGAGACGGGGTTTCACCATGTTATCCAGGATGGTCTTGATCTCCTGACCTTGTGATCCGCCCACCTCAGCCTCCCAAAGTGCTGGGATTACAGGCGTGAGCTACCACGCCCGGCCGAGAAGTCAAGTCTTTCAGAACATACCTAAAGAAGATAGCATCCGTGGTGCATGGAGCACGTGCCTCACCAGGTATCACCATACCCACCACAGCTCATGCGTGCGGATGCCTTTGCTACCCAGGACAGGCATATGAGAAAGCCAATGGGGTCAGTCCCGTGCACAAACGGCGTGTCAAGAAATTAAATGACTTCCTCAAAGCCCCACAACTACCTTCAGCAAAGCTGAGATTCCCAGCCTTCTCTCTGCTCCCTGAGACTGACTCTGAATTGCTTTTCTGCTAGAGATGAAAACAAGAACAGAAACAGTGGAAACTAATCACGTTTTTTAAAGTTTTACATAACCACTTAATTATAATATGCCTGCCCCAAAAGCACTCCTAATGTCCTAACATATGGTAACTTATTTGTTTAATTTTATAAGCATTTGCAGGGACATGGGGGGAGGGAGAGCAACAGGATAAAGAGCTAATGCATGTGGGGCTTAATACCCAGGTGATGGGTTGATCTGTGCAGCAAACTACCACGGCATACGTTTACCTGTGAAACAAACCTGCACATCTTGCACATGTATCCCAGGACTTAAAATTAAGTTAAAAAAAAAAGTATTTATGGAAACATGGAGCTCTTTTTCTCTCTTTTTCTACTTCATAGTGTTTTCTTTCTTTTTTTTTTTTTTCCAGTACTTGTGATTTTTCTTTAAACCTCAAATATTATCGTCATGGAAGAAATACTCACAGTCCATCAAGCCTTCCTGTCAGGAGCATTTCCACCCTACAGACCAGCCAGGGAGGCAGAGCGCGGCCCGGGTCTGTGGGTCACGAGGCCTTGAATACTGTCCCAGTGTGGGTGAAAGTTTGCTGTGTTCCTTTACACTGTCCCCTGTGGGCCTGGCTTCCCTGTGAGAAGGTGAGGACTTGGCTCAGCTCCTTAAGTGCCTGTTCAGCTCCAGGTTAGAACTCTATTAAATAACAATCCGACACCTTCAGATTCCTCCTCCACCCTCCATGAGATCAGTGACTAGCACCTTGTGCATCTCATTTTAGGTGCATTTTTTTTTTTTTTTTTTTTGAGACAGAGTCTCACTCTGTTGCCCAGGCTAGAGTGCAGTGGCATGATCTTGGCTCACTGCAGCCTCCGCCTCCCAGGTTCAAGCGATTTTCCTGCCTCAGCCTCCCGAGTAGCAGAGATTACAGGCACTCGCCACCACGCCCAGCTAATTTTTGTGATTACAGTAGAGATGGGATTTCACCATGTTGCCAGGCTGGTCTGGAACTCCTGATCTAAGGTGATCCACCCACCTTGGCCTCCCAAAGTGCTGGAATTACAGGCGTGAGCCACCGCGCCCGGCCTTGGCTGTTATCTTAATGTTCGTATCGTGCTTTTTCCCAGAGCCTGTCGTCCCTGCACAGCTCCCTGACCAACTCAGATCAGATCAGGGAAGTTGTTTGATCCTGTATACACTGTAGCTGACCGCGTGTGCAGCAGGACCGTCGGCATGCTCTCAGGAGCTGCAGTCCGGGAAACACAGGAAAGCTGTCAGCTGTGGTGGAGGCTTCAGGCTTAGGTCCTGGAGGGGTGGGGCCTCCAGTTCTCTCTCTGGGTCTCCGCGGGAACCCTGGCACTGCCGGTAAAGCCCCAGCCCTCCCCTCACTTGGCTTAAACCGCTGGGCGTTTCCTTCCACAGGTTAGAGAGCCCCAAACAAAACACGCATTGGAACCTGCCTCCACGGCCCTCTCGGGCCCACACAGGGCTGGCCGGCACCCCTGGAGCCTGTCCACCTCTGGAAGGGCAGTTGCATGGCTCTGAGCACCGACCCAAACCCCTCGACCTGGAGGGGCCGTGTGCGTGCAGCCGACGTTGCACAGGCTGACCTTGTAGGGCGGTGGGTGGGGGATGCGGGGCAGGGGGCATGGCCCGGGCCCTCTTCCGATGCTGGTTTGTCTATTTCATGTTGTCCACCCTGTCATCCACCGATTGTTCTTCGGGTCCATTGGTAATAATATCTCCCACATGGATGGGCTCTTCCCAGAGCCTCGTGGGTGCTGAATGAAACCCAAGGAATGGCCTTCACCAGACACTTCGTTTTGGTTTTTTGCTTATGAAAGGCAGGGTCCAGATAGTTTCATTTTCACAGGGACATCTGTAAACACACACTTTGATTTACACTGGAAAGAGCCAATGGTTCTCATTTACAGAGGGTCAAGCTCCAGGAGGGAGGCAAGGGGACGCTTTGGAAAATAAAGTTCTTCCTTTTACTCCTGTGGGCCTGATGTGCTCTGTGAAGTTCGAACACTGTATCGACCATCTCAGCTCTCAGGACAGCATGTGACACCTCCATCACTGGGAGCAAACTCCTCTGTGCAGGAGCACCTGATTCTGCCAGGGCAGGTCAAGAGGTGACGCTCCGCAGAGATAGGTGATACCCCGCAGAGGCAGGTGATACGGAGCTCTGGGGAGTCCACCAGAGTGAGAGGGGAGAGCACCAGGAACAGCCACTGTGTCAAAGCTGCTCCCATGCGCCCTGAAAGGGGGACGTCCACAGAAGAAGAGTGGGATCCCCTGACCATAGAGGCTGCCTTGAGCCGTGTCCCTTCTGGACATACAAATGCCCCATGGGCTGAGCCACGTGTATCCCACGATACCCCAGATATCCCAATAACCAGAGTCCCTGTGGGACAGCAAGTGAGGCTGAGGATGAACAAGCTTTGAAGCCTTTTTGAAAAACTACTAGCTCTCAAAACACAAAGTGCATTCAAACAAGAAGTTAATTTGTTATAACTTTTATGTTATAAAAGTAGATTTGTTATGTAAGAAAAGGTAAGGATAAACTTAAATTATCCTATAATTGTGGATATTTACTTGGGCAAACACTGAAAAGAAAATCAGAATTTCCTCTTTAAATTGCCTTTTTCCCACGTTCTTCCAGGAAATTCACTCTCAGGAGTGTGTTCCACTCAGGCGGACTTGGCCTGCGCTGTGAGTCAATTTGAAGAGGGTGTGTTGGCTTCGGCTGGTTGACCTTCAGAAGTCTGAGAAGGCCAATGTCCCACTGAATAAACTGCAGATGAAAGAGACTCATGGGTCCTCAGAAGGAGGCATATGGCTGCTCTCGGGATCTTGACTTTTGAAATATTTGTTTAAAGCAAACACTTGCAGTGGCCGTGGAAAGCCTCCCGTTTCCTCTGGACCCTCAGCCTCTCCTTCGCAGGGCACCGGGCTCTCTCCCTCGGGGACAATGAGGTGGGAGAGGCTTTTGTTTATTCTTCAGGAGTCTCTGAGAGTTCACAGTCATGTTAAAAATTAACCTGGGGCCAGGCGTGGTGGCTCATGCCTGTAATCCCAGCACTCTGGGAGGCACAGGCAGATCACCTGAGGTCAGGAGTTCAAGACCAGCCTGGCCAACGTGGAGAAACCCCATCTCTACTAAAAATACAAAAATGAGTCGGGTGTGGTGATGGGTGCCTGTAGTCCCAGCTACTCAGGAGGCTGAGGCAGGAGAATCGCTTGAACCCGGGAGGCGGAGGTTGCAGTGAACCGAGGTCGTGCCACTGCACTCCAGCCTGAGTGACAGAGTGAGACTCTGTCTCCAAAAAAAAAAAAAAAAAAACAAATTAAGAAAAAGAAAAAGGAGACCAGGCATGGTGGCTCACGCCTATAATCCCAGCACTTTGGGAGGCCGAGGCAGGCTGATCACCTGAGGTCAGGATTTCAAGACCAGCCTGGCCAACATGGTGAAACCGCATCTCTACTAAACGTATAAAAAATTAGCCGGGGTGGTGGCAGGCACCTGTAATCCCAGCTACTCCGGAGGCTGAGGCAGGAGAATTGCTTGAACTCAGGAGGCAGAGATTGTGGTGAGCCAAGATCGTGCCACTGCACTCCAGCCTGGGCGACAGAGTGAGACTGTGTCTAAAAAAAAATTAAAATAGAAAAAAAAATTAGCCTGGGCTCAGACCAGCCATGCGCTCTGCTGGGCTCTCCTCAGAGTCCTTCGTCACACGGGCTAACACTTTGCTGAGTCCTGGCCCCAGGCCCAGAGGGACTCACCTTGCAGGAAGGGAGGGCCTCCTGATTCCGGATCCCAGAGTCTGGAATCACCAGACTGGGGCAAATTCATCTTCTGCCACTAAAACTTACCAGCATCTTAAAGCCTAAAGTGCCCTTTTACCTGTGCTTGCAAATACAAGTTTATTATTTTCTAGAAAGAGACTCCTTACAATGAAAAAAGTGCAAAGCAGTGTCAATATTTTAATAGGCCGGAGCCTCAGGCGGGTGATGCCTGCATTTCAGGCTCAGCTCTGCACTTGAGCGGTAAATATGCGTTCCTTGAGATTAAGATGAAAAGGAAAACCGTCCGACAAATGTGTTTGGTGGATTATGACACCATGACGCGTGTCCTCGGGTTCCTCACTTTGAAAAGTACCCTTCAGGCAGCACAGAGCGGGCGGTTTGTCTCACGCTGGAGAAGGAATTCAGACGCAAAGCTCCCCGCAGCCTCAGAGGGGAGGTGCACCAGGCTCCTGGGTTCTCTCCGTGAAGGAAATTGACGAAGCCTTCCCGAAGGCTGATTTCTAACTGCCTAACGCTTCCAACGAGGTGGAGATGTGGGCACAGTCTCCCCCGAAAAGCTGAAGACACGCGCGGAGAGTGGGCACTGGACAGTGGTTTCCAGCCCCTTAGCCTGGTGCCTTCAGAGGCCGCACCCCCACCTCAGGGCTCGGCTGGCAGCAGGAGCCGGCGTGGGACCGCACAGATGCCGCTGCTGGGGATTGGGACGGGCGGGCTAGAGCCTCAAGTCTGTCTGCGGCCTGATGCCTTTCTGTGGGCTGCTGCAGATGATCACTGCCAGGTGGAAAAGAAAGCCCAAGACAAGCTCTGGTTTTTCCGCATCTCTTATTCCCAAACTGATGTATATTTAGCTTCAGAATAGCTGAACCTCCTTCTCCGCCCCCCACCCCCCATCTCCCTGTTAGAAACAATCTGTGGGACCTGAACATCCTCCCAGGGTCTAAGACCAGGCTCTCTGCTGAGCCACACTTTGAGAACAGTGCTGTAATTAAATAAGCACGTGTATTTTTTTAAAACAACAAAATATATTTAAAAACGTATTTTTCCTACCTATCCCTTCTAATATTTCTCTTTAGATGTGAACATAATTAAATGTAAATTTGTTTTACTCCATTTTTATTATCCAAGTGTCTTTTACTTTGTGATTCTTTAAGTTCCTTAGATTTATAATTATAAAGTTGTTAAATTTTCTGTTAAATTTATAAACTATATTTATCTGGCTTGGATATTAAATATTAATACAGAGAAGCCAAACTAACTTTCTTAAGAAGAGGTGTTGGGGCCCCTACAACTGTTAAAGTGAGAACAAAACTGTAATAAGCAATATATTCCCCAACATTTTAAAAGTCATTAATTTAATTATGCAGACACTTTAGGTTAGTGCTGTTGGGATTCTCCTAAAGGCGCCCATGTGAACCAGCGCCCCTCACCGCAGCCCACCTGTCCTCAGCTCTTTCCCTCCCCAGTCTCCAGGATTTTAAGTTGTAAATTACCTGAAACGTGCACGTTCACCACCAAGAGAAAACACAAATGTTCCTCCTCACTTAGAATACTGTAAAGGAGGGGAAAAAATTCTAAAAACATGAGGGATAACTGAAAAAAATGTGATGAAACAGGCCCCAGAACACAGAACGCTCTCCAAAGTAGGCAGCTGGCTTTTGGCCACGTGACTCTCCCCATAGCGGTCGCAAAACTGTGGGGCTGACTTTGTTTTCCTGCACGTTGTCTATTTTGACTTACTCACAGCTGTTGGTGGCACATGCAGACGGTCGGAGAAGAGGCCTCCGTTCCTTCCTCGCCTCCTAACCACCGGCACCCTGACAGCTCCGCTTCCAGCTCATGAAAGGGTCAGGAGTTGGGACTTGTCTTTGGAAACCATATAGCACTTTCCACCTCAAGTGATTTTTTAAAATCTACATGACAAGCCGTGTAAAAAGGCTCCTCGTACTCTGGGCAGTCCCTGCCCCTGTGTGCTGAGCCCTGACATGCTGGTTGGATGAGAGGATTGCTAAACATATTTACCAAAGTGCTGTGGAATTGAAGGCATTTGGGAAGACACCACGCAGGAAAACGGTCTTTCTCTACAAACACCGATTAATTAGAGGATTAGGGATGGGCCCACCTGAGCCAGATAAGGAGTTCGAGGTGCCCGGCCCACCCCCCAGGCCGAGCGACTGTCCTCCTGGGAGGCACTGGACTGACACCCTGGCTCACATCCTTCCTCCAATTCTCCCTCTGTTTTAAATCCCAAAGCTTTCCTGCACCTTTACACTGCGTTTTATGCTTTGTTACCTTCTCAGCCCCTTTTTCCTGAAGGCAGAGAACTGTGATTCTGGAAGAATCGTCCCTTCCTAACAAGAAGACCCCCTGGGCATCAGCAGACCAGGGTTAGAGACGTCACTAGGTGGCCGTCTTGACTCAGGGATAGGAGCTTCAGGCTCTGTGTTATAGGAGGGGCTCTGGCTGCGACTGTCCCATGTGGATCATGAAGGATGTTGACCCGAGACAATACTGGACATGGCGAGGAACACGTGGGCACATCAGGAAACGCTGCAGCCTCCCCCCCACATCACACACCACAGCCTCTGTGGGACCCCTGGTCGGTGCATCCTGGCACTCCACTCCCACCTGCTCTCTGTAGCTTGAGAGGAGACAGAGATCCGAAGACCAAGGCTGTTTCCCAAATGCCCCAAATCTAAAGGCAAAAGCATGTGGGCTGGTGGTTGTGGATGTGTGAAAACCCAATGGGATGGCTACATCTGGAATTCATTCTTCACTCTCCTTCCCACCCTTCTTTCCATTGTCCTGGAATAGATGCGACCTAAGTGGATTCATATCCATACTAGGATTTAACATTCTCCGTGGATCAGAAGTGATGGTTTGTTGGAGGAGACTTGATGGTGTTAGGAGTTGCACATTAAAGATGTTTTGTGTCTGGGGACTGACACGCTGTCAGCAAACTTTGGAAGGTCACTGTGAGTGGGGGACAGGTGAGACAGAGAGGCAGGAAGCTTCACCAGTGCAGAAGGGTCTCTGTAGGGGATTGGCTCTGCCATGGCACCTGACACCCTTGCAGGAACCCACACCGGCCACAGGTCAGGCTTGCCGTTGTCTGGCTGGTCTTAGCAAGTGGCCTCTAACCCTTGGAGATTGTGGGAGGAGTAGCGTCCTGCTTTTAATGAGGGTGGGAGTCTCCACCTCACCCCCGCAGGGGACAGCTACAGGCTTCCAATCTGCTGCTGGAGAAGGGGGAGGGGAGTGGGGGCTTCCCAACAGCAGAGTCTGCCGCTGGAGAATGGGGGGGACTTCCCGGCAGCAGAGTCCACTGCCAGAGAATGGGGGGGACTTCCCGAAAGCAGAGCCTCTGGCTGCTCGTGCAGTCATGGTGTAACCGAGTACCCCCTTTTCCTAAGAGGTGGTTTATTAGTTTTTCCCTCTCTCTCTTCTTTTCCTTGGTTGCTCACTTCCTACTAAGCCCTTCAGAAATGCAAATCTAGCCTTTCACCTCCTCCTCACCAGACATTCCCCACGGGCAAGTTCTTCTAACCCTGTGTGCCCAGACAGCTCTCTCCGGATTTGCAGAGGAAAGCATACCCTCCAGCGAGCTGCCCCAGATTTTCCTCCACCAGGAGCCATCGGGAAAGCATGCCCCTTTGGCCACTTTTACAACTTATTTCTGCCCAAGCACCAGGAAGGTGCCACCTCAGATGTCTGGTAGATAAGGCACCAGGCTAGCAGAGGCCCTCTGCTCTTACCTTAAAAAAGAGTTCACTTTCTGCTGCAAAGGTAAAGCAGCACATTTAAAGGCAGGACGTCTTGTGCCCCTTCCCCAAGTTATAGCTTCAGAATAAATTCACTGTTTTTGTATCAGAACTCACTCTTGTTGATGGAACTCTGGATGCGGCAAGCAACTCACCTGGTTTTTGGTTACAGTGAGGCGGGGGGCTCTGGTTCCGTGTTGTCTTGTGGGACCAGAGACACAGAGCTTGCAGCATGCCATCTTGCTTGTGTGCAGGGTGTGCAATAAATGTTAAAACCACAGGTGCTCTCGTATCCAGGCCAGGCACATCTCTGGAAGTATGTGCACCCAGCCTAGCAGCAGCTGCTGCTGCGGGACCCTCAACCACTCGACATGGCCTCGACCACTTGACAATGCCAATTCTCCAGAAACAGACCTTCAGGTTCAATGGAATCCCTCAAAAGAATCCACAAGTGATATTTTTTGGAGGGGGCAGGGAGAGGGACACACATTTTAAAATTGACATGGTGATTCCAATATTTTAAGATGTATGTTGAAATGTACAGGGCCAGTTACAGAAAATAAGTGATCTTAGATCACAAAGCTGGAAGTCAGACTCTTCCAGTATGCAGGCTAGAAGACAAACAGATCCGAGGCAGGGAACCAGAGCTCCAGAAACAGACCCCCCACGTCCCCTAATATACGACAAAGTGATCACTGCAACAGATTGAGGAAAAGACAGTTTCAAAAACACTAGGGCTGGATCAATTGTGTATTTTTAGGGGAAAAATAAATATTTTCTTTTGCCTCAAACTACCATTCTGAAAGTTGATTTCATGTAGATTGAAGGTGTAGATGTGGAGGGTAAAACACTAAACAATCAGGAAGAAAACACAGGCCTGTCTTCAAGAAGATGGGCAGACAAAGATTTTTAAAAATTATTTTTTATTTTAAGTTCTAGGGTACATGTCTGAAGGTGCATGTTTGTTACATAGGTAAACATGTGCCATGGTGGTTTGATGCACCTATCAGCCCATCACCAAGATATTAAGCCCAGCATCCATTAGCTATTTTTCCTGTTGCTCTCCCTCCCTCTGCCCCTCTGACAGGTTTCAGTGTGTGTTGTTCCCCTTCCTGTGTCCATGTGTTCTCATCGTTCAGCTCCCACTTAATAAGTGAGAACATGCAGTGTTTGGTTTTCTGTTCCTGTGTTAGTTTGCTGAGGATAATGGCTTCCAGCTCCATCCATGTCCCTGCAAAGGAGGCGATCTCCTTCCTTTTTTATGGCTGCATAGTATTCCGTGGCATATATGTACCACATGTTCTTTATCCAGTCTATCATTGATGGGCATTTGGGTTGGTTCCGTGTCTTTGCTAGTGTGAATAGTGCTGCAATGAACATATATTTGCATGTATCTTTATAATAGAATGATGTATATTCCTTTGGGTATATACCTAGTAAAGGGATTGCTGCGTCAAACGGTATTTCTGGTTCTAGGTCTCTGAAGAATGGCCACACTGTCTTCCACAATGGTTGAACTAATTTACATTCCCAACAACAGTGTGAAAGTATTCGGCAAAGATTTTTTAAATGGGACAAAGAAAGCACTAATCATAAATAAGTTTGAAAAAAATGGAACTTTATGAAAAATTAATAATTTTTGTTCATCAAAATACACCATTAGGAGAGGAAGAGGCAAGCTCCGCATGGGGAAGGCAACTTGCAATCCACACATTCAATAAACACCCACACACCAAGAATGTAACAAGATTTCCCACAAACTGGTAAGAAGACAAACCAAAAGAAAATCTCAGCAGAGAACTTGAGCAGAAACAGCGCGAGAGAGGCTGTCCACATGGCCTGCAAATACATGAAAAGGAGCTCAGCGTCAGCAGTCATTAGGGAAACGCAAGTTAAAACCAAAATGAGACAGCAGGATGTGGAACATCAAAAGACCAAATTTACAAGTGTGGGAAATGCTGATCAACAGAACTGTGCGTGGCCAATGAGAGTGTCCAGTCCTTGGCCTAGGGGGGCAGGGCTTAGGCTGGGGAAGATCAATGGAAAGTTGAGGGCAGCAGCCACCACTGGGGGTGGGGAGAGAGAGGAGTCCCTCCAGAAGGACCTACAAGGCCTAGCACTTCTTATGTGGGTTGACAAGGTGCTGGATTCCTGGTCTTCTGCCACACTTGAAGCCATTTGTAGTGGTAGAGTCATGATGTTTATGCATAGCTTATTTGGTTAAAACTCATTAACCAAAGGCAAAACCAAACAGTGAATTGGAGGGAGGAAACGTGGGCTGTGAAAATGACACAATTTTCAAGGAGTTTGCCTCGGGACAGAAGAGAGACGGTGGGAGGTGGAGCTGATGCAGGTTTCAAGGACAGTGAGGGAGACCCTAGCCCTGAGTATGGTGAGAGAGACCTCAGCCCTGAAGATGGTGACAGAGACCCCAGCCTCAGGGACAGTGAGAGGGACCCAAGCTCCAGGAGGGTGAGGGAGCCCCAAGCCCCTCTGGTGACTGTGATGCAGGAAAGGAGAGCTGGGTCTCCCAGGAGGGCCTTGGGTGAGGGTCCCCGGGATGTGCTGGGCTCTCAGGAAGCACTTGAGAGGTCTGTCAAGCATGTGGCCAAATTCTAGAGTGATGGGTTAGGGGGACATGAGGGTTGGGGGGACATGAGGATTATGGGGGACATGAGGAATTGCTGATTTGGGGCAGGAAAGTAGAAGCTCAGAGCCAATTACAGCTAACAGTAGAGTAGGGAAGGACCCACACAACATGCGGTGACCCCAGATCCAGGGACACGGGCGAGGTGTTTTGTGCCCGGCCTCCCTGGTTCCCACTTCTCCCTGGCAGGCTGCGGGCAGCAGGCTGTGGTCCTGAGAAGCCAGAGCCGTGTCCACGCTGACACCCGTGCTGTGCCTCCTGGAGGGAGCCTCGCCAGCCGTATGGCAGCACGTATGACAGTCTGTGATTCTTTTTCCTTGGGTCCTATTTTCCTTCCCTAGGAAAAATATTGCCCTAATAAATTGCCCTACCTGTTCCCTGGTTCTCTTATTTAAGAACTCAGGGGCCAACTCCTCAGGCCATCTGTTTTGTGCCTTAAGCATGTGAGCGCCAGTGAACACAGTGACTGCAGTCCTCACTCCCCACCCCCACTTCAAGCAGCCGCTCTGCTCAGCACACCACAGGATCACACACACACCATGTGCACACACCCTGCACACCACACACACCACAGGATCACACACACACCATGTGCACACACCCTGCACACCACACACACCACAGGATCACACACACACCATGTGCACACACCCTGCACACCACACACACCACAGGATCACACACACACCATGTGCACACACCCTGCACACCACACACACCACACACACCACACACACCACAGGATCACACACACACCATGTGCACACACCCTGCACACCACACACACCACACACACCACACACACCACAGGATCACACACACACCATGTGCACACACCCTGCACACCACACACACCACACACACCACACACACCACAGGATCACACACACACCATGTGCACACACCCTGCACACCACACACACCACACACACCACACACACCACAGGATCACACACACACCATGTGCACACACCCTGCACACCACACACACCACACACACCACACACACCACAGGATCACACACACACCATGTGCACACACCCTGCACACCACACACACCACAGGATCACACACACACCATGTGCACACACCCTGCACACCACACACACCACAGGATCACACACACACCATGTGCACACACCCTGCACACCACACACACCACAGGATCACACACACACCATGTGCACACACCCTGCACACCACACACACCACACACACCATGTGCACACACCCTGCACACCACACACACCACAGGATCACACACACACCATGTGCACACACCCTGCACACCACACACACCACACACACCATGTGCACACACCCTGCACACCACACACACCACAGGATCACACACACACCATGTGCACACACCCTGCACACCACACACACCACAGGATCACACACACACCATGTGCACACACCCTGCACACCACACACACCACACACACCACACACACCATGTGCACACACCCTGCACACCACACACACCACACACACCACACACACCATGTGCACACACCCTGCACACCACACACACCACACACACCACACACACCATGTGCACACACCCTGCACACCACACACACCACAGGATCACACACACACCATGTGCACACACCCTGCACACCACACACACCACACACACCACACACACCATGTGCACACACCCTGCACACCACACACACCACACACACCACACACACCATGTGCACACACCCTGCACACCACACACACCACACACACCACACACACCATGTGCACACACCCTGCACACCACACACACCACAGGATCACACACACACCATGTGCACACACCCTGCACACCACACACACCACACACACCATGTGCACACACCCTGCACACCACACACACCACAGGATCACACACACACCATGTGCACACACCCTGCACACCACACACACCACACACACCACACACACCACAGGATCACACACACACCATGTGCACACACCCTGCACACCACACACACCACACACACCACACACACCACAGGATCACACACACACCATGTGCACACACCCTGCACACCACACACACCACACACACCACACACACCACAGGATCACACACACACCATGTGCACACACCCTGCACACCACACACACCACAGGATCACACACACACCATGTGCACACACCCTGCACACCACACACACCACACACACCACACACACCACAGGATCACACACACACCATGTGCACACACCCTGCACACCACACACACCACACACACCACACACACCACAGGATCACACACACACCATGTGCACACACCCTGCACACCACACACACCACACACACCACACACACCACAGGATCACACACACACCATGTGCACACACCCTGCACACCACACACACCACACACACCACACACACCACAGGATCACACACACACCATGTGCACACACCCTGCACACCACACACACCACAGGATCACACACACACCATGTGCACACACCCTGCACACCACACACACCACAGGATCACACACACACCATGTGCACACACCCTGCACACCACACACACCACAGGATCACACACACACCATGTGCACACACCCTGCACACCACACACACCACACACACCATGTGCACACACCCTGCACACCACACACACCACAGGATCACACACACACCATGTGCACACACCCTGCACACCACACACACCACAGGATCACACACACACCATGTGCACACACCCTGCACACCACACACACCACACACACCACACACACCATGTGCACACACCCTGCACACCACACACACCACACACACCACACACACCATGTGCACACACCCTGCACACCACACACACCACACACACCACACACACCATGTGCACACACCCTGCACACCACACACACCACACACACCGCAGGATCACATACACACCATGTGCACACACCCTGCACACCACACACACCACACACACCACACACACCACACACACCATGTGCACACACCCTGCACACCACACACACCACACACACCACAGGATCACATACACACCATGTGCACACATCCTGCACACCACACACACCACAGGATCACACACACACCATGTGCACACACCCTGCACACCACACACACCACACACACCACATGTGCACACACCACACACACACTATACATACATAACACACCACACCCCACATACCATATACTCACACCACACACACACACACTACACACACACCATATACACACACCACACACACACCATATACACACACCACACACACACCATATACACACACCACACCCCACATACCATATACTCACAGCACACACACACACACCACACACCATATACATAATACGCCACACCGCACACACCACACACACACACCACACCACACACACCATATATACATAATATGCCACACCCCACACACCATATACACATACATACACACCACACCACACACACCACACCATACACACACCATATACACATAATACACCACACCCCACACATCATATACACACACCACACACAGCATACATATCACACCATACACACCATACACCACACACACAACATATACACACACGACAAACATAATACACAATGCCACATGTTACACTCCTCACACACATCATATACACCACACTACACACATACACCCCCATACAAATCATATACATCACACCACACATACATAATACACACTCCACACACGCCACACTCCTCTCACACAACATATAAGCTACACCACACACACTACACACACCATATACACCACACTGTAGATAAACGTAATATGCACACCACACACACACACTACACACCCCACACACAGCATGTATACCACACCACACACACACACACACAAAACTCAGACCATACACACACATAATACACAGAACACACATACTCGACACACAACATACACACAACACCACACACACTATACACCCCATGTCGTCTCACACACACATGCGTCGTCACAGGGCATGGCCACTGTGGGGGACCAGCGAGTGGCCCCCGATCTCACAGCCTCCTGAGTGGGTTCTAGCTGTCCTAGGAGGGGAAGCTGTCCTGTCTCTCAGCGATGGGGGAGACTCCTGCCCCCCGGCTCCTCTGAGTGGACACCCTGCAACTCCCATCAACTGCGGTCACAAAACCCCCCACAGGCCAGCCGTGCCTGACAAGCTACAGGTGGGAATCCTGCCAAACGACACAAAACACAAGCCGGCATCACAGGTCTGGTCAATAGAGGTTCCTACCATTGCCCCTCCAGGAAAAAACAAACCTCTCTATCCAGAGCTCAGGCTCCCACGCATCCAGTCCATGTGCCCGAGGGACTGCTCTCGATATGGGATACAGAACCCAGATCAATGAGGCTGCTCCCTCCTGCCAAGTGCATGGGGCTTGTCCTTGATTCTAGGGTGAGGGGATTTAGAGTAGCCTGTCCCCATCGAGCTGGGCTTCACTAGGTAAAAAGCTGACATTTTCTCTGTACTTCGTAAAGGGAGGTGGCCACCCTCTGGGAGGGTGAAAGATGCTTTGTCCACATCTGCCTTCACCTTCCTTCTTTTTTTTTTTTTTTTTTTTTGAGACAGAGTTTCACTGTTGTTGCGCAGGCTGCAGTGTAATGGCGCGATCTCAGCTCACTGCAACCTCGCCTCTCGGGTTCAAGCGATTCTCCTGCCTCAGCCTCCAGAGTAGCTGGGTTTACAGGTATGTGCCACCACGCCCGGCTAATTTTGTAGTTTTAGTGGACATGGGGTTTCTCCATGTTGGTCAGGCTGGTCTCGAACTCCCGACCTCAGGTGATCCGCCCGCCTCTGCCTCCCAAAGTACTGGGATTACAGGCGTGAGCCACCGTGCCCGGCCATTTCACCTTCCCAATCCTTCCACTGAGAGGACCTGTGCTCTGGTTGGGCTGACCAAGCAGCCAGACAAGGCAGGTGAGACTCAGGTGCTGGAGGACCAGGGCCATGCACACATATTGGAATCCTCGTTCCCTCTGAAATCCCTGGGCGGCCACTCCCTTCCCAACCAGATATGCACACAGGGCCACGCACACACGCTGGAATCCTCATTCCCGCTGAAATCTGCCTGGGTGGCCACACGCTTCCTGTGCAGGCTGCAGGGACCTGGAGGACGGTGTCTTGCCGAGGGATCCTCCCTCCCTCCAGGCACCTCGCCCCGGGACAGTAGAAGTGAGAGACAATCCGAGAACATCCATGTAATGTGGAAATGCTGTCGTATTACCTGTCTAAACAAAGCTCGGAACTGTCCGCCCCCCAGGATGGGGTCCCAGCTGGCCCAGGAGAAATCTCATTCACAGGCCCAGCAGAGCCCAACGCCAGTGCTCAGAATCCCATGGTGTCTAGACACGCACAGCAGCAACACGGAAGCGTCACAGGAACAGCCCCAGAGGTGGCGACCCAGCTCCACAGGGCTGTGGCAAATGCAGGCAGCCTGGGCTGGCTTGGGTGGGCTGAAGGCGAAGGCAGTGAAAGGACGTGGCTCTGCCCCTTTTATTGACATGATATTGATGTCTGTTCATATCGATGCCTCTCAATGGAGGCATCAGCGGTGGCTCTAAGAGACAGAGCAGGTCTCTTACTTTATTGTTTGCTGAATGGAATAAAATACTGGACTTCACATACATGAGGTTTGCATTCACTTGTTTACTGCACAATCCAACCCCAGCCTGTGCACTGCCCTCCCCAAACATCCTTAAACATTTAAATGTTTCGACCCTAAAACAAAACACACAACCACAGGTAAAGCCCTAGAGGAAATCCCTGAGAGATGCTCCGAGAGCCGCTCCTGGCTCTCTGCCTGTGGGGACCCAACCCTCCTGCTGGAGATGATCCCTGATTGACAGGAAGTGCTGGGAACGCGTGTGATGCGGTTTGACTAGGAGTAGCCCTACAAAGGCACTATTCTACAAGCTGAAAACTAGTCTCTGCTTTCTTTTAGAGGCTGGAAAACCTTTCACTGAAAGTCCAGCCAATCGTCTCCTGCAACTCTTCGCCATTCTAGAGAATTTTTCGTAGTTGTCTCAGTTTAAAAGCTGCAGAAACCAGCTTATTCATGTCCGTGCCGCCCTGTTGAAGCCGATAAGAGATAAACTCCAGCAGGCGCATCTCTCCCCCTTTCATGGGGCAACTTAACTGCTTGGCTGCTGGAGCAAAGACACAAAATTAGTTTGGGAATGGACAAAGCACAGTAAATCCTGTTTTCTTTAGTACCAAAATCTCACATTTATAGTAAATGTGTTTTTAAAAAACAAAAGTGAGGTATGAAACCCTCCTTACACAAAAAGCTTATAGAAATTCGTCTCACAGTACTGCATGGGAGATTTAAGTGGCATATTACAAGTCAAATAGAATATGGTGCCGAGAAGTTTCCTGTTCCATTTCCAAGAGAGCTGTGACCCTCTACTAAGCATCCAGGAAGTCTTCACGCTTGGCTTGTCTGTCAAATTAGCAAGTCTGTGCAGAGGCTTAAGAGGAGGAAGGTATTTCCACTAAATCTCTTATTTATATAACAACAGTTTTGACATTCCTGTGATGACATCTTTTCTTCTTCAGGGATTTTCCTGTAAGTGATAAACTGTGGTGTGATTTGCAAGGCGTTTGCTCTGGTTCTCCTTTCACCAAAACACCTGAGCCAACGCCCCTGGCCCTTTGTGTGAATGAGTCCTACACTGGGACGGGTTCTTTAAAGATTTCTGCAGCCCACAGAAGGGGGGGCCTGGACTTCTGTGTGAGGAGCCACCCCCACAGCCACCCTCGGGCTGATGCCTGAAGAGCTAGGCCTGGGCCTTGGGGACCCCCGGCTTCCAGGAGAAGGAAGGTCCCCACCGAGAACTCTCCTGCAGCTCACAGTCAAGTTCATGTTTCCTGGGGACGGTGCCGATTGCTTCATGTTTCATGTTCATATTTCACGGGGACAGTGGCAATTGCTTTTGCTTCTCCCATCCAAAAGCAGGAACAAGAGTTTTCTTTTATGCTGCATCAGAATGAGAGGTAACTAGGCCAGCATCCAGGGTCCCCACCTGCATCGCTGTCCACACTGGCTGTGTCCCCGGGCCAGGGCCCTGGTTGGGGGTGTGGGGTGGGACACGGGACTCAGCAGAAGTTGCCACCCTGGGAAGAGCAGGCGGCCATCAGACTGCCTGGGGAGACACACCCTGGCATTTTGTTTCAACGTCAACTGTCCTAGTCCCCCCCGAGAGCCTAATGAAAGGAAAAACCGGGCTTGCTGAGGGAGCCACTCCATTCTCTCCACACCATTGGCCGTCTGGGCTCCACCCAGCCCAGCACCATGGGAAGAACCATAGTTACAGCCGCTGGGTGCAGGGGGTGGGCTGGGTTCCCTTCACAGCACACAGCGCCCCAGTCACCCACTGAGCTGTCACCAGTCTCCTGAAAACCCGGCACGGATCCCGCACGGGAGTATTCTTACCCAAGCCCAGAGACTCCCCTCCCACCCTTTACAATGCCCAGGGGTGGATCAAAGAGCCCCCCCATCCTGGCACAAGAACAGGTCCCAGCCCCGCCCTGCCCCCAACTCTGCTGCTGCCTTTCCCCAGGACACAAGGACAGTAGGACAGGGAAACGAGGTGGCCATCCTCAGAGAGCACCTGGTTGCTCTCCCTAAGTCAGTGTGAGGAACACCCCATCCCTGTCCCTTGTCCCAGTCTGGATGGACAGGATGGCCACCAGGTCTCTGTCTTCTCCTATAAATGTGTCCACAGCTCCCACAGGACATGGTACAGCTGGGGCACGTCCTGACGAGGGAAGAATGTCTCATTGTGGATTGCTTTTCCTCTGGTCTGGTTTAATGTTTAACCCACAGGACTGGCTAAATGCAATCCTGTTTAATTGACTGTTTAACTTGAGAAATCTTAATCTCGGCAAGGGTCTGAATTGGACAGGTCTGCAAATAGGGGCAGAAAGTTAGGTTCTGGCACCTGAAGCTGAAGCTGCCCTTTGCACATGCCCCTCCCAGGAACACACACCCCTTCACGCCCTGCAATGGCCTCTGCGTGGCCTTTCCAGCCTGAGGCCTGCAGGACAGGGCAGCATCTGCACCTCAGAGACCACGGGAAAGCATGAGTCTTAGCTTCCCACATCCCTTGCACCCCAGGCAATGGGGGAGCAAGAGGGAGCAGTGCAGCTGGAAGAGGAAAGGCAAAGCCAAGGCCGCAGATGGTTTGCAGAGGCAGGCACTGCAAATTGCCACTGCAGGATGGCAATTGCTGATTTCATTAATAAACTTTCTTTCTAATCTTCCCTCCCTCCCTCCCTCCCTTCTTTCTTCCCTTTCTTTCTTTCTTCTTTCTCTTCCTTTCTGCATACTTGTGTTGCTTCAGTTGCATTTTCTCTTTAAAAACATGCCCTGGGCCTGAGCTGCACAGCTTAGGGACCTCCCCACAGTGGGGAGGATCACACGGATCTACTCGTCCAGATCCCTCATTTTGTGTGCAGAGAAACTAAGGCAAAGGGAGTTTGCATCAGAATTAGCAGCCGGGCTTCCTGGCCCTATAACTGCTTTCTGAGGGCATCCTGTGTGCCAGGAACACAGCATCCCACCGACGCTGGCATTCCCTCCTCTCCAAGCCCTGCTTTCGAGACACGGTGAACATCCTGTTTCAGAGAAGGAACTGGGGGCGGAGAGGCTAACATCCTTTGCCCGAGATAAGCATGTGGAGGTGTAGATTTAAACTCAGGGCTTCAGACTCCAGAGGTGCTGCCTGAAGGGCCGCCTGGGCCAGCATCCTCCCCTCTCAGCCTGGCCCTCAGTGAGCCAAGGCAGCCTCAGCTGGACTTACAGGGGGACACCTGTGGTTCCAGGGATGGGTAACTTTCTCCAGGTGGTGTTGGGAAGTGCAGGCGGCGTTTCAGCTCGGGGCGGAGGAGTCTCTGTTCTCTGTGTAACTGCAGCTCCTGTTAGAGTTAAGAGCTTCTCTCTGATGTTTAGAGTGTCTTTCCTTCAGAGCCTTTCCGGAACAGTGTCCTTCCTCTCGTCTCTGCACTCCTGCCTGATTCCTTATTCTAGAGATGCCACGATGGTACTAACCAGACTCCCTCTGAGAGCCAGGAGAGCTCGTCTGTGTGCTGGGACCTGGCTCTGCCACGCTCCCAAGCCTGGAGGGAGCAACTCTGTGACAGCACGAGTCTCAGGGAGAAGGGGCCCCTCTTGGCTGCTCCAGTCTCCAACATCCCTACCGTCTGGGGGTCCCCTATAGACCTGGGTCCCCTGTAGTCTGCAGGGCCCCTTACAGTCCCTGGGGTTCCCTAAAGTCTGGAGGTCCCCTATAGTCACTGGGTCCCCTACAGCCCACAGGGTCCCCTAAAGTTTCTGGTGTGCCTGTCCCCAGGATCCCCTACAGGCCCCAGTTTCCTCCATAGTGCCTTGGACTCCGTCTTGTTCTCTGCGAGGCCTGAGAGTCACACCACAGGAAAACGATGAGGGACATTTGCCTTTAGCTCAGAGAGGCCCAGGGCTGAGGGGACAGGAGGAGAGAGACGTGGATGGGTGGGATGTGAGCTGGGGGCGGTGGACCAAGCCAAGGGCTGGCTCTCCGGTGCTCAGTGACAGGATGCTCAGAGAGATTCTAAAGCCTTCTTTTATCACAATAGACTGAATCTTAATTCTGAAAGATTACGTAATCAGGATTAATCCTCACTGAAAGGATGAAAAATAATTCCAATGGAGAATTGAGTTCCTGCTGTATTTGAATTATTCGCTCCAATTTTTCTCTGCTCTCGAACAAAGGAACTACTGCCAAAGCTTCAACTCCTGTATATCCCACCAAAGTCTTTAAGATGATTATTAAATTTGCTTTCAAAACCACGAGGAGGACTCAAGGTTGACATGTGCTGGAGCCACGGGAAGCGGCAGTTCGTGCTCCGTGATGCGTGACTGTTACTTCACCGTGACTGCCCACGTCTGCCCTGGGTCCTTTGCCCCGCTCCGTGGATTGGTTTGCAATATCCCAGCAGAGTGCAGGGGGCTCCAGGGCCGGCGAGGCCGCGCCTATTAGCATGTGCGTGACACAGGACCATCGGCAGAACATTTCGTTGTCTTCAATTTTATGAATTTAGACTTCTAATATCTCGTAATTTTGGCTACAGTGTGTGCTGGTTGCCATTTGGAGACATTTCGTTCTAAGTCTCCACCCATCCAAGGGGAGCAAGCCTCGCACTCTGGGTCCGGCCACGCAGCTGCGGAGAAAGTGGCACGGCACCGCCAGCGTCTTCCCCGTCCCAGGACGATCCCTGCACAGCTCTCCTCTGCCCTCACACACACACCTTTCCCCCTCCTCACTTTTAGCTGATACTTTAACCCCACACGTCTCAACAAACAGGGCCACTGGAGGGGAGCTCCTCGTCTCTTCCTCGCTGGATGAGGGCGAGGGCCTGTCAAGCACAGCTCTGCGGCTGCTGTACGGCGTCCACAAAGCAAAGACCCTGCTCCGCGGACCTGGCCTGTCTTCTCCTCAGGGTTCCCTGTAGGGCTGGATGATGAGACGATGACGGCCACCAGCACGTGTTGGCCCCAGGAGCCAACACCTGCAAAAACAGGCCGCTAGCTGGACCCCAAACCGCACGCCACGCAATGTTCCCTTCTCCCCAGCCCTGAGCAGCAGTAGCTCTTGGGAGAGCTAGCAGGTGTGAGGGTTCCCACTTCCTCCCCAGCCCAGTCTAGCAGCATCCTTCCTCAGGAGCATCCTTCCTCAGGAGCCCATGGGTCGCCTTAGTTGGGCTGCGTTCCAGCATTTCACCAGCGGCAGCTCCCTTCCTGAGAGTAGCATCTTTCTCCTGTCTCTGATAGCACAGTGTCCGGGGTTCCTGCCTCTTCACTCTTGGTTCCTCACGCTTATTAGCAGTATTTCCTCCTCTGTTAAACCCACAGAGAGTGGAGTGACTCAGGGCTTAGTCCTGGGTCCCCGTTTCCCCTCTTTATGCCATCTCCCTGGGTGACCTCAACCAGTTCTATCCAAGTGCCAGTGACTTCCCAAACTTTCTCTCCAGTGCTTCGTATTCCAAGGAGCTTCCAGTTAGGAATTCCAACTGCCTACTCAGCATTTCCAATGGATAGACTTACAGTCAATGTAAACTTAATGAGATTCCAAAAAATACATGTTATTCTACATCACATGGGCCATGCCATTCTACACCACATGAGCCACGCTATTCTACAACATCATATTAGCCACGTTCACCCCACGTCACATGCACCACGCTCTTCTCCGTC
Organism: Pongo abelii; assembly: GCF_028885655.2. Lineage (NCBI taxonomy): Eukaryota > Metazoa > Chordata > Mammalia > Primates > Hominidae > Pongo > Pongo abelii. Next base: position 170,285,098 of record NC_071990.2, read on the forward strand.
GACACCCATGGGCCATGCTCATTCTACTTTATCATCACATTTTCCATATTATTCTACATTGCATGCACCACCTTATTCTATGGCATCACGTGCACCATGCCCATCCAGTTCTCTCATCCCTCTTCCTTCCCCTCTGGCCCACGTCTCCATCACCTGTCACCTGGACCATGGCCATAGCCTCGGCTGCATCTTGGTTTCCCTGATTCCACTCTTCTCAATGATAATCCGTCGTCTACACAGAAGATAGGAGCATCTGAAAAGCAAAATTAAATTAGATGATGCCTCTCTCTGCTCAAAATCTGTCCATTGATTGCTTGACACAGTTAGAATAAAACCAAACCCCTAGCACCATCTTGCAAAACCGCATGATACAGGGCTGTGCAGGACCGAGGCTGCGCAGGTGATAGACGGCAGCTCTGGGGGTGCTGCTCCTGCAGCTGCATTGTGAACCAGGCGGGAGTGGGGGACCCCACACCTCTCTCCAGCAGGAGGGGCCAGGTGGCTGGTCACTTGCTGTCATCCCACCTCATTTTAAATCTCAGTAATACTTATTGTGACCAAATGTCCTTGTCTGTTTTATGTGTTTGTTGTTCATTAGCCCAGAAGTGGAGGCAGAGGAACTGTGGTTTATCTAAGACAGGGTGAGCCACTGAGCGGCCCGCTCCTGTCCTGCAGGGGGTCTGTCCAGGCACGACCGTGGTTTATGTAAGACAGGGTGAGCCACGGAGTGGCCCACTCCTCTCCTGCAGGGGGTCTGTCCAGGCACCACCATGGTTTATCTAGGACAAGGTGAGCCACGGAGTGGCCTGCTCCTCTCCTGCAGGGGGTCTGACCAGTCACCACCATGGTTTATCTAGGACAGGGTGAGCCATGGAGCGGCCTGTTCCTCTCCTGCAGGGAGTCTGACCAGTCACCACCGTGGTTTATCTAAGACAGGGTGAGCCACGGAGCAGACCGTTCCTCTCCTGCAGGGGATCTGTTCAGTCACCACCGTGGTTTATCTAAGACAGGGTGAGCCACGGAGCAGACCGTTCCTCTCCTGCAGGGGATCTGTTCAGTCACCACCGTGGTTTATCTAAGACAGGGTGAGCCACGGAGCGGCCCGCTCCTCTCCTGCAGAGGTCTCTCCAGTCACCACAAACACTGGCGTGATTTCACGTCTCTTGGGGCACTTGCTCCTGTCCTGGTAAGGAGCATCTAACTAGCAAGCCCAGGTCATCTGTGAGTTCCTGCTTTCTGCAAGTGGTACACAGGCACCGCCCATCCAGACCACACCCTCCCATCCAGACCACACCCTCCCGAGTACTCTCCAGAGAGAACAGGAAGGAGGAGAATGGTGCGTGTTTGCTTCTGAGCTCACTGTAGGGAGCAAGAGCTTGTGAGGGCTGGAAACAGAATGAGAGGGAGGCTCCCCAGCACCCCAGAGACCTCGTCGCGTGAGTGGACAAGTTTTGGCTCACCCACCACAGAGCATAGTTAGAAATGTCTCAAGTCTCTGTTAGTGGGACCCAGAAATGCCAACAGTGGAATCCCTTTCCTGGGCTTTCCCAGGGACTAGAAGGCATTTGCAGAAGGCAGGAAGCATCACATGTCAGGCAAGTTACGTTTGTGTGGTGGCAAATCTCCTCTGCCACCTCGAAAGCAGGTGCCACCCATGGAGATGGAACAGGCAGTGTCAAGAACAGCTCAGCAGCCCCCGTGGTGTTGCCACAGCCGCCGAGGAGAGGATGGTGCCGTGAGCCCCCTGGGTGTCCACCTGCGAGGACAGGACCCTCCCCACAGGGCAGCCTCTCACCCCACAAGCTCATCAGGACCCTCCCCACGGGGCAGCCTCTCCCCCCACAAGCTCATCATCTGCCAAGGTTGTGCGAACTCGCCGCCCGGTCTCCTGCCTCCTAGGCTGAGCAGGATCTGCAATCCTTGACCCATCATGCTGAGTGAGCCTCGGAATCTGGGCTTCGCTGTCTGTTGTACACACGGCCGAGGTTGCGCTGGGTAGAGTCTCCATGGCCCGCTGGTCCCAGGCTGGGCTCCTCTGGCCTCAATCCCATCGGTCACACTTGTCCCCTTATTCTACTGCCGCGGAGAAGGAAGCTTGAGAACTGGGCTCCCTTGTCCAGGGCAATAGCAAAAAGCAGCACCAGGGGCTCGGGCGGGGTCAGAGGGTCCCTGGGCTCGCTCCTCCTCTCCTCCCGGTGGGGTCAGAGGGTCCCTGGGCTTGGGCGGGGTCAGAGGGTCCCTGGGCTTGGGCGGGGTCAGAGGGTCCCTGGGCTCGCTCCTCCTCTCCTCCCAGGCTGGGTGCTTGGGGTGGGTAATGTCACAGAGGGTGAGGCCCAGCCCTGGGGGGCAGCCACAGGATGTAGAGACTCTGCCAGCATCCAGTGTCACTCCCGTTCCCCCCTCAGAGTCCTCCGCCCCAGGCCCAGCCCTATCCTGTCTATGTCCCTCCTACAGAGGTTGGGGGATGGGGAGGGCGTGCTCAAGGCCGCTGTGTGCTCCTGTGGGGGCTGCAGCTGGGACTGCACATCAATCATCCTTCACTCAGTGCCTTATGCTGATGGAAATGTGAATTAATTCATTTGGAATTAATGAAGATGTGAGAGCTGTGATCTACGCCGATTTCTAGGCACTACATCTAGACAGATCTTTCTTCCAGCCAGCTCCAAAAATAACCACGCTGAATACAACTGGGCCTTTCAGAGAAGCCCTCGGAGGCATCTTCTGCAGCTTCAAAGAGTCCCAGCACTAATTGTAAAAGCGGAACAGACGCCTCGTGGGCTGCCGACTGATGCCTTTGACAGTGGCACACAAGCGACACCGAGCTCAGCACAAGACACACGGGGCGCCTTGCACTGAAAACGCGAGCACCACCTTGTCGTTTGATGTTGATGGTCTGTGTGGAGTTTCTGAAAGCCTCATCAACATCATTGACTCCGTGTTGGGAAATGCCTTTCCTCTGAAGGGTAAGCTAGTGGCAAGCATTTCATCATTTAGTGTACACATGAGAAACAGGCGAAGCAAGTCCATATTCAGAGCTGGAAACTCCAGGGGCTGCACATGCAGACCAAGCCTCCCAACAGCAGCGCCTCATTTTCAGAGCAGCAGGCACAACACCGGATCCCCGAGTTTCCTCTTCAAGTCACGTGAACACGACCGTTGCTCTTATTTATGAACCAGGAACACAGGTGTCAGGGAGGGTCAATGCAGGGTCAATTGGCTGCACGCGGTCCTGTCCAGCCTGGCAGGTCCAGCCCTGGGGCCGCACCTCTCCACCCACTCTGTGTGTGCTCACTTCTGTGCCTCTCTGTCATCCACAGGTGGGGAGGGAAGGCGGTCTCATGGGAAGTGATGCTCTGCCACTGCAAAGCCTGGTCAACCCTCACTCAGCCATTCCAAAGCTTTCTCTTGGCAGCAAGAGCTCCCTAATCATCCCCTGCCGAGCCGGAGCTGTGTCCTGGGGCCTGAGTCCTGGCTTCCATTCCTCTAGGCCTTCTGGGGTTCAGAAGTCACTTTTCTTCCTTAGCAAAGCCTGACTTGCAATATCATTGTTTCTCTGTAAGTTTTAAAATCCTATTTTGGAAGTTTCAAGGAATGCCTCAGGCTAGGTTGCAGCTGGTCCTAAGGAAGTTTGAAAAGGAAAAGCACACTTATCTCTCTGAGAAACACCTCCCTATGCTGGGAAATGTGAAAGCAGGTGGGACACCAGTCATCTTAGTACATCACATTGTCACTGCCGCGAATGTGTGGGACATCCATCATCTTAGCACATCACATTGTCACTGTGTGAATGTGTGGACACCAATCATCTTAGCACATCGCATCGTCACTGCCACGAATGTGTGGGACACCCATCATCTTACCACATCACATCGTCACCGCTGTGAATGTGTGGGACATCCATCATCTTAGCACATCACATCGTCACCGCTGCGAATGTGTGGGACATCCATCATCTTAGCACATCACATTGTCACCGCGTGAATGTGTGGACACCAATCATCTTACCACATCACATCGTCACTGCTGCAAATGTGTGGGACACCCATCATCTTAGCACATCACATCGTCACCACGCGAATGTGTGGGACATCAATCATCTTAGTACATCACATCGTCTCTGCTACGAATGTGTGGGACATCAATCATCTTACCACATCACATCATCACCACACAAATGTGTGGGACACCCATCATCTTACCACATCACATCGTCACTGCCACGAATGTTTTTCTGAATACATCACACATTTGGCTCCATAAAATCTGTTTTCTAATCTACTTTTTAACTTAGTATGTTGGCCTCAACTATGCACTTTATTTTCCTTCTGCTGACATAAATTGTGACTGTGTGGTGTTCTCCTCTCTGGAGGTAACTTCAGTGAGGCTCCATTGAAGGGCTCTGTGGGTCAGCGTGTGCTGTGGTCGGGGTATGGACGTCAGTGCGCCCAGGCATGAGTCAACCCACATGGAGCACAGGGCACGTTCATGGAAACCACTCCATCGCATCTAGCAGGGCTTTTTGTGTGGCTGTGCATTTAAGAGCAATACTTTCTTAGCGTTGATTTTCTCTTCTCTACATGAAAACACTATGAGGCTCTCATTTGACTGCAAATCCTAAGTGCTCAGAAAGTTCCAGAATGTGTCTTCCCTGGCATTCCCCTAGAAACAAGGCCCAGTACTTCAGTGTCCCACATAGAACTCCCTCCGATTTGTACACTCTTAAATGACAGGTGCTCATGGTCCAGGCAGGAGGTTTATCCATGGACGGTGTGACATCGGGAATGAGGAGGGCAGAGGTGGCAAGGACTGCACGTGTGTCCAGCCCAGAGGGTCAGAAAGCCTTGCCTGGTGCAGTGGAATGAATTGTTCCTCATACCATCCATATGCTGAAGTCCTAGCCCCTGAAACCTGTGAATCTGTTCTTATTTGTAAATATGGTCATTGCAATTACAATTAAGATGCAAATGAAGTCCAGCGAGGTGGCTCACACCTGTAATCCCAGCACTTTGGGAGGCCGAGGTGGGTGGATCACCTGAGGTCAGGAGTTTGAGACCAGCCTGGCAAACATGGTGAAACCCTGTCGCTACTAAAAATACAAAAATTAGCCAGGCATGGTGGCAGGCACCTGTAATCCCAGCTACTCGGGAGGCTGAAGCAGGAGAATCGCTTGAACCTTGAAGGAGGTGGAGGTTGCAGTGAGCCAAGATTGTGCCACTGAACTTCAGACTGGGTGACAGAGCAAGACTCTGTCTCAAAAAAAAAAATGATGTAAGTTAAGATGAGGTCACAGTGGGGTAGGTGGCCCTTAGTGCAATATGAGAGTGTCCATATGATAAGAGGACAGACCTGAGAGGGGAGCACTGTGGGACACACAGAGGGAGAACAGCCAGGTCCTGATGGGGGCAGAGACTGCAGGGCCTGTCTCCATAGAAGCCAGAAATGCCACGAAGAGCCAGAGACCACCACGTCTCAGACTGCTCAGGCAGCTCTGAGAATAGACTCTGCAGCCAATCGGCAGCAGACATTTACCCGCCACGGTTCTGGAGGCTGGCAGTCCAAGGCCAGGGCAGGTTCAGTGTGTGGGGAGCGCTGCTTCCTAATGTCATCTTCCTGCAGTGCCCTTACATGGTAGAAGGGGTGAGGAGTCCTCTGGGCCTCCTGTAGGACATTACATAAGGGCACTCACCCTGCCCATGAGGCTCCACCCTCAAGAAACCAGCCCCTCCCAAAGGCCCCTCCTAATGCCGTCACTTTGGGGAGGGGAGGACTTCAACACGGTAATTTGGAGGGACACAAACTCTCAGTATATTGTACCCCAGAAGATGAGAGAGAGAGAAAGCTCTGCCGCCACCTGGGTTCTGAACTTCTAGCTCCAGCGCCGCAGGCAATGAGTCTCTTGCTTGAAGCCCCAGGTCGTGTCCTCTGCAGCAGCCCAGGACACACAGCTGGGAACACACACGTTCTGAAGGACAGACAGGCCCATGCAGCCCCAGGAGCGGGGGCTCCTGCAAGGCTGTGGTGAGGGGCCCTCCAGGGCTCTGCAGGTGCTGGTAGAGGTGCACCTAGCATGCGTGGAGAGAGGAACCCACAGATGCTTGCTAGACCCTTGGCTACTCATGTCGATTGGCTATGGCCTGATGCTTGGTTTGGGGTTTGGAAATGCATCACTGAAGATACACCTGCAAGCCTGCATGAAGGAGACAGCAGGTGCCAGATGAACAAGTCACCACGGAGGCCCACCAGCTCACCCAGCCGCTCGGCAATCCCATATCCCGATGGCGCCAGTGGTGTGCATGTAGACACCTGAGCAGCAAGCCTGAGCATGGAAGGTAGGAGCGTGTGCCGGGTGCAGAGTGCTCCATGCTCACCTGAGGGGCACGGCTCTGGGCGTGGAAGGTAGAAGCATGTTCTGGGTGCAGGGTGCTCCATGCTCACCTGAGGGGCATGGCTGGGGAGAGCCGGGGTGAGGTCTAGAGTCATGCAGATGCAGCCAGCCCTGCTTCCTCACAGAGCCACAGCCTACCAGACAGGCACTTCCAGCACCTTCCATTCCGGCTCACACTCCTCCTTCTCCCTCTGGTCCTGCCCAACTCATTCTCTGTATGTCTCTGCCTTTGACTCACATTCCTTGAGGCACAATTCCAAGGCTTCCTGGATGACAGTCACCATGAACTCCATCTCCCTTACCAGCTGTTTCCTCCCCCATGCTGCCACTCTGGCCACCAACTTGCCCAATCCACGGCCTGTGGGTATGCCTTTGTAGAGAAGAGGAGGGGCTGGCTTGGGTGGAAGGGCATCTCCCATCCCCGTGTGTCCTGGAACGCTCATGTGCATGTCTGGGCCCTCAAAATGAGCCTGAAAATAGACAATTGATCTTCCTGCTAAACATTCCCTTCCGCTTCCCTGTTTCAGGAGGCAGCAACTCCATCCTTCCAAACGTGCAGGACAAAGTTTTGGAGTCCTCTTTGAGTTGCCGCTTCACACCCCATCACGAGTTTCATGGGCTCTGCCCACGTGCAAAATATACCCTAACTTAGGCCACTCGCCCTACCTCCGTCGCAAACGCCCTCATCGACACTATCACCACCTTGTGCTTGGACTGGTGCAGTGGCCTCCCAACCAGTATCCATTTTCCATTCTTGCCTGCTGCCTTCCTCATCCCTAAATGTATATTACAATGGGGAACTGGATGTACCTTTTCCTAATTTGCAAGAATTTTCAAAGTCTTCACAGAAATGACTGTTATGGGTTGAACCGTCTCCGCCCCCAAAAAGGATATGTTGGCATCCTAATTCCCAGTATCTTGGAATGCGACTCTATTTGAAAATAGGGTTGCTACAGTGGTGATTATGTTAGAGAGTGATCATTAGTGTGGCCCTAAACCAATATGACTGGTGTTCTCATAAGAAGGAGCAATCTGGACATAGAGACAGACAGACAGACACAGAGGGGAAGACGGCCGTCTGCAGGCTACGGAGAGAGGCCTGGAGCACACCCTTCCCCAGCTCCTTCAGAGAACCCACAGCCCTGCGGCACCTTGATCTTGGACGTCGGACCTCCAGACCCGGGAGATGACAAATTCCTGCTGTTTAGGTCACCCAGGCTGTGGTTCTTAGTTGTGGTAGCCCTCGAAAACTTATACAAAGACAGTGTATTTTAACTTAACAAAAAAATGATGCACCTCAAATAAGGAGTACGCCCACGGAACTAATGCTGCCAGCAACCCCAGCACCTGATCGTGTTCATAACGATAGTGACCATTTATGGAGCATGTCCTCTAATTCTGCTAGTGCAGACACCTGGGCATTATCGCATCCCTCCGCGGGCCAGATAATGACACCCCCAATCCACACAGAGCAGGCCAGACTGCCAGGAGCCAGGAGGTCATCTGGATTCATGCAGCATCGGGATCCACCCAAGCTGCCCCACTCAGGATTAACCACGCAAGATGCCGCCGCCTGGGACTGGCATGGGAAATGTTTCCTTCCATGACTGGAAAACTCTGTTCATTTATAAAAATTGTATGAAAACTTGATAGGAAAATTGGACAAAAAGCACTTCCCCTCAGTGATTAAAAGAATAAAGTTCTGATGGCTTCTCATGTGCTTGCATTTTTATATGGCTGGAGCCTCCTATAACTGCTATTCCCCATTCTTCTCTAATCTTAATCTCCTATTCTCTGTTCAGCCTTTGTACTCTGCTATTTTACACATTTTTACAGTATTTGCCATCTTATAAAATCCCTTTCTTGTTGAGATATCCAAAACAATTATCCTAATGTCTGCACTATATTCTAAGCTGCAACAACCCAAAATTTGGTGAGTCTTCTTCTACAGATCTGCAAGCTGGGCCCATTTTCCAGGATCCCACACAACGCTGCTGTCGGCATCTATGCTTATGTGGGAACTGAAGCCAAGAGCTCACACTGATGAGGCAGAGGACAAAAGTGCCCGGGACTCTGGGGACCTTCAGCACAGCCTGAGCTCGGAACGGTCAGCCCCTCCCTTGAACGGACTCACTGCCTGGTGTCTGGGTCTGTCCTTTCTGTGTGCTTCAACCCAGGGCACAAGAATGAGAGGGTGACCCCAGACTTGAGCACGAGCATGCTGTGCATCGAGCACCTAAGTCCACACAGTGCTTGGCCTCTGTCTTCTCACCTCCCTTTTCTTTCTTTCATTTTTTATTTCTTAGATCAACTAAAATTTATTTAATTAAGCATAAAGTTACTTACACATTTGCCTACAGCCACAGTAAATATGGTTCTTGGCATAAAGACAAGACCTTTAGAATTTAAAACCTCCCCACCTGCAAGATTACATATGTAAAACTCCTACTATTTTTATATAATAGTGGATTAGTTAATCAAATTAAAATAGTTATACTATCTAGAATAAAATAAAATGGAAACAATTTATTCATAAGATTCATATTTAAATCATCCTTATTTACAAAATACTATCCTAAGAATTATAATTCCATTAAGTTTCAATTTGAGCAAAAGTGTAATCACTTAAGTAACAGCAGTTACTAAACTGAAAATGAGATCAGTCAAAATGACTTTTGAAGAGAGCAAAAATATTGTCAGGTTTCTTGCTGTGGTTCTGGATGTTCAGTAGCAGGCTCATTTGAAGGCGGACTCAGCCCTGAAGGGACTCACTTCAACCTTCAGAATGTGGGGGTGGGGGAAAAAACCAGGTCTTGGGGGAGGGTAAGGAGGAAAACCCCTCGGTGGATGGATATTTCTCATTGCAAACGGAGCATGTCGTGGACCTGGGAAATACCTTGGTGGAAAATAATCTCGAGAGGCTCCAAACATGGTTCCTGGAGGAGGTGGGGGGAAAGGAGGTCCTCTTCTCATGAACGGGCCCCTTGTATCCACTGGAAACAATGGACCTCTGACTGGAGCAAGAGGTGGAGGAACAAAGCTGGGGCCAGCTGCTTCTTTTTCAGTGGGGAGAGATGAATCAGGCACATTTAAATTACCAAGATCATCTTTGGTGTCATTTCTACTGGATTCCATTTCTGAAGGCATTGACCCATCCATTTTATCCAAAGAAGGCATATTAAAACTTCTGAGTTCTGCTGGTCCAGAGAGTCTAGCAGAGTTAGAATAAAATCTGTCTTGCCTTTGTGGAGGAAGAGCTGAATCAGGATATGATTGTCCTGGTGGAGGAAACATCATCCTATGGTGTTCCCACGGAGGTGACAGGGACCCAGTGTCAGAAGGAGCCCTGTGAGGATCGGTTAACCTCTCACGGCTTGATTCTCCTCTTTCATTGGTAATATGATGGTCCAGAGGATTCCCTGGGCCTTTTGAGCCTCTTCCTTCTTCCCCTGGAGGCAAAGGTGAGAATCTGAGTGGACCCTTCAACAGAGTTGGAGGATAGAGAAAAGCTCTTGTTTCAGGTGAAGGCCGACCCAGTGGTGAGGGACCATATGGGGAATGCTCTCTGCCAAATGCCATATTTGGAACATCAAGTGCATAAGGATCTTTTTTTAGAAGTTTTATTTTATACTCTGTTTCAGCTAATTTTTGTCGGTTGTGAGCATTTTCTTTCCTTAAATCGTCGAGGTTTCTTTCAGCAGCCCAAGCTGCCAACCAGTTATAATGTGCTTTTTTCTCATGGGAAATAATCTTCCTTTGATAAAAATGAATAGTTCTCTCAAATTCTTCAAGATCTTTGGCTCGCTGTCTGCAGGTCTCCAGCTCTTTAGTGGCATGGCTGATCATTTCGTCTACTTTAGAAAGTTTCTCTTCTTTCTCTAACCGGTAATTTTCCTCTACTGTTAATTTCCTGTAGAGTTTCATTTCATTTTCTTTATATAATTCAGTCATTACTTTAAGTTTCTGTTGAAGCTTCTGATTCTCACTTTCAAAATGTGTGTTTTCTGACTGCAAAGATGCTTGTTCAGTCTGAAGATTTTTAATATGCTCTGTAAGCTCTTCCTTTGTTTTATCAACTTCAGATAACTGAATATAAATTTGGTTTCTTTCTCCTTCTAAGGTTTTTAAAGAAGCATTTAACTTAGCAGCATGAATCAGCTTCTTCGAAGCTCCTTTTGAAGGATCATCTAAGTGAGCACCATCTTCCGATTCACTGTTCACTTCTAATTCTAAGTCATCATCATCCGTTATGTCTTCTCCAAGCCTCGCAGCCCGATCTTTCATCTTTAGCAAGTGTTCAGTCAGAGTCTTGATGTGATTTTCTTTATCATTTAGAACTTGTTCTGCGTGTACTTTGGAGTCTTCAAATGTTCTTTTCTGTTTATTAAGTTCACTCACTTCTTCTTTCCATACTTCAGCTTCTTGCAAAAGCTGTTTCTGGTTTTCCTGAAGTTGAGAATTTTCATTCAAAGCATCTTTTATTGCTATCTTCAGTCGTCCTCTGTTCATTTGAAATGTCTTGAAGGTCATTTTGGCTTCAGCTATTTGTGATTTGAGGGATTTTGACTCATCTTCCAGTGACTGTATCCTTTTGGAAATATCCGCTGTCAGTTCATCTCGTTCAGAATGTTTAGATTTCTCTTCTTTTAACTCTTTTTCTAGACAGAGTATTTCATGCTCAAGCTCAGAATTTGACCTGTTCAGCTTTTCACAGGTTGCCTGCAAACTTTGTGCTTCTGCTGCCGCCTTCTTAAAGCAGGCATCCTCTAACGATGACTCTACCTCATAGCCTTCATACTCTTTTTGAACGAGGCTAAATTTTTCAAGTAGTTTACATTTTTCTTCAATTAGTCCAGAAAGCGCTACAGCAAGTTTTTTCTCTCTTCTCACATAAAGCCGACTCCTAACCGATCTAAAACTTCTCCACAAAAAAAAGGGAACAGCAAAAAATCCAACAACAGCTGCATGTATCACCAGTTCCCATGGAAAACCGTAAGGGTGAGAATCCGGTCTCATACCGTCAGGCAGCGCTGCCACAACCCTGCGTCGCAACTCCAGGATCAGCCCCAAGCACGGCTGAGGGGTAGCCCTAGGGCCCTCCGGGGCGCCAAGGCTGCTCTGGCGGTTGCTGCAGTAACCCCAACCACAAGCTCCGCAAGCGGAGCGAACCACTGCGGAGCCAGCTGCGGGGGGAGCTGGGGAACGTGGGCACCCACAGGCCCGACAGGCCCACGTTGCCCACCCCGGCCCCCTTGTTACGCTTTACATCCTGAGGCAGCACTAAAACCTATATTTTAAAACAATACCACAGGGAGAGAAAGACTCGGTGACCCAGCGTCCCAGCTATGCCCACCCCCAAGCTGACACCCTAGCTAAATGTAGCCTTGTGCATGAGCCCAGGTGAGGCCAGCAGAAGAACCTCCCAGCTGACAGAATGATAAAGAATAACAAATCACCATTTTAAGTCACTAAGCTTTGGGGTCATTTGTTATGCAGCAGTAGCTAACCGAAACACCTGCCCCCTTATCACTTTGGTGTTTCAGTATCTGTGGTCTGAAATCATTAATTTGGGTGCTTGGCCTTTCTCCGTTGACTGCCCACGGACATTTATTCTTGAAGGCAGAAACTCACGCCTGCTTTATCTCTGGCCGTATTTCAGCAGCTCAGGGGAGAGGATTGCCCTGTGCCCTTAGCCTGAGACCTGATGACACCACCGTGACCTTGAGCATGGATGAATGTCCAAAACCTCTGGCCTTACCTCATGCTTGGCCCTGAGAGACTTCTCAGCACAAACAGTGCCAGGAGATGATGTGACATGGGTGGGGAAAGGAGAGGAGTGCTCATCTGGAAGGAAGGGCCTTAGAAACCCAGTCCACAGCTGTGGCTTATGATTCCTCAGGGACAGGAGATTGTCCGCTGGCTGGACTGGGAGCACAACTGTCACTCCTCCCCAGCCGCTGTGACCCCATCGCAGCTCTGCAGATGCCGAGCTTCGCCCCTCTGTGTTTGCATTAAGCACAAATTGTCCTGACTCAGCAGTGGGGTTTCTGAATCCAGCAACTCACTGATGATGACTTTCGAACTGAGGGGATCAGTGCTGTTTAACCCCAAATGAAGCATTAAAGTTCTCCCCTTTCTATCCAAAGCTGATAGATAGATAGATAGATAGATAGATAGGATAATTTGCTTCTAAGTTTTTCTTTTTCTCCCATTATTTATTTTCTTCTTCATTTTAGTTATAACATGCTTGTTCATCTTAGTCTAATTTTCACTTCCTATATCCTTGTTTTTGACCATCTGGTAAATCAGCAAATGCCGATTAAAGAGCTGATTCTAGGGAAGACTGAGCAACCACTCCAAGAGCAATGTCATCCATCGAGGGCTGATCCAGGGAAGACTAAGCGATCACTTCGACAGCGATGCCCTCCATGGAGGGCTGATTCTAGGGAAGACTGAGCGATCACTCCAAGAGTGATGCCACTCATGGAGGGCTGATCCAGGGAAGACTGAGTGATCATTCCAATAACTATGTCATGCATGGAGGGATGATCCAGGAAAGACTGAACGATCACTCCAAGAGTGATGCTGTCCATGGAGGCAATGAGGCAGGATGGAACTAAAGCACAGTGAGTAATAGCACAGGAGGCTGGACAAGGTGTCCGTGGATTGACAGCATTCTGTGGTATTTGCATTGCATGAAAGAAGAAAAAAAATTGTTATAAATTTAAACTTTCTTAAGACAAATATGTGTGTCAAAATATGTAAAAACAACTCCTGAAATAAAAGAAATAAAATATATACTTCTCCAACTAGTAGAGAGAATAAAAAGAATTTAAGAAATTACAATCAAACTCACATGGGCAAAACAAAGAAGAAGTATGATAATGAGCAAACATAAAATAGGTATTAGAAATAAATTTAAATAAATTCAATGGTTGTAAATGAATCTAACTAGCTATTAAAGCATGAGAGAGAGACACACTTAAAACACAGTATCACGGAAAGGCTGAATGTAAAGGGATATGAGCAGAGCTAACAGGAAAATACAAAGGCCAAAGAGAGGGCATTATAACAACATGACAGGCTGGACTGAATTTAGAGAAAGAAGCATTATTAGGGACATAAACCGCCAACGTGTAATGATAAAAAGAGCCATTCAGGGGGGAAAAAAAGCACTTCTAAAGTACAGACCTAACAAGACAGTATTCAACTGTATAAAGCAAAAAAGGACAACAATCAAAGAAAAATGCACAAATCTAGAATCATAGCAACATATTTCACCATACCTGCAAGCAGACAATAAAAATGTACACACACAGAGGAAGTGAAGGACTCACTTTTTCATAAATGCGGTTGAAACCCTGCCAGCAACAAGCACACAGGGAGAATCTCTGAAAACTTACCCCAGGAGATTACAAGGGAAGTCTCAACAAACACAAGAACCACAAAACTACAAGAATCATCAGCATCTAGTCTAGAGTGTTTGACCTCACAATAAATTAAAAAATAATAACAAAAAGACAATTCACCAAAACCCCTTCGGTTTGTAAGTTTACAAAGACCTTTTAAATATTTTATGGTCAAATTAGAAAGAATAATGAAAGTACAAAAAAAATTGCTAATTAATACCAACAAAAACACTATACCAAAGTTGTCGAAGCTAGCTAACATGGTACTAAGACAGAAAACCCATTAGCTGGTTTTCTGTCCCATTCCAAATTGTTTGGAAACAATTTGGAAACACAGAATAACTCCAAAGAAAACCAAAAGAAGGGGATAATGAAAGCAAGAGCAGAAATTAATGAAATAGAATATGAAGGAAAATAGAGACACCAGTGCAAATAAGACCTGGTTCTTTAGAAAAATGGGCAATATTAACACACTGCTGGCAAGATCATCTAAAAAAATAAAGTTAGAAAAAGACAAAAACAATTCCTTTTGTGAAAGGAATAATATTGGTACACCCTGGGCAAGATTGATCAGAGGCAGAAAATGGGGAAAGCAGAAAAAAAAGCAATGCTACAGACTTTATGTCACTAAATTTAAAAATGTAGATGAAATAGAAGATTTCCTAGTAAAGCATACATTTGCAAGCCGACTTGAAAATATAGAGAGAAACTTGGTGAGACTTAAGCATTTAAGAGAATAAATGTTCAAAAATTCACAAAAACCCTCCAAGGCCCAGATGGTTATACAATCAGGTCCACAAATTTTGAGTGAACATATGATTCCCGTCTTTTACATACCATTTATTGAAATATAAGAAAAAGAAAACCATCACAGCTGCTTTTATGGGCTGGTTTAGCTTTGGGATGAAAACCAGATGTGAGTATTATATGAAAGAAATTTCATAGGCCAATTTCTTCTATGAACATAAGATACAATCCTAAAAAAAAATTTACAACCTAATTCTGGCAGTGTCCTAAAAAGACACATTGTAAATAATGGAATGTCTGGACTTTGCAAAAAAAATCCATCTGAGGTGGGGGTGGCCATGTGGGTTTGGTAAATGAGAAGATGGTCCATTATCTGAGCCTGCTGGAGCTGTGCCGGGTGCTTTGGAGCTCATCTTCTCCCTAATTATGTTTAAGTACCATTTAAAAGTACAAAGAAAAACACCATAACCAAACATTATTCATCCCATGAATGCATGATTGGTTTAGCAATGGACATTTTGTTAATGTGATTCATCTTATTAACATGGTAAATGAAAAATATCAATTATATAAAAATTTTAAATGTTCACACCATTTTGCAATAATATATATGCACGTAAATTAGAACTTTTCCTAACCTAAAAAGATTAACTTTTCCTTAACTTATGATAATAGTGTATTTACCCAAAATCACAAAGATTATGAAATATAGAAGGGGCTTTAAAAAAAAAAAAAAACAAGAAGGAATGCTCACTAACATTCTGTCAACTGCTCTTGCTTCCTGGGTGCTGCTGAACATCGTGCTGATGGCCCCAGCACTCGCAGTCATGCTAGAAAAACACACAGAAAGTAGAAAGATTGGAATTTCCAGTCTATTTGTTAGGGAGAAACCATTCTCTCTTAAGTCCATTACTCCCTCACTTCGACTTTCCACGTAAAGGAAATTCCACTGACCAGCAGTCCTTTCTGGACACTTCTCTGCAGCTCCCACTGGCTCACTGTGGGGAAAGCAGAGTGACTTGGCGGGCAGAGGGGGGCCGATGATGTCGGGAGAAGAAGCTGGGCCTGTGGCCGGGACCCGACTTCCAGTCTATGACTGGTCAGTCAATGCAGCCCCCAGCTTGGTGTAGTGCTCTGTCATTGCTGTCTTGAAATTCTTGATAATTTTGTCTTTGAACTTGTGTTCTGTAGGTGACGTCCCCAGGGATGACAAAGATTGCTTGTGAGTAGAGGAGGCCCATCCAACACGCACGTCTGCTACTGCTCCTTGCCTCCCCGTCCCCACAGAGCACCCACGATGCCCATGAGCACAGACCCGCTATGGCAGCTGTGCAGCCAGACCCAAAGCACACAGACAGTGAGCATGTAGTGTTTACCACTGAGCAGAACGGGAGCTGACAGCCTCAGAGGCCACACTTTCCTCTCAAACCAGAACCTACATCTAACACAGAGAGAAGGCAATGCCATCCTGAGAAACATGGGTGCCAAGAGCTCGGTCACCTCTGTCCCCGAATGCTTGCCATTTCACTTGGGCTGGGTATGAGGACACAGAGGAAAGGGGAAGAGGACAGCTATGCTCCTCCCCTCCTAGTCCTTCCCTACCTATCAGCGAGCTGGAGGTGCAGCCTGTGGGCGGAGCGTGCACGTGGGGTTCACCTGGAGCATTGCACGGCTCTGCTAAGAACGTCCTTCCCCTAATGCTATCCCTCCCCCTTCCCCCCACCCCACAATAGGCCCCAGTGTGTGATGTTCCCCTTCCTGTGTACCCTAGAGCTTAAAGTATAATAAAAAAAAATATATATATACACACATACATACATACATATAAAGAAGAATGTCCTTCCCTACCTGTCAGTGAACTGGAGGTGCAGCCTGCAGGCGGAGCGTGCATGTCAGGTTCACCTGGAGCATTGCACAGCTCTGGTAAGAGCAAAATGCAAATGTGCGTGAGAGCTACAGAACACACCGTGCAACTTCAATGATTCTGCGATTCTGCAGCTTCAATGATTCTGCATGCAACTTAGATTTTATAACACTGGCCTGCAGTATAAAGACAAACAACAAAACTCATGCCCATAATTTAAAATTTTAATTTTCTGTACTTCGAATGACATTAAATAGCAAGTACACATCCTGACAAGTTGAGGAAGAAACTGTGGCATGAAAAGAAGCTGCTTTATACTCAAGTGCCTTTCACAGCACCAGGTCTTGCTTGTGGAACAAGGGGCTCGGCATCTTCCGTTTGGTGCTGAGTCCCAAGCATATGCTGGGGCCCTGGCAGCAGCCCTGCCCCTTCCTCCTCCTCTGCTGTTTGGAGCCACTCCAACTGTTTTCCTAAGCCGCGTGGGCAGCTGAGTGACAAGGCCCTCACCCCAACAGGATCTTCTGAGGATCAGGTGGGCAAAAATCTGTGAATTCACAGCTCAATATTGGGTAGCCCACTTTTCCGCAGGTATAATACCAGTATTTTCTCAAATAGAATTGAAAGTATAACCTTTGGCTGCTTAAATTTTGACTTTGCTTTTGCTTCAGAACCTGGGTAGGAAAGAGGAGTGTTATTTACTGGGTTCAAACAGACCCTCTGCCTGGTTTGATTGCAGGCACTGAAAATCCCACAGAACCCACAGGCAAATTCCTAAAACTAATGAGAGGGTTTAATAAGGCTGCAGGATACAAAATAAACACAGTAACATACATACAGGTGCATGCACCTAACTTAAAATTCCAATTTTATTTATTATACAGAAAAGGCATATAGGGATACATGGAAGAAAATATGGGCATAATTTTAAGAAAAAAAATTAAAAATTTACTGAGGTGCATAGAATAGAACTAGGTTAACTGACACAAAGACTTGTTATGAAGATAGTCGTAATCCCCCAAGTCAACCTATGCATTTAAATGCAATTCCATTGAAACCCAACAGAGGCTTTTCACTTGACAAGATGATCCTGTGATTCACACACAGGTATAAAGAGCCCAAATGGCCAAGACAGCATGGAAGAAGAAAAGCTGCGATATTTGGCTGAGAGTTGTTATCAAGCCTTATTCAAAAGCTGCAGAATCGACTTATTTGTCACTGGAGGATGAAGAAATAAACTGTGAAAGAGAATAGCTGTGTCCCCAGGAGGAGACCTCACGTATGTGACGCTCAGGGAGCCGGAGCCAGCACAGGCCAGTGGGAAAGAGCAGATCCATCCACAGCGGTGAGGAGATGGTCATGGAGGACAGGCACCCGGAATCAGGAAAGAGCTGATCCATCCACAGCGGTGAGGAGATTGTCATGGAGGACAGGCACCCGGAATCAGGAAAGAGCTGATCCATCCACAGCGGTGAGGAGATGGTCATGGAGGACAGGCACCCGGAATCAGGAAAGAGCTGATCCATCCACAGCGGTGAGGAGATGGTCATGGAGGACAGGCACCCGGAATCAGGGAAAGAGCAGATCCATCCACAGCAGTGAGGAGATTGTCATGGAGGACATGGAGGACAGGCACCCGGAATCAGGAAAGAGCTGATCCATCCACAGCGGTGAGGAGATTGTCATGGAGGACAGGTACCCGGAATCAGGAAAGAGCTGATCCATTCACAGTGGTGAGGAGATTGTCATGGAGGACAGGCACCCGGAATCAGGAAAGAGCTGATCCATCCACAGCGGTGAGGAGATTGTCATGGAGGACAGGTACCCGGAATCAGGAAAGAGCTGATCCATCCACAGCGGTGAGAAGGTGGTCATGGAGGACAAACACCCCGAATCAGCAGCAGAGCTCTCCTCCTACACAAGGGCAAGTATCACGGGCACTTCCAGGCAAAAGGCAAAGACGCTAAACTGCTAATAACAATAAGGAATAGCTGTATAATAGCAGACTGCATAGGAGCTCTACAAATACGATTTTTTAAAACCCACAAATCATAAATGAAAAGATCCCTAAATTTGATGACATTGACCCAAAACCCTGTGCTCAGCCAAAACACCATCAACAAATTTATAGACAAGCCTCATCTTGGGAAGTGATACTCGCAAAACCTGTAACTTACCACTCACCAAAAACTAGTGTCCACATTTAAAGACTCCTACACATCAATGAAAAAAATGAGAAAATGGGGGAAAATGATATGTAGAGATTAATTCACAAAGGAAACTAGAAGGCCAAGAAAAATATGAAAAGTGTTCAACCTCATTATAAACTGAGAAATGCACATAATGAACCATAATTAAACACCATTTTATATCTGTTCCATTTGGCACCATTACAAAGGCCTGACAATACCAAGTTTTGGAAGTGAGAAAGTTGGAAGTCTTGGGCATGGCAGGTGGGAGTGTGGTCAGAAGAACAATGGTCCCCCAGAGATGTCCGTGTCCTAATCCCCAGAACTTGTGAATATGTCAGGTGATGTGGCAAAGGGGGATGAAGTTTGCCAAGGGAATTAGGTGGCTATCAACTGACCCGAGAGGGGAAACTATCCCCAATTGTCCGGGTGGACCCAGTGTGATAATCACAGGGGTCCTCATGAGAGGAAGAGGGAAGCATAAGGGAGAAAATAAGAGAGGCGCAGCTTGAGAAGGACTCACAGATGTTCCCGGCTTTCACGGTGGAAGAGGAGGCCCAGAGCCACTGGCTTCTAGAAGCTGCAAAAGGCAAGGAAACAGCTTCTTCCCTAGAACCTCCGGGAGTCAGCCCTGCCAACACCTGGAACTCAGCCCAGGGAGCATGATTGTGGACCTCCGCCCTCCAGAACGGTAGGAGGATAAATTTGCTGTGTTTTAAGCCCCCAAGTCTGTGGTAGTTTGTGACAGAGGAAACACATACAGCCACCTGGGAGGGACATGGGGTATCTATACAGAGAGAGTCTTGCTTGCGCGGACAGAAAGACAGAGAGATGGATGTTTGCTGCAGCGTTGCTTGAGACAGCAACGTAAGAGTCCATCATTAGAGGAATGGACGAATGAACTTTGGCCTGGTCAGTGGGGGAATGGCCCGGTCGAGGGCAGCATGGAGCAGACACGGGCGTGTGGAGGTGTGGGCGCAGCCCCAGTGGGTCCGTGTCCCAGCCCCTGGTTAGGAGTAATTACTCCTCACACGTCTGTAGGAGGACTTGCGTGAGTGAATGGCACCAAGTCTGGCTTATCAAAGAGCTCAGTAAGTATTCTCCTGGTAATTGTCACATATCCTGATGTAATATTGAGTGAATAAACACATTGGAAAAATGATGCCATTTATTCAAAACACGAAAATGTAAAAGGATGTTTGGCGGTGTTTCAGGTACATGCATGTACTTGTAAGTATAGGAAAAAATAGGTAGATACAGGAAAACTTAACAGACATGCGTCCTGACTTCAGAGCTGTGGCTAACTCTGTGATGGAGGGAGAGGCTTTAGCTACAGTTTTTACACATTGCTTATTGTTTGAAAATTAACTACTTGAAGGAAATGGAGCAGCATTGTAACTTGCCCCAGATCCATTTGGTGAGGGCATGAGGAATGGGTATGTGGTATTTGCATTTGTTTTTTGTTTTAGATACTTCAAAATTTTAAATATGTTTTTGAATAAGAAAAAGGCAATGAACCAATAGAAACAGAGAGACCAAGTACATACCTTTGGGATCCGACTGTATTTAGTGGTGGTTTATCATCCTCTTCTGCCACCCCATTATGCTTTATTTTAACAGCCAAGAAAGATGCTAAGTGTCGTGCTAAAGCCAAAATTCAGCTGGGAGGTTAGCGTCTTCCCTAATGTAAGAGAATTCCATCCATTCCTTCACGTACCTTCATGTACATACAATGGCCTAGCATAGCTACTGTGGAGATTACACGTGAATACATACATAAGCTGTGATCTGTTCAAAGAGGCTTATGCTCTAGTTGTGAGCTGGGACCTTGGGCAACAGATTGGTTTTGGAAATCAGAGGCCTGAGGTTAATTTCAGACACCTCCACATGCTGGCTGGGTGGGTGCCCTGAGCAAGCCAACTATTCATTTTGGCTTTTGTTCTTTTAGCTTTAAAATATAGTGTAGATATAAAATACCCACAATATCTACCTCACAGGATTGTCATGAGCACCAGAAGAAGATTTTTGTGGAAGTACTTTGTAAATATTAATTATTAATCATATATACTTGTTAAAAATAAATAGTAGATAATAAATGTCAGCCACTCACAACTATGCTATAAATTCTCAGAGTTAATAAACATGTCCCTTAACCCAAATAGTTAACATTTTCTCAACTACAAGTCCCTGAGAGTCCTTTAATAAATTACTATTTTCCCTAAATTATATGTGGAAAATTATATGTAAAATAATCTTCCTATTAAATAGGGTCTCATATTATCTCATCTTCCTCAACCAATCCAGTAGCTGGTGCAGGACCTCCCCAGTGCAGGTCCCTTATGAAAGGCATAATTTGTTTCAGTTGTACCAGTACATGAAGAAGTTAAATTCCTTCCACATGTTTGATGTCAGCTCTCCTAAGCACCTGTGCTTCTGTGATCTTTCTGAGACAAACATACATGAGTTCTGTGCTCATAGTTGCAAATAAAGGCAAACTCAGGATCTGCCTGACTCTGGGTTCCATAACCTCCACTGTTTCTAACAGTTTGAAATTTGGTTAAATAAAAAGGATATTTGACAGTGAATAAATGAATATAAATAAAATTTAAATGGTATTTTACTCCAGGCGCTGTTCTTGTCATTGCTTGAATTTTGTGACTCTGAGTGAGGCGAAATGCCTTCCGAGGAGTCACAGATCCCTGCCACAGCTGGACAAAACAAGGCAGGTTTAGAGCCAGCAGACACACAGGCTGCTCATGCAAAACACGGATTTGCTTTCAGCGAACTCAGCGAACCGAGTCCCCACGTGCCAGATCCTGGGCACTGCCCAGCTTCTCCAGCATGTCACTGTGTGCTCTGGGGCTGCTGTGCCCCTGAAGGCTCCATCGTTGGACGGTTCTACAATAGCTTCTTTCTATACTCAACATAAACCTGTCATTGCCGGAAGTCCCTAGAGCACCAGCCCACCTCCAGGATGGACAGTGGAGGACAGGTAAGAAAGCTGAAAATCAACAAGGAACGCCGGGCTCCGTGAAGGAGGGGTCATGTGGCTGTTTCTACAGGGACTCTCAGGGTCACACAGAGACTCGTTCCAGGGCCAGGGGACACCATGCTCTTTGGCTGCAGAACCCGATGGGCTGGAAGAGTGTCTTCTGGGCAGACCTCAGACACCCCCCGTGAGGAGTGCTGGCCTAAGACCAATGCGTTGGAGGCACCGAGGGCGTTCAAAGACTGCAGAGGCTCTATTGCCTTTTCCTGAATGATGGCCAGTGCAGCCCTCACACAAAGGGGTCCCCCTCACTGCTGCTGCAGACCAGCACCAGGACAAGTGCGACGGGTGGGTCAGTGCTGGGCAGCATGCGGGAAATGACTGTGTCATCTCAGCCTTGGGAGCGTCCCTCCAGGAGGGGTCCAGGACAGGAGGAAGGAAGCTCTCTCTCTCCAGCGCTGACACAGAGGCCTTGTGGCTGCTTCATTGTCACAGAACCAGACACTTCCTGTCACCCAGGATGGAAGATGCATTGCAAGAACAAACATTTGAAATTCCAGATAAGTCCTCAAGTGGGGTGAGGGTGGCGATGGAGGAGAGTCATTCTTAAGGAGAATGAAGCTTTAGTTTAGCCACTGAAGTCATTGATTTGCTGTTCTGTCCCGGTGTGTGCCCTGCCCTTGCTTAGGAGACTGTAGCCAAAAGAAAAATAGAAATAAAGTGGAATTAAAAATTCAAAAATAGAAATTAAAAGACTGACTAGAGCATTATTTCTATAAGAATATTCTGATTTCAGTAAGAACTCTCAGCCGGGTGTGGTGGCTCACACCTGTAATCTCAGCACTTTGGGAGGCCAAGGTGGGTGGATTACGAGGTCAGGAGATTGGAACCATCCTGGCCAACATGGTGAAACCCCATCTATACTAAAAATACAAAAAATTAGCCAGGCGTGGTGGCACGTGCCTGTAGTCCCAGCTACTTGGGAGGCTGAGGCTGGAGAATCGCTTGAACCCGGGAGGCAGAGGTTGCAGTGAGCCGAGATCATGCCACTGCACTCCAGCCTGGGCGACAGATTGACTCTGTCTCAAAAAAACAAAACAAAACAAAACAAAAACAAAACAAAACAAAACAAAACAAAAACTCTCATTTCTTGCTGGGGATGAAGAAGAAATGCCATGGAAGAGTCTCTGGTTTTCTTAGAGCCCATTGTTGCTGTTGCCTGTGACAGCGGCCAGCGGCAGGGGCCTCCAGAGGTCGAGCAGCCCGGAGTTCTGCATCCTCCTGTGGCAGCCACCTGCGTGGGCCTCTCTCCCGGGCATGGAGTCCCCATGCCCAGACCCTGGGCCAGGCCCCTTCTCTGGAACTTCAGCCTCCCGGAGAACGGGTCTTTCTAAAACACAAATGTAATTACATTCTCCCCCTACACCTCTGCTTCTGAGGAACTGAACACACAAAGGTCCAAGGCTGGATCATATCTAAAAGCAGAACTCTGACCCACACCTGCCCAGAAAGCCAACTCCTTTTCTGCAATACACAGCCCAGGAGGCCAGTGGCCCTGTCAGGCTTGCAGGGAGCCAGATTGCCATCTTTAGTGACAGCCCAGGAAGCTCAACAGTAACTTCTGTGACAATCAGCTCCAGAGGGCCAAGACTTGATCAGTCCTGACAGCTTCCTAATTTTTGGCCCTGCTTCCAACTCCGGACCAACCAGAGAAGGCGAGATACGCCCCCAGGATGCCCGCCTCTCATTAGAGCTCTGGTGTCCCCAGAGCCTGGCCTCCAACAGGGCACAGCTGGGGCTCTGTGTGTTCATGGGAAGCTTCCCTGTTGTGAGCATCTCTGCCTGCCCAGCCCACTCACAGCAGCAAGCCCTGAATAAACAACCTTTGTTTGTCCACACCCGGTGGCATTTGTTTATTCCACACTTCAAAGCCTGCAGTGGCTGTTCCCTTTGTCCCAAGTGGAACTGGGAGCTATGGGATGATCCACAAGTCCACACCTGGTGACTGTCCAGCTTCATTCCCGGCTCCGGGCCTGCTCTCCTCCCTAGATTGCTCCTGCACCATCTCTCTCTCTTCTTGCCTCCACTCGCCTGTCTTCCTCTCCCCACTCCCTCTGCCTGCCTTTTCCCAGACCCCCATCCAGCTCCTCACTGCCCAGCTTCACCTCCGCTTACCTCTAAGCTTTTACAGAGGTTCACTGCTTTCCGTCTCCTTAGGAAGGCTCAGTGTCAGGTAGGACTCTGCTGTCCTTGGGTTACTGATTAGCCAGCTTGTCTATCCTTTCCTGGGTCTGGTCTCCCAGCGGTTGGCAGCAGGCTGAGTCAGCAGCTGTGGTATTATAGCCATGCTCTACTTCCACGAGCAGAGAGCTAAAATTCTGCTCCAGCTGGGCCCCCAAATGCAATGCTGTCCCCAAATGTGTAAGGAATGTTGAACCATGGTCCTGTTCTCTTAGCCATATTTTTGGGACAATTTACCCGCCACTGCTCTTGCTATATACATAACCTGTTTTCAGAGAGGGCTGTTTTCATAATTCTTTATCATTTCCAGGGCACCTTTTGATGTGATTGCATTTTCTACTCCAGGCCATAAAAGCTGCAGCAGTATTTAACTCAATTGAGGTAAAAATAATTTGGATAGTTGAACCAGCAAACATTTCAACTATGCAATAGCTTGATTTTATTTAGTGGAATTCAGGAGCCCACGGCTATGTGAGGGAAGGGTTTGCAGCAGGAGGGAGGGATGAGTCTGCCTTAAGGAGCCCCAGTGCTCAGGAGAGGAGGGGGAGAACCCCAGTGCTCAGGAGAGGAGGGGAGGAGCCCCAGTGCTCAGGAGAGGAGAGGAGGAGCCTCAGTGCTCAGGAGAGGAGGGGAGGAGCCCCAGTGCTCAGGAGAGGAGGGGAGGAGCCCCAGTGCTCAGGAGAGGAGGGGAGGAGCCCCAGTGCTCAGGAGAGGAGGGGAGGAGCCCCAGTGCTCAGGAGAGGAGGGGAGGAGCCCCAGTGCTCAGGAGAGGAGGGGAGGAGCCCCAGTGCTCAGGAGAGGAGGGGAGGAGCCCCAGTGCTCAGGAGAGGAGGGGAGGAGCCCCAATGCTCAGGAGAGGAGGAGCCCCAGTGCTCAGGAGAGGAGAGGAGGAGCCCCAATGCTCAGGAGAGGAGGGGAGGAGCCCCAGTGCTCAGGAGAGGAGGGGAGGAGCCCCAGTGCTCAGGAGAGGAAGGGAGGAGCCCCAGTGCTCAGGAGAGGAGGGGAGGAGCCCCAGTGCTCAGGAGAGGAAGGGAGGAGCCCCAGTGCTCAGGAGAGGAGGGGAGGAGCCCCAGTGCTCAGGAGAGGAGGGGAGGAGCCCCAGTGCTCAGGAGAGGAGGGGAGGAGCCCCAGTGCTCAGGAGAGGAAGGGAGGAGCCCCAATGCTCAGGAGAGGAGGGGAGGAGCCCCAGTGCTCAGGAGAGGATGGGAGGAGCCCCTTCCTGTCTGCACCTCCCAATCTGGACTGCACAGGCAGCCACCAGTGAGCTCAGCACATTTGGTAACTGAGTGAATGAAAGAACACACCCTGTGTATGGCTTTCACTGGCTAAGCCCCCTTTGAAAAGGGCTGTGTCTGCTGGATAGTAGCGGGGCCCACGTGATGTGATTGAGGGCCGCGGTGTGTGCACATGTCCAGTTTACAGCATCATTTTGAAGCCTAGCAGGGCCAACTATGCAAGTGATTGAAAAAGACAGTCAACAAGTTCTTGTAGACTTTAATCTGTAAAAATAAATATACTTTTAATCAACCATTTAAAAACTGGTCACCATCACATTAAAGCCACATGAAATCTGTATTATATAATAATTTTGCCCTTTTTTCACTGATCTGTCATTTATTCACAGAGATTAAATACACACTTGACCTGTGAAGTGGGACGTCGTTAAATCCATTCCAGATGTGCTACTGTTTTTCATCAGACTTTATGTATTTAATGTTTAGGATCCAGTAACTGTACAGAACCTCGGATTCTATCAGAAGAGGGCTCTGCGACGGTTTGCGTGTGGTTTGTCCCCACCAAAACCTCTGCCGAAATTTGAAATTTGATCCCCAATGTGGTGGTGTTGGGAGGTGGGTCCTGGAGGTTTCTGGATCATGGGGGCAGAACCCTCATGAATAGACCAACACGGTCCTTCTGAGCTAAGTGAGTTCTCGCTCTGGGGGAATGGCCTAGTTCCCGAGAGAGCAGGTGGTTAAAAGAATGGCTTCCTCGGCTTCTCTCTCTTGCTTCTTCTCTCACCATGTGTCTCTTTACACACGCCCAGTCCCCTTCTGCTTTCTGCCATGGGTAGAAGCAGCATAAAGGCCTTATCAGATGCCACTGCCTGTCTCAAACTTTCCAGCCACGCATATCATGAGCCAAATAAGCCTTTTTTCTTTTTCAATTACCCAGTTCTGTTACAGCAACACAAAACGGACCAAGACAGGCTTTAATTATTCTACAAGCTGGAGCAAGAGGATGTAGAGAGAAAACTTTGCTGGGGTGCCCGCTTATATTCCTGAATTTGATCAGTAATGATATGCTCTGTTTTCTTCAATGATAACGTGTGATTTGCTAAAGTAGGTTGGGACATTTTCCCTAATATTATAATTAAATCTTTCACGAATTCTTATAATTTAGAATTCCTGACATATATTTTACTTTAGCTTAACTTTAATTCTTTATCCTTTTATTTTAGGATAGAAGAGGATAGGATATTTTAGGATAGAAAGGAAAAAGAGCAACTTTATCCTGTTATTTTTATTTTTGTTAAAATATTTTTATTGTAAGCATGCTAGAAGTTAGTTCTAAAGACCCCGGAAGTCAAATTCTACACTGTCTACTTTTTAATCACATGAGAGAGAGGGAAACAGCTCCTCTGTCTTCCAACGCACTTCCCCCGTCATCTAATCAATCACACCCCCTCATATGACAGGCCACACTCTGCCTTAGTGGGCTTCCTGGTTCATTTCTGCTTCTGTGTGAGTGGTTACAATTATGTCTGTTTAGAGGAAAAATATGCACAGAACATAAGACATTCAGGAGACGAATGTTCACCACAGGGCATCTCCATCCATCCTCTTTCTGCGTGACTGCCTGGGCCACCTGGCCTTCTTGCAGTATACCAGTTCTCTGAATTCACAGTGCTTAAGACTCTGCCACACCCATCAGCGCCCTGTTGTCAGCCCTCTCAAAAACGGGCTTCTTATCACTGGCGTTCTAATTGTTAACTCTGTGTTTTAAAGCATTTCCCCAGGCTGCTATCTGCCCTGGGCCTGCACGTGGCATCTGCCCACTCTTCCTGGTGGTGCCTGGGCGATGTTTGCAGACGGGTCAGGGAGGCTCACCAACTCTGCACACTATAGGGAGGCCACAACCTGGGCCGACTCACCCCTTGCCCCTACTGTGGGGAGCACAGACAGACGTGGGTCCCATTTTCAAACTGCCAGCTTACGCCTCCTTCCAAATCCTGAGGAGCTATCAGCTCCATTCAATGAAGGAGGAAGCCGACTCAGCCAGGCTATGATGAGGGACAGGTGGGATGGGAACTGGAGCCAGAGCTGTCCTCCTGTCCTGGGCTGCCTGGTCCCGCAGAACACTGAGCGGAGCCAAGGAGTCAGGGTGCCGGGTAGACGGGGCAGGAGGGCTAGGGGACACTCCGAGGACCCCCATGGAATCTGTGAGAATTCTACTTCTTTACTCCAAAGCTACTGGAGAGTAGAAGAGCACTGGCAAGGCCTTGGGCCTCAGGCAAACTGAAATGCATGTTTGGGCCTCCACAGTTAAAAAGGGGGAGAAAGAGAGCATGAGAGAGGGAGAGAGAGAGAAAGCAAGAGCCAGAGGGCACATTATTGCGGAAGAGAGAGAGGATGGAGAGACAAGAGAAGGAGAACTATTGATTGATTGATTGATTTGGACTGTCAGATCACGGAGGACCCTTCCTGTCCCCGACGCGACGGCTGCATTTTGTCTGGAGTCTGCATGGTTCTCCTGGTCAGCTTGCAGGACTGTGCAGAGCAAGTTGGGATTCACTTGGCTGGAACGCACCCCTCCGGGCTGCAGGTTGGAACCTGAATGTTTAGGAAACCACGCCTAGCTTTCTAAAAGACGGGCACTGTCAGAAAACCCTGAGGAGCCCAGACCCACTGCACTCACTCTCCTTCTGGGCTGATTCCCTGTGATTTGGCCTGCAACATGGAGTCTGAACTGCCTAGAGCTGTGATACAAGCTAGGTCACCCCGGAGGATGAAAAGGAAGCTTGTACTTTCTGGATAGTGCACTCAAAGCTCCTGTGAAAAGCATCAATGAATGAGCAGAATGTATGACTTAATGGAACTTCCTAGCCATGTCTTCAGCATGGTCAGCTACAAAAACATGCGTGGACTGAGGCTGCGCCCACAGTCCTCAGTGAGGACGGGGACTCAGGCCACGGGGCTGTCGTCACAGCCTCACCTGCTCAGTGGTCCTGGAGAAGCCACGTTTCATTATAAAAATGTTGCCATTTTTATAAAATACCCTGTGAATTAACTTTTACAATAAAACCCCCATCCATGAGTGGGCTTGAATCATCCTTTTAAATTTCAGTGCAGGTTTTTAGAAAGCTTGAGGAAGGTTCTGGCCTTCTGTTAGGAAGCAGATTTCAGGAAGGGAAGGTGAAATTGCACACAGATGAGCTCAATGGGTGTTTGAATCTGTCTGCTCTGACCCCTGGGAAATGCTTGTATTTTCTCGTGGTGTGTACAGAGAATAGACCCTGCCTCCACCGTCCTCACTGTCAGGGAGCTCAGCAGCAGCCTCCCCTCACCTACGCTTTGTTCTAGACGTGAAGTTCCTTATAGGCATCTAAAACCAACTCCTTGTTCCAGGAATATTTCACGCCTCCTTCCAAATCTACCCCTGTCTTCTCTGGTTTTCTGACTGGCTTCCTCCCAACGATCTTGCCCAGCTGCATCAGCCCTGAGGGGCCCAGGACGTCCGCAGGGACTTCAACGACCTTCTCCACCTTCATGTAAAATTCTTTTAATCTTTCAGGAGAAAGCTGCTTTCTGAATTGAAAATGCTGTGGCCCTCACCAGGCAGCTTACCTGAAAACACTGCTATCTTTCTTCTTGAAAAATTGAGGAAAATTCTCTTTGGAAAAGTAAACACCAAAAAAAAAAAAAGTTTTTTTTTTTTCCCCAAAACGCTTTTATGCCCTTTCTTTCTTTTTTTTCTTTTTGAGATGGAGTTTCGCTCTGTTGCCCAGGCTGGAGAGCAGTGGCGCAATCTCGGCTCACTGCAGCCTCCTCCTCCTGGGTTCAAGCAATTCTCCTGCCTCAGCCTCCTGAGTAGCTGGGATTACAGGTGCATGCCACCAAACCCACCTAATTTTTTTTTTTTTTGTATTTTTAGCAGAGATGGGGTTTCACCATGTTGGCCAGGATGGTTCTGATCTTCTGACCTTGTGATCCACCCGCCTTGTCCTCCCAAAGTGCTGGGATTACAGGCGTGAGCCACTGCGCCTGGCCTATGCCCTACTTTTTATACTAAAACCAGAGTTTAGTCTCTACTCACTTATAAGGTGCCTTCCCTACCTAAAGCTGGTGCGTGCCCCGTGATGGGCAGGCATGAGGATTATGGTGCCCCTACCATGTGCCACGCAAGGAATCAGGGAGGAAGAGGTTAAAAGAGGGAAAAAAATGTTCCTTTTATTTGAGATCATGGCATAATTTGGGTGTTTGTGTATGCTGACAGCTTAACGTGGAGTTTAAACTCAAATTCAATTTCCAGCACAGAGTCCTGCAACCGCCTCTTTAAAATGCGTTTGGGGAGGAATGGCCAAAGGATTGGGAAATGCTTCCCCAGCCAGAGGGGAGTAAGAGCAGGGGAAAGCCATGGCAGGATGACAGCATGGAAACGAGGCGCCTGCCGGGAAGCAGCATCCTGGGCAGACCTTGAAAAGACACGCTAGGTCGGCCGGGGAGGCTGCTGGCGTCTGAAACCAGAGCTCCGCATGGAAGTCTTTGCTGGGGCGGGGACTCACGGCCGCACTCCACAGGGCAGAGCCCATCTGCAGGGACTCCTGTTAAAACGGTGGCCTCGGAAGATAAAGCGACTTGGCAAGATGACACTGAAACCCAGACACGCACAGGACACTGCGTGGAGAGGGCCCCTGTGTGCAGCAGGCTTCTCCTGACGCAGTCACTGCGCCTCATACCATGGTCATGACCTTCAGGGCCGTCGGCTGGAACCTGCGGATCTTCTTCTTCAGGGCCTTGGAGGCCTTAATACGGCACAGCTTGGGCACGGGGGACAGGAGTGGCCCCGAGCTGACCGGGACCTCCTGGGTCCAGGCCAGCTCCGCGTGCCCGGCCGCCACATAGCCCGGTGCCAGGCCACAGTCCCTGCTCTGGGCGCCACCCTCCTCGTCGCTGCTGCTGGACTCATGGTCTCCGAATCGGTTGGTGGTGTGGTCACTGGACTCTCCCTCGCTGGTCTCCGGGATGACTGACGGGAACCGCGGGTCACACTCGGCTGAGTGCTTGGAGGGCTCTGAGTCGCTCCTGGTGTAGGCGTCCTGGCGGACCAGTGAGGGCCGGCCCCGGGCCAGTGGGCCACCTGCTTTCCTGGCCATGGGCCTGGGGGGCCCCAGGTTAGACTCAGGACAGCTGGCCAGGCGGGCCCGGGCCGAGATCTCCACAGTGGACTGCCAGCGGCGATGCTTCCTCCTGGCCACCGAGGTGAGCAGTGATGCCTCAAAGGGGAACAGGGCTTGGGCTGAGGTCCGGTGGCTCTCCTGCGGGGCCACCGCCAGGGGGACGAGGACAGGCATGGGGTAGAGGGTGGACTCGGAACACGAGCGCCCGGGTACCTCCCAGGCCAGGGTTGGCCTCCTTGGGAGCCCGCCCCTCCCTGGGGGCCAGTGGGCAGGGTCCCCCTCCAGGGATGGCTGGGGGGCTGCATGGGCTCCCTCAGGCCTGTCCAGTAGAAGCGGCAGCTGCCTTGCAAACCTCAGCATCTTGTCCGTGGGCCTTCTCTTGATTTTTTCAGCCTTGCTCTTGGGGGGACCCATTTTCAGACTGACAGCAAAGGATGGGTGGGCAAAGTGCCCAGAGGCCGGTAAGGGGCTCTTGTCCAGCATCCTGGATGGGGATAGGATGTTGCCTTGTCCATAGTCCTGAGCTGGGGGCGTCTGCTGGGCCTTCAAGCTGGGAGAGGGCCGCGCCATAGTCTCCCTGAGGATGCAGCTGTTTGAGAGCTTGGAGCCCTCCTCTGGAAGGCTGCCAGGGTGCTGGGGACCCTCAAGGGGCATGGATCCCTGCTGCTGGGGCCCGCCCCTGCCGGCACCCCTGCTCTGAGCTGGCCCTCCCTCGTCCTCCCTCCCTGGGGCGAAGACCAGCAGTCGCCCTCCACCGTCTGTACTCCAGCCACCCTGCCTCTGTGGGGATGGGGACGCTGCATGCCTTAGAGGTCCCTGTTCTCCTCCGCTACCCTTTGCTGGGGTCTCCCGGCCCCACAGATGCAGCAGCCTGTTGATATAGGCTCTGGCCCTGGCCGGGCTGGCCTCGAGGACCGTTCCAGTCTGGATGGTGTTCAGACCTGCGGGGCCCAGGGGGCTCTCCCTAGGGGACGAGGGGCCACCTCTCTGTGGGGTTTCCTTAGTCAGGACAAACAGGGGGCTCTGTAGAGCCACCGCGTGCAGGGGGCTGGGGTACGGGTACACCTCCCTGCCGCCCTGGGACACCAGGTCCTGCCGATACTTGGGGTCCGGCACGTGCAGCGGGATGTCCACCCCCTGGCAGAGGAGCCCGAGGAGCTCGGCGTCCGTGCTGGCTTTCTGGAGCCCCGTGTCCGCCGGCAGGGCTCTGTCAAGATCACCTGGGAACGAGAAACATGAACAAACACATTAACTACGGAGAGGATTTAGCGCACTGTTGATTTCACTTCATGCGTGGCAGCCGGGAAGGAAACGCTGCTCATTCACTGCTTCGAGGAACTCCTGAGTCCCACGGGAGACGGCGACTCACAGTCACTGGGGTCCGCATTTAGACACAGGGCGCGGGGCAGACGGGAATGCGTTTAGACACAGGGTGCGGGGCCGTTTGTGTTTAGACACAGGGTGTGGGGCCGTTTGCGTTTAAACACAGGGCGCGGGGCCCTATTTGCGTCTGCAGTGCAGCCCCCTCAGCCTGTTCTGATCCTTCCCCTTGCGGGAAAGCGCATGGGCAGTGAGAATCACCAGTTCAGCGCCCTCATTTCTCTGAGGGCTTGGAGGCTGAAGAGGCCCCACAGCGGTGGGATGGAGTCCTAAGGGAGGCCAGGGGCTTGGAGCTGGTCCCTGCAGATGCCCTGGAGGAAACCACGGGGCTTCTCAGTAAGAAAAGACCAAATGGTTATTACTAAACCCGGCCTTGTATAAGAAATAAAACGCGGACAAAAATGACATCTGTGCCTTTGGAGACAGTCTGAAGACAACTACAGCCCCTCCCGGGCCAGCGGGTGGGATCCAGGCGTGAGCCCGGTTCTCTCCCCACCAGCACTTTCAACCCCACCCTCACTCCAAACACCAGTGGATCCAGGGTTTTTGAAGGATTTTTTTAAGCTTGCTGATGTCCATTTTAAATACAGGGAAAAGTGCTGTGTGTTAGAAGAGCTGGTGGTGATGCGCAGGCCACATTTGATTCCTGCTTGCATCCAAACCACCACGTGGCCTGCGGAGGCCCTTCCAGCGCCCGTTAGAGCCTGAGAGCGCGCTCCGTGTAGGGTCCCCGGCTCTGCCCTCAGCAGCTGGGGACTGCACTCCGCCATCCCCTGTGCCTGAAATGAGAACCCCACCTTCCCTGGCAGTTTCTTACCTGTAGACACAGGCCTAGGCCAGAATGTGCCCCACGGCTGGCCTGCATCCTCCACGCTGCCCGGGGGCCTGGCACCCTCCTCGGTAGCCTGGGGTCTCCACGCTGGCACAGTAGTCTCATCAACCGACCGGGGCCTCCAGTCCCCCATGCCGGGCCTGGCTTTGTGGGCCAGGGCCACAGGCAACAAACTGCCCAGCGAGGGAGAGATGTGGTCACTGCAGACAGAGGCACAGGACGTGGACAGGGAGCAGGATCCACCGTCGCTCATCTCGTAAAAGCCTGGACGGAGCAGACAAGGCAGGTCAGTGACCCCCATCCAGAAGAGCCCAGGGCCCCCTCTCCTCCTGAGCTTGTCACGGCACAGGTGGGCCCGAGGGCACCCCTGAGCTGAGGCTACCGGAGGCTGTGGGCCATCGTCCATACAGCCGGCCTGGGAGAGAGTGGCTCAGGTGAGGATGTTCAGGATTCTTCCCAGGAGCTGTCAGTGGGTCAGTCAGGGCCCACTCCACCTGCACTCTGCAACACTGGCCCTCCCTCTTCCTGGCAAGTGGTCCCTTTAGTCCTGGGTGGTCGATGCCTGCCTAAGGGGTGGCCTCTTCCTCTGGATTTCAGTCCTTTTAGGACAGGCCTCTGGCCCCTGTTTCTCTCTCTCTTCCATGGTGCCTGCCAAGTTGAGAAGGAGACCAATCTGGGGAGGTGCTTCAGCCACAGGCCTCCTGAGTCCAACAATGTCACTTAGACCACAATGTGATTTTTGCAAATTAAAAAAATAAGAGCGAGGTAGCCAATTAATATATATGCCCTGAGAAAGGCTTCAGTGTTGCCTCCTAACTTTCAGATCAGCCTGACGAAGCGGCCCCCTCCCTGCATGGACACTGGGAGACCTGGAATGGAATCTCAGCCCGAGAGGGGCTGGGGGGACAGGCTTCACCTCTGCCTGTGCTGCGTGCCTGCCTCTGTGTCTGCGAGGTCAGGGCGCCCTGGTACCTGAGCTGGGCCTGCTGTCGCTGTCCAGGGCCTCCCCTGAGGCTGTGCCCACATCCAGCTGCAGCTTGCTAATCTGCAGGTCCAGCTGGTCCAGGTGGGTCTTCAGGCCGATGTCCTGCTGTCTCAGCCGGGACTGAGAAGGGAAAGAAGAGAAAGAGAACTATTGTACCTATGGAAAGCAAAACTTAAGGCTCAAAGGGGTGAAACATGCATTGTGAATGCAATTTAAACTCCCAAAGTCCACGCGAAATACATCTTCTAAATCCGGCAGCTGCCCCTGCTCGCTCTGAAGCAATTCCCTTGCTCCACTGTCACAAAAAGAAAAGTCTACTGACACCCATCCCCTCCTCCCACACACACATACACACACACACACACACGTACATACACACACACAGACACACATATACACACACATACACACACATATACACACACATACACACACATACACACACACATACACATCACATACACACACATACACACACACACATACACACATATACACACACACACACACATACACACACACACACACACACACACACACGGGTTTTCTCCAGATCAGACTGCTTTACTTATCCTCACTTTTCAAATTACATTTCTTTATAAGGATACAGAATTCTACAGCTTATGAGAGTGAAATCAGGATCAAAAACAACACCTCCTTTTGGCAGACAGGAACTACCTGCACCGTCTATTTTGCTGTGTTTTTCAGCCTGCATAAGGGTTTACTCTCCTGTACTAACGCTTTACGCATCTTGTGCCTGGGTGCAGTGGCGTCCTTTCACTCGGCTGCCTCCGGATCCCTGGTGCCTGAGGAGCACAAACCTTTTGACTTTTCAAGAAGGTAAGAAAGTCCCTTGGAAAGAAGGAAACCCCCCCCCCCACCTTCACTAATAAGTCCCTTCTTCCCTGATAGAAGAAGTAACATTTTGAACTGTTACAGGCTTTGGCAGAGCTACCAGGGGAGAAGGTTCTCAGCAAAATATGGAAAATGTCAGCTTTACCTGGAATAAATGCAGCTTGAAAATCGGCCTTCAGGATCTTTTGTTTTGTTTTTGAGACAGGGTCTTGCTCTGTTGCCCAGGCTGGAGTGCAGTGGTGCGATCATGGCTCACTGCAGCATCAACCTCCCCAGGCTCAGGTGATCCTCCCACCTCAGCCTTCCAAGTCTCTGGGACTACAGGCATGCACCACCATGCCCTGCTAATTTTTGTATTTTTTGTAGAGACGGGGTTTTGCCATGTTGCTCAGGCTGGTCTCCAACTCCTGGGCTTAAGTGATCTGCCTGCTTTGGCCTCCCAAGGTGCTGGGATTACAGACATGTGCCTGGCCAAGAGATTGTGTATTTAGAAGTTTCCATCACAGCCCTGCCCTGAGAGGCTGCGCCTTCTCCTGGCCTCAGCTTCCCCAACTCTAAAGGGCTTATTATGAGCATGTGTGTGTGTGTACATGTGTGCGTGTGTGTGTGTGTCTTTCTTTCAATTCTAAAACATTTCTTGTTTTGATGAACAACTACAATTAAGGCAAATAATTAATGAATGTAATTATGTGGCTGGTTCTCTTAAGAAAATGATTAATTATATTTCAAATTTTATGTGGGAAATGAGGAGTTCCCCTGAGCCCCATAACCTGGGCCTCAGGGAATTACTTCAGTAATTTCCACAATATAAGAAATCATTACAAGAGAGAGGCAGGTAGCAATGGTTTCCTGTTCTGATGAGAGAATGACTTCTCTGATTTTCCACACAAAAGTGCCTATTATCAGCACGGGTGAGGGGATGGAGGCTGGGCTCGACCCAGCACACAGCTTCTGTGCCAGGAGCAGACCTCCTCCTCCAGGATCCAACTCAGGGGCCTCCTAACAACCTCCAAAGTTTGCACAGTGACAGAGTCTGAAGCCATAATATTTTTTTTTTTAGATGGAGTCTCGCTCTGTCCCCCAGGCTGGAGTGCAGTGGCGTGAGCTCAGCTCACTGCAAGCTCTACCTCCCGGGTTCAAGCCATTCTCGTGCCTCAGCCTCCCGAGTAGCTGGGACTACAGGCGCCCGCCACCACGCCCAGCTAAGTTTTTGTATTTTTAGTAGAGACGGGGTTTCACCATGTTAGCCAGGATGGTCTCGATCTCCTGACCTCGTGATCTGCCTGCCTCAGCCTCCCAAAGTGCTGGGATTACAGGCATGAGCCACCCCACCCAGCCTCTGAAGCCATAATATTATCTGTGAATGCGTACATGGCAAAAACCAATCCTGAATTTAATCAAAATGTTATGCTTCCAGAACCACCCAGCTTCATGTAAACATACGGGCTCCTTACCCTGCACATTTTTACACAGGTAAACCGCTATCCAAGTGAACAGCACCACCCGCCAAGCCTGAGCAGCACACACAGGCGGGCTCTCCCACATCAGCTATGCAAAGAGGAAGCCTGGATCCAAACAAAGGGGCTGGGTGGATCCTTACAGCACAGGACTTTTCTTTTTCCTGGCGTAAAACAAAACCCATGGTACCGACAGAAAATTAAGTTCCTTTGTAAGGCCACACCTCAACGTTTAAAACGATCTACATGCCCTGTCCTCTTCCAAATCACACTCTCCTTCTTCTGAAGGAGGGGAGCCCCTGCACCCCAGCCAGCTTTGTCCTCCTCCCCCAGCCCCGTTCCCGCCCCCGTGTCTGTGCTGGGTTAATTGCTTTGTGATTAATGTTTGGCCAGCCAGGCCTTCAGTTGTTGGTTTCTGATTAATAGTCGAGGGGCTGCAGGACGCACAGAGCTCTCAGGCACTCACAGGTTATTTATTACGTCCTCAGGTCCCGTCTACGTCTGCAGGACTCCACCATTCAGGATTGACGCTGCTTGTAACCCTGACCAGTGTCCCTAACCCCGACCGCCGTCCCGAACTTGGGGTTTGTTTGTGCTTTTCATTAACTCTTTCTTAGGGTCAGACATTGTGCTCACGGTCACAAAATCTATGTGGCCAGGAAGGAGGGCAGTCTACTGCAAGGCCAGCCCCAGAGCGTGATCTCCACACATGTCCACGATTGGACCGACTCACTCCACAGCAGCAAGCGAGCCCTGGATGGCCGTGCTCCACTTCCCTCTGCAAGCGTTCAGGCTAACTCCAGGCGGCCCCCTGCAAGCGTTCAGGCTAACTCCAGGCGGCCCCCTGAAAGCGTTCAGGCTAACTCCAGGCAGCCTTGCTCACGGTGTGCTCTGGGGGCATCTATGCCAAACCCCTGGGCCTGGGGAAAGGGCAGGAGGGCCTGGTATAAAGGCGCTCATACCAAGCCTCTCCAGGCAGTGGGATCAGCTAGGTACCCCTGCAGACCCCAGGCTCCAGGCCCCACTCATTTCTTGAGACTCTACCAGGTAAGCCTGGGAACCTGCATTTTAACAAGCTTCCCAGGGACCAGAAAAGTTCCTTAAGACAACAAAAAGTTTGAGGATTTCTATTCCAGGGGGTGCCGTTAAAAAAAAAATAGGTTAATCCCTTTCTTTGAAATGCATTCTTTACGCACCGCAAGAGAATGACCTGATTTCCATGTGCTGTGCCTTTTCCGTGGGCAAGTCAGCAGTCCAGCCATCGCCAACACCTTCACGGCACATGTGGAGGATAAACATGAAAAATGCCTTACTGTTCAGGATATGGAGATGGCATCTGAAACACCTCCTTTCTATCCCTGAGAGCTAGAATGCACAAAGGAAACATTCTATGCCTGAATTCCAAGGCTATCCCTTCCATTCTGGAGAGAGGTAAATGCTATTACCTAAGTTTAAAAGAGGTCTATCAATCAACAGCAAAGGGGTCCGTGGTTCACAGACTGGACTCGTGGATAAAAAGCAGCACTGAAGCCTTGCAGGTTTCTGGGGCTGCCTGGCCCTAATGCGTGGCCCTGAGCAAGTTGTCACCCTGCCTCCTTTGGTTTCCGTGTGCTCACAAAGCAAGCACAGTCGGCCCAAGGAAAATGCCAGGCATCATGTTGATGCGGCAGAATCAGACGCACAGCTTGCTCCTGCAGCATGGAATGTGGGAAACTGCCAGGGAAAAGGAATTGTTGCAAGCTGCCACTTTCAGAACAAGTCATGACCAGCAATGTCAAGATGGGGAAATTCTTCAGGATAAGATTTCACTGCAGACTCCCGGAGCCCTTCTGTGTCTCTCCCCTTGTGGACACAGCGCCCACTGGTGAAGGATGCGGTTTTCGGTCTATTTGTGGGCCCTGAGTTCCAGGGAGTTGATGAAGTCCTTTTATCTAGGGCTTGTTGGGGAACCTAAACCTTATGAATATAGGAATGGCCGGCACTTCTTGGAAATGACAAGTTTCCTCACAGACATACATGAGGATGCAAAGTCAACCCTCTCTGGATTGGCCACACAGCAGCAAACCCACTTGGGTCAGACGGTACGGGGATCTCATCAGCTTAGAAACCCAGAACAGGGAGATCCCAACTTCTGAAATCATCTTCCCTTTTGTTGCAGCAATACAAGTCACTCATTTATTTATTCAACAAAATCCTAAGCACCCTCTACTGCACTCTCGTTTGTGGCACGGCAGTTAAAACGCTGCAGCACATTACCACAAGCCTTGAAGTGATGAGTGCTGCTATTTTCCTGACTGTTTAAATCCCTGGAAATGCTAACAATCGTTCTCACCTGAGAATTCCTATAGGCTAAAGCTGCTCAGGGCCTGATAAATGTTCTTCCTGCCTTCACACCTGAATGATGACCAATGGCCAGGTGAGCACCAAGGTGGGCGGAGGGAACCCTGAGTTAGCCAGGAGCTGCTGGAGTGTGTAACCGTTCCAGCAAGCAAGGCTGTTCATTGTATTTAACATTATAGAACTGCTATCACTCCTAATGTTTTTCCCTGTAAGAAAAATGTAAAAGTGTTAAGCCCTGGGCTGATGTCACACAAATTCAATTATTCTTCTCTTTTGATCACATAATCCATCCCGAGAACAAAGTTTCAAAACAAAGTCTGCGTGTTCCTTCTGGTCCCCACATTAAAAAAAAAATAATAAAATAAACAAAAAATCTGTTTGATCTTCTCTTCCAAAAGGCTACTTGTAATTAGAGGCTGAGCACTTGCAAGTTTGATTTGTATATTTCTTAAGCCAAGTTAATCATCACGTGCACTCTCAGCCCCTTGACAGAACAGTTGAAGCCAGCATCTCAGCAGCACCTCCCTTCCCATCACATGCGTGTAACACATCTGTGGCTGTCGTGTGCGGAGCTGAGGTCACGCAGAAGCTGCGATTGTGTCTGGTGCAAACACAACAGCATCTCAGCAGCACCTCCCTTCCCATCACATGCCTGTAACACATCTGTGGCTGTCGTGTGCGGAGCTGAGGTCACGCAGAAGCTGCGATTGTGTCTGGTGCAAACACAACAGCATCTCAGCAGCACCTCCCTTCCCATCACATGCGTGTAACACATCTGTGGCTGTCGTGTGCGGAGCTGAGGTCACGCAGAAGCTGCGATTGTGTCTGGTGCAAACACAACAGCATCTCAGCAGCACCCCCCTTCTCATCACATGCGTGTAACACATCTGTGGCTGTCGTGTGCGGAGCTGAGGTCACGCAGAAGCTGCGATTGTGTCTGGTGCAAACACAACAGCATCTCAGCAGCACCTCCCTTCCCATCACATGTGTGTAACACATCTGTGGCTGTCGTGTGCGGAGCTGAGGTCACGCAGAAGCTGCGATTGTGTCTGGTGCAAACACAACAGCATCTCAGCAGCACCTCCCTTCCCATCACATGTGTGTAACACATCTGTGGCTGTCGTGTGCTAAGCTGAGGTCACGCAGAAGCTGCGATTGTGTCTGGTGCAAACACAACAGCATCTCAGCAGCACCTCCCTTCCCATCACATATGTGTAACACATCTGTGGCTGTCGTGTGCTAAGCTGAGGTCACACAGAAGCTGCGATTGTGTCTGGTGCAAACACACAAACGAGCTAAACAGACGGCCAGGATTTGCTCACTGGGTGAGTAAACAAAGTCTGTACACCAGCTACTTTCCTCTCAGGAGACATCAGGGGCAGAGTTGGGGGCCCAGGTTAATCCCACACAGTCTGCCACCTCCGTCTTCCACAAGGTCAGGAGATAACGGGGATCCTGAGAGGCGTCCCAGACACTGGACTTCCTGATTCTTTAATCCAGAAGGGTTTGCTACGTTAACAACCTGGCTGAGCGAGGGAGGCAGATGGTCGTGCCGCAGCTTCACTGGGCAACATTTAAAGGCAGTGACTTTTAACAGGACAGACTTAAATTTCTAATATAAAAGAAATTTCACTTAGTGTAACAGAGGTAACACAAGTAAACAGATATCTTTCTCCAGCCTTTTTAGTTTGTCTTTAAGAAAATACAGCAACTACGAAAACGCTTGTGAGTTGTTTCCAGTAAGTTTAACAAGATCATACAATAACATAATAAGCAGAGGGGTAATGACTGGAGTTCCTTTCATTGTGTGAAAGGAGGGGTTCAGAGCGCCCAGGGAGTGCTGAAGAGGGCCTGTGGCAGGGAAATCAGAGTCTCTCTCCTCTGGATCAGAGGACACGCCTCTCCTTACAGGTCAGGTCACATTTTAAAGTTGAAGAGGCCTTTGTCAGTTACATGCTTTCCCCCAATACTTTATTACAGTGACGCGACCTTAAGAAACGTCAGCACATTCCTGAGGACAAGTCGGGGTGCGCTTTACCACGCGGACACTGTTGCCCCTAACCCAAGACAGCAGGGGGCACCTGGGCCCCCGGGGAAGTGATGCCAGGATCCCGAGCCGACCTCCGCCAGGGGAACGCCAGTCAGTACCTGCAGGTCAGAACAATGCTGTAACTAACGAACAGGGTGTCCCTCCCAAATCTGCCAGCTTCGGGATGCTGGCGTGGGTGGGCGCACACCCACGCAGGGCGGAGCGCGAGCTGCAGCCCCGGGCAGTTTTCAGGGTCCTCACCTGTGCGCTTCACCTCTAGGCACCTGCGCGCGGGGCCTCTGTGTCCCCCTCCTTGGAGACCGAACTGCATTCCAATCAAATCCCAAAGGACGTCCCCTTCATCCATCAGACGCCCCCGTCCCACTAACACACAGTCGCGGCCGGCACCAGGAAGGAGCAGCGCCTGTGGCCCGCACACCTCGCAGCCCCGAGTCCCGGCGCCCGGTCCTTACCAGCTGCTCCTGCAGCGCGGCCAGCGCCGCCTCCAGCTGTTGCTCTGGGCCGTGGAGGCCGTGGGGGCCGCACGGCGCGGCGGGCGCGGCGGGCGCGGCGGGCGCGGCGGGCGCGACGGGCGCGAGCGGGGGCTGCAGGGCCAGGGCGCCCCGTACCCGCTCCTGCTGCGTGGCGCGCAGCCCCTGCAGCTCCTGCAGCCCCGCGAACGCCGCGCGCAACCTCGCGCCCAACCTACGGCGGTCCCAGCCCGCGGGCCCCGGGGGTCCGCCCAGCGTCCACATCTCCCGGGCAGGGTCCCGGCCTCCCGAACCCCACGAGCGGCGCCGGAGGCCCAGCGCGCGCGGATCCCGAGCTGTGTCGCGGGTCCTCCTGCGCCTCCTCTCTCCGCCCCCGGCTCCGCAGGTCGCCAAGGTGGGCTGGAATCTGTGGCCGGGCGCAGAGGGCGGGGTCTGCACGCGCCCCGAGGTCACCGCGGCCGCCCCCGGACCCGCCCCGCCGACCCCCCAGGCCCCTCGCCGGCTGCGGGCAGGGCGGGCGCACCCAGACCCCGGGGCCAGCTGAGCGCCTCCGTGACTTCAGCGGGGAGGGCCAGCCGGGAGGAGGAGCCCGGGGGAGAGGGGCAAAGAGGCGCAAGTGGAACAAAGGCGGAGAAAGGGCTTGTTAAGGTTTTAAAATGTTTATAAAGAGAAATTATTGGGACATTATCGCATTGCAAGGACCGTGTTACCATTACAGACGCAGTAGAGATTTCAAAACCGTATCACCCACGTTTCCCAGTGGGTATCTGCAGTTTGGAAACCGCACCTTGCTTTTTTTTTTTTTTTTTTTGAGACAGTGTCTGGCTCTGTCGCCCAGGCTGGAGTGCAGTGGCGCGATCTCCTCTCACTGCAACCTCTGCCTCCCGGGTTCAAGCGATTCTCCTGCCTCAGCTTCCCGAGTAGCTGGGACTACAGGCGCCTACCACCATACCCGGCTAATTTTTGTATTTTTAGTACAGATGGGGTTTCACCATGTTGGCCAGGCTGCTCAGCTTGCTTTTTAAATTTTTAAAATAATTGCTTAAGATGCAGTTCACATACCATAAAACTCACCTAATTTAAGGTGTACAGTTCCAGTTTTTGGTATATTAACGAAGTTGTGATCACCACCCCCAAAAGAAACCCTGTTCTCATGGGTAGCTACCCCCATTCCCTCTCCCGCACCCACACACATAGAACCACCACCCCGCAGATTCTGGAAGTTCATGGAAATGGGGTCACATGCCAGGTGGTCTCTGTGGGGGCTCCTTACGGTGAGCGTTTTCAAGATGCGTCTGTGCTGCAGATTGCGTCAGAACTTTATTCCTTTGTGTGGCTAAATAATATTCCACTGCATGGCTGTGCCAAATTTTGTTTATCCATTCATCTGTTGATGACATGTGAGTTGTTCCATTTTTTAGCGATTACGAATAACGCTGCAAGGACATTCCTGTATGAGTTTTTGTGTGGCAATATGTTTTCATTATACCTAAGAGTGGAATGGCTGGATCGTAGGTGACTACTGTGCTTAACCTTGTGAGGAGCTGCCAGGCTGCTTTCCAAGTGGAATCCCAGCAGCCAGCGGGGTATGAGGGTTCCATTTTCTCCGTGTGCACACCAACCGCTGTCTTTAGTCCAGCAGATGTGAAGTGGTATCTCCCTGTGGTTTTGATTTGTGTTTCCCTGATGGCTAAGGACGTTGAGCATCTTTTCATGTGCTTGTTGTGTACTTCCTTTGGAGAACTGTCTATTCAGATCCTTGGCCCATTTTAAAATTTAGGTTGTCTTTTCGTTATTGAGATGTGAGTATTCATTATACAATTCCCTTATCAGACATGATTTGCACTTCCCTTATGAAATATATGATTGGCAAATAATTTTTCCATGTTGTGAGTTTTTTTCATGTTCTTGATAGTGTCCTTTGCAGCAAAAAATGTTTGTAATTTTGGTGAATTCCAGTTTATCTACTTTGTTGTTGTTGCTTATGCTTTGGGTGATCTAACAGAGCATTGTCTAATCCAAAGACAAAGTTTACAGCTATGATTTCTAAGATTTTGCTGTAGACTTAGCACTTACATTTAAGCCTTTGTTCTATTTTGCATTAATTTCTGTATGTGGTGTGAGGTAGGGGCCCCTTCTTTTACATACCCAGTTGTCCCAGTACCATTTGTTTAAAAGACAATTCTTTCCCTATTGAATTGTCTTGGGACCCTTGTTGAAAATCAGTTGATCCAGAAATCAGTTTCTGGTTTCTCAGTTCTGTTGCATTGGAATATATGTCCATTCTTATGCCAGTACCACACTGTTTCAATCATTGTAGCCTTGTAATAAGTTTTGAAGTCAGGAAATGTGAGTCCTCCAATTTTTTCTTTTCCAAGATTGTTTTGGCTGATCTGCGTCTTTTGATTCTTTTTTTTTTTTTTTTCTTCTTCTTCTTTTTGAGACAGGGCCTTGCTCTGTTGCCCAGGCTGGAGTGCAGTGGCGTGATCTCAGCTCACTGCAACCTCCATCTCCTGGGCTCAAGCAATTCTCCTGCCTCAGCCTCCCGAGTAGCTGTGATTACAGGTACATGCCACCATGCCTGGCTAATTTTTGTATTTTTAGTAGAGATGGTGCTTGGCCATGTTGGCCAGGCTGGTCTCTAACTCCTGACCTCAGGTGATCCGCCTGCCTGGCCTCCCAAATTACAGGTGTGAGCCGCTACTCCTGGCCAGTGTCTTTTGATTTCTATATGAATTTTAGGATCAGCTTGTCAATTTCAGCAAAGAAGCCATCTGGGATTTGGATGGGAATTGCAACTAAATTTATATACCTATTGCAGGTATTGCTACCTTAAGTTTAAATCTTCTGAACCATAAACATAGGATGTCTTTCCATTTATTTAGATCTTCATTAATTTCTTTCAACAGTGCTTTGTAGTTTTCAGCATAGAAGTCTTGTACTTGTTAAATTTATTTCTAAGTATTTTATTATTTTTGACACAATTGCACATGGAATTGTTTTCTAGTTTTATTTTCAGAACATTCATTGTTAGTGTATAAAAATTAAATATTGATTAGAAGGCCAGGCATAGTGGCACCCACCTGTAATCCCAGCACTTTGGGAGGCTGAGACACGTGGATCATTTGAGCTCAGGCATTCCAGAGCAGCCTGGGAAACATGGCGAAACCCTTCCTTTACCAAAAATACAAAAAATAGCCAGGGTATGGTGGCATGCACCTGTAGTTTCAGCTACTCAGGAGGGAGGCTGAGGCTAGAGGATCCATTGAACCCAGGAGGTCATGGTTACACTGAGCTGTGTTTGCACCACTGAATTCCAGCCAGACAACAGAGTGAGACCCTGTCTCAAAAAAAAAAAAAAAAAAGATTCTTGTGTATTGATTCCTACAACTTTGCTGAACTTGTTTATTAGTTCTAATAGTTGTGTGTGTGTGTGTGTGTGTGTGAATTTATTTGTACTTTCTACCTAGAAGCTCATGTCATCTGCAAATAGAGATAGTTTTACTGCTTTCTTTCCAGGATGGGTACCTTTTACTTCTTTTACCTGCCTAGTTGTTCTGGCTACAACATCTAACACCATGTTGAACAGAAAGGGTAAGAGAAAACATTCAGTCTTTCCTGTTAAGTATGACGTCAGCTGTGGGTTTGTCTTAGATGCCTTTTAAAGATAGAGAGAGATGAAGATAGTGACAGAGAGAGAGACAGACTGGAGGTGAGCCCTTTATCAGTTATGTCTTCTCCCTGTATGTGAGCTCTCTGAATAGTGTCCTTTGGTAAACAGAAGGTCTTAATTTTTACATAGTCTCATTTATTATTAATCTTTTTGTGCCCTTTTGAAGAAATGTTTACTCACCCAGGTTACTGAGGACATTACTTAATGCTGTCTTCTAGAAACCTTATCATTTTGCCTTTCTTATCTAGATCTATAATCCACCCAGAATGGCTTTTCATGTGCTGTATTTGGAGGAGGAGTCACAATTTACTGGTTTTCAAACACATATTCCAGTGCAATATTTATTGAAAAATCTTGTCCTTTTTGAACTCTTGCATGTTGCTGCCACCTTTGTCCTGAGTAAAATGTCTGTGTGTATTCCGGAATGTTCTGGATCTTCATCTCCGTGTGGCTAGTGCATCTGTTTGTTCTTGCACCTGTCATAATTGTTTTGTCTTTAAAAGAAATGCTGATATTTTGTAGAGCAAGTTCTCCCACCATGTTTTTCAAGGGTGTCTTGAATATCTTTGGTTCTTTGCTATATTACATAAATTTTAGAATCAGCAAGGAAATAAATACCAG
The DNA here is from genome assembly GCF_028885655.2 of Pongo abelii. Lineage (NCBI taxonomy): Eukaryota > Metazoa > Chordata > Mammalia > Primates > Hominidae > Pongo > Pongo abelii. The sequence continues at coordinate 170,329,979 of NC_071990.2, forward strand.
AAGTCTACTGTATTTTGATAGGACTCCATTGACTCTGTAGTCCATCCGGGGAGAAATTACATCTTTACAATCTTGAACATTCTATTACTAATCCACGGACAAGGAATACCCCTTTATTTATAAAAGTTTTCTTCTTTTTCTTAATACTTTTAGGTTCGGGATACACAGGCAGATTTGTTGTACAGATGCACTGCATGCCACAGGGATTTGGCATCCAGGTAATAAGCATAGCACTGGATATATAGTTTTTCCTTCCTCACCCTTCTCCTACCCTCTACTCTCAAATTGGCCTTGGGGCCTGTTCTCTTCTTTATATGCACGTGTATCCGATGTTTAGCTCCCATTTATAAGTGAGAACATGTGGTATTTGGTTTTCTGTTCCTGTATTAGTTCACTTAGGATAATGGCCTCCAGCTCTATCCATGTTGCTGCAAAGGACATGATCTAGTTCTTTTTTATGTCTGCGTAGTGTTTTATGGTATGTATGTACATAGAGGTTTCTTTTAAAATCTTTAATTATTATTTTATAATTTTCTGTATAGAAAGATGTGGCAGTCTTGTAGAGCTCTTATTAGATTTGTCCCTACTTTCTTCTCCTTCTCCTTCTCCTTCTTTTCTGATGCTATTGTTACCAGAAAAGCGGTCTTGATTCAGACCCCAAGAGAGAGTTCTTGGATCCCATGCAGGAAGGAATTCAAGGTGAGTGGCAGAGTGCAGTGAAAGAAGCAAGTTTCTTAGATACTACTCCATTGCAGCATTTGAGTTTGATGTCCTCATACAGCAAATGGAGGAATGCACCTCTTCATTTTAAGTTTTTCTTATATGCAGTCTTGCTATGTAAAGTCTATGCTAAGCTGTGACTGTATGTGGGTGGGCTGACAGCGTGACAGAATTATTCTGTTGATTTAAAGAAAACTATTCTTGACATTTCAGTGTGTAAGTACATCGGAGCATTACTATAATTATCTTGAAGGCATATGTTGTTACAGGTATTGGGACATCTGGACTTTCTGTTGTGGTAGGAGTTTGTCTTGCAGGCATGACCAAGCTGTTTCCTTAGCTGTAAACATCTTAGGACCGTGAGGCAGGATGGGAGTTGGTTTTAAAATGGCGTTTCACTGGCTCTCCTGGGCTCCTGATTCCCTAATGCTATTGCAGTTACCTTTTTAAATTCATTTTATTTTGGTTGATGATAGATAAAAATACCAACAAAGAATCTAACAACTTTGCTAAACTCATTTATTCATTTGAATCATTTATCTAGAGATTCTTTGGGATTTTTTTCCATATACATTCATATCATCTGAGATTAATGGCAGTTTTATGTCTTTATTTCTGACCCTTAAATCTTTTATTCATTTTTCTTGCCTTATTTTAGTGGCTAGCACCCCAAGGAGAATGTTGAATGGTGATGCTATCACGCTTCCTTGTCCATGTGTCACTTTCAAGGACAGTGGGAAGCTTTACAATATTTCATCACTGAGACGATGGTGTGTGTGCTTTGAAGATGCCCTTGATGTGATTAATAAAATAATCATCTGTTCCTAGAATGATGTTGAATTTTATCAAAGGTATTTTCTAAGATATTGAGGGGATTAAAATATTTTTCTCCTTTTTTCCCTATTTATTTCATAAATTATGCTGATTGATTTGCAAATATAAAGCCAACCCTGCATTTCTGGAATAAATCAACCTGGTTATAACATATTGTCCCACTTATATATTGCTAGATTTAGTTGGGTAGTATTTGGTTTTAAAGTTTTGCATCTATATTCCCAAGGAGATTAGCTCATAATTCTCCTTTCTTGTCTTTTTCAAGTTTTCGGAATCAATAGTATGCTGACCTCATAGAGTGGAAGCATTCCCTCTTTCGATAGTCTATGCGAAAATGTGTAAGACCCATGCCGTTTTATTCTTAAATATTCGGCAGAATTTGTTAATGAAGCCATCTCTATCTGGGATTTTTGTGTGTAAAAATTTTAATTTTGAATACAAGCTTTTAAATAGTTGTGTAGTTATTCAGACTTTCTATTTTTTCATGTCAGTTTGTTGCAGATGTATTATTCCATAGGTTTTTGTTCCTTTTGTCCACGTTTTCAAGTGTGCTGGCATCGTGACCTGAGCTAGTATCTTCAGATGTCTTGTAATCTGCTGTGATGCCTCCTCACGTTTTTTCTGTCATTGGTTATTTGTGCTCTCTCTACATTTTGGCAATGGTTTCACAGTTTTATCAGTTCTCGAAGAAACAGCTATTGGCTTTGGTGGTCCTCTCTGTTGGTGTCTGCTGTCTAACTCATCCACGTGTGCTGTTTTCCTTCTCAACTTCCTTCTGCCTGTTTTCTGTGGGTGTGTTTCACTGGATTATTTCCTCTAATTTCTTAAAATGAGTTTTTGGCTTGCTGGTTTCTCTCTCCCTCATGGGCATAGCTCAGCTCTCATTGGAGGCCGTCAGGAGCTTGTTACTGGGTAAATATTGGGTCCTCTGTATCTTAGATTGTGTCATAGCATTGACTTGGAGGAGAACCGTGGGACCACTGCCTGCATGAACTGTGTCTCTTCCAGAGCTGTCTGGGGTGAAGGATGTAACTAGCTCTGTTAGCGTAGCCTCCAGAGGAAAGGCACTGATGCAATCTCAGTTTGAGTCCTAGAATGTGAGCTCGGTCAGGAATTCCAGTGATTGCATAGTCCTTTGTTCTGCCGTTGTCCCCTGTTCAGAAGGTCACAGGCAAAAAAACAGGTCTGGAAAAGTTAGACTTGGTTTATTTGTCTCAATTGTACTCTGCCCTTTTGTCATATAAATTTATGTTGATTGTAGGATATGCCGGATTTTTTGTACTCTCTCGTTCCTTTTCTCTCTCACACACACACAAGATGACATGCACTATCACAGGTGCCTCTGAGAAAGAGTTTGGGCTCAGGGAACATTTTTGAGGCCTCCACAAGGAGGACTAAGGGTCTTCACAATGATTTGTATGAAGGTCCCACCTCACTTCCAGATTGTGGCAATTTTACAATTTTACCAGCTTTCCGACTCCTTCACCCCACCTCCTGTTTCACTGGTCCTACCATTTACTTACCATAAACTTGGAATCCTTGCCCATTTTATCAGAGCTTTGTTTTTCTCTCCCTACAACGATAAAGAATCCCTCTTGGTGAAGGGAGGTCGGATTTTTCCTCTTCACGACTTCAACTGATTGGATGAGGGCCTCCCACATCAGGGAGGACAATTTGCTTTACTCAGAGTCCGCCGATGTAAATGTTAATCTTATCTGAAAACGCCCTCACAGAAACATCCGGAATAACATTTGACCAAATGCCCATGGCTCAGCATTAGGTTGACACATAAAATTAATCATCACACTTAGCATTTGGTAAACTTCAACATGAAAGGAGCTTTGTTCTTTGACTCTAGAAAAATTCTTCTCTATTTCTTTGATAATTTCTCCTTTTTATTTATCTCTTCTGTCTCCTTATTGCAACATTGTAATTCTCATTTGGACTTCCATGATTAAGCCTTTCTGATTTTATTTTTTCTGTCATATTTCCTATCTTACTTTTTGTTTTTGAATATTTTGTTCAATTTTGGCTTCCAGCACTTCTATTATTTTATTGATCATATTTTTAATTTTTAATAGGTCTTTGTTAGCCTCTGGGTCACGTTCATATTTTACAATTTTTATTTTGTGGATGCAATCGCTTCTTGAATCTCTCTCTGAATACTAATTTTCTGTTTGTATTTTCTAAATTACCCATGTTGTGTGATGTCTGCTTTTCTGTTTCTCTACCTTTGACTTTCTCTTCAAGGCTCACATAGTCAGGCGTGCATCTCCTTCTCATGCACCTCTTAAGCTCCACAGAGGTGACAGCAAGTCCAGCTCTGAGGGACAGGCCTTCTCCCCTCCTTTTCTTTTATCATCGTTAGAGGTTCCTAAAGTACACAATTTAGTCAATTATTACGTATCGCATAACTGTTACAGTTATAATTTGGAATACTAAATAGCAATGAAGAAAATGTTTATAAGATGCCAAGTGCCAGGAAGAAAAAACCGCACGTAAAATTGTAACTACATTATGACTATAAGTACATGTAAAGCATGCATGCCTGTCAGCAGGGTCCATTTAGAGGCATAAGAGAATTAAAACTTTTTTTTGTAAGTTTGCTGTGGCTGTGGGTCACTTTCTCTATTGGGTTAAGTTACTTTCTTGTTGATCACTTTACTTGTGCAGTAAGCCAACATTAATACGCACACCATTTATCAAATTAGAAAACATCTTTTTCCCCAATCAGATTGGCAGAGATCAAAAAGAATAACCATAATAATAACACCCATTGCTAGGGAGGAAATGTACCCTCTTGCAACAGACTGCTAGTGGGACTGCAAATCAGGAGAAAATTCCTGGAGGGCAATTCGGCAGAACGGTCAAAAGCCTTAAAATGAACATGCTCCTTGATTCACTTCTAGCAATTGTATTCTAAAGAACTGATCAGCAGAACATTCTAAGATGACTCTATAAGGCTGCTTATTTGAACACTCTTTATAATTGCAAAATTTGGAAGCAATCTGTGTAAGTACTTGGTTGAATAAATAATGATATATATGTAGAATAAATGAGATTATTAAAACTGATGCTCCAGAAAGTGATTTTTGGTCTTTAACCACTGTTTATAAGGATGCAACCTCATTAAATAAATAAATAAATAAACCTTACTGTTGTTTAAATATTAGCTATTAAACACCTGATATATTTAGGCTTTGTGGCCCCACCCGAACCTCATCTTGACTTGTAATCCCCAGGTGTTGGTGGGAGGTGATTGGATCATGGGGTTTCCCCCATGCTGTTTTCGTGATAATGAGTGGGTTCTCCCAAGAGCTGATGGTTTTATAAGTGGCTGGAAGTTCCTTCTTCATTCACTCTTCTCTCCCCTGGCACCTTGTGAAGAAAGGGCTGCTTCCCCTTCCGCCATGATGGTAAGTTTCCTGAGGCCTCCCCAGCCATGTGGAACTGTGAGTCAATTAAACCTCTTTTGTTTATAAATTACCCAGTCTTGGGTAGTATCTTTATAGCAGTGTAAAAACAGACTAATACCACATCAATAGCAAACTTCTTGAAAATACCGAGCTCCAACTAAGCAGTGTGCTATGGACTGGAATCGTCCAATGACCTCTCAGCCCTGGGTCACCAGGGACCCTTGTTCTGCCTGCTTCACTGCAGGGATCCCCAACAGGCCCTCCTGCTCCTGTGCTTTCCCCCACATGGCCTGTTTTGAACACAACAGTGGGTGTCAGACCTTGTCACTCCTCTGCTCAAAACCCTGGCATGGCCCCCAGCTTCACGCAGAGAAAAGCTGTAGGTTATGATGGCCCTTGAGACCCTCTTCCTTCGGACCCCTTCTCCTCCCCTTGTCTCATCTCACTCCCTGCATCTGCTGTTTCTCAGATGCCCGAGACCTTTGCACATGCTGTGCCATCTTCTGGGAGGGCTCCCGTCCACCCTGCAGCCTCCTGAGCCCTCCCTCCATGCTGTGCCCTCTTCTGGGAGGGTTCCCGTCCACTCTGCAGCCTCCTGAGCCCTCACCTGCACTGTTGTTTTCACAGCACATTATCTCCTCACACACTTCATAGTTTGCGTTTTTAAAATGATGATTACTCGTTGTTTGTCCTTCCCCACTAGACTGTAAGAGTGGTGCTATTAGAGACCTTTGGTTTTTTTACTGGTGTATTTTAGACACTTAGAACAATATACTTGGTTTGAGGTAGCTGTCTAGTAATATTTGCTGCATAAAGACATGGTAATTGGTTCGTCATTGAGCTCAAAGAACATTTAAAAACTGCACCGTGGTCTTTTACATCATCTCCTGTGTTGTATAATTTTTTAAATATTATGAAGTGTTTTTATTACAAAATAATATACAATATGCAATAGATATTAAGGAAAATTTGATGTCTTCTCTCCATAGTCCTTGAGTCAAGCCTTCCTTACATATTTTATTGTGTAGTCTTTCACAAATCTATCTCTCTATCTACCTATCATCTATCACTTCTGTACTCACACTATACACTCATACTGTACATATAACTCTATAGTTTCATCTTTTAATAAAGAATAGACATTTTAATAAAAAATCATAAACATTTAATAAAAAGTGTTTCCTTACATGATATACTTCAATCATTTTTCTACTGATGAACATTCAGTTGTTGGTTTTTTCCCACTGTGTATAGCAATGCTACCAAGCACATACGTATCACCTTAGTGCCTTTGGTTTTATTGCCATAGGCTGTATTCTCTAAGATGGGATTCCTGATGTCAGTGGGCATGTGTATTTTTATTTTATTATTGTGCAATTATTTCTCCTTGTTGCTGTAACAAGCAATGTGTTATAGGGCTAACTCCACACCCAATATGTTGCTGACACCAATGTCATCATTTTACAACCTTTTTCCCCTGGATTTGAGTCGTATATAAACGGCATCTCAGTATTTATTCAGCATGTGGTGCCGTGACTTGCAGTGAGTTTGAGCACCTTTACATGTGTACATCAGCAAGCTCTGTGTCTTTCACTGGGAATCGTGTACACATATCGTTCTTTTCATTGTTTAAATATTATTAATTTGTGCGATCTTGTTATAGATTCAGGTTACTACCAGTTTTCTGCCATGTGTGTTACACATATTTTTCCCCAATCTATCTTTTTCCACAGCTTTGTGGTAACTTTGACTTATCAGCACGTAATTCTTTTCCTTTTTTAAATGTGTGTCATGACTCCTGTGCCATCATAAAGTTTTCTCCCATTTCAACATGAAGGCAATGCTTTGGCACATTTTATTCTGATATTACACATGTTCTAATATTAAATGTATATCTCTCATTCACGCAGAATTTCTTTTTGCATGTGGTGTGATGTAGGAGTCTAGTATCTTTCCCATGTGGTTGATTATTCTGGCACCGTGGCCACTGGGCTACATGGACTCCCCGTCCCTGCTGCTTTGACCTGCTCTCAATATTGCACGACGTTTGCATGCCTGGCACTGTCCTTGGATTCTGCAGCCTCTGCTGATGACCTGTTTCTTCTCTCCTCATACTGATCACTCACTCTGGCATCTCAGGATGGCATTCACTAAAGTACATGGATATTGTTGACATGGAAAATTGTTCATAAATTTTTTTTAGGACAAAAGACCAGATTAGAAAACATTGGCTTAATTAAAAATTGTGCGTGTTTTCATGTGTGTGTGTGTGCGTGTGGTGTACGCGGGTATTTTGTGCATAGAAAGATGTGAAACATTGCACATTTACAATGTTAATACTAGTTACATATGGGTAAATCATTAAATCATTAAATGTGTCATTAAATCAAAAGTTAAAAATTAGTGACTCTCCTTGAAGTAGAAAATAAAGCCACCAACTTCATCCAGTCTTCAGGCCTCACATCTGTGAGTAGTCAAGAGAAATTTTAAAGTGGGAGAAGTTATAGGTACTCCTCATCTAAAACTCGATAAACACTAGAGCAGCTTATTTAGTTTTATTAAAGGAAATGGCTGTTAATAAAGTTACAGCAAATATATCCAACTTCTCTGCATGACAAAGCAACCATATGAAGTTCATAATTATTTTACTGCTAAAGGCACATTGGGATTATGCTGGTAGGTGCTGCCTAAGTTCATCAGTCAGCAGATGACTTTCCTTTATGTATAAAAGAATGTCACAAAATATTATCAGAAGCTCATAATTTCCCCCCGTAGACTTCGTGGTAGGACTTCGGCGTGTCTACGGCTCAGGTGGTGGCGGTTACTTCGTGGTAGGACCTTGGCGTGTCTACGGCTCAGGTGGTGGCGGTTACTTCGTGGTAGGACTTCGGCGTGTCTACGGCTCAGGTGGTGGCGGTTACAGTCATTTGGCTCCATCTTCGTTTGGTTCCTGGGCATGGAATTCTGTTGCATGCAGCTGTTCGTTGAGAACAATGGGAGTCGCCTCCCTGTAGGGCGAGGAGACGCTGCTAATGGATTGTGTAATTCACAGCTCCACGTGATTCCAACTACCTGCTTAAGAAGGGGAATGAGAGCTCTGCCTTAAGGCGGTGACATGTAAATGGTACAAGCTGTGAAACGTACTCAGAGATGGAGCTGCCGTGCACCTCTGCCAGCAGGACGTTCAGCACACACGCTTCTTCACGGGCTGCTTGTGGCTGGTGACATTTCAGTTGTCTGATGTGCCCCACATTTGATATAATAGAGATTTTAAACATAATGGATGTTTTACTTTGTTTTGCAAAACTAAAAGGATGATTTACTAAGTCTGAAGTCATATTTAAACCATTACTTTTATATGAGTTTCCCAAGGTATCTTAATGTTTGAGGTGACTGATGAATTTTACATAGTTTGGTTTTTCAGTATATACTGTAGATTTAAAGATTTGGGAGTAAAACTTGCCATCGTCCTGTCTCTAGAGAGCAGCAAAAAGATGGGACATTTGCACAAGAAGTTCCACTGAACTTCAAAGAAATTTCCCCCAAGAAAGGAGGGGGTCACTCCCATGGATTAGTATTAAGATTGAACTTTTTTGACACGTGTTATATATTTGTACACCTTCTCTGGTATTATCTGTTTAAATATTTATCAAAAATTTACTCGAGATATTTATTATTGGTATGTAAGAGCTCTGTATTAAAGTTACAGGAGAGGATGTCAAAAATAACATGAAATAGAGGAAATCTGTGGCCACTCCTTGTAAGGGGTAGAGCTCAGTAATGTGTGAGGTCACTAGCAATAAAAAATTAGCACCAAAATCTTGTTCATTGTGAGGACCCTAAGTGATTGAGAGGAAATTAAATTACAGAAGGATTAATTTCTTTACATGTGAATTATGTATTTTAGAAAGAAGCTTATTGAAGTTCATGGAGATAAAAACGAGCGTTGATGCTTAGGCCAGGGAGGGCAGTGCCTTCCAGTGGTCTGAGCAGTTGCAGGAGAGACACAGACCACAGGTTCACTTGCAGATGCACACACACCCCACAGGGGGCAGCAAGTCCCGGAAAGTAGCACACACTGTTTCCACCATTTTTATATTATATAAACTGCAGTACCATTAACAAGCAGACACTCAGTTATGACTACAAAGTAAGGATACACCTTAATCTTTGAGAAATAATAAACTTTTGGGGGAATATTTGTAATTGTATAAGTGTAACTGTTAAATAATTTTGTATTGGATTAAATGAATATTTATTCTACTGTTGTCATATACCTGGTGTTATTAGCCATTCTCGCATTGCTATGAAGAGATACCTGAGGCTGGGTAATTTTTAAGGAAAAGAGGTTTAGTTTATAAGGAAAAGAAGAGGTTTCCTCCACAGGCTATGCAGGAGGCATGGTGGCATCTGCTTCTGGGGAGGCTTTAGGGAGCTTTCATTCATGGTGGAAGGCAAAGCTGGAGCAGGACCTAGAGAGAGAGGCAGGAGGTGCCATGCCCTTTAAACAGCCAGATCTCCTGAGAACTCCCTCAAGAGAACAGCATGGAGGGGAGGGCGCTAAGGAATTCTTGGAGGATCCACCCCTGTGATCCAGCTCCTCCCAGCAGCCCCACCTCCAACACTGGGGGTTACACTTGAATGTGAGATTTGGGCGGAGGCACAGACCCACACCGTATCACCTAGTATGGGAGTTTGGTGATTATTCTTGTGTATGCTTTAGATCATATAATTAAAAGAAGCAGTTATGTTAGCTCTCTACCTCTGAACTAAGTAATTCAGGAATATTTATGGTGTATAGTCCTCATACCTTAGTTCTAACCACCACCATTCTTAGGCGCGCATCCTCGCTGTGGTCTGTGGGGTGGGCTGGCGCAGGTGGCTCCCATTGGATGGGAGGGGGACGCTCACTGTTCCTCATCATCTGTAACTGTTCTGTGGCCTTACATGGCTTCTGCATTCCGCTTGCAACAAATCCTGCTGACTGACTGAAGAAATAAGATGATTTAGAGGTTAGGAGACCTTTCTACAATTACACAACAAGATTAATGATAATTGCTATGGAACTGCTCCAAGCAATGCTTGTCTCTTAGGGCAAAGGTAGACAATAAAGCAAAGGACCATACCTTTAGACATAAAGCCCAGAGTGCATTGCAGACTTGCACACAGGTTCCCTGCCCAGAGTGCATTGCAGACTTGCACATAGGTTCCCTACCCAGAGTGCACTGCAGACGAGCACACAGGTTCCCTGCCCAGAGTGCACTGCAGACGTGCACACAGGTTCCCTGCCCAGAGTGCACCGCAGACGTGCACACAGGTTCCCTGACCAGAGTGCATTGCAGACATGCACACAGGTTCCCTGCCCAGAGTGCATTGCAGATGTGCACACAGGTTCCCTGCCCAGAGTGTACAGCAGACGCGCACACAGATTCCCTGCCCAGAGTGCATTGCAGACTTGCACACAGGTTCCCTACCCAGAGTGCATTGCAGATGTGCACACAGGTTCCCTTGAGTGAAATTTGGTATGAAGACGCGTCCAATTGCTTTGAAAAGGTGAGATTGCAATCTGCAAATTATCTGGAAAAAAATATATAAAAGGAAAAGAAAGCCTTCAAAAGAGGACTTGTGGATCTTTTTTTTGTTTTTTACTTATCCTGTGGGGCAAACCCTTCAAACGAGCATGGATGACATTGATTTTCTTAGTAATTTAGTTCTTTCTGTAATTTAGTTCTTGACCTGATAGCAAAGGAGGACTGAGAACGTTTTCACCTCTTCATTTGCCCCAGCAGTGAGTCCCCAAATGTCCAAGGTATGGCCTTGACAGAGAACTCACAAGCACAAACAAAACAGGCAAACAAACAGAAAACAGCAGGTGGATGTTGTACACGGGCCCGACCCATCTGATTATTACCGTTTGCTAGGCTTTGTCCAGGAGACGTCAGTTCCAAGAATAACAAGAGGGAGGGGAAGGGTATCGCGTCTTTCCACAACCTGCTTTTACCAGGCTGCAGACAGAATTCTGACACATGGAGACACCCGTTAGCAAGTAGGCACAGACCCATCACCCACATGTTTCTGGTGCATTCCTTCCTGTCACCGCCCCCACCACCTCCTAACACATCCTGCCATGCAGCATCGTAGGTTAGTTGGCCTCTTGGTGGGTTTTCTATAAATGACACCATGCTGTCTTTTGTGTCTAGCTTCTTTTGTTCAATATTATGTTTGAGCCACACCCATGGTATGCCACGTAGCAATAGTTCATTCATTTTGTGTGTGTGTGTGAGACGGAGTCTCACTCTGTCACCCAGGCTGGAGTGCAGTGGCGAGATCTCGGCTCACAGCAACCTCCACCTCCCAGGTTCAAGTTATTCTCCTGCCTCAGCTTCCTGAGTAGCTGGATTACAGGTGGGTGCCACCACGCCCAGCTAACTTTTTGTATTTTTAGTAGAGACAGGGTTTCACTATGTTGGCCAGGCTGGTCTTGAACTCCTGACCTTGTGATCCGCCCACCTTGGCCTCCCAAAGTGCTGGGATTACAGGCGTGAGCCAGCACGCCTGGCCATTTCCTTCATTTTTACTGCTGCATGCAGTAGCCGAATGTAACTATATCCCTGGGGATATAGTTAAGTTTAGTAGCAGAATGACTAATAATACATCCCCGTGAACATATTACAGTTTATCCACTCTGCTACTAACATAGGATCCAGTTGTTTCCTCTTTCGGCTGTTGCTGCCCTGACACTTGCGCATTTCTTTTGGTTGGATATACTTGGAAGTGGAATTGCTAGATCATAGATTATGCATATTTGTGATTTGTTTGTTTCTTTAAGCATATGGTGAAATGGACAGATCATAAAGATACAGTCTAATGAGTTTTGACTGTTGTATACTCCCGTGTAACTCACACACATATCTAGTCAGGGAAGAGCATTTCTATAACTCATGCATTTTCTTTGGCCCAGTCCCCAAGCATTCACTGTTGGGATTTCTAGCACCCTAAGTTAGCCCTGACTGTTCCAGAACTTTTGACATTTGTCCATCTTACAGGAATAATCTTTCCCTCCTTTTGAGGGTGATACTGCAACCTCTTTTGTCTCTTGACCAGTGGATGGGCATTTGGGTTATTTCTAGTCTGTGGCTGTTATAGACGAACTTCCCTGATTCTTCTTGTATGAGACGTTTTGTGGACATGTGTTTTCATTTCTCTTGGAAGTGGGTGGATATCTTGGGGTGGAGTGGCTGGGTCATAGGGTAGACAGACGCTTAACGTTTTAAGAAACTGCCAGTTTTCAGAGTGGCTGTGCATTGCATATCCAACCAGCAGTGTGCAGGAGCCCCTGTCAGTCCACATCCCGCTAGCACCTGGTGTTGTCCGTGTGTTTCGTGGTAGCCATTCCAGAAGGTGCATGAAGTTGCATATTCTTTTCGTGCAGCCCAAGGCCTCTAAGAGCTGGAGTGTGCAGCTGAGCCTCTGTTTGAACTGGCCTGCTGGTGCTGAGGGTTCAGGCAGAGGACCTGTGGCCCTCTATGTTCGTTTGCCACCTTGTTTTCCCGGGATGTGAGTGGGGATCTGGTTCCAGTGGCCGCCATCCTTTTCTGCACCAGCACCCCACACATGCACACTGCTGCATCCTCAGTAATGAGGGTCAGGTGAACCTTGCTTTTTTGTCTGCTTTACCAGTTAAACACAAAGATTATGTGTGACCTCTGGCCACTTACTTGCTGTCTCTGCATCAGTTTCATTATTTGCACAATGAGGGTACTAACAGAAGTTATCGCCAACAAAAATCGCAGAAATACAGGAGCCCAGACATGAAGCGACTAGAACAATGTTAGATGTCTTGTAAGCACTCAGACTGCATTAGCTAGTGCGAGTCATGTGCATGCTTCTTACTGAAGAAAATGGAAAGCATGTAGCATTTCAGTTAAGTCTCATTTGCATTTAATTTTTACACCTGCATTCAGCATTCTGTCCACACACAGATCAAAGATGCTGAAGATAACAGAAAATTTCCAGCATATGCCGGAAGGAACGTGGAGCTAAGAGAAAAAACAAGATTCACAAATACTAACCACTTTTAGCTAGAATTATGAGATAAAAGAGTATATCCAAATATGTAGTAATTTAGTACACAATAAAATAATAACATTATCTTAGTGAATTATAGTTAAGAAAAAAATATAAATTATATAAGAATATTTTAGGAAATACAGATTTTAGGTTTCACTGGGGAAATATGATTGTTTTCCTTTTTAAATTATATTGTGCACATATGTGGTTGTGTTTGTATGATATTTTAAAGTTTTTAAAAACATTTTAATAGATTTTGTAATTACAACCATTGGAGAGTGTAAATAGAGATGTGTGTAAAATATTTTCTGATGTGAAGAAAGCATGTCAGAGTCATACTTTTTTTTTTTTTTGGAGGATTGGGGAAAGGAAAACAAGAATGTAGAAGAAAGGCATAGGTTTTACAGGTAAACATGGTCTAAAAGTTATCCGTGTAAAACCTAAATCCATTTCAGTGTTATAATCAGAATCTGCGCAATGTGTAGTAAAATTCCACCTAGGAGTAATATATATTTCACAATTGCTAAAGGAATAGATTTTAAATCTTCTTACCACAAAAACAGTAAGTATGTGAGGTGGTGAATATGTTAAGTAACTTGATTTAATTATCCCACAATGTAAACATGTATCAACACACCACATTGTACATGACTATATGCAATTTTATGTGATCTGCCAATTAAACAAAAGTTGAATGGAAAATAAAATCCAAATTAATTTTACAGAGTGTGTTTCAGTATTAGACACGTGTTTTACATTAGATTGAACCATGTGAAGTTGCTGTTTTTTGTTTTTTTTTTAATTTAACAAGGTTGAATAGGCCAGGCGTGGTGGCTCACACCTGTAATCCCAGCACTTTAGGAGGCCGAGGCAGGCGGATCACCTGAGGCCAGGAGTTCAAGACCAGCCTGTCCAACATGGTGAAACCCCATCTCTACTAAAAATACAAAAATTATCCAGGTGCGGTGATGGGCACCTGTAATCTCAGCTACTCGGGAGGCTGAGGCAGGAGAATTGGTTGAGCCAGGGAGGCAGAGGTTGCAGTGAGCCGAGATTGCGCCATTGCACTCCAGCCTGGGCAACAGAGTGAGATGTGAGACTCTGTCTCAAAAAAAAAAAAGTTGAATATTGACCATTTCATGTAATTTAATTGTGTATTGGTAAACTTACACATCAATGCCAACTTTATTAAGTTCCTCATAAAACAAGGAGGGGTATAAATAACTGGGCCAATAAAAAATACTTAGTAAATGAAAAGAAATGACATTTTCTTAAGCAAAGAGAAGGGGAAATTTAAACAGAATCCACTGAGATTTCAAAGAATGGTTGGCAGAAACTGAAGGTGACCGGGAAAGTAAGCAAACAGCCTCCAGAGGAAGAAGCATTTTGGTATCTTTACCAATATTTACCGTCACTGGAAGGATTCCTGCAAAACTCCCTGCAGGAAGGTATTTTCTGGGAGCTTAACCCCGAACTGGAGTGGGATGAGTGTTGGGAACTGGGTTTGTCATTGCTCTGTGGTGTGAACAGACAGGATTCCCAGCCCCAAACCTAAATGCGAACTAGACTCACTTGTTTGTTCATACATTTAATCTATTACAACAAAAAACATACTGTTTGCTTGCCATTACAAAAGTAATACATGCTTGTTATAGAACAATTGGAAAAAACAAACAAAAGAAAGAAAAAGAAACAGTTTTCAGAATCTCACCTTCCAGAGTCACATTCTACAACCCTGTTTAGGGTGAATTTCTATCTTTTGAGGGCCTTATATTTTATGTTAAAAATGAAATTACATAGTGCACAGAGTGTGTTCACACCACTATAGGTGTGTTTTCACACTGCTATACAGAAATACCCGAGACTGGGTAATTTATGAAGGAGAGAGGTTTAATTGACTCACAGTTCCGCATGGCTGGGGAGGCCTCAGGAAACTTACGATCATGGTGGAAGATGAAGGGGAAGCAAGGAGCTTCTTCACATGGCAGCGGGAGAGAGAAGTACAAGCAGGGGAAATGCTAGATGCTTATAAAACCATCAGATCTTGTGAGAACTTACTCATTATCACGAGACCACCATGCGGGAGACTGCCCTCATGACCCAGTCACCTCCCTCCCTCGACACGGGGGGATTACAATTCCATATGAGATTTGGGTGGGGACACAGAGCCACACTACATCACACGGGTAACCTGTGCTCTTCGCTTGGCATTGGGTGAGTGCTGTCCTCTGTCTCTGTCACCTGCCCTGGCTCATGGTTACATGGATGTTCAATCTTTGTTGGTGCATGTAACAGTTTATGAATCTGCAGCTTGGATGCAGGTCCCCCATCCCTGCTGTGCTGCCTATGGGGTGACTCCTCACTCAGCCCCCATAGCCCACAGTGCTGGCTCTGCAGGTCTGGGCCTACACTTGGCAATCTGTGTCTTTCCTGCCAGGAAGTCCCTGGGAGCACCAGCCTGCCCCTTCCACCTCCTGCAGCTTCCTCAGTGAGCACCTCGGTGTTTTCTTTTCAGTCCTTGAATTCACGGCTAGTGATTATTTATGTCGAATCTCTTTGTTAAGTCGTTGGGTCTGTGTCATCTCCCAGCTCGACCTCGATGGACACACTTGCTACTACATGTCCACTGGCAGCTAAATACGTGTTCATCTCCATTTTATATCTTTAGAAAACAGACACAAAAGGTGAATGGCTTATGTACATTGAAAAGGTTGCCCCTCAGAAAGTTACTGATTCACGCTTTCAATAGCCACGCCTAGGCACTGTGTTCTCACACAACCTTGCTAGACTGATTATTATTTTTTAATTGCATTAATTTAAAATAAGTATAAACTATTTAAATAATATGAAATCAACAAAATATAAATATTTATAACTAATTAGATAATCCTGAAAGGCAAGGAATTAAAGGGAATTAAATTCTATGTAGTGTCTAACTTTTAGACCGTTTTCCTCTTATAAGGCATTTACTATATAAGGCACTGTGTTTTAGAAACACTGGTCTGTTTATTCCTCATAAGTAACCTGTGAATATTCATTAGTCTTCCCGTTATACAATGGAGAAACTGGATCCTAGTAACTGACACGAGGCCCGTATTAGGCCAGCCTGTGGCCTGAGGATGTCAGACTTCATAGTGAACCACGGGAGGAAGGGAACCTGTCGTTTCAGAGCACAGGCTCTGAAGGCAGACCTCTAGGGACCTCAAGGCTGCCACACCGTGGATCCCATTGTCTACGAGGAAATGGGCGCACAGGAATCACATGGAATGCCTCTGCTGCTCCGCAAGATTCTCTGGAGAAACACCTCTCCCACAGTACGCTGCCTTTGCCATTTGCGGCCGGTGATAAAGCACTGGTGCCCAGTGTGGTCCCTGGGGCCCCGGGTGGATGCAGGTACATCCTTGTGGTCCTGACAGGCTCCATGGAGGAAATCCAGGTGGTCCCTTGCGGGCTCTGCCTGGTTCGGTCCCTCCTGTTCTCAAGCTCATGGCCTGCTGAGGTCCAGTCTGGGCCTTCACTCAGCCATGCTGCCCCTTTGCTTGTAGGGTGCTCTTGGCTGTGAACGCCTCCCCCGAGGTGCCTGGACATGCACCTGCCCTCCCCCCAGACCTCTCCCGTGTCCCATCCTACCGTGCGCCCTCCCTGACGCCACCCAGGGCCTCGTCTCCCTCTGTGGGCTCGGGTCACTTGTCTTAGAATCAGTGCGAAGACACATCCATGTCTTCCTCTTTGTGGAGGATGCGTCCCACCACTGGCTCCTCCTTAACAACTGGTTTCATGGTGGAGGGCAGCTGGTGGGGTTTGCAGGCGAATTTTGCCCATTCTTCACCCTTACAGAATCCAGACAACTTCGGGATGTTTTCTGCTTGAATTCCCAGACTGCCATTTCATTCTGTTTGTGTCTAGCCCATGTGAGGAATGCACTCAGCAAGCAGGCACTCAGGTCAGGTGCTCAGATCAAATGCAAGCAAGTGGTAGGATCGCTTCAGCCTTCTGGGCAATGTGTCCAGAAACTGATGGCATCCATTTATGAAATTGAGAGTTCTCTGAGCTTGAGTAAGTGCAGCAAGACATAGGGACATTCTGTCAGCAGCGTGTCCAGCTAGAATACGGAAGGAAGGAATTCTGGGTTGTCATGAAGTCTGTGGTCCCCTCATGAGTGTCCCTGAATAAATTGTGTGTCGGTTTCTCTTGCATTACCAAAGATTTGAAACAAGCAGGATTTCGATGTCAATTTCCAAAAGAAAATTGTTAATGAGAGAAATAATATTTTGTTGCTTTTTCTGTTTAGCAGCAGTTGAATGAATTGACTGAGATCACTTTATCTGGCAAAAAATTATAACTGTGATTTCTCATCCTCTCCCTGTTTCCAACTAATATATATTTTTATTTTGCTAACACATATGTAACATAAAATTCAATGTCTTACCCATTTTTAAGTGTGGAAGTCAGTGGCATTAAGCGCATTCACACTGCAGTGTGAGCATCACCACCATCCACCTCCAGACCCTATTCACCTTCCCCAACAGAACTCGGTCCCATGAACCCTTATTTCCTCCAGCCTCTCGTGTCCACTGTCATACTCAGCTTGGATTTTCACTCCAGTAACTTTGGCTGTTTTGTTTTGTTTTCTAATTTGGAAAGAGTGTCTAAGGCAGTGGGGCGTGTTGTAGGTGGCAGAGCGGTGGACGTTTGCTAGAAAACAGTAACGGTATGTGTTGGTATGTAGGTGGAAAACATCTGTGTGGTTATTTTCTAAACCTTTCTTCCTGTGAGTTATGTTTATGTGCGGTATTAAACTGCAAGGCACTGGAAGGTGGTTACATGCTTGGACTTCACTTGTAGCACATCATTTGTGGAAGGCTGCAGTAAGCACTCAATACTTTGCTGTTGATTGATTTCAGAACGGATCGATCAGATTGCAGAGCTCTGGCAGGTGCCACTGGCTGCGTAATTCATCATTCATCAAAAAACCTTCTGAAAGTTGGGTCTCTAGCGGGTGGTTTGGGCCACTTTCCTCTCGATCAAGGGGGCATTCTTGACAAGTGGGTTTATTATTTTCTCCTCACATTTTTATGCCACACATTTGAATTGACGTCTGGGTCCAATGAGTTGGCGCAAAGGACCCACTGAGTCCAGACACGCCCTGGCTGCACCGGGGCCCTGCTTGGCTCAGACACGCCCTGGCGGCACCTGGGCCCTGCTTGGCTCCCCTGGACGGAGCCAGAAGACCTCCTCTTTGTCAGGAAGTCTGCAGGTTTCAGAGACTAATTCTCTGCTGGGCGTGCGTCCAGAAGAGGTGTAAGGAGTGACAGATTGATGGAAAGGCACGGCACCTTGGCTGGACGGGCTCGTCCTGTTTCTGGGCGGGCGGTGCGCACACCTTCCATGTTTGGTGGAGAAGCAGCTTGTGGTGAGGAGCGAGGAGCCCACTTCCTCCTTCTGGGGAGGGCTTGGGAGTGCGCTGGGGGACCTGAATTGCTGTGTGTGTTGACAACTCAGAACTTACTCTTCCGTCAGAAGAAATATGTCTTTTAGAAATTGGCCTGAGTTAGAATCTCAGATGCTAAGAAATCAGACAGACTTTCCAGGAAAAAGGTGTGTTTTCAGCCTTGCTGTGAGTGACTGTGAGAAGGGTCTGATTTGTCGCTGATACAGGTTCCTAAAGGGAGTGCGACTGCCCCAGCTGAGAGCTCGCTGCAGGTGAAGGTTCCTGAAGGGAGTGTGGCTGCCGCAGCTGACAGCTCGCTGCAGGTGAACCCCAGCTTGCTTCCTAATGCTCTGTGCTCAGGAGGGGAAGCTCCCAGTGGCTCAAGTGGCCCTGGTGCTGCGTGCCTGCAAAGTTCTCCGCAAGGGGGCAGGGCCAACATGCCACCCCAGACACAGGATAAAAATTGCAGCAGAGAAAGACTCAAGCCGGATCACATGGTGTGGTGACTTCCTTTACTTCACACCCCTTTTCAACCTTAACATACTGAAGGGGAAGCGCTGTGGAGAAAACGGGATGATGGGTGGAGCCCAGGAAGGGTACAGGGAGCCCACCTGTGGAGACGGGAGGACCACGTGCGGATTCTGTGCCTGACGTGAACGTGCTTGCCAGGTGTCCTGCGTGGTCTCCGGCCACCACGAGGAGAGCCTCCCTCTGCGCTTGCCTTCACCCTGGCTGCCTGTTAGAGAACTACAGGGCAACTATGAGAAGTCACTCGTGCCAGCCCTCCCCATCCCTCCCCACATGGTGTAGCCAGCCTCTCCATGGTTGGTCTACGTGCAGCTCTGCAGGTGACCGAATATGCTTGCCCGGAGAACCTGCCCCTGCAGAGCCCCTCAGTTGGAGACCTGGTGCTTGTCAAGGCCAGACACCTGGTCCTATGTCCAGCACACCATGGTGAACACCAGAAACCCGGGGCACAGGGAAGGACCCTTGTTTGCCTGTGGAAAGTGTTAACAGGAACTTGATGCATTTAGACCACGTGTTAACTTTGGGCATCACTGACGGATGTCTGAGAACTTGAGGTGGGGAGATGCGATTTAGCTTCTCAGACTGGCCTGGGTAATTAAACTGCCGATGTTATTTATGAGTTTTGGTGTTAAAGTGTTGTGCAAGCACCAGAGGCTTCCTAGCAAAGAGAGTGTGATTTTCTTAATCACATAAAATCTCAAAGTCCTGGCAGCTGCTCTTCAGAGGGTGTTTCCCACTGTTGCAGCTTAATCTGGTGGCAAAGCTGCTGATTGAGTTCCTGTGAGTAACAAGAAACAGCAGAGATTTGTGCATTTCCACGTACAGCAAGTCCTGGCCTCAACAACTTAGTGCTACACCTACCAGTTGTGGGAAAATTTACATTTCCAGGAAACTGCATACAACTGGCTAGAGCGATTGTCCTTCAGGGAGAGAAGTGTTCCAGTTAAATAATGGCCATCTTCTTCCTCCGTCTCCAGGAATACGAACACATTATTTTAAGAACCAATATGGCTGAGCCCACAATTGTACCATGAACAGCCCTAGGCATTAAACAACTGGTTAAGTAGCTCTTGCTGGCTATGAGCCGAGCTCTGACACTGCCTGGGTGAGGGCCTAGCCCCCAGTGCCTGAGTTTCTGCATCTGTGAGCCCAACTCTGACACTGCGTGGGTGTGGGGTGCTAGGCCCTCCGTGCCTGGGTTTCTGCATCTGTAAGCCCAGCTCTGACACTGCCTGGGTGAGGAGTCCTAGGCACCCAGGGCCTGAGTTTCCTGATCTATTCAATGGAAGATCATAACCTGTACGTCTTAAGTGACTGTATTAGTGAGTTAGTAGAAGTGCCACCTTTGAACACCAATGGAAGCTGTGGTTATTTGTAAGCTTAACCTGCTGTTTCACTCAGTGCTGTGTTTCGGGTCCGTGCTTGCTGATGTGTGGAGAGCAGTTGGTCCACGTGTTCACTGTAGAGTGCCGTATCCCCTGATCCGGCAACAGCTGCTCTTCCAGGCCTCTTCCCTGCAGGGCGTTCATCCCCACCACCGTGCTGCTCAACATGCTTACACATGTCTCCTGGTGCCCCTCTGCAAGCACGCGTTCCGCTCGCTGGTTAAGCTGAAGTGTTTGCCCCAGTGGTGGAACCCCCTTCCTCACTCACCTGCGGGGAGACCCTGGTGTCCCAGCCCCTTCCTCGCTCACCTGCGGGGAGACCCTGGTGTCCCAGCCCCTTCCTGGCTCACCTGCCGGGAGACCCTGGTGTCCCAGCCCCTTCCTCGCTCACCTGCCGGGAGACCCTGGTGTCCCAGCCCCTTCCTGGCTCACCTGCCGGGAGACCCTGGTGTCCCAGCCCCTTCCTCGCTCACCTGCCGGGAGACCCTGGTGTCCCAGCCCCTTCCTGGCTCACCTGCCGGGAGACCCTGGTGTCCCAGCCCCTTCCTCGCTCACCTGCCGGGAGACCCTGGTGTCCCAGCCCCTTCCTCGCTCACCTGCCGGGAGACCCTGGTGTCCCAGCCCGTTCCTCGCTCACCTGCCAGGAGACCCTGGTGTCCCAGCCCCTTCCTCGCTCACCTGCAGGGAGACCCTGGTGTCCCAGCCCCTTCCTCGCTCCCCCAGCTCACAGGCCCCTCTCCTGACCATGGGCACCCACCCGCCCAGCTCACAGTCCCCTCTCCTCTACCCATCCCTTCCATGTAACATGAACTCATTGCTCATGAACATAAGCAAACATGGCACAAATAAGCAGCCCCTTCACCTCATGGGGTCGGTTCAGAATTGGCCCAGAAAGAAGTGACCAGGATTTGGAGCATGGCCCTGAGGCCAGAATTAAGAGAGTCAACACTTCATCCTGGGTCTGTCTCATGGGGCGGCAGCAGCCTCATGCCGAGGAAGAGTAGTCACTCCCACACAGAGCAGGGTCAGAGCTTATCCCACAAAGGGCCAGGGAGCAAGTGTTTTAGCCTTTGTGGGACAGGAGGTAAAACTGAGGGTACGATGTAGGTACTTAGGTGGCAGGAGAGAAAGCAAAGATGACATTCAAAGCTTTAGACATGGATGTTTATTTAGCTGTCATATAATTTTCCCCTCACGAAGGCTTCTCCTTCTTCTGAATATTTTTTCAAATCTTTTGAAATATAAAACTATCCTCAGCTCACGGAGACTACAAGGACAGTTGGTGGGCTACAGTTTGCTGACCCTGGCATGAAAAGCAGGTGCAGAGCAGAGCAGGTCTGGAGAGAGGGATGCAGGCTTGGGCCAGGCCTCTGGGAAGGCTGCCCGCTGCCAGCCTCAGGTGCTGCACTGCCCTACGCTCACCCTGGAAGGTGTGGGCACCGTTAGATGCTGCCAGCACATTTGGGCCTGCAGTGCTTTTTGCTCATAGATCTCAGTCTCTTCTATGATAAATTACTCCAGGAAATTTTCTTTTCTTGGCTGGGCACGGTGGCTCACGCCTGTAATCCCAGCACTTTGGGAGGCTGAGGCGGGTGGATCACCTGAGGTCAGGAGTTCAAGACCAGCCTGGCCAACATGGTGAAACCCCATCTCTACTAAAAATACAAAAATCAGTAGGGTGTGGTGGCGGGCGCCTGTAATCCCAGCTACTCGGGAGGCTTAGGCAGGAGAATTGCTTGAACCTGAGGGGGAGGTTGCAGTGAGCCGAGATTGCACCACTGCACTCCAGCCTGGGTGACAAGAGTGAAACTCCACCTCAAAAAAAAAATAAGTTTCTTTTCTTGTTGCAAGCCCCAGTTAAACACTCTTGACAGGGCTGATCAAAACCACGGCACCTGCCTGCCCTTTATGGAGCGTAGGTCCGTGCCCTTGTTCTCAGGAGGGATCTACACAGAGAAAAACCCAAGGCAGTTTCCAGCCCAGGGCCCAGATGGCAGCCACTGCAGAAGGCAGATGTTCACCTAAAGAAAAGGTCCCTCCTATGTTTATCATGGAGACCTCCAAGGGAGAGAGACACGTAGGTTATGCTCAGCTGGTCTGCAAGTACATCCTCATGAGTAATTCCATAAAATTGCTTCTTAGGGCAAAGTTGTGCTGGGCTTGAGCTGGGTTCTGATCCTCGATGTCATCAGAATTTATTCCTCCAGGCGTAGAGATGAATGGAGAGTGGAAGAGAAACATTAGGGGTTCAGGTTCCCAGATAACCCTGCCTATTTTAGACCCAAATGCTTCTTTTTAAAAAAATTAATTATATGTGTGTGTGTGTGTGTGTGTGTGTGTGTGTGTGTTATGTATATTTAAAGTATACAACGTGATATTATGGGGTACAGATAGACAGTAAAAAGGTTACTATGGTGAACCAAACTACATATCCATTATCTCACCTAGTTACTCATTTTGTTTGTTTGATTTTGTGACAAGGTGGCTGTATTAGTCTGTTTTCACACTGCTATGAAGATACTACTTGAGACTGGGTAATTTATAAACAAAGGAGGTTTAATTGATTCACAGTTTTGCATGGCTGGTGAGGCCTCAGGAAACTTACAGTCATGGTGGAAGCTGAACAGGAAGCAAAGACCTTCTTCACATGGCAGCAGGAAAGAGAGAGAGCGAGAGCAGGGAAAACTGCTTTATATAACCTCTGGATCTCATAAGAACTCACTCAC
This sequence comes from Pongo abelii, assembly GCF_028885655.2. Lineage (NCBI taxonomy): Eukaryota > Metazoa > Chordata > Mammalia > Primates > Hominidae > Pongo > Pongo abelii. Next base: position 170,353,089 of record NC_071990.2, read on the forward strand.
TATCACAGAAACAGCACGGGGGAAACAGCCCCTTAATCCAATCACTTCCCACCAGGTCCCTCCCTGAATACCTGGAGATTACAATTCAAGATGAGGTGGGTGGGGACACACAGCCTGACCACAGCAGTGGCTAGACTGTACTCAGCATGAATTCCAAATGCTTCCTTCCCCGCAGTCCTCATGTTGTACACAAGATCTCCAGACACCTACACATCTACAACTCTCCATGTTGTACACGAGACCTCCAGACACCTACACGTCTACATCTCTCCATGTTGTATGCAAGATCTCCAGACACCTACACATTTGCTACATCTCCCCATTCCCCTCGCCCACCACGTCCCTGTAAACCACTCTTTTGTTCTTTCTGTATATTTGATTTAAAATATTTGTTTAGTTTCCACATGTGAGATTATGCAATATGTTTCCTTCTGTGCCTGGCTTATTTCACTTAGCAGGATGTTCTGTAGGTTCACCCATGCTGTGGCAAAATGACAAGATCTCACTCCTTTTTAGGGCTAAATAATATTTCATGATGTGTATGTACCACAGTTTTTTTTAACCATTTGTCTGCCAATAGACACTTAAGATTCCACCCCCCCCCCCCCCCCCGCCCACATCTTGGCTGTTGTGAACAGTGCTGCAATAAACATGCAGGTGCAGACGTCTCTTTGAGATACTGGTTTCATGGATTTTGAATCTATATCCAGCAAAGGAAAGGCTGAGCCATATGGTGGTTCTTATTTTGAATTTTTGAGGAAGCTTATACTGTTTTTCATAATGACTGTACCAATCTACATTCCACCAACTGTGTACAAGAGGGAAAATTAAAAGCTTTTCCACCAAGATCTGCTATGTGGCAGGGATGCCCACTCTCGCCACTCTGTTCAACACAGCATGGAAGTCCTAGCAAGGGCAATCAAACAAGAAAAAGAAATAAAAGCCATCTGCAGAAATGAAGAAGTAACATTATCTCCATCTGTAGAGAACATGATCATATGTGTGAAACACCCCAGAGTTCCACAAAATGAAACCAGTGTTAGAACTAATAAATGAATCCGTTAAGTTGTAGGATATATAAATAATAACCTAACTGAAAAAAAAATCAAGAAAATCCCATTTACAACAGTTAGAAAAAAATAAAATGCCAAGGAATAAATTTAACCAAAGAGGTGAAAGATCTGTATGTAGAAAACTATGAAACATTGATGAAAGAAATTTCAAGAAGACACAAATAAATGGAAGGATCTTGTGTTCATGACTTGAAATGATTAATATTGCAAAAATGTCCTCACTGCCCAAGGCAATGGACAGATTTAATTCAACCCCTATCAAAATCCTAGTGGCATTCTTTACAGAAATAGAAAAAAAAACTACAATGTATATGGAACATAAGAGACTCCAAATAGCCAAAGCAAGAATGAGAAAGAAAAATAAAGTTGGAGGCATCACACTTCCTGATTTAAAATTATATTACAAAGCTATAGTAATCAAAACAGTACAGTACTTTCATAAAAACAGACTCATGTACCAATGAAACAGAATAGAGAGCCCAGGAATAAATCCAAACATGGATGGTCCACTAGTTTTTGACAAGAGCACCAAGAGGACACAATGGAGAAAACTCAGTCTCTTCAACAAATGGTAATGGGAAAACTGGATTTCCATGTGAAAAAGAATGAAATTGGACCCTTATCTTACACCAAACACAAAAATAAACTCAAAGTGGATTAAAGACTTTGATGTAAAACCTGAAACCATAAAAATACAAGAAAAAAACAGAAACTAAAAGCTCTTTAACATTGGCCTTGGCAGTGATTCTTGGATATCACATCAAAAGCTCAGGCTACAAAAGCAATAAATAAATAAATGGATAAATGGGACTACATCAAACTAAAAAGCTTCTGCAAAGCAAGGGAAATAATCAACAAAATAAAATGGCAGCCCATGGATTGGGAAACCATAGACCTGATAAAGGGCTGTATGAGTCCATTCTCACACAGCTATAAAGAAACACCTGAGACTGGGTAATTTACAAAGAAAAGAGATTTAATTGGCTCCCGATTCTGCAGGCTGTGCAGGAGGCATGGTGCTGGCATCTGCTCAGCTTCTGGGGAGGCCTCAGGAAATTTACAGTCATGGCAGAAGGCCAACAGGGAGCTAACACATGGCATGGCTGGAGCAGGAGAATGCCAGCACATGGCATGGCTGGAGCAGTGCTGGCATCTGCTCAGCTTCTGGGGAGGCCTCAGGAAACTTACAGTCATGGCGGAAGGCCAACAGGGAGCCAGCACGTGGCATGTCTGGAGCAGGAGAAAGAGGTGGGGAGAGGTGCCGCACACTTTTAAACAACCAGATCTCATGATAACTCACTCACTCACCATCACCAGAACAGCACTGAGGGATGATACTGCCCATTCATGAGAACTCTGCCCCCAAGGTCTAGTCACCTCCAATATTGGGGATTACAATTTAACATGAGATTTGGGTGGGACACAGAGCCAAACCATATCAAGGGTTAGTATCCAAAATGTATAAAGAACTTATACAACTCAATAGTAGAAAACCCCATTAAAAAATGGGCAAATGATCTGAATAGCCATTTTCTCCCAAGAAAACATAAAAATGTCCAACAGGTATAGGAAGAGGTGTTCAACATCAGTGGCCATCAGGGAGCTGAAAATCAAAACCACTATGAGATATCACCTCACATCCCTTAGAAGGGATGTTATCTGGAAGTCAAAAGATAGCAAATTTTGGCTGAATGCTTTTCTTCTGCTATAATAAATGACAGAAACATGCTCCTTGCTTTTCTGTTTTTGTCATCGGGTACACAGAGAGCAAAGTGTTCTAAAGTGGGAACACACGCCTCTACTTATCACTAATAGAACTGGCATGACTGCCCGATGATCAAGCACACACACACGAGGCTTTTTGTGTGGATTATTATGGGCAACTGTGAGGTTTCAGAAGAGGATAATTGCACTTAAAAATGGAATAACAAGGTTCACGGAATGAATGAACAATTTTCTTGATAGGATTTTCCAAGCGACTGTGAAGCCCCTGCTGCCATCATGAAGTCATCTTTACTCTGGAGAGAAACCCGGAGTATGATTCAAACCCGAACCCAGCCGGGCTCCTGAGGAGTGTCCTAGTGTGTGCTGCTTTGCAAGGCGAGAGAGCTACACGCCTGCACGAGAGAGCTACACGCCTGCGCGAGAGAGCTACCTTGCCTGTGGTTTTAGGTGAAACATGAAACCCAATTTCTTAATATGCCAAAATGAATGAAGAGCAGGGGAAAAAGCCCTTCGGACACCAGAGAATGGGTGGGGCCCCTGGGAGCATCTAGTCAAGGCAGACAGAGGCAAATTATATCCACAGACTAACCACACTGGAGGAGGAATGACCCTCAAGCATTTCACCTTTCCTTGAGGTTATCTGGAAATTTGGAAATTCATTTGTCTTTCTTATTTGCCACTTAAACCACATAAACAAAATTCCAAAATTGTTTTCCTCTTTAAAATGGAAAGTGCTTCTTTTCCCAGAGAACAAGGGTGATTATAGAACAATCCAGGAAGAAACAAAAATTCACACTAATTTAAAAATCAAGAAATTACTGCAGTATTGGGTGACATAAAGTGACTTCGAGGTTGCTTCCGCTAATGCAAACATGTAGAGCATATCCCCAACCAGAGAGGCACGGCATTAGACTTAGTTGTCGAAGATCCTCTTGGCTTTTCCATATGGATTTTGTAAAATGCTCAAGGGAAGAAATCATGTCTCCTCCGTCTTCAGGTCCTCAGTGCCGAGCACGTTGACAGATGCTTTGCATGTTAGATAAGACCAAGACATCTTCAGGTCCTCAGTGTCAAGCACGTTCGTTAATGGATGCTTTGCATGTTAGATGAGACCAAGACATTTTTGGTGAATGAATGAATTAGTATTGTGTCACCTGGAAGAGGAAACCTGATGTGCATCTATTGCTATGGATTTTTTTTTGTAATCATCTTTTATACAAGAGCTTTAATATGAATTTATTTATTTATTTATTTATTTATTTATTTATCTATTTTTATTTTGAGATGGAGTCTCACCCTGTCGCCTAGGCTGGAGTGCAATGGCGTGATCTTGGCTCACTGCAACCTCTGCCTCCCGGGTTCAAGTGATTCTCCTGCCTCAGCCACTGGAGTAGCTGAGATTACAGGCACGCACCACCATGCCTGGCTAATTTCTTTGTATCTTTTAGTAGAGATGGGGTTTCACCATGTTGGTCAGGCTGGTCTCAAATTCCTGACCTTGTGATCTGCCTGCCTCGGCCTCCCAAAGTGTTGGGATTACGGGCGTGAGCCACTGCACCTGGCCCAATATGAATTATTTCATTTGAATCTTTGCAAAAAGCTTGCAAGGTGCGGCATATCTTCACACCCCTTTTACAGGCGGATAAACTGATGCAGAGCAGCGGGAAGTAGCTTGCCCAGGAGTCCTCTACTCGCTGCCGACCCTGATGCCACCTCCCTCCCCTGGGCTGCGGAGCGGGACCACAGGCTCTCCCCAGCCTTGGCTGCCATTATTTTACTGCCAAGCCTGCACGTCATCACTCTGGGGAGCACTCTGGCTCAGGCACTCTTGGAGGTGTAGACTTAGTCACGGTAGATCTTGGGTTTCTATTGAGCAACAGTCAATATTCTCATAATAATACAATTGAAAATCTATTTTAAAAAAGAAATACATTTTATTTATTTTCCAATTGTTAATTAAAATAAATCCATATCACATACAATTTCAAAAGCCCAGAAAAGAAGAGCTAGAATCTCATTATTGGAACACAAATACACTAATATTTTGGCTCAGTTTCTTCTAGCTTTGTTTTCCTATGCCTATATTTTACATAGTCACAATTGCAGTAAAGGGCATTTTCTATGTTGTGTACAATGATGACCCCAGATCTTAAGGCCTGGACCATATTCTACTGAGTGGAGGTACTCAATAGAGTTGCATTACCCCTACTTTAAGGCTTTCAAAGAATTTTTGAACAATTTTTATTAGAAATGGGATTTTCATGAACATATTTTATGTGTAATGACGTTCCATACTTAGGAATTTTTCTTAGCTGAGATTCCTCTGTGTGGATTTAACAGGTAAAGGACATAGTATTTCTGTAGCTTTTGCCATCTGTTGTTGGGTAGTTTTCCTAGAGCAATTGTTAGACCACTGTCATTACAACCGGCGCGGATTAAGAATACAGTTTCCCTGTACCCTTGCCTAGAGAACAGCCTGCGATGTCTTAAAAAAATGTTCCAACCCAGTTCACTGAAAATTGATGTCATCTGTAATCCCAGCACTTTGGGAGACCGAGGCAGGCAGATCACCTGAGGTCAGGAGTTCAAGACCAGCCTGGCCAACATGGTGAAACCCCGTCTTTACTAAAAATACAAAAAATTAGCCGGGCATGGTGGGGGGCGCCTGTAATTCCAGCTACTCAGGAGGCTGAGGCAGGAGAATCGCTTGAACCTGGGAGGCGGAGGTTGCAGTGAGACGAGATCGCGCCACTGCACTCCAGCCTGGGTGAGAGAGCCAGACTCTGTCTCAAGAAAAAAAAAAAAAAAAAAAAAAAAGCAGAAGAGGAAGAAGACAATTGATGTCAGAGACAGGATTCAGATTCCATCTTTATTGCTTGATTTGGGATGTTGTGTTTTAATAAAAAGCCCAGGTGTCTTCGAAGAGACAAAAATAGGGACTTTTGCCTTGGGGGTGGCAGTGGGGCCCCGTGGGCAGTGCTGCCTGCATCTCTCTGGAGCTGACCTGGCCTCGTGCCACCCTGCACTGGACCCCAGGGGGGCCCCCAGAGCCACCGTGCTCTGCAGACTGCAGCAGCTTCTAGAAGGAGCCTCCTGCCCTGCGTGTTGGACAGACAGCAGGGTCACTGTCAGCCCGGTCACAGCTGAACTCCGCACTTAAGCACTCGGTCCCCGCACAGCCTGGCTCCCCAAAGTCAGAGCACACGGAAACTCCAAATGCTTTGCTTCAAGTCGACACTGAGTGTGAGCCGCCTGTCTGCGTGGGTGGGTTGGACTCTTCCTGCCTGTTCTGGCTGTAGGAGCCTGCACCACCTTGGTGCGGGTGGGGTGCCCCCTGGTGTCCACGCAGGGGGACGCAGGGATCTTCAGCCTGACCCAGGGCTCCAGAAAGAGGCAGCTGCAGAGAATCCTCCCAAAAACGCAGCAAAAGGCATCCCCTTTCCTTATGAGAATTACAGAGAAATCTCCCAGCACTTGCAGCAAGTGACAAACGGCGCGAGGTCTCCACATCTCACGTCCAGCGGCCCCGGCCACCAGGCGGTGACACACTGTCTGCAGAAACAACCCGGGGCCACACCTAGCCCCTTCCCTTTGCTTCCGTGCCTCCCTTGGCACCTTCTTTCTGCCTCTTTTTAAATTGCTCCCCTCTTTCCTGCCGGTCTGGACTCAGGGAGACCAGGGTTCAAATCCAGGCTCCAACGGTAACATATTTTTCCCGGACTTTGGAAACGCCCCAGGCTGCACTTTCCTCACCTGTGAGATGAATGTGCAAAAGCATCCACTTCTAGAAACGCTGAGAAGATCAAGCACGTGAGCACCGCAGCGGACCCAGGACGGTGCCTGGCAGGGGCGACCCCAGGCAGGTGTGAGAACCTCAGCGGGCCCAGGACGCTGCTCAGCAGGGGTGGCCCTCCATAGGTGTGAGCACCGCAGAGGACCCAGGACGGTGCCCAGCAGGGGGCAGCCCTTGGTGGATGTGAGCACCTCATGCTCCCGTGCTTCCTCCTGCCAATCCTCTTGCTCCTTGTCTCAGCTGCGTCTGTCCTCCCCCAGGACGCTCCTGTCAGACACCAATCTGAATGTTTAATTATCATCATTACTATTTAATGGTTTTGGTCTCCCAGCTAACAAATACCACTTTACTGGTGCAGCAGGGTTCTTGCTTGCACTATTGATTATCTAACACACAGAATCATTTTGCATGCAGAGGTGGAAGAGACATCTTTGAGCAGCTGGCGGAACCGGCACATTTGAGAGCTGAGCATTTGGGAAGTTTTTGCGATCTCTTAAATCAAGTGTAGCCTAAAGCTACACTACCTACATATTTTAAATTCAACCTACAGGTTCTCTGTACATTGAGAACTATAACAAGTAGAGGTGTAAACAGACCATAGCCTACTCTTGCACCAGTCACCGAGTTTTGGCCAGTCAAAGGTGGCCAACTGTTCAAACCATGTTCAAATACCACAAATGCCGAGAGGTAACCAATCGGCTGTTTCTGCACCTCACTTCCGTCTTCTGTGCATCTCTTTCCTTTTTCTGTCCTAAATATTCTTCCACCACAGGGCTGTGCTGGAGTCTCTCTGAACCTGTTCTGGCTCGGGAGGCTGCCTGATTCGTGAGTCGTTCGTTGCCCAATTAGACTCTGTTAAACTTAATTCTGCTAAAAGTTTCCTTTCGACAGGGGCATTGATGTACAGTTCACATCAGGGATGTGTTTGGCACACACTGGCCGGTAATGAGGACCCTTTCCCCTTCACTTGTGGGTAGGAGGAAACAGCAGGTCTTCGTACACTGCTCATTCTAAGGGCCTGGACTTTCAGGGAGGATGATACTACCTATTATGTGGATGGCGTTATTTTTTTGTTCACGAGGAGAATCTTCAACTAATTGCATGTAATTTCACAGCTACCCTGAGGAAGCGTGTCAGCACAAGCAAACACAGTCACTGCTGTCCTCCCAGTGTCCCGTAATTACTTTAAAGTGCGAGCACAATCGCAGCCTGAGAGGACTGTGGGAGATGTGATCCCATATTTAGAAATGGGGAATCACTAACAACTGTGGGAAACTCTCGAAGACATCAGAATTTTAGAGAGGTAAGAAAACAAAATGATGTTTTAATCCTGTTTAAAATCAGTATGCACGTCACAACTGAACACAGAAAAAGTGATAACATGAAGACTAAAGGAACCCACGATGAGGATACATGAGGAATGAAGTTCGTTTTTCTATTTCCGAACAAGAAAGTTGAAGGGCTATTTTCTAGAATGAAAGAGAGCTGAACGCAACTTTTTGGGAACTATAATTGATTAATTTTTTAATTACTTATAATTACTTTAATTACTTATAAATCAATTAATTATAATTGATTTAATTTTTTAAAAACTACGCTTATTTTTCAAATAATCACAAACCTACAGAAGAGTTGGTAGCACAGTATAAAGAACTAGATGATGTTCTGCTGTTCAAGAGCCTTTTCATTTCCAGATAAATTTCAGGATCAGCTTGTCAATTGCTACCAAAAAAAAAAAAAAACCGTAAGCGATTTTGATTGAAATTGTGTTTTGAAGAATAATTACAAAATTGTAAGACCGATACTACCTAATTTCAAGATGTATTGTAAATGCATGATAATATTTAGATTACCATAATAAATAAGATTTATTATAAACCTGTGGTATGCAGCATATTATATACAACAGTGTATCATTGGCATAAAGGCAGACAAATCAACAAGACAGATTAGAGAGTCTGGAAATGGATCCACACGTATGTGGACATTTGACTTTCAGAAAGTGTTTAGAGACAATTCAGTGGAAAAAGGATAATCTTTTCAACCAATGGTGCTGAAACTGTTGTATACCTATGTGTTCCAAACAAACAAGCAAACAAAACTTCTGTCTATACCGTGCACTAGATTTTAAAAAAACTTAAAATGTATCATAAAACTAAATGTAAAACTTAAAACTATGAAAACTCCTAGAGAAAAGCATAGGCAAAATCGTTATGACATTGGATTAAGAAAAGGCTTCCTAAATATGACACCAAAAGCATGATCTCAAACAAAACAAAACCCAACACACATACAAAACCCATATTGTAAACATAAATTACATAAATTAAAAACTTCTGCTCTTTAAAAGATGCTGTGAGGAGAATGAAAAGGTAAGCCACAAACTGAGAGAAACTAATTGCAAATTACATATTTGATAATGATGGATTTACATCCAGAGAACATAAGGAACTCTAAAAACTCAGTAAGAGAACAGACAACTTGATTAAAAAATGGGCAAAACATTTGAACAGACATTTCCCTATAGAAGATAGGTAGATGGCAGATAAGGACCTGAAAAGATGTTCAGCATTACTAGAGATTGAGAAAATGCAAATTTAAACCCCAATGAGGCCTCCATATACACTTTAAATGGGTAAATGATAAAGAATGACCATGCCAGGTGTTGGTGAGGATGGGGAAAAACTGCAGTTGTCGTGCACTGCAGGTGAGAAAGCAAAATGATGCAGCTGTGGAAAATGGTGTGGGGGTTTTTGAAAGATAAACACACCCACCATGTGATTTAGCTGTCCCACCCCTAGGTGTGTACCCAAGAGAAAATAAAGCGTCTACAACATCTGCACACAGATATTCACAGTAGGTTTATTTGTAATGGCTAAAAACTAGAAACAACTCAAATTGCCATCAGTAAGGTTGTAGGTAGTAAGTAAATTGTGGTATATTGACAAAATGGAATACTACTCAGTGATAAAAAGGAAGGCACTATTGATCCATAAAGCAGCACAGGCAGGTCCAGAATCATGACAGAGCAAAAGGAGCTGGACCTCTCTAGGGAATTTTCTGTGTGATTTCATGAGCATACAACTCTGGACAATGACTCTGCATCTGTAGTGGCAGGAGGCAGAGCAGCAGCAGTCCTGCATTGAGAGGCCCAGGGAGGAAGGGGCAGCTGGGAGAGACACTATGGCCGTGGAGAGGGCAACGCTGGCCGTCCTAACCGATGAGCTCATGGGTGTCCAAACGCCAGAGGGCATCAAGCTGCACTGTGGATATGCTATTAATTGTATGCCTATGATACCTCCTCAGTAAAGTTGTTAAGACGTTAAAAAACAAACGAAAGTTACCAGCAGTAAAAGTTTCCCGTGTTATGACACTAATGAAAGATAATCAGTTTCCTTTGTTTTCCATTTTGGTGCCTATTTTCTTTTTCATTTCATTTTGTATTTAAATATGTCTGTTTCCCAAATCAAAACCATGAAGCAGGGAACACTGAGAGAAGTGCCACTTCTGTCCTCATCACCTGCACCCACTTCCTTCCTTCTGCCAAATTAAACATTGTCTTGGTTTATTTTTCCATTCTTTTTCAAAATAGGAGAGAATGGTATACACACACACACACACACACACACACACACACACACACACATCCTCCTCTCTCTTTTCCAATCAAGGCTGCGGCCTGGTAGGACCGTCGCACCCCAATGCTTGGACACACTGATCTGCTGTCCGGGTGATGGCTGAGAGGAGCCCCTGGTGATCTGGAAGGCATGCCGAAGTCTGGAGCTGCCTGGGGTCACCAGGCCCAGCTAGTCCCCATTATTTAGGAACAGAAATGGATGCTTCGTGCCTAGTTTCACTGCTTCACAGCCTAGCTTGGCTTCAGACCTGTGGGTTATAAAGACCTCACTAGGAACTTCTGCTTGGATTCCTCCAAAACCAGAATCTCTGCCCAGATCTAGGCGGTTCCTGGTCAGTGCAGGTTCATCTGTGTGGCAGAGCACGGCTGGAGAGCTGCCCTGCAGGTGGGCTGTGCCGCACCTTCGCTGGAGCCAGAGTCCATGCTTGCCCCCCAACCCCAAAGCTTAGAGTGAATGCAGGGATCATGCCACTCTTGTTTACGGCTCTGCCTTGAGACCTAAGGGATTTTCTTAGAGGCTTTGGGAGCCTCGTTTCTACTCCTAAGAAGCCAGAATGATGTGAAGTGTGGAAAACCAACTCAGTTTCTAAAAGGAAACACATTTACCGTATTAGTATCTAACTGTGGGTGACTGTCACTGGTACGTTTCTACCTAGTAGCTTACAGGGAATGCATGTCCAGCCCCATGATAGCACCTGTGTTCCCAGAATCATTCAACAAAGTGTTATACATTTCCAATGAGAAAGCAAGTCTGCCATTTTAGAACTTTTAGCATTATATTCCTCCCATAAAAATGGCTGAAGCAGAGGAGGTTCAGATGATAATCTATCTATCTATGTCATCTATCAATAGATATGCAGTGAGTAAGAGACAGAGACAGAGAGAGAGACAGAGATGGAGAGAGAGAGAGAGGGAGATGGAGAGAGAGAGGGAGATGGAGGGGGAGAGATGGGGGGAGATGGAAGGGGAGGGGGAGAGGGAGGGGGAAGGGGAGAGGGAGGGGGAGAGGGAGGAGGGGGGAGGGGGAGATGGATGGGGAGAGGGAGATGGAGGGGGAGAGGGATGGGGAGAGGGAGATGGAGGGGGAGAGGGATGGGGAGAGGGAGATGGAGGGGGAGAGGGATGGGGAGAGGGAGATGGAGGGGGAGAGGGATGGGGAGAGGGAGATGGAGGGGGAGAGGGATGGGGAGAGGGAGATGGAGGGGGAGAGGGATGGGGAGAGGGAGATGGAGGGGGAGAGGGATGGGGAGAGGGAGATGGAGGGGGAGAGGGATGGGGAGAGGGAGATGGAGGGGGAGAGGGATGGGGAGAGGGAGATGGAGGGGGAGAGGGAGATTGAGAGGGAGACGGAGCGGGAGAGGGAGATTGAGAGGGAGACGGAGGGGGAGAGGGAGATTGAGAGGGAGACGGAGGGGGAGAGGGAGATTGAGAGGGAGATGGAGGGGGAGGGGGAGATGGATGGGGAGAGGGAGATGGAGGGGGAGAGGGAGAGGGAGAGGGAGATGCAGGGTGAGAGGGAGATGGAGGGGGAAGGGGAGATTGAGATGGAGAGAGGGAGATGAGAGGGAGAGAGCATGAATGATTCTCAAGTGGGCACCTCACATACTTTCAAAAATGCTTTATTGCTTATGATCTGCTATTTAAAGTGTGTTTCTAAATGTGTATATTATTAAAAGACATTCTTTGAGAACCATCAAGGACCACCCCCCTTTCCCAGGATGAAAAACGTTAATAAAGCTTTTCTTTGAAAAGTTGGTGGCTCTGATTGGAGCTAGTGCTGGAGATGAAGCCAGGTGTGGGTGATGACAGAGCAGCATTTCTGGAACTCATTATTTATATAATAAAAGTATTTTTGTTTCTCTAACGTAATCTTGGCATGTGAAATTGATCTTTGTTTAACGTATTAGGTGGTGTTGAAAACTAACCTGGCTTCTACTGAGACAACTGGTCATGCAGCCCGGAGGGGAGGTTGCCCTTTGCCTTTTGCCCCTCGCCCCTTGCCCCTTACTGGGCATCTGTGGCTCTGGAATAGAGTCTGTCCTGGGACCCCACATAGCTGATGGGTGAGACGTGGTCTCTACGTCAACAAAGGAAGGCAAAGGGGAGGGAGGGGTTCCCCAGACGTTTCTGTGTCTGCTTAGTTCACACTCAACAGAAAACATCTCAAGGCGGGAGCGGAGTGGAGGTAAAACAGCGCCACACAACACACACAACACACACAACAGGGGGCATTTGCAGCATGTTAAGGCTGATTTAACAGCAATTAGAATGGCATAGATATCTTCCAGGAGGGGGCCATCAAGGCGTTAATTAGAAAAAAATTAATCGTAAAGAAATACAGGGAGAAAACAAGACAGCCTTTAAGATGCTGTCAACCTGGGCAAGGACAGCCCAGTGGTGGCCGCAGAAGGGGCTTAGAAAGATGGCCCTGAAAGGTGGCCCTGGGAGGTGACTCTGGAAGGTGATTCTGAGAGGTGATTCTGGGAGGTGACTCTGAGGGGTGATTCTGGGAGGTGATTCTTGGAGGTGACTCTGGGAGGTGACGCTGGGAGATGATTCAGAGGGGTGATTCTGGGAGGTGATTCTGAGAGGTGATTCTGGGGGGTGACTCTAGGAGGTGATTCTGGGAGGTGACTCTGGGAGGTGATTCTGGGGGGTGATTCTGGGAGGTGATTCTGGGAGGTGATTCTGGGAAGTGACTCTGGGAGGTGATTCTGAGAAGTGATTCTGGGAGGTGATTCTGAGGGGTGATTCTGGGAGGTGATTCTTGGAGGTGACTCTGGGAGGTGACTCTGGGAGGTGATTCTGAGAGGTGATTCTGGGAGGTGATTCTGGGGGTTGATTCTGGGAGGTGATTCTGAGGGGTGATTCTGGGGGGTGATTCTGGGGGGTGATTCTGGGAGGTGATTCTGGGAAGTGACTCTGGGAGGTGCTTCTGAGAAGTGATTCTGGGAGGTGATTCTGAGGGGTGATTCTAGGAGGTGATTCTGGGAGGTGACTCTGGGAGGTGATTCTGGGGGGTGATTCTGGGAGGTGATTCTGGGAAGTGACTCTGGGAGGTGCTTCTGAGAAGTGATTCTGGGAGGTGATTCTGAGGGGTGATTCTGGGAGGTGATTCTGGGAGGTGATTCTTGGAGGTGACTCTGGGAGGTGACTCTGGGAGGTGATTCTGGGAGGTGACTCTGGGAGGTGATTCTGGGGGGTGATTCTGGGAGGTGATTCTGGGAGGTGACTCTGGGAGGTGATTCTCGAGGGTGATTCTTGGAGGTGATTCTGGGAGGTGACTGGGAGGTGATTCTGGGGGTTGATTCTGGGAGGTGACTCTGGGAGGTGATTCTGGGAGGTGATTCTGGGAGGTGATTCTGGGGGTTGATTCTGGGAGGTGACTCTGGGAGGTGATTCTGAGGGGTGATTCTGGGAGGCGATTCTGGGGGGTGATTCTGGGGGGTGATTCTAGGAGGTGATTCTGGGAGGTGACTCTGGGAGGTGATTCTGGGGGGTGATTCTGGGAGGTGATTCTGGGAGGTGACTCTGGGAGGTGATTCTGGGGGGTGATTCTGGGAGGTGATTCTTGGGGGTGATTCTGGGAGGTGATTCTGTGAGGTGACTCTGGGAGGTGATTCTGAGAGGTGACTCTGGGGGTTGATTCTGGGAGGTGACTCTGGGAGGTGATTCTGAGGGGTGATTCTGGGGGGTGATTCTAGGAGGTGATTCTGGGAGATGATTCCGAGGGGTGATTCTGGGAGGTGATTCTGGGAGGTGATTCTGGGGGGGTGATTCTGGGAGGTGACTCTGGGAGGTGATTCTGGGAGGTGGCTCGGGGTGGTGATTCTGGGAGGTGGTTCTGAGGGGTGATTCTGGGGAATGATTCTGGGAGGTGACTCTGGGAGGTGATTCTGGGGGTTGATTCTGGGAAGTGATTCTGGGAGGTGACTCTCGGAGGTGACGACTCGGGGAGGTGATTCTGGGAGATGATTGTGAGGGGTGATTCTGGGAGGTGATTCTGGGGGGTGGCCCTGAACAGTGTCCCTGGGAGATGATCCCAATGTGGCCCTGGGTGTTGGCCCTGTGGGGTGATCCTGGGAGGTGGCCCTGGAAGGTGGCCCTGGAAGGTGGCTGTGGAGTTTGCTTGTGGGCCGGCAGCCATGGAGGCAGCACAGCAGGCATCGGCTGTCGGGGAGCTGAAGGAAAAAGAAAGTCCGGGGAATCAGGAAGAGGCCCACCGACAGCCCAGCTCCATCCCCGGATCCCAGGTGTGAATGTTCCTTTTCAATATGACCACGGCGGTTACTCTCCTCAAACGTCCAGCGTGGCCAGAGATGGCAGCAGAGGCATCCAGAGCGGGCACGCGGGGGAGGCAGTGTGTGGCCATCAGGCTACATGCGGACGGGCCGTCCTTTCTCACGGCTCTCAGATGCGCTTCCAGAGAGCAGGGTCCGGTCGCCTGGGTGGTAAAGGATGCGGCCAGGAGCTGCCCTGCAGATGGAGCGCGCTGGGAACGTTGGTCACAACACGGAGTCTCTGGGAGGTCGTGGAGGCCGGCGTGGGTCTGAGCCCGTGTTCGTGCCGCCACACAGGGCACGCGGGCCTGTTCAGTCTCCTCTCCTGAATACGAGGACTTGCAGGAGGTACCAACAGAAAATTCATTTCTGGGCACATGGACGCCTGAGGTAAGAGGGCCGGGGTTGGGGAAGGCAAAGAGGGGCTGGTCCTGGGGCCAGTGTGGGGCCTCTGCTCTGAGGTGCTCCACCCCAGAAGGTGCCTGGCGCTGGGGAGCCACCCTCAGGGGCTCGGCCTTGGCGGGCAGAGAGGGCAAGAACGGGTGTCAGCTCCCTCCTCCACTCAGCCTCCTGGGTGTGGAAATGCACAGACATCTGGAGCCTCCGTGGGCACCACGCAGTTTTGGGTCAGGGCGTCTGCTCCAAGCGCCCCGGGCATAAAGGCAGGCCTTGGTTTCGTCAAGAGTCCAGGCACTCACACTGGCATAAAACACTTCTCCGAAGGAACATGGAAATGTTCCATTTTACTTTGTTCAGGACTCCTAGGAAAATAAAACTTAGACATTTTGTATTTGAAAACATGACCTTCTAACTCTCCCTATGCAGAAATGGGTTTGGGAAGAAACACATGAGCAGAAAGTCATTAAGCAGCTGCGTCTAGGAGGGCTGTCACCTCGCGGCCACCGAGAGACTCCTCTCAGTGCACTCAGGACCACTGGGCGGGGTGAGCGGGCCCGGGCTCTCCATCGGGATCCTTTCCCTGGGACCGGGAGCTGCCACCTTTGTATTCTGGTCTCCCAGGGTCAGCGCGACTGACAGCAGCACAGGGCCCGTCTCCATGCTGACCCCACCTGACCTACCAGGGCTGGGGCTCCAAGTCCCCATGGAGTCACTGCTGGAATTAGGAGCAGCTAAAACCAACGGTGTTGTAAAAAGTAAAGTAGAGGTTCCCCTTCAAAGAGACTCTCCTCCCCGTCTCATTAGAAATAAACAGTAACTTCTCTTAGAAGCAAAGCAAAATTTATCCAAAGACCTGTGCTAACATTCTTAAATATCTGCTAGCCATAATAAATCAATGTACTTTATGCTCTTAGCTCCCACAATTTAGCCTAAATATTTGCCCTGGTATGCTTACACTGGTCCAAGCGGGCATTAGGCCATAGCCTGTTCCTCTTCCTTATTTGAAGGTGTTTTTACCTTTCTCAGCATTCCACAAGTTACTTCCTCCTTCCTTTGTTCTCCGCTGCCTTTGCCTCTTTTAAAAAGTTCTAAGTTGCTAGCCAGTCGGGACAAATACAGAATGTGAGGTCCCATTCCAGCCAATGGAAACCAGACACAGCAGTAGGGTGGACGTGTCAGGTTATAAAAGACCCTGTCTCCTTTGTTTGGTGTACTCTCGAAGCAAAACTGCTGGGGAGTGTACCCTTTCTGCACAAAGTAAAAATGGCCTTGCTGAGGAAATTAAATTTATGTTCAAGTGCTATTTCTTTGTGGCACCGGAGAACAAGCATTTCCAACAGTGTCCCCTGAGCCATATCTGGCCACACTTCCTCCTCCCTTCTTGGAAAACGTTTATTAGGACCTAGAGAACTGGCAGTGTGGTTCGCTGCTGTTGCCTGTAACTCAGGTGTAGCCATTAGGAGAGTAATAAATCTGACTGCATGCATATCAACAGGTGAGTAAAACTGGTTACAAATAAAAGCACACCATCATTTTATTTTGGTAGAAACATACATAAGAAAAATTTTGGAAGGACAATTTTGGGTGGTGGATATGTATCACTTCTATCCTTGGATAGAGGAATTTTGGGTTATTTTTATCTTTTATTTTACACTTTCAATATTGATTATTACAAAACACTCATATATTTTTCATATTTAGAAAAAATCAAGTAAATCTATTTCAACGTTTAAAATATATTGAAGCACTGCTCCATAAATATTATTTTAAGAAGAAAGTATTACTCTAGGTTCATGGAGAAAGAAAAAGATTCACAAGAAGGCTGTTTCCTGAGCCCTATTTACAAAACGTTCACACTGATCAACTTTGGAAGTCAGGCTCTCAAAGGAAACGTGCGCAGAAGTGCCCATGGCTGATATTCTTATCCTGCAGAGGAAAGGAAGTCAGGCCAAGCGGGTCTGAGGCTCACACACTGACCACGGAGGAAACTGCACTCCGGGTTGCTTTGCCCATTGGCGGCAGGGCCGGACCTCAGGGCTCTCCTGACACTGGTGTGTTCCAGTCCTGGCTGCACCTGAGAATCACCTGGAAACTTTAAAAACGCGGATGCACGGTCTCGCGGGGCTTCTGCTTCATTCAGCCTGGGGTGTGGCCTGGCCATCAAGATTTTAAAGCTCCCCAGGATGTTCTAAATATCCTGCCAGGGCTGAGAGCCTCTGCACTTTATCATACTTGCTCTCCGATCCTGGCTAACTGGCTCCTGGCCACAATCCCAGGTGAGCTGTGGTCAGATGCATTCGTGCTGGAGGGCTTCGCAGCTTGGCTGGATGGGGCATGTCTGGTTTTGGCCCAATTTCTGCCAGATGATAGATGATCTCACTGCTTCACTTCAATCATCTCTAAAATGGATCTGGATGTCTTTTAACCTTACGTCTTCCATCTGCAAATACAGTGAGTAACATCAGAGATGATCAATGCGAATACGGCCCCAAGAAATTGCAAACAGCTCTCTAATATCGCTAATACCTTCTACTATTAGGCAGTCAAGATTAACCCAATGCTGGGCAGATTAAAATTATGTTCTTAGTTGGAGCCTGTAGGTGAAAACTTGGTCTTAGTAAAACTGTACTTACAGTCAAATTCCACTGACACTCAAAGCATTACTATTATTTTGATTTTTCATCTTAAAAATTATTTGCAGATTCTCTGGCTCTCCTTGAATCTCTCAGTGTTTTGCAACTCCATTTTAATTTTTTTTCAAGGTTTTGACAAATGCCATGACAAATGAGGAAAGAGTGTTGCGTTTAAACGAAAAGTTTAGCAAGAGGAGAGGCCGTGACACTGGAGATGGAGGAGGCACCCGAGTTGAGTTGTGAGCAGTCCTGTCCTGATTCCTTCCTGTCTGGATTCTTTCCGTGGCAGAAATCAAACTTGCCATGAATCTGTTCCTTCTATCCTCTCTCTTTGAATTTCAAAGAAGAATTGGAAAAACAGTAATTATTGAAGATTTTAAACTGTAATGCAGTGAAATACTCCTTTCCTCAGGATAGCAGGGTCTTTCCTGGAGGCAGGAATGTGCGACATCCTTTGGAAAAAGTTGTCTTACTCACGGTGTTTCGCAAACCTGGCAATGTGTTCGAGTCAGGCGGGGTCTTCAGGAGACAGAATTTCCCAAGAAGAAGGTCACTTCTGGACTCGCTTTCTGGGACATCAACGGACTCACAGAGAATCCGAAAATCAGAGAATCCATGGCAGGGGAAGGCAGAGGTTGCGTGTTCCTCTACTTAGAAGGAGCTGAAGGCCCTTGTGAGGACGGGTCCATCCAGGAAGCTCCTTTGGGGAACCAAGCAGAAAGGAGGCCTCAGGAAATTCCCTGAGACACAGACTGTAAATATCCACCCCCCACCCCAGCCTCCTTATTTTGGTCCTCTCCCTGCTTACGTACCAATTACAATGCGTAGGTCAGGACCAAAACACAGGAGAAGGTGACAGCAGTTAACGGACATAGGAGTGAGGCCACCTGGCCAAGTGTGATCTTGCTTCCAGGACCGTCGAATGCACACACAGCCAAACGGATGTGAGACCACACAGCTTATCCTGCCGCCTGCCTTCTGCCGCTGTGCTTCTCAGCCTCCCTCCTACCCCAGGATTCAGCCTGCCTCGCCCAGCACTGCCCCTTCTGCTGTCCTGAAGGTCTTACCTCCTGCGGCTCCTTCTGTCCCATCCTGGTGGCTGCCCACACCCCTCTTCCGAGTGCCCACCTGTGAAAAAGCCCGGCACTGCCTGCCTGCTTCTGTATGTACTGCTCAACCCTGCACCCCGCCCTGCTCCTCACACCACAATGGGAAGAAGCCTCCTCTTTTCCTCCCTGTGTCCTTCACCTGGAGCAGAGCCCACGTGACGGAAACTCAGGAGCTTTCCTTGAGGGAATAAACGTGAATGGGGCTGGGCACGGTGGCTCATGCCTGTAATCCCAGCACTTTGGGAGGCCGAGGCGGGTGGATCATCTGAGGTCAGGAGTTTGAGACCGGCCTGGCCAACATGATGAAACCCCGTCTGTATTAAAAATACAAAAATTAGCCAGGCGTGGTGGTGGGTGCCTGTAAGCTCAGCTATTCGGGAAGCTGAGGCAGGAGAATCGCTTGAGCCCGGGAGGTGGAGGTTGCAGTGAGCCGAGACTGCGCCGTTTGCACTCCAGCCTGGGCAACAGAGCCAGACTCCATCTCAAAAAAAAAAAAGGGGGGGAACAGAAGGCTCAGGTCAGTGCTCTGCTAGGCTCTTCAAACACTTGCTCTGGTATTTAAATTAAAACAATGTATCTAGTTGAGCTTCTTGTTTACATTTTGTTTTTAAAGACAGGAAGATGCTTCCATCTTCCCACAGTTAATTGAATGTATCACCTACTAAAAGTAGGAAAGAGCTCTGGATGGAAAAGCCCCTTCCATCCCGACAGATGCTGATCACCAATTCATGGCTGCTTTCCAGCCCCAGGGAGAAATCCCACGTGGGCCTGGTGTGGTGCGTGCACACAAAACACAAGACGCACACGCTCACCAGCAGGTCATCCACGTGACGTTTACATTTCATGCTGTACCTGACACGGCGTCCCTACAA
The DNA here is from genome assembly GCF_028885655.2 of Pongo abelii. Taxonomy (NCBI): domain Eukaryota; kingdom Metazoa; phylum Chordata; class Mammalia; order Primates; family Hominidae; genus Pongo; species Pongo abelii. Next base: position 170,372,610 of record NC_071990.2, read on the forward strand.
CATAAAATCACAGTATGTTGCTTATAGACCTGAACCCTCAATATAATGTCATATCTGACTGTACACAATGTTTCTACGATGAATACGTTTTCAGTGCAATGAGAAAATGAACAATCAGCACAAGCGTGAGCAGTGTCTTAGAGTTACTTTATTGGTAACATACAATGCTGTTTCTTTTTATTGTTGCAATAAAATGAACCCATAAGCTTTGTGCTGTAGTGCCCAGGAGCTGACAGACAGCAGGAGAGGGGCTGTGACTGCCTCATTAAGAATTCATGAGAAGATTTGGCCGGAGCTGGGGAGGCCTGGCCGGTCTCCATCTCCCGTGCTTGTTCCTGAATTAAAGTGTTCACGTGGCAGGGCCCCCTTTGGACAGCATCACCACTGTCACCAGGGGGCACCCTCGGCTCACGCTGGGCCGGCCCTCCTGCCCGCGGTCGGGCTGGGACCGTCCTCTGGGTCTGCATCCGGCCTGGGACCCTTCTCCTTGTCTGTGCCCGGGCTGGGACCCTCCTCTGGGTCTGTGTCCATGCTGGGACCCTCCTCCTTGTCCGCGCCCGGGCTGGGACCCTCCACTGGGATGCAGAAAGAGGCCTGGGACGAGTGGACGTGCACAGAGGTCTCCACAACTCCCTGCAAGCTCGGTTACACCCAACCTCAAATCATCTTCTCCCCACCACGCCAGAGCCAACCACGCCTCCCGAGGAGCAGGTGCCTCCTCTCTGAATGGCCAGAGAGACCTGGATGTGATGCCAGCGGTGGCAGCAGGCGAGAAAAGCAGGGAAGGGCGTGGGGTCAATCGGCTGACGGCAGGAGCCCGGGGGGATCTTTCCACGGCGTCTTGGCGAGTCTAGGCTGGGCTCTGGATGTCCTGGCCGCAGGGCCGGGGTGTCGGTCCCCGGGAGCGGCAGAGCTTCTGTGTCCCCGCTTTGTCCCCTCAGGTCGGTGGGCACGTAGCACCCCAGGATACACAGGACTGTGTGATTTAGAAAAACACCACGCAGACGAATTGTTATTTTGCAAAGCTGGCTTGTAATGAATGCTTTGATCAGAAAATGCAAGGCCGCCTGACCCCCTTTCTGTCATCTTCGAAAGGAGGCAGAAGCCACGATCTGACCAGCACAGGAGCCCAGCCTGGAAAGTCAGGAGAGATAAGGCTGCTGGACAGATGCACGTGTTTATGAAACAGCCTAGGCAGGATGTGGGGAGCGAGAGTCCTGCCTTTTCCGCTACATCACTTGCCCTTAACCATTCTCATGTTAGCTTTGGAGCCAGCTACACTTCTATGAGGCTCGCTCTAAAGTAACACCAACTTTTTAAGCGGCAAACATTTGAAGGTGCCCACCAGCATGTTCCTCACTGTGAAATGTGTCGCTTGATCCCGCAGGGTCAGAGGTGAGAGCTGCTGGGGACCTATTTGTTTCCATCACTGATCAGACTAATTTAAAAAGAAATGGCTGCTTGAACCTCACGTGACCAGCCTGAGGCGAATTGATCTTAGGAAAAGCTGCACGCCTCCTGTGGCCAAGACTGATGATGGGAATAAATTCATTTCCAGGGCTTGACAGGAAAATCACCTCCCTTCAGAAAATGACTAAAAGTGTTTTGTGTTTGATGCCACCTTTTAGCTTGTCCCTCAGGTCAGATTTAACCTGCGGGTAGAGTTGATTCTAGTCATCTTGCCATGTGTCTCTGTCTCCTCGTCCTACAAGGACACAGCCATTGGATGAGGGCTGGCCCTAACCCAGGATGACCTCATCCAAATTGCAGTACATCTGCAAAGAGTCTATTCCAAGGAAGTTCATGTTCATAGGTACTGAGGGGAGGGACGGGACACCTGTTTCTGGGGGACACAATTGAACCCATAGCCAGTGGTCAGGCTGCACGGACAGGGAGGCCGCCGAGGTGCCTCCTGTCCCCTGTGCAGAAGGTCACGGCCTTGCAGCAGTGGCTCTCCCACCATTAGACGGCACTGCAGCCTCAGGGACGGGCCCCCCAGTGCTCCTCCCTCCTCAGTGGGGAAACTGATCCCAGGACCTGCACTTCTCAGGGACGTGGTGCTGTTTCCATGCTCTGCACTCTGATTCTGAAAAGACCCGCACAGGACGCCGTGGCCTGGTGATCCTGGCCTCCACATGCAGTTCCCAGGAGGGCTGGGAGGAGATGTTGGGAGAAGTGAGGAATGATCATGGCTGTTTGGGTGCCTTTGGGAGGAACCTTGGTTAGACACCCAGGACCCGAGCTGGCAAAAACGGCCGGAGGCACTGGAGCCAGGGTCAGAGGTCAGGCCCAGCAGCACCAGGTGTACACGCACATGCACACTGGCCCAGGCACGTGCAGCCATGCCCATGTAAATGCACACACACACATGAACACTCACACATATGTGTGCAGCACACACCCCCATCACAGGCCAGGCCCATGTACATGCACACACAAAAAAAAACCCCACATATATGTGTGCAGAACGCACCCACATCACAGGCCAGGCCCATGTACATGCACACCCACATGAACGCCTATGCATATGTGTGCAGCACGCACCCACATCCCAGGCTGGGCCATGGCCAGGTGTGTGGCCTTCGGGCTCAGGGCTGCCCCCTGGGGTCTTTGCCTCCGTGGTGAGGCAGCGTCTGGATTTTCCCCCTCAAACCCAGGGCTGGTGCCATGACCCATTCTGTGTGGCCGCCTGTCTCTTTCTCAAAAGAGTGGTCTCATGGAAGGTCTTAGAGCTGACACCTGGGTGAGGATAACAAAGCCTCATTCACCGGGCTGTGCTCATTTTATAGCCAATGTTTGGTTCCCTTGAAGACCCAGAGGCTACTTTGATGTGAACGTTTTTGCTCCTTCAGAAGTCCACGCTGTTGATCTGGAGCAACGGTTCCCCTAACCGAGCTGAGACCTTCCCTGGAACTCCGCAGGGGCAGCTCTTCCTAATCACCTTTTATTGCTTTATAGGTGCCTGCAGCTTGGATAAGCTGGGGCACAGCAGGCCGTTATTGATAAGGACATTTCATACCTAACGAGGGCCAGGTGACATTTCCTCGTGGCTGCCCGTAGGGATGTGGGCTCAGATGTGAACCGAATGGAGAGAAAGAGACGATTGTGAAAGGAAAGGAAAACAAACGGCCACCTGCCCTGCATCCATGAAAGAACACCTGTGTTGACTTAGCCCGCGATGAGAATTCGCTTTCCAACCAATACGGTGTTTTATTTACCTAGAAAGACCCGTATCTGCAGTTCTCCCTTTTCATCAGAAAACTGACAGCATCAAAAGGAGATAACTCCTTTTTTCTTTTAATTGAAGAAAGTGGAAGAAAGTAACTCTTTCAAGGGAAACGGCCCAAGCTGTGGGTCAGGCTCAGACGTGGGCGCTGCGGTCGAGCTGTGGTGTTTCCATCCATTTGTTGCGGGCCCGAGCCTGGGTAGGGTTCATCCTCCCTGGAGACAGAGGTGGGAGATGTGCTTTGCTATCCTCTATGGCTGAAGTCACCAGGGCAGAACTGCACTTCTGTGGCTGGCGTGGGTCACACTGAGAGTCGGTGTGACCCCCACGCCTGCCTCTGTTCCCCAGGTCCTGTCCCTGGCACCTCCGGAGGCCCCTTCTCCTTTGTGATGCAGGCTCTTCCCAGGGTCTCTACAGCCCACAGGCCCCAAGCTTCTTCCACCAATGAGTGTGCAGAATTTGGTGGCAAAATAATCATTCTCCTTATTTTTATTATGTACTCTTCAAGCAAATGTGGTACATTGAAGAATGGGAATGATAGATCCCTTCCATGCTTCTAAACTCTCTCTGATGGTCAGTTCGGAGAACGTTTTACGGTAGATACAGTTTAAGTAGTTCTTTCCCATGCAATTATTAAAGACAAGGAATAGAACATGGTGTTGCTTTTTCCAGAAGTAAGAGAGGCACTGATAAAGGTATCAAGCCAAGGTGTCCTCCAGGGAAGGAGAAGGAGCTGGGGTTCAATGCCCAAATCCCAGGGCTCAAACTGCTGGCTGAGGTGGATGTCCAGGCTGGATGCCACAATAGGGGAGGCTGAGGCCAGGCCTGGCCACCTGCTCAGCTTCTGTGTTCCATGCTGTGATTTCCAGCAATCCAGGAGTGGTGGGGATTGATGCCCCAGAGTTTAGGATTCTTGGCTCAACCCAGGGACCCAGACCCTCCCATGGTCCCAGCCTCAGGACCCTATGAATGACCGGACAGCAGACACAGGCTCAGGTGAAACTCAACTCACTTCCTCCCACCAGCTCCCGCCATCCCTCTTCTGCCACTGGCTCAACGTAGCCTCCCAGGGGGCTGGCTCAGGTCCAGCCCAGCGGCCATCCACACAGCCGACGGGTACAGCTCCTGGAGCCCAGGAAGGACAGAGCCCACTGAGGCACCTGGATCGCAAGTGCGAAGTGGACTCCTTTTCGCTTTTCTGGATGACACAGGGAGGGATATTGTTGGAAGGGACCCTTCCTTCCAGAGTTTGCTGCCGGCTGAGGGCACCCCGCCTTCCCGGCTCCTCGCCGAGGCTGGGCTGGAGGAAGCCCTGTTTGCAGCTTCCCTGTGGCGGCTGTGGTCAGTGTGTCTTGTTTGAGGGATCTCGGGGCAGATCTCACTCTGACCCAGGGTGAGAACATACACCAGGCTCAGCTATGGCACCTCTGGTTTTGGAAGCTGAGTCCTCCCAGCCAGCTGCTGAAACATGTGAACTCCACTCCACGGCTGCCCAGGGCAGTGATATTTGCACTGTGTCCCCTGAGCGCTGGGGTTTTGCAGATGTGACCTAGGGTGGGGTGCTTGACAGCAGATGCCCCCGGTCCCTCAGCCCCTTCTCCCCCATCAGCCCTGCTCTTCCCATTTCATTTGTTGGGGTTTCAAAGAATGATGTTTGCAAAAAGGTTCTGATGCCAAGAAACTGTGAGCCCCAGTGGCTAGGGCTCTTGCACCGGCACCTCTATGGACGCCGCAAGCCTGGTGCCTCCCCGACAGAGTCATGGCATGATGGCCTACCCTAGACCCATTGTCAGGCCAGCCCAGCAACCATTCCCCTAGGACAGGGAGCGGGCCTTGGACCTGCCTCCAGCCTGCCCTCCGTCAAAGTGACTCTCCATGGAGAAGCCACAGGTCCCTGGGGCAGGTTACAGTGCATGGGTGTGGGGGCAGATGGGTGGATTTGAGTCTCATTTCTGTCACCATTTAGCTTTGGAAACTTAATCACCACACGCGATCCAAATGTCTTATCTGTAAGATGAACATAATAATGATAACTTGATACAATTGTGCCAATTAAAGAAAGCAGTGTTCTCGGATACCTCACAGGTGCCTGGAGAGTGATCCCTGTTGGCTGCCACAGTGCCTGCAGCCTCTGATGGGAACCCGTGGCCCTGCCTCGGTCCTCCGTTCTCCCGGATTAGACCAGCCCCTAAAAGGCTCTGCCTTTCCCCTCACAGGGCCTTTGTTCCCCCCGCCTCTTCAGCCCCATCTTGGCTCCTGTTTTTGTTTGGGAATGAGCTTCTGTGTACATCCTGAGGCTGATGTGGACAGAGAAATCTGGGAGATAGAAATCCATGGCTCTTTTCTTTTCAGCAATATAGTCAACTGTGTCTAAGGAAAATTTATTATGATAGAAAATTTTAAAAACATGGTCTGAAACAGGCTGGGTGTGTTGGCTCACGCCTGTAATTTCAGCACTTTCGGAGGCCAAGGTGGGAAGATTGCTTGAGGCTAGGAGTTTGAGACCAGCCTGGGCAACAAAGTGAGATCCCATCTCTAAAAAATAGAAACATTAGCTGGGCATGGTGGCACACACCTGTAGCCCAGCTACTTGAGAGGCTGAGGTAAGAAGATTGCTCAAGGCTGGGAGTTTGAGGCTGCAGTGAGCCGTGATGGTACCGCTGCACTCCAGGCTGGGCAACAGAGCGAGGCCCTGTCAAAAAAAAAAAAAAAAAAAAGTCCTAAAACAGCAGCCGTGGGTATTATTTTGAGTCTGAGTGAGAGAAGGCATGAGAGAGCCCAACTATAGACAAGTAATATCAGTGCCGAGGTCAACGCTAGGGTATTCTGCCCACATACTTGGTTAGGAACTGGGGTTCTTATTTGAAAATGGCCCATGGATATTTAGTAATAAGACGCAGTTGCGAATCTGGTTTTGTATGTTAAAAGCCGGGACAGCCGTGTTTAATTTTGAATTACCTTTTAAAATTGTAAAAGAGGAATTGTTCTGGGGTTATGTGATACAGACAAGAACCAGGTGCAGCTGGGCCTCCTCCACTCACCTGGCCTTTCCTCTCAGCCTTTGCGGCACGGCTGGTCCCCTCTGCTGTGCGGCTCTGCTCTTAACGAGGTAACTCAATATGAGAATTAATTACCCTGTATTTTAATAGCCACGTCGAGTCAAAGGTTGGGTACCAGCTCTAGACTCTTGGCCCATCTGTCTCTAGAAGCAGGTCAATATGATGGAATAATTTTTTTAAATGGTTTTCCCTTAAAAATCTCTCTCCATATGTCTGTTTGTAAACATAATGGTGTCCACACATTTGATAAGTTAGAATATCTAAGCTAATATACTTTTTTTCCAGGGCCTCATAAAATCTGATGTTTATAATCTTCCTGTAGTTACAATGTAAAAATAAAAGCCTGAGACCGCGGAGAGGGCCCTGTCCCAGACGCACATGGCTAAATGCGTTTTTAAAGTACAGGCATCTCTTGGGGGCTTTTGGTTTGGTTTGATTTTGGTTTGGGGTTTGCATTTTCATACCACAAGATGCTAAGTAATCTGTTGATTCAGTAAAGTATGTATTTAATTTCCAAAGAGTGCTCTGAGAAGGCTGGCATCGTGAAGCAGCCAGGACGTAGAGCTGAATTAAGGGCCAAGACCCTCACAGCCCTCCACTTCCCGGAGCGCCCCGCCTGGTGACGGTGGAGAAACCCAGTGCCAACTCCAGGAATTCCCCAGCACCGCCCGGAGTGACACCGGCAGCCTTTCTTGCGTTCCCTTTAAGAGAGCTGCTGCAACCTGCGTCCCCGCAACAGTGCTGGGCGTGGCAGACAGGCCAGGTTCAGGACTGGCTCATCCCCGTGGCAACATGGTCATCACTAATTTTTCTTGCGGATATTTTCTGTTCTTCCACCAGCCTCCAGCTGTGAATCGAAGAGGAAGAAATTAGTGAGTTTTTAAATCTGATGTTTGTATTTCCACTCTTCCCGGCCTGGAATTCACCACCGTGATGACCTCCAGGCCAGGTCACCTCTCCCTGACTTCTGATATCCACACAGCCTTGGGCGGAGCTCAGAAAAAACCTGCTAGTTGTGAATTCTGCGTTCTGGGAACCTCAGTGTCTGCGGTTCTCACCCCTGAGAATTCCTTATCTGTGGTCTGCACTCTGCCCCTGCCCATGCAGCTGGGAAGGCTGACATTGATAGAATGGTCTCTAGGCACCCCTGGCCTCGGAGGTGGGGTTGTCCCCGAAAGACAGTTTTGGCGCAGGCCGTGTGGCCACGTGCTTCTCGCAGATGGAGCTGTGTGGGCGAGCTCCTCCCAGCTGCGCAGTTTGATGGATAGATCTTTCCGATTTCCTCTTCTACTTGAGTTAGACACCTACTCATGTTCAACTGGCCAGAGCTGCCAATTCCCACTGGGATGCGGTGAGTCCAACAATCTCCCACACAGTCCTGTTCCAGCTCTGATACCGGCTGACGCCTGAGCTCGGGCGGCCAGGCCCCCGGGACCTCTGTTTCCTCCTGGCTGAAGCAAGAGACAGTCCCTCGGGCCTCTCCCAGAATTGTCAGCAGTCCTTGCGTGTCTGTGATTTAATTCAACTTTATTTTCAAACTGTTCTTCCCTGGCAACCTAATAAATCAGCATCAGAACTGGAACACACTCCTGAGGTTACTTCTTGATTCTACCCCAGGTGCCATCGGCTGCCTGTTGGACCCGTTCTCCCGCTCACCCTCAGTTTCTCCTTCTCCACAGACTGTGCCGTCTACTCAGTGCCCTGGATACAGCGGGTGCCTCTCAGAGGAAGCTGAGTCTACCCCAGCTGTCAGGGATACACCCTCACTAGTCCAAAAATAAGGTCTGCTGCAGAGTTTCTGGGGAAGGATTTTTGCTCTAAAAATGACATACGGAGAGATTGAGATTTTCCCCTCTCCACTGGATTTTGTCTACTTAGGTGCAATGGTGCATTCTTACTCCTAGCCTGAGAATGACTACACGCAAGTCGGGGCGAAGCTGAGTGACCGGCAGGAGGCAGAGTCTCAATCCCACACAGTCCAAGTCCCACACAGCCCGAGTCTACACAGCCTGAGTCCACACAGCCTGAGTCCCACACAACCTGAGTACCTCGCAGCCCAAGTCCCACATGGCCCGAGTCCACACAGCCTGAGTCCCACAGAGCCGGCATCCACACAGCCTGAGTCCCACACAGCCTGAGTCCCATGCAGCACAAGTCCCACACAGCCCGAGTCCACACAGCCCGAGTCCCACGCAGCCCGAGTCCCATGCAGCCCGAGTCCCACGCAGCCTGAGTCCCACGTAGCCCAAGTCCACACAGCCTGAGTCCCACACAGTCTGAGTCCACACAGCCTGAGTCCCACAGAGCCCAAGTCCCACACAGCCTGAGTCCCACGTAGCCCGAGTCCACACAGCCCGAGTCCCACGGAGCCCGAGTCCCACACAGCCCGAGTCCACACAGCCTGAGTCCACACAGCCCGAGTCCCACGGAGCCCAAGTCCACACAGCCTGAGTCCCACACAGCCCGAGTCCCACATAGCACAAGTCCCACACAGCACAATCCCATGCAGCCCGAGTCCACACAGCCCGAGTCCACACAGCCTGAGTCCCACGGAGCCCGAGTCCACACAGCCCGAGTCCCACACAGCCCGAGTCCCACATAGCCGGAGTCCCACGCAGCCGGAGTCCCACATACACTGAGTCCCACGCAGCCTGAGTCCCATGCAGCCTGGGTCCCACATAGACCAAGTCCCACGCAGCCCGAGTCCACACAGCCTGAGTCCCACACAGCCCAAGTCCGCGTCCCATGCAGCCCGAGTCCACACAGCCCGAGTCCGAGTCCCACATAGCCCAAGTCCCACGCAGCCCTGCTAGGCAATGCACTCATGACATGGGGCGTGTGATTTTCCCACTGCAGCTGCAAAAACCACACACACTTGGTGGCTCAAAACAACACACATCTACCATCTTGTAGTTCCGTGGGCCAGAAATCAGTCCCACTGGGCCCAAGTCAAAGTGTCCACAGGGGTGGCCCCTTCTGGAGGCTCTGGGAGAACCCCTTCCTGCCTGTTCCAGCTTCCAAGGCCACTGTGGTCCTCGGCTCCTGGCCCCTGCCATCTTCAGAGGGCATCACTTCAACCCCTGCCCCTGACACCATGGCCCCTTCCCTCTCCTGAGGTCAGCGGCCCTCTGCCTGTCTTTTCCAGGGACACCTGTGATTAATTCGGGAAATTTAGGGCCCACTCAGATCATCCAGGGTCATCTTTCCTCTCTGGGCCCTTTCCTCAATCACATCTGCAAAGTCTCTTTTGCCACGCAAGGCCACATCCCCAGGTTCCAGGGATCAGGGTGTGGCGCCATGAGCATCAGATTCCGGGAATTAGGGCGTGGCACTGTGGGCATCAGATTCTGGGAATTAGGGCGTGGCACTGTGGGCATCAGATTCTGGGAATTAGGGCATGGCACCGTGGGCATCATGATTCAGCCTTCCACACTGGTAAGCCGTGTCCTTCATGTTGAAGTTATGTGCATTCTGACAGGTACAAACCTTCCATGTTAATTTCTTCATAATTAAGGAAGAACTTCCAATGGCCTCTCACCCAAGCCACGCTAAAAAGGTGAATTAATCAGGCTTGCCAAGCGCCGGCCATTGCTGCCGCCCATGTCCTCCCTACCCTCAAGCTCCAGGGTCCTTGTTTAGAAAATTACCTAGTGCCAGGCTGTGGGCATCTGCACAACAGTGAGTGACATTCATTCAAAGAAAATACAAGAGCCCAATATGGGAGCCATGAGTCACCTGCTGTCATGTTTCCACCAGACACCCATCTACCACCCACCGCCGGCAGGGCTGCTGGACTCCACGAGAGTGCGTGAATGACAGCATGAGCTGGTGCCAAAACTTTACGTTCGGAGTCTCATGGGCGTTCAGCCGGTGACCGCCCAGAGCGGCCCTGCAGCCTGTGGACATGTAGACAGGTTTTCCGCACAGGATGGTCATAAGTCTTTAGCTTTTCCTGCTTATTATTTTTAATCGGAGAGAAACCAAAAATGATGGCTGGTGCAGGGTTGGAGTGAGACGCAATTGTGACATAGGTGCAGGGTTGGATTGAGACGCAATTGTGACATAGGTCCATTTGAAATGCTCCCAACCCCCCCGCCTGCCGCTTTCTGTCTGACGCCCCCAGCTGCATGCACTTGCCCGTGTTGTCCATAACGCCCGGTGCTTTGCTGGGTAACATTGCCAAGGGTTCTCCAAACCTTCAGAAGTGCCCTACGCAGCTGTTACTCAAACTAAAGGGCTGTGGCAAATTAGGTAGAACCAGGACCGTGAAGGCTGGGAGGTGAAAGCTTTAGGGGAAAGAGGCAGGAATTACTGTGTGCTGGGCACGTGTTAGAGCCTAAGAATTCTGTCATGCACTCGCTGCTTATTCTACGTAATTTAAAATTGAAAATCCTGGTGAGCCGGCATTAATGTCCTACTTTTACAGACACGGAGACAGGATTTCACAGAGGCTAACTCCCTTGTTTAATGTCAGAGTCCTGTGCTGAGATTCAAAGCCAGGGCTGCCCAGGTCAGCTGATGGCAGCCGGTTTTTCAGGAACTCACCCTACAGTGAGTTAGCTTTGCTTCTCAAAACACCACTGGAAGGCCACCATCAGTGGCGTATTTTATGGACACCCCCCACCCCCACCCAGCTCTGGTCACAGGGTCCTGAGCCTCGGTTCCCAGGGAGAACATGGGGCGGACTTCTCCATGATCTGATCAAAATATTTGGTCAGCTTCCAGGACAAGAGGTGACCCAGCAGATGGGGCTTGGACGCTGGAATATTGGTGCTGAGGAGACATTTTGCACGGGCCTTCAGAAGGAAGGAGAATGTGTTATGGACCATTTGTGTGTGTGTGCGTGTGTGCATGCGTGTGTGTGTGTGTGCATGCCTGCATGTGCGTGAGTGTGCGTGCATGTGTGTATATTTGCATGTGTGTGTGCACGTGCATGTGTATGTGTGTGCGTGTGTGTGCGTGCATGCGTGTGTGGTTGCATATGTGTGTGGTTGCATATGTGTGTATGTGTGCATGTGTGTGCATGTATGCATGTTTGCATGTGTGTATGCATGTGTGTGTTTCGTGTGTGCATGTGTATTTGCATGTGTGCATGTTTGCATGTGTGTGTGCGTGCATTGTGTGTGTGCGTGCATTGTGTGTGTGCATGTGTGTGCATGCATGCATGCGTGTCTGCATGCGTGTGTGTGCATGGCAGTTTTAAGTTACTAGTTTTTAAAGTCAGCACATTTTCATTGAATCAACTTGGTCAAAAGTCTATCACAGAATTTGGAACCCATTAAAGGAAAGTTCAATGAGAAGCCCGTGTCTTCTCTTGGCCAACAATGGAACGTCTATGGAAATACTTAGGCAAAGACTTGAGTTTCCTTTGACCTACTTCTGGTGTTGAATCTGCTGAAGCTTGATAGGAATTTGATCATTCTCAGTTAGTAGTTTTTTTCTGGGTGGAATTGCTTTTTCACCACCTGTGTGTAAAGGGAGGAATCATCTGTCCTAAGGACCTGGTGGAAGCTGAAATTGGCTCTGTTGGTTTCTACAGAACAGTGAAGAGTAAGTCTGTCCCTAAACTGCCTGGTCAGAAGGCCGGCTTCTCCCGGCAAAGGCCACGTGACACATGGAGAATTCAACATCAACACTGAGTAAATGTGTTGGAATCTCACATTTTAGTTTCCCCGTTACTGGACTGTGCATTCCCACATTTACAATTATTGAAGTACGTTCAAGAATGTAGAGTGTGAGGTTTATATAGTCTTAAGCAGTGCCCTGCTTTTAAGAGTGAATTATTTTTTAAATGGAAATGAGACTCATCTCTCCTGGATCTGAAGCTTGCTGTCAACTACCAGGACCTGAGAATCCTCCTGGAGCTTCCCATTTTCCTTAGGAGGAAGCCCTATTGTTTCAGTGGGTGTGTGGTAAAGGGCAAGTTCTCCTAACGTGAACATTGTTAATGAAAGTTCTGCCATTTTTCTTCTTCTTTGTGAACAGCCCTTAGCTGGTGAGCTGGGGAAACAGGGCCACGGGGGAGTCAGGCCTATGGGGGTGTCTGGACAGAGGGGCTGGGTGCGTGAGCCTTCCAGGGTACCTCTGCCAGCCTTGAGCATTCTGTTAGTCCGGGCAGAGAAAACATGCTTTTCTAAGTCAAAAACCACTCATAAATCATGGGTTAGGAGTTACAACATCACCACAAATTCAGTGCTGCTCAGAGTTAAAACATGTCCTCGCCCCGCACACGCACAGGCTCTCTCTGTGCCATCACCATCCATCTGGTCTCTGGGGCCCATTTCTGGAATGTGAGGAGACAACGGCTTGGGGCGCGCTTGTCGCTGTCCTCACGGACTCCTGGGGCAGCCCCAGGCACCCGCGAGAACCCGCCCCGCCACCACCAGCCAACTTGGAGGCGACAAAGAGTGAATCAGAAATGCATGGCTGACATTTCCCTGAAAATAAATATATGCTAAAAAATTAAAGGGAAATGTGGTGGGCCAAATGCATTTGGGGTTTTAATCAAACCAAAGTTATGTGAAAAACAGCCTGAAATACTCAAGTCACAGAGGCCTCAGGCGAGGGTCCACGAAGTCTCCCTGGGCACTCGTGTGGGTGGGACAGGGCCGGTTCTGACAGGGCCCCCTCCTTCCTCCCTGGGGCTTCTTGCCGGGCGTACAGAGCCAGGCAGGGTTAATAATGTTTATTACATGCTTTGATGAGGCAACTGTCTATTTGAAGCAACTAACATCAGTTTATATATTGAATCTGAAATAAACATACCCATATGAAGAGAATTTTTTTTCAAATTTTCCTTCTTTCAAGAGGCCCAATATAATCCTTTTGCTGCTTTATGGAGACTGCACACATCCCCTGAAAGCATTGAGGAGGGAAACAAAGCTAAGTGGCCGGTGGAGCTGCCTCCACTGAATCTGGGCATAATTCCATCTCAAACGAAAGTGGGCGGAAGAGCTATGAAAACAATTTTGGAAAGGTGGCCGGCTGTGAATCAACACCTTGGGGAATATTTAGGAACCTCACTGAATTTGCCTGTGGACATAGCAACTGAGTTTCCCAACGCACGTGTGAGAATATCGTGAAGTTGTCCTGTCCCGAATTCTGATGCACAAGAAAGGGCAGGAGCAGAGGCCTGTGTGGTTCATGGATCACCCAAGTGCCAGCTCTGCCTTCGCTCTGATGCCAAACCGAGGAGGTCTGCATTTTCATCTGGGAAGGGGATGGATATCTGTGCCCCTGGCAGGACCATGGGGAAAGCCTTCTGCTCCACCCATGGGAAGCCAGACCATGGTCTTGCTCACATTCTGAGAGACAGGGACCTTTGGGGGTTGGCACACGGAAATAATTCGAATGCATCCTCCCGGCAAGCAGGGCACCTCTGTGTCTGCCGGTGGGTCTGGCTCTGGCTTTGCACCTGCAGGTCTTGCAAAGCCATGGGAACTGCCTGCCGAGCTGCTGGTAGCTGGAGGCCTTGGCCGAGGTGGGCTGCAGTGCATGTGCCCGCACAGGTGTGCCCACCCAGGTGTGCCTGCTCAGGTCTGGGGCTTGTCTCACACACTGCTTGTGCCAGTTTTTCCTCCCAGCTGGAAGTCAACAGGGACAAATAGCCCCAGGCCCCTTAAACTGGAAACTGTCAGTCACCCATTCCTCCTGGTCTGAAGTGTGTGAGAGAACATGGTGCTTTGTACACACATGTGAATGTGGACAGCATTGCATGTGTGTCCCACGTGTCCCACGGAGGCTGCAGGGCTGTTGCAGCCGCTCTTGCAGAAACAAGCTGAAGTCTTGCTTTCAGGTTATGCGAAAGACCTGGCACTGCACTGGAGATTGTGGGACCTTCTGCTAACATTTGGCCTGGGGGTGCTGGAAGATCCCTACCCCTTGATGAGACACCCTCGGAGGCTGGCTGAGGGCACCACCTTCCTGTGAGTCCCTGCCGCAGCCTGGCAGCGCTTGCAGCCATCTGGCTGGGCTTGCCGCACACCTGGGCTGATCCTTGTCCCTGACTGGGAGCTACACTTCACCCAACAGCTTTCCTTTCTATTTTAGGAGGGGTAAGGGTGGAAGGAAAGACAGGTTTGATTGAAAACCAGGTGGACTTTTGCAGATTTATTTTTTAATTTTGCATTTCTTTGAGTCACAGAATCCAAAAGTAGTTTTGTGGATACAAACACATAATTAAGGCAAACAGCAGCAAAGGGGACATGAGGGGTGGAGCGCCCTCTCCACCGCCGCTCACCAGCATTTCTGTGACCCACGGGGACGTGAGGGGGGGAGCCCACTCTCCTCCTCTGTGCACCAGCACCGCTGTGACCATTGGTGTCATTCTTCTTTAATGGAGGGTCCTGTGCTTGGCTTCAAAGACCTCCTCCAGCTGGGCCGCCTCAGGCAATTTCCTGCCTGGTTTTAATTCATCATGTGTGTATATATCATGTGTGTATGTGCCATGTTGTATATGCAGAGCATGTTTGTACATGCCACGTTGTGTACTCGCCAGGTGCATTTATGTCGTGTGTGCAGATGCCACATGTGTATACGCCACATGTGTATACATGTATGTTCATCGTATATATGCATCATATACATTTAACTAAAGCCCCTGTAGGCATGTGCTGGTCCACCCCTGCCTTGAGTGCCTGCACACATCCAAGTTCAGGGCTAGTTCTGGGCAGAACTGGGGTCTCAGGGGCTTACCCCTGTCAGGGCTCTAGGGCTGGGGAGCCTTTCCCATCCTGAGTTTTAATTCAGTGCAGGAGGTTCTGGAGGTCTTGTGTGCAGGCTGGCCACCTCCTGAGCATTGAGTCTTCGGTGGGTGACGTTTACTGAGGTTTCCAGGGTGGGACTGCACAGCCGCCATCGGTGAACTCAGAGCAGGACCTGCCCTGAAGGAACCGCAGGGGATGGGGCTTTGTCCGTGCCAGCCTTGCAGCTCTCTTCCTCTTCTGTCCTCAGAGGCCTCGCAGGGCAGTGGACGGCCGGGGCAGTGTGAGGAGATAGGGACACATGTCAGCAGGGGCCCTTGGGTGGAGGAAGCCGGCAGGATGCAGCCGTCCCTCCATCTCAGCTGCCCATTGTGTAGAACTGGCCCAAGCCTGGGGCCTTCTCTCTGTTTAGCCTCTGTCCCCAGCAGAGGTTCTCAGGCCTGTGGTTCCACCTGTCCATTGAAGGGGCTCCGTCAAGCCCTGGAGGTCCCCGGGGAGGAGAGGGTGGCCTAGCTCCAGCCACCAGGCCTGCCTCAGAAGGGAGAGCCCTGCTTTATCTATTTTGTTTGTTGGCATTTCTGGGCAAGATTTTTTTTTGAAGAAAGAAATCTGAGTCTGAGGCTAAAAAAAAAGTTTGGAAACCTCTACTTTAGGTTTTCGATGACGGCTGTGTACTTACTATGCTAAAATAAATGCTGTTTTGCTCCATTGTCATTCAGCTCGGCATCATCAATTGTCACTCTGTTCTTGTGACAGCTGCTGGCCTCGCAGGCAGGATGTCCACACGGAGGGCCGCCTGCTGCAGCGGGAGCCGGCCGACCACACACTCGGGCTGTGCATTCAATATCACCTCCGTGAACTGTGCCCTGGAAGTGACTTTTGAGTCGACAAAGCAAAAACTCAACAGCCAGTAAGAAACTAAGCTACTATCATATACAGAAAATACCCACATCACATACAGAGATAGAGCATTACCTGGGTATATTAAACTAAACTCAGTCTTTACAGC
Organism: Pongo abelii; assembly: GCF_028885655.2. Classification (NCBI taxonomy): domain Eukaryota; kingdom Metazoa; phylum Chordata; class Mammalia; order Primates; family Hominidae; genus Pongo; species Pongo abelii. Next base: position 170,388,606 of record NC_071990.2, read on the forward strand.
TTCCATTGTATGCCAGCTCTGTCAGTTACACAACTTGAGGACAGTCTTGGTCCCTGCCCTTGAGATGAAATTGGTTGAAATAATATTGTTGTTTAAAATATTTTAATTTCCTGTAATAGCATCGCCATGTTCTGGGTGCACATGAAAAGTTAGCCATTTCCCAAAATTATTACACAGTAAGATTTGTTCAAGTTTGTGATAGTCTTTTGTTAGGAGTGTATTGAGCATGTATGAGGTTGAACACATGTGGTGGCAGCCTGGTGAGGGGCCCGGTGTCTCCTCGGGCCTTGACGGGAGCTCCCAGGGATTCTGAGGCTGCAGCCTCAGCCAGGGCATCCTCCTCCGCTCCAGACAGGCCGGGGTGCTGGGAGCCAGGCCTGCTGATGGGAGGAAGCCCGTGGTGCACGCTGTGTTCTGGTGCCCAGAGTCCCACAGAACCACCAAGTGGGCAACTCATGACACCCCTCCTCCCTGCCTATCCTCGGCTCACACCCCGGGACCACCTCCCACAGTAACCACCTTCACTCAGACCCTCGTTTCCTGGGAAACCAAACCTTCCTAAGACACACGGATGTAGAAATCCCAGCACGCACAGGGCTGTGTGCTGTTTACACAAATGAGTAAACAAAACCAGACGCAGGTGCGAGGAGCGCAGTGGCCAAGTCCAACCACCGCGGCCCGGGCTGGGGTCAGACGGACAGGCAGTAGCTCCGGCTGCTATGGGGGTACGTGGTCAGGTCAGCTGTCTCCTGAAACCAAACCCAGTGTCCTGTTTCCAGGTGGGAATTTGAAGTGACCAGTTGTCTGCACCAGGGTGCAGGGGGGCTTGCTGCCTGCTATGGCCTCGGGGCCTCTGTTGCAGCATGAAAATTTGGGGTGAGAGGCCTTCACGCCTCTGCCTGCCCTCCTCACCTGACCCCCGGGATGCCCTGGCTCCTGCAGGTGGGAGGAGAGTATTGCCTCCTGACCCGAGCAACACCTGCTGCTCCCGCCATTGCCTCCTGAATCCCTGGCCACCTTTATCCTCACACCTGAACAGAGGAAACCATCACACCTTTGTGCCCGATGAGAGAGGTCCAGAGGGCTTAAACCTCGCCTGCTGTGATTTCTGCAGTGTTCTCCATAGGCGTAAGATGGGTCATCCTCTAGCCGAGGGGGAGCTGCTCAGCCAACCGCTGGAAGCTGTTCTCCAGCTGCTCCCAGCCCAGCCCAGGCCAACCAGCCCCGTCCGTGTATGCAGCCTCAAACCGATGATGCTGTTGCCAATCCTTGCTTCTCAGCTGAACGTGTTTTCTGATTACAATGTAGCACAGACTTAAAAGAGGACATAGAAAAGTTGAATTGGAAAATTGGAAGGAGGAAGAACGGGAAGAAGACGTGTTATCATCTTAACACCTGTAAGTCTCTTCAAATTTTGATCTATTTCCTAAAATACACACGTGCAAACATAGGCACGCGCATGAATACACTGTGCGCACACCAGGGAGGCAGTGAGCACACGCGCTTTATGGTCAAAGGAATTAATTTGAGTTTCCAGGTAACACGTACTTCCTCAGGTCAGTCATTTCGAGGGTGATGATATTAATAATAGGAACCACCCCCAGGGCTACTGCGGGGGTTACAGGAGGAAGCAGCGCAGAACCTGCGCTGGGGCTAGGGCAACTCGAAATCCTCAGGTACAGACACCAGCTTCTATATAACGGCACACACTTGTGGGTGTTGTGTAAATACGCTTACAAAAAACAACGCTGAGACCAGACTTGAACATTTTCTCTTGACTCCATACTTTGAAAACTTTCCTATATCCCACACGAATCTTGTTCTGTAATTTATGAAACCCATCCTCTCTTGTGAGGGCAGTTTTGAGCTTCTCCCTTGTACATGTCCTTCTCTCAGCAATTACAGTGGAGATCTCTGGCAATTTCTCTCAAGTAAAATGGAGGAAACTTAGTTGTATTCCTGTAGCCCTGGTGGGTGCGTGGCCACATCTCAGGATTGATTCTGACTTGAATTCACTGCCACCCTCCAGGAAATGGTAATTTCCAGTACCTCCTTGCTCACCCCAGGGACTCAATGGTCTCTCCTTTTTCAGCCAAGGAAATGAGGTTTGCTGGGGCGAGGTTCTCTGCACCTGCTGGCGCCCCGTCACCTCCTATTTGCCTCATTTTCCCTTCCTCTTCATGGTCTCCCTCTCCTCCTCGTGACAACCACAGTCTCACCTACACACTGTTAATTTTTAAAAGTCGGGCCCTATTGATAAAAATAAGGGAATTCACAACACGGGCTGTGCATCAATGGGGCCCCTGCTGGTTGCCCTCCTCGTGCTTCTGCTGGCAGACCCACAGTTCTGGTTTCTGTGGAAGGGCCAGAGGAGCAGGAATTGGTTAAACAGTGATCAATTGCACTGAACAATCCGGATCCCGAGGCACGTAAGCTGCACTGCCCGAGGGTGTTTCACCCACCCTCTGTTGCCCTGGACTGCCTGGGGCGCCGCACCAGCCACTGTGGGGAAGCTATCTTCCCTGGGGCTGGGACAGGTTGACTTTGTCACTGGTGCAGTTTGTCATGATGCAGGCTCTGCTGGCCACTGGTCAAGGTCCCTCGTTATGAGCCCCACTGACGCGTGCATGCCCCACGCTTGCTCCTCCTTTTAGCCACCCGCCCTCCTTCCTGAGGGACCAAGTGACCTCACAGCAAAGGCAGCGCTGCAGCTCCGTGCCCAGAGAGACGGGCAGGTCCTGAGACCCGGGAGCCCCCTCTGGGGCCCTCCCAAGGGCAGCCTGTGTTTGAACAAAGCAGTGCCCTGTCCCAATAACAAGGAAGAGTGAGCACAGAAGGTGAAGCCCTGGAACCCAGGGCAGCTTCCTGAGTTCCCATGACAGGAAGCATCAGGAGCAAAACTAACAAAGCTGCTCTGGAGTCCTCGCTCCAAGACACAGGGCTTCTAGACCACCCACACCTCTCGGCAGGCCCTGGGGGATATCTGGCGGGCTGGGAGGTCAGCTCTGCCCTCTGCTTAACCCAGTTCCTCACCCCTACACCCAGAGCACACCTGTCCTGACCTCATCCCCCACCACACCTGTCCTGTCCTCATGCCCCAACACACCTGTCCGGTCTCTCATTCCCCCAGCACACCTGTCCTGTCTTCATTCCACAGCACACCTGTCCTGTCCCTCATCCCCAGCACACCTGTCCTGTCCCCATCCCCCAGCACACCTGTCCTGTCCCCATCCCTCAGCACACCTGTCCTGTCCCCATCCCCCAGCACATCTGTCTTGCCCCTATCCCCAGCACACCTGTCCTATCCCCCTCCGCCAGCACACCTGTCCTGTCCCTCATGCCTCAGCAAACCTGTCCTGTCCTCATCCCCAGCATACCTGTCTCATCCCTCATGCCCCAGCACACTTGTCCTGTCCTTCATGCCCCAGCACATCTGTCTTGCCCCCATCCCCAGCACACCTGTCCTGTCCTCATCCCCCAGCACACCTGTCCTGTCCCCATCCCCCAGCACACCTGTACTGCCCCCATCCCCCAGAACACCTGTCCTGTCCCTCATGCCTCAGCACACCTGTCCTGTCCCCATCCCCCAGCACACCTGTCCTGTCCCCATCCCCCAGCATACCTGTCCTGTCCCCATCCCCCAGCACACCTGTACTGTCCCCATCCCCCAGAACACCTGTCCTGTCCCTCATGCCTCAGCACACCTGTCCTGTCCCCATCCCCCAGCACACCTGTCCTGTCCCCATCCCCCAGCACACCTGTCCTGTCCCCATCCCCCAGCACACCTGTACTGTCCCCATCCCCCAGAACACCTGTCCTGTCCCTCATGCCTCAGCACACCTGTCCTGTCCTCATCCCCCAGCACACCTGTCTTATTCCTCAGCTCCTGCTCACATAGTAGGCCTGGCCATGGGCTCTGGTAGTTTCATACATTTTTTTTCATAGCTCCAGGTACTCCTCCCTTATACTGAGGAGCTGTACTAGTCAACCTCACCCAGACAGATTCAGGACCCTGTGCCCAGCGTTTCAGACAGAATATTGACAGATGGCAATGTGCACATCCCTAGAGGCCAAGGCTCTGAACACAATCCTGGATAAGGAAATCACTTTGGAGGCCAAGGTGGGCGGATCACTTGAGGCCAGGAGTTCGAGACCAGCCTGGCCAACATGGTGAAACCAAACCTCGTCTGTACTAAAAATGCAGAAAATTGGCTGGGCGTGGTGGCAGGCACCTGTAATCCCAGCTACTCGGAAGGCTGAGGCAGGAGAATCGCTTGAACCCAGGAGACGAAGGTTGCAGTGAGCCAAGATCATGCCACTGCACTCCAGCCTGGGTGAGAGAGACTCCATCTCAAAAACAAACAAACAAAAAACAGATTTAGAGATTTCAGCTTGTACTTAGGAGCTCAGAGCGGGAAGCCTCTGGGGACAGGAACGCTTCGGTGTCCCCGTCATACCCTTCTGGCGGTTTCCAAGGAACAGATACAGCATCGCAGAGAAGGGTGTCACAGTGAGAGTTCCCCCCACCTTGTTCGTCCACATTCCAGCTTCCTGGCTTTGAGGAAACCCAAGCCTCCCTGGCCAGGTTTCTCATCTGCCTGGTGGGGGCTGGGCAGGCGACTTCTAAGCTCTGTGGGCTCAGCCCCCCAGGCCTGTGGTTCGGGTGCTGACCTGCACACCGGGCGAGGCAGCCCAGACGGAGCCCAGCACAACCCAGACGCTCCCAGCAGGAGGTGGTGGATCTCACATCTCTCTCTGCCCGCTGTCCTGCTGGGCATGGAGTGGGTCTCCCTGGGGAGAGCAGGGCTGTGCCAGAAGGAATGGGTGGAAGTGGGAATGTCGGAGCCAAGGGACTCTGGAGTTGGTCCTGGCCAGTCCTGCATGAGGTGCTGCGTCACGGGAGCCAGAGCCAGTGTCTTGCAAGAGCCCCGCGGGTGGTGGGGTCGCTCCAGCCTGTGTGTGGTGTTGCAATGACGGAGCCCACATAGAGCCCTGCGGGTGGTGGGGTCTCTCCAGGCTGTGTGTGGTATCACAATGACGGAGCCCACGTAGAGCCCCGCGGGTGGTGGGGTCACTCCAGCTTGTGTGTGGTGTTGCAATGATGGAGCCCACGTAGAGCCCCGCGGGTGGTGGGGTCTCTCCAGCCTGTGTGTGGTGTTGCAATGACGGAGCCCACGTAGAGCCCTGCGGGTGATGGGTCGCTGCAGCCTGTGTGTGGTGTTGCAATGACGGAGCCCACGTAGAGCCCCGCGGGTGGTGGGGTCGTTCCAGCCTATGTGTGGGATCACAGTGACGGAGGCCATGTACAGCCCCGCGGGTGGTGGGGTCTCTCCAGCCTGTGTGTAGGATCACAGTGACGGAGGCCATGTACAGCCCCGCGGGTGGTGGGGTCGCTCCAGCCTGTGTGTGGTGTTGCAATGACGGAGCCCACGTAGAGCCCCGCGGGTGGTGGGTCGCTCCAGCCTGTGTGTGGTGTCACAGTGATGGAGCCCACGTCCATAGGGCCCAGGCTTGGTGTGGCTGGGTCACATCTGCACTGGGCCCTGATCCACAGGGAATCTGAGCAGGTTGAAAGAGCTTCTGAATTAGCAAATGGGTGAATCCACTCACACCCAGCCTGGAGTGGCATCGACTCTAGCAGTGGGCAAGGGGTTCATGAAGGGATCAGTGGCACAGTGGATTCATCAACAGATGACTCACAACTAAGCTTTGTGCTTTTGGTTTCACTTCCCATACCAGGTTGCCCCCGGCACCCCCTCTTCTGGGGCCTGCCCCCTCTGGAGAGCCTCGCCTCCCCCTGCCCCTCCCACTGCCACTTACGTCTGAGAGGCAGCATTCTGAGGACTCTTCCTCGGACTCTGTCCCGGGGCCTGTACCTTCCTCCTGTTCTCACTGCCTCCATTCGGGTCTGGGCCCTGCACAGGGCTCACCTGGGCTCTGGAAAGCCTTAATTTCCTCCTTCAATCTTTCTCCCACCTCCAGGTCGGCACAGCTAAGACCTCAGAGTGCAGGGCTCAGGTCAGAGCTGGGGCTGCTCCGTGGTCACTGTAACCTCAAACTGTCCATGGCTCCGCACAGCCTAATACACAGAGTGCAAAATCCGTCTACCTGGGTAGAAGGCAGACGTTCCCCAAAATCCATGCATTGAAGTCCAACCCCCAGCGCCTGGGAATGTGTCCTGATTTGGGAAAAGGGCCATTGCAGCTGGGCTTAGCTGAGGGACAGTCACCCCGAAGTATGTGGGCTTAGTCCAATATGACGGTGTCCTCAGAGGCACAGAGACAGGTGCATGGGGGATGACGGCTGCGTGGCCATGGAGAGAGAGATGGGGGAAGGACCACCAGCAACCACTGAAGCCAGAGAGAGGCCTGAGCAGAGCCTCCCTCACAGCCCCACAAGGAGCCAGCCCTGTGGCACCTGGACCTGGGGCTTCTGGCTTTGAGACTGTGAGACGACCCACATCTGTTTGCTGGGCTGCCCTGTCTACAGTCTCCTGTTCGGGCCCAGGACGCTGCTGACACCTCCCCATCAGTTCCCTGCACAGCACAGCTGAGTCAGTCCCTGGCTTCGGAATATGTTTGTGTATTTCCCCGGGCTAGGCTCCAGGTTTTCCTGTCTTTTTCTCCACCGGTCAAGATCCTAATCACCCTTATGGCCTTGTCCAGTGGCTCCAAATTCCCCAGGCAGGCGTTCTCCTTTCATTTCTACCGGGAATGAGCGCCTCTCGTTTGGGCCCCATCTGCCTGATTTTGCAGGCGTGTCTCTTCTTTCACTTTCTTCCCTCTCACTCCCGACTGCCTCGCTCAGTGAACCCTCAGGACCTTTGGGCGCAACCATCACACTGTGTTGGGTGCTGAGCACAGGAGATGAGGACCAGGTCGCACCTTCAGGCTTGCTCTGAAGGGAAAGGCAAAAGCGCACAGAAATGTAACCAGAATGTGGGCAGGCCCCTCCAGTCAGCCCTCCAGCCCTCACCTCCCCGTCCGCTGCTCCAGCTGCAGCTTCCCGCCCTCAGGAGCCACTGGGGGTGTCCCCACACCTGTGTCCACTCCTAGAGCCCATCGGAGGGCCCAGGGTGGGATTCGCGATGGTCAGAATCGTACACCCAGCGTCACATGCTGGAGCCCTCACTCCTGTTTCCATCTGATAAGGTGACAATGAGAAGTTTCCATCTGCACACTGGGAAGAGGGTCCTCCCTAGTAACCATGTCTGGCACTGTGATTCAGGACCTGCAGCCTGTGATTCAGGGACCTGCCACTGTGATTCAGGGACCTGCAGACTCCGAAGCTGTGAAGGATCTTCATAACTACTCATCGTTTGGGCCACCCAGTCTGTGGCTTCGTCACAACAGCCGGAGCTGACAAAGGCAGGACTGGGGAGAGCATCCTCATGGGTACCAGACACCCAGGGTCGTGTGGACAGCTGGATGAGGTCCAGAAGCTGAATGGTGGGCGCCATGGGTAAGCCATTCTGAATGTAGAGACAGGTGCAGAAGGACTTGGGGATGCGGCTGGCAGCGTGACACACTCCTCCCAGGAAGGTAGCAGCTGCAGAGTGAGGGAGCCCCCGGCTCTGGACTCAGCACGGACTCTGCACCCTGCTTGACCCATCGGCTGTGCCATCTCAGGCCCGTGGCCTCAGGCATGAGTTCTAGGGCCAACCTCACAAGTCCCACAAACCAAGGAACAAATCAATGGCAGGAATGTATCCTCTCATGGTTCTGGAGGCCAGAAATCCAAGATCAAGGTGCCAGCAGGGCCAGGCTCCCTCGGAAGGTGCCAGGGAGGGACTGACTCCAGGCCTCTCCTGTTTTGAGAACGTCCTCCGCCTGTGGCCCGTGAGCATAACATCAGTCACTACATGGTGTCTCTGCACTCCCTCCTCTCAGGAGGACACGGGTCATGTTGGATGAGGGAGCACAGTGCTGACCTCGTTTTGACGTGATTACCTGTGTGAAGATGTCATCTCCACATAAAGTCCCATTCGGAGTCTCCAGGGTTGGGACTCACTCCAGCTTATCTGGGAGACCATGGCTGGCAGCAAGCACTGGTCATCAGTTTCCTCCTCTGAAAAGGTAACAACGGCCTCTACATCTTAAGATTGTAACAAACATTTGATAAGAAAGGAAAGTGAAGTACTGGACTCTTTTCTGAACACAGGAATATGAACAATTCTCTCAGAGATGCACCCAGACCCACCCGGCTTGTGCCTGCGGGCAGCACTTCCGAGCTGCAAACTCCCGCCCGGTCACCAGGAGAAAAGCCCCCAGCAGCTAAGCTGCAGACCCCGGCTGACCAGGCCCACAGCAGACACGAACCTGACCGGCCTTCTTTAATCTAATGTCCAATAACTGAACTCTCAATGTGTCCCTCGGGGGCATCTGGCTAACAAGCTCTCAACAACTTGGTCACTCCCATACGGCACAGCCATGGAAATGAAAATTAATCACAGGCCAGGACGCGCATGTAAAGGCGAACAGGTCGGAGGGAACAGATGTGTCGTACACCGAAATGGATGTAGCAAAAAGACAGGCTGACAATGAGCCAGGGAAAGGTGAACAGACCCATTTTCTAAACAACACGATTAAAGGTTCTTCAGCCAGAACTCCAGAACGCCTACGTGGAAATGTTTCCTGCCAAAATGGAAACATCTCACAAAGAGTGGATACAGTCCTGTCCAGATCCAGCCCCGGATACTTCCTGGTCAGTAAAAACCCCTGATGAGCACAACCGATTGAGTCAGAGCAAATAAAGTGAATTATGGAAGCCAACTGACGGACACTCTGAGGGCAGTCAAGCAGACAGAGCTCCAGACGGAGTGAGGTCTAGCTCACACTGGAGGCCTCAGGGCTCAGCCGCCCACGGCCAGAGGTGAGCACATCACAACGTCCTGGACTGTGCCCTCCTCCAGGGACCCTTCCAGCAAAGCATGGAACCCATGAGGTTATCGGATGGCCGTAGCCCTGGTAACACGAAGATATTTATACCACCCCCATCAGTACATGCTGCCACATTGCAAGTTGCAAACCCATTTTTGTTTTCAGTTATGCTCATACAGATTCATCTTCAAATGAGCAGGAGCTTTGGGAGTTTTTTCTAACAGCAGAAATTGATATGTTCATCCATTTTATTCTCCTATCTGATGTCCTGTGATCACTAAAGTGCATTTTTCAGGCAACTGACTGGGGTCAGAAATGTCAGCTGGGGAACAGAGGGAATGTATCCGCCTTACAATGCATTCAAGATGTTACAGGAAATGAATAAATGCTAATTCACTCACTCAAAACAATGAATATTCATTTTTATACTTTCACCCAGGAATAGACTACGAACTTCCTCTAGAGTGCTGTATCTGGGGCTTGTATTTCCAGAGAGAGGAGTGATGCGCTTGAACCCTGGACCTGCCTATGGGCTACAGTCACAGGCACATTCTCCCACCATCCTGTTCTGCACCAGACGGGTTTCCCCTGGCAGCAACTTTCCCTGGTAACTATGTCAGGAAATACTGCGCATTGGGTTAATCTTGGGGGGCAAAGAAAGCTTGCTCTCCCATCTTTTGTGGAGGGATTTAGCAAAGCCAAAGAATGTGGCTTCTTGGTATCTGACAAGTTTTTAACCAGGTACAAGAAGGAGATACTTGTTATTTATAGTTATAATTGTCTTCTATGAAGATGGTTTCCAGGGTATCTGCAAAGAGTGGATGGTGGTTTTGTTAGGTGGACCCCCTAATAAACCCTACTGATAAATGAATGTAGATAGGGAGCCTAGTCTGAAGTGTCAGCTGGAGAGACTTGAGTTGTTATGTGCAAGGGAGTCAGAAGCATTTGGAATTCCTGTGTAGTGTTAGAGAGGGAGGTGTCAGCAGGTGAGGGAGAGGGAAAGATAGGGAGATAGATGGGCAAAGCTTGGGTGTTCTGTGTAGAGACTTGGAGAAGGTGAGAAATCCCTGGGATTAGGATTCTAGGAACTTGGGGTTCAAGATGGTAGACAAAATACATCCACTCAGCACCTGCTGTGCCCAGGGCCCATTCCACTGTAGTTCAGTTGTAAAGAAGGGAATAAAATCATAAAAGCAATGAGGACAGGAGGGAGAACCAAGGGCAGATCAGGGAGTCTGACTGAAGTTGAGGAGATGAAAAGATGAGACAGAGTGTCAGGTAGATGAGTAAGTCAAGCAGAGGACACAACATCTCAGAAAACACCAGGGGTCAGGGAGGGGCAATGGGACACACACAGCTGGCTCCCTGGAGGACTAAGGAAGGGAAGGTCTTCTAGGCCAGAAGAGGAGAATTCCATGAGAAATTGAGGCACTGTCCTTAGGAGAGTACAGCTTCTCTGTGCATGCCAGTGCCTGAGAAAGGCAGACGCCTCATTGACCTGGCCTTTTGCTCCCAAATACAAGTTAACAACCAAGGGGGCTTTCTGTGCCATCAACAGAGCCAACCAATGTGAACAGAACAACAAATGATTCAGCATGGAAGACAAATGATTCAGGAAACATGAGAACATAACTCCGGAAATGTCTGAATGATACAAAATCAATGCTCCTGGGTTACTAAAAATAATTTCAAAAAGTTTCTATGAAAACTGAATAATAAATGAATAAAAAAATTTCGGAATATTATATATGTGATGGAAGGAATGTTTTAGGTAAAGGAGTTAAATAACAGAATAAAGGTAATTAAAGATTGAATTCGGAAACCTGAAGATAAAAGCCAGATTATTTCTCAGAACAATGATTAAGACAAAGGGGTGAAAAATATGAAGGGAAGTTGAAGGAATGCAATCAGTCAAGCTGGGAACCTGATCTCCTTCTCACAAGGACACTAGGAGAGAACAGAAAATGGGATAGAGAAACAATCAAAGACATGATACAAGAAAAATGTCAAGCTGAAGAAAGGCAGAAATCCTTAAGCTGAGAGCACTCACTAAGTGTGGAGCAGGATCAATGGAAAATGAAGTGCACATGATCATATTCTGGTTAAAAATTCAGACTTACAAGAATAATCAACTAGAAGATACCAAAAGTGTCCAGAAAGAGGCCAGGCTCGGTGGCTCACATCTATAATCCCAGCACTTTGGGAGGCCAAGGCAGGTGGATCACCTGAGGTCAGGAGTTTGAGACCAGCCTGGCCAACATGGTGAAACCGTGACTCTACCAAAAATACAAAAATTAGCCGGGTGTGGTGGCACATGCCTGTAATCCCAGCTACTCAGGAGGCTGAAGCAGAAGAATCACTTGAACCCAGGAGGCAGAGGTTGCAATGAGTTGAGATTGAGCCATTGCACTTCAGCCTGGGCAACAAGAGTGAAACTACATCTCAAACAAAAAACAAAACGTGTCCAGAAAGAACCAAAAAGTGTTCCCTACAAAAACAGGAACCAGATCTGCAAAAATCTCATTATACAAACTACCATACCCTTAAGGGAGAAAAAGAGAAATAACTTTGAAGTGATGAGGAAGAGTGATTTTGAACCTCAAATTCACAAACTAATAATAAGTGTGAGAAGGGGAAAATGAAGGCATTTTCAGACCAACTGAGAATAATAAAATTTACCTTATACATTGACATTGATTTTAAAAGACCAATTTTCTTTAGCAAATCATACAAGGAATCTAGAAAACAAGGATGATGTGGGATTGATTTAAGAAGAAATGGAATTAATCCAGGAATTCAGTGGTGAAGAGACCAGGAGGATAGCTGGGCAGGGATCCTAGAAATCAGTTTGGAAGAGGCAGTCAGAGCCCCCGGAAGACACTCTTCAAAGAGGAAGCACATTCCGTCCAAGAAGCTTCATGATGGAAGACCCAGAGGAACAGGGCTATGTGAGGAAGGCATGCGCTGTCTGCAAGAAACCAAGAGAAAACAAATAACTAGTTGGAAACCCTGAGAAAACAACTACAAAATACTCACCATCCACATGCATTGGCTCCCATCCCCTCTGGCCCTTCTCCAGCCCCTGCCCCTCATTTCTTCCTCTCCGCTGGATTTTTTCCATGGCCATAAAAATATGCTGTTTTCCTCCTATCTCCAAAAAAAACCCTCCCACTTGACTTCACTTTCTCCCTCATTTAGTGCCCTGTTTCTCTGTTGGTGTCTATATCAGAACCCCCCAACATGCTCCCTCCACTTGCTGTGTGCTTTTCCTCCTGGTTCCTCTTGAATCCACTCTTCTGCCCCTTCACCAATGCTGGTAATGACAAGGTCCCAGGGACCTCTCCATTACTAAAAGCAACTGTGCATTCTTCTTGTTCCTCTTCCCAGGTCTACCAGCAGCATGTAGGACAACCTCACCCTCATCTTTAAAATCCTTCCTTCCTGTAACACCTGAGGTCCCCACTTTCTGGCATTCATCCTGCTTCATGTTTCTTCCTTAGTCTCATTCTGCCCCAACATCACCCAACTCGTAACATGGGAGCAGCACGTGGCCCCGGGCTTGGACTTTCTTGTTGTCCTGTCTTCTTCCACTTCCTTGCTGATTGAATTAGGCAGAGTTCTCCAGAGAAATAAAACCAATAGGATGGATGCATAGATAGATGATAAATAGATAGAGATAGAGATAGATGGAGAGATATCTGTTACAAAAAATTAGCTCATGTGATTATAGAGGCTGAGAAGTCCCATGATCTGCAGCTGTTAAGCTGGAGACCCAGGAGATCCCAGGCTTCAGTTCCAGTCTGAAGGTAGCAGGCTTGAGGCCCCAGTAGAGCTGGTGTTTCCATTTCAGAGCAAGGGCAGGAAAAGACCAATGTCCCAGCTCCACAGAGAGGCAGGAGGAGGTCCCTCTTCCTTGGCTTTTTTGTTATGTACAGACTACCAACTGCTTGAGTGAGGCCCACTCACATTGGGGAGGGCAATCAGTGAGTTCAGTCCACCATTCAAATGTTCATCTCATCCAAAACACCCTCAGAGATACATCTGGAAATAACACTCAATGAAATGTCTGGGCACCCCATGGCCCAGTAAAGTTAATGTAAAATTAGTCACAACAATCCACTTCTTGTCAACATGGCACCGGTACACATCTCCTCAAAGCATACTTAATCTCAAAATGAAGATAATCATAAGGTCATAATTCTGCCTATCATGATATAACTGTCCTGAGTACAACCAAAAATGCACTAGCTCCTTCCCGCAAAAGAAAGCAAAGTCCTTGGGTGATGTTTTTGCTTCTATTTGATATCCCATGATTTAAATAGTATAATGTAAAATTAACAATACTTAATACTATGATACAAAGTCAATTCATCATCTGTCGCATAAGGTAATGAGAGAAGAGAAAACATATATATATATACATATATATAAATTAATCTTATTAAGGTCATAAGGAAAAATTATGACCTTATTATTGTCTTTATTTTGAGATTAAGTATGATTTCAGGAGATGTGTATGGGTGCCAAGTTGGACTTGTGGATAATTTTATGCATCAACTTGACTGGGCCATTCATACACACACAGCACACACACTCTCAAACACACTCTCACACACACATACACAGACACACACTCACACTCATAACAAAATAAGGAGAAAATCCTCATGAGGAATACAGCCCTCTTTCCTGTAACTGGTCCCATGGTCATAGCTGGTATTTACAACACGTGACTGGTAACTGATCCCATGGTTACAGCTGGTATTTACAATGACTTTCTTCTACTACCCACTCTGTGTTCCCTTTGCTGTTAGCAAGCACCTCAGCTGCTCATGGTTCTTTACCTATAGACTGCCTTCATTCTTGAAGGTTCTGGGCTATTTGTGGTCCTACCTGGATTAGGTTGAGTTTTCCACTGACCTTAATCACAGGGCAGGGTAATACTAAGATACAGCCTCAGAATCTCCTGTATTCCGGACACACTCTTCCTTACCTCCACTGTGTATTAGTATAAGCCAATTTCCTCTTAGAAGCCAGGATCCATCACCCCAGCTGCACAGGGACTCTCTTCTTTGCATATGGATTCAGAAGCAGAAGGAGCACGAAGTTGCAGAGCATTGGTCTTAACTTCCAGTTCAATGGAATCAGTACTGTGTCTCCTGGTGGAAGCATGCCTTTCTTTGTATTCTTTGTCTTAACTTCCAGTCCAGTGGTATTAGTGCTGTGTCTCCTGGTGGAAACATGCCTTTCTTTGTATTCTTTGTAACTAAGACCTCTAGGTTAGCAGAGCATAAAGTTAGAAGCAAAAATGTTGTCAATGGGTCACTAGGGGTGATAGGGAGTGCCACTCCTATTTCCACCTCTTGATTCCTGGAGCATGATTATGGCTCTAGGAGAAAGGGTGCCATTATTGGACACAGATTCAGAACACACACAGCCTTCTGGAGAACCCTGCCCCAGCCCACAGGGTACTGCCACCTAGCTGGTGCTGTAACTGCATCTTCTAAAGCCATTCCATGGTTCCATCAAGCCAGCTGCTTCAGGATGGTAGAGAACACAGTAAGACACTGAATTCCAGGAGCATGGGCCCATTGTTATACTTCTTTTGTTGTGAAGTGAGTTCTTTGATCAGAAGCAATGCTGTATTCTGTAAGCTCATGGATGGTAGGTTTGGCAAAAGTGTTGCATTCAGGGAAGGAAAACGCAAACCTAGAGTATCTATTCAAATAAAGACAAAATACTGCCCCTTCCATGATGGAATCGATCCAATGTAATCCCACCCCAAGTAGCTGACTGATCACCCTGGGAGTGGTGCCATACTGGGGGCTCAGTGTTGCTCTCTGCTGCTAGCAGATTGGCCATGCAATGGCTGTTGCAGTGAGCAAAAGTCCGTGTCACTGAGCCCATGCATATCCTCCATCCCTGCCATCAAGGCCACTTGGTTCCTGAGCCCAATAAATAATGACAGCGGTGACTGGGGAAAGAGGCTGAGTGGTATCCACATGACGGTCATCCTATCCACTTGATTACTAAACTCCTACTCTGCTGAGGTCACCCTTTGGTGAGCGTTCACATGTGATGCAAATGTCTTCATGGTTATTTTTTTGCCCACTAAGAGAGGTTTATGCACGTATCTTTCCCCTAAATTTTCTTGTTCCCAATTTTCTAATCATGTTCCTTCCAAGTTCCTGACCATCCAGCCACACCATTGGCTACAGCCCATACACGGATATGTAAGCATACATCTAGAATTTCTCCTTCTAAGCAAAGTGCACAACCAGATGCACTGCCTGGAGTTCTGCTGACCAGGCAGGTTTCCCTTCACCGTGTGCTTCAGGGACATCCCCAAAAGGGGCTGCAGTGCTGCTGTCGACTTGTGGGTGATGCCTCCGTGTGGTGCAGAACCATCTGGAAGCCAGGCTCTAGCCTTGCTTTCTCTGTCAAATGATCACAGGGAACTCTCAGTGGGGACACAGGTGCAGGCTGAGACAGAAGGCAGGGGAGCAGGGGTGGAGACTGTGGGCATTTGCACCACTTCTTTATATAACTTACTTGTGCCCTCAGGACCTACTGGTGCCCGATCCCATGCACGCCCCTTCCATTTGAGGATGGAGTGTCACTGTGCATGCTCAACTTTATGGCTTGGTGGGTCAGATACTCTAGATATGAATTTTCTGTCCCTGAATGCAATGTTTCTGCCAAAACTACCATCCATGTCTTTACAGAATGCCTTATCTGCCATCATGGTATTCATGCAGCATTGCTTCTTATCAAGGGACTCACTTCACAACAAAAGGTGTCATAAGCTTATAATAATCCACTGTCATTTTTCAAGAGCCTGTCTTCTGCACAAGCCAAACAGAAGAGTTGAATGGAGATGTGGTGGGAATTGCCACCCTTGCCTCCAAGCCTTCAATGGTGGCACTAATCTCTGCAATCCCTCCAGTTCATGAAGGGACGCTCAGATCACATAGCAACTTGGTGGGTCAACAGCTTAGCATTCAGGCCGGGGGCAGTGGCTCGCGCCTGTAATCCCAGCCCTTTGGGAGGCCAAGGCACGTGAATCACTTGAGGTCAGGAGTTTGAGACCAGCCTGGTCAACATGGCAAAACCCCATCTCTACTAGAAATACAAAAATTAGCCAGATGTGGTGGCATGCACCTGTAATCCCAGTTACTCAAAAGGCTGAGGCAGGAGACTTGTTTGAACCCGGGAGGCAGAGGTTCCAGTGAGCTGAGATCGTGCCACTGCATTCCAGCCTGGGCAACAAAGTGAGACTTCATCTCAAAAAAGAAAAATAGTAGCTTAGCATTCAGTCTGCTAGGGCCCATTAGCAGGCCAAGAGCTGGTACTCCAAAGGGGAATAATTATTCACAGAGGATGACAAGTCTTTGCTCTAAAATCCTAAGGCCTTGCATTAAGATTCACCTATAGGGCCCTGTCCAAGGCTCCTCAGGGCATCCCTGTCTGCCACTGACACCTCAAGCACTGCTGGCTCTGCTGCATCAAGTGGCCCAAGTGGCAGAGCAGCAGACACAGCAGGCTGCACCTGTTGCAGTGCCTTCTGCTCTGGGCTCCACTCAAAACCAACAGTTTTCTAGGTCACTCAGTAAATGGGCTGGAACAGCACACTCAAGGGAGGAATGTGTTGCCTTCAAAATCCAAGTAGGCCTGCTAAGCATGGTGCCTCTTTCTTTGATGTAAGAGGGGCCAGATGCAACAAGCCTTTCTCCACCTTACAAGGGCTCTCTTGACAGGCCCCACACCACTGGACCCCTAGAAACTTCACTGACTTAGAGGGCCCCTGAATTTTTGTCAGATTTATTTTCCACCATTGAAACATAAATGTCTCACCAATAACTGTTAGGCGGTTGCTACTTCTGGCTCACTAGGTACCACTAGCACAATGTCAATGTAATGGGCCAGTGTGACATCATGTGGAAGAAAAAGATGAACAAGATCCCTGGAAACGAAGCATGACACAGGGCAGGAGAGGGGACAGACCCCTTCAGTGGGACAGTGAAGGTCACTGCTGGTCTTACCAGCCAAAAGCAGACTGCCTATGAACAGAGGTGGAGAAAGAGGCTCTTGGTAGATCAGTAGCTGCATGCCAGCTACCAGGGAATGTGTTAGTTTGCTTAAACAGAGAAACCATATCTGGTATAGCAGATGCGACTGTAGCCAGTACCTGGTTAAGTTTATAAAAATCCACCACCATTTTCCAAGAGTCTGTCTCTGCACAAGCCAAACGGAAGAGTTGAATGGAGGTGTGGTGGGAATCACCATGCCTGCATGCTTCAGGCCTTTGATGGTGGCACTAATCTCTGCAGTCCCTTCAGGGATGTGGTGTTGCTTCTGACTTGCTTTTTTCCTTTCACCAATACTTTGAGAAATAAGTTAGCGAGGGGAATTTTTGAAGGACGATCCCTTCTGATGATCACTTCTGTGATCTCTTCTCTACAGACCAGACCTCACAGTGGAAACTGCAGCCACTCCACGAGAAAACCTGAATGCAACAGGAGTCATTGGATCCCAGGGTGGCAAGAGACAAGGGGAGGACCCAACTGCTAGAGGCATGGTGGGCAGAGTTGGCGTGATGAATAGCAGAGTCAAACGAGCAACCAGAACTGTCTGACTGAAGCAGACCTATGGCATTGTTGAGGTAATTATGGCATTTTTGGAAATGAAATAGGAAACCTATTGAATTCTTACTTGATCTGTATAAGCAGAAAACTTTAGGTCAAATGAACAAAGGTCTAACTTGAATCAAAAATGGAGAATCATGGCTCCTCAATTAACTTTCAGACTTGAGCCAATTTACAGACCTAGAACCCCCAGATGAAGACGAAGCCACATCCCCTTAAAGAAGTACCCCAGTAACATGCCAAAAATTTATACTGCTAATCTTTCTCCCAGTCGTCCCCCAAAGAGACCTATGGTTTTCTTCCAAGGTAACTGTGCATTGGTGAAAAGGAAATAATTAAACCTTTCAGGGACTACTAGACATGGCTCTGAACAGACACTAATTCCAGGAGAACTTAGATGTCACTGGGGTCACTGATACTTTGAGAAATAAATTTGTGAGGAACGTTTTCTGAACCCTCCATGTGTGGGTGAGTAGATCTTAAATGACGAATCCACTGTAATATACCAATATCTCTAATCTTTTGGATCTCTTCCTCTATGTTAGACCAAGGCAGGCCTGAGAGTTTCACTTCACTCACTGACAACTAACCCCACATACTGTGAGGGCCCTTTGTCACTTGCCAAACTCCAGCATTAAATGCAGAACCTCTGCTTACTGAGCCCATATCAATAAATTGTGGCTGGTCCAACTTTACGTTCCTCCACAATTATCCCATACCCTTAATATCCATTTTCACAGTGCTCCCTGGATTTCAGTCTGTGCAAATTAGAAAACCTATGTAGTTCTCTTGGAGAGTAGTGCACTGTTTCATGGGGCATGCTTTGAATCTCACCTTTGGGGGTCTGCTGGGACTTGAGTCTGGTGATTGCTTCAGAAGTGAAACAAAGACGGGGGGTGATGGTGGTGGCCCCTGAGAAGTCAGTATTGTCTTGCATGGCAACTGCCTCAGGAAAAGCCACCACCACGTCCTTGGGCAAAGAAAGGTTAAGCCCCTCAGACAGACGTAGAATGGCTGATGCCACTGAGGGTGGAGAGGCCATTTCCACTGGGGGTGGGAAGGCCATGTTTGTTGGCAAAAAGACTCATCAGAATTTAGGAGATCAATGTTCCCAGCTTTACCAGGGTCTTCCCACATATCCTCGTTCTAGCTTACAGGATTCCATTCTTTCCCATTCAATGACTTCATTTTAACAGTAGACATCCTAAGAGGCTGACAGTTCAACTTGGGCTGTAATTCATCCAGTTACAGGATGAAATTCTGGGTTTGATTTTCAGTGATCTGAACCCTGTAGCTACAGGAGATGAATGTCTCCTTTAGGGCGCATATAGAAGCTTCAGATTATTTATCTGGGGCTTGAGTTGGGAATTTGAATCCTTGAGCTCATTCTTTTCTTTCCCCATTTTGTCCAGTGACATTAGAAGCAACCAGCCAATCTCACTCTATTTGTTCATTTTCCAAACATGTTTGAAAGTATCATATTCACTGTTAACCAGATCCTTGCTTCTTATCAGTGCTTGACTAGGAGGTTCCAGTGGAGATATTTTGCATGTCTTTATTTCCAAACCATGCCATGGACTGCCAGTGCTCTCTTTACCACTGGAAAATAGAATAGAATCATTAGCATCTCTAACTCTAATAAGATTAGAGAGCCAATTCTAGAAATATCAGAACCAATTCAGAAAACTCAGTCTTAAAATTCTCTTTCATATATATATGGAATTGGCTCATAAAATTCTGAAGGCTGAGAAGTTCCAAATCTGCAGTGGGCAAGCTGGAGGCCCTGGAGAACTGAACCCAGATCTTCCACCACTGCTGCCACATACTGGCCCAGGCCTCCGTCACTTCTTTTCTGGAATGCTCTGCCATCCTCCTTCCACCGTTGCTCATGTTCCACATCCCCCTCCCAATTTATTATCTTCCTAGCAGAGGGAGTTCTGATTTAAAAACACAAGTCAGACAATAACACTCCCTTGTTAAACAGTTCAGTGATTTCCAGTAATATTCGACTGAAATCCAAATTTCTCAGCATGGCCTTCGAGGCACTGCACGCCCTGCACCCTGGTCACTTGACCTCACTCCTCCTATCACCACCCCCTTGGGGCCCATTCCAGCATCAAGAGTCACCTGACCACCCTGTCCACACAGCAGGCAGCCTCAGAGCTGTTGCACATGCTGCCCCTTAGCCTGAAGGCACTTTCCCCGATATCCAAATGGCTTGTTCCTTCTCTGTCTTCCTGAAGTCTCCACATAGCTGTCAACTTCCAAGTGAAACCTTCTCCTCTTCCTTGTTTGGGTGACAATGGCCTTGCCTCCTGCTTCCCCTGCCACCCGATGGTTCCACATGCTCTGTGTCCCTAGAACGTAAGCTCCAGGGAGGGGGTGTTCTGTCTGCTTGTTGACCATGACACAGCCAGTCCTGACTCAATTAATATTTGTTGAGTCAATAAAAGAGCACATAAAGCAAAGTAAAATTCAACATGGTTTTGAGCAGCAGAAAAAGTATAAAGAAAGAATATCCACTTAACCAGCAGAAATGCTTTCCTTTAAGCAGTCTAGTTTGAGCAGTCTCAAGCTACTTAATTATGCAGGGAAATAATTTTATAAAAGGATAAAATATAAATGACATTTTTAGTGTTTAAAATCAGCATAAGGAACATTTTAGAGTCATTGCACAGGAAGGAAAGGGACAGCTACATGGTGACAGCTACATGCTTTAATAATCTAGAAGGAAGGCTCTGACAGAGCTGTGAGGTGGGAAGAAAGGGAGGAGAGTGGGGAGTGCAGGTTGGCTCATTTCCTTTTGTTATAATGCAGGGAAGCAATAGGCATAGTCTACAGGTGAGGCCTCGAACAAAGCCATGATCAGATTTGAGAAGTGCTAAGAAGGGGGCGGTGACAGGCAATGAAAATGTTAAACTCCTGAACTTTCACATCAGTGGATAACTGCATAAAGTTGATACATCCAAAGGCAGAAGGATTCATTCCCTGTAGAG
Organism: Pongo abelii; assembly: GCF_028885655.2. Classification (NCBI taxonomy): domain Eukaryota; kingdom Metazoa; phylum Chordata; class Mammalia; order Primates; family Hominidae; genus Pongo; species Pongo abelii. Next base: position 170,409,126 of record NC_071990.2, read on the forward strand.
GGCAATTTAGCACTGTGTGTTGAAGGAACAGGTGCACAGGTGCACAGATACAACCTTCGCCTGTGAACCCCTGCCCTGCAATGCCCTTGCCCTATCCTATGTCCTTGCAAACACATGCAATGATGTGCAAACAGCACCTGGAGCAGCTCAGATTCCAACAACGAGGGGCTGGTGGGAAAATCTGTAGCCCACAGGGCATGGAATGCTACGGAGTTTACAAAAGGAGCAGCGTCTCCAGGTGCCCAGATGGAAAGTTTTCTAAAATCAGCTGCTAAGTGAAAAAGCAAGGTCCTAAACAGTGTCTACATTGTGCTATCTTTAGTGTCAAAAAAAAAGGCTGAAAGGGCTAGGCATGGTGGCTTACGCCTGTAATCCCAGCACTTTGGGAGGCTGAGGCCAGTGGATCACCTGTGGTCAGGAGTTTGCGGCCAGCCTGACCAACATGGAGAAACCCCGTCTCTACTAAAAATACAAAATTAGCTGGGCCTGGTGGCATGCGCTTGTAATCCCAGCTACTCCGGAGGCTGAGGCAGGAGAATCGCTTGCACCTGGGAGGCGGAGGTTGTGGTGAGCCGATTATTGCCTCGTTGCACTCCAGCCTGGGTAACAATAGCGAGACTCGGTCTCAAAAAAAAAAAAAAAAAAAGGCTGAAAATAGGAAGGTCTATCTTTATTTTCTTTTGTGTGCATAAACTCCCAAAGGACACATGTAGGACCGTGAGATGGGACTGCCTCTGGGAGTGGGAAAGGGGCAGACAGGTACACAGGGGAAGGAGTCACTGGATAGCTTTGAATAATCTTTGGTTTTTAAACTGTGTTGATGTATTATCTATGAAAACAATTAGAAATCAGTGGGCCTGTATATTAGTGGTATCTGTGCATTATTCTGAATTATGGAAGTGGTCAGAAGAAGAGCTGAAAGCCAGAAACAAAAGGCGTTATAACCAGGCAGTGGAGCAGTGGGAGGGACTCAAAAGACGGAAAACCTTCGCTTTCTGTTGCATGACCCTTTGCACTGGCTGAGATTTTTCTGCACCCATGTTTGTGATTACTTTAATAAGTTTAAAACATTAGAGTTGCTAAAAAACGGGGGTATCCGATACGTGATGTTTTCTGTGATGTATAACCTGTTCCTTGTGACCCACAAAACTCCCCTGAAGGATCTGCTGTGCACTAAAGCCTCACGTCTGTGGCTGTCAGAGAGACATCAAGAAGGTACCAGCACAGCTGCAGGACGAGGGATGGCCAATGAGAGCTGCGCAGAGCTGGTGTCAGGCTCAGAGGTGAAGCTGGGGGGCTCCCAGCAGGAGGCAGAGAGTCTCGGGGCACCCCGGGCTTCCCCAGGGCTCAGGTGGGGGATCAGTTATGGGAATCTAGGCCTCCGGGGCGAATGGCCCAGGAGTGGCGGGAAGGTCCACAGCTTCTCTGAGATTCTTCAGGAGGTGGAGGGAGTCCTCACTTCACTCCCTGAGACCAAGGTCAGTGTGGGAACTAAGTTTGCTCACAGAGTGAATCAGACCGGAATTAAGTGCTACATTTTTGGTTTTATACAATAGAAAAATTGTTCCTTATTTCCTTCAAAGAAAACAAATTTGTGGCTGACTACTTAGCAGAGCTTGTCCCGTCGCCGTCCCGAGGCTGTTTGCCCTTGGGAAGGAGGGGCGGCCCGTCCCTGGCCCTGCAGGCGTCCGCACAGCCAGATGGTCACCCACACGTTTCCTCAGGCGTGGAATCCAAACACCAGACGTGCACGGAGCCTGGTGAAAGGAAGGCTGTTCTCAGGCCCGCGGTGCATGGCCTGCCAGGGCGGGGGCAGTGGGGAGCTCTTAGCCGCCGGCCCTTCATGGCTGGGTCTGTCTCTAGGTGTTCCTTCATGAGCCCCTCACCATTCCCTGCATACCCGGTCCAGCAGCTCTGCACCGTGGGCAGGAGGGGACCTGGTTCTAGAAGACCTTCCATCGTGCTGAACCCCAGGCCCTGGGCGAGCTCACCACCTCCCGGCCCCCATCTCCTTCCCTGGAGTGGCCGGAGCCAGGAAGTTCCACCAGTAGGTCCCCTGCCCGCTGCTGGGAGGCAGTTAGGCCTGTGGCCGCTGGAGTCAGAGGGCTGAGTCTGGCCTCTCCACGTGAGCCAGGCATGCATTTTCTCATCCCCAAAGCGGTAACGATGTTATCGACCTCACAGTCATTATTTTATTTTATTTTTTGATGAAGTTTCGATGTAAGGAAAATGCTCAAAGCAGTTGCTGGCACACACACAGTGAGTGAGCTGCCGGAAACAGCCATGGCAACAGATGCGCTCATGATGGGTCTGAGCATGTGGCCCTGCTTTGGGGCTGGACGAGCGTGATTCACCCGCTTCCGCCGGCCTGCAACAGGTCTCCTTTCACAGACAAGGGGGTCAAGACGGGGCGGGAAGGTGATGTCCTCCCCACAGAACATGCACATCACAAAGCCATGGGTGGCCAAGGCAGTCGGCTCCAGGGAAAGGCAGGCAACATGACTGTGGACAGAGGACAAGGTCTGAGGTGGGGAGCAGCGGCCGGTCTTGGGTTGAAGTGTGGACAAGGAGCACCTCTGCGTCGCTCCAGGTCACCGGGCAGCGGCCCGCTTCAGGCTGGAGAACTCATGTCTGCCTGTGGAAAGTGACTGTGGCCCTAGATAGCTCAGGGCTGTGAGCGGGGCCTGGCTTGCTCCCCCAAAATGCCACCTCTGTAGATCAAATCTCGAAGCTGATGTAAAACACGGTATCCATCAGACCATCCTTTCCAGTTATTGTTGTAAAATATAATTACTGTTTTTCCCGATTTCGGAGGAAAACTGCATTCCTCTATTCTCACATGGGAAGGGTGAGATCAGAATCTTTGTGTAGAGAAGAAACTGGAGAAGCTGTAGTGGAGGGACATTCTTGGCACCCAGCTGAGAACCGTGGCACCGTGCAGGTGGATGAGGACCTTGAGGGGCACCGCGGCATCCGTACAGATGGATTAGGACAGTGAGGGGCACCGTGGCGTCGTGCAGGTGACCTGGGACAGTAAGGGGCACCGTGGCATCTCTGCAAGGGACCTGGGACAGCGAGGGGGCACTGCAGCATGTGTACAGGTGACCCGGGACAGCGAGGGGCACTGTGGCATCCGTGAAGGTGAATTGGGTCAGTAAGAGGCGCCATGGCGTCTGTGCAGGTAAATTGGGACAGCAAGGGGCATCGTGGCATCCGTGCAGGTGAACCAGGACAGCAAGGGGGTACTGCAGCATCTGTGCAGGTGACCCAGGACAGTGAGGGGGTACTGTAGCATCTGTGCAGGTGACCCAGGACAGTGAGGGGCACCGTGGCGTCTGTGCAGGTAAGTTGGGACTGGAGGGGCACCGTGGCGTCCGTGCACGTGACCTGGGATACACGCCCACAGGAAAAGGTCTGTTCCGGGCACGCCTACAGGGCAGGCCAGGGGACCTGTCTGTCCTCCCTGCGACGAGGGTCTTGATTTCCTAGGGTTTTCTGGGTCTCTGTTTTAGGTGTCTCTCCTGATTGTACCTGAAAGTTTTCTTTTAAATCCAGAAACTATTAATCACTGAATGATTCACTGAGAAGTACTGAACCATAATTATGGAATGAATCATATGCAACTTAATAACGATTTAACTCAAATATTTATAAAAATGTGCTCATAGCGACAGTGTGGTTCTGATATTTAGCCAGGCGGGTGAAGAGAAATGTCCCTGCTTTGACCTCGGCTGGGTCGTCCGTCCTGCCTGGCTCCAAGCTCTGTTCCAGGGAAGAGCTCTGAATCCTCTGCCTGTAAAGTGAATAATTCACCGCCAGGCTCTGGAAGCCGAGCCGGGGAAGAGGCCGGGCTTTGGCTCACATCCCTCCTGGTCTCACACGACCTCCCTGCCCCGTGGCGGCCGGCGTCCCTGTCCACCCTCGCTCTGACCATTCCCATCCACTCACCTCCAGATGCCGCTGAGGCCTAGGTGTGGCGCGAGGGGGGCATCCAGGCAGAGCCTCACCGGCACTCCCAGGCTTAGCCGGCCCTTCACACATGCCGGAGGTGGCTGTGTCTCCAGGTCTTGAGCTTAAGCCTGGAAAAATTTTCTACCGCAAGTCAGATCGGGGCTCAGCTTCCCCCGCCGCAGGCTCAGAACCCCCTCTGCTTTCCAAAAAGTCTGTGGGTGTCATTTTCTCTTCTGTCACCCACATCCTGGTAGGCACATACCTTAAAAAATTCCCTTGACTTGAATAGGCCTTTTTTAGAGAGGAAATGTAGACTTTGGTTTAATCCACAATCTTGGCCCTCCATTTTCTTATGGTTTAAGTGAGTGTGGCGGGCTCTGCCGGAGCGTGTACACTAATGTGATGGATTCCACAGGAGTGTGTATGCGGGCGTGGCGGGCTCTGGGGGAACATGTACGCAGGCGTCAGGGGCTAATGTGCATATGGGAGTTGGGGGGCCCTGCGGGAGCGTGTACGCGGGCGGGGCGCCCTGCGGGAGCGTGTGCGCAGGGCGGTGGGGGTGGGGGGGGCGGGTAGGGGCCCTGCGGGAGCGTGTACGCGGGGGTGCCGGGCTCTGTGGGAGCATCTACGTGAGCGTGGCGGGCCCTGCGGGAGCGTGTACGCGGGGTTGGCGGGCTCTGCGGGAGCGTGTACGTGAGCGTGGCGGGCCCTGCGGGAGCGTGTACGTGAGCGTGGCGGGCCCTGCGGGAGCGTGTACGTGAGCGTGGCGGGCCCTGCGGGAGCGTGTACGCGGGGGTGGCGTGCTCTGCGGGAGCGTGTACGTGAGCGTGGCGGGCCCTGCGGGAGCGAGTACGCAGGTGTGGGGTTTTGGGGGGCTTTGCGGGAGAGGCGCCAGAGACACTGCCAGGTCTCTGGTGAAGGGAGATGACCGCTTTAGCCAGAAAAATAGACTGGACATGCAAGAAACAACACGAAAAACATGGCGTAACAGCTCGGCCATGAGCGCAGATGGGGGCGTTGGGGAGAGGAACTGCTTGCGGTGGACCCGCTCTCCAGGGAGTCCTCCTTCCGGCTGCGGAGGCCTGAGCCGGGGCTGGAGGAGGATTGCGCTCTGCTTGTCCAGCAGGAGGGAGGCCGTTCTCCTCAGGCAGATAAAGAGAGGTCAGCTGCCAGGTTTTCAGCCTGGGAAGTTTCCTTTTTAACATTTTTAATTGTGGTAAAAATCACATCATATAAAATAATAGGAAATTTCCCACCTTCACCATTTGTAAGTGTCCAGGTCAGTAGTGTTAAGTCCATTTACATCATTGTGAATATTTTGCTTTTCTTAACACAAGAGGTTTGTAGAGAGGAGCTGCTACGGCAGCTTTTTCTTTCTTTCTTTCTTTTTTTTTTTTTTTAAACTTTGCTAACCGTGGTCCTAGACTGAGAAATCCTAGGCCTGGGTAGTGGCCCCGGTCTGGCAGGGATCAGCTGTGCCGGGCAGGTGAAACCATGCTCCTCTCTCTGTCTGCTCCCGTCCACGGGGTTCCACACACCCCTCCTCTTTCAGAAACACCGCGGGGTCTGTCCCACAGACATCAGGGAGCCCAGGGTACAAAACTCCCTCCCTTCTTCAGGTGGCCTCTTCCTCCCTAATCTGCAGCGGGCTCCTTCCAAGCGTCTTTATGTGCAGGTTGGGAGAAGGAAAGAGATGGATGAATTCTTGACCACCCTGCAGAAGTTTTCTGAGAACTGACTTCTTGGGGTCAGAAATGCCCAAGCTCCGGTCTGTGTGCCTCAACGGCCACCGAAGCTGCTTCTGGGGAAAGTCTGCCTTACTTGACTCTGTAAACCAGGTCCTTTAAAATGTCCCGCGCTCATTTTTACCAGCGCTGAATAAGACCTGTGAGGCATTTTCACCCTTGTAAAATCAACTGGACTTACGGTCTTGAAGATGTTTGGGGGAAAATGATGAATCTGTAGCCCTTTGATGGTTATAGAAAAAGATCATGTCCGCAAATAAACCAGGCCAGTCTTAGGAATAACCCAGACATTCTTCAGAAGCATATGAAATCTAAATAATTTGGCTGTACCACTTAAAAATTATGTTGTAGAGCAGAGACTGTTTTTTAAATACCCTCTCCCATGACTCAAAAATAAAACACAATTTTGTTCAGTCTTAAACAGTCACACAAAATCACCTTTCTGGGACAAAAAACACCAAAACAAAACACAAGACTAAATAGTTTCAGCCAAAAAGTTTTCAGAAAGTTATGAATCACTGAATATAGGATTATAATGAGAGTCTGTGAGTAAACCTAACTAAAGCGCAGATTCTATTTTGTACGTGGGAAGTCACACACACAAAGAGAGAATAGAGATATTATGGACCCACTGTGTAGGGCTCTGTTTATCTTGGCATGTCCGCATTGTACTCCTGGTGTTGCTAATTCACGTCTGTTCCTTAAAGACCCGGCTCAAAATTCAGCTGCTTCAAAAGCCTCCCCTGATTAATCAACCTCGCTCAAATCTATTCATCCCCCTACACACCCTAAGTGATATGTTTCTTTTTTTTCTTTACTATATCACTCACAGTTGCTGACATATTGTCATGTAAACGTTTTCTTGTGTGTTCACAAGAAGTTGGAACTTTAATCATTCTCAGGCTCCTCTTTAATTTCTTCCATGCGTTTCCCACCATAACCTGACGGCTCTGCCTACAGCAAGTACTTAACGGAGTCACGTGGCAGCATGGAGACGGGGGGGTCACCCCACGACTTTCGGAGCAGCTGTGGTCTTTCCACTGAGAAGTAAAGTTTGCATCTGGTCCACACCACTGTGCTCTGAATATCAGAAATGGGAGGCGGTGCCCAGTGCTTCCAGTGAGGCAAGAACAAGTCACAGCAGCACAACATCTGCAGCTGAAGAGGGGATCAGCCTTTTCCAGAACATTCCCCTCCTGAGCCAAGGGGACGGTGTAGTGGAAACCAGGCTCACTTCTCCCTGAGGTAGGAAGGGGTGATGAGGGTGGAGGGCTGGGAGGTGCCGGGTGATCACCCAAAGAAAGGTCTCAAGGTCAGGGAATCCTGGAGCAGGGTGCTCCCTCTTCAGAGTGTGGGATTTTAAAAGCCCAAAGGAGAACTTAGACCCAAGGTGGGAGCTCCAGCTTGCGCTTCCTGTCTTGATGGTCTTGCCTTTCCCTTTGGATGGGGTGGCGCACCTTGTGGTCTGTGCTCAGAAAGGGTTAAGTCTCGCCCCCAGCCCCGGGATCTGTCAGCCTTGGCTCTGAAGCTTCCTGTGGGGAGACTGCCACCCTGGAGCGGACCAGAGCCTGGCGCCCCAAGAGAGATGGCACAGACTCCCTAGAGGGATGGCGCGTGGTCACCAGGGATGGAAAGGAATCGGCCTTTACTGAGCAGTGACCATGTGCTGGGCCAGGGGCAGCGATCACATCTCAGCTCCATGTCGCCGCTTCAAGACAGGTGCGATGGTCTCTGTTTTATGGAAAAGGAAACTGAGTCTCTGTGGGCCTGGTCCTAACCCAGTCACTCGCAAGCATTCATGCCTGCGTGAAGTGTGTCTGGCTTCATGCTGCCCCGCCAAGTGGCCTCAGAGAGAGGGGACCCACAACTGGAGGCTGGGACCCCACGTGGACTTCCCGTCCCAGCTTGGCACCTGCACACCATGCCCATGGGCGCTCTTGCCACAGATGCAGGAGGACAGAGGACGGGGAGCGCAGCTGGTGGACCCAGCTCTGAGATGCTGGGGCTCACACATGCTGGGCAGGCCTCTCAGAACACACAGCCCACATGCCTGCCTGCCTGCCTGCCCAGCCACGGCCCCCGCACCAACAGAGCACCCCCAGACACCCTGCTCACACCTTGGAACCATTCCTGGACCCCCTGGACATTTCTGGCAGACCCCCAGGCAGCGATGCCACACGCATCCTGCTCTGGAATTCCATTATGAGCTCCCAGTGAAGACCAAGTACACCTTTGTAATAAAAATACCACCCTTTGTTGGCACACGAACTCTTCATTAGATATTTATCAAATGTTTAAAAAGTTGGCCCAGGACCACACATGCTTTACCACGAGGCTCCTTGATAGCTAAAGGAAAGCAAGGCCATCCAAGGTGGAGCCTGGGGTGCCTCTATCCAAGCCCTCATCTTGCAGACAGGCGGCTCGCCTGGGCTCACCTGTGAGCCCACACGCAGTGCCACCTGCGGCGTTTGCGCAGAGCCTCTGCGGCCGCCGGGAAATCACACAGCCCTCGGCGGGTCCGCAGTGGATCAACACAGACACGGCTGCACCTGAGATTCAGAAGAACGGGCAGACGGTGCCTTCCTGCATGTGTAAGAGGAATTCATGGGGCGAATAACCCAACAGAGGTAAACATTAGGGGCTGAAGTGACTTAAGCATATTAAAATGTAGTTTTTCTATTTAAGCTGGTTTCTCCAACTGCCTCCATCACCCTAGCCATCTATCTGTAGACAAAGAGAGGTGTTACTGAATGCCCAGGAGTGATTTAGCATTTAGTTTTGAAGGGTGCCATGAAAACAAAGAGATGCGGAGTGTTGCCAAAGACTCGGGCCGTTTGCCCTGAAGCCTGCGCTGGAGCTCCACTTCTCAGCTCCTGGCCTGGCTGAGTGTGGGCCTCGGGCACTCCTGGTGTTCCAGGGAACTGTGGAGGCTGATGGGAAGGAAGCTGCTTATTGGCATCATCTAGGATTCACTGAAGAGAGCCTCATGTCACAACCTCTGGCTGTTACTAGCTGCGCTGGGTGTTGAAAGGACACAGGCAGGGGGCGCCCCGGGGCAGCCAGGGGCCTTGTGGCATAGTCTTCCCCTTGAAGAAGCAAAGGAGAGCATCAGATCACTCTAAAACCCTAGTGCAAACACACGGGCTGCCGCAGTGTAGACAGCCAGACTGTGCTGGCCTGAGGCCAGGCCTGTGGCTTGCTGCCGCCACCGGGCTCAGCTGTGTGGACACAGCAAGCTCTCAGTATACAATCGGCTCTCATGAATCCTGTCTTTCTCATCCTAAATGCCCATCAGTTTTGTAAAGCAACCTTACTTGAAGTCATGTCAAAAGCTGTGCATGTCCCAGGTGGGCTGAAGAAGAGGCAAATTCTCCATTTGTTGATGAAAGGTAAAATTGTCCACCTGGCACGTGCTGCCTGGCTGACCAAGAGTGAAGAAATGTTTTTTTCTGGCTTTTTTTCTAAATGCATTTGCTATGCTAGGCTGAAACAGAAATGCTATTCACATCTGGTGGAGCAGACCTTATTTCCACTCTCTGGACATGCTCCGAAGCGCAGGCTGAAGTAGATCAAGTCCCCAGGGAGCTCAAGCCTGATTCCAAGGAGATTGCCAATATTTTAGGAGGGAGTAAACATCTTCTGAAGTTTTTTGTTGTCTAAAGCCAAAAAATGCACTTGCGCCTCCTGAGAGGACACAGAGGAAGAGTGGGGGAGAGGGGACAAAGGAGCAGAGACGGACAGCAAATTCATGCGGAGGAGGGAAGGTGGGGGATGCCAGGCCCCTCTGGGTGAGTCGAAGATCTCCACCAGAGGCTCATTTCAAAGGGGAAGGCGGCACCTTCATTTTCAAAAGAGGCACCGCTCCTGGCTTCTTGTGAGTTCCACTTCTGCCCTGGTTAGAGGAGGAGGGTTTCCTGGAGGGTCGTGGCCGAGGCTCTCCAGCCTGTGTGGATGAATGCGCTCGCAGATCTCATCTCTCCGCTGCTCCCTCCCCAGCCTGATGTCCAGCCCTGCCCTTGCACTCTGGTCTCATACGCTGTTGCTCACCTGGCATCTCAAATGACAGTTGCCCAAAACATAATTCCAGCTTCTCCTTCCAGATTTGTTTCATCTCCATTTTGTCTCAGTAAAGGACAGCCCCACCCACTCAGCCACCTAAGCCAGAACCCCATGTGCCATACACCAGTTCTCCTTCTCACTTGTCTGCTTAATTAAATCCTCGGCGACCCTTGCCAGCAGCACCTTGGAGGCTCTCTCAGGTGTGTCCACTTGCCTTTCTTTCTCTCCTGCTGGGTCTTCACCCACGCAATCACCAGATCGTGCCTGGAAGACAAATACATGCACCTCCCTAGTTGACTCCTGCCTGGGCCCCCAAGGACCCAGCACCTGGGGTGAGCCTGTAACTCAGAGCAGAGCTGAGGGTGGCCATGCTGCACAGAGCTCGCGTGCACCCTCCCTGCCCAGGCTCCCCAGGGCCTGGGCTGGCTGTTCTCCCTCCACTCCCCCGTCCCACTGCCCTCCTCCAGGCCTGTCACAGTCAGCTGTGCTGGAGGTGGGTGAGCATAAATCTTTAGCAATGGCTTTCTGGGGAAAAAAAGGCCTGAGGTTTGTAGCATTCACAAATTCCTGTACTCATACTCCCCTCCGGACTGATTTCAAGCTAACCACTGGCTAACGAAATTCCTGCAAATGTAACTGTCAGCTCTTGGAAGCCGGGATGGCAGCTTTGGCATCTCGTCACTGACTGTGCTTTCCTTAGAGGATGGTGAAGGAGATCCTCAACAGGGTGGGTGCAAAGGAGCTCACCAGGCCAGTGCTGCAAAGTCAGATTCGGGCCTTTGTCTCTTAACACGTATGCAACATTGATGATGATCGAAAGAGAAAAAATTGAACACAAAGATTTGCCTGGGTAAAAATCATATGGCGTTCCAGAAAGAAGTGAATTTTGCCCCATTTTTAGCTGCATTTTCTCTCCCTTAGAGCAAACTTCCCAACTCAGGGGCAGACAGAGGGGTAGAACGGGGTCAGGGGACATATCCCTCCACCATCAGATGAAGGCTATCGTTTTATTCACAGCAGATCGCTTCTCAGCCTTTTGGCTAAGATCGAGTGTGTCTTATTCACAGCAGGACATGTGTTTCTTGTGTGACCTTTGGGAAATGAACCCTTGCAACAGCCACTTTCTAACACGTCCCCCATCAACATTGAGACGTGGTTATTGTGTAGGTTGGTAGGGCCCTCCGTCCTCAGTGTTAAGACTATAGGGCTGGGGAAGGGAGAGAGAGGGGAAGGCTGACAAATCAAGGGGTCAGATGAGACAGGCCTGGGGGCCAAGGCCTGAGGCACCCCTTTCCTGTGCTATCGTAGGGCACCAGCACCCAGTCTCTCCTCGTCCCCTGCCTCTTCCCTGGCCCTGCCAGGCTTTAGGACCACTTGGCCTTGCTTGTGAGGGACTGCCGAGCCCTCAGTTGCCCCTGTTGCAGGAAGCACCTTGGGGGCTGGCCCCTCTCCGTGTGGCCTCGTGGGCATCCATCCACCCCTCTGTATAAAACAAAGAATGAGAGGTGGGAGGCGGGGTTGCCGTTCCTAGCAGGGGTGGAGTGCCTTCTGCATTATGAGGCCAGTGGCATATAATAGTACGTGTTTGCGACTCTATCACAATAGTCAAATCTATTCACAGACAATTAGCCAACATATGCTTCTCTGCCTGGAATATCCTCCCTCCCTTATCCACCTGGAAACTTCTGCTCATCCTTAATCCTCAGCTCCAATGTCAGCTGGAGGAGTCACCCTCTACCCTGGCCCCTGAGGGGCGTCCAGTACCCTCCTCTCTGCAATGCACTCCGATCCCCGATTTACCTGCTTTCTAGCCCTATACTCTTAAGACTTGGAGGATGCAGGGCCCCGTCGACCTACGCCATAATCCAGTCCCAGTGTCTGTCTGGGACTTGTCAGAAAGTATGCCATTCCAGGGGTCCCTTTCCCAAAGGCTTCGTAAGAGGACACATGAGCAGACGTGAGCAGACAGGCGCACTGATGTTGCATATATGTGGAGACAAAGGCCCCGAATCTGACTTTGCAGCACTGGCCTGGTGAGCTCCTTTCCACCCACCATGTTGATGATCTCCTCCACCCTCCTCTAAGGAAAGTGCCGTCAGTGACAAGTTGTGAAGCACAGTCAGGATGGCCACAGCAGCCGTCCTGGCTTCCAAGAGCTGACAGTGACATTTGCAGGAATGTCGTGAGCCAGTGGTTAGCTTGAAATCGGTCATGAGGGGAGTATGAGTACAGAAGTTGTGATTTTTAGCAGAGATGAGGTCTCCCTATGTTGCCCAGGCTAGTCTCCAACTCCTGAGCTCAAGCAATCCTCCCAGCTCAGCCTCCCAAAGTCGCTGCAGTGCTCCGGCTGGAGACGCTCCATCCGGAATTCTCCAAACCTTGGAGGCTGAGACTTTATATCTCCCCTAGTGATTTATTCCTACTTCATTAATTCTACAAACAGATTTTGAGTGTCCACGACGTTGCCCCCGCTGCTGGGGACACAGAGTGGGTCATACCAAGGGACCTCCCCCTTTGCACATGGGGCTGATGTTGTGGCTTGCCTGCCGTTTACTTGTGTGCCCCCCCCACCCCCCGCCCCCACAAGCCACATAGTTGCTTGGTGTTTCTTGCAGAGTCTACCTTTGCAAAAGGATAAAGTCCCTTTGTCCTAAATGAAGACACCTCGCTCGGCCCAGGTGCACTGAGTCACAGCCGCCTGCACGATGCCTCCCAGGGGCTGAGGCTTTTCATCAGTATCCACATGGGTATCATACAGACCAGGAGTTAAGGGCCACCTGTCTAAGTATTCAGAGAAACAGGAAAAATACCCATGAAAAGATACTTTTTTTTCTTTTTTCCAGTTTTATGGAAGTGTAATTGACAAATAGAAATTATGTATAAGGCATACAACATGATGTTTTGATATGTGTATAAATTGTGAAATGATTGCTGCAATCAAGCTAATTAAAACATCTATCATCTCATATAATTATCTTTTTGTGTGTGTTGAGCGCATCTGAGATCTACTGTGTTAGCAAATTTCAACTATATAATACACTGCTATTAACTACAGTAATCCCACTGTACGTAAGATTCCCAGAATTATTCAGCCTGCATAAATGAAAGTTTGTCTCCATTGACTACGTCCTCCCCAGTCCCCCCAGCACCCTGGCCAGCCGCTGATAGCCACCATTCTATTCTCTTCTTCAGTGAGTTTGGCTTTTTCAGATTCCGCAAATACATGAGATCTTGCAGTGTTTGTCCTTCTGTAACTGGCTTATTTCCCTTAGCATTATATCCTCTAGTTTCATCCACATTGTCACAAATGACAGGATTTCTTTCTTTTTAAAAGCTGGATAATATTCTATTGTGTTTGTACACAACATTTCCTTTACCCATTTATCTTTGGACAGTTAGGTCGCTTCTATGTCTTGGCTATTGTGAATAATGCTGCAATAAATATGAGAGTGCTGGTATTTCTTCAAGACACTAATTTCTTTTTTGAATATATCCTCCCAAGTAGGATTGCTGGATCATATAGTAATTCTATTTTAAATTTGTTGAGGTACCTTCGTACTCTTTTCCATGACAGCTGTACTAGTTTACATTCCCACCAATAGTATGCTGGGCTCTCTTTTCTCCACATCCTCCTCAATGCATAGCTTTTTCATCATAGCCATCCTAACAGGTGTGGGGGCAATAGCTTGGTGTGGTTTTGACATGTATTTCCCTGATGATTAATGATGTTGAGCATTATTTTCAAATACCTGTTGGCTATTTGTATGTCTTCTTTTGTGAAATATCTATTCAGGTCCGTAGCCTATTTTTAAATTATTTGTTTTCTTCCTATAGTTTAAGTTCCCTACATATTTTAGATATTAACCCCTTATTAGGTTAATTAGGTATAGTTTACAAATATTCTCTCCCATTCCATGGGCTGCCTCTTCACTCTGTTGATTGTTTCCTTTGCTGTGAAGAAGCTTTTCAGTTTGGTCCCATTTGTATATCCTTACTTTAGTTGACTGTGCTTTTGGAGTCATATCCAAAAATTGACTGCCAAGACCTACATCAAGAAGCTTTTCCTTATGTTTTCTGCTGGTAGTTTTACAGTTTCAGGTCTTACATTTAAGTCTTCAATCTGTTTTGAGTTGATTTTTGTATGTGGTGTGATATGAGTCCAATTTTATTATTCTGCATGTGGATATCCAGTTTTTCCAACACCATTTATTTGAAGAGACTGTCCTTTCCCCAAGGTGTGTTCTTGGCACCTTTGTTGAAGTTAAGTTTATTACTTTCCTCTCTATTAAATTCCACTGGTTTGTATCTGGTTTTATGCCAATATCATACTGTTTTGATTAGGAAAGCTTTGTGGTATATTTTAAAATCAGGAAACATGATGCTTCTAGCTTTATTCTTTTTTCTCAAGATTGCTTTGGCTATTTGAAGTCTTTTATGGTTCCATATGAGTTTTAGGATTTTTTTCTATTTCTGTGAAAAATGTCATTGGAATTTTGATAAAGATTGTCTTGAATCTATAGATTACTCTAGATAGTATTGGCATTTTAACAATATTTATTCCAATGAATAAAAATTGAGTATCTTTCCATTTATTATCTTCAATTTCTTTTATGAATATTTTATAGTTTCCAGTGTACAGAGAAAGATACATTTTTTCTTAAAATAATTCTTTTGAGAAGTGGTGATGGTATCATGACTGTATTTGAGAATGGTGAAGCTTTGCTTTTTTTTCTGAGACACTCTGTCACCCAGGTTGGAGTGCAGTGGTACATTCTTGGCTCACCACAATCTCTTCCCCCTCACCCCAGGCTCAAGCAATCCTCCCACCTCAGCCTCCTGAGTAGCTGGGACTGCAGGCATGCCCCACCATGCCCGGCTAATTTTTTGTATTTTTAGTAGAGGTGGGGTCTTGCCATGTTGCCCAGGTTGGTCTCAAAATCCTGAGCTCAAGCAATCTGCCCACCTTGGTCTCCCAACATGCTGGGATTATAGGTGTGAGCCACCACGCCCAGCCCGTGAACCTTTTAAGAAAGGCAAATGACAATGTCATACGAAAGGGTTGAGAGGAACCCAAAAAAAAGAAAAGAACTTATTAAGCAGCCAAGTTGAATAAAAAAGTGTTTAGTCCACAATGAAACATTTGAGCAGATGACTAATTTCTACATCAGAATTTGACGTAAAATTAATAAGTATTATAGCTAATAATATAATTGTAATTAATATAATTAATAATTATTATAGTTAAGATAAAATCAGTTTATTTTTATTTTAAATAAGTAGTATATGTACATAGTATAAACATTAAAGAGACACAATGGATAAATAGTGAAAGCCTCTAATTCCGTGGACCATGCTTTTGGTGTTAAATCTAAGACTCTTTGCTTATCCTTATGTTTTCACAAGGGCTGCCATAACAACATACCACAGCCTGGGCAGCTTAAACAATAGAAATTAATTTCCCACAGTTCTGGAGGCTGGAAGTCGAAGACCAAAGTGCCGGCAGGGTTGGTTTCTGGTGAGGTGTCGGCAGGGTTGGTTTCTGGTGAGGTATCTCTTTCAGGCTCATGGATGGCTGCATCATCAATGTCCTCACATGGCCTTTCCTCTGTTGTGTGTGTGTTATGGGAGGAGAGAGTGCTCTGGTGTCTCTTCCTCTTCTTATAAAGACATCAATCCTATCAGATCAGGGCCCCCCACCCTTATGATCGCATTTAACTTTATTCTATCTCCTATCTCCAAATACAATTACATTGGAGTTTAGGTCTTCAACACATGAATTTAAAGGTGGGGAGCACAATTCAGTTCATAATATCCTAATTCTAAAATGTATTATTCTATGTTTTTTCTAAAAGTTCTATAGTTTTAGGTTTTACATTTAACCCATTTGTACCTAGGGTTGCAATTTTTTGAATTTTTGCAATCAGACCTTGGCGATGACCTTGAGCAGTAGGATATAAATAACTCCCACGTGCTTAGTGTTCTGATAATGGAACACTAGGCATAAATGGGCTAAGTCCATGATTCTTAAAAAGATGAGTTAATTTTTTGAAAAAGGTATGAAATTAGGTTGAGATTCTACTTTTAATTTAATTTTTGCCTATACTTGTCCAATTTCTCTAGTAACTATTATTGAAAAGGCTATTCCTCCTCCATTGAATTGTTTTTTTCATCTTGATCAAAAATCAGTTGGACATATTTTTATGGATCTGATTCTATGTTCTCTATTCTGTTCCATTGATCTATGTATTTATTTCTCCAGCAATACCATACTGCTGTAACTATAGAGTAAGGCTTAACATCACATAGAGTTTCACTTTGTTTTTATTCTTGAAATTGTTTTAGTAATTCTTGGTCTCTTGCCTTTCCATATAGTTTCAGTTGCCTGTGCTTTCCATATAGTTTTAGTTGCCTATATTTTTTCCATATAATTTTAGAATAAGCTTCTCTATGTCTACAGAAATTATTGGTGAAAGTTTGATAGGAATTACATTAAATCTATGACCCAAATTGAGAAGAATTGACATCTTTACTATGTTAGGTCTTCTGATCCATGAACATGGTATGCATCTTCACAGATCTTACTTAGGTGTTCCTTGATTTATTTCATCAGCATTTTATAATTTAAGAATACTTATTCAGTACATGTTTTGTTAGGTTTTGTTACATTTTATTTTTTTGAGGTCATTATAAATTGTGTTGTGTTTTAAATTTTAGTTTCCACATCTGTCACTAATATTTAGAAATATGATTGATTTTTGCATATTTATCTTGTATGCTGCATCCTTGCTAAACTCACTTATTAGTTCCACAGGATTTTGTTTTGTTTTTTAGATCTCTTGGGATTTTCTATGTCAATAATCATTATCTGCAAAATGATGCAATTTCACTTCTTTCTTTTCATTCTGTATACCTTGTTTTTTTTTTTTCTGTCTTATTATGGCTCAAACTCCTAGTGTTATGTTGATGAATAAGAGTGATGGGAGCAATTGTTTTGCTTTATTTCTAATCAAGTTGAAAAAATTTTCTTCTATTAGTAGTTTTCTGAGAATGTTTACCATGGATGGGTATCTTTTTTATTACTATTTTTAAGCCACTTTTATCTCCTGTTAGTTTGTTAAGAGGTGGCTGATAAGAGTAAAGCAAGTCCTTATAGTAGCATGATTTATAATCCTTTGGGTATATACCCAGTAATGGGATTGCTGGGTCAAATGGTATTTCTAGTTCTAGATCCCTGAGGAATCGCCACCTTAACTTCCACACACTGGGGCCTGTTGTGGGGTGGGGGGAGGGGGGAGGAATAGCATTTGGAGAGATACCTGATGTTACATGACGAGTTACTGGGTGCAGCACACCAACATGGCACATGTATACATATGTAACTAACCTGCACGTTGTGCACATGTACCCTAAAACTTAAAGTATAATAAAAAAGAGTAAAGCAAGTCCACTTTAGGCATGTGTATCTGACAAAACAGCACTATTTTTATTTTAATCTTCCACTTTTAAAATTACAAAACACTGAATTTAACAACTGAAAGGACGTGAAAAATGTCCTTTCAAGTTAGAATGTGGACAACAAATTGGAGCCAGAGACTCAAAGCCTGGAAGGAAATTTAAATTATAAGCAAACATTAAAGTATAAGCATATATGTACAGTTAAAACTATAATAAAATGAACATGTATGTAACCAACAAACAGAGGAAGAACATTCCAGCACCCTAGAAAGTCACCTTCCTATTCCTGCATTTTTCCTTTCCCTTAGAGATAGACATTATTCGGATGTCACTGGGTAGTATTGCCTTGTTTTTCTTTATATGTGTCCTTATATAGTGCAGCTTAGTTTCATGACCTTAATTTTTATACACTTAAGGCAAAATATAATGGTACATAGATTTATTGTTCTTTTGTTACTATTACCAATCTTACCTATGAGTTATAAAATAAGACAGGAGTAATTAACTGAAAGCAGGCGCTATCATGAACAACAAAATTCTTCAATCTTAAATTCTGATCTGCTCAATCTTTCATTGAAGTGGACATGCCAAGGTCACCAGTAGTGATGGTACCTTGATAAAATCTTTTAAATTTCTCTGTCCTCCCCTTCTTGAAGCTATTAAAGGGGAGGACATATCAAAAGGAGGAAAAAGAAAAGCATGCAGATAATTTATGAACTGAGCTGTCCATTCCAACTTATATTGACTATAATTTGTTATCTGCTTATTCTTTTCTTTGAAGAGAGAATCTCCCTTGCTGCAAAGACCTAGGGTGGTGCCAGAAACATGGTGGTGATTTAATAAGTATTTTTATGATGCTGTTGATAAAACTCTGTACTGTGAGAGAACTCTTCCTAAAGAGCCACGTTCAATATACTCCAGTTCTAAAGTTTTATTGTTGCCATTACGCCCTGGCTCAAGAACGTATAGTGACTGGGATGGTTTAACTTTTGTGTCCAATTGGCTGGGCCATGTTACCCCGCTTTTGATCAATCTCAGTCTCGATGTTGCCGTGAAGGCGTTTTTTTAGATGAGATAAACACTGAAGTCAGTAGACTTTGAGTAAAGCAGTTGGGTTTCTATAGTGGTTGAGCCTCATCCAGTCAGCAGAAGGCTTTGAGAGGAGAAAGGATTCTGCCTCCATAGGGGCTTTGAACTCAGGACAGCAACATCAACTTTTCCCTGAGCCTACGGCCTGCTGGCCTGCCCTGCAGATCTTAGACTTGCCAGCCTGCAATACTGCAGGAGCTAGTTCCTGGATAGCATTCTCCCTCTGTCTCCCGCCCCCATATATGTTATACACACACACACACGCATGCACACACACATATATGTAATTTACTCATCTACATGTACACATACTATTAGTTTTATTTCTCTGGTTGACTGCAAATAATATAGTGACTCCCTATTGCTGCTCATAAAAACCTGACTTTGTTTCCTGGAGTCTGAGACCCACCACAGTTGGGTCTGACCTCACGCATGTAGCTGTATGAACCTCTACCCTCTACTCAGTTCTATTCTGGTCATGCATAGCTTTTCATGGACCAGCATTCAGTTCCTACCTCAATGGGCCATTATTCTGTGGATGGAATACCTTCCTTTCTCTTGCTCTGAGCAAACTCCTACCCATCCTTCAAGAGTTGGTTCAATTCCGTATCCTCTGTGATTATATCTAACACGGTCAAGAGTTAGTTCAATTCCATATCCTCTGTGATTATATCTAACACGGTCATCCACAGTGATATCTAGCTTTCTAGTCCTCTTCGGTCCCCCATTTAGACCTCCATCAGAAGTTATAGGCAAGCCTGGTCTGTGCCAGGGAACATGCCAGACGCTGGGGAAACCAAAATGTGGTATCTCTTGCAGGATCTCACAGCTTGGGGGCCGAGGCAGCTGCCTGACTAGTTGTAACACAGTGTGATGGGGCGGCGGGTAGGAGGAGACAGGAAGAAAGAGGTGTTGATCCCAGCAGCCTGGCAGCGGCGGAAGCACTGTGATCAGTTGAAGGAAGTGGAATAGCAGAAATGTTAGTCAGAGATTTTCTGAGAGCCAAATTCAGGGAAAAGCCAGCCCATTCTCAAGTTTAATGAGTCCTAGACAACCTGAAAACAAAAGTGTGACCCGCGGACCTGGTAGGCAAAAGACCCTTCCCCTAGGGACAGCCATGCTGGAAGGGTTGAGTCTGGGCAGATGTGAAAATAACACATAACAGGAACTGTCCCTTTCCGCTGGGACAAAGACAAGGAATTGAGGGCCAGAAACCCAGTGCCTGGAGGGAAGTGGAAATTCTAGACATGTCCAAACTGTGCCAGGGAGCCCAGGAAACCTCTCTCTGTGATTTGTCTCAGCTCGAAGCCATTTGTGCCCTCAAATGCTGGAGGAGACGTTCTTTACACATTCCAAACACCCATGGGCTGCGCCGGAGCGAGCGGGGCACAGGGTGGGTTTTTTGGGCTAAGGGAAGCAAAAAAGCCCCAGATAGCACTGTCCTTATGGCCAACGCCCAACAGTGCAGGGTTACGTGCCTCACAGAGTGCAGACTTCTCATGGTGTGTCTTCTGCTACCATCCTTGCCCTCAAGGAGTGAAGGTGCTCAACTTTTTAGGACAGGAGAAAATACGAGCACAAAAACAGTGTGATTTTAAGAAGAGCTGGCTGAGCTGGCAGCCACTTTGGAGCAGGGGCTCCCAAGCTGGCTTTCTCGGGTGCAAGGCTGATATTGCAGACCTTCCAGATCTCCAGGCACCGACTCGCGCAGCTTGAGCAAAGACAAGCTCAGTGGTACACATGCCCCACAGTGGGTTAAGGCAAAACTGTTTGGTTGGTGTTTGGTAGGCTAGTTGGCATTCTGCTCAGCACAGCACGTATAACTTCAATCACTGTAAATATTTCTAATCCCTGCTGGATAATCAGGAGTCCTGCAATGCCTAGTTCCCCTCCTCTTTGCTGCCTGCAGAGAACCAATAATGCAATTCCTATTAGTGTCTCAGTCCATGCCCACTTCTACGCAGGTGCTTTTTATTGTGCCTCCAACTCTGTCAACAGTTAAACTTTCGTCTGAAACTCAGGACTAGCAAGATCTGCCCATGTGTTTCCTTCAGTCTCCTGTGGAGTGGGCAGCCTTGGCAGGGAGCCTCGGGAGGGGGAGGGGGAGGGGGATGGCACCTGGGTCCAGTCGGCATGCTGAGCACATGGCCCTCTCCAGATGACTAGGCTAAGGGCAACTTGGTGGAGATGGGTGTATTTGTGTGTTTCGTGTGTGCGTGTATGTGTATGGATTTATGTGTCTGTAGGGGTGTGTATTAGTGTTTCCAAGTATGTGTGTGTAGTATGTGTTTATATGTATTTGTATATTTGTGTGTATATGTGTGTGTGAATGTGTTTATGTGTATTTGTTTCTATATCTGTGTGTAGTGAGTTTATGCATATATTTGCTTGTGTGTACATGTGTGTTTGTGTGTATGTGTTTGTGTGACTTTATACATATTTGTTTCTACGTGTGTAGTGTGTTTGTGTGTATGTGTATGTACATGCATGTGTGTATATGTGTGTTTGTGTGAATGTGTATTTTTTCTATGTGTGTGTGTAGTGTGTATTTGTGTTTATGTGTACATGCATCTGTGTATATGTGTTTGTGTGAATGTGTTTATGTGTATTTGTTTCTATGTATGTCTGTGTGTATGTGTGCTTATGTGTAATGCATGTGTGTATGTGTGTTTGTGTGACTGTGTTTATGTATTTGTTTCTATGTCTGTGGGTCTGTGTGTAATGTGTTTGTGTGTATGCGTGTGTTTCCATATATATGTATGTGTGTGTATAAATGTGTTTATGCACATTTGTTTCTATGTCTGTGTGTAGTGTGTATGTATGTGTGTTTATGTGTAATGCATGTGTGTATGTGTGTGTGTGACTGTTTATGTGTATTTGTTTTCATGTATGTGTGTATGTGTGTTTGTGTGTAATGCATGTGTGTATGTGTGTTTGTGTGACTGTGTTTATGTATTTGTTTCTATGTGGGTCTGTGTGTAGTGTGTGTGTATGTGTGTGTTTCTGTGTGTGTGTGTGTGAATGTGTTAATGCACATTTGTTTCTATGTGTGTAGTGTGTTTGTATGTGTGTTTATGTGTAATGCATGTGTGTATGTGTGTGTCTGTGTGACTGTGTTTATGTGTATTTGTTTCTATGTCTGTCTGTCTGTAGTGTGGGTCCGTGTGTATGTGTGTGTTTCTGTGTGTACATGTATGTGTGTGTGTGTATGTGTATTTGTGTTTCTGTGTATGTCTGTGTGTGAAACGTCTCCAGTTTCCTTAGGGACATCCGGACAGTTTTCTCTCTTGGCTGCCCTGCAGGCTTCTGATGAAATGCCTGGTGTTAGACCATGCTCCTTCACTTATCTGAGCACATGGGGTGCCCTTTCAATCTAGAAACAAGCTTTCCATGCCTGGGAGATTTTCCGAGGTCACTCCTGCCTGCCCCTGTGGTGACCTTGGGTGGTCCCTCCCCTGGGTGTGGGCCGGGCTTTAGTGACTCACTTCTGATGAGTAGAATACAGCAAAATGGCAGGTGTCACGGTTGAGTTTAGGTCATAGAAAGACTGTGGCTTCTGTCTTGGGTGCTTTTCCTGCTTGCTGTTGGGCCTCTTGGCTTGGGGGAAGCCAGCGGCTATCTGGGAGGCAATGCTATGGCAAGGCCATATGGTGAGGGACAAGGCCTCAGGAGTGCCCACCCCGTCAGGCCCTGGGACAAGAGCACAGCCTCAGTCACTGTGTGAGCTGCCTGGAGCCAGAGGATCCACAGGAGCTACACCTGTTCCCCACCCACAGAAACTCAGATAATAATGCCTGTTTTTTTCAGGTAATAAATGCCTGTTTTTGGGGTAATTTGTGACACAGAAAAATGTAACTGATGCAGAGATTGGTACCTGGAAGTGAGGTGCTGCCAAGACGACCCCTACAATATAAAAGAACCTTTGAAACCAGGGAGTAGGTGGAAGGTGAGGAATTGGAGGAATTCTGGGGAGTGTACTGGTGAGAGCTGAGACCCCTGCACACACTCTTCATGGAATTCTGGACTTCCAAGAGGCAGCAGGAGGAAGCTTTCAGGAAAGTCAGGGAACTCTTATTTTTCTGGAGGAAGGGGGGCCTGGTTAACAAGTGGCAGACGTTCAGCGACAGCGCTGCCTGCTGCTGCATGGGATTAGAAAACAGGCAGAGTCACTTTGGTATGCCGAGGCGGGTGGATCACCTGGGGTCAGGAGTCTGAGACCAAACTGGCCAACATGGTAACACCTCGTCTCTACTAAAAATACAAAAATTAGCTGGGTGTGCTGATGGGCACCTGTAATCCCAGCTACTCCAGAGGCTGCAGCAGGAGAATCACCTGAGCCTGGCAGGCAGAGGTTGCAGTGAGCTGAGATCACGCCATTGCACTCCAGCCTGGGCAACAGAGTGAGACTCCATCTCAAAAAACAAAAAAACAAGAAAACCCCGCAAAAGACAAAAAAGAAAACAGGCAGAGTGTTGACAACTGACAATAGGGCTGCAGCTAAGGAGCCCTCCAGGAATGTGGAGTGTGCCTGCTTTGTTATCTGGCTTGGGGGCTGCAGCTAAGGAGGCCTCCAGGAGTGTGGAGTGTGCCCGCTTTGTTAACTGGCTTGGCTGGAGGATGAGGTTTCTTTCTCATTCGTCTCTCTCCTTTCTTGGGGAAGGCATGTTGGATGGAACTGGCTGCTCTGCAGGAAGGGTTCTGAGTGGAAAGGTGAGTGCCACTCTTGATCTGGCTTAGGGTTTTGACTTTTCATATTTCTTTCAAAGTCGGTGATAGTTTCATTGTTTTTTCTCTTGAGCAGCACCATCCAAGGACCCGATATTTCCAGGAAGCCTTTGGAACACCTAACCCCTAGCTGTCCCCTCTCTTCTCTTCGGAACCCCTAGCTGTCCCCTCTCTTCTCTTCGGAACCCCTAGCTGTCCCCCTCTCTTCTCTTCGGAACTCCTGTCCCCTCTCTTCTCTTCGGAACCCCTAACTGTCCCCTCTCTTCTCTTTGGAACCCCTAGCTGTCACCTCTCTTCTCTTTGGAACCCCTACCTGTCCCCTCTTCTCTTCGGAATGCCTAGCTGTCCCCCTCTCTTCTCTTCGGAACCCCTAGCTGTCACCCTGTCTTCTCTTTGGAACCCCTACCTGTCCCCTCTCTTCTCTTTGGAACCCCTAGCTGTCCCCCTCTCTTCTCTTAGGAACCCCTAACTGTCCCCTCTCTTCACTTTGCTCTCTGCCCCGTCCACTCTGGGGAAGCCTCAGCTTCCTTCTTTTCTCTTCAGGTCCCCACTCCCTTTTGGGCCTGCCTGGTGAGGGGGATGGGCAGAGCTGGAGGAGGAGCAGGAGGGAGGAGGGAGGCTGCCTCTCCTGTCCTCCTTCCGGCAGGCTTGCTCCTGTGCACACTAGGGCTCTCTCCCCAGTCTCTGGCTTCTTGGGTCTGCTTGAGTCTTTGCCTCTCGCAGGAGAGGCTGTCCTCAAATGTCTGGTGACTGCTGGTGTGTGCTCCTACGTAAGGGAGACAAGATGCCGCTGCTTGGTGGCTCTAAGTGTGTGGCGAGGTTTGTGGACCGAGGTCTTGCCATCGAGGAGCCTGGCTGCAGCGTCCTTTTGGGAATCCCATTGTCACCATCTTCACCCTGATCCTTTTGTGCCAGCTGGACCCGACCGCATCTTGGATTTTCCCTCTGCTATCTAAGTCGCTTCCTACTGCCTGTCTGCTTTCCAACTTCTGGAATTTTCTTGCACATTGTCTCCTTGTCTTTTTCCTTTTTCCTTTTTCCTTGTCCCTTTTTGCCTTTAAAGCCTCCTCACACTTGCTTCGCAGGCATGTTGCAGGGGAGGAAGGTTTGCACCCACCTCTCATCATTGCTGGGAGAAATCTCAATGTGATTTAGGTTCTTCTTTTGTTTCTCTTTAATTTTTTGATTGTTTTGTGTTTCTATTTGGCTTTGTGGGGGTTTAGTGAATACACATTTTTCTTATTTTGAACAAAAATAATAAACTGAGATATAAAACAAGCCCACTACTAGCTATTACCATTGTTCCAACTGCAGAGAGCACACATTTCCAATTTTCTGAATTAAAACATGCTCATTTCTCTCGATATTTTAGCACCTCTGAGGTGAGGGTGACTTAAAGACACTTGCAAGAAAGTATTGAGTCATAATTTAACTGGAGGTATTTTTTTCTTTTTGTACTGCTAGATAAAATAATGGCATTCCTACAGATGTTTCATGTATAGTCCAATATTTTACAGGTGGAAAATGAATTAGGAAAAAAACAGTCACAAAATGACCTGACAAATTCTTAAAATAATAACATAATTCTAAAAATGAATAAAGGGCTGAAAATTGCCTCCGATGATCCAAATTACCAGTACTGAATAATACACAAAAAACAAAATATCCCAATTATTTTGGCTACATAGTTCCAACCACACTTTCCTGTAGACCAGCATTGCAAATTATATGCAGTCAGAAGGGCCGAGCCTTCATGCAACCTGAGTCCCTGAATTTAACATGAAGCTGAGGAATAGACTGCAAAGATAATTGCATTGTCTAGTGTAAGCACAAATTTCTTTGCTATCCTTGAACTAAGCTGCCTCCTTCCAGGTAACAGAATCGAAACAGTCATGATTTTCTTTGCTCCTAGTGAGTCAAGGCATGCTTGCATGGAAGTCCTTCTCGGCTTTTTTTTTTTTTTTTTGAGACGGAGTCTCGCTCTGTTGCCCAGGCTGGAGTGCAGTGGTGTGATCTCGGCTCACTGCAAGCTCTGCCTCCTGGGTTCACACCATTCTCCTGCCTTCTTGGCTTTTTAATCACCTTTCCATGTGTCATGTGTCTTGCTGTATTGTATGTGGTACAGTGGTGTGATTATTAAACTTGGTTCTGTTGTTCAAAAAAGCACTTGGAGATGCTCAAGCATGTACAGGAATGAATAATGACTTAGGAGATAGAGGAAAGAGGTTCCAAGTGCTCAAACAAAGAGACTTACTGAGGGCAGTTAAGCCAGGAAGCAGCAGACAGGTGCTGTGTAATTTTCCACCTTCCCCTCTGCCAGCACCTCCAGCCATGCAGGGCCTGGCACGCCTGCACCTTCCTGTCCAGGGCCCCTGTGGCACAGACATGCTGCTCACCCCCCAGCCGTGCACATCCTACGTGCACCCTTGTGAGCTGTGGACACGTAGTGGGCATCTGGCGTAGCCAAGGATGCCCCTCTGTGAGCTACAGGAGAGGAGCCTGTGTGCACGGCATCCCTGGAGCTGGCCTCTGCAGAAACACCATTAGCTTCAGTGCTCTTGTGGCTAAATTACTTTACAGGCATCAAAGAATAAATCCGATTTTATTTGGGCAAGCATCTGGACATATAGAAATAGTAATAAAATGTCCAAAATAATGTAACTGAATCTCCACCTTAGGGCACTGTTTTATAGAGAGGAAAGGAACTAAGGAATTTGCCCAGGATGGGGGCAAAACTAGCCAAGACCAAGGAGATGATGGCTTCCCATGTGAAAGCCAGAGGAGGCTGCTGGGATTAAGAGGAAGCAAAGTCAGTTGATGATGGATGATGGTTCCACGAAGGATGTAAAATCCAGTTGGCGCTGTAAGGTCAAGGGACAAATGTCTTTTTTGTTGCTGTTTCCATTGCTACGTAGCCCAGACACTGTGCTATTTGTCTGAAATACCTAAGGATTTTTTTCTTTGTATGATTCATTTTAATACTCAGCTTAGGGCTGAGGGAGGAGGGCAGAAGTGAAGGGTTAATGGCATGCCGTCCTGTCCTGTGTGTTGTGCTAGGGAAGAGAGGCAAGAGGAGGAAAAACTGCTGAAGGTGATCAAAGCTTTCTTTATTGGAGAATCTTCTTACGTTGCTTTCTGCCGGTATAAATTGTACCTGTGTGGTCCATACTGCCCCAGAGTATTCCTGGCAAGCTTTCTGTTGCCATTTTAAAACTTTTTTTTCTTTAAAGGTGGTCTCACACGAAGAAAGGAGGAAAGGATCCCTAGACTGACTTAACAAGGAGCAAAAATTCAAACATAGTTTAGATCATCTGAGCTTAGAATAAGATGCCTCCTATAAATTTTACCAGATCTCCTTCTCTTTCCATGAGCACATCTTGTGCCTTAATGAGCCTTGGCAGTGGTCAGCCTTTATTAGCTCTGCAGCTGATAGATTCTGCAAGTTCCATATGCTAATGAAAGTTGCTTCCTGAGTGGAAAGGCTAACATGGCCTCTGGATATTATTACAAATAGACTTCAATAAACTTGGGCTATGTATAACAGTAGTGGCAACACGTTTTGACCTGAGATAAGATTGGTTATTTAGATAGACCATATCTCCAACACCAGAACTACATCCTTTCAGAATAGCACAAGCATCTCCCGTCAACTTTACAGGGACAGTTTTCACTGTAAATGTAGCAGTCTTGTGTCTGGCTTTGTGAAAAAGAGCTTTCTTTGGAAACATTATCTTGGGATTGAAGCATTACCAATAAGTCAGAACCAGCTGTGAAGGGCTTTCTCCTTTGGTCTGGTGGTGGATCTTAAACACTATGCAGAAGGCTGAGTTAGTGAATGAGTGTGTGTTTCTGTACATGTGCACACACACATTTCTTAGTGAAATGGCCCATGGTTTTCATCATACCTCAAAAAGGTATATGGTTTCAAAAAGTTTAAGAACTGATTATCTTGACATCAGGCAGGAGATTCTGGACCCTAAACTTTTTCTCACTCTAGTTCACGATTCTTCAATAGTTTCCGAGATGGAGAATATTGGAGGGTAGAGATCCTGGACACCAAACTGAAAACTGAGTTGAATTCTGCTCCTACCGCTTCCTAGCTGTGTAAATCCGGGCAAGTTCTGTAATCTCCCAGGATCTTATTACCCATCTGTAAAATAACCATTTTGTAGAGTTTCCATGAAAGTTAATTAGATAATGTGTATAAAACACCCATCACATTCCAACCATTTATTACAAATTTCCATAAAGTGGAGACATCATATTACCTGACTTCCAACTATATTATAAGGCTACAGTAACCCAAAGAGTATAGTACTGTCACAAAAACAGATACATAGACCAAGGTACAAAATAGAGGACCCAAAAATACAGCTGCATACCTTCAACCATCTGATCTTCAACAAAGTCAACAAAAATAAGCAATGGAGAAAGGATTCCCTATTCAATAAGTGGTGGAATAGCTGGCTACCCATGTGTAGAAGATTAACACTCGACCCCGACCTTCACCGTATACAAAAGTTAACTCAAGATGGATTAAATATTTAAATGAAAGACCTCAAACTATAAAAATCCTAGGAGAAAATATAGGAAACACCATCCTGGATATCAGTCTTGGCATAGAATGTGTTACTAAGTCCTCAAAAGCAATTGCAACGAAAACAAAAATTGACAAGTGGGACCTAATTAAACTAAAGAGCTTCTGCACGCAAAAGAAACGATCAACAGAGTGGACAGACAACCCACAGAATGGGAGAAAATATTTGCAAACTATGCATGGGACAAAGCTCTAATATCCAGAATCTGAAGGCACTGAAACAACTCAATAAGCAAAAGAACAACCCCACTAAAAAGTGGGCAAAGGACATGAACAGACACTTCTCAAAAGAAGACATGCGAGAAGCCAACAAACATATTAAAAAATGCTCAGCATCACTGATCATCAGAGAAATGCAAATCAAAACCACAATGAGATACCATCTCCCACCAGTCAGAATGGCTATTATTAAAAAGTCAAAAAGCAACAGATCCTGCTGAGGCAGCAGAGAAAATGGAATATTTATACACTGTAGGTGGGAATGTAAATTATTTCAGCCACTGTGGGAAGAAGTTTGGGGATTTCTCAAAGAACTAAAAATAGAACTCCCATTCGACCCAGCAGTCCCATTACTGGGTATGTATCCAAAGGAAAATAAACTATCTACAAAAAAGACACAAGCACTTGTATGTTAATTGCATCACCAGTGACAATTGCAAAGACATGGAATTAACCTAGGTGCCCATCAGCAGCGGACTGGACAAGGAAAATGTAGCACATAGACACCACGGAATACTACGCAGCCTGCATTCTTATGCAGCGTGTCCTTTGCAGCAACCTAGATGCAACTGGAGGCCGTGATCCTAAGTGAATTAATGCAGGAACAGACGTGCAAATACTGGATGTTCTCAGTCCTAAGTGGGAGCTAGACACTGGGTACACATTGAGATAAAGAAGAAACGAGACACTGGGTACACAAGGAGATAAAGAAGGAACAATAGACACCAGGGCCTGCTAGAGAGGCGGGCCAGGAAACAAGGGCTGAAAGAACTGCTTATTGGGTACTACCCGCACCCTCTGGGTCTTTCATACCCCAAACCTCAGCATCACACAATATATCCATGTCACAAACCTGCATGTGTACCCCCGAGTCTAAAATAAAAGCTGAAATTATTTTTTAAAAATTTTCCACAAAGTGCCTGAAAAGTATTATCATAAAAATTGTCCTCAGGCATCTTAAGAAGGAAGAAGAGGCCGGGCTTGGTGGCTCACGCCTGTAATCCTAGCACTTTGGGAGGCTGAGGCGGGCAGATCACGAGGTCAGGTGATCGAGACCATCCTGGCTAACACGGTGAAACCCCGTCCCTACTAAAAATACAAAAAATTAGCCAGGTGCGGTGGCGGGCGCCTGTAGTCCCAGCTATTTGAGAGGCTGAGGCAGAAGAATGGTGTGAACCCAGGAGGGGGAGCTTGCAGTGAGCCGAGATGGTGCCACTGCACTCCAGCCTGGGCAACAGAGCGAGACTCCGTCTCAAAAAAAAAAAAAAGGGAAGAAGAAACTTGTTTAATTATTTTGTTGAGCACAAAGTCCAAATTCTCTGTTACTTAAATATATCAAAATAGGAAGAAAGCCATTGAGTCAGGCCCAAGGATCAAACACACAACTCTACTGTCCACTTTTCAATGTGGTGTGTCAACGCTGGCCCCATCCTGCAGCCGCCGTGACAGTGAGCCTCGGCGGTGCTCTCTTCTGATTTCGTCAACTCTGCCGACGTGGTTTCCTTTCTATATGGCTCACAGGTTTGTGAAGCTGCAGAACTTGGGCTAAAAACCTGGGATTAATGTGGGGATCGTGCATCATTTTTCCATGGGTCCAAGGGAACAAGTTAAAAGGAAGATGCAAGCCGTCAGAATGAACAAGCCAACAAGAGGACAGAGACTCCAGAAACCTGGGGAACTACAGATTCTTGGGTCCAGCCTGGGGGTAGTCTAAAAGGAAAATCACACAGAACTTACCTAAGAAAGTCCAGGTGAACGGTGAAAACTCCTGCTCCCATGATTAAGTAGAAACTAGGAGAAAACATTAATAAAACAAGTGACTGGCAGGTGACTGATGATGTGGGGTGATTCTCAGAGTATGAACAGTGACCTGAGTTCAGTCCCAGATGATACTCAGAGTGATGGCAGAGGGGATTTCTGGAAGCCGCTGCATCAACAAAGAGATATTTGACTAAACTTATGCTTTGCATATTGAGATGGGAAAATAGCCGACAAAAAGTTTTCTGGCTAAACATGAATTAGCCAGAAATAATAACTAAATTATATCATGTCTATAATGAAAATAAAATCCTTTTGCAGTTTTAGCATAGTAAAATAAATAAAAAGGAAGCCAATACTCATGATAAAGCATTTTGCTAATGGCCTAAGAGGGAAAGTTAGTTTAGAAATGTGAGAATAGCTGGAGTCTTTGGTAATTAGTTTCTCTTGCTGTTCTTTATTGTAACTTTCATCAGTGACAGGCATTTAAATTCTGAATGCATAAGCCACATTTTAGAATGGGCCCTGCATCACTTTTTAATTAAAGAAAAAACAAAAAAAAAACCCCTACATTTCCAAGAGAAGGGAACTTCTTCCTGCATCCTATAGGAACTCTTTGGAAAGTATAGAGCTGATCAACTTCCTGTCTTAACTTTGAACTAAGTGAATTACTTTTCTATCCTAGTTTCTAACGTGACAGCTCTCTGGCATTCCTGCCAGTAATAACTTTCTTGGAGACTTACAAATAAAAGACAGACAGAACTATTTCCCAGTGTTTTAAATAAATGTATTGTTTTTCTCCATAAAAATGGAACCTGATTATCTCTCCAAACTCCATTTCTAGAATTTTGAGAAACTAAAATTTGGCATTCAGGACACATGAGCTCCTCCAGATTTGAAAGGGGTTTCAAAGGCTCCAACCCTGCCTCATCTGTCAGAGTTTTGGGCAAATGCATTTCATTTATCTTCCTAGAGTTCCCAGAGGATTCTGGAGTTGCTACATGAAAGACGTGTTGAGATTCTTGAATACAAGGCACGGAGGACCAAGGATTTTCTTCTGTTCTCCATATTGCCAGAGGAAGTGAAGTGGATTTGCCAGTATTGCAGGTTTTAACATCTGCATTCTGTTTCTGATTTTGCTGCTTAGGAGATCTGGCTAAGACATTTGGCCCCTTTGACTTCTGTTCCTCAGCTGTAAAATGGGAATAATTAAGTCTACTTCTTATCTGCCATTCTCGCAGAGGATGATGGTGGGTAAATGAACATGCTTTCAAACTTTTGAGTTCCGATGAGCAGTACTCAACAAAGTGGAAAGTGAAAAACAGGTTCTTTAGTAGCAAATACTTCTTAAAGGAAGTATGTCAGCTTCGAGTGTAAATTTTATTCTTTGGATAATCTTAGAATTAGTGGTATGTAGTGTTTATTTTCTTTTTACTTTAATTTTCACTGCAGTTCCCTAACAGTGATTCCTGTTTACTTAATCATTTGCAGCTGCTCTGCTCACCTGTTTTTCTGGACCCAGGAGCAGTCCCTCAAGAGTTTTATTATAATTTCCTTCTAAGTCCTTAAACCAGGAGGAATGTGTTTAAGTACTTAATAGATTCCCTGGGCTTTGGAATTTGAAGGAGAATTCTGAGAGTAGCCCTCCTTCAGGAAAAGGTGCATTTCTTTCCCGTCTTTCCGTGGCCCAACGGACATCACTTTCCTGATAAAATTGTGTGGGAAAGGTTGCAATAGCATTGCCTTTGCCTCAGCAGCCAGTCCCAGAACTTGCTGATACAGCCCGCTCCCCCAAAGTTCATGGACAAAAGCAGTGGGCTAGACATCGGATGAAACCTCAGATTTGGATTTTCTGTGTTTTGTACTTTTCCCAATGCCCCTGACAAGTCAATCGATTCATTGTTCTTGAACAAATCTTCACTTTTCTGGCTTTCTGTGTGAGACAGAATTAGGGCTTTTTCCTGTAAAGTTATAAGCCAAGGCTAAACTATTTCAGCAATGTTGTCTGCGATGGATATTATCCAGAGTCTGGGTGTGTAAAATTTCCTTGGTTTCCAACGTAGTCGCCATGGGTGAGTTTACAACCTCCACGAGCCCTGTGCTCCCCGCATAAACACCTGAAATGCTTTGACAGAGCTGTTTAAAAACAGCCACATGTGTCTCTGAATGACGCCCAACCACATGCTCCCCCCACTTGCAGAAGATCAAGGCTACAGCCCAGGTCAGACCCCAGATCTTTAGGACCTAAATTCCCCGATCCCTGCAGTGGATAACCCGGTATAAAGATGCTAAAGGCGGGCTGCCCCGGGCGCAGCCTTTTCTGGACATGTGTTCCCAGCTGCCTTTGCTGGAGCGCAGCTGATCCTTCAGCACCTCTGAGAGGCGATGTTCTGGGCCGGACCAGGGGGCCTTAGAGGGCGGAGGTCAAGGAGAACCCCGGAGTCTGGGGACTGGCCAAGGCTTGGCGTTAACCCTTGTGGATGAAAAGGCCCGCTGGGCTGATCCTGCGCGGACCGGGCCTGGAACCTGGGGCGTGAAGAGGGCGCGGTGCGTCCCGTGGTTGTGCTTGGAAGCTCCCCGAGGGTGCGCGCGCGTGGGTATGAGTGCGTGCGTGTGCCTGGGTGTGCTTTTGTGTAAGTGTGCACGTGTGTGTGTGAGTGTGCGCGCGCGGGGAAGGAGGCACAGAGACAGTCCGGACAGGCCACCGCGCAGCCCTGGTGGCCGCCTCTCCACCTCTCGCTCCGCAGACCCGCGGCAGGGAGGCCTCTGGGCCGGAGCGGGCACCGGAGCGGAGCGGAGCGGGCGCGGCAGCGGGCGCTGGGAGGTGGGGCTGGGGGAGGAGAGGGGGAGGGAGAGAGGCGGGCGGGAGGGGAGGATCCGGGAAGCTCCGGGGTATTTGACAGGAGCGAGGGCGGACGCAAAGGACGCGGAGGACCTCTGGGTGCCTGCAGCGGAGCTGCTCCAGCCGGGCCGCCGGGAGCGGTGGAGAGAGCATCGCGGAGCCGCCCCTCCACGCGCCCGCCCGGCCGCGCTCGCCCACTGGGCTCTCCCAGCTGCAGTGCCAGGGCTCAGGGCGCGGCTGATCTCCCGCCCCCGCCACCTCCGCCACCATGCTGCTCCCCCAGCTCTGCTGGCTGCCGCTGCTTGCTGGGCTGCTCCCGCCGGTGCCCGCGCAGAAGTTCTCGGCGCTCACGGTAAGCCCGGGCCCGCGGGACCTGGCGCTCAAGTGGTGCCGCCTCTTGCAGCCGGCCGGGTTCGGGTCCCCGCGCCCGGCTCCAGGCCCCGGCGCCCGGGCACGGGGAGCAGGTGGCCCCGGGGGCCGTGGAGCCTTCGCCTGCCCGCGGGGCTGGAGCAGGTAGGACGCAGCGTGCGCGCCTGGGACCCGGCCGGGATGGGCAGGACCCTGCCCTCCGGGGTCCTGCCGCGGTTGCGACGGGCTCCTCGGGTTCCACCCGGCTGGGACCCCACCTGCCTCGGGGTCTCTGACCCGGCTGTGAGAGGATCCTGGGGTCCTGCAGACCCCGGACAAGTGGGAGCTGCGGGTGCGCTCGGGTGTCCCGCACTCACTGCTGGGCCTGAGCCTGCGGGGAACCAGGTCTGGGAGCGCCGGCGCCGCCCCGCGGACTGTCCCAAGGCCAAGACAGATCCGCCGGGACTGGGCGCCCACCTCGCCCACGGGGACCCGGCCTGGAGCGCGTTCTCCCGGCCGCTTTGGGCTTGTGCACCGCGCGGATTCCGGGCCTCTCGCCGAGTGAAGGGGCTGCCAGTTGTGGGCCCCACTCGTGGGTCTGACTCTCCCAGAGACTCTCGTAAGTGAGCCGAGGAAGAAGCAGATGAGGTTACATATGATTCTTCACGGGCCTGAGTGTTATTAGAGAAGCGCTTTCTTCCTTTCTCAGGACAGAACTGGAGGGAGGCGGCGGCTCCCCGCTCTGTGGGGCCTCTG
Source organism: Pongo abelii (assembly GCF_028885655.2). NCBI lineage: Eukaryota > Metazoa > Chordata > Mammalia > Primates > Hominidae > Pongo > Pongo abelii. Next base: position 170,442,670 of record NC_071990.2, read on the forward strand.
GGTTCTTCCTCGTGGCAGGGATGCTGCGCTCCTGAGCGCGAGGGTCACCGCGGTTGACCGCTGTGTGTTTTTCTTTCTGAGCTGCAACTTCTATGCGACAGCCTTGGCCCGGCCAAGGCACGCGGTGCCAAACGGGGAGCTATGTAGAGGGGGCCGAGCCAAGCCCCCACCGGCCAAGCCAACCCGCGGCGGCTGCTAGGCCAAGGCCGCGTGTCTGCAGCCCCCAGCTCCAGCCGACCTCGTGGGCTTGCAGGGTTTGCAAACCCATCATTAATGCAATCGCCAGAAACGAAAACATTCCACTTAAATGTGTTTTTGAACAAGTGCTTGAGAAAACACGAAGGTAGCGAGAACGCCTCTGGTGGACAGCCGTCTTTTTTAAGTGGCCGGGGACTTGTCCTAAAGGTGTTTATTGTATTGAAAATAAAGATGGTTGAAATAAGCTGTGGTCGGTTCTGCCTTTCAGCAAATTTAAAACAGTCATGTGGGCATCTTTTCTTTTTCTTTTACTTTTTCTTCATCTTCTTTCTTTTGCGTTTTAGCAGTGTGAAGGATGGTTTGTGAGTTCATTGCTCATACCTAAAATTCTTCTGCAGCAGCCCGGGGTCCCTGCCTTGTGTCTCACAAATGACTTGTAGATTAGAAACTGCTAACTGGGGCTCCAAGGAGGTTTTCACACACTCAGGCTTTCCCTGAAGATCCTTTATCTCCCCAGAGGGGGCCCTCAGAGGACACTCACTGGAGGCATTCATGTATATGCACATCTGTACATGCATCTAGACATAAATATACTCACGTATACACTCACAAACAGACCCTCCACACACTCTTAAAGCACACTAGAGGAGACAGAGAAACTAAGGCCAATTCTCCAAAGGAGATCATAGCATTTTCTTCCAGGACTGTAGCAGCAGGTACCTACAGTTGCCTCGGATTTTCAGATTTTCTGAAAGTGCAAAAAGTAGAGACTGCCATCTGCCTGCTACCCTGGGTGTGTGGGGGTGGGGTTGGGCCTGTTGGTCCCCCCCTGGAAGAGCAGAATCAAGGTAGTTAGTAATTAGAACAGTTTAAGACTCGGCAGGTTTTCTCATCTTCTCTCCCCTTTCTCATCTAACTGTTTACTTGAACCCTCTTACCCTTTGCTTCCTTGAGGTTGCCCCAAGGATGTCTTGGGTTGTGGTGAGACCCACTGCATGTGGGGTCTCTGTGCAGGAGCTGATACCCCACGTGGGCTTTGCCCTGTTGGCTGCATTCCCCAAGGACAGTTTGCCTGAAATTTACATTTGCAAATAAAATCAGTATCCCAAAGAAAAGATTAAAGCCATAACACATTTTGGCACACTTCTTCTCACCCCACCCCCAGTCTAGAAAATCAAAAAGTAGTTGAGTTACAAAGTAACTGAGGCAGGCCTGAGATCTGACTGGGCACTGGAAGATGTGAGATGTGCAGGATTTTTCAGTGTGCTGATCTCTTTTCCAATTGCCTTCCGGTTTTTGGAAATCTCTTTTGTCTCCAGAGGCCCTCATTCAAAGAAGGGCCTTCTCTCCCTACGACTTGCATCCTACCTACTTTAATAAATCAGAGGCAGGGTCAGTCCATGCAGTGGGTGGGACCCACAGCTTAGGGTCTCGCTGGATGTGTGACTTCAGGCAAGTTACTTAATTTCATAATCTTCAGTCCCCTTATCTGTAAAATGAGAATACATAATATCTTTCAAGTGTGTCATGAGGATTAAAGGTAGGGCTTTTAATGCGCCTACTATATGTGAGTTCTCCAGCTAACATTGTTTTGATGGTGCCCATGCCTTGGGTCCGTATAAGAGAGTGTTATCAATTGATACCATAATTATCAATGCATATAGCGTGGTGGCATTAAGGTGTGTGTGGATTCAACTTTGCAGTATTTTCGCCAGCCACAGATCCTCAGAGCACACCACTTGGCTCTGGGTGTGTATGTGGACTTTGTGGGAGTAGCCATGTGGGACTCTATAGACCAGGGAGGAAAGCTTGCCTGTCTGCTGCCTCCTACTCCATTCATTTCTTCTCATCTAGAAGCAGGGAAATGTGTCAGCCTCTCTGGGGCTTTCAGTTTGCCATACCTGGCTTCTCAGGACCATGCATTTGTCTTCCCCACCTATGGTGAGTGCGCTTTCTTGGTGGGCCCAGCATCGCTGGTGTGCTCACCTCTGCTACTTTATGTTTAAGATTGAGAGAATCCACTTTGCCTGGTAATGATCTCTCTTTTTTCCACCAAAGTCGTTCTTTAGAAATGGCACCATGAGGCCCTTCTGTGTCTCATTGTGACTTTCTGATGGCTTTGCACAACTTCCTGGTTATTGCTCAGACCCTCTCACCTCCAGTCAACAATGGCATTCTTAAGTGTGTCCAATGTGCCCTAATTTGGATGCAGGTCAGTTTCTTCCTTGGAGAAGGAGGTACATTGAATGCCACACAGTGCCCATTTTCCTTTTTATTTCTGTGAATGACTGAGTTGAGGGAATGATCTCTAGTATAAATGATTTTTATTACACATAATTCTGTTTTCAAAGAGCAAACAGGCGTGATCACAATTACTCAACTTTATCATGGTTGTCATTATATGAATTTTGATGGACTGATCCGTAAGCCCATACCTAGGTGATTTCTTTAAAGGCAGAGAGAAGAACAATATTGCCTGGGACCCCCTTCCCAGAAGTTTTTGGTTAGAGCCAAAGTATTCATTCCCATGTTGACTAAATCATATTTTGCTCACACTTAGTATGTTGAAGTCACATTACCATCCTTCTCAGACTTCTCTTACTGCCAATACCTAACGCTCCCCTAAGGTCATACGCACGGCTTTGTTAAAGGTACCATTGTCTCCACATTCTAGAGATGAGGAAACTGAAGTTTTGAGAGACTCTGAAGGGCCCCTGGTCACTAAGCAGATCCGAATATTTCTCAAGTCATCCTGCCATTATTTTTCTTTCTTTGGGGGAGTTCCCTGCACTGTTTTTGCACTGTCTTCAGGAACTTTACAATTCCACACTGCCGTTTCACCTCTCAGACTGTAGTTGACTTTCACCCTGAATCCTTGTCTTCTCACAGAGGGTCTGGCACCTGGGAAATGCCTCTTACTGGTCTTGTGGAATGGATGACCACAGACCTGCAACAGTTATTTCCCACTCCTATTTGTGTTTATTTGCTTTGAAAGAGAAGAAAGGTGATAAGAAAACAATATTTACCCGTGTGTAATTTTTTTAGTTTCATTAGCAAGTTCATGAGATGATTTAATATTGATTTTGCTGAAACAGCCAAAATAAAAATGCTATTCCATTTCTGAGCAGTTGTGGTTTGGAATGCCTACCTCGTCCTGTTTTGATATAGTTCTCACTCAGCCTTGGATCTTCAAGCGAATTACTGTGATTTTTTTTCCTTTCTTCTTCCATTGCGAATGCCTTGAGTCCATTTCATGCTCTGGGAGGGCTTCTACTGCATTCCCCAGTAGAAGACGGACCACGAAGGTGGTTAAGGAGGAGAGAACTAAACATAATCAAAATTTTCCAACTTGGAAGCCCATTTACATGGCGTCTAAAAACCCAAACATCTGGAAGAATCACTTTAATTTTGCTGTGAAATCAAGACCGTAAATAACATTATAAGCAATTGCAGGCCCTAACAAGACCATGCAGCCAATGGGCATGGATGTAACATCAGTTGCAATGGCTCAGAACCGAACAGATTTCTCAGTAATTCTATACCAAAATAAGCCTTCTTGCCAATCCAGGATCTTAGAATGGGGATTGTTATTAAGATTGTCAGCAGAACATTGGTTTGGAGGTCAAAGGTAACATTTATATATTTTTGAATTAGAAGATAAACCGGGCCAGGCGCAGTGGCTCACGCCTATAATCCCAACACTTTGGGAAGCCAAGGTGGGCGGATCATCTGAGGTCAGGAGTTCAAGACCAGCCTGACCAACATGGTGAAACCCCATCTCTACAAAAAATACAAAAATTCGCTGGGTGTGGTGACATGCACCTGTAGTCCCAGCTACTTGGGAGGCTGAGACAGGAGAATTCATTGAACCCAGGAGGTGGAGGTTGCAGTGAGCCGAGATCGTGCCATTGTACTCCAGCCTGGGCGACAGAGTGAGACTCGTCTCAGAAACAAAAACAAAAGATAAACTGTTCTACACATACAACACACAAACTTAGAATGATGAATTTCCAGTAGGATTTTGAAGTTAGAGGAGAAAATTTAAGAAATACTCTTTAGAACTGCCAGCCCTTACGTTTCTCCAATTGGTGGCATTGAGTAATAGAGTAAGATCCCAGCATTAGTCACTGTGTGTCTGTAAAGCATGTACAACAGTTAATATATTGGATATTTAACTGTAGGTCACAAGAGGGAAGATTTATAATATGAATTAATATTTTGTTGATTCCTAGTTTCCTATGGGCTAAAAAGAAATTGCTCTGAAAGTGAAAATAACAGACATTCTTATGTGGTTTTGCAGTTTCGGGCCAGATATCAAATAGCAAAGATTGTAATAAAACAAAGAGAACCAAGTAAAATATTAAATCACATTAAATGTTTAGGGTTAAAAAAATTACAAATGAAAATTTTATAATATCTGGCTTAATTTAATTAGATTTTTCAACACAGAGACAGTCTCAGAATGACTTCCTTTTGATGAACCACAATTTTATTTTGATTTTTATTATGTATGACATAATGTGGCATATCCACCAATTAAACTGTCACTAAAGAGAAGGCAGATGTCAATATAGCATGCCCAGGCTGTGTTCTCCTTCAGCACGTATCTCTGCCCACTTTATAGTCTTCTTCCCCCTGGTCATCTGTTTGTTTTCTTTTTTGAGACAGGGTCTTGCTCTGTCCCATAGGCTGGAGTGCAGTGGTGCGCTCTTGGCTCACTGTAACCTCTGCCTCCTGGGCTCAAGCGATTCCCCTGCCTCAGCCTCCGGAGGAGCTGGGACTATAGGCACATGCTACCACACCTGGCTAATTTTTTGTATTTTTTTTTAGAAAGGTTTCGCCATGGTGTCCAGGCTGGTCTCGAACTCCTGAGCTCAAGTGATCCACCTGCTGTGGCTGGTCATCGATTTTCTTTCTCTTTTATGCTTCTGCCCAAATTAGAAGAAACTTCCTTTGCTTCTCCTTTTACCAAGATACTGACCATGGATGCTGCTATTTCTATTTTAGCACCGGCTGAGACTCCCTGAAGGGTTTTCTAGTTTCTGTTCCTCACACTCCTTCCTTCTGCTAAAGTGTGGGTGCCCTGGGCCCTGCCCTGGAGCCAGCTGCAGCATCTCTCACTGTTCCTATCCCTGCCCGAGCCCCCAGCTGAGGGCAGACACTTTTGGGGGCAAAGGGGTAGGCAAACTCTTAACATTTGAGGTTCTTAGCAAAGAGTCTTCCAATAATAACAAAGTTTCTGAAGGTGGAAGAATTGTAGGTAAACACGATGGCCTGTGGTGTGTTTGATCAGGGCTTCAGAGCCCTTGAGCACAGGTCACCATTAGGCCCATCTGATTTTTGATACTGAGTCTGTTGGATTTTAGTCACTTCTTAAAGGACAAGTTCACCAGTTTGTTGGCAAAAAAAAAAAAAAAAAAATGCTGTGGTATGTAAGTTGACCTTGCCTGAGTCAGGGTGTTTTGTTTATCTCTTACTCTATTCAGTAATCAATCAAGGCGCTAGAATCAAATAAATCCACCCTGCACACCAGCTGGGTGCCACCATGGACATTTGATTTCTTCTTGGGATTAGGGACATTGTCTGACTCCTGAAGGCTTTCCCTGCCCAGGTCAGGGCTGTCCCATGTGTCAGCCCACAGTGGACCAGGAAGATGGTAGGCATTCTCCCAGATCAGGCCCAAACCGACCTGGGATTTGTGACTAGGATTAGTGGTGAGTTGATGATACTGAGGGCTGAGTTGTGAAGCAGGAAAATCCTCCCGTGGAAGAGACTCTTTCGAATTCTCTGCCATGAAAGCAACATTGTGCTGGACTTGAGCAGCCCTCCTGGTGGTGACCTGGGCTTTCAGGAGCAGAGCAGAAGGTTTGGGGCCACTCCCAGGAGGCTAGGGAGGAGGACGGCGGTGGGGAGGACGGAGATGGGGGGGAGGACGGTGATGGGGAGGAGGATGGCGTTGGGAAGGAGGACGGCGATGGGGAGGAGGATGGCGATGGGGAGAACGGAGATGGGGAGGAGGATGGCGATGGGGAGGACGGTGATGGGGAGAAGGATGAGGATGGGGAGGAGGACGGAGATGGCAAGGAAGATGGGGATTTGGAGGAGGACGGGGATGGGGAGGACGGTGATGGGGAGGAGGACGAGGATGGGGAGGAGGACAGAACTGGGGAGGATGATGGCGATGGGGAGGACGATGATAGGGAGGAGGATGGTGCTGGCTACCCTCTCTCCAGTGAGGCTTATGCACATCTTTTGCTAAACTCCCTCTTCCTACCACGAGCCTCGTGATACATATTTACGTTTTAAAGTAAAGTACTAATTAACATATTCATAGCACTTTGAGCAAGGATGGAAACGTGTTGTTGGAGGGAGTAGACTAATAATTCTGATGTCTTTGGGCACGTTTTCAGTTTTAGAATGGTAGGGTTGATATTACCTTAATGGGGTCCCTGTGTTGGGCAGACACGTATCACCAAATATTTTCCAATTTTACCATTTTATGAGCCCTGCTTGCATTTGGTGTTGTGGGTCTAATGTGCCACTCAAAATCTAACCCCCATGTGCAGTTTTTTTTACACCTAATTACCTTGTTTTTTCTTTCTTTGCTCACATGGAACCACATTTGTGGCCCATCGCCCGTCTTCAGAAGTGAACGCAGACCTGCCTGTGGCTCCCTGTGTCCAGCTTCTGTTGTCTGATTCCCAGTGTCTGTGCAGATTGATTCGTCTTCACATGAATCCACCCACACGCTTGCCCCCTTATTCCTCTGCCACGGCGTTTCTTATAATGTTGAGAAAAAAACGTAAATCTAAAGTCGTATCTCAGAACCATTGTGTACAAACTTTCCTCACATTTATAGCGGTCACTGTAATATTCTTCCTGACATTAGCAATCGAATTGAGGGAAAATGACTTCATAAAATATAGTCACCTTTTAAATAAGAGAATTACTTTTAAATAGGAGATAGAAATTTCAAATAACAAAGGAAATTCCATATGTACTTGTAATTTTAAAAATAATTTGAGAGATCTGAATGAAAAAGAATCAGGCCAACTTTAGGGTATATTTTTAGTTTTGGTTGTATATTAATTCATGCCACATGGGTTGTGGGTCTATGTAATCAAGAATTTTTT